>NC_090440.1:1129837387-1132337387 GCF_031143425.1 Pleurodeles waltl | reverse complement strand
ACCCACCCACTGTAGAGACTTGTGAGACTGTGGTTTTGCACTCCCCAGGATTGAACAGTGGGCAACCCACCCACTGTAGAGGCTTGTGAGACTATGGCTTTGCACTCCCCAGGTTTGTACAGTGGGCAAACCACCCACTGTAGAGACTGAGTGAGAGACTGTGGCTTTGCACTCCCCAGGATGGAACAGTGGGCAACCCACCCACTGTAGAGACTTGTGAGACTGTGGTTTTGCACTCCCCAGGATTGAACAGTGGGCAACCCACCCACTGTAGAGACTTGTGAGACTGTGGCTTTGCACTCCCCAGGATGGAACAGTGGGCATGTGGCCCCCTCGTGGATTTGGCGTTGTGCACTCAAGCGGCTGAGGTGCTCCCCCCTTTCCCTCCCCCTGAGGTGCCTGTTTAGTTGCTGTCTGATGCCCCTGCAGTGTTCTCTCCGTCATGGTCGGGGATCTTGTGCGGGCCTCGCCCATACTGTGTGGTCCCAGTGTTCCACAGACTTTCTTAGTGCACTACCTGGACTACTATGCTTGGTATATATTATGTACATGGTGTATATATATATATATATTTCTGCCTACTTGCTTTTAATATATTACAATGGTTACACTCATTTTCTATTGTCTTTGCATTCTTCCAGGAGGTTTGGAGGGTGTAACTGTGATGTATTGATAGGCATTAGTGTGTGTGTTGTAGTGGGTGAGGGTGGGGGTTGGGGTGTTGCGTGTGTTTGTCCCTGTTTTTTGCCTTCCCCCTCCCCTGTGTCGTAGGTGCAGTACTCACTGTGGTCTTCGCCACCGGCGTTCGTGCTCCTGGTAGAGGAGCAGGAAGACTATTGCAGGGAGAATTTGGAGTTCCGGGTCCATGGCGTCCTCGTGGAGTGTGTAGAGGTGAGCGTTTTCCCTTCGGAATTCCTGTTTCCGCCGTGTTTTTATCTGCGGTGAATCCACCCCGGAAAAGGTGGCAGATTGGCCTGTTGGCGGTCAGAGTGTTAAAGGGGCTGTCTTTGATGGCGGTTTCCGCCACGGTCGTAATTCCAAATTTTTTACCGCCGGCCTGTTGGCGGTCTTACCGCCGCTTTAACACCGACTGCCAGGGTTGTAATGACCACCATAATTTCATGAGTTTACGGTGTTCGCTAATTGTTCATGGAATCACTGCATTGGAAGGCCTACTCCACCCCCACTGGAGAAGATTTATTTTCATATAAAATTAGACTATAATCGTACAAATTTATGTATTGGTAATTAAAATATCAAACGTATCTTCAGAGCCTTTTAGTTCCAAAAATAAATTTGCACTTATGCATCATCCAGTCGCACTCCTACCGTAAAGTAAGACATACAAATGAGCTTTGTGAACCTTGTGTATCGAGCTTGTTAACGCAGAAGTATTAATGAAATTATTGAGGGCTATTCATGTATTTTGAGTGTTGGATTTGCGTAGAAAATGTATTAACTTAGAGAAAAAGAATGCACGTATTAGAAGGTGCGCCCATCAGAGTGGCCGTCCATATTCACAAAGTGTACTTAATAATGGCTTTTTTCATATGAAACGTTGAGCTTATGTTTTATTAATGTAGTAATATGTCATATTAAAGGTTATGTATTATGTATTAGCTTAATTAATCGTAGGCCTTAACTTAGCGAGTTTTTGGCCTAGTTGCATGCCCTCATGTCAAGCTACATTTCTTAGGTGTTTATAAAATGGGTGCTTTGAGAATTAAATAGTGATTTTCCACTGTACTGACCATGTGCTTGTCGCTGAAGTTCTTTCTCATGAGAAACTGCTTGCTAGAAGATGCTGTACTTGCTAGTGAAACAACGTTTAATGTAATGTGTGTAAGACTGACTTTCCCAGGAGAAGACAATGGATGCACTAACTTGAGTAGAAGCTGCAACAATATTGATACCTGACGAGCCAAATGACGAGAGTGGGGTGAAAGGAGCCAATCGTCGACATGTGAACCATGTACTAGTAAAATTATAGATTGGAAGTTTTAGTTTCATTGGACAAAGTGTGAACATGCCATCCCTTGACCAATTAGGATGTGGGAAGTAGTTTTAGGAAATCTAACTTAGCCAGACTTCACCGAGAGGAGATGCGCCATTCCCCCCAATTCTACTTGAGAGTTATGGGCCACTTTGCGATTCTCTAATAGTGATTTTTAAGAAATCGCTATTTCTGATTCGCAAAATGGTATGCATCATATTTGCGATTCGGTAATAGCGATTTCTTAAAAATCGCAAATGCTATTACCAAATCTCAAGTAGCGACTCTGAGCCCTTTCGCACCTATGGGCCTGTAGGCCCATATTTGCTATTTTTTTGCATTTCACAAATTGCGAATTCCTAATTGGAATTCACAATTTAGGAAATGCAAAACCCCAGGGTGCTGGGGGCCTTAGGCCCCCTCTGCTGCACCCCAAAAAAATATTTTAGGACATGTAAGGTGCACACATGCCAAAGGGGCATGTGTGCATTACATGTCAATTTTAAAAATGCATTTTTAATGCATTTTTAAAATTAGCACATGGTTACCATCAAGTTTTACTTGGTGGTAATTGGGATTCCTTAATGCCCAATTCGCATTGAGGAAAAGCTTGATACATGTGCTTAGGAAATCGCAAATAAGGATTCCTTATTTGTGATTTCTTATTTAGAGAATCACAATTTGCGATTCTCTAAACAGGCTCGCAATTTTAAGGAATCGCTATTATAGCAATTGCTTAAACTTGCATAGCGAATGCCTTTCATACATACTGAAAGGCATTTTTGCATTTGCAAACGGCCATTTGCACCATTTCCGAATGCAAAAACACTTGATACATCTAGCCCTTAGTCCATTATTTTGACTGTCTTGAGAAGAGATATGCTTAACATTTACCTTAACTTTAACGCTAAGAGAGACTTTGCTTATTCTGAACTGTGATGCTGAATCCTGATGCCTAGCTGACTGAACCGATGTCCTGTTGACGAAGACTGTCACAGCTTGCTGAACCATTTGGGAACAGGTATACTAACAATTTAACTACTTGTTACTTTCTGTTTGCTTTTGTTTCTAGGTACCAACCTCTATTTTGACAGAGCCGTAGTTATATGTTTTTCCAAAATTGTGTGATGAAATTGTTTTGTATGAAGTCCAAACATGTTATCCTAATCCGGTGTTAGTCAGGGTTCCCACTGATGAAGTTCGCTACATGTAATAGCAGTTGATGTCTTTTCTTTGCTGAAATCTAAATGCATGTATTATCGTTTGTGCAGTTATTCTTGCTATTAATTTGCACGGTAACTTTAGAATGTGTAAGAACTCAAGCTCTGATTAGACTGCGATTCTTTCACCACTTTAGACAACCAGTTTTGTTTCTGTATGTTTATCATTTGATTTTGAGATTAAGTTATGTGACATTAGCATTGTTAATATAGGGAAATAAACATTTTAAACTTTTAAATGAAGGTGTGGTTATTCATGGCCCAGAGTTCATGGTGAGTGAAAATTACTGACTCCCATTGATTATTGATATCATTGATTGTTGATGTTATTGATCCATATTGCTTTGGGATATATGGTGGGAGAATCTCGAAGTGAGTCAAAAGGTCCATCGGCCTATTCGCGTCTCGCTTGTAAGTCTGACGCGCTAACAAGCTCTGTGAATCAAGTTGTGTGTGCTAGGCTTTCTGAATTGTGGCTTATCGGGCTCTGGTGATCGAGCTTAGTGAATCAGGCTTTGTTTTGCAGGTTCAGTGTTCAATGTATTCTGTATCCGTCTCCGTGTGTCAGGTTTAGTGCACTGGGCTCTGTGAATCAGGCTCAATGTAACTGACCCTATGATATTTTGTGTTGTAGCATTTATATAGCATTTACTACCTCTATTTTCAGGGCCGAAGAGCTTACCCACATATATAGCATGCCAAGTGTGTCAATGAAGAGTGCAGGAATTGTTAGTTTTGTTTTGAGCCTATTTACCAAGTGTTTTCATGTCTTGTGTGAGTGATCAGGGAGGTTTTCCTATCTTGTCTTTGAAAGCTGTATCAGCTGGTGGCACTGTATGCAATTTCCATCTGATCCCTTTTTAGGTTTCACCTGAGACAGGACATAAGCTGTTGGTTGTGAGACATTTTGCTTACTTATGGGGGCTTACAGGGCTCACCCCTTGCTTACCATTGATTGGCTTAATTGTCACTCATTTCCTTGCTTCTCTTTGGTCCTCATGTGCTGGCTTCATTTCCTCTTCATGTATCTGTCCCCTCCCTCAAGCATGGCCAAAGTACTGCTTCCTTACCTAGTGACCTTCCACTGCTTCCGCTTTTGGACCAATCTTTTCTCTTAGTTACAGCTCTCCATAAAAGTGCATGTGTTTGCAGGCTGGCTTCCCCTACCTGCTCTGTGTTGCTACTTTCACCCACACCCTCACAAGTTGTTGTTTGCCCCCTCCTGTTAACTGCCCGTCCAATGGTTTTGCTTGCCACTTCCCTCTTGTTCCCTTTCTGATTTGTTGCTTGTCTTGTCCCTCTTGCCCTGCCTCCAACATTGTCACTTGCATTGTACCACCCTCCCTATCTCCCACTTTGTTGCTTGCCCCCTCACCCTCTCCTTCTTATTTCTTGCCCTCCTCCCCCTTCCATTTGTCTCCATGTTGTTATGCCTGATTGTACCCCGCTCTGTCCAGTTGTCCCCCCATCTCACTCCGTCACCTTGCTTAAGATCCATTTTTCAACAAGGGTATCAAGCTTTCTTGCTTGTCCACAGTTTAAAACACGCAATGGCACAGCTAGTAGGTCTTGCCTATGAGACTTATTGGCTTTGTCAATGTTTTTAGCCATGTTGCAGGTGCTGTGTCTTTGTGCTTTTTTCAGACTTTCAGCCATGCGGCACAGCAGCCACGTTGCTGTGCAACGTGGTTAAATACATTGACAAAGTCAATAGCATCCATAGGCAAGATCTATTGGCTTTGCCAGCACATGTTCTTCTTCCCCGCAACTTCCATTTACTGGATGTTGCACTGCGGTAAAAAAAAAAAAACATCTCCCTTCAAGCCGAATTAATCAAATGCAAGTAACTACCAAATACACTAAAGAAACCACTAGAGACCAACATTCTCCTGACTCTGAAGGTTCCATTGATAGGAAGGTATATGTAATAAGAATCACACAATTCGATCAAGTGGTGAAGCTGGGAACTCTTGGCCACTATGCAGAAGGCATCTCAGAGGGAGAAACTGCGTCAATACGGAGCAAGGGTAAAGTCAGGAAACACCACTTGAATGGCACTGACTAAAGGAGCAAAGTGAGCGATCCTGACCTTTGCGTTGCAAGTTAGTGTGATTGCTGTCTTGATGGAAATTTGCCTAAACGGTGCAAAATTATGCATTTTACAGCATGAAAGAAATTTGGTCAAAAAATGCACTTACCTGTAATGACGTCTTTCTTTTCATTTTATTTTTTCCCTTATGTTCTTTTCGATTCTGTCCTTTCTATCCATCTTTCTTCTGTACTGTTCTTTCTTTAGCTCTTTCCATGCTCCTTTAATTCCTCTTTCATCTTTCCATCTCTGCACCCTTCCACTTCGTCTCTAATTCTTTCTTTTCTTTAATTTCTTCCCATCTTTCTTTATTTCTTTTCTTTCATCCTTTTGACTATCTTTTTTCCGTCATATTCTTGTCTTTCCTTCTCCCCTTCATTACATCCTTTTCTTTGTTTTCCTTCCATTTGTTAGTTCTTTCTTTTCTGTCGTCTCATCTTTCTTTCCGTATTTGCATTCTATTACACTTCCTTTCTTTACTCTCTCACTTCATTCGCCCGGCACTTCTTTTTGCTTTACCATGTTAATAATTTCTCTCACCGTTTTTCACTATTTGGGCACCCTTTGGCCCCCACCCCACTGATCCATCACGTTGATTATTCTTGTAGCGTTTATTAGTGTCTTTTTCTGCCAGGTGATGACCTGAAACTGAATGATAGTTAGGGGTGTCCTTAAAACACTTTTATTGGCATCAATGGCACGCCTATTTAAAATAATATAGCAGGTGCTTCATTATTCCCTTGAAATAAGGGTGTAGATTCCTCCCATCTTCCTTCTCTCCAACGATAAAAAAAAGTTCTAAGACGAGGCTAAGAGTGATGTGCAACATGGCCAAAACATTGCCAAATACAGTGGGTGACGTAGGCGAATGTTTGTTGTCCTGTGTGCAGCAAAAGGATGCTTAATTGAGCAGCAGGGTAAGCCAATCATAGAAGAGAGGATGGTTGGAGAGCCGCCAGGATGACACAGATTGCTGTCATTTCACACTTAATTACGGTAGATACAGGGAGGTTCAGAAGAGCTCTAGACGTGCCGGGACTGATTAAGATTACAGTCCTCTTTTCACTAATTGGGAGGCATATCTCAGGCACCGTGACCAGCCGTTCACCTAGTTCTTCAGTGTTTGGTAAAGTGGACTCTTACTAAGCAGAAAGTGGTGGAGAAGCGGCAATCCCATTGAGGGTAATACCTCCAAAGGATAATCCCTGAAGTCCTATCATGGCTGCACCTATCCAGAGAAACTGGTAGTTAATAGTAACAAGAAGTGGTAATTTCAGTGAAGCCAGTGGTGACACCTAAGAGCAAAAGATAATTACTGAAGTCCATGAGCAAACAGCTTTGTTACCCAAATTTACCCCAAGTGGGGATTTCAAGATTTGGTACAGGGTACAGTGTGGTACGGTACAGTATGGGTATTTGAATAGCATTTACTGCCCATGATGTGCTGATGAGCTTTCAGATGGGTAGCATGTTGTTAGTGACTTAATGAAACATAAGTGTTATGAAAAGTCATACTGTTTCCATTCATTACAATTACATTTCTCTTTTTTATACCTGATATTGCAATATTATGCAGATTTCGTATACAATGCTGATTTCATGCATTCAAGTTTATGGGGTGCTTCACACTACCAGTGATATCATCATGGGCACAATGCTGACCACTGTTTGTAGTCTAGATATCATGCTGTTTCAGTCCAGTTGTTTTGCCATCTGTGCATAGGATTTCATAGCATAGTTTGCAGGACAGATTCAGTTATGTAGAAACGTGTAAAGTGCCATTTCGTCTTATGGGTCTGGATGCTTAAAAATATATAAAGGTAGATTTAAGAAAAGTGACACTGCATCCAATAGAGCTCCACTTGTCTAGTACCACTTAGTGAACCCCAACGCCACTATGTATGCTCCGCATTTAATATACATCACATCACACCATGGCACATGGGTAGGGGCAATAGTATAACATTTTTTGACACTATTGATGTACTTTGCAGGACTGGCGCCAACAATTTTAGCGCTAGTCCTGCAAAGTACATAGAGGCCCATCTTTACAAATGGTGTGCCTCCTTTTTTATGCCTGCTCAGTAGGCGTTAAAAAATGACACTAAAAATGGCGCAAAGACATCTTTTAGATTGCTTTGTGCCATCTTGTTTGGCCCCATAATGGGCCTCTCTTGCATGCATTATGTCTGGCGCATGCATAATGTGGCGCAAGGGGTTACAAAGTGGCGCAATGCATGCATTGAACCACTTTGTAAATATGGTACGGCAACCTTTTAAAGCCTAGCGCCACATTAGTGTCAAAGAAATGACACTAATGTGGTGCTAGAGCTTCTTAAATCTGAGCCATAGTGTCATTAAGAAGGAGCTCATTTACAGCTTATATGCTCATGAAGTCACCATCACTGATTTGGAAGTAGTGTATTGGAGGCAAGGGAGTCAGAAAGTATGCATATTCATGAGCCACTTTATTGGTTAATTACTGTGACGATGGGTATCAGATGACAGAGCTGAAGGCCACCGCCTTAACACTCAGCATACTGTTCAAACATTACCTTACTTTGGTGCCTTTATTTCCTTAGAGAATAGCACCACGACTGAGAGAGAGCTCTTCGAACACTGAACAGCTGCAGTAACGAACACAGAACAGCTGCAGTAACTGAGTAAAGCAAGACCTCTTTAGATTGGCGGGACTGGCCTCTAAAGACAGATGTGGAAATGGGGCAATATTGCCAGTTACAAACTGCACTGAGAGAGCGAATGTAGAAGGGAGGACCAACCCTCCCCAAATGTGCCCCGGAACAATCTCCCTCAGAAACCTTTTCTAAATACAGGGTTGATGTAGATCAAATTTTACTAATACATAAGTGGCATAGACGTTAGTATATGGCGACTTATAAATCCTCATTTAAAAGCCTAACAGAGAAATTAACATGAAATGTAAAAATGTGTACGTTTGAAATATGACGTACATTGTGCCTTCCTTTTGTTTTCGACAACACGTTTTGCCATGGAAAGATGTTGTGTATTTATATTTATGTGAACTACTGACATGAACTATTACTAAAAGTAATTATTTTTAGAGAAGTAGTATAGATGGAGAATATATTATGAGTATTAAATAAACATGAATTAATCATACTTATATTGATTTAAATGAATTTGTTAATATGAAGTTACATGTGTGCAGAAAACTAAATGCATGTTTAAACTGTTTCTAATGTCATGCATAAGTATTGATTGCAAATAAACAATTTGCTTTGCATATCTGATTAAATTTTAAGGTGTGCAATAGGATTTAGATATATTAATTTTCATTAATATGTATTTAGGCTCTCTTAAGCTAGGCTAAACTTGAAGATTCATTTTTGCAGCAGCAGTGGAAAAGTGCTAAATCATTCTGTTTCTTTGACCTGAGTTATTTCCTAGGTTGCTGATGTGTGTGAGAATGTCCTATTGTATTGAAGACAGAAACCATGTTTTAACGAATAACAATTGTAACAATACTTGTACTACCTGTTGGGCAGGGCAGGAAGCAGTATAGAATTCACATGAGAACTGTTAGAATCATCTTATAAAAGTCTGAGAAGGAACTCAATTTTTGAAACTTCCAGTGAATGTTATATAATGGAGTAACTGTAGGAACTTATCGAGATGACTTCACACCTTCCCTGAGAAAATCCAGAATAGTTCTAAACCTGATGGACATCTCTAATTTTCATTGGATATTGATCCCTTTGCGCAAGATGCGTCCACTCTGAGGACCAATCAGAAATCTATGGACATTTCTAGTTAGGGAGAAACTTTTGAAACTGTTAGTCAGTCTTGCTTATGACCCCCGTGCTGTAATGCTACTCTTTCATCTTCTAAATCCCTCTGACCCTTAGATGTCTTCTAAAAAATTAAAGTCATCCTTTTCTATTTGCCCCATTTGTGTATGCTGTTCAGTACTAATATGCCCAAAAAATTCTGAACTGCTGACCTGTCCTATGTGTAGCTGGTGCTCTACAATGCCTGATATTGCTGTCCACTAATGCTGAGAAGCTGTAAGTGCTCTGGACCAACAAATCTTTCCTGTCTGTGAGGAAAGGTATATAATCTGCAATGTAGTTCTTCTTGTTTTCTTTTCAGCTTATATGATTACAACAGTGTAATTGTATAGTGAGTTACCCTAGTTAGATGATTTTCAAAATAATATTTGTCTCTTCTTTTGTTTTTGTCCGTATGTGTTCACCCATCCATACACATGTAAGTCGAAATTCGTAATAAGGATAAGGATGGCCTGGCCCAGAAACTGATTGTTATCAATTGAGTTTCAATGACTTACTGATGTCACCATCACCTGCTTTGAAATCTGATTTTGATGTGCATATTAAAGTTCTGTTAATTTGTATTATTCTCTTGGAGAGTTATTAGTATTGAGGCTTAATCTATTTAGACATTGTTGTCAGCCTATGGTTTTCATGTATGTTTATAACTTAGTTGTGTGCACCATTTACGTTATATTGGCTTTGTGGTTTTACTAAAGCTTTGAAACTTTTTTCAGTTTGGAGTCTTGCTTTTGTGGTCAAATTGGTCATGGTGTTTAAATTGTCTTGATTTCTTATACAATTGGTCTGTGTTGAATAAATCAGATTACCACACACACCACACTGAGTCCAAAAATCCCATCCACCTCTAGTGTAGGTGGGTTATGGCGTCTCACCAGAGTGCCCGCGGTTTCTGAATCCAAGTAAGAAGGGGAAAACCTCCAAGTGTGCTCCAGCAGAGGCATAGCTTCCAGGGGGGTGTTTGGGGTTTTACGCCCCTCTAATGAATGTAGTTTGTGATAAATAGTTGGGTACAGGTGCTTTCAGTTCGGTATAGTGAAGTGAAGTCTTAAAAAATGTTGGTTATTTCACAACATCATGTGCTTTTTCTCACTTTGTGCCCCAACCAATCCATGTTCCTCTCCCTTTCTGATGCCTTTTAAGCCCCTCTTGTGTGCCATGCTTGTCCTATAATGCATTAGTATGTGCCAGCCTGATTATTGGGCAATCTGAAGCTCCCCCTCCCCCACCAATCTAACTGACCAAGCTACACCCCATGAGTACTACATATTTTGGACATTTGCATTGTGTTGTGTGATGTGTTCTGTGGCCTAGTTCCTACATGTGTCAGATGCATATATCTTGGAAAATAGACTTTTCTGTCTTACAATAAATTTATTTGGATACAATGGTAGAAAATGTCACACAACATTTATGTGCATTACAGCATGAGCTGTGTATGCATCTTGCTGGAGTCATTTGAGGATTTGTAAGAAATGTGCATTGTGCCACAGATCCTTAGCCTTATATCTGGCCTTGCCAAACTGTTGTTTGGGAGTCATATCATGACTCACTGTGCCCTATAGGTTGCCACACAAGCCACATTGATGATGGCCACATGATGTACTCTCATGCATGAAAATGATGGAAATGTGATAGTTATGTAGGTAATGTATGCTCAGCCTGCAGAGGCCAGGGCCTGTTAAATGTATCTCCCAGTGCGGAACATACTCCAACTGACAAACCCACAGCACTGATAGTGTGTGGATTCGAGGAAGGGAATGAGATGCAACTCAGTAGCTTGGTTATCAAGCAGAAATTGAACCAAACATACCTTTTTATGTTGGATGCCATCTCTGTAGGGTTCCCACATATGTTCAGAGGTGTGTTCTGTGTTTCAGGTACATACCACAGAAAGTTACCCTGAAGTTGCATGAGTTGGCATTTGGTAGGCCACAGAACCAGGCATGCATAGGGTAGAAACTTTCTGTGCCCATCATGGCAGCCTTTGCATTGTCACTCAAGTCTTAGGGTGAAGTCTGTACTATGGTAGTTGCCTGTTGGGACTGTATGCATTCATTCTACGTTGCAGAATGTAAATGTGTAGGCCTGACCCCCTAGTGGCCCGCATTCTGGCAGTGGCCTACCCAGAGCTTGATGGGTATTTGAGGGTAGCATAGCAGCCACAAGTGGGTGTGTCCAGGGCATATTCCTGCCTGTCACATTACCAAGTTTATGTATTAGGTTCAGCCATCTCCCTTGTAGATTGGGGATAGTCCATGTGTGAAACACAAGAAGAGTAACTGTTTGTGTAGGTATGGAAGAGGTGCATGCTGATGTGCCTTGCCTATTAGCCCTGGGACCTAGGACACAACTGAGTTCAGTCCACAAACAACTTGCTCTCCAGGGCCAACACATGGCTGTGTACAGTGATCAATCAAGAAATGTTGGTTGTTGTTCTGGGTGTAATTTGTACACAGCAGTCCACTACTCAGTGTGACAGCCAAAACGAAAGGAAGTGATGGATCAGTGTCCTCAAACATCTGCCTGCTCAAGTGAGTAAATTGGCCTTTCCCCCCAAAGGCCATTTATTTTTGGGTGTTACAAATGCTGGTGCCTCACTACTGTCTGTTCTGTGAAGGTGGCCATCATACATGTGACATAGCATACATTGTTCTTTGGGTTCAGCTACAGAACAATATTTTGCCTTGGTAAGTGGGGAATGTCCATTAACCTGATTTGTGTGACATCGCTGTTGCCAACATTCCTAATGACTATATGTTAGCATGTCTTCCTTTCACGTTTGACAAATTATTTTCACTGCTGTTTCATGCATGGTCTACCTGTCTTCATGAGATTATTTCTCTAGTCCCTCACATATGTGTGCATGTCAACATGTGTTTGGAATTGTACATATGTCATGGGGCTGCATTTCATTTGGTGCCACAGACAAGAGTTTTCTACCATTGATTTTTGGCTTCAACATACCCTCGCAATGTCTTTGCATGTAATTTGGCATGTACAACTGTAGTAGCAATTAAGCACATGCCATGTAGGACTACAAGTTTTAACCACAATGTGCATTTCCATGCCATTGATATGGCATCATGTAGCAAAGTGCTCTGCACATGTGAAATGCGGGAAGGTTTGTTATATGAATGTTTGGCATGCATCATGGAGTGACTTGCAGTTATGTAGGAATCATATGTGGTTGTTTACAACCATTTATCCACAGAAATCTGGGTTTGCAGGACCGAAATGGAGACAGTGATACAGCTTCCCATAGGGCAACATGTAGAGGGCCTTCTACAAGTACTTGATAATCCCAGGGCCTCTCCAACACTTAAAGGACTGTTGGCTTCTACTGTTGCAATCAGGGTATGTCATTGTCAGGGGTGCCATTCAAGAGAGGTGCTTTCCTGAGGGATAGCTGATACATTGCGTTGTGGACGTTGGAGACATATCTCCCTGACATTTTGCATAATTGGTCTACAGTGCACATTTTCATCCTAGATGTGTAGTATATCTGAGCAACTATAGTACAACCTCCATGACTTCATTCGGAAAGTTTACACATGGTGAACTGAGCATTGTGGATTCGTTTACAGTGTGACATGGGTATTTCCATTTCACTACTGTAATTCTGTCAGCAACATGACAGGATTTTGGACCAACAATTCTTATTATTGTGGGATTCTGTATGTGACAGATAGGTGTATGCATGTCCTTGGGTGGGGTCTGTGGGAAATGAACCTGGCATTGCCTTACTATTGTACGACAATAGGTAACTGAGGTATGCCACATGAGGCAAACCATTGAAGGTAATGATGTCTCCTACTTCAGTGGATCTGTGTTGCACAACTTCACCCATGGAATTGGAGCTGTCCGAGATTCTGATTTTTCTGTGGGCAACTGTTGAAAGTTCAAGTGGAATGCATGCATATGGTGTGGTAAACGTAGGAACCACTTTGATAGAGTTTGTTATTAGTGACAACTTTACATCATGGTAATGTTTGCTAATCGCAGCTGTTGTTCAAGTGTAATCAGGAACATGTAGTGACGCTATTTCTCTTTGTATTTGCTGCAGCATCCCAGGAAGGTGAAGGAGACTGGGAGGAATCAAGTTGGGTAATATTTGGCCATGGTACCTCCAGTCATGACACCACTGACTTGGAGGGACCCAGTGGCCCGGAGGGTGAGGGAAGTGCCATGAAGGACACAGGATCTACTCAGTCTTCATCTGATTCTACATCCAGTGGCCACTCCCTAGTGGTGATGGAACCATCAGGAACTGCTCTTGTACCATCCTTGTCTGCCACCCCCAGTTCTATCGCCACCCTTCCTTTTGCTCCCCACCCAGTTGGTTGTGCCCGCTCACCCAACAGGATGGGCTTTTCCTTCACCCCTAGCACCTCACCCTCAGACCCTGTTACCCCTGCAGCCCTAAGTGAGGAGGCTATTGACCTGCTAGGGAGTATCTCTGTGGGGCAGACTGTCATTGTGAATGCCATCCACGGTTTGGCCAGAACTTCAGCAGACAAATGCGTACCTGGAAGGCATTCATAGTGACATGTCTGGCCTACAGAGATCTTTTCAGGACCCTGGCCTCATCACTGATGGCAGCCATCCACCCCCACAATCCCCCACCTCCCTCTTCCCAATCCAAATTCTCTATTCCCCTACCTGTCACAAGCACACAGACATATCCGGGTGCAACCACCTCAACACATACAAGCAGCACACATAGACAAAGGTACCACAAGACACATCAGCATGCAATCACTCAAAAGCCACCTACAGACACCACAACATCCACAAATCTGACAGACACCTCTACCCCCCCCCCACCGACCACACACCACAACCACCATACCCACAGGCACCACTGCAATAGCCAGTGACACATCCACCACATCAACCATACTAGCAGACACCATCCTAAAACACACAGACACATCAACCATATCCACTACACCCACAGACACTACACCAACTGCCACATAGGCACCCACCACTCCCACAACACCCAGCACCTCCACCTCACTTCCCCAGGAAACACAAATGACCACACTCACTCATGCAACAGACACCACCTGAACTCAAGCCTACTTCACACACACACCTGTATGACCTGGCATTCTTGGTGTGGTATCACCTGTCTTTTTTCCTCTGCTTCCTTAATTTTGACTGTGTGATGACTTTGTTTTTGTTGGTTTTGGTACTCTAGGCACTTTACCACTGACCAGTGCTCAAGTGCAAGTGCTCCCTGTGTGAATTGAATGTGTAATTGGCTTTTCCATGATTAGCATATTTGATTTACTAGTAAGTCCCTAGGAAAGTACCCCAGAGGTACCCAGAGCCTGTAAATCAAATGCTACTAGTTTGCCTGCAGCACTGTTTGTACTACCCACATGAGTAGCCCTGTAAACATGTCTCAGACCTGCCACTGCAGTGTATGTGTGTACAGTTGTAAACTGCCATTTCGACCTGGCAAGTGTACCCACTTGCCAGGCCCAAACCTTCCCTTTTTATACATGTAAGGCACACCTAAGGTAGGCCATATGTAGCCCCTTGGGCAGGGTGCAGTGCATGTTAAAGGTGGGGCATGTACTGATGTGTTTTACATGTCCTAACAATGAAATACTGCCAAATGCAGTTTTCACTGTTGCAAGGCCTATCTCTTTCATGGGGTAACAGGGGGACTGCCTTTAAATATATTTTAAGTGTAGTTTCCCTTTGGGAGCAGACAGAGATTTGGAGTTTAGGGTCTCTGAACTCAAAATTTAAAAATACATCTTTTGGTAAAGATGTTTTTTAGATTGTCAGTTTGAGAATGCCACTTTTAGGAAGTGGGCATTTTCTTGCTTAAACAATTCTGTGGCTCTGCCTGCCTGTGTGTTCCCTGTCTGGACCAGACTGACAGTTGGGCTGTTTTTGAATCTCCACTAGACACAAATGGAGCAGAGGTGTAGCCTGCATATCCTGATGGGTCATCTGGGCTAGAGTGGAGGGAGGAGTTGATACTTACACCTGAATGGGCTATGCCTGCTCTTACAAAATGCAGTCTACAACCCCCTCATGTGAGTCTTGAGTCAGGCCTGTGCAAGGCAAGATCTTGTGAACATCAGAGAATTTTCTTTGAAGTTTGCCTACTTCAAAGGCAGAAACGGGTAGAAGTAGAGAACACAAAACCCCAGATATTCAGATTACTTCTGGAATCAAGGAGAAGAGCTGTAGGAGGAGTACTGCCCCGTTGCCTGTGACTGTGCTTTGCTGAGTGGGCCTGCCGTTCCTACGTCTGCCTGAAAGAGGTCAAAGACTGGACTTTGTGGTATATTCTTGCTTGTGAAGTGTCTCCAAGGGCTTGGACTGAGCTTGCCTCCTGATTTGAAGTCTCAGGACCATCAAAGACTTCCTCTGGCAGCTCCTGGACCCTCTGCTGAGACTCCTACCTTGCCAAGTGGTGCTCTATCCAGTCCCTCACCCCTTAAAAGGTGAAGCTGGTGGAGCAGTGTAGGGAAAATTTAGGTGCACCACCTGCAACTCGGCTGTGAAAATGACACGCCACTTGCATCTCAGCTGAAATTGAAGCACCACCTGCATTCCGGCTGAGGAATCGACCCTTCACCTGCATCAGCGCTAGAGAAACAACTCAACACCCTCTTGTGGCTGCTGAAATTGACGCAAAACCCACGCAGTGTGGATTCTTGTACTCGTGCAGCCAGATTTCGCATGCAACATCGCTGGGTGTCAAAATCGATGTGAACCTGCGCAGACCTGAGGTGCCTGTCCGGAAATCGATGCATCGCTGTCTTGCGGAGAAACAAATGACGTATCGCCTACCTGACCAGAGAAGAAATGATGCACGGCCTCACTTGCGAGTAAGGAAATGATGCATCGCCGACTTTTCTGACGCACGCTCGTCTGTGTGGTGTTATTTTTTACGCAAACAAAGTACTTTGTGTAACACCAACGCATCCATGGTTTTCTATTTAGTAAGACTCTTTTTCATTTAAAATTCATAACCCTACTTGTGTATGTTGGATTTTTGTCATTTCGATCTTGTTTGATTTAGATCAATATTGCCTATATTTGTAAATTGGTTTGGTGTCCATTTTGTAGAGGTTTCACTGTATTACTGTGTGTGTTGCTACAAATACTTTACACATTGCCTTTGAGATAAGCCTGAATGCTTGTTCCATTCTACTAAAGGGGTGAGCAGCGGTTGTCTTAGGAGTGTAACTCTATTACCCTGACTAAAGTGAGGGTCCCTGCTTGGACAGAGTGCAAACTGACTGCCACCAAGAGACCCGACTGTTCTAACATTGGTGATCAGCGGTGAGGACAGAACTTGTATTTGTACTTGGCATACAGTGATTAGGTGTACACTACTGTTTTCTGTGCAGACCATTACATGACCACATACTACTTATTTTTTGCCTTTTCTCTTTTAGGACTTTTTCTGCCTCCATTTTTGTGATTTATTTATTTCTCTTGGGAACTCTCTGAACTACTTTTGGAACTTTGCATTTTTGAGTACTCACCAACATGTCTCAATCTGGGGATGCACCAGCTGTGGCTTCAAAGGCTGTTTGTGAGTTGGAGAAACTGGAGAAGTATACAGTGGCTCAACTGAAACAGTTTTGCAAGGATCTTGCCTGCCCCATCAGGAGATCCCCCAGGAAGGAGGAGCTTCAAAAGGCATTGAAGGCCTGGGTGGCAGTGAAGGAGGCCAGGGGGCACACAGTGGAGGAGAATGAGGGTGAGGAGGTGCAAAGCAATCCGGGTGGTGTGTTGGATGTCCCTGTGGAGAGGATCTCCAGGGCAGCTAGGATGGAGATGGAAGAGAGGAGGCTGGTCATAGAAGAGAAAAAGATGCTCTTGTCTCATGAGCTCAGTTTGAGAGAGCTGGGTCGGAGGAGAATGTCTAGCAGAGATGGTGGCAGCAGTACCTCAGTGCAGCCTGAGAGGAAGGTGGGCATTCCTAAAGACCTGATGAAGGATTACAAGAGGGAGGATGACATCTATCTGTGGTTCAAGAAGTATAAGTCTGCTCTTCACATGAACATGGTCCCTGAAGCACATTGGGGGTGGGCCTGTGGAAGCACTTTGAGGTAGATCGGAGGAACACTGTGACATCCTCAGGGGATCCTAGGGGACTCACCTACTCTATCAAAAAGGACACCCTACTCACCAGTTATTGTCTTAATCCTGAGCATTAAAGGAAAAGTCTAGGTCCTATAAGAAGAAGGAATCCCAAACTTTGTTGGAGTGTGTGTGGACTCGTTTTACAGGTCACTGAATGGTTAGGTGAAGGGCAGTGAGGTGACAACTTATGAGCGGCTGTACAATTTGATTGCTTGGGAGCACTTGTATAGTCTTAGTTTTCCAGATTTGTGCCAGCAACTAGCTGACAGCAAGCTGACTGACCCCAGGAAGCTTGCTCAGGAAGTAGAGCGGTGGGAAAACACCAGGGTCCAAAAGAGGTATGGGGAGACTCCACCAAGGGTGTAAACAGGTGGAGTTCTCTAAAGGGCCCCAACCTAGCTCCCAAGGTAAAGATTTCCAGCCCCCAGTTGAAAAGAAAGCATGGGTCTCTACAGGGAAACCTGCAGAAAGAAGTCCCCACAAGTGCTAAGCATGTGATCAGGTGGGCCATATGAGGGGGGATCCCAAATGTCTCACAGGCACGCACTGGTGCTCAGTCACAGGGTTTGGCCAGTGTAGCTCTTGGGGAGGAGTTGGCTTCAGGTGGGTGGAAGCCAGTTGAGATGACCCTTGTCTCACTAGGGGACAGTGAGATTGTCCAGAGAACCCTTGCGTCTGAAAACATTAAGAAATACAGGCAGTGGGTGACAATTAGTGAACAGAGGGTAGAGGCTCTGAGGGACACCAGAGCCAGTGTGACTACTGTGAGAAGTCACCTGGTGTCTGAAAAGCAGATAGTTCCCCATGCATTTCACCTAGTAGTTGAGGTAGACAACTCTGAGTGCCTGTGCAAAGTGGCACAGGTTCCCTTTGAGTGGAGGTGGCTGGCTCTCAGGTTCTTGAGGGTAGCTGTGAGTCCCACCATGCCTTTTGATTGTTTGCTTAGCAATGACCTGGAGGGTTCCCCTTGGAAGGAGGTGGAGCACAGGTCTCACTTAGAGATGGGTCTGCCTGAGTGGGTGTGTCCACCTGGTCAATGGCAGCCCAGCAGGGTTGATCAGGAGGTCCTGTAGTCTGAAAGAGTGGCCCAAGTGCCTACCAGAAGGAAGAAAGGCAAGGGGAGCATGAAATCCACCCTAGAAGTTCCCGCGGTCCAGGAAGAGGCTGAACCTGAGGGGTACACCCAGAAGCCTACAGAGGAACAAGTGACTGAACTGGGGGAGGCACCCTAGTTGACTCAGTAGCAGCAGGAGGGGGATTCCACCAGGGAAGCATTCTGTGAGGCACAGAAAACATGCCCTACTCTAGAGGGTTTGCGGCAGCAAGCTGCAGACCAGTCACCTGGCAAGGAGTCTGGATCACACTTGATTTATTGGGAGGTAGGCCTCCTATGTAGTGAGCCTAAGGTTGCTGAATCTGGGGTAGCTTGTGTCTGGTATCCCAGTGCTTCAGAGCCTTCCTACTGTGGCAGCCCGTGTGCTGCTGGTACCCCAGTGCTTCAGAGCCTTTCTACTGGGTTTGGCTCATGATGTGCCTTTAGCTGGTCATTTGGGGCAGGACAAGACCTTTGAAAGGCTTGTCACCCACTTTCACTGGCCCCAAATGTGCAGGCACTCTGATGTGAACTGTAGGACTTGTCAGACTTGTCAGACAAGTGGCAAGAGTGGGGGGGATGTAAGGCTCCATTCCAAACTTTTCCTGTAATCAGCACTCTCTTTGAAAGAGCGGATATTAACATTGTGGGGCCTCTGGATCCCAAGGCAGTCATGGGCAACAGGTTTATCCTTGACTTGGTGGACCATGCCACCCGGTACCAGAAGCTATCCCTCTAAGATCAATCACAGCTGCTTTGGTGGGCTGGGCATTGATGGGGATTTGTACCCGCATAGGGTTCCCCAAGGGTGTGGTATCTAACAGGGGTGCCAACTTCATATCTACTTATATGAAGTCTCTTTGACAGGAGTGTAGGGTGACATACAAGTTCACCACTCCTTACCACCCCCAAGGAAACGGTTTGGTTGAGAGATTCAACCAAACCTATAAGGGCATGATTATGGGCCTGTTAGAGCCCATGAGGTGTATGTGTGACATCCTCTTTCCATGTCTTCTGGTTGCCTACAGGTAGATGCCACAAAAGGGACTTGGTTTTAGCCCCTTTGCGTTGTTGTATGGGCACCCTGTGGGGGGACCTCTGAGTCTGGTGAAGGAGGGCTTGGAGAAAGCCTCCATAAGCCTCCCCAGAATGTATCCAGCTACATGCTGGCTTTTAAGAACCAGACAGCCTGCTTCAGGAAGCTCGTTCAAGAGAACCTGGAAGCAAGTCAGTAGAACATGAAACGCTGTTACAACTAGAACGGCACTCTGGTTGAGTTTCAGCCTGGTCAGAAAGCGTGGGTCATGGCTCCAGTGGAGCTTGGTACTCTCCAAGACAAGTGGGCTGGGCCTTTTGAGGTGGTGGAGCACATGAGTGAGTTCACCTATCTGGTGAACTTGCAGACTCCAAGGAACCCTTTAAGGGTCCTGCATGTGAACCACCTCAAACCTCCCTTTGAGAGGCCTGAATTGACAATGCTCCTAGCAACAGATTATGGGGTAGAGGAGGAGAGCAAGCCTCTTCCTATCCTCCTGTCTGCTCAGGAGAAAGATGGGTCTGTGGAGGGTGTGAGCCTCTCCCCCTCACTGACCCCATAGCAACATACAGACTGTTGTCAGGTGTTGGGGCAGTTTGCCTCATTTTTTTCCTTGGTCCCAGAGGTCACTCATTTGTGAACACATGGTGTAGACACTGGGGATAGTCCACCCGTAAAACACAAGATTTACAGGGAGACTGACAAGGTCAGGGCTAGCATTAGGTATGAGGTGTCCAAAATGTTAGCATTAGGGGTTATTGAGTTCTCCAGTAGCCCTTGGGTCAGTCCAGTGGTCTTTGTCCCAAAGGCTACTGCCCCTGGTGCCACTCCAGAACTCAGGTTCTGTGTGGACTACCGTAGACTCAATCCCATCACGAAGACTGACGCACACCACATCCCCCGAGTTGATGAGCTCATTGATTGGTTGGGAGCTGCTAAGTTTCTCAGCACATTTGATCTAACATCTGGGTATTGTCAGATTACTCCAACTGAGGGGGCCAAGGAGAGGTCCGCATTTGCCACCCCAGATGGGCACTACCAGTTCAGGGAGATGCCCTTTGGGATGTAAAATGCCCCAGCCAACTTTCAGAGGTTGGTTAACCAGGTTTTGGCTGGTTTGGAGGACTTCAGTGCAGCCTACCTGGATGACGTTACTGTGTTCAGCTTCAGCTGGGAGGAACCCTTGCAGCACCTCTGCAAAGTGTTGGAGGCTCTGCAGAAGGCAGGCCTCTCTATCAAGGTGAATAAATGCCAAATAGGGCAGGGCTCTGTGGTGTACGTGGGACACCAGGTGGAGAGTGGCTAGGTGGTACCCCTACAACCACAAAGATTGACACCATTCTGGCGTGGGAGCCTCCCAACCCAAAGTGAGGTTAGAGCCTTTTTAGGTCTCACAGGATACTATAGGAGGTTTGTAAATGGGTATGGCACTATTGTTGCTCCCTTTATTGAGTTAACCTCCAAAAAGCAACACAAAAAGGTAATCTGGACTAAGGCTTGCCAGACAGCTTTTGATGCCCTGAAGGCAGCCATGTGCAAGGCACCTGTGCTGAAGGCGCCTGACTTCTCCAAGGAGTTTGTCGTGCAGACTGATGCTTCAGGGAATGGTTTGGGAGCAGTACTTGCACAGTTAAATGAAGAGGGCCTAGACCAGCCTGTAGCCTTCATTAGTAGGAGGTTACTTTCCCGGGACCGTAGGTGGAGTGCAATTGAGCGTGACGCTTTTGTTGTGATCTGGGCGCTAAAGAAACTAAGACCCTACTTGTTTGGGACTCCCTTCCGGGTTCAGACAGACCAAAGGCCCCTCAGATGGTTAATATAGATGAGGGGTGAGAACCCAAAACTGTTGAGGGGTTCTACCTCCCTACAGGGAATGGACTTTACGGTAGAACACCGACCTGTAACAGAACACGCCAATGCTGATGGTCTGTCCAGATTCTCCCGCCTTAGTGCTGGGAACTCCCATGAGGTTGGGTAGTTGATTTCTCAACTTTCAGCTGGGGGGACACTTGTTAGATCTGGCATCCTTGGCATGGTCTCTCCTGTCTTTTTGCCTCTGCTTCCTGAGTTTTGACTGTGTGCTGCACTTTGATTTTGTTGCTTTTGGTAGTCTAGCACTTTACCACTGCTGACCAGTGCTAAAGTGCAAGTGCTCCCAGTGTACATTGTATGTGTAATTGGCTTTTTCATGATTGGCATATTTGATGTACTAGTACGTCCCTAGGAAAGTTCACCAGAGGTTCACAGGGCCTGTAAATCAAATGCTACTAGTGGGCCTGCAGCACTGTTTGTACTACCCATATGAGTATCCCTGTAAACATGGCTCAGACCTGCCATTGCCTGGTCTGTGGGTGCACTTTTCAACTGCCAATTCGACATGGCAAGTGTACCCACTTGCCAGGCTCAAACCTTCCCTTTTTTACATGTAAGGCACCCTAAGGTAGTCTCTAGGCAGCCCCATGGGCAGTGTGCAGTGTATGGTAAAGGTGGGATATGTACTGCTGTGTTTTATATGTCCTAACAGTGAAGTACTGCCAGATTTGGTTCTCACTGTTGCAAGGCCTATCCCTCTCATAGGGTAACATGGGGACTGCCTTTAAATATCTTTTGAGTGAAGTTTCCCTTCTAGCAGAAAGAGATGTATAGTTTGGGATCTCTCAGTTCACAATTTAAATATACATCTTTTGGTAAAGTTAGCTTTTAGATTGCCAGTTTGAACATGCCACTTTTAGAAAGTGGGCACTTTCTTGCTGAAACCTTTCTGTGGCTCTGGCTGCTTGTGTATTCCCTGTCTGGGTCAGACTGACATTTGGGCTGTTTTTGAATTTCCACTAGACAGTGACACAAAGGAGCTGGGGTGTAGCCTGAATATCCTGATGAGTAATCTGGGCTAGAGTGGAAGGAGGAGCTGACACTTACACCTGAATGGGCTGTGCCTTCCCTCACACAATCAGTCTCCAACCAACTGGTGTGAGTCTGGAGCCAGGCCTGGGCAAGTCAGGATGTTGTGAACAACAGAGACTTTCCTTTGAAGTTTGCCTACTTCAAAGGCAGAAATGGGTGTAAGTAGTGGACTCCAAACCCCAGATTTTCAGATTACTTCTGGGACTAAGAGGATACTTTGCCAAGGAGAAGAGCTGAAGAACCAGAAGAGGAGTACTGCCCCTTTGTCTGTGACTGTGCTTTGCTGGGTTGGCCTGCAGTTGCTGCTTCTGCCTGAAAGAGGTCAAAGACTGGACTTTGTGGTATATTCTTGCTTGTGAAGTATCTCCAAGGGCTTGGACTGAGCTTGCCTCCTGTTTTGAAGTCTCAGGACCATCAAAGACTTCCTCTGCCAGCACCTGCACTCTCTGTTGAGAATATTACCCTGCCAAGTGGTGCCCTATCCAGTTCCTGGGCCCTTGAAAGGTGAATCTGGTGGATCCACGCAGAGGAGCCTTAGGGGACAACTTTGGCGCACTACCTGCAACGTAACTGTAAAAATGACGCACCACCTGCATCGTGTTTGAAATCGACGCACCACCTGCATCGCAGCTGGGAAATCGACACATCGCCTGCATCGCAGTTGGAGAAATGACGCAACACCCGCTTGCGGCTGCTGAAATCAACGCAAACCCCTACACAGCACAGATTCTCTTCCTTGTGCGCCCGGATTCTGCACACAACATTGCTGAGCATCGAAAACAATGTGAACCTGCTTGGACCTGAGGTGCCTGTCTGGAAATCGACGGACCGCTCTTTTGCAGGAGAGAAAAATGACACATCGCCTACCCGACTGGAGAAGAAATAACGCACTGCCTCACTTGCAAGTAAGGAATCGACGCATGGCTGACTTTTCTGATGCACGCACGCCTGTGTGGCATTATGTTTGAAGCAAATCAGGTACTTTGTGTAGCATCCACACTTCCTTTGTTTTCCATAGAGTATTACTCTTTTCAATTTAAAAATTCATAACTTTACTTGTGTAGGTTGGATTTTTGTCATTTTGGTCTTGTTTGATTTAGATAAATATAGGCTATTTTTCTAAATCAATGTGGTGTCCATGTTGTAGTGTTTTCAATGTATTTCTGTGTGTGTTGGTACAAATACTTTACACATTGCCTTTGAGTTAAGCCTGACTGCTTGTGCCAAGCTGCCAAGGGGGTGAGCAGGGATTGCCTTAAGAGTGTAACTCTCTTAACCTGACTAGAGTGAGAGTCCCTGCTTTGACAGAGTGCAAACTGACTGCCACCCAGAGACCCCACTTCTAACAACACCCAAAGAATCAACACCCATAAGCAATACCACCACTCCCTCAACCTCCAAATCCCCAATCCCTTCTTGTGACCCTACCCATTTTCCCCAGAAAAGTATCTGAGCTTGCCTTTTCCCCTGTTATCTCCGCTCCCCTCCCAAACCCAAGAGGCCCCCACCCACATCACAACCCATCCCTTCCAAATCCAGGCCCTCCCCTGTCTCACCTGCCACCCTGCAAACAACTGTACCCCTCCAAAGAAGCAGTCCATCTCTAGCAAACCCAAACCCAAAAACCAAACACTCCACCCAAGACTGATCCTTGATGTACTTGCATGCCCACTTGATGCCCCTTCCTGTGGAGGTTCCTTGGCATTGATTGGAATAAAGCTTGGGCACAATCATGTGCATGAACTTGATTTTCGACTGGCAAATGGCCTTTGCTGTTTATCATTTGCTGTTAATAAACCCAAGATGATGTTTTGTTGGTTATACATTTGTCCTGCCATTAATATTCTACCTTTTTGTTGTTCCTGAGTAATTTGTGTTGTATGCCTACAGTTGTGTGTGCTTCACCCTGATTGCTGATGCATTTTCTGTTGTTGGCAAATATGACTTTGTGGGCAGTGCTGGTGTCGCCCAAGAGAAATGTGTAGATGTTCACTCTATGGATATGTGTTTGTTAATCCAATTGGGGTGTCATTGCATTATGTTATGTTTGATATGGTAAGTATTTTATCTTGGTTTGGCCAATGTTAGCATGTATAGTGTTGGAATATGCCCCCTGATATGGATCGGTCATTCGTCTCATGCATGGAAGGTCAAATTTTGCTTGTCCATAAATGGAGGATGTTCAATTGTGCTACCTTCCTTTACATTTGACTGACCATGTGTCTATTTTAATGTGTGTACTTTCCAGATACTTGATCTACATGAATCGCTCATGCTGTTGGTCAGGAGCAACATGGTGTTGGCGTAGCTGTGAGGCTTGCAAGCCCTGCCCACCAGGAACCAAGCACACAGCCGCCGCTCTGGCCGCTGCTGAGCGTCCGTAACAAGGATCGCGCGCCGCCCAAGGGGAACGAGGGTGTGGGAGCCCTCCCCAGTTGCCCGGTCACCGCCGCCACCTGGAGAGGAGAAGACGAGGCGGTAGCGTCGCTCGGGGAGAGGACACCGAGGGCCGCGCAAAATTTTGGAAAGAGTGCCCGGGAGCTAGCGAACGCGCGCTGGAGCACCAGGAGGCCTAAGGCTTTTGGCTGTGCCGGGAGGCCGGAGCAGAGGCACCATTATACAGTGAGGGAAGTGTGTTTTGGCCGTTTCTACACACACCCAGAGGAGAAGAGGGTGTGAGGAGTCTGGGCTATCCTTCTGACTCTTAAACTGTTTACTCGTGGAAACTTGCAGCAAGCAGGTACTGGGAGGAGGGCAAAATGAAAGTTTTCTGATGATGTGCATTGCAACCAACTTGCTCCCTATTTAAAAAAAAATATATATCAAACCGGCGGAGAATATTTGTTAAAAATCTTTTTAACATTGATATAGTCGTCGAGGATTTTTGTTTTCTTTTTTGACTGTCAACTAAAAAATATGGACTCTTTAGGTAAAGGTGCAGAGAAACTTCAACAGTTTGATACAGTTTATATCGTCTGATACTATCTGATACTGCCCTTTTTCGCGACTGGAAAAAAGAGGAGGGGGTTAAAAATAAAAAAGAAAGGGGTATAAAAGGAGAACTAAAAGACTCGGGGCTCTAATGTTGCTGGGTGCACAAGTCGATCCATCTTGGCACCTATATACTCCCTCACGGCCTTTGAGGAGTGTGATTAAACTAGCAATATCTGATGCGCTAACGGCAGCGGCTGGAGTAATAGGTCTTATTAGGCTTTATCCCACGCGTTAAAAACAAATATGGCACCCAAAACTACTCAGAATCCTGGAAACAAGACTGAAGGAGTTAAGACGACACGTGTTGGAAGAGATAAAGGAGAGCCAACAGGAGTAAACAAACGCCTGAAGTCAATAGTAGGCAAAGCAGCTGGGAAAAATATGCTGGGATTGGAGAAAGATGCTAAGATGAGCGACAGTACTAGCCCCCGCTGGAAATCAAGGGGAAAGGCAAAAGTCAATCTACTATTACGACTTTTCTTGCAGGCGGGGCGCAAGATATCTTCTCTGCACATATAACCCCCCCTCTGAGAGCAATACGCTAGGGAAAGGACCTACCCTCCTGAGTACCAGTAACAGCGCAGGGTTGTGTATCAAAAATAAGGAACCCCTTATTAAACCTATACAAGGCACCGAGAACTTGTAAGAGATCGAAGATAGTAATAGGGAGACTAGAGAGAAGGAGCTCCGCCACCCGCTGGGAGCAAGCAGTCCCAAACACAACAATCTGATCAAATTGAGCAGCCGGAGTGTCAGAGCAGGGAAGGAACTGCAAGCACATCAGGACCTGCAGCAGAAAGGGAGGATCTACATAAGTCTCTAGGCAGCCCTAAAAGATGGGGTAAAATAACTGGAAAAAAAAACCAACTTGTAGATTGGGGCAAAGATAGTAGTGACAAATTTTACTCTTTGACAGAAGAGTCTGATCTCTGCAGCGTCGATCACAGCTTTGGTGAGTCTGAAGATAGCGAGACATCTGAGGCTGGAAATAAATCATCAAGCAATGAACCTACAGTGTGGCAGCTGCGCCGACACCGGAAATCCGTAAAAACACGGCCCTGTTCTCAGGAGGGTTTTGAAAACTCGACCTCTATGGGTGGTAGGACTTTAAAGTGGGACTATTCCGTATTGGACTAGCAGACACTCCCACCATAAGTAACCAGGGCTCAGTTAATGGTAAAATGGAAACAGATACAGGAGCTTCTGCTGGTAATTCATCTGCGATGGGCATCGAGGCATGGATGCTGCAGTCAATATATATTTCAATGAAAGAGCTGCAGACAGAGACTAGGATTGAAAGCCGGCGTGCCAGGATCGCCACAAAGAGATTGCAGGGGACGGTCCATAAGGTTGCAAAATCGTGTACAGAAATCGAAGCAAAGCTATGCTCAATGGAAGAAAGGATATTGACAGTCAAGGAGGATATCGATACTCTTAAAGAGCAGAGCGCTACGAGAGACGAACAATTGACGGATGTAACATGGAAAATGGAAGATTTTGAGAATAGACAGAGAAGGAACAATCTTCGATTTCTGGGTATACCGGAAGGGCTAGAAGGAAGTAATATATGGACATATATGGCCAACCTCCTGCGCGGGGCCTTCCCGGAACTGGGGAATTGGGATTGGGAGAACGAGCTGCAGCGGGTCCACAGGTTTCCGACAACCCGGCGGGAGGGGGGCCAAAGGGCAGATTCTAAATACCCCAAAGCTATTTTTTTTTTTTTTGGAAATGACTTACTACGACAGGAGATATCTGATAAAGCTCGTCCTAATACCCCACGTACTGTGGAGGGGGTTACCTTCTTCACTTGCCCTGATTTCTGTCATGCCACTGTTGAGCGGAGATGGCGGCTTCGACAGCTCATTAAACCATTCTCAGACAAAGGAGGGCAGGCATATCTGTTGGCCCCTGCTCGACTTAAAACAGCAATGAACGGAAAAGTAAAAGTATTCACTTCAGAAATTAAAGCAAAAGAATATTTGATGGGGGCAAGTAATAGAGCGCAGAGACACATGGAAGGTAAAGGTGCTTAGGAGACTGGTGGGTGGGTGGGCCCACAATATTCAGGCCATTGGTGGTCTGATTGCTCAACAGGATGGGGGGCCAGTCCCCGGGAGGGAGGAAGGGAGCTTGGGAGGGGGATGGAGGAGACTGGTCTGGGGCGGAGGATGGGGGTAGGGGAAGGGGAGCGGGGAGGAGGAGAGGGATGGGGTAAGGGATAGAAAAACAAGGGAACAAAATGGAAAGGAAAGGACCAATAGAAGCAAGAGAAATGGAAAAAGTAGGAAGAGGGGAACAAAGAGAGAAGAGAATTCAAGAGAGTGTGCAGCTAGATAGGAAGATCTCGGGGGGCAGAAAGAGAAAAAAAAGGCACAAAAAATAGTAAATGGCTAGACTTCGAATTGCCTCAATTAACATATGCGGACTAAATGACCCTCATAAAAGAAGGAGAGTGGTTGAAGAATTAAAAACCTTTAAGGCAGATATTTATTGCCTACAGGAGACACATTTGGAATATAAAAACTCTGGAATTCTTGGATCGCTTGGTATGAAAGTGATCGTTCGGTCAGAACAAGAGGTTAGAACTAAAGGGGTGGCAATATTAGATCGAACTAATAAATTAAATTTCATCAGGCAGAAGGCGGACAGGGGCGGGAGATGGGTAATTGTAGAGTGCAGTTATGGGCATAGTAGCTTTACATTATGCTCTTTATATGGGGTAGTCACGGACGACCCAGTAGTTTTAGATACCCTCGCTATTGAGTTAACAGGATGGGCCCCTCCCTATATTCTATGTGGTGACTTCAATTTTAATGGTTCTTGGGAGGGACTACAGGATTTATTAGCGTCCACAACTAAGAAGTATCAGGGGCGTAAACCTCGGGTATATAAGGCAATGGTTGCCATTCAGAAAGAATTAGGATTAGTGGACGCTTGAGCGAAACTATGTAAGCCAGACCCTGAATATACATATTATTCAGCCCCCCATGCGAAATTAGCACGACTTGATTATTTTTTGATTTCTCCTGTATTATTAAAGCAGGGTAGGATGGAGTCATATCCATGGGCTATATCAGATCATAACCCCTTAGTATTCGATTTGGAGTTGGATGGGCTAGAACCAAAGGTTAGGAGATGGACATTTGAAAGAGGGCTCCTTAAGGACCCGGAATATTGTGAGTATATGAGAAAGTTGATAGTTGAATTCTTGGGGTTCAACCAGGGGTCAGCTCCAGTAGAGATAGTCTGGGATACCTTAAAAGCAGGAATTCGAGGTGAAACGATGAGTTTTAGTTTTAAAAGGCAGAAAAACACCCAAGGCAGAATAAAAGATTTCCAAACGAAGCTGAGGGTAGCAGAAAGACAGTTGGTTATAGCTATAGAAACTGGGGTGGATTTAAAGAGGGCTCAGGAGGAAGTCGTTATAGCTAAAGCAGCAATTAAGGAAGTTATTGCTCAAAGAATAGCGGAGAAATATTTAGTACAGCGCTCACAAGGGTATGAGTATGGAGAAAAATCTGGGCGCTTGCTAGCGATACGGACAAGTCAGAAAATAGCACCCGGGTCATTAGAGAGATTAAAGATTGGCAAGGACAGATAGTATCAGAAGTGGATGGAATTAGGAAGGTGTTTCACAGATACTACATGGAACTATATAATGATACATCTGCGCATCCGGAGGAAGAAATGCTGGAATTTTTATACCCCATTAAGGTTGACAAGCTATCCGAGAGTGATAACCTATATATGGGAGAACAGATAGATATTTTGGAAATTGATAAGGCAATGAGTGATCTTACCACCGGAAAAGTCACAGGCCCTGACTCGATTTCCTTAGAGTTCTATAAAACCTTTAAAGTATTATTACTCCCAGTGATGATAGAGCTACTTATTCAGGTACAAAATGGAGGGGAAACCCCCCATCATGGGATATGGCCAACATAGTAATGTTCTTGAAGAAAGGGAAACCCCCATTAAACCCAGCCTCATACCGGCCGATCACATTAATCAACAGTGATGCTAAAATATATTCAAAGATATTGGCCGCTCGATTATCCCTGGTGATTAGGAAGCTAGCTTCCCCTAGGCAGCATGGGTTTTTCCCGGGAAGGGATACTACTGATCATATTCAAAGAGTTCTTGCACTCTCTGATGCTACGGAAGTAGCAGAGGAACCTATGGCAGTCGCATTATTAGATGCAGAGAAGGCATTCAACCGGGTGAACTGGAATTACCTGTGGTATGTAATGGAGTATTATGGGTTAGGGAAGAAATTTATTGTAGCAGTAAGGGCTCTATATAGATCACCGGCAGTGAAAATACAACTAATGGGAGGGCAATCTGAGGGTATCCAGGTCAGGAGAGGTACTAGGCAGGGATGCTCATGTTCTCCGCTCCTGTTTGCTTTATATATAGACCCCTTGCATAGACAGTTGGAAGAGAATAGCATGATTACACTGATACATAGGCAGGGATGGGATACAAAAGTCCTAGGATACGCAGACGACATAGCTATATTAACTCCCACCCCTGATTCGGCATTATGAGAGGTTGAAGAGGTGACGACGAAATTTGGAAGATTTTCTAGATACCTGTTAAATAGAGCTAAAACGCAGCTACTGGCTAATCAATATACAAGCACCCAGGATACTCGAAGGGTGGACCACACAGTATATCTGGGTATAAATATTACACCAAAACTAGGAGAAATTGTTAATTTGAATTTGTATCCCATACTTGCGAAAGCCAGAAAAGATATGTGCAGATGGAATAATCTACATCTGACTAAAATGGAATAATCTACATCTGACTATTATGGGGAGGTGTAATATGGTGAAAATGATCTTCCTCCCTAAGCTGCTGTATCTGTTCCGTGCCGTACCGCTGAGCTTTACTAACCTTAGATTCAAGGATATAGATAGAGTGGTTATGAGATTCATCTGGGCATATGGTAAATGTAGAAGAGCAAGTAAATTTATGTCTCTTCCTCGAGAAAAGGGGGTGTGGTCCTTACAGAATATAAAATTATACCAAATGGCAGCAGCTTTTCAGTATATGCGCCCATTATGGGGTCCTAAGAAAGAAGGGACCGCGGAAGAGGATTGCCCTAATATATACGAGTTGCAGATAGGAGCAGCAGCCAATGGGGGTTTGGTAACGTTTCATGAGCCTGGATATTATAAGAAAACTCAATATAAGGTATTGGAAGCGGCCTATAAGTGTTAGCGATCATGGTATAAAAAGAAAGGACTTGGCAGATATAATTATTATACCATGATTGAGAAGAATCCATTGCTCCCCGAAATATTTAAGGATAGATGTATGGCAAGCTGGGCCTCTTTAGGTATAGTGAGGCTAGGGAATTTTTTCGATAATTTTGGGGTGAAGGCGTTCGGGGACCTACAGGAGCAGTATGGTTTAGAGCGAAGGGACTTCTTTAAATACCTACAGATACAAGATTTTCTCGCAAGGAAAACAGGGGGTGTGCAGGGATTTAGAAGTAATCAATTGTTGAACGACATCCTGGCCAACCCCAATATAGCAATCAGGTCGATTTACCCATTACTGCTGGCAGAACTGCCTGACGATTTAGAGAAGAATAAGGAGAGGTGGAGAGAGATGCTAGTGGACGGGAGTAATAACTTTATAAGGTCACTAGAGCTGGGACACACTATCCTACTCTCCTCTTCCCTGCAAGCACAACATTATAAGACCATGTTTGACCTGTATCATACCCCAGCTCATCTCGTCAAAAGGGGGAGCTTGTCAGGAACAAACTGTCCAAGATGTGGGATGTATGGAATAGACATTGTACACATGATGGCTACATGTGGGGAACTAATGGCTTTGAGGGAGGGTATTCAATCTGTCTTGAAAGAGGTTCTGGGATATGATCTAGCTCTTACCCCCGAGATCATGGTTCTAGGGGTCGCTGGAGAAGTGGGCGGTCCACATAGAGCATTTATTTTTGTGGCCATGGCAGTATATTGAATATGTATATCATCTTCGTGGCTGAATGTACGACCTCCGTCTTGGCAGCAATGGCTGGCTAGATTGCTGTCTGTATCTCAATTGGAAGTGGCACTGTATGAACGCAAGGGGAAACACGGCAGGAGCACCAACGCCGACGGCAAAGACCACGGTGAGTACTGCACCTACGACATAGGGGAGGGGGGAGGCAAAAAACAGGGACACACACACTCAACACCCCAACCCCCACCCCGAACCTCACCCACTACAACACACACACAAATGCATATCTATACATTACAGTAACACCCCGCAACCCCCCCGGAAGAATGCAAAGACAAAAGGAAATGGGTGTAACTATTGTAATATATCAAAATTCAGTAAGCAAAAATATACATATATATATACACTATAAACAAAATATACACCACGATTAGTAGTCCCGGTTTTGCACCATTCATAGTCCGTGGACCACTGGTCCCAAAATGCATGGGCGAGGCCCACACAAGATACCTGAACATGACGGAGAGAACACTGCAGGGGCATCAGATAGAAATACAACAGGCACCTCAGGGGGAAGGGAAGGGGGGGCACCTCAGCTGGATGAGTGCACAACGCCAGATCCACAAGGGGGCACCATGCCCTTTGATGTATCCTGGGGAGTGCAAAGCCACAGTCTCTCAAGTCTCTACAGTGGGTGGGTTGCCCACTGATCAATCCTGGGGAGTGCCTAGCCACAGTCTCTCAAGTCTCTACAGTGGGTGGCTTGCCCACTGTACCATCCTGGGGAGTGCAAAGCCACAGTCTCTCAAGTCTCTACAGTTGGTGGGTTGCCCACTGATCAATCCTGGGGAGTGCAAAGCCACAGTCTCTCAAGTGGATGCATGTCTCCACTGGTTCTGGAGGGGGACTGGTGCCCAGAGTGCTTCATCCTGTGCAGGACAGATGCTGTTCTCCACTGGTTCTGGAGGGGGAGTGGTGCCCAGAGTGCAGCACTCACCCTGTGACGGTCCCAGTTGCGTAACTGCCCCTGCCGCTAATGGGCTAGCGGTGCTCGCCTTGGCGGTCTTTGCCCTGTTCGGCTGTCCTTACCCTGTTCAGCGGTGCTTGCCATGGCGGTCTTTGCCCTGTTCAGCGTTCCTTGCCCTGTTCAGCTGTGCTTGAGTTGGCGGTCTCTGACCTGTTCAGCGGTCCTTGCCCTGTTCAGCGGTGCTTGAGTTGGCGGTCTTTGCCCTGTTCAGCTGTCCTTGCCCTGTTCAGCGGTGCTCAAGTTGGCGGTCTTTGCCCTGTTCGGCGGTCCTTGCCCTGTTCAGCGGTGCTTGCCATGGTGGTCTTTGGCCTGTTCAGCGGTCCTTGCCCTGTTCAGCGGTGCTTGAGTTGGCAGTCTCTCACCTGTTCAGCAGTGCTTGCCGTGTTCAGCGGTGCTTGATTTGGCGGTCTCTGACCTGTTCAGCGGTGCTTGCCCTGTTCAGCGGTCCTTGCCCTGGCGGTCCGTCATTGCCCAGCTGGGCTGTGGTTGGCGGTCCTTCATGGGTCAGCTGGACTGTGGCTTACGGGGCCCTCCTGGGCAGCTGGGCTGTAGCTTGCGGGGCCCTCCTGGGCAGCTGGGCTGTGGCTTGCGGGGCCCTCCTGGGCAGCGACGATGGGGCTGGCGGTGGCCTCTTCTGGGCAGTGACGATGGTGCTGGCGGTGGCCTCCAGGGCAGCGACGATGGGGCTGGCGGTGGCCTCCTGGACAGCGACGATGGGGCTGGCGGTGGCCTCCTGGGCAGCGACTATGGCGCTGGTGGGGCTCTCCTGGCCAGCAGGGATGATGGCAGTCTTCTCCACTGTGCTGCCCCTCCCAGACTTTGCAGGTTTCTTCTGCCCCTTCCTCACCTTGGGAGGAGTCACAGCTCAGTCCACACTCCCCCCGGGACCCCTGTGAGCAGCTTGGCTGGCTGGAGTCTTCCCCCTCTCCCGCCGGGCACTGGCCAACTTCTGGTGCTTCACAGGGGGGGACTGGGTGTGCTGTGGCTCCGTGACAGACTGCCTGGCCTGGTGGCCGGTGCACTCCACATACCTGTAACAACAGGCACCACTGGTCCCGGAGATTTTTTGGCTGAGGTGCTAGTACGCGACCTATGAGTTGGACGGGGTGGTGGGAAATAGGTTAAGGGGGGACAGGAAAAGTTGTTTGGACACACTGGGATGGGTAGCTGGAGGGGGTTTGGGAGTGGAGGAAGAGGTGGTGGTTGTAAGATGTGTGATTTGGGTGCAGGTGCATGCGCTGGAGGCTGTTGTGAGGTGGATGGCTATTGGGTGGGTGTGTGCCTGCGTTTGTGTATCTTTGGAGGGGGTATCACAGACACACTGGGAGAGGACACAGGGGACGTGTAAATGGTAGTGGGGGTGGTGAGTGCACGTGAGCGGGGTGTGGTGGTGGGTGTGCTGGTGCGGGACATAGTGGCTGTAGTGGTAGTGCATGCAGGTGTGAGTGTAAACGAGACTGGGAGGGAGGAGAGGGACAAGGGGGAGGGGGACACAGTGGAGGCAGTGGATGTTGGTGTGTCTGTATGTGTGTGATGCTTGCGTGAGTGCCTGTGGGATGTGTGATGCTTATGTTTGCCTGAGCTTCCCTTGTGTGGTGAGGTGTGTGCAGGCTGGTCTGATGGTGTGATTGGGATAGGCAGAGGTACAGGGGATTGGGTCTGGGTGGAGGAAGTTGGAGGGGGTAGGCTAGACACAGGGACAATGGCTGCCATCAGTGCTGAAGCCAGAGTTTGAAGGGTTCGATGAAGGGCAGCCTGACCAGAATGAATGCCCTGTAGGAATGCATTTGTGTGTTGCAACTCCCTTTCTACACCCTGGATGGCATTCAAAATGGTAGACTGCCCAACAGTGAGTGACCTGAGGAGGTCAATGGCCTCCTCACTGAGGGCAGCAGAGGTGACAGGGGCAAGGGCTGAGGTGCCTGGGGCGAAGTTGATGAACACCCTCCTGGGTGAGAGGGCACGGGGCGAAGGCTGAGGGGCTGCTGGGAGGGCGGTGCTGGTAGGGGGGTAGCGGCTGTACCTGTTGAAGTGGGGGGCACAGATGTTGCCGCCACCACAAGGGAGCTCCCATCGGAGGACGAGTCGGTGTCGCTGGTTGCAGATCTTGTGACCGCTGTGGTGCTCCCCTCACCCTCCGTCCCACTGGTGTATTCAGAGTCCGTAGTGTGGGCCTCCATGCCCATGTGGGATGCAGCTCCCTCGTGCTCCGGTGCCACTGTACCTCCGCCTGATGATGCTAATGCACACAAGAACAGGGAGACCGCAAAAAAAGGGGGGGAACAGAAGAAAGACAGATTGAGTGCATGGCTTACCGCTAATGTTGGCGGACAATACAGACACAGCAGCCCCCTGCACTACGTTGCGCTGTTGGGCTCTACAGTGCAATTCCTGGGAAATGGCCTACAAGGCTATGGACGACATCTGCACCCATAGATGACACAGGGGCATGAATAGCTGTACTTGGCACTCGACAGAGGTGGTGTGGGGGGCCACAGGGCCATGTCTTCCGAATAGGCCTAGCCTACGGAACTCGCCCTGGCCTAGGGGAACCCACAGCCCTCTTCGCCCACCCAGACACCTTCACTGAGCGGAATGTCAGCTGAATGATAGTGTACTCACCCCCTTGTGTCTGATATGATGCCCTCAAGCGCCCATCCAACTCAGGGTAGGCCACCGCCAGGATCCGGAACATCAGGGGGGTCATGGTTCGACGGGCACCCCTCCCACGTTGGGAGGCCATCCCCAGCTGAGCCTCCGCCGTCTTCTTGCTCCAGCGGCGAATGTCCTACCATCTCTTCTGGCAGTAGGTGCTCCATCTGTGGTGAACCCCAGGGTCTAGACGTCCTTGGTGATGGCATGCCAAATATCCTTCTTCTGGTGTGCGCTGACCTACATGAAATGTACAGGGGAAGAAGAGAAGTCATTACCAACTGCACCGTCAAAGTGAGTGGCCCACATCCCGACCTTTGCCATGTGGCACATGCATTCACCGTCTTTCATGCACGCAGAACTCTGCCCCCATCCTTCTTACAACCAGCCCTCTCCACACATGCATAGCCCATTCAACATGCTCCCTGTGTACTTACCTGTTGGTCTGGGGGACTGTAGAGTAGAGTGTACTTGGGGAGGACGACGTTGACGAGCTTCTCCAACTCCTCTGCAGTAAAGGCAGGGGCCCTTTCCCCAGATGCACGAGCCATTGTCTCTTCCAGACCGAGGTCACAGCAGCACTTGCAGTGTAGGTCCACTCCTGTCAAAGATCAGGTATCGACTGATTAAACAGTTCGAAAATGGCGGTCACGTCCGCGCCAGTCACGTCCGTGGCGGTGCGTACCATCACCGCCGGCGTACATCGTCATTGGCTCCTGGGACCCATAGGGTCCAATGTTAACCAATGCAGCATTGCGCCGCGGTCTTTCACCGCCTACCGCAACGATTACCTCACATCCCATTGTCCCGCTTTAGAGGTCAGGCAGCCGCCATTTCAGGGGCCCACATGGCCTAATTACCAACTGTGTCAAACATACCTAGGCCTAGTCTCAACACACATACAGGCCAGATTTTGTGTATGATTGATGTTCTGTGTAGACTGTGGGTACATACCTCTGAGTTGTTCGACTCTGTGCTCGCTGTTGTCCTTCATAGGCACCGTCCGCTGAGACAAGTGAGGAGATGGCGGAATCCTCCGGTGTACCGACCGCTGGTGGACCTGTCGACAATGGAGGAAAGAAATTTGATCATCACCTACAGGTTTGACCGTGCCACAATCCAGGAACTGTGTACCCAGTTGGAGCCAGACCTGATGTCAGCAATCCGCCATCCCACTGGAATCCCCCCTCAAGTGCAGGTGCTATCAGTGCTCCATTTCCTTGCAAGTGGGTCTTTTCAAACAACTGTGGCCATGGCATCAGGGATGTCCCAGCCGATGTTTTCCAACGTGTTGTCCAGAGTGTTTTCTGCCCTGCTGAAACACATGCGGAGCTACATCGTTTTCCCTCAGGTGGAGGACTTGCCTACAGTGAAAGGTGACTTCTATGCCACTGGACATATCCCCAACATCATAGGTGCCATTGATGGGACCCATGTGGCTTTGGTCCCCCCCCACAGGAGTGAACAGGTGTACAGGAACCAGAAGAGTTATCATTCCATGAATGTACAGATGGTATGTTTGGCAGACCAGTACATCTCCCATGTGAATGCCATGTTCCCTGGCTCATGCATGATGCGTACATCATGCGGAATAGCAGCATCCCTTATGTGATGGGTCAACTACAGAGGCACCAGGAGTGGCTATTAGGGGCCTCTGGTTACCCCAACCTGTCATGGCTACTGACCTCAGTGAGGAATCCCAGGACCAGGGCAGAGGAACGCTACAATGAGGCCCATGGGCGGACTAGGAGGGTGATAGAACGCACCTTCGGCCTCCTGAAGGCCAGGTTTAGGTGCCTCCATATGACAGGTGGATCCCTATTCTACTCACCAAAGAAGGTGTGTCAGATCATCATGGCCTGCTGTATGCTTCATAATTTGGCTTTACGACGACAGGTGCCTTTTCTGCAGGAGGATGGTCCAGATGGCGGTGTTGTGGCAGCTGTGGAACCTGTGGACAGTGTTGAGGAGGAAGCAGAGGAAGAAGACATTGACAACAGGAACTCAGTCATCCAGCAATATTTCCAGTGAAACACAGGTGAGAATACATTCCTGCCTACTACAAGTACTTTTACACTTCTACCGCTATCCTGTCTGTCGATTTCACCCAGTGTATGATCACTGAGTTGTCACTTTCCCTTACGGTTTCACAGGTGTGGGTTCCAACGTGTGTCATCTGCTTAGATTCATCATAGACTAGAGCTGTGTGACATAGGTATGTTGACATTACTATTTCCTGGAAATTTTGTCACTGTAATTGCAAATACACTATTTCAAAATCACACACAGACTCCAGATCTTTTGGTGCTTTAGGTGTGTTTATTTACATACAAAATAATGGAGGGGGAAGTTAAATGGTGAGGGGTGAGGGCGGAGGAGTGTCCATGGCAGAGTCCAGTCTATTTGTCTCATAGGTGCATTGCCCATATGTGCATAGGAAGTGGAGCTGGGGCAGTTCCAATATGGACAGGGTGACAAAGTGGGACAGTGGGTTGACAATCAGGGTGGTCTCATTTCTTGGCTGGGGTCTTGGCATTGTGCTCTGTCTTGTTCTGGATCTCAGGGACAGCTTGCGGGATGGTTCTCCATCTGCAGGGGGGGGTGCTGGTGTGGTGGTCCTGTGGCGGTGCCTCCTGTCCACTAGCGCCACCGGAGGTGGTGGGCAGTTCATCGTCCATGCTAGTGTCAGGGGCCCCTTGGAGTGCCACAGTGTCCTCCTGGTGTTGAGTATTTCCTTCAGCACCCCTACGATGGTGCCCAGGGCGGAGCTGATGGTTCTGAATTCCTCCCTGGACCCCAAATACTGTTCCTCCTGCATGCGCTGGGTCTCCTGAAACTTGGCCAGGACCGTTGCCATCGTCTCCTGGGAGTGGTGGTATGCTCCCATGATGGAGGAGAGGGCCTCGTGGAGAGTGGGTTCCCTTGGCCTGTCTGCCCCCTGTAGCACAGCAGCCCTCCAAGTTCCCCTGAGTTCCTGGGCCTCCGTCCCCTGGACTGTGTGCCCACTGCCACTGCCCCCAGGTCCCTGTTGTTGTTGGGATGGTGGGTTATCCTGGGTTCCCTGTAGTGGTGGACACACAGCTGATTGACGTGTCCTGGGGATGGAGGTATGGGCCCGCTGGGTGGGTGCTGTGCTGGGGTTACCAGAGGGTGGAAGGTCTGTGGTGGCCTGTGCCTATGTGAGGGGAACCGACTGTCCCGAGGCCCACGATGGTCCTCGATGGTCATCTGGATCCAGTTGGACCTAGCTGCTGTCATCACTGTGGGCCTTTTCTGTGGGTGGGGTGGAGATGTCTGGACCCACCTGTCTGGTGACGTTGGGTAGTGGTCCTGCAGGGGTGTAAAAGCATAATTATTTCATCTGTGTGTGTCATGGTGGGCAATGGGTGGGTGACCGTATACCCCAGTGCTTGCATTCCTATGTGGGGACTTGTGTGATGCTGGTTTAGGGGGGTGTATGGGTATGTGCAGTGGGCATGCTTTAGTGACGGGTGTCCATGCGTTGGTCTTACATGCAGGGCTTGGTGTTGGGATGTGTGGTTTGTGATATTAGTACATTTGTGAGGAGTTGGAGTGATAGGGGAGGGGGCGAGGGTGGGGGTATGTGATAGCATGCAGGTAGGGTGGGGGATATGGTAGTTAAAGGTTTGACTTACCAGAGTCCATTCCTCCACTGACTCCTGCGAGGCCCTCAGGATGCAGAATCGCCAAGACCTGCTCCTCCCATGTTGTTAGTTGTGGGTGAGGAGGTGGGGGTCCGCCGCCAGTCCGCTGAACCGCCAGGTGGTGTCTGGAGACCACGGAACACACCTTCCCCCGTAGGTCGTTCCACCTCTTCCTGATGTCATCCTGATTTCTTGGGTGTTGTCCCACTGCGTTGACCCTGTCCACTATTCTTCTCCATAGCTCCATCTTCCTTGCAATTGAGGTGTGCTGTACCTGGGATCCAAATAGCTGTGGCTCTACCCGGACGATTTCCTCCACCATGACCCTGAGCTCCTCCTCCGAGAACCTGGGGTGTCTTTGCCGTGCCATGGGGTGGTGTAGGTGATGTGTGGTGTGGTGCGTGTGGTGATAAGTGTGGTGATATGTAGTGGTGTGTGGTGTTTTGTGAGTGGAAGTTGTGTGGGTGATGGTGTTGAGTGCCTGTGGATGCTAGTTTGTGGATGGTGGTGTCTCTCTCTGGCCTTCTCTCTGTAATATTGGTCGTAGGGGTTTGTGGGTGATGTGAGTGTGTGTTTTATATTGTAATGGGTGTGTGGGAGTGGTGTGTGTATGTGTATCAGGTGTGTGTATTTGGAATTGTCCAATGTGGCGGAGTTTTGTAGAAGTGTGTGTATTTTGAGCGTGGCGGTGTGTACCGCCAATGGAATACCACGGTTGAAAGACCGCCGTGTGGATTCGTGGATCGTGATAGCATGGGCGTATTTCTGTTGGCCTGACGGTGGAGGTTTTGTTATCGCCAGTTTATCACTGACCTTTGGTGTGGCAGACTTGTGTGGGTGTCTGAATTTTGTCAGATTTCGAGATGTGGGTCATAATAGCTGTGGCGGAATTACGCGGCCGCGGCAGTATATTGGCGGTCTTCTGCACGGCGGTAAGCGGCTTTTACCGCCAATGTTGTAATGACTACCATGATAATGAATGCAAAAGCATGTCCCAGAGATTCGTGGAAAGAGGTTACAAACCATGAATTGTACAAGCTGCTTGTGAGAAAGCTAAACTAAAATGAAGAGAAGAACTGCTTGTCCCCAAGCCCCTTGTGAGTGATTAAACCAACATACAGGCCAGGTTTATCACCACGTATAATAACAAGGCAAGGGAGATAAAGAAAATTCAGTGTGAAGTTCGGCCTACATTATTGATAGAAAATAGTTTGCACGATATAGTTGATGAACATCCTAAGGTGACCTTCAGGAAGGACAGACTCAGTAAGAACAATGTTGGCAAAAAGATGGAGGTGGAGAGATCCTTTAAGGGTTTCTACCCTTGCCTTAATTGTAAGGTATGCAAAAAGAGTGTGATGAATACAGAGTACAGATTGCCTTTAACCAATGAAGTTATCACCATTAAGTCCTACCTTTCATGCTCTTCGGACTATGTGATTTATGTCCTGGTATGCCCTTGTGATCTATGGTATGTCTGGAGCACAATACATCCTGCTAGGAAAAGAGTTTTGGAACATATGAGAGCTATCTCACATGCTGTCCAGCACTACCCTGTTGCACAACATTTTCAGTTGAAACACAATAGAGATGACTTGAAACTGAGGTTTTTTGTCATAGACAGGATACTTAAAAATAAAAGAGGTGGTGATAGGGTGAAAACATTGAGGTGACTGGAACCCCAGTATATAATTGGCCTTAACACTTAAGTCCCTATCAGACTGAACATCGACGAATAACTATCTGTGCACTTAGGCTGATAATGTATTCTGTAGGATAAGCATGACTTTGCCTGGATGATTTGAAACTTTAATATCTAATACTTAATTATTTTAACTATGAGGATTGAATCTGTTAGTATTTGTAGTTTTCTTTATTTATTTTCTTATTTTAGTAAATTGTATGTTTTAATAGATAATTGTGGTGATTGGCCATCAATACTCTCACTAAGAGTCTCTTTTTATTTTTTTCTTTCTATTTCTATTTTATTTGGGTTTATAATATGGTGGCACTAATCACAGCATTTGTATCTTTCTATGTCTCCCACAGGTGTGCATGAATTCATTTTTCTGGATATTTGCATGTGTGATCTTCATTCCGATCCCCATTAGTGTATAGTAGTCATTGTTTTCACTACATTATGGTATGATCATTTATTTTAATTCACATATGGATAATCATTATGTAGCTGAGATTTATCATTTCATGCTTTTGTATGTTTAGGTTTATAGATATATTTGAACCTCAGCATTAATGTTTTATGAAAAGTTTGCCATAACCATGATGATAGATATCAGGCTCTGAAGACTTCATGTGAGTAAAAGCGTGTACACTGGGTGAAACATGCTAATGGTTTTTCAGCAAATCCTCTTCATTTCCAGGCCGTCAACCTGAACCTTTTCAGTGGTTCCTGTTTTAAAATTGGAAACAGAAGAGGGGACAGTTTAATCAATAATCTTTACTTTTTTGACTCCCTCAGAGTGATCAGAAGAGGAAAGCAACAGAGTAGGCCATGTTGGAGCTATCAATATCACACATGCTTTCTCTCCTCTCACTCTGACTAGGAAGGGTTGTATTAGGGGAAAAGGAGGACACATATAAAGAAGCACCAGAGGTCACCTGAATGAAGGAGCATTGACTGCTCAAGCTTTTTCTTCCTTCACCCTGGGAGAAAAGATCTGACCCTTCATATGCATCTGGGAGATTAAGAGATCTGTCAGGGTAAGTCCCCAACTATGGCCTATGATAGAAAACACTCTTGGGCAAACAGAAAATTCCACTGAGTAGGGAATCTCCCAGCTTAGACTGTTCAACAATATGTTGGAGAACCTCTGAATATGAATAGAAGGGATGGCTGCAATATTCAACTCTGCCCACTGAAACATTTATCAGTTATCCTGGTGAGGGACTGAGATCTGGGCCCTCCCCGTTTGCTGATATTTGTTTTTGTTGCCATAGTGTCTGTCCTTATTAACACTGTTCTCTCTTCTGAGTTGCAAAGGACTTTAAGACATGCCTCACTGCTTCCAACTGCCTCCATTTGGAAGTTCTCTAATTGTGATGAAGGACCACAATCCTTGAACCTGACAATCTGCCAGCCATGCACCCCAGCCTGATAGATGTCATCTGTTGTGATGATTACTGATAGGGGCGGGTAAAGCAGATTTCCCTTCAGCAGATTTTCCCTTTTTTTGCCACCAATTCAAGTCTACTCTTGGATGATCAGCCTCAGGGACCCTCTTCATCCAGTCCTGAATGCTTGTTGACCGATTAACAAAATGAAATCCATGATCATGTGAAGGTGGAAAATTGCCCACGGAACAAAGAAGACTGTACTCACCATCTCTAGCTTAGACCTGTAACTATAAAGATTTATTTGTAGGCTTCTGTATCAGAAGATAATTGATATGAGTGAGGATATTCATTTTATTTTTTCTGTAAGAGTCATTACTCCTCAATCTTTTCATAACCTTGCCCCTATAGAGCAAAGATCTTGAGATGGAACCAAATTTGATCTTTCACAGTTTATTGAGAATACGTAATGTTGCAGAAAATTGAGTAGCCTATGTGTGTGTTGCACACATCTTTGGAAGATGCTTGGAGTAAGCAGTCATCCAAGTAAGGGTGTTTGAATATTATCTCTTGATGGAGTGGGGTCACTAAAGCAGCCAGCAGCTTTGTACATACCATCAGAAATGACTTTAGACCAAAAGGTAGAACTGTACATTGAATGTGGCAATCCTCTGGAGCAAAGCAAAAGAACTTTAATGGCTTTCACAAATAGGAATGCACAGGTATTCATAATGAAGATCCATAGTGGTTGGAAAGTGTGCAGTGTTTATCATTGGAATGATGGATTGAAAAGTGATCATCTGAAAAAGCAGTTTTTATGCACAAATTCATCCACTTCAAGTCTAGAACTAATCTGAAAGACCCTGATTCCTTTTAAAACAAGATGATAATCAAATAACACCCCTTGCCATTCTGAGCTTGGCACTTGAATGATAGCTGTTTTGTCCAATAATGTCTGGACACCCAACAGCAGGGCTGAATGCCTCGACTGATACTTTGACAAAAACGTAGAGATGAGTCCCTTCTCTGGAGGCTATTTTAAGAAGTCTACACTGCAGCCTTTCCTGACTATGCTCAATGCACTATAATCCATCACATACTGTTCTCCTACTTGAGGGAATTTTTGAATCGCAATCCTCCCTGTTCCGTAACCTCAGAAGTCTAATTGTTGCTAGGACTTTCTCTTGGTCCAACTGGATTGACTTGACTCCTCTCCTTTGGATGTTCGATGTCTGAATTGATACTTCTTCCTTCTGTAAAGATATGAGCCCCAGTCTTTTTTTGGTAAAGACCTTGAGGCGTGAACACCAAGATTTATGGGTACTTGAAGATTTGCACCTGTATGTTAAGGCATGCTTCCAATCTTTGAACGCCCCGGTGATCACAGCATCCAACTGATCGTCAAAGAGTTTTCATCCATCATAGGGAATTTTTAGTAACGCCATCCCCTCTGCTACTTCTGCCTTCAGATCCCTCATCCAGAGACGCAGGGGCTTTTTACGAGTTTTGTGGTCCAAGGACCACCATGTTGGCAGTGGCGGTCATACCGCCAACAGGCTGGTGGAGAAGACCGCCATATTATTCCCAACATAATACAGCCAAAGCACCGCCAGCATAGCCACTGTGGTCTGGCAGCCACAGATGACAGTAGCCACCTGCTGGCTGGCAGGTACAATGTTTCAGGTGGACAGATTACGAGGTTGCACACCACCAAGGTTTCCACTGCGGTCGCACCACCATGGAAACCCAGGCAGAAACCAGCAGCATAAAAGGAGACTCTCACCTTCAGGAAGCCATACTCATCCAGAACCACCATAGAACCAGAACTACACGTCTTCCTGCTGCTTATGCTTGCACAAAGACTTTGGAATCAGCGATGACAACGTCAACAGCAACGTAAGTATACACACTTAACTGTTATTGCTGTACATTGTCAATTTTGGTACACACACATACACACAACATTCTGGAAGCGGGTGCGAGGGCGACACTCACACCTAACAGCACACTAACACACACACTCACAGACAGCCACACACTCCATGCATGTATACAACAAACATGGCGCAGCCACCACACACACAAACATACAAACGTCACAAACACATACAGGTGCACACGGTAACACTACACACTGTCATGCTCACACAGTACCATATAACACCACAACACATCACAAAAACAACACAACCTCACCATCACCAATCACTTGGCAGGGACCCACAGGGGACACTACCCAGGGGCACAATCACACAAACCTCACAATGTGACATTGAGGCAAAACACACCTACAAATACACAGTCGTACTAATTACCGATTGACCAACAAAGAACTCCATGTCCAACGGTTCTTGCACATAACGCTCACACAGTCAATGCCCACAAAGCCAAAAACTCACCAACAATCACAACACCACCCGCACACAATACCACCACAACTAAACCCCTCAATACAGAAATGTACATCACACAACAAATACCCTACCACTTTTGGAAAAAGTCACTGGATACAACCTCATATACTGCCAAATAACACACATAGCTGAACCAGAATACACACATACATACACACAACTAATGTCAGTCAGGAACAACTACATACTACAGAATGAAATGCATGACAAAGATGTAACCAGTAAACCAACAACTGGCTTGTTCCAAGTATATTTAGAAACCTCAATTTAGAAAAACAAAGGCCATAGGCCAGTCCATTTTTAAAAGTCCACAATGCACACAGTGCACAAACGTGTGCTCCGACCTTGACTCTTGACTGCCATGTAACCTCCACAGGAACGGGAATCAATTGTGCAGACAGGCACCTCAGGGGTTATCTTGGGCAGGGGAGAGGGTGGTTTGGGGTTGGATGTCTGGAGGGAGGGCTTTGGGATCTGGCTTGGGAGGGGGGTTTGTGATTAGACTTATGCTGTGAGGGTTAGCTTTTAGGTGGAGGGGTAGACTTCTTGGCAGAGGGGCATGGGAACTTGCAGGGGCAGGGGAGGTCTTGGAGGTAGAAGGTCCAGACATGGGGAGGGACACAGCACGTTTAAAGGTATCACGGGGTGGGAGAAGAGTAGGGAAAAAGCCAAACTCCAAAGGGAAAAGTTTTAAACACACAGGATGGTAATAGCAAAAGAGTTTGGGTGTGAAGGGAAAGGGAATGGTTGTCTGAAGTGTTGGTGTGGATATTTCAGGTGCATGTTTGTACAAGGTATTCTTTTGGGTGGTGGGTGTCAGTTGGATGGGTGAGTGCAGGTGTTTTTTTCTTGGGAGGAGGTGGGGAGGAGGTGGTGGGAGATGCTGCTGGGGGTGGGTGAGTGTCTGTTGGAGTGTTGACTGCAAATATGGTGGATGTGCTGCAGGTAGTCATTTCTGTGGTTGTGGTGTCTGTGGATGTGGTGACCGGTGGATGTCTGAGGGTCTGCTGTGGTGCTGTCTTTGGGTAAGATATGTGTAGTGGATTGATCTGTGAATGTTGGTGTGGTGTCTACAGCTGTGTCAGGTGTTGTATCTATGATGCTTGGGGTGTTAGGGCAGGTCATGACTGTTGCTGGGAGTGCAGGTGTAAGTTGCTTGTGTGCATGCCAGTGATATGTCTTGTGGTGCTTGTGTTTGTCAGTGCTACCATTGGATGTTGAGGTGGATGCATGCTTGTCTGTCTGTTTGCTTAGGCTGGGTCGAAGGAGAGGGATTTGGGATTAGGAAGAAGAAGATGGAGGGCGGATGCAAGACAAAGGGTGACTGCTGTCATCAATGTGGAGTCCAGAGCCTGAAAGGATCTCTGTTGGCCAGCCAGTGCACTGTGAATGCCCTATAGGAACACATTACTCTGTTGGACTTCAGTTGCCAACCCCTGGATGGCATTGACAATGGGCGACTGACTCACAGAGATCAACCTCAGGAGGTCAATAGCCTTTGGGGCAGCAGGGCTGACCGGGGCAGGGCAGAATTGTCTGCGGCAAATGAGATGCCCACCCTCTTGGGTGAGTGGGCGCGGCCAACTGGGTGGAGAGCTACAATATAGGTCGGTGGTAATAAGGGGGGTGGCGGACTGAGAGACTGAGATGGTGCTGGGGTTGTCCCAGATGAGTCCGCCACCACCAGGGAGTGTCCACTGGAGGAGGATTCCAATGATGATGAACTGGATCCTGTCTCCTCTGTGACACTCCCCTCACCCTCTAGGACACTGCCCCCTTTGTTGTCAGTGGTATCAGAACTCTGGGTCCAGTGGCCAGCAGCTTCCCCACTTGACTGTGCCCCATCTCCTTTGCGTGCTGATGCTGATGCACAGAAAGAGAGAGATGGTCATCATGCTCGTCATCAGGAGAGGAGTCCCAGAGAATTGGTCGTCATCTTAGAAGGTGTCTGCTGGACCAGGGAAGTGACTCCGTCACACCACAGGAAATTTATTCGGTCCTTCTGGTGCAGGGTGAAGCGAGGGAGTACCCAGAGCGTGCACATCTTGGAAGGTGTTGCAGTTGCTGGCTGGAGCTGAAGTTGCAGGGTCACAGTAGCCTTTCTGGATACTTTGTTGCAGTTACAGCAGTTCCTGGAGCAGTCTGCGGTTGCTCCAACGGTCAGAGGATGAATCAGGGGTTGCAGAGGATTCCTGGTGGAAACCTGCAAGCTGAATCTGAAGAGAAACCCAAATGAGAAACCCTAAATAGCCCTGAGAGTGGGATTGGCTACCTAACCAGAAATGCACCTATCAGGAGGAGTCTATGACAGCACCTACCGGCATTGTCCACTCAGAGATCTGTAGAGTGTCCCCACACCTTGGAAAACAAGATGGCTAACACCAGGGACACACTGGAGGAGCTCTGGGCACCACCCCTGGGGTGGTGATGGACAGGGGAGTGGTCACTCCCCTTTCCTTTGTCCAGTTTCGTGCAAGAGCAGGGACTGGGGGTCCCTGAACTGTTGTAAAATGACTTATGCAAGGAGGGCACCATCTGTCCCCTTCAAAGCATTTCCAGAGGCTCTGGGAGGCTACCGCTCTCAAGCCTGTTGCACCTATTTCCAAAGGGAGAGGGTGTAACACCCTCCTTCCAAAGGAAATGCTTTGTTTGGCCTTCCTGGCACTGAGCTGCTCAGACCCCAGGAGGGCAGAACCCTGTTTGTGAGGTGGCAGCAGCTGTAGCTGCAGTGAAGCATCATAGAGCTGGTTTGACAGTACTGGGGGTCCATGGTGGAGCCACAAGGATGCATGGGCTTGCCCCCCCCCAATACCAGATTTGGTAAGGGGGACAATTCCATGATCTTAGACACCTTACATGTCCATATTCAGAGTTACCATTGTGAAGCTACATATAGGTATTGACCTATATGTAGTGTACAAATGTAATGATATCCCCGCATTCACGAAGTCCGGAAAATTGGCCCTGGACAGCGTGGGGGCACCTTTCCTAATGCAAGGGTGCCCTCACACTAAGGGCCATATGTAGCAAAGGTTTGCGAGTCGCAAATGGCCTGAATCGCTATTTGCGACTGCGGAAAATCAGAAATGGGATGCAAAAATCCCATTTCCGACTCGCAAAAAGCGATGCAAGCCGTTACCGACTCGCAAAATGTGCGACCCCATTTTGCGACCCGCAAATAGGAAATCGCAATTTGCGAGTCGCAAACCATATGCAATTGCAACTAGTCGCAAAAAGCCCAGTTTGCATGTCCCATTTACCACTAACTCAGAGCAGGTGGTAATCATTACCAAAGTATAAAAGGAGACCCAGAAGGCATCTGGGTTAATCAAGATGGCGGAGATTTACCTGATAGCAGTGAGGAGGAGAGTCCATGCAGCCCAGCAGAGGAGGAGGAGGAGCCAGATACAGGAGAAGATTTACAGAACAAGGCAGACTCTTTTTCAGCAAACTGAGGCAGAAATCTACGACAAATACCGACTTAGCAGGGCAGCTATACTTGAATTAATTGAATTACTCAAACCACAGCTAGAACGCCAGACTCTGCGCGGCTGCGCCATCCCTACGCATGTGCAAGTGCTATGCTCACTGCACCTCTTGGCCTCGGGGAGCTATCAGGGGGTCATTGCTGTGGCAGGTGGGGTATCTCAAAGTGCACTATCAAGGTTCCTCAGGGCATTCCTAGATGCCATACTATCACACATGTCTCACTTCATATACCTACCCAGGAATGAGGCAGAAATTAACAGCACCAAGTTGGACTTTTACCGTATTGCCAACTTTCCCCATGTTATTGGGTGTGTAGATGGGACACATATTCAAATATGCCCCCCTGTAAACCTGGAATATCTGTTCCGCAACAGAAAGTGTACCCACTCACTCAATATTCAGGTTGTTTGTGACGCCCATTATGTCATCACTGACATTGTCGCAAAATTTCCAGGCAGTACTCATGACTCCTACATTTTTAGGCACAGTGGGATAAACCAACGCCTGGAACGTGGGGAGTTTGGAGACGGATACCTCCTAGGTAGAGCTGAATACACCTTGTAGACATACACACAGATCAATGTGCACACCAACCAGGACCTTCTAACAGTGTACTGTTTGTACCCAACAGGTGACAGTGCATATGCACTACGGCTATGGATTAAGACTCCGTACTTAACACCCAGCAATGAATGTGAGAGACGATACAACAGTGCACATAAGAGGACCAGGAACCTGATTGAACTCACCTTCGGATTGCTGAAAGCACGGTTCAGATGCCTCCACCGAAGTGGAGGTGCCCTCCAGTATACCCCCATTACAGCATTCAAAATTGTTGTCGCATGCTCTATCCTGCACAATATTGCCACCCGACGTGGGCTACCTCTCACCCCTGCAGACCCTGATTCTGAGGATGAAGAGCAGGAGCAACCACATCACCATCATGGGGATCGGAGCATCGCAAATCAAGGCAGACTGAGACGGCAACACATCGCAACCCAATACTTTGGAAGGTACGTGTCAACTTCAACCATACTCACCTATTGACCAAAAACTCCATTTGTTAAGTGGAACAAAAAAACTATTTAATATGTGCAGAAATTGAACTATTTACAATGACAAACTGTTCAGGGAGTTCAGAAAGCCAACCATGCAAGGGGCACATTGTAGTCATGTACCCCAACATCAGGGACAGGGTTTAGTTTATGACCTACGGCGGCCTCTGCCAGCCTGGCTGGTCCCAGGTTGTTCTGCAGTGCTCTGCCTGGTACTCCCACTCCGGAGCACCCTGGTGTCACCAGCAGAGACACTGCTCACAGTGGAGCCCTCTTCGCTGTCCTGTGGGGTGTCCCCTGTACCCCTGGACACATGCCGTGCCTCCATTAGATCGATCACATGGGTGATCCGGCCCAGGCCTCTTGCCACATCACCTGCAAAGTGGCCCATTTCCATTTAATTTCCATTTCATTGGAGGCCGACTGTTCGTCTGGACAGTGGTGTTGACTGCCAGTCTGCCAATTGAGGAGCCTCTGGAGCAGCTGGCGGTCCCTGCGCCGCCCACCCTCACTCTGTGACAGCAGTCCAGCCACCAGTTCCCGCATGGACAGGGCTAGGTCCCCAGTGTTGTTTCCTATGACGTCCAATTGTGCATGGAGCTGCTGCATGCTGGTCTCATTGTTCCTTACAAAGCGGTGCAGAACCCCACTAATCCTCCCTAACATTTGGTTCTGCAGGCGCTGACCACGTAGCAGTTGTGCCTCGGTCATGGTGGTGGATGGACGCCCAGACTCAGCCTGCAGCCCTGCTCTCCTCAACCTGTGTCGCCTGCGCAGCGGTGGATGCCCTGTGGGATGTACCGTGGCACTCCTTGGGGTTTGCTGGTGCAGCCTCCGGAACCACTGTTGCAGCAGGTGTAGTCATCAAGGGGATGGTGTTGGTGGTGCAGGTGGGAGTGTTGGCAGCTCCTGTGCTTTCCTCATGGGGCTGGCTGACTGTTGGCACCTGGCTGCTGTGGATGGTGGTGGTGTCTTGTGAGAGACCTGTGGGACATGAGGAACAGACTGTCAGTGTCTACTATCTGTTGCACACTTCCTAATAAATATTTGCCTATTGACTGCCTACTTGACTACATTGACCATAATGCATCATTCTGGTGTTTGCTACCCTGAAATGGAGCTATCTTGGTTGTGCATGCCCCTGTGTACATGGTGGGTGGGGGTATGGCACTGATGGGGGTACAGGCATATCACATGGTACTCACCGGTTGATGTTGTGGGCTCAGAGGTGTCCAGATCTCCGAATCCTGTAACTGCCTCCTGCTCCAGGGTCTCCTCCACCCTTTCCTCCAGGGGTGTGGGTGGTGGTACGGCTGATGGTCCCCCTCCTGTGCCTCTCATCTCCCGGAGCCTTTCTGCCACCCTCTCCTTAGTCCAGGAGCGGAGGTCATACCACCTCTTCTTGATCTCATCCACACTCCTGTGGCTGACCCCCAGGGAGTTCACCTTTTCCTGAATATCCAGCCAGATTTGTTTTTTAGTTGAGTCTGGCACATTGAGGGCTGCTTTCCCAAAAAGATCATCATAGTGCTGACAGCATTCCTCTGTCAGCTCCTTCAGCTCCTTCTCAGAAAATTTTAATTTCCTCTTTCTGTGAGTGTCTGCCATTGTTGCTGTAGCTCTGTTTGCAGTTCTGCTGTTAAAAAGGGTGTGGTCCTCCCTCCTCCCAGGTGTATTAGTAAACTTCCTGGCTGTGATGTCATCATCATGTGCCAGGAAGTGTTTCCAGAGAGTTCTGGAGTGGTTTCTGGAGTGTTCTGCAGGACCTGCAATCAATTTACATGATACTCGCAATTTGCGACACCCACTCGCAAATTGCGTGTCCGTTTTTTGCGCGGTCGCAAAAAGCGACCTCGCAGACAGCGGACTCGCTATCTGCGTTGCGACTCCAGGTGCGAGTCGCAATTTGTCCCCAGAAATTGTACCTGCATTCCTCTTAGCGACACGCATTTTGCGAGTCGCACATGCTCGCAAATTGTGAGTCGCTAATTTTTTTGTACCTACATCTGGCCCTTAGTAACTTTGCCCTTAGCCTTCAGTAAATGAAGGTTAGACATATAGGTGACTTATAAGTTACTTAAGTGCAGTGAAAATGGTTGTGAGATAGTGTGTGCACTATTTCATGCAGGCTGCAGTGGCAGTCCTGAGCAATGGTTTGCCTGAGCTCCTTATGGGTGGCAAAAGAAATGCTGCAGCCCATAAGGATCTCCTGGAACCCCAATGCCCTTGGTACCTAGGGACTGTATACTAGGGACTTATCAGGGGGGTCCAGTGTGCCAATTGGAATTGGTAAATGAAGTCACTAAACTATAGTGACTAATTTGGAAGCAGAGAGAGCATAAGCACTGAAGTTCTGGTCAGCACAGCTTCAGTGACACAGTTAAGCACTACTGACAACACACACAGTAGACCACAAACTATGAACACTGGGGTCCTGACCAGCAGGATCCCAGTGAGACAGGCAAAACATACTGACATACAGGTAGAAATTGGGGGCAACATGCCAAGAAACATGGTACTTTCCTACATCAGCACAGATATCGGTCTGTACCGTGGGGTGTGTACATTAGGGTTGCAAAGATAAGGTCATGTGATAAGGCTTTACCAGGTGCTACAGAGGAATATTCTGTATGCTGTCTGGCTTGTGGGAAGACTATTATGTCCCTAACTATAGATTCCTGTGGATTAGCAGTGTCTGCCACCTTAGCAGACATCTTGATATTGCTGTCAGTTACACTGGATGTGCTGTTTGCATTTCTACCAATACATGTGTGTAGCTGCAGCATACTGAAGTTTTTGAATATATCCATGTTTGAATCCTAATTTGATGAGTCTTATGCAATAGTGTCCACATGTGATTTCCATGACATAGGTTCTACAAATCAGAGGACATATTGATTGCAGAGTTGCCGTGCATCACAATTGTACATGGTAAATTCATGAGACATACACAGGACCTGTGCTAAAGTGTGATTTTGTTGTGAACAGATAAGCAATATGTGTGACTAGTAACTAACAAAAAACAATATAAACAGTGAAAGTGGAGTCATGTTGGCTGGAATCCTGAGGGTAGCTGCTACACCATTTGGATACACATGTCCAGTGTCCTTGTACCATGGAAAAACGTAGTTTGCTTTAAGGACAGTCAACAGCGTTTACCTGTGACACACAAGGGGAACAAGTCAGGAGAATTTCACTTCCTGGCAGTGGGTTTTGTCTTTGCATCTGCTCGTCCTGCATGTCTCGGTGGATGCCCCCATTTGAAGTGGGTTCCTCTGCTACAGAGGGTGGCGTGTCTGAGGCATGTCCTTCCCCTGGCAGGGTCTCCATTCCACTAGCATCCGCAGATGTAGAAGGGCTTGTAGACTCACTGCTAGTGGAAGCGGCCTGTTGCTGTGCTTCAGTCCTACTCACGGTAGTGTCAATGTCCCTCAGCACCCCAGCAATGGAAGCCAGGCAGGCATTTTGTGCCTGCCACTGCTGCATGACTTCATGGTGTTGGATTTCCCTCATCATTGATTACCTGGCCCATCATGTCTTGGGAGTTTTGGTGTGCTCCCAAGACTTGGGAGATTGTTTCCTGGTCAGTATTATCCCTTGGACCCCCCATCCACTGGCCCACAGCATCCCTCCCACACACTCTACCACACATGCCAGTGTCCCTGGCACGGTGTGCCCACTCCAAGTGGTGGCAGGACCATCATTGCCAGGGGTAGCAAGGGGAGACTCATGTACCTGTACTGTGGTGCACACAATGGATGACACAGTCCTTGGGACATAGGTTTAGGGGTGAATGGTTGCCTGTGATATAGATGTAACAGGGCTGGGAGGAGTCGATGTGGGCATGGTGAGGCTGACAGTTGTTGACTGACCAGGTGTCCCTGATGGGCCAGCTTCTTCTTCAGTGTCCACACATCCAGGGGTGTTGTCCTCACTGAGGCCTTCATCCAGTGGGGTTGTGGTAGTCTCTGGTATCCTGTCCATGGTGACATTGGCAAGGTTACCTCTGGGAGAAGTGGAACACAGAGCTGCTGTTACATGTAGGATATGGTTGATGTTGTCCGAGAAACCGACAGTGCCTTAACATGATCCCCAGATATGACAATGACAGCTGCTGCACAATCTTGCTTACCACAAAATGGAACTCTGTAATTTCCATACCATACATCATGCCTTTTTGGCTAACGATTAAATGCTGATACCATCTTATGTTGTTAGATTATTGTCATTGATATTCATGTTTGTTGCCTTCTGAAGTGTCTGACATGAAACATGGCACAACAATGAGATGTACAATGCACAATAGTGGCAGGGTGGTAATACCGTATGGGAGAATGCAATAGACATTGACCTGTAACTGGTTGTACTGCATGTACATTAGCTTTTACATCAATATTTCCATCCTAGGCTAGTACTTTTTAATCTAAAGTATCTTTATTCTATGGACATTGTGATTGGGCACTCAGCTGTAGCTGTGTTTTCTGGTTGATGATAGTGGAAGTGGGCCATTGCATTGCTATCATTGCCATTCACTGTTACATACTTGCACAATCAAGATGGCTTATATTGGTAGTTAGTTTCACATGCATGACATCTCACATTTGGTGCACTGGTCTGATTTTCCCATGGGTGGGTTATTGCCTTCTGGAAATTGTAGTGCTATGATTTGCCAGTACTTCAGTGTCATTTCCAAGGGCTGTGGAGCCAGGTGAGTTTAGTAGACGTGCCATGCCAGGGGGGTTTTGGAACATTTGGACAGAGATGTGGTGGGCAGTATGTGAATTGGGGTGGGTTAAGGTGGTGAGGGAGCATGCAGGACATGATAAATGGATAACATGTATTTTGTGGGGACTTACCAGACTCCACTCTCCCAGGTATTCCCTCAGGATGCAGAATGCCCAAGACCTTTTCCTCCCAAGATGTTAAAGTAGGGGGAGGAGGTGGGGGCCCACTGCCAGTCTTGCATACCATCAGTATATGCCTGGAGGCCATGGAAAGTGCCTCACCCGAGGTCGTTCCACCTCTTCCTGATGTATTTCCTTGTGCGTGAATAGCTGCCTACAAAATGGATCCTGTTGACTATTCTTTGCCACAACTCCATTTTCCTGGAAATTGATGTTTGCTGGACTTGTGCTCCAAACAGGTGTGGCTCTACCCTGACAATTTCTTCCATCATGACCCTCAACACGTCATCCGTGGGTGTTTTTGCGGGGACATGGTAGTGGTGGTGAAGACGGTGTGGTTGTGTTCAAAGGTGAAAGGCTGGAGTAAAAGGCAAGTGCTGAGGTGTAGGTGCTGTGTTGTGAGAGGTTGGTAGTTGTTGTGGATTGTGTGTGGTAGTAAAATGTCTGTTGTGTATGTTATGTTGTGCAGGTGTGTTATGTGTGCGCAGTGAAATATATGTGGATGCCTAATATTGTTTTTCCTATTTCTGTGTAAGGTTTCACTTGTCTGTGGCTGTGTGGCGTTCACGTTGCACGGGATTGTGGGTTGTGTAGGGTGGCTTCTATAGTGCAGTGTGTAGATGTGTCATGTGTGTGGATGTGTCAAGTATGGGGTTTTCAAACTATCCAACATGGAGCTGTATTCAGTGTGCTGTGAGTTGAGATTTCCCACTTCCAATGGTTTTCCGCCATGGAAGTACCGCTGCCATGATTTGTGCATCATAATCTGATGGATAGATTTCTGTCGGGCTGGCGGGGCTGGTGGTCAGACCGCCTCTTTTCTGTCCTCCAAACCTCCTGGCAGTTTCAGATATTTGGCTGTTTTTTGGCAGACTTCTCAGTGAGACTCTTAATATGGGGGTTGAATTACCTCCAACATGGTTGTCTTTTGGCAGCCGCTACTGCAGTCAGTCAGACATGTCAGCCAAAAGCATGGCCTGCTGCTCCATTAGCACCAGCAGTTCTGACCATTCAGTTTCTTCCTAATTGGCCACTGCCAGCTTATCAAAATCTCGGACCAGAGATTGTGCTGCATAGGTTACTTCTTTAAAAGCCATCTTCTCCACAGTAAATAACGTTCTCAAATTGGATCCCACCTTCTTATCTGACTGGTCTCTGGGGACACAATACTCAAGATTAATTGAGATTCTACCTATTAAGGTAGTTAATATTGTATGTTGATGTTCTGTGAGAAGGATTCTTCTGCCTGTTTCAGCATTTACAGTTTCTAGAGGAACCTAGGGACTGAAGTGTGATCTAGCTCCTTCCACTGCCCCAACACTAGATCTATATCTTTCCATGAAAGGACATTCAAAAGATGAGGGCTTTGCATATTGGATAAAAAGCCTCTCCTCCTCTACTGGACGACAGAGGGGCTGATTATGGGTTTGGCGAACAGAAACACCCGTCTACCAAACTCCCAACGGGGTGGTCCCCGCCATGCGGTCGACCTCCCTGCCGGCTCCATTATGACTTCCCACTGGACTGACTAATGAAAATCATGGTTTCCGCTGGTCAGCCTAGTGGTAAAGAGGCGGCAGCATTGTTGCCGGCTCATAATGGAGATGGCGGCAATGCTGCCACAGGCAGGGGGCACCAGAACCCCCGAAATGTGCACTGTCTGCACCCAGTGCGCATTTCAATGGTGCTGGGTAGGGGGGCACCTACACCACCATGCCACGGGCATGGGCAGTGTAGGGGCCCCCCTGTGGCCCCCTGCACCTGTTTTCTGGCTTCAAGACAGTGGTAACACCATAAAAAGGCTGGTGAAGAACAAGGTTGTAATCAACAGGGAGGTGCTGACTACAGTGCCGCCCTGGCTGATTGCAACCTGCAATGCAGTCAACCCATCGGGATCTGAGATCCTGGCAGGGATGGCAGAAGCTTGGCGGGTCTGCCCGCCAACCTCATAGGGAACACTTGCACCCTCAAAATGCACTCTGTCTGCACAGCAACAGTGCTGGGAAGGTGGACCCCTGCACTGCCCAAGCCATGGGCATGGGCAATGCAAGGGCCCCCCTGTAGCCCTCTACACCTGTTCTCCACCAGCCTTTTTATGGCGGTGGAGCCGAACGAGGTATAAGTTTGTAATCAGTAGGGAGGTGCTGAGTTCAGTGCCAGCCTGGCTGATTGCAACCTGCTCCGCCGTCCGCCTGTCAGGACCTGAGTTCCTGGTGGGGACAGCAGGAGGTTGGCAGGTCTGCCCTCCAACCTTGCCATGTGGAGGCAGTCTGATTGCCATCTTGAGGCTGGCAGTCTTAGGGCCACTGCCTCGTAATCTGGCTCAAAGTCACAGAGTCAGAGGAAGAAGAAGATTCCAGTGACAAACTCAAAGCAGAAGACTCTGAACCTTTGGCCAGCTTAGCCGTATCTCTGGCCTTGTCTGCCATTGTCTTGGCTATCGCCGCCTGAAACATTTCCTGCACCTCTTTGGCTGTCATAATTACAGGTAAGTTCCAAGAAGCAGAGGGATGTTCCCCAGATCTATTCCTTATGGCCAGGATTGGGCCCTCATTGTCAGAGAAAGATGATAAAATATGCCTCCTCTGTGAAAGTCTCTTACCAAGGGCGGCTCCTTCACAATGGCGAAGGAGCATCGACTCCCTGGCTAACTCAGGAGCTGAAGGATAGAACAATATTTCATTATCACTTTATCTTTCAGCTGCTGGCTCAGCCAACAGCATGTGAAGGGAGGGGAAAGCTGGGCCACGGGAGGTGGGAGGGGGAGGATGTCAGCATCAGGGCAGTGCGCGCTCTACGGACGACTGGAATGCAAAAACCCAGCACTTATGAGATAACATAATTCATGCATTATGTTGATACGCTGTTGTTTAACCTTTTGCATTGCAGAATTTAATCCTGAAGACTTATATTCAAGGTGCTTGTAAATACTGTTCATTTGCAATGTATTGCTGCAGGCTTTCAGAGTGTGTCAGGGTGTGGTACCTTTCCAGGGCCTTCTAGAAGCTTTCTCTGCAGCGTGACTGGTGTAGTTTGTGGGCTGGGCCAGACTCTATATAAGGGAGCCAGCCCAGCTCCACGTGCTCACTATTCAGAGGTCCCGGTGCAGAGCAGCAGCAATTTCCTAAGCTCCTGTTCCGGAAGCCTACCTTGATCTTCCAGGCCTTTGCCCTTCATTGTATTGGTGATCCTTGATCAGGGCGGTAAAACAGAGGTCGGGCTGGGCCCCCGATCCCGTTTTCGAAGTCATTCGAGTTTTTGGGCCTAGTTTTCATGTTGGAAGATTTTTCCTTGTGCGTGTGAATGTGCTTGTGGTTTCTGACATTTACATGTTGATATTCGAATCGGCAAGACGCGCGATTCATTCTTGGCATTTGACTTTTGAGATTCGGGTCGGCAACAGTGTGCGTGACCATTTCTAGACATTTGCATATTGACATTCGAATCGGCAAGACATACGATTCATTCCTTGCATTTAACTCTTGATACTCAGCGTGCATGACCATTTCTAGACATTTGCATATTGACATTCGAATCGGCAAGACGCCCGATTCATTCCTTGCATTTAACTCTTGATACTCATTGTGCGCTACCATTTCTTGGCATTTACATGGTGGTATTCGAATCGGCAAGACGTGCGATTCATTCCTTGCATTTAACTCTTGATACTCATTGTGCGCTACCATTTCTTGGTATTTACATGGTGGCATTCTTATCGGCAAGACGCACAATTCATTCCTTGCATTGAAAGCTTGATAATCATTGTGCGCGACCATTTCTTGGCATTTGCATGGTGGCATTCGAATCAGCAAGATGCACGATTCATTCCTTGCATTTAAACCTTGATAATCATTGTGCACAACCATTTCTTGGCATTTACATAGTGGCATTCTAATCGGCAAGACGCGCAACTCATTCCTTGCATTAAAACTTTGACAATCATTGTGCGCGACCATTTCTTGGCATTTACGTGGTGGTATTCAAATTGGCAAGACGCGCGATTCATTCCCGCATTTAAAAGTGATGTTTTTAGATCGCTTGCAGAGTGCACGATCATTTCATGGCATTTACATATCCTTGTTGAAATCGGCAGTGTGCGCGATTCATTTCCCGCATTTCAAACTAGGTGTTAAAATTCAAGATGTTCCATTATATGTGCCTATTAAATCCTTAATACAATTCCTATTGTGTTCCAGGAAATGTTCAGATTAGTTTTTGTCCTCATTTAAAAAGACCATGGGGGTCGTTATGACCTCGAGGAACCGCCGTGCTGAAGACCGCTAGTGCAGGCGGTTTTTTGCTCGGCTAATTATGACTGCTGGAAACCCTCCATCCTTTTTCGGACGGAGAGCAGCCAGCAGCCATACTCACGGTCGGCGGGGAAGTGGAGGTTGCTCCACCTCCACCGCCTGGTCATCAGAACACCGCCCACCGAATCACGTCCCATGATTCGGTGTGGCGGTGTTCTGGTAACGGGGAGCTGGCGGCGGAGCAGCCCCCATGGATCCCGTCCCCTCCCAGAGGATGAATGGACAAGGTAAGTTGATCGTCCGTTAGGGGAGGGGGGTGGGGAGGTATAGTATGTTGTGTGTGTGCATGGGGGTGTGCGTGTGAGTATGTAGAGGGTGTGTGTGAGTGCGTGTATGCATGCAGGGGTGTTGTGTGTTTGAAAATGTGTGCGTTTCTGTCTGTGTGTATGTCTATGAGTATGTGTGCACGTATGTCTGTATGTATGTGTGCGTGTATGACTGTGTGTGTCTGTTGGTATGCTTGTTGGTATGTGTGCGGGTATGTGTATTGGTGGTGTCTGTATGTGTGTAGGGTGGGGGTGTGCTCCAATGTTGGGGGTAGGGGTGGGGAGGGGAGTCCTGCCAATTTTGGGGGGTGGCAGGGGGGTGGAGGGTATAGGGGGAGGACTCAGGGTGTGGGTGGGGGGTGGGGGAGAACCCTATCAGTGCCAGGGAAGGAATTCCCTGGCACTGATAGTGCCTACCACCATGGATTTCATGGCAGTTCCAAACCACTTAAAATCCATGGCGGTATGCAGGGTCGTGATACCGCCGGCGGTCTGGTGACGGCTGCCCGGCTGGAGACTGAAGTCTCCAGCCCAACGGTTGTCACCGCCCTGGCGGTTGGAATGGAGAAGTGGTAGATGACCATGGCAGACCGCCATGGTCATGATTCAATTTTTTTTGCCGCCGGCCTGTTGGCGGTTTTACCGCCACTTCTCCCCCGTCCGCCAGGGTTGTAATGAGGGCCCATGCTTGTTCTGAAAACATAATTCTAGAAGGTTCTTATAATTCTAGACAATGTGTAACATTTCATGAAAAGTTTCATTGAGAAGTTGTATTAATCATTCTTGATTCCTTCCCAGGTACCCAGACGTCTTGAGGCCTAGTTATTAGTCCTTTCTTAAGTTATCCATGGTTACAGTATGATAATGCTTAGAATCATAGTCTAGTGAAAATCAATGTGATATAATCTTGATATTGTGTGGTTTACCCTTTTGCTTCCTACAGGTCTCCTTCCCAGCTGTTCCCATCCTAATCCCATTTTCCCCTGCTTGGAATCTCTCAGGCTCTGTGATTTTATCTATCGGAGTCTTGGATCTGCCTAGCGGTGGACATATTGGGAACCTGCGCAGACCCCGAGGATCTGGTCTCCCTGACGGAATAGGGAGCCCACAATTTAATTATCCTCCTGGATTGCGTGTGTTCTCAGCATGGCCACATTGGACGAGCTAGCCAAGGTTATCACGCAGCTCCAAGCAGAGGTAGTGTCATCAAAAGATATAGCAGCCAGCCTAGCTGAGAGAGTGAGTCAGTTACAGGAAAGGGTAGAGATGAAGGAACAAAACCCCTTGGGTGTTTCTTGGCCTGGTCCTTCTTGTCAAGATTCTGGAAGTAATCCTCCTACGAACATTTCCCTCAATGTTTCTTCAGCCATTCCCCTTGCTCCTCCAGAATGTTTCTCAGGCGATCCCTTGAAAGCGCAATCTTTCCTGGTTCAAGTGGAATTACATTTTACCTGCCAACCACACACTTTCCCTGATGCCCAATCCAGGGTGTCTTTCCTGTTATCATACCTGACTGGGGACGCAGCTACCTGGGCAATTCCTCTTGTGCGTAAAGACAGTCCCCTGCTTTACAATTGGAGAATTTGTTTTCATGAGTTTGAACGAGTATTTGATCGTAGAACTGTGACATTGTTGGCAGATCGTGAACTATTAGCCTTGCGACAAGGTAACCAGGATCTAAGGTCCTACTTAGCTAACTTTAATCGGCTGGTAGCCGAGGCATCCTGGCCTGAAGAAAAGCAAGCGCCTTATTCTGCATAGGACTCAAGGATGAGTTTAAAGACATCCTTGTTCAAATAGATTCGCAGCCTACTGACTGTCAAGATCTAATAAACCTCGTTTTGAGACTGGATCATCGTTTAGCAGAACGAAGGGGAACACGCAAAAAGTCTGAGAAATATTCCTGGCGTGTTCATGATAATAGAGAATCAAGAACCCAGAAAGAAAGAACTCCAGAACCTATGGAAATCGGAACAATCAGGAGGTCTTTGACCAAAGCCGAAAAGGATATACGTAGAAAGAATGGGCAAAGTCTTTACTGCGGGCGCAAGGGTCATTTCGCCAAAGAGTGTCCAATCAAACCAAAGAGCAAACAAGGTCCTATCCAGAAACTTGCAGCCAATGCACAAGTCGAGCCGGAAAACTAAATCACCCAAGATGTAAAGAAGGGTTGCTCTTGGGTGTCACCGTGGACCCTTCACAGTCTAGACATCCCAAGCTGGGCATAAAAGTTCAAGAAAAATAACTATTTCAAGAAGGCCCTCATAAATTCTGGGGCTACCAGGAACTGTGTTGATGCCCAATTGGTTCGCACATGGGGGATCCCAAGTATCGAGAAGAAGACTCTAGAAATAATACAAGCAGTAGTTGGAAAACTCTTGACTGGAGGCCCAGTAACTCTTCAGACTGTCTCCTTGTCGGTGATCTGTGAGGGGGAAAACCAAAGAACCAGACATAAAGAGAAACTCATCCTTCATGTGATCCATGCTCCTCAGTATGGAATTATCATTGGCTTACCCTGGTTAACGTATCACAATCCTGAGATCAATTGGGCAGAACGGAAGGTCGTGTTCTCTTCAGCTCTATGTAAAGAAAAATGCTTCCAGACATCTCAAGTAACCAAAGATTGCAACTCTTACATAGCCGCTGCAGCAGAGAAAGAAGTAAAGTTGCCCAGACAATATTCATCCTATGAAGATGTATTTGATGAAAAAAAGCAGAAACCTTGCCTCCTCATAGACCTTATGACTGTCAAATTGATCTAATACCAGGTGCGATACTCCCCAGCTGTCGTGTATACGCCTCATCAGAACATGAAAATTAACATTTAAGAAAGTATCTAGATCAATTCTTGGAGAATGGTTTAATCCGCCCTTCCAAGTCTCCTGCAGCCTCTCCTTTGTTTTTTGTCCCTGAGGAGAATGGGGACCTTCGAGCTTGTATTGACTATAGGGGTTTGAACAAGGTCACCGTCAAGAATAAATACCCCTTGCCCCTGATTCCTGTCTTGCTGAAACAAGTAAAAAAAAAGCTAAAATCTACACTGAGCTTGATCTACGAGGTGCTTACCATTTAGTGAGAATGAGAGAGGGCGACGAATGGAAAACTGCATTCAAGACAAGATATGGTCTCTTTGAACACACCGTCATGCCTTTTGGTCTGTGTAATGCACCAGCAGCATTTAAATTTTTCCTGAATGACGTTCTTAGAGAGTATCTCAACATATTTGCAATAGTCTACATCGATGACATTTTGATCTACTCTGACAATGAAACCGAACATGTGCAACATGTCAAGAAAATTCTCGCAGCCCATTCGAAAGCACCATTTATATTGCAAACTAACCAAGTGTGAGTTTCATGTTACCACAGTTGAGTTTTTAGGGGTTATCCTTACCCCTCAAGGTATGGTCATGGCAGAAAAGAAAGTACAAGCTGTATCTGATTGGCTCACTCCAAAGACTGTTTGAGATGTACAATGTTTCCTGGGGTTTGCAAACTTTTATCACAGGTTTATGAACCATTTCTCTCAAACAGAGGCCCCAATCACCAAGTTATTGAGAAAGAAAGAAAAATTTGTATGGTCTCCAGAAGCTGACAACGCCTTTTCAACTTTGAAAGAAGCTTTTTCCACTGCCCCAGTCTTGACTCACCCTGATGTGGATCGTCCATTCATAGTGGAAGCCGATGCCTTAGATGTGGCAATTGGTGCAGTCTTGTCACAACAAAGCAAAGACACTGGCCAACTTCATCCTGTACCTTACATGTGGCGAAAGCTGAAGGAAGCCGAACAGAACTATGTCATTGCTGAAAAAGAGCTTTTGCCGATTTGTGACGCCTTTAAAGAATGGGGACATCATTTGTTGGGTGCCAAGTACACTGTCACATTATATACTGGTCATCACAATCTCCAGTTCATGAGTTCAGCCAGACTTTTGACTCCTCAGCAATTATGCTGGAGGTTGTTTTTTACCGAATTTGATTTTGTGGTAACTTTCCGTCCTGGTAAAGACAATCGCAAAGCAGACGCCTTGTTCCGCCAAGAGTCTACCATGTTGCATACAGTCAAACCCTCCAGAACTATCATTGCTCCAGGAAAAGTCCTATGTATCATAAACACTGAAAATTTCTTTGAAGACATCCGTAATTCCTTCAACATTGAGAAATGGCAGACATGGGCTCAAGCAGATCCCAAAAGGTCAATCAAGCAAGGACTACCTTTCCATGACGCTCGTTTGTTCGTGCCCACTACCAAGCTTCGCAAGTTAATATTTAATTGGCTGCTTGTTATACCTACAGCAGGTCATCCAGGTATTCCTAAAACTCTTGAATTAATCCAACATTACTTTTGGTGGCCTACTCTGACAAAAGATGTCAAAATAATGGTAAAGAACTGCAAAGTCTGTGCTCGCATCAAGACAAGTCATTCAAAACCGAAAGGGTTGTTGCATCCACTCCCAACTCCGTGTCGACCTTGGGAACACATCTCTTTAGACTCCATTACAGGACTACCAGTGGTTCAACAACATTCAGGAATCCTTGTGGTATTAGATAGCCTCACGAAATATGGACATTTCATTGCCTGTAAGAAATTGCCCACCTCCAGCAAACTGGCAACCATCTTACTGAATAGAGTGGTCCGTTATCACAGGCTGCCGAAAATGATTCTCTCCGATCGAGGGTCGCAATTTGCCTCCAATTTTTAGAAAACATGGTGCAGAACACTTCAAGTCACGTCCACACTATCTACTAGCCATCATCCTCAAACAGATGGTCAAACTGAGAGACTAAATCAGACATTGAAGCAATACCTGCATGCTTACGCTGAGAAAGCACTTCATTCTTGGACATCAATGCTCTGGTTAGCTGAGTTAGCCTACAGTAACTCATTTCACACCTCCACTGGTGTTACACCCTTTTTTGGCTTGTTTGGCTATCATCCTGACACCTTGCCCATCCCGATACCTCAAGAAAGTTCTCTTACATCAGCTGTGTCGGAAACCATTCAACACCTTCACCAAACCCAGAAACTAATTCAACAGCATTTAGAAAAAGCCAAACAAAAATACAAAAAGCATTACGACAAGAAACATTGTGAGAGACCTCAGTATCAACCAGGTGATAAAGTGTGGCTTTCTACAAGACATATAGATTTCAAGAAAAAGCACATGTTTAATCCCAAATTCATAGGTCCCTACACTGTCCTTCAGCAAATCAATCCTGTGGCCTATAAACTGCAATTACCATGGTCATTACGTATTCATCCAGTGTTCCACACTTCCCTCCTGAAACAGGCAGTCCAGAAGGTCCGTCCTCATCCAGCTCCAGTTCTAGTACAGGGGGAAGTGGAATACGAAGTCAAGAAGGCGCTGGATTCCAAACTTAGAGGGCGTAACCTATGGTACTTAATCTTGTGGAAAGGTTATGGCCCTGAAAGTAACTCATGGGTTTCTGCATCCGATATTCATGTTCCACTACTTGTGAGGCGTTTTCATCGACTCAATCCAGGCAAGCCAGGCCCTAGAGCGTGTCTGGGAGAGGGGAGTACTGTCAACATCAGGGCAGTGCGTGCTCTACAGGCGACTGGAATGCAAAAACCCAGCACTTATGAGATAACGTAATTCATGCATTATGTTGATATGATGTTGTTTAACCTTTTGCATTGCAGAGTTTAATCTTGAAGACTTATATTCAAGGCGCTTGTAAATACTGTTCATTTGCAATGTATTGCTGCAGGCTTTCAGAGTGTGTCAGGGTGTGGTCCCTTTCCAGGGCCTTCTAGAAGCTTTCTCTGCAGCGTGACTGGGTGTGGTTTGTGGGCTTGGGCCAGACTCTATATAAGGGAGCCAGCCCAGCTCCACGTGCTCACTATTCAGAGGTCCCGGTGCAGAGCAGCAGCAATTTCTGAGCTCCTGTTCTGTTCTGTTCTGGCCTACCTTGACCTTCCAGGCCTTTGTCCTTCATTGTATTGTGATCCTTGATCAGGGCAGTACGACGGAGGTCGGGCTGGGCCCCCGATCCCATTTTCGATGCATTCCAGTTTTTGGGCCTAGTTTTTATGTTGTTAGATTTTTCGTTCCTTGTGCGTGTGAATGTGCTCGTGGTTTCTGACATTTACATGTTGATATTAGAATCGGCAAGACGCGTAATTCATTCTTGGCATTTGACTTTTGAGATTAGGGTCGGCGACAGTGTGCGCGACCATTTCTAGACATTTGCATGATGACATACGAATCAGCAAGACGCGCAATTCATTCCTTGCATTTAACTCTTGATACTCATTGTGCGCTGCCAATTCTTGGCATTTACATGGTGGCATTCGAATCAGCAAGACGTGTGATTCATTCCTTGCATTTAACTCTTGATACTCTGTGCGCCACCATTTCTTGGTATTTACATGGTGGCATTCGAATCGGCAAGATGCGCGATTCATTCCTTGCATTAAAACCTTGATAATCATTGTGCGCGACCATTTCTTGGCATTTACATGGTGGCATTCGAATCGGCAAGACGCGCGATTCATTCATTGCATTTAAACCTTGATAATCATTGTGCGCTGCCATTTCTTGGCATTTACATGGTGGCATTCGAATCGGCAAGACGTGAGATTTATCCCTTGCATTTAACTCTTGATACTCATTGTGCGCTACCATTTGCTGGTATTTACATGGTGGCATTCGAATCAGCAAGACGCGTGATTCATTCCTTGCATTAAAACCTTGATAATCATTGTGCGTGACCATTTCTTGGCATTTACATGGTGGCATTCGAATCGGCAAGACGCGCGATTCATTCCTTGCATTTAAACCTTGATAATCATTGTGCGCGACCATTTCTTGGCATTTACATGGTAGTATTTGAATCGACAAGACCCGTGATTAGTTCCCGCATTTAAAACTGATGTTTTTAGATCGCTTGCAGAGTGCGTGATCATTTCATGGCTTTTACATATCCTTGTTGAAATCGGCATTGTGCGCGGTTCATTTCCCGCATTTGAAACTAGGTGTTAAAATTCAAGATGTTACATTATATTTGCATATTAAGTCCTTGATACAATTCCTATTGTGTTCCAGGAAATGTTCAAATTACTTTTTGTCCTCATGTAAAAAGACCATATTTGTTCTGAAAACATAATTCTAGAAGGTTCTTATAATCCTAGACAATGTGTAACATTTCCTGAAAAGTTCCATTGAAAAATTTTATTAATCATTCTTGATTCCTTCCCTGGTACCCAGACATCTTGAGGCCTAGTTAATATTCCTTTCTTAAGTTATCCATGGTTACAGTATGATAATGCTTAGAATCATAGTCTAGTGAAAATCAATGTGATATAATCTTGATATTGTGTGGTTTAACCTTTTGCTTCCTACAGGTCTCCTTCCCAGCTGTTCCCATCCTAATCCCCTTTTCCCCCGCTTGGACTCTCTCAGGCTTTGTGATTTTATCTATCGGAGTCTTGGACCGGTCTAGTGGTGGACATGTTGGGAACCTGCGCAGACCCCGTGGATCTGGTCTCCCTGACAGAGGAGGAAAAAGTGCACCAAAATGTGCGTGCATTTGTGTCCAAACACACATGCACACTTAAGTTTCTCCAACCCAGCTGTGTTGAACAGCAGGGCTTGAGAAACTGCACAGGCTGCAGGGTTGTGACTGAACAGCAGTCCAAGCCACTCAGACCAATTCTGACACTGCTCTCATGCTAGGTTTAGCAGCACAAGGATTGCTGGGAAGCCTCTGCTGATGTCTCAGTGAATGCTGGGACATCACATTTTGGGAAGAGGAGCAATGCGGTAGGAAAGGGTAGTGGTGGCAAAAGGTACGTTTAGATTTATTTTTTATTCCCCTGTCCCTCCCCCCGCCCACAACTCCCCATGAGATTTGCAGCAGCCACTTCTGTCCCTTACCCTCCATTACTGCACACAGTGATATGGCAGCAAGCGTCTCCCCTACAGACTGCAAATTTCAGGAAGACCATATAATTCCCTCACAATTCTACCTGCACCATCCCTGAGGTGAAGCCCCCCCCCCCAGTCCTCACACAGGAATTGTAGTCAATTATTATCATAAAATATCTGATTAAACTCAGCCCTGCAGGACCATTTACCCATCATCAAATGTAGCAAGAGCTCTGCGCTGCCTGCTGAAGTCGCACTGATCCTAGTAAGTTGGCTGCTGCTCCTCTTTCACCTGGAAATACCATATATTACTCTCCGAGGGATAAATTCAAAATTTAAACAGTGGTTTCTGTCGAAGGAATTAGTAAGTGGTAAATAATTGTATTTACCTTTCCTCTCATGCATCCTTCTTTTTATCTGGAAAAGATAATATCCTCACAAATATTCTCTTTGTAAAATATATTTGCTTTTTTCCACAATCTTATGGTCTTTTATAACAAATATACAATCTTTGCAACTGTGAACCGCATCAGTGATATATACATCAATATATCATACAAGAGAGTGTGCACACTTCACATGATGACCAGCGTTTTTTGACACTACAATGTCTTGAAGCCTTATTATAAATCCACTGGACCTATTGAATTGGTTCGTTTTCCAATTCACCCAATTGCTGGATTCATATTTGTAGCTAGGCGGCGGGTGGGCTTCATATACAGTGTTGTTGCGTGTCAGCCGCTAATATTTCTTTCTTGGCCTCATCAGGGCTTATTCAAGAACTACATTCCTCAACTGCTTAGAGCACAGACCACGAGTTTTGGTTAACAACATCACATGTACACTGAGGTGTCTGAGCTGATGTTTCTTTTTGTGCTGACAGGTGCTGGGTGAGCCAGAAGTGCTTGTGATTGCCTGACGTTTAGGTGCCACTGTGTCAATGTAATTATTTGGTAACATTCCGCTGATTGCTTTACGAGTGTGGGGTCTATCTGGTCTCTTCGCACCCATCCTACTCTTTCAGAAGACTCACTCTGTTGGAAATGTTCTTGAGTTTCTTTTCGGTCAGTATACCCCTACCACGAAGAGCTCAAGGAATTGGCAATTAGTTGTATTGAATGGTTTGCTCCTTTGCACTTTTACTGAATAACCTGCTTTTCTAAGAACAGAGCCAACGGGACATTAATAAAATGTATGTCGTTTTTGGTGTTTAAGTCTAAGATCTGTTACTAGATCAAAATTAAAAATAAATTTGATTTTAGCTATGTGCAGGTGTCAAGAGACAATTCTTAGTGTCCGTTACAGACAGCAGTTCTGCACATTTTTCCCAGGCCTTAAAATCGCCGAAGTTACCAAAAATGTATTTTAAAGCAACAAATCGTGGGTAAAAAGGGGTCCGATGCCACAGTGAGGCTACTTCTGATGATTTGGGAGGCATGGAGCTCACACCGTCTTTTCTTTCAGCAGAGGTGAGCTATGGGGTCTAGGGAAAAAAGCAGCTCTGGTAAAAGTGTACACAGCACTTCCACCCACTCCTATCCTTCTTCTATTTTTGTCTTTCTATTCTTCATTTCTATTTCTCTTGAGGGGGCGAGGCTTTGCTCCAGACAAAATGGCAGTGAACCTGTGAAGTTCTGCTACATAACGGAGCACTAACCTCATCGATGCTGATACTGGCGAAAAAAATTTCAACTCCCTCTCTACCACTGCAGAGGGAATTCTGCTTTTATTGATGGTCTCCAAATGAGCTCCAATTGTGCTCTGCACCTCTCTTCTGTCACTACTGTGCTAGTTCCCTGACGGTCGGCCACGAGGGCTTTGGGGTGTGGCTATTTGTCTCGGCTTTACATCTTTTTTTGAATGTCCACAACATTCTTGCCCTAAAGAATGAGTGGAAAATCGGCTCTTCATTCCTAGAGTCTTCTTTCATATGATAGAAGCCCATAATTCTGCTGCGTGGCTGCCATTTTGTTCTTCATTCTGTTCTGACTGGGCTTTCTGGCCATCACTGCTGTGGTAAGGCTATATATCTTAGTCCTTATTTCCTGGCTACTATTGCATGTCTACCTGCAGCTCTTTACTGCTTGGGCAGAGTCAAATCCTTCCTAAAAATAGTGGACCCTGCATCGCGATAGCTAGTGTCTCAGTCAGTTTTGCCAACCTACTTTCTCAGGTGCCAAATCAAAGAGGGCCTAAAATGATCCACTAACACCTATTGCTTCATCCAGTAACCCTATTTTAGATTTGCTTCTGGTTGAGGTGAGGAGCCTGCACTTTTTTATGAGTGCTACTAATACAGCACATTAGCTCTTTGCAGGATATAGCTGTCAGGATTCCTATTCTTGAGCTGGACAACAGCATACCGAAGACATGGAAAACAGGAATTGTTGCAACAATCTTCATCTTTATGGCCTGCCGGATGCTGTTAAGGGTGCCAATTTTTGACTTTCTGCTGAAATTCCTGACTTGCTTGGCCTTTTTGGTCCTCTTTTCTTAAACTGCAGCTTGCCCATCATCTGGGTAGACTTAATCCTCAATCCTCAATGCTCAAAACCTCAAGGTATTATAATGATTTTTCAGATCCCCTTCATGTTTTGAAAGCTGCTAGCAAGCACTGATAATTGTATTAGGTTTTGCCTATATGATTAATAATAAGTTGTTTTTTGCTGTGGGTTGTAGCTTGGTGAGCAGTTGTGCAATATATGCCACTCCAGTTCGGACCCAGTCATATGCAAAAAATCCTGGTCTGTGACTGGGGAAAAGTGTTTGAAAAGTTTAGGAACTCCTTCCATCATCTTTTTGTGTTGGTCAAGAGGAAATGCCAGAATTAAAAAAGCATTACTTTAGCTACTTGCCCACAGTTAATGCTTAATGAGACGCATTAACGCAACTGTTGAATACTGCTTTAGAAATCATGTGGTGAAGTAGGTTTGCAACCTTCGCCTCTGCAGAAAGATATGATAGATCTACCTCATTCCATTCAATGGTCACCATAACAAAAATTGCCAATGCTAATCCACTGGTTGGCAGTGTTCACAGCCTCTTGTAAATATCTGCAAAATCATTCAAGGGGCTCAACTTCCTCACACTCAACTATCGCTGCCAGTACAACAGAGCTAATGCATGCCTCACCTGCTATACATGCTCAGTGTGATGCGGGTAGCATGCAACCAAGCTCGGGCACGTCCGAGCCACAGTCCACATCGAACACAACTGGCTGCCCCTAATGGCACCATCAATGCCACTGGACATGCTGGGTATGCAAGTGTAAGCTGTGAGTTACATGAAAGGGTCAATGAGAATGTCAAAGCCTAAAGGGAGACCCAAGCCCTCCAATCCCTGACACCTAAAACAGTGGGTCATATGGCAAACGTCACCAAGGGGACTATGTTGGGGTTAGGGCAAGAACTAGAATGCTAACTCTGCTCATAAAATAAACAGAGTAAACATGTTCAAAATTCATCTCATCACCTGAGCAGCAAAGTTAAATTGCAGAGCAAAACTGGTATGAGATTAATCATTTTATAAACAAGAGCTGTGCAGCCAAAAGCTAAAAAAAAAAGAGTTCCACAAAAGTGGATGAATCAGTACTTGGGCCTCGGGAAACTGATAAGTACAAGCACACGAGGAAGAAGCATTGGTAAATGGTAAATGCAGGAAATATGCTACAGCCAAAAGAAACGAAGGAAAAGTGAGTGGCAAGCACAAGAACCAATGAAAAGCAAGGGCAGGAGGTGACCCTTTTAGGATTTATATTGATTACAATAGATTTTGCAAGTACAGCACTGTCAGACCTCAGATGAGACACTTGAACATCCGTTATGGGATCCTCCATCCTTGCTTACGCAAGATTCCTCATGATGGAACCATCAACTTTTTTGATGATCCTGCAAAACTCAAAGCGTTTCTCCACTCTATTTAATCTCATGTAATGCAAACTAATGTTCTGAAACTTTAGGGGGCTCTTTATCATGTTTCCCCAATTTTCCACATCTATGTTTATATTCTTTCTTTGTGCTGTGTCGTCATTTTTGTCATGGCGTTGAGAAACCACATTCACTTTTTGATTCTCTGTTTTTTTCAAATCTGAATATTTTTCCTTGATATTCTTCTTTTTTCTTTCATCATTCCTAAGTATCCCTCTCTATTTCTCTTTCTGCTGCTTCATTTAGTGATTGCTTTTTAGATACCTTACTTTTATAGTATTTTTGTTGCAGTTGTCTTGCCTTGCTTTACCATTGTTGTTACCATATCCCTCTTGCCATTTTTCCAGATTGCCACCCTTTTTCCTATATTTTCCCTTGTGGGTCCAGCATGTATAACCTTTTTTTGTGGAAAATGTATGGTCTAGGACACCTGTCAAAAGACAAAAGATGCTTTCACATCTTTCTAAACTTTCCTTTAAACAGGAAACCCATTGTAATTCCTTTGAATCACTTACATTAAAGAAGTAATGGGTGAGTCACATTTCTTTCTCACCAGTGGTCAATCCTAAAGGTGGAATTACTATTTTATGTCATAAAACATTGGACCTACATGTTGTTTCTACTTAAAGTGATAATTATGGCAGATGGGTAATGGTAAATATTATCTTAGACATCCGATACTTAACTCTAGTCAATGTTTAAGGCCCTGTTAAATCTGATCCTGAATTTTGGCATACTATCAAGGTAAAACTTGCAAATATTTGAAATTCCAATGTCATTCTTGCTGATAACTTTAACCAACTGATAGATCCCTTCACTGGTGGACAGTTTAAATATACACTTAAACCGGATAGTACATATAAGTCTTTCAACCCTATCACCGCTGGACAATTCTTTGATGTTTGGCAGACATGTAAGACAGATAAACTGGCTTCTTTTTCTTTTCTCCTTTCCATGATACAAAATATATATTAGACTATATTATTATAGTTATTAAATCACTACTCTCCCACAAGACTTTTATTTCTGAGACTAAGGCTTTTATTAAAGAATTCCTCCAGTTCAATATTCTGCTTTAGCTATTGTCAATTCTGCAAAGAAGAAAAAGAGGTTAAATACCCAAAATGCTGCTTTGTTATTAACATTAAAGCTCTTGAGCATAGTTATTTTATTTCAAAATCATCTGCTATACTTTATGATTTATTGAAGGCTAAATATGATCTCATTAAACTTGCCACTGCTGATGCGTTTAACATTTTAATTAAGGCCAAGTCCAAATTTCATGGTGGGCAGAACAAAACTGGTAAAATGCTTACAAATAATTTAAAAGTTAAAACAGAACATAACGTTTTTGGATCTATTAATAATGAATTTGTCAACATCAAGGCAGTGTGCGCTTTACGGGCGACTAGAATGCAAAAATCCAACAATTTCAAGTAAACATAATTTATGCATTGTGCTGATATGATGTTGTTTAACCTTTTGCATTGCAGAGATTAATCTTAAAGACTAATGTTCAGCATGCATATAAATACTGTTCACATGCTATGTACTGATGCAGGTTTTCAGACTGTGTCAGGGTGTGGTCCCCTTCCGGGGCCTTCTAGAAGCTTTCCCTGCAGCATGCCTGGGTGTGGTTTGTGGGCTGGGCCAAGACTCTGTATAAGGGAGCCAGCCTAGCTCCACGTGCTCACTATTCAGAGGTCCCGGTGCAGAGCAGCAGCAACTTCCTGAGCTCCTGTTCCGGTGGCCTACTTTGATCCTCCAGGCCTTGCCCTTTTCACTTTAATTGGTGATCCTAGATCAGGGCGGTAAGACGGAGGTCGGGCTGGGCCCCCAACCCCATTATCGAAGACTCTTGAGTTCTTGGGCCTAATCTTTGCATGATAAACAATTTTACTCTTGTGCGTGTGAATGTGCACTTGGTCATTTCGTGGCATTTGCATGCTGATACTCAAATCGGCAAGACGCGCAATTCTTTGCTTGTGCTTTATCCCTTGATATTCATTGTGCGCTACCATTCCTTGGCAGTTGCATGGTGGTATTCGAATCGGCAAGACACGCTATTCTTTTCTCGTGCTTAATTTATGTTATTCTTTGTGCGCTACCATTCCTTGGCAGTTACATGTTGGCATTCGAATCGGCAAGACGCGCAATTCTTTTCTCGTGCTTAATTCATGTTATTCATTGTGCGCTACCATTCCTTGGCAGTTTCATGGTGGCCTTCGAATCAGCAAGGCGTGCAATTCGTTTTCTTGTGCTTAAACCCTTGATATTCATTGTGTGCTACCATTCCTTGGCAGTTACATGATGGTACTCGAATTGGCAAGACACGCAATTCATTTCCTGTGTGTAATTCATGTTACTCATTGTACGCTACCATTTCCTGACATTTATTTGGTGACATTCGAATCGGCAAGCCACACGATTCCTTTTTTGTGTTTAAAATCATGGTGTTCATTATGCACTATCATTTTAAGGCATTTAATTGGTGGCTTTCGAGTTGGCAAGTCGCATGATTTATTTCTCAAGTCTAATTTGTGTTATTCATGGTGCACAATCATCCTGTGGTATTTACTACCTATGTGAAAATCTGCAATGTGCGCAATTCATGTTCCGGCAATTTGAGAGAAGAAAAAGCCAGAGTTCTAGATAAATGTTGTGTGTGCCTAATATGTTTCTCATACACGATTCATGTGATGGTTTAGAAATCATTCAGATTGTTTCCTGATCCTCATGCAAAGCATAATACTTGAATTTGAAAGTTGCATTTAACCTTTCTTGATTCCCTCACAGGTATCCAGTCATCTTGAAGCCTGGTCATTTTAGGTCTCTGCTTAGGTTGTCCATGTTTTCAGAATGACAATGCTTAGAGTTAGAGCCTAGTATTGATTCATATGATGTAATCTTGATATTGTGTGTTTAAACCTTTTTACTTCCTACAGGTCTCCTTCCCAGCTGTTCCCTTCCTAATCTCCTTTTCCCCACTTGGACTCTCTTAGACTCTGTGACAATTCTAATCAGAGTATTGGAGCTGTCTTGTGGTAGACGTGTTGGGAATGTGCACAGATCCCGAGGATCTGGTGACTCTGACAGAATTAGATAATATGGTATCAGTTTCCAATGCAGATATTTCTAAATCCTTCCAAATCTTTAATGAAACATTGTATTCTGAAGACACTACCCCATGCCCCTATACCATTCAAAGGTTTTTTAATGGCATTCCTCAAACACATTCACTTATTAATAAATGTCATGATCTTTGTGCATCTATTACCCTTCAGGAAATTTTGGCAGCCATTAAACCCTTCAAAAGAGTAAAAGAGTAAAAGAGTAAAAGCTTCTCTTCTGGATAGGTTATCTCTACATTTTACTTTACTTTTTCACACATAGGCCCTCATTCTGACCTTGGCGGTCTTTTCGCAAGACCGCCGAGTTACCGCCGCGGTAAAGACCGCCGACCGCGGCGGTATGCCGCTGCGCGTATTCCGACCGCTGGGAGCGTTCTGCCGGAAAACCGCCAGCAGCCACACTGGCGGTCGGCGGGAAAGTGGAGACTGGTCAACCTCCACCGCCACGCCAGAAGAACACCGCCCCCAGAATTACGACCCACATTTCTGTGTGGCGGTCTTCTGTTGGCGGTCACGTCCCTATGGCTCCCGTCGCCTCCCGGAGGACCAACGCACAAGGTAAGTTGATCGTCCGTGAGGGGAGGGGGTGGGGGGGTGTTGTGTGATGTGTGCGTGCATGGGGGTGTGTAGAGGGGGTGTGTGAGTGCGTGCATGCGGGCGGGGGGTGCTGCTGTGCCTCGTGGCAATGTGTGTAGTTCGGCGGGTGCGCATGTTGGCATGTATGTGTGCGGGTATGTGCCCCCGTTGTGTATGTGTGTGTGTAGGGGGTGTGCATATGTGCATGTTGGGGGTGCGTGCATGTCGGGGTGCGTGTATGTGCATGTCGGGGTGGGGGGGGCAGGGGGTTCGTACCACCTCTGGGGGGGTGGAGGGTGTGGGGGGAGGACTCGTGGGGGGTAGTGGGGGGTGGGGGAGACCCCTATCAGTGCCAGGGAAGGAATTCCCTGGCCCCGATAGTGCCTACCGCCATGGTTCGCATGGCGGTTCCCGACCGCCAAAAACCGCGGCGGTAAGCAGGGTCATGATACGGTTGGCGGTCTTGGGTCGACCGCCGGGCCGGAGTGCGCAAATTCCAGCCCGTCGGTCATGACCGCCGTGGCGGTCGGAGTGGGAAAGTGGCGGTCGATCGCGGCGGTGACCGCCGCGGTCAGAATGACATTTTTTGGACCGCCGGTCTGTTCGCGGTCCGACCGCCGCCTCTCCACCGACCGCCAAGGTCAGAATGAGGGCCATAATATTGGAACTTTTTAATTCATTATTTTATCTCCAATTCCAAAGCCAGAGGCTCCTTTCTAGAGGCCTTAATAACTATTATTCCTTAAATTGATAAGGATCCCACATTTTTTTTAAACTACAGATCTAATTCCCTTATCAATTATGAATGCATAATATTTAACACAATCCTGGCTTCACGCTTAGACTCTGTTGTTCCACCAGTTGTCAAATTAGACCAATCTGGCTTTCTTAAGGGAAGACTTGCTGCTGATAATGTCAGAATGTTTTCTAATATTATTAGTCAAGCTTGACAAATTAAATCTCCCCTAGATACATTGTCACTTGATGCTGAAAAGGTTTCTCACTTGATGCTGAAAAAGATTGTGACCACATTATTTGGAAAAATACGTTCACAACTTTTAACTGGTTTGGTACTAAATATATTTCCTATGTGCAAATTGTATATTCTAATTTATGTGCCAGTGTATTTGTTAATGGACATTTCTTGTCCTACTTTGACTTACATAGAGGTATCAGACAAAGCTGGTCCCAATCACCTCTATTGTTTGTGCCCTGTGTTTGGAACCCTTCCTAGAATGGATTTGATGTAACCCTTCAAATCTGGTTTAATAGTGATAATCAATAGATGAAACTATTGGCATATGCTGATGATATTTTGATACATATGTCTGAACCCCTACCTTCTTAATTACTTTTTTACAAGAAATATCTTTGTATTCTAGTATATCAAGCTATAAACTTAAATGTACTAAAACTGAGGCTTTGCCCTTGAATTCATTCTGCTATTAATACATATTTTATGATTATAATTTTACATGGCAGCCCTCACAAATCAAATACCTTGGTGTGTGGTTTTCTCCTACTATTTGTTTCTCAACCATAATTTTACTATGATAAAACTGAAAATACAAGCCCTATTTTCGGTTTGGTCAACATTATTTGTATCATGGTAGGGCAGACTGGAAGATATTCAAATGATGACTGTATTTTATAGACTATTTCCATGTTAACTCTTAAAATACCCAACTGGTATTTTAAGCACCTGGAATCCATTTGTGTGAAACTTTTGTGAAATAATAAACCTCTTTGTATCCCTCTCTCCATACTCAAAAAAACAAAACTTGAAGGCGGGTTAGATTTCTGATGTTAAAGGATATAATTCCTTTTTTATTTTCAGACTATTTTATGCTCCGGCATATGTGTACTAACAGCATTATATACCCTCCTGCACGGGCCCCGCCAGGCCCCAGTTGCCACCACCTCCCTGGGGTAACATTAAATGAATAAATGGGGGGCCACACTGACCTCACCCAGGCCCTGGGGGCCACCATCTCCCCAGGGCTCATACTGAAAAAATTAGGGGTACGCGCAGACCCCTCCAGGTCCTGGGGACCACCACCTCCCCATGACAACATTAAAACAGTATGTGGGGTCTGCATAGGCCCCACCGGGACTAACACCTCCCCAGGCCTACATTGTAAAAAAGATTAGGGTGGTCACACAGACCCCACCCACCACCTACTCCACAGGGCTATATCATAAATAATCTTAGATTGGCCAGGCATACCCTTGATCCCCCCCACCTCCTGGGGACCAAAACCTCTCCAGGACAACATTTTAAAACGTTGTGGGGGGGACCGAGCATACTTCACATAATTGTTTGTATTGCTCCGTGGAGGTGGTGGTCCCTGGGGCTACTAAATCCCAAGGAGGGGGACCCCGTGCACCCTCATCCTATTATAAGCCCACAATGCCCCCAGGACCTGGCCCACTCGGGGTCGAGGCATTTATCCATGATTTAAAAAAATAATGTTTTTTAGCCTGTGGCAGCGTCCCAGGGGGACCCCTGGACCAAGGAGAGGGGCTACGGTAAACATACCCTTCCCCCTTTTCTATTTTTTTTTTGTTTACTTTATTTTTAGGACTCAACTGAAGCCGGGCCCCAAAATGGGTGCCAGCACTTCTTATTTAAAGTGTTGGCAGCCAATCAGATCTCAGCAGGAGATCTCCCTGGATCCACGACCCAAGGTACGCAAATTTAATTTCCCTTTATTATCTCGAAAACTACTGAATGTATTTACACCAAATTAAAAAAAGGGTGATCTGCAGACCACAAGCTACCTTTTTGTCAAACTTTGTGTAATTCCGTGCAGCTGTTCAGGCTGCAGGTGAGTCTAAACTTTCGATGGGAAATAACATGGCAAACACACTTTTTTTCACCCTCCCCCCCTTTTTCTCAACCCCGCTTGATGGATCATCCCAAATCTTTCCATGCACAACAAGATCTTTGGGCACACTTTGTTTGGAAAATTTCGTGAAGATTCGTCTAAGAGTGCCAAAGATATAGGCAAGTCAAAAATGCTTTTTCTATGAAAAACCTGACCTACATACTGGCAGCTACCACCACTAGGTAATATACATATATATATACATATATAAATATATACATATCCCTCGCTCCCCCGCCAGTTATCTCATCAACAATTTTTCAGTAACTGTTACAGTGACATTACCTATTGTGTTATAAAATAAGTTATGAGTGCTGTAATATCTGGGGTAACTAGCAGAACATGGTGAGGGAATGAGTTATAGCTACCTTAGGGCATGAGTTATAGTACTAAAAATAACTATAATTGTAACAGCTGAATTTCTATGGTTTTGTACATTTAAAATGTGAGCCTAACTATATGGTCTCTGTAACCTCTGTTTTTTAAGTTAATTTAGTTTTTTTAAAATTCTATTTCCCAACTATAATATACCTGGAACCTTTGTTTTTTTCCTGTGAATTTCTATGTTTTTGTATGTAAAGTAATTTTAATTACTATTTGCTAATCCAACCACCGCCATGCATGGCCTTTTTTGAATATATGAAAGCTGAGAAATGACAACTTACACACTTAGACAGGAACCCTAAATGTTCTGTGTGAGAGTCTGAGGGCCAGATGTATCATCAAGGCCACTTGCGATTCGGAAACAGAGATTTTTAAGAAATCGCTATTTCCGACTCACAAAGTGCCATGTTTCACATTTGCGAATCGATAATAGCGATTTCTTAAAAATCGCAAATGCTATTACCGAATCGCAAATTGTGATACCGGCCCCATTAGCAGCTATGGGCCTGTTGGCCCATATCTGCGAATTTTTAGCATTTCCAAAAATGCGATTTCTGAACCAGAAATCGCAATTTTGGAAATGCAAAACCCCAGGGTGCTGGGGGCCTAAGGCCCCATCTGCTGCACCCCAATTTTTTTTGGGGGGGACATGTAAGGTGCACATATGCCAAAATGGCATGTGTGCTTTACAAGTACAATTTAAAAATGCATTTTAAATGCATTATTAAATTTTGCACATGGTTACCACCAAGTTCAACTTGGTGGTAATTAGAGATTCCTAAATGCCAAAATTGCATTTAGGAATTGCTTCATACATGTGCTAAGGAATCGCAAATAAGGAATCCTTATATGCAATTTCTAATCTAGAGAGTCGCAATTTGCGACTCTCTAAACAGGGTCGCAATTTTAAGGAATCGCTATTTTAGCGATTCCTTAAAATTGCATTCAGAATGTATTTCATACATTCGGAAATGGCATATTGCATTCACAAACGGGCATTCGCACCATTTGCAAATGCAAAATGCTTTCATACATCTGGCCGTGAGACTTTAGCATTAGGCCACAGGTAACTCTTTACTGGGCACTGTCCAGACACCTCTATGGCATTCAATCCAAAGATAGTGATGGGAAAAATACATAAATGTTCCATCACTAGGAATGTTCAACATTCTCACTGCCAATTTTAAGGAATCGCTATTTTAGCGATTCCTTAAAATTGCATTCAGAATGTATTTCACACATTCTGAAATGGCATGTTGCATTCACAAACGGGCATTCGCACCGTTTGCAAATGCAAAATGCTTTCATACATCTGGGCGTGAGACTTTAGCATTAGGCCACAGGTAACTCTTTACTGGGCACTGTCCAGACACCTCTATGGCATTCAATCCAAAGATAGTGATGGGAAAAATACATAAATGTTCATCACTAGGAATGTTCAACATTCTCACTGCCATAGGATACTCATCCTATTGAGTGACAGGCCAAGGGCTTTGCCAGTTGGCCAGAGGTGACTCTGTTCTGCCGTGCATCAAAAGGTAACTATAACATATCAACCAAACATCTTGTTGGTGTGACAATTTTAACTCATTGTATGGAGAGACCATTGCACTAACATCTCTCTCTCTCTTCCATCCCATTATGGGATGGAAGAGAGTGAGCAGAAAAGTGATAGGACCCTGGGGGGAGCCTCAAGACCCCTATGATTGTAGGTTGCTCCCTGATTCCTACAGGAGCCGGCATTGCTCCTCCACGCCGGGAGCTGCTTTAAATAGGAGCTCCCTACTTGCGGGAGCAATGCTTTCATCTCTTTCCCTGCACACATGTTAGCATGTAGGGAAAGAGATGAAAACTCTGGTGGCGATCCCCAGGACTTTAATAAGCCCTAAGATGGGGGGTCTGCACCCTCCTCCTATATTTTGTGAATGCCCATGGGACTTGGCCCAGGGGCAAAATGAAAAGCAAGTGCACAAGACTGTGCTTGCATTTTTTTTCAAATCCTCTGAGAAATGTACTAAATTAAAAAATATATATATTTTTTTAGCTTTGGGGGACACTTGGGCAAAGGGTAAGGTGTTACGGTAACAGGACCCTGCTCCCTTTTCTTTTTTTTCATTATTCTTTTGAGAGTCGGCTAAAGCTGAGCCTCAAAATGGCTGCCAACACTTCCTGGTTCAAGTGTTGTAAGCCAACCAGACCTGGAGGATTTGCAAAGCCTTCGAGTCTCTAGATATACAAATTTGATTTTCCTTTAATTTCTCTTAAACTACTGACCAGATTTACACCATATCACAAAAGTGTAATCTGCCTACCAAAAGCTACCTTTCTGTCAAATTTGGTGTAATTGCGTCCAGTGATTTAGGCTATAGTCGTGATCAAAATACCTATGCAAATTACCATGGCAAATGCCCTTTTTGGACCCTCATTTTTCCTGGCCTCAGCGTGAGAGATAACTCCGAAACTTCTCATGCACAAGATTCTGGGGCACATTTTATTTGAAAAATGTCGTAAAGATTTATCAAACGCTACCAAAAATATAGGCAAGTCAAAAAACCTTTTTTCTATAGATGCTAGGCCCTAACTATAACCACCCACTGGTGACTTCCAGAAGGTAATATATATTCATATGAGGTGCCCACCCTCAGACAGTAGCTGTTTGCATTTGCTTGACGGCAGCTCACAGCTCCAGCCAAGCACCAACAAACATAACTCCGCATTCAGCAAGCAGGAACTGCCAAACAGTTCCTGCTTGCTAAAAGGGGAGCTTTAATCTCTTTCCCTGCATAGTATAATGCACAGAAAGAGATGAAAACACTGCTCGCACAGGTATTTTTAAAGCTGCTTCCTGCTTGTGGGAGCATTGCAAGCCCCCAGAGGAGGTGGAAGCCAGTGGGTCCGGGGAGTTCCAGAGGGTCCATGTGACCCCCCCATTAAAAAAAAATATATATAGCCTTGGGGAAGTTGTGGTCCACGGGCCCGGAGAGGTCCAGGTGGACCTCACCAATTGTTTTAAAATGTAGCCCCAGGAAAAGTGGTGGTCCGTGGGCTTGGGGGCAGTCTGTGTGCCCTCTTATAAATAACTTAGAAATAGCCCCAGGGAGGTGGTGGCCCTCAAGGCCCGGGGTTGGGCATCCTTCCAGACCACCATAAAATAACTTAAAAATTGCCCCAGGGAGGTGGTGGCACCTGGGGCCTTGAGGAGTCCTTGCGGCCCCTTCCCTGTATAATAATTTTGAAAAAGCAACGGGGAAGAGGAGGTCCCTTGGGGGGTCCACACGACCCCCCAGTAAAAAACGTTTTAAAATAGCCCTGTGGAGGTAGTGGTTGCCAAGGACCAGGGGTTCATTGTGGTCCCCATTATCCCTTGCCATGCACCGCTAATTAACCCAGATGTTACAGCACTTTTGTCATATTTTATACCATCATTGTTAATATCACTGTAACATTTGTTCGCTTGAAAAAACAAAAAATCCCTGAAAAAAACAAAGGTTACAGGGACGTTATAGTTCAGAAATAGAATTTAAAAAACATAGGAATTCACTTTAAAAAAATAAAGGTTACAGGGACATTATAGTTAAGTTCTGAATTTACTCGCAAAACCATAGAAAGGCAGCAATAACTTGCGCCCTAAGGTAACTTTAACTCACTCCCCTGCCATGCACAGTTTTTCTTCAATAATTTGACTACTAATGTTTCAGTTATATTTTTAATGATTAATTAAGTTGTTGTAATTACTGTAATATCTGGGGTAATTAGCAGTTCATGGCAAGGGCACGAGTTATGGTTTCTTGAAATAACTCTGACTATAACTGCTGAATTTCTATGGTTTTGTGCGAGTAAATTTAGAACCTATCTATAAATTCCCTGTAACCTTTGTTTTTTTTACGTGAATTGCTATATTTTTTAATTCTATTTCCTAACTTTAACATCTCTGTAACCATTGTTTTTTTCAGTAAATTTCTCTGTTTTTTTTTTTATGTGAAATAATTATAATTACTATAGGCTAATCCAACCACCACCTTGCATGGCCTTTGACCATGTGTGGCAGGGGGTTGGCCGCTGGGCCTGGCCTGCAACCAGACACTCTGGCCATGCCCCTATTACCACCCAACCCTGCACCATGCACGACCTTCGGCCATGCGCAGAGGGTTTGGCTGCAGGGCCTGGCGGTCAGGCCCTGCAGCCAGTCCCCTATAATCCCACGTTATGGGATGGGAGAGAGAGAAAGAAAGTGAGATATTGAGAGACAGAGAGAAAATTAGACAAAGAGACTGAGAGAGAGAACTAGAGATAGAGATAGCGAGAGAGAGGTTTTTTAGGCTTTGATGACTGATATACTCAGAATGAGCTATTTCCAGACAATTGAAAAATAAAATGTATTTGTCAAGCAAAAAGAGTGAGATCACCTTTCGGTGTGTACCTTGAATATTTGAAGTTGAAAATAAATTAAAGAAGGGAAATGGCCACTGACACATCTAGACTGAAACTCTCAACCCTTGCTGTAGGGGTGTGAGAGCTTAACCACTAGGCCACAGGTGACTCTTTGCCATGTAGTGTCAAGACATCACTGTGTCATTCCAACCAAAGATCATGATTGGAAAATGACATAAATGTTCCAACACTAGGAATGAATAACATTGAAATCGCTTTTGCTCTCTCTTGTTCTTCCATCCCATAATGGGATGGAAGAGAGAGAGAGAGAGAGAGAGAGAAACTGACAGGACTTCATGAGGAGCCTCAAGGCCCCTGTGGTCCCAACTGGCTCCCTTCACCTGTGGGAGCCAGCAATGCTCCTGCAAGCAAGCAGCTTTTTTAAATAGCATCTCCCTGCTTGTGGGAGCAATGTTCTCATTCCTTTCCCTGCACACATATTTGCATGCAGGGAAACTCAGCTTTCTGCAAGTGGGAACTGTTTCACAGCTCCCGCTTTCAAAAAGCGGAGTTATGCTTGCTTTTGCTTGGGGGGAGGTGTCAGCTCCCAACAAGCAAAAGCAAACAGCTACTTCCTGAGGGTTTCTCTTGCATTCAAAGTAAGTAAGTAATACCTGCATGTTGGAAAGAGTTTTCTGAATTATCTATAACTACTTGGTGGAATTTCGTATTTGACGGGCATAGAATCCATACTTCATCATCTTTTATTCTATCACTAATGGTTAAGGGGCTCATTATGAGTTTGGTGTTCGGACTGCCAGACCGCCATGTTAGCTGACCCAAAAAGATTGCCATGTTGGCAGTCTTACTAACCACCCTGTTACGAGTTATACAGCCAGGACCGCTGATTGCCAATCAAAAAAGGCAGATAGGCAGTGGTGTGGAGGCCCAGAAATAGATGGTTCAAACTCCAGCCCGTATTATAAGTCAAAAGTTGCAGTTGTGGGCACCCTTGGCTGTCAGCCAATGGCGGTCCGAACCACAGTGGTCCACAGTCACCAAAGTAATACACAACTGCACATTGGATGAACTTAAAAACAACACAGCTGACACACATTGCCACCCTGGACACACCTGCAAAGGACACTTTAAAACACCCCTTCACACACCACGATCCTCTACATTCTTACAGCAACAGCCAGCAAGATAGAGCACTTAAAAAATTAAATTCCATAGAATAGGCACCCCTTGAAATCATTTTTTTAAACATCCCATACCACACCCTGCACACACTTTTGTCCTATCACACTCTCTTGCACTTCCCCTCTGTAGTAAGTCACTGTCACATTTAATATATTTCTTTTTTTACAACCATGGCAAGTATTACAAATCTATTATTCACTGGTAAAGAGTTGATTCATAGTGGATGAAATCATAAGAGCAAAGCCACAATTGTTTAGAGCCCAAGTCCAGCACATTAATCTCAGTAGGAAATTGGAAATGTGGTACAGGATATTCAGCATATTCAATGCTGTAGGCCCCACCTTGCACAGGAAAGAGGACATCAGGAAGAGGTGGAATGACCTCAGTTGCAATGTCCATTCCCTGGTCTCCAGGTGCCAGCTGCAGGCCAAACAAACTGGCAGTGGTCCTCCCAGTGCCCCATTACAACTCTTTTTCTGGAAGGAGAAAGTCTTGGCCATCCTGTATTCTAAGGGCTTGACAGGAATACCAGGGGTAGTGGAGTCTGACATGTCACAAAACAAAAATATGTCACATAGCTGTGTATGTCATACATGCTCACTGCTCACCTTTTGCTACCTTCACTGTCACTCTGCTGACCACCTGTCCAAAGACCCCTCCCCGGCAGTTCACAATTGAAGTAAACTCATCTGGGGGGAACAATATCTGTGTATAGTGGGTGCAGTACAGGGACTCACTCACAAATATAGTGTGTGGCACTCCTGTATCCTTAGCCTAGAGCTGTTTTTTTTTTCAGAAAGTCTCTATTGTTGTGACCCTTCCTACTCTGGAATTCTCTGAAATCCCAAAGATTTGGACAAGGTGGGCTCACTCACGTAATGTGACATGCTTTATCATAGGCCACCTCGTCTCACCCTGGTAAGATGATACTGAAGTGATGGTATCTTGATGGAATTCTTAGAGATTATCTAACTGGGAAAGGAACTCAGGTCCAGATGCAAGTTTAAAAATATCTAAGGTTAATTCACAAAAAATGTCCTTTTCATTATGGTGGTATCCTTGATATGATTAAAATAACTCCATCAAGGAGTTAACTATGGGGTTCTGATGGGTATTATGCCCACTTGGTATCCATATGTGTATTGCCTGCCGACATGTTTCTGATCATATGTTCTGTAGCCTAAAAAGGGCTTGGGCGTTCCTCAGGGCTTCACTCATAAACCTAAACCTAAAAATGTAGGTGGCAAAAACTATACATGGGTCCTAGCCTAGGCTAGGGTGAGTCACTGTGGCTATGCAACTGTGGCACCGTGCCCATTCCCTGTACGCCTAGAGGTCCTGTCATGTGGCTACTATGTGACTCTGTTGTACTATCCTGCCCAGAATGCCTCGTTCCTTTGATCAGATTGGGAATGGGTACAGGGATGGTTTACTGATCTGTAACAGATGTGCACTTAGGATCATTGTCAATGTGTCTCTCTGACTCCTGACAGGTTCCTTACTCCCACAGCCCCATTGTCACCTTCATCCAGGTCATATTTGTCCTGTGCAGGCTCATTGCATAACTGACATTTCCACAATGCAGACAGTGTGTTGATCTTGGGAGATCATGATTTGTGACTCAGTAGCTTGGTCAAATAGCAGAAACTTTATGATGCATGCCTTTGTTTGATGGATGCTATCTCTGTAGGATGGGCACATATGTCCAAGAGTGTGTTCTGTGGTACAGATGCATAACACAGAACCCCGCCCCATGAAGTGGCATGAGGTTGCAGTTCTAATTGCAAATGTCCGCACATGGACAGGCTAGGCACTTTCTGTACCCACCAGGCTAGTCCCTTCATTGTCACCCATGTGTGATGTTTAAGTTTTTACAGTGACAGTGGCTGGTAGGTACTGTGTGCATGAAGTCGTTCTCACAGAGTGTGGATGGGTTGGTCCATTCATGCCTAAGAAAGCTACCTTTCAGAAGCCAGAGAGTAGTGATGTGTCTCATGGTGGCACACATCTCCGTCCGTTTGCTAGAGCATGTCTCACAAGATGTCAGTAAGCCTGCCTAGTCATTGTAGGACCTGATCAGGGTGGTGGGTTGGTTTGCAGATTGGGATATGTATGTCTGTAGTCATGGCTCTGTATTTATTGACTTGTATGTGTCACATTTGGGTAGTATTGAAAAATGTGAAAAATTCAAGCTTGATGTAAATGCCATGTATGTGACTCAACAATTTGTGTTGAAACTTCTGATCATGATCTCTTGATTTGTCTTTTGCATCCATGCCGGTTTACGCCAATCAAAAGAAAGGGATATTGAGAGCCATCGTCAAGAAGGTGTGGAGGTGTGGGGGTCCACAGCTGGCGAAGCGCCCATTGCAGAAAGAAGCAGGAGAACCAGAGACACTGGGCCAAGAAGATCGCGGAGGCCCTGCTGGGGCTGTCCTCCTAATGTGGCTAGAGTGCCCCTTAGACCATCAACCCCCTAATGGCCCGCATTCTGGCAATGGCCTATCCGGAGCTTGATGGGTGTTTGAGGGCTGCATATCAGCCACAAGGGGGTGAGTACAGGGCATTTCCCTGCCTGTCACATTGCAGAGTGATTGAGTGAGGTTCTGACTGTTCCCCCAGACGTGATGAGCCATGTGTCACACAGTAGAATAGAGATTGTTTGTGTTGACTTGCATATTGTACCTGGGACCTAGGACAAAACTGGATGGAATCCTCAAACTACTTGTTCTGAAAGGATCACATATAGCTGTGTACAGTTATCAATCATGTACTGTTTGTGGTTGTACTCTGTGTATTTTCTATGCAACAGACCATTACTCCTCAGTGTTCCAGGCCAGAGATAAGTAGGTGATGGATCACTGTCCTCAGTTATGTGTCTGTGTAAATGTGTATGTTGGCATCTGCTACCCAGAAGCTTGTTTTCTTGTATTCTGTATGATGTGTGCTGGTGCCGCACTGCAGTCTGTAAAACGAAAGTGTCCAACATACATGGGACAGGGCTTACCTTGTTCTTTGGTCACAGGCATAGATCACTACTTCCTTTGGTAAGTGGGCAAAGTCCATTGACATTTATTATGTGCCATCACTGTTGCCAAAATTCTTTGCACCTACATGCCACAATGTCTTCCTTTCTCTTAAGAAAACATTTGTAGGCTGCAGTTTCATATATGGTCTGCCTATATAGATGAGATGATGTCTGTAGGCCCTTGCATGGCACACTGTTTATTGAATGGTAATTTACAATAGGGGTACATTTCAGGTTGTGACACATGCAGGAGTGTGTCACCATTGTGTATTGGTTGATGCATTCCCTCATGCATCATAGTATGCCATTTGGCATGTACAACTGCAGTAGCAATGAGGGGCATGACAGTTAGGCCTAGAGGTTTGAGCCACCATGTGTATAGCTATGACCTTGATGTGGTATTAGGTGGAAAAATACACTGCACATATGTAATAGTTAAGGTATGTGCCCTGACATGCATGTGCCTTGGCAGGCATCATGGAGTGACTTGCAGTTTTTTTTTGGACACATGTTTGGGTACAGGCATTCATCCACAGAAAGACGTCTGGGTTTGCATGAACAAGACGGGGACAGTGATATAGCTTCCCATTGGGCAACCTGTTGAGGGCCTTCTACAAGTCTTTTCAACATCCGTGTCTCTCCAACATGCAAAGGACTAATGGCTTCTACTGAAGCGCTCAGAGAAATTCATTGTGAGGGGTGCCAGACATTAGTGGTGATTACCCTGGGGCTTGCTGATTCATTGTGTTCTGTATTTTAGGGACATCTCTCTCTGATATATTGGTCATGATGTCTACAGTGTTCATTTTCCTGCCACATGTGTGACCTATCTAGGTAATAATAATACTCCCTCCTTGACTCTAGTGGGATACATATCACTTTGTGATGTGTATATTTTTTATATGTTTTGTAGTGTGACATGGGTATGTCCATACCACCTTCTCCAGGCTATTGTACTGTTCTCATCTACATGGCTAAATTATGGAGCATAAATTCTTATTGTTGAGTCATTATGTATGCGACAAATAGATGTGTGCATGACCTTGTGTGGGATCTGTAGAAATAGACTTTGCTTTGGCCTACAATTGTATGCCAACAGGTGACTGTGGTCCACTCTATGGGCCAACAGCCTTGAACATTTCTCATCTGGTTTTCAAATAAACCCAGAGAGTTACTTTGCTTTGGCTACACCTTTGTCCTGCAATTCCTTTTCTGTGTTAATGTTGTTCCTTAGTGAGTTGTGTGCCTACAGTTGTGTGTGTTTCAGCCTGCTTTCTGATCCATTTGCTGTTGTTATTAGTATCTGACTTTGTGGGCAGTTGTGCTGTCCCCCAATAGAAGGGTATATGTTGAGTGTATGGATTATTGGTTGTGAATGCAATGGTGGTGTTATGACATTGTGTACTGTTTGATCAGGTAAGTATTTCTTCTTGTGTTGTCTAAAGTGAGCATGCATTGTGTTAGACTTGTCCACTTGATATGGCTTATATATTCATCTGATGTGTGTCAGCTTAAGTTATGCTTGTGCAGGCATGAAGTGTATTCAGTTGTGGTACATTTGTTTGCAATGGACTGTGCAGGAGTCTATTTAGGTGTGTGTACCTTACGGCTACCTTATGTAGATGTATGTCCCATGCAGCTGGAGTTACATATCCTTTGTTGACTTGCACTTCCACATTGTGCAGATGGGCATAACATTTGGGTCTCATACTGTCCCTGTGACACATGTAGGGCAAGTTCCTGTGCATGTGTCACATAAGGGGCCTCTGCAAAGTGATAGGTACCCAGTGATAGCCCCATCGCTATTATTCAGGTATTGTTGTATTGTATTGTAATTGTATTGTAATCGTATTTATATAGCGCTTATTACCCCTGACGAGGCGTCGAAGCGCTTTTCGATGAGTAGCACGCTACTCCGGTACCCAACAAGAATTAGTGATGGATTAGTATAATTTAATAAGGAGTACAGTTTTAGTATTATTATGAGTTAATTTGAGTTGCGGATATGAGAGTTTGTTAGTTAGATTGACTGGAGTAATGGAGGGGTGGAGGAGGAAAGAAATCCAGAATTGTTAATTGGGAGTTTATCCTTCATTTACTCAATCCAAAGGCTTGAGATGAATAAAAGGGGAGCGGAGGGGAAAGAGGATGTGGAAGGGTTAGGGAGAGCATAGTAGCAGGGTGAGATGAATGCAGGAGAATTTAGTAGGGTTGTGTGGGAGGTCACAGAGGTAGAGTGAGATTTGGTGAGTTAGATGTGGAGGTGGAGGGAAGAGCTTAGGCAGAGATATTTAGGAGATGAAAGTGGTCGAAGGGATTTGGGATGAGTCCGAGTGAGAATGGAGGATAGTTTGATAGAGACATGACATAAGAGTGATGTAGGAAGTTGGCTCTGTATGCACTATTTCAAAGTAAGGAATAGTATGCACAGAGTCCAAGGGTTCCCCTTAGAGGTAAGATAGTGGCAAAAAGAGATAATACTAATGCTCTATTTTGTGGTAGTGTGGTCGAGCAGTAGGCTTATCCAAGGAGTAGTGTTAAGCATTTGTTGTACATACACATAGACAATAAATGAGGTACACACACTCAGAGACAAATCCAGTCAATAGGTTTTGTATAGAAAAATATATTTTCTTAGTTTATTTTAAGAACCACAGGTTCAAATTCTACATGTAATATCTCATTCGAAAGGTATTGCAGGTAAGTACTTTAGGAACTTTAAAGCATAAAAATTGCATGTATACTTTTCGAGTTATTCACAAATAGCTGTTTTAAAAGTGGACACAGTGCAATTTTCACAGTTCCTAGGGGAGGTAAGTATTTGTTAGGTTAACCAGGTAAGTAAGACACTTACAGGGCTTAGTTCTTGGTCCAAGGTAGCCCACCGTTGGGGGTTCAGAGCAACCCCAAAGTCACCACACCAGCAGCTCAGGGCCGGTCAGGTGCAGAGTTCAAAGTGGTGCCCAAAACACACAGGCTAGAATGGAGAGAAGGGGGTGCCCCGGTTCCGGTCTGCTTGCAGGTAAGTACCCGCGTCTTCGGAGGGCAGACCAGGGGGGTTTTGTAGGGCACCGGGGGGGACACAAGCCCACACAGAAATTTCACCCTCAGCGGCGCGGGGGCGGCCGGGTGCAGTGTAGAAACAAGCGTCGGGTTCGCAATGTTAGTCTATGAGAGATCTCGGGATCTCTTCAGCGCTGCAGGCAGGCAAGGGGGGGGTTCCTCGGGGAAACCTCCACTTGATCAAGGGAGAGGGACTCCTGGGGGTCACTCCTCCAGTGAAAGTCCGGTCCTTCAGGTCCTGGGGGCTGCGGGTGCAGGGTCTCTCCCAGGTGTCGGGACTTAGGATTCAAAGAGTCGCGGTCAGGGGAAGCCTCGGGATTCCCTCTGCAGGCGGCGCTGTGGGGGCTCAGGGGGGACAGGTTTTTGTACTCACAGTCTTAGAGTAGTCCTGGGGTCCCTCCTGAGGTGTTGGATCGCCACCAGCCGAGTCGGGGTCGCCGGGTGCAGTGTTGCAAGTCTCACGCTTCTTGCGGGGAGCTTGCAGGGTTCTTTAAAGCTGCTGGAAACAAAGTTGCAGCTTTTCTTGGAGCAGGTCCGCTGTCCTCGGGAGTTTCTTGTCTTTTCGAAGCAGGGGCAGTCCTCAGAGGATGTCGAGGTCGCTGGTCCCTTTGGAAGGCGTCGCTGGAGCAGGATCTTTGGAAGGCAGGAGACAGGCCGGTGAGTTTCTGGAGCCAAGGCAGTTGTCGTCTTCTGGTCTTCCTCTGCAGGGGTTTTCAGCTAGGCAGTCCTTCTTCTTGTAGTTGCAGGAATCTAATTTTCTAGGGTTCAGGGTAGCCCTTAAATACTAAATTTAAGGGCGTGTTTAGGTCTGGGGGGTTAGTAGCCAATGGCTACTAGCCCTGAGGGTGGGTACACCCTCTTTGTGCCTCCTCCCAAGGGGAGGGGGTCACAATCCTAACCCTATTGGGGGAATCCTCCATCTGCAAGATGGAGGATTTCTAAAAGTTAGAGTCACTTCAGCTCAGGACACCTTAGGGGCTGTCCTGACTGGCCAGTGACTCCTCCTTGTTGCTTTCTTTGTTCCCTCCAGCCTTGCCGCCAAAAGTGGGGGCCGTGGCCGGAGGGGGCGGGCAACTCCACTAAGCTGGAGTGCCCTGCTGGGCTGTGACAAAGGGGTGAGCCTTTGAGGCTCACCGCCAGGTGTCACAGCTCCTGCCTGGGGGAGGTGTTAGCATCTCCACCCAGTGCAGGCTTTGTTACTGGCCTCAGAGTGACAAAGGCACTCTCCCCATGGGGCCAGCAACATGTCTCTAGTGTGGCAGGCTGCTGGAACCAGTCAGCCTACACAGATAGTTGGTTAAGTTTCAGGGGGCACCTCTAAGGTGCCCTCTGGGGTGTATTTTACAATAAAATGTACACTGGCTTCAGTGTGCATTTATTGTGCTGAGAAGTTTGATACCAAACTTCCCAGTTTTCAGTGTAGCCATTATGGTGCTGTGGAGTTCGTGTAAAACAGACTCCCAGACCATATACTCTTATGGCTACCCTGCACTTACAATGTCTAAGGTTTTGTTTAGACACTGTAGGGGCACAGTGCTCATGCACTGGTACCCTCACCTATGGTATAGTGCACCCTGCCTTAGGGCTGTAAGGCCTGCTAGAGGGGTGTCTTACCTATACTGCATAGGCAGTGAGAGGCTGGCATGGCACCCTGAGGGGAGTGCCATGTCGACTTACTCATTTTGTTCTCACTAGCACACACAGGCTTGTAAGCAGTGTGTCTGTGCTGAGTGAGGGGTCTCTAGGGTGGCATAAGACATGCTGCAGCCCTTAGAGACCTTTCTTGGCATCAGGGCCCTTGGTACTAGAAGTACCAGTTACAAGGGACTTATCTGAATGCCAGGGTGTGCCAATTGTGGATACAATGGTACATTTTAGGTGAAGGAACACTGGTGCTGGGGCCTGGTTAGCAGGGTCCCAGCACACTTCTCAGTCAAGTTAGCATCAGTATCAGGCAAAAAGTGGGGGGGTAACTGCAACAGGGAGCCATTTCTTTACACAAGCCCCCCCCAGCCTACAGGCCAGGAGACTCAGCCCAAGCTGGGAGAGTCTTCCTAGTCTGTCAGGCGAGGAAGAGTAGGAGAAATAGGCTGGTTAGTTGCAGGGCCTACTCTGCCTTACATCCTTCTGTTCAGGTCATTCCCTTTGGGGAACTGACCCACTTCCACAGTGATAGGACCTAGTCTGAATTGCCTCTTGTCTGCCTCTTCACCCATTCTTTCTATTTTGGTTTTAGAGGTATCCACCTCTGCTAACCTTATCTTGGCCAGGGTTACCCCTAGCTTACCCAGAGAGGTTACCCAGAGCTGGAGTAACCCCACCATGACCAATAGGGTCAGGGGGCCTAACTTGCTATTTGGCATGGGGTCAGACCACCATGCTAAGGATAGTGCAGCCATAAAGGCTAACACCCAGCAGAGGCCACTGGCAGCTGTCAGTGCCCAGAACCACACCTTTAGCTCTTCACCTAAAAGGGAAGGGGCTAAGTTACAGGCTTCTTTGGGTTCAGGTTGCCTGTCTGCTGTATTGGAGTGGGGGGTTACCACATCTTGTAGTAAACACCCTTCTTCCACTCTTTCTTCTGTTAGCTGAGGAGCCACCCACTCAGGTTTAACAGTTGCCTGACTAGCCAGGACTTCTTGTGGGTCAGGTTGGACTTTATCAGGGCCATTTTTGGAGTTCTCCCCTACTGGAGCAGAATCTCCTTGGCTTGCTGTAACCTTGGCTAAAGGTTGTCCACCCTTCCTACTCTGTTTTCTTTTCTTCTTCTTCTGGGGCCTGCTTGCATTTACTGCAGAGGCAGGACTTCCAGAATCCTTGGGAGAGGACTGGCACTGGACCAGTTCCTCTCTTGGGCTCTGACTAACCTCTGGGTAGTCATTTCCAAGGAGACAATCAAGGGGGAGGTCTGTACTGACTACTACCCTTCTCCAGCTAAGAGTGCCACCCACTTCTATGGGCACTAAAGCCACAGGCCTCTTAGTGACCCTGTCTAGGCTAACTCTTACCCTGGCAGTCTCACCTGGGATGTACTGGTTTGAGAGCACCAGCCTGTCATGCACAATAGTGTGACTGGCACAAGTGTCTCTCAGGGCAGTGGTTGGGATTCCATTCACCAGTAGGTGGTGGAAGTGTCTACTTCCCTCTGGAATCTCCAACTCACCTGTTGGGCCCTGTTTCCAGTTGAAGGCTAGGAAGACCTCCTCATCTGAGGAGTCATCCCCCATGGCTACACTGGTTACCCCAGGAATTTTGTTCTGGGGTTTGTTTTTGGGACAAGAAGTGTCCTTGGTGTGGTGCCCAGACTGTTTACAGTTGTGGCACCAGGCCTTAGTGGCATCCCAGTTCTTACCCTGGTACCCACCTTTGTTTTGGGTTGTGTCTTGGGGCCCACCCACCTGTTCTGGTTTTTGGGGGCCTACAGAGGACTCTTTTTCTTTGTTTCTAGTGTCACCCACTTTCTCCTGGGGAGTTTTTGTAACCCCTTTCTTTTGGTCACCCCCAGTGGAAGTTTTGGTTACCCTAGTCTTGACCCAGTGGTCTGCCTTCTTTCCCAATTCTTGGGGAGAAATTGGACCTAGGTCTACCAGATACTGATGCAACTTTTCATTGAAGCAGTTACTTAAAATGTGTTCTTTCATAAACAAATTATAAAGCCCAACATAGTCACACACTTCATTTCCAGTTAACCAACCATCTAGTGTTTTTACTGAGTAGTCTACAAAATCAACCCAGGTCTGGCTCGAGGATTTTTGAGCCCCCCTGAATCTAATTCTATACTCCTCAGTGGAGAATCCAAAGCCCTCAATCAGGGTACCCTTCATGAGGTCATAAGATTCTGCATCTTTTCCAGAGAGTGTGAGGAGTCTATCCCTACACTTTCCAGTGAACATTTCCCAAAGGAGAGCACCCCAGTGAGATCTGTTCACTTTTCTGGTTACACAAGCCCTCTCAAAAGCTGTGAACCATTTGGTGATGTCATCACCATCTTCATATTTTGTTACAATCCCTTTGGGGATTTTTAGGATGTCAGGAGAATCTCTGACCCTATTTAAGTTGCTGCCACCATTGATGGGACCTAGGCCCATCTCTTTTCTTTCCCTTTCTATGGCTAGGAGCTGCTTTTCCAAAGCCAATCTTTTGACCATCCTGGCTAACAGGGGGTCATCTTCACTGAGAGCATCCTCAGTGATTTCAGAAATGCTGGACCCTCCTGTGAGGGAAGCAACATTTCTGACTATCATTTTTGGAGACAGGGCTTGAGAGGCCCTGGTCTCCCTATTTAGGACTGGAAGGGGGGAATTGCCCTCCAAGTCACTAATTTCTTCCTCTGTGAAGTCATCCTCAGAGGGGTTGGCTTTTTCAAACTCTGCCAACAGCTCCTGGAGCTGAATTTTGGTAGGTCTGGAGCCAATGGTTATTTTCTTTATATTACAGAGAGACCTTAGCTCCCTCATCTTAAGATGGAGGTAAGGTGTGGTGTCGAGTTCCACCACCTGCATCTCTGTATCAGACATTATTCTGCTAAGAGTTGGAATACTTTTTTAAGAATCTAAAACTGTTTCTAGAATCTAATTCAAACTTTTAACAAACTTTTAAACTCTAAAAAGACAATGCTAAACAGGGACTTAACACACAAGGCCCTAGCAGGACTTTTAAGAATTTAGAAAACTTTCAAATTGCAAAAATGAATTTCTAATGACAATTTTGGAATTTGTCGTGTGATCAGGTATTGGCTGAGTAGTCCAGCAAATGCAAAGTCTTGTACCCCACCGCTGATCCACCAATGTAGGAAGTTGGCTCTGTATGCACTATTTCAAAGTAAGGAATAGTATGCACAGAGTCCAAGGGTTCCCCTTAGAGGTAATATAGTGGCAAAAAGAGATAATACTAATGCTCTATTTTGTGGTAGTGTGGTCGAGCAGTAGGCTTATCCAAGGAGTAGTGTTAAGCATTTGTTGTACATACACATAGACAATAAATGAGGTACACACACTCAGAGACAAATCCAGCCAATAGGTTTTGTATAGAAAAATATCTTTTCTTAGTTTATTTTAAGAACCACAGGTTCAAATTCTACATGTAATATCTCATTCGAAAGGTATTGCAGGTAAGTACTTTAGGAACTTTAAAGCATAAAAATTGCATGTATACTTTTCGAGTTATTCACAAATAGCTGTTTTAAAAGTGGACACAGTGCAATTTTCACAGTTCCTAGGGGAGGTAAGTATTTGTTAGGTTAACCAGGTAAGTAAGACACTTACAGGGCTTAGTTCTTGGTCCAAGGTAGCCCACCGTTGGGGGTTCAGAGCAACCCCAAAGTCACCACACCAGCAGCTCAGGGCCGGTCAGGTGCAGAGTTCAAAGTGGTGCCCAAAACACATAGGCTAGAATGGAGAGAAGGGGGTGCCCCGGTTCCGGTCTGCTTGCAGGTAAGTACCCGCGTCTTCGGAGGGCAGACCAGGGGGGTTTTGTAGGGCACCGGGGGGGACACAAGCCCACACAGAAATTTCACCCTCAGCGGCGTGGGGGCGGCCGGGTGCAGTGTAGAAACAAGCGTCGGGTTCGCAATGTTAGTCTATGAGAGATCTCAGGATCTCTTCAGCGCTGCAGGCAGGCAAGGGGGGGGTTCCTCGGGGAAACCTCCACTTGATCAAGGGAGAGGGACTCCTGGGGGTCACTCCTCCAGTGAAAGTCCGGTCCTTCAGGTCCTGGGGGCTGCGGGTGCAGGGTCTCTCCCAGGTGTCGGGACTTAGGATTCAAAGAGTCGCGGTCAGGGGAAGCCTCGGGATTCCCTCTGCAGGCGGCGCTGTGGGGGCTCAGGGGGGACAGGTTTTTGTACTCACAGTCTTAGAGTAGTCCTGGGGTCCCTCCTGAGGTGTTGGATCGCCACCAGCCGAGTCGGGGTCGCCGGGTGCAGTGTTGCAAGTCTCACGCTTCTTGCGGGGAGCTTGCAGGGTTCTTTAAAGCTGCTGGAAACAAAGTTGCAGCTTTTCTTGGAGCAGGTCCGCTGTCCTCGGGAGTTTCTTGTCTTTTCGAAGCAGGGGCAGTCCTCAGAGGATGTCGAGGTCGCTGGTCCCTTTGGAAGGCGTCGCTGGAGCAGGATCTTTGGAAGGCAGGAGACAGGCCGGTGAGTTTCTGGAGCCAAGGCAGTTGTCGTCTTCTGGTCTTCCTCTGCAGGGGTTTTCAGCTAGGCAGTCCTTCTTCTTGTAGTTGCAGGAATCTAATTTTCTAGGGTTCAGGGTAGCCCTTAAATACTAAATTTAAGGGCGTGTTTAGGTCTGGGGGGTTAGTAGCCAATGGCTACTAGCCCTGAGGGTGGGTACACCCTCTTTGTGCCTCCTCCCAAGGGGAGGGGGTCACAATCCTAACCCTATTGGGGGAATCCTCCATCTGCAAGATGGAGGATTTCTAAAAGTTAGAGTCACTTCAGCTCAGGACACCTTAGGGGCTGTCCTGACTGGCCAGTGACTCCTCCTTGTTGCTTTCTTTGTTCCCTCCAGCCTTGCCGCCAAAAGTGGGGGCCGTGGCCGGAGGGGGCGGGCAACTCCACTAAGCTGGAGTGCCCTGCTGGGCTGTGACAAAGGGGTGAGCCTTTGAGGCTCACCGCCAGGTGTCACAGCTCCTGCCTGGGGGAGGTGTTAGCATCTCCACCCAGTGCAGGCTTTGTTACTGGCCTCAGAGTGACAAAGGCACTCTCCCCATGGGGCCAGCAACATGTCTCTAGTGTGGCAGGCTGCTGGAACCAGTCAGCCTACACAGATAGTTGGTTAAGTTTCAGGGGGCACCTCTAAGGTGCCCTCTGGGGTGTATTTTACAATAAAATGTACACTGGCTTCAGTGTGCATTTATTGTGCTGAGAAGTTTGATACCAAACTTCCCAGTTTTCAGTGTAGCCATCATGGTGCTGTGGAGTTCGTGTAAAACAGACTCCCAGACCATATACTCTTATGGCTACCCTGCACTTACAATGTCTAAGGTTTTGTTTAGACACTGTAGGGGCACAGTGCTCATGCACTGGTACCCTCACCTATGGTATAGTGCACCCTGCCTTAGGGCTGTAAGGCCTGCTAGAGGGGTGTCTTACCTATACTGCATAGGCAGTGAGAGGCTGGCATGGCACCCTGAGGGGAGTGCCATGTCGACTTACTCATTTTGTTCTCACTAGCACACACAGGCTTGTAAGCAGTGTGTCTGTGCTGAGTGAGGGGTCTCTAGGGTGGCATAAGACATGCTGCAGCCCTTAGAGACCTTTCTTGGCATCAGGGCCCTTGGTACTAGAAGTACCAGTTACAAGGGACTTATCTGAATGCCAGGGTGTGCCAATTGTGGATACAATGGTACATTTTAGGTGAAGGAACACTGGTGCTGGGGCCTGGTTAGCAGGGTCCCAGCACACTTCTCAGTCAAGTCAGCATCAGTATCAGGCAAAAAGTGGGGGGGTAACTGCAACAGGGAGCCATTTCTTTACAAGTGATGAGAAGATAAGTGTGATAAAAAGAGAGCAGAAATTCGTAGATATCTAGTATAACAACCCAAAAAACCAGGAGCCATGCAATGATCCACAAACATGCCAGGCACAGAAACAACATATACACATACATACACATATATATATATATTTGTACACACACACACATGAATACACACACATATGCACATAGAATACATAATTAGAATCATGGGTAAAAAATACTTAGTCAGACAGGTTTAAAAGAGTGTGTGTGTATTTTATTGTTATTGGTTTAGTTTCTGTAAAATGAGCATCATGGCCTACCCAACCGGAGTATTTTCTACGAGTATGTCAGTAAGCGTTACCTAGCATGTTTTATACGCCCCGTATATATTTTACACTAAGGGTACGTGATGGGCCACGGGGTAAACGTCTCCAGCAACCTTGTGTGCCTTTGGCAATGTGATTGTTACTAGTGCGTCTTTGTGGAGATGTCATTGTGCTTCTGAGCATCAACAACGCACCACCGGAATCGGCGGTAAAACGCATTGGGGTCGTTTTGGAAAGCTGTCCATCATCCTGGTAAAAAGCGGGAATTCCTTTACCTACTTCGAGGTGGACGGGGGCGTGGCTCAGCGGGCGGAGCTTACAGGTGCTTTATAAAGGGAGAACCTTCTACTCTGTGTCTCCAGCAGAGTATGATAGAACCCGCGCGTCTCAGTCAGATACAGATTACGCTCCAGTACATCATCAGTTCACCTCCAGGATGGATTCTAGATCTTTATCTGCTATGGGATCTCTGAGCGCACATCCTTGCTTTATCTTTGACAAGCCCAAGAGTTAGGGTGGCTTGTCCTTTCCAGAAGCTGAGCTTTAACTGCGGCACCTGCTACGATTATATTTTGTAAGTGCTTCCTTTGAGGTTTAGTTTCTGTAAAATGAGCATCGTGGCCTACCCAACCGGAGTATTTTCTACGAGTATGTCAGTAAGCGTAACCTAGCATGTTTTATACGCCCCGTTTATATTGTACACTAAGGGTACGTGATGGGCCACGGGGTAAACGTCTCCAGCAACCTTGTGTGCCTTTGGCAATGTGATTGTTACTAGTGCGTCTTTGTGGAGATGTCATTGTGCTTCTGAGCATCAACAACGCACCACCGGAATCGGCGGTAAAACGCATTGGGGTCGTTTTGGAAAGCTGTCCATCATCCTGGTAAAAAGCGGGAATTCCTTTACCTACTTCGAGGTGGACGGGGCGTGGCTCAGCGGACGGAGCTTACAGGTGCTTTATAAAGGGAGAACCTTCTACTCTGTGTCTCCAGCAGAGGAAGATAGAACCCGCGCGTCTCAGTCAGATACAGATTGTTAGCATAGTGTTCTTTGTATATTTGCCTCTCTGTGTATTATGCATGCCTTTGTCCTTCCATTGTGCTGTGATGCGTGTGTCCATTGCAGTGCTGTTTAATGGTAGTGTTGTTTGTGTTTCATGCCACATCAATACATATGTGTGTTGTGTGTGACGACAGTCCCTGGCCTGTGTGGAATGTGAGTGTGATATTTGTGTGTTGTTGATGTGTGAGACAAAGTTGTGTAGGCTTCACTATACCTGTGCTTGAGCTGTGTGGTCGTGTGCTTTTGTGTAATGTGGCAGTGCAGAGTGGGTGGGCTGCCCCAAAGGGGGCGTATTGTGACTGTGGATGTGTCCGTCTTAATGTATGTTTTGAACTATGTACAAGATGTAATGTGTACTTGAGGCCCATGGTGTGCCCCCATATGATGTGAACAACGATGCTACAATCTGTTTTTAAGGTTAATGATACAAGTAGGTGTTTGTATTTATGGTCGGTACCACCCATGGCGGCGTTGACTTGGTGATCTTTTGACCATCATCAGCAGTTGCAGGACATGCGTAATGGGCTCCATGGCAGCTCCATATATGTAAGACTGCTTGCAGGAGAGTGTCTACCTTTATACCGTCCGTTTCTGCCTTCTGAGATATGGTGGTAGGCCTGCCATAGTCACATTGGCAGTGTGCAACCTTGTAATTTGTCCATAGGAAACACTGTCTCTGCTGGCTCATTTGTGCTGCCTCATGACTGTGATGGTCTGCGCTGCCTGACAGTGCTGGCAGGACTGCGGCAGCCTTTGTCCATTGGCACGTATGACTCATATTACGAGTAGTACGGCAGTCGGAGCACCATCCCAGTGGTGGTCGGACAGCCATCATGGCGGTCCAGGGACCATTAAACTCGCAATGATGCCCTAGGTCTGACTTATACCCATTATCTTTCACCTACTTTTTTCTCTACACTCATAACTTTCTCACACTGTTTCCCCTCCTCTTCCCTCCTTTTCCTTACCACTTTTCTTCATCAATCTTTTACTTCCTTTTTTCTTTGTCTTTTTGTACAAAAAACCAACAAAAACTCTTCTATTTCTTCTGATTCTTTTATTGACGTCGTCAACTTTTTAAAGATGGATCAATTAACATGATTGTAGTGCTATTTACTTTTGCCTTATGTACTTGCAAATAACTCTCACCTCTCCTCTCTCTTCTCACTCCCTAGTCCCTAAGTTTCAAACTCACAAAGACCCCTGTGTCTGCTGTAATTAACCTCTGGCAGCAGGGGGAACTGACAGAGGCACCAGCTGTTGCCCTGGACTTACAAAATCAGAGTTAGAGATGACATTCTTTCCATGATCACCCAAGATTTTTACCTTAACTGCTGATTTTAGAACTCTGTGCACTTTACTGTTGCTAACCCCTCTTAACAAGTGTTTACACTCATCATTTAGACATGGTATAATTGACAGAACCCTAGTTAGTGTATTTAATTTACTTACAAGTCCCTCGCATATGGTGGTACATGACCCAGAGGCAATTAATGTGATGCTAATAGTGGGTGCTGTGCTCATTGTATTACCTACTACAGTAGCCCTGTAAAAGTGCGTTTCCAGGGCTGCTTCTGCAGACAGGCTGTGCAAATTCAACCTAGCAAAATAAACTTTTTGCCAGGCCTAAATCTTTCTTTTTAATACTCGTAGGTCACACTTAGGGTAGGCCTTAAAAGTATGTATATGTCAGAGTTCATTGTATTTTTAAGTAGGACAAGCAGGTTTAATATTTTACATGTCCTGGCAGTAAACATTCTCCAAAGTTATTTTTTCACTGTGGCAAAGCTGGCTCTCACAAAGGGTAACACTGGTTTACATTATTACATTTACTAAGTGCTAAATTCTGTTTCGGAATAGCTAGAATAACATTTCAAGTCTCATTTTAATGCTTTAATTTTATATTACTATTTTGAAAATTGCACCTTTGGAAAGAAGGCATTTTCCTGTCTAAAACCAAAAGGCTCTTTTGCCAGTTTCCAGCTTTTGCCTGACCCCAGTTGACTTTAATACTCACAGATGGCAGATTTGGGGAACGGTCTCCTAGCTTAGTAGAATGGCTCAGAGTCTGCATGTTTACCCCCTTCCTGATGAAGACTCATGCATAGACTGGCCTCCCTTTTGCCTTTCTAGTCAGGCTGACTCCAAAGTGATTGGCAGAAAGGAACTGACCAGAACTGGCGTAAGTGATGGGCAAATGATTGCCCTCTACCCACATGCTAGCACTAGGCATAAATATGAACCCCACAATCTTTCATCACAACAAGCCTGGACCTGTGAAAAATCAGAAGAGGAACCTTGGGAAGACTAGGTATCCTTGCCCTAAGCCCAAGACCCCAGAAGTGACTTGAATGGTCGGTTGGCTGACCTCCTGTATGAGCGACACATCAGGCTTCAAGAGGCCTCTCACCCTCAAACCTGCAGTTTCAAGTTGAGTAGCCTTGAGCCCTGCTGCTGGCCTCTGTTGGAGTAAGTCCTAACCCCCAAGTAGTGCCCCTAGGTCTTGGACCCTTATCTGGTGTTAAGGTGTACCTATACTGCAAGAAATAAGGAGCCCCCGGAGTGCACGGAATCATACAACCAATGCTTTCGAAAGCCTTGAGGTATGATTCCAAAATGTTTGATACCAAACATGCCTATGTTCAGCATTACAATTATGTAATTGGACATAGGTAGTGACCTATGTCAAGTACATGCGTAAAATGGTGTCCCCGCACTCACGAAGTCTGGGAAAATGGTCCTGGAGGTCGTGGGGGCACCTCCGCTAGTGCAGGGGTGTCCTTACACAAAAGTAATCTGCACTCTTCCCTCTGGGCTGGAGGGCCTGCTATAGGGGTGACCTATACCTGACCTGGTACAGTGTAAATGGCAGTGAAAGAGTGCATGTACCTTTTCAAACAGGCTGCAATGGCAGTCCTGCAGAAGTCTTTGCATGGGTTCCCTATGGGTGGCAAAAGATATGGTGCAGCCCATAGGGAATCCCAATGCCCTGGGTACCTAAGTACCATATACTAGGAACTTGTAAGGGGGCACCAGTATGCCAATTGTGGGTGAAATACTGTGTTACCAGTATGCAACAACCAAATTTAGAGGAGAGAGAGCCTAATCACTGGGGTCCTGGCTAGCAGGATCCCTGTGAACATTCAAGCACACTGACATCAGGCAGAAAATAGGGGTAACCGTGGCAAACAGAGGTTACTTTCCTACAGGACTTTAGAATTAGAACTATCTCAAAATAGCATACACCATGTGCTTCATTAAGCAAGATCTCTTAACTTCCTCAAATGTCTTAATACTAGGCAAATATCTTTACATCAGTGTTTATTGGGAATACTGGCCTACAGGTTGTGCTATCAAATTTCAGTGTAAGGGCGGGCATAACTTGCCAAATTACTCATTGCATAATCATGTGGAATTACCTAAGAAGAGTAATTATGCGTTTAACTATATTTCTTAGTGCAAAAAAAGCCCCCTCGCTTCTCAAGATAGACTCAGGCATTCTTTTTGTGCTAAGAAATAGTGCTAAATACAACAGAACACAAAAGCAAGTGTGAGATCTTGAGATGGGATTTTTCTCCAATTTACCACTGGCATTTAATGACATTTTTTTGATGCAAAATGGACCCTTGTGTAAAAAATGGATACAAGAATGCATTTTTTTATATGAAACGGTGCTAAATCATACAGAACACAAACAGTGAAGAAATGTGCTTTTATAATAGGATTTCACCTTCAGATTACTCTATAATTAATTGCTTGATTGTAGGAGGCTGGCCCTCTATGTAGTGTACAAAAGTGAGTACACTATGCAGAGGGTTGGGGCACCACACGAGGTACAAATTAGACCACCTAATGCTCCAATTTTTAAGGTAGCTGGTCGAGCAGTTAGGCTAATCGAGGAGATGTGCTAAGTATTTGCTGTACTCACAAATCCAACAATGCACCACATACACTCAATGAATAACTCAAGACCAGATTTTATAAAAAATACTTCAGACTTTTATATACATTTTAAGACCAAGATCTTTAGAATACTTAAGTATTTTTCAAGTTATAGCTAGTGAAAGTTTTGGAATCAATGCACAGTCACATTTAAAAATGCAGTTAAACTCACACAGTTGAGTTACCAGTCTCTTCTCGTGCAGGGTGGCCGGAGTGGTCAGTGGGCAAGCTCTGCCAATAGGAGAGTCTCAGGCGGATTCCGGTTCCGACGGAAGCAGCGTTGGAAAGGTTCTTGGCACAGGGCCACCTGGAGGGGTCACTTGGAAAAGGAGCTGGTTTGCAGATTTAAAGATGGTGCCTTGGGTTCCCCTTGGGCTGTTGAGGTTGCAAGGGGATGGGGACCCGGGGCACACAGCAGATCCCACACTGCAAGGTCCAGGGTGGCCAGGTGCAGAGTGTTTTGGAGGTGTTGAGTGCTGTGCGCAATGGAGTCCACTGGATGTGAGCCTCTTAGAGGGCAGCTTACAGGACCACAGCGGCACTCTGGACAGAGGTCTCGGACGTTCCTGATCCTTTTTCAGCTCTGGGGGAGCTGGTTTTCTGCTTGTCTGACGTCAGCTGACCAGTACCCAGGGTATTGGCGTAGCTCGGCTACTAGAGGGCACAGTGCCACCAAGCTTGGCACAGTTGTGGGTCACATTGGGCGGTCATCAATATATCATTGGGTCCAGCTGCGACTTCTGGTTGTGGAGATATCGGACGGTCAGTTAAGTGGCCCTCACTGGTTTGCTTGTCCTTTGCAGGTTTGTTGAGTTTCTTGAGAGATGCCTCCACTCAGGAGGGCAATTTAGCCTATTTGCAAAGCCTGGAGGTCCTCTTGGGATTTTTAGTTTGGTTCAGAGGTCAGCTCCTCCGCAGTGGTGATTGTTGGGACTCTGGTGCAGCAAGCAGGTGTCTTGGAGCCTCTTCTGGTGCAGTAGTTCCTCTGATCTTGTCCTGTCGGGTTCTTTGGTGCTGTCTTATTTTCTTCCTGTTCAATCTGAATCTGTTTTCTTCGTCTAGGGGAGCCCACTAAATATTGAATTTAGGGGGCGTTTTAGGGGGAACCTAGTAGTGTCCAATGGGACACTTACCCTTGGGTGGCTACACCTGCTACAATGACCAATTCCTGTGGGAAGGGTCCCTTCTATAAACCTAAGTGGCTATTTACCTGCCATCCAACTTGGAGGGAAAATTAATTGAAGGGTTAACTTTGCCTGCAAGTCCTTAGGGTTATTGCATGTTCTGTGAGGCCACTCCTCCTACCCTTTGTGTGTTTTCCCACCTTTGCTCCCTCTAGAAGTGGGGGTTTGCAAAGGGGGAGGCCATCTGCTGCTAGCAGCAGGCCTGGGGGTCAAGTTTCAAGGGTGGTATCCCTTTGAAGCTCACTACCAGGGCAGTGCACATTCCTGAGGGAGGGGGTTTTATCTCCTTCATCCAGAAAGGGCATTGTTTCACAAACCAGAGAGACAGGGCTCTCCCCCAGAGTTTGTGTATTGGCTGTCTGGATGTGGCAGGCTTGCTGGAACCAGTCAGCAACCATGCCAGGATAGTTAGTTGTTGCAGGGGGCACCTCCAAGGTGACCCCTGGGGACATTTTATAAGAAATCCAGTACTGGTAGCAGTTTGGATTTATCATCCTGAGTTGTTTGATACCAAACAACCCATGGTTCAGAGTAGCCATTATGTAGCTGGGAAACTCGTGTTGACCAGTGTCCAGCACATACATTAACATGGCTGTTCTGTTCACTCACTATGGCCCAGGTTTGGCAAGGACACAGTGGGGGCATATTGCTCATGCAATTATGCCCTCACATATAGTATGGTCCACTCTGCCTTAGGGCTGGAAGGCCTGCTAGAGGGGTGACTTGCCCATAACATATGCAGTGTAGGGTGGACAGGGCACACAGGGAGTGTGCCATGTCGAGTTTGTATCTTAGTTTTCCACCAGGACACTCAGCCTGCTATGGCGGTGCTGTGTGCATTTGGATGCATGGCACTTGAGGGTTGCCCCTCAGGGGCTTACCCATAGTACCCTATGCCCTGGGTACCTAGGTACCTTTTACTAGGGACTTATAGTGGTAGCTAAAGGAGTATCCAATTACTTTTACCATGTTTTAGGGAAAGAACACTGGCACTGGGAACCTGGTTAGCAGGATCCCAGAGCACTCCAGTCAAAGTTGCATTCAGAAACCAGGCAAAAAGTGGGGGAGTACTGCAACAAGATGCCAGTTTTTCACAATAATTATCTGTAATTCCACATAAAAGATTAATGCAGCATTACCAAAATTGCACTGATTACTCCAGCATAATCAAACTTCAGCCCAGTTCTAGTTGTATGGATTGATTCAGCCATTTTGCATCTAGATGATAGGGGTGCTTCACCTCCACAACTCTGGGTGATGTTGTGTTTTGCAACCATAAAGCCCACATTTACAGAGGTTTCTAGTATCTTTTGGGGGTCCAAGGGACCCCAAATGGCAGCAGGGCCCCTTAGGATGTCAAGTCAGTAGGTGTTCCTACTGTCACTTCTATGGAGGATTTCACATATTCCCAAAATGGGCTTTTACCAGGGCAGTACCACAATTTGTGCATAAATGTACCATTGTGTCCACATTTTTGAAGACAGCCCATGTCCTTGGTCCTTCCAATTTTGTTTAGTAGTGTTCTGGCGCCGTACCTTCTGTGAAGTAATTTCCGTTGAATTAACCAGAAGCTGGCCTTAATGGCCTCCTCCGTGGGAAACCCCAGTGGGTCCTGCCAGTCCGTATCAGCAATATCCCCTATGTCGCTATCCCACCAGTCTTTAAGGCATATCAATGCCCCTTACGTGTTTTGCATCAATATACCATAGGTTAATGATATTCATTTATGCTGCACATGCACATCTAACAGTCTCCACTCCAGTGGGGAGTCCTCTTGGGTTTACTCCTCTTTTGCTATGCTGCTGTTGAGTGCATGCCTCAGTTGTCTGTATCTTAACCATTGGGTGTCTGGCATCTGATATTCTGACTGGACGTACTCAAATGGCAACACCTCGTCGGTGTCTCAAACGGCAGCCAGCATGAAAATACCAAATTATGTCCCAACCATGAAAGTCTTTCAGTGTGGTCACTGGCAGTAACCTTGTACCTTCCCACAACGGTGTGCGGGGTGTGAGCCTCTGGCCCCAGCTGATCTCTCTCAGCAGACCCTTCCACAACATCAGCACTGTGCCTGTCTCTGGGCGCACTCAAATATTCAGCCTGTCCCCGTAGAGAGCATGTAGATAGCTCAGGTCGCCCATTCCCCATTTGTCCACTGGAGTTGCAGGGTCTTCTCTGTATGTGTAGGCCCATCCATTCACCCACTGACCTGTGCCACCTCGTAATATTCCCAAATGTTCAGGAGTGCTATGCCCCATTCAAACTGAGAGCGCTGTAAGGTCTGTAGTGATATGCAGGGTTGTCCTCCTGCCCAGAGCAAAGTCCTCACCAGGGCATCCACATGATCAAAGAATATTTTCAGAATCATGTATGGGCTCTTATGCAACATGTAGAGCAGCTGGAGGGAGGACAATCATTCTGAACATGCCTGCCTTGCTGAGAAGGCTCAGGGGCAGTGTACACCAGTGTTTAATGTCCCTCTCTGGCTTTTGTAGTAGCGGATCAAGATTTGCTTGTATAAAGGAGGCCATGCTTCTGGTGATCTAAAATCCCAAATATTTGAACCTATGTGGTTCCACTCTCGGGGGAAGCGGCAACTCAGTCTGCTGCAACCAGCCTCCCATTGGAAAAAGGATTGATTTCTCCCAATTAATCACAAAGCCAGAGTATTCACAGAAAACAGTAAAAGGTTCTAGAACTCGGACCAAAGAGCTGCTGGTATCTGACATATACAGAAGAGAATGTTGTCAGAATACAACAACTCTCTCTCTTTCCATCCTGAGTCTCCAATCCTCCCCTAGGTCTGGGCATCAAGTTTCAGTATTTCTGCCAGGGAATCCTCTGCGAGTGGGAAGAGCATCAGAGAGAGTAGGCATCCCTGCTGTGTGTCTCTCCTAATGCCAAACACACCTAAGAGGAATCCGCTCACCCTAATCCTAGCCAGTGGCTCCTCATACAATTTAATCCAGCTGATGTATTTGGGGCCCCAAACCATCCTTTTTAAAATAAAGAAGAGGTAAGTCTACTACACCGAGTTGAACACCTTATTGGCATCCAGCGATGCTATGGTCCAAGGATATCCTTTCCTGTCTGATTGCAAATTATTGTTGTCCGAGCGGCGCAGATTAAGCTTTTTCAGGCAATTAGGCATGAAGCACGTCTGATCTGCATGTGTGGGGTCCGTTATCACTGCCCGTAGTCTGTTATCCAAAATCTTAGCCAGGATTTTGGTGTTGGCATTCAACAAGGATATCCGCCTGTATGATTCGATTTTATGGGCCAGTTTCCCTGCCTTGGGAAGAAGAACATTTGTTGCAGTGTGCTTATCTGTTGGTAATTTTCTACAAGGGTAAGCCTCCTGGTACATTGTTAGTAATGGTTTAGACACTATTTTAGTCATTTTATGCAAAACATCCATGGGTAGGCCACTGAGTCTTTACTTCATGACGTGCAACCTTCCGATAGGGTATGTTCTAGATCATGTTTGAGGGCCAGAAATGGGTGAGAGTTATATTCCCTCTCCAGTGTCGCTATGGTATGATTCAGTGTTCCTAGCTGCTGGTGTCGGTCCTTTCTGTCTCCTTCTTCCCCTACTATAAGTATACGTTTAAATGTTGTCTTATGGCCTCCCACACCATGCATGCACTCTTAACGACACCTACATTCTCCTACGAGTAGAGTCCACTCACTTTGTTGAGCGCCTTGACCGTCTTTTTGTTTGCCAATCGCCATGTGGGCAGTCACCAGTCCCGGGGCTCCCTCTCCCTAATGTTATTTATGGTAAGCTGTAAAGGGACATGGTCAAATATACCACGGGTGAGGTATTTGGCCTTGAGTATCTGCCCACTGTGTGTTTAGGTTTTAGGAAGTAGTCAAGCCCGGATGCCATGCCTTATGAGTGGGAGTAAAAGGGGAATCCACTTTCCATGTAGGGATCTCCAAATACCCTACAACCCCAGCACCCTCATAAAATCCTCCAATTTCCGCTTCGTGACTTCCTTTTGTGGCTTGGTACTCAGTCTGTCCAGTCGGGTATCAGGTATTAAGTTAATGTCTCCCCCAATGATGGTGAGATCATATGGGATTTCAGCAATAAGTTGGCCCAGCCACTGTAGGGTTGTCAACTGGAGCCCCCCTGGGACATACACATTGAGAAAAGCCACTGCCTCACTTTCCCAGTCCCCGTGTAGCATCCCGCCATGCCCCACCATGTGCAAAGGATATGTAGTGTTACTGATTACCGGATTAGGAATGCCACTCCTCACGATGTCTCTTGAGCATAGGAAGCCACTTTGGGGCATATTTATACTCAGTTTACACCGAATTAGCGTCATTTTGCTTTTACTCTAATTCTGTGAAAAACTAACTCCACATTTATACTTTGGCGCTAGACCCGTCTAGTGCCAAATTTATGGAGTTAAAGTAATTTTTGGGAAGTAGAAACCTACCTTGCCTTAATGAGATGCAAGGTAGGCGTTCCTGTGCAAAAAATAACGCTATAGCCTTAACGCCATATTTATAATCTAGTGCAAAAATGGTGCACGGGAGGGAGGAGGGGGTCAAAAAATGATGCAAAGCTTGCTTTGCCCCATTGTTTAACGCCTGGGTCAGGGCAGGCGTTAGGGGACCTGTGGGCCTATTTCCATGGTGGAACACCATGGAATAAGCCCACAGGTGCATTCCCCAGGCCCCAGGGACACTCCCCCAACACCAGAGGGACTGCGGAGGATGTGGGACCCCATCGCAGGTACAGGTAAGTATTGCATTTTATTTTTTAAAGTGCCATGGGGGCCCTGAAATGGCCCCCCCTACATGGCACTGGGTGCAATTGCCATGCCCAGGGGATACTGGTCCCCTGTCCTGACCATTGGGGTGGTGGGCATGACTCCTGTCTTTTCTAAGACAGAAGTCATGTGGTATGGATGGTTTTTCATCAGAAAATGACTCTAGACAGGTTAGAGTCATTTTTTTTACTCTATTCTGCCTAACATCTTTTTTTGGTGCAAAACCGCTTCTTCCATAGCGCCAGCCCCACCGGACTAACGTAATTTTTATTTACTCTAGCCCACCATTTGCACCGGCTTGCACCAATCCATAAATATGATGCCTGGCTGGTGCACAGAAATGGTACAAGCAGGTGCTAAATGTTTTGGTGCAAAACTGCGTTAGTGCAGTTTTGCATTAAACAATATAAATCAGGGCCTTTGTATTTACCCCTTGGAAGCAGGGGTGTTCTGAATCTATCATGTGGGTTTCTTGCAGAAACAACACAACTGCTTTATATCTGTGAAAAGCCCTGGTTACCAGCTATCTTTCACCCTGTTTCCTAGGCCATTGACGTTCCATGACACTAGGGTCAGAGTTTGTGACCTTGCCATCGTGAGCAGAGTAGTCTTTTCTGGGTCATTGGAGCCCCGGGTGTGGAGGAGGCCTGGTCTGTCCTCACCTGTCTCATTGTTTATCCACGTGCGTGTGCCTGTGGTAACTATCCCTAACCCAACCCCCACCCTACCTCACCATGCTGTGAGCCAGAACACGTACGGGATATGTACCCATAAAAAAAAAAACATTTTGAGAAAACTTTATGCACAAATCATGGAAGAGTGGGCTTCGCAAGTATTATAGCAATCAAATGAAGGCAGCGTATTACCTGCACTCTCCTTCCCCCACCCCGCATCCCCGGTGCATATAGTTCAGAGTCCAATAGAATCCTGCATACAGTTGCAACTCCAGGCCACCACACCCAAGTTCGTACTAGTCCATAACATACTTACAGTCCGCTGACACGCAGGCGAAGCAATACCAGTTTCAAATGAAGTCTGCAGTACTCTTGAAACCAAATAGACAATTGTACTTTTATTGTAATCTCCTGTGAGATGATGTTCAGGTGATACAGTTTAGCACTGCTTATCAATCAAGTACATATTCCTGTTCCTCTAGTTTGAGTAATTCTTTCATCAGAATCGGACTATAAAGCAGTATGTGTTATAGGCTTTGACCGCAAAATATCAATGTCCTTTGTGCTGGGAAATGCCTAGTGCACAGAGCTCTTTTTTAAAGCTGCAATATATCTTTAATAACATATGTCTCTTAAAGGAAACCAGTGGCAATCGTTTGTGTTTTATCTCTGCCAAACCGTTTTTAATTTGTGACATATTATTCAACACATTAACAGTGCATGATGAAAGCCTAACGGGCCTTGAACCTTAGTTGCAATAAATAAAGCTGACATCTTTCAATTTTTATGCCAAGTTTTCAAGTATCAGCTTACATAAAAATGACTTCCTTCTAGCGTGGCCAAAAGTGAAAAGTGGTAGAATGTGAATAAGCAGTTGAGGAAAAGGAACACTCAGTAAGAATGAAAACAGCAGGGGTGCATTTCGATATACTATAATCATGGGGTAATTTACCAAATTGTGACGTATTACAGCTCAGCAACCAAAGTGTCACATTAACAGTGAAAATCAACCATATCTCTTAGACAATAGGTCTGATTTTCTCTTCCTCAGTGCTTATGCACTTTCTGTTGCCATGCACCACAAAGCAAGGATGTGTGTGTTCAATCAAGCATAGGTTTGGTACTGTAAGGGTAGTTTTCCAGTACTAAAACTATGCTTTAATACTTTTCCCATTTTCTATGTGTGCTGCAAAATGCTGTACACATGTAAACTTTATAAAGTATGGAGAAATTAAAACAAGTATTCTCCATTACACTTGTGGCTGTGGGGTGTAAGATATTGTTGCAAATCCCTGTTTAAAATAGTTAATAATTGGAGATGTGTGTCAAAACCCATGGGCAGTTGAATGGGACCATCCATGTGCCACCTATAGAACATGCGCTTCACACAAAGTAGCACAAAGTAGAACAGAGCCAAATTTTGCCAGCTTTCCAACCCAAATCCTTATTTTCACTGAAAAGTCAATACCACCCTAATACTTTATGCAGGGTTTTTTTCACAAAACTAACACAAATCAGGCGTAAACTGTTAGTAAATCTGGGCCATGGTGTTAAAAGGCGCAAACAAATTAACAGTTTAGGGACAGGTTTCCGATTACCAAATAGTGAATTTTTGTGATTCACTGGTAATCGCAAACACTCATGTACTAATGTATGTTTAACACATTGGGGGTTATTCCAACTTTGGAGGAGGTGTTAATCCGTCCCAAAAGTGACGGAAAAGTGACAGATTTACCACCAGCCGTATTACGAGTCCATTATATCCTATGGAACTCGTAATACGGCTGGTGGTATATCCGTCACTTTACCGTCACTTTTGGGACAGATTAACACTCCTCCAAAGTTGGAATAACCCCCATTGTGTGAGTCTCACTGGGTCACAAATAGTCCTACCTCATTAATATTCATGAAGTAGGTCTTGCTTTGTGACCAATTGGGAATCACAAAAATCACAGGAATGGTGGCCTGCTGAGGTCAGCAGACCACCATGTCTGTGATTGCTTTCCAAAAAAGCATTTTTTTAAATCCAGAGTGTTTTCCATAAATTAAAATGGGATGTGGTTCAAAAAGGAAAATTAAAAGATCAGGACTCCTTCCCATTTGCAAATTGGTTGCCACCTACTTGAAGTAGGTAATAAAATGCTAATGTTTTGCAACCACATTTCGGTCACAAAACATTCACACATACCACTGTGATTTGATTATTGATAAGGGACACCCTAAACATGCTGCTTCCTAATCCTGAATGGCAACCCAATTTGTGATTCAGTAATAGTTTACCAAATCGCAAATAAGCCCTTTAAGAATGTTTTTTTCCAGGTGCATATGGCCGGATTCTGAGAACCGGACCTTTTGCAACCTAAAAAAACTTTGGACATCTAACCCCAGATCCTCTGAAGCTAAGCATTGGCGATATTCAATATTTGCTACGGTAAAGATTAATAATTTTGAATTGAATATTTAACAGTCCATCATAATAAAAAAAACAATGTAATATATTCTTTTAAAATAGAAATAAGTATGTTATATGTTTAGGTAGGACATTAACAGACATTAATGACACAGTAAGGCAGCCCTTTGGGCCTCATTATGAGTTTGGTGGTCCTTTAGCAAAACCTCTGTGGTGGCAGCCACCAAAACACCATCATGTTGACAGTCATACAGACGGCCGTAATATGAGTCACACAGCCAGGACTGCCAAAGTCCAGCCAAAATCCCAACACTGCCAGAAATCAGGAGGGCGGGAAAAAGGTGGTTCCACCACCAGCTCCACCAGCCTGCCAAAGATCCTTCAAACCTATTGCGACCCACAAATCACAATAGCAGTTCTTCCATGGTAGAAAACCAATGGCAGTGCGATCAATGGCGGTCGGTGGACACCACAGTTAAACACTACATCATATTGAATAGTTTGAATTCCACACACCTGACACAAATCCACACACCCGGCACCTACATACTGCACTATAAATCACACTCCTTCACACACCACAATCCTTTGCAACCAGAGCATCACACACAGAAGACAGAGCGCTATTGGAAGATACAGAACCATAAAATAGGCACCCCTCCACACTTTCAACACCACTCATCCCACACCTGCAGATCATACACATCAGACACATTTTTCTCCACACTTCAGACACCACTTTTCTGTCATCAACTCAAAGCACAGCACCCACACATCATCACTCAATTGTTTTACCTTTTCATGTTGTCCACCACTACCATGTCCCCAACAAAACATCCCCACTTCACAGACGATGAGTTGTGGGTATGGTGGACGAAATCCTCAGAGTAGGGCCACACCAATTTGGAGCCGAAGTCCAAACAAACCTCTATTACCAAGAAAATGGAGATGTGGCAAATAATAGTTAACAGAGTGAATTCTGTAGGTATCTATCCACTCACAAGGGAGTACATCAGGAAGAGTTGGAATGACCTCAGGTGGGATGTACGTTCCATGGCTGCCAGGCACTAGCTGGCAGTCCTCAAGACTGGCGGTGGGCCTCTACCTCCTTCCTCAACGTTCACATCATGGGAGGAGATGGTCTTGGACATCTTGCATTCTGAGGGCTCGACAGAAATACCTGGTGGAGTGGAGTCAGGTAAGTGACAACACTGAAAATTTCACCTTAAAGTTCTGTCTTGCATGCTCACAGATCATCTTTTGACATCTTAACAGCCAACACACTTGCCACCCCTGTGTCCAGCTGTCCAAATAACCTTCCCTGGCATTCAACATATAAAGTAAACTCACCTGGGAGAACAGTGTCTGTGAATGGCCTGGGTAGTAGAGGGACTGACAACTCCCAGCAGGCACTTTTCTACCATTAAAAAAACCAGAGCAGTGTACCATGATAAAAATAGACTTGCATGTCAACTACACAATCGACTAGACCCACCTGATTGATCCTCAACTGTACAGTCAAGGGCAATGACGGCAATGCTATGGGCATCTGCCAGTACAATACCACTAACACACAGCTACAGCTGTGTCCTCTGCTCAAATGTCCCTTTTACCTCCCATAACCCATTGAAATATACCCACCTGGGGGGAATTCACATATCTGTAATGTGCTGTACTAGGTGTAACGTGATAAATATGGCCAGATGGAATGGTCACTCTTAAGCTGGTGGACAGGTCAGTTTCCACTTTACATCCTGCAGCTGTCTGGTGACTCAATACCGAAGTACTGCTAAATGGGAGGTAACAAAAACAATATAAAGCTACACTGCAGACAAGATATTTGTCTATCAACAGACTTCCAACTGCCAAGTTAATCTGATATCTTGTATCAAGGTGTTTGATATAGGACGTTTCTGGATCTATATAGCTGTACCACAGATTTGAAAGCAGGTGTCACTGTCATATAAGGGGATCAAGCAAAGCATCTCTGTACATGGCTCAAAGCACATCTACCTGTCAAAGTTTGATACCACATGCTGCATTACAATCTGTAACTGCCTGTTCCACTTCTTCAACAGGTCACCTTCCGATTGTGACAATGGAGAGGACACCTAAGACAGCCACTTCCCCTCCTGGATGAAGCCCTCTGGGTGATGAGAACACCCCTGGATGTGAGGATATTGAAGACGACTCTGACCCATCAGGGCGTGGGAGGGATGGTGTAGGACAGCGGATAGAGGCTCCTAGGGATGCAACTGGCCAGGACACCATGTCCCAAGTCTTGGGAGCCTACCAACAGTCCCAAGGAGTGTTGGTCAAGGTACTTGCCATGATGGGGGAGATAAAGCAGCTTCAGAAGGACAACCACCAGGAAGTCATGGAAAAGTGGGAGGCTCACAGTGCCAACATTGCCTACTTAACAGGGGTGCTGAGAGACTTTAATACCTCCCTTAGGGATGGACATGCCTCAGACACCCCAGCCTCTGTAGGTGAAGAACCCCATAAAAGTGAGCATCTACCAAAACATCCAGGAGGAGCAGATGCCAAGACTTGAACCACTGCCAGGAAGTGATCCAGAACACAGCCGCACACCTCGTCCTTGGCCTCCCCCGCCACGAACGAATTTCACCACACCTCAAATCCCTTCACTGGCTCCCCATAAACAAGAGAATCACTTTCAAGATCCTCATCCACACATACACATCCCTCCACAACACCAGCCCAACCTACCTCAACGAAAGAGTGAACTTCCGCACTCCCACACGCAACCTCTGATCAGCCGACCTCACCCTAGCCACAGTCCCCCGCGTCCAACGCACCACCACAGGCCCTTCTCCTACCTCGCCCCCAAAACCTGGAACTCCGTCCCCACCGACCTTCGCAAAACCAAAGACCTCCTGGTCTTCAGAAAGAACCTCAAGACATGGTTGTTCGATCAGTGACCCTCCCTGCCCCCTTTTGATTTTCACCCCCAGCGCCTTGAGACCCTCACGGGTGAGTAGGGCGCTCTACAATTTTTTTTGATTGATTGATTGATTGATCATCCAATCATTAGTTCCCTTTGTGTGTTACAGATACATCATGTTGACTGATTTGCAACCACTCTCCATTTTTCAATGGTACAAGGACACTGGACTTGAGATTCCAAATGCTGTAGCAGCTACTCTGATGATTACATCCACCATGACTGAACCCTTCACTGTGTGCACTGTATGATTTGATCCTAAATCACATACCACGTTTGGAAGCATTTTTTAGCTATACTTAGCATTTAAACCTGAATTTTTTTGCTTACACGTGATATTCACATATATACTAATTATGTTATGTCCCATCTATATGTACTCTAGAATCTGGGTTAGATTAATGTACAGTGATACAAATAGACACACTGCTACTCCCATTTACTGCACCTTCCTGCATATAGGTGGATAACATGCCAAAGATCACACTGTGCAATACATCTTCACAATTTAATGCATCAGCATAGGTGTGAATAACAAGCAACACACAGACTAATGAAGTTAGAGACATATTAGTCTTTGTCTATCCAAGTAGGAAAACAGATTGCTTCAATGTGTCATCAGCTAATGCCTTATCACATACCCATACCATACCTTCCAAATGACCATACCCCAAAATACAGACACCACTCACAGAACTTTCCACTTACCATGGTCAGGTACCTGTAGGCATGCTACTCACCTATGTCAGTATTGACACGCATGCACAGTGGCCTGCAATGAGGAAACATAGTGACATCTATTTACCAATTAAATAGTATCATTGTCAAACCAATGAAAAGGTTGAGATCATGGATTGCACAGGATGATGTGTCAGAGACACAAGATCAAACACATGACACCATTTGATCCAGATAACATTGCACACAGGTCTACTGTGTGGAACAGAGCATAACCATTCAACTGCCCTGGCAGTCTGGGCATGGAACTCAGACACCTCGAATATGATGCCATAGAGTACCTGGATCTATCCATGTTCACATCACATGTTAGACCTGCAAATCCCACCTACCTCTGACTCATTCAGAATTAACCACATAAGGATGACCTTGTGAAGAAATCTGCAAAGTACAAATTTAATACAAAAGGTATAGGCAAGTATTTGTAATGAAGACCTCTAAAGACATGTCCCAAATACAATGGTAACACTGTTTGTGCAGTGTAACAAACATGAACAAAGGAGATCATCACGATAGTCACAACTCCATGTACAATTTTGCATGCACACCTGAGCAATGTCCTGCTAAGCAACTGATGAGCTGTCTAATGGTCATAAAAAGACCCTTCACAGACATCTCTAAGCCTTCCAATAAAACACTGAGTTTAATTTTTTAAATAACAACACATACCTGCAGTCAGTTGAAGTACTGATTTATGAGATCTGCCCAGATGTCTCCACCTTCATCCTCATCACAGTCATCCTCACTCGGAATTTCTGCATTCTCACCCGCTGGAATTGTTGGCTCACCATCATCTGGTATATATGGGATCTGACGGCTCAGAGCAAGATTGTGAAGCATGCAGCAGGCAACAATGATTTGACAAACTTTTGTGGGTGAGTAGAGGAGGGCTCCACCAAACTTATCAATACAATGAAATCTAGCCTTGAGAAGCGCAAAACTCTACTCCACGACACACCTTGTCCTTCCGTGGGCATCATGGAAGTGAACTTCCCCTGGTCTGGTTGGGCACCTCACTGGTGTCAACAACCAGGGAGAGTTTGGGCAGCCAGAACCCCATGTAAGGAATCGTTACATGTCTGTAAACATCAATCTTGGACATCCTTACATTTGGCAGCAGACATAAGACACTAACGTACATCACTTATATTTCTTACCAACCAGTTAGGCCCTCTCTGTCTACTGTTGTGTCATCAGCAGTGGGATATTGCTGTTCCACATGATGAAGGCATCCTGAACTGAACCAGGGTACTTTGCACATACTTGGGAAATGTAAAAGTCCGCCAAACAAACTACTTGGACATTTATCGAGTAGACATTTTTTCTGTTCCGATATACCTATTCATTGACTTTTTGGGGGAACCAATGCTACATGGGTAACATCGATGTCTCCCACCACATGTGAAATGTGTGCCAAAGCATAAAAATCTGCCTTCACATGGGCCAAATCTTCACGTTGTAGAAACTGGATGTAGCTGTCCAGGTGTTTCAACAGTGCTGAGAGGACATCCTTCAAGACCAAACTAACAATAGGCTGTGACATCCCTTCAGTTAGGGCCACAGTATTTTAAAAGGATCCTGTGGCCAGGAAGTGCAGCACTGACATGACTTGTACGATGGGTGGAATACTATTGGGATGGCGAATGGCAGGGATCAGATCTAGCTCCAACTGGTGACAGAGATCCATGACTGTCTGCCTATCCAGGCGGTAGATTTGAATGACATGTTAATCCTCCATGGTCTGGAGGTCTGCTAGTGGATGGTAGACTGGAGGTTGCCTGACGCTTCTCATTCCAGGGTACCTAGATGAAGAAATATAAGAAGGTATGTCTATCAGTCATTGTGTCCAGTGTAAGTATAAAAATACATATGTCACACATATTGCTTGGACATGCCATATCTAAATGTTTGAACATGGTACACAGGATGTACCTATGGAAACAATTGCTTATTGCTGCAATGACATCCCCTTATATCAATTATGACTTGGAAATGGATACGCATGTCACTGAAAGTCTCTGTGATAATGACATGCTTACCATGTTTCATATAATATAGGCACAACTACCATTTATCCAATTGCCACAAGGGTGCAGACTATGCCACTAATGATACATAACTCACATATCATCAATATCACAGCATGACTATCAATTTGGATTTTTTTACATAGTTTCTCAAAGCCAGCCCTGAAAACATTGGCATTGAAAGTTTCTAACCTGATGACACATCTTTAAATAAACTTTTCAGACCTTCTAAGGACATTAAAATGGTAGCTGCCTGACCTACTATACTGGACATTAGGAAATTACCTATATCTGCCGGCGGATGGCAGTAGGCAGATATTACCTCGGTGGGCTTTGCCAGTGGAAGACATTGCTGCCTTTGGCAGTCTTGGGCCAATGGTGACGTCTTCAGACGGTAATGGTCTATTATGTGACGGACCGGACCACCATTTCATACTTCATCTCTCACTTGACTCCTGACACTGCTGCCAGCAACACCTCCACAACTTCAGCTGCTGTGTACTGCCTCTGGAAGCAATCATGCACCGTCCTACAGGTCCCCTGATAGGGCCCCTGTCTTCTCACCCAAGAAAGCTAGTGATACTGGTGGAGGAGGTCCTACCCCTCTATGAACAGCTCTATTGTGCACCAGAGGATCAGGTAAGTACACCATGTGCAAAAATATGTCATTAGCACAACTTTACTTTGTTGTGTTAAGCAAAGGCTGATGGGCAATGTTACTGATTATGTCCTTTAGGTCTGTAGGATGCCAAAGTTGTGATAGAATGGGATGAGTTCCTGGTCATTTATTTGTGTTTGGTTACAGATATTGAGTCCTTTTACATTGTGGAGAGTGTTTGATGTATGCTCACTGGCCCATCTTGTGACTGTTGCACATGGTTAATGGAGTTGGTATACCAGACTCCTCCTGAAATACCATAGTTGCATATGTGTTTGCTGTCTGGTCATATCTGATCACATGAAAGCTGGTGCGAGAGATGCATTTCATCTGCCTGTGTCCACCTCACATATGACCTTACTGCATCTGCTCATCTGTCAGTGGAGGGGATGTTCAACGCAGTCTATGTTTGGCTAGTTGTACTAATTAATTAGGTGCCCTGCCTTTTTTATTATGGTACATGTGGACATGACATTCTTTATATTTTATATGTCATCCATGCAGGTCAATGCCCATCATAAGAAAGGGATTTGATGTGCTATCCCCAAGAAAGTGTGGACCCTGAGGGTCTACAGCCGGGCGGGGCACCTACTGTCTGAAGGTGAAAGAACCTGAGACGTTGGGCCCAGAAGACCGCAGAGGCCCAGCTGGGAATGTCCTCCCTATGAGGACGGAGTGCCCGTTGGACCCTGACCCCCTAATGACCCGCATTTTGGTGGTGGCATACCCTGAGTTGGATGGGCATTTGAAGGCAGCACAGCAGCCACAAGGGCGTAAGTAAAGACCTAACTAATGTTTGTCAGTTTGTTGCGTAGGTTCTCACTTACCTAATAAGACTACTGGATTTGGGTGGCAGAATAACCTGTATTGCGGGGTACCGGGTCTGATCCCGCACCATGTGACACCTGTTGGCTTAATCCAGGTTTGTTCCGGCTAACTAGCAGTGCCTCATCTCCAACCAAGAGCACGGATGATTGGGGCAACAGGGCGCATGACATACATGACTCCTCTGGGGAAACATGGTCACTCAGATCTCATCCGTTTATCTCAGTTACATTAGTCTCACATATGGAAGGACAATCAGAGGCAGAGTATAGTTCAATAAGGTTTTATTTAAGTAACTGCATCTTAGATAGTAAAGCGTGTATTGCAATAACTAGGACTATGAAGCACAATAAGATTAAAATTATGACAAGGAGAGTAAAACACAAGAATAATGCTACCATACTGTCACCAAGGGTTGTAGGGATGGTTCCTACCTAAGCTATGTTAGAGCACAGCATGTTAAGCTCTAATTCTGCCTTTCAAATTCCCCCTGGGAAGACATCATCCCTCATACCTGAACAAGAGACCAGTAGTCTACATAAGCAGCTGTAGCGAAGCAATCAGCCATCATCATACGGTTGTGTTCATCTGGCTGAAATATCCATCAAACGTACATGGGGGTCAAAGAAGGGTTTTATAATAAAACAGCTGATGGGCCAAGAAAGGATCCCCACATATAAGTGTGTATGTTTCTGTGAACATTGGAGACAAAGCGTACCACTTTTGCCGGCAACCTATCTTACTGCCACCTTGAGAAAAGCACAGAGTGAAAGAAATGTCTTGTTTAAGAATGCAGTGCTGACCTAGGGGAAGAACATCTAGATAGAGAAAATAAAACAAGACCGCATATGTGGCTAATATTAAAATAATATAACAAAGCTAAATAAAATATATCTAGGGTAAAGTGCACAGCGGCAGGCCTAGTTCGCTGAAATAACATCTATAAAACTATAGCTAAAATGGCTACACAACAACTTAACCAGGTGATTGATTTAGGTAACAATATTTCAGCTTGGACAATGTGGTAAGTGCAAAGTGTCACGGATCTTCTGTGTACACATTGATGTACTGTAGCCATCTATAGCACTCAGGTGTACACATACCAATGTATTTGGAGATGTGTTACTCAACTATGTAGTCCCCCTCAGTACGCAAACATATTATGGTGCACATATGACTATGTCATATGTGTACCATTGTACTGCATTTTCTACACTGGTGATTGTACAGACCCACCAACAGGTCAATCCATCTAATGTCATGTGGTAAGGTGTGTAGGTCCTCGACTTCTGTCCTCTGCCATGGCTCAAGATTCCTGTCCATGTACAACATGGAGTTAGACATATTTAAGTCATCTCTAGTTTCTAATGCTTTCTGGTAAGTGACAGCAGCATGTGAGGCAGTGATGTCCACCTGACATGACACATAATATACAAGGTTAACATTGTAACGGCCTATTGATGGACTTGTTGCATGATCAGGTAGGTCTGATTGTCATCTTTCTGCACAGTATAGTAGTCCATATGTAAGGTATAGTCTTTTTTACATCTTGTGGTTGTGTGTGGGACATAGGTCTGACCTTACTTGGCCCTACTTGACTGATAAAGTTTGCTTGCAGAAGACCAATGACCTGGATGACTTGGTCCACATTGTAATTTCAATCCTTGATACATCACTATTGGTGGATGTGTGTGTGTGTGTGTTGTGTGTTCTGACTCCTTAACCGGTAATTGAACTGTGTGGCAATTTGAGTTGTTACAGGTTTCCATATGTCCATAGTGTGTGGTTGTAATTGAAGATGTTATGGCTTGTCTACACTAGGCTGCTTGCCTTTGCTTTACAACATGTGTCATAGCCAAGTACATGACATCAGAGTCGAATATTTGTATGTGTTGAGTACATGTTTTTGATTAGTGGTAAGCAATTTCATATTCCTAAACTATTGTTTGATTGGTGCTTGGCTATGTTGTTGTGGATAGGGAACCTGTATCATGTGGCAAAATCACTTTGTCATGATATGGTCAGTGTGATTGGTCAACTTGATTCGTGGTATTGTAGGTGTCAGTTAGCTAGCTTAGCTGGTATAAAACAATGTTTATATTGAGGAACCCACTTAATATTTTGTTGTGACATGATGTTGGCACTTTACAGGCACTACCTGGGAGTGCTGCTGAATGGGATGTAATGAGACTTATGTTTACTGTATGATAGAAGCGTTATCTTGTGAATGTAATTACCATACCTGACTTTCTGTTTTTCAGCATCAGTACCAACAGGCGTAGAAGACGGGGCACAGCCGATTGGGGAGTCATGAGAACACCAACAGAGGACCCAGTTACCCGGAGGGTGAGGAGAGTGTCACAGGGCAGACCAGATTCACTATATCTTCTTTTGAATCCTCCTCTAGTGGCCACTCCCTAGTGATGGCATACCCATCTGGGACCACCCCAGTACCATCTATGTCCACCACCTCCATTCTATCACCACCCTCCCTGTGGTTGGTTGTGCCCACCCATCCAAGATGGGGGGCATCTCCTTTGCAGCAGGAACCTCTGCCCAAGTCCCTGTTAGCCGTGCTGTCCTCAGTGAGGAGGCTACTGACCTCCTGAGGTCGATCTCCAGAGAATGGCAACTCATATCCAACAGAGCAATGCATTACTGTAGAGCATTCACGGTGCATTGACCGGCCTACATAGATCTTTTCAGGCTCTGGCCTCCACACTGATGGCAGCCAGTCACCCCTTGTCTACCGTCCCACCTCCACCTTCCTGTCCGAATCCTCCCGCCTCTGACCCATCCAAAGCACACAAACAGGCAGGCGTGCATCCACCTCAAAATCCAAGGGTAGAGCACACAAACATAAGCACCACAAGACACACCACGACATGCACACAGACAACATCCACCTGCAGACACAGCAACATTCATGACCTGCTCTGGCACTTCCACCACCCCCAGCATCACAGACACTTGACACACCTGCAGACACCACACCAACATTCACAGATCAACCCACCACACCTGTCCTACCCACAGACAGCACCCCAGCAGGCCCTCAGACATCCACCCAGTCACCACACCCGCAGACACCACATCCACTGACACCCCCACATGCAGCACATCCACCATGCCTGCAGTCACCACCCAAACAGACAGACACCCACGCACCATGGCATCCCCCAGCACCTCCACCCTCTCTCAGCCCAAAAGACATAAACACCCTCACTCACTCACCCAACAGACACCCACTACCCACAGGCATTCCTGCCACAAACACACACCCAAGACATCCACACCTAAACGTCCAGCAACCACTCCCTCTCCCTCCACACTGAAACCCCCTCCTAATGACCACCCAATGTGTCAAAGAAACATTTCCTATGTGAACGTAGCTTTTTCCCTACTCCTCCCCCGTGACACCCCTAAATGTTCTGTGTCCCTCCCCAAGGCCATCCCTTCCACCACCAAAGGCCACCTCTACCCCTCCTACTAGCACTCATGCCCCTGCCCCACCAAAATGAAGTCCACCCCTCCCAAAAAGGTCCAACCCAGTGCCAAGGCAAAGCCTAAACCCCCCCAAAGCCTAAGCCCAACACCCTCTCCCCCACCTACCCCCTTAAATCCCTGAGGTGCCTGCCTGCCCCTTTCATGCCCCTACCTGTGGAGGTTACATAGCAGGCAGGAGTCAAGTAGGAGCACCATTTATTGCCTTTGGTGCTGTTTTTTTAAAGAAAATGGACTGGTCTATGGCCTTGGACAAACAGATTTTACTTCCTATATTTTACATAAAGTTAACCAACCAGTTGTTGGTTTTCTGGTTACATCTTTTTCCTGCATTTCCTTTCCTAGGTTTGAGTTGTTCCTGGCTGACATTGGTTGTGTGCCAGTATTTGTGTGGGTGTGCTGCTTGATGCTTCTGGTATTGTCTGAGCAGTCTGTGAGGTTGTGTGCAGTGCTTTTATCCCCCAGGGATAGGGTGTATTTTGAGTGGTGGGTATGTGTATGTAGCTGAGATGTTGTCATAGTGGTGTGTTGTGTTATTGATCATATGTGTTTGTTGTAGTGTTGTGTGTCTTTATGTGTTTAGACTGTTTGAGTCTGCATGTATTGTGCATGGCATAATATGTTTGATGTACTGGGTGTTTATGTGATGCGTGTGTAGATTGCTGGGTTGTATGATGGTGTAATTGTGTGTGTTCCATCGCGGATGGTTGTACATTGTGTTGTATGTGTGTGAAGACCCTGGCCAGTATCGGTAGTGAGTGTTTTACATGTGTTTCTATTTGTGCGGTTGTGGTGTTGTTGTCACAAGTTTGTATGTTGTATGTGTATTTGTGAGGATGAACCTGTGCTGTGTTGCTGTGTGTAACTCTGTTTTATTGATGTGTGGTGGGTGTGTGCTGGCTGCAGTGTGTGTGCTGTGTATGTCTGGGTGTATTTGTTGCTGTATGTGAGTGCGTATGTCACTGTACAGTTACAGTTGAGTATAACCCTCACAACCCCCTCCATATGGTATGTTATGTTATAGTTCAAATTTGTACATTATACATATGTAACAGGTGAGTCTGTGTACCTAGGGTTGTTGTCGTCCTCGTCAGCTGCGATTCAGATGTCTTTCTGTGAGCAGAAGCAGCGGGATGATGTCTAGTTTTGGTTCCATGACGTCTCAGTTCGAGCATGGTTTCCTGGAAGTGAGCGACTCCTTTTCTACAGTTTATTTCCGCCTGGTGTTCTGTGGTGGTCCAACCGTGGTGGAAATATTGGCGGTGTTCAACCTTGTAATGAATCCGGCTGATACATGGTCCGTCGGACAGGTGGGGGCTCCAATCGACCGCCGTTGTCTGACCACACTGGCGGTGCTGATGGTGCTTTGGCAGGATTCTGTATGCACCACAGCCGAACTCATAATTTGGCGGTCTTCTGCGCCAGCCTGTCAACGGTCGGACCGCCACTGCCAACATAACGGTCCTCAGACCGCCAAACTCGTAATGAGGCCCTTTATCTTTTGAAATGTTTACACATATGCCTGCAATGTCACAACTGTTCACATATTTTTATTGTACCATTATAATCCTGAAAGTTTTATGTTTGCTAATACTTTTACAGCCTTGAGGAAGCCCTTGGCCATCAAGCAGAAGGGCCAAAACACTTGCCACTGTTCAACAGTTAATGTACAGTATCAACTAACAAGTACACAATGGAAAAAATGTTTTTTAGTGAAAGAACACTTCTAATCATTACAGCAAAATACCCTTTCCTAGTATTCTTTGGATCGGGAAATAATCATGTATTCAATTTATTTGAACATGGGTATATCATATAAAATCTAGACACTGTCTTCGGTAAAGTAAAAGGTACAAATTGGTCCACAATTTCACATATCTTGAGTGTGTTGTAAAGCCTAAGCATGTCGTAGTAATGTGAGGCACAAAATCTGTTCTGTGACCTGGAGGGGCACACCAACTGTGTCCTCACAGTGTGCCTTGGAGTAATGTCCATGCTGGGGTGCATCACATAAAGCATTGATGGCAGTGTACCATGTTTTGTGAATTATTAGTGTGACTAGATCTTTTTCTTTGTCACGGAAAGGCAAGCATACTGGCCCCTCATGTGTAAAGTGCTGACATCCCATGTGCACGTCAAGATCATGAATATACAGTCAGGGTGCAGCACAAATATGTAGTGGGACTGTGAGTCCGTGAGTCTAAGTACTTAGGTCAGTGGCCTGTTGTATGCCCCTGGTTTAGCATGACACAAGATGGATGATGAGGACATATTTCCATAGATAGTTGAAGTGCATTGTCTGCATTCATGACCGGAGGACCCAAGACACCTGATGTCAAGCAGGATAAAGATAAGAAAAAGTCTGTGAGGACCTTGATGGCAAAAGACTGCTGAATACCTCTTCCTGCGATTTTATATATGGAAATGGAGAGGGGTGGGGCTTCAGTTACTACTAAATGTTCAAGGTGAGGGCCTGTCCTTCTGTCTGTCTCTGAGTACCGCTTTAGATGATGGAAGCCAAGTGAAGAACTCACACACTTCGTAGTGCCTTTGTTTTGGATACTTCTGTTAACAGCCAGTTCCATTGCTAGCTAGTGTGAGAGCCAGCTCCTTGCACAAAGGCTGTGTCTGAGAAATGACCAGAAAAGCATATTTCAAAGATAATGAACTCAGACCAGTTCTGGCTATGATGGCTAGTCTGCATGTGCGGATACTCCTTTGGTTAAAAGTTTGGTAGAATACAATAATGCTCTTCTGGCATCCATAAGAGAAGGGTGGATCAGACTAAGTAGACCTTGCCTTCTTTTATACTGACACTACAACCCAGATTTGTCATGATTTAGTGCAATGAAATGGAGCAAGACAAGTTGCTCAGCTTGCTCAAATGGAGAGAGCAGGAAGACACCATATTTACTCAAATATGTCTCATTCCTGCTCTCTCTGCGCATTGGTACACTATGTGCTGCCTAGCGCCAACACAGGCACCATTGTCCTTTGGTAGAAGGGTGACTACGCTACAAACAGGATTGTTTTTGTGCAGGAAGGAATATCTGCCTGCTCAAAAAATACTCAGAGACATTTTCTTCTTTCAGTGTGTGCTGCAGAACACTTTTAAAGAGGAAATAATCATAGTAAAGAGATATACTTCTCCTTGTTATGCCCTTGTTATGCCTCTGTTGGTATAATGATATGGTTTGAAGCATTCCCTGGTTTACTAACCTTCGTAAATCTGGTAATGTGCCAAACACCTTGGGTGGATGCGTGAAAACAACATCCCTCTACCCATGGGATGCCTTTCTAATGCAGGGTAACGCAAAGCAGCGACTTGAGCTGCCTTCCATTGCTCTGGATTTACTAAGCTAGGCAGAGCCATGATGGTGTATGATCGAGCGATGGGAGACTTAGAACAGAAAAGGCATGAATTGTTGTTTTATGTGGATTGAATATCCTGATCAAAGGTATAATTGCATTTTCAGGCTATCATAGCTGTGTCAATACCATCCATAAGTTTACAGAGTTGCCTTTCTTGAAGGAGAGCTATCTTCCTTTTCTCTCCATTCAATGCTTTTTTAAAGATCTAATGCGGAACTGGTGTTCCAGAGGTCTATTGCCTGAATTGAGTTCAAGGAATTGTATATATAGTTTTTAGTGGAAGAGATCTTCTGATCATTTTCTACTTCAGACCCTATCACCCGATTAAGAGACTGACTTGTAGCTCTGAGTTTAAGACATTATTTTACAAAGGCCTCCATGTTGCTAAATATTGCTTTATAAAGCCAAATACTAATTGTATATATGCATAGGGAACACATTTTTTAGAAGTCCAAAGATGTTTTAATATGTTCTGAGGATGATGTAATCAAGTACAATTGTGTCTCTGAAAAAAATGCTTTGCTACCTGTAGGCAGGTGTCGTCCACCTCGCCTACCGACGTGCAGACATGGCGCTGGCTGCGCAACTCCTCCGTCCCCGACCCGCGTCACCATGGAGACGCGTGGGGGCGGAGCTCCCTATCGGCACCGGACTTCCGGGTTGCCGCGTCGGGAGGACAGGACACCGCACTAAAGGGAGACGCCGATCAAGAAGGACGGTCGGCTGGCGAAGGAGACGAGCCGGAGGAAACCCGGGAACCAGAACAGAAAGCGACAGAGATGAGTGCCGAGGAGCGGAAGCCCAGCCCAAGCGGTGGAGCTGAGGAGAGACCGCGAGGAGGAGAGAGACCCTGCCACGACTCAGGAGGGTCGTGGCTAAACAAGGTACGGGCCATATTGAAGGGGCATCGACACTAAAGGGGGAGCAGGGGGGCGGTGGAAGGAAGAAAAGGAGACCGGGGAGGGCAGGAAGGGAACCGGGTAGGCTATTTTGGGTGTCAGGGACTTAAGAACCACGGACCACCTTCCCATCCTATCACCAGCCTGAAATAGCCACAGTAATAACCCGCTTTCCCCCTCTTCTTGTTTTATATACCCTCCGTCAACACACCACCTCCTGTAGTTCCTTCCCTCACACCCCCCCCCCTGTACTAACAGATTAGAGATAACAAACTACCATCCTACTTACCTGGACATATCCTCTTGTTTTTCCGAGAGCCTACGGGAGCCAAGAAGAAACTACCTGGAGATCGCCACCTAAAAGGAGAGAAGAAAAAGCATTAAAGACTCATACAAGTTACCCCAAACCTACAACAGAAAACCTCCAAAGAAAAACTAGGAAGGAGTACAGCCATTATTAGTACAACAACCTTAACATAATAAATAAATGGTATCTACGCCCTTATAGGGCCTAAAAATTCGAGTCCGCGTCCTCTGTACCACTGAGCCCCCCCCACAGTGGTGTCAGAAGTGGGATTTAGTTCATATATATATATGTCCCCCCCCCCCTTTTTTTGGGCCATACAGAGGTGTTGTAAACATGGAGGAGAAGCCTACCCTCGAGGACATGATAAAACAACTGGCGGAGGGTCAACGCCACCTCCAACTAGTGTGGGAGGCGCAACAAAGGGAGGCCAGAGAAGACAGAGAAGCCCTTCAAGCCGCCCTAAAAAGTCAGGCCACTATAATGGCCAATAATCGACTAGTTCATGAGACAGCTCTTCAAAAATTGACCGATACAATTGCTGCCAGCAAAGTACATCCGAACGTGCCTAGCTCGGTATTACAAAAATATCAAGAGGGTGAGGACCCCGACTCCTTTTTTACGAACTTTGAAAGAGTAGCCTCATCAGCTCAATGGCCTGAAAACCGTTGGGGCCAATACATCGCTCCCCTCTTAACAGGCACCCTCCAATCCGCCTATCAGGCTGCAAATCCCGGTGGCACCACCCCATACTCCGATATTAAGAAGAGTATTCTTGAGAGAGTGGGACATGATACTGAATATTATAGGATTAAGTTTTGCAAAGTTAAATGGGGTCAGAATGAGGATCCACGTACATTTTACTACCGGGTGAAGGACCTAGGACTGAAGTGCTTGGGAGCCTTAGGGACTAACTGCGAAGACGTCATCAAGGCCATCATTTTAGAGCAATATCTAGATTCCCTTCCTGCGAGCACCCGGAACTGGATAAGACAGCACCCTAAAATCGACACTGAACTAGCCGTCGACTTGGCGTGCGCCTACCACCGGTCGGTGGATGTTAAAAGCCAAACTTCCAGACCCCTGAGCAAAATGCCCATAACTCCTCCTCAATATACAACTAGACGAACCTTCGAGGAACCCGGATCCTCCCGGAGTACAGAGCGAAATCCCATGCAACAACCTCAGTGTTTCAGTTGTGGGGAGTGGGGCCACATAGCCCGAGGGTGTCCAAAGAAACATGAGGGAGTGGAGCCAATGGAGATAGGGGTTACTCGAGGGAGAGTATTGTGCATAGGGAAAGGTGATACGTCCTTCAAACACCCCCTGTGAATAAATGGACAATTGGTCATGGCTTTGATTGACTCCGGATGTAGTCAATCAGTGATAAGACGAGATGTAGTCAAGTCTGTAAATTCCACTGCAGATCACTGGGTGACGATATGTTGCATCCATGGGGACCGAGCTCAGTATCCCCTTGAGTTGGTAGAAGTGGAGTGGGGCAACTATCATGACTTCCTCCCCATGGGACTCATGGATAAATTGATAGAAGACTGTGTCATTGGGACTGATTATCCACGATTTCATGATATTTTAGACCAAACACAGAAGCCCAACCCTATCGATGGCTGGTGGGTGGACGCTCCATTCCGGAATACCCCCATTTATAGCCCCCCCGAACAGAAAAAATTAACCCGAAAAGAGAAAAGGGCAGAAAAACAAAAATACGCTGTTAATCAAAGACAAGAGAAACTAGAAAAAACAGTGGCCAATATAACAAGTGCCCCAGTGTCGTTTAGAGTAAGCCAACGCGAGGACCCCACCCTCGAGCACGACTGGAGAAGTGCCAGAAAAGACTCTACCGGAGAGGTAGGTCCACACTTTACAGTACATAAGGACCTACTATACAGAGTTTCCCCGACGGTAAATGGCAAAAAGAGACAACTAGTGGTCCCTGAGCCTTATCGGACTCAGGTATTGTTCCTAGCTCATAACCAGCCGGGAGGAGGCCATTGTGGCCGAGAGAAAACAGAGGAATACTTATTAAGACGTTTTTACTGGCCGGGAGTCTATGCTCATATCCGAAGGTACTGTACCCAGTGCCCAAAATGTCAACTAGTGGAACCAGGAGCCACTAGGAGAGCCCCGTTACATCCACTACCAATTATAGATACTCCCTTTAAAAGAGTAGGCATGGTCTTGGTTGGACCTCTTTTACCATCTGCTAAGGGTCACACCCATATCCTCGTTCTTATTGATTATGCCAGCGGATATCCTGAGGCAATACCTCTTACTAGTACCACTACCAAAGCAGTCGCACAAGCCATGATAACTTTTTTTTCACGGGTTGGTTTCCCCGAAGAAATTCTTACCGATCAAGGGACACCATTCATATCAGGGCTGATGAAACAGATATGTAAGACCCTAGGCATTACCCAAATAAAGACAGCGGTATATCATCCGCAAACCAATGGTTTAGTGGAACGGTATAACCGCACCATTAAAACTCTCTTGCGGAAAATAGTAAGCGATTCGGGAAAAGACTGGGGTCAGAAACTACCCCTAGTGTTGGTTCCGAAACCGGATGGCTCGGTCCGGTTTTGTATCGACTTCAGAAAGCTCAATGAAATATCGCTTTTCGACACATATCCTATTCCCCGAGTAGACGAAGTCCTAGAGAAGATAGGACATGCACGTTTTATGTACACTATCGATCTAACGAAGGGATATTGGCAGATTCCCTTAGCCCCACAAGACAAAGAAAAGACAGCATTCGCAACCCCTTCTGGTTTGTATCATTTCACCGTCCTTCCCTTTGGACTGCACGGTGCGCCTGCTACATTCCAACGCTTGATGGACCGACTCCTACGGCCCTTCCAAGAGTTCACTGCCGCCTATCTTAACGATATTGTCATTTTTAGTACAACCTGGACAAAACATCTCCAACACCTAGAGAAAGTGTTCTCCACCCTAGCAAGAGCAGGGCTTACCGCCAATCCTTCAAAGTGTGTCCTAGGGCAAACCCAAATAGCATATCTCGGGTATGTCATCGGTATGGGAGTTTTGCGTCCTGAGAAAGATAAAGTAGACACCATTAGACGGATACCTCTCCCCAGAACCAAAAAGGAACTTCGTTCTTTCCTGGGGTTGGTGGGGTATTACCGTAGGTTCATTCCTCAATATTCTACCATTACTGCCCCCCTCACAGACTTGCTCAAGAAGCAATATCCTGCCACCCTTCCTTCTTTTTCTCCTTCTCAACTTCAAGGCTTTCAATTACTCAAAGAGGCCCTCTCAACCGAACCAGTATTGAGGTGTCCTGATTTTTCTAGACCCTTTCACCTTTTTACCGACGCTTCCAACGTCGGCCTAGGAGCAGTCCTAGCACAGCAAGACGGTCAGGGGTATGACCACCCCATTGTCTATGTTAGTCGTAAGCTCTTGCCTAGGGAAACTCACTATCCCACTATCGAGAAGGAATGCCTTGCCATAAAATGGGCGATTGAGCGTCTACAGTATTTTCTCTTGGGTCGGCCTTTCGTCCTTTATACCGATCATGCCCCATTAACTTGGTTAGCCTCCCATAAGGATACTAATTCCCGGGTGTAGCACTGGTTCCTTGAACTCCAGCCCTTTACCTTTCAGGTCCGTCACATCCCTGGGTCCAGCCAGTGCCCCGCTGACTTTCTCTCCCGCTGCCCGGATTCTACGGTCCTATACCAGTCCCGTTCATGGGATGGGGTATGTAGGCGGGTGTCGTCCACCTCGCCTACCGACGCGCGGACATGGCGCTGGCCGCGCACCTCCTCCGTCCCCCACCCGCTTCGCCATGGAGACGCGTGGGGGCGGAGCTCCCTATCGGCACCGGACTTCCGGGTTGCCGCGTCTGGAGGACAGGACACTGCACTAAAGGGAGACGCCGATCAAGAAGGACGGTCGGCTGGAGAAGGAGACGAGCCGGAGGAAACCCGGGAACCAGAACAGAAAGCGACAGAGACGAGTGCCGAGGAGCGGAAGCACAGCCCAAGCGGTGGAGCTGAGGAGAGACCGCGAGGAGGAGAGAGACCCTGCCACGACCCAGGAGGGTCGTGGCTAAACAAGGTACGGGCCATATTGAAGGGGCATCAACACTAAAGGGGGAGCAGGGGGGCGGTGGAAGGAAGAAAAGGAGACCGGGGAGGGCAGGAAGGGAACCGGGTAGGCTATTTTGGGTGTCAGGGACTTGGGAACCACGGACCACCTTCCCATCCTATCACCAGCCTGAAATAGCCACAGTAATAACCCGCTTTCCCCCTCTTCTTGTTTTATATACCCTCCGTCAACACACCACCTCCTGTAGTTCCTTCCCTCACACCCCCTCATACTAACAGATTAGAGATAACAAACTACCGTACTACTTACCTGGACATATCCTCTTGTTTTTCCGAGAGCCTACGGGAGCCAAGAAGAAACTACCTGGAGATTGTCACCTAAAAGGAGAGAAGAAAAAGCATTAAAGACTCATACAAGTTACCCCAAACCTACAACAGAAAACCTCCAAAGAAAAACTAGGAAGGAGCACAGCCATTATTAGTACAACAACCTTAACATAATAAATAAATGGTATCTACGCCCTTATAGGGCCTAAAAATCCGAGTCCGCGTCCTCTGTACCACTGAGCCCCCCCCCCACACTACCCCATGGCAGCTCCTCTGCTATGGCAGAGGAGCGTCGCCCCCCCATCGCCAGCAGCAGCAGCTGCGAACCTTTTACTACAAAGCAATAATAAACCATGTATATTATCACTTTGTAGTCAAAGGGGTGGGGCACTGGGGATGACAGCCATGGAGAGGAGTGCACAGAGCACTCATCTCAGTGCACATGTATGTTTGGCTGGCCATCTCGGGCAGGTCAAACACACATGAGCACTGTGCTCTCTCCAGCCCAGCATTGTGTTGCCAGACTGGAGAGAACAGGCACAGGCTACCAGTCTGCATGGGAGTGGCCTGGCTAGGCGCTCCTAGCCAATTCTAATGCTGCTCTGAGCAGTGTCAGAATTGGCCGCAGGGCAAGCTGAGAGCCTGTGCCTGCCTGCTGAGGAGACAGAGGTGCGGCCTGGAGTGGAGGTAAGTTTTTTATTTTTTTTATTTTATAAATATTTCACCCAATTCCCTCCACCCCCACCTGCGCGCCGTCCCACCCCCTGTAACTCCGGTGAGCTACGACTGTTGCTACCAAATGTAAGGAATGACAAAATTTTGTGGCAAGAATTTTCAGCATTGAGACAAAAGGAAGACCTCTAAATGGTTTATATAAAGTTAGGAAAGCACCGATTGAAGAGCTACATTTAGCTCTCAACTGCCTCTTTTGGGGTAAAAAGGACCCTCTGGAGTCTAAAATTATCCCAAGCTATTTATACTCTTCCTCTCTTTTTTGACCGCATGCCTCAAATTTGCTTTATTTAGACAATCAAGTCCGCTAATATACAGGGAAGTTAAAAAAAAAGTGTTAAAAACAACAAAAGTTTTTTATTTTAAAATTGCTAAAGCCTATATAAAACCGAATACAAATTACGGTGCAAAATCAAGTTCATAATTCCAGTAACATAATAATCATAAAATTATTTAACAAAGACAGCTCAGCGTATCTACAGTTTTTCCCAGAGTTTGTTAGGCTGGTTAATAGCATTAAAAAAAACTGTTGACATACACAAAACAGCATAAGGTGTCACTTTCACGTTCACAGTGCCCTGTGCTTTGAGCTGGGTCTGATGAGAGCAGCTATAAAAACCTTTGATGTAAAAAAAACATAAGGTCTGTGTAAACAGACACTGGGGATTCCGATGCCCGGACATCCCCTTGTAAACCAAAGAATGTGATTGAAAACCATCTTTAATTTTGATGACCAAAAGTGTGGATTTACCCTATAATGAGCTTGAGACGCCATTAGGCCCAGGTGCCCCCATCGTTTTGCCCATTCCTGATTTGCGCAGCTATTCGATTTAATGTGTAATTTAGCACTTCCTCTCGATTATCAGTATTTGTCTGATTCTCCAAGCCCGGGTGAGCTTGGTTTGTCACGGATGGTTACAGTGTTTTCGGGGAGCACTCATTTGTATTTCTTTCTTTAGCCCCTTGATTGAAGACAACGGTAGTTTAGAAACGCATACCGGGTGGTTTCAGTAATAGTTCAGTAATATTTGGTTTATTTAAAATATAAGTATAACTGCCAATATTATCTACAATTTTCTTGAGTTTTATCCTTCCTTGCATATTATACTTTTGCATGGAGGTCATACCCGCTCATCTTTTTCTCATCCCAGATGACTTTTTGTAAGTTGCTCTTGCCTCTTGGAGGCCTTTGAGTAAGTGCATGTTAAACGGTGACTTATTTAACATCCGAACTGTCTGATTAACTTTATTTTCGGACAACCTGCAGTCAACTGTTGGCCTTTGATTTTAGACATACAATTCATGTTTCCCTGACTTCAGTGGATTTTTGCTGTTAAACTAATAGATTATTCATACATTGTTCCCAATTTTGCGTAGGTGTAAGCATGAGGTCTTCATGACTTTCCAGAAGGGTTTCAGCTGCTAACTCTATTGTGGTAATTGAGAGGACTGACCACTTACTTTTTTAAAGACTATTTGTATATATTGAACCTGAATTTTGTTTTGCAGGATAAAGTGAAGGTGGAGTGGCCAAATGCTCTCTTTTCTATGGCAAACGATCACTTTCCATTTTATGCTCAATAGTAAGAGATAATGATGAGGAGAAAATGGTATAATCAAGAAGATAACAGGTTCTTAAAGTATAGTGTGTCCATGATGGTGGATTCTCTCCTGGAATACTACCACCTATTACCGTTAGTCCCACTGGTTCACCCTCAGTCTTAAAATGCTCCCTCAGCCTATCACATCACTTGGAAAGCCATAGCATCTGGAGTGGGATTTTCCAAATTGGATTCTGATCTAGAATCTGCTTGTCAAGTGCAGAAGCACGAAACAGGGTAATAATAAAACCCCAAGAGGTCAGTTGGACTTGGTCAAATTTCCAGGTCAATGATTAGTGAAATTAGCTTATCTGATATGTCTCTTTTAATTTCTGTGTCAGGGTCAATATAGAGCAGCATACGTTTAGGCTCCATCCTACATGCAACATTTATATACATTTATACACACATATACAACATTTATAATCAAAGTGTAATTTAATCTTATTAACATGTGTGGTACATTTAAATTAATTATTGGTATGTAATTATTACGATCACTAAGGGTTTATACATATAGCTCTATTAGATTGATCAATAAACTGATGTAACCATGTTCATTACATATTCATGTTTAATAATGATTGTTTGCTTTCTACTGATTATAATATTGTAACATGCATCTATTTTGACTCTTGAGTTAACTTAGCCTGACATTAGGCCTTAGCTGAAAATGTTTGCTTTAAAGCTGCCAGCAAACTCTTTTCCCTCCTCTGCAGATGTGATATCATGATATTCATTAGCTAGAGAAAGGTTTATTGTTATGTTTTAGATTGCTCATAGCGAGGCCTAAGAGAGAAAAGTTGACAAACACATGGTGCAATAATGGTGAGAGAAAGCCTCCTGTTCATAGTGTACCAGGAGAATGCAACACTCAAGGACAACAGATGTGTACTTTATTGTGTAGAGATGGGAACTTTGGGGTTATGTCAGCTCACCTCAAATACAGTTGTGGCATTGGTTGTCAGTGGTGGGAATGAGATATGGATGTTCTGGAAACTATCAGGTGTACTTTTAATTGATGTTTCATAGTTAGACAGACATCATCCTGACTTTGAAAGGGAGCAGTCTCTCACTGTACTGCATTTCTCTGAGTGTGGGTCTTCATGCTGATCACTCTTCCTTTTTCCCTTCGAACTTCTACTGAAGATCAAATCTTGTTTACATCTTCAATCCTTTCCCCTTAAAATTCCCCTTCTAGAGTTCTCTGTCTTAGCTTAAGGTTAGCGTAGACAGGGCAAGCTTTTTTATGGAACACTTAATTGCGACAGTCTGCTTCCTCTGCATTGTGGCTGTTAGTGTTTATTAATTAATTTATTGGAACATTTTGGTCTTCAGACTGTATTGTCATATCTGTTAAATTTGTATCTGGTTTGCATGTACACTGCTTTGGTTAATGTGTTAAAACAAACCTTTATGGTTGAGATGACTGATTCTTGGTGTTCATTGTGAATCCTCATTAGTTTCACAGAGATGGAAATAAATATATTTCTGATGTTAGCTTGCTCACAACACTTCAAATTGACTATCAAAAGACCATATGACCAGTGGTTTGGATTGAGGTTTAGATATTGACGCTCCATCATATACATATACGCACGTTGATCAGTATCAAGGAGGGACGTGGTCCATTTGTCCAGTTGGACCACCAAGACCTCTGGGTCCTCTTAGTGCATAGCTACAATTTCCACCTACCAAGCCCCCCTTTGTGTGACCTTTTTTCATTGACTCAAATTGCCTGGCCTATGAAGTCAATAAAGCTTGGTTGTGAAAAGGAATCCATGGACAATGTGTTTTGGAGCATGATGACTTGTAAGGTGATCCAGTAATTTAATAAGTCGCATTGTGTATTTTATTTGCCATTCTCCCTAAGTTCCATCAGCAGATGGCTATAAAATGAGATGAAGTAATGCTTGGAGATCCTTGTGGGACTTAATTTGATTGTCTTAAGTTTTTATTTTTATGAAGGGCTGTTGATGGTCTGTTCCACTAGCCTCATAGGGTACACCTTCCACTCGTAATGGATGTGAGAAATGCCGTGAAATCACAGAATTATGTCCGTTAGTAAGTGGGATTACATTTCACTAAATAACTAAGGCTCCTTCTGTTTTACAGAGAAAAATATTGGTGTTCCTGAAGATATACATACATTTGAGCGACATTGGTAATTGCATTAAAAGCAAGCACTGGCAAGGCGAACAGCTTTGGCTTCCATTTTTTAGATATAAGAGATATTCATTTTTTAAAATTATTGCACTTAATATTATGTGACATGCTTGAATGTGCTGAAAGAAACTATGCTTATGGGCATCCATATGCATACAGACACAGCCAAGATACTCATATACAATCACATATGCATTAAAACAGTCCAACATCATACATACAGGATATTTGTTGGACATAAGGATGAATTCTTTGCAATGTGGTTGTATCCAAGTATTAATGGACACTTGTATGACTGTGGCTGGGTAGGTATATATCTGGTTGTTTTGGTCCTCGTTTGGTCCGATTGGTCCTTATAGCTACAATTGTTCCTGGTTCCCTTGATCCTCGCCATCCAGGTCCAAATACCCCAGTTCTTAGCCCTCCTGCTTCACTTGGAATTTCCGGTCCTGGTCTCTTGGTTCGTACTTCTCTGGTGCTCCTAGCCCTGTTCCTGGTCCTGCTTATTCTGATCCTTATAGTCCACTGAAGTAAGTACACTGGCTCTTCTTGTTCTTTCCTTAAAAGTTTATTTCCAGTTATAATGTACAGACAGAGATACATGAGCTTGCCATCCCCAAACCGGCACAACTCTGACCTTTCATATGAAAACATTCCAATCCCCAGTCACAGCCTGCCCCAACATTCCACTACCCTGTCTCTGTGGGAGACAAAGAACGGGATGCAAATGCAACTACATATTCTTTACCCCCATTGTCACTTTGTGTTAATACACTACCAAGGCCCTTACCACTCGCATCTGTAGTGATAATAGAACAAGCTTTTGGATCGTACCCATGCAACATTGGAGCACTCACAATTGCATTCTTAATTTCCTGAAAAGCCTTCTGACAACTTACATTCCATTCAAATTTCACTTTGTTTTTTAGTAACAGTCTCATTTGGTAGGTTTTAGCTACAAATTTCGAATAAAACTTGGCTAGACCTAAAAAGGATCTCAAATCATCTTTAGATGTGGGGCATGGGGCATTCTTAATAGCTTCCTCCAACTTTTTTTTAGGTCTTATGCCTTCATGATCAATCTCATGTCCTAAATACGTTACTTTTCTCTGTGCAAATCTACATTTACTGATCTCTGCGGTCAAACCTTTTTCTTGTAAAATGTTCAAAACATTCCTCAATTCCTTATCATGATGTTTCTTGCTACTTCCCATAACTAAAATATCATCCTGAAAGAATGTAACATTAGGCAAATGTCCAAATAACTGCGCCATCAACCTTTGAAAGACGGCAGCCGCCGACGCCAAACCAAATGGCATACGTTTGAAACGAAAACAACCCCATGGTGTACAAAAAGTTGTAAGATGTCTGCTATGATAGTCCAACCTAACCTGGTGGTAAGCAGACGACAAGTCCAAAGTGGAAAACCATTTAGCATCTCTCGTGGCAGACAACATCTCATCAATACGAGGCAAAGGAAACTGATCTACTATGATATTATTGTTCAAACCTCTCAAATCCACACACAAACGCACTTTACCATTAGCTTTACGCGCAACAACTAAAGGTGAAACCCACTCAGAAGCTTCAACTGGTTCTATAATCTGTGAATTTTGTAACCTGTCCAACTCTTTTTTTACCTCTTCCCTGACAATAAACGGAATATTCCGTACCTTATGAATTTTTGGTTTGGCATCCTTTTTCAGTATAATCTGATGTATAAAGCCTTTCAGTTGACCTACTTGCCCATTGAACACTCCTGGAAACTCTTGTGTGACCCATTTCTTTGTGTCTTCTTCATCACACATTACTAAGACTTGCTCTACACTGTTAGGATCAAGCACAATATGCAGTTTCTTTTGGTCTTTCCAGCCTAATACCGACGGACCATCCTTAGCCACATATAATTTACATACGGCTTGTCTTTGCTTAAATTTGAATACCAGCAATCTAAAACCAATAATATCTATTCTATCACCAGTGTAACTTTCAGGCGAAATGTCAGAGGTTTCTAAATGTTCCCCTAAACTATGTACAAAATGCTTTTGCCATGTGCATTCTGAAACAATACTGTATGGGGAACCAGAGTCTGCTGCCACCTGCAACATAACTCCCCCAAATGATATCCAACACAAGGGTTTGTTTGACGTTTGTCCTGAAATGTTCAAAACCACAGTTTTGTGACCCCTCAGTTTATAATTTACGTCTTCATCACTGTCATCAGAACAGTCTTCCACCATTTCCTTAATGCAGGCCACTTTACTGTTAACCTTCTTCAGTTGTTTCTTCCTGCACACCCTAGCAAAATGGCCTACAATTCCACATTCCAAACACTTAGCATTTTTAGCTGGACACCCATCAAATTTTGCAAAATGAAAGGAACTCCCGGAACGGAAACACTCATTTCTGGATCGATCAGGCATGTTAGAGTTTTGATTTTTTGCAAAAGTTTGATTTTTCTCTTTTTTAAAGTCATTATCCCGCTTATCCATGGACCATTTGTTGTGCTTGCGATCACTAACTTTGGCAACGACTTCTTCAAAGTTCTTATCCTGTGCCAAAGTGATTTTCGCACATCTTTCGGATAATTCTGCTTTCTTTACTAAAGCAATAATATCCTTTAGACTGGATTCGCCTTCAATCCACAACCTCTCTTGAATAGATTTGTTTTTAGTATACATTACAATCTGGTCCCGTACCAGTTCATCATGTAGACCAGCAAACCTACATGAGCTAGCTAAATGTTTTAAAGCAGAAACGTAGCTCTCTATGTCCTCGTGTTTCTCTTGTTTCCTGTGGAAAAATGCGTGACAAGTAACCGCAATGCAAACAGCAGGAGAAAAATGATCATTTAAATCCAAAATAGCACTTTGAAACACATCTTCATCGCCTCTATCGTGTTTTTGTAGTTGATTGTAAATACGAAGACCTTCAGGGCCTAAACAGTGCATTAAGATCCTTTTTTTTCTTTCAGCGGAGATTAAACCATTGCAATCTTCTAAATTTGCGATGTAATTCAAAAAATATTCCTTCCACTCCTGACATTGTACAGCTGGTTCACCAGGAGACGCTAAAAATTCCTTTGGTGTACTCAACTGCAAAGAAAGCGACGTCCCTGTACCAGAAGAATCTCCACTCGAAGACATGGTGTACTAAAAATTATAGCTGTAAAATATAACTCTTTAGCTTACTTCTTCAGCAAGACATGTATCTCTGTTATAATAATTTCTGTTAGTTTTCCTTTGTGCCGGATAAACTTCAGCAATGAAGTTGCTAAAAAATTAAGAATAGTAAAAATAATACCATGTACTTGGTAATAATTAACATTAAAAGGGCGCTGTTCCTGCTCCCATGTAACTTCCAGCGCAAGAACCAGCACGTTCACAAGACATTGTTATTAAGCATTATGTTGTCCAGGCAACCAGTAACCAAGCGGGGGTGCACGCGAGGACCGAGGTGATGAAAAATCAAACGTTTGAGCAGTACACACGCGCCTCAAACAAAGTAAACAAACGGCAACTGTATTAGAGAAAGAGAAAAATAAATAAATAATAAAAAAAAAAAATCCCTCACTTGCTTAAAATAAGTTGCCTTTAGCAAAGCAGGTCCGAAAATAGCTGCTCTCCAATCCTCAGTCTGATGTCTGTAGCGTTGCCTTCCAATAATTGCAGTTTTCTCAGTCCAATGCTTGCTGCTTTACGATCCTGCTCATCGCCATGTGAAGAAAGTACACTGGCTCTTCTTGTTCTTTCCTTAAAAGTTTATTTCCAGTTATAATGTACAGACAGAGATACATGAGCTTGCCATCCCCAAACCGGCACAACTCTGACCTTTCATATGAAAACATTCCAATCCCCAGTCACAGCCTGCCCCAACATTCCACTGCCCCAACATTCCACTGCCCCTGATGTCATAGCATTCTTCTTTTACATACAAACCAATACATCACTACATCCACCTAATTCTCCCCATCTGGTCCCTTGCTTACTGTGCCCTAGTCCACCTACTCCTGACTTGTCTAGTTATCTGGGACCTCATCCAACATGCCACGATACTCTTAGCCCTATTCGTTCTGCTTGTTGTCGTGTTGCACTAACGTGTCCAGTTTGTTCTGATCCTCCTTGTTCAGGTCATCCTGTTCTTAGCCACCCAGCTTGGTCATCATGTCTCCTGTCATCCTAGCCTTCCTTGCCCTGATCTTCCTTTTCCTCCTCATCCTGGTCATGCTTGTCCTGGAATGCCAGACCCTGATACTCGGTGCCTCTGTGAATTTAGCTTCCTTTTCCCCTTGGTTATGGTTTTTCTGGTCCTCATTGCGCCAGTCCCCTTATCTTTTGTCTTGTTAGCTCTTCTTGCCTAGCCAGCTCCTCTTTTTTCTTCAGGTCCTGTTCTCCTAGGCTTTCTTATTGTCAATCAAGTTTGCCTAATAATGGTCTTGATATTTCTGGCACTCACAGTTCATGTTCTCCTACTGGATTTGTGCCCAGTAGACTTGATCCGTTTGTTTCTGGTCCCACTTGTTTCAGACTTTGTATGCCTATTCCTCTTGGTTCTGGTCTTTACAGGCCCCCTTCTCCAAGCTCTATCTTGATCCTCTTGACCCTCGTCCATTTAACCTTCTCCTTCCCATCCTGCTCATCCTGCTGATCTGATTTCCAGTACATCAGTTCATGGTACTGCTGGTCCCCTCGGTCCACCTGACCTCCTGTTTGCCAGCTTTAATAAGCCTTGGTCTCTTAACTCTGGTCTTCCTGCTTTAGATCATCCTTATGCTCCTGGCACAGTGCCTTGCCATTATAGTCCCTCTGGCACTGCATCCAATAGTCTTGGCCCTCTTGGTCCTGGTTCTCTTAGTTCGGGGTCTTCTGAGCCTCATCATTTTGATCATGGCTCTCCAGGTCCAGTGCCCTTAGTCTTCCTGGCTCTGTCTGCTCTGTTCTTTCTGATCGTCCTCATGCAGGTCCCAGTTACCCCCAAACTGTGGTCTTTCAGCTCCATGTGATACTCTGGGACCTGGTCCTATGGTCATGGTCTCCCTGGCACTCGTAGGCCTGTTCCTAGTTGAATTGGCACAGAGCCTAGTTCTCCTTGACTTGACCCACCTGCTATATTTGTTTTAATCTCCTTCATCTTGGACATCCTGGTCATTCATGTCCTATTGTGCTTGCTATCAAAAATGTTGCCTTTTGGACATCATGACCCTTTCTGGTTCTTCCAGTCTTGGCCCACCTGGCCTTGTTCTTTCATGGTCCTCTTGATCCTACTCACCTTGTCCTGGTTCTCATTATGTCAGCCTCCTAGTCCTGGAACCACAGGTCCCCATCACTCTTCCTTCTTGTGCTCTGGCATTATGGCATTATCACATTGGTGGTAAATGCTGCCTACCACCACACTGACGGCCGCCAACATACTGCTGCAGTGGCGAATTTTCGTTCATCATATTATGACATACACACACCAATCTGACAGAATACAGCCACATACACAAATCTGCTATCCAAAGGTCACTGCTAAACTGGCGGTCGCAAAACCTAAACCGTTACGCCAATAAAATAACGCCCATCACATAATGACCCACGAATCACCACGGCGGACATTCAACGGGGGTAAACCATTGGCAGTACATACTGCCATGCTCAGAATGAACACCCACATACAAAACAACACTACATTGGCCAATACAAAAAACACACACCTGACACTCATACACACACCACATCCACACCTCTATAAAACACACACCCACATTACCCACAACCCGTTACCAACAACAATTACTGCCAGGAGATTGATACAAACAGCACAGAGACAACTAAACACACACACTACTCACACCTATACATCCCTCATGCACTCCATATCACACACCACACCACATTACTCAACACACTCTCACCAACACACACCATACAACACCCATGGCACCACAAAGGCACCCCCGTTTCACTGAGGAGGAGTTAAGGGTCATGGTAGAGGAATTTGTCAGAGTAGAGCCACAGCTGTTTGGAGCACAGGAACAGCAGATATTGATTGCCAGGAAGATGGAGCTATGGAGGAGAATCGTGGACAGGGTGCACGGTATGGGACAGCATGCAAGAACAAGGGACGACATCAGGAAGAGGTGGAATGACGTACAGGGGAAGTACATTCCGTGGCAGCAAGGCACCAGCTCGCCATCTAGAGGACTGGAGGTGGACCACTACCTCCTCCCCCACAGCTCACAGCATGGGAGGAGAAAGTCTTGGCAATACTGCATCTTGAGGGACTCACTGGAGTAGCTGGAGGACTGGACACTGGTGAGTGAATATTTACTACTTATCACCCCTCATACCTGCATGCCATAACACCCCCTCAACCTCCCATCACTCCACTCCATCCCACACACTGCACCTACACATTTTCCCAAGCCCACTCACAGACCACCACAGAGCCTCCACCATCAGGATCCAACACCACAGCACCCACCCAGCGTACCCACACCTCTATCCCCAGGACTCATCAATCAGCACTGTGCCCACCTGTACAGGGACCCCAGGCCACACCTCATACTCAAGACAATCAGGGACCTGGGGTCAGTGGCAGTGGGCACACTGTTCAGGGGACAGAGGCACAGGCCAACAGGGACACTGGGAGGACCGCTGTGCACCAGGGGGATGACAGGACCAGGGAACTGACTCTCCAGGAGGCACTCTCCAAGACCCTGGGAGCCTACCAACATTCCCAGGACATTCCCAGGACACAATTGGCCAGATCCTTGACAAGGTGCAGGAGAACAGGCGGCTGCCGGAGGGACACTATCAGGGGATCAGGAAGGACTTGCAGGCCATCAAAACCACCCTGATCTCCATAGCAGCGGTACTGGCAGACATGGCCAACATTATGAGGGAGGCAACAGCACACCAGCTGGCCCCCTACCACTAGCCAGTCAACATCACAGCCCTTCAAGTCCGATGCCGCTAGTGGCCAGGAGGCCCTGCCACAGGTTTCACAGGCCACCAGTACCCCTCTTCCTGCAGAAGGTGAACCACCCTGTAAACATTCCTTTCGACCCAGACAGAATCCAGAGAAAATTGCCAAGACCACCGCCACTCTTGTGTCCCACCCTGTAACCTTGTCCACCTTGAACTGCCTTTGCTCACCTTCCTATGGCCTCTTGGACACTGCACCAGTGCTACAAACAGACTGGAACAATACCCTGGACTTTCCTCCACCATCACCCCATACATTGCACTTCCCCCTCAATTTCTTAGCACTACAATAAACACCCTTGAACACAACTCAAATACATGTATGTCATGTATTGAAACAATGTATTAATGGAAACAGTCACATCCGTTGCAAATGAACTGTACAGTGTGAGAGCATAGAAATAATGACCTGTAGCTGGCTGTAGTCAGCACATCAGTACACAGCTGTCATTGCACCAACATCTGTAAAATGATAATCCATAGGTGACAGTAAGTAGAGGTACAAAGTGGGTAATGTCATCATGCCACAGCCACACAGAATATACCAATAGTCATAGAAATGTTAAGTTCAACTGTCTCACCTGTGTGTCATTGGAAATACTGATGGATAACTGTGATTCTGTTGTCTTCATCCTCATCTTCAGCCTCTTCATCCTCACTGTCATCAGGGTCTACTGCACCCACAGAGGCATCTCCAGTCGCCTCCTCCTCCAGAAAAGGTACATGGCGTCTGAGGGCCAGGTTGTGAAACATGCAGTATGCCACTACTATCTGGCAGACTTTCTCAGGTGAGTAGCACAGGAATCCACCTGTCAGATGGAGGCACCTGAACCTGGCCTTCAGGAGGCCGAACGTACCCTTGATGATCCTTCTGGTTCGCCCATGTGCCTCACTATAACCTTCTGCAGCCTTTCTCCTGGCATTCCTCACAGGGGTCAGCAGCCACAATAGGTTTGGGTAGCCAGAGTCACCTGCAGGTATTGAGGGACAACATTTAGCCACACACTATCCTACGAGGTTAACATCAGAGGCATACACTAACATCAACCGGGTGGGGACCAAGGCTCACCTATTAGCCACACCCTGTGCCTCTGTAGATGGCCCATCACATTTGGGATGCTGCTATTCCTCAGGATAAAGGCCTCATGCACTGACCCAGGATACTTAGCATTGATGTGGGAGATGTACTGGTCCGCCAGCCACACCATTTGCACATTCATGGAGTGGAAACTCTTACGATTCCAGAGAAACTGTTCATTCTGGCGGTGGACAAATGCAATATGTGTCCCGTCAATCGCCCCAATAATATTGGGGATATGTCCCATTCCATAGAATCCGGCCTTCACAGTGGCCAGATCTTCCACCTGGGGGAAAGCTATGTAGCTGCACATGTGTTTTACCAGAGGAGACAATACTCCTGTCAGCACGATTGAGAACATTGGCTTTAACATTCCTGCTGCCAAGCCCACTGTCACTTGGAAAGAACCTATCTGATTCCTCACTTCTTTCCTGACCTTAAACAGGAAAAGACCTACAATGCGTGTGCTGCTTTGACCTGTGTCTGGAACCTACCATGGCTCGTGTGACCGGGGAAAGGACCCCAGCCTTCATTTCGGAGGAGTTGGAGCGACTGGTGGATGGGGTTCTACCCCAGTATGGACAGCTGTATGGGCTTCCAGACCAACAGGTGAGTACACTTTGGCCACAATGTATGTGGCATGGATGCATGGAGATGTGTGTGAAGGCATCGTGTAAGGGTGGGTGGGGCGTGGGGGGATTGTCTGTTGGGGCTGTACATGTTTTGAGCTGGCCTATGTGTGTGCCAATGGTGATGGAATCGGGTATGGTGGGCCATGTGTGTGACAGGCTGGTCTGTTTGTTTAATGGAGTTCTCCTGTCTGTATTGCCTCTGCAGGTCAGCGCCCATCAAAAGAAGGGATTTTGGCGTGCCATCGCCAAGGGCGTGGGGACCATGGGATCTATGGCAGGCAGAGCACCCACTGTCAGAAATGGTGGGAGGACCTGAGACGCTGGGCACGGAAGACCACAGAGGCCCAGCTGGGGATGGCCTCCCAGCAAGGAAGGGGTGTCCATTGGACCCTGACCCTCCTGATGGCCTGCATACTGGTGGTGGCCTACCCTGAGCTGGATGGGCGCTTGAGGGAATCACAGCAGCCACAAGGGGGTGAATAAAGTGGGTTTCATTACATAGTTTTGCTGGTGGGGTGGTATCCGGGTGGTGTATGTGTGTTAGTGGGTGCCCCTAAGGCCAGGCCAGACATTGCAGCGTGGGTCAACTGAGGGGGAATGGTTGCATGGCAAATACAGGTAACCTAGCTTGTTAGCAGTCAATTTCAGGCAGGGCATCGTGGGTCCCTGGTGTGCTGCAGTTGGCGGTGTGTGGGCCTCATCTTGCCTTAGTGACTAGCCATATCACTGGTAGTGCAATGCATAGTGCTTAAGCCTGTTCCGTTTCTGTGACGGTGATGTGCATGCCAATGGTGGTGTTGGTGCGGTCATTGACCAAGTGTATCCTTTGTCTCCCCCCTTTCTTGTTTAGTCATCCTGTCCTTGTGTGCATTAGCATCATCTGGCGGAGGATCAGGGGCACCGGCGACAGAGGGAGCTCCGTCCCACAGGACCCTGGAGGCAGAGTCCACCAACACCAAGGGAACCAGTGGGACGGAGGGCAAGGGGAGCACCACAACAGAGACTGTAAGAGACAACACAGACTCTGATACCTTCTCCGATAGGAGCTCCTTGGTGGTGGCGGACACCTCTGTGACCACCCCAGCTGCAGGTACAGCCGCCACCCCCTGTACCAGCAACACCCTCCCAGCAGCTCCTCAGTAATTTACCCGTGCCCCCTCACCCAGGAGAGTGGGCATCACCTTCGCCCCAGGCACCTCTGGCCCTGCCCCAGTGAGCCCTGCTGCCCTGAGTGAGGAGGCTATTGACGTCCTGAGATCCATCTATGTAGGGCAGTCAACTATTGTAAATGCCACCTAGGGGCTGGCATCCCAGATGCAGCAATGCAATGCATTACTGGAGGGCATTCACAGTGGATTGGCGGCCGAACAGAGATCGGTTCAGGCTTTGGCCTCCTTTCTGATGGCAGCCATTGTCCCTGTTTCTACCGTCCACCCTCCAACTACCACTTTCCAGTCCCATTCTCCTCAACTCCAACCCATCCCAGGCACACATACAGATGAGCATGCACAACAGACAACACCCAAGTGTGGCACAGTAAAACATAGGCTCTACACTTCATCCCACAAGCACTCACACAAACACCATACAGTTGCAGATACTGCTACATCCACTACCTTCACTGTCTCCCCCTCCTCCACCATCTCCCTCCCAGTCACGTCCACAATCACACGTGCATGCACTACATCAACTTCCACTACCAGCATCACCACACCAAACAGAACACACACCTCACTGGCAGACACCTCCATAACAGCCATGCACGCGTCCCCTCTGTCCCCACCCACCCTGTCTGTCCCCCCTCCTAAAGGACACAAACGCAAGCACTCACAACCTAATAGCCATCCACCTCACATCAACACACTGCCTATGCACCTGCACCCAAGTCCAGCAGACATACACCTCCAACAACCACTCCCTCATTCTCCACTCCCATTACTCCTCCTGCCCCACCGTCCCTAAAAAGGTTTTCTTTCCCAATTTGACCTCTTCCCTACCCCTCCCACATCCTGCCCGTATGAGCAGGGTACCATAGACACAGCCCAGCATCTCAGCCAAACAGTCCATGGGGACAGCAGTAGCACCACCTACTCGTGGTGGTAAGGAGATCACATCTCCATTGAAGAAGGGGAAGGAGCCAGCAACACCAGGAAAGAAGGGGAAGGAGCAAGCATGACCTGGAAAGAAGGGGAAGGAGCCTGCACCACCTGGAAAGAAGGGGAAGGAGCCTGCCCCACCTGGAAAGAAGGGAAAGGAGCCAGCAGTACCAGGAAAGAATGGGAAGTAACCTGCACCACCAGGCAGAGAGGGGAAGAGCCATCCAAACCTGCCAGGAAGGGCAAGGGATCCACGCACCATGTACTGGAGGAGACAAAGCACTGTACGCCAGCGGAGGCTGTCATTTTGACACCTCCACCACCACTAGCTGTCACGGGGCCCCCACCGCCAGCTGAGGAAGTGCAGCCATCAGAAAGTGCAGAGGCTGCCCAGGAGGCTCGTCCATCGAGCACCACACTGCAGCCATCAGACAGTGCAGAGGCTGCCCAGGAGGCTCCTCCATCCACCACTACAGTGCAGCCGTCACCGCCAGCGTACACCATGTAGGCCACACTCCTGTTGCCGATGTGCAAGTTGCCCCTTCCAGAACCAGTGGGGAAGTCACCCACTTTAGTGACTGTGGCCTTGCACTCCCCAGGACAGAGCAATGGGCATGTTGCCCCCTCCAGAACCAGTGGGAGAGTCACCCATCTCAGAGGCTGTGGCCTTGCACTCCCCAGGACAGAGCAATGGGCTTGTTGCCCCCTCAAGAACAAGTGGGAAAATCACCCACTCCAGAGACTGTGGCCTTGCACTCCCCAGGACAGAGGTATGGGCATGGAGCGCCCTCCAGAACCAGTGGGGAAGTTCCAGTATTCGGCTGAGGTGCCCTCCATCCCTCTGAGGTGCCTTCCCACGTGCAAAATGATGCCCCTGCAGTGTTCTCTCCGGATGTGTCAGGATACAGGTTGGACCTTGGACTTTACCCTGTGGCCTTGTGTGCCCTTATGACTTTGAACTAGGCATTGGCCTTTTATTAACATCTGTCTATATTGAGTTTGTGTGGTGGGTTTTCCTATGTTAATACATTGTCAGTACTTCAGCAACCTGGTCTGTGTTTTATTATGCTGTGTGTCGTGTGACATTGGATTAAGTGTGCAGCTGGTTGTGTGTATGGTGTGTGTGTGTCGGTGTGTGTTGTTTTTGTGAGTGTGTCACTGTCGTTTTCCTCCCTCCCTCCCTTGTGTGCTAGGCGGCTGTACTCAATGTCATCCTCTTTGTCGGCATTGGTGTTCCAGGTGGAGCATTACATAGAAGATCATCAGGAAGACTTGCAGTTCTGGTTCCATGGTGGTGTAGTTCTTCCCTGTGCCGCCAATGGTGAGTCCTTTCACTTCTCAGCTCTGTTTCTGCCAGGTTTTTGTTGGCGTTGGTGCCACCCTGGAAAAGGTGGTAGTTTGCTGTGTCTTAATATGGTGGGCGGTACTTTGTCTTCCGCCTGGCTGTTGTTGACTACCACCGTGGTAAGTGTTATTTCCACCCTGGGGTTTGTGTGGTACATTGGCTGTCAATGGAAGTTATCACCAACATGGTCATAATTTGGTGGTAATTACTGCCATCCTGTTGGTGGTATTACCGCCACTTTATCACTCACCGCCAGAGTCGTAATGAGGGCCTTAGGCCCATATTTATACTTTTTGACGCACAACTGCGCCAACACAGGTACATGAAAGAAAGTGGAGAGTCAATTACGATGATGCATGTAAACTGACCAACAAAACATCTCTGAAAAAATATGAGCATGCCATCCGCAGAGCTCGGTTAAATGATTTGCAAATAGGATCAACCACTCTTCAAATTCTTCAAAAGAAATCTACAACAATGTAAATTCCTTTTTAAAGCCTAATTTACTTGATGTTGGCACTCCCTCTTCAAAGGAGCACTGTGAATTAATGGTGGATCACTTCTTTGGGAAAGTGAGGAACATTGATGATTCTGTATTGTCATGTTTTAAGGGCAAAATGAAGGAGTGACTAAAATTAAGAATATTGAAACCAAACTTTCAAACTTCTCCCTGCTGAGCAAAGAGGAAGTTGTATGTATGGCAGGCTCGGTTAAATCAAGCTCACCACTTCCCACGTACTCTTTTGTATCACGCTCCCATCATACTGGTGATACAAGTACATTAGACATTCCCCCGCACCTTCACATGGCACCTACTGCCGGCGGCATTGCAGGATGCTCTCTTCTGAGAGGAACTACGCACTAAAATTATTGATTACTTTACCCATAACAAAGACTCAATAAAATCACCCTCCACACTTTGGGAAGCCTTCAATATAGTAATTAGAGGCTCCTGCATCATAAAACAATCCAGGGTCTTAAAGGTGATTCATGTATCCCTATCCAGACTTGAGCAAGAAATTGCACCTCAGAAACACAGTACTAACAGTCCAAGGACACTGTTATCTCCACCAGCATCCAAGATAAACTGTTGGAGTTCCAGAAGGAGGCCCTTCGTGAAACCTGCAATCTATATCACAAATCACAGGCCCACCAGTATGGAGAAGGGGATAGGCCAGGCAAAACACTTGAAGGGCTACTCCGCCCTACACAGGTCCCATGTTAAATTGCTCAACTTAAAGACTCTGACTCGAATCTTGTAAGATGTAATGTCCACCTTTCATTCTAAATTATATACAGCTTCCTGATACTCACCAAGACCAAGCTCACAGAATACCTAGATACCATACAACTTATATGGCTCGATCACGTCCACCGTGTCTATGCAGATTCCCCCATTCCTACCAGAGAAATAGTCCATGTTCTAAGCAGTCTAGCTAGATACAAGGTGCCAGGCCTTGATGGAATCACCAAATTCTTTTATAAGGAATATGCATCCCTTTTAGCCCCACACCTCCTGGTCATGTAACAAGATCCCCTACACACTGGCTCACTCCTATCCTCTTTGCGGGAAGTGATTATAATCACTCTCCTCAAACCTGACAAGCCGAAAGACCAGTGTAACTCGTACAGGCCCCTATCACTCATAAACATAGACAACAAAATCTTTGCCAAAGTACTTGCTAATCGCCTGCTATCAAACATAGTGTAGCCTGACCAATCAGGCTTCACCCTGGGCAGGGCTACACCGCACAACCACCAGACAATTTTTGCTTTCACACACCACCTAAGCTGTCAGATTTATGTGGTTGCAGCCCTCCTAGATGCCACCAAGGCATTCAGTTGCCTCAAATGGACCTACCACTTCCCTCTGTTGGCAAGGATTAGCCTCAGTACATGCTTCATTAAACAAATCCAACTCTTATACACAACCCAAGGCCCGAATGAGGTAAATTGGCTGCATCTCTGACCCCTTCCTGGTGATCCAAGGTGCTTGACAGAGATGCCCACTTTCTCACCTACTCTTCGCCATCCTTACCAGGGTGCTCCAATGTCACGTCAACAGAGAACTAGGTTTCACCACTAGGGGCTTCGACGTTTCAATGTATGCCGACGAGAAAACCTGCATGTAACCCCGAGAAAACCTGGCCCCGCTAATATGTGAGGTAGTAAAATTTGGTGACTATTCTGGTATGCAGGTCAATTGGTCCAAATCCATAATATTTCCTCTCACTGCTAACACTCAACCCTTTCCCTCAGAATACCCCATAACGTGGGCAGATGAACCGATTAAGTATCTAGGGATATACTGCAGCACAGATCCAGAGGTGTTATGGCAGGCAAACTACGGTAGAGTCATGTCCTGGTTGGAGGACAGGATGCTGATTTTGTCCAAATGCCCGTTTCCATAGCTGGTCGCAATGTGACTGTAAAAATGGTAATCCTAGCCAAATTACTGTACCTCTTCCTAAATGTTCCCCTCTCACTCACAAATCAATTCCTCAAACGATTGAGGTCCAACCTGATATCATTGGTATGGGCTTTTAGGCAACTCCAGACATGGAAACTCCTCACCTTACCACTTGCTCAGGGTGGTCTAGGGCCCCGAATATGACACTTCACGCCCTTTGTGCTGAAGCTCAATTTTTACATTTCTGGCTCTACCCTGCACCATGTAGCTTTTGGACAACTCTCCAATAGTGACTAGTTCAAATATGGGATCTCTGTGCACTCTTAGGGCCACATTTATACTTTTTGACGCAAAACTGCGCTATCGCAGTTTTGCGCCAAAAAAATTAGCGCCGGCTAACGCCATTCTGAAGCGCCATGCGGGCGCCGTATTTATTGAATGGCGTTAGCCGGCGCTAGCAGACCGGCGCTGCCTGGTGTGCGTGGAAAAAAAACACGTACACCAGGCAGCGCCGGCGTTGGGGAAAATGGCGTTAGGGCGTCTTAAAATGGGGCAAGTCAGGTTGAGGCAAAAAAATCACCTCCACCCGATTTGCGCCATTTTTAACGATGCCCAGACGCCATTTACATGACTCCTGTCTTAGTAAAGACAGGAGTCATGCCCCCTTGCCCAATGGCCATGCCCAGGGGACTTATGTCCCCTGGGCATGGTCTTTGGGCATTGTGGCATGTAGGGGGGCACAAATCAGGCCCCCCTATGCCCAAAAAAAATATTTAAAAAAAAAAAATGATACTTACCTGAACTTACCTGAATGTCCCTGGGATGGGTCCCTCCATCCTTGGGTGTCCTCCTGGGGTGGGCAAGGGTGGCAGGGGGGGTCCCTGGGGGCATGGGAGGGCAGCTGTGGGCTCATTTTGAGCCCATAGGTCCCTTAACGCCTGCCCTGACCCAGGCGTTAAAAAGAGACGCAAATGAGGGGTTTTTTGCCCCGCCCACTCCCGGGCGTGATTTTTGCCCGGGAGTATAAATACGACGCATTTGCGTCGCAGTCATTTTTTTACACGGGAACGCCTACCTTGCATCTCATTAACGCAAGGAAGGCGTTCACGCAAAAAAATGACGCTCATTCCTATTACTTTGGCGCTAGACGCGTCTAACGCCAAAGTATAAATATGGCGTTAGTTTTGCGCCGAAATTGCGTCGAAAAAAACGACGCAAATTCGGCACAAACGGAGTATAAATATGGCCCTTAATGACTTGCACTTGGGAGCTGAAAGGGTGTAAATACCGAAAAGAAGAGTATAGGTGTCAACCTTCCCGGATTCGAGTTTTAAGGATGCTGTAAGCAGAGTTTACATAATACTTCCTTAGTAACTGGGCTACAAGCACGTCCAGTTAAAATTAATGAAAAGCAAAGATTGTTGTCATGAGGGGGCACATATTTAAAGTATACAATCTGCAGTATAGGCAGCAAGATGGCCAACAGACAGCACATGAATTGCAGGTCCCAGCCCGTAAAATGTATCCTGCACCATCCTCCTGCCCTGAAAGACCTGCACCTGCGCGGAGGATGCAACAACTGCAGCAATGCGGAGGACGTCTTGTGGAGTGTGCCCGTCGGCACTGCAGCCATTCTAGGAACCGGGGAGCTGATGGCTTGAGAAGTGTTCTGGCATGAAGCCTGCTCCGCCTCTGCGGCTCAGGCAATCTGAGTGCCCCGCACTGGCCCTAGGGCTTGGAGTGGCGGACGTCAGTGGTGGAGCCAGTGGAGGGAGGAGGTCCAGCACCCCACCCTCTGGTCAGAGAGCCAGCCATGGAAATTGACCGTGCAACCCCGTGCCTTCTGTCAACCACTTTGTACTACCCCTGCAGGGCTCCACGGGCAGAAATCAAGACTGTGGAGTGCATGAGATGGCATGGAAAGGGTTGAGGAGAAGAGAGCACCTCTCAACACTATATGCACCATCTATCTCACTTGTTCATAACTCTATGGTACCATCTTTCCTGGACAAGGGCGCAATCAACCTTGCACGTAAACACAACCGCAATCTATTCTTAGACCTTTATCCTAGCAACTAATTTCTCCCTTCATTTGAAAACACTACACACACACCTCCAACATTTTTGGATACATTGCACCACAAGTCGCACCAAACACAACTCCTTCCATCCCCCCTAACTCCCTTACAGCATCGGAACGCACATTTACCTTCCCTTCTCAAGGTAAACTGATAACCCACCTCTACAATATCACGCAGACCTCATCACCAGTTGTAACCCCGCACACACAACGGTATTGGGAGGAGGAATTTGACCAGGCCCTCACAGATGCATAGTGGTCCTTCTGAGTTAACTGGAACTCCTCTCTAGCAACAATAGACTTTGGCTAATTCATTCCAAATTCCTCCATCCACTTTAACGTACCACTCTCAGCTTTTTGAAATGGGCCTCATTCCCCACCCCGACTGCTGGCACTGTAACTCTTCCCCAGTCTCTTTTATTCACCTTACCCGGTTCTGTCCAAAAGTGGCCTCCTTCTGGTCGGAGGCCTTTCAGACCATCCACACCATAACTGGCCATTCTCCCCCTTTACCCCTTTTGTGGGTCTGCTGAGTCATGTCAAAGATATGCCCAGCACGTGTCTTCATCTCACCGTGATGTTGCTCCTCTTAGCTAAATGCAGAGTGGTCATCTACTGGTGAAGGAAACCTGCTCCTGCAATTAAAAAATGGTTAGTTGACGTGATAGATGGCCAGGAGCAACTATCCAACTTTTGGTAATTGATGTCTCAATGAACTCAACCTATTGACATATGGGGTCCCTTCATTGCCTTCTTTCATGGCAGAAATTCTGACTCCCCTCGAGCAACTGCTAAGGCAATAGAACCGGGCATTGACTCTTCCTAGACCCCTGCTGCTCAGCGCCTCCAGATGCACCCCTGTTTACCGACCCTGGTACACACCATTATGTTAATTTAACTCCATATGCAATTGTCTAAATGTGTGCTTTAGTGCCCACCGGACCACATTTTTCAATTCACACATCCATTGGATGACCTACTGATTCTAGTAGCATCTATATACAAACTGTGGCATTGGTTTGCTTTGTTAAACTGTTGTGTTATAAATGCCAATAAGGAAAACTTATTTAAAAAAATCAGGCTCACCAATTGATCCTGCTCCAATAGACATCCTAGTGAAAGGGGGAGATGCAATGCTTTCCGCTTTGACAGAGTTATACAATCTACCATTGAAAAATTGCTGTGTCCCGGAGGAATGAAAACTCTGTTATCCACCTTTACTTAAGAAACCTACTCTAGACCCTGTGGTGGTTGAAAACTATAGACCCATATCCCTACTTCGTGGTCCGAGGAAAATCTTGGAGAAGAACATAAATAGGAACCTTCCAGAATACCTAGATGCCATTAGCATTCTTTTGTGCTGGTTATAGTACAGAAACAGCACCTCTCAGGTCCCGGAAGATCGTAAAATGGTCCTTGATAAGGGCAGCTCGGTGACACTGATTCTTCCCAACCTTATTGCCACTTTTCATACAGTTTCCCACTCCATTCTATTGCATCATTTGAAAGGATAAGGCATTACGGGGAATGCCTTGCAATAGCTTGCCTCATTCCTGGATAAGCAGGACTTTCAAGTTAGTAAGGGACCGTTCTATTCAGCCAGTCATCAGGTGAAATGAGGGGGTCCCACAGGGCTCCGAGCCCCACACTTTTCAATATATATGAACATCCACTATCGGATATCATCGACTCTTTTGGCTTCACAATGGTGTAGTATGCTGATGATACACAGTTAATTGTCTTGCTGTCGCCTGATACCAGCACTACCTCTATGATACTTAGGCCCATATTTATACTTTTTGACGCTAAACTGCGCTAACGCAGTTTAGCGTCAAAAAGTTTTGCGCCGGCTAACGCCATTCTGAAGCGCCATGCGGGCGCCGTATTTATTGAATGGCGTTAGCCGGCGCAAGCAGACCGGCGCTGCCTGGTGTGCGCGAGAAAAACCACGTACACCAGGCAGCGCCGGCGTAGGGGGAAAATGGCGCATGGGCGTCTTAAAATGGGGCAAGTCAGGTTACGTCGAAAAAATCGTCGTAACCCGACTTGCGCCATTTATTTTCGACGCCCATCCCCCATCAACATGACTCCTATCATTGTAAAGATAGGAGTCATGCCCCCTTGCCCAATGGCCATGCCCAGGGGACTTCTGTCCCCTGGGCATGGTCATTGGGCATAGTGGCATGTAGGGGGGCACAAATCAGGCCCCCCTATGCCAAAGAAAATTATTAAAAAAAAATAAAAAAATACTTACCTGAATGTCCCTGGGGTGGGTCCCTCCAGCCTTGGGTGTCCTCCTGGGGTGGGCAAGGGTGGCAGGGGGGGTCCCTGGGGGCAGGGGAGGGCACTCTGGGCTCATTTTGAGCCCACTTGTCCCTTAACGCCATGCCTGACCCAGGCGTTAAAAAGCGGCGCAAATGCGCCGTTTTTAGCCACGCCCACTCCCGGGCGTCTCTTTTGCCCGGGAGTATAAATACCACGTAAAGGCCTGGGAGTCATTTTTTAGACGGGAACGCCTCCCTTGCATATCATTAACGCAAGGAAGGGGTTCACGCTAAAAAATGACGCACATTCCGGGAACTTTGGCGCTATTCGCCTCTAACGCCATAGTATAAATATGGCGTTAGTTGGCGTTAGTTTAGCGTCGAATTTGCGTCGAAAAAAACGACGCAAATTCGGCGCAAACGGAGTATAAATACGGCCCTAAATACCTGTTCAGAGAAAGTGTCTAAATGGATGTCAGCCAGCTGCTTAAAATGAAACAGGGAGTAAACAGAGAATGTGGTTATGGGCAGTAACTCATCCCTCTGGCAGCAGATTAGTTGGTCCCCTGCTCTACAGGAATGCCCAATTTCCAGGATTGAAGTGAAGAGCCTAGGGATCACCTTAGATAATCATCCCTCTATGGCATCAAAAGTAAAAAAAAGGCAGCTGGTATCTGTTTTGGTCCCCTGACAGCCCTTAGGAAAACTCTGAAATGGCAACCTGGTGGAGCCATGTACAGTGGTCCCAGGACTAATTCTATCACGCCTCAGCTATGGCAGATCACTGTACCTGGGCAGCCCTATTTCAGTAATTAAAAAACTTTAAATTATTCAGAATGCTGCAGCCTGATTACTATTAGATATTCCAAAAATGCAGTCTGCCCAGGCAGCACTGAAAATCCTTCATTGGCTGCCAGTATGTTGCAGAGTACAATTTAAGGTACTATGGCCATCAGTACGACCCTGGTGGTGAATGATAAAGTGGCGGTGATACCGCCAACAAGCTGGCGGTAACTACCGCTAAATTATGACCATGGCGGTGATAACTCCCATAGACAGCCAATGTACCACGCAAATCGCCAAGGCGGAAACAACACTCACCACAGTGGTAGCCGGCAACAGCCAGGCGGAAGACAAAGTACCACCATATTAAGACACTGAAGACCTCCAACTTTTTCGGGTGGTACCAATGCCAACAAAAACCTGGCGGAAAAAGAGCTGAGAAGTGAAAGGACTCACCATTGGAGGCACAGGGAAGAACTACACCATCATGGAACCCGAACTGCAAGTCTTCCCGATGATCTTCTACGTAATGCTCCACCTGGAACTCCAATGCCGACAAAGACGACAATGGTAACTGCCGCCTAGCACACAAGAGAGGGAGGGAGGAAAATGACAGTGACACACGCACACACGACACACACCTGACACACACACACCATACCAGCTGTACATAAAAAACAATGGTGCACAACACACTGCATAATAAAACACAGACCAGATTGCTGAAGTACTGACAAATTATTAGCATAGCAAAACCCACCACACGAACCAAATATATACAAATGTTCATAAAGGGACAATGTCCACTCCAAAGTCAAAAGGGCACACAAGGCTGCAGGGCAAAGTCCAAGGCCCAACCTGTATCCTGACACATCCGGAGAGAACACTGCAGGGGCATCATTTTGCAAGTGCGAAGGCACCTCAGGGGACGGGGGGCACCTCAGCCGAATATGGGAACTTCTCCTCTGGTTCTGGATGGGGCAACATGCCCATTGCTCTGTCCTGGGGAGTGCAAGGCCACAGTCTCTCAGGTGAGTGACTTGCCCACTGGTTCTGGAGGGGGCAACATGCCCATTGCTCTGACCTGGGGAGTGCAAGGCCACAGTCTCTCAGGTAGGTGACTTGCCCACCGCTTCTGGAGTGGCAACATGCCCATTGCTCTGACCTGGGGAGTGAAAGGCCACAGTCTCTCAGGTGGGTGACTTGCCCACCGCTTCTGGAGTGGCAACATGCCCGTTGCTCTGTCCTGGGGAGTGCAAGGCCACAGTCTCTCAGGTGGGGGACTTGCCAACTTCTTCTGGAGGGGGCAACATGCCCATTGCTCTGTCCTGGGGAGTGCAAGGCCACAATCTCTCAGGTGGGTGACTTGCCCACCGCTTCTAGAGGGGGCAACTCGTACATCAGCCCCTGGAGTGTAGCCTACATGGTGTCCGCTGGCAGTGATGGCTGCAGTGTGGTGGTAGATGGAGGAGCCTCCTGGGCAGCCTCTGAACTGTCTGATGGCTGCGCTGTGGTGGTGGATGGTGGAGCCTCCTGGGCATCCCTCCACTGCCTGATGGCTACACTGTGGTGGTGGATGGAGGAGCGTACTGGGAAGCCTCTGCACTGTCTGATGGCTGCACTGTGGTGGTGGATGGTGGAGCCTCCTAGGCAGCCTCTGTACTGTCTGATGGCTGCAAGTCCTCAGCTGGTGGCGGGGGCCAGTGACAGCTGGTGGTGGTGGAGGTGTCAGCCTGACAGCCTGCGCTGGCATAGAGTGCTCAGTCTCCTCCAGTACATGGGGCTTGGATCCCTTACCCTTCCTGGCAGGGGTGGATGGGCACTTCCCCTCTGCCTGGTGGTGCAGGCTCCTTCCCCTTCTTGTCTGGTGGTCCTGGCTCCTTCTCCTTCTTCAATGGATGTGTGGTATCCTTACCACCACGAGTAGATGGTGCTACCACTGTTCCCTTGGACTGTTTGGCTGAGGTGCTGGGTTGTGTCCTTGGTACCCTGCCCATACGGGCACGACGGGCAGGGAGGGGTAGGTAAGAGGTAAAATTGGGAAAGGAAAAGCTTCTTAGGGACGATGGGGTGGGAGGAGGGAGGAGTAATGGGAGTGGAGATTGAGGGAGTGGTTGTTGGAGGTCTATGTCTGCTGGACTTGGGTGCAGATGTGAGGTGGATGGGGGTTGTGAGTGCTTGCGTTTGTGTCCTTTAGGAGGGGGAGACAGACAGGGTTGGTGAGTACAGAGGGGACGCGTGCATGGCTGTTGTGGAGGTGTCTGCCAGTGAGGTGTGTGTTCTGCTTGGTGTTGGTGATGATGGTAGTGGGTGTGGATGTGGTGCATGCAGGTGTGATTGTGGACGTGACTGGGAGGAAGGTGGTGGAAGAGGAGGAGGGGGAGACAGTGGAGGCAGTGGATGTTGTAGTGTCTGCAACTGTATGGTGCTTGCATGAGTGCTTGTGGGATGAAGTGTGGTGCTTGTGTTTGCCTGTGCCACTCTTGGGTGTTTTCTTGTGTGTATGCTCATCTGTATGTGTGCCTGGGATGGGGTGGGGTTAAGAAGAATGGGACTGGGAAGTGGTATTTGGGGGGGACAGTAGAAACAGGGACAATGGCTGCTATCAGAGAGGAGGCCAGAGCCTGGATCGATCTCTGTTGGGCCGCCAATCCACTGTGAATGCCCTCCAGGAATGCATTGCATTGCTGCATCTGAGATGCCAGCCCCTGAATGGCATTCACAATGGTTGATTGCCCTACAGAGATGGATCTCAGGAGATCAATGGCCTCCTCACTCAGGGCAACAGGCCTCACTGGGGCAGGGCTTGAGGTGCCTGGGGCGAAGCAGATGGCCATCCTCCTGGGTGAGCGGGCACGGGCAACTCACTGAGGGGCTACTGGGAGGGTGGTGTTGTTACGGGGAGTGGCGGCTGTACCTGCAGCTGGGGTGGTCACAGATGTGTCGGCCACCACCAGAGAGCTCCCATTGGAGAAGGTATCAGAGTCTGTGTTGTCTCTTACAGTCTCTGTCGTGGTGCTCCCCTTGCCTTCCGTCCCACTGATTCCCTTGGCGTTGGTGGACTCTGCCTCCAGGGTCCTGTGGGACGCAGCTCCCTCTGTCGCCGGTGCCCCTGATCCTCCACCAGATGATGCTAATGCACACAAGGACAGGATGACAAAACAAGAAAGGGGGGAGACAAAGGATACACTTGGTCAGTGACCGCACCAACACCACCATTGGCATGCACATCACCGTCACAGAAACGGAACAGGCTTAAGCACTATGCATTGCACTACCATTGATATGGCTAGTCACTAAGGCAAGATGAGGACCACACACCATCAACTGCAGCACACCAGGGACCCACGATGCCCTGCCTGAAATGGAGTACTAACAAGCTAGGCAACCTGTATTTGCCATGCAACCATTACCCTTTACCCTTCAGTTGACCAACGCTGCAATGTCTGGCCTGGGCTTAGGGGCACCCACTAACAAACATCCACCACCCGGATACCACCCCACCAGTCAAAATATGTAATGGTACCCACTTTACGCACCCCCTTGTGGCTGCTGTGATTCCCTCAAGCGCCCATCCAGCTCAGGGTAGGCCACCACCAGTAGGTAGGCCATCGGGGGTCAGGGTCCGAGGGGCACCCCTTCCTCATTGGGAGGCCACCCCCAGCTGGGCCTCCATGGTCTTCTGTGCCCAGTGTCCAAGGTCCTCCCACCGTTTCCGACAGTGGGTGCTCCGCCTGCCATTGACCCCCAGGGTTTCACATCATTGGCGATGGCACGCCATAATCCCTTCTTTTGATGAGCGCTGACCTGCAGATGTAATACAGACAGGAGAACTCCATTAAACAAACATGCCAGCCTGTCAGACACATGGCCCACCATAGCCGATTTTATCACCATTGACACACACATAGGTCAGCTCATAACATGTACCCGCCAACAGACAATTCCCCCACCCCTCACCCACTCTTACACAATGCCTTCAAACACATCTCCATGTATCCATGACACATGCATCGTGGCCAAAGTGTACTCACCTGTTGGTCTGGAGACCCATACAGCTGTCTGTACTGGGGTAGGACCCCATCCACCAGTGACTCAAACTCCTCCGAAGTGAAGGCTGGGGCCCTTTCCCCGGTCACACGGGCCATGGTAGGTCCCAGACACAGGTCACAGCAGCACACTCCTATTGATGTTCAGGAGACAAGTGAGGAATCAGATAGAAAATGGCAGTCACGTCCACGGCGGTGTACACCGTTACCACCGGCATACATCCTCATTGGCCAGTGTACTCCATAGGGCCCAATATTATCCAGTGAGGAATTGCACAGCGGTGCAAGAATGCCTACTGCCACGACACCCAACGTCGGCAAAATTACCTCACTTCCACCTGTCCCTCCATACAGGACAGGCTGTCGCCAATTCAGGGGAGGGAAATAGGCCTATCGACAATTACTGTGTCACAGGTTATATAGGTAGATACTTTGACATGTACACTGTCCCAATACATTAGTGCACCTTGTGGACTGCTGTTGTGGTTTTGTTGTTCCAATTGTGACAGCCTACTAACTCTTGAGTCCCTTAGATACCTAATGCTGTGGATGAATAGGAGGTGGAGACATACCCCCATGCACTGGTGGACTTAGCTACTCTGGAGGACAGGCACATTATGCTCACTTACAGACTGGACAGGACCACAATCACAGAGCTGTGGGCCCAGTTGGAGCCTGACCTGATCTCATCTATCAATCATCCGACTAGGATCCCCTCTCTTGTGCAAGTGCTAAAAGTGCTCCATTTCTTGGCGGCAAGTACCTTCCAAGTGACAGAGGGCTTAGCATTAGGGATGTCACAGCCAGTGTTCTCAATTGTGCTGGCAAGAGTTTTGTCTGCCCTGGTAAAACAGATATGCAGCTACATATCTTTCCCCCAGGTGGAAGGTTTGGCCACTGTGAAGACTGGATTCTATACAAAGGGACATATCCACAATATCATTGGGGCGATTGACCAGACACATTTTGCATTTGTCCCCCCTCCACCCTGCCAGAATGAACAGGTTAACAGGAATTGTAAGAGTTTCCACTCCATGAATGTGCAGATGGTGTGCGCCTGGCTGACGAGTACATCTCCCACATCAATGCTACGTATCCTGGGTCGTTGCATGATGGCTTTGTCCTGAGGAATAGCAGTATCCCAAATGTGATGGTCCAACTACAGAGGCACAGGGTGTGGCTAATAGGTGAGCCTTGGTACCCACGCACTGTATGTTAGTGTATGCCCCTGGTGTTAACTTCATAGGATAGTGTGTGGCTAAATGTTGTCCCTCAATACCTGCAGGTGACTCTGGCAATCCAAACCTATCATGGCTTCTCAACCCTGTGAGGAATACCAGGACAAGGGCTGAAGAACGATATAATGAGGCACATGGGCGAACCAGAAGGATCATCGAGAGAACCTTCGGCCTCCTGAAGGCCAGGTTCAGGTGCCTCCATCTGACAGGTGGATCTCTGTGCTACTCACCCGAGAAGGTTTGCCAGATAGTAGTGGCATGTTGCATGTTGCAAACCTGACCCTCAGACTCCTATACCTTTTCTGCAGGAGGAGGAAACTGGAAATGCCACTCTGGCTGCAGTAGACCCTGATAACAGTGAGGATGAAGAGGCTATAGATGAGGCTGAGGACAACAGAACCACAGTTATCCGGCAGTACTTCCAATGACACACAGGTGAGTCAGTGCAACTTCACATTTCTATGACTATTGGTGTATTATGTGTGGCTGTGGCATGATGGCATTGCCCCCATTGCACCTCTACTTACTGTCACCTATGGATTATCATTTTACAGATGTTGGTGCAATGACAACTGTGTACTGATGTGCTGACTACAGCCAGCTACAGGTCATTATTTTTATGCTCTCACACTGCACAGTTCATTTGCAACGGATGGAACTGTTTCCATTAATACACTGTTTCAACACATGAGATACAAGTATTTGAGTTGTTTTCAAGAGTGTTTATTGTAGTGCTAATAAATTGAGGGGAAGTGCAATGGAATTGGGTGATGATGGAAGAAAGTCCAGATTATTATTCCAGCCTGTTTATAGCACAGGTGCCATAGGAAGGGGAGCACAGGCAATTCAAAGTGGACAATGTGACAGGGTGGGAGACAAGGGGGACAATCAGGAGAGTATCATGTCCTGGCAGTGGTCTTGGCAATTGCCTCTGGCTTCTGTCTGGGTTGCAGGGAATGTCGGCGGGTGGTTCACCTTCTGCAGAGGGAGGGGTGCTGGTGGCCTGTGGGTCCTGTGACGGGGCCTCGTGGACACTAGTGGCATCAGAAGTAGAGGGCTGGTCAATGGACTGGCAAGTGGTAGCTGGCCAGCTGGTGTGCTGTTGCCTCCATCATAATGTTGGCCATGTCTGCCAGCACCCCTGCTATGGAGATCAGGGTGGTGTTGATGGCCTATAAGTCCTCCCTGATCCCCTGATACTGTCACTTCTGCAGCCGCCTGTTCTCCTGCACCTTGTTAAGGATCTGATCTTTCTTGTCCTGGGATGTTTGGAATGCTCCCAGTATCTCTGAGAGTGCCTCCTGGAGAGTCGGTTCCCTGGTCCTGTCCTCCATCTGGCACTCAGCAGTCCCCCCAGTGTCCCTGTTGGCCTGTGCCGTTGTCCCCTGAACGGTGTGCCCACTACTACTGACCCCAGGTTCATGATTGTCTTGGGTATGTGGTGTGGCCTGGGGTCCCTGTACAGGTGGGCACATTGCTGATTGACATGTCCTGGGGACAGAGGTGTGGGTATGTTGGGTAGGTGCTGTGGTGTTAGATCCTGATCGGGGAAGGCTCTGTGGTAGTCTGTGAGTGGGCTTGGGTAACCGGCTGTTCCTTGGTCCCTGATGGGCCAGGTAGGTCATCCAGATCCTGAAGTCCAGAGTTACTGTCATCACTGGGGGCATCTTCTGTTGGGAGACTGGATAGTCGTGGCACCTCCTCTCTACTGACATTGGCTGGGTTACCTGTTGGGATGTAAGTGATGTATTATGCTTCATGTGTGTGACATATAATGTACATCCCTGGCTTCCCCTCAATCGTTGGTGCTGCCCTGCCACCATTTGCTTGTGTATGGTGATGTATTGTGGTATTGTTAGTTTACCTATGCTCTGCATGCTTTAGTGACGGGTGTCCATGCAGGGCTGGGAGGGGTGTCCATGCATTTGTATAGCATGCAGAGCCTGGCATTTTGGTTAGTCAAATGTGTTGGTGCAGTGTGTGGGATGGAGTCAAGTGATGGGATGAGGTTGAGGGGGTGTGATGACATGCAGGTATGGGGGTGATAAGTGTTAAATGTTGACTTACCAGTGTTCAGTCCTCCGGCTACTCCAGGGAGTCCCTCAGGGTGCAGTATTGCCAGTACCAGCTCATCCCATGCTGTGAGCTGTGGGGGAGAAGGTAGGGGTCCACCGCCAGTTCTCTGCATGGCAAGCTTGTGCCTTGCTGCTTTGGAACATACTTTCCCCGTAGGTCGTTCCACCCCTTCCTGATGTCATCCATTGGTCTTGGGTGCTGTCCCACAGCATTGACCCCGTCCACGATTCTCCACCATAGCTCCATCTTCCTTGCAATGGATATCTGCTGTACTTGTGCTTCAAACGTCTGTGGCTCTACCTTGACAATTTCCCCCACCATGACCCTTAACTCCTACTCAGTGAAACGGGGGTGCCTTTGTGGTGCCATGGGTGTTGTGTGGTATGTGTTGGTGAGAGTGTGTTGTTTAATGTGGTGGGGTGTGTGATGTGGAGTGCGTGAGGAATGCATGGGTGTGAGTGGTATGTTTGTCTAGTTGTCCCTGTGCTGTTTGTGTCAATCTCCTGGCAGTAGTTGTTGGTAAAGGGTTGTGGGTAATGTGGGTGTGTTTTTTATAGTGGTGTGGGTGTATGGATGTGGGGTGTGTATGACTGTCAGGTGTGTGTTTTTCGTATTGATGAATGTAGTGTTCTTTTGTATATGGGTGTCCATTCTGAGCGTGGTGGTATGTACCACCAATGTTTTACCGCCGTTGAATGTCCGCCGTGGTGATTCGTGGGCCATTATGTTATGGGCGTTGTTTTGTTGGAGTAATGGTATGGGTTTTGGAACTGCCAGTTTATCATTGACCTTTGGTTTAGCGGATTTGTGTATGTGGCTGTATTCTGTCGGATTGGTGTGTGTGTGTGTCATAATTTGGTGAATGGGTATTCGCCACCGCAGCAGTGTGTTGGCGGCCGTCAGCATAGTGGCATTTACCACCAATCTCATACTGAGGGCCTATGTCTTGTACTTTGAAGCAAATATAAAGTGGGCCCAAAAGTACTCCATCAGCTGATTACACCTTTTCAATCTAATAAGGCCCTCTATCATAATAATTTGAACTTCTGGCCGATCCCAGAATCAACAGAGCTAAAAACTCCTTGTCTATGAACCTGAGAAAGGAAAACAATTTCATTAGTTTTAGGAAGCAGTTCCAAACTTAACTTTTGCTGTAACCAGTCTTCATCTCACTTTAGCAATACCTATCAGCGCTGGGAAGCCCGGAGGTGGGTAACCATAAGCTTTATAGAATTGCTGAATAGAATAGAGTAGACTTGTTCCATGTAGTCCTGGCTTTATTTCTGCTACTCCCTTCTCTGGCACATGTATTGGATCTTCTTATACTAGTTCCATTGGCCTTGTTTTCCCTAGCCCTCCTAGTCCATGGCCCTTCTGCCCCATCCACCACCTAGTTCTTCTGGTCTTCTGGTTGTCTATTCTACCTTGTTCTAGTATATCTGACAATGGGCCCCTCCATCATTTGGGGAAAACCAAACACCTGGTCCAGCACACTCCACCCTCTAAGCCCCTGTAGCTTAAAACATTTATCAGAAAGAAATACAAAGATGTGGGGAGTAGTGCTTTATTAAACACACCCAACAGGTAAATCCTTATAATCTGAAATTGCATGTATTCTTCGATTTGTAAGATAAATAAAATCTCCATATACTTGATACATTCAATCACTGTACAATAAAACCATAATGATCAATTGAGGTCAAATCCTTAACAAAGTTTCAAACTCCATATAATCTTTAGACAGCATTAATCTTGCACCTCATAGTTCATAAAGAAACAGCACATGGACAGCCGAGTGATCAAAGAAACCATAACACATTTAGGTGGTCATTACAACCCTGGCGGACGGTGTTAAAGCTGTGGAAATACCGCAAACAGGCTGGCGGACAAAAAAAGGGAATTATGACCCTGGCGGAAACCGCCAACAAAGACAGCCACTTTAACACACCGCCCACCACGGCGGTACAGACAAGCAGCGCGGCGGTCCCCGCCAACAGACAGGCGGGAGACAATGTACCACCCACAGTATTACAACCCGCCAATCCGCCACCTTTTCCGGGGCGGATTCACAGTGGATAAAAACACGGCGGAAACAGCTTTTGCTATGGGAAAACGCTCACCTGAACATATCCCACGAGGAACGAGGACTCCATGGAGCCGGAACTCCAAATACTCCCTGCCCTTGTGTTTCTGCTCCTCTATGACCAACAGCCAACAGCTACGTAGGCGCCGAAGACAACGGTGAATACTGCCCCTACGACATGGGGGAGGCAAAAGTTAGGGGGACACCCCCACCCCCACCCTCGCGTATTACAACATACACACCAATGCATTCACAAAAAATCACAGTAACAACCCACAATCCCCCCGGAAGAATGAAAACACAAAGCGAAAATCGGTCAAACAATGTAATGTGCCAGTATACATGTCATACAAAAATATACAGATATATATTTGTAAATCAGTCATAATTATATACAATACGAGATGTACTGCAGATATGTACATAACAATGTCCGTGCACCATCAGTCCAAAAATGCATGGGCGAGGCCCACAAACGATACCTGACCACAATCGGAGAGAACACTGCCGGGGCATCAGATAGAAATACTACAGGCACCTCAGGGGGAAGGGAAGGGGGGGCACCTCAGCCGGATGACTGCAAAGCCAGATCCACGACGTGGCTCCTTGCCCATTTATGCCATCCTGGGAGTGCAAACCCACAGTCTCTCAAGTCTCTACAGTGGGTGGATTGCCCACTGTGCCATCCTGGGGAGTGCAAAGCCACAGTCTCTCAAGTCTATACAGTGGGTGGTTTGCCCACTGTGCCATCCTGGGGAGTGCAAAGCCACAGTCTCTCAAGTCTACACAGTGGGTGGTTTGCCCACTGTGCCATCCTGGGGAGTGCAAAGCCACAGTCTCTCAAGTTGATGCAGGTCTCTACTGGTACTGGGGGGGACTGGTGCCCAGACTGGATGAGTCTCCCCGTGAAAGGTCGTGTCCTGTCACTGTCCCAGCTGCACATGGGATAAGGATGCCTGATGTGGCGGTCCATTTATTCCCACCCGGTGCTTGCCCTGTTCAGCGGCGCTTTGCCATGGCGGTCTTTTCCCTGTTCAGCGGTGCTTTGACATGGCGGTTCAGGACTGTTCACTGTGCTTTGCCATGGCGGTCTTTGCCCTGTTCAGCGGTGCTTTGCCATGGCGGTCTTTGCCCTGTTCAGCGGTGCTATGACATGGCGGTTCAGGACTGTTCAGCGGTGCTTTGCCATGGCGGTCTTTGCCCTGTTCAGCGGTGCTTTGCCATGGCGGTTCAGGACTGTTCAGCGGTGCTTTGCCATGGCGGTCTTTGCCCTGTTCAGCGGTGCTATGACATGGTGGTTCAGGACTGTTCAGCGGTGCTTTGCCATGGCAGTCTTTGCCCTGTTCAGCGGTGCTTTGCCATGGCGGTCTTTGCCCTGTTCAGCGGTGCTTCGCATGGCAGTTCAGGACTGTTCAGCGGTGCTTTGCCATGGCGGTTTTTGCCCTGTTCAGCAGTGCTATGACATGGCTGTTCAGGACTGTTCAGCGGTGCTTTGCCATGGCGGTCTTTGCCCTGTTCAGCGGTGCTTTGCATTTGCGGTCTTTGCCCTGTTCAGCTGTGCTTTGTCATGGCGGTTCAGGACTGTTCAGCGGTGCTTTGCCATGGCGGTCTTTGCCCTGTTCAGCGGTGCTTTGCCATGGTGGTCTTTGCCCTGTTCAGCGGTGCTTTGCCATGGCGGTTCAGGACTGTTCAGTGGTGCTTTGCCATGGCGGTCTTTGTCCTGTTCAGCAGTGCTATGACATGGCGGTTCTGATAAGGACATTGGTGTGTGGCATGAAGTTTTCTACACTGGACATTGGTGTGTGGCATGACGTCTTCTACACTGGACATTGGTGTGTGGCATGACGTTCTCTACACTGGACATTGGTGCGTGGCATGACGTTCTCTGCACTGGACATTGGTGTGTGGCATGACGTTTTATCATTGCCCAGCGGGGCTGTGGTAGCCGGGGCCCTCCAGGGCACTGACTCCGGCGGTGGCGGTGGTCTCCTGACCAGTGACGATACTTGGGCCCTCCTGGGCTGTGACTCTGGCAGTGGTCTCTGGACCAGTGACAATACTTGTGCACCTCCTGGGCTGTGACTCTGGTGGTGGACTCTGGACCAGTGACAATACTTGTGCCCTCCTGGGCTGTGACTCTGGCAGTGGTCTCCTGACCAGTGACGATACTTGGGCCCTCCTGGGCACTGACTCTGGCGGTGGTCTCCTGACCAGTGATGATACTTGGGCCCTCCTGGGCTGTGACTCTGGCAGTGGTCTCTGGACCAGTGATGATACTTGTGCCCTCCTGGGCTGTGACTCTGGCGGTGGTCTCCTCACCAGTGACGATACTTGGGCCCTCCTGGGCACTGACTCCGGCGGTGGTCTCCTGACCAGTGACGATACTTGGGCCCTCCTGGGCTGTGACTCTGGCGGTGATCTCTGGACCAGTGACGATACTTGTGCCCTCCTGGGCTGTGACTCTGGCGGTGGTCTACTGACCAGTGACGATACTTGGGCCCTCCTGGGCACTGACTCCGGCGGTGGTCTCCTGACCAGTGACGATACTTGGGCACTCCTGGGCTGTGACTCTGGAGGTGGTCTCTGGACCAGTGACGATACTTGGGCCCTCCTGGGCTGTGACTCTAGTGGTGGTCTCTGGACCAGTGACGATACTTGGGCCCTCCTGGGCTGGGACTCTGGCGGTGGTCTCTGGACCAGTGACGATACTTGGGCCCTCCTGGGCTGTGACTCTGGCGGTGGTCTCCGGACCAGTGACGATACTTGGCCCCCCCTGGGCTTTGACTCTGGCGGTGGTCACTGGACCAGTGACGACGGTGCTGGCGGTTGTGTCTCGACCGCCGGAAATGATGGCACACTTCTCCACCGTGACACTCACAACAGGCTGGGCAGACTTCCTCTGGCCCTTCCCCACCTTTGGTGGAGTCACAGCTGACTCTCCAATCCCCTTGGAACCCATGTCAGTTGTTTTCCCACCAGGATTCTTAACACGGTCCCATCGTCCACTATCCAATTTTAGAGCCTTTACAGGGGGTGGGCTGCCAGTGCCTTGGCTCTGGGTCCTTCTGCCTGCCCTGGTGGCCGGTGCACTCCACAAACCTTGAACAGGCACCACTGGTATTGGAGGCATTTTGGCTGAGGCGCTACGACGGGACTGATGAATTGGAGGGGGAGTGGGGGCAAAAAGGTCAACTTTACAGAGGGACAGTTTCTGACGAACACTGGGATGGGTAGCTGGAGGGGGTCTGGGAGTGGAGGAAGAGGAGGTGGTTGTCGGAGGTGTCACTTTAGCTGTTTTGGGTGCAGGTGCAGGTACTGGAGGCTGTTGTGAGGTGGATGGATGTTGGGTGAGTGAGTGCCGGTGTTTGTGTACTTTGGGAGGGGGTGTCACAGACACACTGGGAGAGGACACAGGGGACGTGTAAATGGCAATGGAGGTGGTGAGTGCAGGTGAGCGGGGTGTGGTGCTGGGTGTCCTGGTGCGATTCATGGTGCCTGTAGATGTGGTGCATGCAGGTGTGTGTAGACGAGACTGGGAGGGAGGAGGGAGAAGAGGAGGAGGGGGACACAGTGGAGGCAGTGGATGTTGCTGTGTCTGTAGGTGGGTGAGGCCTGCATGAGTGCCTGTGGTGTGTGTGGTGCCTATGTTTGCTTGAGCTACTTGTGTGTGTTGACCTGTGTGCATGCTGGTCTGTAGGTGTGCTTGGGATGGGCTGGGGTACAGAAGATTGGGTCTGGGTGGAGGAAGTTGGAGGGGGGAGGCTAGACACAGGGACAATGGCTGCCATCAGTGCTGAGGCCAGAGATTGCAGGGTTCGCTGAAGGACAGCCTGACCAGAATGAATGCCCTCCAGGAATGCATTACTGTGTTGCAACTCTCGTTCTACACCCTGGATGGCATTCACAATGGTAGACTGCCCAACAGTGAGTGACCTGAGGAGGTCAATGGCCTCCTCACTGAGGGCAGCAGGGGTGATTTGGGCAGGGCCTGAGGTGCCTGGGGCGAAGGTGATGCCCACCCTCCTGAGTGAGCGGGCACGGGGCGAAAGCTGAGGGGCTGCTGGGAGGGTGGGGCTGGTAGGGGAGGTGGCGGCTATACCTGTAGAGGTGGGGGGCACAGATGGTGCCGTCACCGCAAGGGAGCCCACATCGTCGAACCAGTCCGTGTCGCTGCTTGGTGATCCGGTGGCCGACGTGAAGCTCCCCTCGCCCTCCGTCCCACTGGTGCATTCAGAGTCCGTGGTGTGGCCCTCCATAGCCATGTGGGATGCAGCTCCCTTGTGTTCCTGTGCCACTGTACCTCCGCCTGTTGATGCTGATGTACAAAAGGACAGGGAGAGCAGAAAAAGGGGGGGAGACAGAAGAAAGAGAGTTTTAGTGCATGGCATACCGCTACCGTTGGCGGAAAAGACAAACGCAGCAGCCCCCTGCATTACGCCGCGCTCCTGCCCTCTGCACATGCAATTTCTGGGATATGGCCGATATGGCAATGGTGGACATCTGCGCACATGGATGCCACATGGGCAACTATACCCGACTTGGCACTCTGCTGAGGTGGGGTAGAGTGCCACATGGCCTACATTACGGAGGGGCCTTGCCTACCTAACTCGCCCTGGCCTAGGGACACCCACAGCCCACTACCCCCACCCAGACACCTCCACTGCACGCAAAGTCCGCAGAATGAGAGTGTACTCACCCCCTTGTGTCTGCTGTGATGCCCTCAAGCACCCATCCAACTCCAGGTAGGCCACCGCCAGGATCCGGAACATCAGGAGGGTCATGGTGCGACGGGCACCCCTCCCACGCTGGGAGGCCATCCCCAGCTGAGCCTCCGCCGTCTTCTTGCTGCAGCGGCGTATGTCCTCCCATCTCTTACAGCAGTGGGTGCCCCGTCTCTGGTGGGCCCCCAGGGTCCGGACCTCCTTGGCGATGGCACGCCAGATGTCCCTCTTCTGGTGGGCGCTGACCTACATGACATGCACAAGGGAAGATGAACAGTCATTACCAACTGCACCGTCGTTGTGAGTGGCCCCCTCCCTACTCTGGCCATTTGGCCCATTCATTCACATGCATTAATGTTCTATGAACTCTGCCCCCTTCCCTCTTCCAACCAGCCCTCTCCACCCAGGCCTAGCCCATACAACGTGCTCCCTGTGTACTAACCTGTTGGTCTGGAGGACCGTAGAGTAGCGTGTACTGGGGGAGGACCCCGTCTACCAGTTTCTCCAACTCCTGTGCAGTGAAGGCAGGGGCCCTTTCCCCAGACGCAGCAGCCATCGTCGCTTCCAGACCGAGGTAACAGCTGCACTTGCAGTGTAGGTCCTCTCCTGTCGAAGGTCAGGTATCTAGTGATTGAACAGATAGAAAATGGCGGTGACGTCTGTGGCGGTGACGTCCGCGGCGGTGCGCATCATGTAAAAAAAAAAATAATTAGCACTTGTATAGCGCACTACTCACCCGTTAGGGTCTCAAGGCGCTGTACTCATACCGCTATGGAACTCCTCCTGGCTTTTCCCTGTGAGGCGCCCACTCCTGAGCACCCCCAGGGTGAAGCCAGGCATCCAAGCGCTGTTGGGGCCGTTGTGGAGATTAAGCAAGCTATTGCCCAGAGTTGCAGAGTGGGACCCATGAATTAGATTAGGCACCGAGGCGAGAATTATCTGGTCAAGGGGAATTGAGCCCAAGACCTTCCGAAGCGGGACTTGAACCCTGGTCTTGAGCCAGATCTCTGCTTCAGGGTCTGCCGCTCTAACCATTGAGCCACACTTCTCCACGAGTCATCACCACCAGCGCACCTGTTCATTGGCTCCTGGGACCCATAGGGTCCAATGTTAACCAATGCAGCATTGCGCCGCGGTCTACGACCGCCTACCACGACGGTGTGCAACGCCAGCGCAGTTACCCCACAATCCCATTGGCCCACTTTAGAGGTCAGACAGCCGCCATTTCAGGGGCCCACATGGCTTCATTTACTACTGCGTCACACATAGCTAGGCCTACACTCAACACACATACAGGAAGGGTTTTGTGAGTGGTGTAGTCTTGTGTGTAACTGTGGGTACATACCTGGAGGAATAATGACTGGTTCTTCGCTGTTGTCCTTCGTAGGCACCGTCAGCTGGGACATATGAGAAGATGGCGGAATCCTCCGGTGTACCGACCGCTGGTGGACCTGTAGACAATGGAAGATAGACATGTCATTGTAACCTACCGGTTTGACCGTGCAACAATCCAGGAACTATGTACCCAGTTGGAGCAAGACCTGATGTCACCAATCCGCCATCCGACTGGAATCCCCCCTGACTTGCAGGTGCTGTCAGTGCTCCATTTCCTTGCAAGTGGCTCTTTTCAGACAACTGTGGCCATGGCATCAGGGATGTCTCAGCCTATGTTTTCCAACGTGTTGTCCAGAGTGTTGTCTGCCCTGCTGAAACATGTAAGGAGATACATCATTTTCCCTCAGGTGGAGGATTTGCCTACAGTGAAAGGTGACTTCTATGCCCTTGGACATATCCCCAACGTCATAGGTGCTATTGATGGGACCCATGTAGCTCTGGTCCTCCCCCACAGGAGTGAACAGGTGTATAGGAACCGGAAGAGTTATCATTCAATGAATGTACAGATGGTCTGTTTGGCAGGCCAGTACATCTCCCAGGTAAATGCTATGTTCCCTGGCCCAGTGCATGACGCCTACATCCTGCGGAATAGCAGCATCCCTGATATGATGGGTGAACTCCAGAGGCACCGTGTATGGCTATTGGGGGACTCTGGTTACCCCAACCTGTCCTGGCTATTGACCCCAGTGAGAAATCCCAGGACCAGGGCAGAGGAACGGTACAATGAGGCCCATGGGCGGACTAGGAGGGTGATCGAACGCACCTTCGGCCTCCTGAAGGCCAGGTTCAGGCGCCTCCATATGACAGGTGGATCCCTATTCTACTCACCGAAGAAGGTGTGCAACATCATCATCGCCTGCTCCATGCTCCATAATTTGGCTTTGTGACGCCAGGTGCCTTTTCTGCAGGAGGATGATCCCGATGTCAGTGTTGTAGCAGCTGTGGAGTCTGTGGAGCCTGTGGACAGTGATGAGGATGAAGCTGAGGAAGAAGACGACGACAACAGGGAGTCAGTCATACAGCAATATTTCCAGTGAGACACAGGTGAGAAAATTTTCATTTTTACCATTACATTAACTTTCACACGTCTACCTCTATCCTGTTTCTCGATTTAAATCACTATTTGGTAACTGAGTTGTACCCTTCCATTATGGTTTCACAGGTGTGGTTACCTACGTGTCAACTGCTTGCATCCTTCAAGGGCTTGTGATGTGTGACATAGGTATGTTAGCTTTACAATGGTAAACCCATTATGACACTGTGATTGATAATACATTTTTACTAAATTACAGACTGACTCCAGATTGTTTTGTGTTTCAAGGGTGTTTATTGAAGTGCTTAGAAATGGGAGGGGGTTGTAAAATGAGGATGGGTGATGGCGGAGGACTGTCCATGGCAGAGTCCAGTCTATTAGTCTCACAGGTGCACTGTCCATCTGGGCATAGGAAGTGGAGCTGGGGCAGTTTAGGTATGGACAGGGTAACAAAGTGGGACAGTGGGAGGACAATCAGGGTGGTCTCATTTCCTGGCGGGGGTCTTGCCATCTTGCTCTGTCCTGTTCCTGGATCTCAGGGACCGCTTGCGTGGTAGTTGTCCGTCTGCAGGGGGTGGGGTGCTGGTGTGGTGATCCTGTGGCGGGACGTCCTGTCCACTAGCGCCGGCGGAGGTGGTGGGCAGTTCATCATCCTGGCTAGTGTCAGGGGCCCCTTGGAGTGCCACGGTGTCCCTCAAGGTCTGCTGTATGTCCTTCAGCACCCCTACGATGGTGCCCAGGGCGGAGCTGATGGTCCTGAGCTCCTCCCTGAACCCCAAATTCATTTCGTCCTGCAGGCGCAGGGTCTCCTGCAACTTGTCCAGGAACGTCGTCATCATCTCCTGGGAGTGGTGGTATGCTCCCATGCTGGAGGATAGGGCCTCGTGGAGAGTGGGTTCCCTTGGCCTGTCCGCCCCTTGTCGCACAGCAGCCCTCCCAGTTCCCCTGTGTTCCTGTGCCTCCGTCCCCTGGACCGTGTGCCCACTACCACTGCCCCCAGGTCCCTATTGTTGTTGGGATCGTGGGTTACCCTGGGTGCCCTGTAGTGGTGGACACACCGCTGATTGACCTGTCCTGGGTAGGGAGGTTTGGGCCCGCTGGGTGGGTGCTGTGCTGGTGTTACCAGAGGGTGGAAGGTCAGTGTTGGGCTGTGCCTGTGCAAGGGGAACCGACTGTCCCGAGGCCCACGATGGTCCAGGCTGGTCATCAGGATCCAGTAGGGCAGAGCTGCTCTCGTCACTGTGGGCCTCTTCTGGGGGTGGAGTGGTGTTGTCTGGACCCTCTGGTGTGGTGACGGTCCTTCGGGTTCCTGCAGGGGCATAAGAGCATGTGTGTGTGTAATGGTGTGCAATGGGTGGGTGTTTGTGTACCCCAGTGCAAGCATTCCTGTGTGTGGGGTTGTGTGGTGATGGTTGGGGGGTGTACTGGGTACGTGCAGTGGGCATGCTTTAGTGAGGGGTGTCCCTGCTTAGTTGTGTCATGCAGGGCTTGGTGTTGGGATAGGTGGTTTGTGTCATGGGTACATTAGTGAGGAGTTGTAGTGATAGGGGAGGGGGTGAGGGAGGTGGTGTGTGATAGCATGCAGGTAGGGTGGGGGATATGATAGTTAAGAATTGACTTACCAGTGTCCCATCCTCCACTGACTCCTGCGAGGCTCTCGGGATGCAAGATGGTCAAGACTTGCTCCTCCCATGTTTTTAGTTGTGGGGGAGGAGGTAGGAGTCCGCCGCCAGTCCGCTGTACCACGATGTTGTGCCTGGAGACCATTGAACGCACCTTCCCCCGTAGGTCGTTCCAACTCTTCCTGATGTCCTCCCTATTTCTTGGGTGCTGTCCCACTGAGTTGACCCTGTCGACTATTCTGCGCCATAACTCCATCTTCCTGGCTATTGATGTGTGCTATACCTGTGAGCCAAATAGCTGTGGCTCTACCCGGATGATTTCCTCCACCATGACCCTGAGCTCCTCCTCGGAGAAGCGGGGGTGTCTTTGGCGTGACATGGGGTGGTGTGGGTGATGTGTGGGGTGGTGTATGTGGTGATGGTTGTGGTGAGTGTAGTGGTGTGTGGTGTTTTGTGCGTGGATGTTGTGTGGGTGATGGTGTTGTGTGCCTCTGTGTAGTGGGGTTGTCTATTCTATGCTCTCTCTCTGTCGCCTTCGTCTCGAATTTTTGGTCGTAGGGGTTTGTGGGTGATGTGGGTGTGTGTTTTATAATGTATTGAGTGTGTGGGTGTGTTGTTTGTATGTGTGTCAGGTGTGTGTATTTGGAATTGTCCAATGTGGCGGTGTTTTGTATATGTGTGTGTATTTTGAGCGCAGCGGTGTGTACCGCCAATGGAATACCGCGGTTGAAAGACCGCCGCTTGGATTCGTGGGTCGTAATAGCATGGACGTGTTTCTGTTGGCGTGGAGGTGGAGGATTTGTTTCCGCCAGTTTATCACTGACCTTTGGTGTGGCGGTCTTGTGTGGGTGTCTGAATTTCGGCGGATTCCAAGATGTGTGTCATAATAGCTGTGGCGGAATGCCTCCGCCGCGGCGGTGTATTGGCGGTCTTCTGCACGGCGGTAAGCGCCTTTTACCGCCAATGTTGTGATGACCCCCTTAGGCCCTTATTATGACAGTGACGTTAAAAACTGCCTACCAGCGCGGCGACGACTGCCAAAAGACTGTCGCCGCGGCTACTAGCCGTCCACCGTATTATGACTGTAGTTGGAATTCTGCCAGAAGGATGGCAGGATTCCGGCTGCGGTTATGCCAGCTGCAGCACCATGCTTGTAGACTGCTGCAGACCGTATCATGACCCATGATACAGCCTGGCGTTCTGGTGGCAGATGCCCCATCCTGTCTCCTGCCAGAGTACTCCCTGAAATCAGGAAGTTGGGTGCTCCGACAGGGGAGGGGGGTGGGGGTTGTTGTGTGTGTGTAGAGGTGGTGTGTGTATGTGTTTGTGTGTGCGTGAATGCAGGTGTGTGTTGCGTGTGGTATGTGAGTGCATGTGTGGACATGTGAGTGTGTGTATTGTGTGTTGTGTGAATGCATGTGTGCTTGTATGTATGTCAGTGTGTGTGGATGTATGCATGAGTGGGTGCATGTGGGTATGAGTGCGTGTATGAGTGTGTGTGATGGTGCGTGAAGGAGCGTGCAATTTGGGGGTGGGTCTGGAGGTGGGTCTGGGGGGGAAATCTGGGGAAAGGGGCAGGGAAGACCCCTATCAATGAAAGGGAAGGTATTCCCTGTCATTGATAGTGCCTACCACCATGGTTTTTGTGGCGGTAAGGAGGCCACAAAAACCATGGCAGTAGGTGGGCTCATAATCCCACGGGCTGGCGTTTGGCTTGAGCTAAACCGCCAATGTCATATTGTGGTGAAAAATACCACCAGCCTGTTGGCAGTACGTTTCTCCATAATACCGCCATCTGCCAGGGTCTCAATGAGGGCCTTAATGAGCTATTCACAGTTCCACTGTACCGGCCGCATGTTCTTAGACATGCAAGGCTTAATCTTTGAGACAAGCAACTGCTACTGAGACCTGGTTTTTGAGCACCCACTCCTCACTTTTCCCTCGTTTTCACTGCTTTCTCCATGCTTTTCATCTGTTTTTTGTGTGTCTTCTCCTTGCTTTTCTCTCATTTTCACTGCTTTAGTCTTGCTTTTTCCTGTGTTTTTTGTGTTCCTTCCCCCTGATTTTATTTAATTGTCACTTCTTTCTCCTTGCTATTTCCCTATTGTTTTGTGTGCCTTGTCCTCACTTTCCCTCATTCTCACTGCTTTCTCCTTGCTTTTCCATCATTGTTTTGTGTGCCTTCTCCTTGCTTTTCCCTTCTTCTTACTGCTTTCTTCTTGCTTTTGCCCCAATTTATTGGGTGCTGTCTCCTTGCATTTCCCTCATTTTCAACATAAGAAATCAATAATCTCCATACTCCAAATTGATTTAAAATCATGAATCCATTCTTTACGATCTCCTAAGTACCTTCTTTCCTAATCATATCAACTCTTCACCACACAACATTGTGTCGCTTTTGGTCTCCTCAAAGATCACTCAAGATTCAAATATCCACAGTAAAGAGTATTAAGCATGCAAATTCTTCAAAATGTTTCATCCATAGTTTCTGAAAACATTGATGAAAGGACGATAAGGATTCATGAGCGCCTCACATTCCTGGTCATTCTTATCTACGGTCTCAAGGTCCTGTTGTCCTGGTTCTTTCTAGTTATTGTCTTCCTGCAGGGTCAGATTGATAAGGCAGGCACTCTGGCAATGGAGGATGGGCCAGTATCTGAGATGCAGCAGAGGGCGGCTTTTCTGGGAAGCGTGATTCACGATTTGGGCTGCGTCTGTGCTGTTCAGATGCTGTAAGTGGCCCAATGGGGGCCTGATGCCCAAACTGGGTCAGAGACAGATGAGCCTCTATTACCTCCCTTTTATCAAGGAGGCGGAGATGTCATTCCCAGTCTATCACTGGCCCGGCCCATTAAAGTATGCAGGCAGGGGGCCTGAGCAGAGGTGGCCTTGCTTAACTGCATAAAGAGTCCAGACAGGATTTGCATTATTTTAAATCTCAGTAAGGTTAGAAAACATGCCTCTTTTAGACAATCCTCTCCCTTCTTTTCATAATACTTTGAACACTGAAGCAGTGTTCCATGAAAAGCTGCAATCCTAAACTGTGAGCCAATTTTTTAGGGTGCCGGGCCTATTTTGCATCCCAATCCAACCCTGTCTCCCTAACCCTAGTCCTTTGCTTCTGGCCCTTTGGCCCTCCTTGATCTAATGTCTGTAGACTTGGGCCTTCTATCACTGACTGAAGTACAAAATATCTGTGCCATATCCTGAAGCTTCTGTTTGATTTCTACATTTCTTATTTGAAAATTAAAATTACATAAATGTTTTTATTCAAAATTGATTTACGATTTTTTTCATCTGTAGACAGCTTAGCTTAATTCATATGCATACCTTTTTACAAACTATTGTACATTTGTATATGCACTTACTTTCATACACTTCAAACATGTTGCCTCTCCATTACAACGTGGCCATCACACTACCATTACATGTAGTCTCTTTTATACTTTATGGCCAACTAAACCAAGACCACCTTCACGCTATTTATCTGGCCAATGGTTAAATTGTACATCATTTCTACTACTTAGTCTATGGATGGCTAAACAACTGAAATTATATATTATTTTTCCAGTCGGTAGGTGAATAGTGGAGAATTTGGACTATTTGGCTGGCTGCCATTCAAGTAGAAACAAAACGTGAGCCCATTGTCCACCTTAGCATTCCTGGATAAATGCTGAATTGTAAAAAAGAGCACTGATAGTGGATGCACAGAGCTTAGTGCAAAATGCACCACATGCTGACATTAATGTGCCTGTGTGCCGGCTTTAACGGCAGTTGGACTGTAGAGAGAAGGGACAGGGGGTTTCAAGCATAGCAAGTGTAAAGCACCCTGTTCCCGTTCAGCAGCGAGGTGCCGCCAATTTTGTGTTGAATATCCAGGCAGCCCCAGCTGTTCACTGCTCAAAGCTTCTAATCCCAGATTCATGTCTGCCAAAAGCATCCCAAACAGTGGTATACGAAGGGTACCAATGGCCCCAGTCAAGCAGAGAAAAAGCCCACCCATAAATTATGTTGGGTGGCAAAATGTAGCAGTAATGATGGTTCAGTGGGTTCCTCCGACTTCTGGGCTGTGATGCCACTGCATCATTGATCGCTATGACCATGCTGTCCATAGAATTCTTTCATGATTCTCTCTTTCTCCTCTCTTGTATTTCAACTGACAGAGGGGCAGAGAAGGGCATAAAGGGGAGGGGAGAGAGAGAGAGAGAGAGAGAGCAAGAGAAACAGAGTCTGATAGATAGTTAAGCATAGATAGAGATAGATAGATAGATAGATAGAAAGATAGATAGATAGATAGATAGATAGATAGATAGATAGATAGATAGATAGATATGTCTAGATAAATAGGTACATGTATACAGTAGATAGGAATGGACAGACAGAGACAGATGTAGGCAAATAGGTATAGAGTAGATAAATGGATATAGGCCGAGATACAAAGATATGTGTAGATAGGTAAGGTCTAGGTAAACAGAGATCAAGATAGATTAAATGGCAAAAAAGTTTGCATGTGAACTAAAAAGCTTCACTGCACCCCGTGCTTCCGTGCCTGCCATGGGCCTCCTTTGCTCGCTGTGTGTATTCTAGCCCTCTACATCCCACATTCCCCTCTACCTTGCCAAGAATTAACACTTATATGGCAAGTCCCAGGCAACCACTTACAAAAAATTCAGTGCTGATGGCCTGATATGTAACATATAGCTGGTTCACGGAAAGCCGGGGCTTCTTCTCCTCCCGTCCCAGTGCCATTGGCAGATAAGCCCTTGATCCCAAAGACCAATGCAGGAAGGTCCATGGAAAATTGCAAGGTGGCATAAAAACCCCATCTAGAGAGAGAGAGAGAGAGACATGCACTGAATAAGACAGTATCCATGGCTGAAGCTTGTGTGCATGGACGGTGTCTAGTCTGTTGGTGCTTCTCCAATAATTGAAGGTCGTCAGAAGTGCTTAATTTGTAAATGAAGGAGTGCCTAGCCCAAAGCTTTGCTCAGAATCCCATACTCAGCAGTGCTTACTTTGTAAAAGAATAAGTGCTATGCCCAAAATAAACCATTCAATCGCCAATGATGGGGTTCCAGCGCTCAGAACCTCACCACTGGTGATTGAATGGTTTCTTTTGGAGCTCTATTAAATCTCTCAATCATACCATTGGTTTCAATGTGCATAGTTTGTGAGTGAAAACACTTCAATTAAAAAGTTATGTCATAGCAATAAACGTCAACTGTACTCAATTGTCAGTTAACAAACACTTAGGATTGCTTTCTCTCGCAAAGACTTCAGAGAAAAATGTAATAACCATGGAAGTGGAAATACCATGAATAGTTTTCACGTCACCTGGAATATCTATTCATATGGACAAACAAACACAAACTAATTTGAATGACAAAGGGCTTACAATATCAAAAACTGCCACATCCTGAGACCCTTCAGATAATCGCTCTACAAGTCGTAGGAGTGGAACTCAGTTTCTTCGTCTTATCCCTTAGTCTGTGATCCATACATTCTCACACTAACCACTCAGTTTGGAGAGGCCATCCCAGCCACCACTGAGAGGGTCTTAATTTTTTTTTTTGGCATTAGTCATGCCTTGATGTCCCTCATCAGCAAAAGCCAACACATTCTCTCTTATGCATTCAGGAGCCACAAGCCTAGAACCTCTGAACTATAAGCCCCCTTCCATTGAGAGTTCATAAAGAATCTTACCACACCATTTGCCGACTGCTTCAACATTTCCATTACATTCACCAATAGAAACTAATTCACACACCTCTTTCAAAATGGTATCCTTATCCATCTCTGATAGCCACACTTCATGTGAAATGCAACCCAACATAATCACACACACAAGTCAACTCAAGTATTTTATTATGTTTTGGCACCCCAAAGAAGACCACAAAAATATGACCAAACCGTACAAAACCACTAATGATAAAAATAGTACAAGTTTATAAAATACTCAGAGGGCCATGCAGACTTGCTGCCATCCTCTACGGTACAAACCCAAATGCAAGTAAAGAGTGAATGCAAAAAATGTCAATGTAATAAGCAAAGCAAAACTTAAACAGTACAATAAACAGTATTCTTAATACCGTGTCAGGATAAACAGTAAAAAATAGACAAATAAAGTACAGTAGAAGCTAAAGAAAGATGAATTTAACATTATAAGAAAATACTAATACAATACTTCTTTTATAGGCTATATAGTCCAGCTTATACATATGAAGAGCAATTGTATGAGGCTTATGCTACCTTCCCCAGACGAATACAGAACAAAGCATTTTGTACAAAACACTTATAATATATGAATGCATTTAATAAAAAATATTTTAAAAGTGTTTAAAAAATTTACAAAAATTTGTGCAATCTGTTTCAGTTCAAGGGGCAAATAAGCATTGGTGAGCTTCCGCTGCGGCGGTTATATTATACTTTATAAACAGTGGTCTAAACAATCGGCAACGCAGTGAGTGAAGAGATGCACAAATATCACATGATTTAGATCTTGGACATAACTCAGACAAAGATCATAGAGCCTCGCATCCCTAAGTATACCCTTCAAAGCTCCAATAATAACTCATAGTGAAAGCAAATTTGACCTTAATAATAAAATTATTCTACGCACACTACGGAGAAGGTTCCATTAAACATAAAGTTGAGTTGTTTTACAGATACTGCTCTCTGCAACAAACTCATTCCATGCATGATGAGTACAAAGCAGAATATCCCTTTTCTGACTCGCTTCATCAATGGATTTTTAAAATAAGTTTTGTAAAAGAAACCTGGGGAGAGGTGCCGTCTTATTATGACCAATATCAAACATATCCAAGCTCGCAAATATTTTGTAAAGAGGGCACTCTTTTCCTTCAAGCTGTAAAATATGTCATGTTTTCATGATGCACGGATGGCACATCGAACAATATTCAGTAAGTTGTTCCCTCACTTTGTAACAGCTGCCATAGCAAACACAGTTGCAGAAAGAAGTCCAAATTCAAGCTGGAGAGGGAAAGGGCAGCCAGATGGTTCAAATTACAAATTCGGCATCAAATACGCCCTTCAACCGTCTAAAAAAAGGAACAATAGTGCACCTCCACTACTTCACAAGCATAGCCCAACGAGGTTGGTATTTTAATCTTATAGACTGTATTAAGATGGGCGAAATGCCTTTGACGACAACACTTATGCAATCTACTAATAGCTGAGGCTTGGGCCAATGCCTCTCTTCTACAATGACTAATATGATCATTATTGAGACAATTACTAGAGAAAATGATACCAAGGTATGGGTGAAATGTCACCACTTTTAGAATGTCATTCTTCAAAAACCAATAGAGACCTTTTCTGACTCTACACCCCTGGGACCTAAAAACCATAACTTTGCTCTTAAAAATGTTTATTTTTTCAGAAATGTTCATCTGCGCTAATTCCTAGCTCAGCAAAACTCCTCTGTAATCCTGGACAACTAACATTCATTACTCTAATTAGGTGGATCCCCTTTTGCTCGTCCAACCCTACAGGGTAAATCATGGGTGTAAAGAAGGGGTGCAAGTAAGAACCCTTGCTCAAAGCCATTTGTGCCTCCTCTTTACTGGACAAATCCTGATTCTCTCCCATCAGGACATGAGTCCAAGTGGAAGAGTGCAGGGCAATAACTAGCCTAAGGAGGTCAGTCGAAATCCCCAGTGCAGACAATTTCCTCCACAATAGAGCCAGAGTATATAGGCATGCCCTTCCCTACAGGGTACTTTTCAATATGCTTTAAGAGAGACGTAATATTAACACCGATTCCACAGTTCTTACGAAAACCGGCCTGCTCAGGGGGAATGATATTATTACCAAAAGACCAATACTGGAGATAAAGAAGAATACTTTTAGCAACACTTTCCTAATTGCATCTAATAAGGCAGTATGCCTACAACTAGCAAGAGAGGTTTTAGGACCTTTTCTGTATAATGGTACACCAACACTTTCCTTCCAGGACAGTATGACCCCAGTCCGATAACACTATTGAAACACAGCACACAAAAAAAATCCCATGCAGGGACTTCTTGTTGAATATGAGATATCAGAACCTAAACAGGGCCGTTGCCCCTGAGGACCTCGCGCCCTTGATCATATCCTCTATCTCTTTGCAGGAGGGCGGACTGAATATATACAGTGAGTCAGCCTCAATGTTAACCTCCAGATGTACATTACAGCTAGAATTAGAGGCAAATAATTGCGAGGCATACTGAGACCACTCTTCATCAGAAGTAGGAACAGCCTCAGCCTTTACTCTAGAGTCACAGTACGGGCTATTAAAGTCCAATATCTATGTGAATCATGAGAGTAGGCAGCTGCCCTCAACGTTATCCATTTCTGGCCCTCCTCCTTCCTACTTCAGACACCTTCACTCTAGTTCTTACACCCTTCAAACAATTGAGTTCCTTTTGCCTTGATACTGACAGCCACTTAAACTGTTTCCTTACCAAGGAATTAATAATACAATTCACCTTTTTTACTGTGTAAGCAATAATCACACGTGGCTGAGCTCTAATACTTCTAACTTTACTCTGAAAGGTACAAAAAAGGGACAGCTACTTTTCAAACCAGGGAATCAGATTATCTAAAGAAGTATCAAACAAGCCTAAACTCACTGTTTTTATATGAGGCCAGATTCAGAATACTATTTCTAGACCAAAAGGTGAGCCCATTTGTTTTTTTTATAAACTACAGTACCTTTCCTGAGGTTTCAGAAGTCAAGCACCTTGAACTCTAACTCAGTGACCACCAAAAGAATACCTACATCACTGAGGTCCATCCTCAATACCTCAAACTAGATAGAGGCTCCAAACATTTTATAAGATACCACTGTATAATCAATTAATGAATGCCCTCAAGAGGAATAAAAAGCAAAAGAAGCTGGGGAATCCTCAGGGAATCTGCCATTAAGGGCAATAAGTTAATTTGATCATAAGCTGTCTGAAAAGCATAAACCCTGCATATCTGATCAACTTTTTCCAGGAAAGGTAAACTCAGAGATTTACCATACTATTCCACTTCCAGAGATTGACACTTTAGCATTAAAGTCCCCCACAATAGGGTAAACAATCTTCTGTGACACTAACAATGTGTATGAAAGAGTGCACAGTAGCAACTCGGGCATCATGAGATCTCCGGGGGGGGGGGGGGTATAAACATTTGCCAACAGAAAAGTTACGGACCACCTGTCACACTGGACAGAGATCATTTTAAGCAAAGGGATAGTTTTGAAGGATGAATACACACCTCAGAATTCCAATTTATATTGCTTCTCAATAAACTAGCAATACTTTCACTGGTGTGGCCTTTTACCAAATGTTTTACTGCAAAGGAATAGACAAAGTCATCCTCATAGTTAAAATTGGCACATATCCAGGTTTCCTGCAAGCAAACAATCAATAGACTGAGACACTTGGTAAAATAGAATTTGGAATAAAACTGTCCTCGCCATATTCCAAGAAAGAAGTTTGTCCAAAGGGCTGCCTCTACAGCATAGGAAGTTTTGTATTGCTTTTTGCAGCGTTCAATCACACATATCTTAATCTCATCTTCCTTCCAACAAGTAGCACAGTTCCCATGTAAGGCGGTGCTCATTAGCCTTGACAAAACTCAACTGCCTTATTGGCTACCCTAGGGCTATATTGGTCTTCAAAATGAAAATCTTGCAGTGCAATTATCCATTTGCCAATACAAGTTGAAATACAATCCAAGACCTCTCACAGCATTTTGCAATCAGAATGCACCACAAATCTAGTATCCCCAAAAAATTGGTTGCATTTTTTTAATGGCCCTCTATACTGCCAAAATAGTCTTTTCAGTAGTAGAGTACCTATTATTTGTCCCTTTCAAACTTACAGAACCAAACAGAATGGTAACTTTGTTACCATCCTGCACTTGTTTCAAAGCTGCTCCCAGATATTTTTCACTCACATTAGTATTAGTGCAGTGAGTTAACACTGGTATAAAACACCCAAGGGCTGAACCTAGGCCAAGCATTCTTTGATGACATTGAACTCATGTTCACACTCCTTGTCCTAAACAAAGGAAGCACCTCGTTTCACAAGTCAAGTTTCCTGATGGCACAGGACTTACTATGAAAATGTTGACTAAACCTGGAATAAAAGTTTGCCAACCACCCAAAAACTAAACTTTTTCCCTTTTACTGGGTGAGTCAAACTTAAGATGGTTTCCAATCATTTTCCTTTAAGGTGAATACCATTCTTAGAAATCACATGACCTAAATACTCCAACTCATCATGCCAAAATGTGCACTTGACAACTTTCAACCTAGTGCCCTTATTTTTGAAGATCTCTAGAATTGTTTCATAGAATTCATGTGGTTTTTCATGAGTATCATTAAAGGTAAGAATGTTGTCTTGGAATAGTTTCACTTTTGGCAGCTTCCCAACAAAATTGTCATTAATTTTTAAGACACTGAGAGTAGAACACTGACCAAATCTCATGCAGTTAAACATATAACTTGGAAAGGCGGTTATGAAAGAAGTGAAGCTCTTGAATCTTCTGTTAACTTAATGATAAGCAGATGTTAAGCCCAAAGTGATAAAATATTTTCCTCTAGAAAGTAGACCGATCACTTCAGTTATATCATGTAAAGGGAAAAGGTCTGCCGCAACCTTCTCATTGAGCTGCCTTAATCCACCCACAACCTGATCTTCCCATTAAGCTCAGATGCCAAATCAACAGGTGCTAGTCATTCAGTAGCTTCAACTATTTCAATTACATTTTTAGTGCAGAGACAATTTAACTCTTTCTTAAGTTGCTCCTGCAGGGAAATAGGTATGTTTCTTATTTTGTAAGTAATAGAAACATTAGGCTTTAGACAAATGTGGTAAATATAACCCTTAACACATTCTACTTTATCAGAGAAAATATCTGGAAAACCTCTGAGTAACATGTTAATGAATAGATTGTGATACCAATTTTATGTGCTAATACATGAGGAGTGGAATTAGGATCAACATAGATGCCTAATAATTTTCCATGAGGCCAGCTAAGGATGGTATCACCTTTTGCCCCTACATACATTTTCTCCATAGTATGATTACATCTGAACTGTACATCAGCCTCAAAACACACAATCAAATCAATTGGTTCACCACCATAGCTACATTGATAATTATCAGGCTCATGCAATACCACATTGCTTTAAATAAACAAGAAAAAACTTGCTAAAAATCAAGAAACGGTGGGCACCAAAGTCCCTCATAATTCTTACAGTCATACCATTCAAGGAAACCAAATCGGATGAATGCTCACATGGATCTCTGGCAATGCAGTTGACATCACTGACAACTTGAAAAACTACATATTCATCTTCAGAAAAGGCTTCATTAAATTTCTTGTCACTCCCAAGATTAGGGATCAATGTATGTTGAAGTGCAATAAGGATAAGATCAGAAAAGAACTCTGGTTTAAAGATAACTCCAGATTAAATGAACTTATTACCATGGTTAAATGGATTGAGCATTCTATTGCGTATATGAAAGAATTACTCTAAAATAAAGATAGTGTTGCTTCTGTATAAAAAAGTTTCTTCTAAACTGAAACATACCCCAAACACCTGTCAGATTGTCAGGCACCAAAGTTACTTGTTTCCATTATGGTGATCCAATTCTTACCGCCAAAAATGAGTTAATCTCCTTGATCACCACTACCACAACTTCTTTTCATAAATCCACATCCTAAATAGAGATCATAGAGAGGGAGGAAACCAAGGAAGGTTCAAAGCTACAGGACAACACTGGCTAAAAGATACCACAGATACCTTGATCACTGGCAGTTGTTGGTGAGACCAGTGGGATCCCACCTCACCCTGCTACAAACCAAGAATATATTTTTGTTTGTCTGCAGGTACAGGGGTACCCCCCAAGAACCAGTGTGGCCCTTCTGTGAGATACAGCAGGATTCCCACAGAAGATGCTGCACATTTGGCACCCCCATAGTACCACAGGAGGTGAAGCTCACATGGTACTGTGGTACCACGTGGGTGACTCTTGTGAGGCAGTACAGCAGCAGTACCGTGATGCTGCAAAATATCTGTTAAATAATAAGAAAAGTGTGGGATGGGGGTGCAGTCATTGGCCCCTACCTGCATCAACCCCCCTCCGCTGAGCACTGCTGAAGGACCTCTGCAGGAGAGAAAGTTTAGAAATTCACTGACAAGCCAAGATTAAAGTGTTATGACACATGCTATATAAAAAGGGGTGCAAACAAACAACCAAGCCCCACAGCCGCAGTGATTAGGATAAGGAGAAAGGCCATGCAACTCCTGGGGCAGAAGGACAGACTGACACTGGAGTCTCCCCTATGGGAGGTGGTAGCACTTAAGGGGCTGCAATACATGGAGGGACACAGAAAGTGGGATCCACTAAGCATAGGTAGGTGACCTCTGACAAGATGGCAAGATAGTACCATTCTCAGAGCTACAGGAGCATTATGACCTGGCTGGGAGCCAGCACTTCAGATGCCAACTTTTGAAATATCTCATGTGGGGATATGCAACCCAGCTGTGCGTGTGGCAGAGGAAACACTATTGGAATATATGTGGCCCTATTGATTAATCATGTGAACTCCCAAATCTACAATACACTCCTCAGCAACAGTCTCCTGGTGCTGGATAAATTGAGAAGATAGTTGAGAACAAAACCAGGGCCGAGTGGAGGACGACGACTGGGGTGATCTGTAGATGCCCTAAAAACGTGGCCATACGAGTGGGATTCGGACTGGTCAATGTCAAGATCCATCACAGGGCTTACTACACGAGGCATAGGCTGTTCCACATGGTCAGGTGTGACAGTGATTTCTGCCTGAGAGTCTGTGAGCAGATGGGAACACTATTTTACACAAAGTGGGTCTGCCAACCGGCACAGTGCTGGGTAATGGGCAGAGTTGGCAGCAGGATTTCTGCGATGCTAGACATGCCTGTGGTTCTTACTCCAAATCTGGTAATGCTTGTAACCTGTGGGGATCAGAATTTGGATAAATGTATGTTATTTTTCTGCAACATAGCATTTAGGGTGGTATGACATGACATCATCAGCCACAGTGGTCAGAATGGTCCCAACCATCCAAGAATGGGAATCCAACATTGACTGGTGCATAGGGCCGAACAATTGGTGCCTACGGCCTGGGATGCCCTATTAAGTTTGATGAAATATGGGGCCAGTGAATGGGGCATAAGAACAGGAAGAGGTCTTGATTTGAGGGGGGCATAGCAATGGGATCTAGGAACAGAAAGAGATACGGGGGCGACACCAGGTGTTGGTGGTTTGTAATAACAATTCCCATGAATAATGTTTCTCTATGGCTGTGTAATTGAAAGTAGTCTGCTCCCCAGTGTGATACCCTCATATTTTATGGTCAGAATTTCTATAGTACTTTGTTGTTTGTACTGAAAATATAATAAAAATATTTTTTTAAAACAAAGATTAAAGTGATGGCATGGTTAGCTATGGCAATAAGGCCTTACCTTAACTTCAAACAAACATCTGAAATTCAGTGAAAAACAAAAGGTTAAAGTGTTGTTATAGATAGTATAATAATTAGATTTTTGCTTCGTTTAAGATCTGTGCTCTGTGTATGTTCTGTGTATGATCTCACATATTACATCACTCATGTCAAAAAAGTTCATTGATGTGATTGTTTGATCACATCACTGATAACACAATTGTCATGAAGTTACTGATTGTTTCTAATCCAGGCTGACATGTTAAGTATGTTTTATATGAAAATTTAAAAATATGATAGCAAGCTTAGTCTATACTTTTTCTTATACTAAGTAAAAAAGGTTTGTTAAATCCCACATATTTTAGTCTACAGATGATGGACAGATGATGGAACAGGGCAGGTAATTCAATCTCCTAAATCCTAACCAATATGTAACATTATGTAAACACTACTTCATGAACTTGATTTTTTTTTTATAACTGCTTTTTTAAATCAGTGGGCTCAGAACCGCCAGAGATGTTGAGCTTCAAAAACAATACTTCCTCTACACAGGACATATCCAACTAGAAAGAGGTTGCATATGCATAATAACAATAACAATACTAACACTAATACTACTAATAAATATAATACCTAAAAGTATTCAGAAAACGTATAAATTACAACAAAACGGATTCAATTCAAGTTAAAAAAAGGAAATTAGTAGATAAAAAGTGTAAACATTATGAAGAATTGGTACAAAACTTTTTTCAAGTAAGTAATGGTTCTACAAAATATCTAAAACTTTAAATAAGCTTGTGTAATTACACGATTGGCACAAAAGTAGAGCTGTGAGCGCTTAGCACTTCAAAACATAACAAAACCACACAGATTTCCCAGGCATTTCATAATTTACCTTTGCCAGGCATTGTCGGAGTAAAGTTGTATAAGCTTAAAATATATTTTTTTTAAAGATGGGCTTCTAATGATTCCTACGTGAAAGAATGAAAATGTTTAAAATCATTATCATCAAATGTTTAATACCTGGTTAAAAACACCCCCGAAACAGAAGGTACCCCTCAAATGTAAGAGTCCAACATACTTTTGCAGTTGGTAAAATGCATGGGTATTCAAGTAAAACCAATATTTTGAATAAAACACCGAAAATAACGTTTGCAGGAAGACCGTATGTTCAAAGAGCCCACTCAATCTTCATCCAGTATTGGCTAATACTCCCTTGTCTGGAAGCACCGAAGTCCGTGAGTCCTCCAACCACTGGCTACAAGACATCTCTGCAGGTATTCAGATCTTATAATATCTGGTGATTTCTGAATATGAGTAGATCTAAACCCTGTAATTTCACACTAATTAAAAACAATCCGTAATTTCAGGATACAGTGTGGCTCACTTTAAGCCTATACACAGAATGCACTACACTCCTACTTAGTCAAGTAAATGTCAGCTGGGCACACCTGTCTTGTGTCTTAGGTGTGAGCAAATACAGGCTGTATTGACGTACATCTAATGCAATGCCTGATGATTACAGAATTACAGTCTAAGGTAGTTAAGGCTTTAAAAACTACGGATTTATATTAGACTAATTGTAATTCACACCCATCATTATCGGTTTTTCTAAAAGACAGATGCATGTGTACAATGTGTTGTGTCTCTAGCAAGGCAATAGCTTTTTTAAATATATTTTTATTAAGATCCAGATTTTCAATATAAGCATCAAAATATATGGACACATCAACAGCTTACATTTCAACACGGAATATGTCCACAAAGCAATGAAAAAACTCCAGATTTCTTAATACAAAAGTGAACCCAGTAAAGCATTTTCACGGTAACACAATCAGCCTCTCAGACCTGCCCTGCTGCTTCTTCCATAAACCTTTCCCGCATTTTATCAAATTTCCTAAGATAGAGCTGCTCCATATTTTTTACTTGCTTCATCCATTCTCTTTTTGTGAGGATTGACTGCGTTCACCTCCTTTGGCGTTTAAGGATCTAACAACAGTCATTGCAACATATGATAGTTTTATAAATTAGGGAGCTAATCGAATAGCAGGATCATATCTCAAAAGTATCCATTAAGTACTAGGGGCTAATTTTAACTGCCAAGCCCTCTCCAAGTACTCACATGTTTCTTTCTAGAATTCTTGAATAGGGGCATACAAACCAATAACTTGTGTTCAATTTGCAACATCACCCAAATTATATCAGAAGCAGTGACCAGACCAATTGTAGTTGACCTGTGCTAAGAATTGCAGGACTCTATAAAGAAGTAATTTACTAAAAAATAACATTCTGCGCCGATTGGCTCCTCTCAAAACATTAAAATTCAGCATATTAATTTCATCCTACATCTTTTTCATTAATTCTAATCCTTCAGACTTTTCTCATTTTTTAAAATGTGCTTTCTGACAGAGATCCGGACTCTTCAAAGATGCAAGCAGCCTTTTCCATTCTCCTGCTCGCTTATAGTCATGGGCTTCCACAAATTCTTGTACCACTTTTTGACTATCCAGGATCTGCCCACATTCTAGATTGTTAAATAAACTGACCAATGCTCTAAAGGAACCAAGGAGCAGAAAATTGCCTTGTATTACTTCAGGAATTTCCAACAAATTCATCCACCTCTCACTATACAAAAAAATCTGCTACCTTCCTAAATCCAACTCTCTCCCATTTTCGCACTGAATTGGGATCCAGCTTAATGCCAAAATTCCCAACCAATTCTGTCAAAGGTGTAGCAGCAATAATATAGGGAATAGCATATCTCTAATAGAGATCCGCATGCTTCTTATAAACCACCTTAAACTTTTCTAGCTAACATTTTTTGGTGATTTCATTAATTTTAGCACATCACGTATATTGTACTCAAGGATCAGCTCCACAAAATCATTCTGAAAAGTGTTACCTAATCTCAGTTTTGCGTTAAATCTGGACATATACTGTGCAAAATATACAAAATGATAGTCTTTTATGTTGGGAAGTGCCAAACCGACTTTCTCCAATTCCTCATATAAGGTGCTTAGTGCTAATCTGGCAATTTTATTTTGCTAGATAAATGATAGAAACACAGACTCCACTTTCCTGTTTTGTAATCCATCTCTACAGGCGTGATGGCGCTGAAGAACTAAGATGAGTCGAATACGGAAAACAGGGAAGGCTGAGTTCATGAGAGGAAAAGGGAGGTGGGAATCACCGTCCCAGAGACGGCTGAGAAGCTGTGCACGGTCCATAATCTGACGCAGATGCCGTCCTCCTCCAGCCTGCTTGTGATTTCCTGCATGGCTCATCTACCGGACCAGCAGAGCTCCGAAAGACCGAAGAAGACTCATCCTTATCCACATGCCTCCTCACAGCAGCATGGCATCTCTGCTTCCCTGGAACGCCATCAGCGATTAGTTGCGGAGCATGACTGGAGCTCATTTTGCAGACAAAACTCTATCAAGACAATAGATTGTTGTGAGAATGGTGTTGTGGGAATGGTGAATAAAGTGATAATATGGAGTTCAACAATTGACGCAAGTGCAAAAATAGCAAGCGTTAGAAGAGGCAAAGTTCTAGTTTTTTTAAAAGTGGGAGTGTTGGCTAATAGTTGGATGACTTGTGGTGTATTGCCCCAGCCTACCTAGAAAAGACATTTCACAATGATGCGTTATCCTGGGCTACAAACTGGAATTTAAAAGTAGGGCACCTTTGCTGAACTGACTGCATTAGCAGAGTTAGACTGCATCCTCAAATATGAGTGTATGAAAAGCATTCAGAAGATGAAATGTGTGTTGTAAGTAATTAACTTAAAAATATATACACAGCTAAATATTTCGTAGTAGACCATTTTGACAAAGGGAACATATTTTTGTTGCATTCTCAGGTAAACCTATGTGCATGCACATCTTTATGCCGGCAACAAAAACTGTAAATCCAACGGCATATTATCACAATCGCTAAGTGAAATAAATCAATGTGCAAGGGTTACTAGTGACTACCATAGTGTCTTTATGGAAACTGGAAGCAGTCACAATGCATAAACTTTCTAAATTAGTCAGCAACTGAAATGTGTTCGTATCAGCAAAGAAAAAAAGAAAAAACACATACACTGGGTCTCATTTACAAGCTACATGTTGCATCTGCACAGTGCAGAGGAAATCGTTTGTTCTGCCTTCCTGGGGCTGGGCTCCCCAGGCCCCAGGGGGGCAGGAACCTGTCTGAGGGTTGGCACCAGCGGTAGCTGCAGAGAAAACCCCAGAGAGTTCGTTTGGCAGTACCCAGGCTCTATGCTGGAGCCCTGGGGGTGCATGGAATTGTCCCCCTAATACCAGAATGGAATTGGGGTGACATTTCCATGATCCTAAACATGTTACATCGCCATGTTCGGAGTTACCATTGTGACGCTACATACAGGTATTGACCTATATGTAGTGCACATGTGTAATGGTGTCCCAGCACTCACAAAGTCCAGGGAAATTGCCCTGAACAATGTGGGGGCACCTTGGCTAGTGCCAGGGTGCCCTCACACTAAGTAACTTTGCACCTAACCATCAATAAGTGAGGGTCAGCCATATAGGTGACTTATAAGTTACTTAAGTGCAGTGTAAAATGGCGGTGAAATAACGTGGACGTTATTTCACTCAGACTGAGTAGGCAGTCCTGTGTAAGAATTGTCTGAGCTCCCTATGGGTGGCAAAAGAAATGCTGCAGCCCATAGGGATCTCCTGGAACCCCAATACCCTGGGTATCTAGGTACCATATACTAGGGAATTATAAGGGTGTTTCAGTGTGCCAATAAGAATTGGTAAGATTAGTCACTAGCCTGCAGTGACAATTTTAAAAGTAGAGAGAGCATAAACACTGAGGTTCTGATTAGTAGAGCCTCAGTGATACAGTTAGGCACCACACAGGGAACACATACAGGGCATACTTTATGAGCACTGGGGTCCTGGTTAGCAGGATCCCAGTGACACAGGCAAAAACAAACATACATACAGTACAAATGGGGGTAACATGCCAGGCAAGATGGTACTTTCCTACACAACTTCCCCCCCAAACGAGGGACAATAAGGCTAACCTTGCCCAGATGAGTCTTCATTGTCTAAGTGAAATATCTGGCGAGTCCATCTGCATTGGAGTGGGTACTCCCAGGTCTATGTTCCACTGTATAGTCCATTCCCTGTAGGGATATGGACCACCTCAACAACTTAAGGTTTTCACCCTTTATTTGTTTTAGCCAAAGTAGAGGTTTCTGGTCTGTCTGAACAATAAAGTGAGTACCAAACAGGTATGGTCTCAACTTTTTTAGTGCTAAGACCACAGCAAAGGCCTCCCTCTCTATGGCAGACCAACGCTTTTCTCTATGGGTCAACCGCCTGCTGATTAAAGCAACAGGTTGATCCTGGCCCTCAGTATTGAGCTGTGATAGCACTGCCCCACCCCCAATTCAGAAGCATCAGTCTGGACTATGAACTTTTTGGAGGAGCAAGGGCTTTTTAGGACAGGTGCAGAGCACATGGCCTGTTTGAGCTTATCAAAAGCTTTTTGACAGCTAGCTGTCCACAATACCTTTTTAGGCATCTTCTTACTAGTGAGGTCATAAAGAGGAGCTTCAATGGAGCCATAATTCTTAATAAACCTCCTATACTACCCTGTGGGGCCTAAAAAGGCTCTCACCTGGGTTTTGTTGTAGGGGGAGTCCATTCCATAATAGTCTGGATCTTCCCCTGCAGTGGTGCAATCTGTTCCCCACCTACCAGGTGGCCCAGATAAACCACTTTCCCCTGCCCTATCTGGCACTTTGAGGCCTTGATAGTGAGGCCTGCCTTTTGCAGGGCCTCCAAAATGTTCCACAGGTGGACCAGGAGGTCATCCCAAGTGGAGCTAAAGACAGCTATAATATCCAGATATGCTACACTAAAAGCTTCCAACCCTTGCAGGACTGTGTTCACCAACCTTTGAAAAGTGGCAAGTGCATTCTTCAGACCAAAGGGCATCACAGTGAATTGATAGTGCCCTCCAATGGTTGAGAATGCAGTTTTAGGTTTTGCATCTTCTGATAACTTATTCTGCCAATACCCTGCAGTTAAATCAAAAGTGCTCAGATAGTTGGCAGAAGCCAGTGTATCAATCAGCTCACCTTCCCTGGGTATAGGGTGAGCATCTGTCTTGGTTACTTGGTTGAGCCCTCTATAGTCAACACAAAACCTCATCTCTCTTTTGCCATCCTTACTGGGAGGTTTTGGGACAAGCACCACTGGGCTAGCCCATGGGCTTTCTGAAGGCTCAATCACTCCCAAGTCCAACATTTTCTGAACGTCTTGTTTAATGTAGTCCCTGACATGGTCAGGCTGCCTATAAATCTTACTTTTGACAGGCAAACTGTCTCCAGTATTGATTGTATGCTCACACCAAGTAGTGGTACCTGGCATCAGTGAGAAGAGTTCAGAAAACTGACTTAAAAGATTTACACAGCCATCTTTCTGCTCAGCAGTAAGACAATCTGCAAGTACTACTCCCTGCACTAAGCCATCAGCTTCAGTGGTGGAGAAGAGATCAAGGAGAAGGTCACTCTCTTCTTCCTGTCCCTCATCAGTTGCCATGAGCAGGGTGAGAGCAGCCCTGTCATAGTAGGGTTTTAGGCGGTTGACATGGAGCACCCTAAATGGACTCCTGGCAGTGCCCAGATCTACCAAGTAGGTAACCTCATCCTTTTTCTCTACAATTAGATGGGGTCCCCTCCATTTGTCCTGGAGTGCTCTTGGGGCCACAGGCTCCAATACCAACACCTTCTGTCCTGGGTAGTACTGGGTCAGGACAGCTTTCTGGTCATGCCATTGCTTTTGCAGCACCTGGCTGGCCTGAAGGTTTTTACTAGCCTTTTTCATGTACTCTGTCATTCTTGATCTTAGGCCAAGTACATAATCCACAGTGTCCTGTTTAGGAGCTTTTAAAATTGTTCCCAACCTTCCTTAACAAGAGCAAGGGGACCTCTCACAGGGTGCCCAAAGGGTGTTCAAAGGGGCTAAAGTCCACTCCTTTTTGTGGTGCCTCCCTGTAAGCAAAAAGGAGGCAAGGTAACAGGACATCCCATCTCCTTCTGAGTTTTTCAGGGAGTCCCATTATCATACCTTTGAGAGTTTTATTAAACCTCTCAACCAGACCATTTGTTTGTGGATGATAAGAAGTAGTGAACGTGTATGTTATACCACACACCTTCCACATTGCTTTGAGGTATGCAGACATGAAGTTACTACTTCTGTCTGACTCCACTTCCTTAGGGAAACCCACCCTGGAAAAGATTCCCAGGAGGGCCTTTGCCACTGCAGGAGCTTTAGTGGTCCTTAAGGGGATGGCTTCAGGGTACCTAGTGGCACTACCACAAGGATAAACCTATTGCCTGAAGCTGTTTGAGGGTCAAAGGGGCCAACTATGTCCACCCCTATCCTTTCAAAGGGCACCCAAACCACAGGAAGTGGAATTAAGGGGGCCTTTGGCGTGCCAACAGTCTTTCCACTGGCTTTGATGGTCACACGAGAGTGACAAAACTCTTTCGTGTCCTCTGACATATGAGGCTAGTGAAACAGGGGAACAAGCCTGTCCCAAGTTTTACTTTGGCCCAAATGCCCAACCAATGGAATGTCATGTGCCAAGGTAAGAAGAAACTCTCTGTATTGCAAAGGGATTACCAATCTCCTTGCAGCTTCAGGTTTAGGGTCCCTTGATTCAGTATACAGGAGGTTGTCTTCCCAATACACCTTGTGGCTATCACTGACATCCCCATTCTGCTGTTTGACAGCTTGCTGTCTCAAGCCCTCTAGTGTGAGACAGGTCTGCTGTGCCACACTCAGCTCTTCCCTAGCAGGCCCCCCTGCACCCAAAAGCTCAGCAGTGTCTGCTGCCAGCTCATCTGGTGTAGGTTATGCACAGGGAGAAGATTCCTCTTCCTCAAAAGGGAAATCTTCTGGTGAGGGAGGGATAGTGGGCAAGGATGTACCCTTTATACCCCTAGCTTTTGGGAGCACTTGGTCCATTGTTCCAGGATCCAAGTTTCCCTGTCCTTTTTGCTTTTTGGCCTGAGCCCTTGTTAAAAAGCAAAAATATGCCCAGGAATGTCCATCATTGCTGCATGAGCCTCCAACTCCACTTCAGCCCAAGCTGATGTCTCCAAATCATTGCCCAGTAACCAATCTACAGGAAATTCAGTGGCTACCACAACTTTCTTTGGACCAGTAACCCCCCCCCCCAGTTGAGATTCACAACAGCCAGGGGGTGGATAAGTATGTTATTGTGAGCATCAGTCACTTGGTACTGCTCACCAAGTAGGTATTGAGCAGGGTGAACCAGTTTCTCCTTAACCATAGTTACACTGGCTCCTGTGTCCCTGTAGGCCTTAACCTCAACACCATTAATTAGAGGTAGTTGCTTGTACTTACCCATATTAAGGGGACAAGCAACCAATGTGGCAAAGTCAATGTCACCATCAGAGACTAAAATAGCCTCTGTGGTCTCCCTAACAAGACCAACCCCAATTACACTACCAATAGTGAGCCCAGCTACACCCTTGGATTGGCTATTTGCAGTAGACTTCCCACCACCACTGCTATTACTAGGGGCACTAGAGTTTGCAGTTGGGGATGTGGTGGTGGGAGGTTTGGTGTTTTTTTCTTCGGACAAGTGGCATCACTTGCCCAATGGCCTTTTACTTTACATAAATAACACCAAGGCCCTCACTACAACCCTGGCGGTCGGTGGTAAAGTGGCGGTAAAACCGCCAACAGGCCAGCGGAAAAAAAATTGGATTAGGACCATGGCGGAAACCGCCAACATAGACAGCCACTTTAACACTCCGACCGCATAGGCGGTACAAACAAACAGCAGGTGTTCACCGCCAACAGACAGGCGGAAGACGATGTACCGCCCACACTATTATGAGAGGCCAATTCGCCACCTTTTCCGGGGCGGATTCAACGCGAACAAAAACACAGCAGAAACAGGACTTGGAAGGGAAAACACTCACCTCTACACACCCCACGAGGAAGCAGGACGCCATGGAGCCTGAACTCCAAATCCTCCCTGCGATAGTCTTCCTGCTCCTCTACCAGGAGCACGAATGACGATGACCACGGTGATTACTGCACCTACAACACAGTGGCTGGGGAAGCGAAAAGAGAGTGACACACACACACAACACGCAACACCCCCACCCACACCCTCACCCACAACAACATACACACTAATACATGCTGTAACATTATATTTACTCCCACCAACCCCCCCCTGGAAGAACGCAATGACAAAAGGAAATGATTGTAACCATTGTAATAAAAAAAAAATCCATTAGTCAAAAATGTATATACACTATAAACAATTATGTACACCAACAATTCAAGTCCAGGTACTACACCATTTATAGTCTGTGGACCACTAGGCCCAAAATGCATGGGCAAGGCCCACACTCGATACCCGATCGAAACGGAGAGAACACTGCAGTGGCATCAGATCGAAATGAAACAGGCACCTCAGGAGGAAGGGAAAGGGGGGCACCTCAGCCGGATGAGTGCACGACGCCAGCTCCACGATGGGGCTCCATGCCCATTGATGTATCCTGGGGAGTGCAAAGTCACAGTCTCTCAGGTCTCTCCAGTGGGTGGTTTGCCCACTGCGTTATCATGGGGAGTTCAAAGCCACAGTCTCTCAAGTCTTTCCAGTGGTTGGTTTGCCCACTGCTTTATCCTGGGGAGTGCAAAGCCACAGTCTCTCAAGTGGATAACAGTCTCCACTGGTTCTGGAGGGGGCTTTGTGCCCAGAGTGCTTCATCCTGCCAAGGACAGAGGTAATGGATGCCTTTCTCCACCGGTTCTGGAGGGGGCTTGGTGCCCAGAGTGCTTCATCCTGCCAAGGACTGAGGTAGTGGATGTGATACTCCACTGGTTCTGGAGGAGCTTGGTTCCCAGAGTGCTTCATCCTGCCAAGGACAGAGGTAGTGGATGCCTTTCTCCACTGGTTCTGGAGGGGGCTTGGTGCCCAGAGTGCTTCATCCTGCCAAGGACTGAGGTAGTAGATGTGACACTCCACTGACGGTGGTGCAACATGCAAGCTGCCCAGGCCCCTGGAACTGACCACTAGACTCGTACGAATGACCACTGGGTATAGCAGCTATGTCTGCGGTGGTGCCACTGGCTCAGGATGTCGCGGGGCTGCTGGCGGTGCTGGCGGCGGGGTCAGTAGCGTCAGTGCTTGCGGTGGTCATTGTGTGGGTGGTGCTGGTGGCTGGCTCATTGACTGTGGTGCAGGGGGCTTGCTCACTGACTGTGGTGCTCGTGGCTGGCTCACTGAGTGTGGTGCTGGTGGCTGGCTAAGTGACTGCAGTGCTGGTGGCTTGCTCACACTGACTGCGGTACTGGTGGCTAGCTCACTGACTGCAGTGCTGATGGCTGGCTCACTGACTGCCATGCTGGTGGCAGGCTCACTGACTGCTGTGCTGGTGGCTGGCTCACTGACTGCGGTGCTGGTGGCTGGCTCACTGACTGAGGTGCTGGTGAAGGGCTCAGTATCTGGGGTGCTGGTGAAGGGCACAATGTCTGCAGTGCTGGTGAAGGGATCAGTATCTGGGATGCTGGCGGTGTTGTCCGTGGCAGCGGTGTCCATGGCGGCGGAGCAGTTGGCGGTGCCGGTGGCGGTCTTGTCCGCCAGGCAGGTTGGCGGCGACGTTGACTTGCCTTTCATTTTCAGGCCCTTCCCCACCTTGGATCGTGGCGCAGCTGTCTTGCCACTTTCAACAATAGTCTTGCCTGAGCCGTTGGTGGCAGGAGTTTTGGCCTTCTCTCTCCGGGATGTGGGCAACTTTTTCTGATTTGGAGGTGGGGGGATGTCCTTGCCCTCGTTCCTTGGGACACAGGCAGCCCTGGTGCTTGGTGCACTCCAAAATCCCGGTATTGCTGGCACCACTGTGCCCGGTGATGTGGTGGCTGAGGAGCTGGGTTGGGACCAGGAAAGGCGGGCCTTACGGGACGGAGGGGGGGAGGTGTAGTGAAGAGGTCGAAATTTGATAGGAAAAGTGTTTTAGACACACTGGGACAGGTAGATGGAGGGGGTTTGGGAGTGGAGGAAGAGGTAGTGGTTGTAGGAGGTCTTCATTTGGTGACTTTGGGTGAAGGTGCATGGGCTGTAAGCTGTCGTGAGGTGGATGGCTGTTGGGTTTGTTTGTGACTGCGTTTGTGTACTTTGGGAGGAGGGCTCACAGACACACTGGGAGAGGACACAGGGGATGTGTGAATGGCAGTGGGGGTGGTGAGTGCACGTGAGCGGTGTGTGGTGATGGGCATGATTGTGATGGAGGTAGTGGCTGAAGATGTAGTGCATGCAGGTGTGAGTGGAGACGTGACAGGGAGGGTGGAGGGAGACGTGGAGGAGGGGGACACAGTGGAGGCAGTGGACGTTGATATGTGTGCATGGGTATGATGCTTGTGTGAGTGCCTGTGGGATGTGTGGTGCTTATGTTTGCCAGAGCCATCCTTGTGTGTTGATGTGTGTTCATGCCTGTCTGATGGTGTGCTTGGGATAGGCTGAGGTACTGGGGATTGGGTCTGGGTGGAGGAAGTTGGAGGGGGGAGGCTGGACACAGGGACAATGGCTGCCATCTGTGCAGAGGCCAGAGCCTGAAATGCTCACTGTTGGGCAGCCTGGCCAGAATGAATGCCCTCCAGGTATGCATTTGTCTGTTGCAACTGGCTCTCTACACCCTGGATGGCATTCAGAATGGTAGACTGCCCAACAGTGAGGGATCTCAGGAGGTCAATAGCCTCCTAACTGAGGGCAGCAGGGCTGACGGGGGCAAGGGGCTGAGGTGTCTGGGGCGAAGGAAATGCCCACCCTCCTGGGTGAGCGGCCACAGGACACACTCTGAGAGGCTGCCGGGAGGGCGGTGCTGGTAGGGGGGGTGGCGGCTGTACCTGTAGATGAGGTGAGCACAGAGGGGACCACCACTGCAAGGGAGCTCCCATCAGAGGAGGAGTCGGTGTCGCTGGTCTCTGCTCCTGTCCCCACTGTGGTGCTCCCCTCACCCTCCGTCCCACTGGTGACTTCAGACTCTGTTGTCTCACCCTCCAGGGCCATGTGGGACACAGCTCCCTCCTGCTCTAGTGGCACTGCTCCTACGCCTGATGATGCTAATGCACACAAGAACAGGGAGACCACAAAAAGGGGGGGAAGAAAGAAGAAAGACATGTTCAGTGCATGCAATACCGCTACCGTTGGCGGACCCTACAGACACAGCAGCCCTCTGCACTACGCCATGCACTTAGAGTTCCCTAATTAATCACTGGGACATAGGGTACATGCCCTATCCCCGATTGCTGCACACATGGAAGTCACAGGAGCCTGACTAGGTGTAGATGACTCTTACCACTGGTGGGGTTGGGGTGCCATTTAGCCTGCCTCACAAAGGGTCCTTGCCTAAAAAGCTTGCCCTAGCCTAGGGGAACCCACTGCCCACCTCCCCCACCCAGACACCTCCAATGCGCACAGAGTCAGATGGATGTGACGGTACTCACCCCCTTGTAGCTGCTGTGATGCCCTCAAGCGCCCATCCAACTTTGGATACACCACCGCCAGGATCCGGAACATCAGGGGGGTCATGGTGCGACGGGCACCCCTCCCACGTTGGGAGTCCATCCACAGCTGGGCCTCTGCCGTCTTCTTGCTCCAGCGGCAAATGTCCTCCCATCTTTTCTGGCAGAGGGTGCTCCGTCTGTGGTGGATCCCCAGGGTCCGGACGTCCTTCGCGATGGCACGCCAAATATCCTTCTTCTGGTGGGCGCTGACCTAGAGGAATAGTACAGGGGAAAAGGAAAAACTTTAACCGCCAGGATCGCCACAGTCATTGTCCCACGTTCCCACCTTGGCCCTGATGCACATACACTCACTGTCCGTTCATGCAGGCCTCATCCCCCCAGGAACTTCCATCCACACCACTCCAAACTGGCATTGCCCATACAGCATGCTCACAGTGTACTCACCTGTTTGTCTGGAGGACCGTAGAGTAGCGTGTACTAGGGGAGGACCCCATCCACTAGTTTCTCCAACTCCTCCAATGTGAAGGCAGGGGCCCTTTCCCCAGACACATGAGCCATCGTCGCTTCCAGACTGAGGTCACAGCAGCACTTGAAGTGTAGGTCCTGTCCTGTTGAAGATTAGGTATCAAGTGAGTGAACAGACAGAAAATGGCGGTCACGTCCGCGGTGGTGCGTACCGTCACCGCCGGGGTATATCGTCATTAGCTCCTGGGACCCACAGGGCCCAATGTTAACCAATGCAGGGTTGTGGCGCGGTCTTCAACCGCCTACCGCGACGGTGTAGAACGCCAGCGCAGTTACCTCATATCCCCTTGTCCCACATTACAGGTCAGGCAGCTGCCATTTCAGGGGGCCACATGGCATTATTTTTAAATGCGTCACACGTATCAAGGCCTTGCATACACACAGAGGCAGGCACATAGCTTATTGACAAATCTGTGCAATAAAATTGTTTTTTTACTACCTCAGTGTTGGTTGACTCTGGGCTCGCTGTTCTCATCCATAGGGCATGTCCGCTGGGGCAGGTGAGGAGATGGCGGCATCCTCAGGTGTACAGACCGCTGGTGGACCTGTCGACAATGGAAGAGAGGCATGTAATAGTCACCTACAGACTTGATCGTGCCACAATCCAGGAACTGTGTGCCCATTTGGAGCCAGACCTGATGTCAGCTATCCGTCATCCCACAGGAATCCCCCCTTTAATGCAGGTCCTGTCAGTACTCCATTTCCTGGCAAGTGGGTCTTTTCAAACAACAGTGGCCATAGCATCAGGGATGTCCCAGCCTATGTTCTCTAACGTGTTGTCCAGAGTGTTGTCTACCCTCCTGAAACACATGCGCAGCTACATCATTTTCCCTCAGGTGGAGGATTTGCCTACAGTGAAAGGTGACTTCTATGCCCTGGGACATATCCCCCAACATCATAGGTGCCATTGATGGGACACATGTGGCCTTGGTCCCCCCCGCAGGAGTGAACAGGTGTACAGAAACCGGAAGAGCTACCATTCAATGAATGTGTAGATGGTGTGTTTGGCCGACCAGTACATCTCCCATGGGAACACCAAGTTTCCTGGCTCAGTGCATGACGCTTACATTTTGAGGAATAGCAGCATCCCTTATGTGATGGGGCAACTCCAGAGGCACCGTGTGTGGCTAATAGGTGAGGACAAGGACCCTATACCCTGTGAATAGTTGTCTGGGTCTGGGGTTGTCCCTAAGGGTTAGTGTGTGTCTAACAGTTGTCCCTCGACATTTGCAGGTGACTCTGGTTAACCAAACCTGTCATGGCTACTGACCCCAGTGAGAAATCCCAGGACAAGGGCAGAGGAACGCTACAATGAGGCACATGGGCAAACTAGGAGGATTATAAAAAGAACCTTCGGCCTCCTGAATGCCAGGATCCGGTGCCTCCATATGACAGGTGGTTCTCTGTACTACTCACCAAAGAAGGTGTGCCAGATCATCGTGGCCTGCTGTATGCTGCACAACTTGGCTTTGCGATTACTGGTGCCTTTTCTGCAGGAGGATGGTCCAGAAGGAGGTCTTGTGGCCGCTGTGGAGCCTGTGGACAGTGAAGAAGAGGAGGCAGAAGAAGAGGATATCAACAACAGAAACAACGTGATTCAGCAATACTTCCAGTGATACACAGGTAAGAAGACATCACTGCCTCCTACATCTCATACGATTGTTAGACCTGTCATATGTCTGTCACTTTCACCCAGTGTATGGACCCTGACCTGTCACGTTGCCTTTCCATTTCACAAATGTGGGTCCCACTGTGTGACCTCTGCTATGTTACCTCATGGACTAGAGCTGTGTGACATAGGTATGTTGACAATACAATGAACATTGCTATTTTCCTCAGTTATTGCAACTACACATTTGTGAAAGCACAGACTGATTCCAGTTTGTTTTGTGATTCAAGGGTGTTTATTTCAGTGCAAAATAGTGGAGGGGGTTGTAAAATGGTCAGGGGTGATGGCGGAGGAATGTCCATGGCTGAGTCCAGTTATTTGTCTCACAGGTGCATTGTCCAAAGGGGCATAGGAAGTGGAGCTAGGGCAGTTGATGCATGGACAGGGTGACAAAGTAGGACAGAAGGATGACATTCAGGGTGGTCTCATTTCTTGGTGGGGGTCTTGGCATTGTTCTCTGTCTTTGTCCTGGATCTCAGGGACCATTTGCCGGGTGGTTCTCCATCTGCAGGGGGTGCGGTGCTGGTGTTGTGGTCCTGTGGTGGTGCCTCCTGTCCACTAGCTCCAGCGGAGGTGGTGGACAGTTCATCGTCCAGGCTAGTGTCAGGGGCCCCTTGTTGTGCCAAAGTGTCCCTCCTGGTGTTGACAAGGTCCTTCAGCACCCCTCCAATGGTGACCAGGGTGGTGTTGATGGACTTGAGTTCCTCCCTGAACCCCAAATACTGTTCCTCCTGCAGCCGCTGGGTCTCCTGAAACTTGGCCAGTACCATTGCCATCGTCTCCTGGGAATGATGGTAGGCTCCCATGATGTTGGAGAGGGCCTCGTGGAGAGTGGGTTCCCTGGGCCAGTCCTCCCCCTGTCGCACAGCAGTCCTCCCAGTTCCCCGGTTTTCCTGTGCCTCTGTCCCCTTAACCGTTTGCCCACTGCCACTGCCCCCAGGTCCCTGATTTTCTTGGGGTGGTGGGTTTGCCTGGGTTCCCTGTAGTGGTGGACACACTGCTGCTTGACGTGTCCTGGGGATAGAGGTATGGGCCCGCTGGGTGGGTGCTGTGATGGTGTTTCCTGAGGGGGGAGGCTCTGTGGTGGCTTGTGACTGTGTCAGGGGAACCGACTGTCCTGAGGTCCCAGATGGGCCGGGCTGGTCATCTAGATCCAGTTGGACAGAGCTGCTGTCATCACTGTGGGCCTCTTCTGTGGGGGGTGGACATATCTGGAACCTCCTGTCCGGTGACGTTGGGTAGGGGTCCTACAGGGGTGTAAAGGCATGATTATTGCATCTGTGTGTGCCATCGTGTGCAATGGGTGGGTGACCCTGTACCCCAGTGCTTACATTCTTTGGGGTCTGTGTGGGAATCTGTAGTGGACATGCTTTGGTGATGGGTGTCCATGCTTTGTTGTTGCATGCAGGGCTTGGTGTTGGGATGTGTGGTTGGTGATAGTGGGACATATGTGAGGTGTTGGAGTGATGGGGGTGAGGGTGGGGGTATGTGATAGCATGCAGGTAGGGTGGGGGATGTAATAGTAAAGAGTTGACTTACCAGAGTCCATTCCTCCTGCTACTCCTGCGAGGCCCTCTGGATGCAGTATAGCCATGTTGTTAGTTGTGGAGGAGGAGGTAGGGGTCCCCGCCAGTCCTCTGAACTGCAATCTGGTGTCTTGAGACCACGGAACGCACCTTCCCCCGTAGGTCATTCCACCTCTTCCTGATGTCATCCCTAGTTCTTGGATGCTGTCCCACTGCGTTCACCCTGTCTACGATTCTGCGTCATAGCTCCATCTTCCTAGCTATGGAGGAGTGCGGCACCTGTGATCCGAATAGCTTTGGCTCTACCCGGATGATTTCCTCCACCATGACCCTGAGCTCCTCCTCAGAAAACCTGGGGTTTCTTTGCAGTGCCATGGGTTGGTGTGGGTGATGTGTGGGGTGGTGTGTATTGTGATGTGTGAGGGGATGTGTCTGTGTGTGTTGTGTGAGGTGCGTGGATGATGTGTGAGGGATGGTGTTGTGTGCCTGTGGATGCTAGTTTGTTGATGGTGGTGTCTCTCTCTAGCCTTCTGTCGCAATTCTGGTCGTAAGGGTTTGTGGGTGATATGGGTGTGTGTTTTATATTGTATTGGGTGTGTGGGAGTGGTGTGTGTATGTGTATCAGGTTTGTGTATTTTGATTTGTCCAACGTGGTTGTGTTTGTGTATTTTGAGCGCGGCGGTGTGTACCGCCAATGAAATACCGCAGCTGAAAGACCGCCATGTGGATTCGTGGGTCGTGATAGTGTGGGCGTATTCCTGTTGGCGTGATGGTGGAGGTTTTGTTATCACCAGTTTATGACTGACCTTTGGTGTGGCGGACTTATGTGGGTGTCTAGATTTTGGCAGATTCCGAGCTGTGAGTCGTAATAGCTGTAGCAGAATTCCACCGCCACAGCGGTGTGTTGGCGGTCTTCTGCACGGCGGTAAGCAGCATTTACCGCCAATGTTGTAATGAGTGCCCAAGGCTTTTTCTGATTGTGAGAAGAGGATTTGGACCTACCATCCCCAGAGGATTTTTGTGAGCCTGTTGAAAACTCAGAATGTTTTTTATCTTTGTCCCCACCCTTGTCAGAAGACTTACCATCCTTCTTCTTGCCATCCTTGTCACCCTCTGTATGATTCTGTTCACTCTTGTTCTGTCCCATTTGTCTGCCTTCTTTCCCAATTCTGGGGGAGAGGTCAGATCTGAGTCTACCAAGTACTGGTGCAACAAATCAGACACACAATTGTTAAGAATATGCTCTCTCAGGATTAGATTATACAGGTTTCATAGTCAGTCACCTTACTGCCATGTAACCAACCCTCCAAGGCCTTCACTGAACAGTCTACAAAGTCTGTCCAGTCTTGAGAGGACTCCTTTTTGGTGTCTCTGGACTTAATCCTGAATGGTTCCGTAGTTAAGCCAAATCCATCCAAGAGTGCATCCTTCAAAACTTTGTAGTTATTAGCATCACTTTCTCTGACAGTAAGGAGCCTATCCCTACCCTTACCAGTGAACGATAGCCACAAGATGGCAGCCCACTGCCTTTGAGGGCCCAACTGTACCATACAGGCCCTCTCAAGTGCAGCAAACAACTTGTTAATGACATCCTCCTCCTTGTAAGGGGGGGACTAACTTATACAGGTTTCTGGAATCTTGCTCTCTAACAGGATTATTATCAATAACACTGCTGCTGCCACCATGGGGAACTAACCCCAACCTCTGCCTTTCCCTTTCCACATCCAGGGATTCCCTGTCGCAGGCCAGCTGCTGCTGTTTAAGCTTCAACTTGGACTCTTTAAACCTCAGCTTTCTAAGTTCCCTTCCCATTAAGTTATCCTCAGAGTGGGAGGCTTGGGAATTGTGAGACACAGAAGTTATGTAGGAATTGGCAGAGTTGGACCTGTCCCTAACTGACTGGACCCTAGTAACCTGGCCTTTAGGAGTGAAAGGTGCCCTACTAGTGTGTGTCCCCCTCCCACTAGCAATGTCACTAGGTGGCCTGCTAGCTGACAGGTCCTTGGAAGGACCCTCCCCAGCAACCTCAGGGGACTCCTCTGAGTACCCCCTCCTCTACCTCCTGATCCTGGGATGGGCCAGACTGGTTCTGGTCGCTTTCTAGGAGAAGGCTGAGGAGAAGATCTTTTGTAAGATTCTTACCAATTGCCAAACCTATTTCAGTGCATAGATCCCTCAAACTTTTAAAGTTTAGATTCCCAAATGTTGCCTGGACAACTGTGGGAGTAAGCTCTACTGCAGACATGACAGGAAGGTTTAGGACAGAGAGAGAAAAAATATGTTTTTGGAACTTTTTTAAAAGAAGAGAGAAAAACTTTTTCAAACTTTTGAAAACTTTTAAAAGTTTTCAGAAACTTTTTAGAAAGTTTTAGAGAAGGAAAGTTAAACTGTTTAGGTTACTGTGTATATTCTGAAGTATTTGATATATGTTTTTCTTATGAAAAGCACCACTGAGAAAGTGGTAAGGCAGTTGCACGTACTTATCCCACAGCTGCACCACCAATGTAGGAGGCTGGCTTAGCTTATAGTGGGTACCTTGTGGTACTTACACCTTGTGGCAGGTACAGTTATCCCTTATTAGTAGATTAGTAGTGTTCTAGAAGCTTAGGCTGATAGAGGTAGCTATAGCAGAGCAGGTTAGGCTGAACTAGGAGACATGCAAAGCTCCTACTATACCACTTATATCACTTAGCACTATATCATAAAAAACACAATACTCAGAGTTACTAAAAATAAAGGTACTTTATTTTAGTGACAATATGCCAAAAGTATCTCAGAAGATATACTCCCTTAGGAGGTAAGTAAAATACACAAAATATACGCACAGACCAAAATCAGGTCAGTAACAGTTAGCAAAGTAGTGCATATACGGTAGAACACAATAGAATGCAATAGGAGACAATAGGCCTAGGGGTGACACAAACCATATACTCCAAAAGTGGAATGCGAACCACGAATGGACCCCAGGCCTAGTGTAGTGTGCAGAGGGTCGCTGGGAGTGTAATAAAACACTAAGGGTGTCTAAGATACCCCACCCCAAGACCCTGAAAAGTAGGAGTAAAGTTACCTTACTACCCCGGAAAGACAGCAAAGTCAAGATAAGGGATTCTGCAAAGACAACAACTGACTGCAAAGCACTGAAGACGGAATCCTGGACCTGAGGACCTGCAAAGGAAGGGGACCAAGTCCAAGAGTCACGCAAATGTCCGGGGGGGGGGCAGGAGACGTTAAACCCCGGATGAAGGTGCAAAAGGGCTGCCTCTAGGTGGAAGAAGCCAAAGTTTGTGCAACAATGGAAGGTGCCAGGAACGTCTCCTTTGGTCAGAACATGTCCCACGGCATGCTGGAAGATGCAGAGTTCTTTCCATGCAGAAAGACTACAAACAAGCCTTGCTAGCTGCAAGAGTTGTGTTTGAAGGTTTTGGGTGATGCCAGGACCCAGGAAGGACCAGAAGGTCGCCCCTTGGGGGAGAAGACAGAGGGGGTGCTCAGTAATACAGAAAGCCCATCCAGAAGCAGGCAGCACCTGCAGAAGTACCTGAACAGGCATTCAGAATATCTGAGCATGACGGTCGACTCAGCACAACAAAAGAGGGTCCCACGAAGTCGGAGTCCAACTCAGCGAGTTGGGCAATGCAGGACAGAGTGCTGGGGACCTGGGCTAGGCTATGCATGAAGGAAGTCTTGCAAAAGTGCACACAAGCCTGAGCAGCTGCAATTCATGCTGTACACAGGATTACCATCTTGCGTGGAGAGGCAAGGGCTTACCTCCACCAAATTTGGACAGAAGGGCCACTGGACTGTCGGGGACACTTGGATCCAGCTCCTGTGTTCCAGGGACCACGCTCGTCAAGATGAGAGGGGACCCAGAGGACTGGTGATGCAGAAGTTTGGTGCCTGCGTTGGCAGGGGTAAGATTCCGTCGACCCACAGGAGATTTCTTCTTGGCTTCCAGTGCAGGGTGAAGGCAGACAGCCTTCAGAGCATGCACCACCAGGAAACAGTAGAGAAAGCCGGCTGGATGAGGCGCTACAATGTTGCTGGTAGTCTTCTTGCTACTTTGTTGTGGTTTTGCAGGCGTCCTGGAGCAGTCAGCGGTCGATCCTTGGCAGAAGTCAAAGAGAGAAGTGCAGAGGAACTCTGGTGAGCTCTTGCATTTTTTATCTCAAGAGAAACCCACAGGAGAGACCCTACATGGCCCTCAGAGGAGGATTGGCTAGAGAGAGGTAAGCACCTACCAGGAGGGGTCTCTGACGTCACCTGCTGGCACTGCCCACTCAGAGGTGTCCATTGTGCCCTCACACCTCTGCATCCAAGATGGCAGAGCTCTGGGACACACTGGAGGAGCTTTGGGCACCTCCCCTTGGGAGGTGCTGGTCAGGGGAGTGGTCACTCCCCTTTCCTTTGTCCAGTTTCGTGCCAGAGCAGGGCTGGGGGAATCTCTGAACCAGTGACGACTGGCTTATGCAAGGAGGGTACCATCTGTGCCCTTTAAAGCATTTCCAGAGGTCAGGAGAGGCTACTCCTACCATGCCCTTCACACCTATTTCCGAAGGGAGAGGGTGTTACACCCTCTCTCAGAGGAAATCCTTTGTTCTGCCTTCCTGGGACTGGGCTGCCCAGACCCCAGGGGGCAGAAACCTGTCTGAGGGTTGGCAGCAGCAGTAGCTGCAGAGAAAACCCCAGAGAGTTTGTTTGGCAGTACCCGGGCTTTATGCTGGAGCCCGGGGATGCATGGAATTGTCCCCCCAATACCAGAATGGCATTGGGGTGACAATTCCATGATCCTAGCCATGTTACATGGCCATGTTCGGAGTTACCATTGTGACGCTACATATAGGTATTGACCTATATGTAGTGCACGTGTGTAATGGTGTCCCCACACTCACAAAGTTCAGGGAAATTGCCCTGAACAATGTGGGGGCACCTTGGCTGGTGCCAGGGTGCCCTCACACTAAGTAACTTTGCACCTAACCTTCACTAAGTGAGGGTTAGACATATAGGTGACTTATAACTTACTTAAGTACAGTGTAAAATTGCTGTGAAAAAACATGGACGTTATTTCACTCAGGCTGCAGTGGCAGTCCTGTGTAAGAATTGTCTGAGCTACCTATGGGTGGCAAAAGAAATGCTGCAGCCCAGAGGGACTCCTGGAACCCCAATACCCTGCGTACCTAGGTACCACATACCAGGGAATTATAAGGGTGTTCCAGTGTGCCAATAAGAATTGGTAAAATTAGTCACTAGCCTGCAGTGACAATTTTAAAAGTAGAGAGAGCATAAACACTGAGGTTCTGATTAGCAGAACCTCAGTGATACAGTTAGGCACCACGCAGGGAACACATACAGGGCATACGTTATGAGCACTGGGGTCCTGGCTAGCAGGATCCCAGTGACATAGGCAAAACCAAACATACATACAGTAAAAATGGGGATAACATGCCAGGCAAGATGGTACTTTCCTACAATGGTTTGTGTTGCCCCTAGACATATTTTATCCTATTGCAATCTATAGCATTTTCTATTGCTTGCATTGTTCTATGACCATTTACTTGTCTAATTTTGGTGTCTAGTGTATATATTGTGTATAATACTTACCTCCAGAAAGAGTATTGTCTCTAAGATATTTTTGGTACTGTCACCCAAATAAATACCTTTATTTTTGGTAACACTGAGTATTGTCTTCACTTGTGTATAAGTACTGTGTAACTATAAGTGGTATTGCAGGAGCTTTGCATATCTCCTACTTCAGCCTAAGCTGCTCTGCTATAGCTACCTCTATCATACTAAGCTGCTAGAACACTACTACATTTCACTAATAAGGGATAACTGGACCTGGTATAAGGTGTACGTATCCAAGGCACCCACTACAAACCAGGCCAGCCTCCTACACTCCTAACTCCAAGAAGATGTAGTTGAAGACTAAGGACTTGACCCTGAAGGAGCCATGGCTGTAGAGAAACCTGATGCTTAAAAGTGTGCTGAGGACCTGAAAGCTGGACAAGTGACTGGAGATATTTTTCTACCACTTTGAAGAAAGTAGAACAAAGTCATCTTTTTCCAACTAAGAAGGGACAATGTGCCTTGCCATCCTGAGAATGGGTGCAGCCTGAGAGGGCAAGAAAATCAGGTTTGTCCTCTTTAATCACGTTGATACACAGAAAACTGGTTTAATGGGTATATGTAGATGTATGGTTATGGGTAGATGTTTCTGGCCGCAGTCCGGACTATAGCTTCCAGTTTTGCTTCACTGGTGAATTTTCAGAATCAAAAAGTGAACAAGACAAAAGGGAAAATCCAGGACCAGGGTGAGTCAACAATCTATCCGAGTTGAAAGGCAATCTCCTTGGCTACCAAATCCAGTTCTGTTCAGCGTGGAGTTTTTGGTGCCGAAACCAAAAGCGTCAGTGGGAGCTCATTCAGACTTTGAGGACCCCTCACTGGCTTCTCCTTCTGACGTTGCCTTGCTGGACGACTTTGAGCTTCAAACACTAGACTAGTGTAGAAAGTCACCAAGCAATATTGTTCAATGCTAGCTCCCCTAACAATCACCATGGTGCTCCGTATATTAGGTACAGGGGACACATGGTGGCATTAGGGAGCTGCTAATGGGCACAAGGAATGTGGTGCTACACATTGTACAATATTGCTTGGTGACTTTCTACACCACAATCTCAAAGGCTGTAAACATTTTGATCAGACACTCAGTTAACCCCTATTTGTCAGTATTCATTGACATGGGTTTGGCAGAACCATTTCTTCTGCTTTGCAGTTTATAATCATTTATATACTTACATCAATGGTGTGCCTCCTTTTAATGCCAGTCTGAGCAGGTGTTAAAAGTGACCAAAAAATGACGCAAATAAATCTCTGAGATTTCTTTGTGCCATTTTGCCGCCCCCGCCCAACTGAGTTAGTTAGTGAAGTGCACCACTTTGTAAATGTGGCGCAGGGATTTTGGCCTCGTTGGGTCACATTCGTGAAAAAAAATGACGCTAATGTGGCACAAGGCCGTGCTATGGGCTCTTAAATCTGCCCCTTCGAATGCTATGTAGCTAGTGTATCTGACCATATTCTCAGTGCAGTCGAGGCCACTGTCACAGTCAGAAGGACCAGTCTGCATTCTCAAAATGAGGAGAGAGACACAATGATGAAACTCAAGTTTTTGAACCCTAAAAATGATCAGACCCCACAAGGCAAAAAAACTGAATAAGGGTCATTTCTCAGCCATTGCAAGTGTGGTGAGTGATCGGCTTACAGAGAGAGTCCCTAAATATAAATATTAACTCCACATACGAGACTAAAAGGTAAACCTTAAGAGTAACACAACACAATATCAGTTGCAAAAATGAACAGAACCCATTTGTATTAGGTTTGATATCCTAAGAAATGTAAATAAGCAAAAAATTACTTTTGAGCAGATAACAAAGGACACAGCCGTTTTGGCATGGTGACTAAATGGAGGCATACAAAAACAACGAATCCAACCTTGGACAGAAATTTTGCAATGAATAATATCCTGTAAGTCTTCAATTAACACTATTATTTCCAAAAAGAACAAGTGACCTCCCATGCCTAGATTATGTGTGTCTTCCAAGGCAAAAGAGATACATAGATAGAGACCATACTGGTTTGGAAAGCCATGAATATGATTAACTAATACCTCATGATTAATATGTCAGATGGGCAGGGCATGGGTGTACATGTTCTTTTCAGCGTTTGTGTGATTATTCAGGGTGCATGCTTCGTTATGTCTCCAGAAGAGGTACTTAATAACCTTTAGTTACCTGCACACCATTATCTTCTGGTTCTTCTAAGACATCTCACTTTACCTTGCCTCTAAAGGGCATATTTATACTTTCTGATGCAAAACTACACTAACGCAGTTTTGCATCAAAAAGTTTAGCACCGGCTTGTGCCATTCCTAACCGCCAGCCGGGTGCCAGGGTGGGCTAGCCCTGAAAAAAATGACGTTATCCGGGTGGGGGTGGCAGTATGGGAGAAGGGGGTTTTGCACCAAAAAATGACATTAGGCTGGTTAGAGGCAAAAAAGGGCCATATTTATGGGAAATGATGGAGCGCGACTCTGCACCGAAATTGGCAGTGTCTCGATCCGTCATTTTCACAATGCAGGGATGCGCCCTATTTAAGTGAATATGGCTCACCCCTGTGTGGTCCTGTGTGCTGGCGCTAAATTTAGCTGCCAACGCAGGCATCCTTGCACCATTGTGCAAGGACGTCTGTGTTGAGGGGTGTGTTTGTTTATGTGCGGGAAGGTGTTCCTTCCTGCACATAAACAATCACTAATGGTGATTTGGAAGCACACACAGAAGTGCAAAAGCATCATTTTGAAATGATTGTTTATGCACAGTAAGGGACACCTTCCCACACATAAAGAATAATTTCTGGCATTTTGCTCTTTCTATGCGTGGAGCAGGATGCAGCACGCATAGAAAAAGCAAAAGATGAGGAGGAATAAAAGTATTCCTTGTTGTGCCGTGCTAACGCCACCCCTGGGGATGGCGTTAGATTTTTGCACTACCTCAGGTTTACGAAATCTTGTAAATCTGAGGCAGCATCAAAATGCAATGGGATTTGCTGTGACACGCCCACAGCAACACCCATGGCACGCCCCTCTGACACAGATAACTGTGTTGGAGGGGCCCATATTTACAAGAAGATGTAACACCACAAAAAATGGCATTGCACCTCCTTGTAAATATGGAGCAGAGGTTAGCGCCACTGGAGCGTCACACAAAGTGACGCTCCAGTGGCGCTAGGGGCTCATCTTTATGCCCCTAAATGCCTCTAACCAGCCTAGCGTCATTTTCTGACGCAAAACCATCCATACCACATAACTCCTGTCTTAGAAAAGACAGGAGTCATGTCCACCACCCTATTGTCAAGCAAAGGGGACCAGTGTCCCCTCGGCATGGCCATTGCACCCTGTGCCATGCAGGGGGCCCCAAGTTGGGCCCCCGTTGTCACTTTAATTAAAAGCAAATACCTATACTTACCCTACTTACCTGGGATGGGGTCCCACATCTTCTGGTGTCCCTCTGGTGTGGGTGGTGGTGTTGTTGGGGCTTGAGGAGTGCACCTGTGGACCCATTCCAAGGTGTTTAGCCATGGAAATGGGTCCACAGATGCCCTAATGTCTGATCTGACCCAGGCGTCAAATAATGGTGCAAAGCAAGCAATGCACCATTATTTAACCATTCCCCCCACCTGTGCGTCATTTTAGCATGGGGGGATAAATATTGGGTTATGGGATTAGCACAATTTTTTAGATGGGAATGCCTACCTTTTATTTCATTGATGCAAGGTAGGTTCACACATCTAAAAAATGCTGCGAATTATGACGCAAATTCAGCGCAAATGGATTATGAATTTGCCCCGATGTGTCAATTTATTTTGCCTTTCTTGTTCAAATGTGCTGGGCTGCATGGGTAGAAAATACAATCAGCATGTCCCATCGGCTAGATCCAGGGGAAGGACCCATTGCTATCTATCTAATTTTACGGCAAAATACTCAAAGAGTCACACCCCTACGGACCACAAATAGACGATTTTCTTTAAAAACATTAGAAAACTTCTGACTCCTGCCACAAGTGGCAAATGCAAAGTGATTAATGTAATGGACAAGATGGAAATAGCTAACCTTGCTTTTTTATTGTTTAGATAACATTCTGAGTGAATGCATAATTGGGTTTTAGTAAATAGTACTTATGTTCCAGCTCACATACAACGTTAAGCTCGATTCTCGACTGTTGTCTTTTTTGTATCATTTAATTAAACTTCTTTTCTTCACATAAACCCCAGGGCACTCCTGCTTTGCAGTTCAGGCCTTCTGCGGGCCAGAATATGCCAGAAAAACAAATGAACCATTTGTATGCAGACATATTTAGTTATTATAAATATTCTTATAACAAGGTTAACTCCCTTTTTTTTCATTGTAGCCTAGGTAACTAATTTTAGAGTCAGTGGATTGCTGATGGCTGCTTGAAATGTGTAAACTTAACTGTCATCGTCCTTCCATAAGTTTTGGTCCATGCTTATGAGAGTGACAAAATACTGTCATTCTCTCGGTCTCAACTTTTCCCTAATTCCACCTATTCATCCACTGATGGAGTCCCTGACCCTGTAGTTAGGTCCACTGGAATTATGCAATTCTGCGGCGGTGTCTTTTTTCGTAAAACTATGGTTTTGGCTCATTTGCAACATAAATCATCGTCTGCTGCGTAATCAGCAGCTTTTAACAAAACAAATGTTGTTTGTAGCTCAATATATCAAAAGTTACTAAAGAATTCATGAGGGTTAACTTGTCATCTTTCAGTTGCTTTATTCTACTTTTGCTTGTTAAACTGGTACAAAAGAGGTGAAATCTTTGCCCAGACGGAATTTCCATGTGTAAAAAAAATAAAAATAAACAAGTAATACTATCAGAAAATGTGCCGCATTATGCAACATTATTTCCTTCTCCTGTTGCATAATTTAGTGAACCCTGCTGCATAATTTGGTGTTGCCCTACCACATAATTCCAGTAACTTTGACTTTGCCCTCTATAGTAAGCTCTATTGTGCTGCAATCTATTTCCACCATCAACAGATCTCACACTTGGCAGGGCGGATGTGGCGTTGGTAATGCTAAACTACTCTGGGAGGTGGACACATTACAGGGTATCTCATACCACCCTCATCCCGCCCATGACATCCTGGTGGTAAATATAATTGTCAGTGTTAAGCTAAGACTTCATAGTGTGCACTTTTCTTTTTGTAATGTGCGTCTCCAGAAACTCCAAATGTCGATGGCACATCCTCCTCACATGGAACTGGGTGTTTCTTAATATCCAATACTTTGCTTATAGCTTATAGAACTTGTTAGATCTAATATACTCACTACTTTGTGTTGGAAAGTTATTGAACACTTAATTTAGTAAATCCCTTTGTCTACTGCATTGATTGAGGTTGGCCTCAGTTTTTGATTTGCCACTGACGTTGACTTCTTTCGTGGTGCAAATTATTTTGCTGAGTGGCCTACTGTCCTTCAAATATGTAAACTCGTTTCATGTGACGTCTTCCTTGTTTGAGGCTGCTACAACATATTAGGGCCAACAGCAGCTTGTCCCTTGCGCAAAATTCCTGTAAAATCCAGTAACAGGTATTGAGGGAGGTGGCTGCCATCACTGCTCAGGTTTGGATGTGGGTTTGGATTGGCTTTGTAAAGTGGCTGCATAATGCAACATATATTCTTTAGAGACACTACTACGCTGTGGTGACTTAAGAGGGATAGGCACTATACAGCTATTATTATTAATGAAAGGGAGCTCAAGAGACAAGTCAAAAGAGCGGCTATAGTTATGGTCAGATTTCTGACACTGATTGCATTAGGGTGGATGCCTATGTTTGTGGTAGCCTGGAATGGAGAACCTGTAGAGAGGGTTAGAGTGAGGATGATGGGTCGGTTTGAGACTGTATCTCTGTCATAAGTGGACATTCACTGGTTTAATGGCAATACTATATGTTAACAAAGAGTAATTTAAACCACTGAACTAAGAAAGAGACTGATACATACAACAAACCTTCTTAAATCCTAAAAGACACCTATAGTTCCCAGTTCACAACTAATACCCAGTGGCGTAACAGAGGCCCCCACAGCCTCCACAGTGTGGGGGAGCACCTGAGCTCCAGGGGTCTCCCTCAGCAAAAGTGGTAGGTGGTGGGCCGTGGAGGTAGGTCCCCCTCCATGTTCTTTGCTGGGAGGCCCCCCAGAATTCTTTATGCCACTGCTAATATTCCTATTACCACCTGCAACAAATCTTTCATAAACATTAAAATCATGTTAACCTAAACGGTCCCTTCCCTAACTTATGCCATCCACACCTTCTGTAACAGATCCACCCTCGCTGTGGCAATATAGGACCAATTAACATGTTACAGGTAATCCAGTTGTATCTTACATATTTATTTTGAGGCAGTTAGAAAGCAAAAAGGCTGCTTTCTTCAAAGTGAAACCAACAATAGAGTTGAAATTAGAATGCTAGGTCTTCTTTAACTTCAGAAATAAATTGCTGACTAAACAATGGTCAGTGGTAAAGGTCTAAGCATGCAATACTGTCATTTCGGTGGTTATCACATAACTATTGATTTAGTACATCTGCCACATAATGGGCATAACCTGAAGATTTCTCAAAAATACTGTTTCTAGGTTAAATGGTAAATGTTATTTCTAGTACAACTCTTAGAAAATAATACTGTCAGAAACTGTGCAACTTGTTGCTCCTTCTGCTGCATAATTTAACTCAGATTGACACATGATTGGTCCTCTTTGTCACATATTCTTAGTAGTCTTCACAGTGTCAAAGCACTGCAGAGTGGTGTGGAGGCTGCCCTTATGCTTATTAAATCCATTTATTCCACAGAACCATTACATATTTTCCAACTTTCACTGTGCACAATTAAGTATGAGTTTTTATACCACTGCATTGGTGAAATAAAATAGTCCAAGCATATATATGTAAATTTATGTATGCATACCAGCGATATATATTAATAATATAAAGGATTGCTTAAGTTCCTTTCTTGAGGGGGTTCGCCTAGGAGTTTGGGATGGACTCTTCCAATGATGAGCAGAGTCTATACTGAAAAATTAGCCATACCTTTGTTTTTTCATTAAGATGTAAATATATATATATATATATATATATATATATAGTGACGCTGTGATCTGTACTTACCTCTGGGGACAAGTTATAGTTACTTGAGATAACTACAACTGGTGAATTTCAGTTGTTATGTACATTTAAAATAGCTTGTTTTAACTGATATGTTCACCAAACTGTAATATAATTTTAACCTTTGGTTTTTTTAGGGTTTTTCAAGGGTTTGTTTAACGTGAAGTAATATTTTATTACAATACATAAAGCCAAACCCCAGTATGCATGACCTACTGCCAGCAGGCATCCCCACATCACGCATGACCTTTGGCCATGTGTGGCCTGAGTTTAGCTGAAGGACCTGCAGCCACACCCTTTATTCAACCACTTTAAAGTAGTGAACCTCAGAACACACATGGCCTTCTGGCATGCACAGGTCCTGCCTACGCTCAGGTAGACTTACTGACTTTACTAAAGATTCACAAATCACAACATCAAAAGATGACCCTGGTATCAACTTTCTCCAAAAATCACCAATATTTTTAATCTAGTGTACATTTCAGTAACTCACACAATGCAATGTTTAAAGATAGTGAATATTATAAAAATGGTTAAACAAACATGTTAAAAAAATTAACAGGTCTGTGAGTCTTCTTTAAAATAGTTTTATAATTGCAATTTTTGGGCTGAAAATGTGAAAGAAAGACTCAGACATTTCTTTCTTTAAAACAAAAGCAACATGTCTCTGAGGTGTTCTTTTAACAATTTCTAGCCCACAAAATGCAATCATAAAAAAACACAAGACCTTGCAGTGCAACTGTAGAGCATAGAGCTCCAGCCAGGAGTTCTAAAAAATACTTCAAGCTCTCCTGTGGTCATGGTTCTAATGACCCAGGAGACATACTTTTCTTATGTTGTTGAGGTCCTGCTTCACTTCCTGCAGCCCCCTGACAACATAGAAAAACTGCTTGGTGCAGCCCCTCCCCATTTCAGGGGCACCACAAAGCTTACAAATAAATAGAAATGCCCTTGCAGAGCATTATGGGACACTCCTTACTGGAACAGGGAATTATAGATGAACTGCCCCTGCCACACATTTATTACTCACTTTGGTTTCCTGGTGCCAACCCGAGACATCCTTTTTTAAAGAAACAGTTCTTGGGGATGTGGCATGTATCCCCGCTTCCTGAGTTTTCATGGCCCCAGGAACCCCATTCTTGGGGTCCAACTTTTTAATTAAGGGGAGGCTGGGTTTTGGTCAACTGCCCGAGCCACTGTTGGTCCCAGTGACCCCATTCCCTGTAGTCTTTATATTTATATAAGGGAAGAAGAATATACTGTCCCCCTCCCGGAGCACCCATGGGCCCTTGGAGCCTAGCCCCAGTAGAGTGGAGGAGCATGTTGTACAGTACAGTGTTGTTTAATGGAGTAGAGTGGATTGGTGTGACATAAGTGTTGTAGAGTGGAGTGGGGTGTCATACAGTAGAGTGCACTGGTGTGTTGTAAAGTGTCCGAAAGTGTTGTAGGGTGGGGAAGGGTGGATTGCCACAGAGTGGTTTACACTGCGGTACAGTGGAGTGGTATGGAGTAGAGTAGAGTGAGGTACAGTATGGTAGAGTGAAATGGCATAGACTGTCTTAAAGTTCAGTTGCATTGAGTATCGTACAGTGGAGTGGCATAGAGTTTGGTAGTGGAGTATAGTGGAGTGGAGAAATGTATCATAGAGTATAGTAAATTGGGTAAAAACAGCATGAAGGGTGTTGTGTAGAGAGTCGTAGAGTGAAGCAGTGTTGTACAGTTGTATAGAGTGAAGTAGAGTGGTGTAGAATCCAATTGATGAGAGTTCACTGTGGAACAGTCGACTGCTATAGAGTGGAGTATAGGGTGGTAGAGTGGAGGGGCGTAGACTGTCGTTCAGTGGAGTACAGTGCCATTGAGTGGTGCACATTGGTGTGGCGTTGGGTAGAGTGGAGTGCCACATACTGGTATAGTTTAGAGTGGAATGGCGCAGAATGGAGTAGCCTACAGTAGTGTGGGATAGACTGGAGTGGCATAGAGTGGAGTGGATTTCACAGAGTGGAGTATATATATATATATATATATATATATATATATATATATATATATATTTATATTTATTTTCTCTGAACAAAAAAGTTGCAGGGTTTGATGTAGTTAGGCTTACATTTCACCTGTTAGAGTTATCCCAAGTAACTATAACTCATGCCCTTAGGTAGCTATACCTCGCCCCCCGCCATGCACAGTTTTTTTGTGAAAAATGTTACTGCAAATATTACATTGATATTGTCAATTATGTTATCAAAGATTTCACGAGTGCTGTAATTTGTAGGGAAATTAGCAGTGCATAGCAAGTTGTGAGTTATAGTTGCCTTAGGGCACAAGTTGTAGTTACTTGAGCTAACTGTAACAGGTGATCTTCTAAGGTTTTGTGCATTTAAAATGTGAGCCTAACTATAACATCCCTGTAACCTTTGCTTTTTCAGTTAATTTTAATGTTTTTTTTTAACATACATTAATCCAACCATGGCAGTTGGCCACGGGGCCTAGCCTGCTGCCAGTCTCTGTGGCCATCTCCCCTAACCACCCAACCCTAAGAGAGAGAGAGAGTGAGAGAGAGAGAAAGTGAGAGATTTAGAGAGAAAGAGAGAGAGAGAAAGAGAGAGAGAGAGATTTAGACTTTGATAAATTATATACCTAGAATGAGGTATTTCCAGACAAGATGAAAAGAAAAATATTTTTGTCAATTAAAAAGCGTGAGATCACCTCTCCGTATGTAACCTAAATATTTATAGTTTAAAAGAAACTAAAGCAGGAAATGACCACACACTCTCCTAGACTAGAACCTTTAAACTTTAATGTGCATGTCTGAGACCTTAACCTCTAGGCCAGAGGTGAGTCCTTACAATGCAGGGCCCTGATTTAGTTGTGACATTCATCCCACAGGTTTTGACGAGAAAAAATGTCAATGTTCCATCACTAGGAATATTTAATAGTATAACAGGTTCACTGCCAAAGCCATACTAGGATTTGAACCTTCAGCCTACTGAGTGACAGCACAAGACCTTGATCATTAGGCCAGAAGTGACTCTGTTCTGCTGTGGCTCCAAACCTAACTATAACGTTCGTACCAAACATCTTGCTAGTCTGACTCCTTGAAGCCAGTGTATGAAGAGACCATTGCAATGCCAATCTCTCTCTCGCTCTCTTCCATCCCATTATGTGATGGACGAGAGAGAGAAATAGTGACAGGACCGCAGGGAGAGCCTCAAGGCCCATGCGGTCCTAGCCGGCTCCCCGCATCCTGCAGTCCTGTCCTGTATTGCTCGCACAAGCCGGGAACTGCTTTAAACAGCAGCTTCCTGCTTGTGGAAGCAATAGTTTTAATCTGTTTCCCTGCACGCATGATTGCGGAAAACAGATGAAAACTTCACTTTCTGCAAGTGAGAATTGTTTCACAGCTCCCACGTGCAGAAAGTGAAGTGTTTGCTCTGACTTGGTAGGAGCTGTCAAAGCTCCGAACAAGTAAGAGCAAACAGCTATATCCTGGGGATGGAAACCCCAAGACATATCAGAAGCCAGCCCTGGGGGTGGCGGTCCCCAGGGCTATATGTGGCTCCAGGAGGGGGGCTGCACGGCCTCCCTCCAATGATTCAATTAGCCCTGCAGAGGTGGTGGTCCCTGGGCTGCAGGGGCTGCATGGCCCCCGCATTGCATTTAGTTGAAGCCCCAGGTTCCCCCCCACAATTAATTAGAAATGAGCCCCAAGGAGTTGGTGGCGAGTGCATGAGTTATAGTTACCTTAGGGCATGAGTTATAGTTACTTGAAATGACTTTAACTATAACTGCTAGGTTTTTTAGGGTTTTTTGCGAGTAAATTCAGAACCTAACCTGCCCTGTGGCCAACCCCCGATAACCACCCATCCCCAAGCCACAGATGGCCGAATGCTGTAAGTGTCAGCGGTTGGTTGCAGGGCCTGGCCTGCAGGCAGTCCTTGCGGCCAACCCTCCCAACCACCCAACCCCACATTGCACACAGACTTTGGCCATACACTGCAGGAGTTGGCCGCAGGACCTGTGTCTCTGGGTGTGAGAATATGTGTGAGAGGGTGTCTCTGGGTGTGAGAGCAGCTGTGAGAGTGTCTGTCTGGGTGTGAGAGGGTCTATGTGGGTGTGAGAGTGGGTGTGAAAGTGTCTGATTGTGCTCCAATAGATGAAAAATGCATTCACCTCCAGAAAAGATTTCAGATCGTTTTCCAACATAGAATTGGAGAGTACACACACACTTGCTTTGCCTTCATTTGTCCATTCCAGAAGTAGAGCTTCAAATGGGGCACCTCCTTTATTTACATGTGTAAGTGCTTCGTGCTGAGGTTTAATTTCTGTGAAATGATCATCATGGCCAGAACGGAAGCTCACCTGCTCCTTTATTCAACAGATTTGCACAAAATGTCTGCACAAAATGTTTACCCAACTGGAGCACTTATTAATAAGTGCTACGTCGTTGTGTAAATTAGCAGTGTGGGGGGGAGGAACCATGTGGATGCCTTCTCCCAGCTGATTTCAGCCCTGGAGACCCCATCGCCCGGGGCACACTACAGTTCCCTGGGGGGAACTGTATGGACCCCCACCCTGGGACAATCTCGGGACAATCTCAGCCCCGGGAACCTCATCCTACTAGCCCAGACTTCAATAACTGGAGAAGGGAGGCCATCTGGCACCCCTCCCTTAGTCGATTTCAGCCCCGGGTATCCATCCCCCAGGGCCTGGCCTTATACATTTTTTTAGTTTTTGATGATTGGGACCACACGTCCTGGGGAGGTAATGGTCACTGTAGCATAAATAAGCTCTAGGAGGGAGACCCCTTGCTACCCCTCCCTCTTTGTGGCATGCCCCCGTGACCTGGCCCATCGGGGGGCTTTCTTAAAACAAGCATGGGAGACTGTGGTTGTTTTTTTTTTTATTACTGTGGATTTGCAACCCCCTTGCTAATCTGCAGCAACATTTTTTATAAAAAGTACTTTTTTGTCTTGAGTGGTCCCTCTGGGGCCGAGCCCCATAGCTAAGGAGTCATGGTGTCCCTACCCTGGCTCCCTTTTTTAATTTTTTTACCTTTTTTTCTGGAACGGAGCTGAATCCAAGTCCGAAGATAGCTGCCAATACTTCCTTGTTGAAGTGTTGGCTGCCACTCAAATCTCAGCATGAGATCGGAAGGGTTTGTGGAGCCTTCGCAATCCTATATATGCAAAGTTGTTTTTCCTTTGATGTTTCAAAAAACTACTTAATGGATTTACACCAAATTACAAAAGGGGCCCTTTGTGGACCAAGAGCTAGCTTTCTGCCAAAAGTGGTCTAAATCAGTCTTGTGGGTCGGTCACTATTCGTGCTTAAAATCCCTATGGAATTAAACTTGGAGGAAACACTTTTTAGAACACCTCTTTTTCTCGGCCCCCGCTTGACAGATCACCTCAAAACTTTCTAGATAGCAGCAGACTGAGCGTCGTATTTTTTTGGAACATGTCATGAACATGTCTAGTTTTCAGAAATGCACAGGTTTGGTAGGTTTCCCTAGGTGCCGGCCGAGCTAGAGGCCAAAATCTACAGGTAGGCACTTAGCAAAAATCACCTCTGTTTTCTTTCAAAAAATTGGTTGTGTCCACGTTGCGCTTTGGGGCGTTTCCTGTCACGGGCGCTAGGCCTACCCACACAAGTGAGGTATCATTTTTATCGGGAGACTTGGGGGAACATAGATTAGCAAAACAAGTGTTATTGCCCCTTGTCTTTCTCTATATGTTTTCCTTCCAAATATAGGAGAGTGTGTAAATAAGACATCTATTTGAGAAATGCCCTGTAATTCACATGCTAGTATGGTCACCCCGGAATTCAGAGATGTGCAAATAACCACTGCTCCTCAACACCTTATCTTGTGCCCTTTTTGGAAATACAAAGGTTTTCTTGATAGCAATTTTTTACTCTTTATATTTCAGAAAATGAATTGCTGTATACCCGGTATAGAATGAAAACGCACTGCAGGGTGCAGCTCATTTATTGGCTCTGGGTTCCTCGGGTTCTTGATGAACCTACAAGCCCTATATATCCCCGAAACCAGAGGAGTCCAGCAGACGTAACGATACATTGCTTTTGATAATCTGACATTGCAGGGAAAAGTTACAGAGTAAAACATAGAGAAAAATTGATGTTTTTTTCACCTCAATTTCAATATTTTTCTTTTTCAGTTGTTATTTTCTGTATGAAACCCTTGTAGGATCTACACAAATGACCCCTTGCTGAATTCAAAATGTTGTCTACTTTTCAGAAATGTTTAGGTTTCTGGGATCCAGTATTGGTTTCATACCCATTTCTGTCACTGACTGGAAGGAGGCTGAAAGCACAAAAAATTGCAAAAATGGGGTATGTCCCAGTAAAATGCCAAAAATGTGTTGAAAACTTGGGTTTTCTGATTTTAGTCTACCTGTTCCTGAAAGCTGGGAAGCTGCTGAGTTTAGCACCGCAAACCCTTTGTTGATGCCATTTTCAGGGGAAAAACCACAAGCCTTCTTCTGCAGCCACTTTTTCCAATTTTTTTGAAAAAAACAAAATGTTCACTGTATTTTGGCTAATTTCTTGGCCTCCTTCAGGGAAACCCACAAAGTCTGGGTACCTCTAGAATCCCTAGGATGTTGGAAAAAAAGGACGCAAATTTGGCTTGGTTAGCTTATGTGGACAAAAAGTTATGAGGGCCTAAGCGCGAACTGCCCCAAATAGGCAAAAAAAGGCCTGGCACAGGAGGGGGAAAAGGCCTGGCAGCGAAGGGGTTAAGACCAAAGTAACAACACGTTAAGGATGAATACATATGAATTCAAAGAATGTTATGCCAAAGACAAGTTTCATGGCTTACAAAATTCCAAGGCATATGTAGGATTGATGAGCTCTCTCACCAAAGAGGCACTGGTAGGGAGCATTGGACACTGAGGAGTGGTAGGACTACAGCAAGGTAAAGTCATCACAAACAAACACACAAACAGAGAGAACCCTGATTCAAGAATCCAAAGGACCTAAGGGAACCAAACAGAAGCAAACTAACAAAGTGGAAAGCCGGATCATGAACTGGATAGCAGGTTCATAAACCATGCAACAAAGTGAATCATTGTCAGGCACTTTCCTAGTGGTTTAAAATAGGGCGGGCATAACTTGGGGAATTTGCTGTAGCATAATTGTGGAACATTGACTGAGATTACACTGAATTGTATGAGATTCCTGCATTTGCTGCTGTTTTCTAAGCACAAAATACACCTGTACTTTCAAAATAAACCAGAGAATGCATTTTGAGCTAAGAAAATATCAACAGAACTGGAACAGCAGCAGCCACTCGCGCTGTGTTCCTCTGCTCAAATGACACGAATCTGTGTAATAATATGACTTTTGGTAATTTCATATTTTTCCGTAATTTTGTGTCTCAAGAGCAACACGGAATAACAGAAATTACTCTGATTACTCAGTGTAATTAAACGTTTGCCCAGGTCTAATTTAAAATACTCAACCTGACTGTTAACCTCAGAAGTGAACAACTACCCCATATGTGTGTTCCTCCTGTCTGGTTACCAGTCTAGTCTGCCCTCCCCACTCCTCTCTGCCCAGCCTTCAAACGCCTCCAATTCTTTACCCTACTGAACCTGCATGTGCGTGTGAAAAAATAAAGAAAGTAATTGTAATTGTATTTATTTAGCGCTTTCTACACCTGATGAGGTGTTGAACCGCTTTTCAGCGAGTAGCACGCTACTCCGGAACCCAAGAGGAATTCGTGGTGAATTACTATAGGGAAATATTGGTATTATTATGAGTTAATTTGAGCAGGGGATATGTGAGTTTGCTAGCTGGATTGACTAGAGTAATGGAGGGATAGAGGAGGTAAAAATCCAGAAGTGTTAATTGGGAGTTTACAGTAATAGTATGAAGCTTTGGATGAATAAAGGAGAGATGGAGGAGGGAAGAGTTTGTGGAAAGGGTTAAGGATATCATAGTAGCAGGAGGGGTTTTGGATGACTCAAAGGTGAGATAAATGAGGGGGAATTTAGTAGGGTTGTTTGGAAGATCATGGTAGTAAACTGAGGTTTGGGGTGAGCTAGATGCGGTAAAGGAGGGAAGAGCTTAGACAGGGTTATTTTGGAGATGAAAGTAGTAGAATGGATTTGGGATGAGTCAGAGTGGGGATGGAGGATAGATTGACAGAGAAATAGGGTGATGGGGAGACAGATTAAAGTTTACAAGAAAGTAAATGTATATTATTTTTATTTATTTATTATTTTATTTATACATATAATATATTTTTTATTATAACTTTTCTTTCTTTATTTTTGTTATATTTGTTATTTATTTTAATTATTTATAATTTGAATTTTATTTATAGATTTTATTTTATTTATTTTTATTTTATTTTTCACTAGGTACAGTGAGACTAGAGTAATACATAAATAGATATGCAAATACATAGTAAGGGGATATAGTAGTGGGTATAATAATATCAGAAGAAAAGTAGTATTGTATAAACACAGACTTTCAAGATTTGTAATATTTGAAGTTAAATAATATGTGTACTTTTCTAACATTCATTTATCTTTCCAAAATTTTAGAGTAGTGAAATGCTTATGATAATAAAACTTTTGATCATTGTGATAAAAAAAACGAAAGCAGGGATTCAAAAGTATCTAATATACCAACTCATCTACGAGCTATGCAATGACCTATGAACATGTTAAGCAAAGAATAATATACACATATGTATGTATATACACACACACACATATATACATACACACATGCACACACACATACACACATATAGTATATATATATATATATATATATATATATATATATATATGCATATAAATGTAACTGCCGATTAAATATACATTTGTTAAACAGACTTAAGGAGTATGTGTATAATTTATTATTATGCAATAGTAACAATACATATTTCTTAAAGAAATATACATATCTAGAATATACACGTAATCAGATTATAAATGTTTGTCAACAGAGGCATATGAAGATTGCTGTTTAAATATGGTCGTAATGAAGGAAAGAGCCAACTCTTGAGTAGTCTTCTGAAGGCAAGATAGTTTTCTGTGGATCTTATATTTGGGGGTAATGAATTCCATAGTTTGACTGCTTGAATGGAGAAGGATGTACCACCTATTGTCTTTGTCTTGTATGGTTGGTGTTCTAAAGGCGGGGTGGCAGTCTTGAGCGGAGGTTTCTTTGTTGAATGTATTTGGTTACTTTGTTTCTGATGAAAAGCGGCCTTGTTCCACATATAGCTTTGAGGGTGATACAAAGCAGCTTGAAGGTGGATCTTCTGGCAACGGGTAATCAGTGTAGTGCTCCCAAGGAAGGGGAGCTGTGGGCTTGTGGCTTTCCATGTATTAAAAGCCTGCCAGCTGAGTTCTCAATATTTTGTAGTTTTTTCATAATAGAGATGATCCATGGTAGAGGCCATTGACATAGTCCAGTTTGAATAGTACAAGAGAGATAGTAGGTGGAGGAAGATGCGTCGCAGAGTCTTCAAGGTGATGAAGCTTGATCATACTAATTTGTCCGCTTGGGCATTCATTGTGAACTTGGAGTGCATGGTAATCCCAAGGATTTTAACTTCCTCGGATACTTGAGGAGGCGGTCTGAGATCGTCATGCTAGGCGCACAGTGGGTCATAATTTTTCCTGTTGCCACATGTGAATATTTCCGTTTGGAAGCATTTAGTATGAGATAGCTCCAAGTCATCCACTGATCAACGGCTCTGAGGCAACTGAAGATTTCTAATTTTTCAATGTCTTTAGGGCATTCCAATTTAAGTAATATTTGTGTGTCATCTGCATAGTTGTATGATGTGAATTGAAAATCATTGATCAATTCTGCTAATGACATCATGTAGATGTTGAAAAGAATAGATGAGATGATTGATCCTTGTAGGACCCCTGCTTTTGTGAGATAGGGTTTGGACGAGAAGGGAGGGGAATAGATTATATTAGTTCTGTTTTGAAGATGAGATGTAATCCAGTCGAGAGCAGTCCCTTCTATGCCAGTTTCGTGGGGCCTTTGAATTAGGGTGTCATGGTCAACAGTATCAAAGACAGCCAAGAGGTCTGCTATGAGTGCTGATTTAGTGCCTCTTCCTGGGCGGATTCCAGTTTGGTAGTCTGAAAGTATGGAATTGTTTTCAATGAATTGTAACATCTGGGTGAATGCTGCTCTTTCTGCCAGTTTGCCCAGTAAAGGTCCATTTGTGCTTGGTCTGTAGTTTTTAGGGTCCTGTGGGTCTAGGTGTTTTTTTCTTTTGTAACGGACATATGTATGCCTTTTTCAGGTCTTCAGGAAAAGTTCCTGTAGTTAAAGAGTTATTGATGATTCTTTTTACAAGTGTGGCAGCAGAAGTAGATAAAAGAATGTTCTTGAAGATGTGTGGTGGACAAGGGTCAGAAGGGCAATCAGAAGGCCTGCTTGCTTTGGCCAAATCCATAAATTCACCTTGTGATATTTGTTTGAAGGAGTTCAGAGGCTGGGTTGGTTTATTCTTGGAGGGGATTTTAGGAAAAGGTGTTTGTGCTGATGATTTTCTTCTGTTTTAAATAGGAGTCCTATGTGTCTGCCTTGGTTGTGTAAAGAGTTGCCAGTTTGTTTGTAAAATCTTGCGTAGTGGGATGACTTCCTTCCATGCATTTAGGTTTTAGAAATTCATGGATAATTTTATAAAATTCTTTGGCTGCAGATTTAGCAGTTAGAATTCTGCCTGAAGAGTACCTTTTTTTTGCTTCTTGTTCTGTGATGTGTATTTCCTAACCTAAATCCTGACACAAGTTCATGAGTTGCTACTACTCACAACTTCTAGATCATCACAATCGGGAGAGGTAGGCCTTCCAGGATCATCCATTTCTACTTTAAGGAGAAGTATGAGAATGTGTATTGGCAATACTAATGAGGAGGGAAGGCAGCGAAGATGCTGATATCTTGATGTTTTTCTTGTATCTGCCTGGAGAAAACGTAATTCTCACGGTCACATGCAAAGTCTGTGACCAAAAACTCAGCAGAAGGATGTCAGCACACTACTGTTTTGAGATATCAATGATGAATACAGACCTCAAATCTAAATAAGAGGATTATTCAGTGTCAGAGGGAGAGAGCACATATTGAGGCACATGCGGCTGAACCATTGGCATGTGTTCTTGGAGTGCTGATGGGGAAGGACAAGGGGCCAGATGTAGGAAAGGGTTTTACCCATTCTGTGTCTATGGGAAAATGTGTTCATACATATTGCTCAAGGTCACAGGAACAAGTAAGAAAATGCCTTAATGTTCAGTCAGTAAACAATGAAAATAGTTTGGATGTTGCCATTTGCCACAACAGTCGTAAAGAGAAATGAAAATACCAAAAACAAAATAAATAAGAAGTAAAACCCCAAAAAACAAATGGTTCTTCAGAGAATTTAAAAAACCACAAAATCAAGTTAAAGAGTTTATCTGTATTAAGCCCTTGGCCTTTCATGGCTGCCGATGGTAAGTTGGGAGTAGGGCGTGGTCAATAGCAGGCTCTTCAGCCACTTCCAGCATTGGGTTGGATGCCAGAGGGTCGCTCCTATACAATGTTTGTCATAGCCATGGATGCAGGTTATATCCTGCAGCAGCAGTTCTTTGCTGCCCATGATGTGTTCGGTGTAGGTTCTGGCCGAAAACCAGGCCCATTGCCTGCCACTGTGGGTGGGGTTTAGGGCCTGAAAGTTAGACTCCCACAGATGTTTGGGCAGAGAACTTGGCTGAAGGACATGGCCTGTGGATAATTTCTGCTGCACACATCGAAAGCTGGGCACAGCCAGGGTTGGACATCTAACATGGGTTAGGCATATTTTTTACCAGCTATTTTGGGTGAGGACATGTACTGTCTTGGGCCTGTGGGTTTTATCACTTCTGAATGACCATAAGCCTAAATATCGCACCTACCTACAGAACCAGAATGATTGGAATTCAAATGAAAAATTGTAATGTTTCCATATTGCACACATATAACTACAATGAGAAATCATTATCAGTCTCTGCTCAGTTGATGGTTCTCTGCATCTTGTGTTTTTGAGCAGTAACAATGACTTTATATCTCTGCAAGTGAAAATGTGTGTTGGTGTGTTGGTTGTAACAGTGTCCTACTTTTGTGTATAGGCCTTCTATATAAGCACATTGTCACCTATTTCTATTTTCCAACTGACATTCACTATTTTTGAATTAGCTGGTTAGTTTATTTTGGTAATCAATGAAAGACCTTCAAAAATAGCGCTTTTATGAACTTAGAATTTAGAGGCATGTGTATGTTTCAGAAATGCATAGCTTTTTAGGTTCTCACCTCTTCCCCCCACAAGTACCTTAACAACCCCCAACAAGGCAAAAGTTATGCAAATTTGACAAGGACAACATTTGTGAAAATAGGTCATGTAGGCTTAAGTGAATTACTCACATGTAGAAAAAATGGCAGAGAACTACGTGGGAAAAGCCTTAGCACTTGAGGGGTTATACTCACATAGCTGTGATATAATGACTTTTGTGAAGTGATAAAAATAAAATGAAATATATTAAACATGACATACCTGTTGTTTATACATCTGTTCATAGCAAGGTGAGTAGGTTCTTCTTCCCATGGAGCATGTCTGCCCAGTGGTGCACGACTCACCTGTTGGAGAGTGCACTGTTGGTGCAGCAGCATGCTCCATCACATACGCCACCAACAGTTGGTGCTTTGCTATGGAATACTGCATGCTCGGCCTCTTGTCCGCTGACAACATGAGAGGGCGGTAGTGCAGCACATAAAATTCAGTGACAAAATATTGCCCTCAGAAAAATACTGAGACGCAGGCACCGGGTCCCACTCTCACCTACACAGTGACAGTTTGAGGTAACAGAAAAACACAAGAGACATAGTAAACAAAATGAAAACTAAAACTACACCAGAATAAAGGAAAAGACCAGAAAGTAAATGAAAAGAAAAAAACATGGGACTGAAATGGAGGAAAAGGGTCAAACCGAGGGGGGCTGGGTGGGAAAATAAGGGAAACAGCCTAAATGATGCAGCCTCAGCCATGTGTACCGAAGGCCGCAAGCTGAACAACTCTTGCCTGAACCGCGCATATGTCTTAACTACGCCTTTGCTTGGTTAAGGCAGGTCGCATATAGGTGGTTCAAGCAGCTGTCTAGCTGTGTGGATGAGTGGGCAAGCAGGAATGAGCAGGAAGATGGATCGGTCAAGGTAACTGGGGCTGGGGTTTTGTTTAGGGGTGGGGGAGTTTTTTTATTTTAGCGCAGTTTAGGGCACAGGGCTGGGGGGTTCAGGGTAGATTAAAGGGGAGAGGGGATGGGGGTCGGGGTAGTTTGGTGGATGTCAGGGTGGGGGCTAGTTGGGGTAGATTAATGGACGGGGGCTGCAGGTGGTTTTAGGGGTGCATGGGGGAGTTTAGGTAGGGCGGGGGAGGATTGGTGAGCAAGTAGAATCAGTAGATGGATCAGTAGAGGTAAGTGGGGCTGCGGTTGTTTTTAGAGGTGAGGGATTTTTTTTATTTTAGAGGTGCATGGGGGGTTTCGGGCTCAGGGCCGGGCTAGATTTAAGGGTAGTCGGTCGGGGGAGGGGTCGAGGTAGTTTGGTGGTTTTAGGCCTCAGGGCAGGAGAGTGGGGGTGGGGTAGTTTGGGGAGGGTAAGTTTTTAGGGGTGCCTGGGGGGTTTTAGGGCTCAGGGTGGGGAGGCGGGGTAGTTTTTGCACTTTAGGCCTCAGGGTGGTGTAGGGGGATTGGGGTAGTTTGGGGAGGTCTTGAGGGGTTCATGGGGGTTTTAGGCCTTGGTGGGGGTCAGGTTAGATTTTGGAATTTAGGGCTCAGGGTCAGGGGTGGTCGGGGTTGATTTGTGATTTGGGGTAGAAGTAGTTTTGGGGATCTGAGCCTCAGGGCAGGAGGGGGGTAGTTTCATGGGCAGGTGCGGGGTGGATGGCTGGTGTGTTTTAGGGCTCAGGATGCAGGGGGGGCAGTTAGATTTAAGGGTAGGAAGGCTTGGAGGTTGAGGTCGTTTTTGTGGATTTAGGCCTTGGGGTAGTTTTAAGAGTAGGGGAGGTCAGGTAGGTTTGGGAAGTTTTTTAGGTTTATGGCTCAGAGTGGAATGGTGGGGCAGTGGGGTAGTTTTAAGTACAGGTGCGTGTTCAGGGCGGGAGGATTTACCACGCATATTATTATACCACATATGCTTTACAACAAAGAGTGGTTCTGACCGCGTTGTTCAGGCATGCGTTGTTTTTGCATACGTGGTTGTGTCACACAACTAGAAAATAGGCATACAGCAGCAGACTGGAGTGAAAACTGCCACATCCTAGCCCAAAATGGACAGACACCCTCAACAAGTAGCACACTACCATAAGCTACTATTTAGAGTGACGTGTGTTGTCCCATCCACTTTTAGAACCAGAGGTGATGCAGCATTTTCGGTCATTTTGCAAGATTCCCTTTAGCAAAAGCACACAAATTTCCCCCCCAGGGTTTTACCCCAAATAATGTAATGGTTGCTGAACTTTAGCTCCGAGACATAGAACTGTGATGGTGCTCCCTTTCCCTAAATTTGCCTTTCGTCTTTCTATTAATTCAAAGGCAGAATGGCCCTTTCACAAACTGCAATTTGTAGTTCAGTGAAAATAACTATAGTAGTACTACTGATGTACTACAAAATATTATTCACATACCTATGTGTGAGGTCTCCACCTCCACTTCCCCTATCTTTTATAAGAAGAGATCTCCGAATGGAGAGATCTTTGCACAATTATATATTTGAATAGTAAATCTGGGAGGGATGAGGGGAGTGTCTGGAAAATGGGAATATTTATGACTAAGAAGGAGGGTTAAAGGAAGAGGTATGCTTTAGAGAGGGCAAGGGAGGGGTTTAGTGGGGACATGCATCCTACCAAAAAGGAGTAAAGCCATTACTATTCACAAACTCAATTACTATAGTTGATGCAACCCAAAAGGACCCAAACCAGTAGTAAATGTACCCAAGCTCAGAACTGGAGTAAGTCCAGACAGAACCACACATGGCCAAACATTGGTACTTCAACACCCTACCATAGAGAATAATGGGGATAGGAACTTACAACCCCAACGGAACTATTGGAACTAATGTTAAATTAAACTACATTATTTAAACCATTTAAACATCTAAGTAAATGTATTTCAGTGCTAAAAAAAATCTATGACTAAAAAAGTATTATTGTTTTCTGAATATTTGATTAACCTTTGTAAATTCAATACATTTAATAATTGTTAATACATAATAAACACATGTACTTTTTTATTTAGTTGGGACTGGTGGGATTCTGTTCCTTCATTTAAACTACTGAAAATATTTTTCCAGTGTAATATATTCTAAATATTACATTTTTTATTTAAAATGAACTTACATTTTCACACTTTACAACATACTATATTATAGGGCGATACCCACAATTGTGAAACCTTTGCTAATGTCCAAAACAGGCATAAAGTCACTACTAATATATGGATATGGCCTATTTACTGACTCCGTCCCTGAATTCATGTGTGGAGACATGTATGCCTACATGTTTGAGTAACTTTATACTCTAAAATTGTGAATTGAACAATAAGTAAAGTTACTCAAACCTTTAGGAGTAAATTTACTTGAAGTAGATGTACACATGTAGGTTTTTCTTTGTGAATGCAGCCGTGAATGTTGTGAAGCTGTATCGCTGGTTAGCCCAGATGATTCTCAGAGCATTTGGTTTACACAACTATCTATGAGACACTATTTCTCAGTTTCTGAAGATTTGTTCAACCATTGACTGTGCCAAGACAGTTTTCCTAGGCCATAGCTGAGCTACTAGCTGTAGAGTGTCCCCCACCAGTCATCTGCAAATTCATGCTGTTGTCTATTAGTAGAGAATTATCTGATTTGAGATAAAACTGCACCCAATGAAAATTGAGGAGAATGGACAGATATGGGGCCAATTGGAGCCAAATATGCCTGTGATTTGAAATACTAAGGCCCAGATTTATGACACAGTGGTGCAGTGCTGTGCCAAAAATAGCAGCGCCAAGCTGTACCAATTTTGAAACGCAGGGATGTGTCTTACTTACAGGAATGCGTTACCCCTTGAGCCGGAGCTGAATTAAGCTGCCTGCACCAACACAGGCTCTGCAGTGAGGGGATAGAGGTTTTTATGTGCAGGAAGGTGTCCCTTCCCGCACATAAACAATCTATAATGGCGATTTGGCACTTTTATGTATGCTGCAAAATGCAGCACACATAGAAGTGCCAAAGCGTAATTTTGGAATGATTGTTCATGTGCAGGAAGGGACTCTTACTGCACATCAACAATCATCCGTGGCATTTTGCTTCTTCTATGTGTGCTACAAAATGCAACACACAAAAAAAAGCAAAAAACGAGGAGGAAATAAAGCATTGCTCCTTGTTTTGCCATGCTAACGCCAGCCATGGGGTGGTGGTAGTTTTTGGCGCTGCTACAGATTTACGATTTCTCGTAAATCTGGGCAGCATCAAAAGCAATAGGTGTTGCGGTGGAACGTCCACTGCAACACCCATTGCACGCCCTTCTGACACAGAAAAGTGCATCAGAGGGGCATATATTTACAAGGAGGCATAACGCCACAAAAAGTGACATTACACCTCCTTGTAAATATGGAGCAGTGGTTAGCGCCACTGGAGCGTCGCAAAAAGTGATGCTCCGGTGGCAATAGGGACGTTGACATCTGGCCTTAGGTACAATTACATTTTACCATTAGGAGACTTTCACCTTGCGTCACAGCCTGTTGTTGGGGGTCATTTGTTGTAATCTAGCACTTTTCTGTACTAATTTGTGGTGGCATCTGACATCTGTTGAGCTAATTAAACATTTTTCATGGACACGGGGTGATGAAGAATATACAACTTGTTAGTCTGACAATTAGGGCCATATTAGGTGTTTCATAAAAGCGTCTGGCTGATTCCTGTCTGCACACGCTAGTTTAGTTTTATTTGTACTGAAATAAGAATAGTTTTCACACCTTACTCATCTGGTTTGTGATGGCCATAAAAATTGACTGGTGCCCAGCATCGCCTCTACCTTTCAGAAGTGGCATTGTTCCCAATGAAATAGCTATTTCAAACCACCTCTGAGCAAATTTACTCAAACGTTGCACTGCTAGAACAATAAAGTAGATGATGGCCTTGTTGAACCATGTTTTAGTTATTGTGTAATGAAGATTGAGTTGCTCTCCTGACCTGCAGGACAGAGTAGACACCAGCACTATTTTCACTTAATTTGCTAATAAACAATACCACTTTCATCGCTCAACTTTTAAAGTGTGTTGTTATTTGTATTACACTCATTGTTATATAAACAAAGTTAAAATAGAGCAAATTAAATGTGCCTTTTTTTTGTCCTGGTTCAACATATGTTTATCAGTTTGGCTATAGATTACTCTAATTGTCTGCCATGTAATCACAAGAAGAAGAAGAAGCATTTGCAATTCAATAGGTCTAACATTTACGAGAGTTAGAGCTATTGAAATTGTAAATGCATAATTGGACTTTTGTTGCAACATAAATTGGTCAATCCTGCCTCATATTTTGGTCCTTTCCTGCCACATAATTCCAGTCTCCCTGCATATAACTAATGCACTTCCATTTACCTTCTTCCTCTATCTGTAGCAAAAATTTAAAGGGTTGCCATTTAGCATTCTAATTTAAATCTACCATCCTAATTCTAATAGAATTCCACTTTCACCACCTCACCATCAGAGTTGCTGGCTGGCTAACACAATTCCCCCCCAAAATTTCACAAGGCAGCCACAGAGGAGTAACAAGAGAAATAAACTAGAAGTGTCATCAAAACATATCAAGAGTGTTCAAATAGTCATAGTGTAATAAGGATGTTATGCTGGCCTAAAGCATGGTCATAACTGCAATAAGGAGAAATTAATATAACAAATATAATCATCATGTAAACCCCAAAAAACATTTATCAAGAATATATTTTTGGTATTAGTCTGTAATGCTCAAAACAGCCTATAGCGGGCAGAACAACGCACCCATATATATTCACCATGCCACATAAATCCACTACACAAATACACTCTGTACCGCACAATTCCACACTGCACAATTCCACGGGTAACAATGAAAATACAAGCTACAAATTTCCACTCCACACCATATAAATCCTCTACACTCCAAAACAAAAGACATAGGTAAAAGATATTGCCATTTACAATGCCTATAGCTCTAACTCTTGCAAATGCCAAACCTATTGCATTGCAAATGCTTGTTTTTAATGCACTTCAACTGCTGGTTGTAACTGATTTGCAATGGGAAAGGTATTCCCTTGCACACCTTTCCTTTCAGGGTGACCTTGTTGTGGGGGAGGAGGCCATGGGCCTCCCACTGACATCTTCCCAAACAGCAATTTATTTTCTTAACAGCTCCTCTTGTATTTAGTGGTCATGGCTGTTTTAAAGAAAAACAAATCACTACTTTGGAAAGCAACTGCAGGGAGAGAGGTCTGTTGTACCTTGCAGGCCTGCATTGGCAACTAATCAAAAGAGGGTCGCAAATTGCAATGCAACAAATTAGTACATAGGCCACACCCCCAATTAAATTCCCATTTGCAAACCAGTTGGTGTGAAAATTGCACATACCTGATTTGTGAATCGAAATTATGCATGTTGTAGACTAGAACTCTATGATGAATTATTGACCCCTCTCAGTTAATAGTAATGTTTATGCACATCAGCGTTTCCTTTTCAAAGTATGTATTCTCTTGTAATCTATCAGCCTTTATTAGAAATCATTATAATGTAATTCAGTAGAAGAAGGTTACTTATTCACTGTGTAATCAGTAGTTTGAAATGGCGCTGCTAGCTGAAATGAAGAAATATTTTCCTTATTCCGTTTTCTTCTAGGAAAGAAATTTAGTGCTCTGCATGCCATTGTGTATCACTTACTGAATGGAAGAATCGATATGAGTCCACAATGGTGTTATCGTGCACAATAGTGTAAGATAAATTAATTCGGTGATGCATAGTGAGTGATTATCTGGGATTAACCAGTAAAAGCCATAATTGCAGTGCTGTGTCTAAGAAGATGTGAGCATTCAGAGCAAAATGTGCCAAAAAGTGACCTAAGCTTTCTTTCCAGAACCCCAATGTGTGAATGAGTGCAGGACTGCTGAATCCCTTGGCCTCGCCCTCATCTCCCTGGGAGCTCTGCTTCCTCAATGGCACGGCATAAAATGGACTGGTAGTCATGTGGTTCACTGATGAGATCATCAGGCAGGGTATCAACACCAGCTGTGCTATTATTAGAAGCTTGCATAAATGTACAGCAGATGTTCTCAAACTTTGTTCAGGCCTTTTCACATTCCAAACAGGGAGGCAAGTGGAGAAAGAGCAGCTCTCTGGAAAGCCTTATATTTTCCATGTCGCAATGCGTCTTTCCGTGTATGAACTGTGTCTCAATAAACAATGGCTGCATGCCTTCCTTTTCATGAGAGCTCAGTTACAAGACTTGTAAGGCAAGCGCTGACAGTGCCAATTGGTTTGGTTAGTGAAATAGTGCTTGCAAAATTCCAACTGGTTTACAACAGGTAAAACCAGGAACTGCATTCAGGCACATTCGTTTCACAAAGCGAAAATGTGACAGCCTGATTTACAGCCTTGTTTGAAGCGAAGAAAATGTAAACTGAAGGTTCACTGAACACGAGCAGGTAATGAAGAAAAAAAAAGCATTTGGAATGCAATGGTCTCATGTTTGTTCGAGTTAGAGCTCTTAGTGTTGTAAATTACTGACTGGACTTTTCTTGCCACACAGACTGAAAATAACAAGGGGAAGAGAGCGAAAGCGAGAGCGAGTTGGACCTGGAAAAGCCCCCCTCTGATGTAGGTTTATGTTTACAGAGGGAGCTGTGGGGAGGAGGGACTGAACACACACCCACAGTGCAAGGCACACAGGCCAATACTGGAAGAAAAAGTCCCCTTCAGAGTAGATAAACAGGACATAGCGTAATTATACAGTAGTTTAGAGTGTTTCCAAAGAGAAAAAGGCAGGACAAAGAGGCAGGACTGACCACTAGCAAGCAAGGATCTTTGAAGGACAGCGCAACTAACAAATAAAAATGCTGGCACTCACTGTAGAGTATACTTAAAAGTATACAGCAGGCCGAACGCTAATGCTTGACCTAATAAAAAGCAAAAGGGAGAAAAAAACTTTGACCCTGCCGTTATGTCCATATTCTAATATGAACAGTGCTTTAAATGGAAATATAGACGAGCGGGTACTCCATCTTTAGCGACCCTGTTAACTCCTACGAAGTGCCGGTACTCTCCCATTACATTTATTGAAACAGTACTGAGGGGTGCGGTACCCTCCCTTTGAAATGAAAGAAGTGCAGGTACTCAGTACCGGAAAGTACCTGCCCATTTAAGCACATAATACATGGGCATTTCACAGGGCAGCAGTTTCGCTAGACCCCGTTTCATGCATTTCCTTTACAGTGCTTTGACAGTTAACTGCCCTTGCACTGTAATTGAGGCGCATAATTATTATATATCTAGCAAAGAAAAACTGCACTGCATCATCGTTTGTCTCGTGCACTGCTTAGGTTGCGCCACAAACTTGTGTGCGCCTGAAACAGAGAGGCAGACTGAGGGCCAGATTCATACTTTGTGACACAGAACTGCGCTAACGCAGTTTTGTGTCAAAAAGTTTAGCGCTGGCTAACGCCATTTCTTAACGCCACCTGTGCGTCAAATTTATACTTTGACGCATGGTGGCTCTAAGAACATGTTAGAGCCTTGTCATAAGGCAATAATATGTTAACGAAGGAAAAATGACTCTAATCCGAATTGCGAAATGGAAAAACATTGCAAAACGGATATGTGCCATTTGTCACCGCACTAGCATCAAAAAGCGACACAAACACAGCAAACAGTGCTAAGGAGCCCCAAAATGGATCCCAGAAGCCCGGAGAGACCCCAAGGAGACCTCAATCAACCAGGAAATAGCCTGGAGGACACAGAAAAGACCCAGGGGAGAGACAAGAAGAAGAGGAAGTCTCGCTTCAGTGCAGAGAAGTGTGAAATTCTGGTCAGAGAGGTGTCAGAGAACGAGCATCAACTATTCATCACCTCTAAATTGCCAATTGGGAGGAGAGAGGCAATTTGGCAACAAATTGTGAACAAGATTAACAGTGTGGCAAAGGTCAGGAGAACTGTCAATGAGTGTAAGAAATGCTTGCATGACTGCAAGTGCAGGAAGAAGCAGAAAATGGCAAGGAACAGGAAGGCAGCACTGCAGACCAGAGGTGGAGGTCCAGCACCGCAAGAGGACCGGGACGAGATAGAGGAGATGGTTGCAGCTGTCATACCAGAGGAGATCGTCACAGGAATCGCAGGACAGGACAGCGCAGACTACCAGGAAACAACACATATGCAGGGTAAGTTGCATGGGGGCAAAAATGCCTAAATGTCAAGTGCAGGAAGGAGAGGGACATACCTCCTACACAATTCAGGTAAGCCCTGAAAATCAGGCAGTGGAAATGGCAAAAGGGCACGGCACGGGGCTCCTTGCACTGCCCATGCAGGGTGCATGGGCTGTGCAGGGGCATCCAGGGGCACATCACAACACAACACCAACAACCTTTGCATGGGGGTACAACGCCATGCCAAGGGTGCTGGAAATGCGTAAGCAGACCAGGAGGATAGAGAAGAATGTAAAACTGGGCTGCTGTCAGAGGACACCTGGTATTGTCAGAATGTAAGCTGGGGGACAAAGCCCAGACTCAGGCCATTGGCTCAAGCGGCATTTACCACTGACAACACTTGCCACTACCACCTGTGCTGTGTGTGCTGGTCAAATAGGAAATGGCAGTTAGTTGCCCATGGCACAAACACACCCAAAATGAGGGATCAGTATGACTACGTGATCAATCCCCAATAATCCCTATCCAAGTGCAACTCCTGTCAACTTCTCATGTCCATAGACTCAATAAACATTAGGCACTGTTACATACATTATGAAGTACACAGCAGTAATCTCATACCCATGCAGCACATTCCAGGGTCTACCCCTGTGCCTGTGTCACAACAGCTGCAATGCCACCACGCGACATCTCAGGTGTCATACTTAGTCAACTGCATTGAGAGGGAGGACATATGAGTATAGCTAGGAAAACACACCCGCACAGGCATGAGAGGAAATGGAACTCTGCAACGGCCCATCAGTGCAATGCAGCTTAGCACACATACGCAAACATCAACATGAGAAACTACCAATGATGACACCTGTATTGTTTCATTGATATGCAACACATGGTATAGTGCTAGGTCTCAGCACCGTATAGGTGTATGTGAAAAATGATAGACTGGGACAGGGCCAAATTTATATGTGTGGTGCTGAGGCATCAGCACACCAACAAACATCGCAAGGCCTCACCATGCTAATGGTAGCAGAGGGAGGGTTGATTACGACAAGAAGGTGACAAGCCACAATTTGGTCAGAAACCACACCTAGAAGATGTGATGCAGACAAATCCCACAACTGCCCACTCTACATGTGACATGCAGGTGGGGCATGAGAGACTGGAAACATTAATAACAGGAACAATGAATGGGAACCCAGATTACAACATACCACCAATAGGAAGTCAGTGACGTCACATTACAACTGCCACAACACAGACACACTAATTGTACAATATCTCATTGCAGAGGACGATGGCTCTCCTGTGGATCTGTCTGTCCTGGTCTACCCTTATGACATGGATGACCAGCTGACAACCATCAACCAGGAAACCCTCCAAGATGTCCTGAGAACCCTCCAGACACCATCTCCAATCGCAGGGAGGAGCACACATGTAGCAGCCATCCCAGAGGACCCACCCACCACCTCAATTGTACGGCCTGCAATCTCAAACACTGCAGAGGACTCTGATGACACTGGGACTACATTTGAGAGGACAGTTGTGGGAGTACAGCGGGAGCTGGCCGAGGGGGTGCAGGTGGGGATACAAACTATGGCAGCCAGCCTTGAGGGGATGCGCAAGTGCATGATGACATCCGCAGAACAGTCAGAAGCCATGCAGCTCACCCAATCACAACTGCAAGGAGTCCAACAGTGTGTGAGGGACCTTACCACTGATGTGAAGGAGTTGCAACAACACCTGCCCTCCCACTCTTGCAGCTGCATGCATGACAACAAGCTGGACTCGTTCAGGGCAGACATGGCTGCCTGCCACAGGGATGTTTCTGCCATACTCAATAATCAGCAGCTCCTCCTTGCTGCAGTTATGCCATATGTAGTTCCACAGATGGCAGCTGCCGGGAATTTGGAGTCCACTTCTCCAACCACTGAAGCGTGTGTTTCCCCCTCAAACCCACCACCACCACCATCAAGGGCAGAGGAGACGACACACACATCAGAGGATGAATATGTGGAACAGATCAACTTCACACGTAGGAGTACCCAATAGCACCAGCCCATGTCACATGGGCACTGTTTTTCCTTTGTCCTGTTCTTGACAACATGCCAGTGTTGCTACAGTTGGTGACATGCACTCTTCACCAACACACTGTTAATCTTACCACTATAGTCTGCAATTGTCTCTCACTACCCAATTGGCAATTCATGTTCCTCTGCACCGAATGACACTTCATCTCAGCATGTCCAATGATATGTCCCTCAACCTTGCACTTGTGTTGTGTCACAATAGAATGCTTTACACTAATGGGCTCACAAACCTGGACTATGTAAATATTGCACTACGGCACTTTAAAATAAACAGCACCTACACCACCACTTTGTCTCTGAGTAATGTGACACATCTACTTTGCTGGAGATTTGTGATGCATGGAAAATGTCAATGGACACAGAGACCCTCATTGCAACCCTGGCCGCCGGTGTTAAAGCGGCTGTAACACCGCCAACAGGCCGGCGGACAAACAAATGGGACCACGGCAGAAACCGCTAACACAGATGGCCACTTTAACACACCGACCACCATGGCGGAAGCAACAAACAACATGACGGTAACACCCAACAGCCAGGCGGAAGACAATGTACCACCCACCACATCACAACCTGCCTATTCACCAGCTTTTCTGGGCCGGTACAAATGCCATCAGAAGCACGGCTGAAACAGTACACAGAAGAGAAACCACTCACCTCTCGACACTCAACGAAGAACCAGGACACCATGGAGCCTGAGTTACAGGTCCTGCTGATGCTGGTCTACCTCCTCATCTACCAGGAACATCAAAGACGGCAGCAACGATGACGGTGAGTACTGCCAAGGACAGAGTGAGTGGATGCATCTCTCCACTGGTTCTGGAGGGGTCTTGGTGCCAAGTGTGCTTCATCCTGCCAAGGATAGAGTGAGTGGATGCATCTCTCCACTGGTTTTGGAGGGGGCTTGGTGCCCAGAGTGCTTCATCCTGACAAGGAAGGGGTGAGTGTATGCCTTCTTCCACTGGTTCTGGAGGGGGCTTGGTGCCCAGTGTTCTCTATGGTGTTGACCAAAGTGTTGTCAGCCCTGCTAAAACACATGCGCAGCTACATCGTGTTCCCACAGGTGGAGGATTTGGCCACAGTGAAAGCTGACTTTTATGTCCTGGGACATATCCCCAACATCATAGGTGCCATTGATGGTACACATGTGGCATTTGTCTCCCCCAAGATAAATGAGTAAGTTTTAAGGAATAGAAAAAGCTATCACTCTCTGAATGTGCAGATGGTGTGTTTGGCGGACCTGTGCATCTCCCATGTGAATGCCAAATACCCTGGCTCTCTGCATGACGCCTTCATCTTGGGGAATAGCAGCATTCCATATGTGATGGGCCAACTCCAGAGGCACCGGGTGTGGCTAATAGGTGAGCCCAAGGTCCCCACCCAGTTTATATTGGTGTATGGGTATGGGGTTGTCCCTAAGGGTGAGTGTATGTCTAACAGGTATCCCTCGATATTTGCAGGTGAATCTGGTTACCCCAACCTCTCATGGCTACTGACCCCAGTGAGGAATGCCAGGACACGGGCAGAGGAACGTTAAAATGAGGCACATGGGCGTACAAGGAGGATTATAGAACGGACCTTCGGCCTCCTGAAGGCCAGATTCTGGTGCCTCCATCTGACAGGTGGATCCCTGTACTACTCACCCAAGAAGGTGTGCCAGATCATCGTTGCATGTTGCATGTTGCACAACCTGGCCTTGAGACGCCAGGTCCCTTTTCTGCAGGGGGATGAGCCTGGAGGTGGTCTTGTGGCAGCCGTGGAGCCTGTGGACAGTGAGGAAGAATATGTTGACAACAGGAGCAACGTAATTCAGCAATACTTCCAGTGACACACAGGTAAGACATTATGGGCCGTATTTATACTTTTTGACGCAAAACTGCGCTAACGCAGTTTTGCGTCAAAAAAATTAGCGCCGGCTAACGCCATTCTGAAGCGCCATGCGGGCGCCGTATTTATTGAATGGCGTTAGCCGGCGCTAGCAGACCGGCGCTGCCTGGTGTGCGTGGAAAAAAACCACGTACACCAGACAGCGCCGGCGTAGGGGGAAAATGGCGTATGGGCGTCTTAAAATGGGGCAAGTCAGGTTGCGTTGAAAAAATCGTCGTAACCCGACTTGCGCCATTTTTTTTCGACGCCCATCCCCCATCAACATGACTCCTATCATTGTAAAGATAGGAGTCATGCCCCCTTGCCCAATGGCCATGCCCAGGGGACTTATGTCCCCTGGGCATGGTCATTGGGCATAGTGGCATGTAGGGGGGCACAAATCAGGCCCACCTATGCCACAAAAAATAAAAAAAAAAATACTTATCTGAACTTACCTTAATGTCCATGGGATGGGTCCCTCCGTCCTTGGGTGTCCTCCTGGGGTGGGCAAGGGTGGCAGGGGGGGTCCCTGGGGGCAGGGGAGGGCACTCTGGGCTCATTTTGAGCCCACTTGTCCCTTAACGCCATCCCTGACCCAGGCGTTAAAAAGCGGCGCAAATGCGCCGTTTTTGGCCACGCCCACTCCCGGGCGTCTCTTTTGCCCGGGAGTATAAATACCACGTAAAGGCCTGGGAGTCATTTTTTAAGACGGGAACGCCTCCCTTGCATATCATTAACGCAAGGAAGGGGTTCACGCTAAAAAATGACGCACACTCCGGGCACTTTGGCGCCCGAAGCGTCTAACGCCAGAGTATAAATATGGCGTTAGTTGGCGTTAGTTCTGCGTCGAATTTGCGTCGAAAAAAACAACGCAAATTCGGCGCAACCAGAGTATAAATATGGCCCTATACGTTCAATTTACATTTCAGTTAACTGTTGGACATTCTACAAGACAGCCTCCTACCCTATGTCTCTGGCCACTGACTTTACCCTTTGCCATCTCTATTTTCAGATCCCTGTGCCCCACTCTGGCTCCTGCTATGTGTACTGCTGCCCACTACAGGTCATACCAATGTATATATAACTGGACATATAAATTGAAATGTTTACAGCTTGATAACCTAATACATATTGCAACCAATTGATAGACTCAGTACTTTGTATTTGATCCAAGGGTGTTTATTTCAGTGTTCATAAGTAGAGGGGGATGTGCAATGGGCTGGGTTGATGGTGGAGGAATGTCCAGTTAGAGTCCAGTCTCTTGGTATCACAGGTCCATTGTCCAAGGGGGCATAGGAAGGGGAGTAATGTCAGTTCAAAGTGGACAGGGTGACATAGTGGGACAGAAGGGTAACAATCAGGAGAGTCTTATTTCCTGACAGGGGTCTTGGCAATGTTCTCTGTCTTTTGTCTGGATCGCAGGGACAGTTTGCCAGGTGGTACACCTTCTGCATGGGGTGGGATGCTAGTGGCGGGTTGGTTCTGTGGCGGGGCCTCCTGTCCACTAGCGCCGGCAGAGGTGGAAGGCTGTTCATCTGTCTGGCTAGTTTCAGCGGCCCGTTGTTTTGCCATTGCCTCCCTCATGGTCTTGGCCATGTCAGCCAGCACCCCTGCAATGGTGACCAGAAATTGTGTAGATGTTTGTTAGGTCATCCCTGATCCCTAGGTACTGTCCCTTTGGCAATCGCTGGATCTTCTACAGGTTGGCCAGTATCTGGCCCATGGTCTCCTGGGAATGGTGGTATGCTCCCAGGATGTTGGAGAGTGCCTCATGGAGAGTGGGTTCCCTGGGCCTGTCCTCCCCCTGTCGCACAGGTGTCCTCCCAGCTTCCCCGTTGTCCTGTGCCTCTGTCCCCTGAACCGTGTGCCCACTGCCACTGACCCCAGGTCCCTGATCATCCTGTGTTTGTGGGGTTGCCTGGGGACCCTGTAGTGGTGGACACACTTCTGATTTACGTGTCCTGGGGACAGTGGCATGGGCCCGCTGGGTGGGTGCTGGTCTGGTGTTTCCTGAGGGGGGAAGCTCTGTGGTGGTTTGGGACTGTGTCAGGGTAACCGACTGTCCAGAGGTCCCAGATGGGCCAGGTTGGTCATCCTCATCCAAGCGTGCAGAGCTGATCTCATCACTGTGGGCCTCTTCAGGGGGTGGACTGGTTGTAGCTGGCACCTCCTCTGCAGTGACGTTGAGTAGGGGTCCTGTGGGGATGCAAATGCAGTGTTAATGTATCTGTGTGTGTCATCTTATGCATGGGTGTGTTTCCCTGTATGGTTGTGATTTCCCTGTCCGCTTGGCCTTGTGTTTGTGGTGGTTTTGTGGGCTGGGTGAATCTCTGTGATGGGCATGCTATGTTGATGGGTGTCCATGCAGGTCTGTGATAGGTGTCAATGCATAGGTGTTGCATGCAGGGCTTGCTATTGGGATGGGTGGGTTGTGATAGTGGGGTATATGTGAGGTGGTGGAGTGATAGGGGTGAGGGCAGGGGTAGGAGTTTGTGATGGTATGCAGGTAGGGTGAAGGATATGGTAGTAAAGATTTGACTTACCAGAGTCCAGTCCTCCTGCTACTCCTGCCAGGACCTCAGGATGCATGATCGCCAAGACTTGCTCCTCCCATGTTGTTAGTTGTGGGGGAGGAGGTGGGGGTGAACCGCCAGTCCTCTGTACAGCTACCTGGTGTCTAGCAACCACAGCATGCACCTTCCCCCATAGGTCGTTCCCCCTCTTCCTGATGTCATCCCTTGTTCTTGGGTGCTTTCCCACGGCATTGACCCTGTCCACGACTCTCCGCCATAACTCCATCTTCCTTGCAATGGAGGTCTGTTGCACCTGTGATCCGAATAGCTGTAGCTCTACCCAGATGATTTCCTCTACCATGACCCTTAGCTCCTCCTCTGAAAACCTGGGGTGTCTTTGGGGTGCCATGAATGTGGTGTGAGTGGTATGTGTGAGGGTGTAGGGAGTGATGTGTTGGGGTGTGTGGTGTGAGGTGTGTGGATGGTGTGTGGGTGATGGTGTTTTGTGCCTCTGATTGAGCGGGTGCTTCTGCCTTGTGTCTCTCTCTGTTCACAATCTTTTTTTCATGGAAGGTGGTGTGGGTAATGTGGGGGTGTGTTTTATAGTGTCGTGGGTGGGGTGTGTGTATGTGTGTCAGGTGTGCATAGTTTGAATTGTCCAATGTGGTATAGTTTTGTAAGTGTGCGTGAATTTTGAGCGCCGCAGTGTGTACCCCCAATGGTTTACCACGGTTGAAAGACCGCCACAGTGATTCGTGGGTCGTAATACTGTGGGCGTGTTCCTGTTGGCGTAACGGTGTGGGTTTTGCTATTGCCAGTTTATCACTGACCTTTCGTGTGGCGGACTTGTGTGGGTGTCTGTATAGTGGTAGATTTCTCTGTGTGGGTCATAATACCCGTATCGGATTACTGCAGCGGTCACGGTATGTTGGCGGCCGTCAGCACGGCGGTAGGCGGCATTTGCCACCAGGGTTGTAATGAGGGCCAGAATGTCAATACCAGAGTGCAGAAATAATTTGGGCAGATAGTTACACACAAGGGCCAGGAATTTTAAATCTTCTGTGCTGCCTGTGCCTCATTTCTGAAGTAAAAGCAGCACAAACTTTCAAAATATAATTGCAATTTGTAAGTGCAGTGTAAAAATAGTATATTTCAGGCCCAAGGTATCTATAAGATGAAACTGAATGCTGGCCACATACCCTACAAGACAGTCATTGTGTATGTGACATTTCCTCAAAACATACTTGCCAAATCCGCACCATACAGCATGAATGGCTGTGTAAGAGTGTTTAGCCAATAACATCAGCTGGGTGTAAAATTAAAACACCTAGACGTGAATTTTGTATACTTGACTGCATCAGAAATTGGCACCACTCAGTTTAGCAGTGTTCACATGAACATCAGGCTGCAGGCAGATGTCCCACAGTGCCCAAGATTCCAACACAGGACCCAAACGATGACAGCTTTAATATCACACCTACCTGTCCAATACATGGGAACCATAGTCACCTTGAGTGGTGGGTACAATGGATGGCAGATGCATAGAGATTTAGCTATGTTGTAGTTGCCAATGAGACAGCTCAGTTGGAAGTGGGAATTAAGATGTCAAGAGTGGGATGTGGATGCAGGACGGAATACACAGGCCGACAGAAAATTGGCACTGTACACTCATGCAAAGACCCAGATCCCCAAGATTACGACACATGCTGTAAAGGAGTACCTAAAACTTTAATAACTATGTATAAAAGAGAACTTAAAACTATGTCACACACCTATACTAACCTAACCTGTCCTAACTGTACATTACCCACAACTGGCCCTAACTACCCTATTCTAAACTTACTCATCACATTTAACTAAACACTCTAAACATTTACCCCCGCACCCTTTATTTGACGGGACACATGTAGGATAACATATACTAACCTAAACAGATACTAACTAATACTGAACAAATATATATTTTTTGTATTTTTTTAAAATGTATATATTTTTTTTAGAATACACAAAAGCCACAACATTAACCCCCACCCACCCACCTACAAACTAACATGTAATAATATGAACCTTCCCTATCCCCCAACCTACTTATCCTATCTAAACTACTAGCCTACTCTAACCTTTCACTAAACCCCCTATACCCACCAAAAAACTGGATAAGGAAAGAGGCGGGTGGGGACGGAACTTGGGATGAGGTAATGCAAGAGTTCAGAGGTTTGCCCTCTTCAGAGTTTTTTTAATTGACTTTAGCCTCCGGCTATTCCTGTCCACATTCTCCTGGAAAGTGTCAATGTTCTTTAGGACTTTTCTCATGTCCCTCTGTAGCTGTGTTATTGCAGCCATGTTCCAAGCAGCTGCTGTGGTGGTCTGTGTCCTGATGTAGTTGCTTCTGCAGGTGCAGTGGTCGGGGGTGCTGTAATTGAAGGTGCAGAAGGTGTTGGGGCTGTTGCTCCCGAGGTTTAGGGTGCAGCAGGTAGGGCTGATGTACTGGTGGCCACTGTGCCACTGGTTGCAGTCGTGGTGGTGGCTACACCTGTTGTGGCCAATGCCGGTCCCCCTTGGCTGAAAGCTTGCCATTCTCCTGTGGCTCTCTCCCTACAATAGCGTCTTGTCATCATTCTGAACCCAGACTCCATATCCTAGATGTGCCTGTACCTCACTGCCCACCTCTGGACCCCCCTTATCTCAGCGGCATTCATGTTGGCAGCTGTAAAAATGAGACAGGCAACCATTAGTGCCATTATTGTGTGATGCATGTACAGATGACAATCTAACATTCTCCCTGAAATTGCACACGCAGTCCAAATCTTCACAGTACAGATGATACATTGTCTCTGAGGAATGACATGGCAACGCTGCACAACCATCAAGTATTTAACAGCACAGCAAAGCACAACAAGGTGTGTACCAAATTAACTGATCAGTGCATTTATGTAGTGCAATGTGTCACAATGCAAATTCAGCAAGTACTTAACATGGGCCAGGCCAACTAATCTTATCATCTGGATCAACTTCAAGGCACCCAAGACCAGTGATTTGTATTTGTAAGTGGCAGGATGGTATGCAGTTATTAATCATAAGGGGTCAGTGTTGTTTGGGACACATGCATGCTTGAATTAGATGTCTGTCATCAACACTGTGACCGTCACACCTAGCTACATATATGTTCTCCTCCTACCCCTGTGCCTCAGGGGCAATGGGCATGCAATACATCATCACAACTGTCAAGGACAGCCACAAAGCCATGTCCACCTGTACATGGATTTAGTGAGTGGAACACATGCGAGGAGGCCTGCCAACAAGGAGTGAGGTATCTATTGGTCAATCACATCTACAGTCATGTTTCCATTTGTGGACAAACATCAACACCTGATCTGCCAACACATTTCCAAAATCACCCACCACAATGATGCCAGAACATGTCTGGTATTGACCTGCATGCACACCTGTAACATACCACATAAGTGCCACGTAAATGGAGTACAACATTTGGGGCTAGATGCTGGGACACACTTACCCATACAGTCTTACATGTACATTACACTACAGGGATGCACTATTTTGTGTGGAATACTAATGCATCACTGTCTTGTGTAAATGAGGGTATGACTTGCTGACAATATTCTGACACTGGCGCACTTCCAAATCAAATGTGGGCCTACATGTGGCTATTAATCACCTTGTTCCCATGCTGCTGCCTATTGCGCTGCACAAGACTCCTAAGATATGACTCTCTGCCTGGGAATGTCTAATCCTTGTATGGAACACTGTGTGAACCTCCAGTCAAGTAATATATCAGATCACGTGCCAGCTCATCATATCTTGCAATGAGTGCAACACACAAGTCACTCACACAACAGCTGCAACCACTACACAGAACAGACATTTTCACACTTACTGGATATGTCTGGGTCCTCAAATCGAGCCACTTCCCCAATGGTATAGGGGGCCGGTCCACCTGTAAGACATGGAAAGGAGATATATGCTCAATGCCTATCACAGTGTGTGACATTTTATATGAGTGAGCTGCTGATCCTGCATGTATTCACTCCAACAAACATACCACTGCAAACTTTCATTGACAGTGACACTCCAGTGAGTGATAGATGCACATATGCACACATGCACTGGGCCTAACAATCATGTGGTGCTAAACCTGACTACAAAGCCTTGTGGCTCATCCATTTCATATGGTACTCCATGTCATGATTTGTAATTGGGCGACAATTGCAATGGCACTTCCCTGGTGCACTGCAATACAAGTGACTCAGGTATTGTGGCTTGTGCATCAAGGGACAATGATTAACTGTGTGATGGACATGTGGGTCAATTTCCATTCAGCAATTATTGTGCATTCAGTGGTCCATAACAGATGTGGCACAGTTGCATGTAGGTAATAAATGCCCCATTGGCAGTGTCCCCTAAGCCGTATATGCCCCCTATGCCAACATGATGGCAGGGATCATGTGTGTGTAATGATGACAATGCAGCGTTAAACATGGATAGCCCACTTTGTTGTCCCAAAAACTGTGAAATATGGCATGCTGACAGTGTCTTAGCTGGTCATCATTGACAGAATGCATGGGTACATGTGTTGTCATTGCACCTGAAATGTGTTACTCAGGGCCATATGTACCAAGATCAGGTTTTGTGAGTCACACATTGCGAGACTTAGCAACTAGCAATTAGCAAATTTGATGATCTGAGGTAGAACACTCAAACTAAACTGTTTGAAATTCAAAACTTGGGTAGCAAATTACCTACCTTTTGAATAATGATGAGGTAAGTCTCATTTTGCAAACCCCTTGGGAATGGCAGCACTCACAGGGATGCTGGCCTGCTGGGCTCAGCAGACCAACATGTCTGTGACTGCTTTCAAATAGGGATGTAAATATTGGTTTAATTGCAGCCTTATTTCAGCAGGGGTAAACAGAAAGTATTTCAAAAACCTATTTTATGACTGAAAAATATTTTTGGGAGCAGTCTGCATTGCTAACATGTATAAACATATGTAATACTTCTCAGTACTGGTACACTAACAGTTTGTTCTACTTGCATTCCACATGGCAACAAACATTGCATGTAGCACATCATCACATCTGCCACTGTCACTCATGAGTATTCTACTGTACACATTTATAAATGTGATACTCACCAACATGGCCACAGATCACAACACCCAGGTGGTTCAGCAGGTCCTGTTCTCGTGCCACCAGGTCAGCCCAGCAATGCTTCAGCTGATGTTCATTCCGGGAGGTGTTGAAGACAAGTTTCAGGTTGAAGAGCACCTTCGCCCCACGTAGCCACTTTGCCTCTGTGTGATACCCCTGTATCACACTGCCCCCGTCTCCAGCATCATTGGAAGAAAGTGGCACACCAGCCACACAAAAGCCCCAAGCTCCTCCTTACCCATGAGGCTCAGCCTCGCCCTTCCCGACATGTTTTGGTACAAAATTACAAAAAGAAAAGTGAAAAATTAAGGAAAAAAAACAGAAAAAGGAAACTTACAACCCAAATTACAAACCCCAACTAACTCAACTAATCTAACCCCCAAACAGACACCCGATAGTACAAACACAATTCAGACAACACAGATACAATATACAAATAGAACACATCAAAAGACAAAAGATAGAATCCACAAGATACATTCAAGATAGATTCAAACTAGCCTGGCTGATGAAGGGAGATATCCTGAAACCGGTCCCAGGATGCTTGTTTCTGGTCCAGGGAGGACCTGGCCTGCCAGTTCTAGCTGGACTGTTCCCATGAGGAACAGGGTCAAGACTGATTTGCGTATGGCTGGGTCCAATCTGGGGTAGCATGGTGAGCAAAAAACAATGGGTTAAACCCAGATCTTTGTGACTGGGGGTGAATGTTTGATTTGGTGTGCATTCCGTCCATCATCTGTTCTTTTTGAATTTGTCACCCCAAGTTGGAAGGGTATGCCCCGATGGGCGTCCCGTGCTCACTGCGCCACTGGATTCAAGCTAGCCTAGCTGATGAAGGGTGATACCCTGAAACCGGTTCTAGGATGCTTGTTTTTGGTCCAGAGAGGACCTAGCTTGGCAGTTCGGGCTGAACTGTCCCAATGAGGAACTGGGTCAAGACTAATTTGCATATGGCTGGGTCTAAACTGGGGTGGGGCAGTGAGCAAAAAAACGATGGATTAAACCCAGATCTTTGTGACTGGGGGTGAATGTTTGATTTTCTCTGCATTCTGCCCATCATCTGTTCTTTTTTTAATTTGTCTCCCCGAGTTGGAAGGGTATGCCCAGACGTGGGTCCCATGCTCACTATGCCACCAGATTCAAGCTATCCTGGCTGAAGAGTGGTGAAATCCCGAAACTGGTCCCATGATGCTTGTTTCTGGTCCAGGGAGGACCTGGTCTGGCAGTTTGGGCTGGACTGTTCCCATGAGGAACATGTCAAGATTGATTTGCACATGGCTGGGTCCAAACTGGGGTGGCGTGGTGAGCAAAAAAACAATGGATTAAACCCAGATCTTTGTGACTGGAGGTGAATGTTTGATTTGCTCTGCATTCCGTCCATAATCTGTTCTTTTTGCATTTGTCACCCCAAGTGGGAAGGGTATGCCCAGACATGGGTCCTGTGCTCACTGCGCCACTGGATTTAAGCTAGCCTAGCTGATGGAGGGTGATACCCTGAAACCGGTTCTAGAATGCTTGCTTCCGGTCCAGGGAGGACCTCGCTTAGCAGTTCAGGCTGGACTGTTCCCATGAGGAACAAGGTCTAGACTGATTTGCATATGGCTGGGTCCAAACTGGGGTGGCGTGGTGAGCACAAAAACAATGGATTAAACCCAGATCTTTGTGACTAGGGGTGAATGTTTGATTTGCTCTTCATTCTGTCCATCATCTGTTCTTTTTGCATTTGTCACCCCAAGTGGGAAGGGTATGCCCGGACGTGGGTCCCATGCTCACTGCGCCACTGTATTCAAGCTAGCCTAGCTGATGAAGGGTGATACACTGAAACCGGTTCTAGGATGCTTGTTTCCGGTCCAGGGAGGACCTGGCTTGGCAGTTCGGGCTGGACTGTTCCCATGAGGAACAGGGTCAAGACTGATTTGCATATGGCTGGGTCCAAACTGGGGTGGCGTGGTTAGCAAAAAAACAATGGCTTAAACCCTGATCTTTGTTACTTGGTGTGAAAGTTGGATTTGCTCTGCATTCTGTCCAACAGCTGTTCTTTTTGCATTTGTCACCCCAAGGTGGAAGGGTATGCCCAGACGTTGGTCCCCTGCTCACTGCGCCACTGGATTCAAGCTAGCCTAGTTGATGAAGCGTGATACCCTGAAACCGGTTCTAGGATGCTAGTGTTCGGTCCAGGGAGGACCTGGCTTGGCAGTTCGGGCTGGACTGTTCCCATGAGGAACAGGGTCAAGACTGATTTGCATATGGCTGGGTCTAAACCGGGGTGGCGTGGTGAGCAAAAAAACGATGGATTAAGCCCAGATCTTTGTGACTGGGGGTGAATGTTTGACTTGGTCTGCATTCTGTCCATCATCTGTTCTTTTTGCATTCCTCCTCCTCCTCAGGCAGTTCTTGTTCCGGTTCATATGGGGGGATGTTCCTCCTAACACAAACGTTGTGCAGAATGGCACAAGTCAATATGATCTTGCAGACCATTTCTGGGGAAAATAGGAGGCTGCCTCCTGTGATGTCCTGGCACATGAATCTGGACTTCAGGATACCAAAGGTCCGTTCCACAATGGTGCATGTCCTCTGATGTGCCTCATTATAAGGCACCCTCTGCTGCTGTGCTTGAGTTGGGGAATGGAGTCATGATCCATGGCTGGATCCCGTAACCCTGATCAGCTGAAAAAGAAAATAGAAGTAAGTATTTTGTTGTTGCTTACACCAGGAATGTCATGTAGCATGACAGTTGATATCTTGTGTCGTCTGTGACTCATATGTGTTTTTGGCATTGTGTGAGATTCTGAGCTTCTGTGAGGTTCTTTCTGCATTGGGTTGTTTGGCTTGACAACTTGAGTTTGGCTCATTGACCTGATATCTATGGTTTAGTTTCCAAACTGCAGTTCAGTATGTATGTAACATGTGTTGTGTAGTGAGCAACATGTTTTAGTGTGCTTTCACTGGAGGGGACATGATACTTCCACACACTAAATAGATTCCCATGTGGTGGTAACATGGTTGCGCTACATGGCCTGGACATCCCATCCACTTAGACATATGTCTTTGGTGATGAAATCCGGAAGTAAGGCCCTTTGATGAGGCTTGGTGAGGATGCCCAACACATCTCCCTAAGTTGGCAGCATGGAGGTGTTCAGTATTGACAATTCACAACTGTCCCATGTGTGACTTGGTTCTATGTAGACCTTTGTGGTTCCCTCTGCCAGTGGCTCATGTGCAACAGTGCACCTACACTACCGAACTTGCTCCAGGTTCTTTCTACACCTCATCTCCTTGCTTCTGGTTGCGTACTGTCTCCTTGAAGATCTTCTTGTTGATAAAGGATGGGTTGCCGCACACTCTTTATGTTGGAGAGCAGATCCGCCATGACAGATTGGCATAATTTTTTACCACACAAGGACATTCATGCAGTGCATGTGCAGAGTGTTCAGAGCTGAAGAAGGGATAATAGGTGACTGACAGAGTGGTGTGGGAGATATAAGAAGATGGTAACACGCACCAGGTGTCCCCCTGGGTCTATTTTCTGTACCAGCCCACTCTGCAGGAGGCACACTGGGGAAAGCATGTGTCTGATCACAGCCCTGGAAAAAAGCGGACCTGCCTCCGGGAATGGGCACTGATACAACATTGTCTGGGATGTGTGACACAGGGAGACACAAGCTCTAATCTCTGCTCCTGTTTCATCAACTGTCGAGAAATTAAGCAAAATGAGTTTCCCCTCTCATTAAGCTCTACGTAAAAGTGTTATGTGCATGGAGCTCAAGTCTGAATACAACACTGTAATATGGCACTTAAATACCAATTAAACCTCCTTGCAACATTTCTGTGAACACGCAGTATCCATCTGACTGCTTCTGAGCTTGTGTGGAAGAGCAGAGAGTACAATGTCCTCAGTCACTTCAATTTGATCAAATCTTGCCAACTTAGCAGATCAGGTCGGGACAAGGAGCTTACAGGGGTCCAATCATTATTTATTATTACTTTAAAGGTTTCTATTGTATGTTCGAACTCAAAAGCATATGAGTTCTGTACAAGAACATGACATACTAAAACGGTGTAATCATCAACCTTCAGTTACTATGACAAACCTAAAGAATAACCAATATCAGTTGAGAGAAAACTAATAAGACTTAAGGCCTCTAGTCCTTCTTTTTTATCTGTATGGAGAGAGGGGTACCTAGTTTGATTTTAAAGGGATCCTTACCCACCAGTTCCACTGGTTGCATGCTTCGTCTTTGGGTCCTCACCCAAAATACCTGCAGTTTTTGGGCGAACTCTACGCTGTTAATTAGCGGAGTTATTTGCTTGGGGTACAGCAGGATCTCAAATTAAAATTGTCTGGAGGTTTTCCCTGTTTGTTTGAAAAACGATTTATTCAGGATACCTTTGGCAAGGTTTAAAAGACATTGGGCCTGATTCTAACTTTGGAGGACGGTGTTAAACCGTCCCAAAAGTGGCGGATATACCACCTACCGTATTACGAGTCCATTATATCCTATGGAACTCGTAATACGGTAGGTGGTATATCCGCCACTTTTGGGACGGTTTAACACCGTCCTCCAAAGTTAGAATCAGGCCCAGATTGTTATCCTGAGAGGATGCAATGCATTCTAAGGTCAACATCCTTCGGTCATTAAGTGTTGCCCAAAGAGGTTGTTTGACTTTCTTCAGGCTAAGATTAAAGATCCCCAAATTATTTAATCTTACCTACCAAGCACTATTTGTGAAGTCCAATCATCAGTGGATTTTTCACATGCTTATATAATCAATGCCTCCGCAAACCATACATAGGGTCTTTCCCTCAATTGTGAGTCTGTTAAAATAGGTAAAGAGGGACATTTACTATAATTAAAAACTGACAACCAAGTCTATCGTGGTTATTCCTTGAACAGTTTTGCAATCCTATAGAAGTAAAGAGAGACATGTAATATAATTTAAAACGTATAACTACGTCTATTGTGATCATTCCTTGAACAGTTTTGCAATCCTAAATAATGGGGTAGGTGCTCATGCAACATCTTAGCCAGCTTTAATTATGGCACATGACAAGCACACACGGCCCTAGAGCTGAGGTGGGAACAATAGAGATGCATTTAAGCTGGTGCAATACACACTTGTGTATAAGATTATGCAATCATTTTAAATATATAGGCCCTCATTCTGACCCTGGCGGTCTTTGACCGCCAGGGCGGAGGACCGCGGGAGCACCGCCGACAGGCCGGCGGTGCTCCAATGGGGATTCCGACCGCGGCGGTAAAGCCGCGGTCGGACCGGCACCACTGGCGGGCTCCCGCCAGTGTACCGCCACCCCATTGAATCCGCCACGGAGGCGCAGCTTGCTGCACCGCCGCGGGGATTCCGACCCCCCCTACCGCCGTCCAGATCCCGGCGGTCCGACCGCTGGGATCCGGATGGCGGTAGGGGGGGTCGCGGGGCCCCTGGGGGCCCCTGCAGTGCCCATGCCACTGGCATGGGCATTGCAGGGGCCCCCGTAAGAGGGCCCCTACATGTATTTCACTGTCTGCTGCGCAGACAGTGAAATACGCGACGGGTGCAACTGCACCCGTCGCACAGCTTCCACTCCGCCGGCTCGATTCCGAGCCGGCTTCATCGTGGAAGCCCCTTTCCCGCTGGGCTGGCGGGCGGTCTGAAGGCGACCGCCCGCCAGCCCAGCGGGAAAGTCAGAATTACCGCCGCGGTCTTTCGACCGCGGAACGGTAATCTGACGGCGGGACTTTGGCGGGCGGCCTCCGCCGCCCGCCAAGGTCAGAATGAGGGCCATAGTCGTTGTTTAGTTCAGTAATGTAAAGGCCCCATATGGCCTTAGGGGTGGGAGGACCCTACAGTCACACTCTGAAACAAAAAGGCAGTGCAAATATGTTTGTTTTATTGATAGCCAGCATCAGTGATTTTTTTTTTATATATATGTGGACTAAGATGGTAAAATTAAGGTCGCTCCTCTTTTTTCACTGATTTACTTCATCAAGGGTTCGCACCTGCCGGAGGGCAAAAGGCCCCCCTAAAGCAATGCGTGTTAGGGATCGGCCACACAGGGTGGGTTTTAGAATCATTTCTGGGTCATGGGGTGTGTCAACAAACATGGCGATGTCACCACATCACGGGAGGAATTTATGTGTGTTGCCCGTAATTTAAAATAGAGTTATTGGGAGTGAAGTCTGTTAAGGTGTTAACATCGCTATGTTTTTTAGCCGGCAGATGTTGTCATCATGTATATCATTGGTTTATCTAAATTGTTATGTGAAACGAGAGTCACTATAAATAATAATAAGGGAGGGTTTTGAGCTGCTGTCACCTCCTGAATATCAATTAATCTGACCCCATCATCCAATTGTGTGTTTGACTATGTCAAATATAAAGCGTCTTCACTGTATGGCTTTTTGTTGCAATTGCTCTTAATGTTATTCCTATCGTGTGTTGCCCAAACAGTAGATCACAATGAGTGGATCTACCCTGGCTACAGCCCATTGCCACTGTAGATTGTGTTACCATCATCCTGAGTGATATTTAACAGGTCATCGATTATTCAGGATGTGCCCGATGGAATGTTATCATTCAGGCCCTCCTTATGAGTTGAAACCTATTGATCCAACACTGTTCTTTCTCAAAAAGTATCCTTTTAGGACTTTTAGCATTGTTGTCCAACGCTTCTATTATGATCCATTTTAAACCGTTTGTAGTGTGTTCCTTAGGCATGAAATGTTAAGCCATTTTTGTTGTGACCTTCTGACAATGCACAGTGCTGCGGTGCTCATCTATTCTTGTCTTCACTTTGGAGACCATTATGCCAATATAACGGAGATCTCAGGGCAAGGCATCATGCAGATTACCTGTTTAGAATTGAAATGGGTGTTTTCTGATGTGCCACACTACAGGTAATCCCAAATCAACTGTTCTGGTAGGGGTTGTCAAATGAAAGATACTGCAATGCCCACAGGGGTAATATCCTGTTACTTTAGAGAACCCTAGATGACTGTGCAAAGTGTTGTTGTTCATAACAGTTCTCGCTGGTCTAGTATGTACCGGGGGTCCTATAGACTCGCAGCTCATCTGTCTGAAAACATTTGGCACTCCTATGTATGTGGTCTTGTATACAAAATGTGCTAATTCTTTCTTATTATTTTCTATGCCATGTTGGCTGCTACAAAGGTTGTGATGCAAATATTCTTGTCCTCGTGAGAAAGGGCCTCTTTTGACATGGTTAGCCCCCCACGTTTGCCTGATATTTGATGTGTTTTCAAAGTTGTTAGTGCCAAGGTCCCCTGTTAACCAGGTTCCCTGGGACAGATCTCTTTCCCAAAACTACTGTGATGCACTGGCACAATTGGCAACACCTTTACCTGCCAAAATGATTCCCTAGTAAACGGTACTTAGGTACCCAGGGCATAGGATACTAAGGGTAGGCCCCAGATGGCAGCAGCACAGATTGTGCCACCCTCAGGTACCAAGCATCCAAGTGCACCAAGCACTGTCATTGCAGGCTGAGTGTCCTGGTGCAATCCTAAAATGCAAACATGACATGGCACACAGCCTGTGTGACCTGTCCACTACATACTCCATGCAATATAGGTAAACCACCCCTCAGACAGGCCTTTCAGCCCTAAGGAAGGGTGCACTATACTGCATGTGTCAGCATAAGTGCATGAGCAATATGCCCCTACTGTGTCCTTGACAAACCTGGGACATAGTATGTGTACTGTCGGGCCTGCAAACCTGGGTGTGCTCCAGCAAAGAAGTCTTAAGTCAATTACCTGTCTTTGCAGGGACCAAAGTTGTAACCTATAAGAATGTTTTATTGATACCATTGCTTTTTTACAATGACCAATGCTTGTTGGAACCAATGCTTGTTTAGGACACATGTTGCTCAAGCCTCCAGCATCCCTATGACTGGGTGTGGCTCCCTATGACTCAGACTGGGTGTGGATGGATGCAGCAGGTATTTAAACCACTCCCGGCTTGAATGAATTGCTTGCTGTAAAGGTCACTGGCTGCAGGGAAGGAGTCTCTGCTTCTCCAACTTTGATCTTCATGTTCAGTCCTGTATCCTGGATGCCGCTTCTGAGGAGTTGAAGAGATCAAGAGAATTGACTATTAAAAAGGTGGTAACGCGCTGTGTGTTCGAAAAGCATTTATTTGTGAAAACTTGACACTTGCTGACTTGATATTCAAAAGTCGGATTTTTCAGAGCGTGATGTGCTTAAGAAGGCACATCATTGGTGTTTAAGGTCACTGTGATGCTTGCCGCTAGTCACGCAATAATGCTTATCATTGTTGCTTACTATATATCGCAGAAAGGAAATTCTTTTGTGCAATTATCATAAAAACCATGTATTGTGAATACGTTTGTTATCGCTAAGTTTCATATTACATTTTCTTGATTGGTGCTGGTGATACGGAACATTCTGTGAATGGCATGACAGATTCATTGCTCTGCTCAACTTACGCTGTGATGTAACTGTGATAAAACCGACTGCTTGTGTTTTTGATATTAACCCTATGTTCCCAGAGTGTTACAAGTATTGCACTGTGATCCTTTGATATTAACCCTGCGTTCCCAGAGCAGTGCAAATATTGCACTGTGATCTTTTGGTATTAACCCTATGTTTCCAGAGTGATGCAAACTTTGCACTGTAATCTTGTGATATTAACCCTATGTTTTCAGTGTGTTCAAAAGACACCAAATGTGTGTTCCTTGGGATTCTAAGTACAGTGCGTAAATTAACCCATGAATGTCTGCAAACCAAATTACCTGAGAATTTGTAGTCATTATTTGTTACCTATTTAAATGTCTACGGAGTTGAGTGAGTCAGCATCTTAGGAAATTTCAGCAAAGTCATCAAACCAGATATACATGGAACTTAAAGTACATTTAGGTAGGCATTAATTAAGGTGATGTAGGATCAATCTGGGATCACAGTGGGAGTAGTCATAGATATTATGAGGTTAAAGGTTCTTATTTAATTACAGGTAATCCACATTGTTCCCCGGAAATTCCTAGAGAGAGGGAGAGCCATCTAAAGCGGGAAAGGGGAACTAACAGGTACACCCAGCTTGCACATAGTAGTCAGAGTCTAGTTTATACATGGTTACGAGTTATTAACTGTTTTAGCAAAATTTAATTTATCATAGGAAATTGCAGCTCTTCAAGGACCATCACCAGTCATTCGGATGTGGACCTGTGTCTCCAGTGTCTCTCTCTCTCTTTAATCCATCCCCTTCCAAACCTTTTTGACAAAGCTTGTGACAAACTTAGCCAGGGTGGAGAAGGTTGTTAAACAAATCAACTTATCGCCATAATTTTTAGGTGTCAGCAAATGTTCTCTGGTGCAATACGAGTCCCATTTCACTGACTGGTGCAATAAACAGCATATGTTCAAAGTTGTGTCTGATTCATAAAAGTTGAATGTAAGGAAGTGAGTGACAAAGGGACCTAGACTAGATTGTTGTAAGAAGGTTCTACTGTAGGTGGATTTCCTTACAAATAAGTTTATTTTTGTTTTAATAGTCAAATCAAGAAAAGTGATAGTAGAATTACTACTAGGATGTGTGAACTTGAGATAAATGGTAGCAAAATTGAGTAAGCAAATGAAATCTGTAAACTCTGTTTTTGTCCCTCACCAAGTCGTAGATATATCATTTATATTGTATTTCCTGATGAGAGATGTTTCCTGAGAGAATTCAATGAAGACAAAATAATAATGTTTCAAGATTGGCTACATACAACAGAGCAAGGTTGGGAGCCAAATAACTTCTGGATATGTCTTTTATTTGAAGGCAAAATTTATAATCAATTTGTAAATAGTTTATGTACACATCATGGAGATTTCTGCACAGAAAAGGAGAATTGGAGAGGCACAATCCAAGGTCTTAAGTCTGTGAATTATATTAATACATGAGAAGTACTATTGTAGTACTACTTTACGTACTACAAAATGCAGTTTGTGAATAGTCTGTATTTGTTGACATTACAAGTAGACAGATGTTTGAGTCAATATTAATTTGACACAATGAATTCTGACTGCTCTGGGTCGGAATTCATTAGGCATCATAATTAGCACCCAATTATGAGTTTTGTTTTCTCCCCGATAATGAGGAACGACATGGAAAATGTGATGCTTACCACATCAACATACACATGTCCTGGAAATTATCAGGCATTAGACACCCATCCCCAAAAAAGAAACTCACCTACATAAGATTTTGCACCAAAATTTGATATTAAACATAATGTGATTTGCGTTCTTAAACGTGTTTCTCTCCTGATGTTGCACCAAGTGTGGTTTTGCGTCTTATTCTGCTGTCAATTAAATTAATGTGAGGTCATACTGAGATACATCTTTTACACACACTGTAACATCTTACTACTGAATTAACTCTTGGCCATGAATGTTACCCTATAGCTCATTATGAGGACTGTGCCATGGTTAATCTGTTTCTCAATGTGCTATTTGTGTTATCGTACTGAGGACACAAACCTAAAAACAAAGAGGGGTTCACACCATCTCAGAAACTAGGAGACATCTAGATACTGTTCTATCTTGGTCTATGAAAAGCTCTCTAAGATACACACACTGATAGGCATCTTGGAAATCTTATGCAGTGATAAATACTGTAATATTAGGCTGGGCTCCATTAAGACTGAGGTACTGTTTTAATTGCTAAAAACAAAACCTGCAGAAGACATAACTAGCTGGACATAACTTACTGGACCCAAAAAAACCTATGGGGAACATTTACTATTCCAGGTTACCCTGACCATAAATGTGAGGAACACATCACACTCAATAAAAAAACAAATGGGAAGATCATGCCCCGTCCTTGGATATCAACCTCAGACTCTTCACAGTCTTGTTTAATACCCTCAAGTCCTTTCATTTGTCAAATATGGATAGGCTTGTAAGCTGTGTTACTTTGCCTACAATCTCTGCAATAGACAACACACTTAGATCACCCTCATCCTCTCACCATGTATTCTTTATCACAAAGACACCCCTCAGGTAATGATACATGAAAGCGTTGTTACCAGCATAAATCAATGTAGTCTGGACAGTAATTTGGAACAAAAATATTTCTTTGGAGTCCAGAATAGAGCCATGGACATCAAATGAAAACAGAAATCTGGATCACCCGCATAAGGTGATACGAAGTCTGCAGACCTCATTCTCCATCTCCCAAAAGTATGCTCACCCCAGGGACCTCCCTCTTGGCCCACCCATACTCACTTACCTCACCTGTCCCTGAAGAGCCCAGTATCAACAGAAACACCATTGATACAGAGAATTCCTCCCTGCACATTACCTTTAAGGAACCTCACATAGCCAAGCTCACAGGGCTAGATGTATCAAACATTTTTGCGATTGCAAATGGCCCAACAGGCCATTTGCAATCGCAAGAATGCATTTGGTATGTAACAAGTCCAATTTGCGGTTCGGTAACTTGTTACTGAATTGTAAATTGGATTTGCAACTACATACTGATTCGGTATTAGGAAGGGGCGTGTCAAGGGCGTCCCTTCCTAATACCGAATCGCAGATGTATGTATGATTGTTTTGTGACTGTGAATGCGGTAGCAAAACAATTACAGTTACCACCTTCTTCAAGTAGGTGGTAACACATTCGCAAAGGGGAAGGGGTTCCCATGGGATCTCTTCCCCTTTGTGAATACATGCGAAAACGTTTTTTTAAGAGCAGACAGTGGTCCCACGGACCACTGCCTACTCTTAAAAAATTAAAAGAAAACTTTTAATTTTTCATTTTTAAACACATCCCATTTTCCATTAAGGAAAACGGGCTGCATTAAAAAAAAAAAAAGATTGCTTTATTGAAAAGCAATCATAGACATGGTGGTCTGCTGAGCCCAGCAGGCCACCATTCCTGTGATTGTAGCCATTCGCAGTGGCTCACAAATTGTGACCTACCTAATGAATATTGATGCGGTAGGTCCATTTGCAAGCCTTTGTGAATCGCAGTATGAAACTCCTGGAGTTTCATACAGTCCAATAGCGATTACTTAATTGTGATTTGCAAAAAATCACAATTAGGTAATTGCTATTGGATAATATGATACATCTGGCCCACAGATCCTATTCCTCATTCAATTACTATATTTTCTGGAGTTACACATCTTAAGCACAAAGATTATCCTGCCCAAGCAACCTCAGGGTAATCAACTTGTTTCAAACCATTGACCATTCTCCTACTTACTACATCAAAGCTGGCCTTCTAAACTATACGGCTGCAGTCTCTAGTTCAACATTCATGTCTCACCTTATCTAAGACTTTGACCTTGATGCTCTCACACTCACAGAACCAAGGGGGCAAATTTAAGAGCCCCTAGCGCCTCCCTGCACCACATTAGTGTCATTTCTTTACGCTAATATGGCCCAACACGGCCAAAATCACTGCGCCAAATTTACAAAGTGGCAAAGGGGGCGTTCCTCCATCAGGGGGGCTGAAAAAATGGCACAAAGAAATCTAAGAACTTTCTTTGCTTAATTTTTTCGGCCCCTTTAACGCCTGCTCAGTGCACAATGGGCCTCAATGGGCTTTGCAGGATTAGCGTCAACATTTTTTACGCTAATTCTGCAAAGCTCCAAACTAACGTCAAAAATTCTGACGCTAGTTCCCTAACTAATGCCATGCTATGCCATATCTTAGATATGGGGCAAAGAAATGGTCCAGAAACAACAATAGAGAGGCTCTGTTAGGTTTGCATGTACACCCCTTGAAACCAAGGCCTATGTGGGTCATCACCTTTTGCCCCAATTCGATTGAAGTAACAAAATTTATCAAAAAACATTGGGACATTTTGAACACCAGTAATTTGAGATTGGAATCACCATTGTTTCATTTAGAAGAAATCAGAACTTCAGGATACACTGGTACATACACACTCATATAAAAGGAACGGAAATACCCAAACAACATTATGGGATCTCCCGTCCCCAAAAGGTAATCAACCACGTGGCAGTTGCGGTGATGTAGATTCACCAAGAAATGTAAAACAATTGATTTAGACCTGGCAAAAACATGGGTACTGAATCATATGACGAATTGTAACTCAAGTGATGTGATATATGTTCTAAAATGTCCGTGTAACCTTATGTATATAGGGATGACGACAAGAAAGGTTAAAAATATGAATCAATGAACATAGGAGCACCAAAGATGTGAAACACTAAGCTCACTTGTCACTATGCAGAATTGGGCCACACAGTAGATGGCATCACGTGGACAGTGACAGAGAAATTGGAACATAGGCATACTGACATGAGTAAGGCCCATCTCAAATATAAAAAGAGATGGGTATTCAGATTAAAAATGGATACACATGGGCTCAACAATGATATTCCATGGGGGACCCTCAACTATTGAACCTCTGGAGGGTTGAGGGTCCATGAACATATTGAATAGGGGTAAAGACCCAGTGTAAAAGAGACCATTAATTTTCTTGTTGTATGAGTTGCACTGTACTCAAGTGTGGAATTGGGTAACCAAAAATGAGCCCCATTCCCAAACTCCCAAGGGGCACCAGGATTGCTGAATCATATGTCATGGGGGGGCTATTGGGGAGAATATACAAGAACTGTTGTGAAAACAAGTGATTAATAGGAGCATGTACGATGGAATTTTTTTTTCCATGCAGACTATGAGCAAGAGGACTACCTGTTCCACAATGCATGTTGGTCTGTTGGTCGCACCCTGTTTGGAAATAAGTGGGGGAGGTGCACTCAATACACATATGTTGATCACTCACTAGATGGAGGGATGACATCCCATTGGGAATAACTAACCTAATTGTCTATTTGGACGAGGGAAGAATCCTTTCACCTTGCATATCAGCATCATTTTGCATAATTTTTATTTTTTTCCTGTCTGACTTCTTGGCATACGCCACACCCCGTGTACCAATGCGCTTAGGAAGCGTCACAATGCAGGCTCCCGGGGGCATGCAGGTCTCCCTGGTGTGCCCTTTGACATCAGGGACACAGGTACAGGCATTCCCTGTGCATGAATAATGTCTTACACCGTACGGAAATCCTCGAGGTGTGAGCTGCAGAGGTGGAGGCTGGCTGATCTAGGACTACTTTATACGATGAGCCACATAGGGTTGGAAGGGTTGGATTGACCATGTGACCCTCACCTATATGACGCAACAATTAAGGCAAAATGCCGGGGCTTCTAAATAAAACATGTCAGTCACTGCGATTGAGGAGACTAGGTCGGCTTTTCGACGAGGTGGGGTATGTAACTCACAGGCGTTCCTCCTTGGAGTAGTAAGTACTTAACTAATGGGAGATAAGCGACTTCACTAAGAGGGTTACAACTTGCAAAAAACTGTGAAAGTTCTATCCCTTGATAATATTCTCTTTAGCTGATTGAGGTCCTTTCATTTAGAGTGTGACTACAGGAGGTGCCTCCTTAGATCAGACCATGAGGCTAACAGGCCAACAAATATGGTTAATTTACATTTCAGTAATTTGATTGGAAGGAATAGTTCATCTTTTGGGGTAATCACATGTGTCTTTGTGGTGTAAACACATCTGTCATGTTGTCACAGACTTGTTGCATATGTGTGCCTCACTCCAACATGAGTGCCATGCAGTTGCATATTTCCTGTTTTTTAACAAAAGAATCAAGAGTCAAAGATAGTGTCATATATCTCTCATGGAAAGTTAGAGCCAAATAGTTTGACCCAATTAGGGTGTGATATATGTAACTCAATGAAGTCAAGTACCCTTCTTTTTCTTTTTTTAATTGTTGTATTGGTTTTAGAGGTCCGCTACCATTAGAATAGCAGAACATGCACAGTAGGTTAACTTTTTACATTTACCTCACCTTTCTACTCTTTAAGTAGTTTAGGCAGTGATTGAAGCCCTGATGAATGCCCAAGACCTTTATTAGACTACAATCTATATGGGCAGAAACATATAGACAGGCAATGTAGATAGGGACAGTGATTGGGCATAATACCCACTATGAACCCCAATGGGAATTCCTCTTTGTGGGACTTTTTAATTATGTCAAGGATACCGCCTTAGTAAATTAGGATGCTGTCCGTGGTTTATCATTAGACATTTTTAATAATATCTGTACCTGAGTTCCTTGTCCAGCTAGAAAATGTTTAAGAACTCCCTTAGGATAGCCCCACTTGAGGTTAAGTCTGCCCTGGTAGTGTCATCTTACCAGGGTGGGATGAGGTGGCCAATGATGAAGCATGTCACATTATGTGAGTGAGCCCACCTAATTAATTTCTTAGAGATCCCCACTACTTCTGGGGTGGAAGGGATACATTTGGTTTAAAGTTGTGAATCACAATGTGTTAGGCCAAATTCAGTTGGAGTGCCAGGCATTTGATTGTGTTGTCATGTATTGCGCTAGCATGGCATTTCATTAAGCCTCTTCTGATCCCCCCTATGTGTTAGAATGCTTTATTTTAGCTCCTGCTCTTAGCAGACTCTAAAAATGATGGGAAAATGGCACAGTGAAATCTTGTAGATTTCACTGTGCCATTTTCTCGGGCCTCCTTGTGCCGGAACGCACACTTTGCACACATTATGCCTGACGCAGGCATAATGTGGCGCAGGAGGGTGCAAGGTGGTGCAATGCATGCATTGTGCCACTTTGTAAATCTTGTGCAGCAAAAGTGCCTCCCTAACGCCACATTACCGTAAAACAAATTATGCTAATGTGGCGCAAGGAGGCTCTAAGGGCTTGTAAATATGCCCCTAAATTGTGCTCTATTGGTTCCCTGTTATGAAATGTTATCATTCAAGTATTTTATAAATTAAAAATTAATATGTGGAAAACGTGGATGTGATTTACAATATTACAGTAGAAAACATCTTTAACTGTTATTTTCAAATTCACATTTGTGATAATATTGAGCTCATAAGTGTAGCTGTATAAGCAAAGCCACTAAAGAGTCCTCTTTAGAGCACTTATTAGAAACTTAGGGGTATATTTACAAGAAAGAGGCGCAGCGGTCCTAATGTGCCACTTTTCTTGTGTCGCCCCTACCCCACCTAACGACACCATGGTTGCCCTGTATTTATAATACGGTGCACCATGGTGATCGTTAGGACAATAGCATCAACATTTTTTACACTACTGTGGCGCTTTGCTCCACAAGCATCCAAAATTTTGTCGCTAATGCAGCAAAGCACGGGGACGCCCATTGATTAAAATGGGTGTGCAATTGTAAAGCCTGCTCTGAGCAGGCGTTAAAATTGACATAAAAAATGGGGCAGTAAAATGTTGTTAATTTCACTGTGCCATTTTTTCGGGCCTCCCTGCCTTGGAACGCCCACCTTGCATACATTATGCCTGGCACAGGCATCAAGTTGCACAAGACTTTACAAAGTGATACAAGGGTTTACAAAGTGGCGCAATACAAGCATTGGGCCCCTTTGTAAATACTTTGCGGGAGTGAGGCCCCTTTAACGCCGCCTGAGCGTAAAAAAAAATGATGCTAGGGCAGCACAAGGTGGCGCTAGGGGCTTGTACGTATGTCCCTTAATATGACCACAAACTTCTGAGATGTTTTCATGTAAAACTGCAATCATGTCCCACGACAAGCTTTCAAAATGCATTCAAAAAAGTGAGTTTGATGAGGCTTAATTAGTGATAGACATCCAGATATATAACATAATATGAGAGCATTTGTTCTTAAAGAAAATTCAGTCCTTTCTTCGACTTGAAAGGAATCAATGCCTTCATTCCACATACTACATTCAAAATGGTTGCCCTTCAAGTTATTCTCCCATAGATCACTGCAGGAGACTTTTTTGCGTTTTTGGACCTAAAAGTTGCTTACCTGCATAAGTCAGTACACCGAGAGTCCCAGACGTTTCCTGTTTTTCCCTGCATTCTAGGACAGCATTACCAGTTTCAAGAAGTTCAATTAGGCCTTTCATCAGCACTGAGTGTTCACAAAAGTTCTTGTTCTTCTGGTCAGAATATTACATTCTATTGGCATTGCAATCTTCCCATTTTAGGATTGACTTTTGCACTTTTGTTTGAAAGGGTTTCAGGAATGTGCATCAAGTGGCTCAAATTGTACATACCTTCTGATTTGCGATCAGCTGGCTGAAATTCCAATTGATTTCATCATGGAACCTGAATTCATCAAGGCTGTGTTCAGCACTTATTTAGGAAAGGTCTTTTCTATGGGAAGCTGTTCAAAATGTCAAAATTACAGCTCCCAATATGGGACACCTCTTAAAATGCATAGCATGTTGCAAAATCAATATGATATACACCAGAATGAATGTACTATGTGTCAAAATAAATCTGATAGCTGCCAGAGTGAATCTGACTTGAACCAAAACAAATATGAAACCAGGCAAAGTGAATATGCTACTTAGTGATTATTATGAATAAATCACACTCAGAATTGAATAAGACATATACTGAAATATATATCAATCATACTGAAATAAATATGGCCCTCACTGTAAATAATAAAGCAATCACTGAAACACAAACAATATTTGTCAAAAAGAATGAGACATTTCTTGAAATGACTGATATATGCTAAGGCGAATATGACATACATTGGAATGAATATGACAGATTGAAATGAATATAAGGTACTGAAATGAAAATGCATTATTCTGAAAGGAATATAGGGCCAGATGTATCAAACAATTTTGCACTCGCAAACGCAAAATCGGCCGTTTGCGAGTGCAAAATAGTGGTCTGCAATGCATCAAAGGCATTCGCAGACCACAAAATAGAAATCGCAAAAATTGCGATTGTTTAGGTTGCGACCTGGATTTTGCAAATCACAATTTGCGATTTGCAAAATCCAGGTCGCAAGGCAATTCTGCAAAAAATCGCAAATTGCGATTTTTCGCAGAATGGTATTTTGCACATGCAAAATACCATGGTCTAAAACCAGGTGATAACCTGGTGCAAAATTAAAAAATGCAGTAAAACTGCATTTTTAAATGTAACATGTAAAGCACACATGCCCTTTTGGCATGCGTGTACTTTACATGTTAAAAAAAAAAAAATAGGGTGCAGGAGAGGGGGCCTTAGGCCCCCAGCACCCTGGCATTTTGCATTTCCAAAATTGCGATTTCTGGTTCAGAAATTGCAATTTTGGAAATGCAAAAAATTCGCAGATATGGGCCAAAAGGCCCATAGCTGCGAATGGGGACAGATTCTCTATTTGTGATTCGGTAATAGCATTTGCGATTTTTAAGAAATCGCTATTACCGAATCGCAAAAATCATACATACCTTTTTGCAATTCTGAAATAGCGATTTCTTAAAAATCGCTATTTAAGAATCGCAAATCGGTTGTATGATACATCTGGCCCATAGTGTGCAATGAACAGTACATTTATAAAAAAATTTAAATGTTGTTTGCATTGAAAGTAATATGATACACATTGACAGGATTATGATATGTGTTGCAATTGTTATTAGTCAATATCATGCATTAATATGAATGACACATCTATTGAAAGGAAGATGACACATGCTAAGAGGAATATGACATGCATTGAAATGAATGTGAGCACCTTTGAAATTAATTCAACATGCCTTAAACTGAATATGACGAATGCTGAAATTAAAATGAAACTTGTCAAAATGAATGTTATGCTTTGAAATCAATATGATACACATCAACATGAATATTGCATATATTGAAATGAATTTGACCTATGTTGAAATGGATATGACCCATGGTAAAATGATAATGTCAGGTGTTAAGATGAATATGACATCCATTGACACAAATATGCCATTCATTTAAAGTAATATGACGCATGTTAAGATGAATATGAACCACTTTCAAATTAATATGACATCTGGTGAAGTTGATATGACCCATATTAAAATTAATATGAGATTCATTAAAATTAATATGGCACTTATTGAAATGGATATGAAACTATGTGAGATAAATATAGCATGCTTTGAAATTAATAAAGCACATATCGAAATGAACACAAGTCAGGTGTAAATTAAAATGACCACTGTTTAAATAAATTGGCTTGCCTTGAATCAATGTTGATTTGCTTTAAAATTAACATTACACATTGAAATTAATAATACATATTCTGGAAGGATATAATCTGAACACAAATGTATTACCTAAAACAAATATACGTTTTCGACTATGTACAACATTTCATTTTTGCCGGCTTTCGGACTCTGAGCATTTTATCACTGCTGACCAGTGCTAAAGTGCAAGTGCTCTCTGTCTAAATTGTACTGATGATTGGTTTATATTTTTTTTACCAATAAGTCCCTAGCATAGTGCAACATGTGTGCCTAGGACTTGTAAATCAAATGCTACCTATGGGCCTGCAGCACGGATTGTGCCACCCACATGAGTAGTGCTGTAAACATGTTTAAGGCCTGCTACTGCAGTGTCTGTGTGGGCAGTTTTAAACTGCCATGTCAACCTGGCAAGTCCACCCGCTTGCCAAGCACAAACCTTCCCTTTTACTACATGTAAGGCACCCCCAAGGTAGGCCCAAGGCAGCCCCATGGGCAGGGTGCAGTGCATATCAAAGGTAGGACATATACTGGGGTATTTTACATGTCCTGATAATGAAATACTGCTAAAATCATTTTCCGCGATTGTAAGGCTTATCTCTCACACAAGGTAAAATGGGGATTGCCTTGAAATATCTTTTAACTGTCATTTCCCCTTTTGGAGAAGATGGAGCTATGGAGTTTGGCGTCTCTGAACTCACAATTTAAAAATACATATTTGGTGGAGTTGGTTTTCAAACTGTAATCAGTGGTGGGCCACGCATATCCTGATGGGTCTTCCTCAGTTAGAGTGCTGGAAGGAGCTGACATGTGCACCTGAAGAGGGCTGTGCCTGTCCTTACACAAAGCAGACTCCAACCCCCTGAAGTGTGTCTGGAGCCAAGGCAGGAAAGGCATGGTCTTGTGCACTACTGACACTTCTCTCTGAAGTTTTCCTACTTCAAAGGCAGAAATGGGTAAGAGGACTGGACCTCTGACTCCACAAATTTAGAATCCTTCTGGACTGAGGGCATTCTGCCAGGAAGAAGAGCTGGATGCTGTATGAGGGTCTGCCACTCTACCCATTGCTTTGCTGTGCTTGCCCACTGCTTTCTGCTTCTGTCCTGGGTTTGAAAGAACTGGGCTTTGTTTTCTACATCCTGCGTCTAAAGGTTCTCTAAAGGATTGGACTGAGCTTTCCTCCTATTAGGAAGTCTCAGGGATATCAAAGACTTCATCTGCCAGCACCTGGGCACTCTTGCTGAGAGTCATGACTTGCTAAGTGTTGCCAAATCCAGTTCCTGGACCCTTGGAAGTGAGTTCTGGTGCAACCAAGATGAAACCATGTACATTGACTCCAGAGCGACTTTGGATCAGTGCCTCTGTCTGACTCCGCTCAGCTGCCGAGACCCGAGCTGTGGTACCCACTGAGGGCAACGATGGAGACTGATGGTGCAGGCCCAACGCTACCGCAGCAACTGCAGAGTCCTGCCACAGCGTAAGTCCTGAGTGCAGTGTCACTGACGCCTGTAACACCCAACACCTATTCCACTGCAGTACTATTGGCCCCATGGTGTGATTGCGACTCCATGAAGTCGACGCCTCGTGTCTTGACCTGCTGGATTCATCAACCCCACCTTGTCGAAAGGAACGGATGCCTCGCCACCGATGCCACATCACCTCCCCTGCCATTGAAAGGAACTAATGGCACACACCCTCTGCCTTGCAGTAAGGAAAGCACCACCTCCCTTTCACGGTAGCAGTAGGAACAGACACTGCACTGACACCAGTGACCCTCACCTCCGTGACTCTATGCAAAGTCGTTGTTTCCTTATTTTCCATGGTACTGTACCTGGGGTCCATGTGACCCGTGACCAGCCACACTCCCACGCAAGTGGCGTCGGACTGTTGCAAATGACTCAATCTAGATGTTGTGATAGCCCCAGTTGGAGCTATTGTGATTCTAAGTGCGATACTAAGATTTAGGACCTAATTATGAGTTTGGTGGTCAGGCCACCAGACTGCCATGTTGGCGGTCCCAAAAAGATCACTGCGCTTGCAGTTCCCAGACCACCATATTATGATTCATACAGGCAGGACCGCCATCTGCCTAGCAAAAAAGGCAGACTGCCAGCAGCACTGTGGCTTGGATTTAGGTGGTCTGATCTCCAGTGCAATCAGCGCAGCAGCAAAACACCAAACCTATTACAAACTCACAGTTGCTGTAGCAGTCAGCCAGTGGTGGTCGACCACTGTGGTCTGGCTTCAGCAAAGTAACAGACAAGTGCACTCTGGATGAATTCAAAAACAACACAGCTGACACACATTGGCTAAGCTGACGCACCTGCAAAGGACGCTATAAAACACACAGGCCACAATCTTTTGTATTTCCACTCCAGCATAGCAAGACAGACCACACATCCTTTCGTCCATTTTTTGTCATAAGGCAGACCTTTTTTCCCCTATCCCATTTTACACCTTTCACACTCATCCTTTTTTCCCCATATTCACTTGTCTTGTTCAGTTAGTCACAGTCACCCTCTTTAATTTCCAGGCATGTCATGGGCCAAAAAACCATGATTTTCAGAGGATGAGTTGAGAGTCAAGGGGGATGAAATCATTATAGTAGAGTCACAAATGTTAGCAGCCCAAGTCCAGCACACTCCTCTCAGTAATAAAATGAAAAGATGTGACTGGATATTTGACAGAGTGAATGCTGTAGACACCACCCTGCGCACAAAGGAGGAGATTAGGAAGAGGTGGAACAACCTCAGGGGCAAGGTCAGTTCCATGATCTCCAGGCAGTAGGTGGAGGCCAAGAAGATTGCTAGCGGCCCTCTCATTGCCCTTTTAGGACTCCTTCCATGGCAGGCCATCCTGCATCCTCAGGGCTTGACAGGAATAACTGCAGGAGTGGAGTCTGGTAAGTCACACACAAATAATGTCACAATACTGCAATACCATGTTTAGCTGTTGCCACTGTCTTGTTCATGTACTTCAACAAAATTCAATGCCCAGAGAATCTGAGTTGTAACACTGTCAGTCTGTATATTTGGATCCAACATCACAGCTACCAAGGCCCATCACATGCCATATGTTAGAATGGTGTTTTAAACTCTCTGAACCACACATTCCAGGATTCATTGTATGTCCCAAATGTAAACGTATGCTGAAACCTAAATGCAGCCTACATACAGATATGTAATACTAAACATTAGTTACGTTTTGGGGAGTAGAGAGAGTGACCTGACCACAACTCCCAGGAGGCGCTGTTCCAGTAGCTCTAAACACCAGTTCAGTGGTCACTTGTCCAAATACCCTTGTTTGTGAACTCTCAATTGTAGTGTGCTCACAAAGGAGGATACAATTTGTCAAGTGTGTGTAGTATAGGGAGTGACCGGACTACAACTTCCAGGAGGTCCTGTTCCAGTAACTTCAAACACCAGCCCAGTGGTCACTTTTCCAATTACCCTAGTTGGTAAACTCTCAATTAAGGTGTACTCACCTTTGAGTATAACATCTGTCAAGTGTGTATAGTAGGGGGAGTGACCGGACTGCAGCTCCCAGGAGGCCCTGTTTCAGTAACTTCAAATACCAGCTGAATAATTACTTGTCCCATTACCCCTGTTTGTGAACTCTCCATTGATATGTACTCACCTGGGAGGATACCATTTGTCAAGTGTGTGTAGTAGAGGGATTTACCTGACTGCAACTCCCAGGAGTCACTGTTTCAGTACAATAAGTAGAAAGTATACCTCTCTCCTATGGATATGAAGAGACAGCTTAATCTAACACAGAAAACCCTTTAATGATATATAAAATATTTGTATTTTATTATTTTTTTAATGATCAAACCATAAATAAATATGCATGAATCTTCTAATGCGTACAAAATATTTAATCCAAAAGATACATAAAACTCCCCCTTGACCAAATCCTAACACACAACAAATATTCAAACATCCGACAAACATATAGACAACACCAAGACACCAGAATCACAAAAAATAGCACATATATACATATCTAAAAAAATAATTGATAAATCATAAATCTTATCTCAAAATAGATATCAATCTCATGTATAGATCATAATAGAAAACAAATTAATGTGTAATTAATCTCCACATCGTCTCCAATATAAAAGTCAAACAGAGTCCATGCAACCAATATAAATAAGTATCTCAGAAATCAATGTTCATAGTCTCAGTTTGAATTCCCACTGATGAGACTCAATCCGGTTCATCTTAGTAGTAAGGTTATTTTTTAGAAATGTTACCTTATCTGTTTATGAGTCGTCATTCACTGTTTCAGTAACCAGAGTGATCTGACTGCAAAGCACAATAGGCCCTATTTCAGTAACTACAAAAACACCAGTCCAGTGGTCACTTGTCCAAATACACTCATTTTTGAACTCTCAATTGAAGTGTAATCTCCTAGGAGTGATGAAGATACACATCATGCTCAAATCAAAGAAGTGTGTGTCTACCTAGCTCCATCTTGACTTGCTAACCCAAGATGAAACTATTGAGGACAGGGATGACACTTTACCAAGTGTGTACAAGTATTCCTAAGGCCTCAAGATGCATCACCAGATTGGCATTGGCAGCAGACACATTGACATAGCACTGTGTACACAATGACTCCTGTCACATATACAACAAAGTCTTGGGTTTGCTTGCATCTCACTCAACTAGGCCTCTAAATGGTCAAAGTCATATCTTGCGTCTCCACTGTGTTGGCTGCACTGGTGGTAAAATGTCATTTTCAGGCCATCTTCCAAAGTGCAAGTGATCTGCACATCTCATTAGCTGCTTGAGTCAAATTGTGTTGCCATGCTTCATACATGTCATGTCAAATCACCCAATACCATGATTACTTGGCACAATTTGATTACCTACAACTTAACTTTGTCCAAGGTCACTGCTTACTGTAACACAAAACCTTTGGAGGTAAATGTCACAATTCAACAAGTAACAATGGATGTTTTTAATTAAAAGGTGGATCTGCCGGTAGGCATACTGAGGTCACAGAAAAGACTACTACCTCCCCTAGATGAAGCCCTGAGTGATGCCAACACTCCTGGACTTGTGGATGTGGAGGATGGTTCTGGCCCATCTGGGCAACCTTGCCAGACGGCAACAGTGAGTCTCACTGCGCCCACAACATCACCTCGAGCCCTGTTCCTTCAACATCACAGGGAACCATTTACACCCCCACCAACATGTGTAACTAGCACAGTTTTCAGCAACTTGTGCCCCCCCCAATCCTGGATCCTGAGATGCAGCGCAAAACTTTGGACAATTAGGGTCCATTAACAAGTTGGAGAGGTCACCTTGTGGGTAGGGTACATGGGAGGGATGCTGTGGGCCAGTGGGGTGAGGCCACTAGGGCTGTTCTTGGCCAGGACAACTTCAGCCATGTCTTGGGGGTCTATCAGGAGTCCCAAGGAGTGATGGGCTAGGTGTTTACTGAACTCTGGGAAATACAGAGGGACATGCACAGGGATGTGCATGAACAGATGGATGCCCACAATTCCAACATGGCCTCCCTAACAGGGGTGTTGAGGGACATGCACACAACCCCAAGTAGCGCTTTTCAGAACTAATCTTCTCCTGCCTTTGGCTCATCAACAACAGGCTCATCAACATCAGCGTCAGCCACAGGAAGGGAGGCCCTGCCAGAGGAACAACCAGTCACTGACAACCCTGCCTCTATAGCAGCTGATGGCCTGCTGATTTTGCTTTGATATTTAGCCATGTACCTATGTCAGATCATGGGAAACATACAATGATACTCCAAGGTACTTGTTTAATATGGCTATGTTGCATGTACACAGTTTCAAGCTCAGGATTACAACCATCCCACACTAACACTTACATACAATGTCTGGTCAAACTAAACAATATATTACAGTGTTCAGCACATAGGCTGTCAATATGTCTGAACTCTTGTAAATCATAAATGATTGATGTTGTGGAGCACTTAGCATGCCACAGTGATCTGACACACTTTCCTGGGACAGTAGAGGAGGGCTCCACCAGTCCTGTTCAGATAATGGAATATAACCAAGGACGGTTTGGATATGCTAAGTCTCCTATTAAGGAAGGGGACAAAAGTGCAACAATGAGTCACTCACTTCATGATTGTAGCACCTGACATTGGTCACACACAATCAGTACAGATTTGACTTACCAACCAGTCAGGCTCTCTCTAGTTGCAGTTGTGAAATCAGCTGGGTTATGGTGCCATTCTGCATTACCAGGGAATCATGGGCTGATCCAGGAAAACAGGCACACACATTTTAGATGTAGAGATCCACCAAACAGACAACTTGCACGTTGATGGAATGGACATTTTTTCTGTTGCAATAGACATCAATGGCCCCCACTACATGTGGGATGCGGGCAAAACCTTAGAAGTCAGCCTTCACATTGCTTAAATCTTCACGTCAAGGGAACATGACATAGCTGTCTATATGTTTCAACATTGCTGATAGGAAATCTTTCAACACCAGACTGAACATAGGTTGGGATATACCACCAGATAGGGCCACTGTATGTTGGAAGGCCCCTATTTCCAGGAAGTGGAATATTGAACTGACTTGTACAATGGGTGGTATGCATTATGGATTACTGTTAGCAGGCATTAGTTCTGGCTCCAGCTGATGGCATAAATCCACTATTGTTTGCCTATTTAGGTGGTAGAGTTGGATGACGTGGCATTCCTCCATGGTCGGAAGGTCTGGCAATGGGCAGTAGACGGGAGGTTGAAAATACTTATTTTGTTTTTTTGATGCATATAACAGGGCATATGCAGTCTTTTAAGCTGCCAAAATGGCGGATGCCTGATGTACTCCACTAGACATCAGAAACCGACCACGGCCAGCGGCGGACGTCATCTGCGCGGTAGGTGGTTTCAAACAGCGGCAGACACAGCCATAGGCTAACAAGATTGCCTGTGGTGGTAGCTGCCCAATGGCTATGTCCTTCGATGGTGATGACCGCGTATGTGGCATAAGTGAAAGCCATGTTGTGCAAAATCAACCACTTGACTCCTGACACTGCTGCGGCAACACCTCCACCACTTCAGCTGTTGTGTGCCACTTCTGGGACCAATCATGCCACGTTAAGCAGGTGAAAGGACCACTGCTTTCTCTGCAGAGGAGCTGGAGAGGCTTGTGAGCAAGGTTCTTCCCCTGTATGGTCCCCTCTACTGCTCACCAGAGAAGCAGGTAAGTACCTCACAATTGACTCTGTTCAACACCTTCCTTTCCCTCCTCACAGGGTACAAAGTGCCCCTGTGTGCCAGTTAAACTTCTTGTGTGCCTGTTGTGGCAGTCTGTGTGGCACCAATGGGATGTAAATAGTGCCGGTATTGGATACCAGTACTATATGTTGTGCTCATTCTCATTGCATTGTGTGATGTTTTTTTGGGGCCCTAGATCCTCCTTGTGTTAGATGCACATAGCTAGGCAAGGAGACTTTACTGCCATCCAGTGACTTTTTTTGGTTTATGATGGCTATAAATGTTAAGACAGTATGTATGTGCATGACAGCATGAGCCATGGATGCATCTTGTCTGAGTCATTGAGGATTTGCAATCAATGTATATTGTGCCACAGATCGTTCACCCCACATCTGGCCTTGCCAAACCTTTGTCTGGAAGGCATATCATGATTCACTGTGCCCTTCAGGTTGCCCCACAAGCCGCATTGCTGATGGCCACATTATGTACTGTCATGCATGGAAGTGATGGAAATGTGAGTGTCATGTAGGTTCTGTATGCTCAGCCTGCAGAAATCAGTGCCTGTCAAATGTATCTCCCAATATGAGAGATACTCCAGGCTGTGGGAGAGTCACTGTAGCTATGCAACTGTGGCACTGTGCCCACTTCCTGTAGACATGCAGATCCTGTCAGGTGGCCAATATGAGGCTCTAGTGGAAGAACTTGCCCTGAACGCCTCAGTCCATTGACTGGATTAGGAATGGATACTGAAGTAAATCCCTGAACTAGCCCATATGTTCATTTTGCATCATTGTCAATGTGTGTCTTTGACTCATGACAGGTCCCTTTCTACCATAGCTCTGCTGTCACCTTCACGGAAGTCATATTTGTCCTTTACAGGCTTAGAGTGCAAATTACAGACTCACTGTGCAGACAGTGTGTAGATACCTTTGGGGGCGATGACGTGTGATTCAATAGCTTGGTTACATAGCAGAAATTGTACAATGCATACCTTTGTATGTTGGATGCTGTCTCTGTAGGTTAGAAACATATGTTTAAAGGAGTATGCATTTGGTAGGCCACATGTCCACACATGCACAGGGAAGATACTTTCCGTGCCCACCATGCCAGCCCTTTCATTGTCACTCAAGTGTAAGGGTGAAGTCTGTACTATGATAGTTGCCTGTCGGACTGTATGCATTGAGTCAATGTTGCAGAGTGTAAATGTGTTTGTCCAGTCAGGCCTAAGTAGTGTATCCTTCAGAAACCACATTGCTGTGTGGTGTTTCATTGTGGCTCACATCACAGTACATGTTGCTGGAGCATCGAATACCTGATGTCATTAGGCCTGCTTAGTCATTGTAGGCCTTGAGCAGGGTAGCGGGTTAGTCTGCAGATGAATCCAAAAGTGTGTAGTCATGTCCCTGTACTTATTGGTGTTTCTGATGTGTGGGACACAACCATTTGAGCAAAAAGTGTGTTTGTAATTGCTTGATTTGTCTCTTGCATCTATATAGGTAAACACCCATCAAAAGAAGGAGATTTGGAGAGCCATCACCCAGGAGGTGCAGACCCTGGGGGACCATAGCCGGCAAAGCGCCCACTCTTTCAAGAGGTGGAAGGACCTGAGGTGCTGGGTAGAAGATCTCAGAGATTCAGCTGGGGCTGCCTTCCCAAAGTGAGCAGGCACACCTCAAAGCATGACCCCCCCAGGGGCCCACATTGGAGCAGTAGCATACCCGGACCTTGATGGGCATTTGTAGGGAGCACAGCAGCCAAATGAGCATAGGATATATTACTGCCTGCCACACAGACAAGTTAATGTGTTAGGTTCTGACATCTCCCCCTGATGACTAAGGATGGACCACGTGTGATACACAAGACGAGTAACTGTTTGTGTAGATATATAATTTAGTGCATATTGATGTGCCTTGCCTAGTAGCCCAGGGACCTAGGACACAACTGAGTACAATCCACAAAACAATTGCTCTCCATGGACAACACATTGCTTTGTACAGTGATCAATCAAGGAAGGTTTGTTGTTGTAGTGGGTCTAAATTCTGTGCAACAGACCACTACTCCTCAGTGTTACAGTCCAAAGAAAAAGAAGTGATGGATCACTTTCCTCAGCCATGTGTCTGGTCAAATGAGTAAATTGGCACCTGCTACCCAGAGGCTGCTTGTTTTCAGTGTGTGATGAGTGCTGTGCCTCACTACTGTCTGACATGTGAAGGTGGCATCACACATGTGAAATAATGCATTGTTCTTTAGGTGCAGCTAACGATCAAAACTTTCCCTCGGTAAGTGGGAATGTCCATTGACATGATTTATGGCCCATCACTGTTTCCAAAATTCCTTGTTCCAACATGTTAGCATGTGTCCCATTCTCTTTGAACAAAATGTGTATACTGCTGTTTCATGCTTCATCTACCTCTGTTCACGGGAAGATTTATGTATTCCCTCACCTATAGTTGCATGCCAACCTGTCTTTGGAATTGGACATATGCAGTGGGGCTACATTTTATGTGGTGCTACAAACAGGAGTGTGTCACCATTGATTGTTGGCTCACACATACCCTCACAGCATGTCATTTGGCATGTACAACTGCAGTAACTGTGAGAGACATGACATGTAGGACTAGAGGTTTTAGACACAATGTCCATTTCCATGCCATTGATGTGGCATCAAGTGGCAAAGTGCACTGCACATGTGCAATGGGAAAGATTTGTTACCTGACTGTTGGCACACATCATGGAGTGGCTTGCAGTTATATTGGAATCACATGTGGTTGGGTAGAACCATTCATCCACGTACATCTGGGTTTGCAGGACCAATTGGAGACAGTGATGTAGCTTCCCATTGGGCAACATGTCCAGGGCCTTCTAAAGTGCTTGTAAATCGCTGGGCCTCTCCAATATACAAAGAACTAATGGCTTCTACTGATGCAATCAGAGTTTGTCATTGTAAGGGATGCCATATAGTAGTGTTGATTTTCCTGTGACTAGCTGTTTCATTGTGTTATGTATTTTAGCAACATATCTCCCTGTCAATTTGCACATTTTGACTACAGTGTACATTTCCATGACAAATATGTAGTATATCTGAACAACATTAGTACTACCTCCATGACTCAGTATTTCCATGTCACCTTCTTCAGGATACTGTACTGCTGTCAGCAACATGGCAGGATTTGGAGCATCATTTCTTATTGTTGTGTTATTGTGTATGTGACAAATAGATGTCTGCGTGACCTTGTGTGGGATCTGTTGGAATGAACTTGGCATTGGCCTACTATTGTATGAAAACAGGTATGCTCCATTAGGCAAAGCATTGAAGGTGATGTGGTCTCCTACTTGTTCAATGGTTATTGTGATTGAACAAATTCACCCATGCAATTGGAGATCTGAGACCTGATTTTCCTGTGGGCAACCGTTGACAGTTCATGTAGCATGCATGCATGTGGTATGTTTCATGTAGGAGCCACCTTGAAGTAGATTGTTGCAGGGGCCTACTTGACATCATGGTACTGTTTGTAAATCACAGCTTTTATTCAAGTGTTTTCAGGAACATGTGGAGACCTTTTTTCCCCTTTGCAGCATCATCCCAGGCAAGCGAAGGAGACAGGGCGAAACCAAGTGGGAAAGCATCTGTCCACGGTACCTCCAGTCATGACACCACTGACACGGAGGGACCCAGTGGCCCGGAAGGTGAGAGGAATGCCACCGAGGGCACAGGATCCACCTTGTCATCTTTAGATTCTACATCCAATGGCCATTCCCTAGTGGTAGGGGACCCATCAGGACCTGTTCCTGTACCATCATTGTCCGCCACCCCAGTACTAGCACCACCCTTACTGTTGCTCCCCACCCAGTTGGTCATGCCCACTCACCTAAGAGGGTGGGCGTCTCCTTTGCCCTAGGTACCACAGTGCCAGCCCCTGTTACTTCTGCTGCCCTGAGGGAGAAGGCTATTGACCTCCTGAGGACTATCAGGAGGTCAATAGCCTTCTGTGGGGCAGACTGCCATTGTGAATGACATCCAGGGGTTGGTAAGCCAACTTCAGACAAATGCTTTCCTGGAAGACATTCACAGTGACATGTCTGGCCTACAGAGATCTTTTCAGGCTCTGGCCTCCTCACTGATGACAGCAATCCATCCCCAATCCTCCCTCCCACCGCCTCTCTCTTACCTATCCAAATTCCCTATTGCCCCACTTTTCCTAAGCACACAGACACATCCGCATGCACCAACCTCAACACACACAAGCCGCACACAGCAACACAAACTCTACCAGACACACCAACATGCAGACACTCAACATTCACCCACAGACACCACATCAGCCACCATTTCAACAGACACCCCCACCGACCCACACACCACTTCTGCCATACCCACAGACACCACCACAATACCCAGTGACACATCCATCACCCCCCCATACACCCAGACAACAGCTCACAACCCAGAGCCCCACACACCTCAGATACCATACCCCCAGACACCACCACAACACCCACAGACAAATCCACCACATTTGCTGTTGTTTCCAATATCTGACTTTGTGGGAAGTGTTGGTCACACAAGACAAGGGTAGATGTTCACTGTATGGATATGTGGGTGTTGATCCAATTGTGGTGTCATTGAATTGAGTTATGCTTGCTGGGTAAGTATTTCATCTTGTGTTGGAGAAATGTCAGCATGTATGGTGTAGATTTGTCCCCTGATATGGATATTACTTTCATCTCATGTGCGGGAGCTAGAGTTTTGTTTGTCCACACATGGAGGGTGTTGAATTGCGGTAGCTTCCTTTGCATTTGACTGACCATGTTTCCATTTTGATGTATGCACCTTACAGCTACATCATCTAAATGTCTGGATCATGTTATTGCCGTTGTATGTGCTTTCTTGACTTGCACTTACACATTTGGCAGCTAGGCATATCACTTGGCTCAAATATTGTTTAACCCTGAGACACATGAAGGGCCAGTTCCTATGCAAATGCAGTTTTAGGGGCATTTTCAAATTGAAATGTATCATTGAATGATCCTGATGTTGCCATTACTATTGTGCAGGTATTGTTTGCATTATGAGCTTTGGATATCTGTTTCACAACCTATTGTGCATCCCATTGACCTTCCATTGTGTTGCGATGTGGGTGCTGTGTGGGTCCATCAATGAGCAGCACCTGCAGCAGGATGTGTGTGTGATAGGCTCCATGGCAGCACAGGTAATGTAACACTGCCTGCAGGTGAGTTGCTTCCTTTATGCTTTCCGTTTCCACCTGCTGGGATGTGGTGGTTGGACTGCCACGGTCATGTTGGCAGTAGGCAACATCATGTTTCCATCTGAAAAAGTGGCTCAGTTGGCCTGTTTGGCCTGCCTCGCCACTGCGGTGGTCTGTGGTGCCTGGTGGTGCTGGCGGGACTGTGGCAGTCTTTCCCTGTCGGACTGCCAGCATCGTAATACTGTGGTCCGACCACCAAGCAGATGGCAGTCATACCGCCGCCATGATGGTGCACAAACCGCCAAAGTCGTAATGCAACCCTTTCAGAATATGTAACATTAATTTCAATATGTAATATTAATTTTAAAGCAAACCAACATAAGTTCAGAGCAAGCTATATTCATTTAAACAGCAGTCATATTACTTTAAACATGGCTTGTGTTCATTTCAATATTTGCTTAATTCATTTCAAACCATGTTACATTTATCTCACAGTTTCATATTCATTCAAAAAGTGTCATATTCATGTAACAGAATGTCATATTACATTTGATGTTGGCCATATTAATTTCATCAGGTGTCATATTTATTTCAAAGTGGCTCATATTCATCTTAAAATGTGTCATATTCCTTTCTATGAATGTCATTCGTTTCAATGTATGTCATATTCACCTTAACACCTGTCATAATAATTTTAACACGGGTCATATCCATTTCAACATGGGTCATATTAATTTTAATATTTGAAGTATTTATTTTGCTGTGTATCATATCAATTTCAAAGCATAACATATTCATTTTGAAAAGTTTTATTTTAATTTCATCATTGGTCATATTCAGTTTAAGACATGTTGAATTCATTTAGATGGAGCTCATATTTGTTTCACTGCATGTCATATTCATCTTAGTATGTGTCACATTCCTTTCAATGGATGCTTCATTCATATTAACACATCTTAATTTTAACATGAATCATATCCATTGAAACATATATCATAATCATGTCAAAATATATCATATCACTTTCAATGCAAGCCACATTCATAGTGATAAATGTCGTGATCATTTTAACGTTACTCGTATTAATTGTAAAACATGTCAAATTCTTTTCATTGCAGGGTATATTAATTTCAACTCATGTCATATTAATTTTAACATGTGTTATATTATTTTCGAACAATGTTCAATTTATTTAAATGGATGTCATATTCATATTAACACTTGACATATTAATTTTAAGATGTAACCTATCAATTCTAACATGCCATGCCATATTCATTTTAACAAATGTCATGTGAATTTCAGCTGTGGTCATACTCATTTGAAGGCATGTCAACTTCAATTCAATGGGGTTGCATTATTTTCAACACAAACCATATTCATTTTCAATCATCTCCTATTCATTTCTGTGTGTCTCGTATTCATTGCCATCTCAGTAATATTCATTTCAACATAATTCAAATTAATTGCAAGATGTTCAATGTTCATTTCAGTTTACCTTGTATTAGTTTCAATGTGCATTGTTTTCTATTCAGAATAAAATATAATTATTTCAGTACTTTATATTATTTTCAGTCTGACATATTAATTCAATGTATGTCATGTTTCTCTTGGCATAAGTCAATCATTTCAAGGAATGTCCCTTTCTTTTTGATGAATATTGTATTTGTTTCAGTGATTGCTTTATTGTTTACAATGACGGCCATATTAATTTTGGTATGATTTATATATATTTAGTATATTTCTTATTCAATTTGGTGTGTGTGGTATTCATATTAGTCACTAAGTAGCATATTCACTCTGTCAGGTTTCATATTTGTTTTAGTTCAATTCAAATGCATTCTGCCAGGTATCGTAATTATTTTGACACATAGTACATTCATTCTGGTGTGTATCATATTCATTTTGCAGGACGCTGTGCATTTCAGGAGGTGTCCAGTATGGGGAGCTGTAATTTTTAAATGAATGGCTTCCCATACTTTTCCCTCTCTCCAGAACAAAGAAATTTACCAGATGTAGCGAAACTCGGATGAGTTTGCACAAGGTAATTACGTGCACTTACAACAAAATTAAGCAAAATTATGCATAATTGTGCAAAATGCATCTCCCACTCAAAAATTACTCAAAAGGTCCGTATGCGTAAAACTTCTACTTGAAAATGTAATTTTGAGTTGATTTCTGGTAGCTCGTGGTTAAAACACTGCAGCTTGCTTTCAGATTTGTAGTTTTGTGCTAAACAATTACCACACCGGTCCGCTGGGGTTAAAAATCTCCCAGAAATGTTTGTTGACTGCCCACAATAAAGGAACTGCTACTCACTTTCAAAAACCTGCTATTTGATTTCAGAGTTGTAGTTTTCACTCAAAATATGCCTGAAATGCCACTTGCGTTCAAAAATTACCTGAACCGTACACCTTGAGTTAAAATGTCTAGCTGAAATGATGCAATGTGGCATAGTGACATATGTTAGAAATGGGGTCTTTGGTTGGCAGTCAGGTTACCCCCTGCCCAAAAAAGGACCCTCACTCTAATCAGGGTAAGTCACACACAATCCAAATTATTCTGTGCCTACCCTCTGGTAGCTTGCCACAGAGCAGTCAGGCTTAACTTAGAAGGCAATGTGTAAAGTATTTGTGCAATAAATCATACAATACCACAATATAACACCACAAAAATACACCACACATTGTTTAGAAAAATCTATAATATTTATCTGGATATTTGCAGGTCAAAACAATCAAAGATGCAATAAGTAAATGTAGAGATATCACTGAAAAGTAATATAAAGTGTCTTAAGTCTTTTTAAAAAAAACAAAGGGGGTGATTCTAACTTTGGCGGGCGGCGGAGGCCGCCTGCCAAAGTTCCCCCGCCAGAAGGCCGCCCGCCCGCCCAGCGGGAAACCCCCATCCACGAGGATGCTGGCTCCGAATGGAGCCGGCGGAGTTGAAAGGGTGCGACGGGTGCAGTTGCACCCGTCGCGAATTTCAGTGTCTGCTATGCAGACACTGAAATTCTCAGTGGGGCCCCCAGGGGCCCCACGACACCCGTTACTGCCAGCCAGGTTCTGGCGGTCAAAACCGCCAGAACCAGGCTGGTGGTAAGGGGGTCGGAATCCCCATGGCGGCGCTGCCTGCAGCGCCGCCATGGAGGATTCCTCAGGGCAGCGGGAAACCAGCGGGAAACCGGCGGGACACCGACGGTTTTCCATTTCTGACCGCGGCTGTACCGCCACGGTCAGAATGCCCTGGGATGCACCGCCAGCCTGTTGGCGGTGCATCTGCGGTCGTTGGCCCTGGCGGTAGTCTACCGCCAGGGTCAGAATGACCCCCAAAGTCTCTTACAAGCACAAAGTACCTGTTTTGCGTGAAAAAGCTCCGCAAAGGGCTGCAGAGGAGGAGAAGTGTTAAAACAAAGGGGCTGTGTGTTGATTTCTCGGGCCGCACATGGCGATACATCGTTTAGTTTCCATTCAGGGATGGCTGTGAGTCGATTACCGGTGCTTGGTCGTGGATCCTCTTTGGGTTGCAGGGTTTTTAGACGCCCCGGGGTCTGTGCGTGGAATCCTGGGCTTTGCGGATCGAAGCCACAAGCGCTGCGTCGATCTGGTGGGTGTTGTGTGGAATTTTCTCCCGCACGGCAGGCACTGTATCAATTCCCCTCTGGAAGTTGGGCTGCATCATCCCAGGTCAGCTGTGTGTCAATCCGGTGGGCTGTGCGTCGAAGTTCCGGTCGCAGCGCAGGCGCCACGTCGATCTTCTCCTTGCGAAGTCACGCTGCATCGTTCCAGTTCATCGTACAGTGAATTTCTCACCGCAGGCTGTGCATCATGCTGTACGTTGAATTTTCACCACACAAGGAGTTCAGTTGCAAGAGAGAAGTCTTATTGGTCCTGAGGCTTCAGGGAACAGGAGGCAAGCTCTATCCAAGCCCTTGGAGAGCACTTTTTCACCTCAGCCAGAGAGCAGCAAGGCAGCGGGGCAACAGAAAGGCAGCAGTCCTTCACAGAAAGCAGTCAGGTGAGTCCTTTGGGCAGCCAAGCAGTTTCTTCTTGGCAGGATGCAGATTCTGGTTACAGGTTTCAGAGGCCCTGTTTATATACCCAAATGTGCCTTTGAAGTGGGGGGGACTTCAAGGAGTGGCTTAGAAGTGCACCAGGTCCCCTTTCAGTTCAATCCTGTCTGCCAGGGTACCAGTAGGGGGTGTGGCAGTCCTTTGTGTGAGAGCAGGCCCTCCACCCTCCCAGCCCAGGAAGACCCATTCAAAATGCAGATGTATGCAAGTGAGGCTGAGTATCCTGTGTTTGGGGTGTGTCTGAGTGAATGCACAAGGAGCTGTCAACTAAACCCAGCCAGACATGGATTGTAAGGCACAGAAAGATTTAAGTGTAGAGAATGCACACTTTCTAAAAGTGGCATTTCTAAAATAGTAATATTAAATCCAACTTCACCAGTCAGCAGGATTTTATATCACCATTCTGGCCATACTAAATATGACCTTCCTACTCCTTTCAGATCAGCAGCTACAACTAAAACAATGTATGAGGGCAGCCACAATGTTAGCCTATGAAGGGAGCAGGCCTCACAGCAGTGTAAAAACGAATTTAGGAGTTTTACACTACAAGGATATGTAAACTACATAGGTACATGTCCTGCCTTTTGCCTACTCAGCACCCTGACCTGTGGGTTACCTAGGGCATACCTTAGGGGTGTCTTATATGTAGAAAAAGAGGGGGCTTTAGGCTTGGAAAGTACTTTTAAATGCCAAGTCGAATTGGCAGTGAAACTGCGCACACTGGCCTTGCAATGGCAGGCCTTAGACAAGGTTAAGGGGCTACTTAAGTGGGTGGCATAATCAGTGATGCAGGCCCGCTAGTAGCATTTAATCTATAGGCCCTGGGCACATATAGTGCACTCTGCTAGGGACTTATTAGTAAATTAAATAGTCTAATTGGGTATGATCCAATGTTACCATGTTTAAAGGGAGAGAGCATATGCACTTTTGCACTGGTTAGCAGTGGTAAAGTGTGCAGAGTCTACAAACCAGCAAAAACAGTGTTCAATAAGTGGAGGGAGGCAGGCAAAAAAGTTAGGGATGACCACCCTAAGGCTGTCAGGTCTAACAACATAATAATTGTAATTTTGTGTAACTTTTGTTGTGTGAAAATTACAAAATTGTGAGCAATTACTCAGTATAAGTAAACTTTTCCCTAGGTCCAAGGTTGAAATCCCAATCACTGTTGGAGAAGCCTGGGGTTTGAGAATGGGATTGGTTGAGTATGCAGGCTGCCTCTCTAGCAATAATCTCATGGTCCCAAAGTCACTACAAACCCTTGGTCCAGAATCTGGCATCCTATTGGTTACTCATCTCCCGGGATTACAAGGTTTTAATTCATTTGACACCACTAATTCATCAGGTACTTCAGTGGAGTTGACTGCTCTTCCCTGTAGTGAATCAACAAGTATGCCAACAGCTCAGCTTGGGATGGGCAGTGGAAGGGGAAATGCAGGCTTAAGTCCACTGGTCTTGCGTGGAGGGTAAAAATTGTCTAATTGGAGATAGTTGGCAGACATGTTTCAGACTCTATCTCACTTTTAGTCAAAACTGCAGATGCAGGATGTCTGTGTAAGGAAAGACAATCAGTTGCCAGGTTGTATTTCAATTGGGATCGGACTCCAAGAATTCCTCTGCTTGCCTCTTCACGTTAGAGATGTTTCACTGGGCAGAATCCAATCTCCTCTCTTTGGCAACAGTATACCTGTTGGGGATGAAGAATAGGCCTGCCACCAAAATTCGGTTGGATATTTTCAACCTTAACTACTTTGTGTCAGTGTTTCAAATATTTCGACAGACAATTTCATAGCATGGTCTCTCATGGTTGGACCTTTTGCCACAGAGAGTAACAGGCTATTTCCAAACTTCTGCTCTCTCATCACATCTGTGAATGTTTGGGGGGAATGCTTTGTAACTAACATGACCCCAGAGGTTATTTTATGTGTTCCCTCAATATCCCTCACCTCCACGTTCTAGGAAAGATACATGACTATTAGGTTCAGGTTCTTCTGGTGGTAACCTATTGGTCCATGTGCTCCTGATTTCTGACCAACCTCCTCCATGGATCTTTCCACTAGATCCATCCCCTTTCCAAGCTCCAACTCTTCAATAACTATCGCTCAAACAACTGTATTTGGTGGTTAGTGGTTGAAAGTAGGGCCTTAGAGTTATTGGAAAAGGAACAATGTATCTAACAGTCCATAGGCCATAAACTCTCAAAATATATGCCAGGTACTGGAAGAGATTTTAATTCTGGTGTCTTTCTCGAGGTATTATAGCCACCCCTTTTGATTCTATGAGAAACCTCGGTTTCTTTAGACATGGCTTCCTTATGTGATTAGCAGTATTCACATTAAAGAGTCAACAGCGGTTGATAAAAGCTTTCAGAGGTAACAATGTCTCATCAATAGTTAAATATAACCAACAGACCCCTGAGAAGTGTGTTTCTTAAATATCCAGTGGTTCGCTCACATGTTTCCTACTGCAATTTGGTGGTGGTTCTTCGAGGATCTTCCATGTAAACCCCTGCTTTCAGCCAATTTGAAGGTTTTCTCTGTGAAAGTCCTCTTTCTAGTTGACATCCATTCAGGAAGAAGAGTAGGTGCGTTGGAAGCCATAATGTCAGAAGAATCATTTTATAATTTATTTTTATATATAGTAGTATTAAGACCTTAGTCAGCTTTCCTTCCTAAAGTTCTTTTGGTGTGTCACTGCTCCCAAGACTGAGGGTGTCATTCTAAGTTTGGCGGGCGGCGGTCGCCGCCCGCCAAACTTACGCCGCCACTTGGCCGCTCCGCGGTCAAAAGACCGCGGGGGCCATTCAGACTTTCCCGCTGGGCCGGCGGGCGCCCGCCAAGGGAGCGCCCGCCGGCCCAGGGGGAAATGCCCTGCAACACAGAGGGGGTCATTCTAACCCTGGCGGTCGGTGTTAAAGCGGCTGCCAAACTGCCAACAGGCAGGCGGTTAAAAAAATGGAATTCTGACCCTGGCGGGAACCGCCAACGGAGACCGCCACTTTAAAACTCCGACCGCCACGGCGGGACAAACAAACAGCGCGGCGGTCACCGCCAACAGACAGGCGGGAGACAATGTACCGCCCACCCTATCACAACTCACCAATCCGCCATCTTTTCCGGGGCGGGAGCCTCGCCGATAAAAACACGGCGGAAACAGACATTACGAACGGGAAAACGCTCACCTCTACACACTCCACGAGGAATCTGGACAGCATGGAACCAGAACTACACATCCTACCAGCTATTGTCTTCCTGCTCCTCTACCAGGAGCACGAACGCTGGCGCAGAAGACAACGGTGAGTACTGCACCTACGACACAGGGGAGGGGGGAGGCAAAAAATTACGGGCACACACATACTCGACACACCTACCCTCACCCTCACCCTCACCCACAACTACATACACATCAATGCAGAGCAACAACTCAGAGCGACACCCCTCAAACCCCCCGGAAGAATGCAAAGACAAAATAAAATGATCATGAAATTAAAATATATTGTACTGCTAAGTAAAAAATTGTTTCGAACATCTATAATTATATATACATATGTAAATTGTCCTGTCTAAATTGGGTTTCAGCCATTGTATGTGGGCCAATGGGCCTAAACACATGGGCAAAGCCCACACAGGAGACCCGAATCCATTGGAGAGAACACTGCAGGGGCATCAGATAGCAAAACTACAGGCACCTCAGGGTGAAGGAAAGGGGGGGCACCTCAGCCACATGAGTCCACGACGCCAGATCCACGAGGGGCCTCCATGGCCACTGTCCCATCCTAGGGAGTGAAAAGCCACAGTCTCTCATGTCTCTACAGTGGGTGGGTTCCCCACTGTGCCATCCTGGGGAGTGCAAAGCCACAGTCTCTCAAGTCTCTACAGTGGGTGGGTTACCCACTGTGCCATCCTGGGGAGTGCAAAGCCACAGTCTCTCAAGTCTCTACAGTGGGTGGGTTGCCCACTGGACCATCCTGGGGAGTGCAAAGCCACAGTCTCTCAAGTGGATTACAGTCTCCACTGGTACTGGAGGAGGCATGGTGCCCAGAGTGCATCGTGCAGCCCAGCCCGACACAGATCCGGGCCTGCCCCTTCTGCCAATGGGCCATTGGTGCTTGAGATGAAGGGCCCAGCGGAGCGGTGCAGAGACGGCGGTGCCCAGCGGAGCGGTGCTTGAGATGAAGGGCCCAGCGGAGCGGTGCTTGAGATGAAGGGCCCAGCGGAGCGGTGCTTGAGATGAAGGGCCCAGCGGAGCGGTGCAGATACGGCGGTGCCCAGCGGAGATGTGCTTGAGATGAAGGGCCCAGCGGAGCGGTGCTTGAGATGAAGGGCCCAGCGGAGCGGTGCTTGAGATGAAGGGCCCAGCGGAGCGGTGCATGAGATGAAGGGCCCAGCGGAGCGGTTCTTGACTTGAAGGGCCCTGTTCAGCGGTGCTTGACTTGAAGGGCCCTGTTCAGCGGTTCTTGAGACGGTGGTGCCCTGTTCAGCGGTTCTTGACATGAAGGGCCCAGCGGAGCAGTTCTTGACTTGAAGGGCCCTGTTCAGCGGTGCTTGACTTGAAGGGCCCTGTTCAGCGGTTCTTGAGACGGCGGTGCCCTGTTCAGCGGTTCTTGACTTGAAGGGCCCTGTTCAGCGGTGCTTCACTTGAAGGGCCCTGTTCAGCGGTTCTTGACTTGAAGGGCCCTGTTCAACGGAGCTTGACTTGAAGGGCCCTGTTCAGCTGTTCTTGAGACGGCGGTGCCCTGTTCAGCGGTTCTTGACTTGAAAGGCCCTGGTCAGCGTTTCTTGACTTGAAGGGCCCTGTTCAGCGGTGCTTGACTTGAAGGGCCCTGTTCAGCGGTTCTTGACTTGAAGGGCCCTGTTCAGCGGTGCTTGACTTGAAGGGCCCTGTTCAGCGGTTCTTGAGACGGCGGTGCCCTGTTCAGCAGTGCTTGACTTGAAGGGCCCTGTTGAGCGGTGCTTGACTTGAAGGGCCCTGTTCAGCGTTTCTTGACTTGAAAGGCCCCGTTCAGCGGTGCTTGACTTGAAGGGCCCTGTTCAGCGGTGCTTGACTTGAAGGGCCCTGTTCAGCGGTTCTTGACATGTGTCTCCAGGGCACCAAATCCGGCCATTATATGGAGTTCACTCGCCACCCGACATGTGGCTGCCGGGCCCTTCGTGCACATCTGTCTTCTCGCTTGCGGGGCCCTCCTGTGCTGGTGTCCCGGACCCGTGGGTGTCGTCCTTCACACCTGGAATGGGGCTGGTGGGGCCCTCCTGGGCAGCTCGCCTGCTGCCGGACTTGTCAGCTGTGCTGCCCTTGCCATCCTTCCCTGCTCCTCTGTGGCCCTTGCCTCCCCTTGTCGATGTGCCAGGTGGCACCCCACTTCCTGACGGTGCCAGGGTAGTGCCTTTGGAGGCTGCCGTCTCTGGCCTCTCGCGCCGGGCCTTGCCTTTCTTTGATTTTTTCCCAGGGGGTGGGCTGGCTGTCCCTTTACTGCTAGCCGAAGTAGCTGTCCTTGAAGGTGGTGGACTCCAATATCCTTGGACTATGGTCCTTGTAGGTCCAGGGGTTGTGGTGGCTGAGGTGCTGATTGGTCTATTACGAGATGGAGGGGGTGGGTCAGGTGATGGAAAGAGGTTAATTTTGGACAGGAAAAACTTTTTAGGAGCAGTGGGAAGGGTGGGTGTAGTGGGTATGGGAGTGGAGGAAGAGGATGTGGTTGTAGGAGAGTCAAGTCTGGTGTCTTTGGGTGCAGGTGCTTGTGCTGGAGGCTGTCATGAGGTGGATGGCTGTTGGGTGGGTGGCTGCCAGCGTTTGTGTGGTTTGGAAGAGGGGGTGACAGACACACTGGGAGAGGACACAGAGTACGTGTAAATGGCAGTGGGGGTGGTGACTGCACGTGTGGGGAGTGTTCTGGTGGGTGTGCTGGTGATGGACGTAGTGGCTGATGATGTTGTGCATGCAAGTGTGAGTGGAGACGTCACAGGGAGGGAGGAGGGAGACAAAGAGGAGGGGGACACAGAGGAGGCAGTGCTGTTGGCATGTTTGCATGTGGCTGTTGCTTGTGTGAATGCTTGTGTGATGTGTGGTGCTTATGTCTGGATGAGCTGCCCTTGGGTGTTGAGGTATGTGCAGGCTGGTCTGTAGGTGTGTCTGGGATAGGCAGAGAAACAGGGGAGTGGGACTGGGTTGAGGAAGTTGGAGGAGGGAGGCAGGAGACAGGGACAATGGCTGCCGTCAGTGCTGAGGCCAGAGCGTTGAACGATCGTTGATGGGCAGCCTGACCCGAATGAATGTCCTCCAGGTATGCATTGCTCCGGTGCACCTCCCTTTCCACACCCTGGATGGCATTCAAAAGGGTAGACTGCCCAACAATGAGTGTCCTGAGGAGGTCAATGACCTCCTCACTGAGGGCAGCAGGGGTAACTGGGGCAGGGCCTGAGGTGCCTGGAGCGAAGGAGACGCCCACCTGCCTGTGTGAGTGGGCACGGGGCGAACGCTGAGGGGCTGCTTGGAGGGCGGAGCTGGTGCGCTGGGTGGCGGCTGTACCTGTTGTTGCGGTGGGCACGGATGTTGCCGCCACCACAAGGGAGCTCCCTTCCGAGGACGTGTCTGTGTAGCTGGTGTCTCCACGTGTCCCCGTTGTGGAGCTCCCCTCGCCCTCTGTCTCACTGGTGAACTCTGAGTCGGTTGCATGGCCCTCCAGGGCCATGTGAGATGCAGCTCCCTCGTGCTCCGATGCCCCTTCTCCTCCGCCTGATGATGCTAATGCACACATGAACAGGAAGACCAACAAAAAAGTGTGGGGGGGAAATAAAGACATGTTGAGTGCATGCATTGGCGACACAGTTGGCGGAGAGGACAGACACAGAAGCCCCCTGCACTACGCCGCGCACTTGGGGTGCACTACTCAATCAGTGGGACTTGGCCTACAAGCCTATGGACGACAACTGCACACATAGGTGACACAGGGGCATTAATAGCTGTACTTGGCACCCTACAGAGGTGGGGGGCGGGGGCACAGGGCCATGCCTTATGGAGGGGACTAGCCTACAGAAATCGCCCTGGCCAAGGGATACCCACAGCCCTCCTCCCCAACCCAGACACCTCCACTGCGCGCTAAGATAGCAGAATGTGCTTGTACTCACCCCCTTGTGTCTGCTGTGTTGTCCTCACGCGCCCATCCAAATCGGGGTAGGCCACTGCCAGGATCCGGGACATCAGGGGGGTCAATTGACGAGTGGCACCCCTCCTACGTTAGGAGGCCATCCCCTGCAGAGCCTCCGCGGTTTTCCTGCTCCTGCGGCGGATGTCCTCCCACATCTTGCGGCAGTGGGTGCCCCGTCTGTTGTGGACCCCCAGGGTCCGGACGTCCTTGGCGATGGCAAGCCAAATGTCGATTTTCTGATGGGCGTTGACCTATGTGACATGTACAGGGGGAGAAAATAAAATATCATCATTTTCTGCATGCTCGATGTGAGTGGCCCCCCAACCCCACCCTTGCCATGTGGCACATGCTCTCATCTGTCGTTTGATGCATGCCTCATTCGCTCCCCTCCCCACCATCGTTCATTCACCCCACTCAACACAGGCATTGGCCACAAAGCATGGTCCCAGTGTACTTACCTGTTGGTCTGGAGGACCGTAGAGTAGCGCATACTGGGGGAGGACCCCATCCACGAGTTTCTCCAATTCTTCTGAAGTGAAGGCAGGGGCCCTTTCCCCAGTCGCAGCAGCCATTGTCTCTTCCAGACCGAGGTCACAGCAGCACTTGCAGTATAGGTCCTCTCCTGTGGATGATCAGGTCTCGAGAGATTAAGCAGATAGAAAATGGCGGTCACGCCCGCGGCGGTGCGTACTGCGGCGGTGTGTACCGCGACTGCCGGCGCACATCATCATTGGCTTCTGAAACCCATAGGGTTCAATGTTAACCAAAGCGGCTTTGCATCGCGGTCTTCGACCGCCTACTGCCACATTGTGCCACGCCAGCGCATTGACCTCACATCCCATTGTCGCACTTCACAGGTCAGACAGCTGCCATTTCAAGGGCCCACATGGCTTAATTTCTACTGCGTCACACATGCCTAGGCCTTGCATCGACACTCATACAAGCCATTCACTGCATTGAGAATCGTGTACTGTGCAAGCTGTGGGAACGTACCTGTGGGTTGATTGACTCTGTGCTCGCTGTTGTCCTTCCTAGGCACCGTCCGCTGGGACTTGCGAGGAGATGGAGGAATGTTCCCGTGTACAGACCGCTGGTGGACCTGTCGACAATGGAAGAAAGACATGTCATATTGACATACAGGTTTGACCGAGCCACTATACAGGAACTGTGTGTCCAGCTGGAGCCAGACCTGATGTCACCCATCCGCCAACCCACAGGGATTCCCCCTCTAGTGCAGGTTCTGTCAGTACTCCATTTTTTGGCAAGTGGGTCATTTCAATCAACAGTGGCCATGTCATCAGGGATGTCTCAGCCTATGTTTTCAAAGGTGTTGTCCAGAGTGTTGTCTGCCCTGATGAAATACATGTGGAGCTACATTGTTTTCCCTGAGGTGGGCGATTTGGCTACAGTGAAGGGTGATTTCTATGCGCTTGGACATATTCCCAACATCATTGGTGCCATTGATGGGACACATGTGGCTTTGGTCCCCCCCAGCAGGAGTGAACAGGTGTCAGGAACAGAAAAAGTTATCATTCGATGAATGTCCAGGTGGTCTGTTTGGCTGACCAGTACATCTCCCATGTAAATGCCAAGTTCCGTGGGTCAGTGTATGACGCGTACATCATGTGAAATAGCAGCATCCCTTATGTGATGGAACAACTACAGAGACACCGTGTGTGGCTAATTGGAGACTCTGGTTACCCCAACCTGTCATGGCTACTGACCCCAGTGAGGAATCCCAGGACCAGGGCAGAGGAATGCTACAATGAGGCCCATGGGCGTACTAGGAGGGTGATCGAGCGGACCTTCGGCCTCCTGAAGGCCAGGTTTAGGTGCCTGCATATGACAGGTGGGTCCCTAATGTACTCACCAAAGAAGGTGTGTCATATCATCGTGGCCTGCTGTATGCTTTACAACCTGGCTTTGCGACGCCAGGTGCCTTTCCTGCAGGAGGATGGTCCAGATGGTGGTGTTGTGGCAGCTGTGTAGCCTGTGGAGAGTGAAGAGGAGGAACACGACGAGGACGACACAGACAACAGGGACACAGTGATACAGCAGTATTTTCAATAACACACAGGTAAGATTCAACACCGGCATTTTACATTTACTTACAGTCTCCTGCCTCTCTACTGTCTGTCCTTTTCCCCCAGTGTATGGTAACTGAGTTGTGACTTTCCCTTCCAATTTCAGAGATGTGGGCCCCACTGCGTGACCTCTGCTTTGTTTGCCCATGGACTACAGCTGTGTGACAGTGGTATGTTGTCATCACAATGAAACTAGACATTTTGGCACGGTTATGTCTAATACATTTGTTCAAAATACAGGCAGACTCCAGATTATTTTTGTGCAATTAGTGTTTTTATTAAAGTGCTCAATTTAGGGACATGGTTGAAAATCGGTGATGGGTGATGGTGGAGGAATGTCCATGGCAGAGTCCAGGGGCCGTATTTATACTCCGTTTGCGCCGAATTTGCGTCGTTTTTTTAGACGCAAATTCGACGCTAAACTAACGCCAACTAACGCCATATTTATACTATGGCGTTAGAGGCGTCTAGCGCCAAAGTTCCCGGAATGTGCGTCATTTTTTAGCGTGAACCCCTTCCTTGCGTTAATGATATGCAAGGGAGGCGTTCCCGTCTAAAAAATGACTCCCAGGCCTTTACGTGGTATTTATACTCCCGGGCAAAAGAGACGCCCGGGAGTGGGCGTGGCTAAAAACGGCGCATTTGCGCCGCTTTTTAACGCCTGGGTCAGGCATGGCGTTAAGGGACAAGTGGGCTCAAAATGAGCCCAGAGTGCCCTCCCCTGCCCCCAGGGACCCCCCCTGCCACCCTTGCCCACCCCAGGAGGACACCCAAGGACGGAGGGACCCATCCCATGGACATTAAGGTAAGTTCAGGTAAGTATTTTTTTTTTTTTTTTTGTGGCATAGGGGGGCCTGATTTGTGCCCCCCTACATGCCACTATGCCCAATGACCATGCCCAGGGGACAGAAGTCCCCTGGGCATGGCCATTGGGCAAGGGGGCATGACTCCTATCTTTACAATGATAGGAGTCATGTTGATGGGGGATGGGCGTCGAAAAAAAATGGCGCAAGTCGGGTTACGACGATTTTTTCGACGTAACCTGACTTGCCCCATTTTAAGACGCCCATACGCCATTTTCCCCCTACGCCGGCGCTGTCTGGTCTACGTGGTTTTTTCCCACGCAAACCAGGCAGCGCCGGTCTGATTGCGCCGTCTAACGCCATTCCATAAATACGGCGCCCGCATGGCGCTTCAGAATGGCGTTAGACGGCGCAAAACCTTTTGACGCTAAACTGCGTTAGCGCAGTTTAGCGTCAAAAAGTATAAATATGGGCCCAGATTTTCTGTCTCACAGGTGCATTGTCCATATGCCTGTGGAAGGTGGAGCAGGGGCAGTTTAAGGTTGGACAGGGTGACAATGTGGGACAGTGGGATGACATCAGTGGCTATCCTTTCCTCGCGGGGGTCTTGGCATCCTACTCTGTCTTCTTCCTAGATCTCAGGCCCGCTTGCGGGGTGGTTCTCCTTCTGCAGGCGGTGGGGTTCTGGTGGCCTGTTGTTCTTGTGTGGGGGCCTCCTGTCCACTAGAGCCGGCGGAGGTGGTAGCCTGTTCTTGGTCCATGCTAGTGACAGGGGCCCTTTGTGGTGCCACATGGTCCCGCAATGTGGTGACAATCTGGTTGAGAGCCACGACGATGGTCCCCATTGCGGAAGTAATGTTTCTGAGTTCATCCCTGAACCCCATAAACTGTTCCTCCTGCAGTACCTGGATCTCCTGGAACCTGGCCAGTACCGTTGCCATCGTCTCCTGGGAGTGGTGGTATGCTCCCATGATGGAGGGGAGGGCCTCGTGGAGAGTGGGTTCCCTGGGCCTGTCCCCCCCCTGTCGCACAGCAGCCCTTCCAGTTCACCTGTGCTCCTGGGCCTCCGTCCCCTGGACCGTGTGCCCACTACCACTGCCCCCAGGTCCCTGTTGTTGTTGGGGTGGTGGGTTAACCTGGGTGCCCTGTAGTGGTGGACACACCGCTGATTGACGTGTCCTGGAGACAGAGGCATGGGCCCGCTGGGTGGGAGCTGTGCTGGTGTTCCCAGAGGGGGGTAGGTCTGCCGTGGCCTGTGTTTGTGTGAGGGGAACTGACTGTCCCGAGGTCCCCGATGGGCCGGGCTGGTCATCTGGGTCCAGGGAGACAGAGCTGCTGTCATCACTGGGGGCCTCTTCTGGGGGTGGGATGGACATTTCTGGACCCTCCTGGGCGGTGTGGTGGCGTTCGGGTCCTGCAGGGGTATAAGAGTATGATTATTGCTTCTGTGTGTGCCATATCGTGCAATGGGTGGGTGCCCGTGTACCCCAGAGCTGGCATTCCCTTGAGGGGGCTGTTGTGACGGTGGCTTGTGGGGGAGATGGGTATGTGCAGTGGGCATGCTTAGGTGATGGGTGTCCATGGTTTGTGGTGGCATGCAGGGTTTGGTGTTGGGATGGGTGGGTTGTGATGGTGAGACATTTGCAAGGAGTAGGTGTGATGGGGGTGGGGGTGAGGGTGGGGGTATGATTTGGCATGCAGGTGGGGTGGGGGGATGAAGTAGTGAAGATGAGACTTACCAGAGTCCATTCCTCCAGCTACTCCTGCGAGGCCCTCAGGATGCAGGATGTTCAAGACTTGCTCCTCCCATGCTGTAAATTATGGGGGTTGAGGTGGGGGTCCGCCGCCAGTCTTCTGCACCGCGATGTTGTGTCTGGATACCATGGAACGCACCTCCCCCGTAGGTCGTTTCACCGCTTCCTGATGTCGTCCCGATTTCGTGGATGCTGTCCCACAGCGTTGACCCTGTCCACTATTCTTTGCCATAGCTCCATCTTCCTGGCAATGCTGGTGTGCTGCACCTGTGTCCCGAAGAGCTGGTGCTCTACCCGAACTATTTCCTCCACCATGACCCTGAGTTCAGCGTCTGAAAACCTGGGGTGTCTTGGGGGTGCCATGGTGTGGTGTGGATGAGGTGTGGGGTGGTGTATGTGTTGATGAGTGTGGTGAGTGTGGTGGTGTGTGGTGTTTTGTCCGTGGATATTGTGTGAGTGATGGTGTAGTGTGCCTCTGTGTGATGGTGTTCTCTTTTCTGTGCTGTCTCTCTCTGGGCTTTGTCTCTGATTTGTGGTCGTAGGGGTTTGTGGGTGTGTGTTTAATATTATATTGGGTGTGTGGGAGTGTTGTGTGTATGTGTCTCAGGTGTGTGTATTTCAAATTGTCCAATGTGGTTGTGTTTTGTAAGAGTGTGTGTATTTTGAGCTCGGCGGTGTGTACCGCCAATGGAATACCGCGGTTGAAAGACCGCTGCGTGGATTCGTGGGTCGAAATGGCATGGGTGTATTTCTGTTGGTGTGACGGTGGAGGTTTGGTCATCGCCAGTTTTTCGCTGGCCGTTGGTGTGGCGGACTCTTGTGGATGTCGGGTTTTTGGCGGTTTGCCTGTTGCGGGTCAGAATGACCGTGGCGGTTTACCGCGACCGCGGCGGTGTTATGGCGGTCTTCTGAAAGGGGGTCGGAATCCCCATGGCGGCGCTGCTTGCAGCGCCGCCATGGAGGATTCTCCCAGCCGGGGCTAATCCGGCGGGAAACCGCCGGACCCGGCTGGGCGACTGCGGCTATACCACATGAAGCACCGACAGCCTGTTGGCGGTGCTTCCGTGGACAGCTACCCTGACGGTCTATGAACCGCCAGGGTTGGAATGAGGGCCTTAGTCCTTCCAGGTTTCTACCCTCCTTCTTCTTTAGAGTCAGAGGAACGACTGCATACTCTACTTTGTGCATTATCTGTTTATTTAGACAGAACTGCCGCTTTCCACAAATGAACATATTTGTCACTGTTGGTTTATCAGGACAGGGGAAGTATCCTCCTCCTTAAGGTATTAGATATGGTTTGAGATTTCTTCGAATCATTTTCCGGTGTATGTTTTTTTCAATTCAGGGGGGCAGGGGATTGAACCACAGGAATTTGTGCATCTTGGGCTGCCTTTAAGGGTTCATCTTTGTAGGAAGCATGTATTGCGGCCACTTGATCAATCATTTGCACCTTTATTTCACATTACCATTATCAGGTAGAAAATGGATAGTCAACAAAGTTTGCTACCCATTTTTCAGTAATGTCAGATCATGATTCTATTGTTCTCATCCTTTTGTCAAATAAATCTTCACTTCTGCAACCATGGACGTCAATTCACCAAAATGCCAGGGATAGTGGAAGTGACATCACACGCTCTTTGACCTCCATTTTCAATCACACACACACTAATTCACTCTTAGATACAGTCTCTGTCACCTAAAACACCCACCCGCAAGCATGCACACAACATACACTGAAAAGCATTTTTGACTTACCTCAGCTGCCATGGAAGGGCATGTTCCAATTAACTGTACTCAATTTTTATCACAGTAATGGTGAATAATCACTGTCTGCATTTCGAGCAAGTCTCCTGTTGTAACAACTGTGACGATGAAGACCATGACTCGGTGTAAGTAACTGGGTCATTAGATGATCTGGGGAATATGAGTGAGTTAAATTCTCTGCACAGCTTCCTCCACAAATAAAATCAACAGTGAAACTGAGTAGTGGAGCCTGCATGCTGATAGCAAAAATAGAGAAAGTATCTTCTAGTCTGACTAAATATCGATAATTAATTAATGAAGAAAATTCAGATTTGGTGAGGCACTACAATTCTATGTCAGGACTGCAGCTGAGGAGTATACTTTACGTGCATTTATTTCTCCAACAGCTTCACACAACTTCCCCCTAAAATCACATTTCCAGTGGAACTTGGAATAAATGTCAACAGTCTCTTAACCAATCATGGTGCTCCTACCCACAGAAGAGGCTCCTAGAATTCCTGCGCCTTGCCTTTCTTCACTGCTCCATCAGCAGATAAGTTCCCATTAATCTTTCTTGTACTGCTTGTTTCGGATGTTGTTTGTGAAGAGGTTCTACTGCATTGTTTTGCTGCTGTTAACTGTTGTTCCCTCCCAGGTTGCAGTGCCTGTGCTGTGGGGCCGGCCTCCTGGTCTCTGCATGATGTAATTACTTGCAGCGCCATGGCCACAGCCATGTGTGGACCTCTGCCCACTAGAGGGTGTTTGCATTTGCGCATCACAGCATAATTTGAAGCTCCACTCTTCCGTTGGCGCGATGTGGTGTCCATAACTCACTCCAAACGTGAGAAGAGGACATTGATCCTACAGTTCAGCTGCTCCTTTGCAATGGTGAAGCAGCGTCGCATCCCTGGCTAAGAGCCAGAAGCTGAAAAATAAAAAATATTATACTATCATTTTATTTTTCAGCTGCTGGCTGAGAAGGTAGGGGTGGGGCTGGTCCATAGGAGGGGGAGGAGAGGAAGTGGAGTCAGTGCACTAAGTGTGCATGTCAGTGTGGCCAGACATCTCAGCCAGGTTGGAGAAACTGCACAGACTCCTATGTAGTGTCTGATCGGCAAACCAAGCCACTCAGACCAATCCTGGCGCTAGCATGAGCGCAGTGCCATGATTGCATGGGAGTCTCTGCTGGTGTCCCAGGGACTGCTAGGACACCAGCAGAGAAGAGGAGCAACAGAGCAGGCATTGGCATCGGAAAGGTATGGTTTAAAAAAAAAAAAAAAATCTATCATTTCCCATCCTCCCCCTGCCCCTCCCACCCCTCCGCTTGAGATTTGCTGTTGCAGCCACAGCTACGATTGAGCACCTATAATGTAAGCTTTAAAACAAATAGTAACTTGCCCAGAGCATGGAGACCTCATAATCCTAGCAGGTCCTTGAGGAAGATGCCGGGATAGGGGTCTGTACACACCAGTATCGCCATCTGGAGATAAACTTACAAGACATGGCCCTCGTCCTAGAGCACTTAGATCACAGGGTGCCGTGTCCCAAACAGTGATCCTCAATATCTGTTTCCTTGAGACCTGTTCATAATAAACCGGTTCCCCCAGTGTTTAGAATTGTGTTTTGCCACTTGCAATGAAAGGTTACCACCTTGTATACAAAGAAGATAAGGAAGAGGTTCAATACATCCTTTATATAATGCAATTTCTGAGGACGTAGCTATCTCAGTGTCCATGATGGTGTTGACTGTGATTGCACGCTTGGAGAAGCAATCATTTCAGAAAAACTCTTGCTTTCTGAACCGCTCAATTGGACAGTAGACCTTGAGACCCTCTCTGCAGCCTTAGAACCTCCCATGCTCCCTGACACAAGAAAGCCTTGTCCAAGAATAATTTGTGAAACCTAGATAGGGGTACTCAGCTCAGGTGAGGACCCAGCTGACAGAAAGGATTCCCCAGACAACTCAGCGTAGGAGCCATGGGCAACCAGGCATGATGCCCCAGACCCGCTAGAAAGCAGCCAAAGATGGAAGGCAATTCAGGCAAACATCCGGCATAAGACATGCTAGGCACTGAACCAAATGAACCCCTCCACACAAAATCACCTCCTACATGGTGGGCAGACTGAGGAAACCACTTGACAAAGAGGTTCACAACTGCCTTTGGGCAGAATGCCTTCTCCCCACACTTGAGGTTTCAGTGGCATTGACCCTCACAGTTCGACATTATGATGGCAACATCCTTGGCCACATATGTTAAGGATCACAAGAAGGGGATTACCCACTCCTGGCATTCATGCCAGGACTAACTCCTAGACATTGTGGGTCCCCTGTAAAAAGACTCTAGACGTCACTGAGAAAAGGTCGGGAGTCCTTGCTTTCCCCTAAGATCTCCTCAGTATGGGCTCAGAGGGCCATTATTTTTCTAGGGTACACAAATTGTGTGATCTCTGTGGAGCACTGATGCTCCTTACTCTTTAAGGTGGACCCGAAGCATGCAAACGTGACCACTTCAGAAGTGGGGCATTCAGAAGCCTCTTCAGGGACCCTTTTCTAAAGGAACTGAACACATTTGTAACAATCTTTCTGTCCCAACACCAAGCACAACCTTCTATCAAGAAGGCCTATGCCCTGAAGGTTTTCTTTGAGGATGGACAATGCAAGGGGCGCTCATACGGCTACTTACCCAATCAGTCGCAAGACCAGGACCAGTTTGGCAGTTCATTTTCCCCCTCCACAGGCAGCAGCAGAGCAAGATGTGTGAAGGAATTCAGCAGATGTGTCTTTAAGAGAGGAAAATTGTCCGCTGAGTATTCACCTTTTTTCCCACAAGAGGAGAATGGCTAGCAAAGTTTAAACAAAATTGGCAGGAAATAACTTTGGATGCTTCAATATCACAGGATCACCTATGCAGGTAGCTCAAACCCCACCTTTAGTCTTTTCCAAGACTGAATCTCTATTAATAGCTCTATAAGTAACAGACCTGCTGAACACGAAATCTATGTTCATGAAGACACAGCACCACAGAACTTAATAAGCAATCATTAACTGGAGGACAAACAAGACTTGTGGCAATCCTCAATAGAACAAGTATTTGAGTTCAAGATGCTTCCCTTCCATTTGTTCTCAGCAATGTGGTCCTTTGCTGGAGATTGACATTGTCTCTCCAGTTTGTTACATCAACCACTTGGAAGGTACAATTTCTTAGATTTTGGTGGACCTGCCAAAGCAGTTTTGGCACTTTTCTCTGGAAAATCAAGTAGCAGTGACAGCACAATACATTCTGATCATGAATAATGTATTGGTGGACTGCCATGCCAGGAATCTTCAGGACTCAGGTCTGTGTAAATTGGATCCAATGGTGTTCATGAGTTAACAGAGAAGGACTGCTTCCATGGACCTCTTTGCATCAAAAATAGACTCCCTGCACATGAAGTACTTCATTTGGAAGCTGGATCTGGGAAATAGGAGAAAGGGTATAACCCCCACCATTTTCCATGATTGCAAGAACTTCAACTCATGTGCTAAGCCAGAACATTAAAGCAGTATCATCACACCAGGTTGGAGATTGCAAGTGTGTTATTCGATTCTGATGGAACCTCCTTGTGAGTTACCGGTCACACTTTCCTGGCATCTGCCGGAAGGCCTTGCACACCAACTAGCATCAGCGGGACACCTGTGCTTAATCACATGTAGGATTACCAGGGACGATGAAAAGTCCTAGGCCATTTGGAAAAGGCTGAAAAATGCATCCTGAAAGCTTGGGCAGAGAACACTCTCAGGAGATTCAGGTCACCCTGGAGAAGGTGGGTCAGTTGGGGTGTGTGACTGTTAGACCTGACACGTTAGTAGTGGTTCACCCAAGTTTTGGGCTTTTCTCTAGGAAGTTTTGCTGTTTTTTGCTAGGGCCTGTTGGCCCTGGGCACTTTCCCAATGTAAACACAGTGTGAAAGTGCCAGCACCATCCTTCGATCCACCTGGAAGGGGCACTAGCCCATCAGCGCATTTTAGCACATGGGTGGTTTGCTACATAGATATTGCTTCTGGCCTCACCTGCCTGGGTGTGCACATTTGCACGTAGGTATCGAAAGTAGTGTCTAAGCCTGATAGCAGAGTCCAGCATAGGTATACTTGCGTCCATGTAGTGGCTGTAGCAAAAGTGTCCAGCCTGCCTCTGCAGACTCGTATGTGCACCAGGGCACATGTCCCCAGAAGGTGTGTAACACCTATCCATGTTCGCACTGCCAATGAGAGCTGCTCTGCACATAAGGTTACATGGGAGACAAGAGTCCTGTTAGGCCTGGCTGCAATAGTGGATTGCAGAGGATCAGCCTCATGGTGTTTGGTATCATTGAACTCAGAGTGACAAACCCCATTTAATGGTAAAGGTGGTTTTATTAGTAGTGCACTCAAAGTGCCACTTCTAGGAAGTGGGCATTTCTAGATTCTAAAATGTTTCATGTGTCTTCTAAATTTGACTCCATTCCACTGGATACGTGCGAGAGGAGGACTCTTTTTGTATGGTTAGCCCCCATTTCTTCCCTGATGTTGATGTGTTCTAGATGTTGGTAGTGCCCAGGGCCCCTGCTAACCAGGTTCCCTTGGCCAGAGCTCATTCCCAAAATCTGTTGTGATGATTGGCCCAATTGGATAAACTCATAAATACCCCTATAAGTCCCTAGTAAATGCGTACCCCAGTACCAAGGGCAAGGGATATTAAGAGTTGACCCGTGGGGGCAGCAACACTGATTGTGCCACCCCGAGGGGCCCTGCACCCAGATGCACCCAGCACTGCCGTTGCAGACTGAGTGTACTGGGGAAAACCTAAAAAGACAAATTTGACATCGCACACTCTCTGTGTGCCCTGTCCACCCTACACTGCCCCCTAAAAAAGCTAACCCTAACTGGGATAAATGAGATGACTGGTTCCATCCAGCTTCCCACTCCTGACGGCCAATATATAAACCTGGGGGAGAACCATGGCGCTCTGGTTTGTAAAATAATGCCCTTCCTGGGTGGAGGAGCTAACACCCCCTCCCTCAGGAATGTGCAACACCCGGGATACAGCCCCTGAAACTCGATCCCCCCAGGCTTGCTGCTAGCAGCAGAGGGCTTCCCCCCTTGCAAACCTCCTCCAGGCGGGAAACCAGACAAAGAGTAGGAGATGTAGCCTCACTGAGCATGCACCGCCCCTAAGAGCTTTCATGCGAAGTGGACAATCTATCTCATTTTTCTCCAACTTGGAATTGAGGAAAATAGCATATCAGGTTTAGGGAAGTAATCATTCCCACAAGAGGTGGTCACTGTAGTGGGTGTAGCCACCCAAGGGTAAGTGTCCCATTGGATACTACCAGGTTCCCCCTAAACTGCTCACTGAATTCAGTATTTAGATGGCCCCCCTAGAGCAGGAAAATAGATTGAACAGGAAGAAAGTGTAGTGTAACCATTTTTAATATAGCTTCATGCACGTTAGTTTAACATACTAGGCCGCTGTGCACTTTGCCCTAGATATATTTTATTCAGCCTCGCACTGTTATTTTACAATAACCAGTTTTACGGTCTTGTTTTAATTTCATTCTATCACACTGTTTAGCTTAGTTCAGCACTGTGTTCTCAAATAATGCATTCTTGATCGCCCTGTGCTTCAGTCAAGGCTACAGTCTGGTACATTACCGGTAAACGTTTTAGAAGTTTAGTCTCTAGTATTCGTAGAAAATACATATCCTTACGTAGGGACATTTTCTTAGAACATCTGCGTGTTAGTTATAAAAATACTTCCTAGTCCTCGTACAGGTCAGAGGGAGGAACCTACAACTAGATGCTGAATGCCCCGTTGCAGATGCTGATGCAGATTACGTCCCACTCTCATTGTTACTATTTTAATCCTACTGTGTTATGTAGTTCTGGTTATTGCAGCTCATGCTTTGCTATCTAAAATGCAGTTGTTTTATTAAACCAATTTTTAAAGCTTAAACTGCCTTTGTCATTGATATATGAGACCGCACTATGTATGAGAGAACCGGTTGTGACCTGAGTGACCACAACTTCCCTGGGAAGTGCGAAGATGTAATGCGCTCGGCTGCCCAATTGTCTCTCTCATTTGGGGGAGATGAGGCACTGCTAGTTAGCCGGAGCAAAACCTGGATTTAGAGTGACAAGGGTCCTCCACGGTGGGTCATACTTAGTGCACCACACTGTGAACGATCTTGCCGATCAAAATCCAGTAGTCTCATTAGGACGTGACATGGCACCGCCAACGTTTGGTCAGGCTCTAATTTTCGGGTCAACTGGGATATCTCAGTCTCATTTTTATGTATGACCCCTCAGTTCCGTATACAGAGACGTCCGTGGTACTGAGGATTTCCACCACCGCTGTATAGGTAACCCTATTTTACAGCGGGTGGTTGTTCAAGTTTGAACCTTAAAAAGAAAAAAACCCTGTCTTGGTGTGCCTTCTCTGAACCCTTAGTCCTTTTATAATGGCGAATCCCAGGCTGTACAAATAGCTCTTAACATGAGACAACCACTTACGACACAATTACTAGCACATGGACTTACAGCACAGGCTAGTCCAGTCACAATTGTGGTGGACGCTCACGCAGCCTATAGAACAGAGCTGTTTTACTCTTGGGTCACATTTCCAGCAGTTGATGGGAACACAAATACATTTCATACCTACACAGTTGCGAACGCGCCTGGGCAGTACAGGGCGTATGCATACTTAGAGAAACCTTTATCTTATCAAGAACATAATAATTGGCTTGATGGCACCCTACCCCATACAATATTACCAGTAAGGTTAGGTCCACTAAGTAATGATGGTCCTACCTGGCCTTTATTGGCCACATATACACCTCATCCTGCGGTTGCTAATATGGCGGTAGCTGAGGTTCGACGTTTATATATTGAATTAACAGCAATATATAGATGATTAGTACAATTTGTGATGCAGCCACTAAATACAAACCAAGCGCGTGCTGCTCCAGCACAATCACATGCAGTAACACCAGGTATAAATCCGGTGACTGTACACTCTATTATGCGTAAAGTCCCAGCCAAACGAGAGGAGACTCCGTTTTGGCTAGCACAAAAAATTAATAAGCTGGAGGCAGTATTTCCCCATACGGGACCTCAGGATAAACATAGAATATTAACTATGTGCTTGCCCTTTGGGATGGTTCCCACAGTTGACAACTGTAATACATGGGGCACAGTATTTGCTGCGCTCTATACAACGGCACACGGTACACCGACACTAGCCAACCTACCAGAAGTGCTCAAACAAATTCAAGATGAATACGGGGCTGCCCCTGCCCTAGATTTAGGAATGCAACTGATGGGCAATTTTGCCACAGTTTCTTCAATTATCCTAAGTAACCTTAAAGGAGAAGCAGTCACACTTGCAGTGCGCATGTGTCTTCGTGACGTTCCGCAAGACCACAAAAAACTAAATTTCTGGGTAAAATTAATAAAGGCAATACTAAACAACAACCTGAGGGTAATAAGAAACGCTGGGAGAAAAAACAACAAACACCTAAAAAAGAAAGGGGAGAAACTCCACCCACGGAGACCCCACAGGATAGGTATAATCTCAGAAATAGAGAGAATACAAAAACGCCTGATAGATATCAATATACTGATACGCGCCAATCTCGTTCCTTTCAGGACTCATTGGAAAAGAGAAATGAGAGAGGTGGGCGATCAGAGTGGAGGACAGAGTATGTGAAACCGAGACAGGAATCACAACGCTCTTCGGAGGTTTCTGTTAAGAAGGAAGAGAAACGAGTACAACGAAAACAACAATTTAAAAAGAAAAAAGTGGCAGCTGTCTCAGTTAGACATGCCACTCAGGAAAGGGTTCTCTTGAAGAACAAGAACTGGGCTCTAGCACTGTTAGACAGCGCGGCAGAGGTCACAATATTTCGCCGGAATCTTCTAGAGCATCTGGAGGTGAAAGCAACTGATGACTTCATACAAGTAGAAACAGCGGATATGCGTTTCTCTGAACCTGATAGGGTGTATAGAGTAACTCTACAATTAGAAGGAGACGTTGAACGCACTATACATGCAATCTTCTGTGATCGCGTAGTTAAAATACATGACATTTTGTTGGCCGAACAAGATTGTCCACCTGATTTTGTCTGCACCTGCCCAGCTGGGGAGGAGGTTATTAAATCTTCCTTCTCGCCCCTTGTTCGAGAGGAACTCGCTGAGTCCTATTCTATAGAATGGGCTCTCGCACAAGCACCTGCGTTATATGGAAATCACGTAGCATGGGACAGGGATTCTCCATACCATGTAATTCCCATTAAAGGTGAACCTCAGCCACAACCGCAGTATCCCATAAAACATGAAGCAAGGGCACCGGTGAGAGAAATACTTATGCAATTAGAATACCAGGGGGTGATTGAACCCTGTGTCTCACTGATGAATAATCTCTTATTCCCTGTAGCGAAGCCGGACCATTCATACGGAACAGTCTTAGACTACAGACATTTAAACAGACATAGACGTACATATGCTATACAAAATTCACATAGCACTGCACCAATGAGCAACATTGTGCGGAAAAAATATAAAACGACTTTGGATATCTCAAATGGATTCTTCTGCCAGAATATAGTGCCTGAAAGCAGAGATTTAACGAGCTTTAGCGCACTAGGCTCACAGAAAAATTCTGTTGTTTGCCTCAAGGGTATAAGAACAGCCCAGGACTGTTTGCAGCTCGTGTGACTGCTGTTCTACATGAGATAGACCCTGAAGCATTGTCATATGTGGACGATATATATCTCACGGATGACGAGTTACCACAACATTTAAGACGGGTAGCCCGCATTGTTGTAGGGTTTGCCGAACTCGGCTACAAATTTAACTTCAAAAAATCAAAAATTGCCTTACTCAGCGTCCTATTCCTGTGATGTGAGCTGTCGAATGAAGGGAAGAGCCTAGCGCCACAATTTTTAGAAAAATGTGCACAATTGCAACCACCAAATATGATTCAAAAACTATAATCATTGTTGGGCTTTCTAAATTTTGGCAGAACATACGTTCCTGATTATGTTACACGCATAAAACCTACGGACCACTGCCTGCTCTGAAAAAAACGAAACTAAATGGTTTCGGTATTTTTTCTTTTTGGTATTTTTGGTATTTTTTCTTTTTGCAGCTCGTTTTCCTTTAAGGAAAACGGGCTGCAAAAAGAAAAAAAAACTGCTTTATTTAAAAGCAATCACAGACATGGTGGTCTGCTGTCTCCAGCAGGCCACCATCCCTGTGAGTGCCTAGACTCGCTATGGGGTCGCAAACTGTGACCCACCTCATTAATATTGATGAGGTGGGTCTTTACGACCCCATAGCGAGTCGCAGAAGGTGTCTGAGACACCTTTCTGCTTTTCATTTTGCGAGTTGCAAATTGCGAGTCGCTGGGACTCGCAATTTGCAACTCGCAAAATGAAAACCACCTACATCTGGCCCTGAATAACCTGCCTAGAAGGTCCCTGGGCGGTCGTACTTCATATGCTCGGAACACAAATGTTTGTTCCGGATCTTGATGGTCCTGGTGTGGAGGCGGCGGACACACCTTTTGACATAAATGATCGTGTCACTGTTTCACAGGAATTGCAGCAGTTCCGTGAACATAACTCTTCTAAAAGTGCTGCCTCCACAGGAATTAAGGATGTGCCAGTAACACCTACCGGCTGGATTCCCAGAGTTGGGGATCTTGTGCATTTAAAGGTCGCAGTGAAAAAATAATTTGGCCCTTCTTATCGAGCACCAGTCCCTGTGTTGGGGATACACGCTACCAGAACTGTCATTCTACCACCGTTGCCAGGTGCCAAAGAAAACCTCTTTGTTTCTATTGACGATGTCAAGTTACAACATGTGGCCGATTCTACACAGCTGACCAAGAGGAATGTCCAGTAATTCCCGAATCCCTCTCACTACTGGAGAAGAAGTTCTGCTTCAAGTTGTCTATACCAACACTGATGGCTCTCCGAACTTGGGGAGGGTGGATGATGATCTTGCATTGGTTCCACTAACAACAAGCAATTTAGAAACATTTGATCAAGTCACCATGACTACCAACGAGACGGATGGTGCTGTCTACTGTGTACCACCACGGGAAACACCAACTCCTCCACTGACTACGGCAACGCCTTTTGCACGAACTGCCTCTGGTTACTTTGCTGACAACAACGACGGTCTATCGGACTCGTTTGCCTCTTCGACTGCTGACCTTTCAGGTCCACGTAAGCAGATACATTGGTTTAAAGATACGTATTTATTTTTCCTATGGAACTATGTGTGGCTTTTCTTGACTGTCCTAGCCTTTTTTCTTTGGATTGGGTTTGTTATTACCTTTTTTCTGTTAATACATGGTCATTTTCTTCCCGAGAGATCAGCGGTTGAACAGGTGGAGGAGGTATTGAAACCATATTTTTTTATCACATAAGGTTCGAAGAGACTTGTCCTTTGTGAACATTTCTGCAGTGCCAATTCTGGATGGGATTGTGTGGGATAAAGTAATGTTTGATATATATGGGATGTAAAAACCGTTGTTTCAATGATGACAGCATTGCAATATTATACTGTCTATGAAAATGAGGATGTTTACCAGTTTGAAGACAATTATAATGACATGTTTTGCTATAGTTATTATGGGCATCACTTCATACATAAAGCGAGCTGTCCAAAAACGATATTTGACTATACGCAATGGGAACATTGTCCAACTCCCCCGCGAGGGAGTTCAAAAACCTATTTTGAAAAATGTGCGTTTTTTTCTGGGCATCATCCTAGAAATGCTGAGTCAAAAATTCAAAATGATACTTTATTTCGGCTAAAAGCCATAAAAGTAAGCAATAAAACATCATATCCTAGTTGAGCAGTATGCCAGTTACAAATGTAAATCAGCAGCAATTACAACATTATGCATTAAGACCCTGAATAAATAATAAAAAGTCGCTTTTTGTAAAACCAATGTAAAACAGACATTATTCTAAAGATCTTTTGTCTTAAGATGTTAAATTTATAGTGCGATGACCACTGTATCTTGGCTCTGGTCAATTTACAACTTACTCTGTAAGATAAATAGATAAGTAAAATCTAAAACCAATACGTTAAAACACACAATTATAACAATTCTCTATTTCTTATTGCCCATGCACTTTGCAAGTATCTTGCGACAGAAAAAACTATTTTGTCATTTGTGTCAGTTATGAAGAGACGCAAGGCTGTGTTCCATTCCCTTATCCCCATTAGCCTACATAACGGGGCAATCCACTTCTTCCTGGGCACCAGATATCTAGGGCAAAAGAACATAAAGTGCACAAGAGACTCTTTTGTCTTTTGGCAATAATGACAAAATATTGAGTTACAGTCCTCCACGTTCCATCGTGCAGTGAATGTCTTAAGCGGGAGGATCCCTAATCTAAACTTAATAAAAAGTGTTTTGGTATAGGATGGATTTATGTTATCCATATAGGCCTCAAATTTGGGGCTACATTTGTGATCCAGGAACTGTAGCGTCAGACTACCTTGGTTTTTCATCCAAATTTGCACCAGGATGTTCTCCCAATAACACCTATTAATACGCTCTTTTGCTTCCTTGGTCAGGTTATATGGAGCACTCCACACCTCCTCCATTTTAAGGAGTTTACACGTGTCTCTAATGTGTCTAAGCCAAGGGATCTTTAATACGCAGTCACCTACAAGAAACTCCTTTAATGCTATGTGTAGGATAGACAGGTGCTCAGAAGTCCAAAGACGCACCCAATACTTAAGTGGTCTTAGCGCAATTTCGTAGTGGATTTCATTTAAGGCTAAGTCGAGTCTAAGCGGAGTAAGAAGGGTGCTTGTCGGCAGTCGCAGAAAGTTCCGTAAAAAAAGCTTTTCTGCCATAGTCAAACACCTGGAATTAGTATGGCCCCAGAGCTTAGCACCATAGGTTGAGGCTGCAACTGCCGCTGCTTTGTAAACAGTAATAGCAGGTGATATCTCCCCTTGCGAGGTATTTGCAATATTTCTCCCTATCACTGAAGACCTTTGCCTCAAGGCTGTCAGACTCTTCCCAATCTGCGCCGACCATTTTTGGTCATCGCTTAGCCTGATCCCCAGATACTCAAATTGGCTGACTCTCTCCACTGGTTGGCCTGCTATGGTAATTTTCCCCCTAAACGGTTTATGTGGGTTAAAAGCCTTGAACTTTGATTTTGTTGGGTTTATTTCAAGCCCTCTGTTCAAACAAAATTTATAAAAAGCATCCAAATCATTTTGCAAGCCCATAGGTCTTCTTGAAATTAGTAGAGTATCGCCAGCGAACATTAAAATGGGGACGGGGATTCCAGCAAGCTTTGGGGCATCGTGGTTGCAATGTAATAATTGGTCTGCCGCACCATTAATGTAAAGATTAAACAATATCGGGGCCAGAACGCACCCCTGCCTAACCCCCCAATTAACAGGTATTGCTTCTGTTAAGTCGCCACTTTGAGACCAACGCACTTGAGCGTACGTTCCCTCGTGAAGATACCTTATCAAACTTAATAGTTCTCCATCAAGTTGATAGCTCTCCAAAACATTCCACAATTGGTCACGGGGGACCGTGTCAAAAGCAACCTTTAAATCGATGAAAGCTACATACAGGTGGCTCTTATTCAGTGACAGATGTTTCCAACAAAGGAAATTGAACCTGAATACCTGATCTATTGTACTCATTCCTTTCCTAAATCCTGCCTGGAAGTCGGAAGGAATGTGAAAATCCTCTGTCCATGCCTGCAATCTATTCAATACCTGCTTGCTAAATATTGTTTGAGTGACATCGAGAAGGCTAATCGGCCTATAGTTAATAGGTTCTTCTCTTGGCCCTTTCTTGTGAATAGGGACTATGATTGCTCCTTGCCATGTGGGGGGAAGTCCTCCCCCCCTCAGTATCTCATTGCTGAGCGCATTTAAGTACAAGGACCAAATTGTCGGTCGGGACAGGTATAAATCACCTGGGATGCCATCCTGCCCAGGGGCCTTCCCTTTACGCACTGATTGTAGGGCCAAAGTTGTTTCTTTTAGGGAAAAGAAAGCCAGAGCAAATTTGGGTGATATAGCTCTCCCAGCAGGTAATGTTTTAGCAACAAGTTCATTAGATTTAAGTAAAGAGATGGTAATACTATTAATTTGAGGTTTTCCATATACTTTGCTAAAGTGTGTCACCCAAGTTTCTGGCTGGATTAGAGAATATGTGTCCCCATCTTGAGAGCTATCTTTGTTTGCCACTAATTTCCAAAATAGTTTGAAATCCTTCTTGTGGAGTGCATCTACCAGCCCATTCCAATATTTGGCTTCCCACTCTTTTTTGCATTTTTGAGTGCAGCTTTGTACGCGACCCTGGATTCTCTAACCTCTAAATAGCTCCCTGCCTTTAATGCTTCCAATAACTGTATTTTGGCCTGGCGGCAGGAGTTAGAGAACCAGCTTACAGTTCTCCTTCCAATCGCTGTCCGCCTTCTTGCTACCTGAAAGTGTGGTTTTAACCGATTGGTCAAAATGCTATGCAGACTGATCAAATCCACCAATGTGATGTTTGTGTGCCTCAATGGGGAAAGCGTTGTTGCAACTATTCTATATATAGATAGCTGAACGTTTGCATCATCTTCTACCCATTCCCATTTTACACTTTTAAGATCATTCGTCATAGCTAGGATGTTGCCCTTAACCCATGTTGTCAGTGTTTTACAGCTAAATGGGATTGTAGAAAAGACGGTGCTCAGGGCTTGGTGGTCACTATCATTTCGAGGGAGGACAACCATGTCAATGAGAGAGTTCCAGAGAACGTCGTCTACTAAGACGTAGTCAAGATGGCTAGTGTATAGTCCTCTCCTATAAGTGGGCGAGGCCGGACTGTCTGATCTAGTATTTCCATTTACTATTCTTAGTCCCCTTGTTGTTATTAGGTCGTCTAATATATTTGATGCTCCCCCTTCTCTTTTAGCCGTGGCTCGAACCTGCCCAGATCTATCCCAAGGCTCTGCAAACTGGATTTCTTTTTGCTGATTTACATCTCTGAAATTCAGTTGCATATTGAAATCTCTTGCGATGATTAGGCCCTGCCCTCCCGGTAGACAGTTAAGAAAATCTGCTAACATACTCATCAATGCAATCTGCATCCTTTGAGTGCCAGGTCTAACGTATATGTTTGCAATTACTATGCTAACAGGTCCCCTGGCAGTGCTAAGTTCCACCTCAACGGCTAATAGATCTCTTGTGGGAGTTATGAGCTCCTTCACCTTTGGGAACAGATCGTGTTTTATCCAAGTTATCAAACCCCCTGACGCCCTACCAGATGGTGAGGGAAGCGCGGTCTTCTGAAAGGCCCAGTAACCTTCCCTATTAGTCACTGATGACACCCATGTCTCCTGTAGTAAAATAATATGGTGTTGATCTATAAAACTGCACCAGTCAGGGTTATCTGATTTCTGAAGCAGCCCTGCCACATTCCAAGATAAAAACCTGATCGGAGGATTAAGACCATTCCCCGTATCTAGTGGGATCTCTCTGTTCTCATTTAAACAAGGCATTACTCCATAGTCCAGCTCCTCTATTGGATCACTACAATGTACTTCTAGTTCCGCTCCCCGGGTGTACAGTATCTGATTACTTGGCTTAGATGGTTCTAGATTGGATATACCATCTTTCCCATCCTCCAACATGTGGGCCTCACGTCAGTCTATGGCTGAGGTTGGGCTCCTCTTTTGATGCCTTCTAGGTGTGTTTATATGCGGGCCGTTGGGATGTTATGTCTCTCTTGGGGAGACAGATTTGCCAATGATTGAGGGATTTTTTGAGCGAGTGACATTTGTGAGAAAGTACCAGGTCTCACTCTTAAATCCAGTGCCAAGAGACCCTTTACTAAGCTCTGGCTACTCAATTTGAGGCCTATGATGTCTGTTGTTAAACCTACTCTTGTATGTCTGTAAGCGGTGACTATGTCATCCCTAATGATAGAGCTACACTTCTTCGTCCCCCTTATCCAATGGATTACTTTATTTGTGAGGGAATCTCCCTGCTCCTTTTGGCCATTACTTAGCTTGGGTACATTTATCATATATATGTCGTAATTACTATATCTAGTCTGGCTTGGGGGGACATTTCTCAATGGGCCTATGGTCCTTTTATCTAAATATTCATTCCTATGCACCTCATAGCTAGGCCCTCTATTACACATTGTGTCATACTTGTTAGAAACGCCCACAGACGGAGGTACACCTTTGCCCCCCTGAAAGTTCTGTTTTACCACTTCGGTCCTTTTGTCCCTACACATTCCTGTGCTAGATGTTCCAGCTGGATGGGTTTGCTTAGGGAAGGGGTTAGGGTCAGATTTGGGTGATATTGTTATGTCCCCAATTGCAGCAGATATGTCGTCCAGTTTCTTATACATCAGAAGGCAAAAGGACGTAAGGTATTCTTTTAAGCTCAGGATTTCAGCTCTTATCTGCGCTAGCTGTGGCTCGGCGGGTTCATCCCTCTGCCTGGATGAAGTAGTTAGTGACTCCTCTACCTCCATGTATCTGCTCCTCTCTAATTCAGGTGGCGTCAATAGGGCGAGTGGCGCAAAACGGTTGTTACAATTTATGAGTGGGGACACACCACCCTGGTAGCTAGGCTGACTCTGTTTAGGACTCGCTATTAGGTTGTTTGAATTTCCTGACCTGGTAGGTTCTGGATTAGGTCCTTGTAATGCAGGCAGCTGTGGGTCTCTGCTCACAGGGACAAAGAAAGTTTTTATATTATTGGTAGTAACAGTCACGTTTTTCTTGTGAGATTTTGCAGGCTTGGTGGCTAACAGGCTTTCCACTTCCTCAATAAGCTCGTCAATTTGAGTCAGAGTGCAATTTTCAACGGCATGTCGAGGAACTTTCTTTGCCCCTCCTTGGTCAGTGAAATTACCACTGGCTTTCCTCTTCTCCATCCTTGTAAGTTGATAAGTATCCTACGTTTAATTGTCACGCAAATAGGAGGGTGAAAGAGAGGAGGAATATAAGCGCCGCAGCAGTATGTGGGAACTCGACCTAGCCTAGTTACAATGACTAAATACTGGTGTTTAAGTTTATTTCCTAAATACTGAAGGTTGGATCCAATCACAAGATGGTATGTAAAACAACCAAAACAAACACCAAACAGTACCTCTAGGAAGACACGCGCCTGTGTGCCACCTAATCCTGCAGTCTTTGGGAGGATGTCGGGGGGGGCCCTGCCCTGCCTCTTCCTGGCGATGACAGGCGAAGGACGGGCCCGCCCTTGGCCCGGGCTTCGCCCACGCGCGTCCCGCGAGCAGGAGCGCAAATATTGAATTTAAAGGGCTCCTGCCCTGCTTGGTGTGCCGCTGCCGCCGCCTCCGATCACAAACGCGCTTCCCGCGAGCGGGAGCGCGAATATTGAATTTAAAGGGCTCCTGTCCTGTTTGGTGTGCCGCTGCCGCCGCCTCCGATCACAAACGCGCTTCCCGCGAGCGGGAGCGCGAATATTGAATTTAAAGGGCTCCTGCCCTGCTTGGTGTGCCGCTGCCGCCGCCTCTGATCACAAACGCGCTGAGTCATATTATTTTAAGATAACTCCGACTAGGGATAAACAAATGTTGTTGACCAACACAAAATGTATATATTCGGACTCGTTTGTGTCCCGGTTATCAATTGAAGGTTATGAATATTGGTCAAAAAATGTTGATTTGAAAAGTGTTTGGGGAACAAAAAATTGTCAGACCAAGGGTAGAGAAACATTGTTTAGAGCATATCTTATCCCCGTTAAAATTATTTTTTTAAATGAAACAGTACAACAGACCAGTTGTTTAGGCTTAGCTACAATTAGAGAATTAAACATGCCCAGTATACCTGCCCCTGCAAAATTTAATAACTGGCAAAAGTACACAAATGCAACTTTTAGTGAGCTTAATGAGTAGGTCCAGAATGCTACATTTAACACTTCACTGACACGTCCAGGCGGGTGGTTATTGTGGCCAATAGATACAAACGGGTGTCATCAACGTTTTGTCACCTCCTCTGGGGGTTTCGGAACGAGTAGGTCAGACCCTCCCTATATATCACCAGAACATACTGACATAATTACGACATATAGGGGGTTATTCTAACTTTGGAGGAGGTGTTAATCCGTCCCAAAAGTGACGGAAAAGTGACGGATTTACCACCAGCCGTATTACGAGTCCATTATATCCTATGGAACTCGTAATACGGCTGGTGGTATATCCGTCACTTTACCGTCACTTTTGGGACGGATTAACACTCCTCCAAAGTTAGAATAACCCCCATAGTGTAGGAAAATTGTGCCAACAGTGGCTAAAATCATCCTCAGAAGAGCAGTTAAGACACATCTCAGTCTCCTGTCTAATAACACTGACTTACAAGATTTTTTGTCAGGCCCAAAGATACCACGTAGGAAGCGTTTCTTGTATGAGGTATACAATGAAATATGGAAACATTCCCAACAAGAGGCTGCAGCCGGGTTAAGGCAGATAGATCAGGAAAATCTGAAAAAGGCATTAGCTGTTGTGGATAATGGGATTCACACCTTGTCCGACTGGATATATACAGGTAACAACATTGCTTCTTCTGCTATAGACATTATACAATCTGATATGTCTTCTTTGTATCATGGACAGAGTCAGACCAGGTCCATTATGCAGTTGGGTTGGACGCTTCAAACATTGAAGGCGGGTTGCGTTCCGTGGCAGCACATCAGTGCCAGGGAAATATTTTTTTCCTTTAATTTAACGCGACAACAACAACTAATGGCTAAAAAGGAGGCGACTTATGTCATGCTCAACATTGAAAAATTAGAAAGATTGCCTTTTACTGTGGCCGAGATTCCCTCAGCAGAGTGGTTAATACACGGGGTTATTAACCTGCCAATTTCTACATTACAATTCACTTCTTGTTTGAAACATGTTCCGGTAGGCAGATATGAAAAGTTGGGAGATAGTTACATCCACGAGGTGTGGGAGCTTCCCTTCTCATACAAATGCCTCAATGGCATGAAAGAGGTCTTTCTTAGCGGCAGTGAATGTGAGACTTCAGTCAGCCATTCAATGATTTGTAAGCAGCTGTCCTTGCATGGGGCGTGTAATGCCTCGGTTGCAAACTTGGCTTGCTATCTGAAGGGAGTTCCAGTCCCCTTGATTAAACGCATGTTCCAGGTGCTTTCAAACGGCAGCTACGTCCTCCTCAAAAGTGAAGACTGTTGTGGCATGCGGGCCGGAATAGTTTACGTTGTTTCGGTCACTAAGGTCGTTACATGCTGCGGGAACGTGTTGTTTCCCCCACTAAAATTAGGGAGGTAGCAGATATTTGGCCTCACATTGCTACTTCCAAGGTGAATTTTGACAAGTTAAGTAGACTGAAGGTTTTATTGTTTCAGAAGCATGTGACCCTTACATCTGCACGCAAGACCTACGCACTTCAGGTGGCAAGGTCATCGGCGGGAATACAGTCCCTGTTAAATACAAACTTTCCCAGACACTTTGTTGAACTCGTGAGACGTATATTTAATGCGTCCAGCACGGCTGGAATAGCACATTTTTTCAAAGCTGTTGGTATTGGTTTTGTTCACACCTTTTCCTCTATATTCGGTTTAATACCTTCGGCTATTCTTTCAATTTTCGGAAGCATTTTTGGGGGATTTCATATAACGTTGGCTTTATTAGCCGGCATTTTGCTGTTGCTATTGTTTTTCCGCAATGGCTGTCCCGCCGCAATGAGGACAAATGAGGGTGCTGCCACCAGCGCAGCTGTGTCGTGAACGCATGATGCAGCACTTTGGAGCAACACTCCTGGAATATTTGGGGTGTGACTGGTCTCTGTCATTCAGACTAGTTTTGGATTGTGTGCAGCCCGTGTTTCGGTGCCGTTGGTGCTCTTTTGAACATGCACTGGAAGTTTGTCTCTCACATCAACACCCCTCAGTGATTGATGCTGATCTGTTGATGTTCTCGTTGAGGGTTCATTACCAGACATGCCCGCTGCGTTTGCTCAGAGAAGCTGATTACGAGCTACCCTTCCTGGAGGAAGTTACCATTAACTCGTTCATAGGCACTGCACGGGATGCCGCCTTGGTTGACACTGGGGCTCTGGAACACACCTGCTCCTTAGTAGTTTTTGGCGTGGATTTACGGTTTTTGTCATCTGCCGAGGTGGAGAATCTCTGACTTTCCATGACTGATGCTTGATTTGGAGCTATCCTCAATTGACATTTTCCTTTGAATTTGGCTTTTGGCCGCATGCTCATTTTAAAATTGCCAAATAGTATGCTTGTGTGTCCTCTTAACTTGTTAAAATTGAATAGGTTTTTAAATATATTTTAGCTTAGGGCATTTTAGCTTAGGCTTAAACCACTTTCTACCGAAAAGGGGAGGGTGTAGTGTAGCCATTTTTAATATAGCTTCATGCACGTTAGTTTAACATACCAGGCCACTGTGCACTTTTGCCTAGATATATTTTATTCAGCCTCACACTGTTATTTTACAATAACCAGTTTTAGGGTCTTGTTTTAATTTTCTTCTATCACATTGTTTAGCTTAGTTCAGCACTGTGTTCTCAAATAATGCATTCTTGATCGCCCTGTGCTTCAGTCAACGCTACAGTCTGGTACATTGCCGGTAAACATTTTAGAAGGTTAGTCTCTAGTATTCGTAGAAAATACATATCCTTACGTAGGGACATTTTCTTAGAACATCTGCGTGTTAGTTATAAAAATACTTCCTAGTCCTCATACAGGTCAGAGGGAAGAACCTACAACTAGATGCTGAATGCCCGTTGCAGATGCTGATGCAGATTACAGGCCTTTGCTCAGGTATGAGGGTTGATGTCCTCCCGGGGGAACCTGAAAGGCAGGCTTAGAGCTTCACATGCTGTGCTCGAAATATAACTCAGAGAGAAAATAATCTAGCGGCACTATGATAACCTTATTCTTGTGCTTCACTCTCATCGTTACTATTTTAATCCTACTGTGCTGTGTAGTTCTGGTTATTGCAGCTCACGCTTTTCTATCTAAAATGCAGTTGTTTTATTAAACCAATTTTTAAAACTTAAACTGCCTTTGTCATTTATATATGAGACCGCACTGTGTATGAGAGAACCGGTTGTGACCTGAGTGACCACGACTTCCCTGGGAAGTGCAAAGATGTCATGCGCTCGGCTGCCCAATTGTCTCTCCCATTTGGGGAGATGAGGCACTGCTAGTTAGCCGGAGCAAAACCTGGATTAAGACTGACAAGGGTCCTCCACTGTGGGTCAGACTTAGTCCCCCACACTGTGAATGATCTTGCCGCTCAAAATCCAGTAGTCTCATTAGGATAGTGAGAGCCTATGCGACAAAAGAAGACAGCACCAAAGAACCCGCCAGGATGAGAACCGAGGACCTGCTGCACCAGAAGAGGCTCCAAGACCCCTGCTTGCTACACCAGAGTCCCAACAATCGCCACTGTGGAGGAGCTGAACCCTGGACTGACCTCAAAAGGCCCAGAGGACCTCCAGGCTTTGCAAATAGCCTAACTCTCACCACTCGAGAAACACAAGAATCCTGCAAAGGACCAACAGACCAGTGAATGTCACTTCACTGAATCACCAATATCTCTGCGACTGGAGGTGACAGCCGGACCGACGACACACTGACAACCACCTGGAAGTACCCCATATCTGTGCCATGTTTGGTGGCGCTGTGCCCACTAGTGACCGAGATACAGCAATACCCTTGGAACTGATCAACTGACGTCAAACCAGCAGAAAACCAGCTCCCCCAGAGCTGAAGAAGGATCATGAAGAAGCCCGAGTCGAGGGACTTCAAGAACACCCCAGACCCCCAACCAGAGTGCCCTTGTTGTCCTGTAAGCCACCTTCAAAGAGACTCACATCCAGCGGACTCTGTTACGCACAGCATCCAAGACCTCCAAAGCGCCCTGCTCCTGGCCTCAACAGCCCAAGCGGGCCCACAGGCTCGAACTTTAAATCTGCAAACCAGCTCCTTTTCCAAGTGGGCCATCCAGGTGGCCCTGTGCCTGTGACAGGAACCTCTCCAATGCTGCTCCCTCTGGAACCAGGAGCTGCCCGAGACTCGCCAGCTGGCACAGTGTGCCCACTGACTTCTGCGACCATCCTGCAAAAGAAGAAACTGGAAACTCATCAGTGAGATTTTTAATGCATTTTTAAAAGTGACTGCCTATTGATTCCAATGGTGCGTAATTACGCACAGAAAGACTAACTTTGCTAAAACTTTAAAAAGTCATAACAAGAAAAGTACTTAACGTATTCTAAAGATTCTGGTCTTTAATGTTATATAAAAGTCTGAAGTACTTTTTATAAATTCTGGTCTTGAGTTATTCATTGAATGTGTGGGGTGTATGATTGTATTAGTGAGTACAGCAAATACTTAGCACATCTCCTGGATTAGCGTAACTGCTCGACCAGCTACTTTAAAAACTGGAGCATTAGGTGGTCTAATTTTTACCTCTGGAAACTAACGTGTGGTTGTCTGAACCCTCTCAATAGTGTGCTTAGTTTTGCACACTGCATAGAGGTCCAGCCTCCAACGCAATGCAGGGGAAGTGCACATCTGTGCATTCCCCAAGCAACAGCTATGAAACTTGGGCAACCAGAGTAAAAGACCCCTGCCGTACGGCGCCTGGTATGGATCATTGTTGTGCAAAGGAGAATAACTGTCTGAGAAGGGGATCCGCACACCTTTTCTGTATTGTGGCTAGCCTGAGCTGACTGCCTGCTGTTGTGTCGTCATCCAGGATGTGCTCTCCAAAGGCAGGTTAGCTGCCCCTTGGAGTTCTCTGGGAGATGAAAGACCTCCTGTGAGGAATTTACATCATCTACCAGTACCATCTGGGGAGCGGTACCCTTTTCTGGGTCTACGTTGTATGCTGGACTCCAACGGACAGAAGCAGCTTGAGCGTGGGCAAAGTATTGTGTCTTGAGACTGGAGTTTACTGGTGCAGGGCCTACAAATACGTCCCGCACTTCAGGTGAGTGGCCATTTATCATGAGGACCACTGCACACTCAGACGTCTTGTGGTGTGAGCAGGATCACCCGTTGCAGCACCACGTGTGGCCTGCTGTTGTTGATTGAGGCACATTTCTCTTGTGTGCGCCTTGGCTGCACATGCATTGTGTTCTGTGCCCTGTTCAGAGGTTGCGACCCTTGGAGTTGGGGGTGCAACCGGAGTTCTGTTATGCACTGCCTTGTATGGTACTGGTGAACTTGTATCAAAGTGTGTTACTGGGGAGTCATTGTGCACCAAATGCAGGCCCGTATTTATACTCCGTTTGCGCCGAATTTGCGTCGTTTTTTTCGACGCAAATTCGACGCAGAACTAACGCCAACTAACGCCATATTTATACTCTGGCGTTAGACGCTTCGGGCGCCAAAGTGCCCGGAGTGTGCGTCATTTTTTAGCGTGAACCCCTTCCTTGCGTTAATGATATGCAAGGGAGGCGTTCCCGTCTAAAAAATGACTCCCAGGCCTTTACGTGGTATTTATACTCCCGGGCAAAAATGACGCCCGGGAGTGGGCGTGGCCAAAAACGGCACTTTTGCGCCGCTTTTTAACGCCTGGGTCAGGGATGGCGTTAAGGGACAAGTGGGCTCAAAATGAGCCCAGAGTGCCCTCCCCTGCCCCCAGGGACCCCCCCTGCCACCCTTGCCCACCCCAGGAGGACACCCAAGGACGGAGGGACCCATCCCATGGACATTAAGGTAAGTTCAGGTAAGTATTTTTTTTTTTTTTTTTTGTGGCATAGGGGGGCCTGATTTGTGCCCCCCTACATGCCACTATGCCCAATGACCATGCCCAGGGGACAGAAGTCCCCTGGGCATGGCCATTGGGCAAGGGGGCATGACTCCTATCTTTACAATGATAGGAGTCATGTTGATGGGGGATGGGCGTCGAAAATAAATGGCGCAAGTCGGGTTACGATGATTTTTTCGACGTAACCTGACTTGCCCCATTTTAAGACGCCCATGCGCCATTTTCCCCCTACGCCGGCGCTGCCTGGTGTACGTGGTTTTTCTCGCGCACACCAGGCAGCGCCGGTCTGCTTGCGCCGGCTAACGCCATTCAATAAATACGGCGCCCGCATGGCGCTTCAGAATGGCGTTAGCCGGCGCAAAACTTTTTGACGCAAAACTGCGTTAGCGCAGTTTTGCGTCAAAAAGTAAAAATACGGCCCGCAGTGCCTCATTCCAGGGAAGCATGGAAGTGAAGTACCTTGTGTAACTGGAGGGTCTAGACCGACTCAAGTAATCGAGCGTTAGATGTTGCGCCTCATTTCACAGAGGTGCAGGATTTACCTTCTTCATGGGAGCATTCGGGAGTGTCTGGTACGGTTCACATCATCATGCACCAGACTAGTCCCTCCTCCTGAGGAGGTATCACATTGGAAATTGTCTTTGGAGAGATTATAGGGTCGGGCCGTTTCATGTCATTGGGGCCCTAATGTTGTGCCTCATTTCTGTGGAAGTACAAAACTGAACACTTTTTGTGTGGAAGTGTAACCATCTGGTGCAACTCAAGTCTTTGTGCATCAGACGCGGTGCCTCCTGGTAAAGGAGGTGTGGACCTAGTAAGTCATTGTGGGCAACCGGAAATGTTGAGGGTGATTCAAGTCATCTTGCCTGATGGTGCTCCTCTGTTCAGCAGGTGCCAAAACTGGTAACTATTTGGTAACACTGACTGTCTGGAGGGGCTGGGTGCCATGTTGGCTAAAGGGTGGCCCCAGTAACTCTCCCTCTCTGTGTTGCAGACCTCTGAGTGAACCTCAAACTGGAAGCCCAACCACCTCCTTGCTAATTGTTGCTGGATCTGCTGTTGTCTTTTCTTCCCTCCTCCCATCTTGTTCCCTGCAACCTGCATAGAATGACTAGGGAAGAGAGCAGCCTAGTATTCAGGGGTAAGGTTGAGGCAATCTATGGTTAACGGTGGGGCAGGAAACCCAAAGCTGGTTGGTGGGATTAGGATGGATTGGGGCCTGGGGCACCTGCAAACACAGTGGCATTCACTAGTTGGATGTCAGGGCAGCCCATTAGGGTGCCAAAAGTGTGTGTGTATGGGTGTGTGTGTGCACAAGACAACTGATATCCATGGCACCACCCAGCGGTGCAGATTGGATGTGCAGGAGTGAGTGCAGGTGAATGCGAGGACAGCGCTGGGGTGTTGCTACATATGTTTGCCTGCCAGGGAATTCCTTAGGTTGTCAATTACAATTTTCAAGTACAGCCTAGGCTGCAGTGCTATGTGAAAGCGTACAACCCCTGTATTTACATATTGCTGCTAGCATTCGGAACCTAAATTAAATGGTTACATCACAAATGGTAAACTATACGGTGGGTCTTGTGCTGACAATGTTTGGCACCGCATGAGGGTGCAGGGAGGGAACATATTGTTCACAGCCAACCAGAACGTGCCACCTCCAACAGCGAGGGATGAGGATGCCATGTGAGAATGAACATGTTCACATACTAAAACGTTGATCAAAGCTTTTTGTGAGGCTTACTGGTCACTAAATACATTTCATTCAGCCATATCAACAGGGCACATGCCAGTTTTAGGAGACCTGTTGGGAAAAACCCAATAGTCAGGTAACTGTTGAGAAGCATCTGTCTCTCTCCGCCTCCAGAATCAAGGTATTCACAACTATGGGATTTGAATACAGTGCTGAATCTATTTTGTATCTTGGTGAGATATTAGATATTAGATATCTAGTGGCCAAGACAAGTAAGTATTTTCTCTCTGTCGCTCTTTCACTCTTGCTTTTTCTGGCTTTTCTCACTCATTTTTCCTTTTCTTTTCCATCTCTCCTCCCTTCATCTGCCCTCTTTCACTCTTGCTTTTCTGCATTTTTTCACTTGTTTTTTCTTTTCTTTTCCTTTTCCCTCCTTTCCTCTGCCCCCTCCCCTGCGAGCACCTTTCCCACCCTCCCGCCTCCCAGCTGACCGCTCCCCGCCTCCTTTCCCTTCTTAATGGCGGCCGCGCAATAGCCATGTACAGCGGATGCACGCAGCAGATGCCTGCAGCGGGCATGCTGCAGGCACGCCAAAGGCAAGTCTGTCTGCGCCTGTACACGCCCAGACCGCGCCCATTGCCAGGAACCCTGGATCTCAGTTAAACCACCCTCTGGCCTGCCTCCGTTATGATGCCAAGACCCTTCTCTGCCTCAACACCGGATGTCTCAGCAACTGCTGCATCATCTCCCCCAAGGACACCAACAGACCTTTCACCTGCAGGAACTGCATCTTCAGCACCAGCCTCAATGAGCTGAAGGTATTCTCCACACACAGAGAGACCAACAAACTCCACAACACTTTCAACTGCCTGCTCCTGAACATCCGTTCCCTCCACAAACACACCACCGAACTCTGGGATTTGATCTACACAGCCCGACCAGACATCGCCTTCCTTCCTGAGACCTGGACCAATCACACCTCGGGACCAGACATCGCCATTCCCGAGGAATACAGCATACTAAGGATGGAACGGCACTCCCGTCTGGGAGGAGGACCCACCATCGTACACAAGATTTTACTACATGTCAAGGCCATCGCAGAAGTCCAATGCACTACCATGGAACACCTTCACTTCCTGGTCCACTCAAACTACAACTCCTCCATGCGAGGCACCCTGGTGTACAGGCCACCCTGCCCCCACCCTGCTTTCATAGACGACACTGTAGACATCACTACCCCGAGGCCATGGGGTCAGGCGTCTACCTCCTTCTCAGCGACCTGAATTTCCCCCTTGAAGACCACTCTGATCCAAACACCACACCTCTACTGGACAACCTCACCACCCTCTGCCTCAGACAGCTGGTCTCCGCACCCACACACATCGCAGGACACAAACTGGACCCCATCTTCACCTCAAGCAATCGGATCATCATAGAGACCATCTCCACCCCAGACTGGATCGACCACCGCTGCATACACTTCACAATCACTGTACCCAGCAGCCCCACCCGCACCCCCAGAACCCCCCTACAGGAAAAGCACCAATGAGCAACTCACCTCATCTCTTGCCAAATCCCTCCCTCCTCCCTCTGAATACGCCAACACAGCAGCGCACAATCTCAACACATCGATGACCGAATGGGCCAACACTCTAGCCCCCCTCCGGCTGACATTGACCAAAAGCATACCTAAGAAAGCCAGCCTGTTCACCACTGAACTCCAAGAATCAAAGCGTACCCACAGACATTTAGAGAAAAAATGGAGGAACAGCCAAACCAGTGAAGATCTTGCCTCCTTCAGAGCCGCAACCTCCACCCACCGCTGAAAAATCAAGAACGCACTCCGGGAGCACATCAACTCCTCCACACACAACTCTAAGGAACTCTTCTCAGTCATTAACAAGTTCACCGATCACCCCTCTGAAGTCACCAGCAACCCCTGTCACAGGACCTCTGCAACAAACTTGCCACCTTTTTCGACCGCAAGATCCAGTACGTCTACGGCAGCTTCCTCCTGGAAAATGCTTGCAGCAGAACCAGTGACCAACCCCCAACCTCCCAGAACCCACCCAGACGATCCACAGCTGGTCCACATTCACCACTGAGGAAACAGTCAGTATCATGAACAGCAGCCACTCCGGAGCCCCCACGGACCCATGCCCACACCACATATACATCAGAGCCAGTGCATCCATCGCCCGAGCTCCAGAACACAATCAACTGCTCCATCAACACTGGCACCTTCCTTGAGGACTAGAAACACGCCGAAATACTCCCTGTCCTACAAAAACCTTCAGCCGACTCACCAGAACGTATTAATTTCCAGCCCATCTCGCTGCTACCATACTCGGACGGAGTACCGGAGAAAGCAATCAAAGTACAACTGCGAAATTTCACCAAGGCCAACAACTCCCTGGCTCACAGTCTGGCTTCAGCAGCAACCACAGCACGGAGACAGCCCTCCTGGAAGCCACCAGTGATATCCGATTACTCCTAGACTGTGGCCACACCGCAGCCCTCCTACTCCTCGACCTCTCAGCAGCCTTCAACATTGTCTCCCACAGCACTCTACGCACCAGACTCCATGACATAGGAATCCACGGAAGAGCCCTGGAATGGATTCACTCCTTCCTTTCCAGGAGGACACAGAGTGTCAAACTCGTGCCCAACACATCCAGACCCACTGGAAACAACTGCAGAGTCCCCTAAGGATCTTCACTGAGTCCTACACTGTTCAACGTATATATGGCCCCTCTCACAGCCATCATCAGAAGCCACGGTATGAACATTGTGTCATATGCCGATGACATGCACCTCATCATTTCCCTCACCGAAGACCTGGATACGGCCAAAAGGAACTTCCACTCAGCAATGGAATCCTTTGACACCTGGATGAGAGAAAGCTGCCTCAAGCTCAACTCCGACAAGACTGAGCTCATCATCTTTGGGAATGCCACATCAGCTTGGGTCAACTCCTGGTGGCCCACATCCATCAGCGCCCCCCCGCCCAGACTGATCACACCTGCAATCTAGGCATCATCCTCAGCATCTCCCTATCCATGACCCACCAGGTAAACTCAGTCACCTCCTCCTGCTGGCACACACTCTGCCAGCTTCGGAAGATCTTCAGATGGACCCCAGCAGACTGTCACAGGACAGTCACCCACACCTTAGTCACAAGCAAGCTCGACTACAGCAACACCCTCTATGCTGGCACCTCGACTAGAAACATTGAAAAAGTACAACTCATTCAGAACGCCACCGCCAGACTCAATCTGGATCTCCCACACCGAGAATACATCTCGCAACACCTGACGACCCTCCACTGGCTCCCGGTTGAGAAACGAATCACCTTCAAGCTACTTACCCACACAACCAAGGCCATTCACAATGCAGGACCAGCCTACCTAAACCACTGAATCTCCTTTCACACCCTGGCCAGATCCCTCCGCTCTGCCCAGATGGCCCTGGTCACCATCCCTCACATCTGCAAAACCACTGCCGGAGTATGATTCTTCACCTATATTGCAGCAAAGAACAAGAACAACCTCCCCCTGCATCTCAGACAAATCTCGTCGCTCACCATCTTCAGGAAGAACCTCAAGACGTGGCTCTTCGGATGAGGCCCTCCACTCCTCCCAGCACCTTCAGACCCTCATGGGTGAGTAGCTGCGCTTTACAAAAACTGATTGATTGAAACATGCCTCAGGCCTGCCATTGCAGCCTCTGAATGCAGTTTAAAACTGCTATTTTGACCTGACAAAATAAACCTTTTGCCAGGCCCAGACCTTCTTTTTTATTACATAGAAGTCACCCCTAGGATATGCCCTGGACAGCCCAGAGGGTAGGGTGCAGTGTATTAAAAAAAGTTGGAACTTTACTTTTAAGTTTTACTTGTCCCAGTAGTGAAAGCACTCTTAAATTCATGTTTTACTACTGCAAGGCCAACCTTTCCCATTGGATAACATTTGAGTTACCTTAATACATTTAATAAGTTGTAACATCCTCACAGAAACAGGTATCCAGTTATTTTTTTGTGTCTTTTGAATTGTAATGAAAAATCCTCATATATCATAAGGTCTGATTTTAAAATACAGTTTTGAAAGTGCCACTTTTAGACAGTTGACATTCCCTGCTTTAGCCATTTAATGGCTGCAGACTGTCTCTGGATCACATGACTGGGTGTAGTTGGCAGTTGGGCTTTGTGTATTGCTCATAGACAGCCACACACAATAAAGAGCTTAGTTGTGCCTGGAAGGCCATCACTGGCAGGATGGGAGGGTGGAACTGGGCATAGTCCTACTTACACTTGAATAGGCTGTGTCCTGCCTCCACACAAATGGCTGCGTATCCCCCTGTAGATTAGTCTGTATCTTGGGCAGGGGAGGCAGGATTCCTGTGCACTTCAAAGGGAAATTTCTTGAAGGTTGTCCCACTTCAAAGGAGACACCAGGTATAGATGTTCGACCTCAGGCACCAACTCTTCGGTATACTTCTGGACCTGTGGACACTGCCAGGAAGAAAGACTGCTGTGTCGCTGAAAGGACTGCCACTGTGCTGGACAGCTGTTCTAAAAGACTGCTGTCCTTCTCTGCTTGTCTGCTGCCCTCTTACATGGGAGAAAAGGAGTGGACTTGCATCTCTGAACTCAGGGCTTCAGAGTGACTCCAAGGGCCAGTCGACTGGTCTTCTGATCAGAAGCCCCAGGGACATAACAGACTTCCAACACTCCAGCACCTGGACTCTGCTATATGTGAGACTTGCCATCCAGCGTGATACCACCACAGTCCTGGAGCCTTAGAAGATGGTCTGAATAAGCTCTGCCAAGCCTGGCTGTGATTCTCATCTGAAGTGATGTGAAGCTACGCAAAGCCCTGCAAACCCTCGCAGCACAGCTGCCAGAACCATTGGAATTGCCGCTGAGCGATGCAGAGCCCAACTAAGCCTTGTCGCACAACTGCTGGCTTCATTGGAACCAATGCAAAGCAAGCTATGCCTCACGGTTCACCAGAAACAACCTAAAGCAATAGAAAGCCCCACAAAGCCTCAATGCACAGCTCCATCGGAACCAACACTGGATAATGTCAAGTCTTGCAAAGCAATGCCGCAAGACCAAGCACCAGGAGTTAAGGTATTGTGTTCAGCAGACCTAAGTGGCTCCCATTAGCCATCCCACGCTCCATTGTTGTCGACTTGAACGCTTGACTTTATACCAGTATGGCACAACAAGATAACCACAGTTGTGCTGTTTGCTGCTATTTTCAACAAGATATTTAAAATTATATATCTCTGGTTTTACTGATCAGATTTTTGTTGTTTTTGTCTTGATTTATTTATTAATAATGCTCTAGTTTTCTAAATTGATTTGGGATTTCCCTTATGAAGTGTTTTTACTTTATTTCTTTTTGAAGTGTTGCATAAGTACTTTGCACCTTGCCTCTAATTCAAGCCTGACAGCTCTGTGCCAAGCTATGGTAGGGCTGAGCATAGGTTAATTTGGGGTTTGCTTGTGCCTCAAGCTGAGAATGAGTATAATTGTTGTTTGAGTAGTGTTTCACACCTTCAACCAATAACCCAGTTTCTCACACTATTGCATTTCTACATCTCCAAACCAATGTTGCGAATAGAGATTTACTTTACCCTAAGAGATGGGTTAGTACTAAGAAGTAATATTTGTAACACTTTCTATTGTAATGTGCCCAAAGTGTGCCAACCATGACCATGTCATGCTGAACATGTAGTTTTGCTAATTGCTTATGCATAAAATGTGCTTAAACTCCCTGTTTGTTATGGATCAGGGTAATTTCTCATTTTACTCCTGAAACTTTTACGTGGATTTTCTTTATTTGGAATGCTGTCAGTACTCTTTATGAGTATGACGCTTACATTTAGGGAATAGCTGCTTACTAGAATTATTATTTCTGATGTTGATTTTGTATTTCTGTGCGTCAGTCTCTATGCCATTTCTTACTATAATTTCTACATCGCCTCATGAGATTGCCTGTAAAATGTCAGTCAATTATTAAGTGCTCCCAGTCACTATTTAATTGTACTGGTTATTGATCAGGTCAAGGAAAAAATGAGGTGTCTTGAGCCATTAGATCAACTGGAGTGAAGGCGCTGAGAAAACCTGGGGTGTCTGAAAATATTAGGGTTCCCCTGATCATTGAGAATCGACGTTCACAATTACTTATGGAAACCTTCCTCAATGGGTACTGTGGGTGATGCAAGAAGCAGGGATTGATGTATGTAATCAGGAGCCCCTTTCAGCAAGAGCGTCCTGGTGCCTGGCGCATTCTCACTTTTAGCGAGGCTGGAAGACAGTATGGATGCGTCTGAATGGTCGGAAGACTCTACTTTTCATAGGTTTTGTCTGAAACCTGTAGTGGATATGGCCTCCCATAACCCTCCCCTTTGGTCCAGACATAGAAAATAGCTTTATCTATCATGAAGGAAAGTTTCAGTTCTTTAAATGAAATGGAGGTATAGAGTACCCATCATACAGAATTGCTATTTTTAGGAGTCTTTAGGTTTTTTCCATCGTTGCAGCCATTTTGTTCTATAGTAGGGGATGAGCATATGTTTATGGAATTATTTTTTCTAACGAATAACGTCGGTATTCATTAGGATATGTTTGATAATGCAACCAACTTTTGACCTGTAATGATTGGTTCGTAACAATATTCTGCATTTGTTCTCTTTCGGGGAATGATCAGAAGCAGGGCTAAATATGTGTACTCTGAAATACACAAGGGGTGTCATGAAGAGAAAGAGGGGTCTCGGGAAGTCTGGCAGCTTCTTCAATGAACAGGAGAATGATGATTTGTTAAGAGAGTGTTAAAGGGGAAATAAGGTGTGGTGGATAGGTTGTGTAGTGCGGGAGAAAGAAAGAAAGAAAGAAAGAAAGAAAGAAAGAAAGAAAGAAAGAAAGAAAGAAAGAAAGAAAGAAGGAAGGAAGGAAGGAAGGAAGGCAAGAAAGAAAGAAAGAATCAATCCTCTCCTCTGTGTCCTTTATAGAGTGGAAACTTTCCTTCATGATAGGTAGCACATTTTATTTTATGTTGTATTACTTGAAGACCGGCCTTGGGTGTGTTTGTAAGGTTACTAGATGATTGCTTTGCTGTCAACAAAGACACCATAAAATAGCTGATGCATTTCCATAGTTACAGTCATGGAGTGTAACAGATCGTAATGGTTTCAAAGGGAGAACCTAAGTCGTGAACCTTGTTTCCGAGTAACAGCGAGTCACCTTGAAAGGGCGGCGGGAAACTGGAGTCCTGCAAAACTATACCCATCAACCAGAAATGCAATCAAAGCTTCCAAATCTGAGATGGAGCATAATCCTTACGTATGGTTCAATGCTGCCACCTGGTGGTTCAATGACAAGTTACCAGGAGCCAAAGAGCTTCAATTGAGAGAAAAACTTGAAAGAGCAACCTACGTTAACGGTCTCAAAGGAACTCACTCAAAGCACAAGTCTGGGTTTGGAGGGGTGGACAGATTCGCCCCCAAGTAATTTTAGAAAGGAGACGGCCGTGTCTCTTGGCCGGATTCCAGAGAAGGAATTAACTCTACCTTCCATCAGCGAGATGTTGCTTGTGAAAATGCTACATTGTAAAAAAATAAGAGGTATATTTACAAGCCCCTTGCCCCTTAACGACGCCGTAGGTCATTTTTTGCGTTATATTTACAAAGTGGCACAATGCTAGCAGTGCGCAACTTTGTAAACCCTTGTGCCACATTATAGCTGCACCAGGTATAATGTATGCAAGGAGCGCGTTCCCCTGCAGGGAGCCCCTTAAAATGGTGCAGTGAAATTTATAAGATTTCACTGTCCCATTCTAGCACCATTTTTTAACACCTGCACACTATTTGCTTTGGGCCTCCCTGAGCTTTGCTGAACTATCATGAATATTTTTGGTGCTAGTCCAGCAAAGCACCACAATAGCATAAAAAATGTTGACACTAGTCTGCTAACGTGCACCATGGTGCGTCTCATAAACCGTTCCATGACACCATTGGCTTGAAGCAAAAGTGAGCTTTTCTGATGTTTGATATTCAGTCTAGTTAAAAAGTCCTCAAACTCCATGCTATTGATAGTCTGTTAACTCCCCTCTTTTGGCATTTGTTTGTCTTCTTTGAAAGCAGCAAGGCCCACACTGCATGTTGATCAATTTATTTTAATCTATGATCATTTCACATTCACCCTCTTCATTGTCGTTTAATGTCGATGTCTAGGAACTCTTGCAGGATGAACTTGATGACGACTGACTTGTCACAGTTGAGGTTGCTTTTGTCTTTGCCTTCTGGCATCCATTTTCTCATTTTGCCATGACGCAAATAGTTTCTATTTTGCTTTGCAACCCATTATCAAGTGATTCCCCTATCTGCACCCTTTGCACATTTGTCCGGTGGCTGCACATTTATCTTCATGTGGAAATAAATATCCACATCGGAAAAACAGTCTTCGTTACTTTGAAGGTGTCCCCTTACAGGTGTCTGCTCGGAGCTTGTGTCTACTCTTCATGACCAATGGCGACTCACCTTTTGCTGTTCCCGCTTCCATGTTGGGGGCTTGCTGATCTGCTCATTCCTCACTTCAGGCTGCCATCAGTACTTTTTCTAGACTGAGTGTCTTTTAAATAAGTCCGACAAACAACTATCAATGCCTCTGAGGCGCACGGCTTCTTCATCCTTAAATTCTCTAAATTTGCAATGTTTGATGAGCACATCAAGTCTTTCAACAAACTCATCCAACATCTCACCAACTTCTTCTCCCTATTGATTGAAAATGTATCTTTCATAGTCGACGTACAGCATTGATTAAACTTAGCTCCTAAAGCTTTCTTGATTTGACGGTATGACATTGTCTCAGTTTGTGACTTTGTTCACTCCATCACCAGTGAGATTCTTCAAGTATTTAATGATTTTCTCATCATTTACATCATTTACTTCTTCCATCGCATCTTTGAAATCATCGAAAGTCTTGATCCATGTGGTCCATCTGGCACTGATATTCTGCTTTTTGGCACTATTGAATGGTGGTGGAGGTTTAAAAAATGCAGCAACACCATACGCAATATTGTTTGTGGCAGCTACAGGGAGCCTTGCTATCTTGAAGAACTTTTGAGCTGTGTTGAAGGCCACCGGCTGCTGACTTACCCTTTCTTCAGCTGCTTCTCTGGGGACAAACAACCTTGCAAGCACTATCGCTGTGTTTGAACTTGAGTCACTTCAGCAGATTTTGAGCTCGTGATGCCGGTGAGTAATGTTCACTACTCGTATCTGGTTGAAGCTGCCTTCCAGGTTTATATCTTGTTGTTGCTGCCTTTTATGTTATATCTGGTTGTTACTGCCTTTAGTGTGAGTAATGGTATGAATGATGGCTTGATGTTATGGTGCAACACCATATTCTCTCAGCCTCACCAATGAGTCCATGGTGCTCCTCTGGTAGGCCTTCAACTCCTGCACGAGGCCTCGTATGGACTAGAGTAGATCTTGCACTCCACTTATGTCAGCTTCAGGCTTCTTTGAACTGGCTGTGGGTGCATGTTTCATGCAAGAGCCGTTTGCTATATCCTTGCAAACTCTCAGGGAGAGCAGTCTTGTTTCACGTATCCCATTCTTATCACCAGTTGTGGTGTCCTCCCCAGTTAATGTCTTTATACATCAGCGTACAACATTCAACTGACTTTTCAAGCTCTCATAAAATTTAAAGACCACACCTTAATACCTCTCTGATTAATTATGTAATCCCTTCCTTGATTCCACTCTGGCCACAGGGTCCTAGTGCTCCCAGTCCTAAGACACTGCAAGTGATACAGCAGGCCTAAGTAGCCCTATTTCAGTGACCGAGCGACCTGCTTGTTGTGCCAGTGGGTGCAGTGTGATGTACAGCTCAAACGACCTACTTTTTTTAGCAGGCTGGGAGTCTGCCAGAGACATCTTTAGGATTTTGGGGGACCCGGGCCAAATATATTTTGGGGCACCCCGCTCAAAACAAATCTGAACTTTTTATCCATTTTCAGCTCATTCACACTCTTGGTGACTTTAGCTGCCTCGTTTACAACCCTCTCCTTGGACGTCCTACATCTGAGCCCAACCCTAGAGCAAACAGTATCTCTCTGGCTGGCCAGCATCAGAGCAAATATCAGCAGCCTAAACAAGCCTGCCAGAGTTTTACAGTGGACTAGTGTCTAAACTTTGGGCCTGTGCCTATGTAGAGTGGGGTATTTTGTTCAGTAAATTCCAGTCCCTGCTCATGATCTAGTCTGTCCAAGCCATTTGGGCATATGGAGCCACATGAACGTACTTTTTTTCTCATCGCAAATGGCCCGATTTGCAGAATGAAGCCGTTTGCGATGAGAAAAATGCTTTTTGGTATGTACAGACCCATTTTTGCGATTCGGTAATCTATTTACCGAATCGCAAAAAGGGTTAACAAGTCACAATTAGGAAGGAGCCTTCCCTTCCTAATTGCGAGTCGCAGTCCGATGTACGATTGTTTTGTGATCGTGAATGCGGTCACAAAACAATCGTAGTTAGCACCAGTTTCAAACTGGTGCTAACCCATTAGTAAACGGGAAGGGGTCGCCATGGGACGAGTAAAGTACACTGTTGTACATCTGGTTTTTCGACTCGCAGTTTGCGAGTCGCAAAACCGAATCTTTGTACATGTGGCCCATGGTGCTGATTAATGCTTTTGTTTACTGCACTTTCTGTGCTGTGAGCAACAGGTACTTGGAGTCAGGAGCCAGCCAGCTGTTATCGCACTGCCTGGAAGCAGCAGCTCCACAAGGACATTGCAGTCACAGAGGGAACACACAATGGCAATCTTTACTTCACAGTTACACATGCTGAATATAGTTAAAGGCCTGTGCAGCACTGCTAGCTATGCACTTAGAAGGTTAGAGTGATTACTGAATCAAACCAGAATCAAAAAGGTATATTGTTTGCCTCTTTGTATCTTTCAGTTAAAGTTCAGACTGACCAGGCAGTCTGGGCAGGTTAAAAAACCTGGGGCCAGATGTAGCAACCCTTTTGCGAGTCGCAAACGGCGAAAATCGCTGTTTGCGACTCGCAAACGTGGGTTTGCAATTCACAAATGCATATTGCGAGTCGTTACTGACTCGCAATATGCATTTGCGACTCGCAAATAGGAAGGGGTGTTCCCTTCCTATTTGCGAGTCGGAGTGGTATGCAACTCCATTTGCGACCACGTACGCGGTCGCAAATGGAGTCGCAGTTACCATCCACTTGAAGTGGATGGTAACCCACTCGCAAACGGGAAGGGGTCCCCATGGGACCCCTTCCCCTTTGTGACTGGACCCCATATTATTTTTTCAGGGCAGGGAGTGGTCCAAGGTACCACTCCCTGCCCTGAAAAATCCGAAACTAAAGGTTTCGTTTTTTTTTGTAGTGCAGCTTGCTTTCCCTTAGGGAAAACGGGCTACACTTCAAAAAAAAAAAACCTGCTTTATTGAACAGCAGGTCGCTAACATGGAGGCCTGCTGATGTCAGCAGGCCTCCATGTTAGCGAGTGCCTATACTCGCAATGGGGCCGCAATTTGCGACCCACCTCATGAATATTCATGAGGTGGGTCATTGCGACCCCATTGCGAGTTGCAGTCGGTGTCTGAGTCACCGTACTGCATAGCAATTTGCGACTTGCAAATTGCGAGTCGCAGGGACTCGCAATTTGCAAGTTGCAAATTGCATTTTTGCTACATCTGGCCCCTGGTTGTTTTAAAACTCTAGACAGTGTGGGTCTGTCCAGAAAGGTTCATGAGGGAGCCTCTTTAAAAGTTGGGGCCCAGGGCCAGAGCCTACTTTGCCCATGCCTTAAAATGTTTCTGATTTTTTCAGTGTATTGGGCCCATGTTTGAGGTAAATGCTGTTTCGCCTGGTTTCTGCAGTGCTCTAGGACCCCATCTAGGAACTGAGGGGGCTCGAAATGTTAAGTGTGCTTGTGACCCGCATCTATATTTTTAATTAAGCTCCAGCCCATGCACTAGATTGGGGATTATGCATTGTACCTAGTTAGATGTTCCTTCTTCTCCCTTGGATAGACAACAGGAACATAAGTCATTGGGATATGAAATAAGAGTTGGCTTTCTTACAGTATGCAGTCTTGCTATTTTGATTTGAATCAGCAATTATAGAAAAAGGAGTGACTTTTTTTGTTTTAAAGAGAGACTTTGACTGCCATTGTCAGTTGCCTGTTGCCTGAGTCTTTTGTGGCAGGAATTAAGGCCTAATATTTATTTCTATGTAAAATGTAATTCCTGTCTGTGTTGGTCCTTTCTTAGATTTTCACTAGTGGGTGCTGCAATGTTGGGAAAGTTCCATATTGGGAAAGTTCCATATATAGTTCAGCTGTAAACCTTTGGATCCGTGCTGTAAGGCATGTTATTACCTATTATTTTCTCTGAACCAAAAGCTGTTTGTATTCTCTTTATCAGTCTTGCCTTCGGTTTGGGAGTGTTTGACAGTCAAGAACGAAGGGCACACAGCTGCAGAAGAAACACAGGTTCTCATTTACGAGATCCTTCATCCACCAGAGTGTCACCTTTAGCGACTCTCAGGTGGTGATGTGCCCTGTTCCATATCTACAAGGTGGCGTTATGCGACCTTGTAAATTTGGGTCACCCCAAAGCAGTTCTCTGTGGCAAAGGGGCATGCAATGGGTGTTGCTGTTAGCGTACCCACACAACAACCATTGCTTTTTAATGCTGCCTCAGATTTGCAAGAAATCTTAAACCTGAGGCAGCGCAAAAAACTAACACCTCCCCAGGGGTGGTGTTAGAGTGGGGCAATTAGGAGAAATGCTTTTATTTCTCCTCATTTTTTGCTCTTTCAAGGTGTGCTGCTTTCTGCAGCACATATAGAAGGAGCAAATCGCTTTTAATGGGTGTTTATGTGCAGGAAGGTTCCCCTTCCTGCACATAAACAATCACCCTTGCAATACAGGGATCCTTGCGCCATGCTCATGGGTGGGATGCGTTAGTGTTAGGCAGCTGATTTAGCGCCGGCGCAAGGGAAAATGCAGGGATGCGCCACATTCTTGTAAATACGGCACATCCCTGCATTTTGAAAATTATGCAGCTCGGCGCAGCAGTATGTCTTGCGCTACCTTGCTGCACCATTTCCTACTAAATGAGACTCATAATGTTCTCAGGATTGTTTCTATCATAAAAGAAAGAAAAATATATTGTAGAGCAAGGCCTTAAATATGTTCCTAAAGTAATGGTTAAGCTATCAAATCCAGGGGTTACTGAAACTAGAATGGAAGGAACCAGACCGTGAAAGATAAATTTATATGTGAATAAATCTACACATGTAAATGTATTCTTACACTTTGGAGTAAATGCACTACTTTTGGCTATTGACCATTTTTAACAGCAAATGTATTCCAAAGTGTAGCCTTACATGTCTGTAGCTCTTAGAATCATGAGTGAAGCCAAATTTACAACTGTAAAGTTACTACTGGTAACTTTTCACACATAGGCAGGGATATCTGTCATTGTGGTGGAGATCTATACCACCATGGTGGACATCTCCACCACAATAAAATTTAAATTTGAATAAATTAAAATAATTTTTTTACATGTGTACAAATGATGGTAGAGCACATCTCCCTTGACCGGCCACCTTCCCATTCCTTTGGGTCCCAGCCCACCAGCATTCTCAACAATTCTCCTGCTGGGCACAACAGTAGTCCCTACTCGATGCAGGGACTACCCATGACCCAATCCTACATGTTTATTCCCACTATTCGCCACTACATGATCTATTTGTACGATTAGACCACTTTCTTTGCTCCCAGACTTTGATCCCCCAGCTGACCTATTCCGACTATCTGGGTCACGTCTTATCTGTTCACACAACACATGTTATAGATTTTGAATGGGTCACCTCACAACGGCTGGTTCCCACCTGGATGCTCCCAAAGCCAACACTAGATAACCCGGCTTTTTGTGATATCCACCAAAAACACATCTCCCAGTACTTTGAGGAAAACCACAACACTGCAACTGCCCACACCATTGAGTGGTACTCTTTTAAGGTGGTTTCTAGAGGCCTTTGCCAACAAAACTTAGCAGGGGTTTGCGGAGAAGTCGGTTAGGCCCTTTGGGATGCAGATGCGGATATGTCTGCTTTAGACAATTGCCCGCCCTCTCTGGAGATACAGAGCGTTGCTCCATAACGGTTGGTAAAAAATTCAGGCTACACTGGTGGAACACCTCCGCTGGTATAACTGCACAGAATACACAGCCCAACTGCACTTCACGGATGGCCACCTACTAGTGTGGCTGACCCACCAGGAAACCCAAACACCCCATTACCAAAAGCAATTCAGACACAAGTCCAATCCTAGAAAACGAATCCACTATATTACAAGTATTCAGCTCCTACTACTCAGCATTGTATAGTGAACCTCCAATCATACCCCTTGAGGTAATCAGGAGCTTCTTAAGCTGCCTCCCCTTACCATCCATTAGTGCTCAAGAGCGAGAGGAATTGGAGAGTAATTGGATGAATTAAACACTGTTGCTGAGGTTAAGAAGGCAATACATGACCTAGCTTGTAATAATACCCCAATGCTGTATGGGCTCCCCATAGAATACTATGACTGTTTTTCTCCAGCCTTGGCCCCCACCTAGTAATATTTATAATGAGCACTCACAATGAGCTCGCTCCCAGCCTCCCTCCAGGAGTCCCTTCTTATACCGATGCAGAAACCAGACAGAGATCCCACAGCACGTCAAATAATATTAGACGTCTCTTCCATGTGATGGATCATGCCTCCCTACGATACCCAGTAGCAGCATGTTTCAAATTAAATCTTGAAAAGGCCTTTGATTCCCTATCCTGGAATTATCTCTTCGAAGTCCTATAGGTGTTGAGTTTAGGCCAGTGCTTGCTAGACGAAATTGCTATACACTAACTGATACTCCAGGGTATACATTGGCCATCTGATCTCATCCCCTTTTCCCATAAACCAGGGAAAACGTAAGTGGTGCCCTCTCTCCCGAATTCTCCTTTCCACAGCAATGGAACCCTTGGCTTACCGCCTTCTTCGAGAAGACCAAAAATGAGGGATCCCCTTGGACGACCTCACACATGCTTCATACCTTTATGTGGATGACCTCCTCCTACACATTGGAACTTATCCATAGACATGGTTCCAATTTTGGCCTTTAAGTCAAATGGGAGAAATCAAGCACCTTCCTCTTCCGGCAAGATGCACAACCCCTAACTGATGACCCTCATGTGCAATACCCCACTGGCTGGGAAATCGGTGGCAGTCTGGTACCATTCCCAAATGGACCTATTTGAGGGCAATCCGAAATTAGCTTTTACAGCCATCAAATTCCAAATGTTGTTCTGGCAGTGGCTACCCCTGGCCCTGACAGGAAGAATAGCACTCTCCAAAATAATAGCCCCCCACCTCTTATACTACTTTGCCACTTTGCAAACATACCCTTGTCCCTCACAGATGTTTCTTCCAGACTTAGACCAACTCCTGGGAGATCTCTTGTGGGATGGAGGGAGGAGAAGGGTATCTCTCCATATCCTCCAGCTGCTGATGGTGTTGTGTAGCCATTTTAGTTACAGCTCCATGCTTGTTAGTTTAATACATTAGGCCACTGTGCACCTTAGCCTAGATATATTTTAATCAGCTTTGCATTGTTATTTTTACAATAACCAGTTTTACGGTCTTGTTTAAATTACTTCTATCTAACTGTTTTGCTTAGCCCAGCACTGTGTTCTCAAACAACACATTCTTGATCACTCTGTGCTTCAGTCAAGGCTACAGTTTGGTACATTGCCGGTGAAAGTGGTAGAAGTTTAGTCTCCAACATTCGTAGAAAATACACATCCTTGCGTAGGGACATTTTCTTAGAACATCAGCTGTGTTATTATAAAAACACTTTCTAGTCCCATTACACGTCAAGAGGGAGATTCCAGCCAGGGAACCACAACTGTACGCTGAATACTTCGCTGCAGATGCTAACGCAGACCACAGGCCTTTGCTCAGGTATGAGGGTTGATGTCCTCCCGGGGGAACCTGAAAGGGCAGGATTAGAGCTTAACATGCCGTGCTCAAAATATGATTTAGATAGAGAATAGTCCATCAATTCTAGTGGCAATATGATAGCATTATTCTTATGCTTCACTCTCATCATCACCATTTTAATATTGTTGTGTTGTGTTGTTCTGGTTATTGCAGCTCACGCTTTGCTATCTAAAATGCAGTAGTATATTAAACCAATCTTTAAAGCTTATACTGCTTTTATTGTCATTTATATATGAGACCGAATTGTGAATGAGAGAACCAGATTCGACCTGAGTGACCACGACTTCCCTGAGAAGTATGATATGTCATGCGCTCAGCTGCCCATTGATCTCTACCTTTCGGGTGAGATGATGCACTGCTAGTTAGCTGGAGCAAAACCCAGATTTGGAGCGACAGGTGTCACCCACCGTGGGTCAGACTCAGTCTCCCACACTGTGGACGATCTTGCTGCTCAAAATCCAGTAGTCTCATTAGAATAATGGGAGCCTACGCGACAGTGGGACAAGTAGGAATCGTGGCACCAAACTTAGAAAATTAATACCTAGCAGCATAGCTCCAAAGGTTTCCCAATGGCTGGCGGGCATTTCCCCTTTATGAGACAAGCAAGGGAGAGGGTCCGCTCCCTACAAATTTAATACGCCAACTCCTCCATTCAAGTGTTAAATTACACAGCTCATGGTCCTTGCTCGGTTGGGTCACCCATAAATGCCTCGTGAGGGCCTTTCAGCTGATATGAAAGGTAACCCACTACTTTCCAATCATCCCCCTTTAGGGCCTAACAGGACCCCTGGGCCCTTTTATAGCTGATCAGTTAATTGAATGGCACGCCCACTCCTTGGACGCAGTGGGCGACCTCTTTTAAGAAGCACAACTCCTCACATTTGACCAGCTCTGCCAAGACCATAACCTCCCTCCAGGTCAGTTCCTCACACATGGGCAGCTACAGATGGCTCTTCATTCAATCTTGGGCACACTAGACACAGAACCACCCATGCAGTTATGCATTCGCTATATCTCATGGGAGATGGACGACACCTCAACACATGACTATATAAAGTCATTAGAGACCACACAACTACCGCACTAACCCAACACTGGCACCTCTGGTAGGAAGACCTGGCGAGACCCCTACATGATACAGAGTGGAACAGAGCTTTGGAGTCCCCACCAACTGTCTCCAGAAATGCCCGTTTTAAAAATATCTAATACATGATACTTCACAGGGCCTACCTCTCACCCTCACAACTAAATTGCATGTTCCACGTAGCACCTCTAACCTGCCCCAGATGTTCCTCCCTGACGGCCAACTTCCAACCCATACTCTGGTCTTGCCCGAACATAGGAAACTATTGGCGCCCCATCCATACAACACTAGCGCGACAGCAACAGAAGTCACTACACTGAACTCCTGGGAGGACACAGCCCTAGGCATTTACGCTCGGTGCAAAAACCAAAAGGTGTGAGAGAGCTTTGCCGACCTTGCACTCCTATTGGCCAGGCATCTTCTTACTATGCACTGCAAAGTACACCGGCCTACAGCACTTCCCCTGTGGTGTAAGGCATTGCTGTGCTGGGGAGAAGTCAAAAGCTCAGTGATATACTTAGAGGAAGACTGCTGCATATGGCAATGCCCTATAGTTGCTGCCTGGGACACCATTCTCATGGAATTCAAGGAGTCAACCGAAGAGGCCCCCTCCACATCTCCCTAAACTCCATTGACACAAGGCCCTCTGCCCCTGGTACACCATAAAAGTAGGTTTGGGTGTAAAACTATGCTCCGTTCGCAGAGTTTGCAGAATTTGGCAACTTCAACTTCCGTGGAGAATGCGGAGTTACCAATAAACTCCACTGCCCGTGACAGAGCAGAGTTCTTTTTCCATTGGCATGCTCTTGATGTCATTTTGTTGGAGGCACAACAATAGATGTGCCGGGCACTTGTGAGCTCAAATTAGATTTTCTACCCACCTGCAAGTTTTTGCAAGATTTTGCGGCCGCAACAACAACTTCAGGTGCTTCTTTTGTGTCGTAGGTGAGCACAGCTGCAGCCTGGTGAAGGTCAAACAGCTACATCTCCTCAAAAAGACAATTTGGAGTTAAAAACCTTCTCTAATGGAACATTCTTGTTGTTTTTTTGTGCGAGGAGTACTTTTTTAATTTACCTTTTCAACAACAATAAGTGCCCCAGAGACTCCAACATTTTGTTTCCTGTCTAGCAGGTTCCTCTCAGTGCATTGTCCATCTCCTAGTCACTGTTATATGGAATTTGAGCTGGAAGGATCACTGTCTTTGTCTCTTGGATATTTCACTGGATTAACTTAAGGACTTTGTATTTGAGATTTCACAGGTAAGTTAAAAAACTCTTGTATGATGTTGTACAACTTGTTTTTTGATAGAGGGCATGCACCAGGATTTATTTGTACTTTTATTCGATTTTTAAAATTTATTGTGGTGGGTGGCATGCAGTTTCAGTAGGGGCCTAGTTGTTGTTTTACTTGTAATTTTTCTTCTTTAAAGGAAACATGTTGCACAGTTCAGTACATTTTCTCCATGTTTTGTATTAAAGTTGCAATATTCATTTAATTCACTATATGGCCTAGTCTTCTAATGGACCTTCCAGCTGAGGGCCGAGTAGTACCAGTCATGGCTGCATGATGAAACAACTGTTTATGTGGCGTCTGTTGAAGTGAAACATCATTTAGACCATAGATGGCATTGGATAAAATAATTAAATTGCACAATGTTGTTTGGGATTATTTCATGTTTTTTCTTCAAACAGTGCATGGTGGGGTAAAGTAGTTGATGCTTTTGTAAGATGTGTGTTGTTGTAGTAAAATGTACTTTATTAGCCCATTTAAGTTTTGTTTTTTGAATTGCTGACAATGCTATTTTGTTTGCCTGTGTAAAAAATGCCTTCTTTGTCTGGCCAGTGCGTGAGTGTGTTCGCCACAAGATACCATTTGTCTTTGATCCCCATGCCATGTGGCCAGTGGTCCTTTTTGTAGAGCCAATTATAGGTTTATATGTGTTATTTGTTTTCCATTTATCCTGCTTGTTGTTTGACCACTTAGCGGGCCAGCATTTTGTTTAGGCAGCCAGTGTGCTATTGCCATAGGTCTGCATATGTTCTTTACTGTTGTGGCCATGCCTCCTTGCTGGTTGTTGTTGCTGTTTGACCATGTGGCTGGTGGGCATTTTGTGTATGCACCCAGTGTGCTTTTAGGCCTGCATGTGTTCTTTGTGGCGGCAATGTCTCCTTTCCGATTGTTATTGTTGCTGTTTGACAATGTGGCTGGTGGCCATGTTATCTAGGCAGCCATTGTGCTTTTACGCCTGCATGTGTTCTTTGTTGTGGCCATGCCTCCTTGCTGGTTGTTGTTTTTGCTGTTTGACCATGTGGCTGGTAGCCATTTTGTGTAGGCAGCCAGTGTACTTTTAGGCCTACAGGTGTTCTTTGTTGTGACCATGCCTCTTTGAGGTTGTTGTCTGACCATGTGGCTGGCGTCCATTTTGTGTGTTATGCTTGAGGCCTAGTAGCTTACTGCTCATACTAAATGTACTACATGAACACTGTTTTATATTATATACTTTTTTGTGTTTTTCACCTGCACCACTTCTTACCTCCCAAATCTCAGTGGTTTCTCCTGGTAGTCCCCTTTCTCTAGAATATCAGCAATTATATTTTTTAATTTTTATTTTTAAAAATATTTTTTCAGAAACTTTTTTATTTACTTAATAATAATGAATAATTAATTTACTCAATTGTTTTTTCAATATTTAGTTTTTTTAATTTTTTTAATTAATTTTTTAATTAAAAAAATGAACATTTTTATTTCATACTTTATTTTTCTTAATGTTTTTATTTTTTTTATTTCCCCATCAGCCCCATGTCTTCTATAGGCGCACAGCTGCACAACATTTTCTAAGGATTATTCCATTGTCACCAGCACCTCCTTGAGTGGCACATGCCAACTGGGTGTACATAAAGCCAACAGTTACATCTGTATGTTGTAGTTGTTGCTTTTTCTGATCCTCCACAAATATACATGATGATGAAATGTTATCTCTGTATGGTTTTACGAATGTACACACTGCATTTTTAATTATTTATAATTTAAATAACCACTAAATAATATTGTTTGTACCACTAATTCAACTGCAACAATGGCACTTTTCACAGATGTTCTTCCTGCATGTTTGCTTTTAGGTGCACAAGAGAAGAGAAAGAGACATCAACCACAGTACTGTAGTGTGGTTAGTTTTACGTATATTTTGCGCATTAGCTTCAGGCTTTAGGCCTTTCTGCACTTTGTCCTGAATGTATTTTATTCATTTGCTGACAGCTTAGAGCCTCTGTGAACTTTGCTCTAAATGCTTTTTATTAGGCTTCGTACTGTTATTTTACAAAATGGCCAGTTCTACGGTGTTGTTTTTTATTCATATCACACTGTTTTGCCTACTTCAGCACTGGAGTTCTTCATAACATATTCACTCTGTGCTTTAGTCAAGGATACAGTCTGGTACATTGCCGATAGACGTGGTAGGAGTTTAGATTTGGCATTCCTGCGTAGGGACATTTTGTGATCACAATGACATGTTAGTTATAAAAACACTTCCTTGTCCCAATACACGGAAGAGGGAGATTCTGACCAGGGAACCACAACTAGACGCTGACTGCCTCGTTGCAGATGCTGAACCAGATCACAGGCCTTTGCTCAGGTATGACGGCTTATGTCTCCCTTTTGATTCGGAAAGGCAAGCTAGAAGCTTAACATGCTGTGCTCTAAATAGAACAAGCAGAGGGAGAGTAGAAACTGATAGGCAATATGATTGCTTTGTTCTTATGTTTTACTCTCCTGGTGACTATTTCAATCCTACTATGTTGTATCGTTCTGGTTATTGCGGCTCACGCCTTAATATCTAAAATACAGTTGTTTAATTAAAACATTATATAAAACTTATACTGTCTTTGTCATTTGTATATGAGACCATATTGTAAATGAGAGAGTTGGTTTGGATCTGAGTGACCACGACTTCCCTGAGAAGTTCCAAAGATGTCATGCGCTCGGCTGCCCAATCATCTCTTCCCCATGGGAGAAATGAGGCACTGCTAGTTAGCCAGAGCAAAAACCGGATTTAGGGTGAGAGAGTTCTTTACACGTGGGTCAGACTCAGTCCCCCACACCGTTATCGATCCTGCTGCCTAGAAATCCAGTAGTCTCATTTAGGATAATGAGAGCCTACGCGACATGGCGCCGCCAACGATTGGTCTGGCTCTAATATTTAGGTCCGACTGACTCTCTCGGTCTCATATATATTTTGACTCCTCGGTTCCGTATGCGGAGACGTCCGTGGGGCTGAGGGTTTCCGCCACCACGGGATAGGTACATCCTATTGCTTAGTGGGTGGTTGTTCAAGCTTGAACTTTGAAAGGAAAAACTCCGATATTGGTGTGCCTTCTCTGACCTAGGGCTATTATTTTTTTTTTTTTAACAAATGGCGAATCCAGTAGTAGTAAATATAGCGCTTAATATGCGACATCCGCACACATGTCATCTGATAGCACATGGACTGACAGTCCAGGGGGGTCCGGTCACTTTTGTGGTGGACGCCCATGCAGCCTATAGAACAGAACTTTTTTATTCTTGGGTCGTATTTCCAGCAGTAGATAGGGGTACAAATAATTTTCACAAATATACTGTTGCGAATGCCCCTGGACAATACAGGGCTTATGCATATTTAGAAATACCTTTATCTTATCAAGAACACCATAATTGGCTTGATGGCACCCTCCCACACACAGTAGCACAAGTACGGTTAGGTCCGTTGAGTAATGATGGTCCGACCTGGCCTTTATTGGCTACTTACAAACCATATCCTGCGGTTGCAAATTTGGCAGTGGCTGAAGTGCGTCGTTTATATATAGACTTAACTACAACGTACAGAAGACTAGTTCAGTTTGTGATGCAGACATTAAATACTAATGCAGCGCGTGCTGCTCCGGTGTACCCACAAGCAGTGGTACCAGGAATCAATCCGGCCACTGTACACTCAGTTATGGGCAAAGTACCGGCTAAACGTGAGGAGACTCCATTTTGGCTGGCGCAAAAGATTAATACGCTGGAAGCAGTATTTCCCCATACGGGACCTCAGGATAAACATAGAATTTTGACGATGTGTTTGCCGTATGGGATGGTTCCTCCGGTGGACCTTTGTAATACTTGGGGCATGGTGTTTGCCGCGCTCTACACTACAGCACACGGTACACCGACTTTGGCTAATTTACCGGAAGTGCTTAAACAAATTCAAGATGAATATGGGGCTGCCCCTGCCTTAGATTTGGGCATGCAATTGATGGGCAATTTTGACGCAGTTTCTTCTATTATTTTGAGTAATCTCAAGGGGGAGGCTGTAGCACTAGCTGTGCGAATGCGTCTTTGGGACGTTCCGCAGATTAATAAGGAGCGGGAACTTCCGAGAATTATAGCAGAAACATATTCTAGTATTGGTCGTGATAGCCTAGGGGCTAGACCGCAGCAACCACAATTGCAGAGTAAAAATGATAAAGATAATGCTAAGCAACAGCAACCTGAGGGTGCAAAAAAGCGCTGGGAAAAGAAACAGCAAACACCTAAAAAAGATGGGGGACAGTCTCCGCAACCGGAGACCCCGCAGAATAGGTATAATCTCAGAAATAGGGATAATTTGAAGACGCCTGATCGATATCAATATACTAATACACGCCAATCTCGTTCCTTTCAGGACTCCTCTGAGAAGAGAATTGAGAGAGGTGGGCGGTCAGAGCGGAGGACGGAGTACGTGAAACCGAGACAGGATTCACAACGCTCAGCGGAGGTTTCTGTTAAACAAGAAAAGAAACCGCTGCAACAAAAACAACAATTTAAAAAGAAAAAAGTGGCAGCAGTCTCTGTTAGACATGCCGCTCAAGAAGAGAGTTCTCTTGACGAACAAGAAATGGGCATTAGCACTGTTAGACAGCGCGGCAGAGGTCACAATAGTTCGCCGGAATCTTCTAGAGCATCTGGAGGTGAAAGCAACTGATGACTTCATACAAGTCGAAACGGCGGATATGCGGGTCTCTGATCCTGATCGAGTATATCTAGTGACTCTACGATTAGAAGGGGACATTGACCGCATTGTACACGCCATCTTTTGGGACCATGTGGTAAAATAATATGATGTTCTATTGGCTGAACAAGATTGGCCACCTGACTTTGTTCGCGACTGTCCGGTTGGGGAGGAGGTTATTACACCTTCCTTCTCACCACTTGTTCCGAGAGAACTAGCGGAGTCCTATAGTAAATCATGGGCTCTTGCACAAGCCCCCACCCTATATAGAAATAATGTGGGGTGGGATAAACAATCACCTTATCATGTCATTCCAATAAAGGGCGAACCTCAGCCACAGCCGCAGTATCCTATTAAATTTGAGGCAAGGGCATCGGTTAGGAAAATTCTTACACAATTGGAATACCAGGGTGTCATAGAACCCTGTGTATCGCCCATGAATAATCCCTTGTTTCCGGTTGTTAAACCGGACCATTCACATAGGATAGTGGTGGATTACAGACATTTGAATAGTCATACACGCACATATGCAATACAGAATTCACATAGCACAGCGCTTATGAATAATATAGTGCGCAAGAAATACAAAACAACATTGGATATCTCAAATAGATTTTTCGGCCAGAATATAGCGCCCGAAAGTCAGGACTATACCAGTTTCAGTGCGTTTGGCTCTCAGAAAAAAATTTGTCGTTTTCCTCAGGGATATAAAAATAGCCCAGGACTGTTTTCGGCTCGTGTGACTGAAATGCTACACGAGTTGGACTCTGAAGCATTATCATATGTTAATGACATATTTGACAGACAATGAGATTCTGCAACATCTAAGGTGCGTATCGCGCATTGTTGTGGGATTTGCTGATATTGGCTATAAGTTTAATTTTAAGAAATCAAAGATTGCCTTCCTCAGCGTCATTTTCCTGGCAAATTAGTTATCGAGTGAGGGCAAGAGCCTAGCACCACATTTTTTGGAGAAATGTGCTTTACTGCAGCCTCCTAATATGGTTCGGAAGCTCCAGTCATTGTTGGGGTTTCTGAATTTTGGCAGAACTTACATTCCTGAATATGCTACGCGTATAAAACCCTTGTACGAGCTGATTCGCCCAAATTTTTCGAGTAAATTTTGGACGATTGAGCATACACACATACTGCGAGAGTTACAGAATGATCTCTTAGCAGTTAAACACTTACACACACGGGACAATAAGACACATTTAGTCATCAGGGTGATACCTGGGGCTGTTGGGTTTACGTATGTCACCTTTAATGAGGGTGAGAAAGTCCCGATAGCATACAAGTCCCACTTGTATTCTGCTGCAGAACAACGATTTGCACAGACTGAGAAAATACTCACTGCAGTACAGATGGCTGTGATCAAAGAAAGACCGCTTGCCCAGGGCCAACGCATCATTGTCGTTTCCCCGATTCCGGCCTTAGAGGCTGTTACAAAAGCGAGTGTTCCTAATTCGAAAGCTTTACACCCGCGATGGATACAATGGGCTACGTCTTTGACAGCCACTGATGTGGATTACATATTTGACCATAAACTGCAGACTCAAGAATTTCTTCAATATGAAATAGAGTACCCAGTTCCTGCTGGCACATTGCCTATTGACCAATATCAAGTGGTCATGTATACCGATGGCTCTGCGCAACCAGCGGTTGGGACTAAACAACAGTATTCTGCTGCCTGTGCGGTGGTGAGTGGAACTATGGAGGGGGAAGTGTTCTGCCCCCGACATACTTATACTAAAACCTTGGGAGATTGCACGGCACAGCTGGCTGAGCTCAAAGCTCTATTGTTAGCATTGGAGCACGCAGATCCGACGATTTTGACCTTGCTGGTCTGTGACTCCTACTACTGTGTTCAGTCTTTCAATGAATATCTGCACTATTGGAAGTTGAATGGGTTCAGAGATTCTAAAGGCAACACCATTAAACATAAATTGTTGTGGGGTAAGGTTGCGGATCTGAAAGAAACGCTTCCTAAGGTCCATGTTGTGCATACACTTGGACATCAGCGCGTTGGGATACACGTTGCTGGGAATACTTTGGCTGATGAAGCTGCAAAGTCGGCAGTGGCTGTCGCCACTGTAGCCGCAGTGACTCGTTCGAGTTCCAAACCAGACACAGAGATATCAGCTGCCATAAAAGCTACGGCTGATGGCACGCCGTTTCCTAAAGGATTTCCTTCTAAGTATAGTTATTGCTTGAGTAGTGCGCTACATGCTGTTGTTAATATTCCAGGCATTGGTGTACGTGAAATACCCAATAAACTTGAGAGACCTCGATTAATTTCTGCAGCACATGAAGGGGTGGCATCTGCACATGCTGGTGTGGCTGCCACGATTTCACTTTTACAGGCTCGTTACTGGTGGCCTGGTCTCTATAAAGAGACAAAGCAGTATGTCCTTTGTTGTGACGTCTGTCAACAAATTAAAGCATCGTCGGCTAGACGCCCGCAGCAGACGCCCCTTCTGATTTCAAACAAACCGTTACAGTGTGTGTACCTGGACCATTGTGGTCCGCTGTCACCAGATAGTACATACAAATATATATTGGTTGCTGTAGATTCGTGCTCCAGATTTGTGTGGGTATGGCCACAACGCTCGGCTGACGCTCGGACTGTTATTAAAGATTTGCGTATCTTTGTCGATACATTTGCAGTTGCGGCTTTTCATTCGGACCAGGGCCCTGCTTTTGCCTCTAAGGCATTCAGGGACACCATGGCTTCGTTGGGGGTCCAGCTCCAATTCTCGTCTCCATTTCATCCCGAGGAAAATTCTGTCGTGGAGCGTTTAAATCGTGATTTAAAGCAATCCTTAACAGCCAGGGTTATAGGTACGGGTCGTAGTTGGCTAGCCCACCTGTATGGAGTACAGAGAGCACTTAATAACTTGCCTAGACGGTCACGGGGGGTCGTACTTCATATGAGTGCCTGTTTGGAAAACAAATGTATGTTCCTGATCTAGATGGTCCTGGTGTGGAGGCGGCAGATACGCCCTTTGACATAAATGATCGTGTCACTGTTTTGCAGGATTTACAACAATTCTGTGAAGATAACTCTTCTGCAAGTGCTGCCTCCTCAGGAATTAAGGATGAGCCAGTAACACCTACTGGTTGGATACCCAGGATTGGGGATCTAGTGCGTGAAAAGGTTGCAGTGAAGAAAGAATTTGGTCCTTCTTATCGAGCACCTGTCCCTGTGTTAAGGGTGAGCGGCACGAGAACTGTGATTTTACCGCCGCTGCAAGGGGCCAAAGGAAATCGCTTTGTTTCCATTGATAATGTCAAGTTACAACATGTGGCCGATTCTGCACAGCAGACCAAGAGGGACACCCAGTAGTTCCGGCATCCCTCTCACTACTGGGGAAGAAGTCCCTCTGCAGGTGATTTACACCGATGCTGTTTCCTCTCCGAGCTTGGGGAGGGTGGAAGATGATCTTGCGATTGTTCCACAGACAACGATTAATATGGAGTCTTTTGATCAAGTTGCTGTACGTTCTACTGATGTTTCTGAACATGTGGTTTATAGCGTGCCTAGGAGAGAGCCTCCATCTGCTTCTTTGTTCACAATTGCACCTTTTGCGAGAACTGCCTCTGGCTGCTTCAACGACGCTGATGAAGCAGTGTCCAGCTCTTCGTCGTCGATGTCTTCTGTCCGAGGTCCACGTAAGCTGCTGAGTTGGCTTAAACGTACACATTTTGTTTTTCCTTGGAACTATTTGTGGCTTTTTATGTCTGTAATGACTTTTTTTTTTTGGTTGGGATTTGTAGTTACTTTTTTTCTAGTAATACATGGTCATTTTCTTCCTGATCGATCAGACACTGAGCACGTGGAGACTGTGTTGAGACCACATTTTTCGTCTCATATGGTTCGAAGAGACTTGTCCAATGTGAACATTTCTGCAATACCAATTCCGGATGGGATTGTGTGGGATAAAGTAATGTTTGATATATAGGGTCCCACTGAATTGATTCAAATACCGTATGTCCTCAAGTTATCAATGAATGATATTGTTATACCAGGCATTGTTTCTGATGACTGGGATGTGAAGACAGTAGATTCTATGCTAACGGATTTGCAATATTATACTGTCTATGACGATGAAGATGCTTACCAATTTAGAGATAATAATGGTGACATGTTCTGCTACAACTATTATGGACACCACTTTATTCATAAAGCTAGTAGCCCTAAGTCCATATTTAATTATGTGCAATGGGAACATTGCTCGACTCCTCCACAAGGGAGTTCGAAAACATATTATGATATATTTGCATATTTTTCTGGGCATAATCAACGGGATGCTAAGTCTTACTATTTTAAAGTTACACCGTATTCTAATAAGCAACTGTTATTGACCGATACTAAATTATTGTATTCAAATTTGTTTGTATCTAAACTTTCGGTCGAGGGGTATGAATACTGGTTTAAATCTGTTGACTTGAAAAGTGTTTGGGGTACAAAACATTGGCAAATGCAAGGCAGGGATACATTATTTAGAGCATGTCTTATCCCTGTACAGATGATTTTCCTCAATGACACAGTACAACAGACTAGCTGTTTGGGCTTGGCGACGATTAGAGAGTTGAATTTACCTAGTATCCCTGTCCCTTCCGAATTAAACAACTGGCAGCACTATGTGAATGCTACTTTTAGTGAATTTACGCATTGGGTCCAGAATGGTACGCTTAACACTTCATCGTTACATCCGGGCGGGTGGTTATTGTGGCCTGTAGACACTAATCAGTGTCATCAACGTTTTGTTACCTCTTCAGGGGGGTTCAGGACTAGTAGGGCAGACCCTCGTTACATTTCACCAGAACATGCTGATATAATAACTACGTACAGCGTGGGGAAGCTTTGTCAACAATGGTTGAAGTACTCCACGCTGGATGCAGTTAAGTCACATCTCAAGTTACTGTCTAATGGTACTGATTTACAAGATTTTTTGTCGGGTCCCAAGGTGCCACAGAGGAAAAGGTTCTTATACGAAGTATATAATGAGATTTGGAAACTTTCACAACAGGAGGCTGCTGCCCGGTTGAGGCAGATTGATCAAGATAATCTGCTACAGGCTTTGTCTGTTGTTGATAATGGCATGCATACCCTTTCTGACCGTGTTTACACGATTGACAGCATTGTCTCCTCTGCTATTGACATTATTAAATCAGACATGTCTTCTTTATATCATGCGCAGAGTCAGACACGGTCCATCATGCAGCTGTGTTGGACTCTTCAGACCTTGAAGGCGGGTCGCGTTCCATGGCAGCACATTCGTGCCAAGGAGATCTTTATCTCCTTTAATTTGACTCGTCAACAACAGTTGATGGCTAAAAAGGAAGCAACATATGTTATGTTGAATATTGAGAAATTGGAAAAACTGCCTTTTACGGTGGCTGAGATTCCGTCAGCTGAATGGTTGATTCATGGGGTTATTAATTTGCCTATCTCCACTCTGCAATTTACTTCTTGTTTGAAGCACATTCCGGTGGGTAGATATGAACTATTGGGAGACAGTTACATACACGAGGTGTGGGAGCTTCCCTTTCAATACAGATGTGTTAATGGTTTGAGGGAGGTTTTTCCTAGCGGTAGCGAATGCGAAGCTTCTGTCAGCCATTCCATGGTTTGTAAACAGCTGTCCTTGCACGGAGCGTGTAACGCTTCGATTGCTAACTTAGCTTGGTATCTGAAGGGAGTTCCAGTCCCGGTAATTAAAAACACTTTCCAGGTGCTTTCTAACGGCAGTTACATTGTTCTTAGCAGCGAACGCTGCTGTGGCATGCGTGCAGGAATAGTTTACGTTGTCGTTGTCAACAAGGCCGTTACGTGCTGCGGGAATGTGTTGTTTCCCCCCACTCAAATTAGGGAGGTAGCGGACATCTGGCCTCATATTGCTACTTCCAAGGTTGATTTCGACAAGTTGAGTCGGCAGAAAGCTTTATTGTTTCAAAAGCATGTGGCCCTTACATCTGCTAGCGAGACCTACGCGCTTCAAGTGGCACGGTCATCGGCGGAGATACAGTCCCTTTTGAATACTAACTTTCCAAGTCACTTCGGTGAACTTGTGGGACGTATATTTAATGCATCCAGCACTGCTGGTATTGCTCATTTTTTCAAAGCCGTTGGTGTTGGTTTCGCTCACACTTTCTCTTCCATATTCGGTTTGATACCTTCGGCTATACACTCTATTTTCAGAAGCATTTTTTGGGGTTTCCCAATTACTTTGGCTTTATTGGCTGGAGTCTTGCTATTGTTGCTATTTTTTCGCAATGGCTGTCCCGCCACGACGAGATCCTATATTGCTGCTCCCGTCAGCGCAGCTGTGTCGTGAATGCATGATGCACCATTTTGGAGCTACACTCCTGGGTCATTTGGAGTGTGACTGGTCTCTGTCATTCAGACCAGTTTTGGAATGTGTGCAACCCGTGTTTCGGTGCCTTTGGTGCTCGTTTGAACATGCACTGGCTTTCTGTCTCTCACTGCAGCGCTCTCCAGTGGTCGATCCTGATCTGTTGATGTTCCCGATTAGGGCTCATTCCCAGACTTGTACACTACGATTGCGTTTGCTTCGTGAGGCGGTCTATGAGATTCCCTTCCTGGAGGAAGATGGTATTGTCTCTTTTATTGGCCCTGCATGGGGTGCCACCCTGGATGGTTTTGGGGCTTTGGAACACACCTGCTCCATGGTACTTTGTGGCGTGGATCTTCCGATATTAACATATATCGAAGTGGAGGAGCTCCTACTATCTAATGCTTCTGTCTGACAATTGGATTTTTTTCTTCGGCTAAATTGACACTATATTGAATTTGGCTTTATCGTCACATGTTTCCTAAATTTATGACTTTGTTGTCTTCTTACCTTGTCGAAGTATATATTGTTTATATTTTGGGGCATGTTTTTATGTTATTGGAACCACTTGCTACCGACAAGGGGAGGGTGTAGTGTGGTTAGTTTTACGTATATTTTGCGCATTAGCTTCAGGCTTTAGGCCTTTCTGCACTTTGTCCTGAATGTATTTTATTCATTTGCTGACAGCTTAGTGCCTCTGTGCACTTTGCTCTAAATGCTTTTTATTAGGCTTCGTACTGTTATTTTACAAAATGGCCAGTTCTACGGTGTTGTTTTTTATTCATATCACACTGTTTTGCCTACTTCAGCACTGGAGTTCTTCATAACATATTCACTCTGTGCTTTAGTCAAGGATACAGTCTGGTACATTGCCGATAGACGTGGTAGGAGTTTAGATCTGGCATTCCTGCGTAGGGACATTTTGTGATCACGATGACATGTTAGTTATAAAAACACTTCCTTGTCCTAATACACGGAAGAGGGAGATTCCGACCAGGGAACCAAAACTAGACGCTGACTGCCTCATTGCAGATGCTGAACCAGATCACAGGCTTTTGCTCAGGTATGAGGGCTTATGTCTCCCTTTTGATTCGGAAAGGCAAGCTAGAAGCTTAACATGCTGTGCTCTAAATAGAACAAGCAGAGGGAGAGTAGAAACTGATAGGCAATATGATAGCTTTGTTCTTATGTTTTACTCTCCTGGTGACTATTTCAATCCTACTATGTTGTATCGTTCTGGTTATTGCGGCTCACGCCTTAATATCTAAAATACAGTTGTTTTATTAAAACATTATATAAAACTTATACTGTCTTTGTCATTTGTATATGAGACCATATTGTAAATGAGAGAGTTGGTTTGGATCTGAGTGACCACGACTTCCCTGAGAAGTTCCAAAGATGTCATGCGCTCGGCTGCCCAATCATCTCTTCCCCATGGGAGAAATGAGGCACTGCTAGTTAGCCGGAGCAAAAACCGGATTTAGGGTGACAGAGTTCTTTACACGTGGGTCAGACTCAGTCTCCCACACCGTTATCGATCCTGCTGCCTAGAAATCCAATAGTCTCATTTAGGATAATGAGAGCCTACGCGACAGTACTACCAGACATAAGGCCTTTGCACGACTTGACACATTGTGCACATCTTGACACATGACCACACTGACAACATGGGCCTCTCTTCAGCTTGTGAAACTAAGTGCTACTGCCAACTGACAGCTTCAAGATGGCCCCAAAAAAGGTCCTACCACGAAAGCGGTCAGTGATAAGACATAGCTTCCCCCCGCTGGTATGTTGTCCCAGACCTTATTTGGGGACAAAAGGTGTCCTTGCCGTAATGGCCTAAAGGGAGCAAGCTGGGAGCAGCACTCCAGCATCAACCGCCTAACTCCAAACTAGGCCCAAGTCCAGGTCTGGCACAGAGACAGCCATTCTAATCACGGCAATGCCGATGAGTAGTGTTGTTTAATAGGACTTATCTCTTTCGCACAGTAGTACTCAATCAAAGTAGTACGCAATTTCCGGCTCTTGCCATAAACTCAGCTCAGTGGTCAACTGTTGCATCCAGCAATAGTAGTTCGTCTCAAAGTAAGAGCACATCAGGATATTGAGCTTCATGCTGAGGAAGTTGAAGAAGAACCTCTTTCACAAGCTCCACTGTCTTCCAGATCTCTGCCATCTTCTTCTTCAAGGTCCCCTTCTGATGATCAAGACTCCACTTTGATGCCACCTCAGTCTGAGATATGCCAGGAGAGACAAGGAGTGAAAAGGAAGGTTCTTTAAAGCCCTCGAGTTATGGATGAAGAAGAGGAGGATGATGAGTTTGACGACAAGCCAGTCATTATGGATGTTAGTACAGTGGAGCCTGATATTCCCCCACCTTCTTAACCTACTCTGAGGGATGTGGCACAGGTACCACCACCATCACGGCCAGTTTCCATATTTACAACAATGCCCACTGTGACCTACATCCACAGCCACCTCAGTAGAAGTAGGGACTGCAGAAAGGCAAAAGTCAAAAAACACCCACCTACTGCCACTTCTGACAATAGCAGTGTCACCAGTGTTATAAAGTTTACCTTCCCAGTTTGGTTCCTCTTTACGGTTAGTGAAAAGGAGCTGAAAATTGCAATATGCATCCATTTGTCAAGCAATTTTTAGTTGGGATAAGCCTGGTACAAACTACGGTACCGGAGGTCAAACAACCCATTTACGAAAACACCACACAATCCACTGGGAGGCACACCTTAGCAGCCAAAAACCTGCAAGTGGTGTTGCTGAAGGTGATGGGAGCAGAGAATCTCATCCGATCTTGGTGGAAGGTGAAGGTGAAGAAGAGGTTGACATTTTCGTTACACAAATCATCCCTGTCCCCAGCAGAGCAGTAGTATCATTGCCCACATCAGCAACATCACAATTGCACAAGACTCAGAGTCAGGTCAAAACACCAATGCAGGAACATACAGTGGCTGCCCCGCTGAGACACACATTGAGCCTACTACCACCTTCTGCTTTCAAGAAGTCGCCTGCATCAGTGGCACCGGTAAAGAAAGAAATCCAGGCTACTATTACTGGCATGTTTAGGCGCTACATCACAATGTGGTGAAATTTGTTGGAATAGCTTTGCAGAAGAGTGCTGTCCACAAAGACCACCTGACAACAGACATGTGGACCAGTTGCCAAGCCACTGATTACATGTGCATCACTGCACACTGGATCTCTTTTGTGGGGGTTAGAGAAATTATATCCGCAGGTATTGACACTGCTTACATTTTTAATGGTGCTTGGAAGCATGCAACAGTAGCTATGTTCACCATGGAGAAATCCCATACAGCTACAAACATCTTGGATGACAACAATTTCTTTGAATGGCTGCACCCCAGAGGGATTAACATTGGATTTCTTGTCCCAGACAATGGAAGTAATACAGTTAAGGCCAAGTCAAGTTGTGGCATTTTCACGGTCCTGTGTTTGGCGCATTGCATCAACATCATTGTACAGGACTTTCACAAAATAGAACCCAGAATCAGCAACTTGCTGTCAACATGCAGAAGAATCTGCACTCATTTCAGCCATTCTTTTAAAGCCTAGAAGCTGTTGATGATTATTCAGTGTGGTAATAGAATGCCAGTTAAAGCACTCAACTTATTACATGCTGTAACATCTGTGTGAGCAGCACAGACTGATCAATGAATATGTCATCTAAAGGAGGGATACAACAGTGAAAGGCATGATCATTGAGTTGGACCAATGGGACCTGAACAAATACCTGACAGGGATGCTGCCTCCTTTTGAAATTTTCACACAGGAAGTCTGCAAGGAGGGCTGTACCATGGGCCAAGCTATCCCATTGTTGCTTATTCTGCAGAAACGCATTCAGGTATAGCTGAAAAACAGATGTGCATGAATTGGCAGAGACCTTAATTTTTCACATATCTGTTAATACAAGGTTACAAAGAGACATTGGTGGTCATTCTGACCTCGGCGGTAAAAGGCGCCTACCGCCGGTCAGAAATCCTCCATAATCCCGCCGCGGTCGCGGAAACCCGCCACGGTCATTCTGACCCGCAGAAGGCAAACCTCCGAAAATCCGACCGCCACAACAGACCGCCAGACCAGCGGTCGGCGGAAAGGTGGAGGTGACAAAACCTCCACCGTCACGCCAACAGAAATACGCCCATGCCATTACGACCCACGAATCCACGCGGCGGTCATTCAAACGCGGTATTCCATTGGCGGGACACACCGCCGCGGTCAGAATACACACAAACGAACAAAACTCAGCCACATTGGACGATTTGAATCCCACACACCTGATACACATACACACACCACTCCCACACACACAATACAATATAAAACACACACCCACATCACCCACAAACCCCTACGCTAAAAAATTCGTAACGAAGGCAAGAGCGAGACACCAGCATCCAAAAAATAACAGCCACAGCCACTCAACACCATCACCCACACACTATCCACACACAAAACAACACACACCACCACACTCAACTCACTTAAATACACATACTCCACCCCACACATCATACACACCACCCCATGGCACCCCAAAGACAACCCCGCTTCACAGACGAAGAACTCAGGGTCATGGTGGAGGAAATCGTTCGGGTAGAGCCCCAGCTGTTCGGCACACAGATACAATACACCAGCATTGCCCGGAGGACGGAGCTATGGCAGAGGATTGTCGACAGGGTGAACGCAGTGGGACAGCACCCCAGAAATCGGGAAGACATCAGGAAGCGATGGAACGACCTACGGGGGAAGGTGCGTTCCATGGTATCCAGGCACAACATCGCCGTGCAGAAGACTGGCGGAGGACCCCCACCTCAACCCCCACAATTCACATCATGGGAGGAGGAAGTCTTGAACATCCTGCATCCTGACGGCCTCGCAGGAGTCGGCGGAGGAATGGATACTGGTAAGTTGAAGCTTCAATACTGCTTCCCCCCCACCTGCATGCCAAATCAGACCCCAACCCTCACCCCCATCCTCGAACCCCACCCTCACCCCCACCCCCATCCTCACCCCCACCCTCACCCCCACCACCATCCTCACCCCCACCACCATCCTCACCCCCACCCCCAGCACACCTATTCCCCGCCAATGTCTCACCATCACAACCCACACATCCCAAAACCTAGGCCTGCATGCGTCCACTAAGCATGGACACCCATCACCAAAGCATGCCCAATGCATATACACATCCCCCCCACAAGCCACCCTCACCAAAGCCCCCACACACGAATGCCAGCACTTGGGGACACGAGAACCCACAGATACACCCATATGCCACACATTGAAACTATAACCATACCTCTATACCCCTGCAGGACCCGACCGTCAACACACCGCGGCGGAGGGGCCAGAATTATCCACACCCCCCACCCAAGAGGCCGTCAGCGATGACAGCAGCTCTGTCGACCTGGACACCGATGACCAGCCCGGACCATCGGGGACCTCTGGACAGTCGGTTCCCCTCACACAGGCCCAGGCCACTACAGACCCTAACCCCTCTGGGAACACCAGCACAGCTCCCACCCAGCGGGCCCATGCCTCTGTCTCCAGGGCGCGTCAATCTGCGGTGTGTCTACCACTACAGGGCACCCAGGATAACCCACCACCCCAACAACAACAGGGACCTGGGGGCAGTGGTAGTGGGCACACCGGCCAGGGGGCAGAGGCCCAGGGAAACAGGGGAACTCGGAGGGCAGCTGTGCGACAGGGGGGGGAGGAGAGGCCCAGGGAACCCACTCTCCACGAGGTCCTCACCACCATCATGGGAGCATACAACCGCTCCCAGGAGACGATGGCGACGGTACTGGCCCGGTTCCAGGAGATCCAGGCACTGCAGGAGGAACACTATCGGGGGTACAGGGAGGACATCAGAGCCATCAACACCACCCTGGTTACCATGGTAGGGCTGCTGCAGGACCTCGTAAACACCAGGGCGGAAACTGAACAACACCCAAGGGCCCCTGCCACTAGCCTGGACCAAGAACAGCCAACCACCTCCGCCGGCGCTAGTGGACAGGAGGCCCCCGCACAGCAGCAGCCCACCAGACCCCCACCTCCTGCAGGAGAAGAACCACCCCGCAAGAGGGCCCTGAGATCTCGCAAGAAGACAGAGTAGGATGTCAAGACCCCCGCCAGCAATGGATACCACCTGATGTCATCCCACTGTCCCACATTGTCACCCTGTCCATCCTTGAACTGCCCATGCTCCATCTCTCCACAGGCCTCTGGACAATGCACCTGTGTGACTGTTACTCTGGACTCTGCCATGGACATTCCTTCACCATAGCCCCCACCCACTTGAAACCACCCATCCCATTTTGAGCACTTCAATAAACACCTATTTTGCACCAAAATATCTGGAGTCTGGCTGTGATTTCAATAGATTGTAATTGACATGACAGTGAAAATATGTCCTTGTACATGGTGAAGTCAACAAACAGCTGCCACAAAGCTGTAGTCCATGGGGAAACGAAGCACAGGACTCGTAGTGGGGACCCCAGATCTGAAATAGGGAGGGAAAAGCCACTACTCAGTCATCATACACTGGGGCAAATAGACAGGCAGCAGAGATGCTGGAGAGTAGTTAACATTTACTAAATTATCTTTGAAATGTTACCTGTGTCCTATTGGAAGTACTGTTCAATGATTCTGTCCCTGTTGTCTGTTTCAGCCCCGTCGTCTTCCTCCTCGTCACTCTCCTCAGGTTCCACCGCTGCCACAACACCACCGTCTCGACCATCCTCCTGCAGGAAAGGCACCTGGCGGCGCAAAGCCAGGTTGTGAAGCATGCAGAAGGCCACGATGATGTGACACACCTTCTTAGGTGAGTACATTAGGGATCCACCTGTCATATGCAGGCACCTAAACCTGGCCTTTAGGAGGCCAAAGGTGCGTTCGATCACCCTCCTAGTACGCCCATGGGCCTCATTGTACCGTTCCTCTGCCCTGGTCCGGGGATTCCTTACTGGGGTCAGTAGCCACGACAGGTTGGGGTACCCAGAGTCCCCCACTAGCCATACACGGTGTCTCTGTAGCTGTTCCATCACGTAAGGGATGCTGCTATTCCTTAGGATGTAGGCGTCATGCACTGACCCAGGGAATTTGGCATTTACATGCAAGATGTACTGGTCAGCCAAACACACCACCTGGATGTTCATTGAATGGTAATTTTTTCTGTTCCTGTACACCTGCTCCCTGTCTCTTGGGGGAACCAAAGCCACATGGGTCCCATCAATGGCACCAATTACGTTGGGAATATGTCCAAGGGTGTAGAAATCACCCTTCACTGTAGCCAATTCGCCCACCTCAGGGAAAATGATGTAGCTCCTCACGGATTTCATCAGGGCAGACAACACTCTAGATAACACCTTCGAAAACATGGGCTGAGACATCCCAGAAGCAATTCCCACGGTTGTCTGAAATGACCCACTTGCCAAGAAATGGAGTACTGACATGACCTGCACCAGAGGGGGAATCCCTGTGGGTTGGCGGATGGGGGACATCAGGTCGGGCTCCAGCTGGGCACACAGTTCATGGATAGTGGCACGGTTAAGACGGTAGGTCAGGATAATGTGGCGTTCTTCCATTGTCGACAGGTCCACCAGCGGTCGGTACACGGGAGGATTCATCCGTCTCCTCGCCCAACCCAGCGGACGGTGCCTAGGAAGGACAACATGGAGCACACAGTCAAGCAACCCACAGGTACGTACTCACAGCTAGCACAGTATACGATTCTCTATGCAGTGAATGGCGTGTCTGAGTGGCTATGCAAGGCCTAGGCCTGTGTGACGCAGTTGAAATTGAGCCATGTGGGCCCTGGAAATGGCGGCTGCCTGACCTGTGAAGTGTGACAATGGGATGTGAGGTCAATGCGCTGGCGTGGCACACCGCGGCGGGCGGCGGGCGGCGGGCGAAAACCGCGGCGCAAAGCCGCATTGGTTAACATTGAAGCCTATGGGTTTCAGGAGCCAATGGCGAAGGGCGCCGGTGGTGGCGGGACGCACCGCCGCGGTACGCACCGCCGCGGACGTGACCGCCATTTTCTATCTACTTATCCACTTGCGACTTGAACTTTCACAGGAGAGGACCTATACTGCAAGTGTTGCTGTGACCTCGGTCTGGAAGGGACAATGGCTGCTGCACCTGGGGAAAGGGCCCCTGCCTTCACTGGAGAGGAGAAACTCGTGGATGGGGTCCTCCCCCAGTATGCGCTACTCTACGGTCCTCCAGACCAACAAGTGAGTTTAATTCAATCTGGATTTGGGGACACTGGCTGGCTTGGGGGCCTGGCGGGGGGCCTGGCGGGGATGGGGGGCATGTTGGGCCTGGCGGGGGGCATGGCGGGGATGGGGGGCATGTTGGGCCTGGCGGGGGGCCTGGCGGGGATGGGGGGCATGTTGGGCCTGGCGGGGGGCATGGCGGGGGGCCTGGCGGGGATGGGGGGCATGTTGGGCCTGGCGGGGGGCATGGCGGGGGGCCTGGCGGGGATGGGGGGCATGTTGGGCATGGCGGGGGGCCTGGCGGGGATGGGGGGCATGTTGGGCCTGACGGGGGGCATGGCGGGGGGCCTGGCGGGGATGGGGGGCATGTTAGGCCTGGTGGGGGGCCTGGCGGGGATGGGGGGCATGTTGGGCCTGGCGGGGGGCATGGCGGGGGGCCTGGCCGGGATGGGGGGCATGTTGGGCCTGGCGGGGGGCATGGCGGGGGGCCTGGCGGGGATGGGGGGCATGTTGGGCATGGCGGGGGGCCTGGCGGGGATGGGGGGCATGTTGGGCCTGGCGGGGGCATGGCGGGGGGCCTGGCGGGGATGGGGGGCATGTTGGGCCTGGCGGGGGGCATGGCGGGGGGCCTGGCGGGGATGGGGGGCATGTTGGGCCTGGCGGGGGGCATGGCGGGGGGCCTGGCGGGGATGGGGGGCATGTTGGGCATGGCGGGGGGCCTGGCGGGGATGGGGGGCGTTGGGCCACTGGAAAGGAAAATGCTGACAAACTTGAACGTGGTATTTCTCCCTCCCTGTACGTGTCACATAGGTCCGCGCCCATGAGAAGATCGGGATTTGGCGTGCCATCGCCAAGGAAGTCCGGACCCTGGGGGTCCACCATCGACGGGGCACCCACTGCCGCAAGAGGTGGGAGGACATCCGCCGCGGGACCAAGAAGACCGCCGAGTCTCTGCTGGGGATGGCCTCCCAACGTAGGCGGGGTGCCTGCCGTCAACTGAGCCCCCTGATGTTCCGGATCCTGGCGGTGGCCTACCCTGATTTGGATGGGCGCGTGAGGGCAGCACAGCAGACACAAGGGGGTGAGTCCAAGCATTATCTACTCTGTTGTCGCGCAGTGGAGGTGTCTGGGTGGGGGAGGAGGGCTGTGGGTTCCCCTAGGCCAGGGCGATATCTGTAGGCTGGGCACCCCCGTAAGCCCCTGTGTCCCCAGCCACCACCCTCAGTAGTTTGTCAGTACAGCCATCCCTGGGCCGTGTCATCCATGGGTGCAGTTGTCAACTCTAGGCGTGTAGGGCATGTTCCACGGAATGCGTAGCGGACCCCAAGTGCGCAACTTAGTGCAGGGGGCATCTGTGTCTGTCATGTCCGCTAACTGTACCGGAGATCCATGTAATCAATATCCCTTTATTTCTCTCTCCCCCCCCCCTTTTTGTTTGTCTTTCTGTGCTTGTGTGCATCAGCATCATCAGGCGGAGGAGAAGTGGCATCGGGGCAGGAGGGAGCTGCATCTCACATGGCCCAGGAGGGCCATGCCACAGAGTCAGACTGGACCAGTGAGACGGAGGGCGAGGGGAGCTCCACGACGGGGACGACTGGACCCTGCAGCGACACGGACACGTCCTCGGAAGGGGGCTCCCTTGCGGGGGTGGCACCATCCGTGCCCCCCGCCATTACAGGTACAGCCGCCACCCAGCGCACCATCTCCGCCCTCCCAGCAGCCCCTCAGCGTTCGCCCCGTGCCCGCTCTGCCAGGAAGCCGGGCATCTCCTTCGCCCCAGGCACCTCAGGCCCTGCCCCTGTTACCCCCGCTGCCCTCAGTGAGGAGGTCATTGACCTCCTCCGAACGCTCATTGTTGGGCAGACTACCCTTTTGAATGCCATCCAGGGGGTGGAGAGGGAGGTTCATCGCAGCAATGCGTACCTGGAGGGCATTCATTCGGGTCAGGCTGCCCATCAGCGATCGTTCCAGGCTCTGGCCTCAGCACTGACGGCAGCCATTGTCCCTGTCTCCTGCCTGCCTCTACTAACTCCCTCCTCCCAGTCTCCTGTTCCTCTGCCTGTCCCACCCACACCATCAGACCAGCCTGCACACACCTCAACACCCAAGAGAAGCTCATCCAAACATAAGCACCACAGATCACGCAGACATTCACACACGCAACATTCCGATGCAGACATGCCAACAGTCACTACCACCTCTGTGACCCCCACCTCCTCGTCTCCCTCCTCCCTCCCTGTGACGTCTACACTCACACCTCCATTCACCTCACCATCAGCCAGTGTTTCCATCACCAGCACACCCTCCACTCCAGTCCGCACATGTGCAGTCACCACCCCCACTGCCATTTACACGTCCCCTGTGTCCTCTCCCACTGTGTCTGTCACCCCCTCTTCCACACCACACAAACGCAGCCACCCACCCACCCAACAGCCATCCACCTCACGACAGCCTATCCCTCCTGCACCTGCACCCAAAGACAGCAAACGTGACTCACCTACAACCACATCCTCTCCCTCCACTCCCATTCCCACTGTACCTACCACTCTCCATTGTCCCAAGAAGCTCTTCCTCGCCACTACTAACTTCTTTCCTGACCCTGAGCCCCCCCCTCCTTCTCGTCGGGGTAAGAAGAGCACCTCAGCCACCACCAGCCCTGCAGCCCCCTTGACAAGGGTGCAGGGGTATTGGAGCCCGCCAGCCCGCATGTCTGGATCTTCGCCCAGCAGCAAGGGGACAGCCAGCCCACCCCCTGGGAAGAGGAGCAGAAGGCGGAAGGGGCGCCGCAGGAGCCCGCCTTCTACATCCCCCCCGGACACCACCCAGAGACAGTCACCAGCCACAGCTCCAAAGGGAGGAAAGGGCCACAGGCCCACGACTAAGGAGGGCAAGGGCAGCAAGTCAGAGAGGTCAGGCAGCAGGCCTGCTGCCCAGGAGGAGCCCACAACCCCCATAGCCGCTGCCCCGGGAGGAACCGGCACAGCTGCCCCGGGAGAGCCCACCACCCCCATAGCCGCTGCCCAGGGAGGACCCAGCCCAGCTGGCCAGGAGGGCCTCACCACCCACAGCCCAGGTGGGCAGTGAAGGAGCACCATCCCCGCTGCCCAGGAGGGCACCACCAGGCAATTAGCAGTTGGCCATAGACCGTCCGCCGTCTCAAGCACCGCTGAACTGGGCCCTTCAAGGCAAGGAGCGCTGAACTGGGCCCCGCCGTCTCAAGCACCGCTGAACTGGGCCCCGCCGTCTCAAGCACCGCTGAACTGGGCCCCGCCGTCTCAAGCACCGCTGAACTGGGCCCGCCGTCTCAAGAACCGCTCCGCTGGGCCCCGCCGTCTCAAGCACCGCTGAACTGGGCCATTCAAGGCAAGGAGCGCTGAACTGGGCCCGCCGTCTCAAGCACCGCTGAACTGGGCCCCGCCGTCTCAAGAACCGCTCCGCTGGGCCCCGCCGTCTCAAGCACCGCTGAACTGGGCCATTCAAGGCAAGGAGCGCTGAACTGGGCCCCGCCGTCTCAAGCACCGCTGAACTGGGCCCCGCCGTCTCAAGAACCGCTCCGCTGGGCCCCGCCGTCTCAAGCACCGCTGAACTGGGCCCTTCAAGGCAAGGAGCGCTGAACTGGGCCCCGCCGTCTCAAGCACCGCTGAACTGGGCCCCGCCGTCTCAAGCACCGCTGAACTGGGCCCCGCCGTCTCAAGCACCGCTGAACTGGGCCCTTCAAGGCAAGAACCGCTGGCCCTTTGGCAGACGTGGCAGGGCAGGATCTATCTCGGGCAGGGCTGCAGGATGTCCTCTGGCCAACTTGCCTCCTCCAGTGGCAGTGGGGTCTGTTATGGACTGTATGGACTGTGGCTTTGCTCTCCCCAGGATGGCCCAGTGGGCAGGCCACCCACTGTATGGACTGTATGGACTGTGGCTTTGCTCTCCCCAGGATGGCCCAGTGGGCAGGCCACCCACTGTATGGACTGTATGGACTGTATGGACTGTGGCTTTGCTCTCCCCAGGATGGCCCAGTGGGCAGGCCACCCACTGTATGGACTGTATGGACTGTGGCTTTGCTCTCCCCAGGATGGCCCAGTGGGCGGGCCACCCACTGTATGGACTGTATGGACTGTGGCTTTGCTCTCCCCAGGATGGCCCAGTGGGCGGGCCACCCACTGTATGGACTGTATGGACTGTGGCTTTGCTCTCCCCAGGATGGCCCAGTGGGCGGGCCACCCACTGTATGGACTGTATGGACTGTGGCTTTGCTCTCCCCAGGATGGCCCAGTGGGCAGGCCACCCACTGTATGGACTGTTTGGACTGTGGCTTTGCTCTCCCCAGGATGGCCCAGTGGGCAGGCCACCCACTGTATGGACTGTTTGGACTGTGGCTTTGCTCTCCCCAGGATGGGCCAGTGGTCATGGAGTCCCCTCGTGGATCTGGCGTCGTGTACTCAAGTGGCTGAGGTGCCCCCCCTTCCCTTCCCCCTGAGGTGCCTGTCCGATTTTCTTGCTGATGCCCCTGCAGTGTTCTCTCCGTGGAGTTCTTGTCGTGGGACTGGGCCTTGCCCCTTTGCACAGGAACCCTGTGATCCACGGACAGTGGTTGGACTACATTTAGTAGCTGTATATATTTTGTATATAGTTTATTTATTTATTGCGATTACTGGTGTCCATATTTCAATATATCTGCCCGTTTATGATCTCTTCTTTTGGTCTTTGCATTATTTCGGAGGGGGGTGGTTTGTGGGTTGTGACAGTGATCTGTGGGAATGCATTGATGTGTGTGTTGTAGTGGGTGTGGGTGGGTGGGTGTGTGCCGGTAATCTTTTCCCTCCCCTGTGTCGTAGGTGCAGTACTCACCGATGTCTTCCGCGCCGCCGGGCGTGCTCCTGGTATATGAGCAGGAATAGGAGTGCGGGGATGACCTGCAACTCTGGTTCCATGCTGCCGGAATCTCGCGTGGAGTGCGTAGAGGTGAGCGTTTTCCCGTTCGTAGTCTGTTTCCGCCGTGTTCTTATCGGCGGTGCTCCCGCCCCGGAAAAGGTGGCAGATTGGTGGGTCGTAATAGGGTGGGCGGTACATTGTCTGCCGCCTGGCTGTTGGCGGGAACCGCCGCGCTGTTTGTTTGTACCGCTGTGGCGGGCGGAGTGTTAAGTTGGCGGCCTGTGTTGGCGGTTCCCGCCAGGGTCAGAATTGCATATTTTAGACCGCCGGCCTGTTGGCGGCTTGGCCGCCGCTTTATCACCGACCGCCAGGGTCAGAATGAGGGCCATTGTGTCATCCAAACATTACATCTGTGCCACAATTCTCGACCCACAGTAGAAACAATTACTGGCCACTTTCATTCTTTGTTCAGACTCGGATGTTTCAACCTACAAGAGGTGGATTGCTGAGCAAGCCAGCAACCTAGCGCAGGAACGGCTGGGAATTAGAGGCCCACTCAAGGGCAGAAAACAAAATGATCACCCATTAGGCCACCAACATTTAAATCAATCACAAACACATTCAAGCATACTAATTATAGTTAAACAATAAACACCAACTCTCAGTCTGAGGGGGGAGGGCAGAAGTGATGGAAAGGTGGCTGCCAGTGGACTGCAGCACCAGTGTTGAGGGCTGCACACACTGGGGGCTGGCTTGGGCCCTGGGCATTGCCAGCTGCTGCCTCCTCCTCCACATCCAGGACTACCAGCTGCTGATATACAGCCCTGATGGCCTCCAGCTCCTGCTGCCGCAGCTGGGCTGCTATTTCCTGCCTGGAAGCTGGAATAGCTATATCAAGAAAGAAAAAAGACAAAATGTAAAGAATGGTCTGCGCAAAACACTTGTTTAAAATCATGTAGTGTCACAGAAGCAGTACATTTGCTGGTCACCTCAGGACATTTGATTTTGCCTTTCTGCACTATGGAGAACAAGTAGTCTTCTCTTTCCTGTTGGGCTAAATTAATGGAGGCATGCTAGTTCAGCTGGTGCCCTAGTCATACTTGTTAGTCGTACTTTGATACTGTCTGCAGCTGAGGTAGCTGTAAAAGACAATTATCCTATTTCAGTGACCCTGCTCTTCTCCAAAATGCCTTTCAATTTTACCCTGACTACAAGGCAGACGAAACTACGAATGATATACGTAATTTACTTTAAAATCAATCATGCAGCCATCCTGTCTGCCGTAAGTAGATGGTGGGAAATGCGATGCACGGCACTACAGGGAAAGGATTAAGGAACTGGATATATAGATTGTATTTTGCATGTTCGTCACAGACTATCCTGTCCGCAAAAGTCAAGGCACTTACTTAGTTCCACTCTATTTCCTGGCCTCACCCTCTTTCACCACACTTTGTAATTATTTTTTTCCAACAAAATAGATTTGTTTGGTAGTAAGGAAAGGTCTCTTAACTTACTCTCCAGCAGGGTAAGTTAGAGGGGTATAGGCTGGCTAGGTAGATGCTTTATTGATCATCATCATCATCATCATGAGCCTAAGGTTTGGCTAGCAGTAAGTCACTGTGGTTGGCAAATGTTGAAAGGGAAATATTTGAGCAGGCGTAACCCGTTACGGAAGCCATAATGAAATATGTCACTTGTCTAGAAAAATGTGGAACAAGCACAGAACAGATTTTTCTAATTTTTTGGAAGGCTGGGACAGAATTTAAGAAAGATTAAAGGAGTTAAGTACTAGGAAGTGACTGAGTAGGCACTGGGAGGGAAGGGAAACACATCTTGTTTTTGAATAGGCATGCATTGAAAACTTTGTAAATAAATGGCACATTAACTTAACTTAAGCAGACACACACTGCACCACAAACATTGCAGTGCCTAATTGAACCATACAGCTATCATCATGGGTGGCACTGGTGAAATGCCATAGGTAGGGAGGGAGGTAGGTGAAGATTGATGATGGGTGGGAAACATAATATCTACATCACTTGAAAAGTACTGTGAGTCAAGGGAGTAATCGAAATACCATCCCAACCCTTTGAATCAACATTTTGATAAAACCATTCCAAGCAAGCAAATTAGGTGAGAAGAACGACCTTACCCAGAAGAGCTCCATTGTTTCTTCACTCCAAGTATTTTGGCGGTCATGGTGGAGAAAATCGTCCGGGTGGAGCCCCACCTATTCGGATCACAGGTGCAGCACACCTCCATAGCTAGGAAGATGGAGCTATGGCGAAGAATAGTGGACAGGGTCAACGCAGTGGGACAACACCCAAGAAATCGGGAGGACATCAGGAAGAGGTGGAACGACCAACGGGGGAAGGTGCGTTCCGTGGTCTCAACACACCACCTGGCGGTTCAGCGGACTGGCGGCAGACCTCCACCCCTCCCCCACAACCTACAACATGAGAGGAGCAGGTCTTGGCAATTCTGCATCCTGAGGGCCTCGCAGGAGTAGGTGGAGGAATGGACTCTGGTAAGACAAAGCTTTACTATTACATCCCTGACCCTACGTGCATGCTATCACATACCCTCACCCTCACCCCCAGCACCTCAACTCCTCACATATGTCCCAACATCACAAACCACACATCCCAACACCAAGCCCTGCATGCAACAACAAAGCATGGACACCCATCACCAAAGCATGCCCACTGCACATACCCATATACCCACCTAAACCATCATCACACAAGCTCCCACACAGGAATGCTAGCACTGGGGTACACGGTCACCCACCCATTGCACACCATTACACTCACGGATTTATTAAACATCATTTTATACCCCTGCAGGACCTCTACCCAACGTCACCGGACGGGGGGTCCAGACATGTCCACACCACCAACAGAAGAGGCCCACAGTGATGACAGCACCTCTGTCCAACTGGATCTAGATGACCAGCCCGGACCATCTGGGACCTCTGGACAGTCGGGTCCCCTCACACAGGCACAGGCCATCACAGACCTTCCCCCCTCTGGAAACACCAGCACAGCACCCATCCAGCAGGCCCATACCTCCGTCCCCAGGACACATCAATCAGCTGTGTGTCCACCACTACAGGGAACCCAGGATAACCCACCACCCCAACAACAACAGGGACCTGGAGTCAGTAGTAGTGGGCACACGGTCCAGGGGACGGAGGCCCAGGAACACAGGGGAACTGGGAGGGCTGCTGTGCGACAGGGGGCGGACAGGCCAAGGGAACCCACTTTCCACGAGGCCCTCTCCACCATCATGGGAGCCTACCACCACTCCCAGGAGACAATGGCAACGGTACTGGCCAAGTTTCAGGAGACCCAGCGCATGCAGGAGGATCAGTATATGGGCTTCAGGGAGGAACTCAGAACCATCAGTTCCACCCTGGGCACCATCGTGTAGTTACTCAACACCAGGAGGGACACTGTGGCACTACAAGGGGCCCCTGACACTAGCATGGACGATGAACTGCCCACCACCTCCGCCGGCGCTAGTGGACAGGACGCCCCAACACAAGACCACCAGCACCCCACCCCCTGCAGAGAGAGAACCACCCCTCAAATGGTCCCTGAGATCCAGGACAAAGACAGAGCACGATGCCAAGACCTCCGCCAAGAAATGAGACCACACTGATTGTCATCCTACTGTCCCACTTTGTCACCGTGTCCATAATTAAACTGCCCCAGCTCCACTTCCTATGCCCATATGGGCAATGCACCTGTGAGACGAATAGACTGGACTCTGCCATGGGCACTCCTCCGCCATCACCCCTCACCATTTCACTACCCCCTCCAATATTGAGCATTTAAATAAACACACCTAAAGCACAAAATGATCTGGAGTCTGTCTGTGATTTTGAAATAGTGTATTAGCAATTACAGTGACAAAGTGTTTTTTAAATAGTAATGTCAACATACCTATGTCACACAGCTCTAGTCCATGAGGAATCAAAGCAGATGTCACACAGTGGGACCCACATCTGTGAAATCGTAACGGAAAGTGACAACTCAGTGACCATACACTGGGTGAAAATGACAGACAGGAGAGAGGTAGTAGTGTCAAAGTACATGCAGTAGGCAGGTTTGTATTCCTACCTGTGTCTCACTGGAAATATTGCAGGATCACTGAGTCCCCGTTGTGCATGTCTTCTTCCTCTGCTTCCTCCTCATCACTGTCCACAGTCTCCACAGCTGCAACAACACCAGCATCTGGACCATCCTCCTGCAGAAAAGGCACCTGGCGTCGCAAAGCCAAGTTGTGAAGCATACAGCAGGCCACAATGATCTGGCACACCTTCTCTGGTGAGTAGATTAGAGATCCACCTGTCATATGGCGGCACCTGAACCTGGCCTTCAGGAGGCCGAAGGTCCGCTTGATCACCCTCCTAGTACGCCCATGGGCCTCATTGTAGCATTCCTCTGCCCTTGTCCTGGGATTCCTCACTGGGGTCAGTAGCCATGACAGGTTGGGGTAACCATAGTCACCTGCAAATGGTGAGGGGCAACTGTTAGACACACACTAACCTGGAGGGATAACCCCAGACCCAGGCAACCATTCCCACTGACTTGCTTCCAGGTGCTCACCTAATAGCCACACACGTGCCTCTGGAGTTCACCCATCACATAAGGGATGCTGCTATTCCGCAGGATGTAGGCGTCATGCACTGAGCCAGGAAACATGGCATTCACATGGGAGATGTACTGGTCTGCCAAACATACCATATGTACATTCATAGAATGATAACTCTTCTGGTTTCTGTACACCTGTTCACTCCTGTGGGGGGGGACCAAAGCCACATGGGTCCCATCAATGGCACCTATGATGTTGGGGATATGTCCCTGGACATAGAAATCACCTTTCACTGTAGGCAAATCCTCCACCTGAGGGAAAACGATGTAGCTCTGCATGTGTTTCAGAAGGGCAGACAACACTCTGGACAATACGTTAGAAAACATAGGCTGGGACATCCCTGATGCCATGGCCACAGTTGTTTGAAATGACCCACTTGCAAGGAAATGGAGCACTGACAGCACCTCCACTTGAGGGGGGATTCCTGTGGGATGGCGGATTGCTGACATCAGGTCTGGCTCCAACTGGGTACATGGTTCCTGGATTGTGGCACGGTCAAGCCTGTAGGTGATTATCAAATGTCGCTCCTCCATTGTCGACAGGTCCACCAACGGTCGGTACACCGGAGGATGCCGCCATCTCCTCACATGTCCCAGCGGACGGTGCCCATGAAGGACAACAGCGAGCACAGAGTCAAACAACTCAGAGGTACCCACAGTTTACCCAGAACACCAATCATACACAAAAGGTGGCCTGTATGTGTGTTGAGTCTAGGTCTAGGTATGTGTGACGCAGTTGAAAATGAAGCCATGTGGGCCCCTGAAATGGCGGCTGCCTGACCTCTAAAGTGGGACAATGGGATGTGAGGTAACTACGTTGGCGTTGTACACCATTGTAGCAGGCGGTCGAAGACTGCGGTGCAATGCTGCATTGGTTAACATTGGACCCTATGGGTCCCAGGAACCAATGACGATGTACGTCGGTGGTGGTGGTACGCACTGCCGCGGACGTGACCGCCATTTTCTATCTGTTCAATCACTCGATACCTGATCTTCGACAGGAGAGGACCTACACTGCAAGTGCTGCTGTGACCTCGGTCTGGAAGAGACAATGGCTCGTGCGTCTGGGGAAAGGGTCCCTGCCTTCACATCGGAGGAGTTGGAGAAGCTCGTGGATGGGGTCCTCCCCCAGTACACGCTACTCTACGGTCCTCCAGACAAACAGGTAAGTACACAGGGAGCATGTTTTATGGGCTATGCCTGTGTGGAGAGGGCTGGATATAAGAAGGAAGGGGGCAGAGTGCTACGTGCATGAAAGACGGTGAATGCATGTGCCACATGGCAAGGGTAGGGATGGGGGCCAATCACCTTTACAGTGCAGTTGGTAATGACTTCTCTTCTTCCCCTGTACATTTCATGTAGGTCAGCGCCCACCAGAAGAAAGATATTTGGCGTGCCATCGACAAGGACGTCCGGACCCTGGGGGTCTACCACAGATGGAGTACTCACTGCCGGAAAAGATGGGAGGACATTCGCCGCTGGAGCAAGAAGACGGCGGAGGCTCAGCTGGGGATGGCCTCCCAACGTGGGAGGGGTGCCCGTCGCACCATGACCCCCTGAAGTTCAGGATCCTGGCGGTGGCCTACCCGGAGTTGGAAGGATGCTTGAGGGCATCACAGCATACACAAGGGGGTGAGTACACTCTCATTATGCTGACTTTGAATGCAGTGGAGTTGTCTGGGTGGGGGAAGAGGGCTGTGGGTTTCCCTAGGCCAGGGTGAGTTCCGTAGGCAAGGCCCCTCCGTAAGGCAGGCCATGTGGCACCCCAGCCCACCTCTGTAGAGTGCCAAGTACAGCTATTCATGCCACTGTGTCATCTATGTGTGCAGATGTCCATAGCCTTGTAGGCCATTTCCCAGGAATTGAACAGTGGAGCCCAAGAGCGCGGCGTAGTGCAGGGGGCTTCTGTGTCTGTCGTGTCTGCCAATGGTAGCGGTAATGCATGCACTCAACATATCTTTCTTCTGTCGTCCCCCACCTTTTTGTGGTCTCCCTGTTCTTGTGTGCATTAGCATCATCAGGCGGAGGAGCAGTAGCACCGGAGCAGGAGGGAGCTGCATCCCACATGGCCCTGGAGGGCGAGACTACGGACTCGCAAGTCACCAGTGGGACGGAGGGCGAGGGGAGCTCCACGGTGGGAACAGGAGCTGACACCAGCGACACTGACTCGTCCTCTGATGGGAGCTCCCTTGTGGTGGTGGCAACATCTGTGCCCCCCCCGCATCTACAGGTACAGCCGCCTCCCCCCCTACCAGCACCGCCCTCCCAGCAGCCCCTCAGCCTTCGCCCCGTGCCCGCTCACCCAGGAGGGTGGGCATCACCTTCGCCCCAGGCACCTCAGGCCCTGTCCCAGTCACCCCTGCTGCCCTCAGTGAGGAGGCCATTGACCTCCTCAGGTCCCTCACTGTTGGGCAGTCTACCATTTTGAATGCCATCCAGGGTGTAGAAACGCAGTTGCAACAAACTAATGCATTCCTGGAGGGCATTCATTCTGGTCAGGCGGCCCTTCACCGAGCCTTTCAAACTCTGGCCTCAGCACTGATGGCAGCCACTGTCCCCGTCTCTAGCCTCCCTCCTCCAACTTCCTCCACCCAGACCCAATCCCCTGTACCTCTGCCTATCCCAAGCACACCATCAGACCAGCCTGCACACACCTCAACACACAAGGGAAGCTCAGGCAAACATAAGCACCACACATCCCACAGGCACTCACGCAAGCAACACACACATGCAGACACACCAATATCCACTGCCTCCACTGTGTCCCCCTCGTCGTCGTCTCCCTCCTCCCTCCCAGTCTCGTCTACACTCATACCTGCATGCACTACCTCTACAGCCACTACGTCCCTTACCAGCACACCCACTAGCACACCCCGTTCACGTGCAGTCACCACCCCCACTACCATTCACACGTCCCCTGTGTCTTCTCCAAGTGTGTCTGTGACACCCCCTCCCAAGATACACAAACGCAGGCACACACCCATCCAACAGCCATCCACCTCACAACAGCCACGAGCCGATGGAGTTTCACCCAAAGTCACCAAACGTACACCTCCTACTACCACCACCTCTTCCTCCACTCCCAAACCCCCTCCAGCTACCCATCCCAGTGTGTCCAAAAAACGTTTCCTGTCCACCCTTGACCTTTTTCCCACACCTCCCCCACCCCGTCCATCTCATAGATCCCGAAGTAGCATCTCAGCCAAAACATCTCCGGGACCAATGGTGCCTGTAGTCACCGGTATGTGGAGGGCACCGGCCACCAGGACAGCCAGTGTGGCATGGAGCCACAGCACAGACAGCCCCTCACCTGTGAAGCATCAGAAGTTGGCCAGTGCCCGGCGGGAGAGGGGGAAGACTCCAGCCACCAAAGCCGCTCCATGGGGTCCCGTTGGGAGTGTGGAGAGAGCTGTGACACCTTCCAAGGTGGGGAAGGGCCACAAGAAACCTGGCAAGTCTGGGAAGAGCTGCACAACGGAGAAGACCGCCATCATCCCCGCTGCCCAGGAGGCCACCGCCAGCCCCAGCACAGCTGCCCAGGAGGCCACCGCCAACACCAGCGCCGCTGGGCCATGAAGGACCGCCAGCAAAAGCCCTGCTGGGCCATGAAGGAATGCCAGCAAAAGCCCCGCTGGGCCATGAAGCACCACCAGCAAAAGCCCCGCTGGGCCATGAAGGACCACCAGCACCAGCCCCGCTGGGCCATGAAGGACCGCCAGCAAAAGCCCCGTTGGACCATGAAGGTCCACCAGCACCAGCCCCGCTGGATGACTTGATGTTCAATATTTCCGTGTTATTATGTACAGCATTATAATGTACAGCTGTTGGGTAGTTGGTGTAGTTATTTCTAATAGCTCTAATGTGTTCCTGGTCCTGTTCTTTGAGAGGCCAGATAGTACTCCATATGTAGATCTTGCCACACGCACAAACAATACAATATACAGTGAACCTCGTATTACAATGAATAAATTGCCTTACGTGATAGACATTGTTCGTGTTGTGTGAGAAAGTGAAAGTCAAAGCAAGTCGGGCAGGTCCGTCTCCTGACCTAGGATGTTGGCCAACTGGTGCGTCAGCTGTCGTCGTACTGTTGGGTTTGCCGGACCCCAGAGCTGCAGCGCACAGCCCGGCTCCTGGTGCTCCTGGAGGCCGAACCCACTCCCGGGCCAGGATAGAGGGGAGATGGCACTGTACATACAAAACTAGTGCTGCCTCCTCCACCTCAGAAAAATGGTGCGGGCTACATCCCTTCACTGTGCTGCTACCCTCAAGGAAGGTGGCTGGTGGTGGTGGTTCAAGGAGCCTGCCGGTGCCATTTCCCTGCTCTGTAATGACACTGGGCACTGGGGGGAGAAGATAGAAGAAAGGAAAAAGAAGTAAGGAAGTAAAGAAAAAAGAAGAAAGTAAAGCAAAAAATGTAAATACTACAAAAGTCACAAAAGACCATTAAATGTAGAAAAAAACATAAAAGACACAAACACCAAGAAAAAAGGTAAGATGATTGTTAGACCTGACTTGTGGCGTGGTCTCCCCTGTCTTTTTTGCCTCTGCTTCCCATGTTTTGACTGTGTGCTGGACTCTGTTTTGGTGTTTTTGGTACTCTGGGTACTTTACCACTGCTGACCAGTGCTAAAGTGCAAGTGCTTCCTGTGTAAAATGTATATGTAATTGGCTTTTCTATGATTGGCACAGTTGATTTACTAGTAGGTCCCTGGTAAAGTGCACTAGAGATGTCCAGGGTCTGTAAATCAAATGCTACTAGTGGGTTTGCAGCAGTGACTGTGCCACCCATATGAGTAGCCCTGTAAACATGGCTCAGACCTGCCACTGGAGTGTCTGTGTGTGCAGTTTCAAACTGCCAATTTGACCTGGCAAGTGTACCCACTTGCTGGGCCCGAACCTTCCCTTATTATACATGTAAGGCACCCTGAATGTAGGCCCCTAGGTAGCCCCATGGGCAGGGCACAGTGTATGTTAAAGGTGGGTCATATACCGATGTGTTTTACATGTCCTATCAGTGAAATACTACCACATTTGTTTTTCACTGTTTTAAGGCCTATCTCTCTCATAGTTTAACATGGGTGATGCCTTTGAATTACTTTTAAGTGAAGTTTCCCTTAGGAGCAGATGGAAATGTGAAGTTTGGTGTCTCTGAACTCACAATTTAAAAATACATCTTTTGGTAAAGTTGGTTTTTAAATTGTCAGTTCGAAAATTCCACTTTTAGAAAGTGGACATTTGATTGCTTAAATCATTCTGTGACTCTGACTGCTTCTGTATTCCCTGTCTGGGTCAGACTGACAGTTGGGCTGCTTGTGATTCTCCACTAGACAGTGATCCAAAGGGAGCTGGAGTGTAGCCTGCTTATCCTGATGAGCCCTCTGGGCTAGAGTGGAGGGGGGAGTGGTCATTTACACCTAAACTAGCTGTGTTGGCCCTCACACAATGCAGTTTCCAACCCCCTGTTATGTGTCTAGGGCCAGGCCTGGGCAAGGCAAGATCTTGTGAACAACATAGATTTTCCTTTGAAGTTTGGCTACTTCAAAGGCAGAAAGGGGCATAAGTAGTGGACTCAAAACCCTCATATTTTTAGATCACTTCTGGGTTCAAGAGGAACCTCTACCAAGGAGAAGAGCTAAAGAGCTGAAGAAGGAGTACTGCCCCTTTACCTATGACTGTACTTTGTTGGGTTGGCCTGCAGTTGCTACTTCTGCCTGTAACAGGACAAAGACTGGACTTTGTGGTATAGTCCAGCTTGTGAAGAATCTCCAAGAGCTTGGACTGAGCTTGCCTACTGTTTTGAAGTCTCAGGTCCATCAAAGACTTCTTCTGGCAGCACCTGGACTCTCTGCTAAGACTACCGCCCTGCCAAGAGGTGCCCCTATCCATTCCCTTGACACTTGAGAGGTGAAGTTGGCAGAACAAGGACTGAAATCAACGCACACATCAGAGTGCGGGGAAAATTTTGACGCACCATCTGTAACATGGCTGAAAAACAACGCGCCTCCCGCTTTGCAGCTAAACTCGACGCTCCACCTGCATCGCAGCTGGGAGATGGATGTATCGCGGCTGGAGAAACGATGAACCACCCGCTTGCAGCTGCTGTTAACCATGCAAACCCCACGAGTGAGGTTTTTCAACACTGTGCAGCCCGATTTCTCATGCATCACCGCTGGGCATCAAAAATCAACACAAGTCGGCGTGGATTTGAGGTGCCATGTCCGGAAATCGATGCATTGCTCTCTCGCAGGAGAGAAACACATCCCCTACCCGATTGGAGAAGAAACAACCCATGGCCTCACTTTCGAGTGACTTTTCCACATCACTGACTTTTCCGACACACGCTCGCTCATGCTGCTTCATTTTTGGCGCAAACCAGATGCTTTGTGTAACAACAACATTTCAATTGTCATCTATGGAGTAAGATTCTTATTTTTTTGGAAAATTCATATCTTTACTTGTGTATGTTGGATTTTTGTCGTTTTGGTATTGTTTGACTTACATAAATATTACCTATTTTTCTAAACTGTTGTGGTGTCCATTTTGTAGTGTTTTCACTGTATTACTGTGTGTGTTGTTACAAATACTTTACACATTGCCTTTGAGATAAGCCTGACTGCTTGTGCCAAGCTACCAAGGGGATGAGGAGGGGTTGTCTTAGAAGTGTAACTCCCTTACCCTGAGTAGAGTGATGGTCACTGTTTGGACAACGTGAAAACTGTCTGCCAATCAGAGACCCCATTTCTAACAATAATGAATAAACAGGAGGGGAAAATAAGTTTTATAGCCACAGTATGAGAGAGATTAATGAGGGATTAGAAGTAGTCCCAAGCACAAAAAACAGAGTAAAAATAAAGGTGACCATGCCCATGCGAACCACGTGGTGCCGTTCCCATGAGAGTTCCAGTACGAGAACGCACTTTGCGTGGCCATTGGCGTAAAACGTGAACAGGCGTGGCAAGAAACTATACCCATTTGCAGAGCTCTGCGCAGCAAAGCAGAGTTATTTTAGCACTTCGCAGAGTTTGGCATAGAGCGACTACAGGAACTCCGCCCAGGCCTTCATAAGGGTCACCGCCCCTGAACCCCAAACCTCCCCTGAAGTGGTAATCTAATATTCTCCCTCAGGGAAAAAACACACCTTCCCCTCTTACGGCAGGCAATATGGCTACATGACAGAGGTCACACCATTCCAAGGTCGGCCCCCTCACCTGCTTCCCCCACTGTGCCACAAAACCTGGCACCAGCTCACTCGATTTCATTCAGTCTCCCCCACCAGAGGCACTTGTGCCCCCCTCCAAGTTGCTCCCCTCGCCATTGATTCTTCTCTCGTGGCACCAGCCTTCCATGGTAGTTGATGGAGGCTCCATGTACTACGCATCATTGGATCCCCGATCGCGCAACCCGATGGACAGGGGAATACACACCCAGGGCGACACACCTCATAGAAGCTGTCAGTAGGAGACACCATACTATATACTGGACAATGAGCCAGTGCATTTCCTACCCCACCTACCCCTCAGCACACAAACCACGCAAAGCCTACCAACAACATATGCTATGTCCTCTGCTCACTCATATCGGAAACGAGTTTGCTCTTTCCCATAATTGCTTATTGTACTTGTGAAATAATGCTGGCATTCTTTTGTCATCCTTTTCAATCCATGATTCATACTGCTGTCTTACAATAACATTACCCAATAAAAATGGTTTAAAAAAAGTTAAATATTGTTAATTTCTCTGGCCCAGATGATGTACCCTCTGTCGGTTTTATCCATGGTGGTAGAATGTCAAATGCTGAAAGAGCCCCAAAACAGTACCACAACGCTGCTTTTTACATATTAGTAATTATAAGAATTCACTTATATTAGCAGTCCAGGTGTGATGTAATTGTTTAGAATTTGCCAGTGGTAGAGCTCGTTTTGCTAGGGTGAATTTGTCCACCAACAAAAAGACCTCAATCTGACTTATTGAAAGTCTTTTTTAAATGTGTTGTCCACAAGAGTGGCCACCCAGAGGTAGGTCGGTTACTTGTAATGTGTATAGTGACACTTTTAAGTAATCTGTATACAGCGAGTTTAAACGGGAGGTGCTAATTTCTTGCCAGATAATGTAATCCACATGCCAGGCTGTGCATCTTTAAATCGGTGGCTTTTCTTCAGTAAGGAGCCTTGCCTCGCCAAGATCTGATTGAGAAGGCCGAACTTTAAGCGCACTTGGGTTTGGGATGATATTTTGAGAGACTGAAGACTGTTCTGAACGATGTTGTTATCAGCCTGATCAAGAAGCTCAGAATCTTTTCTCTTCATTTGTTCATTCCTGCATGTTAAGGTGGTGATCAATTGCGCAAGAACATTTTTTTGAAAGCGATCAGCGTTATAATTTCGACGGTTAAGGAACCTGCTTTTACCTTTATTTGGAGCTTTTTGTCGATGAAAGAACCTGTCCTATCTAAGAAAACTACAGATATTTGTTGTCATTTGTATTTGAAAATGTTTTACCATTGATGATCCAGGTCCCATGATTTTGTTCTTTTTTCCAATCTTAAGGACCTTTGTTTTTTTTAAAGATTGATGTCTAGTTTGCAAGAGAAAAAGCATATAGACTAATCAACAATCTCTTGAACCCATTCTTTTCTTACTTTATAAAAGAAGGTCATCGGCTTAGATCAGATTTGAGATCAGTTTGCCCCTTAACTTTGGTGGGTGGGCATTTAATGTGTTCAGATTTTTTCAGAAGTCTTAAATAAGCAAGTTAAAAAAGAGGGGTGTCAAAACGCACTCCTACTTTAAAACAGAGAACGTGTAAACTTTTCTGGGCAGCGCATTTACCTTCCCTAGCTTTAAGCGCAACCATGTATCTGAGTATAAAGAGTACATTGCTTGGATTAATTTGGGGGGTATGCCCTAGTAGACTACTTTCTGCCATAAAATTTCTCACGAGACAACGTAGCAACCTTAAAATCGAAAAAACAAGAATGTAATACTGATCTAGTTGCAAGGGTACTTTCCCACAAAAATTGAAGGAGCCATTAAATTTGTGCCAGTTCTAGAACAGAACCCAGTTTGATTCCATGGCACAATATTTTGGTCCATTGCCATATCATTAAGATCTTAAAGCAGCAAGCTGGCAAACTAAGTGGTGTTGTTGCCCAACAGGGTTGTGAGGTGATAGTTACCTGTGCTGCACTTTTCACCTCCCCAAAAGATAGAGTATATTATAGACCCCCTTCACATGCCCAGAACATCACCTTTAGTCAAACCTGCTTCATACAAAATTCTTAGGGGCATATTTATGAGATTGTCAGACAGTGCAGCACAGCAAGTCCCCTAGCTGTGCTGCACTGCGTGACAGGGAAAGTACAGGAATGCACTGTGTTTTAGTCAATACAGTGTATTCTTGCCTTCTCCCCGATGCTGACACTCTTTGGCAGCCTAGAATCAATACATGCAGGCACCCTTGCAGCATGGTTCAAGGGTTCCTCCATTGCATGCAGGATTGTTTTGGTACAGGAAGGGGCACTTTATTGCACAAAAACAATCACCTGAGGTTTTTTTTCTTTTTCTTTGTGTGCTGCAGAATGCAGCACACATAGAAAGAGGAACAAATGTGGAGAAATAAAGATATTTCTCCTCATTACACCTCACATGGTGAGGATCAGGTTTTCAGCACATTCCCAGGTCTGCCACTTCCAATAAACCAAGGAATGTGTGAAAATCCATGGATGTGGCGTTGATGAACCCACACAACACCCACCGAAATGCTGAGTAAAGAAACAGAGCGATTTGCACTGCTCTGCATTACTCAAGATTTATGAAGCCACTCAGGGCAATGCATGACTTAAAAAATGTTATATTTAGTTTTGTCACTCCTGAACCATTGGAAATGCAGAGTAACGAAACACAGTGATTTCCGCTGCTCTGCATTCCTCCAGGAATTATGAAGCCCTCATGGCTACGCAAGGTGGCCATGTGTGGCTTCAAAAATCTTATTTTCAGTTGTGTCACTTTTGCACCACCTTGCATGGCACAGTAGCGATGCAAATGGGCTTGTAAATATGCCCCTTGGTTATTTTGCCCAGAAGTCTGGCTAGATATGAAAAAGGCCTGTGACAGGCCATTTGGCCATTCGACCCCACCAGCCTTTGGGTTCTTAATTACCTTCTGCAATTGTTCTTTGGTCTCAAAAAAAGGGTAAGTGTGTTTTACTTCTGTGCTCATTTCTTGTTATAATTTGGTCACATGCACAGTTGGTGAATGTTAGTACCTCAGTGTTTCGATGATTTGAACTTGTAATTTGAGTGGTAACCAGGTGCACTGTGAAGTGTGCGGTTGAACAGTGTTAGAAGATAGTATACTTTATTTGTAAAATAATAAGAGCTGGTGCCACAATCACTGATCAAACACTTGCTGACAGTGCTATAAAATGTCAGCCTGCTGAATATTGAGGGTACATAGTCCTGACTCCACTTCAGGTCTCTTCAATTCCTTGCCAGACAATGCCTGCCTTGTTATATCACTCTTACAGATTTCTGCTTTCTCCCTTGGTAACAGATTTTATGCGTTCTCTTCCTTTGTCTTTCTGTGTTGTGTTTTTTACCAGTTTTTACCTGTTTTGCACTTGGAAAATGTCTGATGAGGAAAATAAGTCCCCATAAATAAGTGCCGGTGGCCTCAACTGGCAACCACCAGCTCAAAGTAAGCACTGAGTATACCCTCGCAGAGTTGTTTATAGCTGTGTTACTAGCTCTTGCATCACAGTTTTCTATTGGGTTGATTCTTTTACAGAATTGTTGTTGATTTTTATTTGTGCAGGGGAACCAAAGTTTTGCCAAGAAGTCATCATAATATGGTTTCCTTGCCAATCAAATTTCTTTTGTACGTTTGCCTAATAAGTCTTAGATGACTACAAGTCTTTTTGGAATACACTTGGCCATGGTGGCCGACATGCAACATCTCAGGTCGACTTCCACCTCCAGCCTCTGACTTAGGTTAAGCACTTTGAAGGGTTTAACTTAGAAACTGTAAAGACACCAGGTGTTGTATCAAATTTAGTATTTTTTTAACCTAATGAACCTTTATGCCCTCTTGTAGTAACAATCAAAGAGACATTATAACCAGAACAAATACTGCATCTCTTCACTATTAATAACTTGAGGAAAAATTACTCATTACTGATATACAAATGAGCCGAAAATGAGCACATAAAATGATCAAACAACATATGTTTATTACAAAAAATTCATACTAAATCTTCCAATATTATAAACACATACATTGAGTAGATCACCAGATTTTATTGCAGGTCTTGAGTCAACATCTGTATATCCTGGGTATCTCATGCTCCCACTGATCATCTGAATATCTACAGTTTGGTATTGCTGGGTTATCTCTGTGCATCTTTTGCGCCTTCTCCTTCGGTTTAAATGGTCATGACCTGAGGAAGATGATTCCTGCTATCTGCCGCATTCCACTGAAACGTGTGTTGTACGGATAAACAGTTGTGATTTCTGATTCAATGTAAAAGAAGTGATATTAATATTTCAGAAGTTGATTATGCCCAATGTGGACCTGACAAATCAGTATGTTATTCGTGGACTGTGATTTTGTTTACATTTCAACTTCATTTATGTATTCATTTTGCTGTTTTGTGGAATCTCTATGATTTCCATATACTTTTCATTGGTTGCTTGGAGCTGCTTGTGAGTATATGTTGGTATGAAAGTGTTTTTTATGATTGAGTTTGGGAGCGTGAGATACTCAGGATATATAGACATTGAATCAGGACATATAATAAAAGATGGTGATCTCCTCAATATATGTGTATATAATATTGGAAGATTTTGTATATTTCTATGTGGTCATTTTTGGCTCCATTTGTGTATCAGTATCTAGTTTTTAAAATTGAGGAGATGCAGTATTAGTTCTGGCTGTAAAGTCTGTTTTCCCCTGGCGACTGCTTTCCAGAGGCCCTATTTTTCTTTGGATGATGTAACACTCGAATATTCCCTAGAAACATTGGGCCTGATTCTAACTTTGGAGGACGGTGTTAAACCGTCCCAAAAGTGGCGGATATACCACCTACCGTATTACGAGTTCCATAGGATATAATGGACTCGTAATACGGTAGGTGGTATATCCGCCACTTTTGGGACGGTTTAACACCGTCCTCCAAAGTTAGAATCAGGCCCATTGTCTGCTATTGTCCCGGGGAAGGACCCGGAGCCAGATCGCATCCCATGTGACCTGTTTGCTGTTGAACTATCTATTTGGGGCTCTTACTTTAATCTGCTCTCAATATCAGTTTTGAAGGGGTGGGCCACTCCCTCAATCTTAGTATTATGCTGAGATTGTTCCTATCTATAACAAGGGTAGTGGAGAAGATCACTGCAACCGTAAGCCAATTAGCTTGGTTGATCAGCTGCTGAAGCTCTTCTGTTGTCAAATTCGGGGGAAACAGACAGCCTAGATCTCCGAGAATAACATCAGAATAGATCACATTTTTCGGCTTTATAAAATATATTGAAAAATTGTGATATTGGAGAAGGGCCATTTGTATGTGTTTTTTTGTTGATTTAAAATCAGCTTTTGATTCAATCACTTGCCACAAGCTTTGGAGTGTTTTAGGCAATATGGGGGCTCCAGATAACATTTTAACAATTTTAATAAGACTACATGAAATCAAGTATGCCCATTTTAGGTGTGGTAATAGGTGTGAGCTGTCTAACTGCTTCAAAACAGAGAAGGGAGTTCAACAAGTCTGTGTATTGGCTCCAATTTACTTTACATTATAGATAAATGATTTAGTGCATTATTTAGACTTCCTTGCCAAGCATGCCCCAAAGGGAGGTGCTTTTGAAATTCCAGCATTACTGCTCGCGAATTACACACTTCTCATTTCTAAAACTCCTTCTAATCTACAGGCCCCAGTGGATTGCTTCTTAATTTTTTGTTCTGAGAGGGGGTTAGAATTGAACATTAAAAAGACAACATTTATTTAACCCTTATAAATCTGTGAAGAGCTGTATCATGGCATAGAACAAACTGCTTAAACAAGCAGAAGACTGAGTATCTAGGACTAAGATTGACTAACACATTTTCTTAGTTGCTGTGGGTCGATAAGAGCGCACTAACATTGCATCGGGAATCTAGGGCTATTTGAAGTTAGATAAGAATACTATGACCAGATTTCTTTTCCCAGCAGTAGAAATATATAATGTCAAAGCTAAGGGCTCTGCCCTTTATGGTTCAGGGTTATGGGGTCATATAAAGAATAGGAGATTCATAGCGTCTAAGTTAAATTTATTAGGTCCTTATTAAATCTCTCACAGAGTGCCCCATAGCCTACCCCCGGTACATGATGTAGGTGTGTATCCAATTTCCTCAGTAACTGTACTTAGACTCTTATTAGACTCTTTTTATAGACTGGCACAGCCAGTGGTCTAACAATGAGCTCGGCCCCTTAGAGGCTACCTCCTATAGAAATTCTTCAGTCAAAAGGTTACTTGAAGATTCCCTGGCTAGTATATGCTAAAAGACTGTTTTTCTTGATCGTGTTGCTCTCTGAAAATCTTCTGCTAATGCCACTCCAGTATCAAGCTCAGCAATCAAAGTCATTCCATTATTTAAACCTTTTCTTGACAAGATCACATGTCCCTTAGTTAAACAGTTGTGTATTAATTTTAGACATGGGATCCTGCAAATTAACAGCTTTGGTATTCACCGGAGTGAGAAATATTGTGTTATTACTTGATATCCTTCATGTAGACTTGAGACTTTTCACCACTTCATCTTCTTTTGCAATGCCTATGCAACTTCTCACAGGAAGAGGATTAAGCCGGCTTGTCTCCTTCTTGGAATCAGACATTATTAAATTGCACTGAAAATCCTGAGAACTGATACTGGTAAAATGATTTGTATTAGCGATGCTAAAGTTTTATCGTCTGCATGGGTTATATGTAGATGAGTGTTAGATTCTGATGGTGATGACCTTTTTAATGTTATCAATACCCAGCTTTGAATTTTTGGTTTTATTTGATATTTCAGTTTTCATTGCTCTCCTAGCTCTTCACAACTCTTTTTGTGTGTTATTGTTGCCTGTTTCATGGCTTTTATGCAAGTATTCATGTTTTCTTAAAGTGGTTCTTAATCAAGGAAGTATTTCTGATTATTGCATTTATTATTACCCAATCTATTGTAGTCCATACCCCGGCTGTTTTGCATAAGGTACCTGCCGCACTTTCTATTTATGCAATTTACTTGCAATGACTCACCATATCTTTTATAAGCTGAATTCTCTTTTGTCAGTGCAGCACTTATACTGCTTATGTGATACTCTTCTAGGTCACCCAGCAAATTTGTTAACTAGTTGAATTCTTGCCTGTTTGATCTCTCCTTTGAGCCTAATGTTGCATGTTTAGCTGATGATGATTTTATAAATGTTCTTTATTTATGTAAGTTTTTAAGGATTTTGAATCCAAAATAAATTAGTTGAATTGACGTAAAAGGTATTTTTCAAAATGCTGTCTTTTTACTCACTGGTTTACATTTTTAAGGCACAAATGTATCTAAATCGAATTGGAAGAAATCAAAGAAATTAAAAGGCTTAAAATGGATAAACAAAGCAAGTGGTTTGATAATACATGAAAAAAGGCAAAGCGTGGTCTTTTGGAAGCAATCGGACAACAGGATAGACCAATGATAATCTTGGCAAGGCGCGAGTATGCTGCTGCAATGAAGTCTAGCAAGCCACAGTGAGTGGAGACTACATGGCAGGAATTGTTGATAGCATCCCAAAATTGATGTAACGTGAGTTCAAGACCTCACTGCCATATTTCTGCAGAAAACTGGACTCTTTACTTTACTAAACTCTACAGCCAGGAGTTTGCTTTCCAAGCTGATATAGAGAGCCTAGACGTGAATGAGATCGAATGGACAGGTGCGATCACTCCGTTTAGTATGAAAGAAACAGAGGCAGCCATCATGACTCAAAAACCAGTGAAGGCACCTGGGCTAGATGGGATACCATCTGATCTGTATAAGTCTGATCAGAAACGATGGGCCCCCACATAAATGGGGTCTCAAGTGCAATCTTGGAGGGAAACAATCTCCCTCGCTCTAGGAAGGGTGCAATAATTGTTCCTGTTCATAAGAAAGGGGACAAATGGGACCCGGGAAACTATAGACCAATCAGTCTCCTAAATAACCTGCAGAAGATATTCTCCCATCAACTCTTGGGCAGGCTTAGACTCTGGATAGAGGTGAACGGTGTTCTAAGCCATCTGCAGGCAGGCTTTAGGCAGAAGACGGCCACGGTGGACCAGATCTTCCAGTTTCTTACAATCAAGTGGAAGATGGTGGACCTGGATACTGGGAGGCTGTTTGTCACCTTCGTAGATCTCGGATCTGCTTTTGATATGGTCCCTCGGCTTAAATTACGGGAGATCTTGAGTAAATCTGGAGTTCCTGGGCCTCTGTTAAATCTGATCAGGGAACTGTGTTCAGAGAGTTTTGCTAGAGTAAGGTGGGGAAAGGACGGGGAACTATTTTATGAGTTCCCCATCCATAAAGGCGTTAGACAGAGCTGTGTGCTGGCCCCTACTCTTTTTTACTTTTTATAAATGCCTGCATCTCCTACTTATGTTTTTGCGAAAATGATTCCCCTAAACTGGGTGGGACCAAGACACCATGCTTCTTGTTTGCTGATGAGACTTTACTATTATCTCAAACCGCCTCTGGACTATCCAGGCTCCTGGAGAAATTTTTGGGGTTTTGTAGGGATCATGGTCTTCAAATAAATAGCACCAAAACCAAATATATGGTTTTTGGTGATCCAAAGCATGGTGTGAAGAAAAGCACAGTGCTAGATGGTGAGATTCTTGAACGTGTAATAGATTTTAACTATCTGGGAGTCAAATTAGAAAACTCCCACAAATGGACGGCCCAGCTGATGAATGTATTATGGCCCGTAAACAAAAGACAGGGGGCATCTTGAGATTTGCTGCTAGACCGTCTAGTTTTTCCATTACACCTGTGATAGAAATTTACAAAAGCAAAGCTAGGGGGGCTCTGTATGGTGCTGAGTTATGGGGCCATGGCAAATTGCATAATATAGAAAGAGTAGAAAAATCCTTCCTAAAGGCCCCGTTAAAGATTCCCTTGAGTTCACCTGCATTGCCTATTCTGAATCTGCATTCTTTTGCAGACATAGCTGCCCTGAGGCTATTGAGGTATAGGATCCGGATCTGGTCCACAAATACTTTAGACCCTTATAGGACATGGCTAAGAGCACTTCTGGGTGTCTCTCAAGTCGAAAAAATCCTGTGGTGTAACTATGTAAAAAGTACCTTTTAAAAACTTGGGTTGGGTTCCTATTGGTTAGATCCCTTGAACCTCCCAAAAAATGCCCCACAGAGTCTGAAGGATTTATACTGGGAGAGTGTGCAAATGGCAGTGCTAGCATCAGTTCCATCTGGTAGTATGATGGATAACTTTATATTATTCAAGTGTCACTACGAACTCGAGCACTATTTAGATATTATTCTGCACCCTTTGGCATGTGCACTTTATATTAGATTCAGAATTGGATCCTTACCGTTATGTGATTTTACTTCTAAATGGAAGCAAACTGTCAGGCCAACAGTCTCTTGCCCAATGGAATGTAAGACTAAAGAAAACATCAGTCTTGTTTTATTCCACTGTCCCACATACACTGTCCAACAAGCAGAGGGCTTGTTGGATAAGTCTGTTTTGCAATACCTTGGGCATTAGGGATCGTCACTTGGCCCTTAGGACTTGTAGAACAAGTACCCATGGGCCTGTGGTGTGTGCTGTGGCAAAGTTTTTATTAGACATCTGGGCCATTATTGCAAGATCCTTAAGTGCCAATGGACATTTTTTTGTAAATGATTTAGATTGTGTCTCTTGATTAACATTTAGCACTGCTTATTTTAGCCTCTTGTGTACATATTTATATTTTATTAAGTGCCAAATCTTTATGCAGGGTAGGAGAATTAAACATTGCTATGAATTCTTAACTTATTTGGTAACGTTCTCACTGCTCCTTTTTAGAACAGCATATAGCATAATTTTTTAACAAACCATTTATGGCACAAACCCACAAATGTTTATGAATATTTTAGATAGAAGTATATGGTGGTATAGTATTTTGTGTGTATATTTTATGCCTTGGGATCTGGCCATGGTGGAATCTATTATTGTAAGGATTTCATTATAGTTTTTATTCTTTGTATGGTGAATCACAGGCTTTATATGTGTAAATGTTGTGCTTTAATGGCACTTGCTGCCGAAATAAAGCTTGATTTGATTTGATTTAATTGGCAATAACAAATATTCAACTATTTTATGCTCACACATGTCTTTCGACGAAAACGGTACCTTACCTGTCTGGGGAGGCCTTTTGCTTGCATCAAGAAACTGGCCAAAACACAACATGGACTCATCACATTTTTCCATTGAAAACTGACCCCTTTTTACCAATGTGGGTAGCTGTGGATTTTGGAGCCTAGCTCTGATGGCACTGAGGAAAATCTAGCAAACCTGTGCATTTTGAAAACTAAGGCCCAGATTTATACTTTTTGTTGCAAAACTGCACCAACTCTATTTTGCACCAAAAAGTTTAGCACTGGCTTGCCCCATTTCTGTGCACCAGCCGGGCACCATATTTATGGAATGGTTCAAGCCGGTGCAAAGGGTAGGCTGGTGGCAAAAAAAATGACTTTAGTCAGGTGGAGCTGGCGGTATGGAAGAAGGGGTTTTTGCACCAAAAAATTACGCTAAGCAATGTAGGGTAAAAAAATGACTCTAACCTGCCTAGAGTCATTGTCTGACGCTAAACCATCCATACCACATGACTCCTGTCCTAGAAAAGACAGGAGTCATGCCCACCACCCCAATGGCCAGCACAAGGGACCATGGTCCCCTGGGCATGGCCACTGCACCCATTTGGGGGGGCCCAAATAAAATAAAATACTTAACTGTTCTTACCTGGGATGGGGTCCCCCATCCTCCGCTGTCCCTCTGGTGTGGGTGGGGGTGTCCCTGGGACCTGGGGAGGGCACCTGTGGGCTTATTCCATGGTGTTCCACCATGGAAATGGGCCCACAGGTCCTCTAATTCCTGCCCTGACCCAGGTGTTAAAAAATGGGGCAAAGCAAGCTTTGCACCATTTTTTGACCCCTCCTCCATTCAGTGGACCATTTTTGCACAACAGCATAAATATGGCATTAAGGCCATAGAGTCATTTTTTGCACGGGACCGCCTACCTTGCATCTCATTAAGGCAAGGTAGGTTTCCACTTCCAAAAAATGACTTTAAATCCATACATTTGGTGCTAGACGGGTCTGGCACCAAAGAATACATTTTGAGTTAGTTTTGCACCGAATTAGAGTAAAAAAAAAAAATGATGCTAATTTGGTGCAAACAGAGTATAAAATATGCCCCTAGATATCTGGGGAAGTTCAGGGTGGGGTGACTTGCACAGCTCTCACCAGAATTGTTTAGTCAGAATCCCTTACAAACCTCAAACTTTGACAAAAACACATTTTCCTCACATGTGTGTGGAAAGTTCCGGAATCTGTGGGAAGCTTCAAACCTCCTTCCACCCTGCATTTTCCTCAGTCTCCCAATAAAAATGGTACCTCGTTTGTGTGGATAGACCTAGTGCCCATGACATGAAAGGGTCCAAAACTGAAAATGGACACCTCACATTTTTCCACTCAGAACTGAACTTATTTTTGTAAAGTGGGTAGCTGTGGATTTTGGGCCTTAACTTAGCCAGCACCTAGGGACATCTAGCAGACTTGCACATTTTTTAAAACAAGACACCTGGAGGAATCCATGATGGTGTGACTTTTACACAGAATCTCTTGCAGAACGCAAATGTTGACTTAAAAAACACATTTTCCCCACATTTCTCTGCAAGAAATTTATGGAATCTGTGCAGATCCACATATTTCATACTGCCCAGAGTTCCCACATGTCTCCCAATAACAGCAGTACCCCAATTGAGAGGGTGGGCGAAGAGACCACCACACTAAACACCCTAAAGCTCTGTGTGGAGAGATTAGCGATAGTGGCAGCTACAGTATTTGGTACACTGCTGGGCCGTCACCCACAGAAACCTATCAACCACAAACAGTTGTGAAAACTAGACTCCCAGGGAATTCCACAGTGGTGTGCCTTGAAGTGTTCTACAAGCTTTTCTCATCCACAATGCCCTGCAAATCTCACACTTTGGCTAAAATCACACATTTTCCTTATATTTCTGTGACGGATACTTCCAGAATCAGGTGTAATCCACAGAATCCCTGCCACGCAGCATTCCCCCACTTGTCCAGATAAAAACTCTACCCTAGCTGTGTGGATGGTCTAAGTGCCCACGACAGGAATGGATCATACTGAGGCCAATGAGAGTTTCCCTGTGGGACTTCCATTGACCGTGGTTTGATCCTTTCCTATTTGTGGTTAGTTTGCCCACCTACACAACTGTGTAGCATTTTTAATTAGGGAAAGTAGAGGTACGCTGGATGGCAGGAATTTTGGGATCCCTCCTGATTCTGGAAGTTGCCATGACAGAAACACATGTGAAATTCCTGATTTTAGGCAACGTTTGAAATGTGCATGGCATTGTGAGTAAGAACCCTTATGGATTCCATGCAAAGCACACCACTCTTTACTCACCTGGGTGTCTAGCTTTCAGAAATGTATAGGTTTGGTAGGTTTCCTTAGGTGGCAGCCGAGCCCAGGCCCAGTTAAAGCATCTACCCTTATTGCCAAATCAGGTTAGGTTTTTTACAGCAAATATAGATTTTTCTACATTATGTTTTGTGGCTTTTTTATGCTATGGACACTGGGCCCATGCATACAAGAAGAGTAGTATTTCTATTCAAAGAGGTGGGGGAATACTGGACAGTAGGAGGTTTGTGGATCCCTGTGTATTCCATAAGTTGACATCACAGAAATGCAAGGAGATTGTGTGATTTTAGGCAGTGTGAGGTATGAAAAGCATAGTGGTTAAGAAAATGTAATGGGATCCATGCAAGCCATACCACCCTGGACTCCCCTTGATGTCTAGATTACCGAAATGTCTGGGTCTGGTAGTTTCCCCTAGATAGCGGCCTACCCAAGCCCAAAGAGTGCAGCAATTCACCATGGCAAGTGGGACAATATGGGAATGGGCCACTCCCCTGGCACTTAAAAGAATCAAATGTCCTCTTGTTTCCCTGTGTTTTGGGATGTTATAGTCCGTAGGAGAGCAACAAGACTGTTGAGGCTTTAGGGACGAGGGCAGGGCCAGATGACATGATGGTCCATACCCCCACCATTATCTAATAAAAAAATAGTCCTGTCATGCAGTGAGCTTTCTGCCCTCAGAGGCATATTGGAGGCAAACTCCCTCTCTCCCCTGTGGTGAAGCTAAAAAATAGATTTGTCCCATGTGAGGTGGGTGTATGATCTAATGTCAGAGTGTGATCCTGCTTCCCTTTCTTTTGCCCCAAATGAAAAATCTCTGGTGTTAGGTGGGTGTTTTACCCCAGAGGGGAAAGACTCTCCCCAATAGGGATAAACTACCTATCTGCCCCAGGGGGACAGAAAGACCATTTCCCCATCTGGGGCATGGGTATTGGGCAATGCCAGGGTAGGCTGCACCCATCTTTGCTTGTTTGAGACCATTTTGAATTCCCTGGTGTGCAGTGGTCTTTCTGCCCACCCCTCCCGGGGGCATATTGAAGCCAAACCCCATGTCTGCCCCTGTGGGGCCACAAAAGAATTGTTTGGATGATCATTACAAACACATAACAAAGTAAAAACACAAAAACACTCAGGCTGCTCAGGGAGCCCGGAGACAAAATCCAAAACATCGAAATCCTTTGGTGCAAAGCACTAGAGGATCCTTTATACCCTTCCCTAGTGTTGGGAAATGGCTGACAGATACACTTTAGAGGTTACACTTGCTACTGTATTGTCAGTTATTGAGGTTGAGTTTTCAGTAATGTAAATACATGCTGGAGGTGTATCTCCACTAAAGCGGCTGCTCTGCCCGGCAGCCACACAATTAATAGCCAGGTTTTCTCCCAAATTATCCTTGTGATAGATTTAAGGTTGAACTTGTTGGGAAATGTTCCTCAAGATGTCTTGAGCGAGTATAGTTTTGTCATTGTAAGCCATATAAAATAGAGATGAAGTGAAGTACCCAGTAAATAACATAGGTGTTTCTTAGCTCCATTATAATACTGTGTAGTTTCCCAATTAATAATTTATTTTTTCTGTATTTGGGATTTATGTATGGATTAAGGAGATTTATGCCTTTGGTGCCAGCCATCTATTTCCACAGTGTCTACCCATGGTTCTTTTACATCTAATGACTGATTTCAGTTTTTAAATATACACTAAATATACACTAAAGTGCATTGCAAGGTCACTCTTGGGCTGCAACTTTGGGTTATTTTTTTCTTGCGGGAATAGAAGATTCTAAAAAAAACTGTTAAATAGGATAAGTGATCAGACCAGACGTCTTCGAGGATGAATACATGTAATTTATTCAAGCACAGGATAACTCTCCCTCACTTTATTTGTGATGTAACCCACCCACATTCCGACAACAGATGTTTATAATGTCTGTGGTTTAGGAAGCCAACTAGCTATTTAGGGCCTATTTAGGGGTGAGACAATTGAGGCTAAAAAAGCTGTATCCAGGCCCAGTCTGACTTGGACTGGTGGTATTTATGTACCTCGTTGGAATTGAGAGAGCGTAGCTTATATACTCAGAAATTAACATGAAATGTTTATGAACTAATGCGTAATAATGCCGCATAGTAAATGTATTAATGTGCTTTAGCTGAACGTGCGCTTGAAATGTGCCCACAGGGAGTGGCCGCGAATGTATACAATGATTAATCAAACTGACTAGTGATGTAGAATTAACGTGCTAATGTATGGTTTTACACTAAATATTAATGGTTATATGCTAAAGTTCTGCTAATAAAACATTAGACCTTAGTTAGCATGAGTCGAGGCCTAGCTGCCCGGTTTCATATTAAATGTGTTTTTCTAACGTACAGTGTGTTGACTTGCTGAAGGACATGAACTTGTACTTTTCCAAAAGCTAGAAGATGGGTGTAACTGTAGTAGATCCGTTCTCATGAAATTCAACTTGCTCATGGAAACATTCTTGCTGAATGCAACAGTGTAGACTAGTCGCAGGTACAAGGTCACCTGAACTGGTACAGACAATGGAACCACTGACTGAAGATGCGAAAGGGACCGCAAGAGTATGAAATCATACCGGACATTCTACCCGCTGGAGACGTCAATCATAAGAACCAATAAACTACGTGAGAACTGTTATGGGGTGACAATTTTTAATGAACTCACTGGAAACCCATTGGATGAAGATAGTGAGGTGCCAACCGTATCCAATCAGGAATTAGGTGACTGTACAACAGAAAAGGGATAAAAACCTTTGACCTGAGGAGCTAGGGAAGATGCCATTGCGAACTTTTGCTATGACCCAGACACTTTGTCACTCTGTCTACAGACATTGCTGTTTGGTTCTTCAAACCATCCTTGCCCTTACTTTGCCCGATTCTATACCTCTTTATGAGGGAAGTGTCCCTTCTTACCCGTCTTGCTGTGAAATCATGACTGATGGCGAATCAACTGATGTCCTGAGGATGAAGACTGAATCTGTATGCTGACCCAATACGGAGGGTAACTATATGACAATGAAACTGTAATTGTCTGTTTGCTTTTCCGTTCTAGGTACCAACTGCTTCTTTTGACAGAGACCTTAGTTAGAGGTTTTCAAATTGATGTTACTAAATTATTTTGCATGAAGCCCAACACGCCAATGCTAATTCAAGGTTAGTTAAGGGGTTCATTAAACGGACGCAAATAGACAAATGACTGAATCAAGGCTTTGTTGAATAATTCTCTAATGATACTCTGCTAAGGATAACCTATGTTGACGTTGTGCTATGTTCTTATGTTTGTGATCTTCGCTTTGATGAAATCTTATCAGAGTTGCCATATTGTGACGATGCTAATGTGTTTCTTGGTTTTGAGACTAATAAACTTATTAGTAGAATTGTAATCAATAGGGAATAAACATCATAAAATCGTACTAAACTGGTGTGGTTATTCATGACTGAAAGGTAATGGTGGGTTTCTGAGTTTTATTAATGTCATTGATTAATTTGAATTGTCTTGTGACGGTGAATATTGATGACATTATTGACATATTGATTGACATGCTGATTAGCTATCTCGTCCTAAGGTGTCTTCAATCAGGGTCAAAAGATTAATTGGCCTAAAACGAGTCCCAGAGTGAATAAATTAGCTAGAAAGGGACGCGCTAACAGTTCTGGTAGCAGAGCGACAGTTTGGCCATTTGAGGGCCCTAGGACGAAGGACCATTGTTTAGAATTGTTTTTCGAGATAATCCAAATTGGAGGTATGATGTGTCTCTAAATTCCCCATGACTTTCACTGAATCTCGGAGCTTGCCTAAGTGAGTTGGGTATGTTCTCGGCGTACTAGCATGTGTGGTGTAGAATTTGCGCTTGCTCAGCTTATGCATATTGCAGGTGATTTGTGAAGTTTGTCTGAATTATAGGCCAGGTAATGTTGTTTTAGTAGGAGTGGGCGTACTCTGCAGTATGAGAGTAGGGAAGTTGGCGAACTTCATGTGAATGTGGCGCTTTGTGCTAAAAAATTGTCCACGTGGTTGTTGGTGATGTATGGACCCGTCGTGGTCTAAGACTCCGGAGTATATTGACAAGTGTAGGAGACACTAGGGGCCTTATTTATACTTTTTGGTGCAAAACTGCACTAAGGCAGTTTTGCCCCAAAAAGTTTTGCACCGGCTTGCACCATTTTTTAGCACCATATGGGCACCATATTTATGGAATGGTGCAAGCCGGTGCAAAGGGAAGGCTAGCTTTAAAAAAATGACGTTAGGCAGTTTTAAGTCAAAATAAATTATTCTGACCAGATTGGCATCATTTATTGACCCTAAGGGGCATATTTATACTCTGTTTGCACTGAATTAGCGTCATTTTTTTTACTCTAATTCAGTGCAAAACGAACTCCATATTTATACTTTGGTGCTAGACCTGTCTAGCGCCAAATTTATGGAGTTAAAGTCATTTTTTGGAAGTGGAAACCTACCTTGCCTTAATGAGATGCAAGGTAGGCGTTCCTGTGCAAAAAAATTACTCTATGGCCTTAACACCATATTTATAATCCCATGTAAGAATGTTGCAAGGGAGGGAGGAGGGGTCAAAAAATGGGGCAAAGCTTGGTTTGCCCCATTTTTTAAGACCTGGGTCAGGGCAGGCGTTAGGGGACCTGTGGCCCTATTTCCATGGTGGAACACCATGGAATAAGCCCAGAGGTGCCCTCCCTAGGCCCTAGGGGTACCCCCACCCACACTAGAGGAACTGCGAGGATGGGGGACCCCATCCCAGGTAATTCAGCTAAGTGCATTTTATTTTTGAAAGTGCTATAGGGGGCCCTGAAATGGGCCCCCTTACATGGCACAGGGTGCAATGGCCATGCCCAGGGGACCCCTGTCCTCTGTGCTGGCCATTGGGGTGGTGGGCATGACTCCTGCCTTTTCTAAGGCAGGAGTCATGTGGCATGGTAGGTTTAGCACTATAAAATGATGCTAATCTGGTTAGAGTCATATTTTTTTACTCTAACCTGCCTAAAGCCATTTTTTGGTGCTAAACCCTCTTCTTCTATACTGCCAGCCCCACCTGACTAAAGTCATTTTTTTAAACTGTAGCCTACCCTTTGCACCGGCTTGCATGATTCCATAAATATGGTGCCTGGCTGGTGCACAGAAATGGTGCAAGCCGGCGCTAAACTTTTTGGTGCAAAACTGAGTTAGTGCAGTTGTGCAGCAAAAAGTATAAATAAGTGCCAATATTTTGTAAGTTAGCACTACTTTTGCGTCATAAAATGACGTTAATGCGGTGCAAAAAAAGTTTAAATCATGGCCTTGGTGCTAGATGGGTCTAGCACCAAAGTATAAATATGGAGTTAGATTTGCACCGAATTAGAGTAAAGAAAAATGACGCTAATTTGGTGTAAACAGAGTATAAATATGCTGCAGAGTATAAATATGCCCCTAAATATGGCGTTAAGGCCATAGAGTCATTTTTTGCACGGGAACGCCTACCTTGCATCTCATTAAGGCACAGTAGGTCTCCACTTTCAAAAAATGACTTTAACTCAATAAATTTGGTGCTAGAGGGGTCTAGCACCAAAATATAAATATGGATTTAGTTTTGCACCGAATTAGAGTTAAAAAAAATGACACTAATTCGGTGCAAACAGAGTATAAATATGCCCCTTGGTTTATGTTGTAATTTGTGCGGTTTAATAGGTCAATCGGGCGTGGTTGACAAGTCGAGTTTGAGTCAATTGTGTGAGTGAAACCTTCGATGGAGATTTGGCAAGTTCTAAAGTACACTACAACGAACCATTGACAAGTCAAGAGTAGGATTTGTGGGTCGAATTCTGCTTGCGAGTACGGGAGCTAAGAAGGAGAGAGTAGCGGCCGAGGCTTCAAGTGAAATCTCTGTAACGTTCTGAAGCGATTGTGTTACCCTTCCTTAGCAAACCGGCAAATTTGGGTTTTTGTTGTTAAAGGTGCTCGCAATATATTGCATTAGTTCTGTGAGGGGAGGACAAGCTGCAGGACTTTGTCAGCCATAGAGTGTGTGAGTGTGACATCATTTGAGCTGCGCTGGGATAGGTCAGTTGCCAAGAGGGGTCGCGCACGGATTGGCAGCCATCCGTGAGAGGCAATTGGTTGAGAAGGTGGCTGAAGAGTGTTCTGGGAATTAAAGTCACTTTCTGATTAGTTTCTAAACAAAATAAAAGATGCAAAAATTACGTTTTTCAAGGCTCTAAAGTGTGCTTTGAGGGGAGATACATTCATTACAGCGAGTGTGGGGGAGCCTACACCACCTGAGGGTACTCCAACTTATATCGTAATGGAGGAGAAGTGAGTTTCGCCATATCTTTGGTTAAAGCAGTGGTGCAAACTGACAGAGAAGGAGGGATGTTTGGTGTTTCCGGAACATGGAACGTTTAATATAAGAATTCTAGAAAATTTGCGATGCATATTAAGGGTGCAAAAAACACCCCCAAGACCAGCTCAGTATGAGGCATTATCAGTCTGGGATTTAATGGCCATACAACAAAGGCAGCAGAAGTTTATGAGGAGAATGAAAAGAGCAGAAAAGATTTTAGCGGAAGCTAATGGAATAATGAGACCAAGATGTGGAGAAGGAGAACAGTTGACGGAATTAAGATGTTTCCGTCAATAACTCAAGAAGAAGAAACACAGGGAAAGAAAGCCACTTGTAAGACAGACAAAGGTTCTAGTAAGAAAAAGGAGACTCAGAGGTCTTGGGTAGATGAAGATGATTCAGACGATGAAGAGTTTTGTAATCAGTTGTTACATGATCGCCCGCTGCCATATGCCATAAATGATCATGCACAAAGTACTCGTGTGGGTTCTGAAGATCTGGCACAAAATAAGGGAATCATGTATACAGTGCAGACAAGTGATACAGTTTTGATACAGAATGGTGTCAGTATACCCACTGAGCCAGACACGCAGATACAGTCGCAGCCACAACCAATTCAGAGGCTTTATCCTGGTGTCCCAGTATTGGACACAACTATGAGTTTGATGGTGCCGCCTGATCCAGTATACACGAGATCAAAGTTAGTGCAGATTGAGCCAACTCCACAATTGCTGCCCCAGCCGCAGCAACAGGTGGTTCCGAGTTACACTTCTGTAACAGGACTGCAGTCAGTAGCTACAGCACCCATGATGAACCAAGCTATGGGAGTTAATGCTCCACAGGGTTTGGGAATTGGACAGTCACCAGCTACTATATCATTGCCAATTACTGTTGGTCCACCAGTCCCGCTGTATGCACAAGGTAAGTCTGGTGAATGCGATCAGGGGGTAATGACCCAAGAGGCAATAAGAGGAGGGTCTACTGGAAACTTGCAGGGAATAACACAGGGAGGACAGACAGTCGAAACGTCTAGATCCTTGTTGGACTTCAGTCCGATTAGGGTTCCTTTGGAGACGATGAGGCAAGCAGGGTTAAGTACACTAGCACCCAGGTAATGAGTACGAATACAACACCAACACCAATGGTGCAGTCTGGAAGTGCCTCATTGCAAGGCTTGACTGCGCAACAATTGAACGAGTGGTTAGACAAGCTCAACACTCCGCAGACTATTACTGTGACCACGGAGCGGTCAGAGAGGGAAGAATACCTGAATTTTGTGAGACTGGGTGTAGAAGCCATGGAACTAGTAGAAGGAACAATGGGGGTGAACAGATTAGAGTCATATACAGAGGCAGAATGGAGGTACCTATGCCCCAAAATAACCAAAGAAGTGGGCAAGGTGCATCAGAGGTTGGCAAACCTGGCGGACAAATACAGCATAGACATAGAAAATACTAAGCATTTGAAGAGGAGCTATAGGTTAGACTTTGAGCCTAAAGACTTCGATCACATGAGATCTACCGGAATGAAGGCACATCTTAAAGAGATACTGCAGAGTGCTCAAATTTGGGGAGCATTAGAGTAGTGGGAAGGCAAAGAAGAGAGATAAAGAGAAAGGTGACGGTCCGGAACCAAAGCAGGCAAAAGCTGCATCTGTCACGGGGACAATAAAAAATGTTACCAGTGTGAGAAACAGCTGGAAGTGTTCTAGTCCATGTACTATGGTCTAGAGGCAACATCCTATCATTCATAAATGACTATCCCAAGTTGAGGGAGAAGCCGATAGAGTGGTACCAGCAGACGGACAGGTTTGTGAAGCTTGTGAAATGTCTCTGGGAAGAATTGAATACCCTGTTTGAGATTATAGTCCCAGTTGATTTATGGCTTGAATGCAAGAGGGGTGTGGACTGGCCGACAGAGGAGCCGGCAAAGGACAAGGTTACTGGAGCACCGTCTTCTGAAGTGATGAAGTATTATCATAAAGTGATTGAGTTTCTGAAGCTGAAGGTGCTGCCGAAAGTTACTGATTGGCACAAAATTGATCGAACATCACATGAGGCCAAAAAGTCGATACATGCTTACTATGAGAGGTTGTTGAAGGCATTCATACACTATAGTGGCACTGAGGTCATAGAACCAAAAGACATGAATCACCTTGTATTCAGATTTGTTGAAGGGCTGAGACCAGAAATTAGCCAGATGATTAAGAATCATTTGATCTGTTGGCAAACAAAGCCGATTGACGAGGTGTTACAGTATGCGAAATACTGTAGTGACGAGATTGAACTGAAACAGAGAAAGTTGAAGGAGAAAGTGATGGTGATGCAAATTAAGGCAGCACAAGCAGGGATGCAGGGAAATGGAATACAGCAGATGGCACAGCAGCAACCACAGGGAAATGGAAAGTTTCAGGCACAACCAAGAGGACGAGGTTGAGGAGGTTTTGTGAACCGTGGTCCAGATATGAATACTGTAGTAGTTCAAAAAGATGTGCAAGGGATGAAAAAGGTGTCACCATGTCACACATGCGGGGGCATGGGGCACTGGAAACAGGAGTGCCCAATGGTGGTGCAGGATGGTGTTGTTCAACAAAGCAATGATGTTGGTACATGTCAAAATGTGAGGGGTCCAAAAGTGAGGGGTCAAAATTAGAACTTCCAGAATAACATGGTTCAGATGCAGGGTCTCCAACCCATGCAACAGATTCAAATGCCAGGTGTTCAACCAACACAGATGCAGCAGGTACAACAGCAGATTCCCATGGCACCTAGACAGCAAATGCAGTTACCATTAGCTCCAATGGGACAGCAACAGGTGATGCTTCCTCAACAGGTCACAGGCCAAACAATGAGTCAAAATAATACAGTACAACAGTTCCCATTGCGTGGTGAGGATGGAATAAACGATGAATGGTCAGATGATTGTTCAGATAGTGAGAAGTGCAGGCTTGCAGCGTCTCTAGAGGTAGATCAGAGGGGTCCCTATGTAGAAGGAAAGGTGATGGGTCATAAGACTTCATTCCTAGTTGATACAGGAGCTACACGCTCTACAGTCAGAAGTGCAGAGGTTCTGAAATTGCCACTTTCGGGGCGTACCATAAGGGTGGTAGGCATAGCAAATCAGTTCCTGACAAATCCGATTACAGATCCGGTCCAAGTTGAGATTGGTAACTTCCAGGGATTACATAAATTTGTAGTCTGTGACTAGAGTCCCGTATCCCTACTGAGAAGAGACTTACTGTGTAAAACGAGGTGTTCAATTACCTGTTCTAATGAAGGGATTGAGGTGCAGACAAACAGTGATTACGAAGGAGATGATGGTCAGATCTCTGAGCTAGAGACGAAGACGGTGAATGAGGAGTACCCCTTGATAACCTTATTCCCGATGTTCACAGTGACTAACTTACCAGCTGAATTACAAGGAACAGTGACAGAAAAGGTATGGGACCTGATAGGAAAGGAAGTGGGACTAATAAGAGGAGTGGAACCAGTCAAAGTAAAGGTAAAGCCAAATGCAGTGTTTCCCCAGGTACCGCAGTATCACATGGCACAAGATGTCCTTATACAGGTGGCGCAGATAATTGCGGACTTTGTGAAGCAAGGGGTTCTGAAAGAAGTAATGAGCAGCCCGTGTAATTCACCAATAATGGGTCTGAAAACGCCTTGTGGGAAAGTTCGAATTGTGCAAGACTTGATAAAAATCAATGAAATTGTGGTAAAATGTTGCTCCATAGTGCCATATCCAGCCGTGATTATGTTTAAGGTTCCATGTGATATAGAGTGGTTCACAGTTGTGGACCTGTCTCAAGCATTCTTTTCGGTACCTCTTTATGACGATAGCCAATTTCTTTTCAGTTTCAAATTCCTGGACAAGGTTTACAGTTGGTGGAGAATTCCTCAAGGGTTTTCTGAATCACCTTCCATCTTCAATCAGATATTGAAGAAGGATTTGGAATCATTAGAATTGCCTTTCAGTTCGACCTTAGTGCAGTACATTGATGATTTGCTGATTGCGTCCAGAACAAAAGATGACTGCATGTACAACACAATTGCCTTGTTAAATCATTTGAAAAAGAATGGACATAAAGTGTCCCCAAAGAAGTTACAGTACTGTCAGAAAGAGGTGAGGTACTTGGGCCACCTGATTAAAAAGGGGTCAAGGAAAATCTCTTAAGAGAGAGTGACAGCCATAATGCAAATGAATCCCCCGACAACAAAGAGAGACGTTAGAATGTTTTTGGGAATGGTGGGCTACTGTCGTCAATGGATCCCCAACTTCTCGATCATTTCTAAACCTTTGGTGAGATTGACTGTCAAAGAGATTGAGGATGGCCCGGGTGCCATAACCATGTCCGAGAAAGAGATGAAGGCATTCATGGAACTGAGAGAAAGCATGTGCAGGGTACCAGCTTTAGGTCTGCCTGATTACATGAAGCCATTTGTACTGTTTTGTCATGAACGTGATGCTTGTTCTTTGTCTTTCCTGACACAGGTCCATGGGGGTGCAAACCACCCAGTAGCATGTTTTTCAGCTACTTTGGACCCAGTCACAGCAGCCTTACCAGGTTGTTTGTGTGCAGTTGCAGCAGTTGGTCAAAGCCTCACTCAGTGTGAGGGTATAGTGATGGGACATCCTTTAACAGTAATGGTCCCACATTCATTTGAAATCCTGTTGACCCGAACAAAGACTCAGCATATGACAAATGCACATTTGACTAAATATGAAACAATTATACTGGAGTCGCCGAATGTATCCCTGAAAAGATGTACTGTATTGAACCTGGCAACTTTGCTTCCTATTGAAAATGTGAACATTGATGATGCTGAGGAAGTGGAGCATGATTGTCTTGAGGTAACAGATCTGTGCACCAAACCGAGACCCGACATTAAAGATACCCAATTGGAGGAAAATTATTACATTATCTTTGTTGATTTTTCATGCCTGAGAGACGTAGTAGGAGTACTGAGGGCTGGATATGCCGTGTGTACGATCACTGGTATCTTAGAAGCTTCCTGGCTCGAAAGAATATACTGTGCTAAAGTGGCTGAATTAAATGCTCTTACTAAGGCATGCCACGCAGCTGAGAATCTGAAAGTCACTGTCTATACTGATAGCAGATACGGATTTGGAATTGTACATGATTTTAGCCAACTATGGTCACAGAGAGGTTTCCTGACCTCTTCTGGTTCACCAGTGAAAAATGGCGAGAAAATGAAGGATTTGTTGCACGCGATTCAGTTACCTCTTGAAATTGCCGTGGTGAAATGCACTGCTCATGTTAAGTCACAAGACTTTGTGTCCTTGGGAAATGGATATGCAGATCAAGTCGCAAGGTTTTGTGCATTGAAATGTATATCGTTTCAAGATCAGAGGGAATTGTTGCCTGAAACTGAAAATGAAACATGCACAGGGTATGCATTAAGGGTGGTTGACACTCTAGATGAGTTTAAATCATTGCAGGGACGTGCCAGCAAAGAGGAGAAACACTCCTGGCTACAAATGCAATGTGTAGAGAGATCTAATGATCTATGGGTTTCAGAGGAGGGGAAAATGGTTTTGCCAAACAGTCTTTTGTCACAGTTTGCGAGTTCTACCATGGTCAAGCACATGTTGGGAGAGATGCAATGATCAGGTAGTTCAAAATTGATTGGTTTAATCTGAAATTCAGACAAGCTGCAGAGGTTATCTGTCACAGGTGCATCATCTGTCAGCAGATGAATGCAGGAAAAGGGACAGTGGTGAATTTGAGCCACATTGGGAGAGCAGGAGGTCCATTTAGCAGAATGCAGATGGATTTCATTGAGATGCCTGTATGTGGAGGTCTGAGGTACATGTTGGTGATTGTGTGCATTTTCGGTCACTGGATTGAAGCTTACCCAACACATAGGAATGACAGTCTCACAGTAGCGAAGCTGCTGCTTAGGGAACTGATACCACGTTTTGGGTTTCCGATCTCTTTAGAATCAGATAGGGGCAGACACTATGACAATGAGGTGATTAAGCTCTTATGTGCTGCATTGAACATTGAGCAGAAGTTGCACCGTAGCTATCGCCCTGAAGCATCAGAACTAGTGGAGCAGATGAATGGTACCTTGAAGTCGATAATGGCAAAAATGTGCGCAGCTACCAATTTGAAATGGCCAGATGCATTGCCCTTAGTGCTGATGTCAATGAGAAACACACCTGACAAGAAAACAGGACAGTCTCCTCATGAGATTCTTATGGGCCGAGCTATGAGAATGCCCGCAGTGCCTGCAAATGCTCTTGTGAATATCACAGATGATATGGTGTTGGACTACTGCAAGGGTCTGGCTGGCGTGGTCCACTCTTTCTCTCACCAGGTGGAGGCTACTACATTGCCACCGATAAGTGATCCAGGTCACACCCTGAAAGCTGGTGACTGGGTTGTTGTCAAGAAACACGTGAGGAAGTCGTGTTTGGAGCCATGTTGGAAGGGGCCATATCAAGTAATACTGACAACTACTACTGCTGTGAAATGTGCAGATCTCCCAAATTGGACACATGCCAGTCACACAAAGAAGGTGACGTGTCCAACTGATGAGGAACTTGAATTGTCCAAAACAACAGCTGCAGAGAAGGAAGTCTCAGGGCCGGAGAGTAATCAAAGGGGAACGGAGACTGAAGGAGAGCCCGTTGAGGACGGCTTAGTCACTCAAACAGTAAACGAGATCCAGAGGAGTGACAGTGAGCCTATCTCAGCCGAGACAGCAGGGAAACCAACACCAAGAGAGGTTCTCCCAGAAGCAGACGGATACAGGTTTGAAGTCAAGCCCATAACAGACCCTGAAGGCGAAGGAGGTGAAGCAGAAGGAGGTCAAAGTGTCCTGACTCCTCCTGAGTCGCTTGCAGGTCCATCAAGAGAAAATACCATAGCACAAGAGGTGGGCACTGGTCAACATCCTGAAAGGTTAAGCGGAAAGAGAAAACACTTAAAAGAGATAATTGGCCGGAGCCACAAGCTGCAGGGGAGAAAGTGATCCCTAACGAAACAATAGAGGAAGAAGTTGATACAACCAGGAAAGAAGATCTCAGTGAAGGAGAGTTGCAGGGTGATCGCAAACTGAAAAGAAAGAGAGTTGCGAATAGAAGGTACGCAGGTCCTGAACGGGCGTATGCAACATCAGCTGAATGGCAACAAGAATTCTTGGCATTCTGTTTTGATCGAGAAATTCCAGGTCAATACTACGGCACCTGAATTCAACTTAGAAGGAGACTGTGTTAAATTGAAATTGAATAAAGCTGAAAAGCTGAGAGAAAAGAAATTGATAAATTACCGGATGTAACACTGTTAACCTGAATTGACACTGAAAAACCGATTACGACAAGCTGCTAACTTGATTTAACAAAAGGGTCCTTGAGTGAGTGAAACGCTGTAAATACTTGCTGAGAAAAAGAGACTTTGCAAGAAGAAAAAAAATAATAGCTTTTATATGATCCTCAAGTTGATTGTTTGCTTTATCTTATTCTGCTCTCTGATTCTTTATAGATCATGAGTAACACTAGGGATAATAGTAATAAGGGTAGGACTTGTGCATGTTTGATTATTAGTGTGGGAATTATGTGTGCAATAATAATTATAGGTGTGATTGTGGGAATGCCATTGGTGGATAAAAGTGTGACTAACAATGCTTCAACTCCTGAGACTGCTACACTAACACCGTGGGAGAGGTTTGAGCAGGATACGAAGTACTTGCATGAGGGAACTAATTCAAAAAGGGAACTATCTACTAATGTCTTCTATTGCCTGTTGAATAAGTATGTTGACACAATGGATGCAAACAAAATTGCTATGTCTGCACAAAGATTCCTTCTTCAGTACAAGAAGGGGTTACTTACCATAGTTTGCCGCTTACTTATGGAATAAATTGTAGTTTGCTATTAACGAGATTCTATGATCAAGAACATGTTCAATACTTCTACTCTAATCTAAACGTGGTATTTTCTTTTGTGCCTGTAAATGAGTTTCTAAATAAATTAGCTAAGGATCATAACATAAAAATAGTTAGGGGTTTCTTTGAGCCGACACTGACATTTGGAACAGCTTATGCGCACCGCAATAATCTAACCTGCTGACTAACGCCTGTAGAAAAAAAGCTTCTTAGATCACACTGATGATAGACGTAAAGCATTAAAGGAGAGGCTAGAAAAAGATTTTGAAAAACGCACGTTTGCAAATGATTATGCTTACACTGCAATAAAGCTTTGTATATATAGGCTGAAATCTGAGCATGATACTTTATTTGTGGGAACGAGTGAATGCAGACATGTGTTTTTGTTTCAGAGTAAATGGACATTCATGTTAAATGGACAGGATCCAGCGATCCCTGGGATCTATTATATATGTGGACTTAATGCTTATTACCGTATTCCAAAGGGATGGTATGGGACATGTTATTTGGGAATAGTTTTCCCAAAGATCTACCAAATTGATGACTTAAAGCAACTTCCTAAAATGTCTGAATTACATCATGCTAAACAAAAGAGAGAGACAGCGGCTGCTGGCACAGGTGACATTTTTGGACCCATAATTCCTTCAGTGGGAGTTATCTTAAACTCCATAAAGATTTGAATGTTGTCTACTATTGTGGATAACATGCTGACAAACTTCACAGGGGCTATACTCCTGATGGATTCTGAACTTGCTGCGGAGAGGGCTATGACTCTTCAAAACCGGCTTGCTTTAGACATTCTTTTACCGAAGAGTGGTGGAGTCTGTGAGATGCTTAATGAGCGCCATTGTTGTGCATTTATTCCAGATAATAGTAATAAGATTAGAGGTATGCTTACTAACCTAACAAGAAACAGTACAGATTTGAAGGAGCTGAAAGAACCTGGAGTTTGGGAAAAGGTTGGGAAAGGAATTGCTAAAGTAGGGAACTGGTTTAGTAGTATTTGGAATGGGGTACTTGCAAAAATAATAGGGGGTATATTAATTGTTTTAACTTGTTTATTCAGACTATTGTTATCATGAAAAATTAGTAAAAGAATCAAGAGAAATTTGGCAAAATGCAATAAAAGAAAAGAGGAAAAGAAAAGGGAGAAAATGTTCAAAGAAATTTGGGAAAAATCCCATAGGGGAAAAGAAATTGAAATGCATGGCCTGAGAAAGTGAAAGGTTGTGAAGGGAAAGGTTTTGTGTGATGACAAGTGTCATCAGAGGAGGGACTGAGAGAGCGTAGCATATATACTCAGAGATTAACATGAAATGTTTATGAACTAATGCATAATAATGCCGCATAGAAAATGTATTACAAACGTGTGCTTGAAATGTGCCCACGGGGAGTGGCCGCAAATGTATACAATGATTAATCAAACTGACTAATAATGTAGAATTAATGTGCTAATGTATGGTTTTACACTAAATATTACGGGTTATATGCTAAAGTTCTGCTAATAAAACATTAGACCTTAGTTAGCATGAGTCGAGGCCTAGCTGCCCGGTTTCATATTAAATGTGTTTTTCTAACGTACAGTGTGTTGACTTGCTGAAGGACATGAACTTGTACTTTTCCAAAAGCTAGAAGATGGGTGTAACTGTAGTAGATCCGTTCTCATGAAATTCAACTTGCTCATGGAAACATTCTTGCTGAATGCAACAGTGTAGACTAGTCGCAGGTACAAGGTCACCTGAACTGGTACAGACAATGGAACCACTGACTGAAGATGCGAAAGGGACCGCAAGAGTATGAAATCATACCGGACATTCTACCCGCTGGAGACGTCAATCATAAGAACCAATAAACTACGTGAGAACTGTTATGGGGTGACAATTTTTAATGAACTCACTGGAAACCCATTGGATGAAGATAGTGAGGTGCCAACCGTATCCAATCAGGAATTAGGTGACTGTACAACAGAAAAGGGATAAAAACCTTTGACCTGAGGAGCTAGGGAAGATGCCATTGCGAACTTTTGCTATGACCCAGACACTTTGTCACTCTGTCCACAGACTTTGCTGTTTGGTTCTTCAAACCATCCTTGCCCTTACTTTGTCCGATTCTATACCTCTTTATGAGGGAAGTGTCCCTTCTTACCCGTCTTGCTGTGAAATCATGACTGATGGCGAATCAACTGATGTCCTGAGGACGAAGACTGAATCTGTATGCTGACCCAATACGGAGGGTAACTATATGACAATGAAACTGTAATTGTCTGTTTGCTTTTCCGTTCTAGGTACCAACTGCTTCTTTTGACAGAGACCTTAGTTAGAGGTTTTCCAAATTGATGTTACTAAATTATTTTGCATGAAGCCCAACACGCCAATGCTAATTCAAGGTTAGTTAAGGGGTTCATTAAACGGACGCAAATAGACAAATGACTGAATCAAGGCTTTGTTGAATAATTCTCTAATGATACTCTGCTAAGGATAACCTATGTTGACGTTGTGCTATGTTCTTATGTTTGTGATCTTCGCTTTGATGAAATCTTATCAGAGTTGCCATATTGTGACGATGCTAATGTGTTTCTTGGTTTTGAGACTAATAAACTTATTAGTAGAATTGTAATCAATAGGGAATAAACATCATAAAATCGTACTAAACTGGTGTGGTTATTCATGACTGAAAGGTAATGGTGGGTTTCTGAGTTTTATTAATGTCATTGATTAATTTGAATTGTCTTGTGACGGTGAATATTGATGACATTATTGACATATTGATTGACATGCTGGTTAGCTATCTCGTCCTAAGGTGTCTTCAATCAGGGTCAAAAGATTAATTGGCCTAAAACGAGTCCCAGAGTGAATAAATTAGCTAGAAAGGGACGCGCTAACAGTTCTGGTAGCAGAGCGACAGTTTGGCCATTTGAGGGCCCTAGGACGAAGGACCATTGTTTAGAATTGTTTTTCGAGATAATCCAAATTGGAGGTATGATGTGTCTCTAAATTCCCCATGACTTTCACTGAATCTCGGAGCTTGCCTAAGTGAGTTGGGTATGTTCTCGGCGTACTAGCATGTGTGGTGTAGAATTTGAGCTTGCTCAGCTTATGCATATTGCAGGTGATTTGTGAAGTTTGTCTGAATTATAGGCCAGGTAATGTTGTTTTAGTAGGAGTGGGCGTACTCTGCAGTATGAGAGTAGGGAAGTTGGCGAACTTCATGTGAATGTGGCGCTTTGTGCTAAAAAATTGTCCACGTGGTTGTTGGTGATGTATGGACCCGTCGTGGTCTAAGACTCCGGAGTATATTGACAAGTGTAGGAGACACTAGGGGCCTTATTTATACTTTTTGGTGCAAAACTGCACTAAGGCAGTTTTGCCCCAAAAAGTTTTGCACCGGCTTGCACCATTTTTTAGCACCATATGGGCACCATATTTATGGAATGGTGCAAGCCGGTGCAAAGGGAAGGCTAGCTTTAAAAAAATGACGTTAGGCAGTTTTAAGTCAAAATAAATTATTCTGACCAGATTGGCATCATTTATTGACCCTAAGGGGCATATTTATACTCTGTTTGCACTGAATTAGCGTCATTTTTTTTACTCTAATTCAGTGCAAAACGAACTCCATATTTATACTTTGGTGCTAGACCTGTCTAGCGCCAAATTTATGGAGTTAAAGTCATTTTTTGGAAGTGGAAACCTACCTTGCCTTAATGAGATGCAAGGTAGGCGTTCCTGTGCAAAAAAATTACTCTATGGCCTTAACACCATATTTATAATCCCATGTAAGAATGTTGCAAGGGAGGGAGGAGGGGTCAAAAAATGGGGCAAAGCTTGGTTTGCCCCATTTTTTAAGACCTGGGTCAGGGCAGGCATTAGGGGACCTGTGGCCCTATTTCCATGGTGGAACACCATGGAATAAGCCCAGAGGTGCCCTCCCTAGGCCCTAGGGGTACCCCCACCCACACTAGAGGAACTGCGAGGATGGGGGACCCCATCCCAGGTAATTCAGCTAAGTGCATTTTATTTTTGAAAGTGCCATAGGGGGCCCTGAAATGGGCCCCCTTACATGGCACAGGGTGCAATGGCCATGCCCAGGGGACCCCTGTCCTCTGTGCTGGCCATTGGGGTGGTGGGCATGACTCCTGCCTTTTCTAAGGCAGGAGTCATGTGGCATGGTAGGTTTAGCACTATAAAATGATGCTAATCTGGTTAGAGTCATATTTTTTTACTCTAACCTGCCTAAAGCCATTTTTTGGTGCTAAACCCTCTTCTTCTATACTGCCAGCCCCACCCGACTAAAGTCATTTTTTTAAACTGTAGCCTACCCTTTGCACCGGCTTGCATGATTCCATAAATATGGTGCCCGGCTGGTGCACAGAAATGGTGCAAGCCGGCGCTAAACTTTTTGGTGCAAAACTGAGTTAGTGCAGTTGTGCAGCAAAAAGTATAAATAAGTGCCAATATTTTGTAAGTTAGCACTACTTTTGCGTCATAAAATGACGTTAATGCGGTGCAAAAAAAGTTTAAATCATGGCCTTGGTGCTAGATGGGTCTAGCACCAAAGTATAAATATGGAGTTAGATTTGCACCGAATTAGAGTAAAGAAAAATGACGCTAATTTGGTGTAAACAGAGTATAAATATGCTGCAGAGTATAAATATGCCCCTAAATATGGCGTTAAGGCCATAGAGTCATTTTTTGCACGGGAACGCCTACCTTGCATCTCATTAAGGCACAGTAGGTCTCCACTTTCAAAAAATGACTTTAACTCAATAAATTTGGTGCTAGAGGGGTCTAGCACCAAAGTATAAATATGGATTTAGTTTTGCACCGAATTAGAGTTAAAAAAAATGACACTAATTCGGTGCAAACAGAGTATAAATATGCCCCTTGGTTTATGTTGTAATTTGTGCGGTTTAATAGGTCAATCGGGCGTAGTTGACAAGTCGAGTTTGAGTCAATTGTGTGAGTGAAACCTTCGATGGAGATTTGGCAAGTTCTAAAGTACACTACAACGAACCATTGACAAGTCAAGAGTAGGATTTGTGGGTCGAATTCTGCTTGCGAGTACGGGAGCTAAGAAGGAGAGAGTAGCGGCCGAGGCTTCAAGTGAAATCTCTGTAACGTTCTGAAGCGATTGTGTTACCCTTCCTTAGCAAACCGGCAAATTTGGGTTTTTGTTGTTAAAGGTGCTCGCAATATATTGCATTAGTTCTGTGAGGGGAGGACAAGCTGCAGGACTTTGTCAGCCATAGAGTGTGTGAGTGTGACATCATTTGAGCTGCGCTGGGATAGGTCAGTTGCCAAGAGGGGTCGCGCACGGATTGGCAGCCATCCGTGAGAGGCAATTGGTTGAGAAGGTGGCTGAAGAGTGTTCTGGGAATTAAAGTCACTTTCTGATTAGTTTCTAAACAAAATAAAAGACGCAAAAATTACGTTTTTCAAGGCTCTAAAGTGTGCTTTGAGGGGAGATACATTCATTACAGCGAGTGTGGGGGAGCCTACACCACCTGAGGGTACTCCAACTTATATCGTAATGGAGGAGAAGTGAGTTTCGCCATATCTTTGGTTAAAGCAGTGGTGCAAACTGACAGAGAAGGAGGGATGTTTGGTGTTTCCGGAACATGGAACGTTTAATATAAGAATTCTAGAAAATTTGCGATGCATATTAAGGGTGCAAAAAACACCCCCAAGACCAGCTCAGTATGAGGCATTATCAGTCTGGGATTTAATGGCCATACAACAAAGGCAGCAGAAGTTTATGAGGAGAATGAAAAGAGCAGAAAAGATTTTAGCGGAAGCTAAATGGAATAATGAGACCAAGATGTGGAGAAGGAGAACAGTTGACGGAATTAAGATGTTTCCGTCAATAACTCAAGAAGAAGAAACACAGGGAAAGAAAGCCACTTGTAAGACAGACAAAGGTTCTAGTAAGAAAAAGGAGACTCAGAGGTCTTGGGTAGATGAAGATGATTCAGACGATGAAGAGTTTTGTAATCAGTTGTTACATGATCGCCCGCTGCCATATGCCATAAATGATAATGCACAAAGTACTCGTGTGGGTTCTGAAGATCTGGCACAAAATAAGGGAATCATGTATACAGTGCAGACAAGTGATACAGTTTTGATACAGAATGGTGTCAGTATACCCACTGAGCCAGACACGCAGATACAGTCGCAGCCACCACCAATTCAGAGGCTTTATCCTGGTGTCCCAGTATTGGACACAACTATGAGTTTGATGGTGCCGCCTGATCCAGTATACACGAGATCAAAGTTAGTGCAGATTGAGCCAACTCCACAATTGCTGCCCCAGCCGCAGCAACAGGTGGTTCCGAGTTACACTTCTGTAACAGGACTGCAGTCAGTAGCTACAGCACCCATGATGAACCAAGCTATGGGAGTTAATGCTCCACAGGGTTTGGGAATTGGACAGTCACCAGCTACTATATCATTGCCAATTACTGTTGGTCCACCAGTCCCGCTGTATGCACAAGGTAAGTCTGGTGAATGCGATCAGGGGGTAATGACCCAAGAGGCAATAAGAGGAGGGTCTACTGGAAACTTGCAGGGAATAACACAGGGAGGACAGAGAGCCGAAACGTCTAGATCCTTGTTGGACTTCAGTCCGATTAGGGTTCCTTTGGAGACGATGAGGCAAGCAGGGTTAAGTACACTAGCACCCAGGTAATGAGTATGAATACAACACCAACACCAATGGTGCAGTCTGGAAGTGCCTCATTGCAAGGCTTGACTGCGCAACAATTGAACGAGTGGTTAGACAAGCTCAACACTCCGCAGACTATTACTGTGACCACGGAGCGGTCAGAGAGGGAAGAATACCTGAATTTTGTGAGACTGGGTGTAGAAGCCATGGAACTAGTAGAAGGAACAATGGGGGTGAACAGATTAGAGTCATATACAGAGGCAGAATGGAGGTACCTATGCCCCAAAATAACCAAAGAAGTGGGCAAGGTGCATCAGAGGTTGGCAAACCTGGCGGACAAATACAGCATAGACATAGAAAATACTAAGCATTTGAAGAGGAGCTATAGGTTAGACTTTGAGCCTAAAGACTTCGATCACATGAGATCTACCGGAATGAAGGCACATCTTAAAGAGATACTGCAGAGTGCTCAAATTTGGGGAGCATTAGAGTAGTGGGAAGGCAAAGAAGAGAGATAAAGAGAAAGGTGACGGTCCGGAACCAAAGCAGGCAAAAGCTGCATCTGTCACGGGGACAATAAAAAATGTTACCAGTGTGAGAAACAGCTGGAAGTGTTCTAGTCCATGTACTATGGTCTAGAGGCAACATCCTATCATTCATAAATGACTATCCCAAGTTGAGGGAGAAGCCGATAGAGTGGTACCAGCAGACGGACAGGTTTGTGAAGCTTGTGAAATGTCTCTGGGAAGACTTGAATACCCTGTTTGAGATTATAGTCCCAGTTGATTTATGGCTTGAATGCAAGAGGGGTGTGGACTGGCCGACAGAGGAGCCGGCAAAGGACAAGGTTACTGGAGCACCGTCTTCTGAAGTGATGAAGTATTATCATAAAGTGATTGAGTTTCTGAAGCTGAAGGTGCTGCCGAAAGTTACTGATTGGCACAAAATTGATCGAACATCACATGAGGCCAAAAAGTCGATACATGCTTACTATGAGAGGTTGTTGAAGGCATTCATACACTATAGTGGCACTGAGGTCATAGAACCAAAAGACATGAATCACCTTGTATTCAGATTTGTTGAAGGGCTGAGACCAGAAATTAGCCAGATGATTAAGAATCATTTGATCTGTTGGCAAACAAAGCCGATTGACGAGGTGTTACAGTATGCGAAATACTGTAGTGACGAGATTGAACTGAAACAGAGAAAGTTGAAGGAGAAAGTGATGGTGATGCAAATTAAGGCAGCACAAGCAGGGATGCAGGGAAATGGAATACAGCAGATGGCACAGCAGCAACCACAGGGAAATGGAAAGTTTCAGGCACAACCAAGAGGACGAGGTTGAGGAGGTTTTGTGAACCGTGGTCCAGATATGAATACTGTAGTAGTTCAAAAAGATGTGCAAGGGATGAAAAAGGTGTCACCATGTCACACATGCGGGGGCATGGGGCACTGGAAACAGGAGTGCCCAATGGTGGTGCAGGATGGTGTTGTTCAACAAAGCAATGATGTTGGTACATGTCAAAATGTGAGGGGTCCAAAAGTGAGGGGTCAAAATTAGAACTTCCAGAATAACATGGTTCAGATGCAGGGTCTCCAACCCATGCAACAGATTCAAATGCCAGGTGTTCAACCAACACAGATGCAGCAGGTACAACAGCAGATTCCCATGGCACCTAGACAGCAAATGCAGTTACCATTAGCTCCAATGGGACAGCAACAGGTGATGCTTCCTCAACAGGTCACAGGCCAAACAATGAGTCAAAATAATACAGTACAACAGTTCCCATTGCGTGGTGAGGATGGAATAAACGATGAATGGTCAGATGATTGTTCAGATAGTGAGAAGTGCAGGCTTGCAGCGTCTCTAGAGGTAGATCAGAGGGGTCCCTATGTAGAAGGAAAGGTGATGGGTCATAAGGCTTCATTCCTAGTTGATACAGGAGCTACACGCTCTACAGTCAGAAGTGCAGAGGTTCTGAAATTGCCACTTTCGGGGCGTACCATAAGGGTGGTAGGCATAGCAAATCAGTTCCTGACAAATCCGATTACAGATCCGGTCCAAGTTGAGATTGGTAACTTCCAGGGATTACATAAATTTGTAGTCTGTGACTAGAGTCCCGTATCCCTACTGAGAAGAGACTTACTGTGTAAAACGAGGTGTTCAATTACCTGTTCTAATGAAGGGATTGAGGTGCAGACAAACAGTGATTACGAAGGAGATGATGGTCAGATCTCTGAGCTAGAGACGAAGACGGTGAATGAGGAGTACCCCTTGATAACCTTATTCCCGATGTTCACAGTGACTAACTTACCAGCTGAATTACAAGGAACAGTGACAGAAAAGGTATGGGACCTGATAGGAAAGGAAGTGGGACTAATAAGAGGAGTGGAACCAGTCAAAGTAAAGGTAAAGCCAAATGCAGTGTTTCCCCAGGTACCGCAGTATCACATGGCACAAGATGTCCTTATACAGGTGGCGCAGATAATTGCGGACTTTGTGAAGCAAGGGGTTCTGAAAGAAGTAATGAGCAGCCCGTGTAATTCACCAATAATGGGTCTGAAAACGCCTTGTGGGAAAGTTCGAATTGTGCAAGACTTGATAAAAATCAATGAAATTGTGGTAAAATGTTGCTCCATAGTGCCATATCCAGCCGTGATTATGTTTAAGGTTCCATGTGATATAGAGTGGTTCACAGTTGTGGACCTGTCTCAAGCATTCTTTTCGGTACCTCTTTATGACGATAGCCAATTTCTTTTCAGTTTCAAATTCCTGGACAAGGTTTACAGTTGGTGGAGAATTCCTCAAGGGTTTTCTGAATCACCTTCCATCTTCAATCAGATATTGAAGAAGGATTTGGAATCATTAGAATTGCCTTTCAGTTCGACCTTAGTGCAGTACATTGATGATTTGCTGATTGCGTCCAGAACAAAAGATGACTGCATGTACAACACAATTGCCTTGTTAAATCATTTGAAAAAGAATGGACATAAAGTGTCCCCAAAGAAGTTACAGTACTGTCAGAAAGAGGTGAGGTACTTGGGCCACCTGATTAAAAAGGGGTCAAGGAAAATCTCTTAAGAGAGAGTGACAGCCATAATGCAAATGAATCCCCCGACAACAAAGAGAGACGTTAGAATGTTTTTGGGAATGGTGGGCTACTGTCGTCAATGGATCCCCAACTTCTCGATCATTTCTAAACCTTTGGTGAGATTGACTGTCAAAGAGATTGAGGATGGCCCGGGTGCCATAACCATGTCCGAGAAAGAGATGAAGGCATTCATGGAACTGAGAGAAAGCATGTGCAGGGTACCAGCTTTAGGTCTGCCTGATTACATGAAGCCATTTGTACTGTTTTGTCATGAACGTGATGCTTGTTCTTTGTCTTTCCTGACACAGGTCCATGGGGGTGCAAACCACCCAGTAGCATGTTTTTCAGCTACTTTGGACCCAGTCACAGCAGCCTTACCAGGTTGTTTGTGTGCAGTTGCAGCAGTTGGTCAAAGCCTCACTCAGTGTGAGGGTATAGTGATGGGACATCCTTTAACAGTAATGGTCCCACATTCATTTGAAATCCTGTTGACCCGAACAAAGACTCAGCATATGACAAATGCACATTTGACTAAATATGAAACAATTATACTGGAGTCGCCGAATGTATCCCTGAAAAGATGTACTGTATTGAACCTGGCAACTTTGCTTCCTATTGAAAATGTGAACATTGATGATGCTGAGGAAGTGGAGCATGATTGTCTTGAGGTAACAGATCTGTGCACCAAACCGAGACCCGACATTAAAGATACCCAATTGGAGGAAAATTATTACATTATCTTTGTTGATTTTTCATGCCTGAGAGACGTAGTAGGAGTACTGAGGGCTGGATATGCCGTGTGTACGATCACTGGTATCTTAGAAGCTTCCTGGCTCGAAAGAATATACTGTGCTAAAGTGGCTGAATTAAATGCTCTTACTAAGGCATGCCACGCAGCTGAGAATCTGAAAGTCACTGTCTATACTGATAGCAGATACGGATTTGGAATTGTACATGATTTTAGCCAACTATGGTCACAGAGAGGTTTCCTGACCTCTTCTGGTTCACCAGTGAAAAATGGCGAGAAAATGAAGGATTTGTTGCACGCGATTCAGTTACCTCTTGAAATTGCCGTGGTGAAATGCACTGCTCATGTTAAGTCACAAGACTTTGTGTCCTTGGGAAATGGATATGCAGATCAAGTCGCAAGGTTTTGTGCATTGAAATGTATATCGTTTCAAGATCAGAGGGAATTGTTGCCTGAAACTGAAAATGAAACATGCACAGGGTATGCATTAAGGGTGGTTGACACTCTAGATGAGTTTAAATCATTGCAGGGACGTGCCAGCAAAGAGGAGAAACACTCCTGGCTACAAATGCAATGTGTAGAGAGATCTAATGATCTATGGGTTTCAGAGGAGGGGAAAATGGTTTTGCCAAACAGTCTTTTGTCACAGTTTGCGAGTTCTACCATGGTCAAGCACATGTTGGGAGAGATGCAATGATCAGGTAGTTCAAAATTGATTGGTTTAATCTGAAATTCAGACAAGCTGCAGAGGTTATCTGTCACAGGTGCATCATCTGTCAGCAGATGAATGCAGGAAAAGGGACAGTGGTGAATTTGAGCCACATTGGGAGAGCAGGAGGTCCATTTAGCAGAATGCAGATGGATTTCATTGAGATGCCTGTATGTGGAGGTCTGAGGTACATGTTGGTGATTGTGTGCATTTTCGGTCACTGGATTGAAGCTTACCCAACACATAGGAATGACAGTCTCACAGTAGCGAAGCTGCTGCTTAGGGAACTGATACCACGTTTTGGGTTTCCGATCTCTTTAGAATCAGATAGGGGCAGACACTATGACAATGAGGTGATTAAGCTCTTATGTGCTGCATTGAACATTGAGCAGAAGTTGCACCGTAGCTATCGCCCTGAAGCATCAGAACTAGTGGAGCAGATGAATGGTACCTTGAAGTCGATAATGGCAAAAATGTGCGCAGCTACCAATTTGAAATGGCCAGATGCATTGCCCTTAGTGCTGATGTCAATGAGAAACACACCTGACAAGAAAACAGGACAGTCTCCTCATGAGATTCTTATGGGCCGAGCTATGAGAATGCCCGCAGTGCCTGCAAATGCTCTTGTGAATATCACAGATGATATGGTGTTGGACTACTGCAAGGGTCTGGCTGGCGTGGTCCACTCTTTCTCTCACCAGGTGGAGGCTACTACATTGCCACCGATAAGTGATCCAGGTCACACCCTGAAAGCTGGTGACTGGGTTGTTGTCAAGAAACACGTGAGGAAGTCGTGTTTGGAGCCATGTTGGAAGGGGCCATATCAAGTAATACTGACAACTACTACTGCTGTGAAATGTGCAGATCTCCCAAATTGGACACATGCCAGTCACACAAAGAAGGTGACGTGTCCAACTGATGAGGAACTTGAATTGTCCAAAACAACAGCTGCAGAGAAGGAAGTCTCAGGGCCGGAGAGTAATCAAAGGGGAACGGAGACTGAAGGAGAGCCCGTTGAGGACGGCTTAGTCACTCAAACAGTAAACGAGATCCAGAGGAGTGACAGTGAGCCTATCTCAGCCGAGACAGCAGGGAAACCAACACCAAGAGAGGTTCTCCCAGAAGCAGACGGATACAGGTTTGAAGTCAAGCCCATAACAGACCCTGAAGGCGAAGGAGGTGAAGCAGAAGGAGGTCAAAGTGTCCTGACTCCTCCTGAGTCGCTTGCAGGTCCATCAAGAGAAAATACCATAGCACAAGAGGTGGGCACTGGTCAACATCCTGAAAGGTTAAGCGGAAAGAGAAAACACTTAAAAGAGATAATTGGCCGGAGCCACAAGCTGCAGGGGAGAAAGTGATCCCTAACGAAACAATAGAGGAAGAAGTTGATACAACCAGGAAAGAAGATCTCAGTGAAGGAGAGTTGCAGGGTGATCGCAAACTGAAAAGAAAGAGAGTTGCGAATAGAAGGTACGCAGGTCCTGAACGGGCGTATGCAACATCAGCTGAATGGCAACAAGAATTCTTGGCATTCTGTTTTGATCGAGAAATTCCAGGTCAATACTACGGCACCTGAATTCAACTTAGAAGGAGACTGTGTTAAATTGAAATTGAATAAAGCTGAAAAGCTGAGAGAAAAGAAATTGATAAATTACCGGATGTAACACTGTTAACCTGAATTGACACTGAAAAACCGATTACGACAAGCTGCTAACTTGATTTAACAAAAGGGTCCTTGAGTGAGTGAAACGCTGTAAATACTTGCTGAGAAAAAGAGACTTTGCAAGAAGAAAAAAAATAATAGCTTTTATATGATCCTCAAGTTGATTGTTTGCTTTATCTTATTCTGCTCTCTGATTCTTTATAGATCATGAGTAACACTAGGGATAATAGTAATAAGGGTAGGACTTGTGCATGTTTGATTATTAGTGTGGGAATTATGTGTGCAATAATAATTATAGGTGTGATTGTGGGAATGCCATTGGTGGATAAAAGTGTGACTAACAATGCTTCAACTCCTGAGACTGCTACACTAACACCGTGGGAGAGGTTTGAGCAGGATACGAAGTACTTGCATGAGGGAACTAATTCAAAAAGGGAACTATCTACTAATGTCTTCTATTGCCTGTTGAATAAGTATGTTGACACAATGGATGCAAACAAAATTGCTATGTCTGCACAAAGATTCCTTCTTCAGTACAAGAAGGGGTTACTTACCATAGTTTGCCGCTTACTTATGGAATAAATTGTAGTTTGCTATTAACGAGATTCTATGATCAAGAACATGTTCAATACTTCTACTCTAATCTAAACGTGGTATTTTCTTTTGTGCCTGTAAATGAGTTTCTAAATAAATTAGCTAAGGATCATAACATAAAAATAGTTAGGGGTTTCTTTGAGCCGACACTGACATTTGGAACAGCTTATGCGCACCGCAATAATCTAACCTGCTGACTAACGCCTGTAGAAAAAAAGCTTCTTAGATCACACTGATGATAGACGTAAAGCATTAAAGGAGAGGCTAGAAAAAGATTTTGAAAAACGCACGTTTGCAAATGATTATGCTTACACTGCAATAAAGCTTTGTATATATAGGCTGAAATCTGAGCATGATACTTTATTTGTGGGAACGAGTGAATGCAGACATGTGTTTTTGTTTCAGAGTAAATGGACATTCATGTTAAATGGACAGGATCCAGCGATCCCTGGGATCTATTATATATGTGGACTTAATGCTTATTACCGTATTCCAAAGGGATGGTATGGGACATGTTATTTGGGAATAGTTTTCCCAAAGATCTACCAAATTGATGACTTAAAGCAACTTCCTAAAATGTCTGAATTACATCATGCTAAACAAAAGAGAGAGACAGCGGCTGCTGGCACAGGTGACATTTTTGGACCCATAATTCCTTCAGTGGGAGTTATCTTAAACTCCATAAAGATTTGAATGTTGTCTACTATTGTGGATAACATGCTGACAAACTTCACAGGGGCTATACTCCTGATGGATTCTGAACTTGCTGCGGAGAGGGCTATGACTCTTCAAAACCGGCTTGCTTTAGACATTCTTTTACCGAAGAGTGGTGGAGTCTGTGAGATGCTTAATGAGCGCCATTGTTGTGCATTTATTCCAGATAATAGTAATAAGATTAGAGGTATGCTTACTAACCTAACAAGAAACAGTACAGATTTGAAGGAGCTGAAAGAACCTGGAGTTTGGGAAAAGGTTGGGAAAGGAATTGCTAAAGTAGGGAACTGGTTTAGTAGTATTTGGAATGGGGTACTTGCAAAAATAATAGGGGGTATATTAATTGTTTTAACTTGTTTATTCAGACTATTGTTATCATGAAAAATTAGTAAAAGAATCAAGAGAAATTTGGCAAAATGCAATAAAAGAAAAGAGGAAAAGAAAAGGGAGAAAATGTTCAAAGAAATTTGGGAAAAATCCCATAGGGGAAAAGAAATTGAAATGCATGGCCTGAGAAAGTGAAAGGTTGTGAAGGGAAAGGTTTTGTGTGATGACAAGTGTCATCAGAGGAGGGACTGAGAGAGCGTAGCATATATACTCAGAGATTAACATGAAATGTTTATGAACTAATGCATAATAATGCCGCATAGAAAATGTATTACAAACGTGTGCTTGAAATGTGCCCACGGGGAGTGGCCGCAAATGTATACAATGATTAATCAAACTGACTAATAATGTAGAATTAATGTGCTAATGTATGGTTTTACACTAAATATTACGGGTTATATGCTAAAGTTCTGCTAATAAAACATTAGACCTTAGTTAGCATGAGTCGAGGCCTAGCTGCCCGGTTTCATATTAAATGTGTTTTTCTAACGTACAGTGTGTTGACTTGCTGAAGGACATGAACTTGTACTTTTCCAAAAGCTAGAAGATGGGTGTAACTGTAGTAGATCCGTTCTCATGAAATTCAACTTGCTCATGGAAACATTCTTGCTGAATGCAACAGTGTAGACTAGTCGCAGGTACAAGGTCACCTGAACTGGTACAGACAATGGAACCACTGACTGAAGATGCGAAAGGGACCGCAAGAGTATGAAATCATACCGGACATTCTACCCGCTGGAGACGTCAATCATAAGAACCAATAAACTACGTGAGAACTGTTATGGGGTGACAATTTTTAATGAACTCACTGGAAACCCATTGGATGAAGATAGTGAGGTGCCAACCGTATCCAATCAGGAATTAGGTGACTGTACAACAGAAAAGGGATAAAAACCTTTGACCTGAGGAGCTAGGGAAGATGCCATTGCGAACTTTTGCTATGACCCAGACACTTTGTCACTCTGTCCACAGACTTTGCTGTTTGGTTCTTCAAACCATCCTTGCCCTTACTTTGTCCGATTCTATACCTCTTTATGAGGGAAGTGTCCCTTCTTACCCGTCTTGCTGTGAAATCATGACTGATGGCGAATCAACTGATGTCCTGAGGACGAAGACTGAATCTGTATGCTGACCCAATACGGAGGGTAACTATATGACAATGAAACTGTAATTGTCTGTTTGCTTTTCCGTTCTAGGTACCAACTGCTTCTTTTGACAGAGACCTTAGTTAGAGGTTTTCCAAATTGATGTTACTAAATTATTTTGCATGAAGCCCAACACGCCAATGCTAATTCAAGGTTAGTTAAGGGGTTCATTAAACGGACGCAAATAGACAAATGACTGAATCAAGGCTTTGTTGAATAATTCTCTAATGATACTCTGCTAAGGATAACCTATGTTGACGTTGTGCTATGTTCTTATGTTTGTGATCTTCGCTTTGATGAAATCTTATCAGAGTTGCCATATTGTGACGATGCTAATGTGTTTCTTGGTTTTGAGACTAATAAACTTATTAGTAGAATTGTAATCAATAGGGAATAAACATCATAAAATCGTACTAAACTGGTGTGGTTATTCATGACTGAAAGGTAATGGTGGGTTTCTGAGTTTTATTAATGTCATTGATTAATTTGAATTGTCTTGTGACGGTGAATATTGATGACATTATTGACATATTGATTGACATGCTGGTTAGCTATCTCGTCCTAAGGTGTCTTCAATCAGGGTCAAAAGATTAATTGGCCTAAAACGAGTCCCAGAGTGAATAAATTAGCTAGAAAGGGACGCGCTAACAGTTCTGGTAGCAGAGCGACAGTTTGGCCATTTGAGGGCCCTAGGACGAAGGACCATTGTTTAGAATTGTTTTTTGAGATAATCCAAATTGGAGGTATGATGTGTCTCTAAATTCCCCATGACTTTCACTGAATCTCGGAGCTTGCCTAAGTGAGTTGGGTATGTTCTCGGCGTACTAGCATGTGTGGTGTAGAATTTGAGCTTGCTCAGCTTATGCATATTGCAGGTGATTTGTGAAGTTTGTCTGAATTATAGGCCAGGTAATGTTGTTTTAGTAGGAGTGGGCGTACTCTGCAGTATGAGAGTAGGGAAGTTGGCGAACTTCATGTGAATGTGGCGCTTTGTGCTAAAAAATTGTCCACGTGGTTGTTGGTGATGTATGGACCCGTCGTGGTCTAAGACTCCGGAGTATATTGACAAGTGTAGGAGACACTAGGGGCCTTATTTATACTTTTTGGTGCAAAACTGCACTAAGGCAGTTTTGCCCCAAAAAGTTTTGCACCGGCTTGCACCATTTTTTAGCACCATATGGGCACCATATTTATGGAATGGTGCAAGCCGGTGCAAAGGGAAGGCTAGCTTTAAAAAAATGACGTTAGGCAGTTTTAAGTCAAAATAAATTATTCTGACCAGATTGGCATCATTTATTGACCCTAAGGGGCATATTTATACTCTGTTTGCACTGAATTAGCGTCATTTTTTTTACTCTAATTCAGTGCAAAACGAACTCCATATTTATACTTTGGTGCTAGACCTGTCTAGCGCCAAATTTATGGAGTTAAAGTCATTTTTTGGAAGTGGAAACCTACCTTGCCTTAATGAGATGCAAGGTAGGCGTTCCTGTGCAAAAAAATTACTCTATGGCCTTAACACCATATTTATAATCCCATGTAAGAATGTTGCAAGGGAGGGAGGAGGGGTCAAAAAATGGGGCAAAGCTTGGTTTGCCCCATTTTTTAAGACCTGGGTCAGGGCAGGCGTTAGGGGACCTGTGGCCCTATTTCCATGGTGGAACACCATGGAATAAGCCCAGAGGTGCCCTCCCTAGGCCCTAGGGGTACCCCCACCCACACTAGAGGAACTGCGAGGATGGGGGACCCCATCCCAGGTAATTCAGCTAAGTGCATTTTATTTTTGAAAGTGCCATAGGGGGCCCTGAAATGGGCCCCCTTACATGGCACAGGGTGCAATGGCCATGCCCAGGGGACCCCTGTCCTCTGTGCTGGCCATTGGGGTGGTGGGCATGACTCCTGCCTTTTCTAAGGCAGGAGTCATGTGGCATGGTAGGTTTAGCACTATAAAATGATGCTAATCTGGTTAGAGTCATATTTTTTTACTCTAACCTGCCTAAAGCCATTTTTTGGTGCTAAACCCTCTTCTTCTATACTGCCAGCCCCACCCGACTAAAGTCATTTTTTTAAACTGTAGCCTACCCTTTGCACCGGCTTGCATGATTCCATAAATATGGTGCCCGGCTGGTGCACAGAAATGGTGCAAGCCGGCGCTAAACTTTTTGGTGCAAAACTGAGTTAGTGCAGTTGTGCAGCAAAAAGTATAAATAAGTGCCAATATTTTGTAAGTTAGCACTACTTTTGCGTCATAAAATGACGTTAATGCGGTGCAAAAAAAGTTTAAATCATGGCCTTGGTGCTAGATGGGTCTAGCACCAAAGTATAAATATGGAGTTAGATTTGCACCGAATTAGAGTAAAGAAAAATGACGCTAATTTGGTGTAAACAGAGTATAAATATGCTGCAGAGTATAAATATGCCCCTAAATATGGCGTTAAGGCCATAGAGTCATTTTTTGCACGGGAACGCCTACCTTGCATCTCATTAAGGCACAGTAGGTCTCCACTTTCAAAAAATGACTTTAACTCAATAAATTTGGTGCTAGAGGGGTCTAGCACCAAAGTATAAATATGGATTTAGTTTTGCACCGAATTAGAGTTAAAAAAAATGACACTAATTCGGTGCAAACAGAGTATAAATATGCCCCTTGGTTTATGTTGTAATTTGTGCGGTTTAATAGGTCAATCGGGCGTAGTTGACAAGTCGAGTTTGAGTCAATTGTGTGAGTGAAACCTTCGATGGAGATTTGGCAAGTTCTAAAGTACACTACAACGAACCATTGACAAGTCAAGAGTAGGATTTGTGGGTCGAATTCTGCTTGCGAGTACGGGAGCTAAGAAGGAGAGAGTAGCGGCCGAGGCTTCAAGTGAAATCTCTGTAACGTTCTGAAGCTATTGTGTTACCCTTCCTTAGCAAACCGGCAAATTTGGGTTTTTGTTGTTAAAGGTGCTCGCAATATATTGCATTAGTTCTGTGAGGGGAGGACAAGCTGCAGGACTTTGTCAGCCATAGAGTGTGTGAGTGTGACATCATTTGAGCTGCGCTGGGATAGGTCAGTTGCCAAGAGGGGTCGCGCACGGATTGGCAGCCATCCGTGAGAGGCAATTGGTTGAGAAGGTGGCTGAAGAGTGTTCTGGGAATTAAAGTCACTTTCTGATTAGTTTCTAAACAAAATAAAAGACGCAAAAATTACGTTTTTCAAGGCTCTAAAGTGTGCTTTGAGGGGAGATACATTCATTACAGCGAGTGTGGGGGAGCCTACACCACCTGAGGGTACTCCAACTTATATCGTAATGGAGGAGAAGTGAGTTTCGCCATATCTTTGGTTAAAGCAGTGGTGCAAACTGACAGAGAAGGAGGGATGTTTGGTGTTTCCGGAACATGGAACGTTTAATATAAGAATTCTAGAAAATTTGCGATGCATATTAAGGGTGCAAAAAACACCCCCAAGACCAGCTCAGTATGAGGCATTATCAGTCTGGGATTTAATGGCCATACAACAAAGGCAGCAGAAGTTTATGAGGAGAATGAAAAGAGCAGAAAAGATTTTAGCGGAAGCTAAATGGAATAATGAGACCAAGATGTGGAGAAGGAGAACAGTTGACGGAATTAAGATGTTTCCGTCAATAACTCAAGAAGAAGAAACACAGGGAAAGAAAGCCACTTGTAAGACAGACAAAGGTTCTAGTAAGAAAAAGGAGACTCAGAGGTCTTGGGTAGATGAAGATGATTCAGACGATGAAGAGTTTTGTAATCAGTTGTTACATGATCGCCCGCTGCCATATGCCATAAATGATAATGCACAAAGTACTCGTGTGGGTTCTGAAGATCTGGCACAAAATAAGGGAATCATGTATACAGTGCAGACAAGTGATACAGTTTTGATACAGAATGGTGTCAGTATACCCACTGAGCCAGACACGCAGATACAGTCGCAGCCACCACCAATTCAGAGGCTTTATCCTGGTGTCCCAGTATTGGACACAACTATGAGTTTGATGGTGCCGCCTGATCCAGTATACACGAGATCAAAGTTAGTGCAGATTGAGCCAACTCCACAATTGCTGCCCCAGCCGCAGCAACAGGTGGTTCCGAGTTACACTTCTGTAACAGGACTGCAGTCAGTAGCTACAGCACCCATGATGAACCAAGCTATGGGAGTTAATGCTCCACAGGGTTTGGGAATTGGACAGTCACCAGCTACTATATCATTGCCAATTACTGTTGGTCCACCAGTCCCGCTGTATGCACAAGGTAAGTCTGGTGAATGCGATCAGGGGGTAATGACCCAAGAGGCAATAAGAGGAGGGTCTACTGGAAACTTGCAGGGAATAACACAGGGAGGACAGAGAGCCGAAACGTCTAGATCCTTGTTGGACTTCAGTCCGATTAGGGTTCCTTTGGAGACGATGAGGCAAGCAGGGTTAAGTACACTAGCACCCAGGTAATGAGTATGAATACAACACCAACACCAATGGTGCAGTCTGGAAGTGCCTCATTGCAAGGCTTGACTGCGCAACAATTGAACGAGTGGTTAGACAAGCTCAACACTCCGCAGACTATTACTGTGACCACGGAGCGGTCAGAGAGGGAAGAATACCTGAATTTTGTGAGACTGGGTGTAGAAGCCATGGAACTAGTAGAAGGAACAATGGGGGTGAACAGATTAGAGTCATATACAGAGGCAGAATGGAGGTACCTATGCCCCAAAATAACCAAAGAAGTGGGCAAGGTGCATCAGAGGTTGGCAAACCTGGCGGACAAATACAGCATAGACATAGAAAATACTAAGCATTTGAAGAGGAGCTATAGGTTAGACTTTGAGCCTAAAGACTTCGATCACATGAGATCTACCGGAATGAAGGCACATCTTAAAGAGATACTGCAGAGTGCTCAAATTTGGGGAGCATTAGAGTAGTGGGAAGGCAAAGAAGAGAGATAAAGAGAAAGGTGACGGTCCGGAACCAAAGCAGGCAAAAGCTGCATCTGTCACGGGGACAATAAAAAATGTTACCAGTGTGAGAAACAGCTGGAAGTGTTCTAGTCCATGTACTATGGTCTAGAGGCAACATCCTATCATTCATAAATGACTATCCCAAGTTGAGGGAGAAGCCGATAGAGTGGTACCAGCAGACGGACAGGTTTGTGAAGCTTGTGAAATGTCTCTGGGAAGACTTGAATACCCTGTTTGAGATTATAGTCCCAGTTGATTTATGGCTTGAATGCAAGAGGGGTGTGGACTGGCCGACAGAGGAGCCGGCAAAGGACAAGGTTACTGGAGCACCGTCTTCTGAAGTGATGAAGTATTATCATAAAGTGATTGAGTTTCTGAAGCTGAAGGTGCTGCCGAAAGTTACTGATTGGCACAAAATTGATCGAACATCACATGAGGCCAAAAAGTCGATACATGCTTACTATGAGAGGTTGTTGAAGGCATTCATACACTATAGTGGCACTGAGGTCATAGAACCAAAAGACATGAATCACCTTGTATTCAGATTTGTTGAAGGGCTGAGACCAGAAATTAGCCAGATGATTAAGAATCATTTGATCTGTTGGCAAACAAAGCCGATTGACGAGGTGTTACAGTATGCGAAATACTGTAGTGACGAGATTGAACTGAAACAGAGAAAGTTGAAGGAGAAAGTGATGGTGATGCAAATTAAGGCAGCACAAGCAGGGATGCAGGGAAATGGAATACAGCAGATGGCACAGCAGCAACCACAGGGAAATGGAAAGTTTCAGGCACAACCAAGAGGACGAGGTTGAGGAGGTTTTGTGAACCGTGGTCCAGATATGAATACTGTAGTAGTTCAAAAAGATGTGCAAGGGATGAAAAAGGTGTCACCATGTCACACATGCGGGGGCATGGGGCACTGGAAACAGGAGTGCCCAATGGTGGTGCAGGATGGTGTTGTTCAACAAAGCAATGATGTTGGTACATGTCAAAATGTGAGGGGTCCAAAAGTGAGGGGTCAAAATTAGAACTTCCAGAATAACATGGTTCAGATGCAGGGTCTCCAACCCATGCAACAGATTCAAATGCCAGGTGTTCAACCAACACAGATGCAGCAGGTACAACAGCAGATTCCCATGGCACCTAGACAGCAAATGCAGTTACCATTAGCTCCAATGGGACAGCAACAGGTGATGCTTCCTCAACAGGTCACAGGCCAAACAATGAGTCAAAATAATACAGTACAACAGTTCCCATTGCGTGGTGAGGATGGAATAAACGATGAATGGTCAGATGATTGTTCAGATAGTGAGAAGTGCAGGCTTGCAGCGTCTCTAGAGGTAGATCAGAGGGGTCCCTATGTAGAAGGAAAGGTGATGGGTCATAAGGCTTCATTCCTAGTTGATACAGGAGCTACACGCTCTACAGTCAGAAGTGCAGAGGTTCTGAAATTGCCACTTTCGGGGCGTACCATAAGGGTGGTAGGCATAGCAAATCAGTTCCTGACAAATCCGATTACAGATCCGGTCCAAGTTGAGATTGGTAACTTCCAGGGATTACATAAATTTGTAGTCTGTGACTAGAGTCCCGTATCCCTACTGAGAAGAGACTTACTGTGTAAAACGAGGTGTTCAATTACCTGTTCTAATGAAGGGATTGAGGTGCAGACAAACAGTGATTACGAAGGAGATGATGGTCAGATCTCTGAGCTAGAGACGAAGACGGTGAATGAGGAGTACCCCTTGATAACCTTATTCCCGATGTTCACAGTGACTAACTTACCAGCTGAATTACAAGGAACAGTGACAGAAAAGGTATGGGACCTGATAGGAAAGGAAGTGGGACTAATAAGAGGAGTGGAACCAGTCAAAGTAAAGGTAAAGCCAAATGCAGTGTTTCCCCAGGTACCGCAGTATCACATGGCACAAGATGTCCTTATACAGGTGGCGCAGATAATTGCGGACTTTGTGAAGCAAGGGGTTCTGAAAGAAGTAATGAGCAGCCCGTGTAATTCACCAATAATGGGTCTGAAAACGCCTTGTGGGAAAGTTCGAATTGTGCAAGACTTGATAAAAATCAATGAAATTGTGGTAAAATGTTGCTCCATAGTGCCATATCCAGCCGTGATTATGTTTAAGGTTCCATGTGATATAGAGTGGTTCACAGTTGTGGACCTGTCTCAAGCATTCTTTTCGGTACCTCTTTATGACGATAGCCAATTTCTTTTCAGTTTCAAATTCCTGGACAAGGTTTACAGTTGGTGGAGAATTCCTCAAGGGTTTTCTGAATCACCTTCCATCTTCAATCAGATATTGAAGAAGGATTTGGAATCATTAGAATTGCCTTTCAGTTCGACCTTAGTGCAGTACATTGATGATTTGCTGATTGCGTCCAGAACAAAAGATGACTGCATGTACAACACAATTGCCTTGTTAAATCATTTGAAAAAGAATGGACATAAAGTGTCCCCAAAGAAGTTACAGTACTGTCAGAAAGAGGTGAGGTACTTGGGCCACCTGATTAAAAAGGGGTCAAGGAAAATCTCTTAAGAGAGAGTGACAGCCATAATGCAAATGAATCCCCCGACAACAAAGAGAGACGTTAGAATGTTTTTGGGAATGGTGGGCTACTGTCGTCAATGGATCCCCAACTTCTCGATCATTTCTAAACCTTTGGTGAGATTGACTGTCAAAGAGATTGAGGATGGCCCGGGTGCCATAACCATGTCCGAGAAAGAGATGAAGGCATTCATGGAACTGAGAGAAAGCATGTGCAGGGTACCAGCTTTAGGTCTGCCTGATTACATGAAGCCATTTGTACTGTTTTGTCATGAACGTGATGCTTGTTCTTTGTCTTTCCTGACACAGGTCCATGGGGGTGCAAACCACCCAGTAGCATGTTTTTCAGCTACTTTGGACCCAGTCACAGCAGCCTTACCAGGTTGTTTGTGTGCAGTTGCAGCAGTTGGTCAAAGCCTCACTCAGTGTGAGGGTATAGTGATGGGACATCCTTTAACAGTAATGGTCCCACATTCATTTGAAATCCTGTTGACCCGAACAAAGACTCAGCATATGACAAATGCACATTTGACTAAATATGAAACAATTATACTGGAGTCGCCGAATGTATCCCTGAAAAGATGTACTGTATTGAACCTGGCAACTTTGCTTCCTATTGAAAATGTGAACATTGATGATGCTGAGGAAGTGGAGCATGATTGTCTTGAGGTAACAGATCTGTGCACCAAACCGAGACCCGACATTAAAGATACCCAATTGGAGGAAAATTATTACATTATCTTTGTTGATTTTTCATGCCTGAGAGACGTAGTAGGAGTACTGAGGGCTGGATATGCCGTGTGTACGATCACTGGTATCTTAGAAGCTTCCTGGCTCGAAAGAATATACTGTGCTAAAGTGGCTGAATTAAATGCTCTTACTAAGGCATGCCACGCAGCTGAGAATCTGAAAGTCACTGTCTATACTGATAGCAGATACGGATTTGGAATTGTACATGATTTTAGCCAACTATGGTCACAGAGAGGTTTCCTGACCTCTTCTGGTTCACCAGTGAAAAATGGCGAGAAAATGAAGGATTTGTTGCACGCGATTCAGTTACCTCTTGAAATTGCCGTGGTGAAATGCACTGCTCATGTTAAGTCACAAGACTTTGTGTCCTTGGGAAATGGATATGCAGATCAAGTCGCAAGGTTTTGTGCATTGAAATGTATATCGTTTCAAGATCAGAGGGAATTGTTGCCTGAAACTGAAAATGAAACATGCACAGGGTATGCATTAAGGGTGGTTGACACTCTAGATGAGTTTAAATCATTGCAGGGACGTGCCAGCAAAGAGGAGAAACACTCCTGGCTACAAATGCAATGTGTAGAGAGATCTAATGATCTATGGGTTTCAGAGGAGGGGAAAATGGTTTTGCCAAACAGTCTTTTGTCACAGTTTGCGAGTTCTACCATGGTCAAGCACATGTTGGGAGAGATGCAATGATCAGGTAGTTCAAAATTGATTGGTTTAATCTGAAATTCAGACAAGCTGCAGAGGTTATCTGTCACAGGTGCATCATCTGTCAGCAGATGAATGCAGGAAAAGGGACAGTGGTGAATTTGAGCCACATTGGGAGAGCAGGAGGTCCATTTAGCAGAATGCAGATGGATTTCATTGAGATGCCTGTATGTGGAGGTCTGAGGTACATGTTGGTGATTGTGTGCATTTTCGGTCACTGGATTGAAGCTTACCCAACACATAGGAATGACAGTCTCACAGTAGCGAAGCTGCTGCTTAGGGAACTGATACCACGTTTTGGGTTTCCGATCTCTTTAGAATCAGATAGGGGCAGACACTATGACAATGAGGTGATTAAGCTCTTATGTGCTGCATTGAACATTGAGCAGAAGTTGCACCGTAGCTATCGCCCTGAAGCATCAGAACTAGTGGAGCAGATGAATGGTACCTTGAAGTCGATAATGGCAAAAATGTGCGCAGCTACCAATTTGAAATGGCCAGATGCATTGCCCTTAGTGCTGATGTCAATGAGAAACACACCTGACAAGAAAACAGGACAGTCTCCTCATGAGATTCTTATGGGCCGAGCTATGAGAATGCCCGCAGTGCCTGCAAATGCTCTTGTGAATATCACAGATGATATGGTGTTGGACTACTGCAAGGGTCTGGCTGGCGTGGTCCACTCTTTCTCTCACCAGGTGGAGGCTACTACATTGCCACCGATAAGTGATCCAGGTCACACCCTGAAAGCTGGTGACTGGGTTGTTGTCAAGAAACACGTGAGGAAGTCGTGTTTGGAGCCATGTTGGAAGGGGCCATATCAAGTAATACTGACAACTACTACTGCTGTGAAATGTGCAGATCTCCCAAATTGGACACATGCCAGTCACACAAAGAAGGTGACGTGTCCAACTGATGAGGAACTTGAATTGTCCAAAACAACAGCTGCAGAGAAGGAAGTCTCAGGGCCGGAGAGTAATGAAAGGGGAACGGAGACTGAAGGAGAGCCCGTTGAGGACGGCTTAGTCACTCAAACAGTAAACGAGATCCAGAGGAGTGACAGTGAGCCTATCTCAGCCGAGACAGCAGGGAAACCAACACCAAGAGAGGTTCTCCCAGAAGCAGACGGATACAGGTTTGAAGTCAAGCCCATAACAGACCCTGAAGGCGAAGGAGGTGAAGCAGAAGGAGGTCAAAGTGTCCTGACTCCTCCTGAGTCGCTTGCAGGTCCATCAAGAGAAAATACCATAGCACAAGAGGTGGGCACTGGTCAACATCCTGAAAGGTTAAGCGGAAAGAGAAAACACTTAAAAGAGATAATTGGCCGGAGCCACAAGCTGCAGGGGAGAAAGTGATCCCTAACGAAACAATAGAGGAAGAAGTTGATACAACCAGGAAAGAAGATCTCAGTGAAGGAGAGTTGCAGGGTGATCGCAAACTGAAAAGAAAGAGAGTTGCGAATAGAAGGTACGCAGGTCCTGAACGGGCGTATGCAACATCAGCTGAATGGCAACAAGAATTCTTGGCATTCTGTTTTGATCGAGAAATTCCAGGTCAATACTACGGCACCTGAATTCAACTTAGAAGGAGACTGTGTTAAATTGAAATTGAATAAAGCTGAAAAGCTGAGAGAAAAGAAATTGATAAATTACCGGATGTAACACTGTTAACCTGAATTGACACTGAAAAACCGATTACGACAAGCTGCTAACTTGATTTAACAAAAGGGTCCTTGAGTGAGTGAAACGCTGTAAATACTTGCTGAGAAAAAGAGACTTTGCAAGAAGAAAAAAAATAATAGCTTTTATATGATCCTCAAGTTGATTGTTTGCTTTATCTTATTCTGCTCTCTGATTCTTTATAGATCATGAGTAACACTAGGGATAATAGTAATAAGGGTAGGACTTGTGCATGTTTGATTATTAGTGTGGGAATTATGTGTGCAATAATAATTATAGGTGTGATTGTGGGAATGCCATTGGTGGATAAAAGTGTGACTAACAATGCTTCAACTCCTGAGACTGCTACACTAACACCGTGGGAGAGGTTTGAGCAGGATACGAAGTACTTGCATGAGGGAACTAATTCAAAAAGGGAACTATCTACTAATGTCTTCTATTGCCTGTTGAATAAGTATGTTGACACAATGGATGCAAACAAAATTGCTATGTCTGCACAAAGATTCCTTCTTCAGTACAAGAAGGGGTTACTTACCATAGTTTGCCGCTTACTTATGGAATAAATTGTAGTTTGCTATTAACGAGATTCTATGATCAAGAACATGTTCAATACTTCTACTCTAATCTAAACGTGGTATTTTCTTTTGTGCCTGTAAATGAGTTTCTAAATAAATTAGCTAAGGATCATAACATAAAAATAGTTAGGGGTTTCTTTGAGCCGACACTGACATTTGGAACAGCTTATGCGCACCGCAATAATCTAACCTGCTGACTAACGCCTGTAGAAAAAAAGCTTCTTAGATCACACTGATGATAGACGTAAAGCATTAAAGGAGAGGCTAGAAAAAGATTTTGAAAAACGCACGTTTGCAAATGATTATGCTTACACTGCAATAAAGCTTTGTATATATAGGCTGAAATCTGAGCATGATACTTTATTTGTGGGAACGAGTGAATGCAGACATGTGTTTTTGTTTCAGAGTAAATGGACATTCATGTTAAATGGACAGGATCCAGCGATCCCTGGGATCTATTATATATGTGGACTTAATGCTTATTACCGTATTCCAAAGGGATGGTATGGGACATGTTATTTGGGAATAGTTTTCCCAAAGATCTACCAAATTGATGACTTAAAGCAACTTCCTAAAATGTCTGAATTACATCATGCTAAACAAAAGAGAGAGACAGCGGCTGCTGGCACAGGTGACATATTTGGACCCATAATTCCTTCAGTGGGAGTTATCTTAAACTCCATAAAGATTTGAATGTTGTCTACTATTGTGGATAACATGCTGACAAACTTCACAGGGGCTATACTCCTGATGGATTCTGAACTTGCTGCGGAGAGGGCTATGACTCTTCAAAACCGGCTTGCTTTAGACATTCTTTTACCGAAGAGTGGTGGAGTCTGTGAGATGCTTAATGAGCGCCATTGTTGTGCATTTATTCCAGATAATAGTAATAAGATTAGAGGTATGCTTACTAACCTAACAAGAAACAGTACAGATTTGAAGGAGCTGAAAGAACCTGGAGTTTGGGAAAAGGTTGGGAAAGGAATTGCTAAAGTAGGGAACTGGTTTAGTAGTATTTGGAATGGGGTACTTGCAAAAATAATAGGGGGTATATTAATTGTTTTAACTTGTTTATTCAGACTATTGTTATCATGAAAAATTTGTAAAAGAATCAAGAGAAATTTGGCAAAATGCAATAAAAGAAAAGAGGAAAAGAAAAGGGAGAAAATGTTCAAAGAAATTTGGGAAAAATCCCATAGGGGAAAAGAAATTGAAATGCATGGCCTGAGAAAGTGAAAGGTTGTGAAGGGAAAGGTTTTGTGTGATGACAAGTGTCATCAGAGGAGGGACTGAGAGAGCGTAGCATATATACTCAGAGATTAACATGAAATGTTTATGAACTAATGCATAATAATGCCGCATAGAAAATGTATTACAAACGTGTGCTTGAAATGTGCCCACGGGGAGTGGCCGCAAATGTATACAATGATTAATCAAACTGACTAATAATGTAGAATTAATGTGCTAATGTATGGTTTTACACTAAATATTACGGGTTATATGCTAAAGTTCTGCTAATAAAACATTAGGCCTCAGTTAGCATGAGTCGAGGCCTAGCTGCCCTGTTTCATATTAAATGTGTTTTTCTAACGTACAGTGTGCTGACTTGCTGAAGGACATGAACTCGTACTTTTCCAAAAGCTAGAAGATGAGTGTAACTGTAGTAGATCCGTTCTCATGAAATTCCACTTGCTCAAGGAAACATTCTTGCTGAATGCAACAGTGAAGACTAGTCGTAGGTACAAGGTCGCCTGAACCAGTACAGACAATGGAACCACTGACTGAAGATGCGAAAGGGACCACGAGAGTATGAAATCATACCGTACATTCTACCTGCTGGAGACGTCAATCATAAGAACCAATAAACTACGTGAGAACTGGTATGGGGTGACAATTTTTGATGAACTCACTGGAAACCCATTGCATGAAGATAGTGGGGTGTAAACCCTATCCAATCAGGAATTAGGGGACTGTACAACAGAAAAGGGATAAAAACCTTTGACCCGAGGAGGTAGGGGAGATGCCATTGCAAACTTTTGCTATGACCCAGACACTTTGTCACTCTGTCTAGAGACTTTGCTGTTTGGTTCTTCAAACCATCCTTGCCCTTACTTTGCCGGATTCTACACTTTACCTCCTTAAGAGGGAAGTGTCCCTTCTTACCCGCCTTGCTGTGAAATCTTGACTGATGTCGAATCAACTGATGTCCTGAGGACGAAGACTGAACCTGTATGCTGACCCAATACGGAGGATAACTATATGACAATGAAATTGTAATTGTCTGTTTGCTTTTCCTTTCTAGGTACCAACTGCTTCTTTTGAAAGAGACCTTAGTTAGAGGTTTTCCAAATTGATGTTACTAAATTGTTTTGCATGAAGCCCAACATGCCAATGCTAATTCGTTAAGGGATTCATTTGACGGACGCAAATAGACAAATGACTGAATCAAGGCTTTGTTGAATAATTCTCTAATGATACTCTGCTAAGGATAACCTATGTTTATGTTGTGCTATGTTCTTATGTTTGTGATCTTCACTTTGCTGAAATCTTATCAGAGTTGCCATATTGTGACGATGCTAATGTGTTTCTTGGTTTTGAGACTAATAAACATACCGGTAGAATTGTAATCAATAGTGAAGAAACATCATAAAATCATACTAAACTGGTGTGGTTATTCATGACTGAAAGGTTATGGTGGGTTTCTGAGGTTTATTAATGTCATTGATTAATTTGAATTGTCTTGTTACAGTGAATATTGATGACATTATTTACATATTGATTGACATGCTGATTAGCTATCTCATCCTGAGGTGTCTTCAATCAAGGTCAAAAGATTAATTGGCCTAAAACGAGTCCCAGAGTGAATAAATAAGCTAGAAAGGGACGCGTTAACAGAATGATGGACGTGTGGTTTGTTGTTCGGTTCTTTGCAGTGAATATTTCTATGGCAATTGGGTTTCATAAAATAGAATATGGTTCTTTCCTTTTGTTGTTTTTTGTTGATCTGTTGGTTGTGATGCCAATAATTTTGATGCACTCTTTGCAGTGGCTGTAATTGGTGTGTTATTTCCTCTGGCCCACAGAAGTCTGAAGTCAAAAGAAGAAGATACTTTATTAAAGCAAGATAGCTACAACCTATTCCTTGATGAGATAGCTAATATTGAAGCGCATTATTGTTACAATAAACCATGGTTTTAATGCCTCATTCTCTTAATTTGTCTTTAATCACATAAATCAAGTGGGCTATTCACTGGTGACGAATGTGACCAAGATGGGCTTTGTGATCTGCATTCTCCTTGGTGTTAAAAATTCTGTGGACAGCAAGTCAGAAGATTCAGTTAAGGCAAGCACAGGCATGCCTTTTAAGAGTTTCAGTAATTTGTTGTGATTTAAGGAAGAAAACAAAGTTTGGTCATTATTTTATCAGGCAAAATCTCATGGTAATTTTCATGACAAGGTGATTTCTGGTCAAGAAAAAGACAGGGGCATGTTTGTGTGTTTATTGAACTTCAAAAAAAGACAGCGGCATGTTTTTGTTGATTGAACTTCTGTTCCTAAGAGGCCCAGGCTTGTCACATTAAGGGAACTGCTGCCCATTTGTCTATTTCTGGATTTGATTCCTGGGTGCTCTCAAAGGGGTTTATCCTGTGTGATTTCCCCATATTTCAGTGCTGGCTGGAAGCTTTCACTCTCATTTTAATTTGTTATTGTTTTAGAAGAGTGTGATGTAACTGCATCCTCTAGTCTGTCCTATAGGGCCATTTGTTGTTGGCTGGTAGTAGGGTCTCTGATCTTCTGTTGGGGTGACATGAGCAAGACCCGGAGTACTCTCTGTGAACAGTTTCTAGGTTTCCTGTTCCCTTATTTGAGTCATTAACTATTTTGTTGGAAACACGTTCAAAAGATATTGCCTTTTTAACAAGTTGGTTCTTTGTACTCGCGGATCCCATGCTTAATACCTTACAGGCTCTTTTGGCATTCTCAGAGGCACCTCCTTTTAATTCTGCCATCAGATTGTTTAGTACATGAGTATCAAGTTTCATAGAATGGTAGTGTAGTGTTGCGGCGAGATCTGCGACAAGAGAGTGCTTGGACCTCGGAGACTAGGAGATGTCCAGCGAGGGCCGAGCACAGGAGGAGGAAAGGGAGGGGACATGCTGAGCGCAGGGAGAGTGGGGAAGGTCGCACACGCGTGAGCGCTGAGTAAAGAAATAGTAACCCTACCTTTGTGTGTGTGTTTTTTTTTGCCAATCTGACAACTGGCGATGAAGGGAAACTATCATGAAGTACGCAACGTCGGGAGCCCACCCTGGTCGCATCTGCATGCCAAGTGGCTCACATTGTGTCACTCTGGCCATAGCGCGGAGTCGGGATCCCACCCCGATCGTGCTGAAGATGCTCTCCTCCAGGCTCCAGGAAGAGGCACTGGGAGCCCACCTCAGCTCACCGCGATTCGGCCCACGGCAGCATCGCCCAGCAAGAGGTAAGAGGCCCGACTTCCACAGTCTACGGACAAATATGCTGCAAATCTTGGGGTAACTCCCATGAGACTACAGCTTTCCCTGACGGCCATCTTAAAGTCTGGTAGCTCAGCCAATGAGCTGCGAGAACCCGAGGGTGGCCATTTTGAGGTAAGGCACCCATAAAAAAACAGGAGATGTATTGTAGGGACATACAGATGCCATACAAAGCCCACAGAAGGGCACTGAAGGGGCATACAAAGGTGCAGACCCACCCCAACGCTGCCAGAGTGCCACTGCGACCATCGCACTGCTCTCGGGTCGCAAGCCACCCATGCAATTTCCCGCGTGACCTACCTCGAGCTGCAACTGGCTGACGCAACTGCTGATGAGCATGCCATGTTCGCGTCACCAGACTCTACGCAATGCACGGGCCACAATATAGATGAGGTCACATCAGTGGCGCCCAGCTCACCTCCTCATGCCATGTGCAGGCCAGCCATACCAGGGGTTTCATTCCTTTGCCTGCCAGAACCGCACACCCTTGTTTCAGGAAGGGGCATGGACCTCTGCTGGCAGGACTGGCTGGAAGATTTCAAAGAATTTATGAAAGGGTCACAAGTCATTGGCCCTGTGCAACACCTCATTGCTCTATGTAGCCTCATTGGAAAATAGGTTGGGCAGATCATCAAGGAACTGCTGACATACACTGTGTCATCATATCAAGGGGTCCACAAGGCGCAGGAAATTTCTTCACAAAAGGAACATCGACTATGAATACTACAGTTTTAACCTAGAATCTCAGGAGAGGGATGATTCCATGGGGGAGTTCATCTTGTGACTAAAACGTCTAGCCCGATACTGTGCTTATGACACGTTCATGACTGAAGATGCTCTTCCCCTGTGGATCATTGAAGGATGCCAATCTGGGTACCTGCAGAGATGCCTCTTAAAGAAACAATACTCGTTGAACGAAATAGAGGAAATGACGAGAATCAACGATCAAGCAGAAGAACACGCAAAGAAAATGGAAGCCAGAAAGCTAGAGAAACGAAAACAGGCATTCAGGCTTCAAACTCGTAAGAAGGAACGCCTGTCACTCGAATGCTGGAGAATGCCGAAATCCACAAACTATCCCTGATGAACAGGATGCCGTCACAGCCCCGACAGACGCAGCCAAAGGGAGTCCCAGCTAAAATACTATTACTGAGGCCAAGACTTACCTCACACTGGTCTGTGCCCGGTGTTGAGTCAAAAAGGTGTGCCAGGCCTCACAAAAGAGCATACAGCAGAAATCCTGGGAGGCCAGGTTGCGTCATCATGCGAAGGCTCATCCAGGTCAAGCCGCCACTCGCATGACACAAACGAATTAAGACACTTTGATTCCCATGAGTCACGATCTTCCACACCAATCTCACAAGACAGTGAGGAGTACATTTGCATGGTCGCCGACCAAGACAGACTAAAGAAATACCCAAGGCTGGATCTTCGAATGGGAACACACTCTACCACATGTGTGCTAAGCAGTGGTGCATCCCTCAACTATATCAATGTCACAGAGTACAAAAGGATGAACCCAAAGCAAAACTACACAAAGCAGGTGTGCAAGTTTACACGTGGATGTCCAAAAACCCTCTGCCATGTCTAGGGAAGTTTTAAGCACCTCTTACTTACAAACACAGGACCACACAAGCACAGATTCATGTGATTGAAGGGTCGGAAGCAGAATGCCTCCTCAGCTTGCCCACTGCCAAACGAATGAGGCTGGTGGAGACACTATACTGAGTAGAGGACAAAACCGACATTGAACAAAGGTTTCCAAATCTATTCTTGGGACTATTGAAGCTGGTTCACTTCCAAGTCCTCTTCGCACATAAATGACCAAATAACACCAGTGGCTCAGCATCACAGAAAGGTACCCTTTCACCTTCAACCGGTGGTCAAGGACAAAATAGGAGGCCTCCTCAGGGCCGACATCAAAGAGAGAACCACGGGACCCACCCCGCGGGAGTCCCCAGTAGTGGTGGTGCCCAAACTAGGATCCGGCAGCAAAGTGTATCTATGTGTGGACATGAGATCTCCAAACACTGTCATTGAACTAGAAAGACATCCAGGACCCCACATCAGCGACATGGTCACACTACTCAATGGGGCAAAGGTATTCTCCAAGCTGGATCTAAACAACGGCTACCACTTGCTCGAACTCTGTGAAAGTTCACATTACATCGTTACGCTGCCAATTCATTAAGGGCTATTTCAGTACAAACGACTCAGCTTTGGCATCTCATCGGCAACTGAGATATTTGAAGAAGCGATCAGGAGAGTATTCCAACACATTCCTAATGTCCTTAACTATAGCAACGACATCCTTAAATTTTGAGCCACGGTCAGGGAACATGACAAAGCCCTGAATCAGGCATGTCAGGCTCTTCTGGAGGCCAACCTGACCCTTAATAAGGACAAGTGTGAATTTCACAGGTCCACTCTGATGTTCTATGGACATATATTCTCAGGTGACAGGATAAGGCCAGACCTGGGAAAGTCAAGGCCCTTGCTGCCACCCCTCACCACCAGGACACGGGGGATTATCAGTCATTTCTGGGAATGGCTGGTTACTGTGCCTGGTACATCAAGGACTACGCTACCATCAGCTATCCCATATGGGAGCTGACCATAAAAGGTCAACCTTTCCAGTGGTCGGCGAGATGTGCTCAAGCATTCAACGCAATCAAGGACACTATTGAGCAATCTGGCATACTTCAATCCCCGTAAGAAGACCAAGGTCACTGTAGACGCCAGTCCGGTGGGACTTGGGGCCATCATAGGTCAGTATGACAAAGACGACAATCAAAAACACAGAGGCCCTCATTACGAACCTGGTGGTCAGTGATAAAGTGGCGGTAAAACCACCAACAGGCTGGCGGTAACTGCCGCCAAATTATGACCAAAGCGGTAAGATCTCCGAAAGACAGCCAGTGTACCACACTGACTGTCAGGGCGGAAAGAACAGTCACGACGGCGGTAGCCACCTACAGTCAGACGGAAGTCAAAGTTCTGCCCACAATATTATGACAACACATCTGCCACCTTTTCTGGGGCGGTACCAACGCCATCAAAAGCCTGGCGGAAACAGAGCACAGAAGTGAAAGGCCTCACCATTGGAGACACAGGGAAGAACCACGCCGCCATGGAACCAGAACTGCAAGTATTTCTGATGATCTTCTACGCTATGCTCCACCACAAGCACCATCACCGGCGAAGATGACAACAGTGAGTACAGCCGCCTAGCACACAAGGGAGGGGGGAGGAAAATGACATTAACACACCGCACAACACACACCCCATACACACAAACATACACACAACCATCTGCACAAGAAGATAATTTATCATCGGAAATCCGCTGAATAATGAAAGGACAACAGGTATTGAGTAAAGTGATTGTATTCAGTGCAACATCAAAAGTAATAATAAATTTGCCAATGCAGGGGGGCGTGGCTTCGGGCGTCAAGATGGCGGTCGCACTCTGAGAGTGCTCTGGACCCCTCCGTCATCCGCCCGTAGTTAGAGTGGCCTGACCGAGCTGAGGACGTCGTCTTAACAGTCCTTGCGACCTCTGGGAACCTTTGGCGGTGAGCAATTAATGAAAGTGGCCCCCGTTCTCGAGCCGCGCCCGTCCCTGAAAACAAAATGGCGGCCGGGGCTGGCTTCCACGGCTGAGCCGGGGCCAGACCGGCGACCCCTCCCAATGCGGCCGCGCTGGACCAGAGGTGTGACGGGGTAAGAAGAGAACCCTGGAGGGGGTTGAGGCTGCGATTCAAACGCGGTCCTCGCGACACGTAGGAGCAGCGCTGCTGCGTCCCGGGGGAGAGAGCGCCGTGTAGACGGGGCCGCCGCTGTGCACCGGCTCGGGGGCTTTGGCCGGAGGGACCTGAGCGGCTGCGCTACATCCGAGGGAGACCCCGCTGGCCGAGGCTGGAGCGACAGAGGAGCGGTTGCGGAGAGAGACTCCCTGGTGCCCTGAGCGACGACAGAAACATGCTGGGGGTTCATGGAGTGCAGCAGAGACACCAGGACGGGACTAGGCTGCTCTGAGGATACCGGCACGACCAAATAACCAGCAATTGAATGGAGGGACTTGGGGCCACCTTCTCCGAGTTCCTGACCTGAACAGGCCTACCGCGGATTGCAACCACACCGGGAACCAAACTGCGATCTGGCCTAACGGAGGACGATGGCCTTGAGTGACCTCGTGGCATCACTGAGGCAGCGTAATCAACACCAGGGCCCATCGAGACCCTACTGAAGGTACCGGCACGAGGTGAGAACGGGGTGGGGGAGGGGAGAGGAGTTAGGGAAGAAGATTCCCCCCCCCTTTAACATTTAATACCTAATGGCAATTAGCAGCTGGGCCGGGACGGAGCTGGACTCATCGAGGAGTCACCGGATCCCAAAGGTGGAGAAGACCACAACTTGGGCCTGAATGCCTCTCCCCACGCCTTCTTTGTAACCGTGGTAACAACAAACGCGCAAGGGACCTAGACTTGATTTGAAAGACTGCAAGAAGTGAGCTAACTGACTCCTGTTTCCGATATCGTGATGGGGAGAGACAAGGCGAACAAACAACCCCCACCCTCCCAGCAAAAGATTGACCAGTTCACGATGCCGGCGGGCCAGCGAGGAGAGGGAGACACAGCTAGCGGAGGCCCCGCACCAGACAGAGTGAATGCCATCCTTTAAGCCATTCAATCATCACAGTCTGCTGTAGAGACTAAGATCGGGGAAGTACGAGAAGACGTGGGTCTTGTTCAACAGTGAATCGGATCACTGAGGTTGAAACTAGAGTCTCCCAGACTGAAAACGACCTAGCTGACCTCAGAAGTAAAGTGGCCCAGCTGCAGACTCGAACCGGCGAGCTGCACCGTCGTGCGGAAGACGCAGAAAACCGGTCAAGACGCAATAACCTGCGTTTCATCGGATTTCCGGAGGGCATAGAAGATGGCGGGGCCTCTGAGTTCCTAGAGAAGTGGATTAAAACCTGGATGCTGGACCAGTCCCTTTCGCCCTGGTTTGTGATCGAAAGAGCCCACAGGGCACTGGCTCCTCGCCCCCCACCAGGCGGCCCAAAACGCCCAATGATTGCGCGTTTCTTTAACTTCAAAGATAGAGATAATATCCTTAAGGAGGCTAGGAGGTCGGAAGATCTTCAGTGGAAGAACCATAAGATCGTAATTTTCCCAGACTACACCCGTGAGGTCCAGATCTGCCGCCGGTCGTATGAACACGTTAAGCAGAAACTTAGAGCGATGCAACTTTCATACATGCTCCTCTTCCCTGCGCGGCTCAAGGTCCTCTTGGCTGGGCGAGCGCACTTTTTTGAAACACCTGAAGATGCTTGGGACTGCCTGACAGAGGAGGGCATCGGGGCCCGAGGGGGGCCCGTGGGACATACGGAGCGGGCCCCTCGGGTCGGAACCCCCACACCGGGAGGCCCCCGGAGGAGCCGGAGGCGTACCAGATCCCGGAGAGGGAGACCGAAAGACACAAACACTTTGGCAAATAATGAGGAAACCCGAGACTCTGGCTCACAAACAGAGAGGAAACCCGCGGACCCTTCTGGGCCTCTGACCTCAAGCCAAACGACAGACGACACCAGCTTGAGCCAGTCCCCGGCCCTCGGTTAATATGACGCATTTGACTCCCACTGATGGGAGTCCAAAAAGACTTGGGATGTCCGACTTACCTATGCAGACCTCACAAGGGTCAAGCCTCTCTACTATACGACACCCGAGACTTGGCAGGTTACCACTAATTGTAACTGATCCGATTATATGGAGGGGTCCACCACTCCACCCCAAAGACAGTCCTGCTGGCTGTCTGGTTTTGGTTGGGTATTTGGGCGACAGATGCTTCCGGGGTGGGAGTATGGGGAGGAGTGTGGTTGGGGGGATGGGTTTTTGAAGTTAGCCTAGACAGGAACAAGTTGGTTAGGTTCCTTATTATTGGAATGGTCATCCCTGGGTCCACAGCCTGACACTCAGCCCTATGCAACGCCTATGCAACTCATGCCTGGCACTCATTAACTCAGGTCCTTTCCTGGAACGTAAATGGCCTGTTGGACAAGATTAAGAGGTCAGCAGTATTTAACACTCTCCGCAGATACTCCCCCTTAGTGGTCCTCTTGCAGGAAACCCACCTCCTTGGGACTAGGTGCCCCATGCTCATACGGGGAGGATATGACAAAGTATACCATGCGGGCTTCTCCAGGGGCTCCAGAGGGGTAGCCATTTTACTTCACCGCTCTTTGCCTGTGGTGATCACAGCCACGCAGGCCGACCCACAGGGCAGATTTGTAGTGGCCACGGGGACTCTTCATGGAACACCAATAAATTTTATATCTGCGTATGCCCCCCCCGACGAGACTTGATGCCTTCTTGCACTCGCTTCGCCGAGTGGTTGTGGGACTGCCCCAGGGGACCACCCTGCTGGGAGGGGACTTCAACGCGGTTCTCGATCCCGACCTGGATGTATCCGGTGAGATTACGGCCAGTAGATTAGCCAGGGCTTCGGCTCTTACTGGCTGGACTGAGAGCCTTGGCCGTTGCGAGGTATGGAGGCCCTGGCACCCTAGGGATCGTCAGTGCACCCACACGTCGGCCGCCCACCGGACGCAATCCAGAATAGACCTGGTATTCATGTCTGCTCTGGACCTCTCGAGTGTCACAGGGGCAGAGATACTCCCCCGGGGAGTCTCGGACCATGCACCAGTGCGGGTCCGCCTGGGTGGAGCAGATCCCTCCAGACGCCCGGTATGGCGCCTAAACGCATGGTACTTACAGGACAAAGACTATACCCAGGAGATCAGAAATCAACTAACTCATTATTTTGATCTGAATCTGGGGTCGGTCCGGTCCCCAGGAACACTATGGGCCGCCTGTAAGGCTACCCTCAGAGGGCATGCCAAGCACCTTCTCCGTTCCCGCGAGCGGGATAGGAACTCCCAGATCTCTGACCTGGAGGCCAGGGCCCTGAGACTGGAACGCCAACAAATTACCTCTTCGTCTGCCGCTGCCCTGAGGCAGCTGACTATGGTCAGAGAAGAAATAAAACACATAATGCTAGATTCGGCTAGGTGCATGTGGAGAGCTTCCGTAGCCCGTATATATGGCTGGGGGGACAAAAATGGGAAGCTCCTGCACTGGCTGGCCGCTCGCCCTCTGGCCAGCAGGGTTATACCTGAGATTTTAGAGCCCTCGGGCTCCCTCTCTAGGACACCTGCTGAAATCACACAAAGCTTTGCCTCCTATTATGCCCACCTCTATGCGATGCACCCCCGCCCTGCCATTGAGAAAGAGACTCCCCTCCTGAATGAGGTCACTCTCCCCAGGATTTCCCTGGAGATAAGAGATAGGCTGGACGAAACTATTAGCCTTGCAGAGATTACCAGTGCAATTTCCAACCTGGCACCGGGTAAGACCCCAGGCCCTGACGGACTCCCGGCAGAGCTATCTAGCAAATGTAGTGATATATTGGGTCCCCACCTACTCAACATGTATGGAGAAGCCGAGAAATTAGGCCGATTTCCCACCGAGATTGACCAAGCTACAATAGTAGTGATCCCTAAAACCCAACCCCCATTGCGGCATTGTTCGGCATACCGACCCATCTCACTTCTAAATATTGAGATCAAAGTGCTTTCTTCGACCCTGGCCTCCAGATAGAAAGAGATAATGCCCACATTAGTGCACCCTGACTAATGTGGCTTCATGCCCACTCGTAGTACCAGGCACTGCATTAGGCGGTTGCATCTGGCTCTGGCACATCGCAAGACTCTGTCACACACACCCTTGGCATTACTCTTACTGGACTTTGAAAAAGCCTTTGACACAGTGGATTGGTCCTGCAGAAAAATGGGCTCGGTCCCAGATTCCGAGGCCTGGTGAGACTCCTGTACTCCAAACCGACAGCTCGAGCACGGGTGAATGGAGTGGTCTCCGACCCGTTCCCTATTGGCCGTGGAACCCGACAGGGTTGCCCGCTATCCCCATTGCTCTTCGCATTAATGATAGAGCCTCTTGCGATACTGCTGCGAGGAGATCCCCTGATCGAAGGCTGGTCCTGGCCTGCCTGTGCAGAGGATCGTGTGGCGCTATATGCAGACGATGTCCTCCTATATATCTCCAACCCGGCTAAAAGTGGCCCCTGCGTGCTAGAGATCCTGGGCCTTTTCGCAGAAGCCTCGGGGCTGATCCTGAACCCCGCCAAGTCCCTATTGGTCCCCCTACACCGCTCCGGAGAATGTGTGGACTGGCAGCGGAATATTCCAGTACGAAGAAACAGCTTTAAATACCTGGGAATATATATTTCACTTCTCCCTGAGTTGACATGGGAACTTAACATTACACCGTTAACCAGAAAGATCAGAAGTGATCTCCTACACTGGAGGACACTCCCTCTTAACCTGCTTGGTAGAATAGCGCTCTATAAGATGATGATCCTTCCTAGGCTCCTCTATCTCCTGCAAAATTTTCCCCATCCCATCCCTGGGAAGTGGTTTAGGGAAATGGACTCATTGGCGCGCCAATTTATATGGAGCGGAGCCCGCCCACGGTTAGCGCTCAAAACTTGCCAGAGGGATGTGTATGACGGAGGTTTGTGCATGTCCAATATCCATTACTACCACCTCGCGTCACAAGTACTTGTGATTAATGACTGGATGGGGGGTGGGTGGACAGACCCGGCATACCGACTGGAGCTCCAAACGATGGGTTACCCACGGATTTTGGACACCCTCTATGGAGGTCCGATCTCTCGAGACATCCCAGACGTGACCAGGGTGGTTCTGCAGGGATGGCGGACGGCTCAAAAATCGACGGGGTGGTGGGGACGACTTACCCAACAGACCCCACTGTGGCATGGGCGGCAATTGGTGGAGGTGGTGGGCCTGGAGGGGTTTCAGTACTGGGATAACATAGGCATCTCCACATTAGGCGATGTCTGGAACGGGTCACACATACGGTCCTTCGAAGATCTCCAGAAAAACTTTTCATTAAATAAGACACAGTTCCACAGATACCTCCAGCTCCGACATGCCTTATCAGTACATTTCTGAGTGGGAGAAACCATACCCGAATGCAGCCTCATTGAGGCCAAGGCACTGATGGGGGGCCTGGGCAGGGGAGGTGTTTCCCAGATATATCGCACCCTGGTCTCCGGCACCTCGGGTTCCCTGGCGGTACTTCGCCAGAGATGGGAGGGGTGGGTGGGCCCCATGGAAGAGATGGCATGGGGTGAGGCGCTGATGGCCCCGCGTGCCCTGGCGATCGCTACCCGCTTTAGACTGATACAAACGTATTTTTTGCACACAGCATACCTCACACCTGACAAACTACACAGAGCGGGCCTCCGCCCCACTGCGGAGTGCCCCCGCTGCAGAAATCCTACAGCTGACTTCTTCCACATGGTATGGACCTGCCCAGCCATGGTAGCCTATAGGGGAGCTGTCTTGGGGGAGGTTTCTGAGGTGTTGCAGGAGAATATAGAGAGAGAGCCTCTGCCCCTCCTCCTTGGGATCATGGGTGACACCGAGCTAAGGAGACCAGATCGAATTTTTCTCGGGGTGGCGTGTTTAGTGGCTAAGAGGGATATAGTGGCAAACTGGAAGGCCAAGAGTGCCCCATCACTGGCTAAATGGAGATGGGGAGTGGATTGGTGCGCGCAGAGTGAACAATTTGTATATGAGGCCAGAGGATGTCCGAATAAATACAACAGGATATGGGGGAAATGGGAGGCCGCACTAGGCTCCTGAATAACATGTCATCTCTAATATAAGTGCTGTCTGGGATCACAGGTTCGACCAATGTTGGATGCTCGTTGGCATCGTGTTTTGACGTTTGTATTATGATTTTTCTTTCTTTTGCAAAAATCAATAAAAATTCTTTATCAAACATTTTTTTGCCAATGCAACAGATATGTACAAATGCCTACAAAAGGGACATTGCCCAGTCCTCAGTTCACAGGGGTCATTTGGCCACAGGGCAAAGTCCAAGGCCCCACTCGTCCCCTGCAGCAATATGGAGAGAACACTGTAGGGGGATCAGATGGCGAATAGGCAGGCACCTCGGGGGGGCACCTCAGCCGGATGCAGAAACAAGACCACTGGTTCTGGGGGTGGCAACAAGCCCTGTGCTTGGTCCTGGGGAGTTTAAGGCCACAGTCTCTCAGGTGGGTGACTTGCCCACTGGTTCTGAAGGGGGCAACATGCCCTGTGCTTGGTCCTGGGGAGTGCAAGGCCACAGTCTCTCAGGTGGGTGACTTGCCCATTGGTTCTTGAGGTGGCAACATGCCCTGTGCTTGGTCCTGGGGAGTGCAAGATCACAATCTCTCAGGTGGGTGACTTGCCCACTGGTTCTGGAGGGGACAGGCTGCACAGCAGCCATGGAGGCTTGATCATATGGCGTCTGCCGGTGGTGACGGCTGCACTGTGGTGGTGGTGGTAGTGGGAGGCTCCTGCTCATCCCCTGCACCCTGCAATGGCTGCACTGTGGTTGTGTGGTGGTAGTGGGAGGCTGCTGCTCTGCCCCTGCACCCTGCGATGGCTGCACTGTGGTGGTGGTAGTGGGACGTTCCTGCTTAGCCTCAGGAAGAGGGAGAAGTAATGGGAGTGGAGGATGAGGGAGTGGTTGTTGGAGGTGTTTGCTAGATTTGGGTGCAGGTGCATGGGTTGTATGCTGTTGTGAGGTGGATGGCTGTTGGGTGTCTGAGTGCTTGCGTTTGTGTACCTTGGTGGGGGACAGACACAGTGGGAGAGTACACAGGGGACATGTGCATGGATGTTGTGGAGGTGTCTGTCAGTGAGGTGTGTGTTCTGCTTGGTGTGGTGATGCTGCAGGTAGTGGATGATGATATAGTGCATGCAGGTGTGAGTGTGGACGTAACTGGGTGGGAGGTGGAGGAGGAGGAGGAGGAGGAAGGGAAGACAGTGGAAATAGTGGATGTTGTTGTGTCTGCAACTGGATGGTGTTTGTGTGATTGCCTGTAGGATGAAGTGTGATGCTTGTGTTTGCCTGTGACACTCTTGGGTGTTGTCCTGTGTGCAAGTTCATCTGGCTGTGTGCTTGGGATGGATTGGGGTTGAGGAGAATGGGACTATGAAGTGGAAGTTGGAGGGGGGATGGTTGAAACAGGGACAATGGCTTCCATCAGAGAAGAGGCCAGAGCCTGAATCGATCTCTGTTGGGCCGCCTATCATGTGTGAATGCCCTCCAGGAATGCATAAGATTGTTGCATCTGGGCTGCCAGCCCCTGGATGGCATTCACAATGGTTAATATCCCTACAGAGATGGATCTCAGGAAGTCCACAGCCTCCTCACTCAGGGCAGCAGGGCTCACTGGGGCAGGGCCTGAGGTGCCTGGGGTGAAGGAGATTCCCACCCTCCTGGGTGAGCAGGCACAGGCAACTTGCGGAGGGGCTGCTGGGAGGGAAGTGCTGGTATGGGGGTGGAGGCTGTATCTGTAGCTGGGGTGGTCACAGAGGTGTCCGCCACCACCAGTGGGCTCCCATCGGAGGAGGTATCAGAGTCTGTATTGTCCCCTCCAATCTCCGCCGTGTTGCTCCCCTCTCCCTCCATCCCACTGGTGCCCTCAGCGTCGGTGGACCCTGCCTCCAGGGAACTGTAGGATGCAGCTCCCTCTGTCATTGGTTCCTCCGCTCCTCTACCAGATGATGCTAATGCACATAAGGACAGGATTACAAAACAAGAAAGGGGGAGAGAGACAAAGGATACACTGGGTCAATGACTGCACCAACGCCACCGTTGGTGTACACAGCACCCTCACACACAGAGAACAGGCCTACACACTATGCATTGCACTATCAGTGATATTGCTTGCCACCAAGGCATGAGGAGGACCCACCCAACCCTGGCCAGTAGTGGATGCTAACAAGCTAGGTAGGCAGTACTTTTCCTTCAGACCCTTAGCCACCAGAGGACCTATGCTACTATGTCTGTCCAGGCCTAGGGCACCAACTGACACACAACCACTACCCAGATACCACCCCACCATGCATAAGTTGTAATGATAGCCACTGTACTCACCCCCTTGTGGCTGCTGTGTTGCCCTCAAGCACCCATCCAGCTCTGGATAGGCAACCACCTTTATGCGGGCCTTCAGGGGGGTCTGAGTTCGACGGGCACCCCTTCCTCATTGGGAGGCCATCCCCAGCTAGGTCTCCTCGGTCTTCCGCGCCCAGCATCTCATGTCCTCCCACCGTTTGCGACAGTGGGTGCTCCGCCTGCCACAGACCCCCAGGGTCCGCACCTCCTTGGCGATGGCATCCCATATACCCTTTGTTTGATGGGTGCTGACCTGCAGAGTCAATACAGACAGGAGAATACCATTAGACAAACAGTCCAGCCAGTTACACAAATGACCCACCATACCCGTTTACAGCATTAGTGGCACACACATAGCCCAGCACTCAATGCGTACCCAGCGAGGAGGACATCCCGCACCCCTTCCACAGTGCCATCACACACGCCTCCATACATGCATGCCACATGCATCGTGCCCACAGTGAACTCACTTGTTGATTTGGAGGCCCATACAGCAGTCTGTATTGGGGTAGGACCCCATCCACCAGTCTCTTTAACTCCTCCGAAGTGAATGCTGGGGCCCTTTCCCTAGTCACAAGGGACATGGTAGGCTCCAGACACAGGTCACTGCAGCACATGCAGGGTAGGTCCTCTCCTATGGAAGGTCAGGAAACAAGTGAGGAATATGATAGAAAATGTTGGTCACGTCCGCAGTGGTGCATACCGTCACCGCCGTCGTACATCACCATTGGCCACTGTACCCCATAGTGCCCAATATTAACCAATGAGGAATTGCACAGCGGTTCACAAGAGCTTCCCTCCACAGCGCACAACGTCAGCAGAATTACCTCACTTCCACCTGTCCCTCAAAACAGGACAGGTGAATGCCATTTCATGGGGGGCAGCCCTATGGAATAATGCTGCGTCACAGGAGAAATAGGCACATACTGGACAAAACACACTGACCCATTACATGTTTACAGATTGCAAACTACTGTTGTGGCTCTATTGTTCAGTTTGTGTACAGACCCCTGGTGGACTTGGCTACACTGGAGGACAGGTACATAATACTCACCTATAGACTGGACAGGGCCACAATCACAGAGCTGTGTGCCCAATTGGCCCAATTGGAGCCTGGCATGATATCTGCTATCCGTCACCCTAGTGGGATCTCCCTCTTGTGCAAGTGCTATCAGTACTCCATTTCCTGGCAACTGGTTCTTTCCAAGTGACAGTGGGCTTGGCAGCAGGAATGTCACAGCCTATGTTCTCAATAGTGCTGACATAAGTATTGTCTGCCCCGAAAAAACACATGTGCAGCTACATTGCATTCCCCCAGGTTGAGGATTTGACCACTGTGAAGGCCGAGTTTTATGCAATGGGACAAATCCCAAATATAATTGGTGCGATTGACAGAACACATATTGCATTTGTACCCCCCCACCAGAATGAACAGGTGTTCAGGAATCGGAAGAGTTTCCACTCAATGAATGTGCAGATGGTGTGCTTGGCGGACCAGTACATCTCCCATGTCAATGCTAAGTATTCTGGGTCAGTACATGACGCCTTTGTCCTGAGGAATAGCAGCATCCCAAATGTGATGGGCCAACTACAGAGGCACAGGGTGTGGCTAATAGGTGAGCCCTGGTTCCCACCCAGTATATGTTGGTGTATGGGTATAGTGTGGGCCATATAGGATAGTGTGTGGCTAAATGTTGTCCCTCAATATTTTCTGGTGACTCTGGTTACCCACACCTATCATGGCTGCTGACCCCTCTGAGGAATGCCAGGACAAGAGCAGAAGAACGTTATAATGACGCACATGAGTGAACCAGAAGGATCACTGAAAGGACCTTTGGCTTCCTGAAGGCCAAGTTCCAGTGCCTCCATCTAACAGGTGGATCCCTGTGCTACTCACCCAAGAAGGTCTGCCAGATAGTAGTGGCATGCTGCATGTTGCATAACCTGGCCCTCAGACGACATGTCCCTTTTCTGCAGGAGGAGGAAACTGGAGATGCACCTGTGGCAACAGTTGACTCTGTGTACAGTGAGGATGAGGAGGCAGAGAATGAGGATGAGGACAACAGAACAACTGTAATCTGTCAGTACTTCCAATGACACACAGGTGAGACAGTGTAGCTTTACATTTCAATGACTTTGTTTGTATTCTGTGTGGCATTCGCATGCTGGTGTTTCCCAGTTCAATGCCCACTTACTGTTCCCTCTGGCTATTAATTTTGCAGATGTTGGTGATATGACAAATATTCCTGGTGTGATCACTAAAGCCAGCTACAGGTCATTATTCTATGCTCATTCTCTGCACAGTTCATTTGCACTGGTTGTACCTGTTTCAATCAATACATATTTGAAATACATGACATATTGTAAATCGATTTTTTGCAAAGGGTGTTTATTGAAGTGCTAACATATACGGGGTAAGTGCAATAGGATGGGGTGATGATGGAGGAAAGTCCAGGGTATTGTTCCAATCTGTTTGTAGCATAGGTGAAGTGTCCAAGGGGACATAGGAATGGGAGCAATGGCAGTTCAAGGCGGACAGGGTGACTGTGTGGGACACAAGGTGGACAATCAGGAGTCTCATTTCCTTGCAGGGGTCTTGGCAAGTGTCTCTGGCTTCTGTCTGGATCGCAGGGAATTTTTGCAGGGTCTGCAGGGGGGGCTGGTGGCCTGTGTGTCCTGTGGCGGGGCCTCCTGGCCACTAGTGGCAGCAGAAGTGGAAGGATGTTCAGATGACTGGCTAGTGGCAGGGGCCTGCTGGTGTGAGACTTCCGCCCTCATAATGTTGGCCTTGTCTGCCAGCACCCCAGCTATGGATATCAGGGTGTTGTTGATGGCCTGCAAGTCCTCCCTGATCCCCTGGTACTGTCCCTCGTGCAGCCACCTGTTCTCCTGCACGTTGTCAAGGATCTGGCCCATTGTGTCCTGGTAATGTTAGCAGGCTCCCAGGTTCTCGGAGAGTGCCTCCTGGAGAGTCAGTTTCCTGGGCCTGCCCTCCCCTTGGTGCACAGCAGTCCTCCCAGTGTCCCTGTTGGCCTGTGCCTCTGTCCCCTGAACATGAGTATGAGGTGTGGCCTGGGGTCTCTGTACAGGTGGGCACACTGCTGATTGATGTGTCCTGGGGACAGAGATGTGGGTACGCTGGGTGGGTGTTGTGATGTTGCATCCTGATGGGGGAGGCTCTGTGGTGGTCTATGACTGGGCTTGGGTAACTGGCTGTCCAGTGGTCCCTGATGGGCCAGGTTGATCATCCAGATCCTGAAGTAAAGAGTTACTGTCATCACTGTGGTACTCTTCTGTTGGGGGACTGGATAGTGCTGGCCCCTACTCTCCACTGACATCGGCTGGGGTACCTATGGGGATGTAAATGATGTATTATGGTTAATGTGTATGACATATTGTACATCCATGGCTTCCCCTCTATGGTTGTTGTTGCCCTGACAGCTTTACTTGTGTATGTTGGTGTTTGGTGGGATTGTTAGTTCCCAGTGCTATGCATGCTTTAGTAAAGAGTGTCTATGCAGGGCTGGGTGAGGGTTGTCCATGCATTGGTACAGCATGCAGGGCTTGGCATTGGGATTGAAGAGATGTGATGGTGGAGTGTGTGGGATGGAGTGGGGTGATGGGAGTGAGGGTATGGGATGGCATGCAGGCATAGGAGGTGATACTTGTTGAAAGTTGACATACCAGAGTCCAGTCCTCCTCCTACTCCGGCCAGGCCCTCAGGATGCAGTATTACCAAGACTTGCTCCTTCCATGCTGTGAGTTGTGGGGGAGGTGGTGGGGTCCACCGCCAGTCCTCTGGATAGCGAGCTGGTGCCTTTGCTGCAATGGAACATACCTTTCCCTGTAGGTCGCTCCCCCTCTTCCTGATGTCTTCCCTTGTTCTTGGGTGCTGTCCCACGGCATTGACCCTGTCTACGATCCTCCGTCATAGCTCCACCTTCCTTGCACTGGATATCTGCTGCCCCTGAGCTCCAAATAGATGTGGCTTTACCCTGACAATTTCTTCCACCATGACCCTTAACAACTCCTCTGTGAAATGGGGGTGTCTTTGTGGTGCCATGGGTGTTATGTGAGGTGTATCGATGAGGGTATGTTGAATAATGTTTTTGGGTGTGTGATGTGTAGTTCGTGAGTGGTGTGTGGCTCTAGCTGGCTAAGTGGTCTTGGTGTCAGTCTCGTGCCAATGTATTGTAATCGTAAGGGGTTGTGGGTGGGTGTTTTACAGTGCTGTGTGTGTGGTGGGGGTGGTGTGTGTATGAGTGTCAGGTGTGTGTTGTTTGAATTTTCCAATGTGGTGTTGTTTTGTATGTGGGTGTCCATTGTGAGCACAGCGGTATGTACCGCCAATGGTTTACCGCCATTGACTGTCCGCCATAGTGATTTGTGGGTCATAATGTGGTGGGAGTTGTTCTGTTAGCGTAACGGTGTGGGTTTTGATACTGCCATTTTATCACTGACCTTTGGTCTGGCGGATCTGTGTATGTGACTGTATTCTGTCAAATTAGTGTATGCGTGCCATAATATGGTGAACGGATATCCGCCGCTGCAGCGGTAAGTTGGCGGACGTCAGTGTGGCGGTAAGTGGGATTTACTGCCAATGTCATAATGAGGGCCTTAGTAACATATGCCAGCTTCAGTCTGACTGACTCTGAGAGAGCATAGTCGCAGCCGGAAAAGGAAACTCCATCTGTTGCCTGGGCCTAACAGCACTCTCACATATTCATATATGGGAAACACTTCACACTCATCATGGACCATCAGGCGTTGATAACCTTATTTGGAAATCCCTAAGTCAAGATGCCTCCCAGGATTGTGCGATGTGGAATTCGACTGCAAGAATACACAGACGCAATCATACACAAACCCAGAAAAGCAGCAAACCCAGCAGACTACATGTCATGGCACCCTAAAGCATCCTCTATAACAAGACCATCTCTAGCAGAGGAGTACATTCACTTTGTCATTGCTCAAGCAATACCACCGGCGGTTCCCCTTGAAGCCTTCATTGAGGCCACTTTTATCTAAAAAGCTTCCGTCTCCTTGCGGTGCTAGAAACTTCAGACCTAATTTTATCTCAATTTGCGTTTTCCAAATGTCTTACTCCTAAATTAACATCCTGCCCTTGATCTCCTTGCAGTTCCTCTCCACCTCAAACTGCATCTGAGCTGTCACTGAAGATGCACCATTATTAAAGACTTTGCATGAGCAGAGCAGTTAATTTCAGCGGTTGAAGGCATCAGTTATGTGGGGCTTGAGAGAAGCTATATAAAAGGGTGGGCTTGGGCTCTTGTGGGCCTCAGAGCCTGCAGCATTCTGTTACTGGTGGACCACTTTTGTTTGCAGGAGGCTGTTATTAGAGATAGTGGCTAGCTAGGGATAGGGATTGCCGTAAGCACATTCGGGCACACAGGTGAAGGCTCTGCTATAGGCCATGCAAGGGATGGCTTAACTGCTGATGGCTAATTATAATCCATCAGTAGATGGGGTGGGTTTTACCGCTACTAGAACTACAGCAGGTGCATCACATCAGAACAGCTGAGTGTGTGCTCTGCTGCAAGCCGCACTAGGCTGCCAGTTGACTTGGGCCGGGTAGGCAATACGCTCCCACCCTCTACTAAAGTCAGGCCCTCTTTTGCTTCCAATACATCAGCTCCCCCCTTCGGTACTCACTGACAGCCCATGCACATCAGAGGCCACAGGCGTGAGTAGGGTCAGAGCAGTGGGTGGCTTATGTGTGCTTTCACATTGGCCCCAGGAGTTAAAGTAGCACAATCACCCGCCCGCTTCTGCAGGCTTCTTGATCTCCCTCTCCTTCCTGGTCCACCCTCTCCACCTGTTCCACCTCTGAGTCTCTGCAGGCGAGCAGCAGTGCTGCTACCAATTCAAGCAGATATGCCCGCCCTGCTCCACTCAGCTCAGGATGTGGACAGGGCCTCAGGTTGGGCTTGGCACGAAAGTGGATACTAATGGATACACAACCTGCTTGTTTCTTCTAATCTCCTTGCTGCTCATCTTTCGCTGTTTGCCTTTTATGCAGTTTCTGCTCTGCCGTTAGGCAGTTCGGTTTTCAGCTCAGATGATATTGTGGTGATGAAGGAGCTTTAAAGAGAGCTCATGGTGTTCTTAGCTTGCCCATGAGATTCAAGATTTATGCAGTGTGTACACTTTTAGACTTTGGGCCTGATTTAGTTTGTGGACATTGTACTCCATCACCAACGTGAAGGAGTACCTGTCCGGCACACCATCAGTCAACCTGCTTTATTTTGCATTGGGACAGCTACTAGTTTTTCAAAAGTAGTGCCCCTTCAGGCTCTGCCATTGTAAAACGTACTTCAATGGCACAACGGAGTAGGGTCTGTTTCTGATTCACACCACAAAAATACAATAAGCCAGGAGTCAGTCCAGCCTCTATTTTAGATTTACCTTTATGTCCTAGAGGTGTATATCTTAAATAGTAGAGGAGACACTTCACATGTCATATGGCAGCATGCTTGCATGCTTTACCAAAGGTGCCTCCTCTTACCCGAGTAGGTGACTATCACCCATATACGCTGAAACAAATTAAAAAAGTTGAGAGCTCACAAAAAAGGATTTATCTGGAAAGTAGGACAGTGTTCCAGTTAAATATTAGCATAGATAAACCCTAGATTTATCTTAAATGAGAATCCATGTCATCATTAAGAACCGTTCACAAAAGTAAATAATCTGGATTAGTTAAAGTCTCATCTTTTATGTATGGTCTGGGTTTGGTTCACAAATCTGTGATATCAAGGCAATCATGTTCATAATGATCATATTCCTTTTCTTCAGGTATTGGTAGCAACGTACTGAGATTTAAAACAGGACATCTTTTTAGCGACAATATTTGTTGTTTATGTTTATTTAGTTTTGAATTCATGAGGTGCTGTTTTTCTGTTTTGGTTAGTAACCTCTCAACAGAATGTGGGACCATAACATTTAAGGAAAATTTCATCACAATGTTTTCACACTTCTCGAGACTTGCTGCAGCTACCGCTTTCAGGCATCCAGGCAAAGCGGCCATTACAGGATCAAAAGTTACAGAAAAATATGCAATTGGTATTTTGTAATTTCCGTGAATTTGGGTTAACACTGAGAGAGCGCACCCTCACCTCTCACTGCAAAACAGGATGAATTATTTGGAGTAATCTGGCATTCCCAATGCATGTGCACAACAGACATTCTCTCAATTCTAGGAATGCTTTCATGAATTCATTGTCCCATGGAATTGGATAAGTAATATCCGTGTGAGTCATTTTCAACAACAGTTTTGCCACCAGGGAATAGTTGGTTATCAACTGTCAACAGTAGCCACTATCCCAAGAAACATTCTGACCTCCTTTTGTGCTCTTGGGGTGTTTTTAAAATCATTTCAATTCTGTCTATAGATAACTTCCTTGTCTTTTTCTCAATTATGTGTCTCAAGTCTTGTACTTCATTTTGACAATACAGCAATTTCTCTGGTGACACCTTGTGCCCATTTTCAGCTAAATGGATTAACAATGCTATAGACTCTTCCTGACATTTTTCTTCGGTACTATACACTGCAGATCGCCGATGAACTGGATTAGGACTGAGCTTCCTGACAGATTCCATGGTTCTAGATTTTTTATAAAAAAATGATTTAAAAGCGAGGGACTATCAGTATACCCCTGTGGGTCATGGCACCACATGATTACCTTTTCTTGGAACACAAAGGAAAATAAGAATTGGCTGTCTTCAGGTAAAGGTATAGAGAAGAGATCATTACAGAGGTTGATCACAGTGAACCATTCAGCAGTGCACAGTATCTGGTAAAATATGGTGGCTGGCTTCAGTATCATGGGACAACATGGAATTACGATTTCACTGATGTTTCTCAAAAACTGCACTATTCTGTATTTGGCATTTGATTTACGTAATCCCATGATTGGTAAATTGCAGAGACTCTCAATCAGTTCTTTTAATATTCCTTTCTCCAAAATCTTGTTTCTCAGGGGTGTAGTTCCAGCTATTGTTTCTGGTGTCATTGGGTTTGAAGGTTTTCTCAGGAAAATTACATTAGTGGCATCCAAAACATCGAACTTTACCTTTTCAATCAGCTTTTTCGATCAATAATTTTTTACTAACATTGGGAAGCATTTTGCATTTTCTCTCAAACCTGGTCTGATTTTCATATTTTTAATCATCATAACTTTGAAAAATACCTCTGTCCAGACAACAATTGATGGTGCAATAATGAATAAGAGGAATATTTAAGTGCCCCTAACACCAGTCCAATGCCACATTAGCTTCATTTGTTTATGCTAATGTGGCGTTAGAAGGCCAATAATGCTGCACCATATTTACAAAGTAGCGCAATGCATGGACTACACCTCTTTGTAACCCTTTGCACTACATTATGCCTGCGCCAGGCATAATGTATGCAAAGGGGGCGTTTCCCCATTAGGGGGGGACCAAAAAAATGGTGCAAGGAAATCTAAGAGATTTCCTTGCGCCATATTTTTCTGCACTTTTAATGCCTGCTCAGAGCAGGTGTTAAAAGGAGGCTTCCATTGCTTACAATGGGCCTCTGGGTGCTTTGCAGGATTAGCATCAGAATTTGTTACGCTAATTCTGCAAAGCGCCGGACTAGTGTAAAAAATTCAGACAGTAGACCCCTAACTACCGCTATGGTGCACCATATTTTAAATACGGCACACACAAGGTGACATTAGGGGGGAGCTAATGGATGCAAGAAAAGTGGTGCTGCATTCTGGGCAGCACCACTTTTCTTAAATATGCCCCTAGTTCTCTTCCTAAGAGGTTGATAGGACTTGAATCACACACTACAAACTAGTGTTTGTCTCTGAAAGAGCCTATCCTTACGGGTTGCTTCTGAAAGTGGATTTGTGAGCAGTTTATTTGCAGCACCTGTTTTTTGTATCATTTTTCTCGAGAGGGGTAGATCTGGTACTTCCAGTGTCCTTACAGTGGAACATGTAGTCCCATTGTCTATCAAAAACACTACTGGGTGGACATTTACAATCCCATCTAAATATGGTTCACTCTGGTCTACCGCTAGGATTCAAGCATGCAATCTGCCTGCCCTCACAGGCAGCGTCATTAAGGTGTGCTAAAATGTAGTGTTTCATCCTCATCAAACATTGGAAATTGTGATAATGTTTCAGGATTCTGAGTTACACTTCAGGTTATTGAAGGTAATTGATTTTGATTAAATAGGGCTCCATTCACAATAAGCTGAATCACAGGAGGTTGTGGCATGGGTATCAGTTGGTTTTGACTCTGTATAGGGGTTTGTATTTGTCTCATAGGGGTATTCAACAGCTGGACCTGAGTCCTCCCTTGTATCTGATTACCCTGATTCTTATCGGGATTAAATCTACATGCTTGTTTCCAGTGTCCCATTTTTTTGGATGTGACAGGTAGTTGTCTTCATTAGTGTTACAATATCGACACCTGTGCCTGAATCACTAGGAACTCCCCTTCCACTTCCTAACACCATTTAATTCCCTGTCTGCATCACTCCTCTCATTCCTTAAATAGCTGTCGCTTTGTCAATGCTTACAGGATTCTGAAACCCTCACTGTGCCAACTTCATCTGGGCTAACAAGAACTTCTTCATATTTTTTCATTATTTTATTTTCTGTTAATCACTACAATACTCTGCATATTTCAAAATCTCATCCAAAGACTTCATCTGCCAACAAATGTCATTGTGCTGTATGTACTGACAAAATTCAGGTTGCAATCCAAGCATGAAAGTCTTAATAAAGAAACCCATATCTCCTGGATCTAAATGCTTCTGTCCTGTATGCTGCTGAAATGCTTTCATCAACCCTTCATAAAACTCATGCACAATTTTCTTAGTCTCTTGGTGCATTCTGTTCAATTTTAAATAAGTCAGATCTTTTGGAAGGATCCTGTCTTCAAAAATTCAATCATCTCAATATACTTTGTCATTACTGTAGGGAACAGCACAGTTGTACCAACTTCTATCTGAGGTTGGCCATTGAACCACTACCTTGCATTCAGCCCACAAATCATTCTGAACCACTATATCTAAAAAAGTATCTAAATCATCTCATAAAACGCTTGACAACTTCACAAACCTCTCAACCTGAGTATACCATTGCATATGACTGTTTCTTAATTTTGGAAAATTGTTAGAAAATGACAGATCACCTCTGCTCCAGGAGACATGAATGTATGTTCCCTTTGGGGTTTCTCTTAATGAGTATGCAGTAATGGTTTCTTTCTTTTCTGACTGTTCTTTAATTTTCTTTTTCTCTTCTGCTTCCTCAGCTAACTTCCTTATATTTTCTTGTTTTTGTGCCCACTTAACTATGCACTTCTCCATCTCACTCCATTTGTGTACACACTTTACCAGTTCAGTAAGATGTATTCGCAAACCTAGTGTGTGCATGTTTTCAATGGATTTTTCATCTAGCTGTACCCAAAAGCTCCTATACAAAAGGCACACTCCTTGAAATGTCTTTATTGTATTTATTTGCTAACTCTGTCAACCAGAATTGCACTTGCCCTCCTCTTCTAGTAATTCCTTTACATAAATGGACCAGCTCCTTTTCTTGATATTGTTCAATATGCTCAATATTTAAACACCCTCTCAAGATTTTTTCCAAATCTGCTTTCAATTGTGGAATATGCATTGGTTTCTCTTTTTGGGTTTCTGGAATTCTTTCATCACCAACTACACTGATGCTAGTTCTCAGTTTCTCTGCTTCTTCTGCCTTCCCGTACTTTCTGATGACTTCCTGTATCCATTCTAGGACCCATCCTTCCCCTGATATTTCCTCGATTTGTGCAAGTTGTGCCATAAGACAAATCAAGTTCCCTCACCTAATACTATAACATTCTGTGGTGGTGTCCAAGTCATAAATTGCAAATTCAAGTTTTAATTTGAGCAGGAGTGCCGACAATAGCTTGCTGTGACAGAGGTTGCATAGTAATAGGCTGTGGAGAAATTGGTTGGGTTATTGTTGCTTGTGGCAGTATTTGCCGTTCCACTACTAATGGTGTATTTACAGGCATCATTGTTTGCATTTGGCTAGTAATCTGTAAGACCACGGGATCTACAGGAACAGTAGGATTTGTCATACTATTTCCAGGATTCTCTGTAGAGAATTCAGCATACAGTGGAGGACGCATTAATAATATGTCCTTCAATAGATCATCCCCTGGATCAGTGTCATTACCTGTCTTTTATTCTTCCTGTACCTTATTTTCCCCCTTAAACTTCTTTCTTAGTGGTCTTTCATCATCTTTTGGTCTTTTCTATTCTTTCTTTATACAAATAAGGTATAGTCTGATCTTAAATTGCATCTTCATAATTCCTTACTGCTCTTTTCGTTCTTCTAATGTATCTCTCAAATGTGAAGGCCATTCTCTCCCACTCACATAATGCTTCAAACTGGGTGGGTCTAGCAGGTGGTTTTAAATCACACAGTGTTTCTCTTAATTGTCTGATTATTGCCAGAGTAAATGTTCCCCACCTTGGAAAACTCAAAGTGCCCTATTTTTCTGCAATCCTACTGAATTCTTGAAACCAATGACATGTATGTAACTCCCTCTCTACCATCATGTGGTAACGTGTTGTTCTTTCTGGAGGTTTTTCTTCTCCCCTTCTAACTGAATTAACAGATCCCCTCTTATTGTTCTTTATATTGCTTTTAAAATATTCGTTATTATCAAAACTCAAGTTAGTTACAACAATCAGAAACAAAATGTTTCTGTTAGACCTGACAGCCTTGGCGTGGTTTCCCCTCTCTTTTTGCCTCTCCCTCCTGTAATTTTGACTGTGTGTTAGACTTTGTTTTTGCAGTTGTTGGTACTCTGGGAACTTCACTACTGTTGACCAGTGCTAATGTGCAAGTGCTCCCTGTGTAAATTGTGATTATGATTTGTGATCCCTGACTGGAATATTTGATTTACTAAGTAAGTCCCTAGTAGAGTGCACTAGAGGTGACCAGGACCTGTACATTAAATGCTACTCATGGGGCAGCAGCACTGATTGTGCCACCCACATGAGTAGCTCTGTAAACATGTCTCAGATCTGCCTCTGCAGTTTGTGTGTGCAGTTTTGCACTGCCAATTCACCCTGTCACGTGCACCCACTTGCCAGTCTCAAACATTCCCTTTTACTACATGTAAGGCATCCCTAAGATAGACCCTAGGTAGCCCCATGGGCAGGATGCAGTGTATTTAAAAGATAGGACATGTACTGGTGTGTTTTTCATTTAATGATAGTAAAATACTGCCAAATTTGATTTTCACTATTGAAAGGCCCATCTCTACAATAGGTTTAAATGGGATTGCATTTCAATATCTTTTAAGTACAGTTTCCCATTGGGAGCAGATGGAGATTAGAGTTTGGTGTCTCTAAACTAACAATTTAAAAATACATCTTTTGGTAAAGTTTTTTTTTAGATTGCCTGTTTGAAAATAACACTTTTAGAAAGTGGGCATTTTCTTGCTTAACCGTTATGTGCCTCTGGTTGGCTGCGGAATACACTTCTGGGTCAGATAGATAGTTGGGCTGTTTGTGAATTTACTCCAGCCAGTGACACAAAGGGAGAAAGGGAGTTGAGGTGTGTCCTGCATATCCTGATGAGTCGTCCTAGGCTAGAGTGGGCGGGTGGAGCCGTCACCTGCACTTGAAATAGCTGTGCCCACCCTCACACAATACAGACTCCAACCCCCAAGTGTGTGTCTGGGGCAGGGTAAGGAAGAGGCAGGGTCTTGTGCACTACAATGATTTTCCTTTGAAGTTTGCCTACTTTAAAAGCAGAAATGTGTATAAGTACTAGGCTGCTGACCCCACAGCTTTAGAACACTTCAGGATCAAGAGGAACCTCTGCCAAGGAGAAGAACTAAAGTGCTGTGAGGAGGAGTACTGCACCTTTGCTGTGTGTGCTTTACTGGGTTGGCCTGCATTAGCTGCTTCTGCCTTAGAGAGGACAAATACTGGACTTTTATGTGTATCATGCTTGTGAAGATTCTCCAAAGGCTTGGGCTGCACTTGCCTCCTGTTAAGAAGTGTTGTGGGTACACTAGCAGATCCAAGAGCTTGATCACAATAAGGTGCTGTTGCTTGCAACATTCAGACTTATTTGGGTATATTCATTATGTTTGAATATCAAGTTTGCAATAAACAGTGCTTGTTAAATGTCTCATTTATTATAACCCATGCTTGTTTATTATATACATTGTATTCCACCTGCTCCAACTCTAACTGCCAAAACATGTGCTCTTCACAAAGTGTTCTGTATTGAACATGTGCCACAATCAGGTGGATAATTGCTTATTTCTTTAACAAGCAATTAACTGCCAAAAGGCATATGTGCACATTTGATTATATAAGGATGCTTGAGAGCCCGAGGCCTTGCTTGGGTTCGTACCTTTGGTCTGCTCACCTGTTTCCAGTCAAGTCAAGCTTCTTGTCCTCCAGCCTACCTCCAGTCTAGTTCCAGTGCAAGTCAGGTTCCTTGTTCTCCAGCCTGCCTCAAACGAGTTCCAGTGTCCCTCATTCTCTGAGCAGCTTCCAGTCGAGTTCCAGCATTTCTCGTTCTCCGGACAGCCTCCAGTCAAGTTCGGCGATCCTCGGCCTCTGGTTGGCTTCCTGCAGAGTTCCGTCTCTCCTCTTCCGTCTTCTGCTGATGGTCCACTATTTCCTGTAAAAGAGAGAAAATAAGAAAGGTGAATTTTCAAGCAAGTAACTTCATCTCAAGGTAAAGAAAGATTAATTGCTTACATGAAACAAAACGAAGCTCTGGCTTTTGAATAGTTTATGACAAGAACTAGCATGATTTATTTTTTATGTGGGAATCTAAGATACAGATGAATAGACTTTAAGGAAAGACATATGTCCTGTAACTAGCGTTCCCCTGATAATTGAGATATTGGAAATAAGAGCAACTTTATCAAAATATTAATGGCAAGAGGTTACACCAAAATACAAAGTAGCCCTTTAGTCAAGTTGATTGTTTAGAGATTGCTTCAGAGACTCTGAAAGTATTGTAAAAAGAGGAATAGACTTGTTCAGCCTTTAGAAACGTATGCACAATGTGTCAGCAATAATTAACATTGTGAAATGTACAATAGTTTATGTAAGTTCAATGTATTAATGAAGTAATTCTTTTGCAGCCCAGGATCCTAAAAACCGAGAACCCAGTATTTTGAAAAATCAGAAGTACTGACACCCAACACGACACACAGTCCAGGGTCCAGCAGTCCGATTCTGCAGTCCACTAAGCAGAAGCTGGTATTTTCTCTTTTTCTCTTCCCAAAAAACCCTTCCCCTTGAGGACTGGCAAAAGGGCAATGTATTCTTCATCATGGTCATGTTAGTCCTCACTGGGATTGGGGAATTGTTATCGCCCCATCGGAACGCCTGAAAATCAAAAGAGTGGCTCGCACAGAACAGAAAGCCAAGCCACAACATTAAAGTTCCCTTGGGGTGAAGTCATCATGAATCCTGAGTCTATAACTGATTCAGATCATTTAAACCCTACTGAGAAGTTGGCATTTCTAGTACAACATTTGCAGGAACAAGACCTGAAATTAAGAACCAAGAATGAAGAGCCCAGGGACTCCCTAACATGTTCCACATCCTTCATGCAATGGAGGGATCCCTCGGGTCCATGGCCCATTATTAATCCCCAAAATGTATGTACTCAACCCTCCACTTTGACTTCTGCTAATCCCGCTGACCAGAATCTAGAAATAACAGTGATCACTCCGACATCTGTGCCGTTGGCCAACCCTGTAATTTCACCGGGGATTGTTCTCGCTTTGCTGCTTTCTTGAGCCAATGCCAATTGCATTTTTTGTGTAAACATCAAATATCTACATCTGATGCTGTAAAGGTAGCTTTTGTAGTTTCCTATCTTGGTGGTGTTGCCGCCAATTGGTCTATTCCACTTATTGAAAACAATGATCCCATCCTATAAAATGTTGCCGCCTTTAAGGCAACCCTAATGCGATTGTTTGCGAAACATGTTTTTATCCAGTCTTGTGATAATGAATTATTAAATTTACGACAAGGATCCAAAGACCTCCTCACTTACATTACTACTTTCAACCAGCTAATTACTGAGACTAGGGGCCAGATGTAGGAAGGCATTAGTGCCTCGCAAACAGCGAAAAACGCCGTTTGAGAGGCGCTAATGCCCTTACGCGATGCTGAAACACATATTGCGAGTCGGTACTGACTTGCAAAATGTGTTTCAGACTCGCAAATAGGAAGGGGCGTTCCCTACCTATTTGCGAGTCGCACTGCGATGTAGGGTTGATTTGTGACCTCGAAAGCGGTCGCAAATCAACCTGCAGTTACCATCCACTTGAAGTGGATGGTAACTCATTTGCAAACGGGATGGGGTCCCCATGGAACCCATTCCCCTTTGTGAATGCTCACAATAATGTTTTTTCAGAGCAGGCAGTGGTCCTATGGACCACTGCCTACTCTGAAAAAAACCGAAACAAAAAGGTTTTGGTATTTTTTTCTATTTGCAGCTCGTTTTCCTTTAAGGAAAACAGGCTGCAAAGAGAAAAAAAAAACTGCTTTATTTAAAAGCAGTCACGGACATGGTGGTCTGCTGTCTCCAGCAGGCCACCATCCCCGTGACTGCCTAGACTCGCTATGGGGTCGCAAACTGCGACCCACCTCATTAATATTTATGAGGTGGGTCTTTGCGACCCCATAGCGAGTCGCAGAAGGTGTCTGAGACACCTTTCTGCATACCAATTTGCGAGTTGCAAATTGCGAGTCAAAAGGACTCGCAATTTGCAACTCGCAAATTGGATTCTACCTACATCTGGCTCTAGAAGGCCTGAAGAAAACCATACCAATTTGCGAGTTGCAAATTGCGATTTAGAAGGACTCGCAATTTGCAACTCGCATATTGGTTTCTACCTACATCTGGCCCTAGAAGGCCTGAAGAAAAACATACCTCAGTTTTTTACAGACGCCTGAGGGATGATTTAAAAGATAGTTAATCCAATATCATTGAATTACCAGAGGACTGCCCTGAATTTAATAATTTAAGAGTGAGACCAGATTATCGGTTAGGAGAATGGAAATCTGAACATCCTCAGAGTAAATCCAGGGTGGTTGTTTTAAAAACAGATAAAATAGAAATCGAAGAAAGAGCACAGGAACCAGAAACCATGTAAATTGTGGGAGTTTGAGGTTCTTCATTAATTGAAGAAAAAGAACGGTGCCTTAAGGCCAATCTGTGACTATGGCCCTCATTATGAACACGGTAGTAAACACCGTCGACCGCCGTGGCTATGGTGAACAGAAGACCGCCATTGGTGGTGAACAGAAACCCACCATATAATGAAAAAAAATCTGAATCCGACAAAAATCTCTCTGCCACTAGTCACCACCAGGACCTTGTTGGTGGAAATGCTGGGCCTCCCACCCCGCCGCCGCTGAGAACACAAACACCCTGCCCTCCAAATAATGAAGAACAAATCACTGCGGCGGTCAGTGGAAGCTGAACGACCATTGGTGGTACAGACCGCCACAGGCGGGAAGTGGACCGACCAGCAAGAAATGCATACATTGGCAAGTTTGAAACCCACACACCTGACACACATCCACAACACTATAAACACTCACAGACATACCCCACAATCCTTTGCAATGACATTAGGCCAACTAATAGACAGAATCCCAGAAGCAGACACCAAATGCCACAATCCATGATACATACACCCAACCACACAAGATTACCCTCACCTCGATCCACACAAGACACCATTCACAACACACACCATGGCACCCCCAAACACCCACGCTTCACAGGAAGGGAGCTAAGGACCATGGTGGATGAGATCCTGAAGGTTGAGCCACAATTATTCGGGGCACAGGTTCAGCACACACCCATCGCCAGGAAGATGGAGCTATGGCAGACAATAGTCAACAAGGTCAATGCAGTGGGACACCATCCACGCACCAGGGACGATATCCACAAGAAATGGAATGACCTGTGTGGGAAGGTCAGGCCCATGGCATCCAGGTACCACATTGCAGAACAGAAGACTGGGGGAGGACCTCCACCAACACCACCCGGCTATACTGTCTGGGAGGAAAGGGTACTGGCTATCCTGTACCCTGAGGGACTCACTGGACTCACTGGAGTAATGGACTCGGGTAAGTCATCTACAATTACCCCATATCCATCACACCTGGAATGCATGCACCACCTCACCCCTCCAACTACCACCAGGACCACAACCCCACCTAGGCCACAATCACTACATCCAGTCACCCTGAATGCCCACAAACCCACTAACAGGCCCATATCCCTCCTCCTGTGCACAGCCACCCACCCCTGCAAGGAATCACAATGGCCTACAGCACCCACAATGCACCTCCACATCCTGAGCAAAAAGCAATGCTAACCTCACGAAAGCAACCTGCATGGCCTCAAAGTGTGAAAACCTGTACACAACCGCCCAGTCCTGTGCACCCCATCCGATCATGCTAATGTAACAGGAATGTCCATTTCCCCCAACAGGCAACACCACCAATGCCACCCAGACAGGAGAGGCAGTGCCCCACAGGGAGACAGAGGCACCTCCCAGGACACTGGGGATGGAACCCTGGACACTGACGATCACCCTGACCCCTCACACAGTCCTGGACTGTCACCATCCAGCAGCCCCACCCAGGATACCACTGACACCCTTATCACCCAGCCAACAACATCAGCCCAGGGCAACCATCCCCACACCTGTGTATCCAGGCCACAGACAGGTGGAACATAAGTACAGAGGCCACAGTCACCCCCTACCAACAGGCAGGAACAGTAAAAGTGGTACTGCCAGACCTGTGCAGAGGACACAGGCACAGGGGGCTAGGCCCAGTGGGAGGGCATCAGTGGCCCGGGGGGAGGCCACAGGATGGATGCTGCAGCCCAGGACGTGATCTCTGAGGTCCTGGTACCACATTACCATACCCAGGACAGATTGGCCCAGACAGTATCCACCCTGGAGCAGAGTCAAAGGATGCAGCTAGCACACCACCAAGAGGCCATGGAGCAGTGGAAACTGCCCAATGCCACAATGGCCAGCATAGCAGGTGCGCTGCAGCACCTTGTCCCTACACAGCCTACGGCCCACACAGACTAGGAAACCCCTACTACAGGCCAGGATACAGATCGGACAACAACAGCATCAGCAGCAACTGCACATGTGCCACCCTCTCAGGACACACAGGGGACATCCATCTCAACCAGTACCGGCCAACACCAGGCACCCAAACGGACCCTCAGACCCAGATATGGCAAAGGAACACCTGCCAAGACCAAGGCCCCCTCAAAGAAGTGACTCTAGCAAGAACTGTCCTCCAAGTGTCCCACTGAATCAACAACAAAACCGTGTGAAAACTACAACAAACTCTTGTATGCATTGATGGACCTGCCACTACTGCCAACAATGCTGCGACCATGTTGCCATATTGTACAACCACCAGTAGCCCACTGCCATCACTTTAATCTGCACAATTTAATCCATGCACCAAATAAAACACATTTTCACCTGTTACAATGTTGCCTGTCATTAAGTTGAAACAAAGTGAAGTATGGATGCAACTGTATACTAACTTTTTTATTATTATTTGAGTAGTAGGAAATGCACCACACGCATTACATGTTGTTGTGCCTACAGATGTGTTGAACTATATTGAAACCTGTCCTATGCAGCCCTGGTCAGAGTGGCAATGATTATTGACCCAACACCCCCCTAGATGACAAGACACACTGACAAAATGATGCACAGACAGCAATCTCATCCAATTGTCCCACAAAGTTGCTGGAATAGAGTTGAATCTGTTGGGTCCTGGTATTTACATCTTCCCCCTCCTCATCATCACCATCATTCTCATCCCCTCGCTTAGGAAGCTGGTCTGGATATACAGCACCCTCCTCCTCCAAGAGGGGGACAGAATTTCTCACAGCCGCATTGTTCAGCATGCAGCAGGCCACCACTATTATACACACCTTTTCCTGCCCATAGTGTAGAGACCTGCCAGAGATATGTAGGCAACAAAATCTAGTCTTCAGGAGACCTATTGTGAACTCTATCACCCTCCTAGTACGTCCATGGGCCTCATTGTAATTCCTCTCTGCATCTGTTCCAGGATTCCTCACTGGTGTCAGGAGCCAACGCAAGTTGGGATAGCCAGAATCACCTGGAAAATGGTGCAAAACAGGACTGTCATTGACAACCCTCAGAGGCAGACAGCATGGCTCTCTGCTATGTGGCAATAAGTGAAGGAAACACCTACCTATGATCCACCCTCTGTCCTCTTGTAGTTGTTCCATCTTGTGTGGCACACTACTGTTCCTCAGCACAAATGAATCATGGACTGGTCCAGGGAACATGGCGTTCACATGTGAGATGTACTGGTCTGCAGTACACACCAATTGAATGTTCATGGAATGAAAGTTCTTCCTGTTTCTGTACACCTGTTCACTGACTCTTGGGGAGATGATAGCTATGTGGGTGCCATCAATGGCACCTATCACATGGGGTATGTTGGCAAAGGCATAGAAGTCGGACTTGATGGAAGGGAGGTCAGCACTTTGGGGCAACCTCACATAGGACTGTAGGTGTCACACAAATGCATTCAGGAATCTGGACAGTATAATGCTAAACATTGGCTGTGAAAAACCTGCACCCATGGCCACAGTCACATGAAATGAGCCTGTGGCCAGGAAATGGTGTGCAGAGAGCACCTGCACTTCAGTAGGGATGGCATGCTGATTACGATTTGCCGGTCTCAGCGCTGGGTCCAGTAATGCACAAAGTTCATGAATAGTTGCACGGGTGAGTCTGTAATTGATAATGATGTGATGCTCCACCATGGTCTGCAAATCAACAAGTGGTCTGTACACCGATGGGGCCCTCCCTCACCACAAGGGTCTGTACCTAGGAGAAGTTGAAAACATGTGTGAGGAACACACATACATCTGCACACATTGTTTCTCATTCAGCACTGCTGGTATGATTGTCGATGACACAAATGCTTAGTGTGTGTGACAATACAGCAACATGACAACAATGATATATCAGGACTGGTCAGGTGAGGTAATGTATATTGTGACATGCCTATGGGTGTTTAGGGGACAATAGGGCCTGCATTGTGCTGATGAGGGTTTTACATCTGCGTAGTTAAGGCCAAAATGTCTGCCCCCTGTAATCCAGAAGTGTTGTGGTAGAAGTGACCTAATACCACTAGCGGTTGATGTAATAGCGTAAGACGCTGTTTACCACTGTGCGCAAATTCATTGGTTAACATGGTCATCAATGGGCATTCTTAGGGTATCATGGTCGCCGCTGGCAGTGACGGTGCACACCGCCGTGGTGCGTATGCAAACTCGTCCCCCCCAACTTCACTTGACTCCCTGATCTCGTGCATACAGGTACTCCACTGAGTGTATTGCTGTGTCCTGCCTCTTTTCATGGAAATGGAATGTGTTGCAGGGGACAGGGGCCTGGCCTTCACCAACAAGGAATTGGAGAAGCTCGTGGACGGGGTCCTGCCCCTGTACGCCAAGCTCTACGGTTGGCCAGAGGTACTTGGGGGTAGGAGGATTGGGGGCATGGATGTGTGTAGTGGTGGGTGTTGGCTGCATACATTTGTGCACTTGTGACACTGTATAGTCCAGGTTTACTGACATGCTGCGTGTGTGTGTGCTGTTAGGCTGTTTGAAATGTCCATCCCATAGTGGACGTATAGCTAGCTGTATATGATTGGCCAGTGTCTGACCTCAGTGTTACTTTTCTGTGTGTCCCTTATAGGTAAGCACCCACCAGAAGAGGGGACTTTGGCCTGCCATCGCCAAGAAAGTCGGGACCCTGAGAGTCTACAAGCGGCGGAGCACCCTCTGCAGGAAGAGGTGGGAGGACCTGTGGCGCTAGGCGAGGAAGATCTGTGAGGCCCAGCTGGGGAAGTCCTCCCAACGAGGACGGCATGCCTGTCGGGCACTGAGCCCCCCCTTATGCAATGCATCCTGGCGGTGGTGTACCCGGACCTGGATGGGCGCTTGAAGGCTGCACAGCAGTCACAAGGGGGTGAGTACATATACAATATTGTGTCCCCTTGATGGATGTGTGTGTGTGTGCATTCGTATTTATGCTGTCTAGTGGCAGGGACTATGACTGATGTCCATCTACATAATGGCCCCAGTGGGGAGTAGGGGTGTTTGGGTCAAGTCTGCAGTACGTCAGGTCCTTAAGTTAGTTGAGTAATGGCTGTAGAGCAAGGTTCTGGCCACAAGTCAGGGGCATAGCCATGTGTATAGCGGTAGGTGCTGCCCGGTGGAAGGTTTTCTGGGTGGGTGTATGTGTGAACTACTAATGTACCTCCATTCAGCTATTTACAAGTGTCTCTCCTGTTTTGTCTCCCCATCCCTGTTCTCTTGTGTTGTCTGTGTACATCAGCATCATGTGGCGAGGGAGCTGAGGCACCAGCGAGTGGGGAGGCAGCGGCCCACGGATCCTTGGAGGCAGAGTCATCTGATGCCAAGGGGACCTATGGGTTGGAGGGCGAGGGGAGTACCACAGGGAAGCCAAATACCACTGGAGGTAGTGACTCCGATACCTCCTCTGATGAGAGCACCCTGGCGGTGGCGGACCCTAGTGGGCCCACCCCTACTGTGTCATCTTCCATCTGTAGTGTGGTCAGTTTTATGTATCCTTTGCGCATTAGATTCAGGCTTTAGGGCTTTGTGCACTTTGCCCTGGATGTATTTTATTCCTTTGCTCGCAGCTTAGAGCCTCTGTGCACTTTGCTTTAAATGCTTTTTATTCGGCTTCGTACTGTTATTTTTCAAATAACCAGTTCTACGGTCTTGTTTTATTTTTTATATCACACTGTTTAGCCTACTTCAGCACTGGAGTTCTCAATAACACATTCTTGTTCACTCTGTGCTTCAGTCAAGGATACAGTCTGGTACATTGCTGATAGACGTGGTAGGAGTTTAGTCTTTGGCATTCTTGCGTAGGGACATTTTGTGATCACACTGACATGTTGGTTATAAAAACACTTCCTTGTCCTAATACAGGCAAGAGGGAGATTCCGACCAGGGAACCACAACTAGACGCTGACTGCCTTGTTGCAGATGCTGAACCAGATCACAGGCCTTTGCTCAGGTATGAGGGTTGATGGCTTCCTAGGGAATCTGAAAGGCAAGTTAGAAGCTTAACATGCTGTGCTCGAAATAGAACTAGCTGAGAGAGAGTAGAAATTATTAACACCATGATAGCGTTATTCTTATGTTTCACTCTCCTCGTGACTATTTCAGTCCTACTGTGTTGTATGGTTCTGGTTATTGCGGCTCACACCTTAATATCTAAAATGCAGTTGTTTTATTAAAACAATCTATAAAACTCAAACTGCCTTTGTCATTTGTATATGAGATCATACTGTAAATGAGAGAGCTGGTTTGGATCTGAGTGACCACGACTTCCCTGAGAAGTTCCAAAGATGTCATGCGCTCGGCTGCCCAATCATCCCTTCCCCTTGGGAGAGATGAGGCACTGCTAGTTAGCCGGAGCAAAACCGGATTAGGGGTGACAGAGGTCCTGAAGTGGGTCAGACTCAGTCCCCCACATCGTGAACGATCCTGCTACCTAGAAATCCAGTAGTCTCATTTAGGATAATGAGAGCCCACACGAAATGGCGCCGCCAACTTTTGGTCTGGCTCTAATTTTCGGGTCCAGCTGACTCTCTCGGTCTCATATACATATTGACTCCTCGGTTCCGTTAGCGGAGACGTCTGTGGCGCTGAGGATTTCCGCCACCACGAGATAGGTAAATCCTATTACTTAGTGGTCGGTTGTTCAAGCTTGAACTTTGAAAGGAAAACCCCGATGTTGGTGTGCCTTCTCTGACCTAGTGCTGTTTATATAATGGCGAATCCTAATGTAGTGAATATAGCGCTTAATATGCACCAACCGCTCACAGGACATCTGATAGCACATGGTCTGACGAACCAGAGGGGTCCGGTCATGTTTGTGGTGGACGCCCATGCAGCTTACAGAACAGAGCTTTTTTCTTCTTGGGTCGTATTTCCAGCAGTTGATGGGGGTACAAATACTTTTCATGAATACACTATTGCGAATGTCCCTGGACAATACAGGGCATATGCATACTTAGAGATACCTTTATCTTATCAAGAACACAATAATTGGCTTGATGGCGCCCTCCCACACACAGTTGCACAAGTTAGGTTAGGTCCACTGAGTAATGATGGTCCCACCTGGCCTTTATTGGCTACATACACACCATATCCTGCGGTTGCTAACTTGACGGTGGCTGAAGTTCGTCATTTATATTTAGACTTAGCTACTACATACAGAAGACTGGTTCAATTTGTGATGTAGACTTTAAATACTAACGCAGCGCATGTTGCTCCGGCGCACCCACATGTAGTGGTTCCGGGTATCAATCCGGCCACTGTACACTCAGTTATGGGTAAAGTACCGGCTAAATGAGAGGAAACTCCATTTTGGCTGGCGCAAAAAATGAATACGCTGGAAGCAGTATTTCCCCATACGGGACCTCAGGATAAACATAGAATATTGACGATGTGTTTGCCGTATGGAATGGTTCCTACTGTGGATCATTGTAATACTTGGGGCACGGTGTTTGCCGCGCTCTACACTACAGCACACGGTACACCAACATTGGCTAATCTACCGGAAGTGCTAAAACAAATTCAAGATGAATATGGGGCTGCCCCAGCTTTAGATTTAGGGATGCTGCTGATGGGCAATTTTGCCGCGGTTTCTTCTATTATTTTGAGTAATCTCAAAGGAGAGGCAGTAGTGCTAGCGGTGCGTATGCTTCTTCGAGATGTCCCGCAAATTAATCAAGAGCGGGAGCTGCCGAGAATAATAGCAGAAACATATTTGAGTATCGGTCGTGATAGCCCAGGGGCTAGACCGCTAAAACCACAGTTACAGGGTAACAGTAGTAAAGATACTACTAAACAACAACAACCTGAGGGTACCAAAAAGCGCTAAGAGAAAAAACAACAGACACCTAAATAAGACAGGGGACAATCTCTGCAACCGGAGACCCCGCAGAATAGGTATAATCTCAGGAATAGGGATAATTTGAAGACGCCTGATAGATATCAATATACTGATACACGCCAATCTCGTTCCTTTCAGGGCTCATCGGAAAAGAGAAATGAGAGAGGTGGGTGGTCAGAGAGGAGAAAAGAAACCGAGACAGGAATCACAACGCTCAACGGAGGTTTCTGTCAAGACAGAAGAGAAACCGATCCAACAAAAACAGCAATTTAAAAAGAAGAAGGTGGCGGCAGTCTCAGTTAGACATGCCACTCAAGAAGAGAGTTCTCTTGAAGAACAAGACATGGGTGATAGCACTGTTAGACAGCGCGGCAGAGGTCACAATAGTTCGCTGGAATCTTCTAGAGCATCTGGAGGTGAAAGCAACTGATGACTTCATACAAGTCGAAACAGCAGATATGCGTGTCTCTGATCCCGATAGAGTTTATACAGTAACTTTACAATTAGAAGGGGACATTGAGCGCACTATAAACGCCATCTTTTGGGACCATGTGGTCAAATTGTATGACATTCTGCTGGCCGAACAGAATTGGCCCCCGGACTTTGTTTGTGACTGTCCAGTTGAGGAGGAGGTTATTAAACCTTCGTTCTCACCACTTGTTCCGGGAGAACTAGCAGAGTCCTATAGTAAAACATGGGCTCTGGCACAGGCACCCGCCTTGTATAGAAATAATGTGGGGTGGGATAGGGATTCACCTTATCATGTAATTCCGATAAAGGGCGACCCTCAGCCACAACCGCAATATCCTATCAAATTTGAAGCAAGGGCATCAGTAAGGAAAATACTTACACAATTGGAGTACCAGGGGTTAACTGAACCCTGTGTCTCGCCAATGAATAATCCCTTATTTCCAGTTGGTAAACCAGACCATTCTTATAGGATAGTAGTGGATTACAGACATCTAAATGGACATACACGCACATATGCAATACAAAATTCACACAGCGCAGCGCTCATGAATAACATTGTGCGTAAGAAGTACAAAACAACATTAGATATCTCGAAGGGATTCTTCTGCCAAAATATAGCGCCCGAAAGTAGGGACTATACGAGCTTTAGTGCGTTTGGTTCTCAAAAAAAGTTTTGTCGTCTGCCTCAGGGGTATTAGAATAGCCCAGGACTATTTTCGGCTTGTGTAACTGAAATTCTGCACGAGTTGGACCCTGAAGCTTTATCATATGTTGATGATATATATCTGACGGACGATGAGTTACTGCAACATTTAAGGTGGGTTGCGCGCATTGTTGTGGGATTTGCTGAAATTGGCTACAAATTTTATTTAAAAAAATCGAAGATTGCCTTCCTCAGCGTCATTTTCCTGGGATATGAGTTGTCGAATGAGGGCAAGAGCTTAGCGCCACACTTTTTGGAAAAACGTGCACAGTTGCAACCTCCTTATACGATTCGGAAACTCCAGTCATTATTGGGGTTTCTTAATTTTGGCAGAACTTACATTCCTGATTACGCTACACGTATAAAACCATTATACGAGTTGATTCGCCCGAATTTTTTGGGTAGATTTTGGACGAATGAGCATACACATATTCTTCGCGATTTGCAAATTGATCTCTTAGCAGTAAAGCATTTACACACACTGGACAATAAGACGCATCTAGTCATCAGGGTAATACCTGGGGCCGTTGGGTTTACATATGTCACCTTTAATGAGGGTGAGACAGTCCCGATAGCATACAAGTCCCACTTGTATTCGGCTGCAGAACAACGTTTTGCACAAATTGAGAAAATACTCACTGCTGTACAGATGGCTGTGATTAAAGAAAGACCTCTTGCCCAGGTCCAACGCATCATTGTTGTTTCCCCGATTCCAGCCTTAGAGGCTGTTACAAAAGCGAGTGTTCCTAATTCGAAAGCTTTACACCCGCGATGGATACAATGGGCAACGTCTTTGACAGCCACTGATGTAGATTACGTATTTGACCCTAAACTGCAGACTCAAGAATTTCTTCAAAATGAAATGGAGTACCCAGTTCCCGCTGGCACATTGCCTATTGACCAATATCAGGTGGTCATCTATACCGATGGCTCTGTGCAACCAGCAGTTGGACTAAACAACAGTATTCTGCTGTATGTGCGGTGGTGAGCAGCTATATGGAGGGGGAAGTGTTCTGCCCCAACATACTCACACACAGACCTTGGGAGATTGTACAGCACAGTTGGCTGAGCTAAAAGCTCTATTGTTAGCCTTGGAACATGCGGATCCAGTAATATTTACATTGCTGGTTTGTGATTCCTATTACTGTGTTCAGTCTTTCAATTAATATTTACACTACTGGAGGTTGAATGGGTTCAGAGATTCCAAAGGTAACACCATTAAACACAAATTGCTGTGGGGGAAGGTTGCGGATCTGAAGGAAACGCTTCCTAAAGTTCATGTTGTGCATACACTTGGACACCAGCGCATTGGAATACACGTTGCTGGGAATACTTTGGCTGATGAAGCCGAGAAATCAGCAGTGGCAGTTGCCACTGTGGTCACAGTAACTCGTTCGAGTTCCAAACCAGACACGGAGATTTTGGCTACCATAAAGGCTACGGCTGATGGCACGCCCTTTCCTAAAGGATTCCCTTCTAAATATAGTTACAGCATGGGGGGTATACTAAACGCTGTAGTTAAAATCCCAGGCGTTGGTGTACGTGAAATGCCCAATAAAATTGAGCGACCTCGATTAATTACTGCAGCACATGAGGGAGCGGCATCTGCACATGCCGGCGTGGCAGCCACCATTTCACTGTTACAGGCTCGTTATTGGTGGCCTGGTCTCTATAAGGAGACAAAGCAGTATGTCCTTTGTTGTGATGTCTGCCAACAAATTTAAGTTTCAACGGCTAGACGCCCGCAGCAGACGCCCCTTCTGATATCAAATAAACCTTTACAGTGTGTGTACTTGGATCATTGTGGTCCGCAGACACCAGATAGCGCATACAAATATATCTTGGTTGCTATAGATTTGTGCTCCAGATTAGTGTGGGTCTGGCCACAGCGCTCGGCTGACGCTCGAACTGTTATTAAAGATTTGTGCATCTTTGTCAATACATATGCAGTTGCGGCTTTTCATTCGGACCAGGGCCCTGCTTTTGCCTCTAAGGCATTTAGGGAAACCATGGCTTCGTTGGAGGTCCAGCTCCAGTTCTCGTCTCCATTTCATCCCGAGGGAAATTCTGTCGTGGATCGTTTAAATCGTGATTTAAAGCAATCCTTAACGGCCAGAGTTATAGGTACGGGTCGTAGTTGGCTAGCCCACCTGTATGGAGTACAGAGAGCACTTAATAACTTGCCTAGAAGGTCCCTGGGGGGTCGTACTTCATATGAGTGCCTGTTTGGAACACAAATGTATGTTTCTGATCTAGATGGTCCTGCTGTGGAGACGGCAGATACGCCCTTTGACATAAATGATCGTGTCACTATTTTGCAGGATTTACAACAATTCCGTGAAGATAACTCTTCTGCCAGTGCTGCCTCCACAGGAATTAAGGATGAACAAGTAAGGCCTACTGGTTGGATTCCCAGGATTGGGGATCTTGTGCATGAAAAGGTTGCAGTGAAAAAAGAATTTGGTCCATCCTATCGGGTGCCTGTCCCTGTGCTAGGGATCCACGGCACAAGAACTGTAATTTTGCCACCGTTGCAAGGGGCCAAAGGAAATCGCTTTGTTTCCATTGAAAATGGAAGTTACAACATGTGGCCGATTCTGCACAGCAGACCAAGAGGGACGCCCAGTAGTTCCGGAATCCCTATCACTACTGGGGAAGAAGTTCCGCTGCAGGTGATTTGCATCAACGCTATTTCCTCTCCGAGCTTGGGGAGGGTGGAAGCTGATCTTGTGATTGTTCCACTGACGGCACATAATTTGGAATCTTTTGATCAAGTTGCTGTAAGTTCTACTGATATTGCTGAACATGTGGTTTACAGTGTGCCAAGGCGAGAGCCACCATCTGCTTCTTTGTTTACGGTTGCACCTTTTGTGAGAACTACCACTGGCTGCTTTAACACCACTGAAGATACGGTGTCGGACTCCTCGTCCTCTTCAACATCAGCCCTGGGTCCACGTACTCTGCTGTGTTGGCTCAAACTTACATATTTTGTTGTTCCTTGGAACTATCTGTGGCTTTTTATGACTGTGATGACTCTTTTCCTATGGCTGGGGTTTGTAGTTACCTTTTTTCTGGTAATACATGGTCATTTTCTTCCTGAACGATCTGAAATTGAGCACGTGGAGAAGGTGTTGAAACCACATTTTTCATCACATATGGTTCGAAGAGACTTGTCCTTTGTGAACATTTCTGCTGTACCGATTCCGGATGGGATTGTGTGGGATAGAGTAATGTTTGATATATATGGTCCCACTGAGATGATTCAGATACCGCATGTTCTCAAATTGTCAATGAATGATATTGTTATTCCAGGCATTGTTTCTGATTATTGGGACGTAAAGACAGTAGATTCTATGTTGACAGAATTGCAATATTATACTGTCTATGAAAATGAAGATGCTTACCAATTTAGAGATAATTATGGTGACATGTTTTGCTACAATTATTATGGACACCACTTTATTCATAAAGCTAGTAGCCCTAAATCGATATTTGAGTATATGCAATGGGAACATTGCCCGACTCCTCCACAGGTGAGTTCTAAAACTTATTCTGATAAATTTGCATATTTTTCTGGGCATAATCAACAGGGTGCTAAGCCTTACTATTATAAGGTTGCTCCGCATACTAATAAGCAAATGTTATTGACTGATACTAAATTACTGTATTCAAATTTGCTTGTATCCAAACTTTCAGTTGAGGGGTATGAATACTGGTCCAAAACTGTTGATTTGAAAAGTGTCTGGAGAACGAAGAATTGGCAAATGCAGGGTAGGGACACATTGTTTAGGGCATGTATTATTCCTGTCCAAATGATTTTCCTAAATGACACTGTACAACAGACTAGTTGTTTGGGCTTAGCAACAATTAGAGATTAGAATTTTCCTAGCATACCTGTCCCTTCCAAATTGAAAAAGTGGCAGCAATATATTAATGCCACGTTTAGTGAGCTTACGGACTGGGTCCAGAATGGTACGCTTAACACTTCGTTGATACGTCCGGGCGGGTGGTTATTGTGGCACATGGACACTAATGGGTGTCATCAGCGTTTTGTCACCTCTTCGGGGGGGTTCAGGACTAGTAGGGCAGACCCTCGCTATATAACACCAGAACATGCTGATATCATTACTACATACAGCGCACGCTGGATGCAGTTAAGACACATCTCACGTTACTGTCTAATGATACTGACTTGCAAGATTTTTTGTCAGGACCAAGTGTACCACGGAAGAAACGTTTTTTGTATGAAGTATATAATGAGATATGGAAACTTTCACAACAGGAGGCAGCGGCCCGGTTGAGGGAAATTGATCAGGAAAATTTGATACACGCTTTGTCTGTTGTGGATAATGGGATGCATACTCTATCAGACCGTGTATACACAATTGACAACATTGTTTCCTCTGCTATAGACATTATTAGATCAGATATGTCTTCTTTATATCATGGGCAGATTCAAACGTGGTCCATCATGCAGTTGGGTTGGACTCTACAGACATTGAAGGCAGGTCGCTTTCCGTGGCAGCACATTCGAGCCAGGGAGATATTTATTTCCTTTAATTTGACAAGTCAACAACAGCTGATGGCTAAGAAGGAAGCAACGCATGTTATGTTAAATATTGAAAAGTTGGAGAAGTTGCCTTTTACTGTAGCTGAGATTCCGTCAGCTGAGTGGTTGATTCACGGGATTATTAATTTGCCTATCTCCACTCTGAAATGTACTTCTTGTTTAAAGCACATTCCGGTGGGCAGATATGAACAGTTGGGAGACAGTTACATACATGAGGTGTGGGAGCTTCCCTTTCTATACAGATGTCTTAGTGGTATGAGGAAGGTTTTTCTTAAAGGTAGCGAATGCGAAACTTCTGTCAGCCATTTGATGGTTTGTAAACAGCTGTCTTTGCACGGGCCGTGTAACGCCTCGATTGCTAACTTAGCTTGTTATCTTAAGGGAGTTCCAGTCCCGGTAATTAAAAACACTTTCCAGGTGCTTTCACACGGCAGTTACGTCCTTCTTAACAGTGAACCCTGTTGTGGCATGCGTGCCGGAATAGTTTACGTAGTCATTGTCACCAAGGCCGTTACGTGCTGCGGGAATGTGTTGTTTCCCCCCACTCAAATTAGGGAGGTAGCGGACATCTGGCCTCAAATTGCTACTTCCAAGGTGAATTTCGACAAGTTGAGTCAACTGAAAGCTCTAATGTTTTGAAAGCATGTGGCCCTTACATCTGCAAGCGAGACCTACGCACTTCAGGCGGCAAGGTCATCAGCGGAAATACAGTCCCTATTAAATACTAACTTTCCGAGCCACTTTGGTGAACTCGTGGGAAGTATATTTAAGGCATCCAGCACTGCTGGAATGCACATTTTTTTAAAGCCGTTGGTGTTGGTTTTGCTCATACCTTCTCTTCCATATTCGGTTTAATACCTTCGGCTATTCATTCTATTTTCTGAAGCATTTTTGGGGGATTTCCGATTACTTTGGCTTTGTTGGCTGGTGTTTTGCTGTTGCTGTTGTTCTTCCGCAGTGGCTGTCCCACCGCGATGAGATCCCATATTGGCGCTCCCGTCAGCGCAGATGTGTTGTGAACGCATGATGCAGCATTTTGGAGCAACACTCCTAGGACAGTTGGAGTGTGACTGGTCTCTGTCATTCCGACCGGTTTTGGATTGTGTGCAACCCGTGTTTCGGTGCATTTGGTGCTCGTTTGAACATGCACTGGCTCTCTGTCTCTCACTGCAGCGCCCCCCAGTGGTCGATACTGATCTGTTGGAGTTCCCGATTAGGGCTCATTCCCAGACTTGTGCACTACAGTTGCGTTTGCTTCGTGAGGCAGTTTATGAGATTCCCTTCCTGGAGGAAGATGGTATTGTCTCATTCATAGGCCCTGCACGGGGTGCTGCGCTGGATGGTTTTGGGGCTTTGGAACACACCTGCTCCATGATCATTTTTGGTGCAGATTTTCCGATATTGACATCTGTCGCAGTGGAGGATCTCCTGCTTTCCGTGGCTTCCGTCTAAGAATTGGATGTTTTTTGTTTGTTTTTTCAAATTGACATTGTATCAAATTTGGCTTTAACATCACATGCTTCCCAATTTAAATTAGTTTTCTGCTTTGCTGTCTTCTGGACTTGTCGAAATATATTTGGTGTATTTTTTGTATCTGGGGCATATTTTTATATTGTTAGAACCACTTGCTACCGACAAGGGGAGGGTGTAGTGTGGTCAGTTTTATGTATCCTTTGCGCGTTAGCTTCAGGCTTTAGGCCTTTGTGCACTTTTCCCTGAATGTATTTTATTCCTTTGCTCGCAGCTTAGAGCCTCTGTGCACTTTGCTTTAAATGCCTTTTATTCGGCTTCGTACTGTTATTTTTCAAATAACCAGTTCTACGGTCTAGTTTTATTTTTTATATCACACTGTTTAGCCTACTTCAGCACTGGAGTTCTCAATAACACATTCTTGTTCACTCTGTGCCTCAGTCAAGGATACAGTCTGGTACATTGCCGATAGACGTGGTAGGAGTTTAGTCTTTGGCATTCTTGCGTAGGGACATTTTGTGATCACACTGACATGTTGGTTATAAAAACACTTCCTTGTCCTAATACAGGCAAGAGGGAGATTCCGACCAGGGAACCACAACTAGACGCTGACTGCCTTGTTGCAGATGCTGAACCAGATCATAGGCCTTTGCTCAGGTATGAGGGTTGATGGCTTCCTAGGGAATCTGAAAGGCAAGTTAGAAGCTTAACATGCTGTGCTCGAAATAGAACTAGCTGAGAGAGAGAAGAAATTATTAACACCATGATAGCGTTATTCTTATGTTTCACGCTCCTCGTGACTATTTCAATCCTACTGTGTTGTATGGTTCTGGTTATTGCAGCTCATGCCTTAATATCTAAAATGCAGTCATTTTATTAAAACAATCAATAAAACTCAAACTGCCTTTGTCATTTGTATATGAGATCATACTGTAAATGAGAGAGCTGGTTTGGATCTGAGTGACCACGACTTCCCTGAGAAGTTCCAAAGATGCCATGCGCTTGGCTGCCCAATCATCCCTTCCCCTTGGGAGAGATGAGGCACTGCTAGTTAGCCGGAGCAAAACCAGATTTAGGGTGACAGAGGTCCTTCCAAGTGGGTCAGACTCAGTCCCCCACACCGTGAACGATCCTGCTATCTGGAAATCCAGTAGTCTCATTTAGGATAATGAGAGCCCACGTGACACATCCACCCCCATACCATCACCGCCCTCCCAGTTGCTCCCCACTGAGTTGCCAGTGCCCCTCTCACCCAGAAGGGTGGGCGACTCCTTCACCCCAGGCACCTCCTCCCCTGCACCAGTCAGCCCTGCTGCCCTCACGGAGGAGGCTATTGACCTCCTGAGAACCATCTCTGTAGGGCAGACAACCATCGTCAATGCCATCCAGGGGCTAGCATCAGAGGTGCAGCAGACCAATGCCTATCTGGATGGAATTCACGGTGACGTGTCTGGTCTACAGAGATCTTTTCAGGATCTGACCTTCTCTTGGATGGCAGCCAGTGTCCCTGGTCATTCCGTTCCCCCCTCCAACTATCTCTACCCCTTCCAGCACCCCACTTCCTTCACCCGTCCAAAGCACACATTCCGACACGCAGGCACACACCTCAACACACAAGAACCACACTTCAAAACACAAGCACCACACCTCCAACCACAAGCATACCCACAGCCAACATTCACATGTGCACACACCAACATCTACTTCCCCCACTGTGTCCACCTTTTCTTCCTCCTTGTCTTTCCCCTGTTCATGCACACCCACAGGCACTGCACCCACATTCTATTTCTCCAATTTTGTCACATCTTTTCTTTGTGGCAAAGAAATCCGGAGATTTGCAGGCTTGTATTGATTACAGAATGGTTAATAAAGCGACCTTCTAAAATTATTACCCCTTACCTCTGATACCAGTCCTGTTGGACCAAGTCCGGGGGTCCACCATTTACACCAATCTAGACTTGCACGGTACATATTACCTGATCCGTGTCAAGGAAGGAGACGAATGGAAGACCCCTCTCGAACAAAGTTTGGTTTGTTCAAATACACTGCAATACCTTGTGGGCTTTGCAATGTCCCAGTGACATTCCAGTACTTTATCAGTGATGTGTTACATTAGTTCCCAGATGTCTGCGATGTTGTCTATATAGCTGACATCTTGGTATTCTCTAAAAATAAGCAGAAACAAACTCAGCACATTAGGGTCATTCTGCAATGTCTACATGAACAGTCCCTGTATGGCAAATTAGAAAAATGTACCTTAAACACTGACTCAGTAGAGTTCCTTGGATATTACTTATCACAGCATTACCATGGACCCCAAAAAAGGAAGACACTATTCTTTTGTTGGACAACCCCTGCATCTGTTAATGATGTTCAAAAGATTCTTGGTTTCACCAATTTTTACAGGAGCTTCATCCACCAATTCTCGCAAATAGTGGTCCCTATAACCGACTTATTAAAGAAGGGACAACCATTTATCTGGTCTCGAACAGATGGTCAAATGGAAAAAGTTCACCAGACATTAGAAAAAACACACAGGTGCCTCCTGTCCTCACTATCAGGGTCTTGGGACCAAGCCCTACCATTGGTAGAATTCACATATAATAACTCGATGTGCTCAGTGTTAGGGTGCTCACCGTTTTATTTTCTCACCAGCACCCATACCCTTAATCTCCAGGTAACCCTGTCAGAGTTAACCCTATCATCCCCTCCGCCAGTGAAAGATTAAATGTTTTACAGGACATCCAATGTAAAGATAAAAACAAGCCAGCTAAACACAAGACCTAACTAAAATTACAATCTGACAAAACACAGAAGCCCTGAACCCATGTACCAAAATGGAGATTTAGTATGGCTCTTGTTAGACCTGAGAGCCTGAGAATGGTCATCCCCCAACCTTTTGCTTGCCTCCCTCCACCTTTTTGACACTGTTTTTGCTGGCTTTAGGACTCTACACTTTACCACTGCTAACCAGTGCTAAAGTGCATATGCTTGCCCCCTTAAACATGGTTACATTGGCTCACACCCAATTGGCACATTTAGTTTACTTACAGGTCCCTGGTAACATGCACTACATGTGCCTAGGGCCTGTAAAGTAAATGCTGCTAGTGGGCCTGCAGTACTGGTTGTGTCACCCACATATTTACCCCCTTAACCATGTCTCAAGTCTGCCTTTGCAGGACCTGGGTGTGCAGTTTCACTGCCACTTTGACTTGGCATTCAAAAGGACTTGCCAAGACATAAACGTCCCTTTTTCTACATATAAGTCACACCTAAGGTAGGCCTTAGGTAACCCATAGGGCAAGGTGCTGTGCAGTTAAAAGGCAGGACATGTACATGTGTGGTTTATATGTCCTGAAAGAGGAAAACTCCTTAATTGTTTTTCTGCTACTGTGAGGCCTGCTCCTTTCATAGGATAGCATTAGGGCTACCCTCATATGCTGTTTGAGAGGTAGATTCAGATCAGAAAGGGGTAACCAGGTCAAATTTAGTATGGCCATAGTGGTAATACAAAATCCTGCTTATTGGAGAGGTTGGATTTTATATTAATATTTTGGAAATGCCACTTTTAGAAAGTAAGTACGCATTTCTCTGCACTTAAAATCTATCTGTGCCTTACATCCTGCCTCCAGTGTATGCCTCTGCTGGTTGACAGCTCCCTAGTGCATTTCACTCAGACAACCATAAACAAAGGATACTCAGTCACACTTGCGCTCCTCTGCATACTGAATGGGTCTTCCTGGTCTGGGAGGGAGGAAGGCCTGACACTTACATTTCAAAGGCTAATGGCCTGTCCTCACACATGGAGTGCCAAACCCCCTACTGGGATGCTGGCAGACAGACCTGTACTGAAAGGGGACCTTGTGCACTTCAAACCCACTCTTTGAAGACTCTCCCACTTCAAAGGCATTTTGGGGTATGTAAACTGAAACCCTGACCCCACCAAACCAGACACTTCTGGACACAAACCTGCAACCTGTCAAAAAGAACTGCCTGGCTGCCCAAAGGACTCATCTGGACTGCTTTGCTGAGAAGGACTACTGCCCTGCTGTTGCCCTGCTGCTTTGCTGCCCTCTGACTTTGCTGAGAAGTGCTCTCCAAGTCAGAAGGGGAAGGACTCGGGGTGGGGGGTGGGGGAGACCCCTATCAGTGCCAGGGAAGGAATTCCCTGGCACTGATAGTGCTCATCGCCATGGATTTCATGGCGGTTCCCAACCCCATGAAATCCATGGCGGTCAGCCGGGTCATGATACCGCCGGCGGTATTGTGATGGCCGCCGGGCTGAAGACCCAAGTCTCCAGCCCAGTGGTCATCTCCGCCCTGGCGGTCTGATTGGAGAAGGGGCGGATGACCATTTTCTTTACCGCCACCCTCTTGGCAATAAGACCGCCGCTTCTCCGCCAACCACCAGGGTTGTTATGAGGGACTTAATGTCTGCATACATGAAGTTCATGTGGGATGCATGTGGGGTGACCTATAAGCTCACCACACCCTATCATCCTTAATCCAATAGTTTTGTGGAGAGATTTAACAAGACCTTGAAAGGCATGATCATAGACCTCCCTGAGGCCATGAGGCATAAATGGGACCTCCTCTTACCATGCCTTCTCTTTGCTTACAGAGAGGTAAGGGGGTAGGGTTCAGTCCCTTTGGGCTTCTCTATGGATACCCTGTCAGGGGACCCTTAAGCATTGTAAAAGAGGGGTGGGAGAAAGCTCCCAAGTCACCCCCTCAGGATGTGGTTAGCTACATGATAGGCCTCCGCAACCAGATCCAAAGCTTCTGGAAGACCCCCAAGAGCAACCTTGAGGCCAGTCAAGAGGTCATGAAACGTTGGTATGACCAGAAGGCCACCCTGGAGGAGTTTCAGCCTGGAGACAAGAATTGAGTAATGGAGCCAGTAGAGCCTAGAGCTCTCCAGAACCGCTGGACTAGCCAATTTGAAATTAAGGAATGTAAAGGGGACGCCACTTACTTTGTGGACCTCCAGTCCCCTAGAAACCCCTCAGGGTGCTCCATGTGAACCGACTAAAGCATCATTTTGAGAGGACTGAAGTCAGCATTATTCTGGTGACAGATGGGGGTGGGGAGGAGGAGAGTGAACCTCTCCACGACCGCCTCTCTCCCAAGGGAGGTGATGTGTCAGTGGACGGTGTCTCTCTCTCTGACTCCCTGACCCTGGATCAGAGAGGGGACGTCTACCAGTTACTGTAACAGTACTCCTCCATGTTTTCCCTCACCCCTGGACTCACACACTTGTGTGTCCTTGAAATTGACATGGAGACAGACACCCTATAAAGAAAAACATTTACCGGTTGTCAGACAGGGTAAAGGCCAGCATCAAGAGAAAGTTGCCAAGATGCTGGCTCTTGTGGTGATTGAGAAGTCCAGCAGACCCTGGTCCAGCCTGTGGTGCTGGTTCCCAAGGCTGCCGCACCCGGTGTTAAGCCAGAACGTAGGGTCTGCATGGACTTCTGAGGTCTCAATTCTGTCACAAAGACAGATGCTTACCCCATCCCCGACCTGATGAGCTCATCGACAGGCTAGGTGCTGCCAAATTCCTCAGTACTTTTGAGCTCACATCAGGGTACTGGCAGATCGCATTGACTAAGGGGTCTAAAGAGAGATCCACTTTTTCTACTCCTGAGGGACATTACCAGTTCAGAGTAATGCCCTTAGGATTAAAAATGTCCCAGCTACGTTGGTTAACGGGGTCCTAGCTGGTAAGGATGTGTTCTGTGCAGCCTACCTAGACAACATTGCAGTCTACATTTCTAGCTGGGAGGAACACTGATGCACCTCAAGAGGTGCTCTATGACGTGCAACAGGCTTGCCTGACAATTAAGGCCAGTAAGTGCCAGATTGGGCAGGGTTCCGTGGTGTACTTGGGACATCTAATTGGTGGTGGCAAGGTGCAGCCCCTCCAGGCAAAGATAGAGACAATCATGGCCTGGCAACCACCTAGAACCCAAACTGAGGTGAGAGCCTCACTGGGTACTACTGCAGATTTGTTTAGGGCTATGGCACCATAGTGGCCCCCTTAACATAACTCACTTCTAAGAAACAATCTAGGTTGGTGAATTGGACAGAGGCTTGTCAGAAAGCCTTTGACTCTCTAAAGGAAGCCATGTGCTTGGCACCCATCCTCAGGGCTCCTGACTACTCCAAGGAGTTTATTGTGCATACAGATGCTTCAGAGCATGCCAAAGGGGTGGTTCTAGCACAGCTGAATGAGGATGGCCTAGACCAACCAGTAGTCTTTATTAGCAAAAGACTATTACCATGGGAACAGAGGTGGAGTGCCATAGAAAGAGAAGTATTTGCTGTGGTCTGGGCACTGAAGAAGGTTAGACTCAACCTCCTTGGGACTCACTTCCGGGTTCAGACAGACCACAGGCCCCTCAGATGGCTTATGCAGATGATGGGTGAAAATCCTAAACTCTTGAGGTTGTCCATTTCCCCACAGGGGATGGACTTTGCGGTGGAGCATCGCCTGAGGACTGATCACGACAATGCCGATGGTCTCTCCAGCTACTTCAGCCTTAGGGATGAGAGCTCCCAAGGGGTTGTGTTGCTCTCCCCACTTTCAGCTGGGGGGCACATGTTAGACCTGACAGCCTTAGGGTGGTTATCCCCCAACTTTTTGCCTGCCTCCCTCCACTTTTCCGACACTCTTTTTGCTGGTTTTAGCACTCTGCGCACTTTACCACTGCTAACCAGTGCTAAAGTGCATATGCTCGCCCCCTTAAACATAGTAACATACCCAATTGGCATATTTAATTTACGTATACGCCCCTGGTAAAGTGCACTACATGTGCCTAGGGCCTGTAAATTAAATGCTACTTGTGGGCCTGCAGCAATGGTTGTGCCACCCACATACGTAGCCCCTTAACCATGTCTCAGGCCTGTCATTGCAAGGGCTGAGTGTGCAGTGTTACTGTCATTTGGATTTGGCATTTAAAAGTACTTGCCAAGCCTTAAACTCTCCTTTTTCAACATAGAAGTCACCCCTAAGGTAGGCCCTAGGTAACCCATAGGACAGGGTGCTATGTAGTGAACAGGCAGAACATGTACATGTGTGGTTTATATGCAGTGGTAATGGAAAACTCCTAAATTGGTTTTCTACTACTGTGAGGCCTGCTCCTTTCATAGGATAGCATTAGGGCTACCCTCATATACTGTTTGAGTGGTATATTTTGATCAGAAAAGGGTAACCAGGTCATATTTAATATGGCCAGAATGGTAATACAAAATCCTGCTTATTGGTGAGGTTGGATTGCATTTTATACTACTATTTTGGAAATGCCACTTTTAGAAAGTGTGCATTTCTCTGCACTTAGAATCCACCTTACAGCGTGTCTCCAATCCACGTCTGGGCTCGGCTGGTTAACAGCTCCCTTGTGCATTTCACCCACACAACCACAAACACAGGATACTCAGTCACACCTACACTCACCTTTATACTGAATGGGTCTTCCTGGGCTGGGAGGGTGGAGGGCCTGACACTTACATGTCAAAGGCTAGTGCCCTGCCCTCACATAATGGAGTGCCAACCCCACCACGGGGATCCTGGCAGACAGACTTGTACTGAAAGGCAACCTTGTGCACTTTCAAAACCACTCATTGAAGTCTTTCCTACTTCAAAGGCATTTTTAGGTGTATAACTCCACCAGACCAGACACCTCTGGACCTGAACCTGCAACCTGTCAAGAGGAACCGCCTGGATGCCCAAAGGACTAATTTTTACTGTTATGCTGAGAAGGACTGCTGCCCTGCTGTTGCCCTGCTGCCTTGCTGCCCTCTGACTTTGCTGAGAAGTGCTCTCCAAGGGCTTGGTTTGAGCTTGCCTCCTGTTTTCTGAAGTCTCAGGGCCAAAAAGTCTTAGGGGGTCATTACGACCCCGGCGGTCGGTGTAAATGTGGTGGTAGTACCGCCAACAGGCTGGTGGTACATACCACCACATTATGACATTGGCAGGTTGGCTAAACCTAACCCGCAAACATACCACACCAACACCATGGTGGTAGCAGCCGCCTGCCGGCGATAACAATCTCCAATCCGGCGGCCGCCAGTGTACCATCGGCGGAATTTTGACCCTGCCTACCTCCATGGTTTTTATGGCGTTCGTAATGCCACCAAAACCATTGCGGTGTGCCCTACCAGTAACAGGGAATTCCTTCCCTGTTACTGGTAGGAGGCCCACCCACCCCTTGACACTCCCCAGGCTCCCTCCACCCCCCTCCCATCCACATTCCCCTCTTCAAGTCCCCCCTTACACGCACACTCGCAGGCACACACTACGCGTTCACACACTTACTCAAACAGGCATACACGCATTCATATACACATACCTCCATTAATTCACGCATGCATGAGTACACACATTCATACTGACACGCAGACATGCATTCACATCTCCATGCATACATGCATTCTCACACATGCACACCCACATGCAAACAACACTACACACACATTCGCATTCACGCACACACTCACACATTCATGCACATACACCCACACACACGCACACACAACTCCTTTCATCCTCCTCCACTATCAGAAACCCGACTTACCTGCATCCAGGGAGTCTTCTGGCAGGGTACGGAGCGCTGCTTCCGCCAGCAGCACCTGCCAGCAGAACACCGCCAGGCTGTATTATTTTTCATAATACGGCTGGGGCGGTCTATTGCCGTGGTGCTGCTGGTGGTAGAAGGGCCACCTTAACACCGTCCCCCAGCATGGCCACAGCCGAATTTCCACCCTTCTTGTGGCGGGAATCCGGCTGTGGTCATATTATGGCGGATGGATGTTAGCCGCGGTGACGGTTTTTTGGTGGCTGTCGCCACGGCAGTAGACGGCACTTACTGCCAATGTTTTAATCAGGGCTTAATCTCTTGAGGAAACTCCTTTATGCACTGCAAATTAGTGCACAGCCTGCTGGAAATGATGCACATCCTGTCTTGTGACTAGAAAATCACTGCACAACCAAACTGGAACAACGCAGCCCAACTTCCCGAGTGAAGATTCGACACAGCTCCTGCCTTGCAGCCGGAAATTCGATGTACAGCTAACCGGATTGACGCACCGCCGAACCAGAACAACACAGCTTGACTTCCTGAATGAAGAATCGGCTCAGCACAGCACCTGCTGTGCACAGAAAATTAGACGCATCGCCTACCGGATCAACGCAATGCCTGTGACTTCTTTCCACACACTCAGGATTTCCACACATTATCCCTAGACGTAAAAAAGTTCCCCGCAGTGAGGAACCAAGTCTTTGCACTGAAAAACGACGCAAAGCCCCTTGCAGCGTTTAAAGAAATAACACTTTGCCTATGCCGCACTGGAAAATCCGACCCACACCCTATTTTTCCACACATCTCCTCCTCTGCGGTCTCTGTGCGTGTTATTTTTCATGCGAACCAGATACTTTTGGCAAACAAGAGACAACTGTTGATTTCTAAGATTTAAGACCCTTTTTAATCTTGCAAAAGTGATATCTCAACTTGTGCTTATTGAATCTTTATCGTTTTTACCTTAATTTAACCAGATAAACATCATATGTTTTTCTAAACCTGTGTGGTGTATTTTTGTGGTGCTTTCACTGTGTTGCTGTATGATTGTTTGCACAAATACTTTAAACATTGCATTCTAAGTTAAGCCTGACTGCTCAGTGCCAACCTACCAGAGGGAGGGCACAGGATAATTTGGATTGTGTGTGACTTACCCTGACTAGGATTATGATCCCTATTTGTACACAGGTGAATTCCTCTGCCAACTAGAGACCCCATTTCTAACAGCTCTCAACTTGTTACATTACCAGAGCAGGTCCCAGAAAACTGCTACCATGTTATGTAGGGCCATTCAATATCACACAAGTCTTAGGACCAGTTACGATGAAGCTGCAACCTCCTCCCAAAAATAAGATACACTGAGTATTTCATGTATCTTGGTTGAAACCCTACCAGCCAAACACCATACCTGACTCACCATCCCCTCTAGTCACTGTCAAGGGGCATCAGGAATACAAGGTATGTTGCATTTTAGACGCTAAGCGAATCCATGATAAATTACATTATCTGATAGACTGGGAAGTATATGATGCTTCGGAGCATTCTTGGAACCCGCATCAATCATTCATTCCCTTCGTTTGGTGTGACAAAGTCATCTGTTAAATCCTATGAAACCACGCCCAGCACATCAGCCTTTTGAGGGGAGAACTGTTGTGGGTAAACTTGCACATCCAAGAGCTTGATTATAGTAAGGTGCTGCAACATTCAGACGTATTTGGGTACATTCATTACATCCTTGAATATCAAGTTTGCAATAACTAATGCTTGTTAAATGTCTCAGTTATTATAACCAATGCTTATTGATTATGTACATTGTATTCCACCTGCTCCAACTGTAACTGCAAAAACATGTGCTCTTCACAATGTGATCTGTATTGAACATGTGCCATAATCAAGAGGATAATTGCTCATTTCCTTAACAAGCAACCAACTGTCTTTCCACCTGCTTCAACTGTAACTGCCAAAACATGTGCTCTTCACAAGGTGATCTGTGTTGAACATGTGGCACAATCAAGAGACTAATTGTTAATTTCCTTAAAAAGCAATCAACTGACAAAAGGCACATGTGCACATTTGATTATTTAAGGATGCGTGGGAGCCTATGGCCTGGCTTGGCTTCATACCTATTGCTCTGCTTACTTGTTTCCAGTCAAGTCAAAGTCCCTTGTCCTCCAGCCTGCCTCCAGTCGAGCTCCAGTGCATGTCAGTTTCCCCGTTCTCCAAACTGCCTCCACTTGAGTTCCAGTGTTCCTCTTTCTTCGGCCAGCTTCCAGTCGAGTTCCAGCACTCGTCCTCCGGACAGCCTCCAGTCAAGTTCTGGTAATCCTTGCCATCCAGTCGGCTTCCTGCGGAGTCCCGGCTCTTCTCTTCCATCTTCTGATGACGATCATCTATTTCCTGTAAAAGAGAGAAAATAAGAAAGGTGAAAAAACCCAGTTTGGGTTCTTCTGAAATTTTCAAGCAAGTAACTTCATTTCAAGGTAAAGAAAGATTAATTGCTTAAATGAAAAAAAAGAGAGCTCTGTCTTTTAAATAATTTATGAAAATAAGAACTACCGTGATCTATCATTTGGGTGTGAATCTAAGATATCGCTAAACAGACATTAAGGCGAGACGTATTTCCTGTAACAACCACTCCTTTGGGAATTAGGAGATTGGAAATAGAGCAACTTTATCAAAACTATTATTGGCAAGAGATTACGCAAGAACACAAAGAAGCCCTTCAGTCAAGTTGATTGTTTTTTAATTTGGAGATTACTTCAGATACTCTGAAAATATTGTAAAAAGAGGAAGAGACTTTCTCAGCCTTATAGAAACATATGCACAATGTGTCAACAATAACTAACATCATGCAATGTACAATAGTTTATGCTAGCTCAATGTATTTATGGAGTTATTTTTTTGGAGCTAAGAACCCTAACAACCAAAAACCCAGCATTTTGAAAAATCTGAAATACTGACGCCCAACACAACACACAGTCCAGGGTCCAGCAATCTGATTCTGTAGTACATGAAGTAGAAGATGGCATTTTCTCTTTTTTCTGATCTCAAAACCCCCTTCCACTTGAAAATTTGAGAGAGGACAATGTACTTTTCATTGCGGTCATGTGAGTCCTCACCGGGATTGGGGAATTGTCATCCCCCCATCAGAATGCCTGGAATTCTGGTGAGTGGCTCACAAGGAACAAGAAGTCTCAGCGACATCAAAGATTTAATCTGCCAGCTCCTGGGCTCTCTTGCTGAGACCCCCTGACTTGCGAAGTGGTGCCACATTCAGTTTCTGGGTCCCTGGAAGAAGACGCTGGCAGAACCAGAGTTAGAATCCACACACCAAAGGCTAGCAGCAGAAAAATCGACACAGCGCCTGCACTCAGGCTAAATAATTGACACAGTGCCGGGGGATCGACCCATGGTTGGCTAGGCACACATTCATCGCTGTTGTGCATCCGGATTTACCACACATCGTCCCTGGGTGTCAAAATCTCAAATATCACCGCACAGACCATAGGCTGCTTGTCTGGAAACTGAAGCATCGCTTACCCGGAGGAGAAAGAATCTACCCACGGTCTCACTTGTGAGTAAGAAATCGACGCAACAATTGCTTTTCCGACTCACGCTCATCCGTGAGGCTTTATTTCTTACGCACATCAGGTACTTTGTGCTAAAACAATGCATCAATTGATTTCTATGGATTGAGACTCTTTTTACTTTAAAAAATCATGTGTATGTTGGTTTTTTGTTGGTTTGGTCTTGTTTGATTTAGATAAATATTGGGTATTTTTAAAAACTTCTGTTGAGTCCTTTTTTGGTGTTTTTAACTTTGTTACTCTGTGTGTCTGTGCAATTACTTTTTACGTTGCCTCTGTGATAAGCCTGACTGCTTGTGCCAAGATACCAAGGGGATGAGGAGGATTATCTGAGCTGTGTATCTCTCTTACCCTGACTAGAGTGAGAGGCCCTACTTGAACAGGGTGTAAACCAATTGCCAACTAGAGACCCCATTTCTAACACTGGTGATCAGTGGTGAGGATAGAACTTGTGTTTGTACTTGACATACAGTGATTGGTGTACACAACTGTTTCAGTGCAGACAATTATACAACCACATACAGTTTTTTTCTCTTGGATTTGTGCTTTTCTTTTTCCTTCTTGATTTCCCTTGCCTTCTGAATCTTTGCCACTTTGTTCAGCCTTATCCACAAATATGTCTAAGTCAGGGGAGCTAACAGATGTCGCTACAAATGTGATATGTGGGCTGGAGAAGTTGGAGGATTACACAGTAGCCCAGCTCAAATAGTTTTGTAAGGAGTTCAAATGTCCAATCAAAAGCTCCACCAAGAAAGCGGAGCTGTAAAAGGCACTGATTGCCTGGTTTGTGTCAAAAGAGGCTGAGGAGCACACAGCAGAGTAGAATATGGCTGTGGATGAGGAGATGCAGGGCCTGCATGAGGTTCTGCTGGATGACCAGCACCTACATGGATGGAGGGCCTCCAGGTCAGGCAGCAATGTTTCATCTAAAGGACTGATATAGGAGGAACTGGAGAACAGGTGGGAAAACAGAAGGCATCAAGTAGAAATGGAGAAGCTCAGATCCCAGCTTGAGAGGGAGCTGCAGCTGGCTAGAATAAGAAGGGAAGAAGAAAAAGATAACCTTTTCATGAAGGAGAAGCAACTAATCTTTCCTCAAGAGCTGAGTTTGAATCAGCTGGATCTGAAGGGAAAGTCCAGCACATATGGTGACATTAGTACCACAGTGCAATCTGAAAGGTGGGTGCATATTCCCAAAGATCTAGGGAAGAATGTTAAGAGGGAGGATGACATATACTTGTGACTGAAGGGTTATGAGTCAGCTCTTCACATGAACATGGTCCCTAATGTATACTGTGGGACAGGTCTGTGGAAGCACTTTGAGGCAGAGGGTAGGGACACCTTGACAGCCCTAGGGGATCCTCAGGGGCTCACTTACTCTACCATAAAGGACACCCTATTCACTAGATATGGTCTCACTCCAGAGCAGTACAAGGAAAGGTTTAGGTCTTACAAGAAGGGGGATTCTCAATCTTGGTTGGAATGTTGAGATTCTTTGTGCAGAGCACTGGATGGGTGGGTGAAGGGCAGCAAGGTAACAACGTATGAGTGCTGTACAATTGTATTGCATGGGAGCACTTGTATAGTCTTTGTTTTCTAGAGCTGTGCCACCACCTGATTGACAGCAAGCTCACTGACCCCCAGGAAACTTGCCCAGGAGGCGGACAATTGGGAGAGTTCCAGGGTCCAAAAGAGGTATGGAGGAGACTCAGACAATGGTGGGCAGGGTCCCCATCAGAAGAAGTGGGGGAGCAAGGGTAAACAGTGGGAGTTCTCTAAAGGGCCCCAACCTAGTTCCCAGGGTAAGGATTCCCACCCCCCTGTGAGAAGAAAACTTGGATGTCTACAAAGAAACCTGCAGAGAAGCATCCCTGCAGGTGTTATGCATGTGATCAGGAGGTTCTCATGTCTACTTGGGAACCAAAGTGTCCCAAGTAGACACCGGCACCCACTGGTACACAGTCTTAAGGTTTGGCCAGTGTAGCACTTGGGGGGGAGTTGGTTCCAGGAGAAGGGTGGGAGCCAACAGAGATGACTCTTGTTTCACTAGGGGATAGTGAGATGGTGCAGAGGACTCTCCTGCCTGAGAACACTAAGAGGTACAGGCCATGGGTGACCATCAATGGACAGAGGGTGGAAGCTCTGAGAGACAATGGAGTCAGTATGACTGTTGTCAGGTGGCACTTGGTGTCTGAAGAGCAAGTGGTCCCCAATGTCCTTCACCAAGTAGATGCTGTAGGCAACTCTTAGTGCCTGTATAAGGTAGAACAGGTTACCTTTGAATGGAGGGGGGACTCAGGTTCCTTGAGGGTAGCTGTGAGTCCAACCATGCCTGTTGATTGTCTGCTAGGTAACAACCTGGAGGATTCCCCTTGGTGTGAGGTGGAACGCCAGGTGCACTTGGAGATGTTGGGTCTGCCTGGGCGGGCATGCATAACCACATGCTCTCTAGCAGCCAGTTAGGGTGATCAAGAGGCCCTGGAGCCTGAAAGAGTGGCCCAGGTGCCTTCCAGGAAGAGGAGGGTCAGGGGTGCAAGAAACCCACCACAGAAGTTACCATGGTCCGGGAGGGGGCTGAACCTGAGGGGGATGCCTCGAAGCCTACAGGGGAACAAGTGGCTGAACTTGGGTGCTTGACTGAGCTGGGCCATTGGCGACAAGAAGGGGGTCCCACCAGGGAGGACTTCTGGGAGGTGCAGAAGATGTGCCCTACTCCTGAGGGTCTGCTGCTGCAGGCTACAGACCAGGCAGCTAGCAAGGAGTCTGGATAACACTGGATTTACTGGAAGGATGTCCTACAGTATAGTGAGCCTTAGGATGCTGAGCCTCAGGCAGCATGAGTGCTGGCGGTACCCGAGCACTTCAGAACCTTCCTACTGGGTCTGGCTCATGATGTGCCTTTATTAGGACATTTGGGGCAGGATAAAACGTTTAAGACGATTGTCACCCACTTTTACTGGCCCCAAATGTGGAGGCACTCTGATGCATACTGTAGGTCTTGCCAGACTTGCCAGACAATTGGCAAGAGCTGGGGGAGATGCAAGGCTCCTCTCCAACCATTCCCTGTTGTGAACACCCCTTTTGAGCGGGTGGAAATTGACATTGTGGGGCCTCTGGATCCTAAGACAGCCATGGGCAACAGGTTCATCCTGGTCTTTGTGGACCATGCCACCCAATAGCTCCCCAGTAGCTCCCCCCAGGACATATTTAGCTACATGCGGGCCTTTGAAAACCAGACTGCATGCTTCAGGAAATTCATTCAGGCAAACCTAGAATCAAGCCAGGAGGACATGAAATGATGGTATAACCAGAATACCACTCTGGTTCAGTTTAACACTGACCAGAAAGTGTGGGTTATGGCCTTAGTGGAGCCTCATGCTCTTCAGAACAAGTGGACTGGGCCTTTTGAGGTGGTGGAGCGCAAGAATAATGTCACCTATCTGGTGAATTTGAAGACTCCCAGGAACCCTCCCAGGGTCCTACATGTGAACCGCTTCAAACCACATTTTGAGAGGTCTGAAGTGGCCATGCTCTTGGCAACTGATGATGAAAAGGAGGAGGAGAGTAAACCTCTTCCTGACCTCCTGTTTGCCCAAGAAAAAGATTGGTCTGTGGAGGGTGCCAACCCCTCCCCCACACTGACCCTGAAACAGCAGAGGGAGTGTCACCAGTTGCTGGGACGGTTTGTCTCCCTGTTTTTCCTGACCCCAGGGTCACTCATGTGTGTACCTATGATATGGACACTGGTGACAGTCCACCTGTGAAACATAATTTCTACAGGGTGACTGACAGGATCAAGGATGAGGTTTCCAAGATGCTGGCCTTAGGGGTGGTAGAGTCCTCCAACAGTCCTTGGGCCAGCCCAGTGGACTTGGTCCCAAAGGCTGCTGCCACCGGTGCTGCTCCTGAAGTTAGGTTCTGAGTGGACTACCATGGACTCAATGCATCACTAAAACTGACACACACCCCATCCCCGCGCTGAGCAGCTCAAAGATCGGCTAGGAGCTGCCAAATTCCTCAGCACTTTTGACTTAACATCTGAGTACTGCAGATTGCCTTGACTGGTGGGGCCAAAGAGAGGTCAGCATTATCACCACCAGAGGAGCACTACCAGTTCAGGGTCATGCTCTTTGGGTTGAAAGATTCCCCAGCCACCTTTCAGAGGTTGGTCAACCAGGCTTTGGCTGGACTAGAGGATTTCAGTGCAACCTACCTTGATGACATTGCAGTGCTCAGCTCCAACTAAGAACTGCAAAGTGCTGGAGGCCTTGCAGAAGGCAGGCCTCACTATTAAGACTAGTAAGTGCCAAATAGGGCAGGGATCTGTGGTTTACCTGGGACACCAGGTGATGAGTGGCCAGGTGGCCCCGCACAACCATAATTTGATGCCATTTTGGCTTGGGAGCCCCCCAAGACCCAGACAAAGGTGAGAGCCTTCAGTTAGTGCTGGAGATCTGACAAAGGGTATGACACCTTTGTTGCCCCTTGACAGAGCTGACATTCCAGGGAGCAGCCCAAGAAACTGATCTGGACTGAGGCTCGGCAGACTGCTTTTGATGCCCTGAAGGCAGTCATGTGCATGGCACCTGTGCTGAAGGCGCCAGACTTCTCCAACAAATTTGTTTTGCAGACTGACACTTCAGAGGATGGTTTGGGGGCAGTTCTAGTACAGCTAGATTAAGAGGGCCTCGACAAGCCTGCAGCATCCATTAGTAGGAGGTTACTCCCCAGGGAACAGAAGTAGAGAGAAAAGCTTTAGCTGTGGTCTGGGCACTGAAGAAGCTAAAGCCCTACTTGTTTGGGACTGACTTCCGGATACAGACAGACCACAGGCCCCTCAAATGGTTAATACAGATGAGGGGTGAGAACCCAAAACTGTTGAGGTCATCCATCTCCCTACAGGGAATGGACTTTAAAGTGGAACACCGCCCTGGTACCGAACATGCCAGTGCTGATGGTCTGTCCAGATTCTTCCGCCTTAGCAATGAGAACTCCCATGAGGTTGGGAAGTTCTCCCCACTTTCAGCTGGGGAGGATGTGTTAGACCGGGCATCCTTGGTGTGGTTTCCCCTTGGTTTTTGCCTCTGCTTCCTGTATTTTTGACTTTGTGCTGGATTTCGTTTTTGCTGTTTTTGGTACTCCCTGTGTAAATTGGGATTATGATTGGTTATTCCTGATTGGCATATTTGATTGACTGAGTAAGGCATATTTGATTTATTAAGTAAGTCCCTAGTAGAGTGCACTAGAGGTGCCCAGGGCCTGTGCATCCAATGCTTCTGGTGGGCTTGGAGCACTGATTGTGCCACTCACATGAGTAGCCCTGTAAACTTTGTCTCAGACTTGCCACTGCAGTGTTTTTGTGTGCGGTTTTACACTGCCAAGTCAACCTGTCAAGCGTGCCCATTTGCCAGGCCCAAACCTTCTCTTTTATTACATATAGGTTACCCCTAAACTTGGCCCTAGGTAGCCCCCTGGACAGGCTGCAGTGTATTTAAAAGGTAGGACATGTACTGGTGTGTTTTTCATGTCCTGACAGTGAAATACTGCCAAATGTGTTTTTCACTTTTGCAAGGCCTATCTCTTCCATAGGTTCACATAGGGGTTGCCTTTAAATATCTTTTAAGTGCAGGTTCCCATTGGGAGCAGATAGAGATTTAGAATTTGTGGTGTCTTAACTCACAATTTAAAAATACAAATTTTAGTAAAGTTTTTTTTTAAATTGTCTGTTTGTAAATGCCACTTTTTGAAAGTGGGTATTTTCTTGCTTAACCATTCTGTGCCTCTGCTTGGCTGCTGAATACACATCTGGGTCAGACTGACAGTTGGGCTGTTTGTGAATTCCCAATGGACAGTGACACAAAGGGAGCTGAGGAGTGTCCTGCATATCCTGATGAGTCTCCTGGGCTAGAGTTGGAAGGGAGGAGCTGACACCTGCACTTGAAAGTGCTGTGCCTGCCCTTACTTTCTAGACAAAAAAGGGGCCCTGAAAACAATATAGTAGCTAGTCCAGGGAATAGAAAGCTAAATCTAAACACAAAAACGCTACTCTATAATTGTACGTTGTGTATAAATATACAACAAAGAATCACAATATATAAACATTCATATAATAATGTATGTCTACATTTACTGTGATAGCTACATGCCCAATCCTAGGCTCCATTCAACTCATAGTCTTCATATAAATCTATCTAATTTTGTGAAGGCATTTGATAATTGTATTCATATCTTGTGATATTGTATCAAAAACATTGTTAACAATGAATTAAATCAGTCATACCACATACACACACAGTTCCTATATATAAAAATAATTATACAGATTTCATACAAAAATAGCTACAAAAAATATTATAATAACAATATGATATATTATAAATCTATATACAAATATATAAATAGCAATAGTTTCCAATACATCATGGGTTTGATACACCGTTACAAAACACCTAGTAGGAACCAAGAGCCTACGCGCGTTTCGAGGATCCTCTCATATGGAGGCCACCTTCATCAGGGCCGATCCCAACTTTTCGTTCCCAAAAATAGATACGACTGCCTTGGGGTGGACACTTATATTGCACCAAAAGTCGATTCCTTGTTATTTGTCAAATAGGATGATACCTGACGATGTTTTTACATAAAGGTAATAATGGTAAATAGGCGGTCTTTCAAAAGGAAAAATCTGCGGACTGCGAGACATCCACCATATTGTCCATTACAGTGTTGTATATATTGGATTGCCTTTTTAGTTCTATAGCTCATTAGATGTAGACCTTCTGTCCCCAAGTGGAGTAATAATTTAACTCCATCGCTTTCATATAGACAGTATCTAGATGGATCGTGCTGAACGAAAAAACATGTGCACGAATGATTCTAGTCTGTGCGTCTTTCTTGTGCCCTTACACAATACAGACTTCAACTCCCTAGTAGGTGGATGGGGCAGGGTAATGAAGAGGCAGAGTTGTGTGTACTGCAAAGACTTTCCTTTGACATTTGCCTACTTCATTGGACTGCTGACCCCATAACTTTAGAACACTGCTAAATCAAGAGGAACCTCTGCCAAGGAGAAGAGCTGAAGAGCTGTGAGGAGTACTGCCCCTTTCCTGTGTGTGCTTTGCTGGGTTGGCCTTCAGTTGCTGCTTTTGCCTTAGACAGGACAAAGACTGGACTTTGTTGTGTATCCTGCTTGTGAAGATTCTCCAAGGGCTTGGACTAAGCTTGCCTCCCCTTAAGAAGTCTCAGGGACATCAAAAATTTAGGGGAATATTTAAGAAGCACCTAGTGCTACCTTGCGCCACATTTGAGTAATTTCATTTTATTCAAATGTGGCGTTAGGTGGCATTCCCCCCACGCCATAGTTCTAAAGTGGCGCAATACTTGCATTGCGTGACTTTATAAACCCTTGCGCCTCATTATACCTGTGTCAGGCAAAATGTATGCAAGGGGGTGTTCCGGTGCTAGGAGGCCCGAAAAAATGGTGCACTGTAACCTAGTAGATTTCACTGTGCCATTTTTTCGGTCATTTTTAACTCCCAACAGGTGTTAAAATAATGCTCTCATTAAAATCAATGGGCCTCCTTGCACTTTGCTACACTAGTGTCAACATTTTTGATGCTAGTGTAGCAAAGTGGCATAATAGCATAACAAATGTTGATGCTATTGTTCTAACTACCATCATGGTGCACCGTATGTTAAATACGGCGCAACCATGGTGTTATTAGGTGCCGGCAGAGGGGTGCAGAAAAAGTGGCATATCAGAGCTGATGCACCACTTTTTCATAATTCCGGGTCTTAATCTGCCAGCACATGGGCTCTCCTGCTGAGAAGTCCTAACTTGTCAAGTGGTGCCAAATCCAGTCCCTGGACCTCTAGAAGAAGAAGCTGGCTTAATCAGAGTGAAAATACATGCACCGGAGCCAAGCAGCAGAAAAATCGATGCAGCACTTGCACTGCTGCTGAAAAATCAACAGTGCTGGGGAAAATGAACGCATCCCCAGCTAGGTGCAGATTCATCACTGCCGCATGTCTGGATTTTCCACACATCATACCTGGGCGTCAAAATCTTCAACATCCCAGCGCAGAACTGAGGCTGCTTGTCTGGAAACCGACGTATCGCTTACCCGGTGGAGAAAGAATCGACCCACTGCCTCACTTGCTAATAAGGAATCGACACATTGCTTTCTTTTCTGACTCACGCTCGCCTGTGCAGCCTTCTTTTTGATGCATACCCAGTACTTGTGCTAAAAGAAAGAATCTATTGATTTCTATAGATTAAGACTCTTTTTACTTTAAAATTTCTTATCTTTGCTTGTGTATATTCGAATTTTGTAGCTTTAGAGGGTCATTCTGACCGTGGCTAGCGGCGGGAGCCGCACGCCTGGCGGGAACCGCCCAATGGCCGCTCCGCGGTCAGAAGACCGCGGATGCCATTCTGGCTTTCCCGCTGGGCCGGCGGGCGACCGCCAAAAGAGCGCCCGCCGGCCCAGCGGGAAAGGCCCAGCAACAAGGAAGCCGGCTCCAAATGGAGCCGGCGGAGTTGCAGGGGTGCAACGGGTGCAGTTGCACCCGTCGCGATTTTCACTGTCTGCTAAGCAGACAGTGAAAATCTTTATGGGGCCCTGACTAGAATGTCCTACTTGGACAGGGTGTAAGCTAGAGACCCCATTTCTAACAGTGTCCTTCACCGAACTTACACTAATCACAGTGCGAACCTTCACCACCGAGCCAATAACAGCGCAGCACCTTACTATATCACAACTTACTCCCTGCAGCAGCTACCCCTCCTTTACAATTCTTTTCATTCTCAGCAGAAAAACACTAATATACATGAACTATACTAAATCTTTGTCTGCTTCTCCTAAAGAAATCTGAAGATAGTTTCTCAACCTCTCAGAGCACGATCTCTTTAAAGGAATATACCAAGTTTTTGATGTCTAACTCAATCAAGTGAGTTCTCACCCTGTGGGAAATCACCCTATTTGGGCAAAGTCACATTTGCGCATCAGGTTCCCCAATCACCAATACCTATTAGTACATTCACATAAAAGACATAAGTTTGCTAATTTTGTACATTTGACAACAATGCCATGATTTATACTGCAGTGTAGTAGACAAAACACTTCTATTATCTATCCTGGGATCAGAGACTACTTCTTAGTCCGATAACCTCTTGTCATGTTAGAACAGCACAATCATTCAAAACTGTCTATGTTAATTGACACAACGACCAAATTTATACTTACATCCACCAAAGGACTTCTTTGGTTAGGCAGCTGCCTCTTGTGACCACCATCGACCAATCGTTGTTCACTCACTGAAGTCAGCCTTCGAGCATTACTTTCTATTCTATCTCTCTTCTCCGAGCATTACTTTCTCTTCTATTTCTCTCACTTAGCTTCTAACATCTTTTTAATTGGTTGCAGCTTAATTTTTCCTTTCTAGCACTCAACCATTCCCTCTGCTACCAGAAATACTGCTGGATGCACCACCCCTCTTCAGTATCTTTCTATCTGGACCATCAATATGGACCTTTGTCTAAGAGTGGCAAAAGGAATTACAATACTACAACAACAAGTATTTAGCACACTAGAGCCCATATTTATACTTTTTTTGCACCACATTTGCATAATATTTTTACACAAAAGCGACACAAACTTACAAAATATAATTGTATTTTCTAAGTTTGCGTCGCTTTTGTGTCAAAAAGTGACACAAAAGCAGCGCTAAAAAAAGTATAAATATGGGCCTAGGTTCTTAGAGTCAACAAACAGAGTTTTAATAGTTTGAAATATTTATTATCAAAAGATTTAGAATGATTTATTAATCAAATAATAGCAGGTTACAGAAACACACATGAAAAGTGCCCTGAATCTGCCCCTTCTCGTTTCATCTAAATCCCACAAAATGCAGTAAGTCTGCATTATACTGTTTCTCAGCCTCTGAAAGTTGTAAAAGAACACTCTGTCTATTACATTACACAATATTCTTACAGTTACCTGTCTTGTGTGCTTACAGCTATTATGAGGTACTGAAACAGTCTATCAACTCTCTCTAAGGCCTAATTCAATCTTTGCAGTGGAATGAATCCCTCTGTCGTATATAATAGCTCAATAAATCGAAAATTCTCACAAGATTTTCTCTAGACTCAATTTTATTTTCTGAAACTAATGTAGTCAGCCCAGTATGATTTACCTCTCATATTTGTAATCTCTCTGTAATTCATTTGTCTATGTAGTCCCCAATACCTCTCAGCTCCAGTGGCAGCTGCAGCATAGGAACGGTGGCTCGAGGGGCACAGTGCTCATCTCTCAATCTCTCCCCAACTGACTCAGCATAGCCCCGTGTTGTCTCATCTCTGATTCAGGAACCCCACTGCTTTCCCTAGGAAACATTCCATAATAAATTGATTGATACATTTATTTATGATGTAAAAATATTCAGGTGATGTTACAGCATTGGACAATGCATTGTCTTGTTGGATGGCAAGGTTGGATACATTCTCATCAGTTCTCATCCACTTTATTTCTGTAAGAACAATTTTGCATACATAAGTATGACACCCACATAATTCATACCACTCATGCAATATTAATGTTTCCAGTCATGAAGCAATGTTACTTTTAAATACGTCAGCACATTTCAAAGCAGAGTATCAGGTGGGTAAGAGTGTAAGTAATACTTGTTCTATTGTTTTAAAGAACAATATCATTCCACAGGTTCGGGAGAGGTTATAGTAAAAACATTTAGGACAAAACATTTTTTTTTATGCCAACCTAGTGGGTTTTGCAGGTCATGCAGCATGAGTTAGGCAAAGTTCAGAGTATTCTTTTAAACATTCAGGCAACAACAGTTTTGGGCCTAGCAGTTCATTCTCATGTTAATGATTAGTACTTATGATTCTTATTATTCAAATTTTCCACTGCAGCCTTATCAGAGTCTATCGAATAAGGAGGCATAAGGGTCTCCTATCTGTGCTTGTAGTTTTTTAGAACCATATATGGTTTCTAGTCCAATCTCATTGGTTTAGAAGAATCAGGCATTTCCCTGTAATCACACTTTCCTCAATGGTACAATACCTCCTTTTAGCGCCTACTTATGTTTCCCTCTGTTGCATTGGATCCATCCGAGTAAGGACAGCACACTGCCCACTCTATTAAGAGCAGATGGTCTGATATAATTTTTCCTGTTCATCACCTCCAGAAAAACCTGCTGGTCACAGACAGAAGAATATTAATAGAAAAACACCCAAGGTGGGTGGGGTCTTCAGTTATTTTTTTGGTTCAGAAACAAACTCCAGCTTTTGGAGTTTGTGTTTGAAAATAAAAACGTTTATTGAATGGTTGCCTAATGGGTGACAGCTATCCACGAAATGTGTAGTGTCTTCAGAGGAACCACTATGACACAAGTTCCCTTGATGACATAGAGATCAGCACAGTGAACTCCAAATTGGTGGGCAGTAGTCCATTCGAATGAAAGATGTAATGCCTTCTACTACCTTAGAGGACAGCAGGCTGTCCCCCAAACATGAAATCATGTTTTTTGTCTTTAAGTATTCAAAATGGAGAATAAAGGGCCATATGTATGAAAACTGGGGTTTGCAAATCGCAAATAGCGATATTTAAGAAATCGCTATTTCTGTGTCGCAAGTGGCCATGTAACAAACTTGCGATTCGGAATTAGCGATTTCTTAAAAATCGCTATTTGTGGTTTGCGAGGCCCATTTACCGAATCGCAATTTGCATTCTTGCAATGTGCGATTTTTTTGCATTTCGGTAAAAAATCGCACATTGAGAGAAAGTTCGAGAATGCACACCTGGAGGTGCCTGATGACATCACCAGCAGGAAATGAGTCTTTCCAGGCAGTTTCAGGTGCCACACCCAAACCAGCATCCTGAGAGAGAGCAGCCCAACCACATAGAGTAGCACTCAGCAGGAGCAGAAACACCAGAGCCAGGATGGAGACCCCAAGAACATCACAGGAGAAGCAGGAGAGGAAGCACAAGCTCAAGTTTAGTGAACAGGAGCTGGAGTTACTGACTGAAGAGGTTGTGAGGAACCACAACCGCCTGTTTGGGAAATCTTCACTCCAGGTTCCTGAGAGCAAAAAAAGAAGGTTATGGCTGAACATCTAGGGAAAAATCTGCGCCATTGGAGTGGCCCAGCGCTCCATAGAGGAGATTAAGAAAAGATGGTACGACCTGCGCTCCCGGGCAAAGGAGAGGGTGGCAAGGAGACTTGCGGAGGCCAGGTGTACAGGTGGCGGACCACCAACAGAAACACCATCCACACCACTGGAGGACCTGGTGGAATACACACTCCTCCCCGAAGCTGTGATATCGACACCTCCGATCAACCGAGTACCAGCCAAGGCAAGTGCAATGTTGTTTTTGAACCCAATATGTGTATGCACAAAAGCCCCTTAGGAATTAGCATGTAATGTGAAGTAGTGTGTGAAGTAGTCCAGTCCACATCTTAGAAGCAGCACAACAATGCATTATGGGAGTTGCGGTCCACAAACTAGTACAGACAGTAGTATAACAATGTAATGAAGCATAGCGACACCCAAGGTAACACAACACCATGTAGAGCAGTACCTGTACCTTTATTGTCATTTTCAGACAGATAATGTAACATACAGAACTGACATGCTTCATATTGTTGTTGCAGGTGGGCCAGGCCCAGCAGCCATACACAGTCCATGTGTAGGGGAGACGGACACCCAGCAGCCCTCTGACACCAACACCAGTGGGTCCCTCCACATCACTGTACGCCGCAGGCCCAGGGCACTACCACTGCTAGACTTCAGCGGCGACTCGGATGTGCAGCAGGAGGGGCCAAGCACACCGTCTACACCAGACAGGCGCAGCCAGATACTGGAGGGCAGGGGTCAGCCAGCACAACGCAGGAGTGCCACAGTGTCCCAGCAGCAACCTCATGAGGCAGGTGAGGGTCCGTCCTTGTTCGGGGGCCTTGAGGCTGCTATGTTGCAGCAACAGCGCCTGCAAAACAAGCGAATACTTAGTTTGGACCGGAACCTGCAAGTCCACAATAGACACATGATGGGCCTGCATCGGCAACTGGACACACTGAACAGCAACATCACACAGCTGTGTGAGGGACAGGTGCAGGCTTCTGAGGACACTAGGGACCTTACTAGTGCAGTGCGTGACCTTTGCCAGGAGCTGCGCCATGAAAGGGTTAGCCGGCACAGACAGGAACACCGATTCAGGACAATGTTTGGCAGCTACTGCAGGTCCTCCAACAGGATGGCGAACTCCACAGCACTCATCGCCCGTCGCGCTGTGGTGGCACAAGTGGAGGCTGCACACACCAGCAGGGACGTGGTCCAGGGCCTTGTGCACATCACTAATGTGATTGAACATGTCATGGGACAGAGATCTGCCACTCCCAGTGAGGTAGCTTTGGGGGACACTGAGGACAGTTCTAGCCTCAGTAGTGTGGCCATACCTGCAGCAGACACCAGACGGTGCAGTGCCAGACGCAGCACTGCCACTGAAGGTGACATTCAAGGTGCCAGTGAGTTAACCGGGCACCAGAGTGGTGTGCGTGGGAGGAGAAAGTGACTCTTGCCGCAATTACACTGGTGTTGCCACTATGACGTAATAGTGCGTGACTCAGTTCTTTTGTTAATTTTAGTTTTTTACATCACCTGTTTACTTTATTTATCACTCATTCATTACCTGACGTAAGGTAATACATTTCTATCCCTACAGGTACAGTTGTCAGTGGATTTTTGTCATTCATACTCACGTCTGAAATGGTTGTGTGTGATGTCGGCACGCCTTTGCCTTCCCTCTGCTGTACTGGTCCTGTCTGCTGGCGGTAGAGGTGGTATGGGATCGTCATCCTCATCTGATTCAGTGTCACTGATTTCTATAGGTATGCCCCTGGTTGTAGCTATATTGTGCAAGATTGCACAAGTAGCCACTATTCTACATGTGGTTTCTGGACTGTAGGGTGGTGCCCCTCCACTTTTGTGGAGGCAACAGAAGCGACTCTTCAGCAGGCCAAATGTGCGCTTCACAATGTTGCGGGTTGCCCTGTGTGCTGCATTGTATCTCTGTTCTGCTGGTGTTGCGGGATTGAGGTAGGGCGTCATCATGTAGGTGCGCATTGCGTAGGCACTGTCTCCTGGAAGGGACAGAAGGTGTGATGAGTAACTCAGCCATCTGACATGGGTTTGTCATCTATGCGCCAGTGTACAGAGTGACGTTACCTAGTAGATATCCTTCACCAAACTCCCCAGCTAGCAGTCTTGTGTGAATGCCTCTGTGGCGAAAGATGTAAGAATCATGTGTGCTCCCTGGGTACCTGGCCACGAGATCAGTTATGATATAGGAGGCATTGCATATCACCTGTATATTCATGGAATGTTGGTATTTACGGTTTCGGTACACATACTCTGTGACTGATGGTGGATATATTGCCACATGTGTGCCACCTATGGCACCTAGGACATGGGGGAACTGTGCTATCTGGTAAAACTCTATTTTTGTCTGCTGTATTTCCTGTGGGGTGTGGGGGAATCTGATGTACTGTTGGAGTTTGCTTAGCATGGCGTTGATAAATGCATTGAAAAATCTGGAGAGGGTACTCTGTGACACCCCCCGCCGCTGCTATGACCCATTGATAGCTCCCAGAGGAGAGTAGGTGTAGGGAGTATAATACCTGCACATGGGTGGGTATGCTGTGAGTCCTTAGTGTTCTGTGCTGCAGTATGGGTTGTAGCTCAGCTATCAGGTCAAGTATCATGGCTGAGTTCAACCTATACCTCTCAAATATTTCCTCCTCTGTCAGGTCAAATAGTGTAATGCGCACTCTGAAAATGCGCTCCTGTCTTCTCCTCCCTCTCCTCAAACCTGCCAAGATCCTCATCCTCCTCGCCATGACGTAGAGTGCAGCCATTGTGGAAAAGAGTCTGAGGCATTCTGGGCCTCTTTATATAGGTTGCACCTGGTTATCACCTGGTTTCACTTAGCGGTATTTTGCATGTGCAAAATGCCATTCTGCGAAAAATCGCTAATTGCGATTTTTTGATGCATCTATTTGTGATTTGGATTTTGCGAATCGCATTTTGTGCCTCACAATTTCCTACTGGAAATACCGAATCGCAAAATGGGACTTGCAAAACCAGGTCGCACCGCAAAAAAAATTAAATTTTTGCGATTTCCTAATTTTGGTCTGCGAATGCCTTTCAGGCATCGCAGACCACGTTTTTGCACTCGCAGACGGCCGATTTTTGCGTTTCGCACCGTTTGCGAGTGCCAAAACCTTTCATACATCTGGTCCAAAGTCTCAATTGCTTGGTTGCTTGAAAGTTAGAATTTTTATCTAATGTGAGATTTTATCTAATGTGATATTCCCTCTGCTCCCAGAAATACTGCTGGGTGCACCACCCCTCTTCAGTATCTTTCTATAAGGACCCTCAATATGGCCCGTTGTCTAAGAGTGGCAAAATAAATTACAATGCTACAACAACAATTATTTAGCACACTAGGGGCCACATGTACGAAATTCAGGTTTTGTGTCTCGCAAATTGCGAGTCATAGCGACTCGTAATTTGTGAGTCGCAAAACCTGATGCACAACAGTGTCAAAGACACTTTGCGATTCCCAATGGGGTCACAAATGACCTACCTCATGAATATTCATGAGGTAGGTCACAATTTGCGACCCTATTGGGAATGGCCGCCCTCAAAAGGATGGTGGCCTGCTGGAGACAGAGGACCACCATGTCTGTGACTGCTTTTAAAGAAAGCTGTTTTTTTTTAGTTAAATGCAGCCCGTTTTCCTCAAAGGAAAACGAGATGCATTTCAAAAACAAAAAATGAAAGGTTTTCTTTTCATTTTTTCAGAACAGGCAGGACCACTGCCTGCTCTGAACAAAATATTTTCGCTACCATTCACAAAGGGAAAGGGGTGCCATGGAGACCCCTTCCCGTTTGCGAATGGGTTAGCACCAGTCTAAAACTGGTGCTAACTGCGATTGTTTTGCGATCGCATTTGCATCACCAAACAATCATACCCCTTCCTTATTTCGACTCTCAAACCCTTTTTGTGATTCGGTAAATAGATTACCGAATTGCAAAAATGGGTCTGTACATCCCAAATTGCATTTTCAAGTCGCAAACGGCCTGATTCTCTAATTGCGACTTGAAAAATGTGTAGTACATCTGGACCTAGGTTCTTAGAGTCAACAAAGAGAGTTTTAATTGTTTGAAATATCAAACGATTTAGAATTATTTGTAAATTAAATAAGAGATTCTACAATGGCATCTGTGGCCATGGCTGGTGCTAGATGAAAATGAGGGCTTGGAAAGTTGAAGTGGTAAAAAGTTGTCTTTCACTATGCTTTTTTATGGGAACAAACTGTGGAGAACAGAGATGTTAGAAAGGTGGTCTTTGGTTGGCAGTCAGGTTACCCCCTGTCATAGCAAGGACCCTCACTCTAGTCAGGGTAAGTCACACACATTCCAAATTATTCTGTGCCCACCCTTTGGTAGATTGGCATTGATTAGTCAGGCTTAACTTAGAAGGCAATGTGTAAAGCAGTTGTGCAATAAATCACACAATAACACAGTGCAAACACCACAAAGATGTAGCACACAGGTTTAGAAAAATGTAGAATATTTATCTGAGTAGATTAAGGTCAAAACGATCAAGATTTGATAAATACAATTTGAAATATCATTTTTGTAATGATAAATAGAGTTTTTAGCTCTTAAAAATAACAATGGTCTCTTGGAAGCGCAAAGTACCTGGTTTGCCTCTATATTATATGCACAGGCCCGCAGAAGAGAAGATGCGTTGAAAACGGGGGTGTGCGTCGGTTTCCCTGGGCACACACTAGCGATACAGTGATGCTTTTCCACGCAGCAAGGGCTTTGCGTTAATTTCCCTCGAACAGACTTGGATCCTATTTGGGTTGCAGGGTATTTGGACACCCCAGGGATGATGTGGAGAAATCCTGGGCGTGCAGGGCGAAGTCACAGGAGCTGCGTTATTCCGGTGATCGATGCAGGGAAATTTCTGTTGTACAGCAGGCGCTGCGTCGATTCCTCTTGCAGGAAGTCGGGCTGCGTTGTTCTGGCTCGACGATGAGTCGATCCAGGGGGGCGTGCGTCGAAACTCTGGTCTCAACGCTGGTGCTGCGTCGATCTCCACTCGGGTAGCCGGGCTTTGTCGTTCCGGTTCGGATGCAGTGATTTTCTCTCCGCAGGGCAGACTGTGTGTCGATTCCAGCACGCTGTGCGTCGATTTCGCCGCATAAGGAGTTCTTTGCAGAGACGAAGTCTTTTTGGCCCTGAAACTTCAGGAAACAAGAGGCAAGCGCAATCCAAACCCTTGGAGAGTACTTCTCAGCAGAGTCATAGGGCAGCAAGGCAGCAGGGACACAAGGCAGCAGTCCTTTACAGCCAAGCAGTCAGGTGAGTCCTTTGGGCAACCAGGCAGCTTTTCTTAGCAGGTTGCGGGTTCTGGTTCAGAGTTTCTTTCCCAGGAGGTATCTTGTCAAGAAGTGTCTGAGTTTGTAGGGTCAGGGACAAAGTTTAAATACCCAAATGTGCCTTTGAAGTGGGGTAGACTTGAAAGAGTGGCTTGGAACTGCACACGGTCCCCTTTCAGTTCCATCCTGTCTCCCAGGGTCCAAGTAGGGGGTTTGGCAGTCCATTGTGTGAGGGCAAGCCACTGTCCTTTGACATGTAAGTGTCAGGCCCTCCACCCTCCCAGCCCAGAAAGACCCATTCAGTATACAGATGTGTGCAGGTGTGACTGAGCATCCCGTGTTTGGGGTTCTCTGAGTGAAATGCACAAGGGAGCTGTCAACTAACCCAGCCAGATGTGGATTGTGAGGCACAGAACGATTTGAGTGCAGAGAAATGTTCACTTTCTAAAAGTGGCATTTCTGAAATAGTAATATTAAATCCGACTTCACCAGTCAGCAAGATTTTGTATTACCATTCTGGTCATACTAAATATGACCCTTTTACTCCTTTCAGGTCAAAATCAACCACTCAAACAGTATAGGAGGGTAGCCCAAATGTTAGCATATGAAAGAAACAGGCCTCACAGCAGTGAAAAACGAATTTATGAGTTTTACACTACCAGGACATATAAACTACACATATATATGTCCTGCCTTTTATCTACATAGCACCCTGCCCTTTGGGTTACCTAGGGCCTAACTTAGGGGTGACTTATATGTAGAAAAAGGGGAGTTTAAGGCTTGTAAAGTACTTTTAAAGGCAGGTCGAATTGGCAGTGAAACTGCACACAAAGGCCTTGCAATGGCAGGCCTGAGACATGGTTAAGGTGCTACTTATGTGGGGGCATAATCATTGCTGCAGGCCCAATAGTAGCTTTTGATCTACAGGCCCTGGGCACATGTAGTGCACTTTACTAGGGACTTATAAGTAAATTAAATAAGCCAATTGGATATGAGCCAATGCCACCATGTTTTAAGGGAGAGAGCATATGTACTTTAGCACTGGTTAGCAGTGGTAAAGTGCACAGAGTGCTAACACCAGCAAAAACAGTGTAAAAAAGTGGAGGGAGGCAGGCAAAAAGATGAGGGTGACCTCCCTAAGGCTGTCAGGTCTAACAAGAGAGATATTCCTTCACAAATCCTTTAAAAGACAGAGACACACCAAAGCTTTCCGCCATCAACAAAGATTGTCAGATAGAAAAAGGAAATATGACCAGAATAGCTAAAAAAGATACGACTTGACTCTCAGCAGATACCTTTTTCAAGAAAAAGGATCTAATGGAAATGTTTTTTCTCACCAATCTTCAGGGAGAAAGGAAACCCAAACAGCGCTCCTAAGTTCGGGCATAGTTGGGGATCACCTAGCTCTTTGTAGGAATCTAATTTTAACACACAGACGCATTGTCCAACAGACCTGATGAAGAAAAAATAATTTCATGCAATTGTATGCTCACTAGTAAAGAGAGAGGCATCCCTTCAGTTCTCTTTCAAGAAAGAGGGTTAGATTACTCCTATTCTCACCCTTCTGGGGGAGATGGAGAGGGCTTTGGGCTCCTGTAGCAATCTGAATATACAAACGAGAACAAATAAAAAGAAAAGGCTTAGATTGTTACTCAATAGTGTTTTTGTCCAGATGTCCTCAGAGTTTTTAGAATTATTATTGACCTAGGTTTCGTCAACAGTCCATTTTAAACTGATATCTCTGCAGCAATGGTTCCCCATATCTTAAAATGGGATTTTCTAACCAAGATCAATCTAAAATATGTGTATCTAAACATGCTGGTTGCTTTCTCCCACCAGACGTTCTTCAGGTTCTGCATTTCAAGGGCTCGCCTTCACCTGGATAAAGTGCTTCAGCAAATCCTGCCTAATTGGATCCAGTCCTAAAGAATACCAAGCTTTTATCTGAGGGACTCATGCTCCTCAAGAACAGTTTGCTTTGTGGATTTCACCTGACACCTGTAACAATGAGCAAAGTTCACATATCTGGATCCAGGGATCTTGACCACAGATGTCAAAGGTGTGGACTGGGCGTTGTGTCTGTCCGCCCAGGCAGCTCAGGGACTCTGAGGTAACATAGAGAAGAGGAGATCCTCCAAGATAATGGAGGTCTGGAAGGCAATTATTGTTTTCCAGGCCAGCTTAGGGGGAAGTTGCAATTGATTCTCACAAACTACATGGTAAAATGTCATACTTAAATCACCAATGTGGCACAGGCCTCAAGTTCTGAATCTCCCAACTCATGAGATCTATACTTCGGTCGAGCAGAATATTCTTTATTTTAGAGCATTTCACATCCAGGTAATGTTTAATTCTGATGTAGAATATCTAAGTTGAATCTTTCTCTGCTCCTTGAATTTGTTCCTGATTCTTTCATTTTTCAGAAGATTTGTCTGAAATGGGGTGTCCCAAAAGAAGTTATTTTGTAACTGACTTGAACTTCCAGAAACCAAAGTACTTCTAGAGGTTTCAGGACCAATTAGCAATGGAGATAAATGCCCTATCTATCCCATTGCCAAGTACCTTCTGTATGCCTTCTCTCCTAGCACCAAAGGTGTTAGCCAGGATCCCCAGGGAAATGGCAGAGGCAATCATAGTTCTGCCTTATTGGACAAGGAAGACTTGTCTTCCCCTCCTTCGGTATCTACCCATAAATCAGAAATTGATTCTGTTGTTGTCCCCATCTCCTTTGATCCAACCTTCTCTTCTTCTAAACATTTTCAGGCACTTAAGGCTATTGGTTTGGAGGGTGAGAGAAAGGGATTCGTGGATAGAAGTATTTCTAATTAAGTCTCCAAATGTTTGCAAGTGTCTGGAGGATGTTTTATAAGTAGTTTGTGTTAGACCTGACAGCCTTAGGGTGGTCACCCCTACCTTTTTGCCTGCCTCCCTCCACTTCTTGACACTGATTTTGATGGTTTTAAGACTCTGCCCACTTTTCCGTTGCTAACCAGTGCTAAAGTGCACATGCTCTTTCCTTTAAAACATGGTAACATTGGCTCAAACCCAATTGGCCTATTAAATTTACTTGTAAGTCCCTAGTAAAATGCACTACATGTGCTCAGGGACTGTAAATTAAAAATTAAATGCTACTAGTGGGCCTGCAGCACTAATAGTGCCAACCCCATAAGTCGTCACTTAACCATGTCTCAGGCCTGCCATTGCAAAGCCTTTGTGTGTAGTTTCCCTACAACTTCGACCTGGCATTTAAAAGTACTTTCCAAGCCTTAAACTCTCCTTTTTCTACATATGGCACAGTTTCTGGACATCAAAAGAGCCTGCATCGCAAAGAGGATTTAAGCCTGTGCACCGGAATTCGATACAAAGCCCTTGCCGCATGCAAACTAATCAAAGCATTGTCTGTGTGTGTCCGGAAATCCGACGCACACCTTTCGTTTTCGTTGCATACCCTCCTCTACAGTCTCTGTGCGTGTAATTTTGACATGTACCAGGTACTTTGTTCTTGCAAGAGACACTTGTTGCTTTTTAAAGACTTAAGACTCATTTTATCATAACAAAAGTGATATTTCAACTGGTCCTTTTTCTAAACCTGTGTGGTGTATTTTTGTGGTGTTTGTACTGTGTTATTACATGATTTATTGCACAAAACCTTTACACAGTGCCTTCTAAGTTAATCCTGACTGCTCAGTGCCAAGCTACCAGAGGGTGGGCACAGGATAATTTGGACTGTGTTTGACTTACCCTGACTAGGATTGTGGTCCCGCTTGGACAAGGGTGTGTACCTCTACCATTCAGGGACCCCATTTCTAACATTGGTGGCAGCGGTAGGATAGGACTTGAGTTTGTGCAGTAACATACAATAGCTATGTGTACACTACCTACCCACAGTTAAAGGTCAACCGGATTTTTTTCTCTTTTTCTGAAATTTCATGTTTCTGCTTGACATTTAAAACCAAATCCTCAATCAACATGTCTCTGGCTGGGTCTCAAGTAGGAGCTGGAGAGTTCGACCTAGCCAAGTTGGAGACATACACAGTCAGCCAGCTGAAACGGTTCTGCAAGGGGATGGGAGTACCTACCCGGGGTGCCTCCAGGAAGGAGGAGTACCAAAAGGCACTGAGGGCGTGGGCAGAAGCCCGTTCACAAGAGGATGCTGAGGTGGAGGTGCTAGAGGATAGCCCCTCAGAAAATTTGCTACCAGCATTGGGGGAAGTTACCCCTGGAATTATGCCCCCTGCTAAACCAGGAAGCCATGTCTCTAGCCATGGCCTGACCACAGAGGCAAGGAGGGAGAAGAGAGAATTTCAATTGCAAATTGCAAGTTTAAACATGGAGGCAGAGGAAATGAAAGTTCAGAGAGAAGCAGAGGAGATCTGAGGTTGACGCTGAGAGAGCCTTGGCTGAAAAGAAACTTCTTCTGGCTCACAAACTGAGTCTCAAAGAGCTGGACTTCAAGTCAAGGCAGTCTGAGTCCAGCAGTGATGGTGGCATCATACATGCAGGTATAACAGAAAAGAGTACACTGTTCCAGAGAAGGCTGTCAATAAGGAGGAAAGAAGTCTCAGTCATATAGTAGGAGTGCCCTCAAGCATCAAAATGCGACGCAAGGCATCATCATTGGGCTAACTCCTCGTCAGACCGGCACTGCAACATCTGACGGGCCATCACACTGATGGTGGTGGCACTAGACCGAAAATTGTGGCGCAGATCCAGTGGAGTCTGCAGTACACGCTGACAAGGAAAGAAAAGGAGAGTGAAGAGTATGTTAAAATTGGCTCTGAATACCCAGTGTGTCAGTTTCATAGCTCAAAGTGAGGGTCAGGCCAAGATTAAAAATAAATAAAGGAGTACATAAGGGGAGTAATGTCCCCTGTGCTCCTAAAAAGGTGGAAAGGTGGAGATGTGCTCTATCCTATCAATAGAAGGTTGTCAGCGTGTACTGCAGACTCCACTGGATCTGCGCCACAATTTTCGGTCTAGTGCCACCGCCATCTGTGTGATTGCCCGTCAGATGTTGCAGTGCCGGTCTGACGAGGAGTTAGCCCAATGATGATGCCTTGCATCGCATTTTGATGCTTGAGGGCACTCCTACTATATGACTGAGACTTTTTTCGTCCTTATTGACAGCCTTCTCTGGAACAGTGTACTCTTTTCTGTTATAGGTTCACGTTTAGGGAGAACGTACACTGGACCATTAACCTCCCAGTCCCTCTTATCTTTTTTCATCATACATGCAGGACCTGCTGGAGAAAGGAAGTTTCGTATGCCCAAAGAAGTAGTGCCAAGTTATGTGGTGGGAGATGACATTGATGAATGGTTTGCTGCATATGAAGTTGCACTAAGGGCCCATGGGGTTTCTGAAGAGCAATGGGGGGCGGGTCTGTAGAAACATGTTCCAGTTGTTGGGAGAGACACACTCCTTATACTAGACCCAAAAGATCAGAACACATACTCACTCATGAAAGCCATTCTGATTGCCAAGTCTGGGCTGACCTCTGAGAAGTACTGTCAGAGGTTCAGGGACACCATAAAGCTTTCCATACAAACTTGGGTAGACTGTTTGGATTTCTCTAGTAAGACAGTGAACGGACGGGTGCAGGGCAGTTAAGTGAATGATTATGTGGAGTTGTATAATTTGATCATGAGAGAGCAGATGCTCAGTGTTTGCTTTACAGAATTGTGCCACCATTTGATTGACAGTAAGCTGACTGATCCCAGGAAGCTTTCTGAGGAGGCAGACCTCTGGGCCAGCACCAGAGTGTCCAAAAGGTATCTGGGGGGGGACTACAACAAAGGTGGTCAGGCTTGCCATCAGAAGAAAGAGGTGGAAGAAAAACTTACAAATAAGGAGTCCCCAAATGTCCCCCAAAATAATTCCAAGGGGGGTGGTGGTAACCAGTCAGCCTGATTTTGAAAAGAAGCCAGGGTTCTTTGACAAGAAGAAAGGGAAGTTTTTACCCAAATGCCCTAAATGCTTAGAGTGCACCAAGTTTGGTCACTACATGGGTGACTCCAAGTGTCCCGTGCGGGCACAGCACCCCACTGGAGGGCAGAAACCTGGGTTGGCTAGTATAGCGCTTGGGGAGGAGGTAGTCCCAGATAGTTGTGGGAAACAGATAGAGGTTGCCCTAGTGTCCCTGAGAGATGAGGAATTGGTGTCAAATATCCCACATGCCTGCAAATATTTCCAAGTATAGGAAGTGGGCCACCATTAATGGGCAAAGGGTGGAGGCTCTGCGTGACACAGGAGCCAGCATGACCACTGTCAGGGGTCAGCTGGTGTCAGCAGAGCAGGTCATCCCCAATACATTCCACCAGGTCATAGTCGCTCACAATCGTGAGAATCACCTACCGGTGACTCTTGTTCCCTTTGATTGGGGGGGGGGTTTCTGGTAGCCTATAAGTAGCTGTGAGTTCTGCCATGCCTGTAGATTATCTGTTAGGCAGCGACCTTGAGCATACTGCCTGGAAAAAGGTGGAGCTCAGGTCTCACCTGGAGATGTTAGGTTTGCATGAGTGGGTCTGCATGACCACACGGTCCATGGCTGCCTGGGAAGCAAGTCAAGGGCGTCTGCACCCTGGAACAATGGCCCAGACAGCTGCAAAAAAGAGGGGCAAGGGGCGTGAGAAACCAGCCCCAGAAGTTCCTGCAGTGGTTGAAGGGGTCCCAGAGAAGGAGGCCTTTGAGTCAACTGGGGAGGACATTGTCCCCCTGGGTAACCTGCCTGAGCTAACTGGCTGGCAAGGTGAGTGTGGGCCAACCAGGAAGGAGGTCCCGTGCTTGCTATGCAACCAGATTCAAGCTAGCCTGGCTGATGAAGGGTGATACATGGGGAACAGGGTCAAGACTGATTTGCATATGGCTGGGTCCAAACTGAAATGGCATGGCAAGCAACAAAAAAAACTGATGGATTAAACCCTGATCTGTGACTGGGGGTAAATGTTAGATTTGCTCTGCATTTCGTCCATCATCTGTCATTTTTGCACTAGTGGGCCTGCAGCACTGATTGTGCCATCCACTTAAGTAGCCCCTCAACCTTGTCTCAGGCCTGCCATTGCAAGGCCTGTGTGTGCAGTTTCACTGCCAATTCGACTTGGCATTGAAAAGTACTTGCCAAGCCGAAAACTCCCCTTTTTCTACATATAAGACACCCCTAAGGTATGCCCTAGGTGATCCCTGGGGCAGGGTGCTGTGTAGGCAAAAGGCAGGACATTTACCTATGTAGTTTACATGTCCTGGTAGTGTAAAACTCCTAAATTTGTTTTTGCACTGCTGTGAGGCCTGCTTCCTTCATAAGCTGTCCTCATACATTGTTTGAGTGGTAGCTGCTGATCTGAAAGGAGTTGGAAGGTCATATTTAGTATGGCCAGAATGGTGATATAAACTCCTGCTGACTGGTGAAGTTGGATTTAATATTACTATTTTAGAAATGCCACTTTTAAAAAGTGAGCATTTCTCTGCACTTAAATCTTTCTGTGCCTTACATTCCACATCTGGCTGGGTTTAGTTGACAGCCACTTGTGCATTCACTCAGACAAACCCCAAAAACAGGGTACTCAGCCTCACTTGCATACATCTGCATTTTGAATGGGTCTTCCTGGGCTGGGAGGGTGGAGGGCCTGCTCTCACGCAAAGGACTGCCACACCCCCTACTGGGAACCGGGCAGACAGGATGCTGGCGGCGGTGCAGGTGGCGGTGCTGGATGCGGTGCAGGTGGCGGTGCTAGCAGTGGTGGTGGTAGCCTCCAGGCCTTCACCTGCAGCCTCAGACAGCTGAAGTGCCATGGCTGGTGTTGTGTGCCCCTTCCTGCCCCTGGCAGATGGTGGTGCCTCCTTGCTTCTGCCAGCTGGTGTTTTTTTCTTGCTGACTGGTGGTGCCTCCTTCCTCTTGCTGGCTGGTGTCCCCTTCTTGTCCTTGGCAAGTGGTGCTGGCACACTGGCTGGGCTGACGGGTGCCTCCTTGGAGCCTCTCACACCTGCAGTAGCTGCAGAAACCACAGTGGCCGTGGACTGGGTGGCTGAGGTGCTGGGCTGGGTTCTGGCCACACTGGCCCGAAATGAAGGATTGGGGGAGGGGTAGGGAATAGGTCAAGGGTGGCAAGGAAAAGCTTCTTAGGGACACTGGGGCAGGAAGAGGGCAAAGGTTTGGGAGTGGAGGAAGAGGGAGTAGTTGTAGGAGGTGTCAGTTTGCTATGTTTGGGTGCAGGTGCATGGGCTGGATGCTAATGTGAGGTGGATGGCTGTTGGGTGTCTGCATGCTTACGTTTGTGTACTTTGGGAGGAGGGGTCAGAGACACGGCGGGAGAGGACACAGGGGACGTGTGCATAGATGTGATGACTGCCAGTTAGGGGAGTGTACTGATAGGCGTGCTGGTGATGGAGGTAGTGGATGAGGATGTAGTGCATGCAGGTGTGAGTGGAGACGCTACTGGGAAGGAGGTGGATGATGAGGAGGACACAGTGGAGGCAGTGGATGTTGGTGTGTCTGCATGTGGATGGTGCTTGTGTGAGTGCTTGTGAGATTAAGTGTGTTGCTTGTGTTTGCCTGAGCCACTTCTGTGTGTTGATTTGGGTGATTGCTCATCTGAAGGTGTGTTTGGGATAGGCTGGGGTTGAGGGGATTGGGACTGAGTAGAGGAAGTTGGAGGGGGAGGCTGGAGACAGGGACAACGGCTGCCATCAGTCCGTTGGCCAGAGCCTGGAATGCTTTCTGTTGGGCTGCCATGCCAGAGTGAATGCCCTCCTGGTATGCATTTGTTTGTTTCAAATGCCCTGCTACACCCTGGATGGCATTCAGTATGGTTGACTGCCCAACAGAGAGGGACCTCAGGAGGTCAATAGCCTCCTCACTGAGGGCAGCAGGGCTGACTGGGGCAGGGACTGAGGTGCCTGGGGTGAAGGAGATGCCCACCCTCCTGGGTGAGCAGGCACGGGAAACTCGCTGAGGGGCTGCTGGGAGGGCGGTGCTGGTACAGGGGTGGCAGCTGTACCTGTAGTTGGGGTGGTCACAGAGGTGTACACCACCGCCAGGAAGCTGCCAACGGAGGACGTGTCGCTGTCGGTAGTGTCCTTTCCTGTGTCCATCGTGGTGCTCCCCTCGCTCACCATCCCACTGGTGCCCTCACCGTCGGTGGATACGGCCTCCAGGCCCATGTGGGATACAGCTCCCTCTGTTGCCGGTGCCTCTGGTCCTCTACCAGATGATGCTAATGCACACAAGGACAGGATGACAAAACAAAAAGTGGGGGAAGAGACAGAGGATACACTTGGTCAATGCCAGCAACAACACTACCGTTGGCGTACACAACTCACGGGGAACAGCCCTATGCACTAGGCCATGCTCTTCCAGTTACAATGCTAGTCACCAGCACATGGGGTACAATGCCTAACGCCATTAGCTGCACACCTGAAATCCACAGGACCCTGCCCAGTAGTAGATGTCCACAAGTGTATCTGAGCTTGCCCATCATTGAACATACCCTGCCATGTTCGCCCTGGCCTAGGGGCACCCACAGACCACATCCCCCACCCAGGTAATACCTTAACGGACACAAAGTCATGATTCAGAATCTGTACTCACCCCCTTGTGGCTGCTGTGATGCCTTCAAGCACCCATCCAACTCTGGATAAGCATCTGGGGGGTCAGGGTATGACGGGCCCCCTTTCCTCGTTGGGGGCCAGCCCCAGCTGGGCCTCCGCTGTCTTCCTTGCCCAGCGGTGCAGGTCCTCCCACTGATGAGCAGTAGGTGCTCCGCCTGTCAAAGACCCCCAGGGTCTGCACCTCCTTGGTGATGGAACACCAAATATAATTTTTCTGATGGGCGCTGACCTGCAGAAAAAATATAGCAGAAAAGGTATTAGTCATACTGTCTGGACTGTTATACTCATTTCCCAAAATATCCCCCATCCCCTTATGCACATACATTGACCACCATACATGCAGCACTCTGCCCAGGACCCCTCAGACCCACCTACACAAGGCTTACACACAGCAATTCATACATTCATGGCCCATGGATCATGCTCACAGTGTACTCACCTGTTTATCTGGAGGACCATAGAGTAAAGAGTACTGGGGTAGGACCCCATCCACCAGTCTCTCCAACTCCTCCGAAGTGAAGGCAGGGGCCCTTTCCCCAGACACTCGAGCCATTGTCGCTTTCAGACACAGGTCACACCGGCACTTGCAGTGTTGGTCCTCTCCTGTTGAAGGTCAGGTAGCAAGTGAGTGCACAGACAGAAAATGGCGGTCATGTCCACGGCGGTGCGTACCTTCACCACCGGCATAAATCGCCATTGGCTCCTGGAACCCATAGGGCCCAATGATAACCAATGTGGTGTTGCACAGCGGTGGTCGACCGCAACGGCGCACACCAGCAGAATTACCTCATTGTCCCTCCTCACAGGTCAGGCAGATGCCATTTCAGGAGGGTACAGGCCATGGCACGTAACTGCGTCACAGCAGACATTGGCACATCAACTGACTTTTGAGTTCACATACTGTTTCTGTGAAGGAAAAAATGCATATTACGGTTGAAAACTGTGTGAATTTGATCTGACCTTCTGCTCACCGTTTTTTACCCTAGAATTCAACCACTGAGGATAAATAGGAGATGGAGACATCTCCCCGTGTACAGACCCCTGGTGGACCTTGCAACAATGGAGGACAGGCACATTATCCTGACCTACTGACTTCATTTGGCCACAATCCAAGAAATGTGTGCCCAATTGGAGCCAGACCTGATCTCAGCTATCCGCCACCCCACAAGTATCCCCCGTCTAGTGCAGGTCTTGTCAGCGCTCCATTTCCTGGCAAGTGGTTTCTTCCAAATGACAGTGGCCACGGCATCAGGGATGTCACAGACTATGTTCTCAAATGTGCTGACCAGAGTGCTATCTGCCCTGCTGAAACACATGCGCAGCTACATCGTATTCCCACAGGTGGAGGATTTGGCCACAGTAAAGGCTGACTTCTATGCACTGGGGCATATCCCCAACATCATTGGTGCCATTGATGGTACACATATTGCATTTGTTTAGAAATAGAAAAAGCTTTCACTCTCTTAACGTGCAGATGGTGTTTGACGGGCCAGTACATTTCCCATGTCAATGCAAAGTATCCTGGCCATGTGCATGACGCCTTTGTCTTGAGGAGTAGCAGCATCCCATATGTGATGTCTCAACTCCAGGGGCACCGGGTGTGGCTAATAGGTGAGCCCATGGTCCCCACCCAGTTGATGTAGGTATGTGGGTGTGGGTATGGCCCTAAGGGTGAGTGTGTGGCCAACAGGTATCCCTCGATTTTGCAGGTGACTCTGGTTACCCCATCCTCTCATGGCTACTGACCCCAGTGAGGAATGCCAGGACAAGGGCAGAGGAACATTACAATGAGGCACATGGGCGAACAAGGAGGATCATTGAGCGCATCTTTGGCCTCCTGAAGGCCAGATTCTGGTGCCTCCATCTGACGGGTGGATCCTTGTACTACTCACCCAAGAAGATGTGCCAGATCATCGTTGCATGTTGCATGTTGCACAACCTGGCCTTAAGACGTCAGGTGCCTTTTCTGCAGGAGGATGAGCCTGGGGATGGTCGTATGGCAGCAGTGGAGCCTGTGGACAGTGACGAAAAGGAGGCAGAGGAAGAAGATGTGGACAACAGAACCACACTAATTCAACAGTACTTCCAGTGACACACATGTAAGACACTGTAACTTCCACTTCCATTGCAGTTTTGTGTTGGACATTGAACATGTCAGCCTGATTTCCCTATTTCTATGGCCACTTACTATGTCCTTTGGCATCTCTATTTTCAGATCTCTGTGTCCCACTCAGGCTCCTGGTGTGTTTACTGTTGACCACTACAGGTCATACCTATGTAAATAGTACAGTACATTTGAATTGCAATGTTTACAGTTTGTGTAACTAATACATTTGTGAAACAATTGAAAGACTCCATATTCGATTTTGTTCCAAGGGTGTTTATTTAGGTGCTAATGAGTGGAGGGGGCATTGCAATGGGCTGGGTTGATGACGGAGGAAAGTCCAGGGTAGAGTCCAGTCTATTTTTATCACAGGTGCACTGTCCAAGGGGGCATAGGATGGGAAGCAATGGCAGTTGAAGGTGGACAGGGTGACAGAATGGGACACAAGGGTGACAATCAGGAGAGTCTCATTTCCTGGCGGGGGTCTTGGCAATGTCCTCTGGCTTCTGCCTGGATCGCAGGGACTGTTTGCATGGTGGTTCTCCTTCTGCAGGGGGTCGGTGCTGGTGGCGTGTTGTTCCTGTGGCGGGGCCTCCTGTCCACTAGCGTCGGCGGAGGTGGAGGGCTGTTTTTCGGTTTGGCTCGTGTCAGGGGCCCGTTGGTGTACCACTGCCTCCCTCATGGAGTTGGCCATGTCTGCCAGTACCCCTGCAATGGTGACCAGGGTGGTGTGGATGTCCCTTGGGTCCTCCCTGATCCCCAGGTACTGTCCCTCCTGCATCCGCTGGGTCTCCTGCAACTTGGCCAGAATCTGGCCCATGGTCTCCTGGGAATGGTGGTATACTCCCAGGATGTTGGTTAGTGCCTCGTAGAGAGTGGGTTCCCTGGGCATGTCCTCCCCTTGTCTCACAGCAGTCCACCCAGCTTCCCTGTTGTCCTGTGCCTCTGTCCCCTGAACTGTGTGCCCACTGCCACTGACCCCAGGTCCCTGATCGTCCTGTGTTTGTGGAGTTGCATGGGGTCCCTGTAGTGGTGGACACACTGCTGATTAACTTGTCCTGGGGACAGAGGGATGGGCCCGCTGGGTGGGTGCTGTGCTGGTGTTTCCTGAGGGGGGAGGCTCTGTCGTGGTTTGGGACTGTGGCTGGGTCACCGACTGTCCAGAGGACCCTGATGGGCCAGTTTGGTCATCGTGATCCAGGCGTGCAGAGCTGCTGTCATCACTGTGGGCCTCTTCTGGGGGGGGGTGCTGGATGTGGCTGGCACCTCTTCTCCGGTGACGTTGAGTGGGGGTCCTGTGGGGATGTAAATGCAGTATTATTGTTTCTGCATGTGCCATCTTGTGCATGGATATGTTTTCCTCTATGGTTGTTGTAGGAAGTTGGCTCTGTATTTACTATCTCAAAGTAAGAGATAGTGTGCACAGAGTCCAAGGGTTCCCCTTAGAGGAAAGATAGTGGCAAAATTAGATAATTCTAAAGCTCTTTTTTGTGGTAGTGTGGTCGAGCAGTAGGCTTATCAAAGGGTACTGTTAAGCATTTGCTGTACACACACAGGCAATAAATGAGGAACACACATTCAAAGACTTAACTCCAGGCTAATAGCTTTTATATAGAAAAATATATTTTCTTAATTTATTTTTAGAACCACAAGTTCAAGATTTGAAGTAAATACATAAAATACAAGGTACTCCACACAGGTAAGTTAGGAACTTTGAATTAGAGCAATAGCATATACAGTTTCTGTTAAAATGGCAATAAGCTATTTATTTTAAAAGTGGACACAATGCAAAAATCAAAGGTTCCTGGGGGAGGTAAGTATTGGTTAGATTGTGAGGTAAGTAAGACACTTACAAGTCTCAGTTCCTGGGCACAGGCAGCCCACCGTTGAGGGTTCAAGGCAACCCCAAAGTTACCACACCAGCAGCCCAGGGCCGGTCAGGAGCAGAGGTCAAAGAGGTGCCCGAAACACATAGGCGTCTATGGAGAACAGGGGTACTCTGGATCCAGTCTGCCAGTAGGTAAGTACCAGTGTCCTCGGGGGGCAGACCAGGGGGGTTTTGTAGAGCACTGGGGGGGACACAAGTAAGCACACAAACACACCCTCAGCGGCACAGGGGCAGCCGGGTGCAGTGTGCTAAGCAGGCGCCGGGTTTTGTATAGGAAACAATGGAGGGGCCCAGGGGTCACTCTAGCGGTGCAGGCAGGCACGGGGGCTTCTCGGGCCAGCCACCACCTGGGCTAGGCAGAGGGTCGCCTGAGGGTCACTCTTGCACTGAGGTTCGGTTTCTTCTGGTCTTGGGGGCTGCGGGTGCCTTGTTACAGTCGCAGTCAGGGGGAGCCTCTGGATTCTCTCTGCAGGCGTCGCCGTGGGGGCCCAGTGGGGGTGTCTCGGGCTACTCATGGGGTCGCAGTCGCGGGGGAGTCCTCCCTGTGGTGTTGGTTCTCTGGATCTCGAGCCGGGGGCGGCGGGTGCAGAGTGTGAAGTCTCACGCTTCCGGCGGGAAGAGTGAGGTCTTTGAAGTTGTAGAAAAGTTGCAAGTTTGCTGCTGGTTGTTGAGCAAAGCCACTGCTCACAGTAGTTTCTTGGTCCTGGAGTTCAGGGCAGTCCTCCGAGGCTTCAGAGGTCACTGGTCCCTGTTGGATGCGTCACTGGTTGCAGGTTTTTTAGTCAGGAGACAGGCCCGCAGGGCTGGGGCCAAAGCAGTTGTTGGTGTCCGTCGTCTCTGCAGATTTGTAGGTCAGTAGTCCTTCTTTTTAGTTCAGGTTGCAGGAATTTCATTTCCTGGGTTCTGGGGTGCCCCTATATACTAAATGTAGGGGTGTTTTTAGGTCTGGGATGTGATTAGCCAATGGCTACTGTCCTGGAGGGTGGCAATACCCTCTTTGTGCCTCCTCCCTGAGGGGAGAGGGCCACATCCCTATTCCTATTGGGGGAATCCTCCAAAACTAAGATGGAGGATTTCTAAAGGCAGGGGTCACCTCAGCTCAGGGCAGCTTAGGGGCGGTCCTGACTGGTGGGTAACTCCTCCTTGTTTTCCTAATTATCTCTTCTAGCCTTGCTGCCAAAAGTGGGGGCAGTGGCTGGAGGGGCGGGCATCTCCACTAGCTGATATGTCCTGTGGTGCTGTAACAAAGGGGGGGAGCCTTTGAGGCTCACCGCCAGGTGTTTCAGTTCCTGCAGGGGGAGGTGTGAACCACCTCCACCCAGTACAGGCTTTGTTCCTGGCAACAGAGTGACAAAGGCACTCTCCCCATGTGGCCAGCAACTCGTCTGGTTGTGGCAGGCTGGCAGAAACTGGTCAGCCCCACACTAGAAGTCGGATTGGTATTTAGGGAGCATCTATAAGATGCCCTCTGGGTGCATGTTACAATAATTTCTACACTGGCATCAGTGTGCATTTATTGTGCTGAGACGTTTGATACCAAACTTCCCAGATTTCAGTGTAGCTATTATGGAACTGCGGAGTTCATGTTTGACAAACTCCCAGACCATATACTCTTATGGCTACCCTGCACTTACAAGGTCTAAGGTTTTGCTTAGACACTGTAGGGACATAGTGCTCATGCACATATACCTCACCTGTGGTAAAGTGAACCCTGCCTTAGGGCTGTAAGGCCTGCTAGAGGGGTGACTTACCTAGGCCACAAGCAGTGTGAGTTTGGCATGGCACTCTGAGGGGAGTGCCATGTCGACTTAGTCATTTTCTCCCCACCAGCCCACACAAGCTGTGAGGCAGTGTGCATGTGCTCAGTGAGGGGTCCCTAGGGTGGCATAAGACATGCTGCAGCCCTTAGAGATCTCCCCTGGCATCAGGGCCCTTGGTACCAGGGGTACCAGTTACAAGGGACTTATCTGAGTGGCAGGGCTGTGCCAATTGTGGAAGCAAAGGTACAGTTTAGGGAAAGAACACTGGTGCTGGGGCCAGGTTAGCAGTGTCCCAGCACACTTTCAGTCATAACTTGTTATCAGCAAAGGCAAAAAAACAGGGGGTAACCATGCCAAGGAGGCATTTCCTTACAGTTGTTATTAGCAAGGCACCTTTGGGTTGTGTGAGCTGTGATTGGTTTGGCTACGTGATTGTCACTAGTGTGCATGCTGTGGTGATGGATGTCCATGCAGGTCTGTGATGGGGGTCCATGCATCGGTGTTCCATTCAGGGCTTGGTATTGGGATGAGTGAGATGTGATGGTGGGGTATATGTGAGGTTGTGGAGTGATGGGGTGAGGGTAGGGATAGGCGTTTGTGATGGCATGCAGGTGGGGAATGATAGTAATGGAGAGTTGAATTACCAGAGTTCAGTCATCATGCTACTCCTGCCATGCTCTCAGGATGCATGATCCCCAAGACGTGCTCCTCCCATGTTGTTAGTTGTAGGGGAGGAGGTGGGGGTCTACCACCAGTCCTCTGGACAGCTATCTGGTGTCTTGCAACCATGGAATGCACCTTCCCCCGTAGGTCGTTCCACCTCTTCCTAATGTCATCCCTTGCTCTGGAGTGCTGTCCCACGGTGTTGACCCTGTCCACGACTCTCCGCCATAGCTCCATCTTCCTAGCAATGGATGTCTGAGGCACCTGTGATCCGAATAGTTGTGGCTCTACCCAGATGATTTCCTCCACCATGATCCTTAGCTCCTCCTCTTAGAACCTGGGGTGTCTTTGTGGTGCCATGGGTGTAGTGTGAGTGGTATATGTGAGGGTGTGTGGGGTGATGTGTTGGGGTGTGTGCTGTGAGATGGGGGATGGTCTGTGGGTGATGGTGTTTTGTGGCTCAAATTCAATGGGTGCTTGTGGCTTGTCTCTCTCTCACTTGCCAAAATCTTTAGGTCGTAAAGGGTTGTGGGTAGTGTGTGTGTTTTATATTGGTGTGGGTGTGTGGGTGTGGTGTGTGTATAAGTGTCAGGTGAGTGTATTTTGTATTGTTTAATGTGTTGTTGTTTTGTTAGTGTGTGTGTATTTTGAGCGCGGCGGTGTGTACTGCCAATGGTTTACCGCGGTTGAATAACTGGCGTGGTGATTCGTGGGTCATGATGCTGTGGGCATATTTCTGTTGGCGTAACGGTGTGGGTTTTGGTACCACCAGTTTATCACTGACCTTTGGTGCATGGCCACTGCACATACCCACACACACCCCTAAACCATTATCACAGAAGGTCCCACACATGAATGCAAGCACTGGGGTACAGGGTCACCAACCCATTGCACACCATGGTACCTACAGATGCAATAATCATGCCTTTACTTCCCTGCAGGACTCCTACCCAACGTCACCGGACAGGAGGGTCCAGACATGTCCACTCCACCCACAGAAGAGGCCCACAGTGATGACAGCAGCTCTGTCCAACTGGATCTAGATTACCAGCCTGGCCTATCTGGGACCTCGGGACAGTCGGTTCCCCTCACACAGTCACAGGCCACTACAGAGCTCCCCCCCTCTGGAAACACCAGCACAACACCCACCCAGCGGGCCCATACCTCTGTCCCCAGGACACATCAAGCAGCAGTGTATCCACCACTACAGGGAACCCAGGCTAACCCACCACCCCAACAACACTAGGGACCTGGGGGCAGTGGTAGTGGGCACACGGTTCAGGGGACAGAGGCCCAGGAACAAGGGGGAACTGGGAGGGCTACTGTGCAACGGGGGAGGACAGGACCAGGGAACCCACTCTCCACAAGGCCCTCTCCAACATCATGGGAGCCTACCACCATTCCCAGGAGATGATGGCAATGGTACTGGTCAAGTTTCAGGAGACCCAGTGGCTGCAGGAAGAACAGTATGTGGGGTTCAGGGAGGAACTCAAATCCATCAATACCACCCTGGGCACCATTGTAGGGGTGCTGAAGGAACTCATCAACACCAGGAGGGACACTGTGGCACAACAAGGGGCCCCTGACACTAGCCTGGACGATGAACTGCCCACCACCTCCGCCGGCGCTAGTGGACAGGAGGCACCTCCACAGGACCACGACACCAGCACCCCACCCCCTGCAGATGGGGAACCACCCCGCAAACGGTCCTTGAGATCCAGGACAAAGACAGAGAACAATGCCAAGACCCCCGCCAAGAAATGATACCACCCTGATTGTCATCCTTTTGTCCCACTTTGACACCCTGTCCATCCTTAAATTGCCCTAGCTCCACTTCCTATGCCCCATTGGACAATGCACCTGTGAGACTAAGAGACTGGACTCTGCCATGGACATTGCTCCACCATCACCCCTGGGCAATTTACAACCCCCTCCACTATTTTGCACTTAAATAAACAACCTTAAATCACAAAACAATCTGGAGTCAGTCTGTACTTTCGAAAATGTGAATTAGCAATAACTGTGGAAAAATGCTATATCCAATGTATTGTCAACATACCTATGTCACACAGCTCTAGTCCATGCGGAAACAAAGCAGATGTCACACAGTGGGACCCACATCTGTGAAATTGAAAGGGCAAGTGACAAATCAGAGTCCATACACTGGGTGAAAGTGACAGACAGATGAGAGGTAGAATAATATATCAGATGTAGCAGCACGTGTTGTCTTCTTACCTGTGTTTCACTGGAAGTATTGCTGAATCACCGTGTTCCTGTTGTCTATGTCCTCTTCTTCTGCTTCCTCGTCTTCACTGTCCACAGGCTCCACAGCTGCCACAACACCTCGATCTGGACCATCCTCCTGCAGAAAAGGCACCTGTCGTCGCAAAGCCAAGTTGTGAAGCGTACAGCAGGCCACGATGATCTGGCACACCTTCTTTGGTGAGTAGAATAGGGAACCACCTGTCATATGGAGGCACCTGAACTTGGCCTTCAGAAGGCCGAAGGTCCATTCTAAAATCCTCCTAGTTCGCCCATGTGCCTCATTGTAGCGTTCCTCTGCCCTTGTCCTGCGATTCCTCACTGGGGTCAGTAGCCATGACAGGTTGGGGTAACCAGAGTCACCTGCACATGTAGAGGGACAACTGTTGGAACACTGTTAGACCGGACAGCCTTAGGGTGGTCACCCCTAACTTTTTGCCTGCCTCCCTCCACTTTTTGGACACTTTTTTTGCTGGCTTTTAGACTCTGCGCACTTTACCACTGCTAACCAGTGCTAAAGTGCATATGCTCTCTCCCTTAAAACATGGTAACCTTGAATCATACCTGATTGGACTATTTAGTATACTTATAAATCCCTAGTAATGTGCACTCTATGTGCCTAGGGCCTGTAGATTAAATGCTGCTAGTGGGCCTGCAGCACTGGTTGTGCCACCCACTTAAGAAGCCCCTTCTCCTTGTCTCAGGCCTGCCATTGCCAGGCCTGTGTGTGCAGTTTCACTGTCACCTCGACTTGGCATTTAAAAGTACTTGCCAAGCCTAAACCTCCTCTTTCCCCACATATAAGTCACCTCTAATGTGTGCCCTAGGTAACCCCTAGAGCAGGGTGCTGTGTGGGTGAAAGGCAGGACATGTAACTGTGTAGTTTACATGTCCTGGTAGTGTAAAACTCCTAAATTCGTTTTTGCAATACTGTGAGGCCTGCTCCCTTCATAGGCTAACATTGGGGCTGCCCTCATACAGTATTGAAATGGTAGCTGCTGATCTGAAAGGAGTAGGAAGGTCATATTTAGTATGGCCAGAATGGTAATATAAAATCCTGCTGACTTGTGAAGTTGGATTTAATATTACTATTCTAGAAATGCCACTTTTAGAAAGTGGGCATTTCTTTGCACTTAAATCTTTCTGTGCCTTACAATCCACGTCTGGCTGGGCTTAGTTGGCAGCTCCTTGTGCATTCACTCAGACACACCCCAAACACAGGGTACTCAGCCTCACTTGCATACATCTGCATTTTGAATGGGTCTTCCTGGGCTGGGAGGGTGGAGGGCCTGCTCTCACACAAAGGACTGCCACACCCCCTACTGGGACCCTGGCAGACAGGATTGAACTGAAAGGGGACCTGGTGCACTTCTTAGCCACTCTTTGAAGTCTCCCCCACTTCAAGGGCACATTTAGGTATAAAACAGGGCCTCTGCCCTACCTTATCAGACACTTGCTGGAGAAGAAACCTGAACCAGAACCTGAATCCTGCCAAGAAGAACTGCCTGGCTGCCTAAAGGACTCACCTGACTGCTTTCTACAAAGGACTGCTGCCTTGCTGTTGCCCTGCTGCCTTGCTGAACTCTTGTCTGGCTGTAAAAGTGCTCTCCAAGGGCTTGGATAGAGCTTGCCTCCTGTTCCCTGAAGTCTCAGGACCAAAAAGACTTCTCTTTTTCGTTTGGACGCTTCGTGCGCCGAAATTTTCGCCGCACAGCTGGTTCCGTGGTGAGAAAAATGCCGCACACCGACGCTGATCGACGCGACGCCTTCGGGACGAACTGAACTTCAACGCACGGCCTCGCAAGGACAACGCCGCCCGATCTCCAGAGGAGAAATCGACGCAACGCCTGCCGTGAGAGCGAAACTTCGACGCGCAGCCCCGCAGAACGACGCACAGCCGGAAAACAAGCAGGAGAATCCACGCACAGACCCGGGACATCTGTTAATCCCCGCGATCCTCAGAAAGAGACTGTCTGCGCGCCAGAAAGGACGCACGACTTCCCCGCGTGAAAAATAACGACGCAAGTCCGTGTGTGCTGGGGAGAAATCGACACACACACCATTTTTCCACGTATCTCTTCTTCTGTGGCCCTCTGAGGAGATTTTCCACTCCAAACCAGGTACTTTGTGCTTGAAAGAGACTTTGGGGGTGATTCTAACCCTGGCGGTCGGTGATAAAGCGGCGGCCAACCCGCCAACAGGCTGGCAGTCCACAAAATGGAATTCTGACCCTGGCGGGAACCGCCAAAACAGACCGCCACATTAACACTCCGCCCGCCACGGCGGTACAGACAAACAGCGCGGCGGTCACCGCCAACAGGCAGGCGGCAGACAATTTACCGCCCACAGTATCATAACTCACCAATCCGCCACCTTTTCCGGGGCGGGAGCACCGCCGATAAAAACACGGCGGAAACAGACTACGAACGGGAAAACGCGCACCTCTACGCACTCCACGAGGAAGGAGGACAGCATGGAACCAGAATTAAACATCCTACCTGCTCTCGTCTACCTGCTCATCTACCACGAGTACGAACTCCGGCGCAGACGACAACGGTGAGTACTGCACCTACGACACACGGGAGGGGGGAGGAGGAAAGCTTACGGGCACACACATACGCGATACACTCCCACCCACCCAATATGTACACACCAATGCAGAGCAACAAGTCACAGTGACACCACCCAAACCCCCCTGAAAAATGCAAAGACATAATTAAATTGTGAATAAACATTTATGTACAAAATAGCCTCTGAAAAGTATTGGTCAACTTGCCAAAAAATCAACATCAAAATAATTCTATATACAGTGCAATGGATAACCGAGGCAATTAGTCCTGCACACAAAAAGAAAATCGAAGTGTCCGTGGGCCAAAGTGTAACAACACAAGGGCAAAGCCCACACAGGAGACCTGAGTCCTTTGGAGAGAACACTGCAGGGGCATCTGATGAAAAAACTACAGGCACCTCAGGGGGAAGGGAAGGGGGGGCACCTCAGCCAGATGAATCCACGACGCCAGATCCACGAGGGGCCTCCATGGCCACTGTTCAATCCTGGGGAGTGCAAAGCCACAGTCTCTCAAGTCTATACAGTGGGTGGGTTGCCCACTGTCCCATCCTGGGGAGTGCAAAGCCACAGTCTCTCAAGTCTATACAGTGGGTGGTTTGCCCACTGTTCCATCCTGGGGAGTGCAAAGCCACAGTCTCTCAAGTCTATACAGTGGGTGGTTTGCCCACTGTACCATCCTGGGGAGTGCAAAGCCGCAGTCTCTCAAGTCTATACAGTGGGTGGGTTGCCCACTGTTCCATCCTGGGGAGTGCAAAGCCGCAGTCTCTCAAGTCTATACAGTGGGTGGGTTGCCCACTGTTCCATCCTGGGGAGTGCAAAGCCGCAGTCTCTCAAGTCTATACAGTGGGTGGGTTGCCCACTGTACCATCCTGGGGAGTGCAAAGCCGCAGTCTCTCAAGTCTATACAGTGGGTGGGTTGCCCACTGTTCCATCCTGGGGAGTGCAAAGCCGCAGTCTCTCAAGTCTATACAGTGGGTGGGTTGCCCACTGTACCATCCTGGGGAGTGCAAAGCCACAGTCCATCAGGTGGATTACAGTCTCCACTGGTCAAGGAGGAGGCATGGTGGGCACAGTGAACCGTTAACAGTGCATGCAGGAAGGGCCCAGCGGAGCGGTGTTTGACAGGAAGGGCCCAGCGGAGCGGTGCCTGAGACGGCGGGGCCCAGCGGAGCGGTGCTTGACAGGAAGGGCCCAGAGGAGCGGTGATTGAGACGGCGGGGCCCAGCGGAGCGGTGCTTGACAGGAAGGGCCCAGCGGAGCGGTGCTTGACAGGAAGGGCCCTGTTCAGCGGTGCCTGAGACGGCGGGGCCCAGCGGAGCGGTGCTTGACAGGAAGGGCCCAGCGGAGCGGTGCCTGAGACGGCGGGGCCCAGCGGAGCGGTGCTTGACAGAAAGGGCCCAGCAGAGCGGTGCTTGACAGGAAGGGCCCAGCGGAGCGGTGCTTGACAGGAAGGGCCCAGCGGATCGGTGCTTGACAGGAAGGGCCCAGCGGAGCGGTGCTTGACAGGAAGGGCCCAGCGGAGTGGTGCTTGACAGGAAGGGCCCAGCGGAGCGGTGCTTGACAGGAAGGGCCCAGCGGAGTGGTGCTTGAGACGGCGGGGCCCAGTTCAGCGGTGCTCTTCTGCACGGCGGGGCCCAGTTCAGAGGTGCCTATCTTCACGGCGGGGCCCATTTCAGTGGTGCTCTTCTGCACGGCGGGGCCCAGTTCAGCGGTGCCTATCTTCACGGCGGGGCCCATTTCAGCGGTGGTCTTCTGCACGGCGGGGCCCAGTTCAGCGGTGCCTATCTTCACGGCGGGGCCCATTTCAGCGGTGCTCTTCTGCACGGGGGGGCCCAGTTCAGCGGTGCCTATCTTCACGGCAGGGCCCATTTCAGCGGTGCTCTTCTGCACAGCGGGGCCCAGTTCAGCGGTGCCTATCTTCACGGCGGGGCCCAGTTCAGCGGAGCCTATCTTCACGGCGGGGCCCATTTCAGCGGTGCTCTTCTGCACAGCGGGGCCCAGTTCAACGGTGCCTATCTTCACGGCGGGGCCCATTTCAGCGGTGCTCTTCTGCACGGCGGGGCCCAGTTCAGCGGTGCCTATCTTCACGGCGGGGCCCAGTTCAGCGGTGCCTATCTTCACGGCGGGGCCCATTTCAGCGGTGCTCTTCTGCACGGCGGGGCCCAGTTCAGCGGTGCTCTTCTGCACGGCGGGCCCAGTTCAGTGGTGCCTATCTTCACGGCGGTGCCCAGTTCAGCGGTGCCTATCTTCACGGCGGGGCCCATTTCAGCGGTGCTCTTCTGCACGGCGGGGCCCAGTTCAGCGGTGCCTATCTTCACGGCGGGGCCCATTTCAGCGGTGCTCTTCTGCACGGCGGGGCCCAGTTCAGCGGTGCCTATCTTCACGGCGGGGCCCAGTTCAGCGGTGCCTATCTTCACGGCGGGGCCCATTTCAGCGGTGTTCTTCTGCACGGCGGGCCCAGTTCAGCGGTGCCTATCTTCACGGTGGGGCCCATTTCAGCGGTGCTCTTCTGCACGGCGGGGCCCAGTTCAGCGGTGCCTATCTTCACGGCGGGGCCCATTTCAGCGGTGCTCTTCTGCACGGCGGGGCCCAGTTCAGCGGTGCCTAACTTCACGGCGGGGCCCAGTTCAGCGGTGCTCTTCTGCACGGCGGGGCCCTCTTCAGCGGTGCTCGTCCAGTAAGTCAAGGGAGCCAGACCTGGCCTGGACTCCCTGCTCAGTCGCCCTCCGACCGTGCTGTTGCTGGACCCTTCGGTGACGGAGTCCTGGGCCCTTTGGTGTCCTCCCTAACACCCGGGATGGGGCTTGGGGGCCCTCCTGCTCTGCGCTCCTGCTGGCTGACTTCTCCACCCTGCTGCCCTTTCGCTCCTTAGATGGGGCTCTCGGGCCCTTGTCTCCCCTAGATGTTGTGGCTGGTGAAGTGGGCGAACTTTGCTCCTTGGGGGCAGCCGTGTCAGTCCTCTCACGGCGGCCCTTTAGTTTCCTGGTCCTCTTGCCTGGGGGGGGGCTGGCTGTCCCCTGGCTGCTGATTGAAGTGTCACTGCTGGCAAAGGGTGGACTCCAGAACCCATGCATCACAGTGACACTCGAAGCTGGGCTGGTGGTGGCTGAGGTGCTCTTGGGACTCTTTGCAGATGGAGGGGGTGGGTCAGTGGAGGGAAAGAGGTTAAGATTAGCGAGGAAAAGTTTTTTAGGACCAAGGTAAAGGGTAGGAGAAGTGGTGATGGGAGTGGAGGAAGAGGATGTGGTTGTAGGAGAGTCAGGTGTGCTGTCTTTGGGTGCAGGTGCTTGTGCTGGAGGCTGTTGTGAAGTGGATGGCTGTTGGGTGGGTGTCTGCCTGCGTTTGTGTGTCTTGGAAGAGGGGGTGACAGACACAGTGGGAGAGGACACAGGGGACGTGTAAATGGTAGTGGGGGTGGTGACTGCACGTGTGCGGACTGTACTGGAGGGTGTGCTGGTGATGGAAGCACTGGCTGATGGTGGTGTGCATGCAGGTGTGAGTGTAGATGTCACAGGAAGGGAGGAGGGAGACGAGGAAGAGGGGGACACAGAGGTGGTAGTGACTGTTGGAATGTCTGCATCTGGGTGTTGCTTGCGTGAATGCTTGTGGGTTCTGTGGTGCTTGTGTCTGGATGAGCTGCCCTTGGGTGTTGAGGTGTGGGCAGGCTGGTCTGATGGTGTGGATGGGATAGGCTGAGGAACAGGAGACAGAGACAGGGTGGAGGCAGTCAGAAGAGGGAGGCTGGAAGCAGGGACAATGGCTGCCGTCAGTGCTGAGGCCAGAGCATTGAACGATCGTTGATGGGCAACCTGACCCGAATGAATGCCCTCCAGGTAGGCATTGCTCCGATGCACCTCCCTTTCTACCCCCTGGATGGCATTCAAAAGGGTAGTCTGCCCAACAATGATGGTCCTCAGGAGGTCAATGGCCTCCTCACTGAGGGCAGCAGGGGTAACAGGGGCAGGGGCTGAGGTGCCTGGGGCGAAGGAGACGCCCGCCTTCCTGGGCGAGCGGGCACGGAGCGAAGGCTGAGGGGCTGCTGGGAGGGCGGAGCTGGTGCGCGGGGTGGCGGCTGTACCTGTAGAGGCGGGGGGCACGGATGTTGCCGCCACCGCTAAGGAGCTCCCATCCGAGGACGTGTCGGTGTCGCTGGTGTCACCACCGGTCCCCGTTGTGGTGCTCCCCTCGCCCTCCGTATCACTGGTGCCCTCAGTGTCTGTTCCTGGGCCCACCGGGGCCTTGTGACTTGCAGCTCCCTCGTGCTCCGATGCCAATTCTCCTCCGCCTGATGATGCTAATGCACACATGCACAAAAAGATGAAGAAGAAGGGTGGGGGGAGAAAAACGAAGACCAGGTTGAGTGCATGCAATGTCAACACCGTTGGCGGAGAGGACAGACACAGGAGCCTCATGCACTAAGCCGCGCATTTGGGGTACACTACTCACTACTTCTGACTAGGACAACAGGTCTAGAGACGACAAACGCGCACATGTGTGATGCAGGACCATCGATAGCTGTACTTGTCACCCTACAGAGGTGGGGGCCGGGAGCACAGGGCCATGCCTAAAGGAGAGGACTACACTACAGAAAGCGCCCTGGCCTAATGTCACCCACAACCCTCCTCCCCCACCCAGACGCCTCCACTGAGCATAAAGATAGCAGAATGTGCTGATACTCACCCCCTTGTGTCTGCTGTGATGTCCTCAAGCGCCCATCCAAATCAGGGTAGGCCACCGCCAGGATCCGGGATATCAGGGGGGTCAGGGTACGACTGGCACCCCTCCTAGGTTGGGAGGCCATCCCCAGCAGTGACTCAGCGGTCTTCCTGGTTCCGCGACGGATGTCCTCCCACCTCTTGCGGCAGTGGGTGCCCCGTCTGATGTGGACCCCCAGGGCCCAGACTTCCTTGGCGATGGCACACCAAATGTCCACTTTCTGATGGGCGCTGACCTATTTGACATGTACAGGGTGGGAAGGAAAAATCCATTAATTTTCTGCTTGTTAGATGTGATTGGCCCCCCCTCCCCAACCTTGCCATATGGCACATGCTCTCATCTGTCGTGCGTTGCACTCCTCATTCGCCCCCCACCCCACCAACTTACATCCACCCCACTCCACACAGGCATAGCCCATTCAATGTGCACCCAGTGTACTTACCTGTTGGTCTGGAGGACCGTAGAGTAACGCATACTGGGGGAGGACCCCATCCACAAGTTTCTCCAACTCCTCAGACGTGAAGGCAGGGGCCCTTTCCCCAGTCGCAGCAACCATTGGCACTTCCAGACCGAGGTCACAGCAGCACTTGCAGTATAGCTCCTCTCCTGTGGATGATCAGGTCTCGAGTGATTAAGCAGATAGAAAATGGCGGTCACGCCCGCGGCGGTGCGTACCGCCGCGGTGCGTACCGCGACCCCCGGCGCACCTCCTCATTGGCTCCTGAAACCCATAGGCTTCAATGTTAACCAATGCGGCTTCGTATAGCGGTCTTCGACCGCCTACCGCCACGGTGTGCCACGCCAGCGCATTGACCTCACATCCCATTGTCCCACTTCACAGGTCAGGCAGCCGCCATTTCAAGGGCCCACATGGCATAATTTGTACTGCGTCACACAGGCCTAGGCCTTGCATTGCCACACATACACGCCTTTCAATACATAGATAATCGTGTGCTAGGCATGCTGTGGTTACGTACCTGTGATTTGCTTGACTCTGTGCTCCATGTTGTCCTTCCTAGGCACCGTCCGCTGGGACTTGCGAGGAGAAGGATGAATCCTCGCGTGTACCGACCGCTGGTGGACCTGTCGACAATGGAAGAACGCCATATCATACTACGATACCGACTTGACCGAGCCACTATACATGAACTGTGTGCCCAGCTGGAGCCAGCCCTGATGTCCCCCATCCGCCAACCCACAGGAATTCCCCCTCTAGTGCAGGTTCTGTCAGTCCTCCATTGCTTGGCAAGTGGCTCATTCCAGACAACAGTGGCCATGTCATCTGGAATGTCTCAGCCTATGTTTTCAAACATTTTGTCTAGAGTGTTGTCTGCCCTGACGAAACACATGCGGAGCTACATTGTATTCCCTGAGGAGGTTGATTTGGCCACTGTGAAGGGTTTCTATGCCCTTGGACTTATCCCCAACATCATTGGTGCCATTGATGGGACCCATATGGCTTTAGTCCCCCCAAAAGACGATGAGCAGGTGTACAGAAACAGGAAAAGTTACCATTCTATGAACGTCCAGGTGGTCTGTTTGGCTGACCAGTACATCTCCCATGTGAATGCCAAGTTCCCTGGGTCAGTGCATGACGCGTATGTGATGCGTAATAGCAGCATCCCTTATGTGATGGAACAGCTACAGAGACAACGTGTGTGGCTAATTGGTGACTCTGGTTACCCCAAACTGCCTTGGCTATTGACCCTAGTGAGGAATCCCCGGACCAGGGCAGAGGAACGGTACAATGAGGCCCATGGGCGAACTAGGAGGGTCATAGAAAGAACCTTTGGGCTCCTGAAGGCCAGGTTTAGGTGCCTGCATATGACAGGGGGATCCATGATGTACTCACCAAAGAAGGTGTGCCAGATCATCGTGGCCTGCTGTATGCTTCACAATCTGGCATTGCGACGTCAGGTGCCTTTCCTGCAGGACGATGGTCCAGATGGTGGTGTTGAAGCAGCTGTGGAGCCTGCGGAGAGTGAAGAGGAGGAAGACGAAGAGGACGACACAGACAACCGGGACAGAGTTATCCAACAGTATTTTCAGTAGCACACAGGTAAGAATCACCCACGCCATTTAACATTTCCTGAAAGCCCCCTGCATCTTTACTTTGTGTATTTCCCCCAGTTCTTTTATACTAATGTTTGATTTTTGCTTCCCTTTTCAGTGCTGTATGACCCACTGCGTGACTTCTGCTTGGTTAGCCCATGGACTAATGCTTATTCACATCGGTATGTTGTCATCACAAAAATAACAGAACATTATTGATCAGTAATGTGTTATACATTTGTAAATAATACAGGCTGACTCCTGAATGATTTCTGTGCAATGAGGGTTTTATTTTTAGTGCTAGATATTGGTACATGATATTAAAACAGTGATGGGTGAGGGTGGAGTTATGTCCATGGCAGAGCCCTGTTCTCAGTTTCACAGGGGCATTTTCCATATGCCTGTGGAAGGATGGAGCAGGGGCAGTTCAAGGTTGGACAGGGTGACACTGTGGGACAGTGGGATGACATCCGGGGGTATCTTATGCTGGCGGGGGTGTTGGCATCCTACTCTGTCTTCCTGTGAGATCTCAGGTTCCTCTTGCGGGGTGGTTGTTCTTCGGCAGGAGGTGGGGTTCTGGTGGCCCGTCCTTGTGTGGGGGCCTCCTGACCACTAGCGCCGGCGGAGGTGGTAGGCTGTTCCTGGCTAGTGACAGGGGCCCTTTGTGGTGCCACAGTGTCCCGCAATGTGTTTTCTATCCGGTTGAGGGCCTGGACTACGGTCCCCATGGCGGTAGCGATGTTCCTGAGTTCATTGCTGAACCCCATGTAGCGTTCCTCCTGCTGTGCCTGGATCTCGGTGAACCTGGCCAGTACCGTCGCCATCGTCTCCTGGGAGTGGTGATATGCTCCCATAATGGTGGTGAGGGCCTCTTGGAGAGTCGGTTCCCTGGGCCTGTCCTCCCCCCCTGTCGCACAGCAGCCCTCCCAGTTGCCCTGTTTCCCCGGGCCTCTGTCCCTTGGACGGTGTGCCCACTACCACTGCCCCCAGGTCCCTGTTGTTGTTGGGGTGTTGGGTCAGCCTGGGTGCCCTGTAGTGGCGGACACACCGCTGATTGACGCGTCCTGGAGACAGAGGCATGGGCCCGCTGGGTGGGAGCTGTGCTGGTGTTCCCAGAGGGGGTTGGGTCTGCTGTGGCCTGTGTCTGTGTGTGGGGAACCGACTGTCCAGAGGTCCCCGATGGTCCGGGCTGGTCATCAGGTTCTAGGTCGACAGAGCTGCTGTCCTCGCTGGGGGCCTGTTCTGGGGGTGGGATGGACAAATCTGGACCCTCCGTGGCGGTGTGTTGGCGTTCGGGCCCTGCAGGGGTAAAGGAGTATGGTTATTGCTTCTGTGTGTGCCATGGCGTGCATTTTGAGTGCCCTTGTCCCCCAGTGCTGGCATTCCCTTGTGGGAGGTGTTGTGAGGGTGGTGGGGGGGGGTGTATGGGTATGTGCAATGGTCATGCTTTGGTGGTGGCTGTCTATGGTTTGTGTTGGCATTCAGGGGTTGGTGTGGTTTAGGGTGGGTTGTGCTGGTGAGACATTGGCAGGGAGGTTGTGTGCTGGGGGGTTGAGATTGGGGGTGAGGGGGGATGTGGGTTGGCATGCTGGTGGTGGGGGGGGGGGTGAAGTAGTTGAGATTCGACTTACCAGAGTCCATTCCTCCGTGTACTCCAGCGAGGCCATCAGGATGCATGATGTTTACTACCTCTTGCTCCCATGCTGTGAATTGGGGTGGAGTGGGTGGGGGTCCGCCGCCAGTCTTCTGCACAGCGATGTTGTGTCGCGACACCATCGAGCACACCTTCCCCTGTAGGTCGTTCCATCGCTTTCTGATGTCTTCCCGGTTTCTGGGATGCTGTCCCACAGCGTTGACCCTGTCTACGATCCTTTGCCATAGCTCAGCCTTCCTTGCTAAAGTGGTGTGCTGCACCTGTGTGCCAAAGAGCTGGGGCTCAACCCTTATAATTTCCTCCACCATGACCCTGAGTTCTTGGTCCGAGAACCTGGGGTGTCTTTGGGGTGCCATGGGGTGGTGTGGATGAGGTGTGGGGTGGTGTTTGTGGTGATGTGTGTGGTGATATGTGGTGATGTGTGCGTAAATGTGGTGTGGGTGATGAAGTTGGGTTCCTTTGTGTGTTGGGGTATTCGATTGCTGTGCTCGCTCTCTCTATCTCTCTCTCTATCGCCTTCTCTCCAATTTCCAACTAGTGGGGGTTTGTGGGTGATGTGGGTGTGTGTTTTATAGTTAATTGGATGTGTGGGAGTGTTGTGTGTATGTGTATCAGGTGTGTGTAATTCGATTTGGCCAATGTGGCAGTGTTTTGGAGCTGTGTGTGTATTTTGAGCGCGGCGGTGTGTACCGCCAATGGAATACCGCGGTTGAAAGACCGCCGCGTGGATTCGTGGGTCAGAATGGCATGGGCGTGTTTGTGTTGGCGTGACGGTGGAGGTTTGGTCATCTCCAGTTTTCCGCGGCCCGCTGATGAGGCGGCCTTCCTTGGATGTCGGGTTTTTGGCGGTTTCACAGTTGGTGGTCAGAATGACCGTGGCGGTTTACCGCGGCCGCGGCGGTAGAATGGCGGACTTCTGACCGGCGGTAAGGGCCTTTTACCGCTGAGGTCAGAATGACCCCCTTTGTTTGCTTTTTAAAGACTTAAGACACTTTATATCACTTTTCAGTGATATCTCCACAAATTCACATTGCAACTTTATTCGTTTTGACCTACCATTATCCTGATAAATAATATATATTTTTTTCTAAACACTGTGTGGTCTATTTTTGTGGTGCTATATGATGCTATTGAATGATTTATTGCACAAATACTTTACACATTGCCTTCTAAGTTAAGCCCGACTGCTCGTGCCAAGCTACCAGAGGGTGGGCACAGGATAATCTTGGATTGTGTGTGACTTACCCTGACTAGAGTGAGGGCCTTTGCTTGGTCAGAGGGTAACCTGACTGCCAACCAAAAACCCAATTTCTAACACACAAACTAACTCCTAGGGACATCCCCAGACCCAGACACCTAGTCACACTGTATTGGGTCCATGTCCTCACCTAATAGCCACACACAGTGCCTCTGGAGTTGCCCCATCACATAAGGGATGCTGCTATTTCTCAAAATGTAAGCGTCATGCGCTGAGCCAGGAAACTTGCCATTCACATGGAAGATGTACTGGTCAGCCAAACACACCATCTGCACATTCATCGAATGGTAACTCTTCCGGTTTCTGTACACCTGTTCACTCCGGCGGGGAGGGGACCTAGGCCACATGTGTCCCATCAATGGCACCTATGATGTTGGGGATATGTCCCAGGGCATAGAGGTCACCTTTCACTGTAGGCAAATCCGCCACCTGAGGGAACACGATGTAGCTGCGCACGTGTTTCAGCAGGGCTGACAACACTCTGGACAACACGTTGGAGAACATAGGCTGGGACATCCCTGATGCAATGGCCACTGTTGTTTGAAAAGACCCACTTGCCAAGAAATGGAGTACTGACAGGACCTGCACTAGAAGGGGGATTCCTGTGGGATGGCGGATATCTGGCATCAGGTCTGGCTCCAACTGGGCACACAGTTCCAGGATTATGTTACGATCAAGTCTGTATGTCACAATTACATGTCACTCCTCCATTGCCGACAGGTCCACCAGCGGTCTGAACACCGGAGGATACCGCCATCTCCTCACCTCCCCCAGCGGACATGCTCTATGGAGGAGAACAGCGAGCAGAGAGTCAACCAACACTGAGGTACATAAACACAACTTTATTCCATAATTTATTAAAATCGATATATGCCTGTATTAGTGTTTGTGCAAGGCCTAGATATGTGTGACGCAGTCAAAATTAATGCCATGTGGCCCCCTGAAATGGCAGCTGCCTGACCTGTAAGGTGGGACAAGGGGATATGAGGTAACTGCGCTGGCGTTGTACACCGTCGCGGTAGGCGGTCAAAGACCCTGGCGCAATCCTGCATTGGTTAACATTGGACCCTATGGGTTCCAGGAGCCAATGACGATGTACGCCGGTGGTGAAGGTACGCACCACCGCGGACGTCACTGCCATTTTCTGTCTGTTCACTCACTTGATACCTGATCTTCAACAGGAGAGGACCTACACTGCAAGTGCTGCTGTGACCTGAGCCTGGAATAGACAATGGCTCATGTGTCTGGGGAAAGAGCCCCTGCCTTCAGCACGGAGGAGTTGGAGAAACTAGTGTCTGGGGTCCTCCCCCAGTACACGCTACTCTACGGTCCTCCAGACAAACAGGTAAGTACACTGTGAGCATGCCGAATGGGCAAAGGCCTGTGTGGAGTGGTGGTGATGAAAGATAGGGGGGGAGAATTAGGCGTGCTTGAAACGACGGTGAGTTCATGTGCGTCATGGGAAGGGTAGGGATGCGGGCAATGACTGTGACGGTGCGGACGGTTATATCTTCTCCTTTTCCCCTGTACTATTCGTGTTGGTCAGCGCCCACCACAAGAAGGATATTTTGCGTGCCATCGCCAAGGAAGTCCGGACCCTGGGGGTCCACCACAGACGGAGCAACCAATGCCGGAAAAGATGGGAGGACATTCGCCGCTGGAGCAAGAAGACGGCGGAGGCCCAGCTGGGGATGGCCTCCCAACGTGGGAGGGGTGCCCGTCACACCATGACCCCCGTGATGTTCTGGATCCTGGCGATTGCGTATCTGGATTTGGATGGGCGCTTGAGGGCATCGCAGCTGCCACAAGGTGGTGAGTACACTCTCATTCTGCTGATTCAGCACACATTGTAGGTGTCTGTGTAGGGGAGGTGGGCTGTGGGTTCCCCTTGGCCAGGATGAGTTTAGTAGGCAAGGTCCCTTCTTCAGGCAGGCCATGTGGCACCCCACCCCACCGGTGTTCAGTGCCAACTACACCTAGTCAGGCTCCTGTGACTTCCATGTGTGCAGCAATCGGACATAGGCCTTGTACCCCATGTCCATGTGATTAATTAGGGAACTCAAAGTGCACGGCGTAGTGCAGGGGGCTTCTGCGTCTGTAGTGTCCGCCAACGGTAGTGGTATTGCATGCACTCAACATGTTTTTCTTCTGTCTTCCCCCGCCTTTTTGTGGTCTCCCTGTTCTTGTGTGCATTAGCATCATCAGGCGGAGAAGCAGTGGCACCGGAGCAGGAGGGAGCTGCATCCCTCATGGCCCTGTAGTGCGAGACAACGGAGTCAGAAGCCACCAGTGGGACGGAGGGTGAGGGGAGCTCCACGGCGCAGACAGGAGCTGAAACCAGCAACACGGACTCCTCCTTTGATGGGAGCTCCCTTGCGGTGGCAGGCCCCTCTGTGCCCCCCGCTTCTACAGGTACAGCCGTCACCCCCCTACCAGCACCGCCCTCCCAGCAACTCCTCAGTGTGTGCCTCGTGGCTGCTCCACTAGGAGGGTGGGCATTTCCTTCTCCCCAGGCACCTCAGCCCCTCAGTCTTGCTGCCCTCAGTGAGGAGGCCATTCACCTCCTCAGGTCCCTCACTGTTGGGCAGTCTACCATTTTGAATGCCATCCAGGGTGTAGAGAGGCAGTTGCAACAGACGAATGCATACCTGGAGGGCATTCATTCTGGTCAGGCAGCCCAACAGAGAGCTTTTCAGACTGTGGCCTCAGCACTGATGGCAGCCATTGTCCCTGTTTCCAGCCTCCCCCTCCAACATTCTCCACCCAGACCCAAACACCTGTACCTCAGCCTATCCCAAGCACACCATCAGACCAGCATGCACACACCTCAACACACAAGGGAAGTTCAGGCAAACATAAGCACCACACATCCCACAGGCACTCAGGTAAGCATCATACACATGCACACATTCCAACATCCACTGCCTCCAATGTGTCCCCCTCCTCCTCGTCTCCCTCCTTCCTCCCAGTCTCATCTCCACTCACACCTGCATGCACTACATCTTCAGCCACTACGTTCATCACTAGCACACCCACCACCACACCCAGCTCACTTGCACTCACCACCCGCACAACCATTCACACATCCCCTGTGTCCTCTCCCAGTGTGTCTGTGAGCCCACATCCCAAGGTACACAAACGCAGCCACACACCCACCCAATAGCCATCTACCTCACAACAGCCTCCAGCCCATGCACCTTCACCCAAAGTCAGCAAATGTACACCTCCTACAACACTACCTCTTCCTCCACTCCCAAACCCCCTCCATCTACCCGTCCCAGTGTGTCCAAAAAACTTTCATGTCCAACCTTGACCTTTTCCCCTCACCTCCCTCACCCCTTCAGTCCCCTACGGCCCGCCTTTCCAGGTCCCAACCCAGCACCTCAGCAACAACATCTGCGGAAACAGTGGTGCCAGTAGTAACCGACTTCTGGAGTGCGCCAAGCAGCAGGGCAGCCAGTGTGCCAAGGAGCCAGACCACGGACAGTCCCCCACCTCAAAAGCACAAAAAGTTGGCCACAGCCCAGCGTGAGAGAGGCAAAACATCTACCACCAAAGCCTCTCCCAGGAGTACAGTTGGGAGTGGGAAGACAGCTGCGCCACTATCCAAGGTGGGGAAGGGGCACAGAAAAACAGGCAAGTCGCCAAAAACCTGCACGGAGGACAAGACTGCCAACAGCACCGCTGCCAAGGACACCGCTCCACCAGCACCGCTGAACAGGACATCGCCGCCACCAGCACCGCTGAACAGGGCACCGCCGCCACCAGAACAGCTGAACAGGACACTGCCGCCTCAAGCACCACTGAACAGGACACCGCTGCCACAAGCACCGCTACCAAGGACACCACCGCCACCAGCACTGCTGAACAGGACACTGCCACCACAAGCACCGCTGAACAGGACACCGCCGCCACAAGCACCGCTGCCAAGAACAGTGCCGACACCAGCACCGCTGAACAGGACACCACCGCCACAAGCACCACTGAACAGGACACTGCCGCCACAAGCACCGCTGCCAGGGACACCGCCGCAACCAGCACCGCTGAACAGGACACCGCTGCCACAATCACCGCTGCCAAGGACACCGCCGCCACCAGCACCACTGAACAGGACACTGCTGCCACCAGCACTGCAGGCCAATGAGTGCCAAAAGTTCAGACGCCACTGAGGCCGCCACGAGCAGGATAAAGCACTCTGGACACAAAGCCCCCTCCAGAACCAGTGGTGAAAGGCATCCACTACCTCAGTCCTTGGCAGGATGAAGCACTCTGGGCACCAAGCCCCCTCCAGAACCAGTGGAGATTTGCATCCACTACCTCAGTCCATGGCAGGATGAAGCACTCTGGGCACAATGCCCCCTCCAGAACCAGTTGAGATTTACATCCACTACCTCAGTCCTTGGCAGGATGAAGCACTTTGGGCACAAAGCCGACCTCCAGAACCAGTGGAGTAAGGCATACACTACCTCAGTCCTTGGCAGGATGAAGCACTCTGGGCACAAAGCCCCCTCCAGAACCAGTGGAGACTGTTATCCACTTGAGAGACTGTGGTTTTGGTCTCCCCAGGATACAGCAGTGGGCAAACTACCCACTGTAAAGACTTGTGAGACTGTGGCTTTGCACTCCCCAAGATACAGCAGTGGGCAAACCACCTACTGTAAAGACTTGTGAGACTGTGTCTTTGCACTCCCCAGGATACAGCAGTGGGCAAACCGCCCACTGTAAAGACTTGTGAGACTGTGGCTTTGCACTCCCCAGGATACAGCAGTGGCCAACCCACCCACTAGAAAGACTTGTGAGACTGTGGCTTTACACTCCCAGGATAAAGCAGTGGGCATACCACCCTCTGTAAAGACTTGTGAGACTGTGGCTTTGCACTCCCCAGGATACATCAATGGGCATGGAGCCCCCTCATGGATCTGGCATTGTGCACTCATCCGGCTGAGGTGCCCCCCCTTCACTTCCCCCTGAGGTGCTTGTTGTATTTCTTTCTGATGCCCCAGCAGTGTTCTCTCCTTTTTTATCGGGTATTGAGTGTGGGCCTCGCCCATGCATTTTGGGCCCAGTGGTCCACGGACTTTAATGGTGGAATACCTTGGACTTGTATTCTTGGTGTATATATTTGTTTATAGTGTGTATATATTTTTTTGATTACTGTATTTTAATAGATTACAAACGTTCAACTAATTTCCTTTTGTCCTTGCATTCTTCCGGGGGGGGGGGGGTTGGGGGTTGTGAATGTAATGTATCAACATGTACTAGTGTGTGTGTGTTGTAGTGGATGAGGGTGGGGGTGGGAGTGTTGCGTGTTGCGTGTGTGTGTCACTCTTTTTTCCCTCCCCTGTGTCGTAGGTGCACTACTCACTGTGGTCTTCGCCGCCGTCTTTGATGTTCCTGGTAGAAGAGCAGGAAGATAAAGGCTGGCAGTATCTGGAGCTTGGGTTCCATAGCGTCCTGTTTCCTCGTGGGGTGTGTAGAGGTGAGCGTTTTCCCTTCCAAGTCCTGTTTCCGCCGTGTTTTTGTTTGCGGTGAATCCGCCCCAGAAAATGTGGCGGATTGGACTATTGTAAAACAGTGGGTGGAACCTTGTCTTCCCCCTGTCTGTTGGCGGTTACCGCTGTGGTGTTTGTTTGTACCGCTGTGGTGGTCGGAGTGTTAAAGTGGCTGTCTATGTTGGCGGTTTCCACCACGGTCGACATTCCATTTTGTTTACCGCCTGCCTATTAGGGGTTTTACTGCCGCTTTAACACCGACCGCCAGGTTTGTAATGAGGGCCATAGTCCAAATATGGGCACGTATATACAAAAGAAATGCTGCATATACAAAACTTCAAGTCCACAGAGTAATAATATACATAATGCAGGGTGAGCATAAACAAGTGAACAGACAACAGGTGGACCCTGAGGAAAAGGGGGCTGGGTTGCTGACTGGCTGATGTGAGACCGAGCTAAACTTAACAACCTGCTTGGAGAAGTTTGTTTGCACAGCTGGCATAGTTGTCAGAGAGGTCAGCAGGGAAATCTTGGGGAAGTGCTAAAATAATATTGCGGATGAGTGGAGCCAACCTGTAAATGAGAGGAGCAAGCGTCTTGGTAAGAGAAAAGAATAAATAGCTTACTGAGATTCAGATAATGGAGGAGAGAATTTGAACTAAAGGGTCATATCTATAGGTACATGCATGTGAATATATATTATATTCCTCAACACAGACGCTTCAGAGGATGGCATAGGGGCAGTCCTAGCATAGCTGAATGAGGAGGGCCTAGACCAACCAGTAGTCTTTATTAGCAGAAAGCTATTAACACAGGAACAGAGGTGGCGTGCTATTGAAAGAGAAGCATTTGCTGTGGTCTGGGAACTGAAGAAGCTGAGATCATACCTGTTTGGGACTCACTTTGAGGTTAAGACTGACCACAGGCCCCTCAGATGGCTCATGCAGAATATGGGTGAAAATCCTAAACTCTTGAGGTGGTCCATTTCCCTACAAAGGATGGACTGTATGGTGGATCATCGCCCGGGGACTGACACGCCAATGCTGATAGTCTCTCCACATACTTCTGCCTTAGCGATGTGAGCTCCCAAGGGGTTGGGTAGCCCTCCCCACTTTCAGCTGGAGGGGACACATGTTGGACCTGATAGCCTTAGGGTAGTCACCCCTAAATTTGTGCCTGCCTTCCTCCACTTTTTGACACTGTTTTGCTGGTTGTAGGACTCTGTGCACTTTACCACTGCTAACCAGAGCTAAAGTGCATATGCTCTCCCCCTTAAAACATGGTAACATTGGCTCATACCCAATTGGTATATTTAATTTACTTGTAAGTCCCTAGTAAAATGCACTACATGTGCTCAGGGCCTTTAAATTAAATGCTACTAATTGGCCTGCAGTATTAATTGTGTCACCCACATAAGTAGCCCCTTAACCATGTCTCAGGCCTACCACTTTCCCTGCCACTTCGACTTGGCATTTAAAAGTACTTGCCATGCCTTAAGCCCCCTTTTCTCTACACATACGTCCCCCCTAAGGTAGGCCTTAGGTAACCCATAGGGCAGGGTGCTGTGTACGCAAAAGACAGGACCTATACTTGTGCATTTTAAATGTCCTGGTAGTGGAAAACGCCTAAATTTGTTTTCCTCTGCTGTGAGGCCTGCTCCTTTCATAGGCTAACATTAGGGATACCCTCATATACTGTTTGAGTGGTAGATTCTGATCAGAAAGGAGTAGACAGGTCATACTTAGTCAGGTCAGACTGGCAATATAAAATCCTGCTGACTGGCAAGGTTGGAGTTTATATTACTGTTTTAGAAATGCCACTTTTCAAAAGTTAGCATTTCTCTGCACTTAAAATCCTTCTGTGCCTTACAGCCTGTCTCCAATCCATGTCTGGGCTGGGCTAGGTGACAGCTCCCTTGTGCATTTCACCCAGACAGCCACAAACACAGGATGCTCAGTCACGCCTGCACACATCCGCATACTGAATGGGTCTTCCTGGGATGGAAGGGTGGAGGGCCTGACACTTACATTTCAAATGACAGTGGCTTGCCCTGACACAATGGACTGCCAAACCCCCTATTGGGACCCTGGCAGACAGGGTTGTACTGAAAGTGGACCTTGTACACATCAAAACCACTCTTTTAAGTCTCCTCCACTTTCAATGCACTTTTGAGTATATAAACTGGGTCCCTGACCCTACCAATTCAGACACTACCTGGGACAAATACTCTGAACCAGACCATGCAACTTGCCAGGTGCTGCCTGGCTACCCAAAGGACTCATTTGGACTGCTTTGCTGTGAAGGACTGCTGCCTTGCTGTTGCGCTGTTGCCTTGCTGGCCTCTGGCTCTGCTGAGAAGTGTTCTCAAAGGGCTTATATTGAGCTTGCCTCCTGTTTCCTGAAGTTTCAGGGACAAAAATACTTAATCGCCCAACCCAACATTGAAACAACAGACATCCCACCTTCACAGGACCTCTGTAACAAACTCAACACTTATTTTCATCACAAAATCAAGACCATCTATGACAGTTTCTGCAAGGACAACCTACGCACAGAACCCTCTCTACCAAAACCCAACACCAACAAAACCAACGATCACTACCTGGACAACCCTTACCACCAAAGATACGCTGAGAACAATGAGATCTGTAAACTCCGGGGCCCCCACGGACCCATGCCCTCACCACATTATCAACAGAGCTGCAGACACCATCACCCCCCAAGCTCTGCCTCACCATCAACTGCTCTCTAGCTGCTGCAACCTTCCCCAACGACTGGTAACACGCCGAGATCAACCCCCTCCTCAAGAAACCCTCGGCAGACCACACCGACTTCAAAAACTTCAGGCCCATCTCCCTACTCCCATTTCCTGCAAACGTCTTGAAAAAGCAGTCAACAGCCAACTTGCCACATCTATAGAAGACCACAACATCCTCGAAATCTCCCGGATTTAGGAAAAACCATAACACCGAAACAGCCCTCCTGGCCGCAACAGACGGAGAGAGAAGGCGGCACTCATCCTACTAGACCTCTTGGCGGCCTTCAACACAGTCTCCCATCACACACTGATAAGAAGACTCCTAGAAGCCGGCATCAGAGACAAGGCCCTCGACTGGATCAAATTCTTCCTCACTGGCAGAACTTAACAAGTAAGACTCGCACCCTTCCTCGCAGATCCCACACCCACCACCTGCGGAGTGCCCCAGGGATCCTCCCTCAGCCCCACATTGTTTAACATCTACATGGCCCCGTTGGCCACCCTCGTCAGAAGCTACGGAATCAACATCATCTCCTACATTGAGGACACCCAACTCATCCTCTCCATCTCCAACGAACCCGACAAAGCTAGACACAACTTCCATGAATGCATGAAAGCAGTCACCAACTGAATGAGAAATAGCTGCCTTTAACTCAAAACGAACAAGACAGAAGTAGTCATCATGGGCCCTCAACCTAATGCGTGGAATGACTCCTGGTGGCCACCCATCCTCTGAAACCCACCCACCTCTACCAGCCAAGCCCGCAACCTCAGAATCATCCTGGACTCCAACCGCAACATGAACCAGCAAATCAACTCAGTCACCTCCACCTGCTTCCGCACCCTTTGCCTCCTACACAAGTCCTTCAAGTGGATCCCCCTCGAACATAGAAAGACCGTCACACACGCCCTGATCCCTAGCAGACTGGACTACGGCAACGCACTCTACACCGGAATTAACAAGAAACTCACCCGCAAGCTACAAAACATCCAGAACACAGCCGCCAGACTGATCCTCAACACTGCCACATCTCGCAACACCTGCGTACACTGCACTGGCTTCCCATAGAAAAATGAATCACCTTCAAGATCCTCACACTCGCACACAAAGCCCTCCACAACACCGGACCAGCATACCTGAACCAGCGACTCAACCTCCACGTACCTCACAGGGCCCTATGCTCAGCCCAGCTCTCTCTCACAGAAGTACCCCGCATCAGGAAAACCAGAACAGGAGAACGCTCCTTTCATACCTTGCAGCCACCGCCTGGAACACCCTTCCTCTCCACATCAGACAAACCACCTCCATCCTCAGCCTCATGAAGGAACTATAGACATGGCTTTTCTAATAACCACCTCACCTTTATACGCTACTCCTCCCCCCACCGCCTTGAGACCCTAACTGGTGAGTAGTTGTGCTTTACAAGCACTGATTGGTTGTTTGATTGGTTAATCATCTCTGCAATGGAACACACTGTGCGGCAAAAATTGATGAACAGCCTGCCAGAATCAACTCATAGTCTGCCAAGCAGTGAAAGAATCACTGCATTGCTGAAGCAGAATGACGCAGCCCTGCTCCCCAAGTGGAGATCCATGCAGTGCCAGCATTGCGACCGGAACTTTGACGCACAGCCCACTAGGTTGGTGCATTGCCGAGCCAGAATGACACAGTCTGACTTCCTGCGGGAAGAATCGACGCAATGCCCGCCGTGCAACAGAAACTCCGACGCATCACCCACCGGATCGATGCAGCACATGTGACTTTGTGCTGCACGCTGAGGATTTCCACTCATCGTCCCTGGGTGTCAAAAGACCCCGCATCGCAAAGAGGATTCAAGCCTGCGTGCCAGCATTCAATGCATAGCCGTTGCCACATGGAATCTAATCAACGCATCGTCTGTGTGTGTCCAGAAATGTGACGCACACCCTTCAGTTTCCTCGCATACCCTCCTCTGCGGTCTCCGTGCATATACTTTGTTCTTGCAAGAGACACTTATTGCTTTTTAAAGACTTAAGACTCTTTTTATCACTACAAAAGTGATATTTCAACTGTTACTTATCAAATCTTGATCGTTTTGACCTTAATTCACTCAGATAAATATCTTATATTTTTCTAAACCTGTGTGGTGTATTTTTGTGGTGTTTTCTCTGTGTTATTACATGATTTATTGCACAAATACTTTACACATTGCCTTCTAAGTTAACCCTGACTGCTCAGTACCAAGCTACCAGAGGGTGGGCACAGGATAATTTGGATTGTGTGTGACTTACTCTGACTAGGATTGTGGTTCCTACTTGTACAAGGGTGTATACCTCTGCCAATTAGAGACCCAATTTCTAACATTGTGTACAGTATCCCGTGGACATCTTTTGAGAATGTGTGGCTGTCTAAAGAAGTGCCTCTAGTACAGAGCTCCCCAGAATATTATCTTCTGTTCCTACAAGATGGCTGCAGTATGCATTTGTTTTTCTCTGCCCTAAAATGACAATGGTCAACCACCAAAGCATTTGGGTCACCATGGGGAGACTTTTCTTCTATTGAACTCTTAGTTTCAAAATTGGTTAAGCGGTTTGATTTATTGAGGCCCAAGACTAAACCCCTATATGCATCTTGGGATTTGCCTTTCATTTCAGTTTTCCTGCTTATGTCACCTTTTGAGCCGTTAGAGAAGGTGTTAGAAAACTTTCTTACTATAAAGGTATTTTTCTTAGAGGACATAACTACAACAAGAGACATTGTTGTGTTAGTTTCTCTTATTTGTCATCACTAAAGTTTTTTCAGTACACGACTATTCTCTCGGTCGGGCCACATTTTCTACCTAAAATAAATACAACCTTTTACAGGGACCAGGAATTCCCTTTTCCTTCCTTAACAAGCAAGCATTCACTTAATTTATGATGCTTTGATCCATCTTTTGGATGTAGTCAGAGCAACAAAAATGTTTCTGAGAAGGACAATTGATTTCAGAAAGTTTCATACAGGGGCTCTAGCAAAGTTTATTCTGGTTCAGATCAATCATTGCTGAAATTAGCAAAGCTGCTACCTGGGTCGCCTCATCTACACGTATTTTACATTTGGCTTAGAGATCCTTATCAAAACAATGTCTGCTCAAAACAATGAAAGTAATGTTTCTTTTCCTCCATTGACTGAATTCTAGCATTTGTTATCTGCTTTTTGTTTCACTTGCGGAGAGAAGAAATACATTTGAATTGCGTTTTGCACTTATGGTGTGATTTTTGTTCCAATTATATTGCTGACTTCTAGAAGTCTGTGATAACTGCAGATGTTTGATTACTACTCCATTATGTAAGAAATGGGACGAGGAACACGATGAGGAAGGAGGTCTTGGCTGGATTGCTCAACATAATCACCAAGACTCGGATTCTTCTTATCTGTCCCAGTATTCACATTTCACCATCCCTCCTCTTCCACAGCCTTCATCAGCTATCTGGCTGAAGACCTGGGTAACATTATGAATGAGAACTGGAAAAGGGGCAGTTTAAATAATGTAGTTCCAAGGGGCTGATGAACAGAATCAACAGCTTAGGAAGAAGGTGATTTAAGATTGAAAAGATACTTAAACTAATTTAAGTAGCATAAAGGGGCAGGAACAGTCGGAGTAATTATGCAATCCGAACTTTACCCACCACGTTCAGCTGAATGAAAACATTAAATCCAATGGATGACATGTGGGAGCACGTATACATAAAAAGTTAAACACAAATGTGAAATGGGTGACATGTCAGTGTTTCAGTATTCTGGTATCACCATAGAATTGTAGCACTTTCACACAGTATGTCCATACAACCACTCTGAGTACAGGGATCAGGGAGCAAGAGGAAGAGAGTCTGAGCCTTGCTGCATACAATCACAGAGCAGTTCATCTGGTAAAATGTCAGCAAGAGAGAAAGCGAGGTCGAAACGGAGTAGAAATGCCAGAGAAAGAGAGGGCAATTTATATCGAAAGAGAAGGAAAGAACGGGGAATAACGAGAAAGCGAGAGAATGAGGAGAGAAGTAAAGGGAGCTGCTTAGGGGAAGATAAGGAAGATGAGAGATGAGAGAGATGCTAAAAACCTTGGGAGAAGGGTAGGGGGAAAAAGCGAGCATCAACCGCTCTGTGTGCCTAGGCCCTGATTTACATGCCTTAGAGTAATTTTTTGACCAGGAACGCCTACCATGCATGTCATTAGCGAAAGGTAGGTTTTCACGTACAAAACATGACTCAAACTCCATAACTTTGGCGCTGCACGGGTCTAGCGCCAAAGTATAAATATGGAGTTTGGTTTGCGCTGAATTTGCACCAAAATAAATGACGCAAATCTGGCACAAATAGAGTATATATATGGGCCCTAGAGTTTACACCTCTAGTTGCTACCTCTGTATATCACGGTACGGGGAAGGGCTTTTAGGGGGCCATAGACAGTAGTCAAGGGGCTGACTCTTCCTCACTTTATCTATGAAATCATTTATAAATCTCTGCAATTCTGGTTCCCACATCCTCTGGCCTGTATGTGCAATGCCCTTTATTCCCTTGAAAAGGGAAGGTGATTTGCTTCGCAGTGTGTACCCATTAAGCTCTTGTGCCACCAAGAGGAAAAGAAACGACAAGAGTTCAAAGTGGAGCATATAGGGTGAAGCGCGCAACACCCTCTTGTGAAAGGTGTTTACAACCACAGCGTGCCAAGAATTTTTTTCAGCATGGCAGTTATTCCCGTTTACTCTAGTATTCAGTGCGAAACGATGTAGATAGGTCAGATGTACGTTTAACTGGTTTCCTTTATGTGTTTGCTATTTTAGGTTTATGCAGCAAAAGGGAAACATACTAGATTCCCCTGCCTTTTCCGATATTGTTACCGGTCTGGACTATAAAATACCGGTCAGGCAGGTAAAAAAAAACGGCAGGTGGCAACTCTGTGCACCGCTCTGTGCCATATGTACCCTGCTCTTTTTATCAGCTCCCTTCTCGTTGCGAAATCCCAAAACTGGCCTCACAGAGCTGTTGAGATAGTACAGATAAGGGCCGTAAATTTAAATAACATGCAAATGTGTACAATGCTCAGGGGCAGGAACTGAATTGGAAACAATGAATGTTTTCAGCAGATAAATCACCTAAAAGGTTTACTACACTGGCCACCAATCTTAAAACTAGATTTTACAGGTTTGGGAAGGGGAAGGGGGAGGGGCTGAAAGTTAGGGCAGTTAAACCAGAAAGGCATTGTGAGAGAGAGATAGAGAGCCAGTGCCAGTTTCCAAACAACTCCCACAACATAGATTCAACATCGGGGCATAATTTAAATACAGGGCTCAACTCACATCACTCTGCCACAAGGTCATGGTATCCCTGCGAAGTTCACCACAAAACTAACATGGCCACAATGGTTTGTACCTTTTTATGCAAACATTCAGGAAGGAGGTCCCGGGGGGGAACTGCCGCTGGAAAGAGGTCTCCCCTCCCGGGAGGTTTGGGGAGGTGGTTTGGCCTGTGGAGGGAAGCATTTAGAAGTGCCATTTTAGGGACCCCCCACCATTTTGAGAAAGCGACACTGTGGCCAGTTAGTCAGAACAGGCTTTTCCCTCCCGCCCTCCCTAGTACTCTGAATAGCTGGGGGGTTTCAGTTTTCTGGTGGGGATCGAACAGTTGAGGTGTTTTTGTGGAAAGGGGTGCACAAGGGGAAAGCTATCATTGTATATTGTCACTGGGAACAGGTGCAGGCAGAAACTGAGACAGGTCACATGACAATGATAACCGGGATGGATGGCAGAGCTGACAAGACACCTTCAGGTGGGAAAGGGAGTGGACGACAGCAGGACAACTCAGACAGAAATAGTTTGGCATTAGGGGTTTGCCAGTTGCAGATTCAAGGGGGGAGGGAGCAGCAGGAGATTATTAGGGTGACAAAGGGATTCAGAAAAGAAATCATTACAAAGGTAGAGGGTATTAAGAGACTACAAGGTTAAAGAAAAAGGGAGGGGGAGGATAGGGGAGGGGGGAAAGTTTGATTGGTAACATTTCATGTATAGTGAGGTTTTAGTTTTGTGAGGCAATAGGCCAAGGGTTGTTTGGATTGTAAGTGCACCTGTTTCCAATAAAGCGGCCTTTTACGCACATTAAGGTGCTGTGGTGGTGTCCTTCTTCCCCATTCATCCCGTCTCTGTGTTCCACTGGGCCATATTTCCTCTTTGTTGTGTGTTGAATCACAACATTTATATTGCGCTTACTAACATTACGCTCCTGCCTATTAAGGATGCTTCTCTGTGTAGGGTGTGTAGTTGGAAGGGTGGTGGCTTTGGATCCTATGTGGGGGTGCAATTTCCACCGGAGGGGCAGTTATCATGTTAGCAGACGCAGGGCTTAGCATGATGGAAAACTGTGAGAGATAGTGAGAGCTAGGCTCACAGTTCATGCATGGACGTCAATTCACCGAAATGCCATGGGTAGCGGAACTGACATCATGTTCGGGTGACCGGACATGCAGGCCTTCCCCAGACAGTCCCAGTTTTCAGAGGACTGTCCCAGTGTCACGACGTTTTCGTTCATATTACATAAATGCCTCAGTTTTTGGGGCAAAGGTCAGGTCGACCTGTGAATCAGAAGTAAAAGATATGCTCTCCTTTCACACCTCCAGAGACTTAAATACTTCTGCTGCCTGCGCATGCGCACGTGCATGCATGTGTGTGTGTATATATATGTAGAAATATATACTTTGTATATATCTACACAAGCATGCACACACGCTCTTTTACAGGACAGGACAGATATAAAATTGGGAATAAAAGCTTTAGTCCTACCTTTACATCTAACCTGTCCCAGTTTTTACTTTTCAAAATCTGGTCACCCTACATTATGTGCCTCCACTTTCATTCATACATATACACACAATTTCACAATTACATGCACTCTCACATAAACACATTCTCACCTCAATAGCATTTTCCAGCTAAATGTACTCCATTTTTATTGCACTGATAGTGAATTACATATCATTATTCATTGTTAGTGTAATAAAACATTGACAGAAAACAGAGTTGAGCCTTAACTGTCATCCATAAGGACAAGCTGCCACAGTGTTGCTAGCACTGAATTTGTCACCTATGAGGCCAGAGGTCACAAAGGCAGGGCCGGGGGTAGCAAAGGGCAAGCCAGGGGTCTCAGCTACGACCCCTGGCGACCCCTAAATTACATCAGTGAGTTCAGAGTGCTCAGCTAACTGGCAGCTCTGAACAGCTTTGGAGGATAATTAGTAGTATTTCTTAGGATCATAGGGCCAGATGTGTGACGCATTTTACTGGTGCCATTTGCAACCAGTAAAATGCATTTTGGCATGTACCAACCCTTTTTTGTGAGTCGGTAACCTATTACAGACTCACAAAATAGGGTTTGCAAGTCGCTATTAGGAAGGGGGTGTAAAGTACGCCCCTTCCTAAGAGCGAGTCGCAGGGCCATGTATGAATCTTTTGCAACCGGAATGTGGTTGCAAAACGTTTTCAGGTTACAACTAATTTCAAATTTGCATCGGGAAGAGGTCCCCATGGGAGCCTTTGTGAATGGCGCGCCAAGATTTTTTAAGAGCAGGCAGTGGTCCCACGGGCCACGGCTCACTCTTAAAAAATGAAAAGAAAGTTTTTCATTTTTATTTTTCAAATGCATCCCATTTTCCCTTAAGAAAAACAGGCAGCATTAAAAAAAAGAAAAAAGAAAAAAAAAAGAACTGCTTTATTTAAAAGGCAGTCATGATGGTCTGCTGACCCCAGCAGGACACCATCCTGGTGAGTGCCGGCCATTTTGAATGGGTAGCAAATTGCGATCTGCCTCATGAATATGAATGATGCAGGTCCCTTTTGAAACATTTGGGAATCACAAACAGTGTCTTAAACACTGTTGTATATCAGAGTTTTCGACTCACAATTTACAAATCGCTAAAATTTGCAAACTGCAAGACGCAGCCTTTAATGGTCGTACATCAGGCCCATAGTATCTCTATCTGGTTACCGCACTGGGTTTTCTTCACTGAGTTGTCCGTTTTTTTTACATTTTGTTGAAAGTTTATGGTGCTAAGAATGCATAGGTTCGAGGGAAAAATAGTGGGGAGTTGTTCTTACATTTGGCTATGTACGTGACATGTTTCAAAGTCATGAAAATCACAACTTTACAATTGCTGAGCTTTGGCATGTATTTTATCTTTTAGAAAAGGCAGCTTTAGAGGCTTGTCGCGTGTCCACAGGTGGACTGCTGCTTGTCAGTGGACAGTCCTGAGCTTCAGTTTCCACCCCTGCACTCTCCTTGCATCTCTTCCTAGATCCAACCACTTCTGCCTGAGCTGCACCATACATCAATATCTATTGTGGCGCTTCCAATGTCTGCTCTACCCTCTTTTCCCTGCTCCTTACTCCGGTACAGAAGAGGGCTTGCCGCAGCCACCCCGGGAAGTTCCAATTATAGCATATCCCGCACCTAAGAATGCACCCTGCAGCTGGGTTGGGCAGGCTAAACAGGTGCTTTACAAATTATACTTCATACTCAAATCATGTCACATCAGATGACAGCATAAAATACGCTTGCCTCAATATACCAGAGCTTTCAAACTGGAAAACAGTAAATAATCCAAGTTCTCTCCATGAGTGTCCTGGGGCTCTGAAGCTTGGCAGCGTTTCCAGCTTCATCTTAATGAACTTGGAAGACAAGTTTTATGTTGGAATGTAATTGGGTTTAGCCTTGATGAAGGTCTGTGAATGATAGTAGACAAAACAGTACCAATTTTCTAGGAAAAAATTATCATGTGCAATGGCATCCTCGTGAACAGTCTTTATTAGACGTGAGAGAAATCTGAAAAATGAATCAAATCCACTATCTTTAACACTTAACACAGACTCCCCATGAACACAGTTACAGAACAGGCAAACTGTATAAGGGTTTTATCTGGTTTGTGTGTATACATTAATTTCCTGTGGCAACATGTCAGGCTGGGAATGTCCCCTGTGTGATTTGACAAGTATGCACCTCACCCCTGACTTACCCAATAATGAAGCTCGGGCTTTTTTTATCTTTTAGGACCCAGTGTATATTGTCTTTATGCTTGGGGCAGTTTTTGTTATGTCATGAAACCTAGAGTGGCCTGTTGAGTACATCTTGCCTGTCCTCCCTAGAGAGCAAGACTACCTATGGTGACAGTGTGTTGATTGATAATGGTAGGCTAAGACTTTTTTCAACTTGTTGCCTGTGGAAGGGCGAGCGGCCTACTGTAACATGGATCAAAATGTGGTCCACTCTTCTGTCCATCGCTACATTCTGTGCACATGGATAAGGGGCATGTTAGTAGAACTGCTGTTCACGAAACGATAAGTGTAAAGTGTTTAGGTCATTGTAAGTGGTTGACTCGAGCTCAATAGAATCCGTATTGGATACACAAAATAGTGAACTGGCCCGATCTAGTCTTTTGGTGAGACCCATAAAATACACTAATTCTCTCAGCAACACCAGTATCAGAGGAGGACTAAAACTCTGGATCACTTTTCTAGGCCATCTTTCTAGCCAGTGTAGGTGACACACTACAGAGTGTTGGAAAATGTTATAATTATTAAGTTTTTCTTCTTGGGTAACCCCCTTTGGATTATTCCTGTAGATATAAGTGCCAAAATATAAAAAGCACATTTATTCATAGAATTGCTCAATGAGACGTGATATTCATGTCTGTTTGAACAAATTCATGTTATTTCATATGAATCAGGTCCCCTGTTTTTGAAAACGTTTAAATAAACAAAGAATGTTTAACCCCTTCTGTGCCGCGGATGTAATGGTTACGTCCTGCGGCACAGTGCTGCTGTGCCCAGGACGTAACCATAACGTCCTGGGCACACAGCCCAGAGGGAGCGCTATCGGTCCCTCTGTGGTGTTCCCCCCCACCACCCCAAGTCAGGGATGGAAGGGGAAGCCCTTCCCCTTCCACCCCCGACCCCCCCCACCCCTCCTGTGACGTCAGCGCGCGCTGATTGTCACCGAGCCTCCCCCATCCTTCCATCGCGATCGGAAGAGAAATGCTTTGCATTTCTCTTCCGATCACGTGGGGGAGGCCGAGAGAGGCTTTTTTTTTGCGTCGTCAGGCAAGGGGAGCGATCCCGTAGGCAAGGGTCGCTCCCTGGGGTGGTGGGCACATATATTTTAGGCCATTTCTGCCCCCCCGGGGGCAGATCGGCCTATTGTTATTAGGCCGATCTGCCCCCGGGGGGGGCGAAAACCTCTAGGCGCCTTTGGTTTTTTTTTTGTTTGTTTGTTTTTTTAGAGATGGGGAGCGACCCCTTAGGCAAGGGTCGCTCCCCTGGAGGGGCAAATTGTATTTAGGCCATTGCTGCCCGCTTTGGGGGCAGATCGGCCGATATTAGGTCAATCTGCCCCCAAGGGGTGCAGAAACCACTAGGCATCAGGGATCTTTTTTTTTTTGCGCCGTCATGCAAGGGGAGCGACCCGGTAGAGAAGGGTCACTCCCTGGGGGGGCACATATATTTTAGGCCATTTCTGCCCCTGGCCGAAACCTCTAGGCGCCAGGGCAAATTATTTTTTTGTGTTTTCTGCCCGCTTTGGGTGCAGATCGGATGATTGTAGGTCAATCTGCCCCCAAAGGGGGCAGAAACCACTAGGCACCAGGGTTTTTTTTTTTTTTGCGCCGTCACGCAAGGGGAGCGACCTTGTAGGCAAGGGTCGCTTCCCGGGGCGGTGGGGGGGGGCAAATTGGGGCCGGCTGAGCTAGGGGCCAAAATCTACAGGTAGGCACTTAAAAAAAACACCTCTGTTTTCTGTAAAAAAATGTGATGTGTCCATGTTGTGTTTTGGGCCATTTCCTTTTGTGTGCGCTAGACCTACCCACACAAGTGAAGTACCATTTTATTCGGGAGACTTGGGGGAACGCTGGGTGGAAGGACATTTGTGGCTCCTCTCAGATTCCAGAACTTTCTGTCACCGAAATGTGAGGAAAATGTGTTTTTTTAGCCACATTTTGAGGTTTGCAGAGGATTCTGGGTAACAGACCCTGGTCAGAGCCCCACAAGTCACCCCATCTTGGATTCCCCTAGGTCTCTAGTTTTCAAAAATGGACAGGTTTGGTAGTTTTCCCTAGGTGCCGTCTGAGCTAGGGGCAAAAATCTACAGGTAGGTACTTTGCAGAAAACACCTCTGGTTTCTGTCAAAAAATTGGGATGTGTCCACATTGTGTTTTGGGCCATTTCCTTTCGTGGGCGCTAGGCCTACCCACACAAGTGAGGTACCATTTTTATCGGGAGACTTGGGGGAATGCTAGGTAGAAGGGAATCTGTGGCTCCTCTCAGATTCCAGAACTTTCTGTCACCGAAATGTGAGGAAAATGTGTTTTGTTAGCCACATTTTGAGGTTTGCAAAGGATTCTGGGTAACAGACCCTGGTCAGAGCCCCACAAGTCACCCCATCTTGGATTACCCTAGGTCTCTAGTTTTTAAAAAATGCACAGGTATGGTAGGTTTCCCTAGGTGCCGGCTGAGCTAGAGGCCAAAATCTACAGGTAGGCACTTTGCAAAGAACACCTCTGTTTTCTGTCAAAAAATGGGATGTGTCCACGTTGTGTTTTGGGGCATTTCCTGTTGCGGGCGCTAGGCCTACCCACACAAGTGAGGTATCATTTTTATCGGGAGACTTGGGGGAACATAGAATAGCAAAACAAGTGTTATTGCCCCTTGTCTTTCTCTACATTTTTTCCTTCCAAATATAAGAGAGTGTGTAAAAAAGACGTCTGTTTGAGAAATGCCCTGTAATTCACATGCTAGTATGGGCACCCCGGAATTCAGAGATCTGCAAATAACCACTGCTCCTCAACACCTTATCTTGTGCCCATTTTGTAAATACAAAGGTTTTCTTGATAGCAATTTTTTACTCTTTATATTTCAGCAAATAAATTGCTGTATTCCCGGTATAGAATGAAAACCCAAGGCAGGGTGCAGGTCATTTATTGGCTCTTGGTACCTAGAGTTCTTGATGAACCTACAAGCCCTATATATCCCCACAACCAGAAGAGTCCAGCAGACGTAACGGTATATTGCTTTAAAAAATCTGACATTGCAGGACAAAGTTACAGAGTAAAACGTAGAGAAAAATTGCAGATTTTTTCACCTCAATTTCAATATGTTTTTTTTTCAATTGTTATTTTCTGTAGGAAACCCTTGTAGGATCTACACAAATTACCCCTTGCTTAATTCAGAATGTTGTCTACTTTTCAGAAATGTTTCGGTTTCTGGGATCCAGCATTGGTTTCATGCCCATTTCTGTCACTGACTGGAAGGAGGCTAAAAGCACAAAAAATCGTAAAAATGGGGTATGTCCCAGTAAAATGGCAAAATTGTGTTGAAAAATTGGGTTTTCTGATTCAAGTCTGCCTGTTCCTGAAAGCTGGGAAGCTGGTGATTTTAGCACCGCAAACCCTTTGTTGATGCCATTTTCAGGGAAAAAAACACAAGCCTTCTTCTGCAGCCCCTTTTTCCCATTTTTTTAAAAAAAAACGAAATTTTCACTGTATGTTGGATAATTTCTTGGCCTCCTTCTGGGGAACCCACAAAGTCTGGGTACCTCTAGAATCCCTAGGATGTTGGAAAAAAAAGACGCAAATTTGGCGTGGGTAGCTTATGTGAACAAAAAGTTATGAGGGCCTAAGCGCAAACAGCCCCAAATAGCCAACAAAAAGACTCAGCAAAGGAGGGGGAAAAGGCCTGGCAGCGAAGGGGTTAATGGAAGCTGATGCCTTCTGGTTTATTGTTTTAAAACAAAATCATGGTTCCACAAAATGTAAGTAGATGGTTGGCAAGGCCTTTTCTGGTAATTGTTTATTCTGAAAGTTTCAACAATGATAAAATACATCATGTCACCTGAGAACAAAGGCTGTATTTATACTCCGTGTGCGCCGAATTAGCGTCGTTTTTTTCGACGCAAATTCGGCGCAAAACTAACGCCATATTTATACTTTGGCGTTAGACGCGTCTAGCGCCAAAGTATGGGCAAATAGCGTCATTTTTTTGCGTGAACGCCTTCCTTGCGTTAATGAGATGCAAGGAAGGCGTTCCCGTCTAAAAAAATGACGGCGACGCAAATGCGTCGTATTTATACTCCCGGCCAAAAATCACGCCTGGGAGGTGGCGGGTCAAAAAACCCCGCATTTGCGCCACTATTTAACGCCTGGGTCAGGGTAGGCGTTAAGGGGACTGTGGGCTCAAAATGAGCCCACAGGTGCCCTCCCCTGCCCCCAGAGACCCCCCCTGCCACCCCTGCCCACCCCAGGAGGACCCCAAAGGATGGAGGGACCCACCCCAGGGACATTCAGGTAAGTTCAGGTAAGTATAATTTTTTATATTTTTTATTTTTTTTTGGGTGGCATAGGGGGGCCTTATTTGTGCCCCCCTACATGCCACTATGCCCAATGACCATGCCCAGGGGACATAAGTCCCCTGGGCATGGCCATTGGACAAGGGGGCATGACTCCTGTCTTTACTAAGACAGGAGTCATTTAAATGGCGTCTGGGCGTCGAAAATAATGGCGCAAATCGGGTTGAGACGATTTTTTTGCCTCAACCTGACTTGCCCCATTTTAAGACGCCCTAACGCCATTTTCCCCCTACTCCGGCGCTGCCTGGTCTACGTGTTTTTTTTCCACGCACACCAGGCAGCGCCGGTCTGCTAGCGCCGGCTAACACCATTCCATAAATACGGCGCCCGCATGGCGCTTCAGAATGGCGTTAGACGGCGCTACATTTTTTGACGCTAAACTGCGTTAGCGCAGTTTAGCGTCAAAAAGTATAAATATGGGCCAGAGTGTGCAAAGATAAAGATACATTTTGTACCATAGACTTGAGACAGGGGTCATACAGACTGTATCACCTTACTTTGCTAAAGGCTTCATTACTTGGTGGGTTTATCTGTCTGCATGCCAGAGCAAACAAGATTAGAAGATGCTGTTTTATTTTTACTGAACTTTGTCTCTATTGTTCAAATGAAGTATGTGGGTGTGAACCATCGTTGACTTTGGTCTGAGGTTAGTTTAGTTAGCGAAAGACATGAGGCTGTGATCATAAATATTGATATTAAAAAAAGCCTTCTAGTTTTAGCAATACATGACAAGCAGGGTGTTCGCCACAAAGGGCCCGAGGCGAGCTGGCCAGGCCAGGCCTTAATTTGGTCTTGCCCTCCCAATTGAAAGCACACTTTGAGTTTTCATTATTTAAAAAAAAAAACATTCGTTTAATCTAATCTCTGAGACTGCAGTGTTTCCTTCCTCCGCCCTGCCTGTCTATTTTTACTGAAACTGAAAGTACCTGAAGCTGTCTGCAGAACAAGACAGAACGGCAGGGAGAGAGGCGGAGGCAAGGGGGCTGGGCCCAACTAGCCTAAATATCTATCTGCTCCTCTCACCTCCAAGTAAATACATGAGTTTTGTTGCTTATTTTGTTTTCCTATTTGGATAGATGAAAGCATTGTGGGATTATGGAACCACACCTACTATAATATAACTAGGGTGTGTATTTAAATTGCCAGTCTTCAAGCCTGGCTAGATTATTTGTGGTCTAAGTGAGAGTGGCAGGGCACAGGGAAGGTGCACGTGATATCCTGTCTCCATGCTCTTACAAAACCGAAAGTACTGGCTGAGCTGGAGAAGCCAAGGTGAGTGTGAGGCCCTTTTCACCAATTCAGATAAACACTGTCCAGGTAGATGAGCTTCCACCGAGTGTTGCTGCCACAAGCAACTCTTCACTTCCCCGCGGCCTGGCTTGAACGTGTGGAGTCGTCTTTTTCTTTTCCGTGATGTGGAGCTCTCAGATCATCCACACAGACTACAGCGGCAGCCCCTGCACCTTGTGAGCGAGCCACATAAGATTCTTCATAGGCAGAGCGCAAAGGGGATGATTATGATCTCTGCAGCGCGCCCCAGCCAGGCCAGGGGTGTAGCTATTATTCATGCTGCGGATACAGTGACACAGGGACTCAGAAGCATGAGAGAACGTTTGCATTTGAATTTTGATAGTATTTTATTACATAAAGGCGTCACAAAAGGACTTTTTTTCCTTCTCTATATTAGGGCCCTTGGCAAGACTGCTAGTCACTGAGTCAGGCCTGCCCCGGCCTGCCTATGCATACCCCGCAGCACCAGTGCCCCTAGAATGTCCCACTTTGCTTCATCCTCAAGTTCACTGCCGAGTTATGCACGACTCCCAATCCGCCTTGCTTCAAGCAGGTGATATGTTAGAAAGTAAAGATCTTCAGGTGGATGGTGATGAGTGAGTTTAACAACGCAGTAGTCCAGTAATCAGTATTCAGTAAATATTCAAACAGGATATTTAGCCAAAAGAAAATGTAAATGCCTCCTTAATTATTTAGCAAAAGTCACATTATAGTAATTAAGAAAGACAAGGTTCAAGGCTGAAACCACTTCTCTTTCGTGCTAATAGTCTCTCTTTAAATTGAGAAACAAAATGGAGAAGGTTGCAGGGAGATACTGAGCAAAGTCCACTTCTGCAGAAGATTAATAGTCTAGTCATGGTTCTGTCCAACAGTCTGTTTGCACCAATACCTTGTGATTCTGAGGTGCATGATGAAAAACAGTCTAAATGTGCATCACTGATACCAATAAGTTTATTTTGTTGTTTGTTTAATTTTTATCACCATATATACCAGTTCCTCGGATTGGACAAACGTGTGATTCATAGGTTCAACCTTCTGTATAGTTTATAAGCTGCCAAAAGTGTAACATGGGTGGCTTGAAGGTGCTGTTCGTTACGCCATTTTGTGGCTTAAACTTCAGAAACAACAGCTCACAGCCTAACGTGCAACAAATACTCTAGGCATGGAGAGGTGCAGTTCAGAGCATTGAAATTTAACCAGCAGCAAATCCAGTCCCCAAACTGGCCCCTTCACTCACACCTGCACTGGTGAGTGCACTAGTGAATGTAAAAACTTGCACCAGTGACCTTGCTCACCTAACTCACACCAGGAGTAGCACGAGTACACCCACTTGAACCTACACTAACAGGAGCACTCATATTGGCACTTGTACCAGTAATCTCATTGGCATGTGCTCTCATGCTGATGCGTACACTAGTAACTTCACTTGGATTTGCAGTGATACATTGAATCAGTAGCCTCAAACACACCAAAAATTATACCTTCTTTGGAACTTGCCCTCACACCCACAACACTCATATTTGTGCTGGCTCTTACCATCACACCTGCACTAGCACTTGCACCAGTGAAGCCACTGATGCTTACACCTTCACTAGTAACTTCGCTTACACCTACACAGGCACATGCACCTGCAACCTCACTCCTACACACTTGAACTTTAGTAATAAATGTATGAATGTCCATCTGTTAGTATGCTTGCTATACATACTGTGTTACTGGGCAACTGTCATATTCACTGATATGGTACATTTTCTGCAGGAGTATCCATTATTGTGGTACCTGTCTAGTGTCCAGCTAGTACAGGACACCAAATACATGAATTATTTTTATTGTAAGCATAGGGCAATTGCAAAGAATTTAAATTCCATTAACTGATTTTGATCCCACTGACTGTGCTTGATTTGGAATACACTTTACAAAACTAGGTTGTGGGGTGTTCTCTCTGGAAGCGTACCCAGCTTTTAGAATTAGCATGCAAGTGAACAATGACAAGTTCGGAACTGGGGAAGAGTACCACCCTCTCATCTTACATGCTCAGTTATCTGAAAGCTTTGGTGTGTTTGACATGGCTCAGGACACTGATTGCTCTCAACTCACCTACCCCATGAAATCTGAATTACTGTTCAAGTAATCAAAATGATTCAGGTGGACTCTGAAATCCCTAAACCATCATTAGAGAACTGGTGGATTGGATAGTAATCATTTAATTACTGGAATTTAAGGGAGGAGTTCCCAACAGCTTGCTGACAAACTGTGTGATCATAGAGCACTCTGTTGTTCTAGCATGGTTAATTGGTATTAGGGTAAATAGCAAAGACAGATAATGAGAATAATTAGTGTGTTATGGTAGTTCGTTAACCAGGTACAGTGGTAGTCCAGATAGCTGTTATTTGTCAACAGTCCCCTTTAGCCAGTAAAAAAAATAACATTCTAAACGTACCTGAATGAAAATAGTGCGTGTCCCTGCTGATCAATTGCTTTATTGAGCCTGTCTTGAACTTCTCACTAAACTGCGGCTAAATGAGCAAAGGCATCGGGATAATTGAGGGTCAGTTGCGCTATTAAACTGTTCACATAAACTAGGTGCAATTTGCGACCAGTATTTTTCGCACCAGTGTGGAATATTGTGACCGGACCCATGTACTCATTCCAAATCGGAATGAGTCATAATTAGATTTACCTCATTAATAATCATGAGGTAGTTTTGCAAATTGTGACTCAATCAGATTGAACATAATCACAGGGATGATATCTCTGGCTGCTTTTTAAAGATGTTTTTTTATTTTTTATTTCAGTCCGTTTTCTTTAAAGGAAACAGAGCTGCATTTAAAAAATACTTTTTTTTGGAGAAGTTTGTTTGAGAGTTTGCAGGGGTCCCCTAAAATGCTGCCCACACCCCAAAAACCTTTTTTTTTATTCATAAAGGGGAACAGATCCCATTGGGAACCTTCATTTTGCAAACATGTTACTACCCTACCTTGGGAGTTAGTAGGTTTTTAATGTTTTGTGACTGGATTTCAGTTTCAAAACATTGCTATACCTCATATCAAATTGGTATTTGGCAGGGGTGTCTGCAATACGCACTTCCAAATACTGAATCGACAGAGAGTCACAAACCTATTTAGGAGTCATTAAAACTTTATTGACTCGTAAAATGGGTTTAATACTTAGTAAAAAAATACTTTTGCAGTTGAAAACGTCTATTTGTACTTGACCTTAAAAACGTTTAGTCCATCTGGGCCCAAATGTGCACAAGTCAAGACAATCTGATGAAGTGGCAGACCCAAAAATGCAATAAAAGATCACGTTTTCCCAGGCTTTTGACTTTCCCGCTACACTACTCTTTGGTGAGTAAGCCAAGATACTGGATGCAGTCTTCAAAGATGCACTATCCAATGCGAGTGTGAGTTTGGTTTATGTCCAATTTTGTTATCACACAAACTACAAGTTTAAGCATGATTTAAAGTTCTTCCGGTCTTGCAAAACTATACACAGGACCAAAGACAAAAACTAATGATTGTCCAGGCTCACACACCGTAGTCATATTTAGAGACCAGTATTAAACACAATGGGGGTCATTCTAACCCTGGCGGTCGACGACCGCCAGGGCTAAAATGACGGGAGCACCGCCAACAGGCTGGCGGTGCTCCCATGGGCATTCTGACCGCGGCGGTACAGCCGCGGTCAGAAACGGAAAACCAGCGGTGTCCCGCCGGTTTCCCGCCGGTTTCCCGCTGCCCTAGGGAATCCTCCACGGCGGCGCTGCTGGCAGCGCCGCCATGGGGATTCCGACCCCCTTACCGCCAGCCTGGTTCTGGTGGTTTTGACCGCCAGAACCTGGCTGGCGGTAACGGGTGTCGTGGGGCCCCTGGGGGCCCCTGCAGTGCCCATGCCACTAGCATGGGCACTGCAGGGGCCCCCTAACAGGGCCCCACTGAGAATTTCAGTGTCTGCATAGCAGACACTGAAATTTGCGACGGGTGCAACTGCACCCGTCGCACCCTTTCCACTCCGCCGGCTCCATTCGGAGCCGGCATCCTCGTGGATGGGGGTTTCCCGCTGCGCGGGCGGCCTTCTGGCGGTCGCCCGCCCGCCCAGCGGGAAACTCAGAATCACCGCGGCGGTCTTTTGACCGCACAGCGGTGTTCTGGCGGGGGAACTTTGGCGGGCGGCCTCCGCCGCCCACCAAAGTTAGAATCACCCCCAATATCTTCTGCAATTTTCAACCCCACACTGGATCACACTTGTTGTAGTTATGGTTCTGTTTTAAAAAAGGCCCAAAGGAAGCTGTCCCTAGGGAGATGCCTCTGTTTTGGGGGTGTATCCCAGATTTTAATGCAGCATTTTGGGTGGTAATGGTGGGGCTAGATGCCACACTACTTAAGCCATGGCTAAAATCTACTCATCAGTCCACATTAGAATGGTAGTAGTGCATATGTCTGCCCACCTTAGTGAATTGTCCACCATGTTATGGGTATTGACAAGTTTTATTTTGCACTTGCTACTTACATTCAGCTTGTTTTGAACTTGTAGTTGACAGATAAGGGAATAAAGCCAGTAGGAAACAAAGAGGCTTATTGCCTGGTTTCTGGGGTAGATCGTGGTTACAGGGCAGGTTCCTGTGTGGGTACTATAATTTACCACTGGTGTCGGAGAGCCTAATATACAGTTACCCTACTGCAGAATGACCACATTACTCCCATTGTACACTTAATAACTCACAAGGGGCACTGAGAGCAAGACATTAGGGCCAATTAGTGACAGAAGGAATTGCGCTGACAAACAGCATGATGGGGTAATCACCCTTGATAAATTCAATGTCTGGCCAGAGCTGTACTTTTATAACAGCGGTGTCTGAATGTTATTTGGATTAATAATAGGATGTGCATTCGGCCAACTGTCAAATGTTTGAATCCCAGTCGTTATCTCACTATTTCACTCTTCTAATGTCAGTAAAATGAGTACCATTGAGTTATAAACCATAAACACTAAGGGGCACCTAGTGCATTGCCATTTTTCTTGCACCCCTCAGGGCCCCCTCATGCCACCATGAGTGCGCCATATTTAAGATAAGGTGCACCATGGCAGTAGTTAGGGAAATTAGCATAAAAATTATTGACGCTAATTCGGAGCTTTGTAGGACTAGTGTAAACATTTTTTACAGTAATCCTGCAAAGCCCATTGAGGCTTATTGTAAGCAATGGTGTACCTCCTTTTAACGCCTGCTCTGAGCAGGCGTTAAAAGTGCCAAAACAAATGATGCAAAGAAATCTCTTAGATTTCTTTGCTCCATTTTTTTGGCCCCCCCTAATGGGGGAACACCCCCATTAGGATACATTATGCCTGGCGCCAGAATAATGTAGCGCAAAGGGTTACAAAGTGGCGCAATGCATGCATTGCACCACTTTGTAAATTTGGCTCCGCAGTTTAGGCCTCATTGGGTCACATTAGCGTAAAGAAAAAATGCTAATGTTGCGCAAGGAGGGACTAGGAGCTCTTAAATCAGCCCATAATTATTTACTACTAAGTAACTTCTCAAAGTGAATGTGCGCTTTATAAAGGCATAATAATTATGTTAAAAACAGAGGCTTGATTTAGAGACCAGAATGAGATGGAAACTCAAAATGTAGTTCTACTTAAAGCCATTTACCCCACCAAAAATAATCTGATGTCTCCTTTTACAAAGTGACCTGTGAAGTGATAATGGTAAGTTGGCCACTTGATACTTTTCTCATGTCCACTACAGAGACCAAATCCATTACACTCAAGACTAGACCAGGCACTTGAATTTCCACTTATTTGGCTTGGATGCCCATTTAGGATTCATATTATTCGAGTGATTTGTGTAGCTAAGGTAGCTAGAAACTTGCTAATCCTTTCAGTCTGACCAATCGTGTTTTTCATGATTCTGCACCTTTCATTCAACTTTCATTGTAGAAGTCCTAGAAAAAAACCACTCACCCTATGTAAAGAAAAGTCTTCTTTGTAGTATTTCCCATGTGTTTAAAATACACTTATTCCCGTTGAAGGGGATGAACAGAATTGAAAAGATTTATCAGTAGATAAAAAAAATATTTCTATTTACAGACTTCATAGAATTCATGTGACAGAGAGTCCATCAGTTTATTCTACAACATCAGCAATGTCGCTTAGGCTAGACACACAAACAGACAGTATGGTGAGAGTGGAAGGCTGTCTTTTACCAAACATGCTAGCATAATGAATTCGGCAATACGAATTTCTCAGTACCTTGGCGAGAGTACTAACAACCACCCCTGCTCTTGTATAATTGTTTTCAAGTAACATTCTCTTTTGATGTTGTTCAAAGCGATGGTTTCCCTCAGAAATACACAGAGGTTATAATTCTATAACAAGTGAAAAGCAAAAACGCATTGTATGGTTTTAAATCTCGCTAAAATTGCATCATATCTCTAACATTTTCCAGAGATACAAAAAATAAAGTACCCACCAAACCATTGGCATAACATTGGCCTCTGCAACCCTCGAGGTGCAGTGGGACCCCTCAGCACAGTACACTGACTGAGTTCCTGAATGGGTCCGGAGATGGGTGGGGCCGGCCCCTCCACGAACTGTCCGGTGGGGGGCGGGGGTAGTGGGCTCAAGTCTCCGTGCACTAGTGCACCAAACTCTTTCCTTTGTTTTATGTTGCGTGGGACCATTCCCCCCAAAAATATATTCTTCTAGCTAGGGCCCTGGTGATAATACTATTTGCTATTCATACTTCTGATGAACTGTGTTGCTACTATTTTGTTACTATTCACTTTATATGCACTGTGATAGGGTTCTGTTTTGGAAAGTAAAACTTTAAAATGAAATCCTAGTGTTCTGGTGTTTTGAGTGCACCTTTCCATAATGAAAAAGGGACTGTTCCCACCAGTTTCCCCTATGATATCTCATGAGATTGTAGGATGCATCTCACTCAAATAGTACTCAGTGGGTTGTTGGTGTTTGCAGTCCAATTGGCTTTCTATCTCGAGTTGGCATTTTGACAAAGTCCTTAGTGCGGGTATGTCTAGAAAGCCTATTGCAGGGTCTTGTTTTGAAGAAAAGTACAAAAACTTATCACCAAGGCGGTAGTAGGAGATGCTTTGGGGAAGAACATGAACAGAGTTCAAAAGGACAGTAGTGTTTCCAGTTTTCACTGGAAGTGATTGTCATAGTCTTACAACTCTGAGTCTTATTAAATGTTTACCATGTACATTTATTTGACGATTACAGCAGCAAGTCACCGATATGATAGCAGCCAAAGAACCTAGACCCAACGGACATTTAGCAGTGGCACCTGCCACCAATCTAAAATGGTAGGGTGTGGGGGGGCCTAGGAGAATAATAACAAAACAAAAAAATTACATGACATTCCCGGTCCCGCTGCCAGCCATCTCAGTGCTCCTCTCCTCTCAGTAGCCACTGGTGCACAAAGTACAAGCTCCCAGTCCAGACGCTGCTGTCATGCTATACCAAATATGAGAGCTGCGCTAGGATTGGCTTGAGTTGGCTGGTCTGACACTCACTCAGGCACAACTGTCGTAGTTTGGCCTCTTGCTCTGGGCAAGACTGCTGGTTTAAGGATGACAGTACTTTTGCTTGTAGGCGACTACGCCTTTCCGACAACAAGTCGCAACTGTTGTCCCAACCTTACAGGCTCACTAGCAGCACCTCACCAGAAACACAATAGTAAAAGGTGATTTGTGGCAGCCTTTGAGCATGGACTCAAAAATAAGACATCTCAGGGAGTGTCGTGGTTAAACGGAAAATCCCCCTTTCTCACAGATATATTGTGTCTCATACAAACACAGGCAATGACAAAGATGCAGTAAAGTTTCAATAGTTTTATTCAACATAACTGCAATTTGCGATAAGTTGCATGGGCTGCAATGATTAGGATAATGAATAATGCAAGAAACAGAATTGTGAAGACGAGAGTCATTATTACGAAGACCCCCCCCATCTTGCAATGCATAGAAAAGACATACGAGATGTAATATGTCCTAATACCCTAATGTGAAAAGCCGAACCTCCTACCTAAAGGAGAGCTGGGTTTGCTAACCCTAATCTGCCAGTGCCATGTCCATGAGAGGAATCCCCAACCCTTGTTACCTTGGAATGAGGTCTCTATCTCAGACTCCGCACGGACACGAAGACTGGGCCAGCGTCAAGATGACGTGCAGCATCGATATCAGCGATGGTGGCGATGCCTTCTGGTCAGAATCCCTTTGACTATCTGTTTAAAGTGCAATGTATTTATACAGATCTACAAGGACCCCTGACATAGGTGTGTTCCCAAACAATAGATAACAGACATGCTTGGGACGGCAATTAATATAAACAATATCTTGAAAGTATAGAGAGGGAAAATCCCTAAGTGTGAACACCTACTGTTTGTTTGTCTTTGTTGCTTGATCTTGGCGCCTTAGCGCAGTGACACTGATAATGTAACTCATAACAAGTGGCCTAATTATAAACAAGGCAGCCTTCTTAGAAGAATTAAATAATTAAATGGGCTAAGACAGAGCAAGCTAAGTAGGTTAAAAGTCACTAGGTGACGGGGTATGAGTCTGCAAGCCAAAGACTAAGCTAACTCCTGTTATCCCATTAAAATGAACTAGGATTCACTACAAAACAAGCCTTTGCCATTTCTCACCTAGCTGTGCAACACAGCTGAGTTGGAGAATTGTAAGTGTGCATTTTGGTTTGGCCGTCCTAAGATGCTGGCCAAATCAACATGCACACTTTACAGTGCCCACCACTCTTCCACCCTGCCATGGCCCAGCCTGGCCTGGAGCCACAATAGATTGCATAGCTGTCAGACAGAGACTGGGATAAATAAAAGTATAATAACATTGTTTTATTATCATTTTATTTTTCACTGCCTGACTAAGAAGGGAGGCAACGCTCCTCTGCTATTACGGATGGGCTGACCCAGAGTTACAGAATCTACAGTCCACACATTTCAACAACTATAACAGTCATAAGAAGCCTCAAACCATAAGGTTCCATAGCAGAAAAAAGCATCAACATACATTATTTCCTCTTTGAAAAATACGCTACAACCACAAAACTATAGAAGCAAGACATCACTCAAGAAGAGAATGCTCAATGGTAGACAAATAGCTGTACTCTAACGTCAAGACGAACGACCAATAAAAATAATCATCTTAATTTCCACTGCAGTTTTTTCATGCACACTTCTGCAAACAGTCTGCAACTCTATCACACCATCTTTCTTTTTACCTTGCTGTTTAATATCTTTTGGGCTTTTTTTCACCAGTCTTTCAGCATTCCACAAGTCCCGCCCTTGAAATCTTACTTCATTCTGCAAAGTTTATCAGCAATAACAAGATTACCAGAGCAAGCTCACCCTTTTTGACAATGTCTGGCTTTTGAATACAGACCACATCATCAACAGAAAACTCAACTGGTTTTCCTTTTTTTCTAATGAAAGTCAATCTTTTGTTTGACCTGTCACTCCTGACCCTTGAAACGAAAGGTCCCACCATATCAATCAGGAACAAGGTCAAGACTGATTTGCATACGACTGGGTCCAAACTGGGGTGGTGTGGTGAGCAAAAAAAACAATGGATTAAAACCAGATCTTTGTGACTGGAGGTGAATGGTTGCATTGTTCAGCATTCTGTCCATCATCTGTTTTTTTGCATTTGTCACCCCAAGTGGGAAAGGTATGCCCAGACGTGGGTCCCGTGCTCACTGCACCACTGGATTTGAGCTAGCCGAGCTGATAAAGGGTGATACCCTAAAATGCGTCCTAGGATGCTTGTTTCCATTCCAGAGAGAACCTAACTTGGCAGTTTGGGCTGGACTGTTCCCATGAGGAACAGGGCAAGACTGATTTGCATTTGGCTGGGTCCAAACTGGGGTGGTGTGTGAGCAAAAAAACAATGGATTAAACCCAGATCTTTGTGACTGGGGGTGAATGATTGCATTGTTCAGCATTCCGTCCATCATTTGTTCTTTTTGCATTTGTCTCCCCAGTTGGGAAGGGTATGCCCAGACATGGGTCCCATGCTCACTGCACCACTGGATTCAAACTAGCCTAGTTGATGAAGGGTGATACTAGTCCTAAAATGCTTATTTCTGATCTAGGGAGGACCTGGCTTGGCAGTTCGGGCTGGACTGTTCCAATTAGGAACAGGGTCAACACTGATATATCTATGGTTGGGTCCAAACTGGGGTGGTGTGGTGAGCAAAAAAACAATGGATTAAACCCAGATCTTTGTGACTGGGGGTGAATGTTTGCATTGTTCAGTATTCCGTCCATCATCTGTTCTTTTTGCATTTGTCCCACCAAATCAATACCTACTTTTATGGTAGGCCTACAGGGAAGTTTTATAGGATGCAAAGGTATGTGCTACTGTCTAATGTTTCATCTAACCTGCACATTCCTTATCTACCTCTTTAGCTTCAGTGTCCTTATTCATAACTTGCCATCAGAACACAGCACCAACTCTCTTTTTTTTGTCATGGTGGCTCCCAGGTGACCATCAGGTACACTTTTGTTCAATTTATCACATACTTCAAACAGTGGCTCCAATCTGTCGCACCTCATTAAACTCCCATCTTCAACAGAATGCTCATTGGCAATTTTATAAAAAGGATATGCCCTAATGTATAGATTCTTTTCCTTTCACCAACCACTTTGAATAAATTTGACCACCTCCTTCAAGATCTCACCCTGAATTGTCACCTCCTCCAATAACTGTTGAGAAGAAATAAAAGTTGGCTCGACATCCACAACTGCCACAAAACAGTTTTCATCTTCTTCTCCAGCAATCATGGTATCCTCCCTTATTGGAAGTTTGAAAAATAAATCAGTGGTTACTTCCAAGAGTAAAGCAGAGATCAGAATTATATTGAATCATCTTGGTAGCCAGCCTAGAAATTCACTCATTGGAGTTTTTGGCATTCTAAGCTTTTACAATGTACACTAAGGGGTTTGTGGGTAGTCAGGAGCATACATTTTCTACCCAACACTTAGAATCAGAACTTAACTAGTGCCCCCAAAACATGCTGCAACATCTTTTTCAATTACAGTAGTGATGTTCTGAATTTCTCAGCAAACATGAAGCAAAACTAATGGTTACCTCATCACTACCCGACTTCCGAGTGAGCACACAATCTAAGGCACATTTGCTTGCATACACTGCTATGACCAACGCAAGCTTTGGCACTAGTCAACTCACACTTCACCCAATCAAATGTTGATTGAGACTGTTCCTTCTCAAAATATGGTACACATTTCTTTAAAATGTTAGATAAACGTTTAATTTTTATAGCATACTCAGGTCTAAATTTGGAGTTCAATTCACAAAGCCTAACACAGGATTTAAGTCATCTAGTACTGTGATGATTACTGGTGCTGAGCTGTGAGATAGGAACATTCTTAGAATGTTGCTATTGGAAGTGTTGGACAGTTATTGTATGAACTGAAGATGATTTGGATGTTTGCTGGTTGTGCTGCTCCCCAACCATGTAGCATCTACTAATAAACCAGTCCTTACCTTCATCCCATGGTCAGAGTACTTACTACAAGTACATCTCTGTCCTTAGAGGAAGAGCCTTTTATAATTGTTTTAACTAACCCACAGCATGGTTTCATACCATCCTTGGATATTACATGTCCTAGAAAGTCGGTTTCTTTTCTGTAGAACTCACAAATATACTTTTACTCTTTTTACTCTTTTTTTCCAAATTTGGTCTCAAACTAAATGGAACTTGCTTTAATTTTTGTTTAACTGGAACAGCTTTATTTATTTGATTTAATACTCTGCTTCAAAACATTTATCTTACCCAACTCATATGAAAATGTAAGCATAAGATCTCCAGGAGATGATCGTGCTTTAATAACCAAAGCTGTTCAGTAGCTCCATGTCTCAAAACTGTCCCAAATAGGCCTTGATGGGACAATCCTAACTTCTTGAACCCCTAGTCTGCCACATACATTTTAAGCTTGATCTTATGCCCCTTATATTACAACTTTTTTCAAAAACTTCTAATACATCTATCCTTCTTTCCTTTTATGATAAAAGACTCTATCAGGAGGACATAGTTTTCCCTCACCCCATGTTCTTTTAAAAATTTCAAAAACATCTTGAGTAATCTTAGTGATTCTGGCTCCTGAATCTGCTAGCAACTGTAAGGATTGATCTCCCACTACAACATCAATATAAGGATCAATGAATTCTGGAGAATATCTTTTAGAGATTGCACCTCTGGGACAATCAAAACCATATCTTGTAAGTCATGTTGTCCCTTTTGAGTAGACTCATCTGTAGACATATCATGCTCAACACAAGCAACCTTTGAGGAATTAGGGATCCATTGAGTCTGACCGACTGAGGACCGCCAGACTCACGGTGACAGTCGGACCGCCGCCCTCCAGGTGGTCCGACTGCCATATTACAACCCTGACAGTCGGACCACCAGGGGACCACCATCACTGCCAGGAATGAGGTTCCCAGCAGGTTGATGGTGGTCTGAGTTGTGCTCAGCCATGGCGGGCTGAAGTCTTCGCCACTGTGCTGATTACAATTCAGCTTTCTGCCAGCCTTTCCATGGTGGTCACCCAGCCATGGAAAGGCTGGTGGAGAGCCAGTGCTGGGGAAGACTGTGCATTCTGGTGGTGCTGTAGTGCTATTGTATTGGCCTAGGCTCCTTCAAGGGAGCCAAGACCAATACCACAGCGCTGTTCCTACCAGGCTGACCCGCGGGAACATCAGAATACAATGTTCCCACCAGTCAGCCCAGCGGGAACATTGTAATACGACTGTGGGATGCCACCGGCAGCACGGTGGCATCCTCCCAGTAGTATTGTCGGTCCTGTGGTGGTACCACCAATGTCATAATGAGCCCCTTAGTTTTTGAGTTTTGGTATACTTTAGAAAATTTACCTAATTTAGCACAAAATCTACATGTAATGTTTTTTGCTGAACATGGTCTGTAAACCTTAATGTGACAAGAATTCTCTCACTGGAAACAAGCATTGAGTTGTTTAAAACAACTTTTGTCACTTGGCCTGTTTTCCTTAAACCCCAAGCCTAAATTTTGCTGAATAGATGCCACTCCATCCCCTGTGGTTTATTCAGTTCATTGATAGAAACTCGAGACATTTTAATGCTTTTAGCCATTTTAATAACCTCTTCAATTGTAGACCAATACCACAGCACTGTTCCTACCAGGCTGACAGAGTACTTCTGTCATAGCAATGGCCAATCAATTGGTGCCTGACCAATTTAGCCATAAAATTCTAATTTTTAGATGTCTGTGCAACGCAGTAAAAAAAAGTAATCACGTGGGGGTGAGGGGGTGCATCACAGACCACAGACACCAACTTTGTGTGAAAAAAGCTGCTTTTATTATATGTGCATGTCACATATCCTTGGCCTTTTGCCTTACAAAACTAAAACCTCACTATACAAGGATGTTCACCTATGTTTAACTAACCCTACCCCTAAATTACCCTCTCCCCCACAAAAAACCTGCAAGTCTCTACCTCCTCCTGGTCTGATGTTCAGCAATTGAGACCTTTAACCTCCCATATATTTTAACTGCAATTACTAACCTCTAACAAAAATAACTTCCTAATGAACGTTTAACCTCCTGTCTCATCCAGGCATGAGCTTGACCACCTGTTCTCTTTCAGCCTGGATTACTGCTGTCAACAACAATAAAACTGGATAAAACTCATGGCCACTTCTTAGCCAATCATCCATACGCCTGCTTCCAGGCGACACCAACATACATGCTTCTCCTTCCCTGTGCACCTGTTCCAATGACCGCTAGCCCATCTAGCAAACCACCCCTTGGCATGCTAAGGAAACTTCAATAAAAGGAGTGGGCGGGTGGGATAAAATTGTTAGCTACCTAATACCAGCAACCATGTCACCTACTGGCAAAATGGTGTCTGGTAACCAACATGTGTGGTTATATATGAGCTATAAAATAGCAAAAAAATAGTGCAAAAAGCTTCTCACAGCCTTTGGACTGCATCAGCTCTCCCAATACTCCCCTAATTCACCTATATTAAACTACCCAAACCCTTTCATTCCCTTCCCCCCACAACTTAAACCTGGGCTGATCGTAAACCTGCCATATGGTTTAACTGCAACTATTAACCTAAAACTCACATAACTTCTCAAAGAACCTTTAACTTCCTGCTATGTCCAGGCCAGAGCTTGACCACTGATTCCCTTTCAGCCTGGATTGCCGCTGTCAACAACAATACATTTGGCTAAAACTCATGGCAATTTCCCAGCCAACTGCCACCCAGAAAAAGTCCCTAGCTAGATTTTATCTGCCTCCCACAAAGCTAAACAACGAACATTGAACATAGCAGCAAAGCCTCCCTAATCGACACCAGGTATAATTCCATACCATGATGTGACAAGAGGCCCCCAAACACCTGGAAATCCACCATTTATCATACCTCAAATCAACATGCTCTATCCTTCCAATTCCCCACACTACCTACAAAAGGTCTTCATCTCCTTGTTACTTTCCTCCGTATCTTAACAATTGCTGCAATCTTTTTTGGGCCCAACCCTGCTCTCCTGGGAATAATCTCCAAAACAGAATGTAACAGTCTGACTACTGCCTCCTTATCTACTTTAAGTCATCCTTCTTGACCCTCATCAACACTACCAGTTGTTCTCACCCACATGTGGTTGATTCCCTTCCACTAACAGCTTGTTCTGGCAAGATAAAGCTTCTCTCCCTCGTCTGCCCCCTTTACCATGCCAAGGCACATTAACAGGTTGGAATCAAGCCACAAGTTCGTTCCATTACTTCACTGGCTCACATGCCGTTCTGCCCATTTTACAAATAAGTGACCCACTATCCATTTGGATAAACCTGGGGCCTCTGGGCCGGGTACCAAACTTGAAAATCAGTAACAGTATGTGAAAATATGGACTTGGATCAACATCAAACCCCTTCACCATCCAAATACACTGCCAGAAATATTTACAAAGGCCACCTACCATCTCACAATTCTCTCCGATTGCCAACCCCTCATACCCACTTCTGTCGCCATTCCTATTCAGAAGGAATGCAGTCCATAACCTCTTGCTTCAACCCCCGAATGTGAAGGCGCCTTGCGCAGAAACGCTTACAGCTGAAATGCTGTCCCTGGCTTTACCTCTTCATGTTTGACGACTGGCCCTAGAGTGACCTACATTGATCTTGCTCCTAGCCCCTAGGGAGACAGCCCACCTCACCAGGCAAAACCTGTCAACTGGGTATTCCCAAAACAAAACTGCCAATCCTTCCCCTGCTCATCTGTGATCGAGTTGTACAACCAAACTTCCAGCCCAGTCCCAGAACGCCTCACTTCTTCCCAGAGCAAACTCCTACTCCCATGTATGCCTAACAACCCTGACATGCAAAAAGCACCAAAGAACATCCACATCTTCAATGTTGAAAACAAACCCATATCGTCAGAACCCTTACAAATCGCTGTCGCCCAAAACAAAGTGTCATACTTTTGGCACCATGCTACACAAAACCCCCTTCAGCTGCTTTAACACCTGTGCTTCTCTTGGGGAAAGAAGACCGGAAAAGCAATGATCTCCCCCCTGCTTTCAGCCCTGTGTCCATTCTTCTGCTTTCCACTTCCCCTGCTAATACAAATAGAAGCCAACCCCCTACTGGCATCTGAGTAGACCTAAGCACCCCAATCCACCACCTCAAGTGCCCTCAGTGGCACTCCATCGAATGCTTCCACTTTCAAACACCAAATGCGTCAGTCCTCTTGCACCCCTTTTGTCAGAGGTACATGGTGATATGGCAATGGTAAACCAGACATGGACCTACCCAGAGGCCTACAGAAGTTCCCCCGTTTCTCACTATTCAACAGATGAAGTTCAGATGCCCTAGGAATGCCTGTACCTCTATAATCTATACTTTGACCTTAGCCAACCTGGAATCCAAGGGCACATGCATTGTTATTTTCTCATCTCCTGAAAGGCGTGCCTCCATCTCCATTGAATCGATCATAATGCCAAAGAAAGAGAAAACAGTGCTAGGTCCCACTGTAGATATCAATGCCTAAGAAAGCCATCACCATTCTGAGTCCCACTGTTGATCTCAATACCTAAGAAAGCCAGCACCTTACTGGGTCCCACTGCCGATCTGAGGACTTAAGAAAATCAGCACCATGCTGGGTTTCACTGCCGATCTCAATACCTAAGAAAGACAGCACTGTACTGGGTCCCACACTGTCGATCTCACGTCCTCAGAAAGACAGCACCATACTGGGTTCTACTGTCTTCTTAGGTGACAATGGTACCCCCAAATTGCCCATGAGCTCCTGAAAGCTTGCCTGCAGCTGCTGACAACCAGTGAACCCTGGGTTACTCACCAAAAAAGAAATAATCAAGGTAGTGTGTTATGTATTTGTGTCTCAAGCACCATGAAAAGAGACACTGTGAGAATGTACTAAAAAGCTCAAAGTGGGTGCCGGAGAAAGAACAGCTCATTGGCAGTGCCTTGTCCACATACCATTTGTCTTCAAATACATACCCAAAAGCTGAAAATCATGTGGGTATACTAGCAGCAATTAGGGCTAACTAGATGTCGCTTTCAGCCATGTGTGCCCTTTTTTCCTCTTTTCCACAAGAACGAGTGCTTCCTCTATTAATGACTATGTAACTGTGAACCACTCTTCTTCCATAACATAATTCCTTGATCATTCTACCAGTCCTGATAATGAGTCTGAACTGCCCCTTTCTTTTTTGGGTAGTACTCCAATAGGGGCGCAATCAAATTAGGCATGTGCCAGTCACTAAATGGTCCAGCCAACCTTCCCTCTTGTATAAGCAACTTATCCTTCACCAATTGTTTGAGGGCGCTCACAAATTAAAGATTGCTCACCCATCTATGCACGCTTGGTCCCTCACACCCCAGCCAGCATCCCTGTGGAACACTTCCGTGAGCAAATTAGCATCCTCCTTTTTTGTTGCATTGCTTCAACTAGAAAACAGCCTTTCCAATTTAATTGGCATATGAGCCCTTGCCTCCAGATCCTTGTGACCTCCTGCCTTCCCTGAAACCTGATGCATGCCCGTGCTGCTGAGCACCCCTGTACACCTGCTCTATCTGTCATTGCCTTGTGTAAGTGCCTGTTTATCCTGCCTCACTATGTTAATGGATAAAGGCAATCCTTTTCGCACATTTCTAATATTTGTAACATAATTTGTAGTATTCCCTCATACATAAGCCTTTATTGGAATCCAAACAGTCTCTCAGCTAACTCGTGTGTCCTTTACTTGTTGTCCCCACCTGTCCTTGGTTGGGGCACCACTGAAAGGGCTGATAGACTATCAGCAGCCCACTTGCTGTGAAAATGGTCATCCTGAACTTGGATGCTCCATCGCATGTACCTATAAAACAGAGTCAATCTCCCACATTGTGTCTCATGGTCCAGTCCCCTGTGCATCTATAATTCATGATTGTACAGGATGCGTGATTTACTTATCACAGCCTTATATTAAAAAAGCGCCAGACACCTCACCGGGTGTTTTCGCAATATACGCTGGCGTAGATTCAGAAAGCCGTCTTCTAGTTTTCAACATTCAGGGGCAATTTAGGCCTCTTTTATACCTGCATTCTTCTTCCTTGGACCCCTCTTTGGCCCTCAACTTCCTGTGCAAAAGTTTGAGCATCTCCAGACATTCCCTCTTCCTGATACTTTCTTTGGTGGCCAGTATTAGATACGCTCCAAAATGGTTGGACAACCCCATATAAGCCAGCTTTTCGATCTTTATTTCCTTGTTCTCAGGCCCATTGTCTTTACTTTCCTTTTTTCCCTTACTTGTATCTCTCGGCACCTTTTGGCATGTCATTGCTCGCTTCTTGCTGATGTCCTGTATGCTCTTTTGTGCACCCAGCAGACGTACTAATGCCCTGTTTACACTCCTCATACCATGCACCTGACTCTCCCTTAGCCTTCCCACTGTGCTCCTCCGTGGCCACCCTGGTATCCTTCACATAGGGCTCCTCCTTGGCCTTGTTTCTCCACTCTTCAGCATCTCTCTCTCACTTTTACACCAACTGGCACCATCCTGGAAGCTTTCAACCCATCCACAAATTCCTTACCTAGTGCCAAGGTTGGTGCCCCCTCCAGATCCTATCTCACCAGATACCCCCTCTGTTCTGGCACACAGTGCTCTCCATATCGTTGCTGACCGGCCCTTCAATCCTGAAAAACACTATGTACATACCAACCCCAGGCTGGCCTGCCATCGTCCCTCTAGTTTCCTCTGCCTGCGGATCCTCATCCCACAATTCTCCCTCCTCCAATCGTCCTTCCTCATAATCAAGCAAAGTAACCTTAATTTCTTCTGTACCCCACACATTGCTACTGAAGCGCTGCCGGCCAGTACGGCTCTTTGTCTCACACTACATATGCTCATTGTTCCATGGTGTGCTGAGGGTCATGCCATGCTACTCCATCCCAATTGTTCTGCTTGTGCTGGATGCCATCTCCCATGCTGCTCCTCCTCAGGGGTTGTACAAACCCTATTGCTGGTTGCACTGACGAGGCCACCCTGTACCTTCTTAGGTCAGTGGTCATCTGATCCAACAATTAAATCTGGCTGGCCACCCTGGACCCGGCCATCACTTCCCCTCAGGGTGCAGGAGTACACAATGATCTCCGGAGTTGGCCTTCCTGCAGCTCACTGACGCCTGTTAAAAAGAAGAACATAGAGCCAGTGTGCTTGATCCTGATGCTCCCATCGCCTGTTTTGTCAACACCACCAGCAACCAATCCCATCTGTCATTCTCCTCACTCTGTGTCACCTGCAGCGGCCACCTAGCAACCTGCACCTCCATTCCTGAGGCTGGCTGCACATTCCGGGTGCATGTGCCTATGCCTATCGACCCTGCCCTGACTACCTTGCCCTGTTCTGCCCTGGTTTATTCCTCAGGGAATGCTGTGCCTCCGCTCTAACTGGCAATGCCCCCAAACCGCATGCTCCTTTACTGAGTCTCTCCCACTGCCTACATCCTCACTCTTGCTCCATTCCAGCCTAGCTGCTTGCAGTGCAGATGCCAACCAGCCTGCTCTGTGGCCTTCTCTACCCCTACCTGGGGCCACTTTTGTGTCCTACCCACCGCTGCTCCATGTCATCCTGATCCCTTTCACTTGTGGACCCTTGTTACCACTGAACCCTCACCAATCACCCCTTTTAGTCAAAGGATGTGGGCTACCGGCGGTACCTCTTGTGCCTTCACCCAAGGGGCTAAAACCAGCTCCTCTCCCTCGTCAAGCCTTACTTACCCACTTTGTCCTTCATCACTGCTACCAGCGACAGTATGGCAAGGCCCCTCCACTCCTCCCACCTAGCTTGCACGCTTTACAGAGCCAAGCCCAACACGGCCTGCAGCTTTCATCCCTTTATTACCCTTCCCCTGTGATGACAGCACCCACATGTTACTTATTCCTGTTGGTCTCTGCCTCTGAACGTGGGACCTCCTGCTAGCTCATTCCCACCCCAGCGCCCTGCATAATTGGCCACATGTGCTCTTGTGTTTTCCGCCGGCCTGCCTCTTTCAGATGATGGACAGAATGCTGAGCAATGTCAAACATTAACCCCCAGTCACAGATCTGACCCTAAATCCATCTTTTTTGTTTGTTTGCCACGCCACTCCAGTTTGGGCCTAGCTATATGCAAATCAGCCCCCAGGAACAGTCCAACCCAAAGTGCCTACCTGGACCGGAAAACAAGTATCCTGGGATCAGTTTTGGGTATCACTCATCAGCCAGGCTAGCTTGAGTACAACACAGACACAGTTGCACCATGGTACAAGGGTGCCTATGTTGTTGCTAAGCTGCAGAAACAGCTCCATCACAGGGGGAAAGAACAGGTATGTGCCATATGTTGTAGATACAGTGCATTCTTGTCCTTTCACTTTGACGCAGGGCAGTGCAACAAAGTGACTTGCTGTGCTGCCCTGCGCGAAATTCCCATAAATTTGGACCTAAGTTGGAAGCATCTTTGATGAGATTGCAGGAGGTACAACTGATCACCATTCTGTAACAGCTAACGCTTTGGGAATCTTCAAATAAATTGTCTTTGGTGAATGATAAGTCTTATAAGATTTAAAACTGCGCCTGTATTCCTGAGTATATGCATTTTGAACCTGACTGGTTATTTAAGATTTAAACACTTTCCAGTCAGTTTCGAAATACAATAGAAGGTTGTTTGACAAGGCCTCGATTTTGAGTTGCATGCTATGGTTGGGTAGAAACTTTACACTTATAATCTGGATTAGTTTCAGTAACACCCTGTCATTACCATGCACTTACACATTAGCCCCAAAGGAATAGGGAATAATTGTGCTGACCACGTTTTCCAGTCTAGTTCCTCATGATACTCCCTTTTTTTTTACAAAGATTAATGTTCCAGCTCACTACCTGTTCTAAGCATGAGGTAAAGTGGAGTGGAAACAAGAGTTAATGTGGGCAGGAGAGGCTGGCGTGAGGTAAAGGGAGCATTATGTCTGCACCTTCAGCCATAGAAGAGGTTTGGTTGTAGGTCGGGGGCTTGGCCCAGGTTGCACTGGCAGTTCAACCCTCATGAGATTTTCCTAACCAGACACTCTTTATGGTCTATCTGTGACAGGCATCACCCAGCCAACCTGTCACATTGTTTCTCCACTCCATTTATATGGCCTAGAAGAAATGTTGCATCACAGGGAACCCCTATGCAATTGTAATCTATGATTTTTTCCTAAACTATGATTACATAGTAATGTAGGTTTTTATACCATCTAGATTTTGCTAGAGGCATTCTATTTAAATTGACTTCAAGCACAGCGCTCCATACATCAAAGATGGTGGTCAGTGCTCAGGACTGCAGAAAAGTTGAATCCTTGATACTTGTGTCTGAATGAAGCATCTATGAGGTGACACGATGTGTACACGTGTAGTGACTTGCCCAGATGTGCCAGGCAAGGCTTCCTCAAATACACAGTGCCGCACTTGGCGGTCTTGTGTCTGGGAACATGGAGATGGGACTTAATTCCAGGCAAGCACATAACATGGAAAGTGGCCAAATTGGAACATGCCAGTTTTTCACCATTCTTTCACTACTAATTTACTTCTCAACAGATGGCCTGTTTAAAAGTCGTCTCCCCATGAGTTTCCAGGGGGCCTGATTACTTCGGGATTCAGGTGACGAAAAAACTCTCTGGTAGTATGGCTTATGAGTGTGAAAGAAAGAACTCCCTCATGCTATTTCTAGTCGCTATGCTAACTCTAGCTTATCTAGTAAATATCTAGCTTGTTCTAAAATTTCAGCAATCGTTCATAAAGCATAACTGTTTTTGTTATGGAATAGCAAGTTATTTATTCCTGTTGCAGCCTGTATGAGGCTGGAACATAAACAAAGACTGTCTGAAGGCTGCTTCTCCTCACTGTCGCCTCCCCCTATGGCGGACTCTGCAGTCTAGTGTGAACTCTGCCTCCATACCCCTAGGGCGAAGTTCCTCGCTATCTTATGGTCTGATGCCTGAGTTTTTATGGGATCTGATCGTCAACATTATCTTATCTTAGCTATTACTTTGAAAATAATGATGGGGCTAGTAGATACTAAGGGGGTTATTCTAACTTTGGAGGAGGTGTTAATCCGTCCCAAAAGTGACGGAAAAGTGACGGATTTACCACCAGCCGTATTACGAGTCCATTATATCCTATGGAACTCGTAATACAGCTGGTGGTATATCCGTCACTTTACCGTCACTTTTGGGACGGATTAACACTCCTCCAAAGTTAGAATAACCCCCTAAGTGCCTCATTCACAATCTTTTGTCACAGGGCAGCGCCACAAGCCTTCTTTCTGTGCTGCTTGTGTCAAACAAAAATGATAGGAATGTGCCGTATCTATGAGAAAAGGTGCATCCCTGTTCTTTCCCCCTGTGCTGGCACAGAATGGGCTGCCATGTGCCAATGCAGGCACTCTTGCACCGTGGTGCAAAGGTGTCCATGGGTGTTACGTGGGAACACCCACTGTAATGCCCATGGCAACCCTCCCTATCACAGTGTGAGGCAAGGTAGCGACTTGTAGTGCATTGTCTCACTCCATATCTACAAGGCCATGAATAGCCACGTAGGGTGGCTTTACATGGCCCTGTAGATATGGATCTGCAGTGTACGCCACCAGACCGTCATAAAAGTGATGTTCCAGCAGCGCACAGGGGCTTGTAAATAAGCGCCTAAGTCAATATTAAGACAAACAATCATGTCAGAAAATGTGTCAACTCGAACATCATATCAACAGGATATGTTTAAAGTTTTAAACAATCCTGGGAAGCAGGTGGATAGGGTGCAGGCATTTCTAGCATTTGTAATGGAAAAGTCCAAAAAGGCAAAAAATGGAAATAGTGGTAACTGAAATGAGAAAATTATGGAATTAGAGAAGTCTGAATGGGAACTATCACAGTGCTCTCAACATTTTCAAGGTACTTTTTCAAATGAAGACCCCTTTTGTTGCTTTGCTGAGGTCTTGATTTAAAAATAAATCATAAATGAATGGTGTTAAATTGGAAAGAATTGAAATGCATTTATATTGTCATACTGTTTTAATTGTTCACCGGTTTTAAGATTTTTTTATGGAAGCATAATTGTTTGCCATGATTATAAGGACTAGTATTCTTTTTATAAACTATTCACTATTTTGTCTTGATTTCGACAATTACTTTCTTAATCTTTGTATTTAATGTTTTAATGTTGTTTTATTTATCAAGAGTGCAAACTGTCTTCACCATACACTCATAAGCCCTTCACCCTTAATCTTTCCTCATTTCGCCTGTAAACATTTCACTGTGCTTCCTTAAACTTTTCACCATTAAATCCTTAACTCCTACACCCTTCACCACTTACCCCTAAAACCATCACCTTCATGCCAAACTCATCACCCTCCTCACTTAAATGCTTTAGCCTTCATGCCTATACATTTCACCCTTAAATCATTCACCATTCAGCACACCGGTCCCCATTGAGCTATAAACCCTTCACCCTTAAATCATTCACCCTCAACCCTTAGTGCTTCACCCTAAAATCCATCACCCTTCACTATTCATGCCTTAGCTCTTCATCCCTAAATCCTTCACCATTCACCCCTAATGCCATGACCTAGTCCTCCTAAACCATTTGCCATCACCATTCTCTCCTTAACCTTTCAGTCTAAAACCCTAGGGGGACACATGTACAAAGCATTTTTCTGGTCGCAAACTGGCCGATTAGCAGAATTGGTCCGTCTGCAAATAGATAAATGTTTTTTGGGGGGTACAAAGCCCAAATTGCAATTCTGTAACTTGTTACCGAGTCACAATTTGGGTTCTGCGATTCGATATTAGGAAGGGACGTGTTCAGGGTGTCTTCCTTGTACAGAATCTTAATGGTATGAGTGATTGTTTTGCAACCGTGAATGTGGTCGCAAAACAATCAGAGTTAACCCCAATTTCAAATTGGTATTAACCCATTCGCAAATGAGAAGACATCCATAAGAAACCCCTTCCCCTTTGTGAAGGAGGCACAAATACTTTTTCAGAGCAGGTGGTGGTCGAAGTAAACTTTTCATTTTTTTGTTTGAAATGCATCTCGTTTTCCTTTAAGGAAAACAAGCTGCATTTAAAAAAGACTGCTTTATTGGAAAGCAGTCACAGACACAGTGGTCTGCAGTCCCCAGCAGGCCAGTATCCCTGTGAGTGTGGCCATTCTCAATAGGGTCACAAATTGCGACCTACCTCATGAATATTGATGATGTAGGTAATTTGCGAACACTAAACCCTTCACCCCATCATCTTCTACCCTTAAACCCATCTCACACTCCACCATGCACTGCTAAACTCCTCCTCCTTAAACCATTCACCATTCAAATCCTTTCCCCTGCATAATCCCTTTTCCTAAAATTATGTTATATATTTTTATTATGTATATATTTGTTAAATGTGTTAGTTGAAATGAAGTGACAAATGATGAGAATGTCCACAATTAAATTACTGTCCATGAGAGAATGACATACTTAAGGAAATGTCTTGACAGTAAAACGTACATGACCAAATGGTTTGTTCCTATTGAAATGTAGTGGGTGTCAGCCACAGGGTGTCCCAGCTAAGGCAGAATGCTTGAAAAAGGAGACTGAGGAAATTACAGTCTGTAGCCTAGGGCTACTGACAGTTGCAAACTCACCTAATTATTGCATAGGCATAAGCATAAGATTTATCCGCGACCAAGGCAAAATGTCAGTTTGCCATTTGTTATCTCAACTCTCACACTTCCTAACAGCACCATATTTGAGGCCATTTGTTACAAACTGGCACCCTCTTCTGGCCCCATTTGGTACTTCCATAATACAACTGGCCAGAGTAGCCCTATTCTATCACTAGCTTTGGGCTCAGCCAACCAGTGGTCCGTGACAGCGTAGTAGCACACTGAAGCAGAGGTACTTAGCCCGCACATAGTTAGGAAGCAGCGATGTACACGGAGCCACTGGCGCATGAGCACAGCAAGTTGGTCTAACGCTCCCTACAATTATTTCTTCCGCTGAGGTCATTGACTTTAACAGTGAGCATAGCTGGGTGCAGAAATTAATGAAGGGGTGAGGCACTAACAGGGATTTCGGAAGAGTTTTCCTCTCCTCCAGAACGGTTTAAAAGTAATAGGATAAAATGCTACATTTAGAAATACATGCAGCCAAATATATTTACTAAAATGCTCTTCGTTGCGGAGCAGATGGTACTATTATTCATTTGATTGGGACTCACCTTACGGACCATGGAAGGATAAGATACTGAGGCCCGTATTTATACTTTTTTTAGCGCCGCATTTGCGACTCTTTTTGACGCAAAACGGCGCAAACCTACAAAATACAATGGTATTTTGCAAGTTTGCGCCGTTTTTGCGTCAAAAAACGACGCAAATGCGGCAAAAAAAAAATATAAATACGGGCATGAGTAACTCCTCTTAGAGTAAACCGTAAATTCTTCAATTTTTACATCTGCCAAATTTGTTGTACCCTACGCATAATATCGGGAGGCAAATCAGCTGGTGTAGTTTTTTTTTATTTGAATTTATGGGAATGCTCCTCGTGAACCAGTGGCGTAGCGTGGGTTGTCAGCACCCGGGGCAAGGCAAGTAATTTGCGCCCCTAACCTGTGGATTTTAGCACTCGAGTCTCTTCCACTAGATTAGTTAAAGAAACCCCCCCCCCCCCAGATGCCGGCCCCCCCTGCACCCCCCACGCTACGCCACTGTCGTGAACTGTACAGGAGCAAATGCCATTGGTGCTAAACGTGCAAGCCTGTCAGCATGGTGCCTTAGTGAGCTTACACTCGTCTCAGACCACTGCAGTGAGCAAAAGGTTAAAATCCCCATCGCATTTAGGCATAGGTGCTGATTTACAGAATATGTATTGCATGTTTTAGATCGACAAGGCATCGACAATACACATGAATATATTCACAACTAATTAATAAATAAAAATACATGTGTAACTATAGTAAAATCAGTGCTTAATTTGTACATGTTTCCGGTGCTGAGCACCAGCACTTATTTTTGAGGGCTGGGGCTTGCTGTTGTGCCTCAAGCATTTGCTGCGAGCAAAAGACACATATGGGAAAGACGGAAGAAGGGAAATACAAAAAAGCGTCACAAAGGGAAAAAACAGCTGCAAGAGTGAGCTGAAGGGGACAGGGAGTGGCTTTATATGGATTGAAGGGGCCCGAGATGGCTTCAGGATTATGCTGTCTCAGTATTCCGTGTTCACAAATTTAATTGCAGCAGCTGCGTGTTTAAGAGGACGGCTTTGGGCACCGGCACCTCTGTATTCACAAATTAAGCACTGAATAAAATGCAGTTTCTTTGCAGCAGAAGCGTCCTTTAAAATCTATTGACTGACATCAACCACATACTGACACTGGAATTCTATATTATAGATTGATTTATTCAAGTGGGTGGAGTGTTCGCTATACTGAACAGCTTTTACAACAAGGAAATCGTATGCCCTTTCCTCAACTCCAAGAGCTGTGGGACGCAGTAGGGCCTGGAAATTGCAGGACAGTCACATTCAAATTGCCGGGCGGTCCAAGCCTCGCTTTCGGTGCTGAAGCTTCCTCTGGTATCTCACAAAAACCACCCATGATTGTACTTTCAGAGCGGTTGAGTAGAGCTCTTCGACCAAAGCTCAGAATATTGCTGCATCGAGTGCAAGGTCGTTATTTCCATACACTGAGTTAGATGATACCAGGATGCTTGCTGTTTACTTCCTCCTGTGCCCCGCCAGAGCAGAGCTTCTGTAGTGTCACGCCAGTGATGCAACTGGTCGCGGGCACTACCATATGTGGTTCACAGGATGCACAGGGGAGTGTTTGCTAACTCCCCCACTTATGTGGTTAATAATGTGAGTGGCCTCCGGTCACGTGCGGTATGTGTATAAATAAAGCAAGCCGGCAGGCGGAGTCAGGGAGACGGATAGAGAGAACAATTCAGATGACTACTGTTAGAAATGGGATCTTTGGTTGGCAGTCAGGTTACCCCCTGTCCAACCAAGGACCCTCACTCTAGTCACGGTAAGTCACACACAATCCAAAATATCCTGTGCCCACCCTCTGGTAGCTTTGCACTGAGCAGTCAGGCTTAACTTAGAAGGCAATGTGTAAAGCATTTGTGCAATAAATAATGCAATAACATGGTATAGCACCACAAAAATACACCACACAGTGTTTAGAAAAATATATAATATTTTTCTGATAAGATGCAGGTAAAACAATTAAAATACAATAAGTTATGTTGAGATATCACCGTAAAAGTGATATGAAGTGTCTTCAGTCTTTTAAAAGCAATAAATGTCTCTTTCAAGCACAAAGTACCTGCTTCACGTTCAAAATCTCCACAAAGAACCGCAAAGGAGGAGAAGTGTGGAAAACAAGGAGGTGTGCGTCGATGTCTCGGGCCGCACATGCCGATGCGTTGTTTAGTTTACATGCAGGGATGGCTGTGCGTTGATTTCCGGTGCTCGGTCGTGGATCCTCTTCGAGTTGTGGGGTTTTCGGACGCCCTGGGGACGATGTGTGAATTTCCGGGGCTGACAGGACGAAGTCACAGGGGCTGCATCAATCCGGTGGGCGTTGTGTGGAAATTTCTACCGCACGGCAGACGCTGCATCGATTCCTCTCTGGAAGTTGGGCTGCATCGTCCCGGCTCAGCTGTGCATCGGTCCAGTGGGCTGTGAGTTGAACTTTCGGTCGCTACGCTGGCACTGCATCGATCTTCCCCTTGCGAAGTCGGGCTGCATCTTTCCGGATCGGCGTGCAGTTAATTTTTCACTATGGTGCAGCCTGTGCGTCATTTCTGGCAGGCTGTGCGTCGATTTTTCACCACACAAGGAGTCCTCCTCGTAAAGATTAAGGGGCTCATTCTGACCCCGGCGGTCTCAGACCGCCGGGGCCAGGGTCGGCGGGAGCACCGCCGACAGACCGGCGGTGCCCCGCAGGGCATTCTGACCGCGGCGGTTCGGCCGCGGTCAGACAAGGAAAACCGGCGGTCTCCCGCCGGTTTTCCGCTGCCCTTGGAATCCCCCATGGCGGCGCAGCTTGCTGCGCCGCCATGGGGGATTCTGACACCCCCTACCGCCATCCTGTTCCTGGCGGTTCGCCCGCCAGGAACAGGATGGCGGTAGGGGGTGCAGCGGGGCCCCTGGGGGCCCCTGCAGTGCCCATGCCAATGGCATGGGCACTGCAGGGGCCCCCGTAAGAGGGCCCCACTGTGTATTTCAGTGTCTGCAATGCAGACACTGAAATACGCGACGGGTGCAAACTGCACCCGTCGCACCCCTGCAACTACGCCGGCTCAATTCTGAGCCGGCGTCCTCGTTGCAGGGGCATTTCCTCTGGGCCGGCGGGCGCTCTTTTGGAGAGCGCCCGCCGGCCCAGAGGAAATGTCTGAATGGCCGCATTTGGCGGCTCCCTCCAGGCGGGCGGCTCCCGCCGCCCGCCGGGCTCAGAATGAGCCCCTAAGTCTTTTTGGTCCTGAGACTTCAGAGGACAGGAAGCAAGCTCTATCCAAGCCTTGGAGGGCACTTCTCACCACAGCCAGAGAGAAGCAAGGCAGCAGTCCTTCATAGAAAGCAGGCAAGTGAGTCCTTTGGGCAGCCAGGCAGTTCTTCTTGGCAGGATGCAGGTTCTGGTTTAGGTTCTCTTCTCCAGGAAGTGTCTGAGTTGGTAGGGGCAGAGACCCTGCTTAAATACCCAAATGTGCCTTTGAAGTGGGGGAGACTTCAAAGAGTGTCTTAGAAGTACACAAGATCCCCTTTCAGTTCAATCCTGTCTGCCAGGGTCCCAAGGGGGATATGGCAGTCCTTTGTGTGAGGGCAGGCTACTGTCCTTTGACATGTAATTGTCAGGCCCTCCATCCTCCCAGCCCAGGAAGACCCATTCAAAATGCAGATGTATGCAAGTGAGGCTGAGTATCATGTGTTTGGGTTGTGTCTGAGTGAATGCACAAGGGAGCTGTTGACTAAACCCAGCCAAACTGGATTGTAAGGCACAGAAGGATTTAAGTGCAGAGAAATGCTCACTTTCTAAAAGTGGCATTTCTAAAATAGTAACATTAAATCCAACTTCACCAGTCATCAGGATTTTGTATCACCATTCTGGCCATACTAAATATGAACTTCCTACTCCTTTCAGATCAGCAGCTACCACTCAAACAGTATATGAGGGTAGCCCCAATGTTAGCCTATGAAGGGAGTAGGCCTCACAGCAGTGTAAAAACTTATTTAGGAGTTTTACACTACCAGGAGATGTAACCTACACAGGGACATGTCCTGCCTTTTGCCTACACAGCATCCTGTCCTATGGGTTACCTAGGGCATACCTTAGGGGTGACTTATATGTAGAAAAAGGGGAGTTCTAGGCTTGCCAAGTCGAATTGGCAGTGAAACTACACACATAGGACTTGCAATGGCAGGCCGGAGACAAGGTTAAGGAGCTACTTAGGTGGGTTGTACAACCAATGCTGCAGGCCCACTAGTAGCATTTAATCTACAGGCCCTGGGCACATTTAGTGCACTTTACTAGGGACTTATAAGTAAATTAAATAGTCCAATTGGGTATGCTCCAATGTTATCATGTTTAAAGGGAGAGAGCATATGCACTTTAGCACTGGTTGGCAGTGGTAAAGTGCACAGAGTCTTAAAACCAGTAAAAACAGTATCTAAAAAGTGGAGGGAGGCAGGCAAAAAGTTTGGGATGACCACACTAAGGCTGTCAGGTCTAACAACTACCATCATGTCGACCGACGAACACCAACTTCACAAATGTGTCTGCGTAATTTTATGCAATCAGCTGCGACATTGTAAAACTATATGCAATCTGTGTTGACAGGTCAGTCTAGTTCACAAAGAACAGAACATTGGTGACGAAGGTGCACGATAGCTCACTGCGTGCGTTCCAAACCCTGTGGCGCCCGCGTGTCCCGTAGCGGTGCTCATGCCACTTGGATTCCTCACAGCATCAATGAACAATGACCCCGCGGCCTTCATTATCCTGTGGTGGCCGTGTGCTCCATAGCGGTGCTCGTGCCACGTGGGTTCCTCACATCACAACAAAAAAAACAACAAAAAAAACCTTCTACCTGTTTCCGCTCATCTCAGCCAGCCACTACAGGTCGCGCGCAGCCTCTTTACTGGTACATGTGTCCTCATCTCGGGCCCTGTGCCTAATTCAGGAGCACTCACTCGCTGCCAGCTCCGCCCCCTCCATTGTGTGCTGGCTAGCACAATTGCACATTCTGGACGGCAGATTCCACTTCTTTCGTTTTTCTTAAAAAAAAATAAGGAGGAAAAGAAAACAGTTAAGAAGAAGTGACGTAGTTAAACTAACAGCACCGAAGCAGAACACATGCGTGCAGACACAAAAGGCACACAAGGCACAGCAACTACGAACTCAAGATGAACAACATACCTCCAGTTGAGCCATTCCTCCTAGGAGGTGCACCATCAACACAAGCACCTAGATGGAAAGACTGGGTTGAAAGAGTTCTATTGTTCTGCGAGCCCACCAAAATTGAGAATGATCAGAAGAGAGCTATGCTGCTTCACCTTGGGAGAAAAGAAATATATTTCCAAAACGCTCACGGAAGCCACCCCAAAAACCCACCTCACTCTCATTGCTGCTCTCAAACAACATTTTGAGCCAATGGCAAACAAAGACTATGAATGATTCATGTTCCGCTAGGCTAGACAGCAACCTGAGGAGTCCATTATTGAATTTCACATGAGACTCAAAGAACTAGCTACAACATGTGGTTTTGCAGAAGAAATTAGAGGGCAGATCATCCAGGGGTGCGCATCAGCAAAACTGCGTGAAAGAATCCTAGAGGAATCAGGTAGATCCTTAGCAGACATTTTGACCATGGGGCATACGAAAGAGCTGTCCAAAGCCAGGGCGTACCATATGGAAGCTGCCCTCCCAAGTCCCATCAAAGAAGAACCAGACAACGCCATAAGGCAGACACCGCCCAAACACAAACCCACTGGAACACACCAGTTGTCCCGAAACTGTGGATACTGTGGCAGAGCCGCACACCAACCTGCCAATTGCCCAGCCACATGTAAGCAGTACGCAGGATGTGGCAAGATCAACCATTTTGTGAGAGTATGCAGTTCAAGCACAACACGAATGATAGCAGCTAATGTCAACATAGCCCAGAACAATCCTGACAGGAACGGTGACATGGGCGACGATGGGGAGGAAGAACACACAGTCCACTCCATTTTCATCATCGGGAAAACAACGACAACATCACGCTGCCACGACGATGGGGAGGAAGAACACAGAGTCCACTCCATTTTCGTCATCAGGAAAACAACGACAACATCACGCTGCTCAATACGCATCGGTGTGCACCCAACGATAGCAGTCATAGACAGAGGCGCATTCATCAACATCATGTCGTCTGACGTGTATGACCAAATGAAACCGGCCCCCTGAAATTAACAAGCTACAATTTAAGTATCTGCGTATGGACAACAAACACCAATATCCCTGTGAGGTCGTTTCAAGACACGCATCACTCATGGACCCTGTTTCATCGAGACACAAGTCTACACTGTGGAAGGTGGCCATGAGATGCTCCTAGGGTGCAGAGCTGCTGAGGACCTTGGCATCATCACTTTCACGTTTAAAGTACAACAAGAATCCCTGGCCCACATCTTAGATGAGTTCACAGCTTTGTTCAATGGCATCGGTTGTCTACGGGATGAAGAAATACATCTGCACATTGATAAGACGGTACAACCAGTGGTGCTCTGACATAGGCGCATTGCATTCCATTTGAGGCCCCAGGTAGAGCGAGAGCTAAGAAAGTTGGAAAAGGCAGGAATCTTAGAAAAAGTGAATGGACCAGCAACTTGGGTCTCTTCAATAGTGGTAGCATGGAAGCCCAGGCAGCCAGGGGAGGTGGCATATGCACGGACATGCATTGGCCAAATGTTGCGATAAAAAGAGAAAGACACCAACTAGTCCTTCCAGAAAAATCCCGATACATCACAACCTTCTCTACGCATGTCGGCCTCCGATGATAACGGAGACTCAATTTTGGGACATACAGTGTAGTGGAGGTGTTCCAGAACGTGATCCAGGAACTGCTGGTTGGCCTTCCTGGCATTGAAAACGTTAGCGATATCTTGGCATATGTCAAAACAGTACCAGAGCACTACAGCAGACTGAGAGGAGTACTACAATGGATAAAAGACTGTGGCCTAATCCTCCACCGCCAAAAATGCAGATTTCTGAAGCCAAAACTGCAATTCTTTGGATACGTCTTCTCCACTGAAGGGGTTGCCCCTGACCCTGACAAGGTGAGAGACATCAAGGAGGCAAGACCCCCCCAACTGTGACTGAAGTGCGCAGTTTCCTGGGGATGGTCAACTATTGCGGACGGTTAATAAAACACCTGTCAACATTGACTCAACCCCTCAGGGATCTAACTAAGGCCTCCGAACCCTGGGCGTGGGGCCCCACTCAACAATCTGCTTTTGATGCCACAAAGGCGGCCCTTTCTGCAGACACCACCCTCAGATATTTTGACCCCAGTTATAAGACCACCATTGCTGTAGATGCTGGCCCAAGGGTTTTGGGTGCAGTACTCCTACAAAAACAAGGAAATGAAGAGTGGGCTCCAATTGCTTTTGCGAGCCGGTCTCTGAGAGACACAGAGCAGCGATACTCGCAGATTGAAAAGGAGGCCATTGCAGTGCACTGGTGCTGCAGACATTTTCACTTGTACGTGTATTGCTATCCTTTTACGGTAACCACAGATCACAAGCCACTGATCCTGCTGTTCAATGGGACTGCCTCCAAGCCACCCCAAAGGATAGAAAAGTGGTTATTACAACTACAGGACAACAACTGCTGCCTCGAGTACCAGCCTGGGTCGAGTAACCCAGCCGACTACCTGTCTAGACACCTGAGTGCTGCCACGATGGAGGAGGAACATGAAGCCTAGGAAGTGGAAGAGCTCGTACAGTACAAATCTGACTGGTCAAGACCGCTGCCCCTGTCCATGGATATTATAGTGCAGGAGACTGCCAAAGATAACTGCTTCCAAAAAGCTATAGGTGCAACATGGACCAATCAGTGGCACGCAGTGAAAAAACAATGGTCACAACTAACCACTGAGGCCAGACACGTCATGGAGAGTTTATATCATGTCCGGCAAGAGCTGACGGTTGACCCCAAAGGGTGTCTGTTAAGGGGACATTGGATAGTTATTCCATCTTCTCTCACTGACCAAGTGACACAGTTAGCTCACGCAGGGCACCACGGAATGGTCAAAACAAAGAGTTGTTTGAGGACCAAAGTCTGGTTCCCATTGATGGACAAAAATGTGGAGCTGTTAGTGCGCTCATGTCAGTGTTGTCAAGTTGCCGGAGATCCTAGTCGACCTGTCCCGGTGGAGACTGAAGATGGACCCCAACAGCCGTGGGTATCTGCCAGTCTGGACTTTGGGAGCCTCCCTGATGGAAGGCACACACTAGTCATGATGATTGACCACTCAAAGTATCCGGAAGTGGAGATTGTTTCCTCATTGACAGCTGAAGAAGTAATCCCAAAGCTAGAGAAGATCATGGCTATCCATGGTTTACAAACTACTTTGAAAACAGACAATGGACCCCCGTTTCAAAGTCATGAACTGTCAGTTTACCTCAAATCAATGGGTGTTCAACATCGGAAGATCACCCTGTGCTGGCCTCAAGCGAATGGAGAGGTGGAACGGTTTATGCAAACCCTGAACAAGGTTATCCGCATAGCCACTGCCCGCCACCAATCTCCTGAACTGGCGATATACACATTCCTACGAGACTACCGTCAGACTCACCATTCTACCACTGAGCGGGCACCAGGACACCTTTGTATAGGGCACGTAGTTGTTGACTCTATTCCCCACCATCATCTCTGGCAACCGGACCCCCCCTGATGGCCATTGAGTACATCAGAGGAGGAAGACTGCAAATCAAAGGGCCAGCCCCCGTAAACGAGCGCGTCCCTCAGACCTGGGAGTTGGAGATTTGGTACTCCTAAAATATCAGTCCCAAGGTAGTAAGTTCCAGCTACCGTTTGAGCAGCACTCCTGCACAATCACTCGCCAACAAGGTTCCCTAATCGTGGTGCAGAGAGGGACTGCCAATATCAATCAAAACATCTCTTTACGCAAAAGATTTCATCCCCCACTTTCCCCGCTCCAGTCAGGGCATGACCAGTCATTCCAAGGGTCCAGCCCTAGTCTGAACTCCGATAATGGCGAGATATTGTTGCCAGATCTGTCAGCCCCATCCCCTGAGTTGCGTCTAGCTGTACAGCAAGACGGTCATGGAGTCACATATCAAAGTTGTCCAAATGTGAGTCAATTCACTCAAGGCTCCTGTACCAGATATGGACTGAGGGACAATTTGGCACTGTCACAGAGATTACGTGATCATCTTGTGTGACTCCGTTCAACACGATCTTTTGTCCACTGTTCTATACCAGGTTGTTGTATGTTGTTTCATTGTTGTTTAAGGAGGAATGTAGTGTCATACCAGTGACGCAATTGGTCGCGGGTACTACCATATTTGGTTCTTGAGATGCGCAGGGGAGTGTTTGCTAATTCCCCTGCTTATGTGGGTAATAATCTCCGGTCACATGAGGTATGTGTATAAATAAAGCGAGCCGGCAGGCTGAGTCAGGGAGAAGGATAAAGAGAACTATACAGATGACTACCATCCTGTGGGCCGACGAACGACAACCTCACCAATGTGTCTGTGTCATTTTATGCGATCAGCGGCGACACTGTAAAACTATATGCAATCTGTGTTGACAGGTCAGTCTAGTTCACAAAGAACACAACAGGCATCCTCCTCCTGTGATCATAGGAGGAATCGGGTGGGCTGCTCTCTGATGAGGAATGTTTTTTTTTTTTTTTTTGCTGGATAGCTTACTACAGAGTGGCATGCTTTCCAAAAGGTAGTGTTAGGGGTGCTATTGCTGCAGAATGTGAATTCATGTCAGGATCGGAGGCTTCAAATTATGCTTCTCTTTCTTTTACCTGCAAACACAGCGGCCAATAAACATGAAAAAACATAACACTACATTACCCATGAGGCATGAGTACCCTCCATATGACCCATTCAACCCTACCTCTACGTCTTCCTCTGGAGGTGCATTAACTCCTGCATATGAAAGGTGGCTCAACAGTACCCAGAGAATGAGCAATATGGGAAATATGCCAAAGGGTCTTATGACCAACACATGGAAGAGTGCCTTGTGGAGGCCTTGGATTTACATTTAGAAGATTCTGTTAATAAGGCGCTGGTGAAAGCTCTGCATCCTTTCACAACCTTTTTTCTACTTTGGCTTTAGGAGATTTGGTGCAGGTTTGGGGTCCCCAGCCCCGTAGAGATTAATTCAAATGAGCCGGGCCAGTCTATCAGTGACCCCTTTGAACAGACTATTGAGTCTGTACTCCTGGATTATGGCTATGGGTCCCATATGAATCAGGACGCCTCCTCCTCTAACCAGGTTTCCCAACAGACAGCCAGTGATTCTACCTCCTCTGACTCTGATGACAATCAATCGTCTGTGCAGGCCGGGGGTAAATGAAAGCTCAAATCTTGCCATAATAGGAAGTCCTCCTTCCCGCTTCCAAGTAAGAACTTCAACTCCAATCCTGACAATATAGTACACCCTAGATCCTCCTGGTAGACCCCTTGCCAGGAGATGGCTTCTTATGTCCAAGTTTGACTCAGAAAAGGATTTGGGAAAGATATACGCAATACTTTGTGTTCTGAATGCCCTTGACCTTCTCTGCCCAGGAAAGTGTCTGATACCCTAGAACTGGACCCGCACATGGTCACTTTTCTTTAAAAATATGCAAGGGATTCCAAAAAGGGCATCAACAGAGCCTGGCGTGGATGCCATGATAAACTACTGGACTTATCAGGCCCTCTCACCAAAAAACCTGGACTTACCAGTTCAGGCAAATGAATTCCAGGCGGCATTGAACCTAGATGAGCTTTTGGAGTGGGCTCAGAAGTTAATTTGCCTGTTGGGAAATGCTAATTGCTCCATTTCCACAGAGTGGTGAAAATCTTTATTTATTTGCATAGACCCAAAGTTGGCCGAATTAGCTCCATCTGATGCTGGTCAATCCACTAATGGGCTTTTGTTTGGTGACAAATTTGTCAAAGACCTAGCCAAGTACATGGCTACCTTCTCAGCGCTAGATAAGGCCCAGACATCAATCAAAAAGTTCTTTAACAGTGACCTTTTTTCACAGGGCCGGACACTTCAGAGGTCGAGCCTTGGCACATGGTGATACCCAGACCTCCAGATCCTATTACAGGAACAGAGTGGACCCCAGCTATTTCGGGACAACCAACTTCTATCCTTCTTGCGGTCGAGAAGGCAGCGGCTACACCTAAAGAGGATATTCCAGGAGAGGACAGTACAATCAAGGAGCATCCCAATCAGGTGACAATTATTCCCTGAGTGGGGATTGTTTTGGGAGGCAGAGTGAGTTTGTTTGTGCACAATTGACATCTAATCACGCAAGATGCATGGGTTTAGGAAACGATATCCAGATATCATCTGGAGCTTTATGCAATCTGTTGGACACTGAACGTTTTGCAGGGTCATCCCAAAACATTTGCCTTCCTCTTCTTATTTTTTCTGACCTCTTGCTGTTAGCCCTAGGGCTCTGAACACTTTATCACTGCTGATCAGTGCTAAAGTGCAGGGGCTCTCCCTTATAAAAGTTGGTATGATCGGCTTACACCTAATTGGCACATTTAATTTACCTGTAAGTCCCTTGTACAGTGGTATCTCTTTGCCCAGAGCCTATAAATTAAATGCCACTAGTGGGCCTGCAGCGCTGCTTCGGCCACCACCAGATGTAGCCTTTCAAACACTGTCTCAGGCCTAGTAGCGCAGGGCCTGCATGCGCAATTTACTGCAACAGGGACCTGGCATCTAAATTTACTTGCAAGGCCTGGAACTCCCCTTTAACTACATGCAAGTCATCCCTAAGGTAGGTCCATGCTAGCCCTATGGGCAGGGCATTATGTATGTAGAAGGCAGTACATGTGCCTGGTTGTGTGGCCTATCCTGGTAGTGACAAACAGCCTATTTGGTTTCTCACTGCTGTGAGTGCTGCCTTGCTCATAGGATCGCATTGATAATGCCCTGTCTTATGTCTAGGGGGTATTTTCTAATCTACGAGGGGTAGCGCAGGCATGTTTGGTATGGTTGTAATGGTAGTGAGAAAATACTGCTTACTGGTTTCGGTGGATTGTTTTATTACCATTATAGAAATGCCACTTCTAGAAAGTGAGTATTTCTCTGTGCATAATCCACGTCTGGGACAGAGAGAGAGCTGGGCTTTGGGCATACTTTTAAGACAGCCTGTGCACAGGGAGAGTGGAGGTGTCACAGAGGTGCATCTGCATATTGAATGATCTTCCTGGGCTGAGAGAAGGGGAGGCGGGGCACAACTGCATTAGTAAAGGCTGAGTCCTGGCCTCACACAAAGGGCACATTTACACCCAACTGATGTCTGGAGCCTGTGCTGGAGGAGAGAGGGATCTGGTTGAAACCTCTTCTCCCACTTATTGTGAAAGCTTGTGCAAAACTGAGTATAAGTACAGGGTTTTTTCCCCATGAAAATGAGACACTTTGAGACTGACCTGGACACAGGATGCTGCTGGAAGGACTTGCCAGGAACCACCTTTGGACTGCTGCTGTTGGGCTGACTTGTGACCTGCTAGTTCACTAAGATGAACTGACACTGCCTTCAAACCTGGGTGCTGGCCTGCCTGCTTGTGTCCTGCCACCCTGTGCCCCATTTCTGCTGTCACCAGGGGCTGGGCGGTGTGCCCCCTACTCCCCTGTAGCTCTTCTTGCCTCCCAGTGATGGAGAGCCCTGCAGCTAATTATTACCATAGCACAGGAAGAGCGCTTTCCTTGATGCCCATAGAGCACTCTGTCTTACTCCCTCGGCATGTGGTGAGCATTTTGCTGTGAGGGCCGGCACAGCAGGAGCACCTCATTGTGGGTGCCTGGTGCTGGTTGTGGAACGCGCTACTGGGCTGCCTTTTGCGGCACAAGAACGAGCCCCCGAGGCTGTCCGGATGCAACCCCACCTTTCTGGACGTGACTAGGGCCTGGGAACTCACGCACTCTTGATTGGTATACCCTGGACGCGGGAGCATTTCAAGGAACCCCCCTGGGGCACAGGAGCGCTGTGTCGTCAATTTTGGGAGCCTGTGTTTATTACGGATGAGCCGTTGAGAAAAAGGAACCGGCCAGCCCTGCAGTCGCCAGGGAGGCTTCCTCAGATTTGACCGCCTTGTAGTGAAGAAAGGTACGGCCCTGGGCATGCTCTTATGGAGGATCACGGCATGCCTGGAACCTGCCAGCAATTGCAGCTGCCTCGAGGATGCGGGCAGATGCCAACAGAGTGTACAACTCGGTGCAGAGAGATCAGGAGAGACCTCCCCATAGAGGAAGAAGGTGTGTGAGCCCCTTGCTCCCCACCCCCGTAGTGGAATCCCTGGGATTTGCATGGAACTTTGGGAGACCGGGGTGGGCAGTTGACTCATGTTGGTGGCAGGCCAGGATGGTGACCCTCAACGGAGGGCCCCTGTCCTGCAAGTACTGTGCTGAGAGTTTGCCTTATTTTACGCACCCTATAACATATGAGAGAAGCGCAGATGCACTACAACCTTCATGCACAAAGTGTTTTTCCTGATCCACACGCTGCGTGGGGGGCAAATTTCTTTGGATAGGGAGGATAAGAATCTGCCTTGGGAGGACTGTGTCTTATGATGAGGTCATGGCATCTATGTTACCTACCAGGGCCATTCTTTGATGATACACTCACATTATATGCAGTCACGATATGGTTTTACTGTATGATAATGTCAAGAGCTTTTGTGCTTTGTCATGCTATGTGCAGTCATGATAATATTTTGACAATGGGCATTCCTTTAGTAATGTGTAATGTTCTGACAACTTCTTGGGTAGCAGGGTATTACTGACGTGTTGTGTTTGGTCTAATAATATTGTGTACAATACAGTTTATTTTTATATAACTTGGTGCTGTGTTTGCTTTGTGGTGGGGATAGAGCATCACATGTGTTGTGTGTGTTGTGCAATCACTCTACACATTGCCTCTGGGAGAGACCTGATTGCTCGTGCCAAGCTACCAAGGGGGTGAGCAGGTATTCTCTTGGGTGTGTAACTCTCTCACCCTGGCTAAAGTCGGTGGGTTCTCCCTGGCTTAGGTGCAGACCCTAGCCAACCAGAAACCCAATTTCTAACACAGTCCCTCTCCCTCTCTCAATTGTTTCCATCAAGAGAGCATCTTTATAGATCAAGAAGTTATATCTCTGCTTCAAAAAGGGACGCTTGTTTACGCTCATCCCAGAGGAATCATCAATATGATTTTTTTGGTTTAGAAAAAAGGTGGGGGGTTCATGTCTGGTACTCACTCTCTGTCAGTTCAACTCTTGGATTGTCACCTGACATTTCAATATGGAGGGCAATAACCTCCTACAAGATCTTTTACAAGAAGGGGATTAGATGGTGTTAGAATGGGGTCTCTGGTTGCAAGTCAGTTTGCACTCTGTCCAGGCAGGGACCCTCACTCTAGTCAGGGTAAAGGAGAAACACACCAGGGTAACTCCCTCTCACCCCCTTGGTAGCTTGGCACAAGCAGAACGGCTTAACCCCAGAAGCAATGTGTAAAGTATTTGTACCAGCACACACAGTAATACAATGAAAACACTACAAAATGGACACCACACCATTTCAGAAAAATAGATAATATTTATCTAAATTAAACAAGACCAAAAAGAAAAAATCCAACATACACAAGTGAAGATATGAATTTTCAAAAGAATAAAAGTCTTAATCCTTAGAAAACAGGGAGAATGCTGTTGTTACACAAAAGCACTTGGTTTGCATAAAAAATAAAGCTGCACAGGCGAGCATGCGTCGGAAAAGTCAGGGGTGCATTGGTTCCTTATTCGCAAGCAAGGCCATGCATCGTTTCCTTCTTCGGTTGGGTGAGCGATGCGTTGTTTTAATGTCTCACAAGAGAGCAATGCATTGATTTCCGGACAGGGCACCTCGGATCAGGGCAGGCTTTGCATTGATCTTTCACGCTTAGCAATGTTGCGTTGAAATCCAGTGGCACACTGTCAGAAAACCGAGCTGCATGGGGTTTGCATCTTTATCAGCCTCCGTAAGCGGGTGTTGAACATAATTTCTCCAGCCATGTTGCATTGATTTCCCAGCTGCGATGCAGGTGGATCATCGATTTTAGCATGAAGCCGGCGGCTCATCGTTTATCAGCCACGTTGAGGAAGGTGCATTGAAAATTTCCCCACACAACTGTGTTTGCGTGGATTTCAGTCTTTTTACACCAGCTTTACCTTTCAAGGGCCTAGGGACTTGATGGGGCATCACTTGGCAGGGCAGGAGTCTCACCAGAGAGTGCAGGTGCTGGCAGAGAGAAGTCTTTGATGGCCCTGAGACTTCAGCAACAGGAGGCAAGCTCAGCTCTAGCCCTTGGAGATTCTTCTCAAGCAGGAATGCACAACAAAGTCCAGTCTTTGTCCATTTTCACAGGCAGAAACAGCAACTGTAGGATAGCCCAGCAAAGCACAGTCACAGCCGCCAGGGGCAGCACTTCTCCTCAGCTCTTCAGCTCTTCTCCTTGGAAGAGGTTCCTCTTGAATCCTTGTAGAAATCTAAAAATGTGGGGTTTTGGATCCACAACTTATACTCCTTTCTGCCTTTGAAGTTGGCAAACTTCAAAGGAAAGTATCTGTTGTTCACAAGATCCTGCCTTGCCCAGGCCAGGCTCCGGGCTCACACTAGGGGGATGGAGACTGCATTGTGCGAAGGCAGGCACACCCCATTCAGGTGTAAGTGCCCACTCCTCCCTCCCCTCTAGCTCAGATGGCCCATCAGGATATGCAGGCTACTCCCCAGCTCCCTTTGTCCCACTGTCTAGAGGGAATTCACACCAGCCCAATCGTCAGTCTGACCCAGACATGGAATCCACAAGCAGGCAGAGTAATAGAATGGTTTACACAAGAAAATGCACAATTTCTAAAACTGGAATTATCAAACTGACAATTTGAAAAACAATTTTACCAAAAGATGTACTTTTAAATTGTGAGTTTAGAGACACCAAACTCCACATTTCTATCTGCCCCCAAAGGGAATCTGCGCTTAAACATCATTTAAGGGCAGCCTCCATGTCAAACTATGAGGGAGATAGGCCTTGCAACAGTGAAAGCTGAGATCCTCAGTATTTCACTGTTAGGACATGTAAAACACACCAGTACATGTCCCACCCTTAACCTACACTGCACCCTGCCCATGGGGCTACCTAGGGCCTACCTTAGGGGTGCCTTACATGTTGCAAAAGGGAAGGTTTTGAATTGGCAGCTTAAAACTGTAGACACAGACACTGCAGTGGCAGGTCTGAGCCGTGTTTACAGGGCTACTCATGTGGGTGCCACAACCAGTGCTGCAGGCTCACTAGTAGCATTTGATTTACAGGCCCTGGACACCTCTAGTACACTTTACTAGGGACTTGCCAGTAAATCAAGTATGCCAATCAAGGTTAAGCCTATTACACAGATAATTTACACAGGAGCACTCGCACTTTAGCACTGTTCAACAATAGTAAAGGGCTCAGAGTACCAAAAACAGCAAAAACAGAGTGCAGCACACAATCAAAACATGGAAAGCAGAGGCAAAAAAGACAGGGGAGACCACGCCAATGATGCCAGGTTTAACACATGCCCCCCCCTGCTGAAAGTGGGGAGAAACTACCCACCCTCATGGGAGTTCTCATTACTAAGGCAAAAACACCCTTGAACACAACTCAAATACTTGTATTTCATGTTTTGAAACAGTGTATTAATGGAAACAGTGATATCCGCTGCAAATGAACTGTACAGTGTGAGAGCATAGAAATAATGACCTGTAGCTAGCTGTAGTCAGCACATGAATACACTGATGTCATTGCACTAAAACCTGTAAACTGAGAATCCATATGCAACATTAAGTAGAGGTAAAAAAGTGGGTACTGCCATCATGCCACAGCCACACAGAATATACCAATACTCATAGAAATGTTAAATTGCACTGTCTCACCTGTGTGTCATTGGAAGTACTGATGGAAAACTGATGTTCTGTTGTCGTCATCCTCATCCTTAGCCTCTTCATCCTCACTTTCATCAGGGTCTACTGCTGCCCCAGGGGCATTTCCAGTCTCCTCCTCCTGCAGAAAAGGTACATGCCGTCTGAGGGCCAGGTTGTGCAACATGCAGCAAGCCATTACTATCTGGCAGACCTTCTCGGGTGAGTAGCACAGGGATCGGCCTGTCAGATGGAGGCACCTGAACCTGGCCTTCGGGAGGCCGAATGTTCTTTTGATGATCCGTCTGGTTTGCCCATGTGCATCATTATAATGTTCTTCAGCCCTTGTCCTGGAATTCCTCACAGCCACAATAGGTTTGGGTGGCCAGAGTCACCTGCAGGTATTGAGAGACAACATTTAACACACACTATCCTATGCAGTTAACATCAGAGGCATACACTAACATACACTGGGTGGGGACCAAGGCTCACCTGTGAACTATCCCCTGTGCCTCTGTAGTTGGGCCATCACATTTGGGATGCTGTTATTCCTCAGGACAAAGGCCTCATGCACCAACCCAGGATATTTAGCATTGACGTGGGAGATGTACTGGCACGCCAGGCACACCATCTGCACATTCATGGAGTGTAAAAGCTTAAGATTCCTGTACACCTGTTCATCCTGGTGGGGGGACAAAAGCAATATGTGTCACGTCAATCGCCCCTATAATATTGTGGATATTTCCCATTAAATAGAATCCGGACTTCACAGTGGCCAAATCTTCCACTGGGGGGAAAGCTATGTACCTGCACATGTGTTTTACAAGGGCAGACAACACTCTTGCCAGTACGATTGAGAACATTGGCTGTGACATTCCTGCTGCCAAGCCCACTGTCACTTGGAAAGAACCAGTTGCCAGGCAATGAAGAACTGATAGCACTTGCACAAGAGGGCAGTCGGATGACGGACAGATGAGATCAGGTCTGGCTCCAACTGGGCACACAGCTCTGTGATTGTGGCCCTGTCCAGTCTATAGGTGAGGATAATGTACCTGTCCTCCAGTGTAGCTAGGTTCACCAGTGGTCTGTACACGGGGTATGTCTCCATCTCCTATTCATCTGCAGCGGTAGGTATCTAAGGGACAAGAGAGTGAGTGGGCTGTCACAATTTGAACAACTAAACCACAACAGCATTTCACATTGTTCACTTATGTATTGGCACAGTGTAAATTTCGAAGGATGTGCCTATTTATCTTGTGACGCAGCAATTCTCGATAGGCCTGTTCACCCCCCCCCCCCCAAAAAATGGCGACCGCCTGTCTTGTGAGGAGTGACAGGTGGAAGTGAGGTAATTCCACTGATGTTGGGCTTCGTGGCGGTAGGCAGTTGTGCACTGCCATGCAATTCCTCATTGGATAATATTGGGCCCTATGGAGTACAGTGGCCAATGGTGATCTACGCCAGTGGTGACAGTGTACACTGCCATGGACGTAACTGCCATTTTCTAACTCAATCCTAACTTGTTTCCTGAACTTCAACAGGAGAAGATCTACACTGAATGTGCTGCTGTGACCTGTGTCTGGAGTCTACCATGGCCAGTTTGACTTGGGGAAGGCCCCCAGCCTTCACTTCGGAGGAGTTGGCGTGACTGGTGGATGGGGTCCTACCACAGTATGGACTGCTGTATGGGCCTCCAGACCAACAGGTGAGTATACTGTGGGCACAATGCATGTGGCATGGATGCATTGAGTTTGTGTGAAGGCATTGTGTAAGGGGGGTTATCTGTTGGAGGTGTACATGTTGTGTGCTGGGCTATGTGTGTGCCAACGGTGATAGAAATGGGTATGGTGGGCCATGTGTGACAGGCTGGACTGTTAGTTTAATTGAGTTCTCCTGTATGTATCACCCCTGCAGATCAGCGCATTATGGCATGGCATTGCCAAGGAGGTGAGTACCCTGGGGGTCTATGGCAGGCGGAGCACCCACTGTTGGAAACGGGAGGACCTGGGACACTGGACATAGAAGACTTCGGAGGCCCAGCTGAGGATGGCCTCCCAATGTGGAAGGGGTGCTCGTCTGACCCTGAACCCCCTGATGGCCCGCACACTGGCAGTGGCCTACCCTGAGCTGGATGGGCACTTGAGGGAATCACAGCAGCCACAGGGGTGGTACAGTGGGTATCAATACATCTTTTGGCTGGTGGGGTGGTATCCGGGTGGTGGTTGTATGTTATTGGGTCCCCCTAAGGCCAGGCCAGGCATTGTAGCGTAGGTCATCTGTAGGGTAATGGTTGCATGTCAAATACAGGTAACCTAGCTTGTTAGTAGTCACTTTCAGGCAGGGCATCGTGGGTCCTAGATGTGCTGCAGTTGGTGGTGTGTGCTCCTCATCTAGCCTTGGTAAGTCGCCATATCACTGGTAGTGCAATGCATATTGCTTAGGCCTGTTCCCTGTGTGTGAGGGTGCTGTGTATGCCAACGGTGGTGTTAGTGCAGTAATTGACCCAGTGTTTCCTTTTTATCTCTCTCCCCCTTTTTTGTTCTGTCATCCTGTCCTTGTGTGCATTAGCATCATCTGGCAGAGGAGCAAGGGGACTGGCGACAGAGAAAGCTGCATCCTACAGGACCCTGGAGGCAGAGTCCACTGACGCCAAGGGAACCAGTGGGACGGAGGGTGAGGGGAGCACCATGGCGGAGACAGGAGGGGATGACACAAACTCAGATAACTCCTCCAATGGGAGCTCCCTGGTGGTGGCGAACACCTCTGTGACCACCCCAGCTGCAGATACAGCCGCCAGCTCCCATACCACCACCACCCTCCCAGTAGCTCCTCAGCGAGTTGTCCCTGCCCTCTTACCCAGGAGGGTGGGCATCTCCTTCTCTCTAGGCACCTCAGGCCCTGCCCCAGTCAGCCCTGCTGCCCTGAGTTAGGAGGCTATTGACCTCCTGACATCCATCTCTGTAGGGCAATCAACCATTGTGAATGCCATCCAGGGGCTGGTATCCCAGATGCAGCAATGCAATGCATTCCTGGAGGGCATTCACGTTGGATTGGTGGCCCAAAAGAGATTGATTCAGGCTCTGGCCTCCTCTCTGATGGCAGCCATTGTCCCTGTTTCTACCGTCCCCCCTCTAACTCCCACTTTCCAGTCCCACTCCCACTCCCCTCAACCCCAACCTATCCCAGGCACACATACAGACAAGCATGCACACAAGGCAACACACAAGAGTGTCACAGGCAAACACAGGCACCACACTTCATTCCACAGGCACTCATGCAAATACCATACAGTTGAAGACACAACAACATACACTGCCTCCAGTGTCTCCCCCTCCTCCTCCTCCACCTCCCTCCCAGTCACATCCACATTCACACCTGCATGCACTACATCTACATCCACTACCAGCATCACCACACTAAGCAGAACATACACCTCACTATCAGACACCTCCACAACAGCCATGCACGCGTAACCTCTGTCCTCTCCCACCCTATCTGTCCCCCCTCCTAAAGGACACAAACGCAAGCACTCACAACCCAACAGCCATCCACCTCACATCAGCACACTGCCCAGGTGCCTGCACCCAAGTCCAGCAGACATAAACCTCCTACAACCACTCCTCAACCTCCACTCCCATTACTCCTCCCTCCTCCCACCCCATCGTCCCTAAAAAGCTTTTCCTTTCCGAATTTGATCTCTTCCCTTCCCTTCCCCACCCATCCTGCCCATATGGGCAGGGTACCAAGGACACAGCCCAGCACCTCAGCCAAACAGTCCACAGGGACAGTGGCAGCACCACCTACTTGTGGTGGTAAGGATACCAAACCTCCATCACAGAAGGGGAAGGAGCCAGCACCACCAGGGAAGAAGGGGAAGGGGCCTGCACCACCAGGGAAGAGTGTGAAGGGGATTGCAGGGAAGGTTGTGAAGGGGCCTGCACCACCTGTGGAGAACGGGAAGGGCCTGCACCACCTGTGAAGAAGCGGAAGGAGCCTTCACCACCAGGTAGAGATGGGAAATGCCCATCCACCCCTGCCAGGAAGGATGAGGGATCCATGACCCATGTACAGGAGGAGATAAGTCCCTCTACACCAGCAGAAGTTGTCAGGCTGGCACAGCCACCACCACCAGCTGTCAGAGGGCCCCAACTGCCAGCAGTGTAAGTGCAAATATCAGTGAGTGCAAGGGCTGCCCAGGAGGCTCCTCCATCCACCACCACAGTGCAGCCATTGGACAGTGCACAGGCTGCCCAGGAGGGTCCTTCATCCACCACAGCAGTACAGCCATCGGACAGTGCAGAGGCTGCCCAGGAGGTTCCTCCAACCACCACCACAGTGCCGCCGTCACTGCCAGCGGACACCATATAGGCTGCCATCCAGGGGCTGCTGTGCAGGCTGCCCTCTAGAACCAGTGGGCAAGTCACCCACTTCAGAGACTGTGGCCTTGCACTCCCCAGGACAAAGCAATGGACATGGAGCCCCCTCCTGAGCCAGTGAGAAAGTCACCCACTTCAGAGACTGTGGCCTTGCACTCCCCAGGACAGAGCAATTGGCATGGAGCCCCCTCCAGAACCAGTGGGCAAGTCACCCACTTGAGAGACTGTGGCCTTGCACTCCCCAGGACAGAACAATGGGCATGGAGCCCTCTCCAGAACAAGTGGGCAAGTCACCCACTTGAGAGACTGTGGCCTTACACTCCCCAGGACACAGCAATGGGCATGGAGCCCCATCCAGAACCAGTGGGGACTTTCCCGTATTCAGCTGAGGTGCCCCCCCCACCCCCTGAGGTGACTTCCAACTTGCAAAATGATGCCCCTGCAGTGTTCTCTCCGGATGTGTCAGGATACAGGTTGGGCCTTGGACTGTGCCCTGGAACCTTGTGTGTCCTTATGACTTTGGACTGGGCATTGGCCCTTTATGAACATTTGTATATATTTGGTTTGTGTGATGGGTTTTGCTATGCTAATACATTGTCGGTACTCCAGCATTGTGATCCGTGTTTTAATATGCCGTGTGTCGCGTGCCATTGGTTTACGTGTGCAGATGGATGCGTGTTTGGTGTGTGTGTGTTGGGTGTGTGGTGTGTGTGTGTTTCACTCTCCTTTTCCTCACTCCCTCCCTTGTGTGCTAGGCAGCTGTACTCACCATCGTCATCTTCGTCTGTGTTGGTGTTCCAGGTGGAGCATGACGTAGAAGATCATTAGGAAAACTTGCAGTTCGGTTTTCATGGCAGCGTGGTTCTTCCATGTGTCGTCAATGGTGAGTCCTTTCACTTCTGAGCTCTGTTTCCACCAGGCTTTTGTTGGCGTTGGTACCGCCCTGGAAAAGGTGCCGTTTCCTGTGTCTTAATATGGTGGGCGGTACTTTGTCTCCCGCTTGGCTGTTGACGGCTACCGCCGTGGTGAATGTTGTTTCCGCCTGTGGCGGTTGGTGTGGTAAATTGGCTCTCTATGAGAGTTATCACAGCCATGGTCATAATTTAGCGGAACTTACCGCTAGCCTGTTGGCGGTATCACCGCCAGTTTATCACTCACAGCCAGGGTCATAATGAGGGCCTAAATTCTTTCTCTCTCAGTCCCTGGCGCCTAGGACACATAAGAGATATGCCTCCACCTGGAAACGATGGACTGATTGGTGCAGTCAATGGGGTGTGGATCCCTTGGGGACCTCAGTGCAAATGATAGCCAATTTTCTGTTCCATTTAGCCTCCCTGGGGCTAGCCTATTGAACAGTGAATAATTAGCAATCTGCCATTTCAGCAAAACACCCCCTGATTGACGGTAAACGAGTAGGTGAACATCCTTTAATAAGTCAAATTTTACAGGACGTGCATATGGGACGCCCTCCTACTTCTAAATATTCCTCCCTTTGAGATGATAATGTGGCATTAACATTTCTGCAAGCCTGGCTTGCTAATGAGGATCGTTCTAGAAAGTAATTGTCAGCCAAATTGATTCTCCTGCTTTGTTTAATTTCTTGCTGACCAGTGTCTGATGTCAAGGCCCTGGTTATTACAGGTAGAGTTTTTACTCCAAGGGGAGTCTCATTCCATATTTCCAAGCATACAAAATCAAATTCTAAAAATATCAGTTACCCAAGTTTTGCAGATGATTCTAAACTGTGTGTGGTAAAATGCATAAAGGTTTATGAAGATGTCACATGTGAGTTGCACAGAGATCAATGTGGTCAGCTGCTGATTTTGTTGCTGAGGCCTTTTGGTCCAGTCTCTCATGCTACTCTGGTATGATGGGTCAGGTGTATTTTAGAAGAAGCTGACATTGATATCTCTATTGTTGGGGTTCATTCAGTGAGAGGAGCTATGGCTTCTAAGGCTTTTTCTTCAGGGTCAAGATTGGAAGATATTATGACAGCGGTCGACTGGTTGTCAGATTCTATGTTCAAGTTGTTTTATCATAAACCCTTTGTTGATTTAGCTTCTGGTGTTATTGAATAGCTTTAAACTAGCATAATCCAAAGCCTCCAGTCGTGACATAGAGTATAAAAAAATCTCTAGCATTTGCATCAAGGGGGCTAAAAAAACGGCACAAAGAAATCTAAGAGATTTCTTTGCGTCATTTTTTTCTGCACTTTTAACGTCTGCTCACAGCTAGCATTAAAAGGAGGCACACCATTGTTCATAATGGGCCTCAAAGGGCTTTGCAGGATTAGCGTAAACATTTTTGATGCTAATCCTACAAAGCTCCCAACTAGCGTCAAAAATTCTGATGCTAGTTCCCTAACTGCTGTCATTGTGCGCCGCATCTTAGATACAGTGCTCACATGGTGTTTTTAAGAGTCGCGCTAAGGGTGCAAGAAAAGTGGTGCTGCACTGGCCCTATGTGTCTTTGGAGTTTCCTCTCAGCGTGTGTGGCTCTTGATACCTGCCCAAAACCGCTATGCTGGGGAGGGTGGACTGAGCAGACAAAACAGCATCAGTAGCCCATCGTATATAGTGCCAGTTTGTGATGTCATGGAACTTGCGGTTCTGCTGCTGCCTCTCCCGGATGATGTTTCTGGCAGTGCAACCTCCTGAAGCTCCACCGTTAGAAATACCACAATTCCACGGCCTCTAAATGTGGAGGGTACATAGTACGTGGGATCTTTTTCAGCAGAAATTTGGTTACCGCCCACCCCTAAAACAGGTTTTTGATGTTCCCAGATAAATATCTTTCATTTTTACAAAAGCTGCACTGCTGCACTTCAGCAGACAGTTAACGAATATAGGCCCTCATTACTACTCTGGCGGTCGGTGATTTTTTCATGAAATAATTTCATCCTTTCATAGAGGCCGCTAGTACCAGGGCTGATTTACAATCCAGCGATAGATGAGCATGATGGGGCTTATTCACATGTATATGGAAATGCCTCTTTTTGCAATGTCACCACCAAAGTTTTGGACTGATACTGCTGAATTTGTGACTCTGAGAGTGCACTGAGGCCTCTTAACCAGATATCTGTGCTAGTGTTTCTAATCACTTACAAATAAAAGAATTGGCTATCCCAAACTGGCAGAAGCTGACTTACCTATAAGTCCCTAGTATATGGTATCAAGGGTACCCAGGGCATGTAGAGATGCTCAGAAGCCAGGCTCAATTCCGAGAGCCTTTTATTTGTAAAGATGCAAAGACAGAAACCACCCCAAGCTGCTCACGGGAATACACTCCACCCATTTGGGGTCCTCAAATGCTAGTCACTTTTCAACCCCTAACATTCTATAGAATGTTGGCTCCACACTAGCCTTCTGCAGTAAGGGCCACAAGGCAGTGTAGAGCAAACCAGAATACTACATGGGTCTTTCCCTTTATAATAAAACACATTTTTTTTTATAAATACAAATGTAAAATGTATAAAACACAACATTCAAAAGATGCTCCTAACATGGAGACAACAGTCCAAAATATAAAACCTGACATAAATAAAACTAAAGAAGAGAGGCGTAATGGAAGGAAAAGACAAAAGACTTGCCAGCATAAAATATTAGAGATTTTTTATGTGAGGAATCTACCAGGCAGTTTTAGCAGGAAACAGAATTTACCTCTACGTCACCAGAATCCTGTGCTCCCATAGGCTCCTCCTCACAGGTTGAGAAACATTCTGTCCTGAATGATTTTGTTTTAGGAAATTAGTCCCTTGCCCAGAATAGACCTCTCGAGACTCTTCATTTTACCCACCAATGAAAACTTGAGACTTATCCTGGTTGGGTGAAACTTTGATGACTTTAGCAAGATTCTACCCATAGCGACCATCAACACACATAGCACTGCACATATTTTGTCAACCATAACTGGTTCTTAAAACTTAGTGTCTCTTTTCTTGACAAACATGCATTTCTTTATACATACATAGTTCCCCACAGCCACAGGCCTAACACACAAACCATTTGTAGGTTCAGCGAGCAAGCGCTTTGACCTGTTATAAGTAGTGTGAGCTTTTAGCTTTGCCCACCTCACGCCCATCACTTTAACTCATTTGTGGGCTTGCCTTTAAAAAATCACTTGATATCATTGATAATTGCTTTAGATTTGTCCCACATTGAGGCTGTTTTTGTCACATCTTACATGGATTATTGCACAATTGCTGATATACTTCAGCGTGGAAGAACTATTTATTTTGTCTCTCCCCTTTGTGCTGCATGGCAGAGATTGGCTCACAGCGCGAACAGGCACAGCATCGTGAACTTGATCAGCAGTATAGGAGCACTGGCCATATTGTTCACAATTATCTAATCTGAATCATTTCTTGTGGCTCTCCCCTTAAAACAATTGAAACTGGTGAATGCTTTACTAAAACAGAAATCCGCAAAGCGAAAGCAGCTCACCCGGCACAGCTGGAGAGCTGATGCAACAATATTCAATGCACTTGGGAAAATCGTCCCATAATGCTTTGAAAGCATTCTTTATCAAAACATATTTGCTCATAACTCAGTCTGTGGTCGATTTAGGACAATGGGACCATAATCAAAAGGTTCACAGCAATGTTCTCTTTCTGTCTACATCATCTTGGGGGTTCTGCACTAGGTTAGTGGGGGACCCCAAAATAATAACTCTTCCCACCAGCCAGTCTCTGGAAGATTTGTTTTGTAATGGAGAGTAGGTTGTGTTTTAAGGGCCTTCTTTGTAATATCATTATTACAGGCAAGTTAGTTCTGGATTTGTGTACTGTACTATGCTCTCTAAGGTTTAAATGTATGGTTATACTGCTTTTATTTCTGTCACTTTTTTATAGGTTATGCTTTCTAGGGGAAAATTATACAGTTGCATGACCATGTTTCTTACAAATGCTATTTGCATTGTGGGGTCTTCTAGGGGCTGTTCTAAGCATTACAGTCATATCAACATATTAAAATATTTGTGTCACGGAAACATGCCCCATAATGCTTTGCATGGCATTACTTTTAGGGGCCACAGACCCTGCAGGGCGGCTTGGGTTACTAAGGTTACTTACGGAGCAGGAGGTGACAATGATAGTTTTATGGAAGGGGCCTGACCCTCTCTCCTTCATGCAAACAAGGCATTTATCCGAGAAATATATTGTGATGGAGGTGAGCAAGGGATAGGAGGGAGACAGTGTGCCTCTCCTCTTACTTTCCATGTATTCCTTGTATAGCTGTTATCATGCTGGGCAGCAACTGTAAAAGTAAGTGGACTATCAAGTAATGGATACCTAATGCACACAAGAACATTTATATGGTGAACTGAAGTGCCTGTGACGCTATTACAGCTATATGGAAATTAAGCGTTCCAGTTCAGGAAGTTATTTATATGGAACTGTGCATTATGGGAGTTGGAGTTTGGTTATTGAAGTCACATGACTGTGTATTTAAAAAGCACTGGCTCACTCACACCTGCTCTGCCGTGGTGAATGTTCTTTCCGCCTGTGGCGGTTGGTGTGGTAAATTGGCTCTCTATGGGAGTTATCACAGCCATGGTCATAATTTAGCAGAACTTACCGCTAGCCTGTTGGCGGTATCACCGCCAGTTTATCACTCATAGCCAGGGTCATAATGAGGGCCTAAATTCTTTCTCTCTCAGTCCCTGGCGCCTAGGACACATAAGAGATATGCCTCCACCTGGAAACGATGGACTGATTGGTGCAGTCAATGGGGTGTGGATCCCTTGGGGACCTCAGTGCAAATCATAGCCAATTTTCTGTTCCATTTAGCCTCCCTGGGGCTAGCCTATTGAACAGTGAATAATTAGCAATCTGCCATTTCAGCAAAACACCCCCTGATTGACGGTAAACGAGTAGGTGAACATCCTTTAATATGTCAAATTTTACAGGACGTGCATATGGGACGCCCTCCTACTCCTAAATATTCCTCCCTTTGAGATGATAATGTGGCATTAACATTTCTGCAAGCCTGGCTTGCTAATGAGGATCGTTCTAGAAAGTAATTGTCAGCCAAATTGATTCTCCTGCTTTGTTTAATTTCTTGCTGACCAGTGTCTGATGTCAAGGCCCTGGTTATTACAGGTAGAGTTTTTACTCCAAGGGGAGTCTCATTCCATATTTCCAAGCATACAAAATCAAATTCTAAAAATATCAGTTACCCAAGTTTTGCAGATGATTCTAAACTGTGTGTGGTAAAATGCATAAAGGTTTATGAAGATGTCACATGTGAGTTGCACAGAGATCAATGTGGTCAGCTGCTGATTTTGTTGCTGAGGCCTTTTGGTCCAGTCTCTCATGCTACTCTGGTATGATGGGTCAGGTGTATTTTAGAAGAAGCTGACATTGATATCTCTATTGTTGGGGTTCATTCAGTGAGAGGAGCTATGGCTTCTAAGGCTTTTTCTTCAGGGTCAAGATTGGAAGATATTATGACAGCGGTCGACTGGTTGTCAGATTCTATGTTCAAGTTGTTTTATCATAAACCCTTTGTTGATTTAGCTTCTGGTGTTGTTGAATAGCTTTAAACTAGCATAATCCAAAGCCTCCAGTCGTGACATAGAGTATAAAAAAATCTCTAGCATTTGCATCAAGGGGGCTAAAAAAACGGCACGAAGAAATCTAAGAGATTTCTTTGCGTCATTTTTTTCTGCACTTTTAACGTCTGCTCACAGCTAGCATTAAAAGGAGGCACACCATTGTTCATAATGGGCCACAAAGGGCTTTGCAGGATTAGCGTAAACATTTTTGGTGCTAATCCTACAAAGCTCCCAACTAGCGTCAAAAATTCTGATGCTCGTTCCCTAACTGCTGTCATTGTGTGCCGCATCTTAGATACAGTGCTCACATGGTGTTTTTAAGAGTCGCGCTAAGGGTGCAAGAAAAGTGGCGCTGCACTGGCCCTATGTGTCTTTGGAGTTTCCTCTCAGCGTGTGTGGCTCTTGATACCTGCCCAAAACCGCTATGCTGGGGAGGGTGGACTGAGCAGACAAAACAGCATCAGTAGCCCATCGTATATAGTGCCAGTTTGTGATGTCATGGAACTTGCGGTTCTGCTGCTGCCTCTCCCGGATGATGTTTCTGGCAGTGCAACCTCCTGAAGCTCCACCTTTAGAAATACCGCAATTCCACGGCCTCTAAATGTGGAGGGTACATAGGACGTGGGATCTTTTTCAGCAGAAATTTGGTTACCGCCCACCCCTAAAACAGGTTTTTGATGTTCCCAGATAAATATCTTTCATTTTTACAAAAGCTGCACTGCTGCACTTCAGCAGACAGTTAACGAATATAGGCCCTTATTACTACTCTGGCGGTCAGTGATTTTGTCATGAAATAATTTCATCCTTTCATAGAGGCCGCTAGTACCAGGGCTGATTTACAATCCAGCGATAGATGAGCATGATGGGGCTTATTCACATGTATATGGAAATGCCTCTTTTTGCAATGTCACCACCAAAGTTTTGGACTGATACTGCTGAATTTGTGACTCTGAGAGTGCACTGAGGCCTCTTAACCAGATCTCTGTGCTAGTGTTTCTAATCACTTACAAATAAAAGAATTGGCTATCCCAAACTGGCAGAAGCTGACTTACCTATAAGTCCCTAGTATATGGTATCAAGGGTACCCAGGGCATGTAAAGATGCTCAGAAGCCAGGCTCAATTCCGAGAGCCTTTTATTTGTAAAGATGCAAAGACAGAAACCACCCCAAGCTGCTCACGGGAATACACTCCACCCATTTGGGGTCCTCAAATGCTAGTCACTTTTCAACCCCTAACATTCTATAGAATGTTGGCTCCACACTAGCCTTCTGCAGTAAGGGCCACAAGGCAGTGTAGAGCAAACCAGAATACTACATGGGTCTTTCCCTTTATAATAAAACACATTTTTTTTATAAATACAAATGTAAAATGTATAAAACACAACATTCAAAAGATGCTCCTAACATGGAGACAACAGTCCAAAATATGAAACCTGACATAAAAAAAACTAAAGAAGAGAGGCGTAATGGAAGGAAAAGACAAAAGACTTGCCAGCATAAAATATTAGAGATTTTTTATGTGAGGAATCTACCAGGCAGTTTTAGCAGGAAACAGAATTTACCTCTACGTCACCGGAATCCTGTGCTCCCATAGGCTCCTCCTCACAGGTTGAGAAACATTCTGTCCTGAATGATTTTGTTTTAGGAAATTAGTCCCTTGCCCAGAATAGACCTCTCGAGACTCTTCATTTTACCCACCAATGAAAACTTGAGACTTATCCTGGTTGGGTGAAACTTTGATGACTTTAGCAAGATTCTACCCATAGCGACCATCAACACACATAGCACTGCACATATTTTGTCAACCATAACTGGTTCTTAAAACTTAGTGTCTCCTTTCTTGACAAACATGCATTTCTTTATACATACATAGTTCCCCACAGCCACAGGCCTAACACACAAACCCTTTGTAGGTTCAGCGAGCAAGCGCTTTGACCTGTTATAAGTAGTGTGAGCTTTTAGCTTTGCCCACCTCACGCCCATCACTTTAACTCATTTGTGGGCTTGCCTTTAAAAAATCACTTGATGTCATTGATAATTGCTTTAGATTTGTCCCACATTGAGGCTGTTTTTGTCACATCTTACATGGATTATTGCACAATTGCTGATATACTTCAGCGTGGAAGAACTATTTATTTTGTCTCTCCCCTTTGTGCTGCATGGCAGAGATTGGCTCACAGCGCGAACAGGCACAGCATCGTGAACTTGATCAGCAGTATAGGAGCACTGGCCATATTGTTCACAATTATCTAATCTGAATCATTTCTTGTGTCTCTCCCCTTAAAACACTTGAAACTGGTGAATGCTTTACTAAAACAGAAATCCGCAAAGCGAAAGCAGCTCACCCGGCACAGCTGGAGAGCTGATGCTACAATATTCAATGCACTTGGGAAAATCGTCCCATAATGCTTTGAAAGCATTCTTTATCAAAACATATTTGCTCATAACTCAGTCTGTGGTCGATTTAGGACAATGGGACCATAATCAAAAGGTTCACAGCACTGTTCTCTTTCTGTCTACATCATCTTGGGGGTTCTGCACTAGGTTAGTGGGGGACCCCAAAATAATAACTCTTCCCACCAGCCAGTCTCTGGAAGATTTGTTTTATAATGGAGAGTAGGTTGAGTTTTAAGGGCCTTCTTTGTAATATCATTATTACAGGCAAGTTAGTTCAGGATTTGTGTACTGTACTATGCTCTCTAAGGTTTAAATGTATGGTTATACTGCTTTTATTTCTGTCACTTTTTTATAGGTTATGCTTTCTAGGGAAAAATTATACAGTTACATGACCATGTTTCTTACAAATGCTATTTGCATTGTGGGGTCTTCTAGGGGCTGCTCTAAGCATTACAGTCATATCAACATATTAAAATATTTGTGTCACAGAAACGTGCCCCATAATGCTTTGCATGGCATTACTTTTAGGGGCCACAGACCCTGCAGGGCGGCTTGGGTTACTGGGGTTACTTACGGAGCAGGAGGTGACAATGATACTTTTATGGAAGGGGCCTGACCCGCTCTCCTTCATGCAAACAAGGCATTTATCCGAGAAATATATTGTGATGGAGGTGAGCAAGGGATAGGAGGGAGACAGTGTGCCTCTCCTCTTACTTTCCATGTATTCCTTGTATAGCTGTTATCATGCTGGACAGCAACTGTAAAAGTAAGTGGACTATCAAGTAATGGATACCTAATGCACACAAGAACATTTATATGGTGAACTGAAGTGCCTGTGACGCTATTACAGCTATATGGAAATTAAGCGTTCCAGTTCAGGAAGTTATTTATATGGAACTGTGCATTATGGGAGTTGGAGTTTGGTTATTGAAGTCACATGACTGTGTATTTAAAAAGCACTGGCTCACTCACACCTGCTCTTACTTACCTGTGAGCAAGGCATGCTGTTGCCGAAACGCGTCAGGATTTTTTGTCTTGCTGCTCAGAAATGCTATTAAATGCTTGAATTTTAACATGGACTGGTGCCTGGGCTTTTCGTTTTTTGGAGATATTTTCTGTGGGATGCTTCGCACCAGTAACCCAGGCCGCCCTGCAGGGTCTGTGGCCCCTTACGGAGCAGGAGGTGACAATGATAGTTTTATGGAAGGGGCCCGACCCGCTCTCCTTCATGCAAACAAGGCATTTATCCGAGAAATATATTGTGATGGAGGTGAGCAAGGGATAGGAGGGAGACAGTGTGCCTCTCCTCTTACTTTCCATGTATTCCTTGTATAGCTGTTATCATGCTGGGCAGCAACTGTAAAAGCAAGTGGACTATCAAGTAATGGATACCTAATGCACACAAGAACATTTATATGGTGAACTGAAGTGCCTGTGACGCTATTGCAGCTATATGGAAATTAAACGCTCCAGTTCAGGAACTTATTTATATGGAACTGTGCATTATGGGAGTTGGAGTTTGGTTATTGAAGTCACATGACTGTGTATTTAAAAAGCACTGGCTCACTCACACCTGCTCTTACTTACCTGTGAACAAGGCATGCTGTTGCCGAAACGCGTCAGGATTTATTGTCTTGCTGCTCAGAAATGCTATTAAATGCTTGGATTTTAACATGGACTGGTGCCTGGGCTTTTCGTTTTTTTGAGATATATGTATATATATATATATATATATATATATATATATATATATATATATAGTAAACACCATAAAAGGATTGTGCACCATGAATAACACAATATGGATTCAGGAAACAAATCACATAACTTGTCAACTCGAATATTACATAATAAATATCTTAGAATAGTGGCATACAATAAACAACATAAATTAAACTCGAGGAGAGAATCGTGCGTCTTGCCAATTCGAGTTTTAACATGTAAAATACCAAGAAATGGTAGCATGCAATGAATATCAAAGTCAAATCATCATTAATCGAATCGCGCGTCTTGCTGATTCGTAAAGCACGATGTAAATGTCAAGGAATAACAGCTCACAATAAATAACAAGATCAAAGTACAATGAAATGAATCACGCTTCTTTTGCCGATTCTTAAGCCACCATGTAGGTGTCAATAAATGGTAGCGCGCAATGAACAACAAAGTTAAATGCTCATTAAACGAGTTGTGCATCTTGCCAATTCGTAAAACATTATGTAAATGTCAAGAAATAGTAGCGCGCAATGGACAGCAATGTTTAAACACTATAAAACGAATTGTGCGTCTTTCCGATTCTTAAGCCACCATGTAAATGTCAAGAAATAGTAGCGCGCAATGGACAACAATGTTTAAACACCATAAAACGAATCACGCCTCTTGCCGATTCTTAAGCCACCATGTAAATGTCAAGAAATGGTAGCGCGCAATGAATAGCAAAGTCAAATCTTTCTGAAATAAATTGCGTGTCTTGCCTATTTGTTAACTACCATATAAATGTCAAGAAATGGTAGCGCGCAAGTAATCTGTTACTCATTTAAGAATTTAAACCAAGAATATGAAAATTATCAATAACGGTGTTGGGACAGTCCAACCACCATCTTACCGCCTGGAACAATTATCACCAATGAAGGATTAGGGCAGAAGACAGGAAGATCCAAATAGGCCGCCGGGACAGGAGCTCAGGAAGAAGCTGCTGCTCTGCACTGGGACCTCTGAATAGTGAGCACTGGATGTTGGGCTGGCTCTCTTTTATAGAGTCTTGGCCCAGCCCAGAACCACACCCAGGCATGTTGCAGGGAAAGTCTCTGGAAGTCCCTGGAAAGGGGCCACACCCTAACACATGCTGAAAACCTGCAGCAATACATTGCAAAGGAACGGTATTTGTAAGCATATTAAAAATGAGTTTTCAGGATTGAACTCTGCAATGCAAAAGGATAAATAACAACATATCAGCACAATGCATAAATTACTTTGTTTTGAGAGTGCTGGGTTTTTGCATTTTTGTCGCCAATAGAGCGCGTACTGCTCTGGTGTTGAAATGTATTTAAAATTAGGTTATGTACTTTTGATTTTAAGTTTTACACCCCCCAGTAGTGAAAAACTCTTAAATTAATCTTTCACTACTGCAAGGCCTATCTCTCTCATACGATACCATTGGGAATGCCTTATTACCTTTTATAATTGTAATTTCCAATTGGCAAGAGATAAGATCCACAAGTTTGGTGTCTCAGGAATCACAATTTAAAATCACAATTTATGGTGAAGCCAGATTTTAAATTGTAATTCTGAAAATGCCACTTTTAGAAAGCTGTTCTTTTCCTACTTTAAACATCTGGTGCCTTCTGTCTGTCTCTGAATACATGTTTGGGTGGGTGACAGCTAGGCTCTTGTGCATTTCCTCCAGACAGCCACACACAAAGGGAGCTTAGGTGTGACTGATGGGCCATTCACATCCTAGTGGCCCATTCTAGACAGAATGGGAGGGAGGAGCTGACACTTACACCTGACTGGCCTGTGACCTGATCCCACACAAAGGGCTGCAGATGTGTAGTGACTCTGGAGCCAGTGAAGGAAGGGGAGAAACTTTGTGCACTTCAAAGGCCTTTCATTGAAGTCTCCCCACTTCAAAGGCACCACTGGGTGCAAGAACTAGACGTCTGACACTACCAACTCAGTACACTTGTGGACCTGAGTACATTCTGCCAGGAAGAAGGACTGCTGTGCTGCTGAAGGAACTGTCTCTCTGCTGGACTTTGCTGGATTCCTGCTCTGCTGTGCCTGCCCTGCTGCCCTCCTTGCCTGGAGTGAGAAGGACTAGACCTGCATCTATACATCCCCAGAGCCAAAGTGACTCTAAGGGCTTGATGGCATGCCTTCTGTTATGAAGTCTCAGGGACATCAAAGACTTCACTTCATCCAGCAACATCACCTGGGCTTTGCTTTCTGCAAGTCTTGCCCTGCCAAATGGTGCCAATCCAGTCAGGGACCCTTGGAAGTGAGAATAAAGTGCTGCAACTGCCAGAACCTGCACATCAATGCCATCTCCTTCGCCAGCCATGCATCGCATGACCAGCTGCGCAGCTCGACAACAACGCATTCTCTACTTTGGAATAAGGTGCTGCATCTTGATTTACATGGCTCGAATCGACACATCTCCTTTGGGGTTAATGCATTACCTGCTTTGTGGACATCGAAATGCTGGCTGCGAGACTCGACGACAACGCATTACCTTCTCTGCTCCATGCATCTGGCCATGTTGACGGTGCAACAATGTATTTTTTCAGTGGCACAGAGTTGGTCCCTGTAACCAACCCGCACTCCATTGCGGTCGGGCTGAACTTTTGGATTTACCCTAGTCAAGCGTGTCCAGATAGTCCCAGTTGGCACTTTATGCTTTTAAGCACTATATTTTCAGATATTCTTGACTTCTATTTATTGGATTTTTGTCATTTTGGTCTTCTTTTGTTCATTACATTAAGCGCTATTTTTCTAACTAGGTGTTGTATATTTTTGTTTGGTGTTTTTTCTGTTTTAAGTGTTGCACAAATACTTTTCACATTGTTTTCTAAGCCTGCCTGCTTGGTGCCAAGCTACCACAGAATGAGTACAGATTAATTTATGGTGTGTAACTGACTTACCCTGACTAGGATTGTGGTTCCTGCTTAGACAGGATGCATACCTCTGCCAACCAAACACCCAGTTTCTAACAGCCACCTTTTGGGTGAAGTTCATCCCCACACCTAAAGCATGTATTATTTTGTTTAAAAAATGCAATAGGTTGACGTGACGAGTTTGATTGATGATGTATTTTCCCTCTCCAACTTTCTTCCTTTCAAATAACCTGGTTTACATGTTCGCTGCTTCTTTCATTGAATTCCTTAGCAGATTTGAAGGAGGGTTCAATACTTTTAGCTATTCGAATGGTATAAACAACAACGGATTACCCAAAGAAAGGAGCTTGTGAGGTATGCTTCTATCAGAACAATGGCTGATGAATTGATCACGTGTCAATTGGTCATTGAGGTTTTCAAATTGGCATTCAGTAACTAGTTTGTGTAAAGCTGAGATGTAGGTACATATATTTTCATTGAGTCTTTGTAGTCTCTTTAAAAACTTACGTTTAGAAATCACCAAACATGGTGGCACTTCTAATCTGTTTACTAGTTTCTTAACAGCCTCCTGAAACTTATCGAGCACCTCACCCTCCATCAGCTCCACATCAGCTAGGTGCTTAAAAGTAGACCTTCCCTCAAAACCCAAGGAATGAAATAGCAAAACCGTATTTCATTCCAGTCTAAACCTTGATGCCCCAGTGGCCCATGCATACAACTCAAACAAGTCAAATCACTGCCTTCAGGGAATAGGCGGTTCTCACGGAGTGTCCAAAAATGGTAGTTGAGGGTTCACAGACTGCATGTCAGGACACAATGAAAATTGTAAATGTTTAAGTGAATTCAACAATCTATTGGTGATTGCCTGAGAAGGACACAGTTAAAACTTTACTAAGGAAATAAAGAAAGGTTACAGTCAACATTATGGTCTTGGCGGAAGGTGTTAAAGCGGCGGTAAGACCGCCAACAGGCCGGTGGTAAAAAAATGGGAATTATGACCGTGGCGGAAACCGGCAACAAAGATAGCCACGTTAACACTCCGGCTGCCACAGTAGTACAGACGAACATCGCAGCGGTCACCGCCAACAGACAGGCGGAAGACAAAGTACCGCCCACAGTATCACAACCTACCAATCCGCCACCTTTTCTGGGGTGGATTCACCGCGGATAAAAACACGGCGGAAACAGGAATTTCAAAGGGAAAACGCTCACCTCTACAAACTCCACGAGGAACAATGACACCATGGAGCCGGAACTCTATATTCTTCCTGCACTAGTCTTCCTGCTCCTATATGACGATCATCAATGCCGGCGGCGAAGAAAACGGTGAGTACTGCACCTACGACATAGGGGGGGGGGAGGCAAAAGACAGGGACACGCAACACCCCCACCCCCACCCCGACCCTCACCCACTACAACACACACACCAATGCATATCCAAACATTACAGTAACAACCCCCAACCCCCCCCCCCGGAAGAATGCAAAGACAAAAGGAAATGAGTGGAACCATTGTAATATATAAAAATACAGTAAGCAAAGAAATACATATATATATATATATATATATATACACATTAAACAAAATATACACCACGCTTAGTAGTGCAGGTAATGCACCATTCATTGTCCGTGGACCACTGGGCCCAAAATGCATGGGCGAGGCCAACACTAGGGGCCGTATTTATACTCCGTTTGCGCCGAATTTGCGTCGTTTTTTTCGACGCAAATTCGACGCTAAACTAACGCCAACTAACGCCATATTTATACTATGGCGTTAGAGGCGAATAGCGCCAAAGTTCCCGGAATGTGCGTTATTTTTTAGCGTGAACCCCTTCCTTGCGTTAATGATATGCAAGGGAGGCGTTCCCGTCTAAAAAATGACTCCCAGGCCTTTACGTGGTATTTATACTCCCGGGCAAAAGAGACGCCCGGGAGTGGGCGTGGCTAAAAACGGCGCATTTGCGCCGCTTTTTAACGCCTGGGTCAGGCATGGCGTTAAGGGACAAGTGGGCTCAAAATGAGCCCAGAGTGCCCTCCCCTGCCCCCAGGGACCCCCCCTGCCACCCTTGCCCACCCCAGGAGGACACCCAAGGACGGAGGGACCCATCCCATGGACATTAAGGTAAGTTCAGGTAAGTATTTTTTTTTTTTTTTTTTGTGGCATAGGGGGGCCTGATTTGTGCCCCCCTACATGCCACTATGCCCAATGACCATGCCCAGGGGACAGAAGTCCCCTGGGCATGGCCATTGGGCAAGGGGGCATGACTCCTATCTTTACAATGATAGGAGTCATGTTGATGGGGGATGGGCGTCGAAAATAAATGGCGCAAGTCGGGTTACGACGATTTTTTCGACGTAACCTGACTTGCCCCATTTTAAGACGCCCATGCGCCATTTTCCCCCTACGCCGGCGCTGCCTGGTGTACGTGGTTTTTCTCGCGCACACCAGGCAGCGCCGGTCTGCTTGCGCCGGCTAACGCCATTCAATAAATACGGCGCCCGCATGGCGCTTCAGAATGGCGTTAGCCGGCGCAAAACTTTTTGACGCTAAACTGCGTTAGCGCAGTTTAGCGTCAAAAAGTATAAATATGGGCCTAGATACCTGATTAAAACGGAGAGAACACTGCTGGGGCATCAGATAGAAATACAACAGGCACCTCAGGGGGAAGGGAAGGGGGGGCACCTCAGCCGGATGAGTGCACCACACCAGATCCACAAGGGGGCTCCATGCCCATTGATGTATCCTGGGGAGTCCAAAGCCACAGTCTCTCAAGTCTCTACAGTGGGTAATTTGCCCACTGTTCAATCCTGGGGAGTGCAATGCCACAGTCTCTCAAGTCTCTACAGTGGGTGGGTTGCCCACTTTACCATCCTGGAGAGTGCAAAGCCACAGTCTCTCAAGTGGCTAACAGTCTCCACTGGTTCTGGAGGGGGACTGGTGCCCAGAGTGCTTCATCCTGTGAAGGACAGAGGTAGTGGATGCATGTCTCCACTGGTTTTGGAGGGGGACTGGTGCCCAGAGTGCTTCATCCTGTGCAGGACAGAGGTAGTGGATGCATGTCTCCACTGGTTCTGGAGGGGGACTGGTGCCCAGAGTGCCCAGAGTGCCCAGAGTGCTTCATCCTGTGAAGGACAGAGGTAGTGGATGTATGTCTCCACTGGTTCTGGAGGGGGACTTGTGCCCAGAGTGCTTCATCCTGTGCAGGACAGAGGTAGTGGATGCATGTCTCCACTGGACTGGTTCTGGAGGAGGACTGGTGCCCAGAGTGCTTCATCCTGTGAAGGACAGAGGTAGTGGATGCATGTCTCCACTGGTTCTGGAGGGGGACTGGTGCCCAGATTGCATCACTCACCCTGTGACGGTCCCAGTTGCGTCACTGCCCCTGCCGCCCATGGGCTAGTGGGGCTTGAGTTGGTGGTCTTTGCCCTGTTCAGCAGGCTTGCCATGTCAGTCTTTGCCCTGTTCAGAGGTGCTTGCCCTGTTCAGCGGTGCTTGCCATGGCGGTCTTTGCCCTGTTCAGCGATGCTTGCCCTGTTCAGCGGTGCTTGCCATGGCGGTCTTTGCCCTGTTCAGCGGTGCTTGAGTTTGCAGTTTCTGACATGTTTAGTGGTGCTTGCCCTGTTCAACGGTGCTTGCCATGGCGGTCTTTGCCCTGTTCAGCGGTGCTTGAGTTTGCAGTTTCTGACCTGTTCAGCGGTGCTTGCCCTGTTCAGCGGTGCTTGCCCTGTTCAGCGGAGCTTGCCATGGCGGTTCTTCATTGCCCAGCTGGGCTGGGGCTGGCGGTCCTTCATTGGGCAGCTGGGCTGTGGCTGCCGGGGCCCTCCTGGGCAGCTGGGCTGTGGCTGGCGGTGGCCTCCTGGGCACTGACTCTGGCCTCCTGGCCAGTGACGATCGGGCTGCCCTCCTGGGCACTGACTCTGGCGGTGGCCTCCTGGCCAGTGACAATTGGGCTCCCCTCCTGGGCACTGACTCTGGCGGTGGCCTCCTGGCCAGTGACGATTGGGCTGGCGGTGGCCTCCTGGGCAGCGGGGATGATGGCGGTGTTCTCCGCCATGCTGCTCCTCCCAGACTTTGGTGTTTTCTTCTGCCCCTTCCCCACCTTGGGAGGAGTCACAGCTGAGTCAACACTCCCCCGGGACCCTTGTGAGCGGCTTTGCTGGCTTGAGTCTTCACCCTCTCCTGCCGGGCACTGTCCAACTTCTGGTGCTTCACGGGGGGGACTTGCTGTGCTGTGGCTTCGTGTCACACTGGCTGCCCTGGTGCCCGGTGCACTCCACATACCTGTAACAACAGGCACCACTGGTCCCGGAGATTTTTTGGCTGAGGTGCTAGTACGGGACCTATGAATTGGAGGGGGGGTGGGAAAGAGGTCAAGCTTGGTCAGGAAAAATTTCTTAGGTACACTGGGACGGGTAGCTGGAGGGGGTTTGGGAGTGGAGGAAGAGGTAGTGGTTGTAGGAGGTGTACGTTTGGTGACTTTGGGTGAAGGTGCATGCGCTGGAGGCTGTCGTGAGGTGGATGGCTGTTGGGTATGTTTGTGCCTGCGTTTGTGTACTTTGGGAGGGGGCGTCACAGACACACTGGGAGAGGACACGGGGAACGTGTAAATGGTAGTGGGGTGGTGAGTGTACGTGAGCGGGGTGTGGGGGTGGGTGTACTGGTGCGGGACATAGTGGCTGGAGTGGGAGTGCATGCAGGTGAGAGTGTAGACGAGACTGGGAGGGAGGAGGGAGACGACGACGAGGGGGACACAGTGGAGGCAGTGGATGTTGCTGTGTCTGTATGTGTGTGATGCTTGCGTGAGTGCCTGTGGGATGTGTGGTGCTTATGTTTGCCTGAGCTTCCCTTGTGTGTTGACGTGTGTGCATGCTGGTCTGATGGTGTGCTTGGGATAGGCTGGGGTACAGGGGATTTGGTCTGGGTGGAGGAAGTTGGAGGGGGGAGGCTAGACACAGGGACAATGGCTGCCATCAGTGCTGAGGCCAGAGTTTGCAGGGTTCGATGAAGGGCAGCCTGACCAGAATGAATGCCCTCCAGGAATGCATTTGTGTGTTGCAATTCCATTTCTGCACCGTGGATGGCATTCAAAATGGTAGAGTGTCCAACAGTGAGTGACCTGAGGAGGTCAATGGCCTCCTCACTGAGGGCAGCAGAGGTGACAGGGGCAGGGGCTGAGGTGCCTGGGGCGAAGGTGATGCCCACCCTCCTGGGTGAGCGGGCACGGGGCGAAGGCTGAGGGGCTGCAGGGAGGGTGGTGCTGGTGGGGGGGGGTGGCGGCTGTACCTGTAGAAGTAGGGGGCACAGATTTTGCCACCACCACAAGGGAGCTCCCATCGGCGGACGAGTCCGTGTCGCTGGTTGCAGATCCTGTGACCGCCGTGAAGCTCCCCTCACCCTCCGTCCCACTGGTGTATTCCGAGTCCGTGGTGTGGCCCTCCATGGCCATGTGGGATGCAGCTCCCTCGAGCTCCGGTGCCACTGTACCTCCGCCTGATGATGCTGATGCACACAAGAACAGGGAGACCACAAAAAGGGGGGGGACGACAGAAGAAAGACAGGTTGAGTGCATGGCTTACTGCTACCGTTGGCGGACAATACAGACACAGCAGCCCCATGCACTACGCCGCGCTGTTGGGCTCTACAGATGCAATTCCTGGGATATGGCCTACATGGCTATGGTCGACATCTGCACACATAGATGACACAGTGGCATGTATACCTGTACTTGGCACTCTGCAGAGGTGGGGTGCCACACGGCCTGCATTACGGAGGGGCCTAGCCTACGGAACTCGCCCTGGCCTAGGGAAACCCACAGCCCTCCTCCACCACCCAGACACCTTCACTGCGCGCAAAGTCCGCTGAATGATGTTGTACTCACCCCCTTGTGTCTGCTGTGATGCCCTCAAGCGCCCATCCAACTCAGGGTAGGCCACCGCCAGGATCCGGAACATCAGGGGGGTCATGGTTCGATGGGCACCCCTCCCACGTTGGGAGGACATCCCCAGCTGAGCCTCCACCGTCTTCTTACTCCGGCGGCGAATGTCCTCCCATCTTTTACGGCAGTGGGTGCTCCGTCTGTGGTGGACCCCCAGGGTCCGGACGTCCTTGGCGATGGCACGCCAAATATCCTTCTTCTGGTGGGCGCTGACCTACATGAAATGTACAGGGGAAGAAGAGAAGTCATTAGCAACTGCACCGTCGAAGTAAGTGGCCCACATCCCTAGCCTTGCCATGTGGCACATGCATTCACAGTCCTTCATGCACGCAGAACTGTGCCCCCTTCCTTCTTACAACCAACCCTCTCCACACAGGCATAGCCCATACAACGTGTTCCATTTGTACTTACCTGTTGGTCTGGAGGACCGCAGAGTAGCGTGTACTGGGGGAGGATCCCGTCCACGAGCTTCTCCAACTCCTCTGCAGTGAAGGCAGGGGCCCTTTCCCCAGACGCATGAGCCATTGTCTCTTCCAGACCGAGGTCACAGCAGCACTTGCAGTGTAGGTCCTCTCCTGTCGAAGATCAGGTATCGAGTGATTCAACAGATAGAAAATGGCAGTCACATCTGCGGCGGTCACGTCCGCAGGGGTGCGTAGCATCACCGGCGGGGTACATCGTCATTGGCTCCTGGGACCCATAGGATCCAATGTTAACCAATGCAGCATTGCGCCGCGGTCTTCGACCGCCTACCGCGACGGTGTACAACACCAGCGCAGTTACCTCACATCTCATTGTCCCACTTTAGAGGTCAGGCAGCCGCCATTTCAGGGGACCACATGGCCTAATTACCAACTGCGTCACACAGACCTAGGCCTTGTCGCACCACACAAATACAGGCCAGATTCTGTGTATGAATGGTGTTCTGTGTAGACTGTGGGTACATACCTCTGAGTTGTTCGACTCTGTGGTCGTTGTTGTCCTTCCTAGGCACCGTCCGCTGGGACATGTGAGGAGATGGCGGAATCCTCCGGTGTACCGACCGCTGGTGGACCTGTTGACAATGGAGGAGCAACATTTGATCTTCACCTACAGGTTTGACCGTGCCACAATCCAGGAACTGTGTACCCAGTTGGAGCCAGACCTGATGTCAGCAATCTGCCATCCCACAGGGATCCCCCCTCAAGTGCAGGTGCTATCAGTGCTCCATTTCCTTGCAAGTGGGTCATTTCAAACAACAGTGGCCATGGCATCAGGGATGTCCCAGCCTATGTTTTCAAATGTGTTGTCCAGAGTGTTGTCTGCCCTGCTGAAACACATGCGGAGCTACATCATTTTCCCTCAGGTGGAGGATTTACCTACAGTGAAAGGTGACTTCTCTGCCCTTGGACATATCCCCAACATCATAGGTGCCATTGATGGGACCCATGTAGCTCTGGTCCCCCCCCACAGGAGTGAACAGGTGTACAGGAACCGGAAGAGTTATCATTCCATGAATGTACAGATGGTACATTTGGCAGACCAGTACATCTCCCAGGTAAATGCTATGTTCCCTGGCTCTGTGCATGACGCCTACATCCTGCGGAATAGCAGCATCCCTTATGTGATGGGTCAACTCCAGAGGCACCGGGTGTGGCTATTAGGGGATTCTGGTTACCCCAACCTGTCATGGCTACTGACCCCAGTGAGGAATCCCAGGACCAGGGCAGAGGAACGCTACAATGAGGCCCATGGGCGGACTAGGAGGGTGATCGAACGCACCTTTGGTCTCCTGAAGTCCAGGTTCAGGTGCCTCCATATGACAGGTGGGGCCATATGTACGAACTCTTTTTTCCATAGACACAGAATGGGTAAAAACCTTTGCTACATCTGGCCTGTGGTTCCCTATACTACTCACCAAGGAAGGTGTGCCAGATCATCTTGGCCTGCTGTATGCTTCACAATTTGGCTTTGCGACGACAGGTGCCTTTTCTGCAGGAGGATGGTCCAGATGATGGTGTTGTGGCAGCTGTGGAGCCTGTGGACAGTGATGAGAAAGAAGAAGAGGAAGAATACATTGACAACAGGGACTCAGTTATCCAGCAATATTTCCAGTGACACACAGGTGAGAATCCATTCCTGTGTACTACAAGTACTTTCACACTTCTACCTCTATCCTGTCTGTCGATATCAACCAGTATATGGTAACTGAGTTGTACATTTCCATTACGGTTTCACAGGTGTGGTCTCCAACCTGTGTTATCTGCTTAGATTCCTCATGGACTTGAGATGTGTGACATAGGTATGTTGACATTACATTTGAAAACGCATTTTGTCACTGTCATTGCTAATACACATTTTAAAAATCACAGACTGACTCCAGATTGTTTTGTGCTTCAAGGGTGTTTATTGCAGTGCTAAACATTGGAGGGGGTTGTAAAATGGTGAGGGTTGATGGTGGAGGAATGTCCATGGCAGAGTCCAGTCTATTAGTCTCACGGGTGCATTGCCTATATGGGCATATGAAGTGGAGCTGGGGCAGTTCCAATATGGACAGGGTTACAAAGTGGGACAGTAGGAGGACAATCAGGGTGGTCTCATTTCTTGGCGGGGGTCTTGGCATCGTGCGCTGTCTTGTTCCTGGATCTCAGGGACCGTTTGCGTGGTGGTTCTCCATCTGCAGGGGGTGGGGTGCTGGTGTGGTGGTCCTGTGGCGGTGCCTCCTGTCCACTAGCACCGGTGGAGATGGTGGGCAGTTCATCGTCCATGCTAGTGTCAGGGGCCCCTTGGAGTGCCACAATGTCCCTCCTGGTGTTAAGTATCTCCTTCAGCATCCCTACGATGGTGCCCAGGGCGGTGCTGATGGTTCTGAGTTCCTCCCTGAACCCCAAATACTGTTCCTCCTGCAGGTGCTGGGTCTCCTGAAACTTGGCCAGTACTGTTGCCATCGTCTCCTGGGAGTGGTGGTATGCTCCCATAATGCAGGAGAGGGCCTCGTGGAGAGTGGGTTCCCTAGGCCTGTCCGCCCCCTGTCGCACAGCAGCCCTCCCAGTTCCCCTGTGTTCATGGGCCTCCGTCCCCTGGACCGTGTGCCCACTATCACTGCCCCCAAGTCTCTGTTGTTGTTGGGGTGGTGGGTTATCCTGGGTTCCCTGTAGTGGTGGGCACTCAGCTAATTGACGTGTCCTGGGTACGGAGGTATGGGCCCGCTGGGTGGGTGCTGTGCTGGTGTTACCAGAGGGTGGAAGGTCTGTGGTGGCCTGTGACTGGGTGTGGGGAACCGACTGTCCCGAGGCCCACGATGGTCCGGGCTGGTCATCTGGATCCAGTTGGACAGGGCTGCTGTCATCACTGTGGGCCTCTTCTATGGGTGGGGTGGAGATGTCTGGACCCTCCTGTCTGGTGACGTTGGGTAGTGGTCCTGCAGGGGTGTAAAGGCATGATTATTGCATCTGTGTGGGTCTTGGTGTGCAATGGGTGGGTGAGCGTGTATCCCAGTGCTAGCATTCCTGTGTGGGGACGTGTGTGATGATGGTTGAGGGGGGTGTTATGGGTAAGTGCAGTGGGCATGCCTTAGTGATGGGTGTCCATGCTTTGTTGTGTCATGCAGGGCTTGGTGTTGGGATGGGTGGTTTGTGTTATTAGTACATTAGTGAGGAGTTGGAGTGATAGGGGAGGGGGCGAGGGTGAAGGTCTGTGATAGCATGCAGGTAGGGTGGGGGATATGATAGTTAAGATTTGACTTACCAGAGTCCATTCCTCCACCGACTCCTGCGAGGCCCTCAGGATGCAGAATAGTCAAGACCTGCTCCTCCCATGTTGTTAGTTGTAGGGGAGGAGGTGGGGGTCCGCCGCCAGTCCGCTGTACCGCGATGTTGTGTCTGGAGACCACGGAACGCACCTTAACCCGTAGGTCGTTCCACCTCTTCCTGATGTCGTCCCTATTTCTTGGGAGCTGTCCCACTGCGTTAACCCTGTCAACTATTCTTCACCATAGCTCCATCTTCCTAGCTATGGAGGTGTGCTGCACCTGTGATCCAAATAGCTGTGGCTCTACCCGTACGATTTCCTCCACCATGACCCTGAGTTCCACCTCCGAGAACCTGGGGTGTCTTTGCCGTGCCTTGGGGTGGTGTAGGTGATGTGTGAGGTGGTGTATGTGGTGATAAGTGTGGTGATATGTAGTGGTGTGTAGTGTTTTGTGCCTGGAAGTAGTGTGGGTGATGGTGTTGAGTGCCTGTGGCTGCTAGTTTGTGGTTGGTGGTGTCTCTCTCTGGGCTTCTTTCAGATTTTTTTGTCTTAGGGGTTTGTGGGTGATGTGGATTTGTGTTTTATATAGTATTGAGTGTGTGGGAGTGGTGTGTGTATGTGTATCAGGTGTGTGTCTTTCGACTTGTCCAATGTGGCTGTGTTTTAGAGATGTGTGTGTATTTTGAGCGCGGCGGTGTGTACCACCAATGGAATACCGCGGTTGAAAGACCGCTGCGTAGATTCGTGGGTCGTGATATTGTGGTGGCGTATTTCTGTTGGCTTGACGGTGTCGGTTTTGTTTTCACCAGTTTATCACTGACCTTTGGTGTGGCGGACTTGTGTGGGTGACTGAATTTTGGCAGATTTCGGAATGTGGGTCATAATAGCTGTGGCGGATTTCCGCGGCCATGGCGGTGTGTTGGCGGGCTTCTGCGCGGCGGTAAGCGCCTTTTACCGCCAATGTTGTAATGACCCCCTATGTTACAATGCATGTGAACCGGTGTGCACAGTTATCTGATGTGTGTGCTGCAGGCTCATTGGTGTGCATATCACCCTCTTCTGAAGGTTTGCAAATCACTGTGTAGATGCATGCCAGCAATGTCTCAAAAGTAAATAATCATACTTTAAATCTAAGGCCCATATTTATTAAATGTTTGCGCTGCACTAGTGTCATTTCTTTTACGCTAATGTGACACAAACAAAACTCCATATTTATATTTTGATGCTAGACCCATCTACCATCAAAATTTGTGAGTTAATGCCATTTCAAGGGTGCGCCAAACCACCTTGCGTCTCATTGCGACAATGAGATGCAAGGTAGGCTTTTCCTTTAAAAAAATCGCTGTAGCCCTCTAGCGTCATATTTACCTACCCAGGCAAAAACAACGCTAACCAAGGAAGCAGACTTAAAAAATGGCACTAAGTCCAATTAGTGTCAAATTTTAATGCCTGTCAGACCAGGCATTAAAAAGAGGCCCACACACCACCACTCAAGGGAAACACACAGAAGGAGCTCATGAAACCACCAGGACAGCACGGAAGGGGTACTGCTTCAGCTTGACACACGCTGCAGACGTCAGCGAAGACAGCAGGTCCCTCCACCACCACCGCAGCAACCCCAAACACCACCACAGCAGCCACAAAGGCAGCTCAGATGGCAGGAGAGGATCTTCAGACAGCAGACAACCATCCTTGGACTGAGGGAACAAGATGTGATCCGGATATACAGACTGAACTGGAAGTCCATTGTACACCAGATGCACCATATTGCACCACACATGACAGAAAAGGTGCAAACTCCCACTAACATACCACCCATGAACAAACTCCTTGCTGTCCTCCACATGCTGACATCTGGATCTTTTCAGTTAATGGATGCACAAGTGGCTGGTATCTCCCTGCAGTCCTTCTCGGTCCTTCTACCTAAGGTCCTGAACGCTATCATAGGCCTCACACCCCACCACATCTGCTTCCCAAACACCCAGCATCTGCAGCAGGACACCAAGCAAGGTTCCTATCAAATTGCTGTGTTCCCAGATGCGCTGGGTGCAATGGACTGCACCCATATGCAACTGGTGCCACCTGCGGCAATGGAACACCTATATAGGATCCGCAAGCATACATATTCAATCAATCTGTAGGCCATTGTGGACCACCGTGGGCTCTTCACCAACACGCTTGCTAAATATCCCAGAAGCATCCATGAATCATACATCTTTTGCCATTGCACCGTCAATGAGCGGTTCCAGGATTGCCCCAGTATGGCAATGGTTTACTCATAGGTATGCCACCATATCAATCATAACACACACAACACACCAACCACCGAGGACAAACAAGGTAAACACCACATTAAATACACATGGTCAGGGCTTCACAGATGTACAGGCAACAACACATATGCAACATGCCACACTACACTGCATACATTGCACTTCACAAACACATACAACCACATTTACATAACACAGCCAAACCCTGACTGGCACACCACGTGTGGACAGGTGGAGCCAAGTCCCCTTTGTATACAGAAGCTGTTCACAAACCTCTACAAGTGTCCACAGGTTGAAAACTAAATACAGTTCACACACACACATTAGACCAAACAAAGATGCGCCCAGGCCTGTCAATGGCATAAGCCATTGTCATTTTGAGAAAGACTCACATAGGCACAGTCCCATGTAAATCATGGTATGCAACTCTCTGGCAGAACCTAAATCAAATGCCACCCAAGTGGTGCCATAACAAACTACATATCATCTACACATACCTGACATCCCTGTAATGTGCACATACACTTGTCTGTTGCATTGTGTCGCACACATACAAATACAACTTTTTTGCCATTAAAGACCATTGGGCAGAATCATGAGAAATGGGGCAGTAACTACTCCAGTGCCACCTCACATGCACCCCTAGTGCCCGCTAACACCACCAGGTTGGTTCCATATACCAGAAATGGTCCACCATGGTGCAGAGTTTGTGAAAAAACTGTAACAATCATAGATGCCATAGGAGGACTATGTAGGAGTATAAAGAACATACCTGACCTAACATGCATCGTACTAAGGGACCCATGTGAAAAATAGCTGTGCCCCCTCCCAAAGCCTGCACTGTGCATGTGTAGCAAGTGACTGTGAGAAATCATGTACTGGAAGCTAGGAGATACTATTCAACCAAAATACATCATACTACTAATGTGTGATACACACCCTCATACATTTGATGGCTGCCACAAGTATCATCTGCCACAAAGGCCCATGTTTATACTCGGTTTGCTCTGAATTAGCGTCATTTTTTTACGCTAATTCAGCGCAAACCTAGCTCCATATTTATATTTTGGCGCTAGACAGGTCTAGCACCAAAGTTATGGAGTTTACGTTGTTTTCTGAAGGGGAAAACCTAAATTGCGTCAATGAGATGCAAGGTAGGCGTTCCCGTCCACAAAAGGATGATATGGCCTTTGCGCCATATTTATCCCCGTGTTAAAATCCATCAAGGAGGGAATGGGGAACTTAAATAATGGCACTAAGCTTTCTTAGTGTCATTATTTAACACCTGGGTCAGGGCAGGCGTGAGGGGACCTGTAGGCAGATTTCCATGGTCAGAGACCATGGAAATTGCCCACAGGTGCCCTTCCCTGGTCACAGGGACACCCACACCAGGTAAGTCCGGGTGAGTATTTTTTTTTTTCCACCACCACTCGAGGGCCCTGATTTGGGGCCTCCTGCACGGCGCCGGCCCTACTGGTCATGCCCAGGGGACACTTGTCCCCTGGGCATGGCCATTAGGGTGGTGGGCATAGCTCCTATCTTTACTAAGACAGGAGCCATGTCCATGGGGCGTGTGCACCAGAAAATGGCACTACACTGCTTGTAGGCAATTTTTTTGACTCTAAACAGTGTAGCATTATAATTTGGCGCACAAGCCCCAGTTCCCCCCACACCTCCCTTGCCCTGTTAGGAGCTTTGCAAGGACGCTAACAGGGCCTTAGCGCCGGCTAGCGCCATTCCATAATTATAGCACCCAGCTGGCATAATGGAATGGCGCTAGCTGGCACCATACTTTTTAACGCAAACCCAAGCTAACGCAGGTTTGAGTCAAAATGTATAAATATGGGCCAAAGTGTCACATCATATGTGTAGTGCCACACAGTAACATGAACGGCTCAGTCTGGCTTTGTAGGGCAACTATAGTGTCTCAATATCTGACACCACTGTGGTGCAAGGAGGTGGTAGGTTTCATCTAACAACAGAATACTGCTTCAAATATGGACTACACAACGCATTTTCCTCATTTATCCTCATCATTTTGGGAACAACATCAAAATTCCCAGATCCTTGAGCCACTTCCTAACATTGTCATGTCCATCAACAGAGTCCAATGAAATCATTTCACAAGAACAGGAACATATACCATACTAAAAGCAAGTCTGTGTCACCATTCCAACTAAAACTAACAACTGCCATGGTATGTTCCAAACCACTATCAAGACCTACCAATACATCTTCTCTCTATCCTTTACAGCTGATCAAGAGTATGGCATACAGCCGGGGGTGATGACTCCATTCGCCAATCCAACAATGCTGGAAGAGCGGGCCTACAACAAGGGACAGAGGAAAACTCGCAATGTAGTGGAGAGAACATTTGGGCTCCTGAAATCAAGGTTAAGGTGCCTGGCCCTGACAGGAGGAAGCCTCTTTTATGCACCAGCACTCAGTTGCAAAATAATTCTTGCATGTGCAATCCTCCACAACATGTGTGTCTGAACAAATATCCCCTTGGCTGACCAGGTTAATGTCCCAACGAGGAGGATGATGATGTTGGAGCAGATAATTTTAAGGGGGAACAACACAACACTGCTGGAGGAGTTCGCAGGAGACTCCACATTGTTTAGAACTTCTACACATAGTCACTATACTAAAAATATCACATTGTAAATAGCACAAATAAAACACTTTGCAAGCACCTGATTCTCCTTGATCTACTCATTCTCCACTACATACACCATTGGAATGTTACTCAAACCTCAGTGAGCAGGTAAGAAACACAAATGTGAAAAGTATGGTAGCAACATCATTTGTGATTTAAGAGGATCTACTGCCTCCATCTCACATATCAGTGACACAGAATTCACTGGCATGTGACCCCTGAAGGCCTACACCCATGCACCACTACATATATTGTGCTGTCAAGTGGTCAAGGTGCCAATACCTAGCCCATTCATCACAACAACACCATGCCTAACAAGATGTATGCAAGGGGGGCACACATAAGTTAGGGGCTGTCAACAAATGGATATTAGGTAATGTAGGAAAGAACACTGACTCAACTCATGGTGATTGCAGCTTTGCCTCCGTGGTACATGTGTGAAAAGGGTGGGACATCATTGGTAACTATGGACCTTCAGTAATTGTCCAGGGATTGTAACCGATGTTCGATTCTGAGCCTGCACAGTGTATCCATGGGGTAATGTCCTGGCACTGCCATTGAGCACAAACCTGACACATGGTGGACTATACCGCATGTATGGCACACGCATGTTGGCTGTGGAGTGCACAATGGGGTGCCAGACAAATAAGCAGCTATGGGTGCAGATTCACTATCCAAACACATGACCCATTGTCAGGATCTAAGGATTTATTGGGACAATGCACCACCAAATATTTCTCTAGGTCGAATGTAGGCAGAGTGTCTGACACTCAATGTGTACATGAGGTGCACACTTGTCATACATATCTGCTGTCTTGACACATGTCTAGAGCAAATCCAGATAAACATGTGAAGACTTATGTGCGGGTGTAAGTCCCAGGTAGCAACAGGTCTGCCGGTGTCGACAATGCTTGACACGTGTCAGCATGTTCACCTAGTTTGCTCTGTATAACTACTTCACACAGCACATAGCAATACACACCACTCATTGTCACTCACATGACAGAACAAGTGCATGGTAGCAATAGTAACAATTTACCCCCGACATGTTAAGGGCTCCAACATCACAATCAGGTGTGGGATGTCCTACTATGTCCAGCATTGTTAAATAATGTCTGACACAAAATAAAACTGAGTGGGAGTAGACCTAGCCATAAGTGTTGCATTTGACTAATGAACTTTACAGCACTGGGATGATTTTGCACCTAAACATCATTTCGTCATGGTAAGAGTTACCTGGGTTGTGGCATGTTGGAAGAAATGCATACCCATGTTCTATGGAGGATGTGGATGGACAGCTTTGAAACGCCCACAGATACTAGCAACTACTACACGAGAGGTCACTTGGAGACAACACTAGTGCTGTGGCAGGTTTAATGTCATGTGTGTATGTGGCACTCATTTAATCTCACAAATACCGTCAATGGAACCATAACTATCAAGTAGCCAGTAACTCAAAAGTTGTGAAGAAAAGGGGGGAAAATTATAGGGATAGGCGCTAACAGAATATCACCAAAACATTTCTTTAACAATAGATAGTAAATACAGTGCTCCCGAACGGAGGGTCCTCCCAGCACCTCCAGTGTTTCTCCAATAGGAAAAAACAAACTGATTCAAAGGCCAGGGCACTCGTATGAAATAAGATAAGAGTCTGTACAGTTAGGTTCTTGGTCTTCGGAGAATCAATATATAATCCAAACAGAGTTAAAGTTCAGTGTCTTTATTCTTGTGCGAGGTTTTCATACATGTTCATCACATCAGAAAGATTCCATGTGTGGTCATCACAACAACATCCAAGAGCCAACACGTGTTTCGTCTCCGAGAAATTAATCTCATTGACTTCCTCAGGGCAAAATATAAGTAAGGTGTTAACATGAATAAACGGCTTATCCTAATCAATTAAAACTCTTCAAGATAATGTACGATCAATAGAGAAAGAGTAGTGGGAATCACGTGACGGGGGCAAAACACTATTATCCCCGAGTCTTCGTGAGGGAGTACTCATAAGTCAGCACGTATGGATCCAAAATCTTTTACGGTGCGATCCCACTCAGGGCACTAGACGTGATCAAAGATGGTTGTGATGTTCTTTCAAGAAAACCTGTCGAAACGCAGGTCAAAGCGCCCTAAATATCCCGTTCGAAAAGGGGAACCAAACTCCAATGGGGCTAGCGTCCCCCGTCATGGAACAAATTCAGTGGACTGGATTTGTTCCACGACGGGGGACGCTAGATGATGCCCCTTTGTTTCCCAGCATGCCCTGACAGAGGATGAATGTTCTCCTTAGTGGCTGTCCCATTGGAGTTTGGTTCTCTCACCTCTCTCCTTTCCTCTGCGGTCAGGCTTTGATCAGAGACACTGCTCCCTTGTTTTTCAGGAGGCACAGTTGCAGTGGTAACATTCACTGGTGGCAAAAAATCCTCTGGGGAGCCATCTTATGGCTCCTCCTCCACAGCACCCTCCTCTGAATGGGCTTCTGCCCAGGCCCTCAACGCCTTTTGAAATTCCTCCTTTCTGGAGGCACCTTGGGTGGATACTCCCATATCTCTGCAGAACCCTTTCAGCTATTTGACAGTGTATGTCTCCAACAGGGCTAGGTCAAAATCTCCTGCTTGAGACCCAGCCTGAGACATGTTGAGTGAGGATTTTGGTCAGAAAATTGACAGGAAAAACGAACTTGCAGAAAAAATATAAAAATCAAGTTGACCTTCAATTGTGGGTAGGTAGTGAAATACTGAGCTACCGTATGTCACTGCACAAATACAAGTCCTATCCCACCCTGATCACCAATGTTAGAAATGGGGTCTTTGGTTGGCACTCAGGTTACCCCCTGTCAAAGTAAGGGCCCTCACTTTAGTCAGGGTAAGTCGCACACAATCCAAATTATCCTGTGCCCACCCTCTGGTAGCTTGGCACTGAGCAGTCAGGCTTAACTTAGAAGGCAATGTGTAAAGTATTTGTGCAATAAATCATACAATAACACCATATAGCACCACAAAAATACACCACACATTGTTTCCAAAAATATATGATATTTATCTGGATATTTGCAGGTCAAAACAATCAAAGATGCAATAGGTAAATGTAGAGATATCACTGAAAAATGATATAAAGTATCTTAAGTCTTTTAAAGGAAAACAAAGTCTCTTTCAAGCACAAAGTACCTGGTTTGCGTGAAAAATCTCTGCAAAGGACTGCAGGGGAGGAGAAGCGTGGAAACAAAGGGGTATGTGTCGATTTCTCGGGCCGCACCTGGTCGATGCGTTGTTTAGTTTCAACACAGGGATGGCTGTGCATCAATTTCCGGCACTCGGTCGTGGATCCTCTCGGGCTGTGGGGTTTTCAGACACCCTGGGGTCTGAGCGTGGAATCCTGGGCTTGTGACAAGCTCTGCATCGTTCCGGTGGTCGTTGAGGTGGAAATTTCTCCTGCACGGCAGGCGCTGCATCAATTCCCCCCTGGAGGTCAGGCTGCATCATCCCAGGTCGGCTGTGCGTCGATCCGATGGGCTGTGCGTCAAAGTTCCAGTCGCAACACAGGCGCTGAGTCGATCTTTTCCTTGCGAAGTCGAGCTGTGTCGTTCCGGTTCGGCGTGCAGTGAATTTCCCACCGCAGGACAGGCTGTGCGTCAGTTTTGACAAGCTGTGCATAAAATTTTTGTTGCACAAGGAGTCCAGTTGCAAGAGAGAAGTCTTTTTGGTCCTGAGACTTCAGGGAACAGGAGGCAAGCTCTATCCAAGCCCTTGGAGAGCACTTCTTCACCACAACCAGAAAGCAGCAAGGCAGCAGGGCAACAGCAAGGCAGCAGTCCTTTACAGAAAGCAGTCAGGTGAGTCCTTTGAGCAGCCAGGCAGTTCTTTTTGGCAGGATGCATGTTCTGGTTACAAGTTTCTTCTCCTGTAAGTGTCTGAGGTGGTAGGGCAGAGGCCCTGCTTTTATACCCAATTGTGTCTTTGAAGTGGGGGAGACTTCAAAGAGTGGCTTAGAAGTGCACCAGGTCCCCTTTCAGTTCAATCCTGTCTGCCAGGGTCCCAGTAGGGGGTGTGGCAGTCCTTTGTGTGAGAGCAGGCCCTCCACCCTCCCAGCCCAGGAAGACCCATTCAAAATGCAGATGTATGCAAGTGAGGCTGAATATCCTGTGTTTGGGGTGTGTCTGAGTGAATGCACAAGGAGCTGTCAACTAAACCCAGCCAGACGTGGATTGTAAGGCACAGAAAGATTTAAGTGCAGAGAAATGCTCACTTTCTAAAAGTGATATTTCTAAAATGGTAATATTAAATCCAACTGCACCAATCAGCAGGATTTTATATCACCATTCTTGCCATACTAAATATGACCTTCCTACTCCTTTCAGATCAGCAGTTACCACCCAAACAATATATGAGGACAGCCCCAAAGTTAGCCTATGAAGGGAGCAGGCCTCACAGCATTGTAAAAACGAATTTGGGAGTCTTACACTCACAGGACATGTAAACTACATAGGTACATGTCCTGCCTTTTGCCTACACAGCACCCTGCCCTACGGCTTACCTAGGGCATATCTTAGGGGTGTCTTATATGTAGAAAAAGGGGAGTTTTAGGCTTGGCAGGTACTTTTAAATGCCAAGTCGAAGTGGCAGTGAAACTTCACACACAGGCCTTGCAATGGCAGGCCTGAGACATGGTTAAGGGGCTACTTAAGTGGGTGGCACAACCAGTGCTGCAGGCCCACTAGTAGCATTTAATCTACAGGCCCTGGGCACATACAGCGCACAGTACTGGGGACTTATAAGAAAATTAAATAGTCCAATTGGGTATGATCCAATGTTAAAAATGTTAAAAGGAGAGAACATATGCACTTTAGCAGTGGTTAGCAGTGATAAAGTGTGCAGAGTCTAAAAACCAGCAACAACAGTGTCCAAAAAGTGGAGGGAGGCAGGCAAAAAGTTAGGGGTGACCAACCTAAGGCTGTCAGGTCTAACAACCACCTAACCCGAATTTTTGGAAATGGAAGGAACAACCACTAACTCAAACATCGCTGGCCAGATCTGGTTACAAGGGAGTAGGATCTGAAGGATCATCTGGGCATGGAGATTAGTGGAGCAGTTGGTAAGTCTCCTATTTCCATAATAAATCCTTTCTTTTGTGTGTGCATGACAGTTACAGTTACGGTTGAGTGCTGTATGTAATGGTTGTGGATCTGGACATGTCGTATGCTACCTGTTGGAAGGGTCCCAGTGCCACCGTAGGCCTGCAATTCAAATGTACAATAATGAAGTCGATGCTAGGACAGATGTACCATATTCCCTGCACAACTGTCACAAAGTATTGTGATGCATACATAGGGTATCTCAGTAATGAGCAGCACAAAATGAGGCCTGTGCAATGCAGAATGTATGGAAGGGGGTCCCAAAACCTGTTTGGGAGGCAAATATATAATTCACAGAGTAATATGAGAAATCCTTCATTTTAATTGTTCGTGCACTCTGAATGGCTGCTGAGAGCAGGTGTGATATGAGGGCATCTAAATATATGAGATGGGCCCACACATACTCAGCAGAAGTCATTATGATCTGTTGCAACTCCTGCTGAGTATATTATTTACCTACACATAAATAGATGCATTTTGACCCTACCTGGATCATGCTCTGCCTTAATTCTCATTAGACGCACACATGGCAGGGGTGAGGGGTTCACTGAGGGACCCAAGGACTGTATATATGCATGTGGATCTCCACCACTGTTGTACTATTAGCCCCTAGGTGTCATTGGCCAAGGCCATGAAAGGGAGCTTGACCATGCACTGGGTCAAGACCACTAGCACTTCCCTATCCCAGTTTATTGTGTATCACATACACCGTATAATATGTCTATTATCACACACATGTGCAGAGTCAGTTCCACAGGCCTACTACTTCTCACTGACAGTATGGGGCTGCCCTGCATCTGCTCCAGCACTGGCCCATCACTCAGTAACCTGCACCAACAAATGAATCCTTGGACCATTGAGCAAGTGTGTCTGTGTTAAGGCCTATGTTCTTATCCCTCTCTGAACAATTAATGGTATGCCATGGCAAAAATGGCTGGCCACACACTATTGGCAATGCATCCATGATTTCAATCATTCAATGTGTAGGTAGGTACAACCATCTTCACATGAGTGAAATCCCATTGCATTTTTGATTGTGTGTGTGCCTTGTGATGGCACACACATATTACTTACTTCACTGAAGGATGTATCACAGCATTCCTCAACACCTTGGAATACCCACACAATCCCTGGGCAGTAGTTTGTCAGTTTACTGTGACAATGAGGTAGATGTCTACAACATCTGAGGCAGGCTCAAATGCTATGGGTGTCACAATAGGACAGCCACTGCAACAACTAGTGCATGCCCCTCAGGTGCAATATACAATGTCAAGCAGTCCCATATGGTCATGGAGGTGTAGAGCTAACAGACACCTCCATGACAATGTCATGTATAAATGGTACAGTGAAAAACACCACAAAAGTGTCAGGGACAGTGATGGTTTGTAGGTGCCTGGGTCTACATTATCTGAGAGTATATGTGATTGACTGATCATAGATGTTTGTCAGTTGCTCTGATCTACCACTAGGATGACTTTCTCACTCAGCCTCATAAGCTTACTTTGAACAATGTCGTCCATTAACTGATATATACAAATTACACTAAGCAATGTTTTCCATTCATGTCTTGCAGGCGGACCTGCGACCTACACCGTAGGAGAGATTGCCCGTTTTGAAGACCCTCATGCACCTGGTAAGTCTCATCTTGTGCATCCTGCGTGCTAATCCAGGGTTTTGTGTGAGTTATTCTGAAGTGTGGAATGCAATGAAAGAATGTTTTGCCTGTCCATTGATATAATATAATTGGAAAATGGTTGGTGATATCATATATGTTGGAATGTTGTGCAATGAGAATTGCTTACTTGTAGTTCAAGGGGTAACGTGTGCTGGTATGGAATTGTGTGAAATAGGAATTGTAATGCCTGGCCACTCATTCAAACATTTCTACCATGATAGGTCTCAAGGCAGCTGTTGATGTACATAGCATACCTGTTGACAACCAGTGTGTCACATCACCATTGTCAGCACTGTATGTCACACATAGCTTACATATACTGACAAGACAGTACAGATGTGGGTTATTTTTACAGAGGTCTGTAGGGGGCTTATGTAAGCGACACATACAGTACAGGCGCCTCAGTACCCTTCAGATATTATGAGTCTGTAGTACTGCAAGGAGCCATATTGTGCTGCACAACAATCAGTAGTGTACACAATTAGTAGACAACTCAGCTCCAGATGGTTGTGTGAAAAGTCTATGATTTGCCCACACCAGATCTCTGTAGTTTTCACAGCATAGTCCTGCCACTGTGATAAATGCGAGAGATGTTGGCCACTCACACATTCATATGAATGCTGTGTGTGTACCTGGTACTTTGATCATTTCTGACATGCATATGCAAATGATGTACAATGTTTCAGGATACTGTTGCAGCACCCAGTGCAGTGCCAAACTCACTGTGGGCCTAAGGACACCCACACAGCCACCATGTGTTTGCCGTTTAACACATTTAGCACTACATAGCACAGGGTAGGGGGCTTCAGTTCTGTAGTGTGTTGACAACTTTGATGTGCAGCTCAGGCTTTGGCCAAACTTTCTGGGAACATAGCATCGGTTGTACATGTGGGCACATCATGGACAATGGCGCGCCCCCCTGTAACGTATGCCCAGGCCAGGTCTTACACCAAGACACATGAATGTTTATTTATCAACCCTTAGAATAGCAGATGGTGAGTTACCAGACACCCTATCATATGGCTCACACCTTGCCTCCGTGATGACTGACCAATCCTTTATGTTTCACCAGAGGTGTCAAGGTGATGGATTGCATGTACAGCCCCCCTTATGCACAGGGACACAGGAAATCCAGACTTATTGGGGCTAGTGATCCTCACAAGTTAGATCACACAAATGTTGATGAAGGACAATTTTGTCCAATCTGCCTTGGGCCCTGTTGGTTAACAATGGATTGTTGTCATTCCAGTGACATGTTAATGATATTGTTGATGGCTGGTAGGAAATAGTCATAGATGACGACTATGTCATTGTTCAGGAATGTGTGTTGGACTGTATGTGTTATTTGCAGTTGCAATGTAGATTAAATGTCTGTCCAACCTCCATCTAATGCTGATACTGATGTTTGTTTCTCCTCATATTTCAGCGGCCAACATGACACAAGAACAGAGGTGAGTATTCCACAAAAGGGCCGAACGCTACTGCCACATACTGGAGGTTGAGACCGGATACCGCTGAATGGGCAGCAGGTTCAGAAGAGAGAAAGCATCAGGGGAATGCACATGGTGGACCTCCGCTGCAGCCACACAAGGACACTGGAGCAAAGTCATCAGGGGTGCAGGGGGCCACAGTTGGACCAAGACCCTCCACGTCAGCTGCACCAGTAATAACCCAGCCACCAGTTCAGGCACCTGCAGCAGTATTCCCGTGCCAGTTTGAACAGGACATAAGAAGGAACATTGGCAAGATTTTGGCTAGACTTAGAAAACTGGAGGAGGAATCAGTAGAGAACGGGAGGATGGTGCAATACATTAAGAAGAAGATTAAGGAAAGGAGGGAATTAACTTTTTTTGTGTTGTGCAAACTCCCAGTTCCTTCCCCTCCCTTTTATTGTTTCATATAGTTTATATTGGGTTTTAGATGTGTGGTTTTAGGTTAGTGTAGGGTAGGCATTGGTTAGGTGTTAAGTACAGTGGGGGTGGGTTTTTCTAAAATTTTTATTGTTGGGGGGTCATGTTGTGTACAAAAAATAATATATATATATATATATATATATATCTATATATATATATATATAATGAAAACATACCAAATAAATATATATTTGTTTAGTCCATAGTTTAGGTTAGTACATGTGTAGTCATAGTTTATTAGTTTATGTTGTCCTACTTGTATCTTGTCGCTTAAGGGGTGGGGGGGGGCAATGTTTAGAGTGTGGTGATACATGTTTAAGATATGTTTAGAAAAGGTTACATAGGTATAGTTCTTAATTAAGTATAGTTAGTATAGGTTAGGTTAGCATAGGGTAGGTTTTAGTTATTCTTTTGGTATATGGTTTTCAAATAAATCCTGCTAATCTTAGCCTAATAATTTTGAAATTTGATTGAGTGTCTGGGGCTTTTTATGAGTGCACTGGCAAAGGTGGGGGAATGGCCTAGGGTATGCTTACTGTCTTGATTTCCCAGGTTTCCCATGTGCATCTCCTATGGCCAAGTAGCTGTGAGAATGGCTGCTACATACTGTCTACTAGTGCATACATTTGCCATCCAGTGTTTGAGCCATTCACAATGTGTATGTATTCTTTATCTTGGACAGGTAAATATGGTACTTCACCTGTCATTCGTGGGGTCCTGCAGTTTCATTGTTGGTAATTGTGGTACATCTGACAACAGGCACATTTGGAACTGTATCCTGCAACACTGACAGGTAGCCATCACTGATAAGATTGGCTTTTCCATACAAATAGGTTTTACTGGTACTCCCATCTGAGTAAATTACCATTGATTTGGTTCAGAGCCGTACATGCTGTATGTCTACTTCAAAGTACATGGGTTCAAAATCATATAGTATACACAGTAAGTTGGTTGTAGCCGACAACACCATCATTTAGTTTTCTCTTGTTCGGATCATAGTGTGTGGCCTAGTGTCTGACTGTCATGCACTCATGTACTAATGCTATCTTTCAGCAGAGTAGATGGATCACAGTAAACAAGAAATGCTACATGTATACAAGGTGCCTTATTTACAGGTGCAATTGTAATTGTGATTTCTATGCAATATCCATTTCACAGACCCCATGAGTGAGCGTTAGCCATATGTAGCACAATTGAAGTCCAGGGTTGAGGGATATGGCATGAGCAGTGCTTCATTTGTGCTTGTTGTTTCCGGTGCTGAGCACCGGCAGTCATTTTTGAGGGCCGGGGCTTATTCTTCTGCCTAAAGGATTTGCTGTGAGCAAAAGACACATATGGGAAAGACGGAGGAAGGGAAAAACGAAAAAGTGTCACAAAGGAAGAAAGTAGAAAGCTGCTAGAGTGAGCTGAAGGGGCAGCGAGTGGCTTTATATGGATTAAAGAGCCCTGAGATGGCTTCAGGAGTATGCTGCCTCAGTATTCTGTGTTCGCACATTTAATTGCAGCAGCAGCATGTTTAAGAGGAGGGCTTTGGGCTCTGGCACCTTTTTATTTACAAATTAAGCACTGGTCATGAGACATGGTTAGGAGTAGTGTGTATTAGTGAGGAGTTTAAAAAATTGACAATTGGTATGGAAGCACAAAGCAGAAACTTCAACAGTGGTTAGGTGAAGAGGGTACATTTCCTACTGTCACAACACTGGCATGATCCTAAACCCCGAACTAAGGAGAAACAGTCCATGTGGCACAGACTGGTGCTAACGGGTGCTTTTCCAAGTGAATGTTATTCCTTCCACATCTTCATCCTCTGATGTGTGTGGTGCCCCTGTGCCATGGCTGATGCTGTTATAGAGGTATAGGGGGCCACACACACTTCAGGGGATAGAAATGTGGAGTAAATATTCCTGGCAGCTGCCATTTGTGGCAACACATAAGGCATTACTGCTGCAAGGAGGAACTGCTGATTTCTCAACAGAGCAACAACATCACGTGGTAGGCAGCCATGTTTTCCCTGAGGGAGGCCACTTCCTGCTGTATGCACGCCAGGGTATTCTGTATGCTGCTGGCAGTTTGGTAGGGCATTTGTTGCAGTTCCTGCTTCATGACAGCAGCTATGTCTGCCAGAGACTCCTGGAGTCCACGTAGCAGGGAGTGGGTGCCTCTGATTGCAGCTGAATGGTCCTTATGTGGACTGAGGACCATCCACACTCCCTCCAGGCCGCCTACCATTGTCTCCATCCCCACCAGAACCAGCTTGGCCAGCTCCCGCTGGACTCCTACCACTGTCCTCTGAAAGCTGATCTCTGGGTCCACAGAGTGCAGGGCTGTGTGAGTACTTGCTGGTGGCATGTTTGTGGCTGGGTGGTTCACGTGGAGACCACGCAGCACTGTGTGTCTTCCCTGCGACTGGAGGTGGGGTATGGAGTGATCCTAGGACATCTGCAGGTAAGTCCGGGTGAGTATTTTTTTTTGTGGTCCAATGCCACTCAGGAGCCCTGACTTGGGGCTCCCTGCATGGCGCTGGCCCCAATGGCCATGCCCAGGGGACATTCATCCCCTGGGCATGGCCATTGGCGTGGTGGGCATGGCTCCTGTCTTTACGAAGACAGAAGTCATGTCCATGGCGCTTGTGCTCCAGAAAATGGAGCTACACTGCAAACAGTGTAGCGCCATAATTTGGCAAGCACCATTAACCCCTCGCCTCCCAGACCCTGTTTGCGTCCTTTCAAAGGACGCTAACAGGGCTTTAGTGCCGGCTATGGACATTCCTTAAATATGGCTCCCAGCCGGCGTCTGGGAATGGCGCTTGCTGGCGCTATACTTTTAGCAGCAAACCAGCACTAACGCAGGTTTGCAGCAAAAAAAATTAATCTGGCCCTATGTATTTGCCACTGGAGGCTCAGTGGCATTTCACTGACCCAAGGTTGTGGTTGTACTTATGTGTAGCATTGTGCATCACTCATGGGCCAAGCTCACTAATAAAAGAAAATGATGGAGCACAACGCTGCACTAAAAGTGGCTGCGTGTGAAGGGGCGGTATTTACAGGGACGCGTTTAGCCACAAAAAGTGGCTTTACACCACCCTCTAAAAATGGCACAGGTCATTGCGTAATCGGAGCATCACGAAACGTGATGCTCCGGTGGCTCTTGGGGATCATAAATATGGCCCTAGGTATTTTGGGGCACATGTAGGTCCCCCAAGTGCCACCTGAGTTTAACTGTTGGTGATGATCAGGTGGCACAATGCTCTTCCCCATATGTACTAGGTGGCATGAAGCCACCTTTTGTGCAATGATGCAACCTTCTGTATTTGGCCCCTTCATACCCAGAACTTTGCGTGGAAGGTGTGTGCAATGGGTGTTGGGTGTACAACGGCAGCACCCATTGTGTTTTGACGCTGCCTCAGAATTTGGGCTATTTGTATAACGGATGCTGGGCCAATATCTGACACCAGCCCAGGAGTGGGTTTAGCATGCCAATATCTGGGTGTAATGCTTACATTTCTACTGGATGCCTTGCTTTTACTATGTGTGCTGCATTCTGCTGCACACAGAGTAGGAGCAAATTGCACCTTAAATTTGTTGTTGTGCAGGACGGTGTTCCTTCCTGCACATAAACATTCTCCCCCTCAAGGAAGCCATCCTTGCACTATGGTGGCTGCATTGGTGCACAACATCTGATTTCCACTTATGCAGGGGGTACACTGGGGTGTGGTGTATTACTATGTATATGGTGCATCTCTACGTTTTATAAATGATGGCGCGTGATGCTGCCTAATTTTGCACAGCAGCATGCACCATTATTTTCCATTTGATCTAGCCCCCTAACTTGCAATTGGTGAGATTGCAGCCACTTGTTCAGCTGCACACATGATGTTCACATACATGCACAATGTGTTGTATTTGTTTTATTTTGTGCCCATTCCCATATGACGCATATGGTTATGTGTGAGTTGTTGTGGGTTCACCCTGTATGGTTTGTGTTTCACAGGTTGCAAGCTTTAGGGCAGAATCTTTCTCATTTGGCTTGGCTCAGGGCAGCTGCAAGATGTTTTCCAGTACACTGCATCAGATTAGATATGCAGTGTTGTACTGTATTTAATTGAATACAGTACAACCCTGCAATTACCCCGCGCTCCCTGCACCAACACAGGCATTGTTGTAGTATGACGGGGTGCCTACCTTGAAATGATGATTTGTTCATTTGCAGGGAGGTGTTCCTTTCTGCACATGTACAAGCTATGTTTGCACAGATGGCATTTCAGTGTGTGCTTCAAGATGCAGCACAAATGAGTAAAGGCAGTGTGACATTGAGGAAGGTAAGCATTTTGGCTAGAGACACCACCGCTGGGGTGGTAGTGACATCCGTCCTAGTCTCTGATGTCTACGTTGTGTGGGTACAGGGTTTTGAAAATATGCAGTAGGTGTTGTAATGGCATAGCCACAGCCATATTATATGCACATGCCCACCAGGCAATGTGGTGCTTAATTACATGATGGAGTATAGCCATGGTGATTGGCCTATGTTGACATTGCGTATATGTTGTTGTGCATTGCACAACCTAAGCGTCAGTACATGTGTGGCTTGGGTGAGGATGGTATGTCTTGATTCAGGGCCTATGTGTCCCGATGCAATCCTTTAGCATGCATTGAGTGTGTCCTATGTGCCTTCCCCCTTCTGCCATTAGTGGAGTTCCAGATATCTCCCCCCTGCAACTTACCCTGCTTTTGTGGTGGTTCCTGGTAGTCGGCACTGTCCTGAGATTCCAGTGACCAGCTCCTCCGGGATGACCGCTGCAACCATCTCCTCCAGCTCATCCAGGTCGTCCTGTGGTGCAGGGCTTCCACTTCCAGTCTGCAGTGCTGCAGTACGGTTCCTGGCAAGTTTCTCCTTAGTCCTACGCTTTCAATCCTGCCAGCCTTTCTTGACCTCAGTGACAGTCCTCTTCACCTCAGTGACACTGTTGATTTTCTCCACTATTTGCTGCCATAATGTGTCTCTCCTACCAACTGGCAATTTGAAGGTGACGAGGAGCTGGTGTTGGTGCTCTGTCACCTCTTTGACTAGGATGTTGTGCTCCTCCTCCCTAAAACAACACTTGTGCTTTCTCTTCTCCTTCTCCTGGATAGTACTTGGGTGTCTCCCTGGGGTCTCTCCTGGCCAGATGATTCCTTCTTGTCTTGCAATTGTACTCTTTCCTGCTTTTCTGTTTTGTTTTGACGCTAATGCAGAGTACAAATGGCGCTAACCCTTTTGCCACATTATAACGTGCCGCAAAAGGGTGTAGGGCCTCTTTTGCAGCATTAACGTCATTTTTCCTTACGGCATTGCGCAGCTGTTAGTGTCTTTTTTTACGCTAACCATTCTTTAACGCCATCCTATGTCATTTCATAAATATAGTGCAAGGATGGGATTAAGGAATGTCGCTAGCTCCCGATAATAAAAATGAGGCACTACTACGCTAGCGCAGTTGTGCGTAATTTTTCATAAATATGCCCCAAAGTCCCTTCCTAGACTTGTGAAGTAGTCAGCAGCTCTCTTTGAGGAAAAGCGGAAGTGCAATGTATAAGACAGACCATAAACACCAAATATACATACAACGTGGCACTCTTGTAACAGGTAGTGTGCTCATCACTGTGGATAGGCTGTTGACACCATAGATCGCTGCGGGTGTGCCTATAACCCTGAAGACCAAAACAACTACTGCACCTTACTGGAGTCCTTCAAATGGAAAAGCAGGAAGTAGAAAGAAAACAAAATAAACACTTAAAGCATGCTTGCCATAACTATATACTGGATTCTGCCCAATGGCCAAAAGTTTCCACTGAAACATCCTAGGCGTGAGTGTCAGCAGCCAATGTCAGGGATTTTTACAGGCAATTGAGCCTGTTGGCTTGCATTCTCCTCAATGGCATAAAAATGGCCACCAAAACATCCTTGACGTGGGTTTAATTAACCAATGACAGTTGTTTTGCAGGTGGTGGAGCCTGTTGTCCAGATTTGTGATGCCACAAATCATATGACCCTGCACGGCTGCACAACAGGAAACAAATATTGTACACTGCAGCAGGCCCACACTTCCTACCTGTAATAAAAACTGATGATGTGCATACCCCACCTAGGGGCGAATGCTGGTGCACATGTGTGTAAGTCGCATTGCACCAATGCCAAAACCTCTCTGTCAGCGGTGAACAGAAGTCTGACGATCGATGCCTGAACAGACCACATGCATTGCAGACCAGAAACAGTTCGGAGGCACACATCTGGAGAATATGTCCACCCTGTTCAAGATAGCACAGGTTGACTTATGTGGTATGGGCTCTTGGTTTAATCTTGTTGCCAAAAAATGTAGTAAAGATGCTCAGGAGCCAGGCTTGAATCCAAGCGTTTTTTATTTGTAATGATTCAAAGACAGTAACCACCCCAAGGTGCTCACAGGAATGCACTCCACCCATACCGATTCTCCAACTGTTAGTAACTGTTAGTAACTTTTCAAATTCTAATATTTCATAGAGTATTGGTTCCACACCAGCCTTCTGAAGTAAGCATCATGATGCAGTGTAGAGCAAACCAGTATACTACAGTAAGTTAGAGTGTCCATGCAGGGCTACATCACACATTTTGCCACCCTGTGGGTAACAAAGTACAAGATGGCTCCCAGCCTGCCACTGCAGCCTAGACCCCAAGGCAGGTAGGAGTATATTATTAAGTTTGACATATATTTTAAGATACCCCAACAGTTAAACGTCTAAGCTGCCATTTTTTACTAAGAAATCTAGTAGCCCCCATGGCTAGTACAGAGTTACAGGCTAACTTCTCATTCCTGCTAACTTCCTAAAGGGACTACTAAAATGGGTACATCAAGGTATCAAATTAACCATGGTATTAAACCCGACTTGACAGCGGAGTCAACTTTAATTTTGCTTTTAAAGAAAGGGAACTTTTAGAAAGCTGCCACTCTTGCCCAATTTATCCAGGGGCCTTTTGCAGTTGCTGACCATCAGACAGGCTTCTGTCCTCCTTGGGAGTAGTGTGAATGATTCCCAGGGTCAAGAACAACAGAGGCTTGTCACAGAGGGATGTGTTAACCACCACCTTGCACAAAGTCACACAGGGTATTGGCTCAAAAGGCGAGCTTCAAAGGAGAAACTGCCTTTGGTGGGCAAATGGTGATCACACTCGAGAAGGGCTGCCCCTTTTTTCAGGTAGTTGGGTTGGCAGTGGGAACAGAAAGGGGAAACCAGTAGCGGACCTGGTATTTCCATGGGCATCTAGCCAACGGGTAGCCACACCACAAGGGTGGACTATCAACCTTCTCACGACTGAGTAAGGTTTCAGACATCTTGAGAGTGGGCAGAATAGAATCTCAGATTACTAGATTCCCCATGTAGCTGGTAGTCATCACAGGACTGGAGGGACCTGGTAACCCATTGGCTAGTGACCACATCATCCCCCCAGGGCATGTTCTGGGTATAGAAATGGCACCCCTGGTGCCCTGAACCTTAGAATACACCTGGACTTTAGAAAGACTACAAAACAGACTGTCTCGCTACCCCCAGATGTGTCAAGAGAGGCTGTACCAACTACTGGACTGCACCTACTGTTCCTTAGGCTAGTGAAGAGATGATCTGTGGTGTCTAGCTCCTGAAAAAGTTACTTGTGCACCCCAGACCAAAGTAGTGACTCCAAAGGTTAGTGGGATGACCACCTGTTCCATCACAAAAGCCACAACAGATGAAATAATACTTCCAGGCCAGTCAGTAGCCACCTGCAAAGAAGCACAGCTGGCTGCCGATGTACAGTTAAGACTTAAAAGTTGCAATCGTGTCGGCTGGACCTGGGAGAGTCATTAGAATATGGATTGGCTGCCAAAAACAGACACTAGCCATCACCAGAGGAAACCGCTGGAGCTGTTCTGATCAGAGATCAGTACAAAAATATAATCTATTTTTAAATATTGGTGTTGGAGTTCTTTTGTATTGCATGACGTTCTTATTCTGTTGTTTGGTGCTTCTAAATGCTTTACACTAGTTCCTTTGCTGAAGCCATGCTGCTCAAAGCCACAGCTACCTAGGGTTGACACAGTTTTTACAAACAAGCTTGACTGGACCACAGGTGACTTTGTGAGTGTATTACACAGCGAGGTAACACAACCACACCATACGTACCGGAATCCTCAGAGCATGTGTATATTTATTCACATGTATATTTATCACTACACCCAGTTGTAATTTGTATACTCTTTTACTATTCACCGAGGACTACTTCTTGCTCCACCCAAGACTTACAACATGACTTCCACAGGAGAATGGGTACTAATGTGGCCCCTTCACCTTTGTGAATCATTTATCACCACCTTTGAGGAATTAGTAACTGGTCAATAGGTTGCAAATGGAATTGTGGTTGCAAACCATTGACATATACTACAGCAAATTGCAACTTTGGAGGAGGAATGCCCCTTTCAAGCCCCTGTATAGTGGAAATTGTTTTTTTGTAGCCACAAACTGTTAGAAATGGGTCTCTAGTTGGAGTGGATTGCACCCTGTCCAAGTAGGGACCCTCACTCTAGTCAGTGTAAAGGAGTCACACAGCTAAGATAACCCCTGCTCACCCTCTTGGTAGCTTGGTTCAAGTAGTCATGCTTATCTTAGAGGCAATGTGTAAAGCATTTGTACACACACACACACACACAGTAACACAGTAAAAACACTACAAAAGGAGTCCACACCAGTTTAGAAAAATAGCCAATATTTATCTGAACTAAACAAGACCAAAACAACAAAACTCCAACATACACAAGTAAAGATAACACTTTTAAAGGTTTAAAAGAGTCTTAATCCATAGGAATCAATGGTTATATCCTTTTAACATACAGTACCTGGGATGCATCAAAAAACAAAGACAATGAGGGCTACAGAGGAGGTGAAGCATTGGAAAAGCAAGGGATGCGTCGATTCTATCCTCGCAGGTGAGGCGATGAGTCAAATTTTTCATCGCAGGTAAGGTAATGTGTCGGTTCCTTGCTGCGGTGTGGGCTTGATGAGAAAATGGCGCTCCGGGACGGTGCGTGGAAAATCCAGACGCGCTGTGTTGATGGATCCATGCTGAAACAGGTGCTGTGCTGATTATTTTGCCACGTGGCCGGCGCAATATCTATTTTTCAGCCACGGGGCAGGTGCTGCTTTGATTTTTCTGCTGTGCCCACCGATGCATGGATTTTCTTCTTCATGTCACCAGTTTCCATTTGCAAGGGCCCCGAGACTGGATTTGGCACCACTTGGGAAGTCAGGATTCTCAGCAGAAGAGCCCAGGCACTGGCAAATGAAGCCTTTGATGTTCATGAGACTTCTAACAGGAGGCAATCTCAGTTCAAGCCCTCAGAGAACATTGGAAAGCAGGATATAGAAAGCAAAGTCCAGTCCTTTCACCCCCAGGACTGAAGCAGCAAGCAGCAGGCCAGCACAAAAAAGCAACAGGCATAGTGGCAACCCCTCCTCTGGCATCTAACTCTTCTTCCTGGCAGAATATCCTCAGTCCAGAAGTGTTCTAAAGTTGTGGTCTCACAGGTCCAGTACTTATACTCAGTTCTGCCTTTGAAGTAGGCAAACTTCAAAGGAAAGCCTGTAGTGCACAAGTCACTGGTTTTCCTGCCTTGGCCAAAGACACACTTGAGGGGGTTGGAGACTGCTTTGTGTAAGGATAGGCACTGCCCTATTCAGGTGCAGGTGCAGGTGTCAGCTCCTCCCACCACTCTAGCCCAAGAAGACCCATTAGGATATGCATGGTACACCTCAGCTCCCTTTGTGGGACTGTCTAGAGTAAATTCACAAACAGCCCAACTATCATCCTGCCCCTGACGTGTATTGCACAGCCAGGCAGAGGCACAGAATGGTTAAGCAAGAAAATGCATTGTCAAATTTACAATCTAAAAACCAACTTCACAAAAAGATGCATTTTTAAATTGTGACTTCATAGACCCCAAACTCCAAATCTCTATCTGCTCCTAATGGGAAAATGTACTTAAAATATATTTCAAAGCACTCCCCCATGTTACCCTATGGGAGGGATAAGACTTACCTAAACTGAATTTAGCAGTATTTCACTACCAGGACATGTAAAACACACCAGTACATTTCCTACCTTTTAAATACAATGAACCCTGCCCATGGGATTGCCGTCGGCCTATCTTAGGGGTGGCTTATATGAAGTAAAAGGGGAGGTTTGGGCCTGGCACGTGGGTGCACTTGCCAGGTCGAACTGGCAGTTTAAAACTACCCACACAGACACTGCAGTGGTAGGTCTGCGACAAGTTTGTAGGGGTACTCATGTGGGCGGAACAATCAGTGCTGAATGCACACTAGTGGCATTTGATTTACAGGGCCCAGGCACACAGAGTGCACTATTCAAGGGATGTATTAGTAAATCACATATGGTCAGCAGTGGTAAAGTGCGCAGAGTCCTAAAGCCAGCAACAACGAAATTCAGCAAAGCAGCAAAACAGGAGGTCAGAACAAAAAAAAGGCTGGGGAAACTATGCAAAAAGGGCCGTTTCCAACATAAATCATGTGATTTTGTGAATCACAGGATTTGCCATTGATAAATTGCTTAGTCCATGTGACCCCTGGTGCAGCAAGCTGCCAAAAAGATATATGGAAATGTAAAGACATGTGAATTAGTAAATCAATAAGGAACAATTGCAAAGCAATAAAACGTTTATTTTTAAATTGCAGAAAGACAATAAAGATAAGCCACACAATGGCAAAACACTTTACACTTAAAAAGCAGAAATAGACACAAATCACTAGTTCAAAGTCACTTCGTTAGATTTCAGTATTTATTACTGGGGAATACAGTCAGTCCCAAAGCACATACTTTTGTCTCTAAAATACGCAGAGCTTGCTAGTTTTGAAAAATGCTGATTTCCTATGAACTGCTTCACAGCTGCAACCTTAAAATAATTATAAAAACAGATTGCCGCTGTCAGCAAAACTACATGGTAAATGTAGGATTGTTCAAACCAACAACAACTGTTCAAACCAATTAGAAAGAAGGTCAAAATATTCTGCAAATCATTGGCATAATAAACAAAATTTTAAATAGCTGAAAAAAGCCTAGGTAGCTTTGTCAGGCTATACCCAGATTTCCATGCTTCTACAGGACAGCGATATCAGAATTCAGACATTATTTAAACCAGCATTGGAGAGGCCAAGAAGTCTGGTTTGTGACAGAAAATGCAAACCATTTCTATCGGCTTTGCTAATACTTTTTCAACGGTGCAGTCAAATACATTTTGCCATGAAGTCAAAAGTTAAATGCTTTGCTGAGTCCAATGTATGTGCAGAAATTAAAGTTATATTTTGAATGTTGATCAAACCTGACCTCACACTCTTCACCAAGGAGACATTTCTACAAGCAAAGGCTGTCATCCTAACATGTTCCAACTTTATCTAAAATGTGCTCAGGAAACAAACATATAGAAATGCAGTTAATTATGAGACCTATCCTAATAAATCTGAAAATGCTTATACTCACCCAAGTGCTAGTACACCTTTTCAAAGGACCTAGGACGTAATTGCTGTTGAGGGTTTTATATGAGAATTCCCTAGATTTTTTGCAAATCTAAGGAAATGTATATCTATTGAGAAAACTGTACGAAAAACAGGATATAATGAAATTCTCAAATAGTGCCATGAAAATCTGCAGCAAAGAAAGTCTCTCGCATATTTACTGAAGTCAGCGAAAAGAGTTGAGGAACAAAAGGACATTTTAGGCCTATTTTGAAGGTGTGGCAGGAATGACTAGGAGAAAACAACAAAAAGAACTATCTGATATGGAACAAAGTGCACAACTAAGTTAGTAATCTAGACTCGTGGCAAAGAAAGCACGAACAAACCCCCATGTTAAGAGCTGTTTGTGTTCTATAGGTCTCTCCTGTTGTCACCCTTTCATGCATGGGTTTGGCAGGGAGGCAATGCTGGAGGGGCCTGCAAGAGGGAGCCGGAGGGAGAAGGTATTAGAGCTCATCAGCTGAGTTTCATAAAGCATGGGACTGAAGTTATCTAGAAAATGTATTTTACCCTTTGTGTTCTACACGCAGAGAGACATAAGTATTTGAACTCAACTTACTATTACACCAGATTTGTATTTCTTTATCTTGATGACGACTTGGAGACGCCTTTTTAGCTTTACACTCATCGAATGCTGAACTTTTTATGACAAGCGCATCCAAGACAAAAACTAATGTTATTGTTTGAATTGTGAGCATGCCTGTTCAGGGGAGCTCTCACAATCAAAAAAATGAACTAGCTGATCCATCCTTGGAAATGAAGTGAGAGTTAGAGTAAAACAATAATGGCACAATTTATGTAGAACGGTATGTAAATAATTGGCAGATGTGATATCTAGGTTTTTTTTTTATAAATGGCTATATTTGAACATAAAACACCAAACCAGTTGCACAACATTTACATATTAACATTTTAGGTCATAATTTGAGTGCGCATTTGCCTATGATGCAATATGTGTTTCTTTAGAGGGGAAAGTCTTCTCTTCAGGATGGCTTACACAATCATTAAATTATCCTTTTCACATACTGAAAACAATGCACCTTACGTATTGTAATAGGAACACCTCGTAGAAGGTGAAATAATACACTAAACAGCCAACAGGATGATGTGAGAAACTTTTATCCAAGTCAACCCTATGTATATTTCTAGTTTTTAAAAAGAGTAGTAACAAAAGCGAAGCAGAAAGCAGCACAGAGAAGCCAGTCCTAAAAATAGCCAACGGGTCCTCTCCTGCAATGAACTGGCACCTAAAAAGTGTCTGACTGGTCCCTAAATCCACAAAAAACACTTTCTAAATGCATGTGCCACGACCTAACTGCAGTTAACAGGAGCAGGGCCATTGCGGATAGAACTAACAGATTTGATGCAGACCCACAATGTTCACATGGAGTGTCCCCATAACAAGGGGTGTGCAACGTTTTTGTTATGCAAACATATGTTTATTTAGTTCCTGATTATTGACTATCAATTACTTGCTAGATTTGTTCTTCCTTACTCCCACCCAGACCCAAGCACAGTTTTTCCCAACCTTGGAATAATACCTACAATTAAAGATAAAGGGCTTGATTTGAGAAAAGTGGAGCTGGATGCACTGCAGCACACCTTTTCTTTCGCCCCTTAGCAGCCCCCTAATGGCACCATATGTGCATTGTATTTAATATATGTCACACCATGGCGGTAGTTAGGGAACTAGCTTCAAAATGTTTGGCACTAGTTTGGTGCTTTGCAAGATTTGCTTCAAAGATTTTGACACTAATACTGCAAAGCACATTGAGGCCCTTTATAATTAATGGCATGCCTCCTTTTAACGCCCGCTCTGTGCAGGTGTGAAAAATGCCGCAAAAAGTGGCACAAAGAAATCTTTTAGATTGCATTGCGCCACTTTGTACATCTGGTGCGGCGATTTTGGCTTCATTGGGCCACAGTTGCATTAAAAAAATGACATTAATGTGGTGCAAGGAAGCTCTAGACCCTCTTAAGTCTGGGCCAAAATATGTACATGGGAGTAGCATTTTGAAGGTGAGCACATACATCGTGTTGTGTTTCTTAGTACGTTATTCAAACCTTATGAAAAAAAGATACACCAAAGTACGTGGCATGCAAATTTGTGCAAAATGCTTTATTAAAATCATGACAGCATTCCAGTTGTGTAGGGAAAACCGCTTTGCAACTTGTTGCACTTTTTGGTAGTTTTTGCGAGAAGTACACTAGGATCATGAGGAAAAATCTTTGTGGCTTTGCTGCAAAGTAAGATACTACAATGGTAATGTTCAAGTACTGAGATGATTTCTTTGTAATGTAGGAAGGATATAGTGTCAACAACAGTAGTAACTGTTCAGTCATAGAATCAAGGTAGGTGGTGCACTTAACCCGGAACCACATTATATGTATGGTATAGATCGGATTTGGTACTCACAGCCAAAAGTGACAGTGGGATGAACATAGAAACGTTTATGCTATTGGTGGCACCACCTAAGAGACAAATGCTGCTCTACTGAGATGCATAGAGAGCCACCGGTTGATACAGAGGGAATAATAAAGAGAACGTTTCAGAGGCAGTCATCAGCACCCTGAAAGCAAAAATTTTGAAGGATGTGGAAATTACAGAGCTCCTCAACTGAAATAGGTTATTAATGTTGACGTTTGACATCATAATGCAGAGCCAGAAGCCATGGTGGAAGGCAGATTACAGAGTATAGTTATAGCTGCATTTTAAACAAGGAACACAAGAACTAGCTTTCCCTTCTTATGAGTTTCTAAAAATAAAAAGCACGAAACAAGGTAGACATTTACTTATTTTTTGTCAATGTCAGTCAAGAATATTTCCATGTATTTACAGAATGTGAGCCACAGTAGTTGTTTTAGCCTCACTTTCATTAAACTAATTCCAATACCGTTTTGAAAACAAAATACTGTTTTTCCATGTGTTTACATTTTCAGTACAGATTCTGCTTTTATTCCTCATACAACATGCAAGAGCAAGGATGTTGGTGGCTTCAGGGAAGGGTGATTGTATGATCATAAATTATAAGAAACAAAATAAATAAAATACGCTCTGCTGTATATTAGAAGCATTTGCCTCTCTCTGCTATATGGTCATGGAACTCCTCAGTTACTTGCAATATCCTTTATATATACTGCTGTCAGTGCTTTAACCCACATATAAAGTCAGACACCCAGTGTTAGAGAGTTAACGGCAATTGGAGGAGGGTGTTGCCCACCCGTGTATAGAAGAACCAGAAGGGCTTGTAGAAGGGGTTCTTTCTCCAGTTGCAAAAGTGGATGAAGTGGCTCCTGTACATTGAGTGGAAAGACAGGCTGCACATTTGGTCACCAATGGTTTTTGTGAAGTTCTTTTTCCGTTTCTCTGAGGACTCAGTAGCATTGATGCACAGAAAATCAGTAGTTGTCAAACACACAACCAGTAATTGGGGGGAAGCTCTCAAAGAAGCCAGCAGAATGAATATTATTAGGCTGTTTACAGTTATCCCCTTTTTTTCACTAGATAATTAAGTATAGCACTTTATGCAGAGAGAAAAGATTGAGTGATGGGGTTCAGAATTATCTCTTGCTTTCTCTGGGAATTATTTTATATATTAACCAGAGTGCAGGTTGGACCTTTCTAACTTGATTGAACCCTAGCTCTAGTGCAACATTATGCCAGTGCTGTGACAGACAATGGCCCTCATTATGACATTGACGGTCATCTGAACGCCACACCGGCGACTGACAAAATATGACTATGGCGGTGATCCCTCCCATTGACAGCCAATGTAACACCCCAACCGTCACTGCAGTACGACCACTGAACACGGCGGTAGCAATCTCAGGAGACACTCACCTCCAGTGACACAGCGGAGTCCGTGGCCACCATGGAATGAGAACTGGAAGTCTTCACGATGCTGTACCAATGCCATGGCAGTCCAGGAGCACCAACGCCGCCGAAAAGGACGACAGTGAGTACAGCCGCCTAGCACACAAGGGAGGGAGGGAGGGGAGAGTGACACACACATGCACAACACACACCATACTCACACACCACACACCGCAGAGTACAACAACAGCAAAAAAACCTGGGAGCAAAGAAAGGCTGGACACATACCTTTGTTGTAACCACTTTAATTAGGTGGGAAGAGCGACCTCAATTGTATCCAGAGAGAATTTGAAACATAAATATGTACAGAAAGGGCCATTGGCCAGTACAAAGTGTCTAAAGGCCACAGGGCAACCTCCAAGGCCCAACTTGACTCCTGACAGCCCAGTCACACCACTGGGCAGGTGCATCATGCTAACTGTAGGCAGGCACCTCAGGGGGCAGGGTGCGTTTGGGGGATAAGGTTTTTTTTTTTTTGCTGTGGGGTCCTTGGACTTGGTTTTTGGAGGGGGCTGATCCTTACCCTTCTGTTTAGGTGGCAGAGGTGTGGGCTTGGGCCAGGGAGCTGGAGTGCCACTCTTGTGCCCCTTAGTGGCAGCAGAAGTATCAGGGGGAGGAACAGGGCTTGATTTTGTGGAGGTACTGGGCTGGGGGTGGGACTTTTCGCTTACAGACAGGACGGAGGTGGGGGAGGGAAGAGGTCAAGGCGGAAAAGGAAGAGCTTCTTAGGACCAGTGGGGCAGACTGTGGGATGAGGAATGGGAGTGGCGGTAGAGGGAGTGGTTGTAGGAGAAGGAGGTGTGCTGGACTTGCTTGCAGATGCATGGACAGTATGTGTGTGTGAGGTGGATGGCTGATGGGGGTCTGAGTGTGACTGTGTGTCTTTGGGGGGCAGACAGGGTGGGAGAGGACAAACAGGATGTATGGATGGATGTTGTGGTGGTGTCTGCAAGTGAGGTGGGTGTGCTGCATGAGTTGGTGGTGACTGTGCATGTGGTGTGTGGGGCGTATGTCTGCGGGTCTGCTGTTATGGTGACTGTGGGCAAGGTTGGGCAGGTGGCAGGATCTGGGACTGTTGATGCTGTGCATGCAGGTGTGAGTGCTGATGTGACTGTGAGGGAGGAGGAGGAGGGGGAGACAGTGGAGGCAGTGACTGATGTTGTGTGTACATCTGTGTGTTGTCTCTGTCTGTGCTCGTGGAATGAAGTGTGTGCTGCCTATGTTTGTCTGTGTGAGTCTTGTCTGTTGGTTTGGGTGCTTGCTTGTCAGAATGTGTGCATGGGATGGGTTTGGGAAGAGGAGACTGGGACTGGGAAGAGGTAGTTGGAGGGGGGCAGGTGTCTCCTACATAAGCACACAGAGACCTCAAAACATGTACATCATCTGTACCAGTATCCCACCAGAAGATGCCCCTAATGATGACAGCAACTCAGGAGCTCTGGATCTGGATGAACTCACTGGCCCATCTAGAATCACTGGTCAGTCGGCTACCCCATCCCACAGCCAGTCCACTACAGAGCCCCCCTCTCGTAATTCAACACCACAGCAGTGAGCCAACACCCCCATTAGGTTCAGGCCGCAGTTGGTTACACCACCTATATGGGGTCCAGAGAGCACTGAATAATTTGCCAAGACGGTCCTTAGGGGGACGTTCTCCATATGAGGTTCTCTTTGGGATACCTATGTATGTCCCAGATCTTGATGCCCCTGGTATGGTGGCAGCAGAAACACTGTTTGACTTAAAAGAACGTCTCACTGTTTTACAGGAGCTTCAACAATTTTGTGATGATAAATCATCTGCAAGTGCTGCCACCTTAGGAATAAGGGGATTGGCGAAAATTTCAACTGGCTGGATTCCTAAAGTTGGGGATCTGGTTTCTGAGAAGATCGCTGAGAAGAAGGAGTTTGGTCCATCATAGAGAGCACCGGTACCTGTCTTGGGAGTAAAAGGCACCAGGACTGCCATCTTACCACCACTGTCTGGTTCTAAGACGAACAGATTCATCTCCATTGATGACATCAAATTACACCATGTGGCCGATCCTTCACAGTAGACCAGGAGGTCCCTTGGGTGGTTCCCGATCCCCTCTCACTACCCAAAAGGACATCCATCTACATAGTAGGATGAACATCACTACTACAGACTATGCAACAATGTCAACTGCTGTTCCGGACACTTCCTTGACCATGGGGAGGGCGGAAAATTAACTCTTGTTGGTTCCAGTCACATCTTCAGTGACCACCCCGGTTCAAGATTTAGCTGTATTTTACACGAACACTTCACCGACGGATAACGTTGTCTACCAAGTGCCTCCACGTGCAGTGGATCAGAATACACCGACTCCTGTGTTTGCAGAGACTACCTCTGGCTATTTCATTGACATTGATGATTTTTCTTCAGATTCATCCTCTACAGAGATTGACAATATTTCAAAAAGTAGTAAGCTGTATCGATGGCTCAAAAAGAACTATTTGATATACCCATGGAACTACTTGTGGTTCTGTTTGACATGTATTGCATTATTTTTATGGAATGGTTTTGTGACTGTTTTCTTTTTGCTCATAAATGGTCACTATATTCCTGATCGCTCCTCAGTGGAGCCTGTTGATGAAGTTTTAACACCACATCATTCTTCACATAGGGTCCGAAGGGATTTGTCCCCTGTAAATATTACGGCAATACCAATTACTGATGGGATTGTGTGGGACAAAGTTCCATTCGATATATACGGGCCTACAGAAATTATTCAAATACCATACGTGTTCAAAATTTCAATGACTGATGTAATTACACCTGATGTTGTCTCTGATGATTGGGATGTCCAAACAGTTGATTGCATGCTAACTGAAGTGAAGGACTATTCCGCTATTGAAAGTGATGATGTATATGATTATACAATGAATTATGGGGAAATGTTCTGCTATAACAATTGGGGCCATCACTACCTACACCGTGCCACTAGATACAGGCCTCTCTTGAACTACACACAGTGGGAACACTGTTCTACACCACTGGTGGGGAGTCCAAAGTATTATAGCAATAAATTTACATACTTTTCTGGGCATGATCCAAGAAAAGCAGAGTCGTATTATTTTAAAATACCTCCGGCACAAACTAGGAAAATTTTGCTAACAGATACAAAACTGATTTATTCAGATCCCTTTGTTTCCCGGCTCTTGATTGAGGGTTACGAATACTGGAAGAGCACTATTGACTTGAAAAGCGTATGGGGAACACAAGATTGGCAAATACAGGGTAGGGAGGCTTTGTTTCGAGCATGCCTGATTCCTGTGCAAATGATTTTCTTAAATGACACTATTGAGCTGACATCCTGTCTGGGGTTAGCAAAAATTAAAGATCTGAACATGCCCAGTATCCCTACTCCGGCAAGGGTTAAAGATTGGCAACACTTCCTTATAAATCACAGAGGAAAGGCTAGATGCAATGGTTAAGGCTAGTACCTATAATTCTTCACTTTCCAGTCCCGGCGGGTGGTTGGTATGGCCCACAGACACTAATGAGTGTCAAAGGCGTTTTTTGAACTCTTCAGGGTTTTTTTCAATTAACAGGCCAGACCCTCGCTTTATATCGGGTCAACATACAGGTATAGTTACAACATACAGTGTGGGTAAGCTGTGCCAGCAATGGGTGCAAACAAACATGTTAGCCGCAGTTAAGAAACACCTGAACACTCTTTCTGAAAATATAGACTTGCAGGATTTTCTGCTGGGTCCTAAAAAACAGCGCTCAAAAAGGTTTTTATATGCTATGTACAATGAAATTTGGAAACTTTCCCAAATTGAGGCTGCTGTGCGTTTAAGGCAAATAGATAAGGAAAATTTGGAAAAAACATTAGCTGTTGTCGACAATGGCATGAATACACTGTCCAACAGGATTTAATCACTATCAAATATAGTGTTGTCTGCTATTGATATCACTCAGACAGACTTGTCCCGGTTATATCATGGGCAAACACAGCTACTTTCCATTATGCAGCTAGGTTGGACATTACAGACACTGAAAAGTGGCCACATTCCATGGAAGTATATTAATGGGAGTGAATTCTTCACTGCTTTTAATTTTTCCAAGGAACAAGAGACAATGGCTAAAAGGGAGGCTAGTTTCACCCTGCTTCAAGTAGAGAAATTAGATAAATTGCCCTTCACGGTAGCAGAGAGTCCTTCAACTATCTGGCTATTACACAGCATTATTAATTTACCGATTTCGACCTTTTGTTTCTCGAGCTGCCTGAAACATCTTGCAGTGGGACGATATGAGCAACTAGGAGATAGCTTTATTAAGGAAGAGTGGGAGTTGCCCTTTGACTATAGATGTCTGAACGACGAAAGGGAGGTCTTTCTTAGCGGAAGCGAATGTGAGACTGCTGTTCGTCACTCTATGATAGGCAAACAGGTGTCTCTTCACGGTTTTTGCAATGCGGGGGTCGCGAATTTGGCTTGTTTTTTGAAGGGTACTCCCGTCCCCTTGATTCGTCTGTTGTTTCATGTACTTTCCAATGGAAGTTATGTTGTACTGAACGATGAAAGTTGTTGCGGCATGCAACCCGGAATTGCCTACGCAATCTCGGTCTCGAAGGTCGTTACGTGTTGCGGACATGTTTTGTTTCCCCCCAACCGAGAGATTAAAGTATCTGACATGTGGCCCCACATAGATACCATTAATGTGAACTATGACAAGCTGAGTAGGCTAAAGGCGCTATTGTTTCAAAAACAGGTCGCCTTGACATCCACAAACGAGACGTATGCTCTCCAGATTGCGAGATCATCAGCCGAGATACAATCCCTTTTAAATACTGATTTCTCCAAACACTTTGGAGAACTGGTATCCAGAATATTCAATGCTTCAAGCACCACTGGGATTGTCCATTTCTTTAAGGCTGTCGGGTCTGGTTTCGTGTCCATCTTCCAGACTGTCTTTGGAGTCATCCCATCAGCCATCCATTCTCTCTTTTCAAGTGTGTTTGGTGGCTTTCCAATTATTTTGGCTTTAATTGGCGGACTACTACTGCTATTTCTTCTGATTCGCAGTGGCTGTTTCTTACCAGCAACACAGAGCAATGGAGCCGCTCCCACCAACTCCACTGTGCCGTGAGCGCATGGTTCGGATCTTCGGTGCACCTTTGCTGGTGGAACTGGAGCGTGACTGGTCGTTGCCATTTCGGCCCCTTCTCTTGTGCGTACAACCAGTCTTCCGCAGCATATGGTGTCTCTTTGAACATCTGGCTATGGTCTGTCTTGCTGTTGCACCGACATCTCCTGTGGACCACGAACTGCTGATGTCCCCGATGAGGGTTCATACACGGTCATGCCCCTTGAGACTGAGGTTGCTCCGCGAGGTCACCTATGAGCCTTCCATTTTGAGATCTACCATGGATGAGGACACTGCAACAGATAACGATACACCAGGAAATACGGCTCACTTCTGTTCTGTGGATCCGTTTGTCCGTCCAGCACTCGACTTAACATCAGAAGATGTTGACTCATTTTTTAGGTCCTTGGTTGGTGACTTCAATGACATTCTTCAAGATCATGCGTATAACAAATAATTTGATGAATTGACTTGCCATTCCCGATTCCAAAATATGCATTTAAATTGACATTTGCTGTTACACGCTGTACTTGTCATAGTTGACATTCACATCTCTGTATGTATTTTAACAGATTTGTTTTAATATATCTTTTAACACATGCTAAAGCTTTTTTAGCTTGTTTTTTTGCTTTTAGCTTTTAGTTCAGAAGCAAGTTTTAGCATTTGGGTTCCTGTACCTTCGTCATACCTGTTACGGCAATGGGGAGGGTGTAGTGAATCCTAGTTCGTTTTAATGGGATTATAGGAGTTAGCTTAGCCTCTGGCTTGTAGACTCGTGCCCCCGTCACCTAGTGACTTTTAACCTACTTAGCTTGCTCTGTCTTAGCCCATTTAATTATTTATCTCTTCTAAGATGGCTGCCTTGTTTATAGTTAGGCCACTTGTTATGGGTAACATTATCAGTGTCACCGCGCCAAGGCGTCAAGATCAAGCACCAAAGACAAACAAACAGTAGGTGTTCACACTTAGGGATTTTCCCTCTCTATACTTTCGAGGGATTGTTGATATTAATTGCCGTCCCAAGCATGTCTGTTATCTATTGTTTAGGAACACACCTACGTCAGGGGACCTTATAGATCTGTATAAATACATCACACTTTAGACAGATAATCAGAGGGATTCCGACCAGAGGGCATCGCCACCATCGCTGATACCAATGCTGCAGTCATCTTGACGCTGACCCAGTCTTCGTGTCCCTGCGGAGTCTGAGATAGAGACCTCATTCCAAGGTAACGAGGGTTGGGGGCTCCTCTCATGGACATGGCATTGGCAGATTTAACAAATCCAGCTCTCCTTTAGGTAGGAGGTTAGGCCTTTTCACATTAGGGTATTAGGGCATATTACATCTCATATATCTTTTCTATGTATTGCAAGATGGTGGGAGTCTTTGTAATAATGACTCTCGTCTTCACAATACTGTTTCTTGCTTTATTCATTATCCTAATCATTGCAGCCCATGCAACTTGTTGCAAATTGCAGTTATGTTAAATAAAAACTATTGTAACTTTACTGCATCTGTGTCATTGCCTGTGTTTGAAAAGGGTAATCTACATTTAACCACGACACTCCCTGAGATATCTTATTTTCGAGTCCATGCGTAAACGCCCGCCATAAATCACCTTTTACTATTGTGTTTCTGGGGAGGTGCTGCTAGTGAGCCGGTAAGGTTGGGACAACAGTTGAGGCTTGTTGTAGGAAAGACGCAGTCACCTACAAACAAAAGTACTGTCATCCTTAAACCAGCAGTCTTGCTCAGAGCAAGAGTTCAAACTATGACAGTACCACTTGATCCTCACAATGTATGATGACACAAATGTTGAGCAAGGGTGCAGTAATTCGCTTACCTCTGGGCCCTGTTGGTCACAAATAGATAGAGATTACCTCAGTGACATGTACATGATACCATAGATGGCTGGTAAGAAGTTAGTATAGATTTGGATTTTGTCAGTGTTGTGGAATGTGTGGTGGACAGCATGTGTAATCTGAGGATGCTGTGTACATTGCATGTCTGTTCTACCTCTACCCAATGCTATATTTATTGTCATGTCCTCCTCATGTTTCAACTGCCAATATGACCCCAGCATCAAAACATGTTGGCTGAGGTACAGGCACATAATGGGGGAATAGGCTGGCTACCAAAGGATGGAGAAGAAATATAGGAGGGAGAAATCCACTGGGGCTAGGTTTGCATTATCTAACGGGGAACCTCTGCTACAGCCCACAACAGTGCAGACCACATTGGGGAGGAAATATGGGGGTCGGGGGCTCTGCTGGTCCTACCCCCTTCATATCTACTGCACCAATCCAAAGCCTGGCACCCCAACAGCCACCTGCTCCAGCCACAACCTCAACCTATGAGGCCGACATGAAACGGGACATGGTAGCCATGATGGCAAGATTGGATAAATTGAAAAGAGTCAATGCCAGGAATTACAAATTACGTAAGTTCTGCAAGAAGAAACTGAAGAAGTTGCTAACTATTTGTGCCACAGCCTCCCAATTCCTTCCCTCTCTCCCTTTTACTAATGTTAACTTTTTTAGTGGGTTTTAGTTGGGTATTGTTAGGTTAGTAAAATAGTGTAGTTTAGGTGTAGGTTAGTGAAAGTATAGTTGGGGGTGCCTTTTAGTACATTTTTTATTTTGGGGGGATTGGGTGGTGGGTTATGTTGGGGTTTCTATGTTAATAAAAAAAATCTAAAAACACTTACAAAAAATATATATTTGTTTAGGAAATAGGTTAAGTTAGTACATGTGTAGCCTTAGCTTATGTTGTCCTACTCGTGTCTTGTCTCTTAAGAGAGGTGGGGAGGAATTTTTAGAATGTGGCATTACATGTGTACGATACATTTAGAATAGGATAGATAGGTGTAGGTGTAAGTTAAGATAAGTTAGTGTAGGTTAGTTTGGTGTAGGATAGTGTATAGGTCAGATTTTGATATGATGTTCTTAATATCTTTTAATAAATCCTGTTAGTATTAGACAAGTATCTCTTCATGTTGATTGAGTGTCTGAGTTTTCTCATGTGTGCACTGGCCAAGTAGGAGGAATGACGGTATGCTTTCTTTCTTTATTTTCATGGCTGACCATGTGCATCCCCTATGACCAAGGAGCTGTCATACTGGCTCCTAAATGACATCAGCTACTCAAAACATTTGTCATCCACAGTTCCAGCCATTCACATTGTATATGTATACGGTTTCTTGGACAGGTAAGTATGGGACTTCTACTGTCATCGCTGGGGTCTGGCAGAATTATTGGTAGAAAGTGTGGCAGATATTACATCAGCCATTTAGGGTTTGTATCCTGCCACACTGACAGCTGCCCGTCACTGATCAAATTTGCTGCTTCTTAACCACACATTAGTTGTACTTGTGCTCTCATCTGGGTAAATTACCATACATTTGGTTCTGACCCATACATGCCATATGTCAACTTCCATGGATATCTGTTTAATACATGTATCTAAGGCTATGTAAGTTGTTTGTAGCCCACAACACCACTATTCTCCTTTTTCGTGTTAGGATCCCAGTGTGTGGCTTTGCATCTGACAGTAATGCACACATGTAATTAGGTTCTGTTTTCATTGACATAGCTGCACACTATGCATACATTTGACTGAGTTGGTGGATCACAGTAAACGTTGAAATGTTACATGTGAACAAGGTGATTTATTTACAGATGCACTTGTATTTTCCAGTGCAATACAATGTCCAGTTCACAGACCCCATGAGAGATCCTGAGCCATTTATTGTACTATCAGAGTCCAGGGATGAAGGACATGTCATGAGACATGGTTAGGAGAAGTGTGCATTAGTGAGGAGGTGTCCAAATTGTCAAAATGTATGATTTGAGACAATGACAGTACATAGCAGACAAGTCAACAGTGGTTGAGTGAACAGAGCACATTGGCAGCTGTCACAACACTGGCATGATCTCAATCACAGACCTAAGGAGATACTGTCCATGTGGCACAGACTAATGCTACCTGGTGGTTTTCCGTGTGACTATAGTTCCTTACACATCTTCACACTGTGATATATGTGGTCATGGGTGGTGCTGTTGTTGAGGTTGAGGGGGGCGCACACACATCAGGGGATAGAGATGTGGAGTCAAAGGTACTGGCAGCTGCCATTTGTAGGAACACACAAGACATCACTGCAGAAAGGAGGAACTGCTGATTTCTCAACACCGCAGCAACATCACGGTGGTAGACAGTCATGTTTTCCCTAGGGGAGGCCTCTTCCCACTGTATGGACTCCAGGGTATTCTGAATAGCCCTTAGCCCGTTGACTATCATGCTGCTGCCACTTTGGGAGGGTAATTGTTGAAACCTCTACCTCGTGACAGCAGCTATGTAGGCCAGGGACTGCTGCAATCCACCCAGCAGGGAGTGGGTACCTCTGATGGCAGCTGAGTTGTCTTTATTTTTGACTGAGGCACCTCTGTACTCCCTATAGGCTGCCTGCCATGGTCTCCATCCCCACCCACACCTGCTTGGCCAGCTCCCGCCGGACTTCTACCACTGTCCTCTGAAAGGTGATGTCTGGGTCCTTGGAGTCCAGGGCTGTGTCATGACTGGCTGGTGCTGTGTGTTGATTGCTGGGTGGGTCATGTGGAGACCCCACAATGCTGTGTGTCCTCCCTGTGACTGGAGGTGGAGTCTTGAGTAAACCTAGGACATCCTGGAGAGTCCCTTCATTGATGGTCGGCATCTAGTCATCCATGTCATCTGTAAAATCCAGGACAGGCAGGTCGGCATGAGGTAAGGCATTATCCTCTGCAATAAGATTGTGATATGTCAATCTTTGACTGTGGTGGCTGTTGACATGTCACATCATTTACTTGCTACTGGACGCTCATGGACATGTTACAGACCCCAGGTTGTAGTTGTAAATTATGTGTAACATTATGCATCACACATGGGACATTTCTAGGTAATTTGTGCTAAGATCACACACCACCAACTTCCTTGTAGGTTCCTTGCCTCTGCAACTGACACCATGGTGGCTCATAATTTGCCTATTCGTATTCACCATGTTGGGCATTCCCACAGTAGTGTAATGTGTACTGTCACTCTTTTGGTGCTATAATGCATTGGCACCATGAATAATGGCACTAGTGCAGCAAAGCACAGGTAGGTCCATTGCGTACAATGCCAATGTTACATTCTCATCTGCCTCTTGCAGGCCCCACACGTGCCAATTGGAAGGGACATTCCAACCATTAGGGATTGTCTGCCCCAATATTTTGTTCCTCCCTACATTTGGGACATTTCCTTGCATACGGTATATCTGCCACACGCATATGCTAGGCTGAGGATGAAGAATGTGGATCAATGCATGCATTTTGAGTCTTTGTTGATGTGGCACAAGGGGAATGTGCAGCTCGGATCCACATGGTCAACTATTTGTATGATGGCACAGTTGCATTGAATGCTAGTGACATTGTGCCAGTAGTGCAACTCTGATGCCACTTGTTCCAGTTCTTACACATGTAGATGTCCCATTAAGCAGTACACCAACCATTCACACAACACACTCAACCTTGTTACATAGTGAGATTATAGCTATGTGTGCAGCTGCAAAATGATGGTCACAGACATTCCCCATGTGTTCTGAGTTCACTTTTGTGCCATTCCCAAATGGCGAATGGAGGTGTATGGAGTTGTTGTTGTTCCACCTTGTGCGGTTTTCGTTCCACATGTTGCACACTTAGGGCCTGATTTTTTTTCTCAAGTGGCACAGCTCAGTGCAGCGGCAATATAGTTTGCATGGTGCTGCACTAGTTTTGAGACCTAGGGATGCGCCATGTTTACTGGAATACGGCACACCCCAGTGATTCACCCTGCGCTTGTCCAGCTTTGTTATCTCTGCACCAACGCAGGCATTGTTGCACCATGATGAAGGGGTGCCTGCATTGAGGGGATAGATTGTTTATATGCAGGACGGTGTCCCTTCCTGCACATGTACAAGCAATTATGACAAAGTGGCATGCAGCACACATGAGAAGGGCAATGACACAAGAAGGAAGGAAAGCATTTTGCTTTGTTGCGCCATCCGGACATCACCCCTGGGGTGGTATTGACTTCAGTCCCAGTCTCTGATAAACAGGTTGTGTTGTATCTGGGGCAATGCCAATATGCAATGGGTGTTTTTGTGGCATAGCAACAGACACGCTAATTGCATATTCATTCCAGGCAATGTGCTGCATATTTACATGGTTGTGTAAAGCCATATTAAGTGGCTTATGTCCATGTTGTGTATATGTTGGAGTGCATTGCACAACCAGAGTGTCACTACAAGTGTGGCTTGGGTGGCGATGGGGCATTTTGATTCAGGGCCTATGTGTCCTGATACAACCCTTTAGCATACACTGAGTGTGTCCTATGTGCCTCCCTCTTCTTCCTTTTGTGAGATTCAAGATAGTCTCCCCTGCAACTTATGCTGCTTTTGTGGTAGTTCTTGGTAGTCTGCTCTATCCTGTCCTGCGATTCCAGTGACCAGCTCCTCCGGGGTGACCGCTGTAATCAACTCCTCCAGCTCATCCAGGTCCTCGGTGTGAGACTCACACCTCCAGTCTGCAGTCCTGCCTTTTGGTTTGTTACCAGTTTCTCCTTAGTTCTGCGCTTGTAATCGTGCTAGCGCTTCTAGCGATCTTTGACAGTCCTCCTCACCTCTGCCACACTGTTTACTTTGTCTACTATTGCCTGCCATATGGCCTCTTTCCTACCTATTGGTAATTTGGAGGAGACAAAGAGCTGGTGTTGGTGCTGTGTCACCTCTCAGACCAAGATGTCATGCTCCTCCTCACTAAAGTGACACTTCCGCTTCCTCTTCTCCTTCTCCTTCTCCTGGGACTTTGCTGGACCCTCCTGGCTGGTACTTGGCTGATTGGGATCTCCTTGGCGTCTGTCCTGGCTTTCATTCTCCATCTTGTCTTCCCAAATGTTTTTTTCTTGCTTGCGTGTTTTTTTTACACTAATGTGGTTAAATATGACGGTAACCCATTTTGCATCCAATAACGTGCCACAAAAAGTCTAGCGCTACTTTTGCAGCATTAACTTAATTTTTTCTCATAGCATGTTGCAATGGATAGCATCATTTGTTTCGGCGCTAACGATTCCTTAGCGCCACTGTGTGTCATTTTTTAAATATGGTGCATTGATGGTGCTAGGGAATGTTGTTAGCTCGCATTAAGATTTTTGATGCACAACTGCGCTAGCGCAGTTGTGTGTCATTTTTATTAAATCTGGGCCAAGGTTCCTAAACATAGCTCAGGAAAAAAACATATTTTTAAAATAATAAATAAACAAATTAAACATATTGTAATTTAAACGCAACATATGAACAGCTTCATTCAGTTATAGTCACAACATCCAACCTCAGTGCTCCCTCCATTATGGCTATGCATTCCAAGATTACACCTTCATACAAGACATCCTTGTGTTCTCCCATAATACACAGACTATTATTCATTGGCCTTCCTGGTACTGATATTTATACTCCTAGGGCCAGATGTAGCAACCAGTTTGCGACTCGCAAACGGCAAAAATCGCCGTTTGCGAGTCGCAAACAGGAGTTTGCTATGCAGAAATGCATTTTGCAAGTCGGGACCGACTCGCAAAATGCATTTCAGAGTTGCAAATAGGAAGGGGTGTTCCCTTCCTATTTGCGAGTCGCAGTGGTATGCAATTCCATTTGCGACCGCGTATGCAGTAGCAAATGGAGTCGCAGTTACGATCCACTTGAAGTGGATGGTAACCCACTCGCAAATTGGAAGGGGTCCCCATGGGACCCCTTTCCCTCTGTGAATGGACCCCAAAATATTTTTTCAGGGCAGGTAGTGGTCCAACGGACCACTACCTGCCCTGAAAAAATTCCGAAACAAAAGGTTTCCGATTTTTTTTTAAGTGCAGCTCGTTTTCCTTTAAGGAAAACGGGCTACACTTGAAAAAAATAAACAGCTTTATTAACAAGCAGTCACGGACATGGAGGTCTGCTGACTACAGCAGGCCTCCATGTCAGTGAGTGCCCATAGTCGATATGGGGCCGCAATTTGCGACCCACCTCATTAATATTAATGAGGTGGGTCTTTGCGACCCCACAGCGACTCGCAGACGGTGTCTGAGACACCGTTCTGCATTGCAAATTGCGAGAGTCGCTCGGACTCGCAAATTGCAAGTCGCAATTTGCAAAGTACCTACATCTGGCCCTTAGTCATCATACACAGGTACAATGTGAATGAATTTAATTAGAAGGCTTTCCAGATTTTGCACATATCGCCAAAGCGGACTTAGGTCTCGTATATATGCAGAAAAATATTAAGAAATCATAAGCACAGTCTCACTCACACTAAAGCATGCATAAACAGAAATTATTTTAAGTGTTCATAATAAATTCTCTTCTGGTATCCTGTGCATACATTTTGCTTTTACTAGGGAATATATTATACACCAACATTATTGAATATCATTTCGTTTCTTTGATTAGCAAATTGGTCTTTTGGAATTAATTTTAAACTCACCATACCACTAGACTCAAAGTTGTGCTTAATGGCCAACGTTCTGTTATTCATAACTGACTTTCCATTTCTAATTCTAATGTTGCCTTAATTGAAATGTGTTAAACAGAAAGGACTCATAGAGTATAGGTTTTGCACCTCTGCCAGCCCTGCTTTGATCCAGACAGTGGTTGAATGCCACAGGATGAAATATAAAATTAATTGTATGTAACCAACTGCTGACTGACAGAATTGGTGTATCTGATTATGTGTTTCCTTATGATAAGGGCTACTAGGATAAACTGAGCTTCAAAAGATTTGATTTGATTTCAATTTATCAAGTGCAGCATTTAGCCGTGGGCATCAATGCGCTATAGTTAGGGCCAACCATCAACAATGTAGAGTGATAAAACTGTCCCACGAACTAAGCCAACAACAGCTTTAAAGTGCTGACACGCCTGATCCTTAATAAGTAAACTTACAAAGGGACGCGTATAGGCCGATGAACCTTTTGGATCACATGGAGTATCCTAGCCATGTAGTGATCAATTTCATCAATAATTGATATATCCAATCAATAACTATTCAAAGAATCATTAGTTATTAGACAATATACCAAACAATTCATGAATAACCACGACTCATTATAGCATTTAACAATTTTTATTTCCCTATTAATTACAATTCTAATGCATAATGTTAACTCAAACTTTATTCAATCAGCTCAGAGTTAGTTATAAATGACCACAAATAACATCATCCAATCATAACTTGAGAAAACATGTGCTCAAAAGCTTCATTATAGGTCAACAAAGATGAATATGTTGACATTAATAGCAGAGTTCAGCAATCAGTTTGTCAATCATTTGTCACTGTCAACATCACCCAAAAGAACCCTACCTAAACCAGATTAGCATCAGCATGTGGGACTTCACGTGAAAACAATTTAGAAAACATGAATTTGGAAAACATCTACCTAGAAGAAAAGTCTATAAAACAGCACAGTAGTTAATAATTCACATTGTCATAGCTACGTATCCACAAAATGGCTCAGCAACAAAGTCAGTCTTTGTCTTCAGGACATCAATAGATCAGCAACGCATCAGGCTCTCAAGAGCATGAGCCCAATGATAGAATCTCAAAACGCATCTCCTGACGTCATCAACTCTCCCCTCGCATCTGCTGCATCTGCCTAAAATCTGAAGTTTTAGCCCCTTGTCATGACTTTTTATTAGAGTTTTTCAGTCCATCCCCCTAATTCCTAATTGGTCAATTAGTCCTCCATATGTGACGTTACCCAATACATTTTATTCTACATACCTATGAGTTCTAGTATTTCGTCTTTCTCAGCTCATGGATTGGTTCTCTGTAAGATCTCTTCATCATCCGGTTCTTCAGGTATCGAAAATGTTGCATCTTCCTCTTCAGTCAGTGTCTCTATTGTTTGAGTCCTCGGAAAGTACATTCAGCCTACTCTACACATAATTGTTTCAAATTGACTTCATCATCTCCTGTCCGTCGGTACATTGCAGAAAATTCTAGCTAAGCACACAGTTCACGGTCAGTTCAAATGCACCAGTTTCTCTACAATGCGCTAGAAATTCAGCTTTTGTGTGAGGCCTGGAAAGATTAGGCCATAACTTCGGCTAAGTTAGCTTCTATGATATAATGCAAACATAGGTTATACATCTCATTATGGCACATTACTACATTATTATTACACAGTTCTATTATTTCACGCATTTTTTATCATTTTAGTATAAATTCGTATAGGTGGCTGACATACCCCGTGGGCACATTTTCAAACATGCACATTATTTTCTCTACAGTGTTCTGTTATTCAAAACTGACTTTCCTTTTCTAATTCAAATGTTACCTTAACTAAAATGTGTTAAACAGGCAGGACTCATAGAGTATAGGTTTTTCACCTCTGCCACTCCTGCTTTGATCGAGACAGTGGTTGAATGCCACAGGATGAAATATAAAATTAATTGTATGTAACTAACTGCTGACTGACAGAATTGGTGTATCTGATTATGTGCCCCTATGATAAGGGCTACTAGGATAAACCGAGCGTCAAAAGACTTGATTTGATTTCAATTTATCAAGTGCAGCATTTACCCATGGGCATCAAGGCGCTGTAGTTAGGACCGACCATGAACACTGTAGAGTCATAAAACCGTCCCACCAACTAAGCCATCACCAGCTTTAAAGTGTAGAGGCAGGTCTTAAGCGCCTTTCTAATGGAAAAATGTTTGACAGTCACAGTCAGTAATTTGGGGGGAGTGCATTCAAAAGTTTAGCTGCTGAAATTGAAAAGGCTGTGTTTCCCCATCTCTTCTTCTGAACTCCTTGCTGGGCGATATATTGGACTAGTTGCGTGCCCACTCTTCCTGTCACCATGGTGACCCTTGCCCAAGGTGCCCTTGCTCCGCTTATGCCAATTTGCTTTTTGGAAAAAATCCCTGGTGTCTAGTGGGCATTTCAGAAGCCGAATTGCCTTACGATCTGACTTCTGAAATGCTCTGAGAGACTTAGAGGGAATGAAACTCATTTCCTTCTCTTTCAAGCCTCTCAGGCCCCCATGACATGATCGGGGGAGAGAAATGCTTTGCATTTCTCTTCTGATCACGCTGGAGGCTGAGCTTGGGCAAGGGTCGCTCCCCAGGGGGACAAATTTTTATTAGGCCGATCTGCCCCCAAGGGGGTCAGAAACCACTAGACACCAGGGAGATTTTTTTAAAGGTGAATTCATGCAAGGGGAGTGACCCCTTAGGCACGAGTCCTCCCCGGAGTGGAGCGGGGTATTTATTTTAGGCCATTTCTGACAGATGGGCCTATGGGTATTAGGCCCATCTGCCCACAGGAGGGGCAGAAACATCTAGGTGCAAGGGATTTTTTTTTTTTTTAGAGGTAGGGAGCGACCCCTTAAGCAAGAGTCCCTCCCCTGGGGGGGCAAATTGCATTTAGACCAGTTCTGCCGCCCTTGGGGGCAGATCAGCCAATTTGTGTTAGGCCAATCTGCCCCCAAGGGGGGCAGAAACCAATAGACACCAGGGATCTTTATTTTTTTGTGTCAATTTCACGCAAGGTGAGCGACCCCTTAGGGAAGCGTCGTTCCCGTGAGGGGGGAAATTTATTTTAGGCCATTTTTGCTCCTCTTGGTGTGTGTGTATGTGTGTGTTCTTTATGTGGGCATCCCCTTGGGTGAGGGTAGCTCCCCATCAGGGCACATTATTGTTGGCCATATCTGCCCCCCCTTGGGGGCAGATTGGCCTATTTTTGGAAGACCCATCTGCCTCCACCGGGGCAGAAAGCCCCCCAGAGACCAGGGAAGATTTTTTTTCCAAAATAAGAGGGTGGAGGATGGCAAAACCCCAACCCCAAATAAATGGGGCCAAAGTTGTTTTGCCCACCAGTGGGCAGATGGGGCAATTACCCCTGATCCACAGCCTTGAGGGGACAGAAAGTCTACTAGATGCCAGACAATTAAAAAGAAACAAAAAATAGTGGGGTGGTGGCTTCCAACCGGTATGGGCCTGTTTATGCCCCCACCCCAATTGAAGGGGGTAACAGTCTTTCAGCTCTCCCCCGCACACTAAAACATCTAATCCCACGGCAAGCAAGAGGACATTTGATTATTTTGGGTTTTCCATTTGGGCCATAAGAGCTTGGCTAACTCTCAAAACCGTCCCACTTGTCCCACTTGTGTTTCACATGCACCCTGCACCATTTTCATACCCACAATGCCCTGCAAACCTCCAACTTTGCTGGAAATCACACATTTTTCCCACATTTTTGTGAAGGCACCTTCCGGAATTTGCAGGAATCCACAAAATTCATACCACCCAGCATTGTCTCATCTATACCGATAAAAATTCTGCTCCACTTGTCAGCCTAAATGTTTTTTTTCTCAAACTGCCCTTTTGAACCCCCTTTGGTCCCCCTCAATTTTGACATGTTTTTGGCTCTTCCCTGTCACAAGCATTCGGCCCACCTACACAAATGAGGTATAATTTTTTCCTGGGTGACTGAGGGGAACGTTGGGTTGTATGAAATTCAGCCCAGTGCGGTGATCCCACACAGAAATCTGGGAAAAAAATGATTTTTTTAGCTAACTTTGAGGTTTGCTGAGGATTCTGGGTAAGAAAACATTGTGGGATCCACACAAGTCTCACCCTCCTGGACTCCCTTGGGTGTCTAGTTTTCAGAAACATCTGGATTTGGTAGGTTTCCCTAGATGGCTGCTGAGCCCAGGACCAAAACGCAGGTGCCCCCCCCAAAAAACAGGTTGTTTTGTATTTGATCATTTTGATGTGTCCAGATAGTGTTTTGGGGCATCTCCTTTCACGGGCAGTAGGCCTACGCACAAAAGTGAGGTACCATTTTTATCTGGAGACTTGGGGGAATGCTGGGTGGAAAGAAATTTGTTGCTCCTCTCAGATTCCAGAACTTTCTGTCACCAAAACGAGAGGAAAAAGTGTTTTTTTGACCAGATGTTGAGGTTTGCAAAGGATTCTGGGTAACAGAACCTGGTCAGAGCCCCACAAGTCAACCCATCTTGAATTCCCCTAGGTGTCTAGTTTTCAAAACTGTGCTGGTTTGCTAGGTTTCCATAGTTGCCAGCTGAGCTAGAGGCCAAAATCCAAGCTAGGCACTTTGCAAAAAACAGCTCTGTTTTCATTGTGAAAATGTGATGTATAATTTTTTCCTGGGTGACTGAGGGGAACGTTGTCCACATTGTGTTTTGGGGCATTTGTTGTCGCGGGCGCTAGGCCTACCCACATAAGTGAGGTACCATTTTTATTGGGAGACTTGGAGCGCTGGGTGGAAGGAAATTTTGGCTCCTCTCAGATTCCAGAACTTTCTGTCACTGAAATGAGAGGAAAAAGTGTTTTTGGGCCACATTCTGAGGTTTGCAAAGGATTCTGGGTAACAGAACCTGGTCAGAGCCCCACAAGTCACCCCATCTTGGATTTCCCTAGGTGTCTAGCTTTCGGAACTGGACAGGTTTGCTAGGTTTCCTTCGGTGCTGGCTGAGCTAGAGGCCAAAATCTACAGCTAGGCACTTTGCAAAGAACATGTCAGATTTCAATGTAAAAATGTGTTGTGTCCATTTTCTGTTTCCTGTTAAGATCATTAGGCCTACCCACGCAAGTGAGGTGCCATTTTTATCTGGAAATTTGGGGGAGCACAGAATAGCAAAACAAGTGTTATTTCCCCTTGTATTCCTCTACATTTTGTCCTTCCAAATGTAAGACAGTGTGTAAAAAAGATGTCTTTTTGAGAAATGCCCTATAATTCACATGCTACTATGTGCACCCCGGAATTCAGAGATGTGCAAATAACCACTGCTTCTCAACACCTTATCTTGTGCCCATTTTAGAAATACAAAGGTTTTCTTGATACCTATTTTTCACTTTTTATATTTCAGCAAATTAATTGCTGTATACCCGGAATAGAATGAAAACCCAAGGCAAGGTGCAGCTCATTTATTGGCGCTGGGTACCTAGGGTTCTTGATGAACCTACAAGCCCTATATATCCCCCCAACCAGAAGAGTCCAGTAGACGTAACAGTATATTGCTTTAAAAAATCTGACATCGCAGGAAATGAGTTACAGAGTAAAACATGGAGAAAAATGGCTGTTTTTTTCACCCCAGTTTCAATATTCTTTTATTTCAGCTGTTATTTTCTGTAGGAAACACTTGTAGGATCTACACAAATGACCCCTTGCTGAATTCAGAATTTTGTCTACTTTTTAGAAAGGTTTAGCTTTCTGGGATCCAGCATTGGTTTCTCCCCCATTTCTGTCCCAGTAAAATGTTAAAAGTGTGTTGAAAAATTGGGTTTTCTAATTCAAGTCTTCCTGTCCCTGAAAGCTGTGTAGATGGTGATTTTACCACTGCAAACCCTTTGTTGATGCCATTTTCAGGGAAAAAAACACAAGCCTTCTTCTGCAGCCCTTTTTTCCTATTTTTTTTAAAACAAAAATGAATTTTTGTTGTATTTTGGCTAATTTCTTGGTCTCCTTCAGGGGAACCCACAAAGTCTGAGTACCTCTAGAATCCCTAGGATGTTGGAAAAAATGTACACAAATATGGCATGGGTAGCTTATGTGGAGGAAAAGTTATGAGGGCCTAAGCGCAAACTGCCCCAAATAGCCAAAAAAAGGCTCGGCACAGGAGAGGAAAAGGCCTGGCAGCAAAGGCGTTAATGAATACCATTCCTCAATTAGGAATAAACGCATTTCTGTTCTCTATTATAACATTTCTCTCAGTAGGACACACAGAGAATGATATCTACTGGTCAATTTTGAAATGGTTTCCCATGGATGCACAAGACTTTGATGGTATTAGGAAACAGAAAGTGAGGGAATAATTTTACATGTCAGCATTTCAGACCCATATACTAGATTAAAATGAGACATCGGAATGCAATTCAGTAATGGGGAAGAAGTCGAATTTTATCTGATAGATATTTGTTATATCTGTGTTCTTAGAACTCCTCTGCATGGAAGGAATGTGTGTGCATGTGGAAGGAATGTTGAGTGAGAGGCTCGAGGGGAGCGGAGAGAGACAGGACGGTTGCGGTGAGGAGATGGAGGTCAGGATGCTTTCCATGTATATGAACCTAACTTAAACAATAAAGAGAGTGTTTATTACTTCTCCAAAGCACCTACTTTTGAATGTTACACTGGCGACAAGGATCCGGAAGGAGAGGCTTCTACGCGTAGGATTGAAGGCATCCCGACCCGACGAGAATTTCACGCCCTGCCGTGAGTCCCCCTCACTTCTCCCAAACTCAAGTGGGATTTCTTCTTTCTTATTTATTAGTCTTGTGCGGCCGTTGTGGTGTTTTTTACTTTCCTGAACGCTCGAGCGCAAAGCTTCTCCCTCAAGCTCAAAGGTCCTGGAGTCACACCCTCGCGCACTTCTCTCTCGGCACGCTGATGCCACATCATTGTTCCCAGGGCAACTCCACGCTATCTTCAGTCCGCTTCCGTCTCCCAGGCAACCGCAACGCTGAACATTGGCAGGAAGGTGATCGTAGCATTGCTACTTAATTTCAAGCTCTAACATTAAGAAGCTCAACTTTTATGTTTACATCTAAAGGGATACTGCTACATATACTTGCTGCACAGCCATAAAAGACTTATTACAGGCATTACACAGTATACTTACCATGAACTTATACAAAAGACTCACTGAACCAAAACGCCTGTAATCTTCATTTACTCGACAGGCACGCAGTTTCCTACAGTATTCAAACTTTGCTCTTCTCCTCCTCTAACCAGTGTATTCCAACCACTGCGACTGGCACGCAACATTAACGATCTCTCTTCTCCTGCGATCATATCCTGAAGTATCAGCCTAACTACTTTCACAGTTCCTGTTGCTGACTTGTTTTTTTTACATATATATATATATATATATATATATATATATAAAAAAAAAAATCTTCTACCAGTGCAGAACGTTGCTGCTTCTCCTTTTTTTCTCTCCACGCCGGGAGATCCTCCCATCAAGTGGAGCAAGTGGAAGAAAGTATTCGAGAGATACGCTACAGTTTGTGGAACTTCACTGAGTACCGAAAGGAGGAGTGCCTTACTACTCCACTGCCTAGGTACGGAGGGTCAAGAGGTCTTTGACCATCTTCCTGACATAAATGACAGAGAAGCCATCAATTTAAATGAGTACGAAATTTGTATTAGGAAATTGGATCTACGTTATCTACCGAAAGTCAGCACCATTTTGGAGTAGTATTATTGTGGTGAAAGATTTCAAGTAGAAGGAGAAATCATTGAGAACTATTTAACTGACTTGAGATGCTTAGCCTCTTCATGCAAGTTTGGTTCATCACTTGAACAAATTTGTGATCAGTTTATGTTAGGATGTGGAATTGATAAAGTGCATGATGAGTTATGGTTATTAGATGGTCCTCATCTAGATGAGGTCATTCTTCTTGTGAAAAGAATTGAACACTCTTTGAAGTGTGTTAAAGCAATGAAGAAACAAGATCCTGAGGAGGTATCTGTTGTGAGGGATGGTAAACTCAAAAATCCTAACCAGAGTTGCACAAAAAAGAAAAGATGTTTTAGATGTGGCAAAGAGGGGAATTTTGCTAACGATAGGATATGTCCTGCCATCAGTAGCTCATGCTCATACTGCAAGAAGAAGGGTCATTTCGCTGTCGTGTGCAATCAAAGAAGGTCAAAACAGACAGTCAACTCCATTGATAGCCACACTAGTGAAAATCAAGTAGCTGAAAAATCACAATAGTATCTAATCAATTTTTTTCCAAGCACTTAAAAGGGAAGATCCAACTATCTATATGAAACCATGGCCCATATTTATATGGCGCAGTTTTGCGTAAAAAATATTACCGTCGGCTAATGCCATTTCGGTGCGCAGTGTGGGTGTTAAATTTATACTTTGACGTACGGTGGCGCAAACCACAGGTGTAACTATTTTTTTTTTACGCACACCGCAGCATCAAGTCGTAAAGCAAAACGACGTTAACGCAGCGGAAATGACTGTGGGTTGATTTACGACACCACAAACCAGATATGCGGCGTTTTTTGACACAATAGCGTCAAAATTCCCCTCGAATACAGCCATTTCAGCAGAGGAGAGCCAGAATGGATCCCAGATGCCTGTACAGACCCCAGGAAGATGACAACAGACCAGGAACCAGTCAGGAGGACCCACACAAGACTCAGGACACTTTTAAGAAGAAAATAAAGTGTTGCTTCAGTGCTGAGGAACAGGAAATTCTGGTTAAAGAGGTGACAGAATACCAGCACCAACTGTCTGTCACCTCAAAGTTACCAATCAGTAGGAGAGAGGCAATATGGCAACAAATTGTTGACAAGATTAACAGTGTGGCAGAAGTACGCAGAACAGTCATCGAGTGCAAGAAGCGCAGGCATGACTGCAAGTGCAGGACAAAGGAAAAGATGGCTGGGAACAAGAAGGCAGCACTGCAGACTTGAGGTGGGGGTCCAGCACACCAGGAGGCCCTGGACCACATGGAGGAGACGGTCGCAGCCGTCATCCCCGAGGAGATCGTCACAGGGATTCAAGGACAGGACAGCGCAGACTACCAGGAGGCAACACACATGCAGGGTAAGCCGCATGGGGAATTATAATGCACTAATGTCAACTGTAAGCGGGAAGGATACGGACCACAAAATGCATGGAAGTCATCATATACATGGAGTGGCATGGGTAAAGGGGTATGGCATGGGAGAATGGCCTGAACAGAGAGAAGCTGGGGCACACCATAACACTACACCAACAACAGTCCCATGGAGGCATGCTGCCATGCCAATGATGGAGCAAAGGTAAAGCCACACCAGGAGGGAAGGGTACAACATCAAACTGACATCCGGCACACGTCAACCACTATACCCCCTACAATAACTAGGGTCCAATTAACAACCTCTAGTCATACCGACAACTGGAATGTAACAGTGACAACAGTTGCCACTACCACCTCCGCTCTGTGTGCAGCTCAAGTAGCCAATGGCAGTAACGTCCCCATGGATCATACACACCTAAATTAGAGGGTTGAGGATGACAACTTCAACAATGCCCTGAAACAAGACAAAGGCTCCAGTCCTGTCAAATGTGAATACTCATAGTTGTCGCAAACATCAGCCAATGTCATCAACATTAGGAGCTACACAGCACTAAGGTCACACCCATGCTGCATATGTCAGGGTCCATCCTGTACCTGGGTCACAATGCAACATCCCAAATGTCATACTGCTCAGACAACAGCATTCAGGGGGAGGACACATGTAACTGGTCACTGACATACACCTGCACAGTCAGAGGAGGAAATAGGTCACTGCTACGACTATCAGGACAATCCAATCTCCACACATTCCCCAACATCAGCTGTACACATTACCAATGCCAACATCCATATCATGCCATAACAATGCTATGCATAGGATACGCTACATGTCAACTACATATAAGTGGATGTGAAAGATCAGAGACTGGGGCAGGTCCAGATTGTTAAGTGTGGTGCCAGTGCCATCAAAACACCCACAGCCAGTGAAAGGTCTCACCATGAGAATGGATGTATATGGAGGCTTAAGTAGGGCAAGAAGGTGGCAATTCATTATTTGGCCTAAAACAACACTAGAGGAGATGATGCTGACAATACACGTGACATGCAGGTGGGCCATAGGCCTGGGAGAATGCCCATCTGAAAGACTGGAGAAATGAACAGGAAACAAGATCACAATGTGAATTCATCACAAGGCAGGCATGTCACATCACAAATGCCACAACACAGACACACTAATTGTACCCCATTTCATTTCAGAGGACGATGGATCTCCTGTGGGTATGCCTGTCCAGGAATACCCTGATGAAATGGATGACGAGCTGACAAACATTCCCCAGCAGACCATCCAAGATGTCCTTGGAACCCTCCAGACCCCACCTTCAGTCACAAGGAGGAGCACCGAACAAGCAGCCATCGGAGAGGATCCACCCACCACCCCAATTGTAAGACCTGCCAGCTCCAATACAGCTGAGGACTCAGACAACACAGGCACCAGCTTTGAGAGAACTGTAGTTGGAGTACAGCGGGAGCTGGCCAATGAGGTGCGGGTGGGGATGCAAACTATGGCAGCCAGCCTAGAGGGGGTGCGTTCGTGCATGATGTCATCTGCAGATCAGGCAGCAGCCATGCAAGTCCTAACATCCATCCTGCAAGGACTACAAGAAACTGTCAAGGAATTCACCACTGCAGTAAGGGAGTTGCCACAACACCTCGCACCCCCAACCTTCCACTGCATGCACAAAAGCAATCAGGACCCCCTCAGGGCCGACCTGGCTGCCTACCATCGTGATGTGGCTGCTATTCTTAAGAATCAGCAGATCCTCCTTGCAGCAGTACTGCCCTTAAGACCTTCACAGGTAGCAGTGACCGGGATGTCTGACTCCACGTCTTCTAACACTGAGGTGTGTTTCCCCTTTACAACCACCACCACCAAGAACAGAGGAGGCAACACACACATCAGAAGAAGAAGACATGAAACAGATCACCTTCACACGGAAAAGTACCCGGAAGCACTAGTCCCTGCCACATGGCCAACTATTACCAAGGTCCTGCGCTTTGTAACATGCCAATCTTACAACAACTGTACTCAATGACTGTTCTGCAAACCACTGTTAATCTTGTCATCCTGCCCAGTGATTGTCTCTCACTTACTCATTGGCAAATCATGTCCCTCTGCACTGTCTGACACATCACCCCAGTATGTCAAAAGCATTTTCCTTTACCACTTGTGTAGGATCACAATGGAAGATGTCACTATAATGGACTTACAATCATGGAGAATGTACATATAGCACTACAGCACTTTTCAATAAATAGCACTTACACAACAAATGTGTCTCTGTGTAATGTGACACATCAGCTGTGCAGTAGATAACTGAAATGTGCCTCCTGTCAAATTACATAGCTTGACAATACAACTGTCCTGAAATTATGTAGTCAGATAACTTTGCACAGTAGCCAGGTTTGCATCATACTCTGCCCTTCCTGAGGATAATATCTGATGAAGTGAGAAACCATAGACCATCATGCTGTGTTGGACAGAATAATGCTTCCTCAAGGGATATCTAAGTCATCAAATAGTGGCAGCAAAATGTTGTCACCATGCAATACTAACACATAAAACAGTGCCCACAAATCTAAGCAAACACTCCAACAACTGCATGAATGAAGGTGTCTGAGTTTACATCCAAATAAGTAATCATGCCGAACAGTGTCACAAATGATGTCTGTGAGTCATGAAGACGATACTACAAGAGTGCTTACGACCACTCACCTTATAAGGGTGTCCTGGAACATCACACTGCAGTCAGACCTAAAACAGTTCCCCCAATACCAAATCTGGAAGCACTGTTTGTGACTTTAAAAACATACTTATAGACAAAAACACGTTGGGATCCATATTAACTGTGATTGGTTGTTGCAATGAATGGTGGAATCTTTGCAAGGTAGCTCTGGGGTAGCTGCCAATCTTACAGCTCAGTTGGGATTTGTTTGTAACATAGGACACAAATGTAATACAACAAAATTCATGTACACTTAAGCCAAGGCCCTGATCAACAAGCATTTAACACATACTGTAAATGGTTCACTATATATTTATTAAACGGTAATAACAGAAGAGGAAACTCAGGGAAAAGTCTTACCTACCCTAATCTACCCTAACTACTCATTACCCACAACTGTCCCTAACTAACCTAACCTAAACTTACTTATCACATATACCAAAACGTTCTAAACATCATCCTCCCATCCCCCTTATGAGACGGGACACATGGAGGACAACAGATACTAACCTAAACACATACTATACTATCCTAAACAAATATATATATTTTTGTATTTTTTTATATTTCTTTTTGTAAACACACATGAACCCCAACATAGACCCCCACCCACACACTCAAAAAGCAAAAATAGAAAGAATCAGGACCCCCCACCCACTAACACTAACTAAACTAATAGCCTATACTAACCTAACACTAAGCCCCCTAAGCCCACTAAGTATAAGAACAAGGAAATAGGAGGGAGGGGAGGGAATCATGTTCATATTAAAAGTCTAGAGATTGGCCCTCTGGAGGGTCCGCTTTATGGACCGCACACGCCTGTTCATATGTCGAACATCCCGCTGCAGGTGACTGATTTTCCGTAGGACACGGTCCATTTTTCTTTCCATTGCCTGAAAAGCTGCAGGGTCAACTGTAGCAGCTGGGGCAGTCTGGGTACCAGCTGAGGATGTGTGTGGGCGTGTAGAATCAATGCCTGTGGGCTGCCCTGAAGGTGTTCCTCTGCTAGGGCCTGGAGCTACTGCAGACGTTGGGACAACAGTCCCAGCTGTGGGTGGTGCCACCTGGGTGGAAGTGTTGGTTGTGCTGGTGGTGGCTGTGGTGGGCAAAGTAGAGCCACCCTGTGGGAAAGCCCTCCATGCTCCGGAGGCCCGTTCGTTACGGTATCTTCAGGCCATCCGTCTGAACCCCAACTCTACCATCAGGATATGCTGGTACCTCATAGCCCACCTCTGGAACTCATGGACCTGGATGGGTGTCATGTTCGCATCTGTGAAGACAAAGGCAAACAATTTACTTTGGGAACTATATTGTGTGAAATGGCACAAGAAGTAAATCAGACAGTACATCTACTGTACTTGTAACAGCTCATATCATCACACAGATCATTGGATGTCCCTGAGGAAGTACACAGCAGGGCAGCCTGCAAAGGTCATATCACACATAGCACATCCAAACCCTACAAGATGGGTAACAACTGGCATTAATTTGGCATCAGAGTTCTGCCAGTTGTCAGCTAACAATCATGCTGCACATCCTCCGCCAATGCCAGGGCTACACATGTCAGTGTACGGGATGGAAATCTAAAGCCACATGGTCTGCAAGTTGTTAAAGGACTTGCTAGTATAGTACTCATGTGCCATACCTGAATGTGTTTACTAGGTTCCGACCAAACATTCACTTATTCACATGTCTGTGTAACATACTGGTAGCATCAGTCCTAGGTACCCTATTCACAAACCCATGCATGTGTTTGAGGGTGGGGGAGTGGAGAAACAACTAACAATTCCAAACAACATGGACACCCAGGAGTCTATAGAAATCTGGACATGTGTTTGGCTCTACACACACACCATAGGTAAGGTCTATCAACAAATAGGAGACAGCAAACCCTTGACCAATCCTAGCGCCACAGGTCAGGAAATGCAGGCCTTTGTCCACATCATATACTTCAGGTAAGGCATGACTTACAACAGACACAGAGTTGCAAGAACACCCATGATCATGATTTGCATGCACACCTAGGACATTGCACTCAAGTGCCACATACTTGTAGCACTACATGTAGAGCTACATGCTGCTAGGAAGTTCAACCTACATTTTAATAAGTACTTTGGTGAATAGGGAAGCAGAAGTCTGTGGGGAATGCGATTTGCAGTCCTAATCTAGGAGAATGTGGGTCTGACAGGCAGACTTAATCCGAGATGAGTTTCAGTGCGACTCTTGTTGATACAAGTGTTATCCACATGACTCACCCCAGTTCTCCTTGCGGGCCCTACAGGAATGACCTACAATCCCTAGATAATACAATAGGATAAGCATTGGCCAACTCAAAAATGGTGAGAAACTGAAATCCCACTCATGGAACAAGACAAACGATGGGCCAGCGCTTCGTACCTTGCTATGTGTTCAACACACAGGAGTCCATCACACCTTACCAGCAAACACAACACATAACAGACATATCAACACTTACTGGAGTTGTCGGGGTCCTCAAATGAAGCCACCTCTCCCACAGTGTAGGGTGCCGGTCCACCTGTAAGGCATGGAATGAAGAAATGTGCTCAGAATCTGTGCACTGACCAACAATTCCAAAGACAAAAACTATGTGTAAGATGACATAAGTAATTAAAGCCATTCAGACATGATAATACTGCATCTGATATAGCACGGCTAACATGTACATAGCATGGGTCTCCTGTGACAATTACACACATATCTGCACACATGCAGTGACCCTAACTATCATGTGGTGGCAAACATGCTCCATCATTAGTGAGCAGAAATAATAATGGAGTGTAATGGTTTCATCATGTGCATCCAAGAGAGACATCCAAACCCTGGTTACTTTAGGACTGCATTACCAGTCAAAAAGCCTATGTGGCCATGACACATTTATGACACATAGGTACAATGTACAGAGGGGCAGGGACTTTTGTAAGCCCTCATGTTGTTACAGTTTCTTTATTTGATGTGGCCCAGCAGTGGTGATTTGCGCCAAACATAGAGATATGAACCCATGTGCATACCTTTGGACTGCCATCCCTAATTGTAATATGGCACAACAAACTCCAAATACCAGTGTAAGATGTTAGCTGAGGGCACCTTACACCTTTTCCCGATGTTTTCAAATCCAGATCTGACATGTATCCAAAATGATGAAGGACCACAATAATCCCTAACATTCATAGAACTTCCAAAAACGCTTTCCTTACACACTCACCAGACACACATGAGACATATGTCTGGGCCACATTGCTATCATCAATTGACGTGAAGCCATCACTCATTTTCTGCATCATGTAGTGTATCTAAAGTCAGTCTAGCTATTGCGTCTACAAAGGTTGCCAATATTTTAGTAAATCTACACTTCACTGAGACCTATACAGACATGATTGGCTCCTATTTTGTGTTGCTGTATGACACTATGGCGGCACCAAATTACCTTAAGCAAAAGTATTCGGTAAGTTTGCAGAGCACGTGCTTCCTGACAGCTAGCAACTGTGGTCCTTCACAGAGTCCATCAATAGCCCTGTATGTTTCCGCAGCATTCCCCACACTCAGCAACTTAGCCGGCAGATATTGCACAAATCATCTGATGACACTACAGAGCTTTTAATTGTGCAGATTTACATGATGTGTACTCACCAACAGTGCCACCAATCACTATTCCCAGGTGGTCCAGCAGGTCTTGCTCCCTGGTGATGATGTCAGCCCAGCCGTGCTTCAGCTGGTGGTCATTCCTCTGGCTCCCATACACACGCTGCAAGTGATGCAGCACCTTTCTCCACTGGATCTGTCATGCCTCAGTGTGATACCCCTGTATCACCCTGCCCCCTGCCTCGATCATCAGTGGGAGGAAATGGCACACCAGCCATATAAACCCCCCAAGCTCCTCCTCACCCATCTTGCCAAGAATTGGCCTACCCAACATCTCAGCCCCGAAAAGGAGAACAAGGGATAAAGAAAAAGAAAGGAGAAAAGGGGGAAAGTAGAAGTACAAAAAATAAGTAAATTTAACAACTAAAAGAGCCCAACTATCCCCAAACTAGCACGACCCACAACAGACTCCAAGAAACAACAAATACAATACAATACCAGACAATTGTAAACAAAACACACTCAGACAGTATACAACAACAATATTTATTTCACTTAGTAACAAGTAATGTAGCACACAGGACCCAAAAGCACAAAATCACTGGACAACACTCTGAACACAGCCACACAGTCTAGAAGAATCACAGACCGCAAAGTGAAAGTGAAAGTACACCCACTGTAAATAATCTGTAAACAGGATATCCTATTACATCACTTCCTGCATAAAATGGCCGCCGTTTTTATTGTTATGCGTCATATTTTTCACACATACAGATTGTGCGTCATAATTTTCGACGCACAGGAGTGAAAATTAGGCCGCAGCCAAATAATAGTAAATAGTCTTTACAATTAATTGGATACAGCCTAATTTTCACTCCTGTGCGTCTAATAATATGACACACAATCTGTATGCGTGAAAAAATATGACGCATAACAATAAAAACGTCAACATTTCAGGGCATGAACTGGTTTGGGGTATTTTTTCCATTTTAATGTAATGTTACATTTGGGACAAAACTGAGATAGGCTGATTGCACCCACTTTGGTGTTGATGGTGTATGTTCACATGTGAGACTTCATACTGCAGTGGACCATGAACCGCAACTTCCTTAAAAGGATTTTGACGCATGGCTGACGCGCTAGATGGCCATATGTGTGGCCTACATGTATGTATTGCACAATGTGGGCATGTTTGGCATCAGGAGAGGATAGCAAGGTGACCCACAAGAGTACAATACCTCAATGCCTATGGCTCAATGTGTGTGCAGTGGCTACTAATGTATTAGTCGACCCAGTGTGTGTGCATCACAAGATGCATTATTGCAAATATGCTTATATGAATGTGAAGTCAATGTGTCCAAACCTCAGATGCAAGTCATTGTGGAAATGAGAGAGGACATGTGCTAATCATACATGTAGCAACATCTGTTGTGTGCACTTCCAAGATTTTGGGTAACGCAGACACCACAATTGACAAAGCATGCACCAGATAGATGGCAGACGCTTGTTCATGTCAATGGTCCACAAGTTGCCCATCCCATGTCCTAGATTTTTGGTAACTGCTTCCTAGGCACTTGTTGGTGAACCCACAGTGAGTCAGGCACATGCATAGACGAAGTGGGTACCATGTCATTGGCCCAGACAGCCAAAGGTGAACCACAAATGTAATATGATGCCACAGTTGAGGTCATACAACTGAGCCACAACTCTCCAGTGGCAGTGGTGGACCAGCAGATAAGGCAGCATGTGATCACATTTTTCCAGTAATCAATTGCACAGAGGTATCTTGTTCATGTGTGTGGTCCAATGTTGATCCTGTATATTTTTAGGGGGGTATGTTGTCACAGTTACGTCCAGGTCTCATCATGAGTCAGTGGCAGCTATTCCTGTATCTACTGAGTATCCCTTGGAGATCAATGTGAGTAAAGTCAATGAGGACATGAGAACCTACATGGGGATGGTCCCACCCTGTCACTGAAGACGTGTTATGAGACTGTCAACAGGGCAACCTTGGTGTGCTGTGTGAGATAATGTCTCAGGTGTCATGTTCCGGCAAGTGTCATTACAACATTTGTACACAGGTTGACCTCTAAAATTCCCACTGCATCTGGGAACATCATAGCCTCTGTGTTGATTATTCTCGTAGCTATCCACCACGCAGGGCCCATCAATATGTTGTGAGCAATGTGATTCAGCGTGGGAACTGTCAGGGTCCTAAGATGTGTGGACTTTTCATGGACATTATCAGAGGTAGCTGGTTCTGCTGGAGGCACTGCACCCAATCCCTGCATACGCCCCTGGTACACTGTCACATTTTGTCGTTCATGCATACATGAGACCCAGACAAGGGATGGGCCATATTTTGGTATTCAAAGACAATTTAACAAATATGGTACAATTAAAATGCAGATGATGCTATACAATGTATTTGGGTATGCATTTATGAAGCACATGACAAAATACCCTCTGAGGAATGTGAGGTTTGGTAAAGCAAGTGTGGTACATATGTAGCCACAAGAAATCTTTAGGGTAACACACAGACAGGTGCCAGTCAGGCTGACAGGATGCAGGGTCAATCAGGATCCAGCAATTTCACAAGTTACATAATCAGTGGTCTGACTAAGACTGGTCGGAGGAAGAACAAGACAGTTGACATGGAAAACTGTGTATGTCCTGTGTTTTTGAAGGTGACACATGAACCCAAGGGCTGGGTTACACGGCTTAATTACTAGCCATGCATAACAGTGTATTTGACAAAATGGCATCTTCTATTAAAGTTCCAGGCATCAGCAGGGGCAGGGCATGTTCAGATGGGTGGTGTGCATGGAGGTGATCACAGGTGTGTTCTGCATCTGTTTCTCACAAGTCCTGTATGTGATTATTGAATTCAAATGGCCAACAGTACCTTTCACATGGAAAGCAATCTACAGGTGCTAACAGGGCTTAGTAACTACAAGCCAGTGTATTAATTGACCTGACGTCCATGCAGTCAGATGTACTATGACAATGGCATACCATAGAAAAGGGTGTAGCACACTGGATTACTATTGTTTGTCTGTGTGTGTAGAGGAGGGAATATCGGGTACACATATTACTATTCCAGGGACCTCTTCAGACAGGTGGGTTGTGACCAGGAGCATGGGTGCGTCAGGAGTTAGGAAATGGGCTGACATGTACATGGAATGTCATGTGCGCAATGCTTGTCATATGTGTGGCACTTGTGCTGTCTATGTTCTGCTTACATGGAACTCTAGTCACAGATAGTCCTTGCAAAGATTGGATGCAGTTGGACTTACTGCTGTCAAGGGTCTGGTCATACATTCCTGTTACCAATGCAAGAGCACATCAACTGCCTCATGTATGAGGCTTGCTTTCCCCTTATTGAGTGATAGTGTCTTAGTTGTGTGCAATATGCTGCGATGAACCATGTTTCTAACATGTATGTGTGAAATAAGTGTGGTCCTCTGCTATTGCCCTTCAAAGGTGAAATGTACAGGATATATGTCATTTACAGTGTTTGTGTATGTGACTGTTGTATGATACGCATCACAATTGCTCTGGGATTTTCTGTGTCCTGATCGGTATATCAGCAATGCTCCATCAGGCCACACTCTTATTCTGATAGTTAGAGATAAAGGTGGGCAAAATGATTAGCCAGACCATGATATGGTGATTATTATCGGTGTTTATTTACATTAGTTAATACAGTGGTGATCGTGATTATATTTAAAAGAAATTGTTCACAATATGTTGCCGCCTACGCAATCCAGCAGCTGTGTTTTGTTGTTCCCCCTCATGTTGCAAGCCACCATTCTCCTCTTCCTCCTCTTCAGGCATGTGTGGCTCTGGTTCCAAGAGGGGAATGTTCCTTCTTATGCAAATGTTGTGCAGGATGGCACATGTTAGAAGGATCTTACAGACCATTTCAGGGGAATATAGGAGGTTACCACCAGTGATGTAGAGGCACCTGAATCTCGACTTGAGGATGCCGAAGGTCCTCTTGACTATGCTGCGTGTCCTCCTATGTGCGTCATTGTAGGCACACTCTGCTGCAGTGCTTGGGTTGCCAAATGGTGTCATTATCCATGGCTGGATCCCATACCCCTGATCAGCTGAAAGAGAAAATGATTGGGATCATGTTGATGTAGCTTGCCCCATTGATATCACCTTGCATGGCAGTACGGGCCTCATTCTGAGGCTGGCGGGCACCGCCATATGGCCGCTCCGCGGTCGAAAGACCGCGGAGGCCATTCTGGCTTTCCCGCTAGGCTGGCGGGCGACCGCCTTGAAGGCCGCCCGCCAGCCCAGCGGGAAACCCCCTTCCCACGAGGAAGCCGGCTCCGAATGGAGCAGGCGGAGTGGGAAGGTGCGACGGGTGCAGTTGCACCCATCGCGAATTTCAGTGTCTGCTAAGCAGACACTGAAATTCTTTGTGGGGCCCTCTTACGGGGGCCCCTGCAGAGCCCATGCCATTGGCATGGGCACTGCAGGGCCCCCCAGGGGCCCCACGACACCCCATACCGCCATCCTGTTCCTGGCGGGCAAAATGCCAGGAACAGGATGGCGGTATGGGGTGTTGGAATCCCCATGGCGGCGCAGCAAGCTGCGCCGCCATGGAGGATTCATGAGGGCAGCGGAAAACCGGTGGGAGAGCGCCGGTTTTCCTGTTCTGACCGCGGCCAAACCGCCGCGGTCAGAATGCCCTGCGGGGCACCGCCAAGGACCGCCGGGGTCAGAATCACCCCCTACGTGTCTTGTGTTGTCTATGACTTTTTTGTGTTATTGTGCTGCTTCCTAGGGTGTACCATCTGCATTGTGTTGTTTCCTTGGCTGAACGAGTGTTTGGCTGCTGACCGGTTGTCAGCAGTATGTTTAGGGATTTGCAGTACAGTGTGCACTCCCTACCATTGTGACTTGTGATACAGGTGTCCCTGTGTCTTCACTGGGGGTGAGATGATAGTTCCATACACAGATTCATTTTGACAGTGTTGTTAACACTTTCACATCTATGTACCCTGGACATCCCATACCTTTAGACTTATGCAATGGATTAATTTAAACATCATTGCGACGCTTACATTTTGCAAGGTGACAACTAGGCAAACCACTCCAAACGTTGTGATCATTGACGTCTTAACATTGGACTGTACACTCATTTCAGATGTGTGGCAGGTTCAATGCTGACCCATGAAACATGGCTAGCGATGTCACGACTTCAGTGTGTTCCTGTCGACATGTTGCTGTTGTGGTGTATTTGTTGTGTGTCCTAGAGGGTTGCTGCGCAGTGTGTATATAAGTAGGTTTCTGTACTTACCAACAAGTTGTCCATTGCCATACCGTCCATCCTGGAAGTGTTGATTGATGGTAGAGTGACGGAAGATGAAGGAGTCATGGACACTACCAGGATATTTTGCCATGATGTTGGTGATCAATCCTTGGTGATCGACAATGGCCTGCACATTGGTGGAATGTGTTTGCTTCCTGTTGCGGTAGAGGTGATCAGTTGCACCAGGTGGCACAAGGCGTACATGTGTGCAGTTGATTGCACCAAGGACATGTGGGAAGCCACTAATGAGGTAAAACCCCTGTTTTGTTCCCTGCTGCTTCTGCAGTGTGTTAGGGAAGCAGATGTGGTGGGGTGTGAGTCCATTGGCATCCAGTACTTTGGGCAAAAAGGCAGATAATGATGGCTGTGATATTCTGGCAACCAGGGCACCAGTTGTTTGAAAAGAGCCACTTGCTAGCATGTGAAGTACGGTAAGCAGCTTGGTTTCTGTTGGGATGGTGTGGGGTGTCAGCAAGGTGGGTGCCAACTGTGGCTCAATGTTGCACAGCAGCTGCTGAATGGCCTGCCAGTTCAACCTGTACCTCTGGATGATGCCATGTTCCCTGAGGCCATGAAGGGTTGTTCTGGTGCAGAATATCCTCTCCTGCCCTCTGCGCTGCCCCAGGGGTCCCTGCTGGTGTTGTGGTAGCTGCTGTTGTTGTTGCTGGGCTCTGCGTGCACGCTGGATGAGAAGCACCTCCATGTCTCCCTTTAGCTGCTCTGCTGCTCTGCTGTTGCTTCTGTGTGTTCTGATTAAATACAGGTGTGTTTGCCCAATTTTAACGCCTGCCCTGACCCAGGCGTTAATTTTGGACGCAAATCGGGCTGTGAGTCATTTTCCGTGTCCGCCTCCCGGCCGTGCGTCATTTTTGCCCGAAAGCATAAATATGACGCACGCCTGTTTAAGTCATTTTTTGGACGGGAACGTCTACCTTTCATATGATTAACGCAAGGCGGGTTGCCGTGTCCAAAAAATTACGCACACACCGGGATTTTGACGTCCGCGGGCTTCGAAGTTTAAATATGGGGCAAGGTTTGCGCTGAATGTGCGTCAAAATTTTTGACGCACATTCGGCGAAGACAGAATATAGATATGCCCCCACATGCTTATGGAGGGGAACCCATAGAGTTACATGGCTATTTTCTAGGTTTGCTTGAGTATGGGCAACATATCACTTCAGGCAAATTCTATGTCTCAAAAAAGGGAGACAGTATAATTAGTTGGTGGCATCAAAATGATTTGGGGGTGATGCTTGACCCTAACAGTTCTCCTCCCATCACTCTTAAAGAGCAGCTGTGTGTTGGAGAGGTTGACGATACAGTAGCAAACCCTGATTTAGTTACTATGGTTCATTGTGACTTTAGGGATTAGTGACAAAATAGGGTGCATGCGAGACTGTTCACACAAGATCAAACTACTTCCAGGGTCCATTCCTTTCTGCAGTAAAGTTCGGAGTGTGCTTTTCTCCATAAGGGATGATCTTCTAACTGAACTAGCGAAATTGAAGAGCCAAGGTATAATTGAAGAAGTGGAGAGCACGGAATGGCTGGCCCCCATTGTTATTGCAAGGAAAGCCAATGGCCAGATTAGGATTTGTGTGGATCTTCGCAAACTCAACAAGTGTGTTGTAGTTGACAGATATCCTCTTCCCAACATTTCTGATTTGCTGTCCACAGTCTCAGGAGCTAAAGTCTTTTCCACAATTGACCTTACATCAGCTTACCACCAGGTCCAATTAGATGAGTTGTGTAGGAACTATACAGCTTTAATTACTCCGTATGGTACTTTCAGATTTGTGCATCTACCTTTTGGTCTAATTTCTGCTGCCTCTGTATTTCAACGGTTGATGGATCGTGTATTAAAAGGGTTGTGTGGAGTGTGTGTATATCAAGATGACATTTTGGTATATGGCAAGAATACTGAGGAACATTTGGCAAGACTCAGAGGGGTTCTAAAGAAAATAACAGAATGCGGGTTGACCATCAAGGCGGAGCAGTGTAAGTTTGGTGTGGATGCGATTGATTATTTGGGACACACCATTTCTGGTGGAGGTGTATTACCCAAGAAATAGCTCATTGACTCCTTTCGTTGTCTTTCTTCTCCTACCTCAAAAGAAGAATTGGTGCGTTTCCTTGGCATGGCCGAATTTTACAGTAAATTTGTCAGGAATTTTGCCAGTTCTTGTTTCAATATGAGGGGTTTGTTAAAGAAGGGAGTTGATTATAATTGGAATGATGAATGTGAAAAATAATTTTGTAATCTCAAGGAGTCTCTTGCAATGGCACCTGCTCTCAAGAGTTTTAATCCAAACATACGTTCTATTTTGACTACTGATGCCAGTAGTAAAGGCCTAGGAGCAGTCCTACAATAAGGTGGGTTAAATCCTGAAAACACCATTGTTTTCATTTCTAGAAGTCTCAAAGGTGCTGAGGCCAGGTATTCAGTAATTGAGAGAGAGGCACTTGCTGTCTTTTGGGCAATCAAGTAATTAAAACATTTTTTGTGGGGAGGCTCATTTGTCGTGAGGTCTGATCACAAGCTATTATGTCAAATCTTCCATTCCAAGGGGATTGATGCTGTGTCTAGTAGGATCACTAGGCAGATTGTGGGACTACAGGAGTACGATTTTGTCATACAATATGTTCCTGGCTCACACAATCTGTCGGCTCACATGTTATCTAGATTAGTTCTGATGGTCAGTGAAAGCCATGAAGAAGTGAATTTGGATGATGATGATGCAGAATGTTGCGATCGAGTGTGTGAGATTAATTTTGAAATACTTCCCGAGGACAAATGGGGCGAAGAAACCTTGAAAGATGTGGTGTTACAAGAAGTCATTAAGTTGTTACAAGATGGTTGGAGGACGAAGAACCAGAGTAGTGGTGGAAGTAGAGAATTTTGGAATGTGAAAGACAAATTGCTATGTGTTGGTGGTCTGCTATTAAGAGCTACAAGATTAGTCCCTCCCTCAAAAGTGAGAAGTCCGTTAATTAATCAAGCTCACAACAGTCACATGGGAATCTCTAAAACGAAAGAAAGATTGCACTCCTCCTATTAGTGGCCAGGAATGAACATTGAGGCTGAGAGAGTTGTGAGAGATTGCTTACTGTGTGCTGTGAGTGAGAAGGCTTTGAAACCTCGAGTCCAACCCATGGTCACTAGGGATACACCGAAAGGGCCATGGAAGGACATTGCCTTAGACATTTTAGGACCCATCCATGGGAATGGCATGGCCAAATATGTGATTGTAGCAATTGACATATTTTCGAGGTGGCCTGAGGTATGTTTTACTAAAAGTACAGAGACAAACTAAGTCATTGCATTCATTAAGGACTTGATAATCCAAGAGGGCATACCTTCTACTCTTCTCACTGATAATGAGGTGCAGTTAGTTTCCGGGGAAATGAATGATTTTTTGAGTGCGTGTGGAATTAAACACAAACTGTGCGCTCTGTACCATCATGAATGGTATGGAATGGTAGAACGTTTCAATCATGTTCTCAAAGAAACTTTCTCCATTGCTAAGAGCAATCAATCGAATTGGAAGGAGGAGGTGTTGAAAAAGTCTATGTCCATAGACACACTCCTCACACAATTACGGGGGAGATACCTTTTGCTCTGTTTCGAGGTAGGCGTGGTAACTCTGAGTTGGAGCCGAATTGGGTTAATGATCTTCTGGATGGCAGAGGTAGAGTGGTAGTGAATGATGATTGGATGCTTAGGGAACGTGTGAGAAAGGTCCAGAGTAAAAGTAATTTCGATAGAACTCATGCGATGAAGAAAACTGTGATTAAAGTTGATGACTGGGATCTTATTAAGAATCCTCTTGGGAAAAAAAAACTCTCTGGTCCAGTGAAGGTTGTGGAACTACTTACCAATGCTGTGAAAACAGATGATAACAGAATTTGGAACTTGAATAGAGTTGTCAAGTACTGTGGAGACCCCAACATCTTGCAGAACCCAGACACATGGAGACCAGGAAATACGACTAAAGAACCAAGAAATACAACTAAAGAATTCCCAAGGAGTTCAGGGGTAAAGAGATCAAACAGGTCTGTCAAGCTACCTTCTCATCTCAAGGACTTTGAGCTGTTGTAAAGAGGTTATTGTTCAAATATCATAATGTATTATTATGTGCTGTTATTCCAAATTTTTATATGTTATATTTCACCTTAAGGGAGGAAGAGGTGTTATATCTGTGTTCTCAGAACTCCTCTGCGTGGAAGGAATGTGTGTGCGTGTGGAAGGAATGTTGAGTGAGAGGCTTGAGGGCAGCGAAGAGAGACACGGCGGTTGCGGTGAGGAGACGGAGGTCGGGATGCTTTCCCTGTATATGAACCTAACTTAAACAATAAAGACAGTGTTTATTACTTCTCCGAAGTACCTACTTTTGAATGTTATAATATTCTAAGCAAACAGACTGTGACATATAGCTTAATAAGTTATTTCAACTTTTTAATTGAAAGAGATGTCTGTGCCCTAATTTAAAGGAACAGGTAGTTCATGAGTATGCACATTTTTTACCTGGTTAAACTGGGTCCATATGTAAAGGTCTATCTTCTCCCATGCTCGAAGAGGGACCCAGGAGTTGTTTTTTTCTAATTAGAAATAGCTAGGTCTTGTGATTACAGAAAATCTTGGTCTTAATTAAAGACACTCGAGATGACAGTTGGAGACACTAGAGTATTTCTACTTTAGGCAATGTAAAAGTGGTTTTGGATGTGTTTCTCTTGAGCAACTAATCAATTAGATTTAGTGGGCCACTGTTTTTTCTTGTGTCCTCAAAAAACATCTTCCAGATTGAAAGTGTGAAATTTTATATTGTTGAATATGGAGTTAATTGACAAATGATATGTCAAATTCCTTGGTCGATTTGTATTTATTAAAGGAATATTGTAAATAATTTTTATTTAGTTGCCAACGGCATATATGTTAGATCCACTCCTATTTAATGGTATTTGGAAGCACTGACAAATGGTTGTTGCTCTCAATAAGTGTGCCTCCAAAAATGGTGGCACCATCCACTTACTTTAATATACTCAGGAGTTATTTTTGTTGAATTGGGTGGGTTTCAGGAGACATTTTTGCAGAAGGGAAGTTTGATCATCTGCCATTACAGGAGACTGCCAAGGACAGCACTCTGTTACCACACTTCTCATTTTCTTTAAGAAAGTAAATTTAACTAAGGAATGTTCACACTTTTTTAGTTTTTAAAATAAATGACAAATATATTCAGAATGTTTGACCAAAAGTAATTATTTTACTTGAAGCGATGGTGGCATCATACAATGTTCCTGATTTATGGTACAGGGCAGACGTTTTTCCTGTTCTACCACCCTCACTCAGGCACATTTTTGGGGCCAGGGTGCGCCTGAACACCTGTGCTGACTTCCCTGAGTGGTTGGTTCACTGCAAGTTTATTTGGTAACAGGTAGTGTGATTCCATGTTGAATATATGTGTGCGACTGTAGGGCTAGTAGAATCTTGTTTGGATCACCTTTGTTAAAGCTTGACACAAGATGGAGACTGAGAGACAGCCTCCCCGGACTGGCCAAGTGTATTGCTGGTATTTCTTAGCTCTGGGTTTAGTATCAGTGTGAGAAAGTAGCCTCTTTGTAGCATGGTTACCCCCACTTTTGGCCTGTTTGTCAGTGTGTGTCAGTGTGTTTTTACTGTGTCACTGGGATCCTACTAGCCAGGACCCCAGTGCTCATAGATAAAAAACCTATATGTCAGTGTGTTTTGCCTGTCTCACTGCGATCTTGCTAGCCAGGACCCCAGCCTAATGTGTATGCCTGTGTAGTGCCTAACTGTGTCACTGAGGCTCTGCTAATCAGAACCTCAGTGCTTATGCTCTCTCTGCTTTTAAATTTGTCACTGTAGGCCATTGCTTCATTTATCAATTTCAATTGGCACACTGGACCCCCCTTATAAGTTCCTAGTATATGGTACCTAGGTACCCAGGGCATTGGGGTTCCAGGAGATCCTTATTGTCTGAAGCATTTCTTTTGCCACCCATAGGGAGCTCAGACAAACCCTTACACAGGATTGCCATTGCAGCCTGTGTGAAATAACACACATATTATTTCACAGCCATTTTCACTGCACTTAAGTAACTTATAAGACACCTTTATGTCTAACCTTCACTTTCTGAAGGTTAGGTGCAAAGTTACTGAGTGTGAGGGCACTGTTGCACTAGCAAAGGTGCCCCCACATAATTCAGGGCCATTTTCCCAGACTTTGTGAGTGTGGGGACATCATTACGTACATGCACTACCAATAGTTCAATACCTATATGTAGCTTCACAATGGTAACTCCCAATATGGCCATGTAACATGTCTAAGGAAATGAAATAGTCCTCCCATTCCAAATCTGGTATTGGGGAGCCTTTCCATGCATCCTGGGGGCTCCACCATGGACCCCCAGTACTGCCAAACCAGCTCTCTGAATCTTGCACTGCAGCTACATTTGCTGCCACCTCACAGACAGGGTTCTGACCTCCTGGGGTCTGGGCAGCCGTGTCCCAGGAAGGCAGAACAAAGCATTTCCTCTGAGAGCAGGGTGTTACACACTCTCCCTTTGGAAATAGGTGTTACAGTCTGAGGAGGGGATAGCCTCCCCCAGCCTCTGGAAATGCTTTGAAGGGCACAGATGGTGCCCTCCTTGCATAAACCAGCCTACACCGGTTCAGGGACCCCTTCTCCCTTGCTCTGGCAGGAAACTACACAAAGGAAAGGGGAGTGACCACTCCCCTGTCCATCACCACCCTAGGGTTGGTGCCCAGAGCTCCTCCAGTGAGTCCCTGACTTCAGCCATCTTGCTTTGCAAGGTGTGGGGGCACTCTGGAGGGCTCTGAGTGGCCAGTGCCAGCAGGTGGCATCAGAGACTCCTCCTGATAGGTCCATACCTGATATAGTAGGCAATCCCCCTCTCAGGGCTATTTAGGGTCTCTCCTGGGGGTTCTCTTCAGATTCTGCTTGCACGTTTCCTTCAGGAATCATCTGCAACAACTTCAGCCTCTTCTGACCTCGGATCAACTGCAGCCTGCTCCACGAAACGCTGTAACTGCAGCAAAGTGTCTACAAGAAACACTTTTCTTCAGCAACTTCAGCTCCAAGTCAGCAACTTCAACAGTTTCCACAGTGTCCATGCTCAAGGGACTCCCTGTCTTCATCCTGCACCAGAAGGACCGAAGAAATCTCCTGTGGAGTGACGGAGTCTCTCCCCTGCTCCAAGCAGGCACCTTCCATGGCGACGACCGGTACCCTGGGACTCCTCTCACGGCAACTAGTGTGCTCCTAAGGACATAGAGGGTGGACATCATCAACATAGACTGTCCTGAGGTCCTGCTGATGCAACTTGGAGGATGTAAAACCTTGCCTTCCCCAAGAACGACGGTATCAATGTGAATAGTGTCTTCTTCACCTCCTGAGGCCTCTGTGCACTCTTTCCAAAATTCCTTCATGCACAGCCTGACCCAGGTCCCCAGCACTCCACCTTGTGATGCTCAACTCGCTGAATTGTTCTCCGGCGGAGTGGGACCTTCTTTTGTTGTGCTGCATCAACTGTATTTTGCACCTATTTTGAATCCATATCCTTTAGCTTCTGGGGGTGCTGGCTGGCATCCTGAGGGCTCTCTAAAGTGCTGAGAGCCCCCTTCCTTTTCCTCCTCACACAGAGTTGAGGCACACAAGTCCCTTCTAGGTCCATCCAGGGCCATTTTGATGAAAAATGCACTTTTGCCATAGCCAAGGCTTTTTTGGTACCTTCCAACATGAAATCTCATCTGCATCAATCTACACACCGTGGGACATATTTTGCATCATGCAAGAACCCACTGGCATCTTCCTAGGGTGCATTTCTGCAGTCTTCAACTAAATGTGGACTCTTCTTTTGCACCCTCTTCTGGGTTGGCAGGGGCTCCTGTCCTTCCTGGAACTTTTTTTGACTTCTGGACTTGGCCCCCTTCCTTTGCAGGTCTTCAGGTCCAATAATGCAGCAGTTGTTCTTTGCAGAATTGGTTGGCTGCTGCAAAATCCCCAAAACGAGGTGTAGTGTCCTAAGGAAACCTGCAGTACTGTACTCCTGCTTTTCTGGGCTCTGGGGTGGGGTAATTTGCTTACCTTTACTGTCTTCTTACTCTCCCAGCGATTCTTCACACACTATACTTGTCTAGGGGGGGAATTTGTGATTCACATTCCACTTTTTTAGAATATGGTTTGTGTTTCCCGTAGACCTATTTTCTCCCTTTGCATTCTATAGGATTTCCTTCTGTTTGCATTGTTCTATGACTATTTACTAGTCTAATTTTGGTGTCTAGTGTATATATTGTGTATAATACTTACCTCCAGAAGGAGTATTATCTCTAAGATATTTTTGGTTCTGTGTCACCCAAATAAATACCTTTATTTTTGGTAACACTGAGTATTGTCTTTACTTGTGCGTAAGTACTGTGTAAATATAAGTGGTATTGCATGAATTTTGCATCTCTCCTAGTTCAGCCTAAACTGCTCTGCTACAGCTATCTCTATCAGCCTAAGCTGTTAGAACACTACTACATTCTCTAACAAGGGATAACTGGACCTGGTGTAAGGTGTAAGTACCCAAGGTACGCACTACAAACCAGGCCAGCCTCCTACATTGGTGGTGCAGCGGTCAGATAAGTACTTTCAATTGCTTTACCACTTTGTTGCCTGTGCTTTTCACAAGAAAAGCTTGCTCCAATACTTAGAGCATATATGATATATACCTAGAAACAATTTTCTAACTTTCTTAAAAGTTCTTTAAACTTTGCAAAAGTTTTTACAAAGTTCTGAACAGTTTTCTTCTTTTCTCTAAAAAGTTAGCTCTGTTATTCTACTAACTTTTTCCTCACTTTCCTAAACTTTTTTCTTTCAATGTGTCTTCAGTAGGAGCCACCCCTGGAGCTGTCAAGACTACCTATGAGAATTTAAACCATAAATGCTTGAAGGGGCTCTGTATTGAAAGAAATTTAGCGATTGGGAAGAACCCCAGTAAGGAGTATTTCTTAAATCTCCTCCTTCAGAATGACCAGGGAATCAGCACTGAAGAAGAGGTAGAGGATAACTCCAACCAGGAAGGCTCAGAGGAGCAAGATGACAATCCTGGGTAGGGTCCTTCCACAGACCTATCTGTCATCAAGCTCCCTAGTATAACTGGTAGTGGTAAGGGTTCATACTCAAGTAGGGCTCCCTTCACCCCTTGAGGCCAGGTCATTAGAGTGGCCCCTGTTAGAGATAGGTCTGCCTCTGCACACTCTCATCTTACCTCTGTTTCAGAGGCTTCACATAATTCTAACCCTGAGGCCCAGTCTCTAGATAGGGTACTCAGAAAGCTGAGGTTAGAGGATGCAAGACTGAAGTTAATGCAGCAGCAGTTGGCCTTAGACAAGGAATCCCTGGCTGTGGATAAAGAGAGGCAGGGTTTGGTACTAGTTCCCCATGGTGGCGGCAGCAGTTTTAGAAATACAAATGTTAGGGAACCATCATTTGATCTTAGAAATCTGCACAAAGTTGTCCCTCCTAAAAAGGATGGTGATGACATCAACAAGTGGTTTGCTGCACTTGAGAGGGCCTGTAAAGTTCAGAGGGTCCCTCATGTACAATGGGCTAATATCCTTTGGTTATCCTTCTCTGGCAAGGGTAGAGACAGACTTCTTATTGTCAGAGAGGATGATACAGATAAATACCAGGTTCTTAAGAATGCTCTCTTGGGTGGTCTGGGCTTAACCACTGAACAAAATAGACTTAAGTTCAGAGAGATCAGAAAGGAGTCACCACAGGACTAGACAGACTTTGTAGACTGTTCTGTGAAGGCCCTAGAAGGTTGGTTAAATGGCAGTAAGGTGACTGATTATGAAAGCCTATATAACTTGATTTTGAAAGAGCATATCTTAAATAATTGTGTATCTGACTTGTTACATCAGTATCTTGTGGACTCAGATCTGACCTCTCTCCAAGAATTGGGAAAGAAGGTAGACAAATGGGTCCGAACAGGGGTGAGCAGAAAAGCTCATACAGAGGGTGACAAGGATGGCAAGAAGAAAGATGGTGAAAAATCTCAGGACAAGCAAGGGGAAAAAAGTAAACATAAAGATCCTTCTTCAGGTCCACAACACTCCTCTGGGGGTGCATATAAAACTTCTTCATCTTCTTCAAACTCTTCACACAATCAGAAAAAGCCTTGGTGCTATGTGTGTAGAAATAAAGGGCATCGGCCAGGGGATAAGTCCTGCACAGGTAAAGCCCCTGAGCCTACCAGCACTAAGACATTAGACTATAGTGCCCCTAGCAATAGTGGTAATAGTGGTGGGACTACTGACAATAGTCAAACTAAAGGTGTAGTTGGGTTCACATTTGGGTCCATAATAGAAACTGGGGTAGACAGTCCCAAGACAGTTTCTGTCACACCTGGTGGCATTGGCCTTGCCACCTTGGCTGCTTGTCACCTTAACATGGATAAGTACAGGCAGTCAAACTTAATAAATGGTGTTGAGGTCCAGGCCTATAGGGACACAGGTGCCAGTATCACTTTGGTGACTGGAAACCTAGTGTCACCTGCACAAAACCTCCTTGGACAGAAGTACCAAGTTACTGATGTCAATAACTCCACTCAGTCTCTCCCCTTAGCTGTAGTTCAACATAGTTGGGGTGGAGTTACTGGCCCTAAGCAGGTGGTATTATCACCCAGCTTACCTGTAGATTGTCTCTTAGGGTATGACCTAGAGGCCTCAGGTTGGGCTAAGGTAGAGGTTAGTACCATGCATCCATGATGGGCATCACTGAGGAATTGCTTCCTCCCATTTCTGGTGAAATGAAATATCAAAGACAAGAAAAAGGCCTGAAATCTCAGGATCACTCTCCACCAACAGGTAAGAAGGGTATCGAGGTATCCCTTACCCACCCTGCCACTAAGGATACCATTTCTGTGGTGGGAGACACCTCTCCTGGGGTGGAACCTGTACCAATGGAGCCATCAGCTAACACAGCTGGACTCCCAGAGGTAAAAGTACATCTCTGGGGAACTACTAAGACAGATGTGCAAAATTGCACCATCTTAGTAAATATCGAGCATCCCTCCAGCCCTCCCAGATAAACTTTAGTGCAGCAGCCCTGCACTACCTCTAAACACTTAGGACAGCACCCCTGTCCTAGTGTGGAGCTTGTAGGATGGCAGCCCTGCCCTGCTCCAACTCAAGAGAAACAGCAACCCTGTTCTCTCTTACAGCCATATGGATACCATTTTTGCCCAGCTATGGCTTTATTGAGACAGCATCCCTGTCTAGCATTTCCTGCATTTGACATAGTCCCAGTGGACCAATTCCACTGCCCAACTTTAAAACATACTCATAGGAACTCTGAGAATTTACACTCACACTGAAGTAACAAAGGGTTTAAGCAGATGGAAACAGAGATGCGTTATTCATGTAGCCATGACCTTTTAATGAAGGTTTGCTGATTAACTTTTCATGAGCATCACCATTTGGCCTGGTGGAAAGTGTGAGGAAGTGTAGACAGTAATCTCCTTTGCTGTGCAGAAGCTGCAGAACTACCTCGGTACCGGAGCTTGTCCGACCTGTAGAGGGAAGGAAGAAAAATATACTTCTGCTGTGAATGACTGCCAAGAGGGGTCCAGATGCTCAGCCTGATTAGAAGGGAAAGCCCAGAGGTACTCTCTTGTTTAGGAGTGATGCAGTATCCAACCCGAGTACTGAAACTGGTGTTCCTGCTTCCCCAATCACTATCAAATCACTGCACAAAAGAGGGAGAGGCAAGAGCACAGTGCTAGATAGAGTTTCCTTTCTTCTCAATTGATTCTTGCACTATAATTGGCACACTGCGCGAACCAAGGAGAAGGAGGGACAAGAGAGCTTGACTTCATCTGTAGCCTCCAAATGGCACACTTGAAAGGCAACGTTCTGTACTGATTCTGCAGTGAGTGGAGGGTCGCTGAGTGACCAGCCTCACAGATTGGGCTCTTCACTTGTTTTGGAGGAAGACTTTCACTTTGGACCTCTTTCACCACTGGAGCCATCAGCTGCACCTGCTGACCTGTTGTGCTCTACACTGAGCTCCTGACCAACATTGGAAGAAGATAGAGGCATCACACACAATCCAGGATGAGGACCTTGCACTGATGACCTTGCTGCCGATAAATTCAGGTACATTAGAACTCTTTTAGCTTTTGGAACAGCTACGGTGGGGGTTGCCAGGGACTAGGGCATGGAAGGACTGGCCTATGGCCCAGTGACTCAAATACCTGTAGTGAAATGCTTCAACTTGCCCCAAAGCCACCGAACAGGTTCTGAGTATGTGGTATAGTTATTTGAGTACACATGAACACTGTTTAGAGAACTTTCTTGTTTGCAAGGTGATGAAACCCAGGTTGTTTTGCAAGCTGTGGTTTCCTCTAATAAAATAACCTTTTTTGGAAACATCACTGTCTGTCTTTATGTCCACCACTCAAGTCAAAGTAAAAAATCAGGTTAAAGGATGCACATTGCATGTTCTCTGTGAATCTCCTGAGGAAACCAGGCTTTGCATCTAAACATTTTTCTTTAGTGTTTCGTACACTCCCTGCCTCTGTCATGAAACTCATTACCCTAATTTGGCTCTATGCCCCCAAAGAGACTAAGACTACATATGTTTGATAGTGTAATTTTGTCAATGTTTCCCTCACAGATGCCAAGCATTTCCTCATTGAGCTAAAATATACTTTCCCTTCTGTGTCTGGTGATTATAAACTGATTATTGTCAATACAGTATAAATGCAATGTTTCTCTTATCACCCTAATACAAGCTACTATTTCCCTATAAGCACTTTAAATGAACACTGTACTTTCTGTACTGAGCACACACACTGAAACTAAGGTCCATATTTACCAAACTGGCACACAAAGCAGTGCAGCAACCAAAGTTTCTGTGCTGCGATGTGTGACAGGGAGAGAGCAGAAAAGTGCTCTATGTACAAAGATATGCACTGTTCTGCTCTCTCCCTAGTGCTGGAACACAACCAGGCTGCTGAGCATCATAGTGCAAAGGTGTCTGTGCAAGAATAGCATGGGTTTTGTACTGAAAGTGTACCATTCCAAGACAAAGTACTATACTTAGACTAACTTTAAATCTTTTCCCACTTTGGATGCATGCTATACAGTGCAGCCCACATGCAATCTGGGAAAAGTTAGTAGAAGTAAAAGCATTTCTCTATAGTAATGCCTGCTTCAAAGTGGCATTAATTTCTGGTGCAAACCCTGTTTACTATAATAAGTAGATGGGGTTTTGACCCACAAACAATAGATGGTTGAATGGGAACGTCCATTTACCACCACGGAATGCTCCCTTGACACAGAGTAATGCAAACTAGCTCTTCACTTTTGTGATGCAAATCCAGTGCAATAAAAGTTTGTACATTTGATCCTAAACTTAACAATGGGTAAGCCAAGCAAGGCTCGAGCCTGACGAGGGTTGAATGACTTACTCTGGCTCAGCACTTGTTCCATGGGGACTGGCACACAAAAGCAGACCTAAACCAAGCATCACAGGTACTAACCTTTTCTCCACCTATGCCTGCCAAAAATACAAACACCACTAGTAACAGGGAAGCTTAGCTCATACAATTTAATACAAGGAGTGGCTTCAGCATGGTTGAGTCACAATTCCCATATGCCTAGGTGAAGACGTGCTGCAAGTTATCATCCTCTACTTTGTTAATCAGTGTAGGAGCCATTCTTTAGGTGCTCAGCTGACTGTCACACTTTTTACTGTTGAGTCGAGGAAGGCAGTGATTATACCAATAAAATGGTCTCCTACCTTTCCTTACTCTTAACTTTATTTTGTTTTCTTGAAATATATTTTGGCATTTTATGCATCTATCCTGTCAGGTGGAAATACTCAGTGGTAGTTGTGCATTTTGAACAGAGTGCACTAGTTTAGGACATAATATTATTGCATGAAAGCATTATTGTGCTGTGGTGGTAAGTGAGAGAGTGAAGGACGTATGCATCCACTGGCTGAAATGTTCTGGGTTTAAATGCCAGCCTCCTCACGTGACCTTTTTGTGTCATCTTCCACAAATCACCTTCCTTGTGGAGTAGCAACATTTTTGGTTGCACCCCTACACGTTACAGAAGTAACAAAAAATGTAATTGGCATTATATATCCTTTGTGCCTTAATCTTAACAATGTGAAGTGAAGCATCAGAATGTGTTATTGATGGTGCATTCACTGCATCCACTGGAAGTTTCATATATAGGTGTGTTTTAATGTTTAGCTTTAACATGCAACTTTGTAGTTCTCATTCATGTTTACACTTGTATTTTGCAATGCTGCATTTATTTAAAGCACATTGCACATCTATTGCATTTGTGTTTATTCTGATATTATGCTTGCAATCATAATAGAATGTCCGATAGTGCATATTAACCCTGATTTACTAAGTTAGCATGAGTAGGCCATCATTTTCATGTGTAAAATGTATTGCCTGTGCTTTGCATGTTTTTCTTTTGTAGGTGCACATTCTTGATTTCTTAGTTAGTGAAAGGAGTGTTGTGTATTAGAGATAGAAAGGCCTAGGAAAGAAGATCTTGGCACTGAATGGAAGATTTAACAAAGAAAGAAAGATACCAACTCTTTCCCTATCTGGAGAGAAGAAACACGAGGAAACCCTGGTAGTTCCATGGGATTGGGGAATCACTCCATGTTGTTAGTGCGCTCTGTTAGAAGAAGAAATAATCACAGAAATAATTGGGTTTCTGGTGACATTCAGAGATACGGATGTTCCTGGAACTTTCCACTTTAAAGGTTCACATTGTTAGTCTCATGGCAGATTCCTTTGGACTTGGAGAGGTACAGACCTTTCAGACTCCTTTGCCCTTAGAGTGCATAGTTTCATGCTAACACTAAATACTTTAATTCCTGAAGACTTTTACTGGGGTCGTTGCAATGCTGACACTTATCTTATTCAAACCCTGAACTCTTCAGACCCTATATTAGTTAGTTTAGAGTTTAAGTAGATGTCCTTAATTCTGTTTCTGCTGAAAGACAGTAATCCAAATTCCTTTCAGGAATACCAATTCTTGATTCCTAGTTTCTGTACTGCTGTGGCTGTAATTTTTACATGCCTTATGCTAAGGGGACTGAACTTATTCTGGCCTTTCAGCTTGCCGGTTTTGATTCTGTAAATTCATAATCTGATTTTGATATGCACATACATTGGAGTAATTATTAATTTGTAATAACTTTACTAAACTTCAATATTGACTTTTGGTCCTTGTTGTGTGACCAAATTGGCTTCACAAATGTAAATTGTATGTTGTTGTTAACTCCTTTGCCTCCCAGGACACTCCATGATTCATAGGATGGAGACTATCAGCCGTTTCTGTATGCGCCTATCACTAGTCATCATTTTATTTCACAGTCAGACTACCTTGAAAGAACTGACAGCAGAATGTACCCCATATAAAAACCTCCCTTGTTTATATTATACTAAAAGACAATATTATTCCACATGTAGCAGCATTATTGGCAATATATTCGGGGCATATCAATCATGGCAGTTTTGTCCAGGCATTCAAGGTGTATAAAACTGATAGTAATACTGAACACTGAGGATATGAATATCGTCATACAAAAATATTATGACCTATATATTGCAAGGCAAGTGCATATAGAGGAAGCAAAGATTCACGATTAACTCCACATCTTTGTACCTTGACAACATGTATATCGTCATGGCACATATATGTGGAGTTAGGTATAGAAAATCTATACTCATCTTTCTATATTTTGGTTTCAATATTTTGTTATCAATATACTTATACCATGATCTTACATCCTCACTATTCAGGGGTCAAAGTAATAAAAGTTAATGTCTAAAAGCTATTAACAGATTGCAGTGCAGTAAGACCTTCTAATGTACTAAAGTAAAACAAAAAGCTTTCATGAAATAGCTCATTTTTAATCTGAAATATTTTTACAGGACAATTGCTGTTTCACTTACATGTGAAACGTTTAACAGTTTGCCTCGTGCTTTGGCTCTTACTTTGAAGGAAAACAGTGCTATGATGACATAAATCATCACTCTTTACACACCACATTACACCTTAATCTATGTCCTTTAATTTTCACCTTTTCCTCAATTGCTTACCTGAAACCATTCATTAACCCCTGTGAAACCATTCATTAACCCATGTGAATCTTTTATAGATATATTTTCTACTGATAAATTCTCTAATATATACATACATATTCACTGAAAAAAACAAAGGTTACAAGGACCTTATAGATAGGTTCTGAATTTACACGCACAAAACCACAGAAATTCAGCTGTTATTGTTAGAGTTATTTCAAGTAACTATGACTTATGCCCTAAGGTAACTATAACTCACGACCCTGCCATGCGCAGTTTTTTCATCAATAATTGTATTACAAATGTTGCAGTGATAATATCAATAATGCCATAGAAGATGTCATGAATGATGTAATATGTAGGGTAATTAGCTGTGCATGGCGAGGGTGTGAGTTCAAGAGGGCAAACCCCCTGTAAGCACCCAACCTTGCACCATGCACAGCTTTCTCCCATGCTCAGTAGGGGTTGCCCGCAAGGGCTGACCTGCAGCCAATTCCTGTGGAAAACCCTTCTAGACACCCAACCCAATGCTATTCACAGCCCTTTGGCTGTGCGCTGCAGAAGTTGGCCTTGACTTCTTTAGAATAAGTGTGAGAGGGCGTATCTGGGGGTGAGGGTGGCTGACAGTGTCTGCCTGGGTGTGAGTGCGTATATCATTATTTTAGTGGGTGCGTCACTATGTGCACAGGTCTGTGAGTGGGTGCATGTGGGTGTCAGTGGGTCTGAGAGTGGGTGTGTGACAGTTTGAGTGGGAGTGTGATTGGGTGCGTAACTGACTGAGTGGGTCTGAGAGTGGGTGCGTGGTTGTCTGAATGGGTGCATGAGTGGGTAAAAGATTGAAATAGAGAGAGAGAGAGAGAGAGAGAGAAAGAGAGTGAGAGGGAGAGAGATAGTTTTTTAGACTTTGATAAATGACATACTTAGAATGAGATATTTCTGGACAGATTTAAAAAAAAATTATTCGTTATTTAAAAAGGGTAAGATTACCTTTCAGTGTCAGCCTTAAAGATTTGTAGTTTAAAAAAAAGAGGTAAATGAGTCTAGCTTGACTCAAACCCTCAATGTGAAGGTCTGAAACCTTCACACTGAACTATTGCCTTTCATTAAAAAACTATTTTTTAGCTCTTTGTGATCTATCTGGTACTGCCAGGGAACCCTCTAGGGCTCCCCCACAGTCCCTATTTATTTATGTATTTTTTATTTTACACAAAATGCCCTTACGGTCTATGTGGTACTGCGGGGGAAGCCTTAAGACTTTCCTCACAGTGCCATTCATTCAGCAAGCAGGGAGCTGCTTTACCAGCAGCTCCCTGCTTGCTGAAGCATTTCATCTCAGGTCCCTGCACGCTTGCAGGGGAAAGAGATGAAACCTCCTCTATTTGACAGCGGGACCTGCTTAACAGGTCCTGCTGTTAAATAGCAGAGTGTTTGCTGTGGCTTGGCTGTAGCTGCAGAGCTGCAGCCAAGCCACATCAAACAGCTATGCCCCAGGGTGGGCACCCCAGGACATACCAGGAGCCATCCCTGGAAAGTGCCATCAGTGGCTCCACGAGGGGGGCCAGGACATAGCCCCAGGGATGTGGTGGCCTCTGGGGCTGGTGGAGGTCTGAAACTGACCCACTATACTATTTTTACGCTTTTCCCTGGGGGTGGTGGTCCCGGGGGTGTGATTTAATTCAAAGTCCCAGGTAGATGGTGGTCCCCAGGGCGTGGGTGGCCACGGGTGCCCCTGCATATTAGATTGAAAGCCTGGGGGAAGTGGTGGCCCAAATTAGCAATGCCCCTTGGACCTGGCCCACCCAGGGGGCCTATCCAAAAAAAAAATGTGTTTTTGCTCTGGGGTGTCCCCAGTCAGGGTGTCTCTACCCTGGCCCCTTTTATTTTAATTATACTTTTTTACTTGGACTCAGCTGGAGCTGTGTCCCATGATGGCTGCCAACACTTCCTGGTTTGAAGTGTTGGCAGCCAATCAGAGGTGTGCATTTCCCTGCACTAGCTTGTCATTGTTCGCAAATACTTTGCGGCCATAGATATACAAATTTTAATTTCCCCAAATTTCTGAAAAAGTACTGAATAGATTTACACCAAATTAGCGAAAACATAATCTGCGTACCGAAAGCTAGCCGTCTGCCAAATTTGGTGTAATTCCTTCTAGTGGTTCGGGCTGTAAACGTGTCTAAATGTCCCATGTAAATGAACATTTTTGACATCCCATTGTCTCGGCCTCCACTTGACGGATCATGCAGGGAACTATCTGTGTGAAGCAAGAATTATTGCAACACTTTTTTGGGAAAATTTCGTGAAGATTCGTCAAATGGTGCCAAAGATATAGATATATATATAACTACTTATACATACATATATATATATATATATATGTATATATATATATATATATATATATATATATGCCAACTTCCTACATCTGGCCCTAGGTCCTAACTCTAACTACCTATATATATATATATATATATATATATATATATATATATATACATGTATATACATATGTATATATATATATATATATACATACATATATATATATATACATATATATATATATATATATATATATATATATATATATATATATATATATATATATATATATATATATATATAGGTAGTTAGAGTTAGGACCTAGGGCCAGATGTAGGAAGTTGGCAAATTGCGACTTGGTCGCTATGGGGTCGCAAAGACCCACCTCATTAATATTAATGAGGTGGGTCGCAAATTGCGTCCCCATAGCGACTATGGGCACTCACGGGTATGGAGGCCTGCTGTAGTCAGCAGACCTCCATGGCCGTGACTGCTTTTAAATAAAGCAGTTTTTTTTTTCAAAGGAAAACGAGCTGCACTTAGAAAAAAAAAACGAAACCTTTTGTTTCGGATTTTTTCAGGCAGGTAGTGGTCCCTTGGACCACTACCTGCTCTGAAAAAATAATTTGGGGTCCAGTCACAAAGGGGAAGGGGTCCCATGGGGACCCCTTCCCGTTTGCGAGTGGGTTACCATCCACTTCAAGTGGATGGTAACTGCGACTCCATTTGCGACTGCGTACGCGGTCGCAAATGGAGTTGCATACCACTGCGACTCGCAAATAGGAAGGGAACACCCCTTCCTATTGCCGACTCTGAAATGCATATTGCGAGTCGGTTCCGACTCGCAAAATGCATTTCTGCATAGCAAACACACGTTTGCGACTCGCAAACGGCGATTTTCGCCTTTTGCGACTCACAAACTGTTTGCTACATCTGGCCCCTAGTTTCTATAGATAAAAACATTTTTGACTTGCCTATATTCTTGGTTGACGAATCTTCACAAAATGTTCCAAAAAATGTTTACGCTTCGTTCAGCTGCTGTCTTGAAAGTATGGGGGTGATCCGTCAAGTGGAGACCGAGAAAAAGGGGGTCCCAATACACATTTTCACCCTTAATTTTTCCATAGGGATTTTTAACACTGATAGCCCAAAACCACTGAAAGGAATTACACGACATTTAGCAGAAAGGTAGCTCTTGGTCCAAAAAAGAGGCCTTTATTTTATTTGGTGTAAATCCGTTCAGTAGTTTCAGAGAAATTACTGAAAATCCACTTTGTAAACCTCTGCGCTACACTATGCCTGAGCAAGGCATAATGTATGAGAAGGGAGCACTCCCCCATTAGAGGGGCTGTAAACATGGTGCAAAGAAATGTAACAGATTTCTTTGTGCCATTTTTTTCTGGGATTTTTAATGCTGGATGCTTTACAGGATTAGCGTAAAAAAAAAATTTAAGCTAATCTTGCAAAGCTCTGAACTAGCATCAAAAATTATGACGCTAGGTCCCTAACTACCGCCATTATGCACTATGTTTTAAATACGGCGCATACATTGCAGCGTGGGGGGGGCACTATAGGTGCAAGAAAAGTGGCACTGCACCAAGTGCAGCGGCACTTTTCATAAATGTGCCCCGTAGTTCCCTGTCCTGAAGTTGTAAAAAAAAATATATATATATATATATGGACATGGTAGGGATACCCTGACCCCCTAGGTCCCGCAGGCAGAGATCCAGAGGGATCCCACCAGGGTAAAAAAATATTGTGGCATGGCCGCATTTAAATGTATAATGTCCTGGCAGCCCACCCTCTGTGACATGTTTATAAAAGGGAGGGGGCTGTGGGCCCTCCTCTCTGAGCCGTCAGGGGAGCCCACCTTTGGGCCACAAGCAATTTTTATGGAGAGATGTGCGGCCCCTCCCAAGCCATTAGAGGTATCGGGGATCCCAACCCTGGGGCTGATCTTATCTCACTCCCGAGCCTCTAAAGGCCACAGGGAGCCCACTGCCTGGCAAAAAATTAAGAAAATAGGGGGGCACTCCTCCCTGAACCAATAATGGCCATGGGGAGCCCACCCCAGGGCTGGCTCAGCAGCTATATCCTGAGGTGTCGACCCCTGGTCCAATGTCCTGCTGGCAGCAATGTGGCAGGGAAAACAGTGTTTGCTCTCAATTTGAGGAGCATTTTTAAATCTCTTGCTAAGCGGGAGCAAACACCAAGTCAGCTCTCAATTGGCTGGAGCTTCAAAAGGGCTACAATATGTTTCACATATCTCTTTGAATTTCATGCAGTCATGTTCTAATGATAAACCTCCACGTGTTGCATTTTAAAGAGCTAAAGCTTAATTTATGTTTCAGTTATGCCCACTTGGAACCGGGTTGCCTTTTTATCTATGCTCAGTGATCACTTCATTGACTTTTTCCATTATGATTTAAACGTAAGCGCCATTTTGAATCAGACAAAGCTACTACCTCAGGGTTAGATTTGTGTACACTCATTTAGTATAGGGATGCCTGTTTAAATTGTGCCCAGTTAACACATCATTTCCAGATTCCATCATTACCAGTTGGCACATCATGGCCAGTTTCCATTAGGCTCAGTTCGAATGAAATTGCCACTCTCCATTACGACCAGTGAGAACATTCCAGACTAGAATAATTATGGGAAAATTATAGTAGAATTCCTTTACGCCAAGATAGCAAATTGTCAGCAGTTTCCAGTATGCCCCTTGTCACAATCTAAAATATTTTTGAATACTCTGTTTTTATACCATGGGAAGATTGCATTGTGTCCACTATTCATATCCTGCCCAGTTTCCATTATGTCCACTCAGTCATGATAGGCTTTTTTAATTCTTCATAGCTTCCAAATATCCGCCATTTTGTATCATGGTCACTTAGTATACTATGGTTAGTTTTAATAGTTCTCCAAAGGCAGGTGGGTAGATGCTATAGTTTTAAGGTTTTAATGTAGACACCGTGCTTTAAAGGACTCTACACATGCTTCTTCAGTGGATGCATATACAAAACGGAGTGTCAGCACTCATAAACCATCGGTTTGAACACACACCAAGAGTGAGCCCACTCACATTTCGACCTAAAAAAAGAAAAAATTACCAAATACATTACACAAGTATTACAATTAATAGTTTTCAACTCCACCCTTGTCTGCTAATACCTTCTGAAGTTAATTTGTATCATATCTTCTCAAAAAAAGGGAGGCCCGTGGTACCGCATGTAAATAATCAACATGAAAATAATCCTCCCTACTTCCAATCAAAGGACGTACGTAAAAGTCATTCAATATTGAAGAAAATATAACTACATACTTTTTAGAGCATCTCCCAATAGCTGCAGCTCAGGCGTCATGAGATCAAAGGAACTGGAAAGGCAAAACAAGCATTGGCAATGCTAATATGTCTGGCTTTAAAGAAAAGCTGTGTGGCAATGTTTAGTGTTACAAGTAAACAGCATGGGAATGGATATTTATTTGTGCAGAAGAAAAAGAACTTTAGAAAAATATTGCTGTACGTTAAAAGGCCAGACAACCATTGCACTGCCAAGCCAGACATACATATCCATATAGGTTAATGATTGCTGTCCTACCATCTTTGCTGCTACCAGAGATAAACACCATAAATCACCCAGTTTTCTACGTCCCATCAATAGCATTACAATGCCATATGTATGCCCCTGAACATTCAACCTTTGCCATCTGGACAAATAAAGAAAATGATCACAGCTGTGTGGACAACAAATACTTTTTTTGTGGAAGTACAACATTTATTGCCAATCAAAACATATTCTTAGATCCCAACATGTCTGCAGAGCTAAGGGCCAGATGTAGGAACCGTTTTGCTTGTCGCAAACTGCGAAAAACGCAGTTTGCGACATGCAAAACGGCCATCGCGATGCTGATTCACATTTTGCGAGTCGGTACCGACTCGCAAAATGTGAATCCGACTCGCAAATAGGAAGGGGTGTTCCCTTCCTATTTGCGACTCGCACCGTGATACAAAATTGCTTTGTGACGGCGAAAGCGGTCGCAAAGTAATTCGCAGTTAACACCCACTTGAAGTGGGTGGTAACTCATTCGCAAACGGGAAGGGGTCCCCATGGGACCCCTTCCCCTTTGTGAATGTCGCTAAAAATAATTTTTCAGAGCAGGCAGTGGTCCAATGGACCACTGCCTACTCTGAAAAAATGAAACCAAATGGTTTCATTATTTTTTTGTACTGCAACTCGTTTTCCTTTAAGGAAAACGGGCTGCAATTCAAAAAAAAAAAAAACAGCTTTATTACAAAAGCAGTTACAGACATGGAGGTCTGCTGTCTCCAGCAGGCCACCCTCCCTGTGAGTGCAGGGACTCGCTATGGGGTCGCAAAATGCGACCCACCTCATTAATATTCATGAGGTGGGTCTTTGCGACCCCATAGCGAGTCGCAGAAGGTGTCCGAGACACTTTTCTACATACAATTTTGCGAGTTGCAAATTGCGAGTCAGTCAGACTCTCAATTTGCAAGTCGCAAAATTTTCTTTTGCTACATCCGGCCCTAAGTACCTTCTCTATTGATGCTCACATAATGTTCTGGCGACAGCTGTGCTGTCAAGTCAGGCCATAATGAGGCAACACAGTGCCTCAGAGAACGGCATGTGTCACATCATGATGGCACCAGCAGAACATGCGTTCCAAGTGCCCTATAGCAAGCAAGGAAAATTGGTCCCTCTGCCATCATTTGAGCAGTAGAATGTAACCAAAATTTGCGTGCGGAGGGCCTTGCACCACTGGGCAACTGCCACTGCACCTGCTACACTATTGATAGGTACGTCCCTGAGTGATGGGCATTTGGTTGCATCACACTCATTTATTTTTAAAATTCCAGCTGTACATGACAAAATGCGTCGGTGCTTTAAAGTAGTAGCAAAAGCAACATAGATGCTGCTATGACCATTAGGTAAAGGCATGGGCAAATTCTAAATTAAACCTGCTCATTATGTAATTTGACTTGTTAATTCCCAGATATTTTCAGATTCACCTAAACTAAGCACATGTTACTTATTTAGTGATTGCATAAATACCTATATAAGCCTGGGAGCATTTTTTGAAAAACTCTTTCTTGATTTTTGCATAACAATCCTGAGCCCGTATTATGCCTCCGGTTCACTGTTCATACATGCGCCATGGTGCATGTTTAAACAGGTTCGCTGGGGCCAAACATGAACAGCACACCGGATTACAACGAATGCGCTGCCCTCAGTGTAGCTGCAAACTCGAGGCTGCAGGCAGCACATTCAGTGAAATACCAAGTGGCTGCTTTAATCTGCTGCACTGTGTTTCACTGGGCAGGTGACATCGCGGGGGAAAGATGTAATCTTTTATTTCACGAGGATCTTTTTGGTTCATTAACACATACAAAGCAAATTCAAATAAGTGAGTTCAGAATGTGGCATAACAAAAACCTCTTTTGTGTTTGATTTAAGGGATCATAAAGTGGCTTCTAACATTAATTTGCTAATTGCCCTTAGAGGATGGAGAATGAATGTTTCTAAATTCATGTTTGAAATCTATTACTTTTATAAATGTCCCTCTATGCAGTGATATAATCAGAAGTACTAAGTTCAAATGCTCTACTTATTAAAGAAATACATTTTTTGGGGCTTTGGGTTTTACATGAGGTTTGATGCATAATTTACATCACAAACATTTTCAGAGTGGAGCCAAACCCTTGGTTATCCGTTTTTGTTTGCTGCCGCATCCCCTGCTATCTGAACCTCACCTTTTTATAATGGTGACACCCTCACTTGAAAATGTCGTACGTTTGTGCCTAATTCCTTTTCATAACTTGGGAAATTCTGGCATGACTAAATTTGACATCTTGACTTAACAGATCCATTTGGATGCGTCTGGCTTCCTTAATCAAATGTAAGCTATGCACGGCCTATTTACTGCTTTTTCCAGCAGTATGTAATGAGTGCTACCGGTAAGGGCTTTGTGGGTCAGGCCTGTAGTCTACTTTCCCAATATCTCCAGACACAAGTTTTGTCAGAGACTCTTATGCCTAAGGGCAAGGACTCACTTATTGCTGAGTTTGTAAAAAAAGGTACAGGTGTGGCCTGCTGGTGGTGAGGCCATCTATCCCTTGGGCCTGTCGGGATTAGTGCATCTTATTTTTCGAATATATTAGATAGCAAACAGCGAGTAGGGTGGGCAGAAACACTGCCTGTTTAAAGGGGTGACCACAGATTAGGAGTGTCACTGCCATTCCAACTTTCGGATTTCATAGCATCCTAACAGCTAATGAGCGGAAACAGCAGAAAGAAAACCAAGCTGTACTCTCGAAGATATTTTCCACCTGGTCGTAGATAGCTTGCCTTCATCCTTGTAATGATAAAAGTATCCAACCTCAGGTGCAGCTGTACCATCCCTTCTATTTTTCTTGGTTTTGAATACACACATTTTGTCAATCACAAGTTTCCCCTCAAATTGTTGATCTGTTTCTCTGTAGCTGATTTGCCTGTGTATAAGCTGCCAGCCAACCATAGAAGTCTATAGACACATTCACAGTGGGTAAAGCCCGCTCCTGCCTCAACAGAGACTAGCGGAGTCATGCTTCAACAAAGCAACATCTTCAGTCAAACACGCTGCCATGCATTACACTTGACCCCTTACCCTTTCGTTTCGTCTGCAGAGATCCTAGGGGCCCAATAGCAGGTGCCTAGCTGTCAGTGGTGCAGTCAGCGCAATGGCACTGGGCCGGGGGTTTATTTTCCAAGCCTGCACAGTATTATTCTGGTCTGTGGAATGCAGTGTGCTCTCTGGAAATCAAGATGGTTGTAGGTTGTTTCCAACATAGTGTTTCCAACCGTGAATTTGTTAAAACAAGGCACCAAAGGAGGCAATGAATCCGAAATCGAAGTGGCTGGATTGGTGGTAGGTACAGAGCTTTGCATTGTCAGGATTCAGGAATGAGAGCTGAAGGGTTGGAAAAAACATAATACTAAGATAAGGGTCACTCAGAAACAACAGAGTAGGTGGAGATCTGGAAAACATGGAATGTTGCTAAAAGGAGCCTTTTATCATTGAATAAAACGCCAAGGTTTTTACCGATTTCAACTCGTGTCCTTGTAGGTACCATAGATGCATTTTCCTTATAATATTACTTACAAACGTGACTTTGGTTTTCTTTTGGTTTATTGTCCAGCCGTGACTGGGTGAGTAGCTAGATAATTTATTGATGTGACATTGTAAGCAGTCTCTTGCTTGACTTAGCAGAATCACATTGTTTGCGTACAAAAGATTAGAGAAGTGAAGGCCTCCTACTTTGGGGCATGGGCATTTACCTCACCCTGGGCTGGAGTCCACTCTGTCAGAAATAGATTAAATAAATATGGCGCCAATGCACATCGTTCTTTTAGACCCTGAGAGGTGTCTATTTTCATGGACAAGAGGGAGTGTTGCCGCGCAGATCCTTGTCTCATCTTATTATTTAATAATAGTGAGTGATTGGACACCGCCGTGAGGTCAATGAACCTTTGAATTGTATGGACTATATTAATTATCACGTTGATTGACACATTGATTATTGACATAAAACAACAACATTAAACAATAATAATATTCACCAAAGAATAAATATATGGTGCACCATGACCCATTTGGCCATGAATAACCACACTTTTTAATCTCAATGAAAATATTTGTATGCCTATATTAACAATGCTAAAGTCACAAAAATTATTCTCAACACCAAATGATACAAATAAACTTAGTTTAAACAGAGAAAATAAAATAATACACACAATAGTTAGAACAATAATCAATAAAATGAGTATCTGTGTAAGAGAGATAGAATACATTTGATTCAGTAAATAAACAATGTCAAATCATATGCATAGAGAAAACACCTCACTAACCCCAAATTTGCATTAGCATGTTGGGCATCATGCAAAAGTTTTAGTAACATAAATTTTAAAAACATCTAGCTATGGCAATATAAAAAATAGCAGCAGAATTTTTAAACAGTAGCAGCTGGTATCCTGCAAAACAAAAAGACAAATACAAATACACAGAATTCATTCATTTACCTCTCCTTAAGGTAAACAGCAATCAGGTTACAGCTTCATCAGGGGGATCTCAGCATCAGGACAAAGGCAGTGGAGAGGGGTGACAATTCAGAAATTTGGACTCTAAATTTCTGAACCATCAAACTAATTATTTAAGGCAGGCAGCATAGCACTATAGGCACTAAATACTAAGGGGCATATTTATAGGCCCCTAGCTCTACCTTGCACCACATTAACGTCATTTATTTTGACGTTAATGTGGCTCAACGAGGCCAAAATCCTTGCGCCGTATTTACAGTGTGGTACATTGCATGCATTGCATCACTCTGTAACCCTTTGCGCTACATTATGCCTGCAACAGGCATAATGTATGCAAAGGGCGCATTTCCCCGCTAGGGAAGCCAGAAAAATGTCATAAGGAAATCTATGAGATTTCATTGTGCCATTTTTTATGTCACTTTTAACGCCTACTCAAGAGCAGGCGTTAAAAGGGGTCTTCCATTCTTCATAATGGGGCCCTATGTACTCTGCAGGAGTAGAGCCAATATTTTGGTGCTACTCCTGCAGAGTACATCCGAGGTCATGAAAGATGACGCTATTGCCCCCTACCCTGTGCTATGGTGTGACTTATTATTTTAATACGGCGCATACATGGTGGCTGTAGGGGGGTGCTAAGGGGCGCTGGGAAAGTGGCGCTGCACTCAGTGCAGTGCTACTTTCCATAAATCTGCCCCTAAGTGCTAAAATAAGCACCAGCATTTTTGCAAGGAGCCTAGAAAATAATTAAAAATGATAAAGTACCAGAATGACAGTGGACTGACTGGCAAAACATGAAATTTCAAAGTGACAGATCATAAGAATGAGAAGTGAAGCCTCTGGAAATCAGGGAAAATAATGCACACCGATGTCTGATTCACAAACATTAAATTAAACTTGCTAAACATCTGTGATTGGCTAAAAACAGCATATGCACACTAATCATCCCATCACAAAACATCAGCACATCAGAAAATATTCCACTATTAACTTAAATATTCTGTGTTCCTCTGCCTCTTCCTTTTTGCATAAGCACAAAAGATATTAATTATTATTTCCTGCAGTCTTCTCTGCACGGTTTTTGTGAAGGTCTTTTGTTCAGCACATTCCAGAATGCACGCCTGACGGATGATAGTCAGGAAGAAATGTTATAACTTTAAATCAGCTCTCTCTCCCCTCGAAAGAAATACATTTGATTAGTACAAAACACAGATTAAACTCATAATTCAAACAGCAAAGCTTGTAATTCCATGGAAACGTTTGACACTTTTAGCTCGGCCTGGCAAACAGATAACTACACATGATGACTTTGCTTACTTGAGACACAGTAGAGAACAAGTGTTGAAAGAAATACATTTCATTAATAAAAGTTTTACACACGTTTGAGATTCAAACAAAGAGTGTTTTCTACACTGGGCATGAAATCATTCTACTAACATAACATTTTAGGAACATAAGCAGACATTCAACATCAGCTCTGCCCTTGTTCTGCCGAAAGGCACTGCAGAAAACTCAAGAATTACTAGCATTTATTCTAACATTATTTTCCAAAGCACGTGTTCTTAAAGAGACAGAATATATTTTATTTTTCATTACTAAGCTAACACATTTAAAAAAAATATGTGCAGGCCTGTTACTCTGATGGTGGCCACTTAAAAACCACACTTTCTATGCCCACATTTATTTTTTTAATTTGAAGCATTTCTCATGTTAGTGTATCAGTGTAATGACATAAAATAATTATTTCAGGTCAAGTCTGCGCTCACAATCCCTCCTCTGATGACTATATATGTCATCACACTTACATTCCAAATACATTTTATTTATTTCATTGTACTGTTTTTCTAAAATTTTGTTTCTCTCACATTTTTCTTCTTTGAGTTTTTCCATATAATCTTTCCAATTGAAATTCTACCCTCCTCTGATTCTTTTCAAATCTCCTTTTAATCACTTTGTACAATTTGCATATTCCCTATATACCAATTAGACAAATTACAATAATTAAAACTCCTTTTATTATTTTCATTACCAATCCTTTTCCCAGGTTGCCAATCCAGTTTCCCACAGCAGTCATCCCTTTGCCAGCTTTTTCCCAAACAGCGAGCTCTGTTTGTTCTTTCAATTTAGTTTAATCTTTTGTTAAATTATTAATCAAACCTCTAATGTCTTCACTGTTGTCGGGTATGGAGGTACAACAACGACGCAGACCTAGCAATTTACAAATTCCACCCTCCTTTGCTAAAAGAATGTCTAACGCAAGGCAGTTCTGAAGAGACATAGCTCTTACCGCAGCCATTTCTGTATCCAAAAGGATTATAGCTCCTGAATATCTTTTCAGCATGTCATCCACAACAGTAGACAACTGTCAAATTTTAATAGAATTCAGAACAACTCCCACTGAAGGAATTATTGCTCCAAATATGTCTCCAACAATGCTAGAAACTGGTTCCCGCTTTTGTCTTTTTTGTTGTAATTCAGTACTTTTAGGAAATGTACTTAAATTATTACGTTGATACATTTTCGAAGTCTTCATTCTTCAGTCTTCAATTTCAATCCACCCTTGTTTTTTTTTCAATAATTTTCACAGCTTCATTCACACAGGACCCTTTTGTCAAAAATCGTTAAAGTTGTAAAAATCAGTTTAGCAGCTTTGTCAAAATCAGGTAATTAAAGTCTCTCAAGAATATTTCTTCTCAACAAAGTCTCTTTCATTTAGTTTTCAAATGTTGTTTTTTTCCTAAACAAATCTCCATCAGTTTTCTTCATGTGCCAAAATATAGACCTGGAATGTCTCTGTCATTTTTTTTGTTTTTAATTCTTCTTGCCATTCATTAGTAGATGCATATGCCCATTCAGGACCAGAGCTTCTTCGATTGGCAACTCTCTTTCTTTTTGATTTTCAACCATCACTTGATGCACCATCACTCAGATCTTCGCTTCTGCTGTTATCAACTTCTTCCTGTATTGGTTGCATCAAATTTGTCTTCTTTGACTTTGAACTTGTTTCTGGCCAGTTGTCCCCTTTCAGTAATTTTCTTGTTGATGCTCTTTTCAGTATTAGATTCAAATTCTTATCCTTTGACGTTCCCCCAACCGGTCCAGGAGGACTCAAATCTGTTTGGCTTAAATCTTCCTCAACTCCGTTCCCGCTGGGGTCAGTCACTTGTTCAGTCTGGTTTGTCAGACCTTCTGCTTCTGAGGACACTCTCCTCTGAGCAGGTCTTCTCTGGACCGGTTCCCTTTCTCGCTCTCTCTCTGGACCTGTTATTTTACTGTTTCATTTGAGGACATTGATGACCTTTCATCCTCATCTTCCAGGATTCATTCCACTGACACAGGAGTGGGCAAGTCAACTTGAGCCTGTTTAGGCACTGTCTCCAGATCGTTTGTTCTCCTGTCTTGTCCTGGAATACGCTTAGGTGGTGGTAATCTCAACAGTACTTCTTCTTCTGTTGGACTTTCACCTTCCTAGAGTGGCTTGCATGAATCCAGTTCAGAATTCCTGCACACTTCACAGCTGTAGTCGTAATTAATATCACCTGGTAGGGACCCTTCCACAGAGGCTCCAAACACAATTTCCTCACATGCTTCCGGATCACAACCCAGTCACCTGCCTTCAGGTTGTGTCCTTGCTCTTGTGACTGTTGCAGTGTGGTAGCTTTCACCTGATGAGAGAAAGAGCAAACCACATCAGCTAGGCCTTTGCAGTAGTCCAATACCATATCATTTGTAATATTTACAAGAGCACATGCAGGTACAGCTGGCAATCTCATGGCCCTTCCCATGAGGATTTCATGGGGTGACAGTCCTGTTTTCTTGTCAGGAGTACTTCTCATTTAAATTAGAAACAACAGCAAAGCATCTGGCCATTTTAGATCTGTGGATGCACACAATTTTGCCAATCTTGATTTTAAAGTACCATTCATTTGTTCTACAAGTCCTGAGACTTCTGAGCGGTAACTACAATGAAGCTTCTGCTCAATGTTTAAAGCTGAACATAGCAACTTAATCACCTCATTGTTGATTTGACTTCTTCTATCTGATTCTAAAGAGAGCAGAAAACCAAAACATGGAATTAACTCCCTAAACAGTAACTTTGCTACTGTGAGTCTGTCATTTCTTCTCGTAGGATAAGCTTCAATCCAATGACTGAAAATGCACACAATCACCAACACATATTTCAAACCAGCACATGCAGGCATCTCAATGAAATCCATCTGCATTCTGCTAAATGGTCCTCCAACCATGCCTATATGTCCCATGTTGACAACTCTTCCTTTACCCACATTCATCTGCTGGCAGATAACACATCTGTGGCAAACTACTTCGGCAACCTGTCTAAATTTTGGATTGAACCAAAATTGTTTAAACAGCCTAACCATGGCATCTCTCCCCACATGAGCTTGTCCATGATAGTGTCTGGCCATCTGAGTCAGTAAGCTGTTAGACAGTACTACCTTCCCTTCTCCTGATATCCAGATGTCATCATTTCATCCTAACCCAATCTCTACGCTCATCTTTCCCAACATTGTCTTGGAGAGTTTTTAATTCTTCCAAATTATCAAAGACATGCATCACATAATTTGCATAGATTTCATCATCTTCAGGTAACAATTCCCATTTTCCTTTGAAGGATATGCAGTTCAATGCGCAGAACTTTGCGACTTGATCTGAATATGCATTTCCCAATGAGACGTAATCTTGTGATCTCTGATGTGCACTGCATTTCACCACAGCAATATTTTCAGGCATTTGAATTGCTTTTGACAAATCATTAATTCTTTCAGCATTCCTTACTTGTGAACCAGAAGAAGTTAAGAAACCTCTCTGTGACCACAAATGGCCAAAGTCATGCACAATGCCGAATCCTTATTGACTATCTGTGTATATAGTCACTTTCAATTGAGTTGAAATGTGGCATGCTCTAGTAAGAGCCACTAGTTCTGCCACTTGTGAAGAAAACACTCCTCGAAGCCATGAAGCTTCCAGTATGCCAGTGATAGTACTTACTGCATATCCTGCTCTTAATGTGCCCACATTATCTCTCAGGCAGGAACCATCAACAAAGATAATTTGGTTATTTTCTTCCAGAGAAGTATCTCTAATATCTGATCTGAGTTGTGTGCATAACTCTGTAATTTCCAGACAATCATGTTCAGTATCATCCAATTTATCAATGTTTGCTTCCTCATTTGGAAGTAAAGTTGCTGAGTTAAACACTGTACATCTTTTAATGTTTACATTTGAATATCCCAAGATTGTTGTCTCATATCTGGTCAGCCTTGAGCTGGTCAGACACTGGGTCTTAGGCATGGTAAGCAAAATTTCAATGGAATGTGGAACCATTATAGTAAGGGGATGACCCATTACTTTACTCTTGCTCTGAGCAAGGCTCTGCTCAACTGCTGCAACGGACTGCAAACAAACTGGTAAAGCTGCTGCGACCGGTTCCAAAGTAGCTGAAAAATAAGCCACTGGGTGGTCCATACCACCATGAGTCTGAGTTAAAACAGACAAAGAACATGTGTCACCATTATGACAAAAAAACAGAAAATGTTTGGTGTAGTCAGGCAAGCTGGAGCTTGACACAAACTCTCCTTCAAATCAGTAAATGCTTTCATACAATCCTAATCCAGCACTATAAGATCTGAAACATCATTATGAGTCAGCTTCTGTAAGGGCTTTGAAAGAACTGAAACATTTGGGATCCAGTGGCAGCAGTAACCAACCATTCCCAAGAACATCCTCACCCCTTTCTGGGTAGTTGGTGCTGGCATTTGCAAAATAGTTGCAACTCTCTCTTTAGAAATCTTTCTACTTCCTTTCTCAATCAAATGACCCAAGTATTTCACCTCTTTCTGACAGTACCTCAATTTAGCAGGGGACACTTTCGCCCTCGTTACGATCCTGGCGGTCGGTGATAAAGTGGTGGTAGTACCATGAACAGGCTGGTAGTAAGTATCGCCAAATTATGACCATGGAGGTGATATATCCGAAAGACAGCCCAATGTACCACAACGACCGCCAGGGCGGAAACAACAGCCACCACGGCGGTAGCCACCTATAGCCAGACAGAAGACAAATTTCCGCCCACCATATTATGACATGCCAAACCGCCACCTTTTCTGGGGTGGTACCAACGCCATCAAAAGCCTGGCGGAAACAGAGCTTAGAAGTCAAAGGACTCACCATTGGAGACACACAGAAGAACCACTCTGCCTTGGAACCAGAACTGCAAGTCTTCCAGATGTTCTTTTACATTATGCTCACCCACGAACGCCAGTGCCGATGAAGACAACAACGGTGAGTACAGCCGCCTAGCACACAAGGGAGGGAGGAGGAAAAAGAGAGTGACACACACATGCACCACACACACCCCATACACACACCATACACACAACCAGCTGCACAAGAAAAACAATTTATCCCCGTAAATCGTCTGAATAATGCAAGGACAACAGGAATTGACTAAAGTGTGATTGTAATAAGATCAATATCAAAAGTAATAATTTGATTATGCAATACAACAGATATGTGTGCAAATGTACAAAAAAGGGACATTGCCCAGTCCTCAGTTCACAGGGGCCACATGGCCACAGGGCAAAGTCCAATGCCCCACTCGTTCCCTGCACCAATACGGAGAGAACACTGCAGGGGCATCAGATGGAAAATAGGCAAGAACCTCAGTGAGAGGGGGCACCTCAGCCTGATGTGAAAACAAGACCACTGGCTCTAGAGGGGGCAACATTCCCTGTGCTTGGTCCTGGGGGGTACTAGGCCACAGTCTCTCAGGTGGGTGACTTTCCCACTGGTTCTGGAGGGGGCAATATGCCCAGTGCTTGGTCCTGGGGAGTGATGGGCCACAGTTTCTGGAGTGGGTGACTTGCCCACTGGTTCTGGAGGGGGCAACATGTCCATTACTCATTGTCCTGTGGAGTGCCATGCCACAGTCTCTCAGGTGGGTGACTTGCCCACTGGTTCTAGAGGGGAAAACATGCCCTGTGCTTGGTCCTGGGGAGTGATGGGCCATAGTTTCTTGAGTGGGTGACTTGCCCACTGGTTCTGGAGGGGTCAACATGCCAATTACTCATTATCTTGAGGAGTGCAAGGCCACAGTCTCTCAGGTGGGTGATTTGCCCACTGGTTCTGGAGGGGTCAACATGCCCATTACTCTGTATCTTGAGGAGTGCAAGGCCACAGTCTCTCAGGTGGGTGACTTGCCCACTGGTTCTGGAGGGGGCAACATGCCCATTGCTCTTTGTCCTGGGGAGTGCAGGGCCACAGTCTCTCAGGTGGGTGACTGGCCTGAGGTGCCTGGGGAGAAGGAGGTGCCCACCCTTCTGGGTGAGCGATCACGGGTAACTCGCTGAGGGGGTGCTGGGAGGGCAGTGCTGGTAAGGGGCTGGCGGCTGTAGCTGGGGTGGTCACAGAGGTATCCGCCACCACCAGGGAGCGCCCATCGGAGGAGGTATCAGAGTCTGTATTGTCACCTCCAGTTTAAGCCGTGGTGCTCCCCTCGCCCTCTGTCCCACTGGTGCCTCAGCGTCTGTGGACTCTGCTCTTGGCTCCTGTGGGATGCAGCTCCCTCCGTCACCAGTGCCTCTGCTCCTCCCCCAGATGATGCTAATGCAGATAAGGACAGGATGACAAAACAAGAAAAGGTGGGGGAGAGATACAAAGGATACACTGGGTCAATGACTGCAACAATACCACCGTGGACATACACAGCACCGGCACACACAAGGTACAGACCTACGCACTATGCATTGCACTACCAGTGATATTGCTAGCCACCAAGGCATGAGGAGGAGCACACACTGCCAACTGCAGCACGCCTGGGACCCACGCAGCCCTGATCAGTAGAGGATGCTTACAAGCTAGGTAGGCAGTATTTCCCCTTCAGACCCGTAGCCATCAGAGGACCTACGCTGCTATGTCTGGCCTAGCCTAGGACACCCACTGACACACAGCCACCACCCGGATACCACCCCTCCTGCCGTTTCGTTCAATGATGGCCACTGTACTCACCCCCTTGTGGCTGCTGTGATGCCCTCAAGCGCCCATCCAGCTCTGGTTAGGCCACTGCCAGTATGCGGGCCTTCAGGGGGATCAGGGTCCGACAGGCACTCCTTCTTCGTTGGGAGGCCATCCCTAGCTGGGCCTCCACAGTCTTCCGTGCCCAGCGTCTCAGGTCCTCCCTCCGTTTGCGACAGTGGGTGCTCCACCTGCCATAGACCCACAGGGCCCGCACCTCCTTGGCGATGGCACGCCATATACCCTTCTTTTGATGGGTGCTGACCTGCAGAGGCAATACAGAGAGGAGAACACCATTAGACAAACAATCCAGCCAGTAACACAAATGGCCAACCATACCCATTTTCATCATCACTGGCACACACATAGCCCAGCACTCAATGTGTACCCAGCCAGAAGGACATCCCCCCCCTTACATAATGCCTTTACACACACCTCCATACATTCTTGCCACATGCATCATGCCCACAGTGTACTCACCTGTTGGTCTGGAGGCCCATACAGCTGTCTGTATTGGGGTAGGACCCCATCCACCAGTCTCTCCAACTCCTCCGAAGTGAAGGCTGAGGCCCTTTCACGGTCACACGGGCTATGGTAGGTTCCAGACACAGGTCACAGCAGCACATGCAGAGTACGTCCTCTCCTATGGAAGGTCAGGAAACAAGTGAGGAATCAGATAGAAAATGGTGGTCACGTCCACAGCGGTGCTTACCGTCACTGCAGGCGTAGATCACCACTGGCCACTGACCCCCATAGGGCCTAATTTTAACTAATGGTGAATTGAACGGCGGTTCCCGCCTGCCTCCCTCCACGGCGCACAACGTCAGCGGCATTACCTCACTTCCACCTGTCCCTCCACTCAGGACAGGCGGATGCCATTTCAGGGGGCAGACCTATGGAATAATGCTGCATCACAGGAGAAGCAGGCACACACTGGAAAAATCACACTGACCCATTACATGTTTAAAGATTGCAGACTAATGTTGTGGCTCCATTGTTCAGTTTGTGACAGCCTCCTCACTCTTTTGTCCCTTAGATTTCGACCGCTGCGGATGAATAGGAGATGGAGACATACCCCCATGTACAGACCTCCGGTGGACTTGGCTACGCTGGAGGACAGGCACATAATACTCACCTATAGACTGGACAGAGCCACAATCACAGAGATGTGTGCCCAACGGGAAGCTGACCTGATATCTGCTATCTGTCATCCCAATGGGATCCCCCCCTTGTGCAAGTTCTATCAGTGCTCCATTTCCTGGCAACTGGTTCTTTCCAAGTGACAGTGGGCTTGGCAGCAGAAATGTCACAGCCAATGTTCTCAATAGTGCGGACAAGAGTGTTGTCTGCCCTGATAAAACATATGGCAGGTACATTGCATTCCCCTAGGTTGAGGATTTGGTCACTGTGAAGGCCGAGTTTCATGCAATGGGACATATCCCCAATATAATTGGGGCGATTGACTGAACACATATTGCATTTGTCCCCTCTTCCCCGCCAGAATGAACAGGTGTTCAGGAATCGTAAGAGTTTCCACTCTATGAATGTGCAGATGGTGTGCTTGGCGGACCAGTATATTTCCCACGTAATGCTGAGTATCCTAGGTCGGTGCATGATGCCTTTGTCCCGAGGAATAGCAGCATCCCAAATTTGATGGCCCAACTACAGAGGCACAGGGTGTGGCTAATAGGTGAGCCCTGGTTCCCACCCAGTATATGTTGGTGTATGGCTATGGTGTGGGAGATATAGGATAGTGTGTGGCTACATGTTGTCCCTCAATATTTGCAGGTGACTCTGGTAACCCAAACCAATCATGGCTGCTGACCCCTGTGAGGAATGCCAGGACAAGGGCAGAAGAACATTATAATGAGGCACATGGGCGAACCAGAAGGATAATTGAAAGAACCTTTGGCCTCCTGAAGGCCAGGTTCTGGTGCGTCCAACTAACAGGTGGATCCCTGTGCTACTCACCCAAGAAGGTCTGCCAGATTGTAGTTGCATGCTGCATGTTGCACAACCTGGCCCTCAGACGTCATGTCCCTTTTCTGCAGGAGGAGGACACTGAAGATGCCCCTGTGGCAGCAGTGGACCCTGTGGACAGTGAGGATGAGGAGGCAGAGGATGAACAGAACATCTGTAATCTGTCAGTACTTCCAATGACACACAGGTGAGACAGTGCAACTTTACATTTCAATGACTTTGGTTGTATTCTGTGTGGCATTGGTATGCTGGTATTTCCCACTTCTATGCCCACTTACTGTTCCCTCTGGCTGTTCATTTTGCAGATGTTGGTGATTTGACAAGTACTCCTGGTGTGAATACAACAGCCAGCTACAGATCATTAATTCTATGCTCATTCTATGTACAGTTCATTTGCACTGGTTGTGCCTGTTTCAATCAATACATATTTGAAATACAGGACATACTCAAAATCGATTTTATCAAAGGGTGTTTATTGAAGTGCTAATATACAAAGGGGAAACTGCAATGGGATAGGGTGATGATGGAGGATTATTGTTCCAGTCTGTTCGTAGCACAGGTGCATTGTCCAAGGGGACATAGGAAGGGGAGCAATGGCACTTCAAGGTGGACAGGGTGACCTAGTGGGACACAAGAGGGACAATCAGGAGAGTCTTATTTCCTGTTGGGGTCTTGGCAAGTGTCTCTGGCTTCTGTCTGGCTCGCAGGGAACGTTTGCAGGTGGTTCATCTTCTGCAGGGGGAGGGGTGCTGGTGGCCTGTGAGTCCTGTGGCGGGGCATCCTGGCCACTAGTGGCAGCAGAAGTGGAAGGCTGTTCAGATGACTGGCTAGTGGCAGGGGCCCACTGGTGTGACACTGCCTCCCTCATAATGTTGGCCATGTCTGCCAGCACCCCAGCTATGGAGATCAGGGTGTTGTTGATGGCCTACAAGTCCTCCCTGATCCCCTGGTACTGTCCCTCCTGCAGCCACCTGTTCTCCTGCACGTTGTCTAGGATCTGGCCCATCGTGTCCTGGGAATGTTGATAGGCTCCCAGGATCTCGGAGAGTGCCTCCTGGAGAGTCTGTTCCCTGGGCCTGTCCTCTTCCTGGTGCACAGCATTCCTCCCAGTGTCCCTGTTGGCCTGTGCCTCTGTCCCCTGAACTGTGTGTGACCACTGCCACCGATCCCCGGTCCCTGATTATCTTGGGTGCGAGGTGTATCCTGGTGTTCTTGTACAGGTGGGCACACTGCTGATTGACATGTCCTGGGAACAGAGGTGTGGGTACGCTGGGTGGGTGTTGTGGTGTTGTTTCCTGATGGGGGAGGCTCTGTGGTGGTTTGTGACTGGGCTTGGGTAACCGGCTGTCTAGTGGTCCCTGATGGGCCAGGTAGATCGACCAGATCCTGAAGACCAGAGATACTGTCATCACTGTGGGCCTCTTCAGTTGGGGGACTTGATAGTGCTGGCACTTCCTCTCCGGTGACACTGGTAGGGGTACCGGTGGGGATGTAAATGGTGTGTTATGGTTAATGTGTATGACATATCGTACATCCCTGGCTTCCCCTCTATGGTTGGTGTTGCCCTGCCAGCTTTTACTTGTGTATGTTGGTGTATGGTGGGATTGGTAATTCTCTATGCTGTGCATGCTTTGGTGATGAGTGTCCATGCAGGACTGTGAGGGGTGTCCATGCATTGATACAGCATGCAGGGCTTGGCATTGGGATTAGTGAGATGTGATGGAGGGGTGTGTGGGATGTAGTGGAGTGATGGGAGTGAGGGTGAGGGTATGTGATGGCATGCAGGTATTGGGGGTGATAGTTGTTGAAAGTTGACTTACCAGAGTCCAGTCCTCCTCCAACTCCAACCAGGCCCTCAGGATGCAGTATTGCCAAGACTTGCTCCTCCCATGCTGTAAGTTGTGGGGAAGAGGTGGGGGCCCACCGCCAGTCCTCTGTATAGCAAGCTGGTGTCCTGCTCCAATGGAACACACCTTCTCCTGTAGGTCATTCCACCTCTTACTGATGTCGTCCCTTGTTCTGGGAGCAGTCCCACGGTGTTGACCCTGTCCACGATTCTCCGCCATAGCTCCATCTTCATGGCTATTGATAATTGCTGCACCTGTGCTCCAAATAGCTTTGGCTCTACCCTGACAATTTCCTCCACCATGACCCTTAACTCCCCTTCAGTGAAACAGGGGTGCCTTTGTGGTGCGATGGGTGTTATGTGATGTGTGTTGGTGAGGGTGTGTTGGGTAATATGTTGGGGTGTGTGAAGTGGGGTGCGTGAGGGATGTATGGGTGTATGTGGTGTGTGTATGTAGTTGTGTCAGTGGTCTTGGTGTCAGTCTCATTGTATTCGTGGGTAATATGGGGGTGTGTTTTATGGTGGTGTGGTTGTGTGGGTGTAGTGTGTGTATGGGTGTCAGGTGTGTGTTGTTTGAATTGTCCAATGTGGTGTTGTTTTGTCTGTGGGTGTCCATTGTGAGCGCAGCGGTATGCACCGCCAATGGTTTACCGCCTTTGAATGTCCGCTGTGGTGATTCATGGGACATATTGTGGTGGGCGTTGTTCTTTTGGTGTAACGGTGTGGGTTACTGATACCGCCACTTTATCACTGACATTTGGTCTGGCGGATTTGTGTATGTGGCTGAATTCTGTCAAATTAGTGTGTGTGTGTCATAATATGGTGAACAGATATCCATCGCCGCTGCGGTAAGTTGGCAGCCATCAGCGTGGTGGTAAGAGGGATTTATCGCCAGGGTCATATTAAGGGCCTTTATGTCCATGGTCTCCTAGGAAATTCAACAATGCAATTGTATTGTATTCACACCCTTCTTTAGTCCTAGTCACAATTAATAAATCATCAGTGTAATGCAACAATGTTGACTGATAAGGCATTACTAATGATTCCAAATTCTTTTTCAAGATCTGATTGAAAATGGATGGTGACTCTGAGAACCCTTGTGGAATTCTATACTATCAGTAGACTTTATTCAGGAATTTGAAACAAAAGATATATCTGCTGTCCTCATGAAGAGGATCTGAAAAGAATGCTTGACATAAGTCTACCACAGTGAACCATTCAGCATCACATGGGATCTGAAACATAATCACAGCTGGATTTGGCACAACTGGGAAACACGTAACCACTATGGGCCAGATGTAGCAAAGGGTTTTACCCATTCTGTCTCTATGGGAAAATGTGTTCGTACATATGGCCCTATGTCATTTATTTTTTTCAAATCCTGTACAAATCTAATTTTCCCACAAGGCTTGCACAGTCCCATTATTGATTAAATACATGGGCTGCTCAACACTTCCTTCATAATCCAAACTCTTCTATCAATGGTCTCACTCCTTCAATTGCATCTTTTGCCATTGGATACTGTGGAGTCTGAGGAAAAACTACATTGGGCTTCACTACAACTCTAACTGGCTCTACTCCTTTCATCAACTGAATATCTTTTCCTGAAGCATCCCAAACTTCAGTCTTAACACTTTTCTGTAAGTCATCAGGAAGATCTTTCACTGCAAATACAGGAAAAAAACTAATCAGAGGAGCTTCCTCCTTCACTGTCTCATCAAAACTGATCATAGAAAATTCTTCAGACACTGACTTATTGTTAACAGTAAGTGTTGGGTCTTCTTCATCACCACTGTTTGTTTGAATTGTAATTCCCTCATCTGAACAGGTAATGCAATATCTTGTTTTGCACAATAGATCCCTTCCCATTAAGGGCACAGGACTTGAATCACAAACCACAAAGTTATGCAAACCTTTAAAATTGCCAATCGTAACCAAAACTGGTTCTGTAATTGGGTTTGCCAAATAATAATAATAATGATTAGCAACCCCCACAATCTGAACTGTCTTCCCTGACAAGGACAAATCTACAACTTCTACAAATTTCACTGTTGAGCGTGTAGCTCCAGTGTCAACCAAAAATAAAACTCTATGACCATTCACTTTTCCTTTAACATAAGGACCTTTCTGATCCACTTCTAAAGAAGCTGCCATCACACATTCATCTTCATCTGAACTCTCAGACATCAATTCATCGTTTATTCCATCCTCACTGTGTAATGGAAATTGGTGTACTGTATTGTTACTCTGATTCACACTTGGACCTGTGACCATGTGAGAAGGACTACCTGTTGCTGATCCATACGTGCTTGAAGTATCTGAATCTGTTGTCTAGGCATTTGAATTTGTTGTGCAGGCACCATCTGCACGTGTGGCTGCATCTGCTGTAACTGGAGCATTCACGTTTTGTAAAGGCTGTACATTTGACATGGGCTGCATTGGTTGAAAACCTTCCATTGTGTTTACACTATTCTGGAACTTTTGAATTTGACCTCTTATTCTTGCTCCTTTCGCATTTTGAAATGAATTGACATCCTTTGCTTGTTGAATCATACCTCCCTAGTTTATTATAGGACGCTGCCGTTTCCAATGTCCAATTCCCCCTGCAAGCATGACAAGGTAACATCCTCTTTCCTTGCTGCTCTCCTTGAATCGTTACTGCATTCAAATCCAAGCCACGATTAACATTTCCCATTGCAGCACAACCTCTACCTCTGCCTCCATTCGGAAATGTACCTTGATTCTGAAACATGCCATTTCCCTGTTGCTTCTGAGGCTGGAAACTTCCCTGAATCCCTGTCTGTGCAGCGTTAATCTGCATCACCATCGCTTTCTCCTTCAAATTTTTCTGTTTCAACTCAGTCTCATCACTACAGTATTTCGCATACTGCAGCACCTCATCAATCATTTTAGCTTGCCAGCAAATAAAATCACTATTAATCATCTGACTAATCTCTGATCTGAGTCCCTCAACAAACCTGAACACAAAATGAATCATGTCTTTTGGCTCAATTGTTTCTGTACCACTGTAATGTTTAAATGCTTTTAACAATCTCTCATAGTATGCATGAATTGATTCTCTATTCTCTGCCAATCAATGTTTTTGGGTGCAATTCTTGTTTTCAGAAATTCAATGACTTTATAGTAATATTTAATTACTTCAGGTGATGGTGCAACTGTTGTTGGATCTCTTGGTGGTTCACTTGTTGGCCAATCTACACTCCTCTTGCATTCAATACATAAATCTGCTGGAACGACTGTCTCTAAATGAGTGTTTATATCTTACCACAGCCATTTTGGAAGTTTCACAAACCTATCTGTTTGCTGATACCATTACACTGGTTTCTCCCTCAATCTGGGGTAATCATTTGTAAATGATGAAATGTCAGTTATGCTCCAAGGAACATGTACAAAATTCCCTCTTGGAATTTCTCTCATTGGCAAAACTTTTACTGCTTCTCTTTCCTGCATTGCTTCTGTAGAAGAATTACCAGGACCTCTTTACAGCTTGTCTTTTTTCTTCACCCATCTGCCTTCCCATTTGTCTAATGCTCTCCATATCTGGATGACTTGAAGCAACTCTCTAAGGTGTATTTTCGTTCCTGCAGATCTCATGTGTTCAAAATCTTTTGCATCAAAATCCAACATATAACTTATGTTCAAATGTTTCATTTTTGATAAATCATCCCATGTTTGTCTGCTACATCAGCTAACTGTTGATGTATCTCACCTGCTTCTTTTGTAATCTTCAGGCACAAGTTTCTCAATTCTTCTTCAGTGTTGGACTGTAACCTATTTACACCCATGGTTCCCTCAACAAGTCCACTCACTTCAACCTAAAGCCTAGTCTAGTTAATATAATTCCCTCCACTGTAAACATCTTGTGGGGTATTCAGCTTTTCTAACGCTTGGTTAATTGTGAGTTGTCAACCCTTGTAATGAGATGTTATTATGCTGATTACTAGGTAGCTGTTGTACAGTTAGACTCAGAGGTGTCATCGACCTCGAATCAGCACCAATGAACCTCTGAAAGGACTCAAGTCTATCAATTACCTTGTTCCATCAACGATCTGTGTCACAGGTGTACCTATTTTGGCATTATCACTGATTCCTCCTCCCACTAAATTCTGATTCAGGATTCCCTGTCCATATGTACCATTGTTACCCTGGGCATACAACGGTATGGGTAGACCAATGTGACAGGTACAGACACTGCATCTGGACTTATTCTGGCATTTACATTCTGAGACTGCATTACACCTGTGTTCTACATTTGAGTTAGTAACAACGGGGTTGGGACTGACTTAATCAACATTGGTTTCCGGTAAAACTGTCCTGTTGGCACTGTAAGATTTGTTGTTGCCTCCACAATTGGCACATTTGGATAAATCCTAGGAACACTAGGTTGTGGCAACTGTACAGAATCTGTTGACTGATTTTGACTATTCTGCATTGGTATTTGTTCTAAAGGAGTAATCTGGATTGAACTCTGTGTCATGTTAGGATTAACCTCTGTAGAAGTCTCAATCATGTTAAGACTACTCTGTATTGAACTCTGTGTCATGTTAACCTGTGTTGATGCAGAAGGATTCAGACTAGGACGTGGACCATTCTCTTGTGCCACATATGGTGGTGGTAGAAGATTTCTCAATATCTGTAAAATAAACTTATCATCATCTGATTCCTCATTATTAATCAAAGACCTTTCAGGTTCTTTTGATGTCTGTTCTTCATCTGATGAAGGAAAACTATTTTTGGATTTCTTTAAGACTTTCCTTGCATCTTTTTCTCTAGCTTTAGACATTGCAGGAAATTTCCCCAAACCATGTAAGGTATCAAGTCTCCACTGTCTCTGGTCATTGTCCCACCTAGCTTCTGCTAGTGACTTCTCATTTTTCTCTCAAATTTCAATGCTTGTTGTCTGGCTACTAGCTCCCAGATTGCCAATGCCTCAAATTGAGCTGGTCTTGGTGGAGGTTTTAGACCATACATCACTTGTCTCAAATTTTCTAAAATTCTCACATTAAATTTCCCATTTTCAGGAAACACTAAGCTCCCTTCCTTTCTTGTGATTTTGCACAAATGTTTTAACCAAAGTCATGCTCCAGTTCCTTTCTCTTCAATTACAACGTATGCTGGAGAACCTTCTGGCGGACAGATTTCACCTAACCTTGCTGGAATATATTCATCTCCTCTAAGAGCACTTTTTAAATCTTTGAAAAACTTTATTTTCACAAATTTATGTAAAAAATCAATAAGCAGGAAGTGACTTTTAATCCCACAATCCTCTTTGTCTCCCTTCTCAACCAATTGCGCTTCATGGTTGTCCACCAATCCGTTTGCGACCCTTCTCATTAACCAACCTATCTCAGCGCAGCAAAAAATGACGTCACACTTACACACAGCAACTGACAAAGTCTTGCGGCTTGTCCTCCTAACCTCAAAAACATTCAAAACTAATGCAATATTTTTTGCAAGCACTTCTCAATACACTTTTGATATACTCCAGAGTCCTAGACCTTCCTCAGGGTCTGTATACCAACAACCACGTGGACAATTTTTGAGCACCAAGCGCCACACACATGTGAAGTTCACCAACTTCCCTACTCTCACACTTTGGAGTACACAAACCCCTTCTTCAACAACATTTGGAGTACGCCAACTCCCCTAAAGTCTCACTAACAACACAATCACCTGCTAAAAAATTAGCTAAAGCTGTGCAAGTGAATAATCTACTTCATTCAACCTAACAACAGAATGCTGAGAACATTCCCAATCAGCATAGGCAGACTCAAAGGATCAGGGACAATCACCTTGGGTGTTTAGGGACACATCTTCTTCATAATTCTCATCAATAAAAAAAAAAATCAATAAATCTCAATCAATAATCCATAACAATCAAGAATTAGCAATCAACAATCCATAAAGACATAACCATCAAACTCTGGCTACCAAAAACTGTTGCAGCGCAGATCCTTGTCTCATCCTATTATTTAATAATAGTGAGTGATTGGACTCTGCCTTAAGGTCAATGAACCTTTTGGCTTGTATGGATTATATTGATTATCACATTGATTGACACATTGATTATTGATACATAAGACAACAACATTAAACAATAATAATATTCACCAAAGAATCAATATATGACGACAAGGTGTCTATAGGTTTTCACCGATTTCAACTCGTGTCCTTGTAGGTACCATAGATGCATTTTCCTTCTAATTTTACTTACAACCATGACTTTGGTTTTCTTTTGGTTTATTGTCCGGCCGTGACTGGGTGAGTAGTTAGATAATTTATTGATGAGACATTGAAAGCCGACTCTTGCTTGACTAAGCAGAATCACATTGTTTGCGTACAAAAGATTAGAGAAGTGAAGGCCTCCTACTTTGGGGCATGGGCATTTACCTCATCCAGGGCTGGAGTCCACTCTGTCAGAAATAGATTAAATAAATATGGCGCCAATGCACATCGTTCTTTTAGACCCTGAGAGGTGTCTATTTTCCTGGACAAGAGGGAGCGTTGCAGCGCAGATCCTTGTCTCATCTTATTTAATAATAGTGAGTGATTGGACGCCGCCTTGATGTCAATGAACCTTTGAATTGTATGGACTATATTGAATATTACATTGATTGACACATTGATTATTGACACATAAAACAACAACATTAAACAATAATAATATTCACCAAGGAATCAATATATGGCTCACCATGACCCATTTGGCCATGAATAACCACACCTTTTAGTCTCAATGAAAATATTTATTTCCCTATATTAAAAATGCTAAAGTCACAAAAATTATTCTCAACACCAAATGGTACAAACAAAGTAGCATCACAGGCTGGCAAATTGCTCTGAGAAATCTTAGTTTAGACAGAGAAAATAAAATATTACACTCAATAGAACACAAATCAATAATATGAGTATCTGTGTAAGAGAGATAGAACACATTTGATTAAGTAAATAAACAATGTCAAATCATAAGCACAGAGAAAACACCTCACTAACCTCAAATTAGAATTAGCATGACGGGCATCATGCAAAAGTTTTAGTAACATAAATTTAGAAAACATCCAGCTATGGCACTATCAAAAATAGCAGCAGAATTCTTAAACTGTAGCAGACAAATACAAATACACAGAATTCATACATTTACCTCTCCTTAGGGTAAACAGCAATCATTTTACAGCTTCATCAGGGGATCTCAGCATCAGGACAAAGGCAGTGGAAAGGGGTGACAATTCAGAAATTTGGACTCTAAATTCTCTGAACCATCAAATTAATTATTTAAGGCAGACAGCATAGCACTATATGCTCTAAGCATTAAGTGCTAAAATAAGCACCAGCATTTTTGCAAGGAGCCTAGAAAATAATTCAAAATAATAAAGTACCAGAATGTCAGTGGACTGGCTGGCAAAACATGAAATGTCAAAGTGACGGATCATAAGAATGAGAAGTGAAGCCTCTGGAAACCAGGGAAAATAATGCACACCAATGTCTTATTCACAAACATTAAATTAAACTTGCTAAACGTCTGTGATTGGCCGAAAACTGCATATGCGCATTAATCATCCAATCACAAAACATCAGTACATCAGAAAATATTCCACTATTAACTTAAATATTGTGTGTTCCTCTGTCTCTTCCTTTTTTGCGTCAGCACAAATGATATTAATTATTGTTTCCTGCAGTCTTCTATGCACGTTTTTTGTGAAGGTCTTTTGTTCAACGCATTCCAGAATGCACTCGCTGCGGGATGATAGTCAGGAAGAAATGTTATAACTTTAAATCATCTCTCTCTCCCCTCCAAAGAAATACATTCGATTAGTACGAACCACAGATTAAGCTCATAATTCAGACAAAAGAAGCTTGTAATTCCATGGAAACGTTTGACACTTTTATCTTGGCCTAGCAAACAGATAACTACATGTGATGACCTTGCTTACTTGAGACACAGCAGAGAACAAGTGTTGAAAGAAAGACATTTCATTAATAAAAGTTTTACACAAGGAGAGATTCAAACAAAAAATGTTTTATACAGTGGGCATGAAATCATTCTACTAATGTAACATTTTATGAGCACTGGCAGACATTCAACATCAGCTCTGGCCTTGTTCTGCTGAAAGGCACCGCAGAAAACTTGAGAATTACTCCCATTTATTCTAACATTATTTTTCAAAGCACATGTTCTTAAAGAGACGGAATATATATTATTTTTTATCACAAAGCTAACACATTTAAAAAAATATGTGCAGGGCTTTCACTCTGATAGTGGCCATTTAACAAGCACTATTTTAACATTTATTTTTTTCATTTGAAGCGTTTCTCATGTTAGTGTATCAGTGTGATTAAATAAAATAGTTATTGCAGGTCAAGTCTGCGCTCACAGGAGCAGTCTCCTATTCTCACTCTTGTCCAAGTGCCTGTGTAGAGAATCTGAATTGCTTTCAAAACGCACCCTGGAATGCCCTGGCTGACGATTTCAGCCAGAGGAGGTTACGCTGCACACTGTCAAACGCTGCCTTGAAGACCACAAAACAAAGGTAGTCACTTGCTTGTTAAGCTCTAGTTGATCTATTATAACAGAAAGTGCTATAATATTGGTTGCTGTACCAACATCTTAAGTGGGATGATGTGTTTTTCCTTCTGCATAAAAGTTGATTTGGTTAATAAAGGGCAAACAAAATTCTTTGCCCAAGTGTCTATAAGTGTGATGAGGCAATTTTTTTCAGGCTGTTGCCAGTCGGATCGGGTTAATTATTGAACCTTTCCATGGGTATGAGATGCTTTGAAGCTGCACAGTGCTATTGAAACCAATTGTCAGTTGTTTGCCCAAATCTTTTTATTAGTTTTGTATAATACCATTCGGTCTAGGGACGCCATTGCATCTACATTTCTGCATGGATTTACAAACTTGGTTTTCGGCATGCAGTCATCTTTGAGTGAAATCATTGTTGGATTTGTACTTTTTTTCACATGCTTAATGTTAGAAATGAGGTCTTTGGTTGGCAGTAAGGTTACCCCCTGGTTAAGCAAGGACCCTCACTCTAGTCAGGGTAAGTCACACACAATCCAAATTATCCTGTGCCCACCCTCTGGTAGCTTGGCAGTGAGCAGTCAGGCTTAACTTAGAAGGCAATGTGTAAGGTATTGGTGCAATAAATCATGCAGTAACACAGTATAGCACCTAAAAAATACACCATACAGTGTTTAGAAAAATGTATAATATTTATCTGATAAGATGCAGGTCAAAACGATTAAAATGCAATAAGAATATGTTGAGCTATCACTGTAAAAGTGATATAAAGTGTCTTTATTCTTTTAAAAGCAATAAATGTCTCTTTCAAGCACAAAGTACCTGGTTTGTGATCAAAATTCCCGCAAAGAACTGCAGAGGACGAGATGCATCAAAAACAAGGAGGTGTGCGTCATTCATACAGGGACGACTTTGCGTCGATTTCCAGCACTCTGTCGTGGATCCTCTTCGGGTTGTGGGGGTTTTTGGATGCCCCGGGGATGATGCGTGGATTTCCGGCGCTGGCAGGACGAAGTCAGAGGGGCTGAGTCGAACCGGTGGGCACTGTGTGGAAATTTCTAACACACGGCAGGCGCTGCGTCAATTCCTCTCTGGAAGTCGGGCTGCGTTGCTCCGGCTTGGCTGTGCGTCGATCCAGTGGGCAGTGCGTTGAATTTCCAGTTGCTATGCTGGAGGTCCATCGATCTCCTCATTGCGAAGTCGGGCTGTGATGTTCTGGTTCGACCTGCGGTGAATTTTTCACCGCAATGCAGGCTGTGCATCATTTCTGGCAGGCTGTGCGTCGATTTTCACCGCACAAGGAGTCCTTCTTGTAGAGATGGAGTCTTTTTGGTCCTGAGACTTCAGGGAACAGGAGGCAAGCTCTATCCAAGCCTTTGGAGAGCACTTCTCACCACAGCCAAAAAGCAGCAAGGCAGCAGGGAAACAGCAAGGCAGCAGTCCTTCACAGAAAACAGTCAGGTGAGTCTTTTGGGTATCCAGGCAGTTCTTCTTGGCAGGATGCAGGTTCTGGTTCAGGTTCTCTTCTTCAGGAAGTGTCTTGTTCAGAAGTGTCTGAGTTGGTATGGGCAGAGGCTCTGTTTGAATACACAAATGTGCCTTTGAAGTGGGGGAGACTTCAAAGAGTGGCTTAGAAGTGCACAAGGTCCCCTTTCAGTTCAATCATGTCTGCCAGGGGCCCACTAGCAGGTGTGACAGTCCTTTGTGTGGGGGCAGGCTACTGTATTTTGACATACAAGTGTCAGGCCCTCCACCTTCCCAGCCCAGGAAGACCCATTCAAAATACAGATGTGTGCAAGGGAGGCTGAGTATCCTGTGTTTGGGGTGTGTCTGGGTGAATGCACAAGGGAGCTGTCAGCTGAACACAGCCAGACGTGGATTGTAAGGCACAGAAGGATTTAAGTGCAGAGAAATGCTCACTTTCTAAAAGTGGCATTTCTAAAATAGTAATATCAAATCCAACTTCACCAGTCAGCATGATTTTGTATCACCATTCTGGCCATACTAAATATGACCTTCCTACTCCATTCAGATCAGCAGCTACCACTCAAACATTATGGCCCTCATTAGGACCTTAGCCGCCCGCCAAGATCGGATCGTCGGGCGGCCGCCAATGCGGCCGCACTCACGCCGCGGCCATTTGGAGATCCCCACTGGGCCGGCGGGCGGAAACCTGGTTTCCGCCCGCCGGCCCAGTGGTGATCTCAGCCGCAACACAGGAGTTGGCTCCAAATGGAGCCGGCGGTGTTGCGGCTGTGCGCCGGGTGCAGTTGCACCCATCGCGCTTTTTACTGTCTGCTATGCAGACAGTGATAAGCTCCATGGGGCCCTGTCAGGGGGCCCCTGCACTGCCCATGCCGGTGGCATGGGCAGTGCAGGGGCCCCCAGGGGCCCGTGACTACCCTTTCTGCCAGCCTTTTCCTGGCGGTTCAAACCGCCAGGAAAAGGGTGGCGGGAGGGGGACTCGTAATCCCCTGGGCAGCACTGCAAGCAGCGCTGCCCTGGCGTCTTACAACCGCCGGGGACATTGTGGCGGAAAACCGCCGGCCCCGGCGGTGCGACCGCGGCGCATCCGCCACGGTCGTAATACCCCAGGAAGCACCGCCAGCCTGTTGGCGGTGCTTCCGTCAAAACAGCCCTGGCGGTCTCGGACCGCCAGGGTTGTAATGAGGGCCTATATGAGGGTAGCCCTGATGTTAGCCTATGAAGGGAGCAGGCCTTACAGCAGTGTAAAAAGGAATTTTGTTGTTTTACACTACAAGGACATATAAACTACACAGGTGCATTTCCTGTCTTTTGCCTACACGGCACCCTGCCCTATGGCTTACCTAGGGCATACATTAGGGGTGACTTATATGTAGAAAAAGGGGACTTTTTAGCTTGGCAAGTACTTGTAAATACCAAGTCGAATTGGCAGTGAAACTGCACACACAGGCCTTGCAATGGCAGGCCTGAGACAAGGTTAAGGAGCTACTTAAGTGGGTGGCACAATCAGTGCTGCATGCCCAATAGAAGCATTTAATCTACAGGCCCTGCGCACATATAGTGCACTTTACTAGCTTCTTAATAGTAAATTAAACAGTCCAGTTGGGTATAATCCATTGTTATCATGTTTAAAGGGAGAGAGCATATGCACTTTAGCACTGGTTAGCAGCGGTAAAGTGCACAGAGTCTTAAAACCAGCAAAAACAATATCTAAAAAGTGGAGGGTGGCACGCAAAAGGTTAGGGGTGACCACCGTAAGGCTGTCAGGTCTAACACTTAATGATTGTTGATTCAGCCGAGGATTAGGTAAAATGTTTGGATAGAAAGTTGACCCATCTTGTTTCTTTAAGATTTGAATTATTTACAGCATTTTGGGTCCTATTTAAGCTGTTCGCTATCCTCCAAAAGTCCCTTGAATTTCTCTTCTTGGCTTTTTCCCAGAAGTTCTGACTTGCAGCGATTTTATTCCTCCGAGACCACCCCCTGATAGAGCATATTTATACATTTCAATTTGGCTTGAATCAAAGGATTACTAGGCTTCCGCCATGCCATTCTCAACATTCTATTGCAATACCTCTTTGCAATTTGACATAAAGCAGAAATATAATTCCTTTGTGGATCTTGAGGGCGCCTTATAACATGATGCGTGGTTGGGCAGTTTTTGGGCGAATATTTGCTTGTTAAATTCACTGAAAAAAGCTTGCACTTGGAGATCGGTTTTAGATGTCCCTTATTGTAGTAGTATCTGATGAGGTGTGCTGTGGCTTCCCGGATAACAGCTATATTACAGTCAGCACAACTTCTTAAAATGTATAGTTTCTATTACCCCCTGCATGGTGGTTGCCTGCTGACGAAGGCAGCATTTAACATTAAGCTCTATAATTTGCAGTCCGTGATCACTTTTGGCTCTTTTTTCAATCTGAAATTATGTGATTAAAAAAAGTAGTCAGAGGGTAGCTGCTGTGAAGTCAATTATGGAGTGAAAATCAGAGGTGTATCAGGCCCACACTGGTGGGGAATCTTATTGGTATCTGTCACTTAATGCTGTTAGCCCAAGGGATTCGAAGCCTTTTACCAGCGAGACCGCCTTTGTGTCATTTTCACTTTTGCTTGCACTCCCTTTAGTTTATATAGGAACAATCTGGACATGATCCTGCTCTGTGACGTAGTCATGACGGACAAACAGCCACAGCAGGTATATATTGAATTCTCCTGTTACGATGATTTCCGGAGTTGTTTGATAGTGTAGGTTGGCTAGTAAAATATGTAACAGTTTAAGTGTCATGGTTTCACTTGTTCTTGGATTCGAATGAATATATAGGTTATTTAACAAAAGGGTTGTGTCAAATGTAATATGCCACTTCCCCAATTTAACCATTAGGATGTTTTCATCACCCGATTCCACCAATTCACTTTCCAGTTATGCAGCTACAAAGATTGCCAGACCCCTCTTCAGGCGGCCAAATCTCCTGGTTTTGTATAATTGGTTTAAAAAGCTTACAAAGCCATCAATGGTAAATGGCAATGTTGACCATGTTTCTTGTAGCATTACGTATTGGAAATTCCTCAGATAGCTTATCAGGTCCTAATTGTGATTTTTATCAAGCCATTTATATTCCATGAGCCAAGTTTCATTAAGTCAGGTGGTTGGTCTTACTTGGAGCGCTGGATATCAACGTGTCAATCCTGCCTGCGTCATGCAACCTAACTCTAATAGCATAATCTGTATGCACCTGGTGATGAATGATTGCTATTTTAGGAAAGAGTTGAGACAGATAGAATTTCTAAGCATGGAGTACATTTGGGGATTGTCTCTTGAGGCTTGCGGTGGCGTGAACTCCTTTTGGTAGGCGAGGGGGAATGGATATGCTGCAGGACAGCGCATGCTGATTCTATGTCAGGACCGGAGGCGAGGATTATGCCTATCTTTCTCCACTTTATTAAATGAGCAGCCAAGTAATTAACACAAACTACAAGTCCCATGAACAATTGGGAAAAATGAGTACAGTGATAACCAATAAACAGTAAGAATTTTTGTCCAATTAAAAGAAAGGCAGTCCATAACGTAGTCCCTTGTTTGTGTTGAGACTTCCTCTTTCATCGCTGCTCGCAGCCGAGATAAGTCGTTTTTTCCAGCTCTGTACTTTTCTAACAGTAATTTATTTGTTTATGCTCATTTTATTGTACTTTTAATTATTGTTTACTCCTTTCTTTTTTCCGTGTTCGCGGGAGCGTTTTTCGCCCCTTCGCGACCACTTTTTCTTATTGTGGTGCACTTTTTCCTTCCCGACAACCGTCAGAGGGCGCTTGTCGGGAAGGCAACTAAGGTAACCGTAGCAACGAATGAGGAGACGCGCTGAGCGCAGCGCACATATTTTCTCCTCAGAGCGCAACAAGAGTGTTTCTTCTCGACGCGCGCTCGTTCGTTAAAACGGAATTTCTCTGCCTGGAGAGCGACGCCCTGCTGGGTCCGTAATTAATTTAAAAAAAAAAAAAAAAGAAAAGGAAGAAGAAAAAGGCTTTGACGCCCCTACAGGGGTCGGTATTGACATTATTTATATATATATTTTTGTCCTTCATACTTAACCCTTTGGGGTTATTATTATTATTATTACACTGCCTTTTTTGGGACATTCTCCCAGGCAAGCAACCCCTTTCGATTATTTTAGTGCACTGGGGTGTAATTGTCCCTGGCTTTAGCCTCTTACTCTTGAGTGCTCAGACACTCTTTTTTCTATCAACTGACGCCCAGTTGTATACAGATATAAGTATATATATATATATACTAAAAAAAAAAAAGACTAAAAAAAAAGAAGAAGAAAGAAGGAACTTCTGAGACTATTCTATTGTTTAATATTCTACTTTAATGTTTCCATATATTTAAAAAAAAATAATAATAAATGGATATGGATCCTAATGAGGAGGAGGAATTTTTTGATGCGGTGGACGCGTCCATTTATAGGGCCGTCTCGGAAGCAATTGGTCCTCTTGAGAACTGACTGTCGCAACAGATAGCGCGCGAATGCGCAAAACTTTCATCCCCTCCTGTTATTCCTTCCGCTCCACCTGCATCCAATGATATCTTTGCAGACGCCCCTCCAAATAAGCGTCCTCGTGAATCGGGCTTTGATGTGGACCTTTTTGATAGAGTTAGGAATTCTCTGAACTCTCCTTCGGATTCTTCTTTTCCTTCAAGGCCTCTATCACCAGCTCTCCTTCACAGTGATTCGTCAGGGGATCAGGAAGCGGATGCCAGTCCATCCAAATCTGGGCTTCCTTCTGGTTCACAATCTGCTCAAATCTCAGACATGTTGGATCCCGACAATATTATCCATCCTAGATCATCTGAATGGGCGCCATCTGACAAGGTGGCACTTTATGTTGCGTCACGTATAAGGAAACCGCTGGAGAAAGATTCTCGTAACTGCCTTCGAGCTGAGTGTCCACGACCATCTTTGGCAGACAAAGTAGCCATTACCCCAGATTTAGACCCCAAAATGTCTACCTTTCTGCAGAAATTTATAAAAGATCCTAAGAAAGGAATTGATAGGTCCTGGAGAGCATGTCAAGATAAACTACTCGATGTCTTGGGACCCTTGACAAAAATTTTGGACATGGCAGAAGATGCTAAATCTTCTGATGCTATAATTTCTCCTGAGGTTCTCTCAGGTTGGGCACAACACGCTATAATTTTTTTGGGAAATGCTAACTGCGCCCTTTCCACTGAGCGCAGACGTTCTTTATTAATTAAAGTGGATCCCAAACTGGGGGACCTAGCTGATTCTGAAGCAGGTCCGATAGCGCAAGGAGGTTTGTTTGGCGAACCTTTCATAAAAGAGTTAGGGAAATTTGTTAATACTTTCACCTCCCTGGACAAGGCGCATTTTTCAATAAAAAAAGTTTTTCCCACTCGGATTTTCCATGGGGCCGGTCGAGGAAGGGGCCGCTCGTCCGGCCGCCCATATTCAACCAACTCCTTCAAGGGGCAAGGCTCCAAGCAAACTCAGTTCCAGGATCACAACCGTTTTGCCAACTTCTACCCGACAAGGGCTAGACGTTTCAGACATCGTGGTGGCAGAGGATCGTCAGCAACAACCTCTTACGGTAAGTGTTCTCCCTTCTTCCCTTCTAAAAGTAGGGGGTCGTTTGGAGAGTTTTATCCACGAATGGAATCAAATTACACAAGATGCATGGGTCTTACAAACAGTTCAAGGTTTTCATATAGAGTTTGTGGGAACTCCCACACAAATTTCGCTTCCAAAACCCCTAGTGTTCTCTTCGCAAGACTCCCTTTTAGTAGACACCGAAATTTCAGATTTATTACAAAAACAAGCCATTTGCCCAACAACCCCACATCCGAGGGGTTTCATAAGCAACATTTTTTTAGTGGACAAAACGGATGGCGGTCGTCGACCAGTCATCAATCTAAAAGAGTTCAACGAGTGGCTTGTGTACCGCCACTTCAAAATGGAAGGAATCCACCTTCTTCGAGATATTTTGCGCCCCTTAGATTGGATGGCTCACCTCGACTTAAAAAACGCCTACCTCACTATCCCTGTCTATCCACCCCACAGGCATTTTCTTCAGTTTTTCTGGGGCGATCAAACTTTCGAATTCACTACCCTTCCATTCGGTCTTTCCTCAGCCCCGTGGTGCTTCACCAAGGTTCTCAAACCGATGGTGGAACACCTCAGGGCTCAGGGAATTCGATTAATTGTTTACCTCGACGACATTTTACTTCTGGCCCAATGTCCCAAACAACTTTCAACGCACCTGCAGACAACCGTCAACTTGCTCCAAAACCTAGGGTTTATCATAAACGAGGCCAAGTCACTTTTAATTCCTTCTCAAAAGCTGGTTTTTCTAGGTTTCACTATTGATTCGGTGGCCGCGACTCTAAGCCTTCCCTCCCGCAAGATGACGAAAATACGTCACGAACTTCGTCGTACCTTGGTCAAACACAAGGTCTCGCTACGTCAAATTGCCTGCTTCCTAGGACTTCTCTCTTCCTCTATTCAGGCAATTTTCCCGGGCCCTCTGCATTACCGAGCTCTTCAGCGGCTCAAGGCAACCCATCTGCGCAAACGTCTATCGTATTCTCAAAAAGTGATTCTTTCACAAGAAGCGGTAGAAGAAATTCGTTGGTGGCTTTCACATATGGAAGCCTGGTACGACAGAGCTATTTTCGGCTCAGCTCCAGATTTGGTTATAGAGTCCGACGCCAGCAGAGCAGGCTGGGGTGCCCGATGTGGCAATTTCTCTACCGGAGGGACGTGGTCTCTGCAAGAACAGAACTTACATATAAACTGTCTCGAGTTACTAGCCGGCTCATTTGCAGTCAAATGCTGGACCAAGGATTCTATCAAGTCCAACGTCCTCTTGAAGATGGACAATATTTCGGCGGTCCGTTATATCAATCATCTAGGTGGCTCTCATTCCGAAACACTTTCCAATCTGGCCTCCAGTTTTTGGCAATACTGCCTAGACCATCAGGTTTCTGTGACAGCACAGTATCTCCCAGGAAGCCAGAATCAGATTGCGGACTTTCATTCGCGACACCTCAAGGACTCCAGCCTGTGGAAACTTCATCCAGAAGTTTTTTCCTCTCTGTCCCAACTTTGGGGGCCGTTCTCAGTCGACCTCTTTGCCTCCAGGTTGGATCACCAGATTCCCAGATTCTTCAGCTGGAGGCCGGATCCTCTGGCAACAGCTACGGACGCATTTCTACAGGATTGGAGTCAGGAGAAACCCTATGCTTTCCCTCCTTTTGCGATGATTACTCGAACATCTGCACAGGTGTGTCGTCAATCGGCATCCATTGTGATCATAACTCCAATCTGGAGATCTCAAGTGTGGTTTCCGGTTCTTCTGGAACTTTCTTGGGATTTTCCAATCCGACTTCACCTGTTTCCCTCGCTTCTTCTCAGTCCGAATGGTACCCCTCATCAGATGGTCCTCGAGGGTTCTCTAGCCTTAATGGCGTGGCAGAATTCCGGGGACGCTGGTCGGTGTCGGGACTTTCGCAACAGGCTGAGGAATTGTTATCCAAGGCATGGGCCCCCAGCACTTGTAAACGCTACAGATCTGCGTGGGGAAGATGGTCCCGTTGGTGTTTGCAAAGGGGTTTTAATCCCGTGGAGACAGACATAGTTCATATCCTGAACTTCCTTGCTGACCTCGCTTCCAAAGGTTTAGCTTATCGTTCTATTAATACCTATTGATCCGCGATTTTAGCCGGGCACATAGTACTGGATGGTTTCCCTGTCGGCGAGCACAAACTGGTGTGTCGCCTTCTTCGGGGTATAAGACTTTCTTTGCCTCCGGAACCTCGGTATTCTTTCCTTTGGGATGTTAATCAAGTTGTGAACCTTTTCTTATCTTGGCAACATAATCACTACCTTTCCAGGAAAGAACTGTCGGCTAAGCTAGCCATGTTACTTTGTCTCGTTTCTTGTAGAATGGTCTCTGATGTTCGGGCTCTCGACATTTCCCATAGATCTTTTTCTCCTTCAGGAGTCTCGTTTACAGTGGGTAGACGTACAAAAACTAATACCAGGGTTATATCTTATCCGGCTTTTCCTGATGCTCCAAAATTATGTTTGGTTCAATGCCTTAAAGCATACGAGGACATGTCTTCCGAACTCCGTCCTCCGGGGGAAGATCAGCTCCTTATCTCTTTACGTAAACCTCATAGAGCTGTTTTTTCTCCTACTATTGCTCGCTGGGTTCGTTGGGTCATGCATGAAGCGGACATTGATCTTTCCCTTTTTGGTGCACATTCTGCTCGTGGGGCTATGGCCTCTAAAGCATTCCACTTAGGTGCTCGTCTGGAGGACATCATTAATGCAGCAGACTGGTCGTCAGATTTTACCTTCAAAAGGTTTTACTTCAAACCAGTTCTGAACATAGCACAATTGGTTGTCAACGAGCTTTAAACCAGCATAATCCTCGCCTCCGGTCCTGACATAGAATGAAAAATGTCCTAGCTATCGTAACGGAAAGTTTCAATTCTATTAAGGACTCGGAGGCGAGGATTATCCCACCCTGATCACCTTTATAATACTACAAAGTTTAGGTGAACCCACCCTGTATTTAGTAAGTAAATTCTATCTTATATATTTCATGCTTTTTTTCTCATTCTTATACTGCATTTAAAAAAAAAAAAAAAAAAAAATTAATAAATAAATGAATAAATAAAATAAAAAAAATGTATTGATTCAACTTAAACAACAATCTGATTAGTTTTTTCTGAATGAGAGTTTTTTCCTTAATCTGTTTTATTTTTCATAGGATCTGATTCCACAAAACAAGAGGCTTCATAATCGTTCTTGACTGGCTCGCGCTTCGAAAGAGGAAGACTCAACACAAACAAGGGACTACGTTATGGACTGCCTTTCTTTTAATTGGACAAAAATTCTTACTGTTTATTGGTTATCACTGTACTCATTTTTCCCAATTGTTCATGGGACTTGTAGTTTGTGTTAATTACTTGGCTGCTCATTTAATAAAGTGGAGAAAGATAGGCATAATCCTCGCCTCCGAGTCCTTAATAGAATTGAAACTTTCCGTTACGATAGCCAGGAAATTTTTCATTCTAATCAACACCACCTCTTTCCAGGAGGATTTTCCTGGCTTTCAAAAAATTCAATCGACTCAGGCCCATTCTTATGGATGGTTAGCTTCGCTTTAGCGTAACTTTTTGGTGCTAAATACCGCTAACCTAACTCCATATTTATATTTTGACGCTAGACCCGTCTAGCATCAAAATATTGGGGTTAGCGCCATTTCTAGGATGCGCGAAACCACCTTGCGCATGGTCAGACTAGGCATTAAAAAAAGGCTCACAAACCACCACTCAAGGAAAACACACAGATGGAGATTTGGAAACGTCCAGGACAACATGGAAGTTGTACTGCTCCAGCTGGGTACACGCCGCAGATGCCTGCAAAGTCAGCAGATCCCTTCACCACCACTGCAACAACCCCAAACACCACCTTAGCAGCCACAAATGCAGCGAAGAAGGAAGGAGAGGATATTCAGTCCATTGTATGCATGGTGCACAATATTGTGTCACACATCACGGCAAGGGTGCAAACTCCCCATTACAGTCAACTGATGACAGAACTCCTCGCTGTCCTCCATATGACGGTGTCTGGATCATTCCAATAACGGGTGCACAAGTGGCTGGCATCTCTAATCCTTCTCTGTCTTTCTCCCAAAGGTCCTGGGCGCAATCCTAAGCTTCACACACCACCATATCTGCTTCCCAAACACCCAGCATCTGCAGCAGGAGACCAAGCACGGTTTCTATCAAATTGCTGGGTTTCCGCATGTGCTGGTTGCAATGGACTGTACCAATATCCAACTGGTGGCACCTGCAGCAACAGAACACCTATATAGGAACCACAAACAGACTCCTTCCATCAATGTGCAAGCCATCATGGATCACCGTGGGCTCTTCTGCAACATCCTGGTGAAATATCAAGGCAGCGTCCATGACGCATACATCTTTTGTCATTGCACCATCAACCAGCGGTTCCAGGATGGCCAATATGGCAATAGGCTACTCATAGGTAAGCCACCATACCAATCATTATACACAACACACCAACCATCTAGGACAAACAAGACAAACACCACACTAAATACACATGGGCAGGGCCACTGAAATGTACAGGCAACAACATATATGCAGCATGTCCACTACAATGCATACATTGCATGTCATAAACACATACACCGAAATGTTCATAACAGAGTCACACCCTAAAGGGCACACCACGTGTGGACAGGTGGAGCCAAGTTCCCTTTGCATACAGAAGCTGCTCACAAACCGTTACAACTGGTCACAGGTTGACAACTAAATACAGATTTCACACACACATTACACCAAACAAAGAAGTGCACAAGCATGACAATGGCATAGGCTATGGTTATTTTGAGGAAGTCACACATAGGCACAGTCCCACGTAAACCATGGTGTCCAAGCCCCAGTCAGAACCTAAATCAAATGCCTCACAAGTAGTGCCATAACCAAATATATATGTTAGCTACACATGCCTGAGATACCTGTAGTGTGCACATACATCTGTCTGCTGCATTTTGTCACACAAATAAAAATAAAAAATCACCAGCCATTAAAGACCATGGGGCTGAATCATTAGAAATGGGGCAGCACCTACTCCAGTGCCACCTCACATGTGCCCCTAGTGCCCCCTAACAACATCATGTTCCGTTGCAAATCCCAGAAATGGTCCACCGTGGTGCTGAGTCTGTAAAAACAACACTAACAGTCATGGATGTCATAGTAGGACTCGTTAAGGGGTATAGCGGACATAACTGACCTTGCATGCACTGTACCAAGGGACTCATGTTAAAAATAGCTGTGCCCCCTCCCAAAGCCTGCACTGTGCATGTATAGAAAGTGTCTGTCAGAAATCATGTTTTGGAAGCTAGGATATACTACTGCACCAAATTACATCATCCTACTAATGTGTGATGCACACCCTCGTACACTTGATGGCTGGCACAACCATCATCTGCCACAAAGGGTCACAAAGTGTCACACTGCATGCGTAGTGCTGCATAGTAACATGGACGGCACAGTCTGGCCTTGTAGGGCAACTATGTTGTTTCAACATCTGACACCATTGTGGTGCTAGGAGGCGGTAGGTACCATCTAGCAATAGAACACCACTTCAAATTCAAATATGGACCACACAACACCTTTACCTAAATCATTACCATAATTTTGGGATCAACATAAATTTACCCAGGCCCTTGAGCCACTACCCAAGTTTGTCATGTCCATCAACATAGACCAATGAAACCATTTCACAAGAACAGGAACATACACAATACCACAAGCAAATCTGTGTCACCACTCCAACTAAAAAGTACAACTGCCATGGTATGTTCCAAACCACCATCAACACTTAACAACACATCTTCTCTCTATCCTTTGCAGCTGATCAAGGGTACGGCATACAGCCATGGGTGATGACCCCATTTGCTAATCTCATACTAGTGGAAGAGTGGGCCTACAACGAGGGACACAGGAAAACTCGCAACATGGTACAGAGGACGTTTGGGCTCCTGAAATCCAGGTTCAGGTGCCTGGCCTTGACAGGAGGAAGCCTTTTGTATGCCCCACCACTTGTTCGCAAGATCATTCTGGCATGTGCAATCCTGCACAACATATGCGTCCGGACAAATATCCCCTGGGGTGAACAGGTTGATGTTCCCAGCGGGGAGGAGGATGACAATGGAGCAGATAATGTGGAGGGGGAACAACTGAACACTGCTGCAGGAGTTTGTAGGAGACTCCACATTGTGGAGAACATCTACATATAGGCCCTCATTATGAACATGGCGGCAATCACCGCTCCACCGTTTGTGGCGGTAACTACTGCCAACAGTCTGGTGGTCCGGACCACCAAATAAAGAAGAACATGAGAAACAGCCAGCAGGCTATCCACACACTGCCAGCATTGGAGTGCTGACAACAACGGAAGAGGCCGCCCACAGGCCGACGGAAAGGCCCCACCCGCCCAATAAATAATGAAGCATAAGACTGCCATCAGTCCCGGGGTGGAAAGGAACCAAATAAAAGGAAACACTCACCGTAGGCACTCACAACACGCCAAAGCAGACATGGAGAGAGAGTTGCTAATAATGCCAGTTCTGCTCCTTGCAATATACGTCCACGACCGTGACCGCCGATGAAGACAACGGTAAGTACAGCAACCTAGTACACAAGGGAAGAAAGGGCACAGTTACACACCAACCCACCTCACCCACCGTGCAACGCACTCCCAACCCCTCACACTATCACAAGCCATACACACCCGAAGAAGAGGTACTTACCTGACACAAGGCAAAAAAAACTGCCCAAAGTACACACATGTGCACACCACACCCCCACAATGAAACGATGAACCACATCTCTATATTGTGCCAACATCACCACTGGGCACACAAACTTTAATATAAAATGAAATATGAATGTCCAAATAAGGCCATTGGCCAGTCCATGATATAGCCTGATGGGCCGAAATGGGCCGAAGTTGACTCCCACATGTGCACAGAGTACTTCACATCAGTGGGGCAGCCAGGCACCACAGGGAACAGGGGCAGGGGGTTGGGGAGTGGGGACTTACATCTGGAGGGGGGGCTTGGGCTTCTGTTTGGGAGATGGAGGGGGTTTGGGTTTGCCCTTGGAAGGTGGGGGAGGGCTGGCTTGGATTGGGGTGTGGCAGTTGGAGCTGGGGCAGCACAGGGCTTCTTCCTGTCTGGGGAAGAGGCACTGGAATGGGAAGGGTTGACTGGGGCGGACTTAGATGAGGAAGGAGTGGACAGGGCAAGGAGATGGGCACATTTAGGGACGAGACAGGATGGGCCAGTGGGTTCGAACAGGTCGACACGGGACAGGAAACGTTTTTTAGGGGCAGTTGGGGTGGATATGGAAGAAGGTGTGGGAGTGGAGGTAGAGGGAGTGCTTGTAACAGGTGTTGGTGTGCTGGACGTGGATGCAGGTGCCTGTACAATATGCTGATGTTTGGTGGATGTGTGTTGAGTGGGTATCTGGGAACGATGGAGTGTCTTGGGAGGAGGGGGGTGGACACAATGGGACAAGACAGGCTGCCAGTGTAAATGGATGTTGTCTGGGTGTCTGCAGGTCTGGTGAGTGTGCTGCATGTGTCAGTCAATGTTGGTGTGTTGAGTGCAGGTGTGAAGTCTGGGGTGGATGACTGGATGTCAGATGGTGACTGCAAGAATGGGGCCAGAAGCTGTGACTGGGGGTGCAGTGCCTGTGGGTGTGCATGTTGAGGTGACAGACAGGCAGGCGAGAGAGGTGGACACAATGAGGGAAGTGGATGTTGTCATGTGTGCCTTTGTATGTTGGCTCTGTGTATGCCTGTGGTGGGAAGTGTGCTGCTAGTGTTTCTCTGTGTGCTTCTTGTGTATTGATCTGAGTGCATGGCTGTCTGAACGTGTGCTTGGGATGGGTCAAGGGAGTGGGGTGCTGGAAGGGGTAGAGGTGGTTGGAGGGGGGACGGGAAAACCAGGGACACTGGCTGCCATCAAAGAGGAGGTCAGAGCCTGAAAAGATCTCTGTAGGCCGGACATGGCACCGACATGGCACTGTGAATGCCTTCCAGGTATACACTGCATTGCTGCATCTGGGATGCTAGTCCTTGGATAGCATTCACAATGGTTTTCTGTCCTACAGAGAAGGTCCTCATGAGGTCAATAGCCTCCTCTGTGAGGGCAGCAGGGCTGACTGGGGCAGGGGAGGAGGTGCCTGGGGCGAAGGAGACACCCACCCTTCTGAGTGAGCGGGCATGGGCAACTGGGTGGGGAGCAACTGGGAGGGTGATAATGGTATGGGTGTGGCGGAATGAGGGGGGCCACTAGGGTCCGCCACCACCAGGGAGCTCCCATCGCAGAGGGTATCAGAGTCACTACCGGCAGTGATAGTTGCCCCCCTCCCCATGGTACTCCCCTCGCCCTCCCACCCACTGGTCCCCTTTGCGTCGGTCGACTCTGCCTCCTTGAAACCGTGGGGCACTGCATTCCCACTCGCCGGTGTCACTGCTTCCTCACCAGATGATGCTGATGTACACGAAGAACACAAGAGCACAGGGGTGGGGAGACAAAACATGAGAGAAATTAGTAAATACCAGAATGGAATGACATCCTTGGTGCACAAACACTTCCATCCAGCTTACGCACCTACATGCAGCACCTACAACTATAGTCATGATTATGGCCCTGACTAGTGGCCACTACCCCAGCATAAAACTAATTTCCCACATAAAACACGGACCTGATGAACTGTGTGGACTACACACATGGGGGACTATGGCCAGCCAATGCACCCTCTAGCCCATGTGCCCACAAAGAACCCTCCAGTACAGGATGATCAATCCCCAAGGGCCTATTGTGACTGTTTAGACCTGCCCCTAACAATTTTCATGCCCATGGAGGGCAGGACTGCTGGATGACACCTGTCAGAGTGCCTGGCACTAGACAGCATACATACCACAGCACACAAACACATCCATCAAAGTGGTATGAAACAGTGTTGGTTCTCACCCCCTTGTGGCTGCTGTGCTGCCTTCAAGCACCCATCCAAATCCGGATAAGCCACCGCCAGAATGTGGGATATTAGGGGGGGATCAGGGTCTGACAGGCACCCCTTCCTCATTGGGAGGCCTTCCCAAGCTGGGCCTCGCAGGTCTTCCTGGCCCAGCGCCACAGGTCCTCCCACCTCTGGGGTGAGTGTGTATGACACCGGATCAGTACATAGCTGACAGCCAGACTGTATGCAAGTAATGGCAGTTTGTTACAGTCCTGTTTCAACCACTTTTTCAGATGATTCTGGCTACCCCAACTTGCAATGGCTCCTGACACCTGTGAGAAATCCCAGGACAGATGCAGAGGGGAATTACAGTGAGGCCCATGGACGTACTAGGAGGGTGATTGAGCGCACTATAGGTCTCCTGAAGGCTAAATTTTGTTGCCTCCATCTCTCTGGGGATCCCTGTGCTATGGCCCTGAGAAGGTGTGTAGAATAGGGATGGCCTGCTGCATGCTGCACAACGGGGCTGTGAGGAGATCTATCCCCCACTAGAGGAGGAGGGGGCTGTACATCCAGACCTGCTACCTGAGGGGGTAAGAGTGATGGTGAGGATGAAGAGGGGGAAGATGTCCACTCCAGGAACCAGCTGATCCACCTATACTTCCAGTGACTATGAGGTACTGTCCTCTGATGATGTTGTCTGCACTACATAATTTTTGTATGACTCATTTTTGGGGGGATGTGGTGTCTGTAGTCATTGACACTGTAACCTGGAGACTAAGGTGGCATGTGCCATGTAAACAAACATGGTGTACATTTTGGTTTACTCCAGACGATGTTGTGCGTGGAGTACCAATCCTGCAATAAAGGTATGAATATGGAATTGACTGGCAAATGCATTCACACTTACAATTGAATATTCATAATGACAGGGGACATACAAATTGGTGTAAATGTGTTTCATTATGTGTCACAGTTGCATAGGTGCGCTGTACAGTGATAGAGAGTGGGCTCATGGTAGATGTCCATACCCGGTACATGGGCTCAGCGATTGGTGGCAGTGGGTATTGGTCTATACAGGGAGTGCAGAATTATTAGGCAAGTTGTATTTTTGAGGATTAATTTTATTATCGAACAACAACCATGTTCTCAATGAACCCAAAAAACTCATTAATATCAAAGCTGAATATTTTTGGAAGTAGTTTTTAGTTTGTTTTTAGTTTTAGCTATGTTAGGGGGATATCTGTGTGTGCAGGTGACTATTACTGTGCATAATTATTAGGCAACTTAACAAAAAAAAATATATACCCATTTCAATTATTTATTATTACCAGTGAAACCAATATAACATCTCAACATTCACAAATATACATTTCTGACATTCAAAAACAAAACAAAAACAAATCAGTGACCAATATAGCCACCTTTCTTTGCAAGGACACTCAAAAGCCTGCCATCCATGGATTCTGTCAGTGTTTTGATCTGTTCACCATCAACATTGCGTGCAGCAGCAACCACAGCCTCCCAGACACTGTTCAGAGAGGTGTACTGTTTTCCCTCCTTGTAAATCTCACATTTGATGATGGACCACAGGTTCTCAATGGGGTTCAGATCAGGTGAACAAGGAGGCCATGTCATTAGATTTCCTTCTTTTATACCCTTTCTTGCCAGCCACGCTGTGGAGTACTTGGACGCGTGTGATGGAGCATTGTCCTGCATGAGAATCATGTTTTTCTTGAAGGATGCAGACTTCTTCCTGTACCACTGCTTGAAGAAGGTGTCTTCCAGGAACTGGCAGTAGGACTGGGAGTTGAGCTTGACTCCATCCTCAACCCGAAAAGGCCCCACAAGCTCATCTTTGATGATACCAGCCCAAACCAGTACTCCACCTCCACCTTGCTGGCGTCTGAGTCGGACTGGAGCTCTCTGCCCTTTACCAATCCAGCCACGGGCCCATCCATCTGGCCCATCAAGACTCACTCTCATTTCATCAGTCCATTAAACCTTAGAAAAATCAGTCTTGAGATATTTCTTGGCCCAGTCTTGACGTTTCAGCTTGTGTGTCTTGTTCAGTGGTGGTCGTCTTTCAGCCTTTCTTACCTTGGCCATGTCTCTGAGTATTGCACACCTTGTGCTTTTGGGCACTCCAGTGATGTTGCAGCTCTGAAATATGGGCAAACTGGTGGCAAGTGGCATCGTGGCAGCTGCACGCTTGACTTTTCTCAGTTCATGGGCAGTTATTTTGCACCTTGGTTTTTCCACACGCTTCTTGCGACCCTGTTGACTATTTTGAATGAAACGCTTGATTGTTCGATGATCACGCTTCAGAAGCTTTGCAATTTTAAGAGTGCTGCATCCCTCTGCAAGATATCTCACTATTTTTGACTTTTCTGAGCCTGTCAAGTCCTTCTTTTGACCCATTTTGCCAAAGGAAAGGAAGTTGCCTAATAATTATGCACACCTGATATAGGGTGTTGATGTCATTAGACCACATCCCTTCTCATTACAGAGATGCACATCACCTAATATGCTTAATTGGTAGTAGGCTTTCGAGCCTATACAGCTTGGAGTAAGACAACATGCATAAAGAGGATGATGTGGTCAAAATACTCATTTGCCTAATAATTCTGCACTCCCTGTATGTACCTTACAAGTTGTTATGTTACTATTGGTGGGTGAGAATGTTAGCACAGTGGCACACTTGGGAGACAGTTCAGGTCACAGTCACTTCTTTGTGGGGGCCTTGGTCTTGGTCTTGGCAGTTGTTCCAGTGCCATATCTGGGTCTGAGGGCACGTTTGAGTGTCTGGTGCTGGGCTGCACGGGTAGGGTTGCTGGTCTCTTGTGTGTCCTCTGCCAGTGCCACCTGTCCATAGCATTATTGCTCATGTGTGTACCTTGTGATGGTACACATACAATACTAACTTCACTGAAGGATGTATCACGTCATTCCTCAACACCTTTGAATACACACACAACCCCTGGGCAGTAGTTTGTCAGTTTGCTGTGACAATGAAATAGATGCCTACGACATCTGAGGCAGCCCCAATTGCTATGGTATCACAATGGGACAGCAACTGTAACAACCATAGCATGCCCCTCAGATGTAACATACAGTGTTAAGCAGTCCCATATGGTCATGGAGGTGTAAAGCTAATAGACACCTGTTGACAATGCCATGTATAAATGGTGTAGTGAGAAGCACCACGGGAGTGTCAGGGACAGTGATGGTTTGTAGGTATGTGGGTCTACATTACCTGAGACGATGTGTGATTGACTGATCACAGATGTTTGTTAGTTTCTCAGCCCTACCACTAGGATGACGTGCTCACTCAGCCTAACAAGTTAACAGTATACAATGTTGTAATTTTACTGAAATGTACAAATCAAACTAACCAATGTTTTCCATCTAGGTCTTGCAGGTGGACCTGCACCCTGCACTGTGGGAGAGTTGCGCGATTCAAAGACCCTGATGCATCCAGTAAGTGTCATCTTGTGCATCATGGTGCTAATCCAGGATTTGGTGTGAGTCAATCTGAAGTGTGGGATGCCATGAAAGATGGTTTTGCCTGATCTGATATCATTGTAGAATGGATGGTGACATGATGCATGTTTGAATGTTGTGCAATTTGAATGGCTTGCATGTAGTTCAAGGGGCAACATGTGCTGGCATGGAATTGTGTGAAATGGGAATTGTCATGGCTGGCCAGTTAGTCATTGGTGTCTACCATGATAGGTCTCAGGGCAGCTGTCTATGTACATAGGTCGGTTTACAGCCACTTCGTCATAGCACCATTGTCAGCACAGTGTGCCAAACATAGCTTACACTTACTCACAAGATGGTACAGATGTGGGTGACATCTGAAGATGTCTCTAGGGGGCTTATGTAGGAGACACATACACTACAGGTGCCTCAGTACCCTTCAGATATAATGGTTCTGTAGTACTGAAAGGAGCCATATTGTGCTGCACAACAATCAGTAGTGTACACATTTAGTAGACAACTAACGTCCAGATGGTTATGTGAGAAGTCTATAATTCTTCCCACACCAGATCTCAAGTAGTTTTCACAACATGGTCCTGCCACCATGATATTTGTGAGTGATGTAGGTCACATTACATATGCATATGATGCGAATGCTGTGTGCGTATCTGGTACTTTGATGATGTCTGACATGCATGTACAAATGATGTGGAATGTTTCTGGATACTGTTGCAGCACCCACTGCAGTGCCAAACTCACTGTGGGCCTAAGGGCACCCATACAGGCACCATGTGTGTGCCGTTTATCACATGTAGCACTACATTGCACAGGGTAGGGGGCTTCAGTTCTGGAATGCGCTGACAACTCTGATGTGCAGTTCAGCCTTAAAGCCAAACCTTTTGGGAAGTTTCAATCAGTTGTACATGTGGGCACACCATGAGCAATGGTGTGCCCCTTGTTCTGTATGCTCAGGTCAGGTCTTACAACAGGACACATCAGTGTTCCTTAACCAAACCTTTGATTAGCAGGTGGAAAGTTACCTGACCCCCTATCATATGCCCACACCTTGCCTCCATGATGACTGGGCAAGCATTTATGTTTCACTAGGTGTCTCGAGCTGATGCATTGCTTGCACAACCCCCCTTTTGCACAAAGACAAAGGAAATCCAGACTTCTGGGGCACGTGATCCTCACAAGTTAGAAGACACAAATGTTGATCATGGACAATGTTGTCCACTCAGCTCTGGGCCTTGTTGTTTCAAGTACATTTCTGTCATCCCAGTGACATGTACATGATACTGATGATGGTCGGTAGGAAATAGTCAAAGTTGAAGAGTAAGTCATTTTTGAGAAATGTGTGTTGGACTGTATGTGTTATCTGCAGTTGTAGTGTACATTATATGTCTGTACAGCCACCACCCAATGCTGATACTGATGCTTGCTTCATCTCATGTTTCAGCTGCCAGTATGACTGAGGCACAGAGATGAGACTTCCATAAGAGGGCCGAACAATAACACCATACAATGGAGGTTGATGATGCCTACTGCTGAATGGGCGGGAGATTCTGAAGGGAAAAAGCATCAGTTGAAAAGCGTGCCTTTTCCCATGGGGGACCTCCAAGACAGCAACAACATGACACTGGAGACAAGCCATCAGGGGTGAAGGGGTCCACAGCTGGACCACAGCCCTCAACATCAGCTGCACTAGTGACAACCCAGTCACCAACACTGCCAGCTGCAGCAATAGTGCCAGATTTTGGCAAGACTAACCAAATTGGAGCAGGATGCTGCAGAGGACCACTAGTTATAAAAGAACATCAAGAAAAAGTTGAAAAAAGCAAGAAATGAACAATTAACTTGTGGTACAACATCCAAGTTCATTCCCCTCCCTTTAACAGTTTTGTATGGTTTATATGTTTTTTTCAGATATGTAGGGTTAGGTTAGTGTAGGGTAGGCATAGGTTAGGTTAAGTATAGTGGGGCTGTTTTTTTTCTACGTTTTCCTATTGCTGGGGGCTGGGTAGGGGTTCTGTTGGGGCATTTGTGTATAAAATATATATTTAGGCCATAGGTTAGTGTTGTATTCTTTCATTAATAATAATGGGGGGATCTCTTTAAAGAATGTGTGAGGTTTTAGAATGGGGCATACGTAGGGAAGGCTTAATGGAATGTTAGGGTGGAACGGGGAATTCGTTGTACGTTGGAGACTAAAGAGATCGGATGCATTTTGTCTCTGCCAATAAATATAAGAATACACCTTGTTCCTGCGTGCTGCTTACTACAAATTTAGCGACGAGGATGGGATGTATCTGATTTGGCTTCCTCAGACATTTTGGCTGAAGGGTTTGATGGGACAGCATTCGATATTCTGGGGTATGTGAAGACTGCTGTGTGTTTTAAAGGGCGTACTGCAGTAATCAAGATGTATGTTGCTGAGAAAGGTGTTAACGCCCTGGGCTGGAGGGACCAAGCTGAGTTCGGAATAATTCTGAACCCCAGGGCCAGTGAATCAGTGATGTTAGTGGGAATTGGGGAAACGTCTAGTTGTGTTACATCCAAATTTCCACAAGTGTTTTCTGAAACCTTGGGCAAGTTGAGAAATTACAGCCATAGGATTAGACTTAAAGAGAATGCTAAACCAGTTTTGCAGAAATTAAGGAATGTTTCCATTGGTGTACGTGAGGAGTTGAAAAATATCTTGGGAGAAATGGTAAAAGAGGGCGTCATTGAAGAAGTGGAGTCATCTGAGTGGGTTTCACCCATTGTTTTAGCTCGCAAACCAGATAACTCATTGAGACTGTGTGTCGACCTGAGAGCCTTGAATGCTAATATTACAGTTAATTGCCATCCCCTACCAAATATAAATAAAGTTGTTAGCATGCTTGAGGGAGCCAAAATCTTCTCTACGTTGGATTTGAGGTCTGCCTTTCACCAGATTGAACTCACTGAAGACTCCTGTCATCCCACTGCATTTATCACACCACAATGTCTATACCAATTTAAACGTATGCCCTTTGGATTAGCATCGGCGGCATCTGTATTTCAGAGAGCAATGTTTATAATGTTCAAGGATATGGACAAATATGTTAAGTGTTTTCAAGATTATGTTTTGATTTATTCTAAAGATGAAGAGGAATACAGAGACCATCTTGTAAAAGTGTACGATGTATTCAATAGGAATGGGTTAACCTTGAAGTTCAAGAAATGTCATTTTTTTTGCGGTGTCAGTTGATTATTTGGGGCATACCATCTCTGGGAAAGGAGTTGTGCCCAAAAGTTCTCTGGTTAAAGCTATAATTGATGCACCTATGCCTGACAATCGGGAGAAACTCTTGTCCTTTGCTGGGTTATGTGAATATTATAGCAAGTTTATTGAAAATTTTGCGACTAAAATAGAACCCTTAAGAAAAAAATGTGGAGTTTGTGTGGTCGGAAAGGCAGGAGCGTGCATGTAAGCCTATAAAAAAAGAAATTGCTTGTGCACCTACTCTCAGGCCATTCAATATCAAAGCTCAGTGTATTGTGACAGTGGATGCCAATATGTATGGTGTTGGGGCTGTATTGTCACAAAGATTTGGAAAAGATTAATGGAATGTTATATTTGTTTCTCGCACTTTGAATGATGCAGATAGGAGGTATGCGGTTATCGAGAAGGAGTTGGTTGCATGCGTTTGGGCTATTGAACATTTTCGCAACTACATATGGGGCTCACGGTTTGTACTTTGTACTGATCATAAACCCCTTGTATGCATTTTACCCCGGGTGGTGGTTGGAATGCAACTGCCTGCGTTGCAAGGTTGGTATCGAGACTGCAGGAGTATTCTTTCGATGTTGAATATGTACCAGGGAAAAGCAATTCGGTGGCTGATTGCTTGTCGCAACTTCCTCAAGAAGCCCCTGATAAGCCAGAGAGAGGCATGTCTGGAGATTTGGACATTGTTTTTGTGGTGTCTAAATTCATTGCCAAAGAGTATAAAGCTGTGGAGGAAAAGGAATGGTTTGAAAAGGATCAAGAGGATTTAGTGTTACAGCAAGCCAAAGGTTATGTGAGATCGGGTTGGCCAAGGAAAGAAAGTATTTTAGAAGAGGGGGCCCCTTTCATTAAGATAAGAGAGGAGTTGGAGATTGAGAACAATCTTTTGTTTAAGAAGGGGAAGTGTATTCCACCTATGGGTATGCAATCGGTGATTTTGAATTTGGCCCATCTGGGTCATCCGGGAATGTCGTCCATGAAAATATTAATACATACCTCCTTTTGGTGGCCAGGCATGGATAAGATGGCGGAGAGGACGGTTAGGGAGTTTAGTGTATGTATTAATGCTGAAAAAACGCTGAAGATTGTGCCTGCGCCTTTGCGTCCTTTTCCATGGCCAGATTCTCCATGGCAAAAGTTGGGGTTTGACATTTCGGGTCCATTCCCATTTCTACCTCATGAAGCAAGGTTTGGCTTGGTGCTATTTGATTACCATTCTAAGTGGCCAGAGGTAAAGTTGGTACCACAGGTGACTTTGACTGTGGTTATTGAATTCCTTAAGGAGGTGTTTGCCAAGGAAGGGTATCCTGAGATTTTTGTCAGATGATGGGGTTCAACTTGTCTCGAAAGAGATGCAGAGTTTCCCCAAGTAATGCAACATCAAACATGTGACCACTTCTTTATATGAACCACAAGATAATAGTCAAGTGGAGAGATTTAATTGTGCACTTAAGGAATGTATTGGTTGGGCACGGAGTTTTGGAGGAGCTTGGAAGGAGAAAGTGAGGGAGAAGCTATGGTATGACCGTATTACCCGTCACAGCACCACAGGTGTTAGTCCGTTTAGATTGTTAAGGGGTAGAAATCCTGTGTCTAAGCTTTGTCCCTGGTGGTTCAAAAAGAAATGTGGCAAAGGTGCTGATGAGCTTGATCTTGAGAAAGTTAAAGATTTTGTGATGGTAAAACAGGGAAAAAGCAAGAAATCATATGATGGGAAGTGGAAGGTGAGAGAGCCGACATTAATTGTAGGTGATTGGGTTAGGGTAAAAAAAACCAGGATTGGTAAGAAAAGGCATGCCTACGTTTGGAAAAGCCATGAGGGTTGTAAAAGTGTTCAATAAGAAGGTGATTACACAGGATGGCAGAGTTTGGAATGTTAACAGACTGGCAAAGTGTCCTCCTGAACATGGTGGTGAATTGGATCTTATGGTTTCGGGGTCTTTAATGAGTGACAGATCTATAGAACCCATTTGTGCGGATGTGATTGATAGTGGTGCCAGAGGTACGGTTGTTGAAGCTGGAAATTTTGTTGAGGTTGGAAATTCTGAGTACAATAGAGATTGGGAGAGGAACGAGAGCAACGAAAGGAGTAGTATGGGTGAAAGTGTGGAAGACGATTCTATAGCATCAAGAGTGAAGTTCGATGGGCGTACTAGACAGAGATCTTCACGGTTAGCTGATTAGGTGTAAATATGTATATTATTATACACTATGGGCCATATGTACGAACACATTTTCCCATAGACACAAAATGGGTAAAACCCTTTGCTACATCTGGCCCTATGTTATTAGTCTATAATATTAAGATTATTTGTTTTACTTTAGGTTGTTCTTCCTATGTTTATTTTGTTAAGGGGGGAGATGTGTTGTATTCTTTTGTTAATAATAATGCGGGGATCTCTTTAAAGAATGTTTGAGGTTTTAGAATGGGGCATACATAGGGAAGGCTTAATGGAATGTGAGGGTGGAACGGGGAATTCGTTGTACATTGGAGACTGAAGAGATCGGATGCATTTTGTCTCTGCCAATAAATATAAGAATATACATTGTTCCTGCGTGCTGCTTACTACAGTTAAGTTAGTACATGTGTAGTCATAGTTTATGTTGTCCTACTTGTATCTCATCTCTTAAGGGGGGTGGGGAGACCAATGTTTAGAGTGCAGTGTTACATGTGTAAGATAAGTTTAGAATAGGTTAGATAGGTGTAGTTATAAGTTAAGGATAGTTAGTATAAGTTAGTTTAGATTAGAGTAGGTTTTAGGTTTTAATTTGCTTGATTGTTTTGATATTAAGTACTGTTCATCTTAGCCTAATTAGTTTTGTAATTGATTGGGTCTGGGGCTTGTCATGAGTGCACTGGCAAGTTGGGGGATTGGCCTAGGGTATGTATGCTTACTGTCTTGATTTCCCAGTTTTCCCATATGCATACCCATGACCAAGGAGCTGTCTGAATTGCAGCTGCAAACTGTCTACTAGTGCATACATTTGCCATCCTTTGTTCCAGACATTCACAATGTGTACGTTATCTTTATCTCGGACAGGTAAATGGAGTAATTCACCTCTAATTGGTGGGGTCCTGCTATTTCAATGTTGGTAAGTGTGGTACATCTGACAACTCCCAATTTTGGAACTGTATTCTGCAACACTGACAAGTGGCCATCACTGATTAGGTTAGTTTTTCTTGTATCACACAAATCAGTTGTACTGGTACTCCCATCTGGGTTAATGATAAATGATTGGGTAATGAGCCATACATGCTGTATATCTACTTCAAAGGATATGGGTTCCAAAGCATTTAGTGAACACAGTTAGTCAGTTGTTGCCCACAACACCATCATTCAGCTTCCTCATGTTTGGATCCTAGTGTGTGGCTTAGTGTCTGACAGTCATGCACTCATGTACTGATATTCTGTACACATTGACCAGGACTGACACAATGCTAACTTTTAGCTGAGTAGATGGGTCACAGTAAACGTAGAAATGTTTCATGTGTACAAGGTGCTTTATTTACAAGTGCAATAGTTATAGTGATTTCTATACAAGATCCATTTCATACATCCCATGAGTGAACGTTTACCATATGTAGCACAATCAGAGTCCAGGGTTGAGGGACATGTCAGGAGACATGGTTAGGTGTAGTGTGCACTAGTGAGGAGTGCCTAACATTGCCATTTGGTATGGTAGAGACAGTGACAGCACATAGGAGACATTTCTACAGAGGTTAGGTGAAGAGGGCACATTTCATAATGTCACAACACTGGCATGATCCTAAGCACAAAACTAAGGAGAAACTCTCCATGTGGCACAGACTGGTACCTACCTGGTGGTGTTGAAACTTACAGACCTACAGGTGTTGGTGTTGAGGATGTACAATTTGGTTCTCACTTATGCAGGGTTTGAGTACCTGACTGAATTTTGTTTTGTTTCTGTCCTCATGATCTCTGCTAGAACTTTGACAGCCAGTTGAGGTATCTCATTATGATGTATGATGTTTAAATTATTTGCGGAGTGTGCTGGACCCTCATTTGTGTTCTGTGTATCTTTTAAGCCTGGTGACCTGATTATAGGCTATATTTGTTGGTACCCCCGCCCTTGGGCTGTTTTTGTTTTTGCCGGGCCCGCAGGCCTCCTTCGTTAACGTCGTTGGTGAACATTATCCTTTTCTTTTGCTACCATTGTACTTACATTGCAGACATCCTGCTGCCGGCTGGGTTGAACTGAGGACCTTATGTTCCTTTTAGCATGTGATGTAGTAAGGTTATCTTTTTAGTCTTCAATTAATTTGCACACAACGTTGAGATTGTTGCTCGTTTTTTTATCACTGGTGCACAAGTGTAGTCTCTATAAGGTTATCAGTGTATTTATATCCGCCAGCTTATGGTCCATGCCAGTAAGGAATAATGCCAAGATATTTAACAAGTCTATTTGCACGTCCATTTTAGTTGACTGATAAGACAGAGCTCCAGTGTCGACTGTGAGTTTCCAAACAGCAGGCCCCATACATCCCCTGCCACTGTTGATTCATTGGGCTCTTTGAATTGAAAAGTCTGATAGGTTGTTTTTTCCATGAATCTCCCTCTCTGTGACTGGCCCTGCTGGGGTCCCTGTGTTAACTATTCTCCTGATGGAAAAGGTATCCCCCTTGCATATTGCATGGGTTGGGACCATCCCTGGGTTGGTTTACCCCCTCCTCTGATGAGTGCTCAATGCTTGTTTGAGTTTTTCCAGGCCTGATGCCCATATTTTCAAACCCCTGATCTCCCCTTAGTGTTATCGGCTGTTCAGTCATGACTTGCCCCTACATTGTTCACGTCATCTTTGAGTCACATCAGGATTTGGGTAATGGTGGAAGGAGGCCGGCATGGATCTTGAGCTCAGCAGTTGTAGTATCAGGGTACCATGAGCTTATTGATGCAATACATTAGGTGCATCAGGTCGTGGGTGACTTCCCAAACTGTTCGCGCCTGTGACCACAATAGTTTTGACCTTAATTGGTAATGGAACTCCATTTGTCTGGACAGCGTTCTAGGCAATAGCAACCTAAAGGAGAGTAACGCCAAGTCTGTCATCAGGCCTCAGGCTATTTCTTTGTTGTATTTGTTCTCTGGTGGTACTTTTGCACACTCACCTACCTCATGAGTCTCTATTTTCCGGGTTGCCTCATTCAGGGGGGTGGTGTTAAAACTTACAGTCGGGGGAACTGGCGTTGGAAGCCCTTCCATATTGATGGTTGCAGAGAAAATGGCCTCAAAAGGTTCCTTTATGAAGTCGAATTTTGATGGCACCTTTATGAATTTTTCAAACATGTAAGCCACTGGAGAGATTAAGCACTGGCCATCTCGAGCAAATTTGAACTTAAGGCAGGTAGAGTTTGCTGCTCCTTCTTTTTCCGTTGCAGGGTTACTGTGCCGTTACCGGCCCAGACTTCATGTTGCCCCTTTGGCTGCTCCTACAGCTCTTTTTTTACAGGTTTTTTACTAGAGGGCTATATAATGTCCTTCATGATTATGTTGAGGTTACTGGTAAGGAAGTAGACTTGGAGTGATCTTGCGGGACTTTGCAAACCTTAGTTTGGGAACTGGCACCCTAAAGATCCACTTAAGTGCTGGAGGGCCAACTTGATTTGAAGTCTTAGAGGTTTGTCTGTAATTTAGCTTTGTTCATATCTTTGTTGATGCCTTTGATTGACTGAAGAGCTGCCTTACCCAGGGCACAAGCTGCACCAACCTAACGCTGGCTGCCTACAAGCACTACTGGGGTCTGCGGGTGCCTTTTGTGTGAGAAAGTAGCCTCTTTCTAGCATGGTTACCCCCACCTCTGGCCTGATTGTGTGTGTGTGTCAGTGTGCTTTTACTGTCTCACTGGGATCCTGCTAGCCAGTACCCCAGTGCTCATAGTGAAAACCCTATTTGTCAGTGTGTTTTGCCTGTCTCACTGGGATCCTGCTAGCCAGGACCCCAGTGCTCATAGTTTGTGGCCTAATGTGTGTATTGTCAGTAGTGCTTAACTGTGTCACTGAAGTTCTGCTAACCAGACGTTCAGTGCTTATGCTCTCTCTCCTTCCAAATTAGCCACTATAGTTTAGTGACTTCATTTACCAATTCCAATTGGCACACTGGACCCCACCCCCACTAATAAGTCTTTAGTATATGGTACCTAGGTACCCAGGGCATTGGGATTCCAGGAGATCTTTATGAGCTGCCGCATTTCTTTTGCCATCCATGAGGAGCTCAGATAAACCCTTTCACAGGACTGCCACTGCAGTCTGCGTTAAATAGTGTACACACTATTTCACAGCCATTTTTACTGCACTTAAGTAACTTAAAAGTCAACTGTATGTCTAACCTTCATTTACTGAAGGCTAGGTGCAAAGTTACTAAGTGTGAGGGCACCCTTGCACTAGCAAAGGTGCCCCCACGCTATCCAGGGCCAATTCCCCGAACTTTCGTGAGTGTGGGGATACCATTGCACGTCTGCACTACATATAGGTCAATACATATATGTAGCTTCACAATGGTAACTCCGAATATGGCCATGAAAGGTCTCTAATATCACAGAATTGCCCCCCCCCCTTTCCAAATCTGGTATTGGGGGGCCAATCCCATGCATCCTGGAGGCTCCACCATAGACTCCCAGTTCTGCCAAACCAGCTCTCTGGGGCTTGCACTGCAGCTACAGCTGTTGCCACCTCACAGAGAGGGTTCTGCCCTCCTGGAGTCTGAGCAGCTCAGTCCCAGGAAGGCAGAACAAAACATTTCCTTTGGGAGGAGGGTGTTGCAGCCTCTCCCTTTTGGAAATAGGTGTTACAGGCTTGGGAGGGGCACAGATGGGGCTCTCCTTGCAAAAGCCAGTCTACACCAGTTCTGGGATCCCCAGTTTCTGCTCTGGCGTGAAGCTGGACAAAGGAAAGGGGATTGACCACTCCCTGTCCATCACCACCCCAGGGGTGATGCCCAGAGCTCCTCCAGTGTGTCCCTGGCGTTAGTCTTCTCATTTTCCAAGGTGTGGGGACACTCTGGTGATCTCTTAGTGGCCAGTGCCAGCAGGTGACGTCAGAGACCCCTCCTGATAAGTGCATACCTGGTTATGTAGCCAATCCCCCCTCTCAGGGCTATTTAGGGTCTCTCCTGTGGGCTCCTCTTCAGATTCAGCTTGCAAGTTTCCACCAGGAATCCTCTGCAACTCCTGCTTCATCCTCTGACCGTCGGATCAATCGCAGACTGCTCCAGGAACTGCTGTAACTGCAACAAAGTATCCAGATGGGGTATTGTTACTCTGCAACTTCAGCTCCAGCCAGCAACAGTTTCCAAGGTGTGCACGCTCTTAGGACTCCCTGTCTTCACCCTGCACCAGATGGACCAAAGAAATCTCCTGTGGAGTGACAAAGTCACTTCCCTACACCAGCAGGCACCTTCCAAGACGACGACTGGTTCTCTGGGACTCCTCTCCTGACAACAAGCGTGCTCCCTGGAACACAGGTGGTGGACCCCTTCGACCCAGACTGTCCTAAGGTCCAGCTGTCTAAATTTGTCAGAGGGAAGAGCTTGCCTTCCTGGTTTGTGACAGTACCCCTGTGCACCACATTGTCTCTAGCTCCTGAGGTCTCTGTGCACTATTTGCAAGACTCCTTCATGCACAGTTTGGCCCAAGTCACCAGCACTCCATTCTGCGATGCCCAACTCGCTGAGTTGTTATCTGACAGCATGGGACCTTCTTTTGTAGTGCTGCAGGAACTGCAATTTGCACCTTCTTTGTCCCTGTTTTCTGGGACTCCCGTGGGTGCTGCCTGGTCATCTGTGGGTTCCCTCCCGTGTTGGGAGCCCCCTCTGCCTCCTCAGTCCGAGTTGAGGCCCCAGGTCCCTCCTGAATACAGGCAAAGCCATTTTGATACAAACTGCAACATTGCTTTAACCAAGGCCTGCTGGATGAATCCAGTGCTGCAGCTTGCCTGCATCCAACATCTCGATGTGGGACATCTCTTGCATCATGCAGGAACCTAAAACCATCTTCTTTGGTGCTCTTCTGCAGACTTCTTCTAACCGGAGAATCTTCTTTTGCACCATCTTCTAGGTTGGCATGGGCTCCTGTCCTTCCTGGAATCTTCCGCGACTTCTGGACTTGGTCTTCTCTGTTCACAGGTCTTCAGGTCAAGGAATCCACCATTTGTTGCTTGCAGTCTTGCTTGGTTCTTGCAATGACTCCTATCACGACTTGTAGTGTGTCCTGAGGAAACTTGCAGCACTTTAATCCTACATTCCTGGGCTCTGGGGTGGGGTATTTTACTTATCTTTGGTGTTTTATTACACTACCATCACCCCTCTACACACTACACTTGCCTAGGGGGGAATTTGTGATTTGCATTCCACTTTTTTAGTATATGGTTTGTGTTGCACCTAGGCCTACTGCTTCCTATTGCTTTGTATTGTACTTTCTACTGTTTGCACTATTCTGTGACTATTTACCTACCTGATTTTGGTCTCTAGTGTATATATTGTGTATAATACTTACCTCCAGAAGGAGTATTGCCTCTAAGATATTTTTGGCCTTGTGTCACTAAAATAAAGTACCTTTATTTGTGGTAACACTGAGTATTGTCTTTTATTGTGTATAAGTACTGTGTAACTATAGTGGTATTGCAGGAGCTTTGCATGTCTCCTAGTTCAGCCTAAGCTGCTCTGCTACAGCTACCTCTAACAGCCTAAGCTGCTAGAACACCGACTACATTTCACTAATAAGGGATAACTGGACCTGGTATATGGTGTAAGTACCTAAGGTACCCACTACAAACCAGGCAAGCCTCCTATATATTGCACTTTGGCTGTTTTTCTATAGCCTGTGCAAAGCCCCTTAGCCACTTTTTTCACTTTGCCACTTTGCCTCTTATGTGTTTTATGCCACTTTTGGCTTGCAGGGGGGCTGCAGGGGTGTGGGGGGTGAGGGAGGGGTGCACAGGGAACTTCCCAGACCTCAGTACTCTAGGCGACCCTAGGCAACCCTGCAACTCACCTCCACTCCACTCTCACAATTTTGAATGAAGTGAATTGGCCTCTTTACAGAGCCAACCTCCCTCTTCTCAGCTTGGAGGATTTAGTTCAGCTCAGCAGCTCCTAGGAACATCAACACATGCTACTTGGTTTTTGGTGCTTGCCTGTCTCGCCGCCCACTCGCCCTCTGCTGACTCACCAACCAGGCCTCGATGGATTGTGACCTCCTCGTGGTTTCAGGGAAAGGCCTCGGGGGTTGCAGCTCCTCTGCATTGGCTAGGTCTCACCCCTGGGCTGAAGGACTGGCCTCCGTTTGTCTGGGTGGTGGGTGGGCCGACGTGTGCTCCGAAGGTGTTCTGGCAGCCTGGACTGCAGGTAACTTGGAGTGCCTGGCAAAAGGTCTTAGCAGGTGAGGCATGTTGGCGGCAGTATACCGGGCAGACTCAAGCAGTGAGAAGCAAACAGCAGGAGTGAGCGTGGGTGCGAGCACATCACACAGTGCTCAGTGTTCACTCCGGAATCAAGTGTGTTTTCCTTCATCCAGTGGGCTCTAGTGAACTCTATATTTAGAGTCAAGAGCTCCGAGTGAAGTACATTTGAAAACAAGCTGCCAAAATTCTCTTACTGTTCATGTCGCCTTTTCCTTCTCATGGGTTCTAGGTTTGGACTTTGTCATTTTAATGGACCTAGAAACCTTCCAGGGGAAAGTCACGTCCAAACAGGTTTCAAAAAGGTTAGCTAATCTCTGCATAAGGTCCTACTGAAGATTTATTACCCTGGCAAACATCTCAGAGCATGATCAACCAATAAATCATGCCCATCTTTCTGACTTAGCACCTTATCCTAGTACTCAGGAGAACAAAACATTAAAAGCCCCACCTTTGGCAGGACTTGAACGCATTCCACATGAATGAGTGGTTTGCTGAAATTTAGATCCCAGACCCAAGTTAACGACAAACTTCTCTACTCCTCCTTTTGTTGGCGACAGACAAGTATCTGGTTTCTGTGGGTATACTGATTCATTCCAAGGTGCCCTATTGACCTATTTCCCTGTGGAACACAGGAAGTCAGATTGAGAGTCTGGGTACAGGTTAGAGCAAAATGGAAGCCCTTAGCCCTCTCCCATGCAAAGAGAAACTACGATACTGCCTCTTCTTCCTCTCATCTGGTTCAAGTGCTGCAGTGTTCTGAATTTCAGGTGGTGGGAGCTCCAACGTATAGTTGTAAATCCAGTAGTGTCTGGTGGAGGCCCCCCTGAGACGACTCCATTACTTCACTGAATTATTTTCAGCATTTCAACAGTTATTCTAACTCATGGACAAAAGAACACCAGAAAGCCCTACTGAAGGTCTTTTCAAAGATGGATGAATGCTATTTCATTTTGGGAGCTTTTTGAACCTGCCCATGTGCTTGTCTATCACAATACAGTACCTTCCTTTCTCCTCAAGTGGAGAAACTTCTCAGACAAGTCTTCCTTCCATGCCCCTCACCTTGGTGTAAGGCACCAGCCAGGTACGAAATAAGCAACCTAAAAGGTAGGCCCATGCTATATCTCTGCTTTCACATGAACCAGAAAACCTCCGAAAATTCTGCCTGTGGTTTGTAAGATGTCTAATTAGCTTGTCTTCTTTTGCCTCACGTTCTTCAGATAAGTACTTCATTATGTTACTGTAATTTACTTCAACAGTCTTCATGAAAGGACTAATACAGCAGTTAGCTGGCCATTCTAGCCGGTTCTTCTCCAGGAAGAACTTGATGAGGGTCATGTACACCTAATCCTGTACGTTCTGGGCTGTGGCAATCTAAGTACTGTCACTGCAGTAAGGGAGAGCCTGACTGAACTAGAATATAGGACTGATGTGGCTGAGTCAGAAATTACCAACTATTCTAAAGTCAAGTTTGTGACATTTCACTAGTAAGTCAGATTGTCAGTAACTTGTGAAATGCTGCAATGATGAATTGTATTCTTTTCTATCTAAGCAAAGTTAGGGAAATATGGATTTTCTACTTAAAGAAGAAATTTGGGCACTAAGAAACTACATCAGCCTGTGGAAAAAGTAGCACTTTTTCATTATGTTATTGTAGACACATACCTACCGCATATTTGGAATATTCACTCCTACACTTTATGCATCTAGACTTTGTGGGCTCCAATGGACATTTTATTAGGGATTTAGCGGCTTACTCAGATTTGAACACTGTCTTGTGAGGGTGGTGGTGGTATTGACATCCACCACTCTAGTGGATGATCGTCCCCCATATTTAGATAGCTCTGCCTTCCTGGCAGTGACCTATGTGACTTCAGGTGACCCACTGCCATTACGGTTCCACAGCCAAAACGCAGACGTTTTTATTTTTCACAAACAAGCTCCTAAAGTGTGAGTTTGTTATTTAAAACCAAAAAGGTAGTGACAGTGGCTCTCTGAGTGTTTTTTCCTATGCATGGGGGCAGTGCTTTAAATGGGAAAAAATAAGTGCAGGTACTGCTTAACATGAGCTAGCAGTGTGGTGGGTGGGGTTAGGGGTGGGGCTAAGAGCAAGACATGAGGATACTTTGACTTAAATACCCGTTGCAGCAATACCAAAACACATGATAAGTGTGTTTAAATAAAACAGGTTAACTCGTTACACAAGATGAAAGCGAAACAATTATATTTTAACATTTCTTTTGTTTTCTAATATTTGCAGCTTCTTAATGCCGTATTGTTATTTGGTGTCGTTTTGCACAAACTATATTATTGAGCGTGCACACAGACAGAAAGAAACAAGCAGACACAAAGCATTCCACACTGTCCTCCTTAAAGTGTCCCGATTCTCTCCTTCTTTCATTCGCCTTTCTCTCACAGAAAAACACACACACATACAAGAAGGCAAACACATAAACAGACCCTCGTTCTAAAAGACGCAGGAGGGATTAAAGCTATATTAAACTTTCCTCCTATGGCTTTCTTGGTTGTCTCCGTCAGCGGGGCTGCCTCAATTCCTGTGTTTGCACATATGTACACAGTAGTGGGAACGTGATGGGCAGCACAGGGCCTGAATGGGCAGTGTTCTGTCAAACACAGCGTGATGGCGAATACCCAGACATTAGCCACTTAATCCCTGCTGAATAGCTCAGCGGGGTCAGCTCAGAGCTACAGCAGCACTTTAGCTGTCAGAGGCAGGTTCAACTCTGACAGCCTAGTGCTCACCAGCAGCTATTAAGCCTACCTTTCATGAGTACCGGTACTCTCCTTGGCAGCAGAGAAGTGCCGGTACTCAGAGTGAGAAAAATAAGAAGTGCCGGTACTCAGTACCGGTGAGTACCGGCCCATTTAAAGCACTGCATGGGGGTCATTGTTTTTCTGATTGAGACCCCCATATTTCTCCTTGTGGTTTTAACTCAAACAGTATGTCCGAATGTTCTCTCTAAATAGGATAGATGGGCTGAGGTAGCTAGAGTTCTGTGAGGCTGTCAGTCTAAGGTTTCCTATAACAGAGCTGGTGGGGGCTACATGTATTCCAGAACAGGTCTTCTGATGTTAGATGTGTGAGGGACTGTATTCGGAAACCACAATGTCACCACACACTGGAATATGTGGTAGGCAAGAGCCCTTGTGAAGCTGCCACCTTCTCAGGAAGGAAAAGCCGAAGACGTAATGATCCTCTTTGCTAGGCAACGATTTTAGAGGACTGAAGAAAAACAGGAATCCAGAATCTGATGGAGAAATTCTGCAGTAGCAAGGAGTCAGGATCAGCAAGTGAAGAGAGCAAGGAAACAAGAGAAGAAACACAGTTTTTTTGCAACACACACTCCAGCCATACTAAAGCAATTACATAGCAAAAGAAAGAAAAGGAAATGACAACAAACATCATATGGCAGGAAACATAATGGGGTGGGAAAAGTAGATGGGGACTAATAAGGAAACAGTCATGAAGGAAAAGGAAATAAAAAGAGAGCAAAAGCCTGAACTGGACTAACTTTGGGGCAGCTTTAAAGGTAGTTGCAAACCCTCAGGCAGTTGATAGCCATTTTGGTGTTGTAGGAGCAGAGAGGAGAAGCCAAAAACTCAGAAGCTCGACATAGGCTGCCCCAGTTGAGGGAACCTCATAACTTGCAGATGCAGTCTTCCATTGAGCTTTCTTTGCCCTGGGAACCGCAGGACCACTCAAGGTACTGTGGTTGTCGGACATACAGGTAACAAATATGCTGCAGATGCAACAAGGTTTTGCAAGTGAAAACTTGATGGTTTGCCCAATCTGAGCTTAAATTGAGCTCTAACTAAGCTGCTTATTAATAAAAGTAACCTTTTGAGCATATAAAAACTTTATTTTGAAATGTGCCCGCCACACCATTGCCTGAAGCAACCTAGGTTTTTGATGTGGCCCTGGTGCCATGGTTTAACCTATGTAATGTGAGTGGTGCACAGTCAGGCTGCAATTCACCAGGATTAATTTACTTTTGCGCCATTTATGTAGTTTCTACCACACTTCGGTGAAGTTTTCCATTATTGTGGTATAATTTGTGTAATTCATGCAATTTTGGATTATGTACATTTGGTGAAATGTTGGAAATCATGTCATAGTGTAATTTCACCGATTTTTTCCTGAAAGGCCCTGGTCTGAGCAGAAAATGTCTCACATGAGATAGGTTCATAGAGGAAATGTGTTGTGGGACTTTTCTCCTTAAACCTGTTCCCTTGCTGATATCTCCAGTGAATTTTGAACATGAGGTATGCCCCTTGCGATAGTTATGGTTATCTTAGAGTTCCTGTAGGAAATGCATTATTTTCTTGATAAAATATGCATCATTCACCAAAGCCACACAAAACCTCCCCCCAAAAAGGTGCACCCACTTTCGGGTTTCATGGCAAGTTTCATGTAAACCTATCAAGTGCAGGCCAAGGAAAGGCAGTGGACAAAAGTGAAATTTCCCATTTTAAATTCTGATAGAATTCTTTGTTTTTTATTATTGAAGAAGCATGGCTAAATACAATTACATGAAATATGGCATGAAGATAGATTTTTGGTCAAGGATTATGGTTTGGTTGTTTTGGTGTAAATCTGTTCAGTAGTTTTTGAGAAATGAGGGACATATTTATCAAGGTTTTGTGTCTCTCTTGCGACACACACAAGAGGGAACAAAAGAGCAATGCAAGACCTGAATGAGATTTATCAATGTCACCTTGCATGGCCCTGCCTGGCTTGATAAAACTAGAGTAATACAAATAAGTGCAAATTGCTGCTTTGCGCTACTCTGCCCCAGGGAGGCATGCCAGGGATGGACCGTAGATGTTCCCATGCATCCACCCGTATATTTTGACACATTACCAGATTTACCAACATTGGTGGATCTCAGAATGGATCAGAATTGTACAATTCCCCATCAGGGTGAAACAAGGAGAAATATCTTTCTGAGTGTATTGCACTGGGCAGCACACATAAAAGAGGAACATACCTCTGAAAATTGTTATTGTGCAGTAAAGTGTCCCTTTCTGCACAAAAAACAATCTTGCTTGCAATGCAGGCAGTCTTGGAACATGATGTAAGGGTCCCTCTCTTGGAGCAAGGCAGCCAAAAGTGTGAGAGCACTAGGAAAGGACAGGAATGCAGGGCATTCCTGCCCTTTCATGCAGCACAGCAAGGTGGCAAGCTGCGTTGCGTGAATTAGCAGCTTTTTCTCCCTTAGGGACTGATTTATGGAAAGTGGCGCTGCACCGAGTGCAGTGCCACTTTACCTGCGCCCCCCTTAGCATCCCTCTACTGCCACCATGTGTGTGCCGTATTTGAAATATGGCGCACCATGGCGCAGGGTAGGGGGCAATAGCATAATTTCACATGACGCTATTGATGTACTCTGCAGGAGTAGCGCCACAACATTGGAGCTACTCCTGCAGAGTACCAAGGGCTCCATTCTAAAGAATGGAAGCCCCCTTTTAACGCCTGCTTTTGAGCAGGTGTTAAAAGTGCCGTAAATAAAGGCCCAAGGAAATCTCATAGATTTCTTTATTCCATTTTTTCAGCTCCCCTAACAGGGGGAACGCTCCCTTTGCATACATTATGCCTGGCGCAGGCATAATGTAGCACAAAGGATTACTGGGTTATGCAATGCACGCATTGGTGCCGAGATTTAGGCCTCGTTGGGCTACATTTATGTAATAAATAATGACGTTAATGTGGCGCAAGGTGGCGCAAGGGCACTATAAATATCCCCCTAAGTGTTTTGCAGATTCACAAATTCCACTTCAGATTCGCAAATTCATCTTGTTTTGGTTGACTCACTCTGACAGAAATATGTCCGACTGCCATTACACAACATGTTTTACTTAGTACATTACTACTTAGCACTTCGAAAAAGAGCTTATGGAAGCAGTGTGACTTTACACAGACTCCCCCCCCCAGGCATTAAAATAAAAATCAAAACAATTATTTTTCTATTTTTCACATGGACTTCAGAACTCCTATGTGGATTTGTGGATCTTCCTTTGGTCTTGTGGCCCCACCTAGGTGTCAGGATTTGAGAATCTTGCATAGGATTCACAGATTCTGCAAAACAACTCTAAGCAATTATGTTTTTAGAACACTAATCCTGTGCTTGACCATTTGCCACGCATGGGGCTTGCCCACAAATCATGGCTTTGTGCACTTCATACCATAAATGCTGCTGTGTAGTTATAGTTAGGATCTAGTTACCCTAGAAAAGATGTTTTTGTTTGGTTTGCTAATAACTTTGGCACTGTTTGACAAATCTTTACAAAATTTTCCCCCAAAAAGTTCCTCCGCCTCAGTTCCTTTCCTAAAACATTTGGGGTAATCCAGCAAGCAGATAAAGGGGGCCCACGGCACAATTCCCCCATGCAATTTCCATAGGAATTTTTGAATAGCTATACAGCTCAAACAGTTACACCAAATTTGACAGAAGGCTAGATCATTAGCCAGAGAGCATGCTTTTTGTGATTTTGTGTACATTCGTTGAGTGGTTTTGGAGAAATTAAGGTTCAAAATGTATGGATATCTGGATGGTTTGGTGTGTGGGACTCTCATGGGAGTACCGCAAGCACACAACTTTTAATAATGGAGTGATCTGTTTATCTGAGGATTTTTTTCCCATTAGCTGTCTTGCTCATGAAGTCCCCATAAGTCCAGCTGAAGCTCACATTGTGATTGGTTGGCTGCAACATGAGGAGAAATATTGCAGTCACAATTTCAGGATATAGGGACACCATGGACATTGTGAGGGGGTCCCAGAGGGATAGCCCTAGGGCCAAATCTATTTTAAAATAATTTTGTGGGTTGCAGATATCCCCTCCCACCAAAGTCCTGCCGGAGTCCTGGCTGCATCCCACCAGAGCACAGGTGTCACGCTGACTCCTGTGAGAGTGTTGCAGGAACAGAAAAGTGTCTATGTTAGGTTGGTCGCAGATGGGCAGATGGCTCTGCGGCTAATCTACGCTATATGTGGTCACAAAGTGTGTGGAGTAGGGGGGTGGCTGCCTTCTGGCTGCAATACCTGGCCACAGAGCAGACCTTGCAGCGAAACCCATGCTGCACGTTGCTAAACGGTTGCACAGTGGGGAGGTTAGATGCTTGCTGGGTGTTGGGTGTTGGGTACAGGGCCTGGCTATAGGCCAGGCCCTGCAACTAACCTCACGCTGCTTATGGCCAAGGGTGGTGCGTAGCCGAGTGTGGCTTCCAGTGAATGGTTGAGCGCAGGGCTTGGTTTGAGGGCCCTGTGGCAAACCGTGTGCGGTGGGAGTTCCCATAGTTACGTATTATGAGAAAATATTACTTTATGTTAAAAGAAAACCTAGCAATAAACTGAACTAAAAAATGTTAAAGTGATGTTAAAGTTAGATATGTTAAAAATATCTCATTTTTCATTTAATAAACCCTCAGAAATTCACTGAAAATGACAAAAGTTAAAATGAAGCTATAATTAGGTGAAAATCTGGGTCTATATGTAACATTTTAAACTAAAAGAAAAACATTGAAATTCACCATTTATAGTTAAGTAAAGTAATTATACATCATGTCCCAGCCAAGAACTGTTCATGAGCTGACATGGTACATCACTCATGACGTATTCTATCACAATATTGGTAACATCTATACGGCATCTGAATGACATCGTTGACAACAACATTTTACATGGTGAGGGCGCAAGTTTTAGTTTTAAAATTGGCCCCACATCATGACTAAGCAAACTGTCAGTTAATAAAATCTTGTCAATCTTATAGTCAGACAGCATATGTTAGACATTGTGATTCTTGTTCAGGTGTCTACTGGTAAGATAGATGGTTAGTTGGGATGGAAGGCCACTGGTATCACAAGTGAGGCTGAGAGATTGTGAATTATAGAACTCAAGAGAGGATTTACATGACAAAATAAAGTGAGTGGCAGGAGGGCAGAAAGAGGGAGAGTAAAAAGGGGTAAGTAATGATGAGGAGTCCAAAGGCGAGTGAAGTCAAAGTGGGATGGAGGACAGCCATGGCTTTCCTCTATCAAATCTATTAATATATTATTACTAAATTGCCTTTTATTTCACATTTAATTATTGTACTTTTTATTAAGCTTAGTTTTTAGTCTGCATGTATAAGTTCACTGAAAAAGATGGAATTTATAAATATAGTGGTAGTTACCTTTGCTCATCTCAATGGCTATAAGATATTTTTTCACTGGAAAAAATGTTAAATATAAGGTGTGGTTACAGTTAATTTTGCTCAATTTGTATTACATTATCGAGGACATGATTATTGATATCACTGTTGATAACTGTGAAATACGTTTTGAAAGATTGGAGGCTAGGCATAGAGTGTGCAAAGTTGGTTCTGTGAATTTGACATTTTGAGGGTGCATCAGATTAAAAATGGAGCAGCTGCAAATAGATTAAGTCTGTAGGTAATGGGTTATGCCTACTTGGTGGTTGAGTGCAGTACCTGACTATAGTCCAGGCCTTGCACCTAAAATCAATGGTTTGGGAATGACAAAAGCTAGGTCCTCCACCCACATACGTCTGTGTAGGTCTGAAGGCTTTGAATATTTGGCTCTATCCATTCTGGGATGGTTGCAGGGCAGCCTGGTTAAAGGTCAAGTCCTTCACTTAATCCCTGTTGCACACAGCAGAATGCTGTGTGCAGTGGCTGAAAACAACATGGAGGTTGAGTGAAGGGTCTGGCCCAAGTACAAAAATAGTGCTGATTTGTTTATATCTCTCCAGGAGCTCACTCAAAAAATCTGCACCACAGTTACTTTTGAATATAAATAGTTATAATCAATATTATTGGTGATGTCATCAGTGATGTCATTTGAGATGGCATCAGTGATTCATGATCAAGTTATGTGTGATGTTGTCAGTGATGTCATGAGCATCCTGTGGTGGTGGCATGCATTATAGTTTAAAGAGGTTAGTAATGCTGCAAAAGTTTAGTTGATTTTCAAATCACAAAATATCTCCCCAAGACTTCGGAGGTGTGAAGTGACCTGTGGCCATAATTTCTGACAAACAGGCAGTGAAGAATGAGAAAATAAATCATCTCTAAGTTTTGATTTTTTTCTTTTAGTTTACTACTTTTGCCTGGCTGCTGGCTCTCTACATCTTTCTGTGTGCCACCTGGATGCAGCATCTGCAGGTTCTTTTCTTGAGGTCAGCACATCTTCTATTCCCTGCAAATGGATTAACTAGGAAGTTAGGTAACAAAATGTCATCACAAATTTACAGTGTAACCACATTTGCCACACAATTAAACCCAATTTGGAAAAAGTAAAGTGTTTTATTATGAATTAACACTAAGGGTAATATAAATTAATCTCAAAAACATACTGTAAAGATAGAGAATAGCAATTGGGTAACCACATCTTCTGAAGAAATTTAGACAAATTGGCATAAGGCAAACCAGGAACTCCATTAAAGGAATACAAAATATCAAAAGAAGGCTCTGGTTCTCAGAGACTATTCATTGGACAGTCATCTTACACAAGAGTGCAAGTCAAAAGTAAATCCATGAACAATTAGGGGAAATCTCCAAATTACTCTAAAGTATTAAAGAAGAGCACTCTATCTAGAAAAAGGCATGAATACAAAAATGTGATGAGTAAAAACAAGATAAAAGTGAATGGGAAAATTGAAAAGAAGGTGTCAGCATTTCAGAAGCAGGGTCAAGAGTCTTCTTACAGAATTAACTGTAAGCCTACGCCACGCTCAGCAAAGCTCCGGGAAAAGGGGGAAAGTAAGACGTCTGTACCTCTCGAAGTCCAGGGGAAAATGGCTGTGCAATCAATATGTTTAAGCCCCAGTTAATACAACAAATCCAATTAGGTAACACCTCCAATTCACATCAACATGAGCTCCATAGTATTATCTTACCCCATGATGTAACATGTTAAATTTGCTTTCTCTCCCAGACCATTCCTATCAACATTGCGGTCCTTAGCCCTCTAGACAACGTTTGCAACAGGTATGAATAAGGGACATTGTTAGGCTTTGCATCCTTGGCATGGTCTCCCCTAGCTTTTTGCCTCTGCTTCCCAGGTTGTTGATGTGTGCTAGACTCTGTTTTTGCTGTTTTTGATACTCTGGGCACCTTACCAATGCTAGCCAGTGCTAAAGTTCAAGTGCTCCTATATAAAATGTATGTGTAAATTGGCTTACCGATTTACTAATAAGTTTGGCATATTTGATTTACTAATAAGTCCCTAGTAAAGCGCACAAGAGGTGCCCAGGGCCTGTAAATCAAATGCTACTAGTGGGCCTGCAGCACTGGTTGTGGCACCGACATTAGTAGCCCTGTAAACATGGCTCACACCTGCCACTACATTGTCTGGTGGTGCAGTTTTAAACTGCCAATTCAACTTGGCAAGTATACCCACTTGCAGGCCTAAACCTTCCCTTTTCTTACATGTTGGCATCCCTAATGTAGGCGCTAGGTAGCTCCGTGGACAGGGTGCAGTGTATTTTAAAGGTGGGACATGTACTTATGTGTGTTACATGTCCTAACAGTGAAATACTGCTAAATTCAGTCTTCACTGTTGCAAGGCCTATCTCTCTCAAAGGTTAACATGGAGGCTGCTTTTAAATAACCTTAAAGTGCAGATTTCCTTTGAGAGCAAATAGAAATATAGAGCTTGGGGTCTCTGGACTCACAATTTAAAAATAAATCTTGTAGTGAAGTTGTTTTTTAGATTGTTAGTTTGAAAATGCCACTTTTAGAAAGTAGGCATTTTCTTGCTTAAACCATTCTGTGACTCTGCCTGTTTGTGGATTGCCTGTCTGGGTCAGATTGACAGTTGGACTGTTTGTGAATCCACTCCAGACAGTGAGACAAAGGAAGCTGGGGTGTAGCCTGCAAGTCCTGATGAGCCATCTGTGCCTGAGTGAAAGGAGGAATGGTCACTTACATCTGAATGGGCTGTGACTGCCCTCTCACAATGCAGTCTCCAACCCCCTAGTGTGTGTTTGGGGCCTGGCCTGGGCAAGGCAGGATCTTGTGAACACCAGAGGCTTTGCTTTAAAGTATGCCTGCTTCAAAGGCAGACAGGGGTATAAGTATTGGACCCAAAACCCCTGAAAATGAGATCACTTCTTAAACCCAGAAGAACCTCTGCCAAGGAATAGAGCGTAGGAGGAGTGCTGCCCCTGCTTGTCACTGTTCTTTGTTGGGATATCCTGCAGTTGCTGCTTCTGCTTGTGAAAGGGGACAAAGACTAGACTTTGTGTTATATTCCTGCTTGTGAAGAATCTCCAAGGGTTTGAACTGGGCTTGCCTCCTATTTTGAAGTCTCAGGGCCATCATAGACTTCCTCTGTTAACATTTGGACTCCCTGCTGAGACTCCTGCCCTGCTACGTGATGTCCTATCCAGTCCGTGGGCACTTGAAAGGGGAAGTTGGCAGACAAGAGCTGAAAATCCACGCACAGAATGCGGTGCGGGAACATTTCAAAGCACCCTTCACAACACGGGTGATAAACGATGCGCCGCCGGCCTCACAGCTAAAATCGACGTTCCACCTGCATCGTTGCTGGGAGATCGACTCATCGTGGCTGGAGAAACGACATGTAACATCCGCTTGAGGCTGCTGATAATGACGCAAACCCCACACAGTGCGGTTTTCTAACACCGTGCGACAGGATTTTCCATGCATTGTCCCTGGGCGTCAAAGTCAACTCGACTCTGTGCAGATCCAAGGTGCCCCATCCGGAAATCAACGCATCGCTCTCTTGCGAGGGAGAAGAAATGACAAACACCGACCCGACCGGAGAAGCAAGGGATGCACGGCCTCCCTTGCGAGGAAGGAATCAACGCATCGCTGGCTTTTCACACACATGCTCACCAATGCACTAACCAGGTATTTTGTGCAAAATCATTGCTTCCATTGTTCTCTTTGGAGTAAGACTCTTATTCTTTTGAAAATTCATATTTTAACTTGCGTATGTTGGATTTTTGTCGTTTTGGTCTTGTTTGGTTTAGATAAATATTGCCTATTTTTCTTAACTGGTGTGGTGTCCTTTTTGAAGTGCTTTCACTGTATTACTGTGTGTGTTGGTACAAATACTTTACTCATTGCTTCTGAGTTAAGCCTGCCTCCACGTGCCAAGCTTCCAAGGGGGTAAGTAGGGGTTAAACCAAGGGTGTTTTTCCTTTGCCCTGACTAGAGTGAGGGTCCTTGCTTGGACAGGGGGTAACCTGACTACCAACCAAAGACCCCATTTCTAACAGACATTCATCTTGCACTTGGTCTCCTCTGTGTTCTACTTCCAAGGTTTTTCTCTCAAACTCTACTACTAAACAATAGCACATCTATTTCAAAACTAACATTTTGTGTGGATGCACCTGCAATGAAATGACACATTAGCAGAAAAATGAAGAACAATTTGTCACGTTAAAGAAATTCAGGCCTATTCATGTCAATGTTGAACATTACTCACTAATGCACAATTAATTTCACATTATACTGTGCACATCTTAATATCTACACTTAGATAAATGTCAGTCAAAAAAAATCAAATAAAATTTCATGTTACAGATAATATAAATTCCTGAATTGTAAATATGTGCGTTTAAAAGTGACTAGTAACTACTTTTTCAACATTAAACTTTAAACATTAGTGCACCCTTTACTGAAATTGTTATTGTTTCTATTGCAAGTACATTCAAATAACATAAGAATGGTCATGAAATTCCATTAAATGATTATAATTATGCTTCAATTAGTAAGTTTCAGCCACACCAAAGTGAATGCACTTTAATATTGAAGTCGAGTGCACCACTTTACATTATTCACATGTTAAATCACACAATATAATTTCAGATTACGATTACATATGTCATGATTGTGACATCGGGTGTTGTTTATTTCTTTTGCCTGGCTGTTGGCTTTGCACAGCATGCCATGTGCCGTCTGGCTGGAGAACAGTATATGATTAAAAGATTCCCAATATTAGTGATGTTTAGTGCTTGAAAGACTGCACTGTGCAGTTTGCACTGCATGAAGCAGGTAAACATAATTAATGGTCAGCAGTCAGGCAGAGATGGATGAAAAAATAAGCAAAAGGTAAGGATGGAGCAAGGCAAAGAGAATGGGAAAGGGCAATAAAGCTGTGGAAAGGGGAGGGATAGAGAGAATGGGAGGGTGAAATATAGAGTATGAGATTGAAGGGAGCTGAGGAGGGGAGAAAGAAGGAAAGATTGATAGGGAAGGGAGAGGTATGAAGAGAAAGACAAGGAAATAAACATATAGGGATGACGGGGTGAGATAGCAGGAAAGAATGAGACTTAGAAAAATAACTATAGAGAAAGGAGAAAGAGTAGAGTAATAACAAGGGAGAGGGAAAGTGTCAAACAGGAGTGATATGTGTGTGTGTGTGTGTCACCTTATTATTCATACTTTATGTTTTGCCCTGCCTTTTATGTTAACATATTATGTAATAGGTATCTTTTACGTTGTCACAGCAATAATATGTTATGCCCTAGAGAAGCAACTTACTTAAAATAGTTCATGTTTCAAAACAATCATTGGAAGAAAGGCAGGATATCTTGAGCAGTCTCTTTTGATAACTTGCTATGAGTAACTGCCTTGGGTCGTGCATTATATCCCAGGCTAATACCTGTACTTTATGTCGTAATTTGACTTGCTAATACTATAGCTTAGCCCAATGAAATGTAGTCACCCTTGCTATTGTATTTGTCAGACACCACAACGTGAAAGCACTTCCTAATGTATTTGTCACAATGTCACACCTGTAAAATCCTTTCCTACTGTATTTGACATGATGTGTGTTGGGTAATAAAGTCTCTCCTATTTATGAGAAATGAAAATAACTCATAGGCAGCCTGAGACAAATGTTGCCCAATTAAATGCACGTAAATAGGAAGAAGAAAGGAGTGGAGCCAAAACATGTTTCTCTTTAATGCCTTATTTTAGATTACACACAGCTAAAGGTGTATCTAGCTACGCCTACGTTTAAAAATATTTCTAATTTCTTCAGGCCTCGCTATTCGAATAGTTCATGGGTTGATGCATTACATATTCTAGTGTTACCATAAGTGTATCCTTAAAAAGCAACTTAAAAATCTTGTGCTGCTGTAAATCCCCAGCCATCTTCAACAATTCAAGAAAATCTCACAATTAAACAAACACTGCATATCTTTGAGTATATCACACCAGGCTTCAGATGAGTCGAGGAAGGGCAACTGGCAAAATTGGAAGAGCATCTACATACATCTGTCTTCCTGCAAGGTACACTTACATAGATATTGACATTCAAACATCAACTTCATATTGTAATTGTAAACGTAATTGTAATTTTATAGCACTTAACACTCCTGATGGTGTTGAAGTGCTTTTCCGCCGTAACACTCTACTCCCAATATGGATTAGGGGTGGATTAGTATAGTTAAATATAAGCTATTCATTTGAAAAGCGGACATGTGAGTCTGTTAGTTGGATTTATTAGGATAAAAAGAGGGACAGAAAAAGGAAGAATCTAGAAAGTGCTATTTGGGAGATCGTTGCAGTAAAATGAAATTTGAGATTAGTCAAAGGAAGGATAGAGGATGAATGAATTTAGAAGGGGTTAATAGGGAGATAATAGAAGTAAAATTAGACTTGGAATGAGTCAAGGGAGGGATGGGGGAGGGAAAAGTCTAGAAAGTGTTATTTGGGAGATCAGTAAGTTTGGGATGAGTCAAAGGAAGGACAGAGGAGAGAAGAGTCTAGAAAGGGTGGCTAGGGAGATCATAGCAGTACAATGAAATTTGGTATGAGCGAGAGTGGAGGTGGAGGATATATTGAGAGAAGTATAGGATGAGGCAGTGGGAGTAAAGTAATAAATATATAGATACATAGCTACCTAGAAAGGTATACATGTATATGAAAAATAACAAAGAGATATACAATTGTATAATATAAAGTCCCCATGTCCCATATACTCATAAACAGGGTATATGTAAGAAGTGCATTGGCATAGATATCAAGAGTATTAAGTATGCATACAATAAGTTATAGATTGAAGGTAAAAATGTACATCTCTACATATCTATACATCTATATATATAAATATATATAGATTGAATCTTTCAGCCGACAGCTCATCTATGTATTCCACAGGCAGCGCAAGGCCATTGTTGTTATATGTAGTTAAGGCTTTCCAAAGAAGAGGCATTTTTTGTTTCTTGAATAACTTTTGTGTTGTTTGATGAATCTGCACAAAACATTATACAAAAAAACTTAAGCCACATTAACTTTATAATGGAAAGTTTTGCACTAATCCATCAAGTGAGGGTGAAGAAATGGAGGGTCCCAAAAATGCAATTTCCCATTTTAATTCCTATAGGAAGGTTTACTGTTTGGCACTGGAAAAAAAGGCTGAAAGGAATTACACCAAAAATGGCAACAAGCTAGAACTTTTAGTCAGAAAACATGCTTTTTGTAATCTGGGTAAAATAAATTTTTGGGAAATTGATTGTTGAAGAGGGGCTCATGTTTTGCCTGAAGGGGTTACTTGTCAGAAAAAAATAGATATATCAATGGTTAATATGCGAAATACGCTCTGACTCCGGGACCCATGTGGGGGAAGCAAGGTCCCAAAGGGACACTCCGTTAAGTTAAAATTCAAAAAATATATATTTATAGTTACAAGTACCACAGTTTCAGCCACTGGAATCACTGTGCATTGTGGAATCACTGTACATGTACCACAGTACAAAATAAACTTAAAAAAATTATAATGGTCTGGACATAAAAATGCAGCAGAAGATGTCAGTGTTTCCAGGTGGATTACCTCACTCTCTAAACCCCATTTCTGCTTCTATAGGATTTGTTTAAAGCGCTTCCTTGTAGGGTGCAGGGTGGGGTGACTGCTGCTCTAGAGAGGCTACCATTCCTGACCCTTGATAATGGAGGGCTTTTGTTGTGTGCCCCTTTGAGTATGCTTCACATTGAGTCAAAGCCTCACAAAGATCCTGGTTGCTAACCTATCAGCTAAGTCAGACTGGGACAAAAAATAGCCCCAGGCACCAAAATATAAGTGGCCCTGATTTGCGAACATATAGATAAAAAGTGGTCTATATTTGCAAATTAGGCCAGTTTTGAGCTTGTAAAGACACAGTGTGTGTATTGTTCAAGGAATAGGCAATTGCATACACTTCCGTTTGCTGCAGGCAATTTTTATAGGGATATTAGGGAAATCAACAGTAAAACCCTGTGAAGCAGACCCACATTAATCTTTCAGACCAGCCCATTAGGCACTGCCTGATTGCCCTAAGGACCACTCTCACCCTGCCTACTAGTAAGCAATAGAGTTTCCCATGTTTCCCACGTCTGCGTTCTCCTTCATACCCTCCCACCTTACCTCCACTGCTCCTTCCCTTCCCACAGCCCCTAGCAAACAATCAATATTTTCTTGCGCGTGCTAGATGCTGCTGAATATCATTGTGCCAATTTCTAGTAAGTTAACTTTTACTTGCTCTTTCGAAAGTGGATGGTAGTTGCCATTTTAAGTATCGGCTAGACAGTGCATGTGCTGCCTCGAACAGACATTGAATTCAAACTGTGGGCTTCAGCCTGCCTATAGGCTTACCATATATTTGCTCCTATGTAACTCTCATATCCTTCATTCTCGTTGGTCTATGGCTTGCATGGCAGGGCTGGCTTTAGGACTGGTGGCGCCCTGTGCAACAGTTTATTGTCGCACCCCCCCGCCCATGACCACCTCCTCGGTTTCGCACACTACCACCCGGCAAATGTGCCCCTCATCTCTCCATCGTGCCCCTTTCATATACATTCATGTGTTTTGAAGCACTTGTAAAGGCTGGCTTTACTAATCCACTCAGCTAGCCATATAAGATATAGGGGCATATTTAGGAGCCACTAGCACCATTCTAACGCCACATTAATGTAATTTTTTACACTAATGTGGCGTTAGAAGGCCAAAAACACCGTGCCATATTTACAAAGTGGCAAAATGCATGCAGGCAGGCAGAGCAGGCATTAATAGGAGGCATCCATTGGTTACATTGGGCCTCTGGGTGCTTTGCAAGATCAGTGTCAAAATTGACACTAATCCTACAAAGCGCCAGACTAGCATAAAAAATTCTGAAGCTAGTCCCCTAACTACCGCCATGGTGCACCGTATTTTAAATATGACACACACATGCTGGCGTTAGGGGGGCGCTAGGGGGTGCCAGAAAAGTGGAACTGCACTGTGTGTACTGTCGTACAGCTCGCACCGCCCAAAAGCCGGCCCTTTGCATGGGTCATACCTCTTCTTGTGACCACTCCTCCCCAAGAGCATGGACCAAGTACTTCTATCCGTCCACTGCTCCCGTTTCAGGATCTACTGTGTTCTTTGTTTTTGAGCACTTCACACAAGTGCTCATGTTTTCACATGCTTCGTTCTCCATTTTATGTTGCCAAATTGTTTTCTGCAGAAAAATATGTGATCATCTCCTTGTACTTGTCAGTGTACAACATTAAATAAACTAATTGTACAAACATGAAGCTATCACATGAGCTCTCATATTTTCACACGCTCCGGTCTCTGTTCGCTGTTGCTAAGCTGCTTTCTGCAGAAACATATGTGAAGGGATCAGCTCCTTTTATATGTCGGTGTATAACATTAAGTAAATTAATTGTGCAAACATGAACGCTTTCACACGAGCGCTCATGTTTTCACTACCTCCTTTCTCCGTTTGCTGGTGCAAAACTTATTTCAGCAGAAAAATATGCGAAGTGATCATCTCCTTGTACCTGTCTACAAAATTAATTGTACAAACATGAACGCCTTTAAGCTTTGGAGAATTTTGCCTTAAGATTACTCTGAACTAATGTTTGACTAAAGCAAATTCTTCGTCACAAAACTCAGACTATTGTAACTGGCACAGGATATAGACTGCTTTTTGCTCTACTGTTCCCCACGGCCATGTGAGGTGGTGAAGTGATGCATTCTCGAGGAGGTCAAGGGTGAAGAAAGGAGCATGCATTTTTCTGAACAGTTGTTAATGGGACGTCATTTTCCATAGGTGTCACCATACTTAGAGAAGAGATGCTGTTTGCACCAGTGAAGACATTCATTCCTATTCATCAGCACCCACTTTTATGTGCCTCGTCATACATACCAGCTAGGTGGTGAATGTTTTGCTGATGCACAAACCATTTACAATTACGCTTCTTCCACGAGGCACGTTGTTTATCAAACCAGGCAGCTGGGAGGGTTGGGCACACACCCGGGAATCGTCCGGGTTAAGGAGCAGCTGTAGGGGGCACTTTGCTTACATTTCTGTAATGACTGCTCCTGTCAGAGCCAAATGCAGGCTCATCAACCTTCACTGGTAAGAAAACTCAGCAAATTTTAAACAATATATATGTATATATATTTTTTTACAATCCACCCAAGCACTTTACACCACATACATCTACACCACTCCATAACACAAAGCTAAAACACATTAACATTGACAACTCCTATAGTTTGCAGATTGCCGAGAATGTTTGGCTTTGCCATTGCTTGTTTTTCTTGAAGCAATTTAAAAAGGGAATAGAACTCCAGATTTTGACATGAAAACCAATATGCAGAGGACTTCACAAACTGCAGGCAATACTTGAAATTTTAGTACTAATCGCGAAAAATTTATGCCGGTAAAATTATGTAACTGCGCATCACTAGGTCACCACGGTTCCATGCCTCTTCCCTTCAAGAACATTCTACAAACTGAGCTTCCATTTGGATAGAGAGCCATTGTTAGAATATAAGACAATACAAGTGGCCAGAACATGTTTCTGGCAGCTAAATCTGTTTTAGCAAATTCTCAATTTTCTGGATTACATCCATCATGTGGAGGTAATCCAAGCATTCGTTTTATTACACCTGAACTAAGGTAATGTCTGTTATTTGTAGATGCAGAATAAGTCTTGTGAACAGCTGCAAGTGGTAGGGAAAACGGGTTCCCTATTAATTATGGGCAGCCCCCGGTTCCAGCACATTTCACCTGTCTTGAGCCAGATACATTGGCTGCCAGTAAGGAAGTAAGGTTTATTTCAGGTCATGGTGATAATATAATTTGTCCTCCATGGCTCAGCTTTAGACTGTCCATAACCAGGACCTCAAAAGGCCTGTGGACACTAACCAACCCACAGTGGCGTAGCGTGGGGGGTACAGGGGGGGGGCGGCCACACCGGACGCAACATCTGGTGGGGGGGGCGCGCTCGCACTCGCAGCTCTCGAGTGCTAAAATCCACGGGTTAGGGGGCGCAAATTACTTGCCTTGCCCCGGGTGCTGACAACCCACGCTACGCCACTGCCAACCCAACAACCTTGAACAAAACCTTCGGGACAGAGCTTTCTCTGTCATTTTTAGAGGAGAAAGACATAAGCTCCCTAGAAAAATTGGGCTAATCTCCCAGCTGCTCCATTTTAGAATGGTATTAAAATGTGCACATTTAAGGGTTGCACACTTTGACACCGGCACTCCTGGACGTTTTTTTACGTAGTGTAGACATATTATTTTTATTTAGTTTATTTTTTGTATTTTTTAAAGTGTTATAAAGCTTCCAATTTCTTGCACTTATAAATATCAAATACACGGTAAGCAATTTTTAAAGAAATAGCAAGGGTGGGTTCCCTTGCAACGTATTTTGCTAAAATGTCCAAACGAAACAACAGTTAAGGTATTTTTTGTGAAGTCTCTTGGTTTCATGGCTTGTATAGAAGGGAGTGCAACATAATGAACGAAACTGGTTGCCCCGCCGTTGCTAATTCCTTCTACAATAGAATGCCTTCTCCCCCTACACACTTTGTTTGTACCTTGTCTCTCTTCGAGGGGTCTTTATTAGATGTTTTCAAAAGTGCCACTGTATTCTTTAACCCATGGGGATATGGCTCTATTTCTTACCGCTGAGCTTTGACAAACGGTCTATTCCATTCAATTAAGTGAAGAAAATGCAAAATAAATCAGTGTGCGAATTGATGTGGCTTAGAAGAGACCTGCTGATTCAGGTCAATCAGTGTTTGAGAAGGATTTTAACAACAATGCAGCGCGCTGCGTGTGAACAGAGACCCCCAAATGGGCATGTGCGCTGCCCTGGCACCGGGTCGCAAGAGCCCGCGTAGGTCTGCTGGGTCTAAAAAAAGTTTCACAGTGGTATCTGTGCGCACTGAGCTGTCATCACCCTGAGAGATCAGGTTTGTCTGATGTAAATTTCTCATTTGAAAAGCTGCGAGCCCTGACGTGTTTTTAAATGTTGGGGTTCAGAGGCTGGCATCACTTTCATGGTGCTCTGAAGCGTGAGATATTCCCCATAAGAAAAGGTCGGACTAGTACCTCGTCCTTGTGCCTTTGGTCGCACTTAGCAGCGCCCCTGGGACCCACTGTAAGTATATTTCGTCTTGCATGCTATTTTCGGCTCACCGAGCAAGGGGCAAAGTCCTTGTTAGCTGGAGGGTAAGGGGAGGATAAAGGGGGTTCTGTAGGGCCAGCAGGTTGAGGGATCGAGTCCAGAAAGGACTCCTGACAGCGGCACAAAGGCGTCACATAGAAATCACCATGTTTTGCGGCTGCGAAGAAGTAATGCTTTTGGGTGCTGTGCTTGACCCGGAAAACTGGAGTATTGAGCAGTTTCTCGTCAGGTCTACCAACCTGTAAAACCTGCTATGCTAATTCCGTGCAATGCGGGGCTCGTATTACATTTCCAGGGCCCCTGTCCTGTTTATGAAGAGGAAAGCACGTATTTATGTCCTTCTTGTACATCTTGAGCACAACATTTTGAACGCTTATTGACAACACTGCTGTACCTTAACTGGACAACAGGTACACTGTGCAGGAGGGCAAGCACCCGTTATAGACACAGACTGGACCAGTCACTTGTAGAATGAGCATATGACACTAAGGGCCAGAGCTAAAAAGGTCTAGCGCCTCCTTGCACCACGTTAGCGTAATTTATTTTACACCTATGTGGCTCAAGGAGGCAAGTTTCGCCGCTCCATATTTACAAAGTGGCGCAATGCATTCATTACGCCACTTTGCGACCCATTGCATCACATTGTGCCTGCGGCAGGCATAATATATGTAAGGGGGAAGGTCTGGTGTTAGAAGGCCCCCAAATATGGCGCAGTGAAATCTACAAGATTTCACTTGACCATTTTTGGCGTAATTTTTAATGCTCACTCAAAGGCAGGCATAAACATGACACACCCATTGTAATCAACAGGCCTCCTTGCACTTTGCTGCACTAGCATTAACATTTTTGATACTAGTGTAGCAGAACGCCACAAAAGTGTCAACTACTGCCATTGTGTGCCGGTTGTTAAATGAGGCTCAACCATGGTGTCGCTAGGTGCTGGTAAGGGGGGTGCGGAAAACGTGAAGCATCAGAACTGATGCACCACTTTCTCATAAATCTGGGCCTTAGAATGATGTAAACAGCCAGGGTTGGACTTTCTGTAGCGCAGTCAGACAATGCCCAATGAGCTGGTCAGACAGATCAGTGTGTGGGCTGTTGTGTGCCTGTGTGTGGGCCTGTTTCATCCCCTGATGGGCCAGATTTTAACTGTTGATATCCCTAATTTGAAAACAAACATTTACTGCAGCAAACATATTTCCATGCTCTTTTCCATACCGTGCTGTACCCTTATCCAGCGTATCTTTGCAAGTTCAAGACTGTCCCCAATTTGCAAATGTGAGCCACGTTTTTGCTATACTATTGAGTTAATGAGGGCCACATCTACTGTGGTGCCCAGGCCCATTTTCTGTCCCAATCCGACCTTGGCAGACAGGCATTACTAACTCTTTCAGATTGCTTGCAGAAGTCTGACATTATCACACAGGCACCCTTTCTGAAAAGGAATATGAATATTTTTCATTATGCGAGCAAATTCTCATTTAGAATCTCAGTATTACACTGTATGTAGGTCACGTCGTCTCTTGCTTTTCTAGTGTTTATGACCACATGTACACTTTCCACCCAAATCGGCAATATTTCCCTGTTAATTCTTAGTGCTGAACATGGATGTGCCATTTTCTCACAGGTTATCTTTCAAACCCATTTTCTTTTGCCTTTGAAACTGAATAGATGTAGATCAAGGGGGTAAAAGAGCCCCCTGCTGTCCTGGTCAGCGGTGGATGGGGGTACCCTTCAGGGGACACCCAATTCAGCCTAAGGACTTATGAAAAGGCGTGTAATATGGGACTCTAAGCACCCACTACCAGATGCTGCAAGGAAGGGGCATCATTATGCCACTGATGTCGCAGTAACTTAAAAATGATGCAGTAGTCCTAGCTGAGGATCCTGATTATAAGCTGTATTAAATACTGTTGGATACTTGGCACACTGAGGAAATGCCTCTCATTGTCACTTCTGTTTCCACAGGTGTCGACATTTAGCCCCCAACCCATACTCCAGAGTGAAATCAGGGTCTTTATTGTGCGGAACCCTTTGTGAGATAAGGTTAAGAAGAGACAAATTACAGAAAGTTCATAAAAGAAAACCTTTGCATCTTCTCACAGCTCTACCAAGGCCTAATGGTTTGATGTGCATTACACAATGGGTACATTAAGGCCCATATTTATAAAAAATGGAGCACAATTAACTCCATCCCCGAACGCCATCCATGCACCATAGTTAAGAAATGATGCACGATGGCACTAAGGAATGGCTAGCGTCTCAAAAAAAGCCGGTAGCCGGTGAGGGATGGCGTTAGGGGAAATGATGCTAGTGGGTCAAAAATTACAGCAGGCTGATTAGCGGCAAAAAATCTGCCGCTAGTCAGCCTCGTATCATTTTTTGACACTAAAGCAGCCAAAAAATGACTCCTGTCTAAGTATAAACAGGAGTCATTACCACCACTTCAATGCCCACCACAGGGGACCAGTGTCTACAGGGCAAGCCCAAAATACCCAGTGGCAGCCAGGGGTGCCCCATGTAACAGGCCCCCAATGGCACACCACACACATTGACTTACCTGCAACTTACCTGGGAGGGGCTCCATCCTCCTGTAGAGTCCCTTTTGTGTGGGTGGTGGTGATGCTGGGAGTTGGGGTGGGCATCTTTATGCCAATTCCATGGTATTTCACCATGGAAATGGGCCTACCTGCACATTAACACCTGGTCTGACCAGGCGGTAAATAATGGCACTAAGCGGGCTTAGCACCGTTATTTAGGTCCGCCTGCCACTTGCATGTCGTTTCAGCATCGGGTGTTATATATGGCACTGGGGGCTAGCGTCATTTTTAGGAAGGGACCGCCCAACTTGCATGTCATTGACGCAAGGTGGGTTGGCGCTTCCTAGAAATGGCACTAACTCAAATATTTTGAGGCTAGACAGGTCTAGCATCAAAATATACATATGGAGATAAGTTAGTGTAGCTTTAGCGTCAAAATTAATTATGCAAAGGCAATGCTAACCTTCCATAAATATGGGCCTAAATGTCTGTATTTGGCAGTGGGCAGAAGCAAGGTTCTACCTTTGCAATCTTTTATAAGCATACAATAGAATTTCATTATTACACTGTGTGTAGGGAGCACAAATAAACATGGGCCTCCATATAGGAGGTGAAACATAAGTAGTTCAGGAAGCAGGGTCGTGGCGAGATATGTAATTTGGTTATGCATGAAATCAACCGTCACCGTATGACACATACCCTTTCTACCTGTCTGCTTTGCTATATTATAGTATTCTAGGAGTGCATGGAAATAAGATTCTCGCTGTGTGAGGTGCAAAATAGATGTGTCATTTGGCACAGTGTGAAAGCAGGATTACTGAGGTGTTCTGCATCTGTAATATAGGGTGGGGGATGCAGGGCACTACCTACAGGAGATGGTATGTATCTGCAAATTGAGGCAGCATGGACACGGGTACCTTCATGCTGTGCTAGATAAGTGTGTTCTGTGGGAACAAACGATGCTGGTTTCTTCATTTATGATGTGCTATACAACAGTCATCTGTCAGCATTGATGCAGAATTACATCTGAAGGAGGTATTATATTAATGTAAGCTTGGAGTGCATGGGTGCATGGTTTCACCTTCAGGTGGTGCGATGTAATTGTAATGTGGGGCGTTCATAGAAATAGGTTTCTTCCTACATGAGGTATTAGCTATTTATACTTTGGGAGTTTGTGAAGCTGTGTTTTACCAAACTACTGTGTCTCATAACTGTAGGCACATGGAAGCATGGTGGTACCTGCTCGAGTTGCTTTGTAAATGTAATCTGCGAGTCTGTAGAAACAGGGATCTACAAGAGTGAACAACAAAAAACTGTCTTTTTGAAGACCTTAGAAACAATGTTTCGACCTGCATGGGGTTCTACATACCAGTAATTCGACTGCCCAGTTTAAGGGTTCTTACTGTAGGAGGCGTTCTATAGCTGTAATTCAGGAGTAAGTTTTTACCTCCTAGAGATTATTAATATAAATGGAATATGGGACGGTGTTAGACCTGACAGCCTTAGGGTGGTCACCCCTAACTTTTGCCTGCCTCCCTCCACTTTTGAGATACTGTTTTTGCTGGTTTTTAGACTCTGCCCACTTTACCACTGTTAACTAGTGCTAAAGTGCATATGCTCTCTCCCTTTAGACATGGTAAGATTGGATCACACCCAATTGGGCTAATTAATTTACTTATAAGTCCCTAGTAGAGTGCACTATATGTGCCCAGGGCCTGTAGATTAAAAGCTACTAGTGGGCCTGCAGCACTGATTGTGCCACCCACTTCAGTAGCCCCTTAACCTTGTCTCAGGCCTGCCATTGCAAGGCCTGCAGGTGCAGTTTCACTGCCAATCCGACTTGGCATTTAAAAGTACTTGCCACGCCTAAAACTCCCCCTTTTCTACATATAAATCACCCCTAAGGAGTGCCCTAGGTAACCCCTAGGGCAGGGTGCTGTGTGGGTAAAAGGCAGGACATGTACCTGTGTAGTTTACATATCCTGGTAGTGTAAAACTCCTAAATTCGTTTGTACACTACTGTGAGGCCTACTCCCTTCATAGGCTAACATTGGGGCTGCCCTCATACATTGTTTGAGTGGTAGCTGCTGATGTGAAAGGAGTAGGAAGGTCATATTTAGTATGGCCAGAATGGTAATACAAAACCCTGCTGACTGGTGAAGCTGCATTTAATAATACTATTTTAGAAATGTCACTTCTAGAAAGTGAGCATTTCTCTGCACTTAAATCTTTCTGTGCCTTACAATCCACGTCTGGCTGGGTTTAGTTGACAGCTCCTTGTGCATTCACTCAGACACTTCCCGGAGAAGAAACCTGAACCAGAACCTGCAACTTGACAAGAAGAACTGCCTGGCTGCCTAAAGGACTCACCTGACTGCTTTCTGAAGAGGACTGCTGCCTTGCTGTTGCCCTGCTGTCTTGCTGCTCTCTTGCCTTGCTGCAGAAGTGTTCTCCAAGTGCTTGGATAGAGCTTGCCTCCTGTTCCCTGAAGTCTCAGGACCAAAAAGATTTTTATCCTGCAGCTGAATTCCCCGCGTGGTGAAAATTCGACACACCGCCTGCCAAGAACGACGCACAGCCTGCTGGCGGTGAACAATTCACTGCATGCCGAGACCAGAACGATGCAACTATGACTTCCCGACAGATCAACGCAGCGCCAGCGATGCGACCGGAACTTCGACGCACAGCCCTACTGGATCAACGCAAGCCGACTCAGAATGGCGCCGCCCTACTTCCTGAGAGGAATCGATGCAGCGCCTGCCGTGCGGAAGAAAATTCATGCATTGCCTACCGGAATCGACACAGCCCCTGTGACTTCGCTCCACAAGCCTAGGATTCCACACATCGTCCCCGGGGCGTCTGAAAACCCCGCAACCCAAAGAGGATCCAAGTCCACGCGCTGGAAATCAACGCAACATCTTCCCCGCATGAAAAATAATGACGCAAGTCCATGTGTGAAGGGGCGAAAATGACGCACACCTACCGTTTTCCGCATCTCCTCCTCTGCGGTCCCTAGTGAGGATTTTCAACGCAAATCAGGTACTTTGCCCTGCAAGAGACACTTGTTGTTTCTAGGAGAACTTAAGAGACTTTTTATTGCTTGTACAGTAATATTTCAATTCTAAGACACTCTTTATCACTTTCAGTGATATCCCTACATTTGCTTATTTCATCTTTAATCGTTTTGACCTGCATTTATCCAGATATATTTTTCTAAACACTGTGTGGTGTATTTTTGTGGTGTTATATTGTGGTGTTGTATGATTTATTGCACAAGTACTTTGCACATTGCCTTCTAAGTTAAGCCTGACTGCTCATGCCAAGCTACCAGAGGGTGTGCACAGGATAATTTGGATTGTATGTGACTTATCCTGACTAGAGTGAGGGTACTTCCTTGGACAGGGGGTAACCTGACTGCCAACCAAAGACCCCATTTCTAACAGATGGTCAAAGAAGAAGAGTGTGCCTCTGCATGAAGTATTATGTAAATAAAGTTGACTTAGGGCCAGAGTTAGATCTGGGCAGAGGAAATACTCCATCACAAACGTGACGGATAGCCCGTCCGCTGTCATAGGAAATAATGGGATCTTCATACGGCAGGCGGGATAACCAACAGGTTTGTGACAAAGTATTTCCCTCTGCCAAGATCTAAATCAGGTCCTTAGTCTTCATCACCCATCGTTGGCCAAAGTAGAGAATATTGCACTATGTAGTGATCAGATCCCTACAATGAGCACAGGACAGCCAACTGAAATAAACTGAGATATCCAATGACAAGGTTTTGGACTTATGGCAAGAACTTGGTGGTTGGCTTTGTGGCCAGACAAAGCACCTAGGGAAGCGAGCTCACATTTCATAAAAAAAGTGGACATTAGGCTTCTCCAATTGTTTTTATCTCCCCTTCCTGAAATCAAAATACCTTAATTTGCAGTTTTATTTCCCCCCCTCAATAGTGGATGCTCTGTTCAGCTAGCTGCTGAGCTGTGTATCGCCATTTGGTTACAACGGTGGCCTCACTGTAACCAACTGGGGATGAGTAACTCACCAGAGATCGTGTTGCTTGCCAATGGGCTCCTCTTCTGAGGGAGAAGCATTCAGGACAGTCCCAGCAGATATAGCAAAACAGGCATCTCGGACGCCCCGAAACACGGACATTAGAGCTCCACTACAATATATGTCATGGCAGAGAAGTACAGTGACTGTGTTAGAAGGGAGAACCATGGGGAATGTTCCTAACCTACAAGTCGGTGCAAAAGCTCCCAACTTTAAAACAAAACTGAATGGGAAAGCACTACTGTCAACTCTGCTGTCGGGTTTGGCACTAATGCAGAACTACCAGGTAAGGTCTAGAAAAAGCCTCAAAGGGAGAGAACTGAAAGGGGGGGGAATATACTGAGGAAGTTCAGTAAGACATTGACAAACCAGGTTGTGCCCTTCAATGGTTAGGCAAGAAAGGGGTGTAAAGTAAATCTTTAAAAAGTCCCAAGAGTTCAGAGTCCATTAAAATATCCCCTGGAGCAGCAGAGTTGGGCCATATTAGAATAAGTCCATTGCTTGTTTTTTTTTTTTCAAGTGATAGGGAGGGACGGTATAGTGGACACCAGAGGAAATATAGGCGGGTAGTAAATTAGTGCATCACCCCCAAAAACAGATGAAAAGAAAACAAGCAATACTCATGAATGAGGCAGATGGGGCAGCAGGAGGCAATGAGGATTCAGAAAGAAGGCGAGAGTGCTATGGAAGAATAGCAGACAACACTGGAGAGCTGCCTTAAAATAATTTTGAGATACCAGCCAGCATCAGCAATAAGTTATCCACTGGAACATCTCAAGAGGGACAAGAACAACAGGAGACACAAGAGGTACTTCATACATTGCTTACTCCTGAACCTAACAGAGACGTCTTACCCCCAGCAGTGTCTGATAGGGTAGAATCCACACTTACAAACATGCTGGCAGAAATCCCTAGTAGTTTAAAATTTCGGGAGGCAATCAACATGAGATCCAAGAAGCATGTTCACTATAAGAGAAGAAAAGACAGGATGCACAACTACTATGTTGGAATTTGCTATGCAACTGACAAAAGGATTGGTGGGGAACAATACAAAGGATATAGTACACCTGAAGCTGCAAGAAAAGTATATCCTAAAAAATCTGGAAAGGATTAAAAATCACTTATGGTGAAATAATTTGAGATTTCTTAGGGTACCAGAAGGGATTAAGGGCAACAATATTGAGAACTTTGTAATACGCCTTTTAGAGGGCACAGTAATCTAGAATAATTTGGAAATCAGTCCCAAAGAGGAGATAGAGAGAGTGCATAGAAGCCCCTTTATCTCAACCCTTATAGACTGAATCCAACAAAAATGCTAGTCTGCTTCCAAACATACTCAGTTAAGGAGCATATCTGGGATCTTGCCATGCAAAAAAGTATTAGAAGATTTCACTTTTATATTTCAATCAGAAATATGTTGGAATACAGAGGAGAGGCAATGGAAACTGGGCAAGAGAATACAAAAATTACAGCAGTTCAGTCCTAAGGCAGACATGAGAATTCCATCACTGCTTAGAGAGTAATGTGGAAGAACAAAATGTTTAAGTTTAGAAATGCAGAAGAAGTGGATGCGTTAATCACAGATATCAAAAAGCAGCAGTGTGGGGAGCTATTTATAAGACATAAATTCTAATAGTATCTGTGCATAGGCTATGGATATAATGCTGTCTAAAACATAAAATATACAAAATCTAATACATATCATAGTTATGACACATCATGGAAGTTTAGACGTACATTGTTTGATGTATTAATTTGGGAGCAGAATGTCAAGGTTGTCTCAAGGGCACTATTTTCAGTGCCGTGAGATGTAGGGAGGGCTGCTTGGGAGGGGGGGACAAGGGTGGAGCATTGGTGGTGGTGGAAAACATGAAAAATGTAGTCTTCCTTTATAAAGGTAGCTACACACTTAGAAGTCAACTTCAAAAGGTTGAATATCCAGAAAATGTAGAGAAATTGAATAGTTAACCTGGAACGTGAATGTTTTGATATCTGAGGAGAGACAAAGACTGGTATTTGAATTCTGAAAAGGGACTACTGCACATATAGTGTTACTGCAAGAGACCTATATATGCCTTCACTTCTTAAGAGAGAAAGATGGATTAATCAATTTGTGTGTAACATATCAAGCTGATTCTAATAAATGTACAGCGTATCCTGGTGAGGCAGTCACCTTAGACTCAACTGGTGCAATCTGATATCGATCTACTGGGTCAATAGATTATTACTAAGGTAAATCATATATACTAGGCTGGACAGATCAACCTCTAGGCCAACAAGTAACTCCTCAAAGACTCAAAGATTTCTATATAATATGGTTCAGACCCTGGGGACCAGGGATAACTGGAGGGAGTGTGTTGGGGATAAAATAGAGTACACATACCCACTGAAAAACGGACAAGCACTTTTCAAGGTTAGAATTTTCTCAGTTGATACATGTTGGATCTGCCCCTTTTGCAGGGTCATCCCCAAACTGTTTGCCTCCTTCCTCCTTCTCTTTCTGGCCTGTTTTTGTTGGTTTTACGACTCTAGGCACTTTACAACTGCTAACCAGTGCTAAGGTGCATATGCTCTCTGTCTAAATTGTATTGGTGATTTGTTTATCCATGATTGGCATATTTGATTTACTAGCAAGTCCCTACTATAGTGCCCCATGTGGGCCCAGGGCCTGCAAATCAAAGGCTGCCAGCAGGCCTGAAGCAGTGATTGTGCCACCCACATGAGTAGCCCTGTAAAGATGTCTCAGACCTGCCACTGCAGTGTCTGTGTGTGCAGTGTTGCACTGCCAATTCGACTTGGTAAGTGTACACACATGCCAGGCCCAAACCTTCCCTTTCACTACATGTAAGTCGCCAATAAGGTAGGCCCTAGATAGCCCCATGGCCAGGGTGCAGTTTATTTAAAAAGTAGGGCATGAATTGGTGTGTTTTACATGCTTTGATAGTGATATCCTGCCAAATTCGTTTTTCACTATTGCAAGGCCTATCCCTCCCATAGGTTAATATGGGGATTACCTTTAAATATCTTGTAAGTACAGTTTCCCATTGGGAGCAGAGCCAGATGTGGAGTTTGAAGTCTCTGAACTCACAATTTAAAAATACATCTTTTGGTAAAGTTGGTTTTAGAAAGTGGGCATTTTCTTGCTTAACCATTCTGTACCTCTGCCTGGCTGCTGAATATACAGCTGGGTCATAGTGGCAGATGAGTTGTTTGTGAATTCACTCTAGACATTGACACAAAGGGAGCTGAGGTGTGTCCTGCATATTCTGATGAGTCTTCCGGAGCTAGAGTGGGAAGGAGGAGTTGACACTTGCACTTGAAAGTGTTGTGCCTGTCCTCACACAATACAATCTCCAACCCCCGGTGTGTGTCTGGTGCAGGGAAAGAAAGAGCAGGGTCTTGTGCACTACAAATACTTTCCTTTGATGTTTGTCTACTTCAAAGGTGGAAATAAGGATAATTATTGGACTGCTGACCCCACAACTTTAGATTACTTCTGAATCAAGAGGAACCTCTGCCAAGGAGAAGAGCTTGATGCTTGAGGAGGACCCGCCACTCTGCCTGGTGTTTTGCTGTGCTGGCCTGCTGCTGCTGCTTCTGCCTAAGAGAGAAAGATCTGGACTTTGTTTTCTGAAATCCTGCTTGAGAAGTTTCTCCAAGGGCTTGGACTGAGCTTACCTCCTGTTAAGAAGTCTCATGGACATCAATGACTTCACCCACCAGCCTCCGGGTTTGCTTGCTGTAGACCCTATCTTGCCATGTGGTGCCTATTCCAGTCTCTGGGCCCTTGGGAGTGAAAGCTGACCTAAAAACAAGAAGAACCAGGTGTGCCAACTCCAAACAACTCCATGACCAATGCTGCTGGCCGACTTTGCAACACCGCTTGCACCCAATGCCGTGGCCCCCACTGGAGTGTGATGACCACGACTGACAGTGCAGGCTCAACGCCACTGCAGCCCCACTGACGTCACACAACTTTGTGAGTCCCGAGTGCCATGACACCTGACTCTGCTGCAGCGCCTGTAGCTCTGTGGTGCGACCACGACCCTGTGGGGTCTCTGAACACGTTTTGACCCACCGGATTCATGGACCCCGCTGGATTGTCAGGAACTGATGTCGCACTGGATCCAGCGACGCGCACCTCCCCGGCTCCATGCACCGGCTTGTTTTCTCTGTTAACAAAGGTACTGAACTTGGTGATCCTTGTGACTCCATGACTGGCACCGTCCTCCCCATGAGTGGCATCAGACTGTTGGGAACTACTCCGCCAACTACGTCATGATAGCCCCAGTTGGAGCTTTTGTGTTTTTTCAGTGTTTTTATGAGGATTTAATCTTTTAAAATTCATATTTCTACTTGTGTATTTTTGATTTTTTTAAATCATTTTCCTCTTGTTTGATTTAGATCATTATTGACTATTTTTCTAAACTGGTGTGGAGTTCTTTTGTGGTGTTTCCATTGTGTTACTGTGTGTGTTTCTATAAATACTTTACACATTGCCTTTGAGATAAGCCTTACTGCTTGTGCCAAGCTACCAAGGGGCTCAACAGAGGTTATTTGAGCTGTGTATCTCCCTTACCCTGTCTAGAGTTAGGGTCCCTACTTGGACAGGGTGTGAACTGACTGCCAACTAGAAACTAATTTCTAACAATACTGTTAAATAAATACATAACTAGGATCATACTTCAGCCAGTTCATATCTTGGATCATGCAGCATAAAGCTAGAAGATGGGCTATGGCTTCGAAGCTTGTGCAACATGAGGAAACTATAGGGAAAATCAGGAAAAGCACTAAGGGGTACTTTGACGTTAATCTAGATAAAATGTCTCTTAAGATAGTGTGGGATGCCTATAAATCTTTACTATCAGTTACTACAGTAACTTTACTAGTAGTACGTTTAGTAGTAGTAAGTATATTAATAGTAAAGTTACTTGTAATAACAACTCTACCTCTGTGAATTCTGAAAAGTAGTAAGGTCAGGCTTTTGGTCTAAGTTAGACTTTTGGTCTGAATACTGAAAAGTAGTAAAGTTAGACTTTTAGGGCCTGCTTTAGAGTTTGGTGGAGGGAGTTACTTAGTCACAAATGCAACGAATATCTCGTAGGCCATATTACAATCCCACAATAGTCTATGGAGATAGTAATACGGCAGATGGAAAATCCTTCACGTTTGTGATGGACTAACCCGACCGCCTACTCTAAATCAGGCCCTTACTCTAAGTTAGGCTTTTGGTCTGACTTTACCTTTGTGAATGCTGGAAAGTAGTAAAGTTAGACTTTTGGTGTAAGTTAGAATATTGGTCTAACTTTACCTCAGTGAATACTGAAAAAGTAAACTTATAATTTTCTTCTAAGTTAGACTTTTGGTCTAACTTTACCTCTATGAATACCAACAAGTAGTAGAGTTAGACTTTTGGCCTAAGACTTTTGGTCTAATTTTACCTTTGTAAATACTGAAAAGTAGTAAAGTTAAACATTTGGTCTAAGTTAGACTTTGTGAATCTAACCCTAAGGGGCATATTTAAGAGTGACTAGCTCCACCGGAGCATCACTTTTGGTGACACTCTGGTGGCGCTATACCCTGCGCCGTATTTATAAGGTGGCATGAAGCCACTTTTTGTGGCTTAACACCACCTTGTAAATACAGCCCCTTCACACGCAGCACTTTGCGTGGAAGGGGTGTGCAATGGATGTTGCTGTGGGTGTGCTGCAGCAGCAACCATTGCATTTTCAAGCTGCCCCAGATTTACGAGTTTTTGTAAACCTGAGTCAGCATCAAAATTTAACACCACCCCAGGGGTGGAGATAGAGTGGCACAACGAGGATAAATATTTTTATTTCTCCTTGTTTTTTGCTCTTTCTATGTTTGCTGCATTTTGCCGCACACAAAGGAAGAGAAAATCGCCATTTAAGATTGTTTTTGTGCAGGAAGGTGTTCCTTCCTGTACAAAAACAATCTCCCCCTCAATGCAGCCATCCTTGCACTATAGTGCAAAGGTGGCTGCGTTGTCACACGGCAGCAAATTTAGCTCAGGGGGAAATATAGGGGTGCACCATATTCAATTAAATACGGCGCATCCCTGCATTGTGAAAACGAAAGTGAACAAAGCTGCCAAATTTGGCGCAGCATCGTACACTATCATTTTCCATTAAATCTGGCCCTCAGTTTGTGTAAAGCGTGCAGACTGGGACACTGAACCGCCTCACAGCAAATGTTCTGTTCCCAGTGCAGGATAGTTGTCTGTGCGCCTCTTCTCTGTGGCACACAGCAGTGTGCCTCCTGTTAGTCTATTTGCCTTTTTATCCACGTCTGTCACATGGTGCAGAGGAAACACATTTCCTCATTTACATGGAGCCACACCTCAATGCAAATGAAGGAAAGCCTCCCTTAGATTGTACCAGTAGACATTTAATGCTAGTGTGATATGAATTAAAGTTGGAAAGTTCAAGCCTCTACAGCACCTTCTATAATTCTAAAGTACTCTGGGGGTGTAAAAAACAGGTGCTCATGCCTGCTGCACCTCTGGGACATTTTCAATAATACAGCCCCTGAACAGTAACTGCCTACAATATTTAGCATTCCCCAAATAATGGCTGCACATTAGAACCAGTATGCAATTCTAATTTAAAGCTGGTGCAGCATACATCTTTTCTTTCTCACACCAAGGGCCATATTACATATAGGGTCTGCAGCTCTGGTCTGCGATGGTCGGACCTTTAACTTGGTGCTCTAGACACAGAGCAGGACATTGCGCACTGTTACAATGAATGCACTGTTGCCAGAGCAGGTGCAAACTTGTGGCTGCACTGGGGAAGAGCATTAGTAAAATATGCATTAGCTATTCGAAGTTGCGGGTATGACTTCCACTGTCCAGGTACCAAACAGTTTGTACCTTGAATTGAAAGGGAGCAGAGATCCTCCTGCAGACAGGTGTAGTGAGTGAATGTCCCTGCCTGCATGGAGTACTTGTGGTGATCCGTAGTAAGATATTTCTCCAATTCGAAGGGATGCCTGTGCAACTCCTCTATGTAGCACACTGTCAGTGCACCTCCTGACGGCCTCTTTGCCTATGTAATACCTGCCTGTAATATGACACAGACTCTGCGGCAAAGTGTTTTCTTATTTATATGGGTCCATGTCCCAATGCAAATGATTTAGCGCCCCTTGGTGTTCGTGCAACGCAAAATATGCACCAGTGCTATCTGTACTACAGAAGGGTTAGCACAAGCATCTCCAGCCCGCCTCTGCAATTATAAAGTGCCCCATGGGCACAAGAAGCAGAGCCACTTACTGTACACTATTGTAGTATGCCACAGATGAGGTACCACAGCAAACTAATAGTTGGTGATTCTACCTGCAGCCAAGCAGCGATAGAGTGACTTGTTCGAAGCTAAACAAAACTCATCAAAACATGAATTCATAAATGAGCCTGTAAACAATGAAATAATCGCCAGTGCTTGGGTTAAGGGTTCTTTTATGGGAGCTGACCGTTGAATCACCTACATCCAAAGATGGGTGAGAAGAAAGAAATAACATAACCTTAAAATAGGTTGCAAACCAAAAAATCATTTACATTACTGATAAAATGAAGCAAGAAGGTGAGATGAAAATCATGGTACACATCACATATCACATACCACTTTCTTTTTTAAGGGAAACACAGGAACACACACTGTTTCACATTAGAATGGCACAGGTCATTGCTCTCTGCTTTACTTCAGTGTAGTTGTTTGTGACAGAGTGTGTGCAGATGCCTTCTTTCAGGTCTGAGCTCTGTTTTTCAGGCTCGGTGAGAACAGTTATGTCCCTGTAGGAGAGGCGAGGCTGAGCAATGTCAGGTATGTTCTAAACATGAAATCAAAGGAATGCAGCCAGGTGCTGCAGAGGCTGTGAACCTAGCCAGGGCTTCACACCAAAGGAGATCAGAATCTGGGTGGCCAGAGCATGAGGTGGACACACCGGCCTGTTCCTGAACCAGCTGCAGCAGGTTAGGTCCTACTTGAACTAAGCATACCAACTTTTCTGAAACACTGAGCTCTCTTTTGCCAATATTTTTCACTGCCCTCTCTCTAAGAGCTCTTATCTGTTAGTCATCCTTCGCTGCTCTCATTTCACCACCTCAGTCTATGTATCGCAAACCTAGCCAAAAGGCAGCGAGCACTGTACAAGGTCAAAGACAAGAAAAGATTCAACAGGTAGGAGGAGAGGAAGATGGGCTGTGGGCAATAAATGCATTGTGATATAGTGTTATTTAAAGGAGTGAGTCTTCAACTCTGTTAAATTGGAGCAGCGTTCCAGAAGTTCTAATGGATACAGATCCTGGGTGCATAGATGGTCGTCTGCTGTTTTGTTTATTCAGTTTTGCTCTAATTAGTTTGCAATCAGATGGTGTCCTGGCTCCAGGTGTGTGCCAAAATAAACCAGAGATGGTGAGCTTGTCGGCAAGATAATCAGAGTGCCGGTCATGATATCTATGTATATGATTCAGCTGGTTTTGAAGAAGATGTGGCCCAGCAATAGGAGCCAATGGAGTTCCACTAGGATGGGATGGTGTGACTGTATTTCTTCAGGCCCTACATGAGGTGTGCTGAAGGATGTGGGATGCCCCTAATGGGTACCAGTGCAGAGTCCGGGATGCCATGAAGAAGGGCATCGGCACCCTCTATATTAAAGGGTTTTGGGAGCTTGAACAGCAATACTGAAGTCACTTTCAGAAAGAAATGATTTGACTTTCATAAGAGAACTGGTACCAGGCTGCATTTGATTTTTTGGTATCATGTTCTTTGAGGGTAAGGTTGGTGTCCAGGGTGAACCCAAGTAACTAAGCATTCAGTGAAAGTTGGGGTTCAGAGCCATCAAGGTTAATTTAATTGTTTCTCATCTCTCCTCACACACTTTGTCCTATCTGTCTCAGTCAACTCTCTATCTCTCTTAGTCTTCTCTTGTATCTTGCGTTCTCAGCTCGCTCTGCTTGTCTCTCCCTTTCTCACCTCACTTTCATTAAGCCTCCTTTTTCTTCCATATGATCCAGTACTATTTGTTTTTTTTCTCTTCTCCCTTTCTTTCCTCTTTCTGACACATTGCTATGTTATCTCTCTTCTGGCATGTTATCTTTTTGTCTTTCTCCCTGCTTCTAAATGCTCTCCTCTCTCTTTTTCCGTCTTACTTTACCACATCCTGCCTTCCTTCCATCTTCCTGGCTTTCATGTCTGTTTGTGCACTCTTATTTTCATTTCTCTCTAGAAAGTACCCTCCTTTTATCATCCTCACCAAACCATAGCCAATTTCCTCTGTTCTTTCCCGGGTCTTTCGTCTTCTTTGCACCATTTCTCCTCTTCTGCCAGCAGATCCATTTGCCCTAACATCACTCATCACTCTTACTTTCTTTTAAGGTTGCGCAACATGTGTAAGCTTTTGAAATTGTCTTTTCAAATGCAGCTAACACAACAACGTTGGCCTATTTTAAAAAAAAAGTGAGTGACATTTCTCGCAAATTGTTTTGTGTGACAACTCTGCCCTCGTCCCATCATTGCCTGCTTTCTGCAAAGCACTTGTCACATAAAAATATTTAGCTGAAACAAATCTCGTACGAAAAACATTTGTGGAGAATTTTGCAAACAGGCAAAGCTTTGCCAGAAAATACTGTCAGTAACATCGTGGAGGCTAAAAGTTTATCCTCTCTGCAAAATGTTGTAGTAAAAGCTTTTCACTCTACAGCACGCTCTCCTTTTATTCAGCCAAATCTGATTTTCCTTTCTCTCTCTCACACACTTCTACTACCTGTTTTTTTATTACTTAGTAAAATTGCATACCTTGCAGTGTGCCATGGGGATCATCTTTCTAATAATGTTATTGGTTCTGATTCATTGCAAATGTGTTTAATATGGTATCGAAACTGCAAACATGCCAGGTGTGACTCCTTCACCCATTGCTGGCATTTTTAACCAACACCACCTTCAAGGCTAGGAATTTCAAGCCCATGCTTATAATGTGAAAAGCAATAGAACACATTCCAGTCAACAAGGTGTTGTTGAGGAAGCCCTGTACTGCCAAAATGTTTCACACATCACGGCATGTAACCACTTGGCATCAGTGCTTCTTCTATACATTGTTACTGTTTGTCAGCATCGTCTACGAACTTTTCTTGTTTAATCTTCATTTTAGTTTGTTTACAACGTTGGCAAAGAGCATAGCAGACATTTCTCTGCCCATAGCTGCCAAGTTTCCCAGGTCTATGTGTCACGTGGTGCTCCAGTGCAGGTTTTTTTTGTTTTTTTTGTTTTTTTTGTTTTTTGTTTTGTAATTCTGGGACTTGTGGCCCTGTGTTATAATTGCATCACCAAGACTACAAATCCCAGAATTCAAGGAAAAGGCATCGACTGGAGCATCTCATCACACTTGGACATAGGAAACATGTCAGGACTAGCTGCACGCATCCATTACTTGGCTCTACAGCATTGCTGGCGCCCATTTCCTAGCTCAAATTACCAACTCCTATTAAATTACATCGTGGCTGCCTCGTACTGCCGGATCACGAAAGAACTGGTCTCATTTGCCAATGAAGATCAGTTGCTGTCCTCTATTGGTAACTCGAATTGCAGCACATAATGTTAGAACTGATTTATGTTTGCTTTGAGCAAGAGACCTGCTAGCTCTCACCCGAGTGCCTCACATCATCCGAGGAGTTGGCATGCTGCTGATCGTCCAGTTGGAGGTCTCACAATGGGAATCTACAGATTAGTGGCGAGCGGCTTTAAGGAGAGCATAACGTAACATTGTCTTTTCGAAACACTTGCCTTCTTAAAAACATTACTGAAGCACTATGATCAAGCAAAGAAAGTTCCCGCATAGCGGAATAATATAATTTTTATAGGGCATTTACAAATATCATATCGCCAGCCTTAGTTCATTTTAAACTGTATCCCAAAGTGACAATAGAGTGTCTCCACGGAGAGCTCGTTCTCTGGTAGTGATCAATCACTGTCTTCACTTGCAGTTCTATTTTAAATGTTCTTAATCCAAGCACTCACTGCCCTTATAATTTACACTGGAACAATGTTCCAGAAATAGACAAGGCCAGCAGGAAGTACAGAGGTGAACGAGTCAGCTGGGATTTTATTTTCATTTTCCCTTCAGGTATTTCAGGCTGAGCCCAAAGGTTGCCAGTAAGACAGTAAACCGTTAGCAGGGCCACTGGAATTATGTAATTACGGGGTTGCAGTGATTTCCGCAAAATTATGCATTTTCCATGTTTGCCACATAATTCATCATTTGCGACATAATCTACAGATTTTAGCAAAAGAAAAATGTTTCTAGCTGTGAGGAAAGCGTTTTATTATATTGTGTTGTTGTGCGACCTCACCATGTGATAAACTCACAAACCAGTATTGTTGCACTCAGGTTTGTATGAAAAACCTTATCTCAACCGTGGTAAACTGTGGTCTTGAGCAGTCAGGCTCTTATTAAAGGAACAGCATTAAGAAGTACCAAAACAGTTGGATAATAAGAAAATGCAACACAATAAAAACAGGAAAACAATTTGTACAAATAGATTATATTTCTATTTTTGAATAGGCAACATAATGACAAAACTCCACTGGAGGGTTTCAGAGATATGAATCTTTAGAGAAACAATAAATGGCAGATTTTTCACTTAGCGCAATAAATCATTGTAATCTACCATGACTCATGGTTTAGGATTAGCCTTGACAATTAACTTGGAAACAGCTACAAAGGCAACCTTATGTCGGCCAACTCTGGCAGGGAGCCAATCACAAGGACCAAGAATGTCAAGTAGAACAGTTACCTCAAAGTCAAAGCAGTCCCAGTTCAATTCCAGGCTGTTGGACCTGACCCTCTCTGCAGAGTTACCCCTAAACTTTGTGTCTTCCTCCTATCTATTTTTGCTGCATTAGTTTGTATTGACCTTAGGACTGCATGTTACCCCTGCTAAACAGTGATAAAGTGCTTGAGCTCCATCCTTAAAACATGTTAGAATTTGCTAATACCCAATTGGTATATTTAATTTACTTGGAATTCACTAGCAAAGCGGCACTACCTGTGCCCAGGCCTGTAAATAAAATTTCACTAGTCGGCCTGCAGCACTGATTGTGCCATCCACTTCAGAAGCACTTTAAACATGTCTCAGACCTGCATTGCAACCTGTGTACAGCTTTAAACTGTCATTTCAACCTGGCAAAATAAACCTTTTGCCAGTCCCAAACCTTCTTTTTTAATAAAAATAAATCACACCTGGGTAGACCGTGGACAGCCCAGAGGAAAGAGTGCAGTGCTTTTACAAAGTAGGACATGTGCTTTTAGGTTTTACATATCTTACTACTGTACAACTCTTAAATTTGTTTTTCACTATTGCAAGGCATACCTCTTCCATAAGATGCCATTAGATTTACTTTATTACATTACCCTATTATGCTTATATTTCCAAATGGGAACAGGTAACCATTCATGTTTGGTGTCTGGAACTGTAATGAAAAATTCTCTCTTATGGTAAAGTCAGATGTTAATTTAAAAATTTTAAAAAGCAACTTTTAGAAAGTTGGTATTTTTCTGCCTTAGCCATTTAGTGCCTGTAGGCTGCTGCTCCCTGGGGCACATAACTAGGTGTAGCTGACAATTGAGCTTTCTTTATCCCTCCTAGACAGCCACACACAATAGAGAGCTTAAGTGTGAAAATATTTAAAGCTCTATACCTATGGTTCTACTGATTGGCTTTTGGTCATTTTGGTCCTGTTCTATTTATTAAAATGTACTCTATTTTTCTAATCTGGAGTGGGATCCTTCCGTGGTGTGTTTTCACTGTGTTACTGTTTGAAGTGTTGCACACATACTTTACACGTTGCCTCTGAGTAAAGCTTGACTACTCTGTGCCAAGCTACCTAAGGACTGAGGGCAGGTTAATTTAGGGTTGCTTGAGGCTTCACCCTGACAAGGGTTTTGGCTTCTGCCTCAGCTGGTGACAGGAGCCTGGGTCAGTCCATGAACATGATGGGGTGACTTTGGCCATAGGGGTCAATGCCCCTCAAAGTAACGGTAAAGTCCAGACAGTTTCCACTAGTCTACTGGTCTCCGGCTACAGCAAAACCAGCAGTTTCCTTTAACTGGCAGTAACTTCCTTGCCTGGTGACCAAACTTCACTCCGATGACTTTCCCAGGTCCAGTCCACTCTGTACAACTTCTTAGGGTCCGGACTCAGTCTCCCAGGTTTCACTTTGGCAGTAAGTTCAGGGCTGTCAGCTCACCAAGGTAGGCTTCTTCAGCTTTTGTGGCCCAGTAGCAGGAACAGTAAGTCAGCCGACTCACTATTGAAGTCATTTTCTCTGTCTGGGTTCCGGGGATGGCATTTACTCAAGCAGGGTACCACAGGCACAGTCCTCTCTTTGCTGACCCAAGGAGCAACAGATGCAGCCCATTTTTGGTGTCGCCTCTTATTGCTGGGTCCAGAGAAGAGCAGGGTAGTCCTTCTTTGGTCCTATCTCCAGTACAGACATGATCTGATCTCTAGGTGTCAGTGGTGCCACTGTAATACTCAGTTCTTGCCCTCTGGAATGTGGTGAATATGAGCCAATGGGCTACCTGGTGCCATTCTGCAAAGTGACGACTTTCTGTGAAGTGTGGCATCTAGCCAGCCCAGAATGCTCCACTCGGCACAACATGGCGAGTGGAGCTCCCTAGCCCATCACAGAGGTGTAGCTACCTGGAACCTACACACCCATGGAAACAATGATTTGGCAATAGGTTTCCCTTCTCTATCCACAATGGCAGCCTGTCTGCAAAGACAAAAGAGTAGCCTCTTGTTTCTGACTACCATTTGCCCTTCAAAGGCAACTTTCCCTTTTAAGCTCACCTTTCGGGCTCACACCCTGTTTGGCCACCCTGCCAGTATGAACTCACACCTCTTTCAATGGTAGTCCTTTTGTGTTCTCTCCAGAGAGCCCTTCACACCTCCCCAGGAGGGCAGAAGGCTGTATTGAGGTCAGCAACTGTAAATGGTCACTGGAAAGGTTTGGGTCACACAGTGGCAACTTTCTAAAGTTGAAACACACAAAAGGTGATGAGAGGAAGGCTTGTGATTTGTCTAACTACTGGCAATCGCTCCGGAGAGCATCCAGCCTCTTGTTCATTTGCTCACCATGCTACCTCAGTTTGGAACCAGCCATATGCAAATCAACCTTGAACCTGCTCCTCATGGATAGAGGCCAGCCCCCACAGTCAAGTCAGATCCTTCACGAACAAGGACACAAGCAAACCAGGACTGTTTTCACTCTGGTTATGGGCTCATCGATCAGGTACAATTTAGCTCCAGTGACACATTGAGCATGGAAACCATGACTCGGCATACCCATGCCACTTAGGTCAGTACATGAAACACACAAAAGGGGATGGGAGGAATGCTTACAATTTGTCCAACCACTGTCAATTGCTTGGGGTGGTATCACAACCCATTGTTCTTTTGGTCATCATGCCACCTCAGTGTGGACCCAGCCATATGCAAATCCATCTTGACCCCGCCCCTCATGGGTACAGTCCAGCATGAACTGTCAAGCTGAGATGGCACGTGAGCAAAAAAACAATGGGTTGGTATGCTACCCAAGGCAATTGCCAGTAGTTATATAAATCACAAGCATTCCCCCATCACCTTTTGTGTGTTTTACATTTCTAGAGGTGTGATGTGTGCAAAAGTTACATTGAATTCGACCTGAGCATCAAGTCTGGTTTAATGAAAGAAGACTTTTGATACCTTGAAGTGTCATGTTTAGTAGCCCCATTCAGAAGTTAGCACTGCTGAATGGTCAGCGTGTAAAAATATACTTGCCAATAGCGTTACTAGCCTTTCCACAGTAAAAACAAAAATGTGATTTTTTTTACTATCAGGACATATACGTCAGAAAACACAAGTCCAATTTTTTAATATAATGCACCCTGCCTTTAGGGATAAGTAGGCCTCCTTTAGGGGCAGCTTATGAATATTAAAAAGAATGGTCTGGGTTTGCCATTATTGTAAATGCCAAATTTGAGTTAGCAGTTTAATACTGGGGTGGGAGTAATGGTTTGCTTTGTCTCCCTCATTGTGGCACAGTAAGTGCTGCAATCCATGAGGGACACTTTAACTTACAAGCCACAGGTACCCCTAGTGCTATATACTAGGGACTTGATAAGCAAGTTAAGTAGAGCCAATTGGGACTGAGCCAAATAGACATACATGTTTTAAGGGTCAGAGCTCTGACACGCTACCAGGCAGATGTCCCACTGTAAAGTCCATACCCTGTTGGGAAATGGACTTACCCAACAGTTTGGGGTTCTCTCCTATCATCTGCATAAGTCACCTAATAAAGGTAACTGTTTGATCCTGACCCTCATCATTTACCTGCACCAGCAATTCTCAATTTCCACCTTTAAAAGCATCTGTCTGGGGAATTAATTAATTGCTATAATCAGGGGCTTTTAAGACAGATTCTGCGCACAAAGCCTGTTTCCACATGGCAAAGAATGTTTGACACTCTTCAGTCCAAATACATTGTTTGAGATGTTTCTTTGAAGTGAGTTCTGTCAATACATCCACAATGGTACAATGCCCCTTCACAACCCTTCTGTAATAACCAGTCAGGCCCAGAAAAGCTCTGACCTGGGTCTCAGTCTTAGGAACCTCTCAAGCCCGGGTTGTACATGGCCTTCCCCACTTGGTAGCCCATGTACACACTGAGTCTTGCCCTATTTGGCACTTACTTGCCTTAAGAGCCAGGCCGGCCTGCTGCAGGGCCCGAACCACTTCCCCAAGTTGAAACAGGTGCTACTTCCAGATGGAACTGAATACAGCAATGTGATCGAGGTATGCTGCACTCAAAGCTTCCAGACCTGAGAGAACTCTATTCACAGATGTTTGGTAGGTGCCAGGTGAATTTTTCAAACCAAAGGGTGTCAGTTTGAATTGAGAGTTTCCTTCAGGTGTTGAAAATGCACACCTCTTTGCAGCTCCTTCGGTGAGGCCAATCGTGCAATGTCCTGAAGTTAGATCAGTGGTATTTAACTACTTGACAACCCCATCTTGTATATGAACTCATCAGTCCTTGGTATGGGGTGAGCATCAGCCTTAGTGACAGCATAAAAGTCTCTGTAGTCCACACAGATTTGGTTTTGGTTTGGTTACCAGCACTACTGAGCTGGTTCAAGGACTGTTAGAAGGCTCAATCACCCCAAGCTCTAACATCTTGGGAGCCTCAGCCTTAATGCTGGCCTTGTCCTGGCCTGACTGTCTATAAATTGTACTCTCAACAGGCAAACTGCCAGTTATCTCCACATCATGAACACACCAAGTTGGCAGATCTGGGGTCAAGGAAAACAGACCAACAAACTGTCTTAACAAGTTAAAACAGTATCTTTACTGTTGCACTATCAAAGCGGAGAACAGCACTACTCCATCCACTGAGGTATCCTTCACATTACTTGACAATAAGTTAGGGGGACAGTCACTTTCCTCTCCCCCACCCCCATTTGTCACATTGTCATGCCTTTCTTGTCATGGTGTGGTTTAAGTTTGTTGTCATGTATATTCGTATGAGGATTCTTTGGGGTACCCAGGTCCTCCAAATTTGAACAGGGTCCAGCCCTCCTAAATTTGAGGGAGCCACAGGCTTGAAAACCCACAGCAACTGACCTGGTTTCGTCTCCATCACAGAAGGCTTCTGGCCATATCAGTGATGAACAAGCTCCTTGCTGGTCTCTAAATTCTTCTTTGCCTTTTTCATGCACCCAGTCATCCTGGAGGGAAGGCCCAGCACATAGTCCACTATATCCTGCTTTGACTCTTTGATGAGCTTCTCCCATCCTTCTTCCACCAAACTCAGTAGACCCCTTACATGGTGACCAAACAAGAGTTCAAGTGAGCTAAAGCCTACTCCTTTTTTGTGGTACCTCCCTGTAGGCAAACAGTATGCACAGAAGAATAACACCCCATCGCTTTCTGAGTTTCTCAAGTAAACCCATTATCATGCCTTTTATGGTCCTGTTGAATCTTTCAACCAGACCATCACTTTGGGGGTGGTGGTGAACTTGTAACACCACACTCATTCCCCATGGCTTTCAGATAGGCAGATAGGGAAACCTATGCTGGTGAAGATACCAAGAAGGCCCTTGACGCTGCAGGTGCAGTGACAGTCCTTAGGGGTATTGCCTATGGGTATTTGGTAGCATGGTCCACTACCACCAGGATAGACCTGTTCCCAGATGCAGTTTAAGGGTGAAGGGGACCAACAATATATATCCGTACCCTTTGAAAAAGAGTCCTAACCACAGGTAATAGTATCAGGGAAGCCATTGGCTTGCCTATTGTCTTGACACTGGCTTGACAGGGGACACAGGAGCAGCAGAACTCTTTCACTTTCTCTGACATCTGGGGACAATAGAAATTACTGACCAACCTTTCAATGATTTTGATCTGGCCCTGATGACCGGCCAGGGTAGTGTCAAGGGCTAGGTTGAGGCAAAATTATCTGTATTGTTGGCCGACCACAACTCTCCTGGTTGGCCCTGGTTTGGGATCGTTAGTCTCACTATACGGAACTCCATCAACCCACTATACCCTTTTCATTCCCCCAGTTCTCATCTTTCAGCCAACCTCCTAAGGCCCGCTAGAAATGGACCAAGTATCTGCCCCTTGCACAAGTCTTCCCTAAATGTACCTACTGTACCCTGAAGTTCTGCCAACTTTGGCATGTTCTTCAATGGGATATCCTCATCTGCAGCCACCAGGTCCTTCCCCACAGGGCTAGACTCCTTATGGGTCTGAGGCCTTTTGGATGCGGGCTAACCAGACTTCCTGCTCTTCCTCTTGCTGTTAGGGACCTGGACCATTCTTCCAGTCTCTAGGTTCCCTTGACTACTCCGTAGGGCTGTTTGTGCTCTTGTTGCCACTCAAACCAACTCATGGAGGCATAACATTGCTGTATGAACTTTCCTTTCCACACCTGCCCAAGGAGAGGTTTCAAGGCCATTTCCTAACAGACTCCACTGGGATGCCAGGTGACACACATACATATTCTTCTGGCCAGTAACCCTTCGGCACTCAAAGTTCACCATGGCCATCGGATGGAACCTTGTATTGTCTGAGTTTCCTATCTGGTGCACCTGTTCAGGAATGATTTGGTCTGGGGAGGCTAGCTTGGCCATGACTCTGGTTATGCTGGTACCCGTAACCCTCAGAGCCTTGACTTCAATCCCATTCATCTTTGCCACTGCCTGAACTTTTCCATACTTAAAGGTCAGGTAGCCAATGTGTCAATTTCCACCCTACCCACTGATAGTAGGGTGACCGCAGTATTTCCCTTGGAATCCCCAGGGACAACTTCTATCCCCATCCCTACAATGGCTATGCCCTTGAGATATCCACCAGTGGATGAAATCTTGATGCATACAGAATATCCTCTCTGGTGTCCTGGCTGCTGTCAAAACTTACCCCAGCATTTGAGGGCTCATAATTCTTTCACAGGTATCCCCTCCCCATGGACTCGGATGGGGCTCTGGTCTCTGATCCTTGGGCATTCTTTTGGGGCCCTTTTGAGAACTATTTTTTTTTCTGTTGCCAACAACTTTCCACTGAAAAGGGCCTAACCCCCTTTCTTAGGATCACCTCCACTTACTTCTTCTGTTCTTTAGTGGTGATCCATTCATCAATTATCTTGTCCAGTTCTCTGGGGATAAACAGCTAAGAATCTACCGGATGCTGGTGTAAATTCTCAGTGAGACAATTAGTGGATATATGCTCTTTAACCACCAAATTATAGAGCACTTCATAGTTGTCTACCCTATTACCCTCAACCCAGCCATCCAGTGCCTTTACTAAAGCATCCACAAAGTCCACCCATGTCTGGGATGACCTCTTGTGTTTGTTCCTGAATTTCTGTTGCTACTCCTCTGGGGTGAGACCAAACAACATTATATGCATTGCTTTCATGTGAGTGCAAGACTCTTCCTCTTCATCTGCCAGGGTCACTATCTCTCCCCAACACTGAAATCAGTTTCTGCAATAAGAACCTCTAGTGCGGGGCACAGACCTTTCTCATTCTGAGAGCTCTTTCATAAGATGCCATCCACTTTTCTACTACACCCCTTTGACATACTTAGACACAATACCGTTGGCCAATCTGCAATCATGGATGCCTCCTGCAGTTACCTCAGATTTGTTGTTGCTGCCACCATCTTGGACTTCAATCCCAGCTTGACCCTTCTCTCCTCAAGCACCAATCTAATTTCTTCTAAGGCCAATCTTCTCTCTTCCTGGTCGAGGAGACTTACTTGGGCCCAAGGTCTCTAGGACCCCTTTCTGAAGTACAGCTCCTCATACTGCCAGGTATTGAGGGGAGTTTATGACAGATGGTGGAGGTCAGAGTGTTATCATCCCCCTCATCCTCCTCATTGTTGACTCACCTGCCATTATCCTCTTCCTCAGTGTGGGGTGACTTCACTTTCCATAAGTGCTTGGGCTCCGGGGGATTCCTCCCAAGCCCTGAGAGCCTTTTTTAGCTCCTTTTTTCTGAAGAGCCCAGGTTAATCTTTCTGTTACAGCATAATTATTTTAGCTCATTGATTCTTAGGGTGAACAGAGTGGCAAACTTGATCTCCATGCTTTCTAAACCTTTTGCGATTTCCAGAAATGTTGCAAAAAATGTACACACTATTTCAAACTTGTTCAAATTTTTCCTTTTGAAAATGGTGCTTTGTAGTCCTCAAAATTTGTCAACCTTATTGGAAATTACAAATATCTCCTTCTATGTGTTGATTTGGAGGATTTGGAAGTTCTCTAACTTATTAACTATATGGTATTGCAATATACAAGTTCTGGATTTCACCACTAGGCACCAATGTGAGAAAAGTGGTTTATTATATCATGTGTTAAGTGACCTGACCATGTAATAAACTAACAAACCATTATCGGTCCCAGTCATGTTTTTTGAAAAATATTAGCTCAACTCTGGGTATCTTTGCTGTGAGCAGTCAGGTTTTATCAAGAACAAGTGTAAAGCATTAAAAAAGTACCAAACAGTTGAATAAAAAGAAAACACAACACAAAAAAAAAATATGGCTCTAAATTATAAAAACAGGTTGTATTTCTATCTTCATATAGACACCTGGGGCCGTATTGCACAAGTGCGATGGGTGGAGAACATTTTGGGCCCCCACGCACTTTGATATTACAGAAGGGGCTGCAAATGCTTGTGCAGCCTCTTCTGCAATACAGATAGTGCTGGTGCACATATAGAACCAGTGCTACCATTCATGGATATTTTCTCATTTGCATGAGGGTGTGGCCGCATGCAAATGACGGACTCTCTCTGCCTCTGCGCCATATTACTGATGTGGGCGCACAGGCAAATATGCCTTTGAAAGTCCACCCCAAAAAGGTGGCGCACTTTCAGAGGATGAAAGGTGGTCCCATTGATCCCTCAGACATCTACTTACAGGCTTGTGCAGTCACTCACTGAACCTACCTGAAAGGGGATCTCTGTAATCCCTTTTAAAAGTGCACATGGGTTGCTGCCTTCTCACAGAAACACGGATCAGCTTTGAAGCACCTGCTCTGTATTTCTCTGAATGCACTGCTCTGCGGACAACACAAGTTTACAGCTGCCCTGAAGGCAGTACATTCTTCCTGATACTTTCCGTTTTTGCACCCGGTGCACTTGCTATAAGACACTCCATGGTGCAAACATGGAAAGTGTGTCCTATTTGTAATATGGGCCCTAAATGCCAAAAATCCACCAGAGGGTTCCCGGATATGTAAAGATTAAAAAACAGTAAATCATAGATTTTCAATCAGCACAAGAAATCATTGCCATCTACAGTGACTCATTGTTTAAACTTAGGCACAACAAGTAACTTAAAAACGGCTATGAAGGCACTCCTGTGGTAACCAACTCCACCAGTGAGACAGTCACTGGGGGCAATAAGGTTGACTAGAATGGTTAGCTCACAGTAAAATCAGTCTTAATCCAGTTCCTGGCTCTGTGTGTGAAGTGGCATAGACTGATGAACTGGTACTGATGCAAGGTGTACAGGATGATGAAGATGCTGAGCCGGTGACAGGTGTCTTCCTGGGGTAACCCCTCAGTCCTGAAACACAGGGGCATATTTATACTCCGTTTGCGCCGAATTTGCGTCGTTTTTTTCGACGCAAATTCGACGCAAAACTAACTCCATATTTATACTTTGGCGTTAGACGCGTCTAGCGCCAAAGTTCATGGAGTTAGCGTCATTTTTTTGCGTGAACACCTTCCTTGCGTTAATGATATGCAAGGTAGGCGTTCCCGTCTTAAAAAATGACTGCGATGCATATGCGTCGTATTTATACTCAAGGGCAAAAATGACGCCCAGGAGTGGGCGGGACTAAAAACCCTGCATTTGCGCCTCTTTTTAACGCCTGGGTCAGGGCAGCCGTTAAGGGACCTGTGGGCTCAGAATGAGCCCAGAGGTGCCCTCCCCTGCCCCCAGGGACACCCCCTGCCACCCTTGCCCACCCCAGGAGGACACCCAAGGACGGAGGGACCCATCCCAGGGAAGAAAAGGTAAGTTGTGGTAAGTATTTTTTTTTAAAAATGTTGTGGCATAGGGGGGCCTGATTTGTGCCCCCCTACATGCCACTATGCCCAATGACCATGCCCAGGGGACAGAAGTCACCTGGGCATGGCCATTGGGCAAGGGGGCATGACTCCTGTCTTTGCTAAGATTAAGACGATTTTTTTGCCTCAGCCTGACTTGCCCCATTTTGGGACGCCCAAACGCCATTTTCCCTCTACGCCGGCGCTGCCTGGTGTACGTCGTTTTTTTTCATGCACACCTGGCAGCGCCGGTCGGCTAACGCCGGCTAACGCCATTCAATAAATACGGCGCCCGCATGGCGCTTCAGAATGGCGTTAGCCGGCGCTAATTTTTTTGGCGCAAAACTGCGTTAGCGCAGTTTTGCGTCAAAAAGTATAAATATGGCCCACAGTGGGGTGACTTTATCCAAGTGGTCAGTGTCCTTCGAAGACCACGTGAAGTCCAGCCAAAAACTAGTTGCCACTGGTGTTCTAGTCTCCCGTTAATGCAAAACCAGTGGTTCCCTTTAACAGTAACTTCCTTGCTGGGTGACCATACTGCACTCTGACCACTGTCCCAGGTCCAGCAGAATCGGGTTCAGCTTTTGAGGCCTGGGACAGAGTCTCCCAGGCTGCACTCCAGCTGTCAGTGGTGATCTGACATTCTTAGCTAATAACTCACCAAGGCAGGACTCCTTACCTTGTGTGGCCCTGTAGCTGTAACAGGTAGCCAGCCAATTGACTTGTGGATTCATCTTCTCTGTCTGGGGCTTGGGGACAACTTTTCCTCGAGCAGGGCACCACAGACATAGTCCTCTATTTGCTAGACCAAGGAGCAGCAGGTTCACGCCAGTCTTTGGTACAGCCTCATTCATATCTCTCCTCAGGAGGACCAAAGTCAGTCTTGAGGTCTACAACTGTAGGAAATTGGGTTACTGGTTGACTGAGGTGGGAACCCAGGTCAAGCAGTAGTTACAGTCCGTGTCAGATTAAGGCACAAGCATACCCCAAATTAACCTGTGCTGAACCCCTGGTACTTGGCTTAGAGCAGTCAGGATTAATTTAGAGGCATTGTGTAAAGTAGCTTTGCAACACTACAGACAGTAACACAGTGAAAAGAAAAGGAGCCCGTAACAGGATTAAACAATAGAACTTAATTTAATAAATAAAACAAGACCAACACGGCAAAAATCCAATTACTAGAATGGGAGATATTGAGGTTTAACATTTTTAGAGTAGTGTCAAAAAGGCAGAATGCTCCAACTGTGGATAACCTGGTCACTCCAGACCGGGACAAAGTTAGAAGTTCAGGCTGTCTGTGATGATGTGCTGGCTGGCTTGAGGGACCCAGTTAGGCCCATTGAACAGATACCTTAAATCCTGGTTTGCAGAGTGTTGTGTACATCTGCATCAAAGGTACGTCATGCAGCCAAAGTGATACGTCGATTCTGAGATGCTGCAGTGTGAGATCCTGTGGCGTCAACATTAGGGATTCCATTGGCAGTGCCTGCAATGTGAAGTCCGGCATCGGGGATGTGGCGCACAGTAGGAATGATGCATCGGTTTAGATGAGCCGCAAAGCTGTCATGCAGATTGTCATCATTGTCGAGGCTGCTGTTGATAGATGCAAAGTCCTGCACCGAGGATGCATTGCACAGGGGTGGTTCCGGAGAGAATGCGGGCTGCAGCACCAATGTGAGTCTTTGTGCCAGATCCAATTCACGCAGCAGCAGTGATGCGTCACTTCTGCTTGGGGTAGTGACGCGCAGCCGAGGAGATTCATCAGTTCCATTAGATCCATTGAGGCTGGTAAAGCACCTGAGCCCCCCTTCCAGAGGCCATGACTGGGGAGGCACCACTTGGCAGGGTAGTGTCACAGATAGCAGACTCCAGGTGAGGAAGTATGGTAATTGGAAGCCTATATGTCCCTGAGGCTTCAGATCAGTTGGTCAGCCATCTAGATCTTGGAGTCTCTCTGGGTTCTGGGTTCAAGACATGAAGCTCCATTCCTTCTCACCCAGGCAACGAGGCACCAGGATACCACAGCAAAGAAAGAGTTCAACAAAGTGTAGCCCAGCAGAGTCGCACACACCTAGGCTCTGCAATGACAGACCTGAGTCATGTTTAAAGGGCTACTTATGCAGCTAGCACAACCAGTGCTGCAAGCCTACTAGTAGCATTTATTTACAGGCCCTGGGTACATGTAGTATCACTTTACTAGGGACTTAAAAGTGCATTAAATATGCTAATTGGGTATAAGCCAGTATGTTTAAAGGAGAGATCACATGCACTTTAGCACTGCCTAGCAGTGGGAAAGTGTGTAGAGACCTAAAGTTAGTAAAAACAAGGTCAGCAAAAATGGAGGAGGAAGGCAAAAAGTTGAGGGGAAGACCACCCTACGTCTGACAGGTCTAACAGCAACCATAAACAGTAATTGGAAAACTTTTGGCAACAAAGTGGCAATTTTCTAAAGTTGCCATTTGTGGCAAGATTACATTAAATTCAAGCCGAGCATCAATTCAGGTTTAATGCAATGATTCTTTTGAAATCTTGAAGTATTATATTTAGTAATCCCATTCAGATTTTAGCAATGCTGAGTGGTCAGTGTGCAACACTGTAATCACAAATGGGGCTACTAGCCCTTCCTCACTAGAAAACAAAAATGTGGGGGTCTTATTATTAGGACAGATAAAGTTGGGAAACTCATGTCCACCTTTTTTAATATAATGCACCCTGCCTTTAAGGCTCAGTTGGCCTGTGTTGAGGGTGACTTATAAATATTAAAAAGGAAGGCCTGGGCAATGTCATTACTTTAAATGGCAAACTCGAATTAGGAGTTTAAAACTGCTTTGCCAGCCAGCTGTTGCAGACTTTTAGTCATGCATTCGTCCGTCACACCTGTGGTGGCACTATAAGTCCTGCACTCCACGAGGGATACCTTAACTTAAAAGTCCAAGTTAACTTATGCCAATTGTGGATAAGCCAATTAGAAATAAATGTTTTAAGGTTAGAACACTAGTACTAAGGCCTGTTTGGTAAGACACAGTGCACCTTCAGTGTAAAAAAAACAGCAACATTAATCCAAAAACTTGGGGGTGTTCATTCACAAAGCAGCATTTCCTTACTCTACCTCAAATGGATTCAAAGTTACTGCAACAAGTGTTGCTGCACAGTAAAAGTCCCTTCACAAATGTTGACTGGTTATCTTTATGTTGCTTACTGCTTTATTTGGATTGCACAATAGTCCTAATGAGGCAAAACCTTTGCCCCAATAGTGTTAGCATGTGTAAAAATGAAAAATATGGAGGAACTACGACCACAAAATGTGCTTCATTGCGACGTATAAATTGCCTTATCGTGCTGCACATTTTAGTCGACCCTGTCACCTAATTTGCTCCTCCCTTGCTGCATAATTCCAGTGGCCCTAGCTGTATGTTAGTAAGCAACCCAATGGCATGTGCTGCTATCAATGCTGGCCCTTTGGTCGCTTTGACACTGCCCAAGTGCCCATTGTCTCAGAGATCATGAAGACAGTAGAAAGAGAAGAATGTAAGTAAGCTCATCAGTGCCCTCGTTAGTTCTTGTAGTTTCTACCTATAGCCCTTGACTTAGCTAATCAGAAATAAATAGGAACGTGTTCAGGGGCAGAGCATGCAGTAAACAGTCAACCGTGTCATGCAATTGAGGGACAAAGGGGGATTGACATCAATTCTGCTACAGCAGGCATTTTAATTAATCAGTATCCATGCACAATCCATGCCATAATTTGGATCCTTTGATTACTTGTTTGTCCCGCTATGATAACCAATCTTAGCCAGGCTGACACTTAAAGATTCCAAAACAGTGCAAGAAGGGAAAATGAGGTGACTTCAACATCTGTCCTGAGATGTCTTTGTACAGCATGGGCCACCTTATAAATCTACAGTAGGACTGACTCAGCCTTTTGTCTTTCCAAAGTTAAAAAATCAGTACTATTGAGTTGGGAAATGGCACCTATTTCTATAAGCCTGGAAAAATCTGACTTGTGTGTGATGATTATGTAGGTGGACATCATTACCTTCTTTGTTGTTCTCCTGGTAGGCAAATGAGGAGTGGGGTAGACCTAACTCATGTAATTCTGTGTAGAGGAATCACACAGAATGTCCCCAAAATTTTGCTGGATTGCACAGATGTATGAGAGAAGATCAATTCAGTAATTGGGGCCATTTGTACAAATATCAGGTTTTGCGACTCACAAATTGCGACTTTTAGCGACTCACAATTTGCAAGTTGCAAAACCTGATGTACAACAGTGTCAAAGACACTGTTTGTGATTCCCAATGGGGTGGCAAATTACCTACCTCATCAATATTCATGAGGTAGATCACAATTTGCGACCCCATTGGGGACGGCCGCACTCACAGGGATGGTGGCCTGTTGGGGACAGCAGACCACCATGTCAGTAACTGCTTTTAAATAAAGCAGTGTTTTTTGTTTTTTCTTAAATGCAGCCCGTTTTACCTAAAAGAAAATGGGATGCATTTAAAGAAAATTTAAAGTTTTCTTTTCATTTTTTCAGAGAAGGCAGTAGTACGTAGGACCACAGCTTGCTCTGATTTTTTTTTTTCACATTCATTCACAAAGGGTAAGGGGTCCCTTAGGAAACCCTTCACATTTGCAACTAAGTTAGCACCCATTTGAAATTGGTGTTAGCTGCAATTGTTTTGTGACCTCATTCACGGTCACAAAACAATCATACATTGCACTGCGACTCGCAGTTAGGAAGGGAAGTTCCCTCATAATTGTGAATCACATACCCTTTTTGTGATTCAGTAAATAGATGATCAAATTGCAATATTGGGTCTGTGCATCGCAAAAATCTTTTTTTTTTTGTCACAAACGGCCTGATTCTGTGAATCAGGCCATTTGAAACAAGAAAAAAGCTTTGAACATCTGCCCCTTAGTGTTATTTTCACAGCACAAAAATGCCCTTGTGAGTCCAAAATGGACGAGAGGATGCATTTTGCCCTAATTAATAGAACTAAATGCATCAGAACATGAATAGTAGCGGGAGCGGGAGCAGCTACTCGCGCTTATTAAATGTGCACTTGGGGTTGGATTTTCGCCCAACTTACTCCTAGTTTTCAGCACTAGTTTCGTAGCCCAAAATGCACTACTTTGGATGAAAAGATACATTTTCAGCAAAGAAAATAGCATTAAATGGAACAAAACACGCACTCGCCAAATGTGCTCTTGAGGTAGGATTTCCTCCCCTACATTACTCCTAAATGTGTGAGCAGGTGTTATTGTGTCATTATCAGTAATTCCTAATCAAAGAGTAATGCGAAATTTCTGAAATTACTCAGATTTTTCCAGCATGATCAAAATTCTGCACAGGCCTAAAAGTGACCTGGCTCACAGTGTGCCTGGCACTTTCCCCAAACCCAAAGAATGGTCATTTTAAAGGGAGGCTGCCTACAACATTCACACAGGCTGGTTATGCGTTGAATCAGAAACCCCCTTGTTCAAATAAAAAAAAATACTGGTTTTCCTAAGAACAACTTCATGTGTTTCTGTGAATGTGTATGTGTGCTGCGAATGTGTGTGTGATCTGTATGTGTGTGTGTTTGTGTTTGCATGTTTGAATGTGTGTGCTTTCTATTTAGGTGAGTGTGCATTTAGGGGAGTGTGTGTGTATTTGTGAACATCTGTGTGTTCTGTATGTGCAGTCGTGTTTGTCTGTGTCCAACTCAACAAGAAACAGCTGACACTGTCTCAATTGCACTGTCAATGTGATGAGTTTTTTTTTAAAGGACAAACATGGGGAGTATGATGCAATGAAGGTAGCAGAGCTTCCTAGAAAAAGGCTTGAGGCAAAGTTTGGATTCTGCATGCTTGAGAATACCCAGTAGCTGGACCTCCTTACTCTGGGTGGGCCATAACATTGGCAATGCAAGCTTCTCTGCAAGATGTGGAGGATGTCCCAAAAAGCACTTTATAGAACCGGCATGCCTGATGGAAATGCAATGCAGCACATTAAGAGCATGTGAAATGTGGTGAATGTTCTAGCACCTATGATTAGATGGAGCAGCTGTATTGAGGCCATCCTTTTGGAGTAACAACACACATTTATAGGCACCCATCACTAAACCCATCCACATGTGAAAGTGACAGGGACCTCTCAGCTGAGTGGAAGCAATCATGTGGAGGTACATGTTTATTGGTGCCATTGCACTTTTGTTGGCAATGCAGAGGTGTAAAGAAGGGTTCAGTGAGGTATAAAGTTCAAAGAGCTGGCAGCAGTAGTGGCTCACGGGCTACGAAAGGGGTGGGCGGGGAGGAGGCGCTGGGGTGCAGTGGAAACATTAAATTAAATAAAATTTAACAAAAAAACACTAACCTCTTTGGCGCAGTCCCACACCGCGCTCCTCTGTCCCTCGTTGCTGCCCAAAGCAGAGTCAGGATTGGCTGGGAGCACCCAGCCAGGGCGCTCCCAGGCAGACTGGGAGCCTGTTGCTGGGCTGGAGACAGCCTACAGCGCATGTGTGTTTGGCTAGCTCGAAATGGCCGGCCAAACACACATGGGCTCTGAGGGGAGTGCTGAGCACTGCCCCTCAGTGCACTTCACACCCGTGACCCTGCCCCTTTTAAAGAAAACGCTAATAAACATTGTTTATTATTGTTTTCTTTAAAGATTTTGCAGCTGACGCTGCTGGCGGGGGTGACGCTCCTGCACCCACAGGGAGGAGCCGTCACTGTCTGGAAGACTCTATGGCAGTTGGCACACTTCCATCCTTGGACAGAATGGAGGTATTGCTTGACTTTACTTGTCAATCAATCAATCAATCAGAGACTTGTAAAGCGCACTACTCACCCATGAGGGTCTCAAGGCACTGAGGCGGGGGAAGGGGAGGTGCTGCTACTGTTCGAACATCCAGGTCTTGAGAAGTTTCCTGAAGGTAAGGAGGTCTTTGGTCTGCGCAGGTGGGTGGGAAGAGTGTTCCATGTTTTGGCGGCGAGGTGCGAGAATGATCTACCGCTGGTTGTAGTCCTGCGGATGCGTGAGACGGTTACGAGGGCGAGGTTGGCGGAGCGGAGATGCCGAGTCGGGGTGTAGAAGGAGAGTCGTCTTTTGAGGTATTCTGGTCCGCAGTTGTGCAGTGCTTTCTGAGCGTGGGTGAGGAGTTTGAAGGTGATTCTCTTGTTGACTGGGAGCCAATGCAGGTTTTTCAGGTGGTCTGTGATGTGGCAGTAGTGGGGGATGTCCAGGATGAGGCGTGCAGAGGTGTTCTGGATGCGTTGCAGCCTCTTCTGGAGTTTGGCCGTGGTTCCTGCGTAGAGGGCATTGCCGTAGTCCAGTTTGCTGCTTACGAGGGCTTGGGTGACTGTTCTTCTGGTTTCAGTGGGTATCTATTTGTAGATCTTTCGGAGCATGCGGAGGGTGTTGAAGCAGAAGGAGGAGATGCAGTTGACTTGCTGGGTCATAGATAGTGAGGGGTCCAAGAAAAATCCTAGGTTGCGTGCGTGGTCGGTGGGAGTCGGAGCAGTTCCGAGAGAAGCAAGCCACCAGGAGTCATCCCATGCAGAGGGGGTGGAGCCGAAGAGGAGGACTTTCATCTCGTCAGAATTGAATTTGAGGCAGCTGCTCTTCATCCATTCGGCGATGGCCTTCATTCCTTTGTGGAAGTAGGTCTTGTCAGAGTCCTCGGTGAGGGAGAGGATCAGCTGGGTGTCGTTGGTGTATGAGATGATGTTGATGTTGTGGGATCGGGTGATGTTAGCGAGTGGGGCCATGTAGACGTTGAAGAGGGTCGGGCTGAGGGACGAACCCTGGGGTACACCGCAGATGATTTTGGTGGCTTCCGAGCAGAATGGGGAGAGGCGGACTCTCTGGGTTCTGCCAGTGAGAAAGGAGGTGACCCAGTCCAGGGCTCTGTCGCAGATTCCAGCATTGCTGAGGCATGAGCATAGGGTTTGGTGGCAGATGGTGTTGAACGCGGCCGAGAGGTCCAGGAGGATGAGGGCTGCGGTTTCGCCACTGTCGAGTATGGTTCTGATGTCGTCGGTGGCAGCGATGAGGGCGGTTTCGGGCTGTGGTTGCTACGGAATCCGTATTGGGAAGGGTCCAGGGTGTGGTTCTTCTTGAGGAAGCATGTTAGTTGTCTGTTGATAGCCTTCTCTATGACATTTGCCGGGAAGGGGAGCAGGGAGATAGGCCGGAAGTTTTTGAGGTCCTTTGGGTCCACCTTGGGTTTTTTGAGGAGGGAGTTGATCTTGGCGTGTTTCCAGCTCTCCAGGAAGGTGGCAGACTCAATGGAGCTGTTGATGATCTTTCGTAGTTGGGGTGCGATGACGGAGCTTGCTTTGTTGAGGATGTGGTGAGGGCAGGGGTCAGATGGAGAGCCGGAGTGGATGGTGTTCATGATTTCGATTGTTGTTGACGGGGGTCCAGGACAGAAGGAGGATGGTCGTAAGTGAATCTGTGGTGTTGGTGGTTGCCGGCGGGGTCTGGGACCTGAAGCTGTCGTGGATGTCTGCAAACTTTCAGTGGAAGTAGGAGTCTAGAGAGTCGCAGAGGTCTTGGGATGGTGGGATGTTGTCGACGTTGGACCTGGGTTGGAGAGTTCCTTCGCGACGTTGAAGAGCTCCTTGTGGCTGTGTGCCTTGTTGTGTATTCGGTCTTTGAAGGCGGTTCTTTTGGCAGCTCGGATGAGTTGGTGGTGTCTGCGGATGGCGTTTTTGAAGGCTGTGTGGTTGTCCAGAATCTGATCTTGGCGCCACTTTCTTTTGTTCTTCGGCAGCTCTGCTTAGATTCGTGGAGGTCTTTGGTAAACTAAAAGGCCTTTCTGTCGGTGCATCTATTGGAGGGATTCTTGAATGGGGCAAGGGGATTGGCACAGGTGTTGACCCATTGCCTGAAGTTGCGGGCAGCTGCATCAGTGTCGGTGGTGTCGATGAGTGGGTTCCGGGAAAGGGTCGCAATAACTTGGTCTTCGGTGACCTTGTTCCAACTGCTGTGGGGGATCCGTTGTGTGTGGTGGTGTGTTGTGGGTTTCTTGAAGGAAAAGTGGATGCAGCGGTGTCACTGCACTATCTTGCAGTGTACAACAACGTGATGGACAGAATGCTTACATTTATCTCAGCCACTAGTAATCACTCAGGCTGCATCCCAACCCATTTTTATTTTGCACACCATGCTACCTCAGTTTGGACCCAGTCATACACAAATCAGTCTTGATCCTGCTCCTGTGGGCACAGTCCAGCCCGAACTGCCATGTTAGGTCCTCTCTGATCCAGAACACAACAGCAGTCCAGGACCAGCTGTGCCGTGATTAGGGCTCATTAACCAGGTATTGCTTGTTTCCAGTGTATTTTTCCATATTTTTTTGGAATACTTTAGTCACTTTTTTGTATATTTTATAATACTTTACTGCACTGTCTTGGCTCTTGGCCACATTACCTGTTAGGCCCTTTGCTCCAAGAACTCATAAGGGAATTGTCTGAGGAGGCTTCAGAAATTTGAGAATGTGCTGGCACCAACACAAACTAGCTTATGCAATTATTTCTATACACTAGAGCGGGTGTTCAGAATTGAATTTGACAATGCCAAAAAATGAAAAACAAAGGGCTGCCAGAAAGCAAACAAACCTGGCACCCATTGAAGTATAGCTTAGCAACAGAAGATTATAAGTAAAGTTCATCTAGGGGGCAAGGCCTTTTCTGTGGGTAATGCACTAGCCAGGAACAAACTTCATCTTGTGCCAGACTTACAAATGTTCTGTAAAGCTTTGACTTCCTATTTATTTATTTAAGCTTGGTTGTGACTGTATTACTAACTGGCATGCAGCTTTTGTTTTTATGTCTAGCGCCAGGATACCCATTGGGTAATTGGTCGCTCAATAAATAAATAAGAGTAGGAATGATAGTCTTCACTTAGCAATAGTTAGATTTATACCAAGGACAGATAGGCCTTTAAGAAAAGTTAGGATTTTATCAGGTATGATTATTCTGGAAGGGCTAGGTTTACACCACTCAAGGTTTAGCTTCGCCCCAGGGAGTGGATGTTATTTTACCCTGAAGTTTCCAGGTTCTCCAGGAAGCATTATTGGGTAGAGTTTCACTAGAGGGGGTTAGGATTACATCACAGAGAAGTTTGCTGGGGAACAGTAGTAATTCACAAGACATGATTAAGCTTTCACCAGAGATGGTTGAGGGATTTACAATAAATTGATAAACATTCACCAGCGAAAAGTGAAGATTCATGAGAGATTATAGGACAGTCAGCATGGTAGTTTGTTCTTTATCAAGGAGTGTTAATGTTTCACCAAGGACAGCTACCATGCCAACAAAGAAGGGTAGGTTTTCATCATGAAGGGATGTTCCTTCCTCCGGCCAGAATCATGGACACTTCAGGCAGAGTTTTTGTTTCACCAGTATGGCTGTGGATTGACCATGGAAGCTCAGAGAGTTACATGATGTAGTTAGGCTTTCATCGTGAATGGGCTAAGGATTTCCCAGACATGGCTAGACCTTCTCCCAAGAGATTACTGCTTTATAAATTAGTATCAGGAATTCCTAGCGTCACCATTTCAGCTGAGAGGAACAGGGGTTCACCAGGGATGAATTGGGATTCCCTTGTGAGGACAGGAGGAGGGAGAGTACCGGTTTCAATAAGTGTGAGTGAATGCTTGCTCAAGGAAGATTAGAGTTATGCATTAGAGGTTGAGAATTGTACCAGGTTAAGCTACAGAATCAACTACATGAAATCAACAAGGTGATGGATGGAAGAGTTGAGTTAATCTCAGCCACTGATGATCGTTCATGGTCAAATTCCAGACCATCTTTTTTTCTCTCACCATGCCACTTTAGACAGTGGCCTACTTTATGCAAATTAGTAATGATCATATTCCTCGTGTGAAAAGTCCATCTGAACTGCCAGCTTTGGCCCCCTACAAAAGCAACTCCAGACTAGTTTTGGCCTATCTGTGCGTCTTCAGTAGGGTGCACCTTGAGCCTTATGACGTCCTGAACACAAAACCCATATTTGGACATTCCTGTCACAGTTATGGCGTCAACTACAACATTCTACAAGCATTCCCTGGCTAATGCTTTAATTGATCTTAGTCACTGGGGATTACTTGGGGCCACATTCCAATCCATTGTTTTCACCCACCTTGCCACACTAGATAGAGGCCCACCTTATATAAATCAGTACTAACCCTGCTCCTAATGAGAACTGCTCATCTTGTACTACAGACAATGTCCCTTCAGGACACAAGCCACCCTGACCCCAGATGGGTTTCAGCCTATTTGGACTACATCAGTAAGGTGCAGCTTGAGTCCTATGACACAGTAAGCACAGGGCCCAGGCCTGAGCATGGCCATCTCACTTAGGGCATCAACTAAAACAAACAACAAGATGATGGATGGAATGTTTGAAATAATCTCAGCCGCTGTCGATTGTGTGTGCCACATTCCAGTCCATCTTTCTACAAGATCTGAGCCATACCTTCCTGTCAAGACCTTATCATGCCATAATTAGTCTGTGGTTGCTTGTGTTTCCTTCTTGAGGGGCCTCACCTGGCAGTTTGGGATAGACTGTTCTTTTGAGGAGCAGGGTCAGTATTGCTTTGAAAAGGCAAGTCTATGTCTAAAGTTGCATAGTGAGTGAATTAAAATACTACCCATAGAGATTACCAGCAATTTAGTATATTTGCAAGTTTTCTTTCCATCGCCTTTTGCATCTTTGATGTAAAACCCTATGTGAGCAAGGGTATGTCCAGAAGTGGGTTCCTTGCTGTTTGTGTCACAGGATTCATGCTATAGCAGCCTGATGAGGCCTAATAAGACCAAAACTAGTCTGAAGTTGTTTGTATTCTTTCCTGGAGGGGGAATTCAAGATGCACTGTTCCCATGAGGCTCTAAGTCAGTAATGATATGCATAAGGCAGGGCTCTGTTGATAGTGGAACAGTGGGTGAAAGATTACGGGCTGAAATTCTACCCATTGTGATTTTCAGTGGTTTAGACTAATTGAAAGCATTCATTCCATCACTTTTTGTGTCTCTGATATTATGCCCTCAGTGACCAAGAGTATGCCTAGACATGAGTCCATGCTCACTGTGCCACATGATCCAAGCTATAGCTTACTTACGAGACCTAAAAGGATCAGACTAGTCTCTTTTGTGTTCCCTTCTGGAGGGGGCATTACTGGTAGTTGGGGATAAACTGTGGTTATGAGAACAGTGGTGTAACGAAGCTTGAGGGCGAGCCTCTTCAAACTCACTCAGATCTCAGGCCAGGGTACTGTGCTGGACTCGGGGGCCCCACACCACAGGGGTTGCATGTCCTTTGTTACACCACTGAATGAGAAAAGGGGACAGTTCTTATTTGCATAAGGCTGTTCTTTGTCTGGAGTGGCACAGTGAATGAAAAATGATATACTACAATGATACCCCTGGTGATTGCCATTGATGTAGACTATTTGCAAGCATTTCCACAATCATTGTTTGTTTGTTTGAGCTAGAGAGTCACTATAGAAAGCAAGCGAATACAATTCACCACCTAAGAAGGCCACCAATGAAAGGAAGATTAATGGATGTTATTTTTTTTATATGAGCAAACTCTCTGACATGATGTCACTTTGAATAGTGTCAGTGAAGCTATGTTATTTGAGGCTGAAAAAAACTCTGCACCAGACATTTAAAGAAGATTATGAAATAAGGTTTCCTTCATGGGAAGACCATTAGAAGCCGAGAGTCACATACACTCACTTTTCTTCCTATCTATATTTCGAAAGAATCTGAAAAAGGAGATTTTACTTTGTGGAGACTTGAGATCAATAATCATGTGGAGACACTGGAGAAGTAGAGCAATAAATGAAGCAGAGTACCTGACGATCATTACCAGAGATTTGTGTTAAGCCATCATGCTCAGCAGCTACTCAGTAACTGTAGAACAAATCTTATATTCACATCTTTTCTGTTGCAAGGGGCTCCCCCCGGGGTTAGGGGCTGGATATGAACTGGCTCCCTAGTTTGTCTGGTGATTCTCACAATTCTTAATGTAACTATAGAAGCAGATGAGGAAGGAGTAATAAGGGGAGATGAGTCTCTCCCTTTCTCCTGGTTCTTTCAGGTCTCTTGACTTGGGGTTTGATTTAGACCTGGGCAAATGGAATACTTCTTCACAAACGTGATGGATATTGTTGGACCTGGCCATTTGAAAGGGTAATCCCTCAAACGTTTTGCCTCTTTCCTCCTATTTTTTTCTGACCAGTTTTTGTTGGCTTTGGGACTCTGGGCACTTTACCACTGGTGACTAGTGCTAAAGTGCACATGTTCTCTGTGTAAATTGTATTTGTGATTGGTTTATCCCTGGTTGGCATATTTGATTTACTAGTAAGTCCCTTGTAAAGTGCACTAGTGGTGCCCAGGGCCTGTAAATCAAATGCTATTAGTGGGCCTGCACACTGTTTGTGCCACCCACATGAGTAGTCCTGTAAACATGGCTCAGACCTGCACTTCAATGTCTGCGTGTGCAGTTTTAAACTGCCAATTCGACCTGGCAAGTATATCCACTTGCCAGGCCCCGACCTTCCCTTTTTATACAGGAAAGGCACCCCTAAGGTAGGCCCTAGGTAGCCCCATGGGCAGGGTGCAGTGTATGTTAAAGGTGGGACATGTACTGATGTGTTTTACATGTCCTAACAGTAAAATATTGCCAAATTCGGCTTTCACTGTTTCAAGGCCTCTCTCTCTCATAGGTTAACATGTTGGTTGCCTTTAAATATCTTCTAAGTGCAGTTTTCTTTGGGAACAGATAGCGATATGGAGTTTGGGGTCTTTGAACTCACAATTTAAAATGACATCTTTTAGCAAAGTTGTATTTTAGGCTTTAGATAGAAGAAGAAACAACTCTAAAAGAGGCTTTAGATAGAAGAAGAAACGATAGAAGAGGAAACAAAGAAACAATGCAAACTAGGTACTTTATGTAACAACACGGTTTCCATTCTTTTCTATAAAGTAAGATTCTATTTTTTTTTAATTCATTACTTTACTTGTGTATGTTGGATTTATGCCGCTTTGGTATGGTTTGCTTTAGATAAATATTGCCTATTTTTGTAAACTGGTGTGGTGTCCATTTTGTAGTATTTTCACTGTATTACTGTGTGTGTTGGTGCAAATACTTTACACATTAGCTTTGAGATACGCCTGACTGCTTGTGCCAAGCTACAAAGGGGGTGAGCAGGATTTATCTTAAGTGTGTATCTCCATTACCCTGACTAGAGTGAGGGTCCCTGCTTGGACAGAGTGCAAAATGACTGCCAACCAGAGACCCCATTTCTAACAGATACTCTGTCTGCCATATTACGATTCCCCCTAGGATATAATGGAATTGTAATAGGGAGGATGGGATATCCACCATATTTGTAACTGAGTATTCTCCTCCTCCAAGATCTAAATCAGGCCCTTGATTTGGACTGGGAGACTGCCCACTTCAAGGAATAATTACAAAACTTGTTAGAACAAACCCTCAAAGTCACTAAATTAGCCTAAGCTCTATCCCCGGTAGCTATGCAACAGAGCAGGCCGGCTTAACTTAGGACAATGTGAAAGTATTTATGCTGTATCAAAACAGTAATAAAGTTGGAATGTCAAGCAATCAAAAATAAACCATATTAGAAAAAAACAGTAAAACTGAATTAACAATGTGACACCCAAATGACAATAAACAAAACAGGGAACTGGAGATATGAAGTTTTAGAGTTTTAGTTGGAAGTAACACCAAGAAAGTGTACAGCACATTGATGGTCAATGATCATAGTGGACTTGGACCAAGGTGAAACTTCACTGCGAAGGAGGTAGGGTTTGATACCAAATGGAATGGTCCTGGTGAAAGTATGGAAGTCAAAAAAGTCTGAAAAGGTTTCTAAGTCCCACTGTTCTGGAAGAAAAGTTTTGAGAAGTTTTCAGCTTCATTCTGGTGCCCACCACTCACAGGAGTGCACTTCTGACATTTCACAGGGCCTAAAGGGATGTGCCTAGTTACTCACAGGATGTAAGATGAAGGCCAGCAACAGGGTTTAGTCCAGATCCAGTTACCATTCATTAGCTGCGTATTTTGAGCAAAAGGCCTCTTGCTGCTTGTTGTCTCCCTATAGCCATAGAGGAGGTCAGCTAACTGGCCCTTGGAGTCTACTTCTTTGTTATTGGTACACGAGGGAGCAGGACCAGCGGTTCAGGGCTCCTCACAGGTCACAGGCAGCAGGTCCAGTCCTCTTTTGTTCTTCTACAGTTCCAGAAGGTGTTCTGAAGTGGGTGCCTGGAGGTGTCATATTTATACCTGGCATCAGTTAGAGGGTGGGTGTGACTGTTAGGCACTCCCTAACAAATGTGCTAAAAGCTCCTGGAGCCAACCTACCCATCTTTTCAGTAGTCCCTGTTTGCCTTATTGCAAGCAGGCCCAAAATTCCACATGTATGGACATTTTCGTGTTCAGTGTATTAACCAACAGGCCGTGAAGCAGGTTTCTTATTGCCACTTCCATCTTTTCCTAACACAAATGTTTCACCTAAAGTGTCATAAGTAACCATTTTGTTCAAGCGTCATCCTGGGTGAGAGCTAACCGGAGCTTGTGGCCATTTCCAAAGCTTCTCACATTACAGGAGCTTCAGAGATAAACTATGATTTAGAGGCTGGTTTTGACTTTTCTAATCTCAGTGTTGACTGTATGAATATCAGGGTATATGAGTAAATATATCAATGCCCATTTAAAATACATGGGATCCTGCAATCCCTGAATAAAAACCTGTCTGAAATTTAATTACAGGTGACTTGTGCGCATCTAATCGCCTGGAATAAAGAAATGATGTAGCTTCTCTATTGTACTAACTGATTACAGTTCAATTTTCTGACATCACAGTGCCTGCTGCTAAACCAGTCACTGTGAAAGGAAGGACACAGAGCGTAAAGGAAGCTGCAGTTTAAAAACAAAATATGGCTTTGCTTTCTTCTCTTTTTATTCAAGATGAACAGTGATAAGCAGAAAGGAGAAATTTATGTTAACATGTTTATTTTTGCACTCCTTTTGGCATCAACTATCTAACTGCTTTTTAGTTTTTTTAAACTTTGCACTACAGTTTCTGCTTGTATTCTTCATGTTTGCAAACATGGTATCATTTTCATATGAAAAAGCAAAGCAGTAAGGATATGAGTGACTTGTGGGAAAGGGCTGGAGTGACCATACATTATAAGGAATAAAGTGCACCTGGCCATACACCAGAAAGATGTTACAAGTCACCTCAGAGATTCATGAGCTTATAAAGGAGCCTAGCCTTCCCCTGTATGATTACAGAAGTCCTTTGTAACTTGCAATACCCTTATATTGTACTACACATGTATAGTGCTTACTAACAAGTGTTTACAATACATAGGAGCCTGCAATCCATGTAAAAAGAATCCTGCTACTAATTTCCCAACAACAGCTGGCTTGTGATGTTTCTTGTCACGTGTAATAAAAGAAATGACTTAGCTGTTGAACTGCCAGGGTGAAGGGCAGGCCACAGAGCATAATTACAGCTGCAGTTTAAACAAGATAAATGGAAACTGTTTTTTCCTTCTTCTGATTTGTTTTTCTAGATAGAAAAAAAAATATCAACAAAAAGGAGAAATGTATGCCAACATGTTTATTTTTTCCACTGTATTGGTCATTACAGGAAACAGAGAATCTTTACATGTTTCCATACTGTTGTACCTAGCGTTTTGACAGGGTCATCCCCAAACTTTTTGCCTCCTTCCTCCTATTTTTTCTGACCTGTTGTTGTTGGCTTTTGACCTCGGGGCACTTTACCACTGCTAACCAGTGCTAAAGTGCATATGCTCTCTGTGTAAATTGTACTATTGATTGGTTTATCCATGACTGGCTATTTAATTTACTTGTAAGTCCCTAGTAGAGTGCACTACATGTGCCTAGGGCATGTAGATTAAATGCTACTAGTGGGCCTGCAGCACTGGTTGTGCCACCCACTTCAGTAGCCCCTTAACCTTGTCTCAGGCCTGCCATTGCAAGGCCTGTGTGTGCAGTTTCACTGCCACTTTGACTTGGCATTTAAAAGTACTTGCCAAGCCTAGAACTCCCCTTTTTCTACATATAAGTCACCTCTAATGTGTGCCCTAGGTAACCCCTAGAGCAGGGTGCTGTGTGGGTAAAAGGCAGGACATGTACCTGTGTAGTTATATGTCCTGGTAGTGTAAAACTCCTAAATTTGTTTTTACACTACTGTGAGGCCTGCTCCCTTCATAGGCTAACATTTGGGCTGCCCTCATACATTGTTGAAGTGGCAGCTGCTGATCTGAAAGGAGCAGGAAGGTTATATTTAGTATGGCCAGAATGGTAATACTAAATCCTGCTGACTGGTGAAGTCGGATTTAATATTACTATTCTAGAAATGCCACTTTTAGAAAGTGAGCATTTCTTTGCACTTAAATCTTTCTGTGCCCTTCAATCCACGTCTGGCTAGGTTTAGTTGACAGCTCCTTGTGCATTCACTCAGACACACCCCAAACACAGGGTACTCAGCCTCACTTGCATACATCTGCATTTTGAATGGGTCTTCCTGGGCTGGGAGGGTGGAGGGCCAGCCCTCACACAAAGGACTGCCACACCCCCTACTGGGACTCTGGCAGACAGGATTGAACTGAAAGGGGGCTTGGTGCATTTCTTAGACCCTCTTTGAAGTCACCCCCACTTCAAAGGCACAACTTAGTATGAAACAGGGCCTCTGCCCTACCTCATCAGACACTTGCTGGAGAAGAAACCTGAACCAGAAACTACATCCTGCCAAGAAGAACTGCCTGGCTGCTCAAAGGACTCACATGCCTGCTTTTCTACAAAGGACTGCTGCCTTGCTGTTGGCCTGCTGCCTTGCTGAACTCTTGTCTGGCTGTAAAAGTGCTTTCCAAGGGCTTGGATAGAGCTTGCCTCCTGTTCCCTGAAGTCTCAGGACCAAAAAGACTTCTCTCTTTCACTTGGACGCTTCGTGCGCCGAAATTTTCGACGCACAGCTTGTTCCGCGGCAAGTAAAACACTGCACACCGACGCTGATCGACGCAACGCCTTCGGGACGACCGAAACTTTGACGCACGGCCTCGCAAGGACAACGCCGCCCGACTTCCAAGGAGAAATCGACGCGACGCCTGCTGTGAGAGTGAAATTTCGACGCACAGCCCCGCGGAACGATGCGCAGCTGGAAAACAAGCAGGAGAATCCCCGCACAGACCCGGGACATCTGGTAATCCCCGCGATCCATAGAAGGAGACGGTCCTCGTGCTGGAAAACGACGCACGTCTTCCTCCGAGTGAAAAATAACGACGCAAGTCCGTGTGCGAAGGGGCGCAACCGACGCACACACCATTTTTCCTCCCGCAGAACGACGCACGTCTCCCCGCGTGAAAAACAACGACGCAAGTCCGTGTGTGAAGGGGCGTAACCAACACACACACCATTTTTCCACGCATCTAGTCTTCTGCGGCCCTCTGCGGAGATTTTCCACCAGAGACCAGGTACTTTGTGCTTAAAAGAGACTTTGTTTGCTTTTTAAAGACTTAAGACACTTTATATCACTTTTCAGTGATATCTTTACAAATTCATATTGCATCTTTGATCGTTTTGACCTGCAAATACCCAGATAAATATTATATATTTTTCTAAACACTGTGTGGTGTATTTTTGTGGTGTTATATTATGGTATTGTATGATTTATTGCACAAATGCTTTACCCATTGCCTTCTAAGTTAAGCCTGACTGCTCGTGCCAAGCTACCAGAGGGTGGGCACAGGCTAATTTTGGATTGTGTGTGACTTACCCTGACTAGAGTGAGGGTTCTTGCTTGGACAGAGGGTAACCTGACTGCCAACCAAAAACCCCATTTCTAACACATACATTCTGACATTCTGAGGTAGAGCATTTTAAATCTATCTTAAATTCAACTGATTCTAATATATTTTTTCGAAAATTACTAAATGCATTTTGGTGTGTTAAATTTTTCACTATGGATTCTGCTTTCAATCTTCCTATCTGCAATTTACATGAACGATCACGATACCAATAATTTAAGTGGTTTGAGGAAAGTTGATAGTCTGACCATTTATTAGAAGGAATCAAATACCCTCTACATTTATTAAAAGGATATTGCAAGTTACATATGAATTCCCTGATATTATAAAGGAGCTTGGGCATCTTCCTCGTTTCTCTATATGGTAATGGTTCTGTCTATGACTTGCAAAAGCCATAATATACTGCACATGTTACCTTATCTCATTTATTACCATTCAAGGAACCCTTTTATTCAAACTAAATATAATGAAAGATTTGAAAAACAGGAAGACACTAATCGTATCGCTTGCAGCTGCATGCAAGTAACTCACAAAGCTATATTACAAGGATCAAAACTTGTGGCCTGCAAGTAAGACAATGACCTCTGAAACAAAAGCTGTAACCCATAGAGCTATCTCCATAAAATTAAATCCTGTGATATGAATGTTAAACACTTTGATTTGCAGGAACATTAATCATCCATCCTGTTTTATGAGGAGCCAGACCTCTAACTAAACTGCACACAGATCTCTCCAGCAAAGGCATTAACCACCAAAGTTAGGCTCTGAAACCTTCCCAACCCATCACCTTCTGCATATTTTACATATTTTAACAAAAAAATGTTTCTAGCTGAAGTAGACCAAAAGGTATTGAAATTGCTGACACACATATTGCTGTGGAGCAGGTCATCTTTCAGTAACTAATTACTGTATTTGGGTGCTAACCTGAAACTAATGAAATGCAAACTTTGCCCATATTAACATGTAAAACATGGTAGAACAGCGCAATAATACTGCTCCAAAATGTGACACATTAGGCCACATAATTTGTATTTTCTTAGCACATAATTTGGCCGTTCTCTGGCGCATAATTCCAGTGGCCCCGATCATACCTTAGGATATTGTCTCTTTAGAACATGTCTGGGGGGAGCATGGCATCTTCCTTTGTGGGAAAGGGGTGGGGAAAGAGTGAATTCTGTCTGTTGAAGCAGGTAAGCCCGCGGCACCCTCTCCCTAGGAAGAAATTGATTTTTGTCAGCAAGGGAAGAACACTCTCCTTCACCTTTGCAATGGGGGGGACTGCATGCTGTTCGCAGAGGATGTGCTACCGCTTGTACAGTGTGCACTAGTGCAAACAAAGTGCATTGTGTGCAAGATCGTCTGTCCCTCCACCTGAGTGTCGGATGGTGAGCTTGAGATGTCTTTTCTGTGCTTAGGGGAGGGTGCTATACTTTCTGAAGCCTGCGAGAAGGGAAAGGTACGCATATAATGATAGTGTGCCCCAAGAGTCAATAGTGCGTGGCAGAGGGGTTATCACCCTATATCCATTTATGGTGCAATACCTGCAGCATCCCCCGATGCTGGACTTCTTCTTGTGTATAGGAGGGGTGGTTCTTTGATGAGCATCCCCTGCTGGCTCATGAGACGCACCGCCTGGCTCTTTGGTCCTGCCAGCAGTGACGACGGAAGTCTCTGCGCATGCCCAGTACCAAGGGGCTAGTCTGCGAGAGCCGAACGAGAACAAACAGAGAGATGTGAATGGATGATTCTCCCTGGGAGGCTGGATAAGGGGGCTTCCATGCCGGGGGAATAGAAAATTGGGGAACGGGTAGGCATTATGGATGGAGCCTAACCTCACATAATGGGAATTAGGGGCGGACTGACTTGTCCCACCTCATGGCTTTACGATTGATTGAAAGGATCTTCCAACTGCCTATACAGGCAGGAAGTCCAGGGGAGGCTACACAAGGGAAGGGGATAGTTGAGTTAGATATTATCGCCTTGTGGTGCCGACTCTCTAAGAATAGAGCGGAGGGCAGGGAATGGGAGTGGCAGTGATTCCTGGAGGGTTCAGTTTTACATAAAGGCTTCCTGACGTTATTAAGAGGAGGGGGTAATAATACAATGAGAGTGAGGTGTCGTTCTATAACCAGAGAGAGGGGTGTGATGTAGTCTAATATGGGCTACAGGTACTTCAGTCTTTACGGGGAGTGGTAAAGAGGAGACAGCACCCCCCTTTTTGCCCCTCTCCACACAGACACACAAAGTCTTATCAAAACAAGCATGTTGTGCTCCCTTTCCTTAGCCTGGGAGACTGGGCCCAAAAGGAGGGATGTGCTTACTCTCCCATCGCTCTGATATATCTCCAAATTTGAACCAAGGAGGACTGACGTGCTTTTTTTTTTTTGCATATATGTCTGGCAGGAACCCCAGAGTCAGAACCAAGGGGACGCAGTGTGTTCACCTTCCTCTTGAGGAAGAGATAGCTCAGAACAGACCACAGAGGAAGGCTCCTTAGTGGACTAAAGAGGAGTAATGCAGCCCCCTGGTAGTATAGTGGTGATCATGTTCGCCTAAGGTCCCCGGTTCGAGACCAGGCGGAAATAGCTTTAAAGCGCTGGATTTAGGCTCCAGTCTCTCTGGAGGCGTGGGTTTGAATTCCTCCACTGCCAACTTTTTAAGTTGGGGGTGCCCTAGCGCAAGTGAGGAGCTGGGGGGGCCAGTTCCCGGGTGATGAGCTGGAGGAAGACCCTGACGTGGTTGAGGTGTGGGGGGAGGGGAGGAGGCTGCTGGGGTGAATGAGAGGGCCACAACTTCGGGAGGGTGTGGGGGGGTTTTCTGCACCTCAGAAATGGGAATCGATTTTCTAATGGAGCGATGAGGAGGAGGTAGAGGGGCCAGACGTTGAGGAGGATGGGATCACCTTGAAGGTGCGTCCTCCATAGCGAACGTACAGCAGGTGCTAGGTCCCAGAGGTGTTGGGCGACGGTTTGGATGCATTGAATTCGGGGAGAGGGTGTCCCCGGTGAGGGGTAGGATGGGGACGCTTGGGTGGTGGGGTGCGGCCGGGGGGATGGAAGGAGTGTAGTTTTAGGGCTCACAGGCACATCAGGCCTTTCCTGGCAGGGCAAGAAGACGGCACGATGTGACCCGAGCGGGTCGGTGGCGGCCCGGAGACCTCGGAAGGAAGTGAAGGCGGGACCCGAGCAGCCGGCCGGATGGCATCGCAAAAGGATGCAGGCGGCAAGGAACCAGGAGCTAAGGTTGTTCTTTGGGGGCCGCGTTATGGAATGGGTTTCACGCCCACCTGTGGCGCGGCTCTTGGCGACCAGCGGCCTGGCCTATCGCAGCCTGGAAGGGATGGGAACACCCTTAGGTGGACCTTTCAACGCATGGGATATACTATGATGGGTGAGGAAAAGGTGAGGGCTTACAGGGGCACCCTGCCTGGTGAGTGTGGAGAAGTGGCAGTGGAGGATGAATTGAATTACGAGGACAAAAGTATCGAGGAGGGACAGTTGAGGGAGGATGAGGAGGACGACTGGTGGGGCACTAGGGGTTGTCTAATCCTGTGCCTTAGTCGTTTCAGGTGGTGAGCGAGGCCAAAGGAGGAGGACAACTGGTGAGACGGATGGCTCGGGAGCGGTCCCAGTCCTCGGCGCTAGGTAAGGAGGTAGTTTCTACGAACCATGATGTAGTATCAGTGGTAGTCGAGGCAAAGGTGGGTAGTGCGAAGGAGCGTTTGTGTAAAGGGGTATATGTCATGGATGTTGGGGTCGGGCCGGAGAGCAGCGGTGGGACCACGGGTACCGGAGCCACAAAGGAGGTTGGGTATACTAAGGATGAATCAGGTAAGGAGAAAGTAGGTGAGAAGGCCAAAAGATTGCCCTATATGGGCACAGCTAAGCCACTACGGGCGCACCTCATGTTAACCACGAAGGAGAAGATCTGGGAATGGTGAATATTTAGAAATGTTAAAGCTTCTCCTTAGGGAGGTCTGGTCCAAAGAGGGTTCCAAGGAGGAGGAATATGAATTGGCCAAGCAGCCGAGGGTCCCAGTTACTATTGAGAACTGGACGGCGGCTTTTTTAATATTTGCAAGTGTGTATTGCGAGTGGTTCCCCGAGAGGGCAGTAGCGCTCTTCAAGTATATAGGCGTTATCTGGAAGGCACACCTAAATTGCCTGTGTGCATTATGATGAAGAGTTTCGGGCAAGGATGGCAGCCGATCCGGAAGTACAATGGGGAGAGATTGACGTGGACCTGTGGCAGCACACCATGGGCCCATCAAGATTTGGCAAAACCATTTTCACGGCTAGCGGGCTGCCTATAATGTATCAGCCCTTTCAGGAGAGCCACAACCAGGGTGGGGTGGGTGCAAGCACAAAAGTTGGGTCAGGAACTGTGGGAAGTGGGTCAGCAAAGTCAGGGGCATGCTGGGATTACACCAAGGGTCTGTGCACCCTTGAATACTGCAAATTTAGACATGAATGTTCATGTTGCTCCAGGAGGCATGCGCTTATTCACTGTTATGCCTCGGGAAACGAGGGAGCCCAGGCATCCTGACAAAGTCAGTCTTACTATGCAGGCAGCCAGGGAGGGCAGGGACCCAGCAAGCCCAGAGGAGGGCAGGGTTCATTGGGAAAAAGCTGTTACTTCGGTTAAAATTGACAATCTGCGTTTTTGGTTGGAGTGTTATGATGACGAATGGGCAGCACAGGTTTTGTTACTAGTTTATTTGGAGGGTTTCAAATTGGCTTACACGGGACCCAGACAGCAAAGTTGGGCAGACAACTTAAAGTCCATAAGGTGGAAAGAGGAGATCATGCAGCAAAAACTAGACAAGGAGGTGGCGGAAGGGTGCATTGAAGGTCCTTTTTCAGACTGGCCCTTTGAGAATCTCATGGTGTCCCCCATTGGGGTGGTTCCAAAGAAAGAACTGGGACAGTATCGGCTGATTCATAATTTATCTTGGCCGGAGGGTTCCTCTGTGAACGATTTCATTCCAGAGGAGATGACGAAGGTGTCACATGAGTCGGTAGACGTGGCCATTGTTATGGTGGAATCTCTGGGAGCAGGTGCCTTGATGGCAAAGACAGATATAAAGTCAGCTTTCCGGCTCTTGCCAGTGAGTCCTAACGATTTCAAACTTCTAGGTATACAATTTTAAGGAAGTTGGTATGGGGACAAAGCCCTCCCCATGGGATGTTCGATTTCATGTTCATCATTTGAGTGTTTTAGCAATTGTTTGCAATGGATATTTTTGTCCATAACAGGACACAAGGAGGTGACACATTACTTAGATGATTTTTTCTTTGTGGCACCGATGGCTCGGAACACTGTGCGGTCGTGCTACGTCAGTTTCAAGACATCATTGGGGACCTGGATGTGCCCCTGGACCCCAAGAAAACGGTCGGGCCCAGCACGGCCTTGACTATCTTAGGTATTGAACTGGATGTGGTGGCTCGGTTGCCGGAGAACAAATGGACAGCTATGATTGTGACAGTAAGGGATATGGTGCAACGGAATAATGCGACAGTTAAGGACATACAAGTATTGCTTGGCCACCTTAACTTTGCATGTAGGGTGGTGCGAACAGGGGGGACATTCAGTAGGCGTTTGTGCATGACCTTGTCAGTGCATCGGCTACCGCATCATCATGTGCGTCTCAGCACGGGGGTGAAGGAGGATTTGCGGATGTGGTGTGTCTTTCTGGAACAAATCAACGGGTTTCCTATTCAGAAGTGGCAGGTGTGCGAATGGGATGTACAATTTTTTTCTGATGCAGCAGGTGCGTCGGCCTATAATGTATTGGCAGGGACAATACTGTGTAGAGGATTGGCCAGCGACAGGAGCATTGCGTTCCTTGAGCTGTTTCCATTGGTGGTCGCAGTGTGCATTTGCGGTCATCTTCTGGAGCCCAAAAAAGTGTTATTCAGAGTCGACAACCTGGTGGTGGTGCAGATTGTTAATAGGCATTCGGCGCAGGATGTTCAGGTGCTGCGGCTGCTGCGAGTTTTTGTACTAGAGTGCTTGCGCCATAACATTCATTTAGGGCTAAACATGTTCCAGGTGTGAACAATGACATTGTGGATGCTTTGTCTCAGTCACAGAGGCAGAGATTCCTTGGGTTGGTTGCAGGCGAGCCCCTGTGGAGAATACCGATGCCGGCAGCTCTGTGGACCGTAGGCATCGGCAGATGCTGCACCTGGTGGTGAATTCATTGGCGCCTTCTACACAGCAAGCGTGTGTCCAGGTGTGGCAGGAGTTTTGGCAGTCGGGAGCGCGTAGGAGGGAAGTTGATAAAGACAAGCTGGAGGACGTAGTGCACTTTATCATGCAGTTGGTGGATAGACGGCAATCTAGAATCACCCTATCAGGGAAATTAGCGGGCATTGCCTTTATGGGGAAACTGTTGTGGGGCTATTCACTGCCAGCAGGGGAGCTGGGCCGATGGATCCTGGAGGGTTGGGCCAAAGAAGAAGGCAAAAAAGGAAACGCACTGCAGCCTATGTCCTTAGACCTGCTAAAGGAGGTTTTGCCAGCACTTCAGGGAGTCTGTTATGATAAGGAGGAATGTCTTCTATTTAAGACCTTTTTGTCTTGGATGTTTTTAGGTGCCTTTCGGGTTTCAGAGTTGGTAGGGTCAGGACATAAGACAGGTTTGAGGTGGGGTGACGTGGCCTTCGGGAGGAGCACTGTGGTATTGCGCTTTGGGAGTTCTAAAATGGACCAACAGGGTAGAGGAACACAGGTGGTACTTATGGCGGATTCTGTCACAGGGCTATGCCTGGTTTCGCTAGGTATGCAGTTCAGGGCACGAGGTTTGGGAGGTTACGGGGAGGTTTTTCGCCATAAGGATGGAAAAAGGGTCTCAGCACATCAGATTTTAGCAGGTTTGAGGGCAGGATTGCAGTGTGTGGGCGGAATGCTTCTCACTTTGGCACACATTCTTTCCGGATAGGAATGGTGACAGAGGCAGGTTTAAGGGGATGGAGCACACGTCATTTAATGAGGCTCGGGAGGTGGCAACCGGATGCTTACAAAAGAGATGTCAGGCAAGGGGTTACGGGGGAGTCAGTGGTTTGAGTTTAACATATTTTTCTCCTGCTGCAGGTTCTGTTCGAGGACTGGAGGTGCATTTCCTGTCCATCTGGTTTATCAGACATTCATTAGTCAAGTGGGCTCAAAGCAAGCAAGACGAATGGCTATTGGGGAAAATTCGGGTTTGGATCGGGAGTGGTTCAGGGTGCGTTGGATGGCAAGGAGGGATGCGGTGGCAGGAATTATTAGTGACCTTGCAAAAAATCAAAGAGAGATTTCTGCCCGGGTGTGTTAATGATCCATTTGGGGGAAAATGACTTAGTGCAGAGGACAGGGTTGAATATAATGAAGGGCATGAAATTGGATTTGCAGGAAATTCAGCAGCAGTGGTACGGGTGTCACGTGGTTTGGACAGCTTTCGTCCTGTGCAGGGTATGGAGGGGGGCAAAGAAGCCAGGCGCTATTGAAAGGGCACGCAGAAAAATAAATAAGGAAATGAAAGTTTTCTGTGAGGAAAACCGTATTACGTATTTGGAACACAGAGACCTTCGTTTTGAGGGCCGGAAATGTTTAAGGGGCCACAGCATACACCTGTCCTTTATGGGCATGGAGTTGTACCTGCTCCAAATGAAGGACGTTTTAAAGGCGTTGTTTGGAGAGCAGTTAAACAGGACGTGGCAACGGGCAACACAATACTCGATAGCGAGCGGGACAGTGAGGGGGGACAGAAAAAAGAGGTTCCTTTTTCTGGTGACGGAAACTGAGGCAGTTTCACGTGACAATGATAACAGGGAGGAACGGCAGGTCTGACAAGACACCTTCAGATTCGAAGGGGCTGGACAGCAGCAGGACAACTCAGACACAAATAATATGGGGGGGAGAGAGCAGCAGGAGATTATTATGGTGACAAAATGGATTCAGCAAAGAAATCATTACAAAAGGAAGAGTGTATTAAGAGACTACAATGTTAAGTATAAAGGAAGAGGGAGGGTAGGAGAAGGAGGGGGGAGCATTTGACAGGTAAAATTGATGCATAGTGAGGTTGTTAGTTTTGTGAGGCAGTAGGCCAAAGGTTTAGCATTGTAAGTGCACCTGTTTCCAATAAAGCGGCCTTTTACACATAAAGAGGTGTTGTGGTGATGTCCTTCTTCCCCAAGCTGGGAAAGTGAGTTAACAGTCGCCAATAACATTTGCTGTGACCTGAAAGTCATGTATTCGAGTCTTGGCATTGCTAACTCGGCTGTCCTTCCTTCTGAAGTTAGTTAAGGAGTACCATTAAAACACTTCCCAGTAACATCTGCTATTTGCAGTGCTTAGAAACCACAGGCATGCAGTGTGGAGCGCCCTATAAGAAAAGCTATTATTTAATTATGAGGCTTGTACAGCCATTTCCTCAGTTCCTCACTGTCTCTTTCATTAAACAGTTTCTCCTATTACCTCCTTCCTGTTCTCTCTCTGCAGTCTGTTCTTACCTGTCACCTCCTTCCCATGGATAAAGAGAGCTGTAGCTCTCTTTTCTATATCTGCCTAAATACCCTATCCGCCTGCCCCTTTCTGCCTTATCTTCTGTCCCTTTTTGTCTGTGTAGTCTTGTGTTCCCTACATTATTTCTTGCCATGCCTGTCTTGTTCCTTTCTTTGGTTTCTGCTGTGCCTTTCTTGATGCCTTTTCTTTCAGCTATTTCTTGCTGTCTTCTCTTTCTTGAGGTCCTGTATTTGCTTTCCCTCGCATCACTTACTTGTTTCCTTGTTGTCTCTTACACTTTGCACACATGCTTTCTTTGGTACCTCTTCCTTAATGTTCCTTTGTTGTTTTCCCTCACTTGCTTTTCTTGTTGCTTCCCTTGCTGTCCCTACTTTGCATCCCTTGCTTTCTCTTTTTTCTTTTTCGGTTTAATTGTTATTGTTCTCTTTCTTGCTTCCTATCTTGTTCCCTTCATGCTTTCATTGCTTTCTCTTTCTTGTCACACTTTTTATAGGCCAGGCCTTTGAGACAGCTTTAGCTGATTTCGCTAGACTATTGTTTTGTTCCCAAATAAATCATACCTATTGTACAATTTGTGGTGCTTTTAGATAGCTAGCTACATCCTTTGGTCAGTTAAATTGTCATTCACATTTTGTTTCCGCCTTTCCTATACCTATTGTGGCAATGGGCCAGACCACTTTTCCCATTGACTTCCTTCATTTTAAGTGACCCCACCAACCTGTGCACGTTGTCCACATTTCGCTTCAGTGACAAAAGTGTCTCTAAATATGTTTTTTTAAGCTTTTATTATTATATTACCTTTAAATGTCAGGTATTTATTTTGTGTTCTGTTTGGGTGTCTAGTTGAGCGGTGATTTTAATTCTGTCTCTTTTTTATTTAAAGTTATTGTTATAAGGTTTTTATGTGAAATTGTAACATTGCAGTTGGCTTTGATTTGGGTGCTTGAATAGGTGGTAATTTGTTCATATCTCCATAAAAGGAAAACAAATACCACATATGTTTAACGCCAGTAGTAAAACAGCCACAAATGTACTTTTTATTGAAAGCATAAGATAGCGCATTTTAGATGCAAGAATTATTTTTCTTTTTATTTTAGTGGCATTTGACTGCAATAAAGAACAAGGTAACCATTGTAACAGCTTGCAATGGACAGACCTATTGGATTTGTCAAAGCTTGTTTTTTTTTCTTGTCACTAACTGTTTATTTCTTTCATGCTGTTGCTTTCCATGAAGCCTCTTTCTTAATTTTCATTCATAGAGTTCCCTGCTTTTCCTTTCTGTCCCATCCTGTCCCTATCACTCTCTCTTTTCTTCCACCTCTTTACTTTCCCTGTTGTCTCTTTCTTGCTTTCTTTGCTGTCTCTTTCTTGCTGTACATCCATGTATTTCCTCCCTGCCTACTTCTTGTTTTCCCGGGCTGCCCCTTGCTTGCTTTCCTTGCTGTCTCTTCCTTGCTACCCTTCCTTGCTTCCCTTGCTTACATCCCTGCTTCCTGCTGGCTCTTTCATTTCCATTGCTTTCTTGCCGTCCCATCCTTCCTTTCCTTGTTTCCTTATCCTTGCTAACTCCTTGCTCTTATTGAGTCTTCCTTAATGTGTCTTCCTTGCTTTTCAGTGCTTGCTTTCCTTGCTGTCCTTTCCTTGCTATTCCCTCTATGCTTCCCCTTCTTGGTTACCTTCCTTATTGCGTTTTTGCTGTCCATTCCATGCTTCATTGTTATCCCCTCCTTGCTTTACTTTCGTGTTCTTCCTTGCTATGCTTTTTCTTTGCTTGCCTTGCTGTGTCCTGTGAGCTTTTCCCCGGTGTATTGCTTCCAGGCCCCTCCTTGCTTGTGTTGCCTCTTCCTGGCTGTCCAGCTTTGTATCCCTTTCTTCCCTACGTTGGTTCTCTGTTGTTCCTTTCTTCTGTCCTTTCTGTGCCTCACTTGCTTTAGTTGCTACACCCTCCTTATTTTACAATCCTTGCTCCTCTTGCTGTCTATTGTTTGCTTTCTCTGCTATGCTGCTCCCCCTTTCCGTGCTGATTCTATGTTTAATAGACATGGCCAATCTAAAGCTCGCTGTGGTAACGTGTGTTTTATTTTCCCCAGGAGGGGGCGCCAGAGGAGAACGCGCACGGGTCCCTTCTTCGAATCTTGCACTCAAGACATCCCAAAGTCCCTAATTCTGATGAAACGGTAACGTGGTTGAACCAGGAAAAGAACCGAGCCAAAAGAACCGCGGCTCATGTAATATTCTAACCATAGGACCATCTTCCCGCCTTCCTGACTGATACATTCAGAAGGGTCCTCCGAATCTCTCGAATCGGCCGCCATCTCTTCCTGGTCGCGTTGTGCTAAGAGAGGGATTCTACGAACAGCACCGCAGCACCCTGATCCGAACCCTGTTGTCGAAACGGCCTTGAAGGACGAAGAGCACAGGGATCTCTCCAGGGTACTGAACCATAGAGCAACCGTTTCCTTTGTTAGAGCGCAACCTGCCGCCCGCACCGCGTCTCGTTCGCTCATTGTGGACCCCACCTCTCCTGCTCTGTGAAGTAACTGCGAGCAGGGCAGGCGATCCCGGCGGACCCGGGGCATCTGGAGCAGCAGAGGCACCGCCGGGGAGACGGGCAGAATCATGGACAGCCTCAGGCAGCTGTGCTGGGTTGCCGCCCTCCTCCTACTCATAGGTAAGGGGCCCACATCATAAGAGGGCTTTGCAGCCTGTGATTGTAGGTGGGCGATGAAGACAACTGGCCTTTATGTTGAAATATAATTTTCCAGAATTTTGATTTTGATTTAATTTGCTCTTATTATTATTGTTGTTTTCATTATAATTGGTTTATTGCTATAATCTAATGTTATTTTTGTTATTATTCTTGATATTATCCTTGGTATTGTTGTTCAATCTTCTTCTTATTATTCTTATTATTCTTCTGGATGTTACAGATAATACCATTAAAATGAAACTATGATTGATAAAGTATGGCATTATTATTGTATCCTTGTGGCATATCTTATTTTAAAGATATATACGCCTTACGACTGTCTGGGATGCAGTCATTGTTCCTGTCACACATACTGACTGACAATGTCCATGTAATTTGCAGCTGGGAGTCATTGGTGCACAAAAATGCTAGCTCTGCACTTTTTTTTTTATTAATGGAAAGAACCACAATTTACAAGGCAATGATAAAGGCCAAGCGTCTGGGCAGGATTATACCCTCGTAAGAGCCTGGGATGTGAAAAAAAGCCATGTTATTGCAAGAGAAATGAGCCTCACAAGTACTCCATGATGTAAACAGTCCCACATTTAGAATTAATTCCACCCGGTTCCTCATCTACCTATGTGACTTCTATAGGGTTTACATATATTTTGAGTATATTACCTAATCTGTTCTGTGTGTTTGGGGCAAATGGGTGAAGGCAGCTGCAAATTTCCCACCTGCACCTAGAGCAATTATATTGGGAGTGTCAGTGCTGCAAGTAGCCTCACGTACTATTACCTAATGCATCGCTCTCGTAATTCTCACTGTCGGTATGGCGTATATCACACTGCCTAGCACTCTTTCTAGCACGCCGCGCAGCATACAGCATGGTGAACCACTTAGAAAATCTCATGCAGATCACATAATATTCTTTGCACCAGTTAGCACATTGCACATCATATGCCACACTGCACACCACAAAGCACACCTCTGCGTGTAGCACAGCTCAGAGATAGCACTGGGGACATGACACACAATACTAAATCACAAAGTATATTGCAGTATACACCCGAAGATTACACATGGCTTAGCACACTGTGCCTTAGAAATCACACTTTACAGATCATTGCATAGCTCGACCTCTCCAATAAATATAGCAGAACCATACTAACACTTTGGGTTGCGTGATGTAAGATTTATTTGGTTACTCCCTTTTAATTGATTTCGTTTTCAGAGGTCAGGCTTGGCTGAGTCATGTTTTAAAAAGTCGTTGAGTTGTTCGGGCGGCTACCAGGGCACTTTCTTTAGCTAAATGGGCTCGTACCCTTGTCGTTTTTGTAGATCTTCACATGACTGGGTGGATATCTACCAGCAATTGTAAAATGTATATATCTCGCCAGTGGCTTAAGATATTATGTGACGTAAATTATATGTCCTAAATCTTGTTTACAAAAATATTGCAGTATTGAATGTAATTTTTTTATTTTTAACTTCGATGGGCCAATGTTTTTGTAAATGATATTTAGGACACGCTATATTTGTCAGACCGTACTTAGGCTACTATATTCGGCTACAGGACCTCATCAGTTGAAATAAATAATACTACTAAAGGCTTTATTCCCGGTGTGACCAACTCTTGTGAGTGATTAGAATTTTGTAAAATATGGAGCTAAGGTAGCGGTTTAGTAGAAAAGGTTAAGACTTGGGAAAAAGCAATTTGATCTAAAGTTGAAGAATTACCTACAGCAACACAAAGCTGTTTGTTGTATATACTGAAAATAATACAAAAAGAACTGTGAAGCCCTTTACAAGTATGATATTTGAGTATTGTACTAAAGCACTGATGCAACGGTAATGTGAAGTATTATTTGATTCCATAAGCAGCTCTGATACACACATCAGCACACTATATTAAAGTAATAAAAAACAAAAACATTTTTTATGATAACAATTGCCCAATTATATTGATATGAGATATAGGTGAAAGATTTACCAAAAAAGAGGATCTAGTGGAAATCAACCCTGTCTGTGCAATGTGGTATCAGTGTCATACATTCATATATTGAGGTTATAGTGATAAGAATTGACCAGTAACCCAAGTATAGGTCTGTTATGGTTTCATCCCCTCATTTAATTTCACTTAGCCTTCTTCTGGTCCATATTTGGAATTGACAGTGCAGGGAAATATGAATACTCATTCGTACAAATCTGTAACTGGAACCATCTCAAAGCAGTTAATAGACATCTTTTATGCTGATCCCCTCATTTTGCAGTATGTAATGTAAGAGCTGATTTTGGCATCTGGGGAGATATGAAATATTTTCAGAAGTCACTTACGTTTTATGTGCAAAAAAAGCTCATTTGTATCCAGTATACCAATGGCACTTTTAGTGTACCGGAATTGCAGCATAATGATTGTTGAACCTGGCATCCTTGGCGTGGTCTCCCCTGTTTTATTTGCCTCTGCTTCCCATGTTTGACCATGTGCTGGACTCTGCTTTTGCTGTTTTTGAAACTGTGGGCACTTTACCACTGCTGACCAATGTTAAAGTGCAAGTGCTCCTGTGCAAATTATATGAGTAATTGGCTTTTCCATTATTGGCATATTTGATTTACTAGTAAGTCCCTAGAGGTGCCCAGGGCCCGTAAATCAAATGCTACTAAAGGGCCTGCAGCACTGGTTGTGCCACCCACATGAGTATCCCTGTACACATGTCTCAGACCTGCCACTGCAGTGTCTGTGTGTGAAGTCTTGCACAGCCATTTCGACCTGGCAAGTGTACCCACTTGCCAGGCCCAAACCTTCCCTTTTTATACATGTAAGACACCCCTAAGGTAAGCCTTAGGTAGCCCCATATGCAGGGGTAGTGTCTATTAAAGGTGGGACATGTACTGGTGTGTTTTTTATGACCTAACAGTGAAATACTGCTTAATTCGGTTTCACTGTTGTAAGGCCTATCCCTCTTATAGGTTAACATAGGGGCTGCCTTTAAATATCCTTAAAGTGCAGTTTCCCTTTGAGAGCAGATAGAAATATGGAGTTTTGGGTCTCTGAACTCACAATTTAAAAAATGCATCTGATAGTGAGGTTGTTTTTTTATATTGTTAGTTTGAAAATGCCACTTTTAGAAAGTGGGCATTTTCTTGCTTTAACCATTCTGTGACTCTGCCTGTTTCTGGATTCCCTGTCGGGGTCAGACTGACAGTTGGGCTGTTTGTGAATCTCCTCTAGACAGTGACACAAAGGGAGCTGGGGTGTAGCCTGCATATCCTGATCAGCCATCTGAGCTAGAGTGGAGGGAGGGGTGGTCACTTACACCTTAATGGGCTGTGCCTGACCTCACACAATGCAGTCTCCAACCCCCTGGTTTGTGTCTGGGGCCTGGCCTGGGCAAGGCAGGATCCTGTAAACAACAGAGACTTCCCTTTCAAGTTTGCCTACTTCAAAGGCAGACAGGGGTATATGTAGTGGACCCAAAACCCCAGACTTTAGATCACTTCTTGATTCAAGAGGAACCTCTGCCAAGGAGCAGAGCTGAAGAGCTGAGGAGAAGTGCAGCCCCTGCCTGTGAATGTGCTTTGTTGGGCTATCCTGCAGTTGCCTGTGAAAGGGGACAAAGACTGGAATTTGTTGTGCATTCCTGCTTGAGAAGAATCTCCAAGGGCTTGAACTGAGCTTGCCTCTTGTTTCGAAGTCTCAGGACCATCAAAGACTTCCTTTGCCAGCACCTGGACTCTCTGCTGAGACTCCTGCCAAGTGGTGCCTCATCCAGTCACTTGTCCCTTGAAAGGTGAAGTTGGCAGAACAAGGACTAAAATCCACGCACAGATCACCATGCTGGGACATTTTAGACGCACCACCTGCAACGCAGCTGAAAAATGACAAGCCATCCGCTTCACAGCTGAAACCAACGCCCCACCTGCATCGCGGCTGGGAAAGCGACACATCGCGGCTAGAGAAACGACTCAACACCCGCTTGCAGCTGCTGATAACGATGCAAACCCCACGCAGCCCGATTTTCTAACACCATGTGACCAGACTTCTCATTAATCGTCGTTGTCCGTCAAAGTCATCATGAGCCTGCGTAGATACGAGTTGCCCTGTCCGGTAATCAATGCATCCGCCTCCTGCAATGAAGAAAAACAAAGCTTCGCCTACCCGTTCGGAGAAGAAACGATGCACTGCCTCACTTGCGAGTAAGGAATTGACGGATCACTGAATTTCTTCAACGCTCGCTCGCTAGTGCAGCTTTATTTTTGACGCAAACCAGGTACTTTGTGTAAAATCAACATTTCCTTTGTTTTCTATAGAGCAAACCTCTTTTTAGTTTGAAACTTCATGTCTTCACTTGTGTATGTTGGATTTTTGTAGTGTTAGTCTTGTTTGATTAAGAGAATTATTACTTATTTTTCTAAACTGGTGTGGAGTCCATTTTGTAGTGTTTTCACTGTATTACTGTGTGTGTTGGTACAAATACTTTACACATTGCCTTTGAGATAAGCCTGACTGCTTGTGCCAGGCTACCAAGGGGGTGAGCAGGGGTTATCTTGAGTGTGTAACTTCATTGCCCTGACTAGAGTGTGTAACTTCATTACCCTGACTAGAGTGATGGTCCCTGCTTGGACAGAGTGTAAACTGACTGCCAACTATACACTGACCTCACTATTTCAGTCCAGTATGGCCAGCATGGCGAGAGGTCCTCTTCCTTCCCATCCATGGGAGGAGTTAGACAGTGCTGTATTCTAGAACCTTTTTTATTTTTGCTATATATTAATGACCTTTACAGATTCCTAGTAAGAAAGGTAAGGATTTCCCCAGGATGGGTTTTAGCCAACTTCCGGTATTACTGTATACCGATGATGCTGTTTTAATTGCTCGTACAGCAAATGGCCTTCAGAACTTATTGGATCTTTTTTTAACCTTTATGCAGGAGCTTGATTTGAAAGTAAATTTTACAAAGTCGCACGTTATGACATGTGGCCCTCGAAACACACAAACTAAATGTTTTACTATGGGCGGAAAGATTTTAACCAAGGTGAGAGACTTTTGTTATTTAGGATTATTTTTAAGCTCTCACTTGTCATGGAATCCTCATTTTATTTTTAAGACCCAACAAATGGAGAGAAACATGGATGCGATTTTTCGCTTTGCTCGTAAACTAGGGCATAGACCAGTTCATCAGATCATTATGCTATATAAGCCCAAATGTGTTTCTGCACCTACCTATGGGGCGGGTCTTTGGGGTTACACCAATTCAGTCCTTTTACAACTCACCAAGAACAAATTTTGCACAGGCTGCTTTTGGTATCTAAGAACATGGCAAATATCATCTGCCACGAGGAGTTGAGTGTACTGCACATTGAGGATTTGATTGGCATTGCTCCACTCCTGTTATGGTTAAAATTCTGATCAAGCCCAGTGGCTAGCCTGGTACAAGACTGCTTAATCGACTGCATTCAATCAACTAACTATAACAAAATTCTGTGGTTCACTTTTGTGCATAATTCTTTTCGGAACTTAGGCCTGGAGAATTTGTTTACTAACTCAGAGTCTCTGCCTATTAATGATAAGGAACTGGTTAAAACACAATATATAGAGTACGCTGAAAACCTCAGTTATCAAGGGGCTGTAAAATTGAAAACATTTGATTCTTATGTTCAGATTTCAACTTCGACTTTAATAGAACCATATCTAGCTTGGTTCCCGAACTCCTCATTATATTCTTTACTTGTTTTATTTAGATTAAATATGATACATTTTAGAGTAGCTTTTCCCAAAAAATGTACATGCCAAAAAACGCTCCGACTTGTCCCTCCGATAACTTTTCTAAGCAAAGCACTTGCCATTTTCTTTTATTCTGCACTCTCTGTTCCTAGACAAGTTTTTATATTGTCAATGTTTCACAATTTGAAAACTACTTCCTATAAGGAAGTGATGACTAGCATCCAAAGACTCTCATCAATACAAATGTGTCATTCTGTCTTAAGTTTTATCAAATCTGCCATGGCCATTAGGAACCGATATGAACTGGTCGAAGTAGACACATATTAACAAAAATCGGAAATTCATCATTTTATTTGGATGTTGGGATCTTACTATATGTAAATTATTATAATTCTATATTTAGGGGTCGTTGGATAGACTGATAAAGGCAATATATTGCAGCTTTGTAATTTAGTTGATTGACAATCTTCTGTTATTATTGTCTTAATTTATATGTACTGCATTTTAATTATTTATATTTTTTTAGTATGTAATGTACATGTGCTTTTGTGGCATTATGCCGAATAAAGATTTCTGACTGACTGACTGCGAACCAGAGACCCCATTTCTAACTATGATATACACATCAACTAATTTTAGTTGGATGAACAGTAAAGACAGTGCTGGTCAATGGAGTATTACACTTAAACCTAGTGGATGAGCATAAGAGGGCCCACTTCAAAGCTCAACACATAGGCACTTGTCACAACACAGGAGCACCAGCAGAAACATACAGTACTAGATCTGAAATATATACAGATGCCCTGGCAAATACGTTTCTGTTCCTCATATACACTCCAAATCTCCTGGGACATGAGTATCAGAGACTTGCATATTAATGCAAGCCTGTCTTATAAACAGATGGCTTGACCCTTATCGAGATTCACTTGCACTTTAAATGTAGCCCCGTGGCTTATAAGCACCAGCCATGCAGTACAAGTGCAAGCTCTAGCACAATGAGATTTCACCTCCACAATAAGAAGCTATGACAACTTAAGCAGATACAAGTTATTTAGGGAACCAATAACAGCAACATAAAGAATTTGAGTAGGGCACTGGTTATTACTAGTCATAGGAATGTAGACTGTTTAAAAAAGCTCGATAGATAATACCATCGCATTGAATACCGTAGGCAGCATCCGTCTGTAGCTTACTCATATTTGATGTTATCTCCCAGGAATATCTGAAGAGGGTATGTGTATTAACATCATAATATATTTTAATGAGAAGGATCTGGCATGTAGTAGTAGCAGTTATGGTGGATTTTTAATTTGCCATTAAGTAAACCAGGACAGTTGTCATCATTAAATCTATTGTCAGTATTTAAAGACTGCTATTTCGCCTGTCACAGTATTTATGGTGGACATTTTACAGATGGGTCTCTGCATTTGAAAGGCACACATGCGTTCTAAAGTTGGATCCAGTGTTTTCAATGGTCAAACCTCTTTCCGATTGACAAATACATTCAATTGTTTTTTTCATGAATAATGAATCTTGACCCTTTGCCAGAACTTCAATTAGGCACGCATTTCAAGGGTTCCTATTCAGGCCTGGCTGTAAAACCGATGCCTTTTTCGCAATTTATTTAAGAAATGCTGTGCACATTTGGAGCAAACCTACTTGCATGGTAATTTGTATGTTATGAACTACGACAAAATGTTATTTGAAATATCCTTATGTGGTTTGCGCTTTCATACTGATAAAGAAGTAGTAAAACAAAAGAAATGTTATACATAATTCCTGTGGTCGCTGTTTGTTTCTTAAAAAAAAAAGCCTGGGTGCCCCCTTTCATTAGTGGTTTTGGTAGTCTGGTCTTAAAATAGTTCTGAAACTGATGCCAGTGTCGAACGGTACTGAAATTAAAAGAAACATGGAGGCAAATAAAATAGGAGCTAGGGAAGAGCATTCATATGTGCCACAAGTGCATAGGACAGATGCATATCTAAAATAATTAGGAGTAAATGACTTGCACGTGGCCAGTAATCAAGGAAATGAACACGCCAAGTACAGATCCCTCAAGTGTAGCCTTTCCAATAGGATAGGGTGTCAATCTGTGATAAAGGTTCCACAGATGTGTATTAGTTTCATAGAAATTGTACAATCATCATTGGCTACAAATGGAGAGCGCAGGGGCGTCTTAACGATTTTGGGGGCCCTGGGCCATACGTATTTTGAGTGCCCCTGTTCGGACCTGTTTTCAATTTATGCTCTTTCATTGCCTGTTTGGCCAGGTCCCTGGCAGTGAACACTCAACCAAATTTGAAATGCGTTTACATCTAATATTCAGGGGTAGTGATGTGTGTTCTCAATATTGTAACAGCAGCAGCTCACTAATATTACTGCAAATAATCTCTGTAAAACCCTCTCATTTCTTGTATGTGAAGTCCTGTTTTGATCTAAAGGAACCTTTTTTAATGGATGTTACATGAAATATAAACTCAAAATTTCTCAGTAAAATGTCTGTGACAGACTCACTCACATCACTTAAATTAAAATACATTATAGGAAAATGGCATTTAAACCAATATGTTTAATAATTAATCAAGGTCATCAGGGCAAGTCTCTCTGCAGAACTGAGCTGACTCTGTCCGGGGCGGGGGTGGGGGTTGAGAGTGGGGTGGGGGGTGGTGGGTGTCCCTGAAAGAATGGGGGCCTGGGGCAGAGCCCACTTTGCCCATACCTTAAAAGGTTACTGGGAGTGTGACCAGTAGGACCGTAAATATTATCTATGCCCTTTGACTTAGATGAAACTATCTTGCAAACCATCTCGGGTGAGGGATGGGAAAATTACTGTCCTGCATAATGAAGGCTGGCGAATGGCTTGCGTTATATTGTACTAGGTGGGTATATAGAAAAACCCATGTAAGCAATGGGAAGACAGGTTAGTGTGAATCAGATACATCTACAAATGCCCTTTCTAGCATACCTGCCTGACCATCAGTGAATAATTTGTGCCGGTGGTGGCTGGTGATGTGGGCCTGTGACCTAATTTTGGCTAAGGTGACACATAACAGGACAGTGACATCTACTTTCCTCAGAGGTCAACTCAAATCTGTTGTCTCAGAAGTATGAGAGCATCCAATTAAACATTAGCCACCAATAATCTAAATATGCAATAATGAGTCAGTAATTTAAACATATCATGACCTATTTTGGTCATGAATAACCACACAAATTTAGTAAAGTTTAAACATTTATTGCGCTTAAATTGACAATACTAAGGTCATGTAAATGATGCGCAAAACCAAATGATAGCAATACAGAAACAACACAGGATGTCCAAAGCATCTAAAGACTCTTAGGTTAGTAAGCACAATTACCATTAAACACCCCAAAAGGATTATGCAGAATTATTTGGGAAATAGCAACAGTCTTCATTTAGGTCTGCAATTGAATCAATCACAACATTTAAATTACTTGTTGGATCAGATATCCTAACTGCCAAAAACATGTGTGGGAATCATACAAAAATTAATATGGAAAACATCTAACTATGGCGCAAACCAAAATCATGCAGTTGGATTTTGTAAAGGGAAAACCTGCAAAAGAAAAATAAATGCACATTGGTTATACCTCTTCTAAATTAGACATCAGCTTGTTGATACTTCATCAGTAGAGCATAAGAGCAGCAGGTCTTCAGTCAGAATCAGGAACATGAAGGGGGCCACAGTTCAGTAAAGTTAGGCCTAAGTTATCTGATCTGTTTGTCTCATAGAAAAGACCTGAATAACAGAACTGAACAGAAGCCAAACAGAATCAAATCAGACTTGCAACATCTAAAGCTTTGCTATATTAAAGTCTCAAAAGTTACTAGCTAGGGCTCTATTGGACAAGACGATGAGGTGGGTTAGTGTGCAGCCAATAAAACATAATCTGTGCTTCAGTTGTATCTTTTCTTTGTTTCTTCCAAGATAGGGTCACGTTCACACTCTTCTTCAGATGGCAGTTTCTGTTGAAATATTACATTTTGTGAAAAGACAGCAAAACACAACATTTAGCTAACTTTGCTTTAAAAAACTAAAAAAGACTAAAGCTTATTGTTAAAGGTTGCAACATTGATAACAAGGAAGTATAACAAGTGAAAGAAGAACAGGACAGTATTTTCCACTGTGCAAGTCACACAGGATGTTTCAGTGAAATTAGTATTTTGCTTCTGGAAAAATACTAAAACGTGGGCCTTTTAACTAATGCTAAACACAAATAAAGCATTTCTAGTAATTTCAAACTATTCATGTTGTAGTACATATTATTAATCTTCTTTTGTAAGTACATGTAATTTTGATAAATCAAAAAAAAAATTCACAGTCACTTTTTATTTCACATTGAACTTGAGGTGGCTGACACCATGGCAATCACTTTTAAAGCTGCACATTTATTTTTCTAACACGCATTTCTCTAGTTGCCCTTTTTTGTGCACGGTAATAATTTCATTGTAATTATACATTTTTATTAATAATGTTTGCTCTCCAAAAATCCCTCCTCTGATGGCTATATGTGCAGTCACAAAAGAATACTATATTAATTAATTAATTAGCCAGCTCAAATTTTAGTTTGTTTAATATATCTACAGTTAGGCTTTCTCAAATTTTCAAAATTTCTCATATAACAAACGTATCTGCTTTTCATCTTTTCCAATGCTATTTCTCCTCTGTTTATTTTTTCCATTTTGTAATTGATTATACAAATGAGACACACAATCACTATTAATAATGGCTTCAGTATCATTCCCACAACACCCTGATCAAGACTTCCCAACCAATTTCCCATTTCAGTGAAACTTTTACCTATATTTTCCCACACACTTGGGCCCATATTTATACTTTTTTAGCGCCATATTTGCGTCCTTTTGTGATGCAAAAGTGGCGCAAATGTACAAAATACAATTATATTCTGTAAGTTTGCACCACTTTTGCGTCAAACAATGACGCAAATGCAGCTCTAAAAAAAGTATAAATACGGGCCATAGTTCTTTCAAGTCCATTAATTCAGAATTCAAATTTGTCAGATTTCTAATATAGCTTCTAATCTCTTTACTGTTATCTGGGATAAAAGTGCAACAATCTTGTGCCTTAGCAGACTCCATCTTCCTTTGCTAAAAGGATGTGTAATGCAAGACGGTTCTGTCAAACCATTGAACGGACCACAACAATTTCGGTATTCATCAATAACGTTGCACCAGAAAAATCTGTTAGCATTCTGTCCACAATAGTCAACAGTTTCACAATCTTCATATCATTCAGAACAATCTCTTCAGAAGGAATAATAGTTCTGAATATATCACCAATTGTTTCTGAAAAATGTTGCCTTTTTGATCTTGGTCTTCAGTTATCCTGTGTCTCATTTATGTTGTCAATCTGATAAAAATAGTCATTTTTTCCACAGATGTAATATACACCAGGAATCACAGGATCTTGTCAATTTAGCATAAAGTCTCATGTACTCTTAAATAGAAATACATGTCTGCATTCAGTCGGTCCCACAAACTTAGTATTAGTTGTGGATTGAGGCCTGTATATAAAAAGCTTTCCTATATGTTGGTAATCTAAAGCAAGCTTTCCTTGTATTTTAGTCACACTATGTGAATGGTCATTCCTGAAAGCATGTTTTACTATACCTTTCTATATTTTCTCTTTGATTGCCTTTCTTCTATCATCAGTCTGGTCCAAGAAAGTTTCTCTTTTACCGAAAGCAAGCAAATGAAGTTATTGCGGGGAGCATAAGCTGTGCCAAATGTTAGTGTAGGTTCAAAGAAAACTCCTACAATGTCTAAGTTTCTAGCTTTTGCAATGCTACTCAAGTGTTGGTTAACTGGAACAAAAGAAAAGACCAAATCAAAATTGGAGTAGAAATATTTATGTATTTCTGATTATAAAGCCTTGTTAATAGAAGACTACAACTGATGTCATAAGTTAGTGGTAAGCTATGATATGTAATTCTCTCTTGCACCAAAGAAGGAATGGGAATTTACGTGCACACATATCATCCTCTCACAATCATTGTCTCAACATACTCACACAACAAACAATAGAAAGTATCTCTTTGTGAACTATCTAAGTATAAGTAAATGTCATATTTATAGAACTTGTCTAGTTCAGAAAGTGAAGTAGTCTCTGGAGAAGGTGTAAAATTAGTTTCAGCTTTAACATAAACACTCATACTTATGATCAATAGTAAACTTATCAACAAACATACAACTACCAATCCATCACACACACACTTGCACCCATTGTTTCTACTGTGATTGGTTTTCATGGCCTGTAAGGAATCAAAAAGTGAAAGAAAAGAAAAATAAGAAAAATAAATATAACTATACAGCCAAAACAAAAATAAAAAATAGTCTTCAGTTTTCTTTGCGATTATTTGCAGCAGCTTTCAGGCTATCCAGAACTTTGTCAAAAAATTGTTTAGCAGCTTTGTTAAAATCAGTAAAATCAGTTTCAAATGCCTCTTTAGTAGATCACAATCTGCTGATCACTAACTCTTACTTCCAGTGTATAATATATTTCTTGCTCATTTGTCAATGTAATTTCAAAACTCAGCTCAATTACGTAGAACTGGATTCACACGGTCAAAACAAAAGGACATACTCATCAACTGCAAGGTATGCCCATTCAGGATCTGAGTATCTTCAACTTACAACTCTCTTTCTCTTTGATTTTCTAATTGCACTTGTTTCTTCTTCACTCAGATCTATTCCTTCTGTTGTTTCCGCCTCTTCATTTATGCTCAATAACACATCAGAAACTTTTTCCTTTGCATGCAAATAAGGCCATTTATCTCCTTTCACAGTTTTCTTAGATAACTATGGCACAGTTGGACTTACGATTCTTCTTGGTTCAGAAGGAATTTGACAAGCTCTTATTTGACTTTGGCTCACTTCACCTGCACCATTAACCACTTCAGGAGGAGTCAAATCTGCATGACTTTGATTCAACTCAACTCCACTTTCTGCTTCTTCAGGAAAGAAGATCAGCTTTATCTCCTTTTCCCAATTGTCCGCTTCTGGGAGAGTCCTCCTTAGACTTGACTCTCCTGCTACATCAACTTCTGTTTCTGCTGATAGCTGGATTTCATTTGTCAGAGGAGTACAGGAACAGGAGCTGGAACAGGATTTCCTCAATTTCATCTGTCAGAGGAGTAACTGGATCTTCACCAGTTTGTACTGTCTTTACTTCTGCAGTCTCCTGCTCTGTTTCTGTCACTTTCTCTTCTTGAGACTGCACACTTTCTGCTTGTGCTCTCAGGAATACTGGATTTTCTTTTCCCAAAGGATATGGCACTTTGTGAGTATGGCTCAAATGGACCCAGTTCAGAACTCCAGCACACTTCACAGCAGTCGTTGTTACCAGAATAATCTGCTACGGTCCCTCCCACCTAGGCTACAAGCAAGTCTTCCGCATGTGCTTCTTGATCACCACCTAACTACCAGCCCAAAGACTGTGACAGTGAGCTTGGGATGGTGGCATGGCTGTAGCTTCCACCTGGTGAGACAAAGAGCGAACCACATCAGCTAGACCCTTGCAGTAATCCAGCACCTAGTCATCTGTTACGCTCATAAGTGTATTTGCAGGAACAGTTGGCAACCTCATGGCTTTTCCCATCAGTATTTCATGTGGGAAGAGTCCAGTCTTTCTGTCAAATGTACTTCTCGTGCTCATCAGAACCAAAGGTGAAGCATCAGGCCATTTTAGATTAGTAGATGCACACATGTTTGCCAGTCAAGTTTTCAGAGTTCCATTTATTTGCTCCACCAATCCAGAGGCTTCAGGACGACAACTAAAGTGCGACTTCTGCTCAATGTTTAAGGCTGAACATAGCACTTTTATCACCTCTTTATTGAAGTGACTTCTTCCATCTGATTCTAAAGGGGCCGGAAAACCAAATCTGGGGATCAACTCTCTAAGTAACAGCTTTGCTACTGTGAATCTAGAATTTCTACATGTAGGGTAGGCATCACTCCAATGAATAAATATACAGAGAATCACCAACTCACATCTCAAATAACCACACACTGGCATCTCAATGAAATCCATTTGCATTCTGTTAAATGGACAACATGCATTTCCAATGTGACTCAAATTGACAACAGTTCTCTTTCCCACATTCATTTGCTGACATGCAATTAATCTGTGACAAATTGCTTCTGCAACATGTCTAAACTTTGAATTGAACCAACGTTGCTTAAATGTTCAAATCATTGCAAATCTGCCAAAGTGAGTTTGACCATGAAAATATCCAGCCATTTGCACCAGTAGACAGTTTGTCAAGACCACCTGCCCTTCATTTGAAACCAAAATTTCATTAATTTCTCTTTGAGTACAACAGAATTTTGCCCAGCTTCTGTTCTCATCATCTGGTACCTCATTTTTTCAGTCTTTTAATTTCTTCCCACGTATCAACCATTGTCAAGAAAAAGCTTTGAATTGTCTCATCAGTATCTGTTAATTTTTTCCATTATTCATTGAAAGTGGCACACTTGAGTGCACAATACCTAGCTACTTGGTCTGCACAGGTATTGCCCATGATGACAAAATCATTGGCTTTACAATGCACAGGACATTTCACAACTAAAACTTTTTCAGTAAATTATAATGCTCTCAATAGTTCATGAATCTTGTCACCATTCCTAATCAGTGAGCAAGAAGAGGTCATGAAACCTTTCTGGGAACTCGACTAGCCGAAGTCATGCACCAAGTCCACGTTGGCTGTGTACAAAAATTGTAATTTTAAGCTGTGATGAAATGCAGCATGCTCTAGTAAGAGCAACCAATTCAGCCACTTGTGCAAACAATACTCCTTGTGGCCACAAAGGTTTGAATATGCCAGAGATGGTGCACACTGCATAACCAGATTTCAATGTTCCCGCATTGTCTCTTAGACAGGAACCAACAACAAAAATGATTTGATAATTTTTCTTTAACGGAGTATCCAGAATATCAGGTCTGGGGTTGGTGCACACTTCAGTAACATCCAGGCAGTCATGTTCCACTTCATTTACATTTTTAGATTCAGCAATGCCCATGGATAAAAAAGAAGCAGGATTAAGTACAGTACATCTCAATAGGGTTACGTGGGGAGAGCCCAAAATAAGGAGCTTGCACTTTGTCAAACGGGCATTTGACAAATACTGAGTCTTGGTCATGGTAAGCAAGACCTCAACTAGGTGAGGGACCAGTACAGCTAAAAGATGTCCCATCTCAATGCTCTCACTTTGAGCAAGGCTGACTCCAGCTGCTGCTACCTGTTTAAGGCAGCCTGGTAAAGCGGCAGCAAATTGATCCAATGTAGCTGTAAAATATGCTACAGGACGATTTACATTATTGTACCTCTGTCAGGACAGAAAGAGCACAGCAGTCACGTTCATGACAAAACAATGAAAATTGATTAGTGTAATCAGGCATTCCCAGAGCTGGTGCTCTGCATAGGCTCTCTCTCAACTCAGTAAAAGCTTTCATACAAGGTTCATCTAAGGGTACAGATTCAGTTATGTCTTTGTTGGTCAATCTTTGCAAAGGCTTGGAAATAACAACTAACTCGCCATTCCCAAAAGCATCCAGACAATTCTTTAAGTAACAGGAGGGTTCATTTGCAATATGGCTGTAACTCTTTCTCTAGGCACTTTCGTTGCAGCTTTCTCTGTTTGATTTCCCAAGTAATTCACCTCTTTCTAACAATATATAATTTAACTGGTGACACGTTATGTCCCTTTTCACCCAGATGATTCAATAAGGCAATAGCATCTTGCCTGCATGCTTCTTGTGTCTTTGAAGCAACCAATAAGTCATCAATGTACTGAACAAATGTTGATTAGAAAGGCAGGTCAGTAATTGGATTTGTCAAGGGATGATTCACTATTCCTATAACCTGTACTGTTTTCCCAGAAAGTGGCACATTGGAAACTTCTGCAGTTCTGACAGTACAGCATGTAGCTCCTGTGTCAACCAAAAATGAAATTTCATAACCCATGGCTGTTACATTTACATAAGGACCACTCTGATCCACCTCTCATGAAGCTGCTAACATACATTCTTCTTCATCTAAACTCTCACTCACAATTTCATCACTCAGTTCATCCTCACTGTGTAACGGGAACTGTGTTATAAATGGTTGATTGTTTTGACTTAACCTTTCAGCGTGTTCTACAGAGGAACTACTACCTGCTGCTTTGCCATTGGAGCTTGAGGTGTTTGCATTTGCTGCTGTGGCATTATTTGCATCTGCTGTTGCATTTGCTGTTGTGGTACCAGAAAACGTTTGCACCTGCTGTTGGGGAATCTGCATTTGTGGAATCTGCATTTGATTATTCGTATTCTCGACATTTAAATTAGGATTCCATTTTCTCAGTCCTCTCAAATTTGGTAAAAGGTTATTTTCATCCATCTGCACAACTCCTGCTTCCAGTGTCTAAGACCACTGCAAGCATGACCAGGTAACATTTTCTTCATTGTCTGATATCACCTGTATTAACATTAGTATTCAAATCAACACGATTTCTATTTCCACCACAACCATGTCCTCTTCCTCTCGCCTGTCCTCGACTAGGAATCATTTGCATGTTTCCCTGTGGTGGAATTTCCTGCATCCCTGATTGTGCTGCTCTGATGTGCATCACATCAACTTTTCTTTCAATCTTTTCTGTTTAATTACAATTTCCTTACTGCAATATATAGCAAATTTTAATACTTCATCAGCCGGTTTTGCTTGCCAGAGAATTCAGTGGCTCTTAAGCATGTTACTAATTTCAGGTCTCAACCCTTCAACAAACCTGAACACTAAATGAACCATGTTTTTGGGCTCAATTGTCTCTGTACCACTATAATGTTTGAATGCCTGTAGCAGCTTTTCATAATATGCATGTATCAATTACTTTGCTTCCTGAGCTGTCCTATCAATCCTCTGCCAATCAATATTTTTTGGGCAAATTCTCGTTTAAAACAATTCAATCACTTTGTAATAGCTTTTCTTTACTTCAGGAGATGGTGCACCTGTAACTGGATCTGGAAGTCCTCTTGTTGGGAAATCAACACTCCTTTTGCATTCAATCCATACATCAACTGGGGCTCTAAAAGAGTATTTAAAGCCTCCCACAGGCATTCTGTGATTTTCACAAACCTATCTGTCTGCTAGTACCATTCTACTGGTGTCTCTTTCAATCTCGGGTAATCATTTGTGAATGACAAAATATCACACCTGCTCCAAGGAACATGAACATAATTCCCTCCAGAAATGTGTCTAATATTGTTACTGGACTGTCAGTCTGCTGAGTGTCAGTAGAGTTTTAAGTTGCAGACTCTCTTTTCTTCTGTTCTCTTGCTCTCCGGGCACACCCGACCTCTGTTGATGGTGCACAAAAAGCTCCCCTGCCTCTGCTCGGTTGCTGCACCTTGGCAAACCAATTCGGTGAGCTCTCCATCTGCCTTATCATTTATCTAATGCTCCCCATGTTTGAATACTTTGGAATAATTCTCTAATGTGAATTTTCATTCCAGGTGATCTCATATTGCAATGTATTTTGAATTCAATTCTAATATTTAACTCCTCTTTAATGGTTTGGGTTGCTCAATATCCACTTCATATTTTTCTGGAAGCTCTGATAATATAATTTCTGATGTGCCAATCCTGCTCTATTTGTGACATCTTCAAACATAAAACATAACTCATTTTCATTATATGAGTCAATTCTATTTAAAGTGTTCCCGCAATCATTTCATTTATGTTCTTTCTCCTTCAGCAACTGTTTTCATTGCTGAAGTTCCACTCACTTTCTCCAACTATTCTGTTATTTGCTGAGCTGTCAAGTCTTGTAAAGAATCAGGATTATTCACATTGGGCACACATTGTGGAGTATTACATGCGGACCCATCACTCTTTCAGATGACACTAGAACTGAACTTGGAGGGACAACAGTTTGTTAAATCCCAGGAAATGTTATGTCTATAAAAGGACCTGTTTTGTCAAAAGCCTGATTTATTTGAGACACAACTCTTGCTGTACAATTGTGTTTCTCCATTTCTGCATTTGAATAAAAAAAAATCTGCATATTGCTCTCATTATTTCCCTGAGCATACAATGGAACAACTGGACCAATTGTAACAGGAACTGTTAATGCTTCTGTGCTTGATGGAGTATCCTGATTCCTTGAGTAAACCATTCCAGAACTCTGGCCTGTAAATACTGAGGAACTATACTGCAATATTGTTACTGGAGTATACCTTGGCATTGTCTGAGATTCACTAACAACTTTCACAGGAGTCATTGAATTAGGTGTAGACTCCACCTGAACCATCACTGGTTTCTGGAAATTCTGTGGTGCCTCGGTACTGGAATACTCAGTGCAGAACTAACAACAGTTCCTGTTGTAGAATATGCTACAGCCTGAGCTGTAGTCTGGATCACAGGGGTCTGAGTTACTGTAATAGTAGGAACATTAATTGTGACCTGTATCTGACTTTGTGTTACCACAACTGGAGGTGGTGCACTCGGACTAGCACTGGTACCTGGACTTATCTCTTGTGCTGCATATGGAGGAGGATGAATTCTCAATAATTGTGTTATAAATTCAACATCTGAATCATTATCAGAAGTCAGTGATTTTCTAGCTTCATCTGACTTCAACTCAGTTTCCTTGTAATTCTTATTCTTTTCCTTTGCCTTTGGTCCGACACTGTTCCCCTTCTCTTGTGAAATTGCAGGAAACATTCCAATACCTTGTAAGGTTTTGGTTCTCCAAACCTTTTGCTCACTACTCCATTTTGCTTCTAGCAATGTTTTCTCAGCTTTTCGCATTTGTCTCTCCAATTTTAATTTCTCTTATCCAGCTATTATCTCCAAAATAGCTAAGGCTTCGAATTGTGCTGGTCTTGGAGGGAGCTTGTACTATTCTCGAATTTTCGAAAATTCTCATATTAAAACTTCCATGAGTAGGAAATGCTAAGCTCCATTCCTTCTCTGTTATTTTGCACCACTTTTTTAACCACATACATGCTGAAGGACCTTCTCTTCAAATACTATGTATGCAGGATACTTTCTGATGAGGCAATTTCTCCTATTCTAACTGGAATGAAAGCATCTCCTCTTATTGCACTGTCAAACGCTTTGAAAATTTTCATTTTTACCTTCAATTGGACTCAAAACTACGAATTAAATTCAAAACAGAAAGTATTTCAATCCCTGAATTCTTTTTGCTTGCTACTCTTAACCAATAGTTGTTAACGGTTGTCCACCAATCTGTTCGCAGCTCCTTACACTAACCAACTAATCTCAGCGTGGACCCAGTGACATCACACTTGCTCACACAGCGGCGGAAAACCCCTTGCAGCTCGTCCTTCAAACTCGATTCACACAAAAGCGAACTGCAAAATATTACGAGTACTAGAAAAATCATAAAACCAAGTTGTCTGCTTATTATAGGTAGAGCTCACTCACTAACAAAGCTTTACGGGAATTTCGACTGCAGCTCTAACAACTACTCATCCGGCTTTACTTTCTCAGAAACGCAAGCAAGTTTTGACCCGCAAACCTCACTCTGGACCAGTACAGGATCCTTCTTGTGCACTCAGAAATCACCTAATACCTATCAACCTAGCACTCACTTAACACACACACTAAGATACTATTTGTCAACCATGCCCAATTGACCAAACATAGCAAACAAGTTACAACAACAACCAAGTGTCTTCTACACTTGGACAATACTCTGGAGTCCTATACCACGCAGGGTCCGTTACATCAACAACCACATGGGCAATTTTTTAGCACACAACAACACACACATTTAAAGTACAACGACTTCCCTACCCTTTGGAGTACGCAAACTCTCTACACAACTACATAGGAGTACGCAAAATCCCTGCTTCTCTCATACATCACAATTCACCTGCGATTTGCCAAAACAAGCACCAGCGCAAACCCTATGTAGAACTCATACAGTAATGGGAACATAGCAAATCTCATCTAAACAAGCATTTACAAAACCAAATTTCCAAAAATCAGAATGTTCAACAAGCATTGGCAAAACCAAACCTCACAAATTCAGGATGATTCTCTCATTTTGAGACAAAACCATTGTCTGCTACCAAAATCTGTGGGTGTGTGACCTCCTAAATTAGGCTAAGGTGACAAGTAATAGGGCAGTGACATATACTACCCTGAAAGGTCGACTCAAATCTTTTGATTCAGACAGGAGTATGAGATCATCCAATTAAACAATGAGAACCAATAGCCACCAATAATCAAAATATGCAATAATGAGTCAGTAATTGAAACACAGCATGACCTATGTGGTCATGAACCACCACACCAATTTAGTAAAGTTTAAACATTTATTGCCTTTAAATTGACAATGCTAAGGACACGTAAATGATGCACAAAACCGAATGATAGCAATACAGAAACAACGCAGGTTGTCCAAAGCGTCTAAAGACTCTCAGTTTAGTAAGTGCAATTACCATTAAATACTCCAAAGGAATTATACAGGATAACAACATTATTATTTGGAAAATAGCAACAGACTTCATTTAGTTCTGCAATTGAATCATTCACAATCAATTAACAGACATTTAAATTAATTGTTGGATCAGACATACCAACTACCAAAATTTAATTTGAAAAGCATGTGTGGGCTTCATACAAAAATTAAAATAAGACAAAAATTAATTTGGAAAACATGGCGCTAACCAAAAACATGCAGATGGATTTTCTAAAGGGAAAACCTGCAAAAGAAAAATAAATGCACATTAGGTATACCTCTCCTTAATGAGACAGCAGCTTGCAGATTCTTCATCAGTAGAGCATAGAAACAGCAGGTATTCAGTCAGCATCAGCAACGTGAAGGGGGCCACAGTTCAGTAAAGTTGGGCCTAAGGTATCTGAACTGTTTGATCCATAGACAAGAGCTGAAGAACAGAACTGAACAGAAGCTAAACTGAATCAAATCTGTCTTGTATCACCTAAAGCTGTGCTTAATTAAGGGCCCAAAAGTTACTAGCTAGGCTTCTATTGGACAAGACTATGAGGTGTGTTAGTGCGCAGCCAATGAAACTTCACCTGTGTCTCAGTTGTATCCTTTCTTTGTTCCTTTCAAGATAGGTTCACTTTCATGCTCCTCTCCGGATGGCAGTTTCCATACAAATATTACTTTTTTTAAAAGACAGCAGAACATGACATTTAGCTAACGCTGCTTTTATAAAACTAAAGCTTATTGTTAAAGGTTGCCACATTCATCTCAAGGAAGTACAACAAGTGAAACATCAGGACACAAATTTACACTGTGCAAGTCACACAGGATGTTTCAGTAAAATCAGCATTGTGCTTCTGGAACAATACTAAAACGTGGGCCTTTTAACTATTGCTAAAAACGAAGAAAAAAAAAATTCTAGTAATTTCAAAGCATTAGTTTTGTAGTACATAGTAATACTCTTCTTTTGTCAGGACATGTAATTATGATTATTCAAAATACATTTTCACAGTCAGTTTTTATTTCACGTTGAACTCAAGGTGGCTGACACCATGGCAATCACTTTTAAAGCTACACGTTTCTTTTTCTAACACACATTTCTCTGTTTAGGCCTCTTTAGTGCACATTAATAATTTCTTTTAATTACACATTTTTTTAATAAAGTCTGCTCTCTAACAGTGGGCATCACTGGCAATTGTTTGAAGGAATTGGGACCTTTTTCCACTTCCTTGTTTCATACCTAGTCTGAGCAGTAAGGACAGCAGATTAAACCTTCTTCTATTCCCAGAGGACATAGAAATAGAAGAAAGACAACCAAAACAGAGATTCCTAAGTTTTTCTGTGTTTTGGCAGCCCTTCTTATGTCTAGGTGGCAGCAATAGCTGGAAACTGGGGTGATATTGATCATGCAGGCAAGGCATGCTTCTCAGCTGACAAATGCTGCCTCCTCAGCAAAAGAAATGCGAAACCTGCTGTGCTTCACCAAAGAGTTCAAGAAAAGCAAAATGTGTATATGGTAACTAAGACAATTAAATATCATAGTACATTAATAGCTATCACGCTTTGCTTCACTTGAAGAACTACAACTTTGCATAGACTGACCACATTGACCAGAATGCACTTCTTCTTCCAGGTCTCTTCCTCTTTTTCCTCCTCTCTGCTCTTTCCTTTTCCTTTTCCTGTGTTACTCAGACACAAACAATGGAATTGCATGACCCACTATTTTTTAAATTCCCAAAACTCTTCCTGACATATTAGTTTTAAATAAGTGTATATTCTTCCTATTCTCATGATTTTGTGGATTATAAGATTTTTTCTAATAATATTTTATCTGGTGACCGTGGACTTAATATGGTTTGATGGGAATGGTGTTCTTTGTTATAGAATTGCCAAAACATCAAGTTGGTCAATCTAACTGGACCTTGGATTGTATTTCCCATTGTTGACTTGCACCAGAATGGCATAGACCCAAATAGACAATAGCAATTTTCAGAGAAGGACGTACTTTACCCATCTAGAGGAAAGAGTTAACTGTCTTATGTAATCATAGCAACAGTGGATTTAACTGTGAAGATCAGTTTTTACTTCTTGAGAAGTTCTTAAAGGCGATAGGAAGAGAAGGTGGAAAAAGACAAGGACTCTGCAGAGCTGAGAAAGAAGAGTGAAAAGTTACACTCTAAAACATAGGGGCTTCCAACGAGGTAAGTTAAGAATTTTAATCGGAAGAACCAGATCAATTTAGCACAGAACATATGGAAAAGTTTGCTTATTATTTTTGATTTTATAAGAGTCAAGAATTCTGTACACATGTAGCTGCCTTTTACTTTGTATTGACCATTGCAAAGCTACCTTTAAAGTTAAACAGATGGTCACTTTTGTGGCATGGTGGAAGGATTTCTACCAAATAGGTTCCAAAACAAGATTTTTTTAAATCTGAAAGTGCACTTATCAGTCTGTGCTTTGGCTGCAAAAAATCTGGGGCCGTTTCAAAATTGTCTGGCTGATTTTCCACCTGTTGCGGTGGTAGAGGCCATCTTCTACACATAACCAGAGTGAAATGTGCCCTACTAGAAGAGTTCTGCCAAGGCAGCAACCACCTTACTCCTCACAGTGGAGAGCAGCTTTGGGGGGGAAACCCATGACAGAAATCTTATAGTGGGAATGTAGATGATGGACCTTCCATGATTTGTGGACATTGGAAATGTGGCTTTTTTTTCTTCAAAAGTCCTTCACCCTTTACTTGGTGGTTTCATGTACAAACACCACAAAAGCTAGTGGCAGACCAGTAACTCTAAATTAAGTGCCTAATCTGCCATGATTGTTGCCGGTGTAGGCACCATTACATAATTGCCCTGGTGGCAAAGTTGGTGGAGGCTTTGACAGCTTGACATTTGTACCCAGTGGCAGGTGCACTCATGTGGTATGTTGCATAAGGACTGGTGTTATGCATTTTAAAATGCTTAATGTTCACTGGGGGTGTGACTATGTGTGAATGTGCTACTCACAGGACCTCATCTGTAGTGTCTCTGTAGTAAGTGAAAGTTGGGTGAACTGTTTTTTCTCTGGGGAAGGGAAAAGGAGAGTGTCAAAGGGAGCCACGCAGGATGACAGGGCTGGATGTCTTGCCAGAATACTTTGCAATATACCTTCTCTCTGCAACAAAGACCAAGGTAGCCCTGACCTTAAATCTCTGATGATTTGGTCACACCAGTGTCCTTTGGGGTCGATACTATCAATGTCATGACCTTCTGGTGGTGTTGTTTCTGTATATCAGAATGAGAATATTGTTTTACACTAAATGTCAGATGTTATTTTTGATCACGGTATTTTGACATAAAACATTTCTGGGTGGGGGGGGACTAAGGTTGTGTGATTGACAGAGAGGTTTCAAAAATGTGATAGATCAGATTCGCCTAAACCCAGATTGAAGTCACACACATCTCACTGGTGGAAATAGCGAGATAGACAAGCATGTGTGAAATTACATTATGCAGATTAGCATACTTCTTTGAATAGATGTGGAAATATGTCTCACATTTCTTCCAAACATTAAAAGGGATCAAGGGTTAACATATATTTATGCACAAATATGGATTATAGTGGCACATCATACTGCTAGCTGGATTTGTGATTTAATTCATAGCCAGTTGGAAAGGCATCCAATAGAACATGTGCAGAGTTAATAAAAGTTTGTAAAAATAATAACAGGTGCTGGAATAAAACAAAGATTAAAAAAAAACATGACAGTGTAATGCTGATTCTCAAAGCAAATGTGAATAGAGAATCACGATTTAATTAAAAATAAGCAGGCTACAACCTTTTACTCACCACTTCCGAGCAGTAACACTTTAAAGTTCCAAAATTAAAACACAGTATGACAACATAAAACAACTTAGAACTTCCAAGCCATAAAACTCCCCAACTCTTTATCCTCTTCATTTTTAGGTGCTGCTTTCGATCATCCTGCTTGCTTTCTGTTTAAATTTGTCCAATCCCAAATACAAGGGCCTAAACTTAAGAAGGGCCTACTGCCACATTAGCATAATTGTTTTGACTCCTTTACGCTTGTCTCATATTCTCTGATGCAACTTACCACGTAAAGTTTTGACAACTCCTCAATATTTATATAAAACACTGATTTAAACATACTCTTAGTTCTACTCTAAATTGAAAAAAGTATTCCATCTGGTTGGTAAAACTTACTCCCTAAGCCCAAAGCTTGAACATCCGATCCTTTTCTAAATTAAAACAAACAAATAAGAGTTACTAACTTCCAAGATAGTTCTCTCAATGCTAGAGATCTAATTCCTGGCCAGTTACTGAACAATTTCAAAACTAAATTCACAGTCCAAAGAATGTCATATGTCGATTTTGGGGGTGCTCTTTTCCATTTTATACCCTTCATTACTCTACAAATAAAGGACTTCCACTTAAGACAAAACCTCCAAAAGAGAATGTCCTGCTGCATTTGACAATCTGTAACAGTTCACTGTCGTATATAAAAAACCTGTGCTAGACAATTCTGACAAAAGATTGATCATCTCTGTCTCATAAGCTTCCACAGGATCCAAATTCCTTTCCATGCACCAACAAAACCAGGCATTCCATACCCTCAATATCTTGTCCTTGTCCCTGGCACCCATGACACATTGAGAAGCCTTCCCTGAAAGTCCCCTGAATCTTTTTGAACCCCTGATTTTTTTCTTACTACAAAGTTGAGCATATCTGTGTCCTCTAACGGATACTCCTCTCCATCTCCACCTATCAACAAGTCCCTGCATGACCTTACCAGGAATGGAATTTCCACCGTCATTTCCATTATTTAAGCGAACAATATCTCTGTGTTTCAAAACAGAGTCACTAGAGCCATTTGACACCTGTGTCTCGTCACATGCACCAACACTCTCTGAGTCATGGTGAAAGATGGGAATCATACCCCTTCTGACCCTGGAAATACTGTGTGAATGCATCCACTGCCATTGCTCCTGGATCCGGCCACCAACTGAAATAATTCTCCTTCATGAAAGTCAACCGTGAAGCAAATAAATACACCTGTACCAGGCCCAAAATGAATTCTATCTCCCCAAATACTTCCTTTTTCAACATCCACTCGCAGGAATACCTGAGTTGTTGAGAATTCATATCTGCCACTGCATTGTCTTTTTCTTGAAAGTACTACACTGTCAAGTCTGCCTTGTGTTCCTGACAAAACTCCCACATCTTTTTTGCAACATCTATCAGCTTCTTGGACCTGCTTCTCCCTAGTTAGTTTATACAGTTACTGCTGATATGTTGTCCATCATTAGAAGAACTGAGCAGCCCTGTAAACCCTCCTTGAAACTGTGCAAGTCAAACAGGCCTGCTGTCATTTCCAAGTAATTTATGTGCTCGTTTTTCTCCCTCGTATGTCCTGACAAACACTTTTCTGCCCAACCTAAGATGCTTACATCTGATTCTGCTAAAATATTCTGGAACTGTTCTAAAAAAAGCCAGACCATTCCATAATTCCAAATTCTCCAACCACCAGGTTAACTCTTTCTTCACTTCCTCTGTTACCATCACTTTGTCCCCATACTTAGACCTTTTGATAGACCAGAGGTCTTTAGACATTGTACAACCTTGTAATTTAGTGGCCCCACGAAAACAGCAGATTTGAAGGTGACAGTAGATCTACCACTCGAGCTACCTCTCTCAAGGTCACTTCCTGTCTCTTACTCTAGTGACTCGCTTTTCTTTTGATCAGGTTTATTTTCCTTTCTGGAAATTGAAGTTGAACCTTCTCTGTATCAATGATGAATCCTAGACCCCGACATATTGTGCTGGTCTGAATCTTGACCTTTCCAGATTCAAAATCAATCCCAAATTCTCCAACAAACTTCTCACCATAATATAATGCTTCTCCAAAACCTCTAAAACCTGGTTCATTATGAGATTATTGTCCAAATAAACTACCATCCTCACAGCTTCTACTCTAAGCAACCCCCAACACTGCTTTCAATACCTTTGTAAAACACCAAGGGGCTGATGAAAGACCAAATGGAAGACACTGGAATCGATAAAGTTCCCCATTCCACCTGAACTGCAGAAACTGTTGACTCCCTAGGTCGATTGGAATTGTGAATTTGGCATCCTTCAAATCTAATTTCACTATCCAATCCTTTTGTTGTAAACTGTCTCTTAGCATTTGCACCTCTTACATATTTAAATGACGATAAGTCACAAAAACATTCAATAGTCGTAAGTTTATCACTGGTCTGAATCCCTTGTCTTTCTTTTTTACCAGAAACAAAGTACTTCCATATCCCTTTTCCTTCTCATTCACTTTCACTATAGCACTCCTTTTCAACATTTGTTTTTATTTTCCCATAGACACTCCATAAAACTAACTTCCTTGCTCCTTCTCTAGTAGAGGAAATTTGACAAATTCTATCTTGTAACCACTTATAGTTGCAATAACCCAAAGATCCTGGGTTATATTCTTCCACTCTTTCTGAAACAATCTCAGCCTGCCTCCCACCTTTCCTTGGAAGAAACCAGAAATAGTCTCCATGCTCACCTGTTGAAGAGGATTGCTCACCTCTTCCTCTAAATGATCTACCTCGTTCCTTTCTCCCCCTTTGGGACTAGAATCTTTCTGAAACATATCCTCCTCTATATACACCTCTTCCTAGACCCATTTGGGACTTGTAATATCCTTGGCCACAAGGTTGCCCTCACGCCCTACTAAACACCTTCCACATAGAGAACTGTGCATTATCTAGGGCTGTAAATGTCAAACCACATTTCCCTAATTACTTTCTCATGCCCTCAACAAAAAGAAGACTTTCGATCTCATCCGCAGCTTCCTTCTTTGCCAAATAAGCCCTCCTTTAGGGCTTATTTAAATCAATACTGCCTTTTTCCTTCCTGCTACTAGGTTAGCACTTACAGTCCCTAAAACATATATTTCCCTCTGGCTCCATTCTCGTAATAATTGTATATCGATATCTCTTCCATTAATGTAAGTATCTTCAGCCAAATTAAAAATCCTGACCAATGCACCCAAGACATCCAGTAATTTGTCTTCACATTGTTTTAAAGAACATGTTAGTCTTTTCCTAGGGTACCTACCAAGTTTAAATAAATACGCTATCAGTTTGGGATCCAAATTGGGCGTGATTGTGTCTTTTCCACCCACTATAGGGGCAAGAACATTCCTCTCTCATGACATTTCGTTCCTCTTTGTCTGGAGGTTTCCTTATTGTTTGTTTATATATTCTACCATGTGACTCAAAGGCTACCAATCAGAATTTCTTGTATATCTTACATCCTTTGGATTAAACAGTTTTTGCCTCAGAGGATCATTGATTGATTTTCGAGAACCAACTGTGATGTTTTCTTTTGGACCGCCCTTTTTGTAGAGTTATCCCCATATGTGTTGCCTTCTTCCTCCTATTTTTTCTGAACTGTTTTTGTTCGCTTTTGGACGCTGGACACTTTTCCATTGCTAACTAGTGCTAAAGTGCATATGCTCTCTGCCTACATGTGTTGCTGATTGGTTTATCCATGATTGGCGTATTTGATTTGCTAGTAAGTCCCTAGTAAATTCCACTATGTCTGCTCAGGGCCTGTAAATCAAATACTGCTAGTGGGCCTGCAGCACTGATTTTGCCAGCCACAGGAGTACCCTGTAAACATGTCTCAGACTTGCCACTGCTGTGTATGTGTGTGCAGATTTGAACTGCTAGCTTGACCTGGCAAGTGCACCCACTTGCCAGGCCCAAACCTTCCCTTTTACTACATATAATTCACCCCTAAGGTAGGCCCAAGGCAACCCTGAGGGCTGGGTGCAGTGTATTTAAAAGGTAGAAGAGTAATGATGTGTTTTACATGTCCTGATCATGAAATACTGCTAAATTTTGGTTGTCACTACTGCAAAGAGTATCTCTCCCTTAGGGTAACATGGGGATTGCCTTGAAATATCTTTTAAGGGTAATTTACCATTGGGAGTAGATAGAGATACAGCGTGTGGGGGATCTGAACTCACAATTTAAAAATGCATCTTTTGGTGAAGTTGTATTTTGAATTGTAGGTTTGAAAATGCCACTTTTAGAAAGTGGGCATTTTCTTGCTGAACCATTCTGTGCCTCTGTCTGGCTGTGGAATACACGTCTGGGTGAGGATGACAGTTGGGCTGTTTGTGAAATCACTCTAGACAGTCAGACAAAGGGAGCTGAGGTGTGCCCTACATTTCCTGCTGGGACTTCCTGATCTAGAGTGGTGGGAGGAGCTGACTCTTGCACCTGAATAGGGCTGTACCTGCATTCTCCAACCCACTGGAGTGTGACCGGGGCCACAGCAGCAAAGGAAGGGTCTTGTGCACTGCAAAGTTTGCCTACTTCAAAGGCAGAATTGGGTAAAAGCACTGGGCCTCTGACCCCACAAGGTTAGAATACTTCTGGACTGAGGACATTCTGCCAGGAAGAAGAACTGGATGCCAAAGGAGGGACTGCTACTCTGCCTGTTGCTTTGTTGTGCCGGCCTGCTGCTTGCTGCATCTGTTCTCGGAGTGGAAGGACTGAACTTTGCTTTCTAGATCCTGCTTTCCAAGGTTCTCCAAGGGCTTGAACTCAGCTTGCCTCCTGTTAAGAGGTTTCACGGACATCAAAGACTTCATCTGCCAGTGCATGGGCTCTTCTGCTGAGAGTCCTGACTTGCTAAGTGGTACCGACGTCAGTCCCTGAGCACTTGGAAGTGTAGGCTGCTGACCTGAAGGAGAAGGGTCACTACTTGGACAGGATACAAACCACTGCCAACTGGCGACCCCATTTCTAACATTTTCACTGTCACCAAACTCAATACCAGGATATTTTTCATAATCACCATAATCCATATCAACAATGTATTCATCTAGGGCCAGATGTAGGAAGGCTTTTGCGCCTCGCAAACGGCGAAAAACGCAGTTTGCGAGGTGCAAAAGTCCTTACGCGATGCAGAAACACATTTTGCGAGTCGGTACCGACTCGCAAAATGTGTTTCAGACTCGCAAATAGGAAGGGGTGTTCCCTTCCTATTTGCGAGTCGCACCGCGATGTAGAGTTGATTTGTGACCGCGAAAGCGGTTGCAAATCAACTCGCAGTTACCATCCACATGAAGTGGATGGTAACTCATTCGCAAACGGGAAGGGGTCCCCATGGGACCCCTTCCCCTTTGTGAATGCTCACAAAAATATTTTTTCAGAGCAGGCAGTGGTCCTATGGACCACTGCCTACTCTGAAAAAAAAACGAAACTAAAAGGTTTCAGTATTTTTTCTATTTGCAGCTCGTTTTCCTTTAAGGAAAACTGGCTGCAAAGAGAAAAAAAAAACTGCTTTATTGAAAAGCAGTCACGGACATGGTGGTCTGCTGTCTCCAGCAGGCCACCTTCCCCGTGAGTGCCTAGACTCGCTATGGGGTCACAAACTGCGACCCACCTCATAAATATTTATGAGGTGGGTCTTTGCAACCCCATAGCGAGTCGCAGAATGTGTCTGAGACACCTTTCTGCATTTCCTTTTGCGAGGTGCAAATTGCGAGTCGCTGGGACTCGCAATTTGCACCTCGCAAAACGAAACCTATCTACATCTGGCCCCTAATTCCTTACCGTTATCCCCTGTCAGTTTTTCAAAAATTCTCTTCACTTCCCCTTACTCATTCCACTTTGGACACCTCTTCCCTGTGAGCTGCTTAGGAATCCCATACTTGAAGAAACAAATACTTCTTTCACAGGCATAAGCTTCTTTTTCTAAAAGCATTTTCCACCTTGACCCATATTAGATACACCCTCTTCCTCAGACACGGATCAGTAGTTCTCTTCCTCACCAAAAACACGTCTTCTTTTCCTATTCTCTCTTAACAATAGTTTCAATGTCTCCTGAACATTTTCTTTAATTCCTATAATACAATTTTCCTTACTCTTTCTACACTTTTCATGTAGTCAGTAACTTCCTCAGCCAAATTTTCAACCTACACCAATGTATCCTTTAAATACTTCGCTTCCTTCTTTATATGATATTTTCTTGAACAGTTCTGTTAAAACTCTTAAATATGATGCCCTGCGTCTCACGAATCACCCAAATTCTTTTAATCAATCCTCCTTTAAAATAACTGTCTCCATAATAATAATGTGCCGATTACCCTCAGAAAATGACCGAAAATATTAGTGAATCGCGTTTACGGCGTACAGTTATGAATTAGCTGAAAGAGGTTTACAAACTAGTCCTAATCTAGAGCGTAAAATGCATCTTGATGCAATGTTTTTATGCGTGTCTCATTGATTACATTGCGCATCTCGAGCAAGAGAGCATTGCTTTTTCTAAACCAGGAGTGTGATTACCTCACGCATGAAAGTGTGACCTGTAAATATTCTTTCGATGGAGGCGCGAGTCCTTCAACGTAGCGGAGAGAGCGCGTTTCCGTCACACCCTCTGGTTTTAAAATTCAACATTTCAGGTAAAACCAATGACTTCCATTATACAAAGTCTTTTTTGACAGTGATTTACCATGGTTAAACGTCCACTTATTCTTATTATTAGTAAAGTAGAACACCTTAAAGATATAATTAATTAATCCCACTGACTTCTCTTTATATTTAATTATAAAAATATGGTTTTCTCCGTTGAGGAGATGCCCTCTGACCTGACAGCTGTTAAAGGCCTCTCCCAAGGTGTATGCACAGCTCTCTGACTTTTGTATAACAAAATAAGGGGATTGTAGGAACACTTAGCACTGCCATGCCTGATGGTTCCCCCCTGACATGGGCTGTTCAAAGTATCCAGTAGTGATCCAAGCTATGACAGCATTCATCTCTCTGCAGGAGTTTGCTCACGTTTCTCTGGAGGAGTCTAAATAGGTCTGGTGCACCACATTACTCATGTCCTCCTTGCATCCTCATTTCTAGTCACATAGCCATCAATCACATCCTTAACCTTTCCTTAATTAGGTACATTCTCCCGGCCATCGTACCTAGATGCTGAAAACAAGAAAAACTGATTCCCCTACTAAATAGGGTATCTGCAAATAGATCAATTGTGGCCAACTTTAGACCTATCTCTCTGTTGCCGGCTATCTTCAAGATACTGGAGAAGTTGATGCCGGCTTTCTTCAAGATACTGGAGAAGTTGATTAATCACAGATTAATCATATATTGTCCAATTATTAAGAACAATAACAGCTACTGGCCTCTTCTCAGTCAGGTTTCCGCCTCATCTCAAGCATGGAATCACTGACACCATTAAGCTGGTGGTAGATCAAGGTAAACAGGTTGCGTTGTTACTGTTAAGTTTATCAGCGACCTTCAACACAGTTTCTCACCCCATTCACTCACAACAGCTGGATGATATAAGTGTAAATGGATCATCGCCTGCCTGGATTAGCTTGTTTCTGTCTGACAGAAGTCAGTTGGTCTGGATAGGTCCTTATGCCTCTGATCCTAAACCTTTAAAGTTCAGTGTCCCCAGGGCTCTGTCCTGAGTCTGACGCTTTTCAATATTTATGACCCCCTTGAGAGTATTGGTGGAATCCTTTGGTGTCCAGGTTGTGTCCTACACCAATGACAATCAGACAATTGCTCCTGACAGACATGTACCAAAGGCCTTCAGCAGATTTAAGGCCTGTTTTACTGCCATGTTCCAGTAGATGCGTCTTAGCAATCTACAGTGTAACATGGGCAAGCAGAAATCCTTTTATTTGGCACACTGCTCACCACCCCTACTGTGGCAAAAGTTTGCCCAGACCTGTCCCATTCCAAACAGCCCCTGCTACCATAGAACATAATCTAGGGGTGAAGTTTGACAATCAAAGTTCTTTTGGCCCGCACGTGGATGGATTGGTGGGTTTCTGGTTTGGACTTTTGAAATCATTAAGGACATTTTTGTACCAGCTACCAGTTCAGTTTCAGAAGATGGCAATGCATGCCCTCAACACTTCTCGGCTGGACTAGCCTACCGGCATATCAACTTAGAAGACTACAGTTGGTACATAATGCCACTGCCACTTCCTAGAGGGAATCATCTCCACCAAAATCTTAACAAGCTGCACTCATTTCCGATTAAGGAAAGAGTATGGTTCAAGGGGCTCATGATGGCCAATTGAGCCTTCTATCAGGCAGGTCCTCAGTACCTAGCTGATAAGATTACACCATACCATCAGCAAGAACCCTGAGCTCCCCTAGTGCTATGTTGGCTGTGTTCCCAAGAATTAAGAGAGAAAAATGGGGTGGAACCTGTTTCTCCTTTCGTGCCACCAGTGCATGGACCACACTCTCTGCTTACCTGCGTGCTATGAAGGATAACCTTTCCTTCAAACGCAACCTTAAAACCTGGTTGTTTCAATCTGCGTATAAATAAACTATTTTGGTTACAAGTGGTCAATGAGTCTATTAGTGCCGTGACACTCTTTGAGTAACTGTGCATTCTACAAAACCTTTGATTGATTGATTGATTGATTGAACTAACATATTAATCCTACTATTTTCAATCTGCTCACACATACACTCTTCTATAAACCCCCAAATTAGGTTATCTCTCACCCATATTAAATTCACAAAATCAAACACCTTTTAAACATTCCTAGACTCTAAACAAAATCTTAATAAGATAGATATAATTATCTGCTCAGAAGCAGCAAACAAAAAAGTAAGAAGATAGTTTTGGGGAGTTTTATGGACTGGAAGTTCCAAGTGGTTTTATGTTGTCACACAGTGTTCTAATTTTATAACTTTAAAGTGTTGCTGCTTAGACGTGGTGAATAAAATGTTATGCATATTGCTAGCATCCTGTCTTGCTATAAAATTATAAAGTCTCATAAATACAAGCTACGCAACAGACTGAGATAAGAATAGATTGCAGCACAGATGAACATGAGCATGGGCTAGGCGTCAGGCAAACATTAACAGCAAAAATGAAAACCATGGATCTCAAGATGGAATACGAGATACTGAGGTTAAAGAGTTTGAATAGACTGACATGGTTTGGATTAGTAGACTGAGAGAGAAACTGATGTATTGGAGACAGAGAGACGAGGATTGGTACTGGGGAAACACAGGGCTCAGATGGAATATAAAAGCAGATGTAATACTTTGACTGCTTTCACTGAGACAGGAACTTCATGAGGCCTACGATGATCTAGTTGGTCTAGAAGAAAGGCAACAGTTAGCATAGAATGAAAAATATGGGAGGGGATAAAACAAAGTAATGAATACACATTTATGAATTACAGGAGTGAAAGAAACACATAGGCCTTAATTTTGACAATGGCGGTAAATGCCACCTACCTCTGCGGCGACGGCAGCCAAAAGACCATTGCCGCGGCTAACATCCGTCCACCATAATATGACCACAGCCAGATTTTCGCCACAAGAAGGGTGGAAATCCGTCTGTGGCAATGCTGACGGACGGTGTTAAGGTGGTGCTGCTACCACCAGCAGCACCATGCCAGTAGACCGCCGCCAGCCGTATTATGTCAAATAATACGGCCTGCCGGTGTTCTGCTGGCGGGCGCTGCTTGGGGTAGCAGCGCCCCATCCCGTTCCCTGCTTGAAGACCCCCTGGATGCAGGTAAATTGGGTTTCCAACAGGGGAGGGGGTGGGCGGTGCTGTGTGTGTGTGTGTATGGGGGGTGCGCATTAATGTGTGAGTGTGTGCATGAATGTGAATGAGTGTGTAGTGTTGTTTCCGTGTGTGTGTGTGCATGTGTGAGAATGCGTGTATCAATGGAAATGTGGATGCGTGTCTGCGTTTCTGTTCCAATGTGTGTACCAATGTGTTCGTGAATTAATGGATGCATGCTTGTATGCCTGTGTGAGTGAGTGTGTGAATGCGTAGTGTGTGCCTGCAAGTGCGCGTGTATGGGTGGGGGAGGACTGGAAGGGGGGGAGCGTGGATGGAGGGACGGTGGGGATTGTCTGAGGAGTGTTTCCTCCTACCAGTGACAGGGAAGGGATTCCCTTTCACTGGTAGGGCCTACCACCATGGTTTTTGTAGCATTACGAATGCCAAGAAAACCATGTCGGTAAGCAGGGTCATAATGGCGCTGCCGGTACAGTAGCGGTCGCCGGGTTCGAGATTGTTATCTCCGGCCCGGCGGCTGCTACCCCCATGGCAGTTGGTGTGATATTTTGACAGGTTGGCCAATGTCATAATGTGGGGGTATGTACCACCAGCCTGTTGGTGGTACTACCGCCACATTTACAATGACCACCGGGGTCATAATGACTCCCATGGTTATTAGGAGATCAATGAGTACAAGGGCAGATTAGGAGAGACAAGCCTGGGGATGAAATATAGAGGAAACAGATTAAAATGAACAGAGCACAGTCAGGAAAGACAAGAAATAAATAGCTAATAAACAAAAAGATAAAGGTGAAGGAGTGAAAAAAGACACATGGTAAAGATCAAAATAGGATTAATGATGTTGGAGGAAAGGATTAGTTAACAAGCACTTCTACACCACAGGAGGTATAATGATAGAACATGGAATTAGAGAACAATGGAAATGAGAGAGCGTGGAGTAAAGCCAAAGTAATGATTGAGACAATCAGATGGAATAGGATGGACCTGGAGACGTGCTGAAGAGGTAGCTTAAGAAAGAAAAGGATGCTATTAGATACAAATATACGTAATTTTATATATCAATAATGAAGCTACTCTCGCTTTAGAATGGTTGAGCAGGAGTCAGAGACAAAGATGTATTAAATGTAGACAGCTCAGCTAAACATAAAGGATAAGCTGAAGTTCACAACCTAATGCACACCCATGACATTACAGCATACTGTTTCTCTCCATTCGTCGTACTCTGCTAATGGTAATGTTAATTCTCTGTTATTATTTCCAGTGAATTTCTGCTCTCCAGTGTGTGTTGAAGTGCCCTCTGCGACAGAAGCGGTGAAGGGCACCTCTATGAAGTTGCTCTGCATTTCATGCATGAAGAGGGAGGAAGTTTCTGCAGACACATTTGTGGAGTGGTACTATAGACCAGAGGGAGGTGAAGATTATCTTGTAAGTATTTCACTGCTGGACCAACCTACCGTGTTCCTTATTGAGGTATCTTCTCTGGAGCAAAGGTCTTGTAAGCTGGAGATTAATGGAACCATTAGCAAGATGAGAAGTTCCTATTGGGTGGTGTCTTTTAAGTATATGGTTGGTCTGGGTCAGAGTCAGCTATGTAAAAGGCAAACCTGATAAGTGACAGTCTTTGCACAACCTGTCTCATGAACATAATTGAATCTGTAGTTCGTTAGAATTTATAACTTTCTCTCATATTAATTTCAGTGTGTGAGAATTTCTGTGTAAAAGAACGTTCCCAGCACCCTATGGTAAATAGATGTGCACTACATAGAGCGCTGTGTCTTCCCAAGATGTGCTGGTCAGAGACTATGTACCCTTTATTAAAATAGCTGTGACAACTGAGCTTGTCTGAAAGTCACCTTTTTTTTAACAAACTTTATTGGAATTATTTCAATTATTACATAATTTGCAGTATGCATGATGACATGTGCAACAAATCATCATGCACACATGTAATATGTGTTCACTATTGCATCATAAGCAATAAATCAGATATCATATTGTACAGTAGTCTGATACATTGCACTAAGAATAATACTGGATCTTTGCTTCCATACCATGAAATCAGTACAAATCAGAACGTTACAACGAAACTACACCCCCACACTAATCCCAGCAGGTTTATCATCACACATCATGTAAAGTGTGGATGGCATTAATTAATAATATCGGGAGCAGTTCGGGGGGGTGGATGGGGCGGGGGGGGTTGGAGGGGGAGAAGGCCCCAAGCCTATATTTAATCTGCTTAAAGGGAGCATCAGTCTGGTGATGTTAGTTATGATCTGTTACGTGGAAGTTAGTGTGGAAGTACAGGGGTGTTACCCAGTATATCCTTCACTCTTGTATGAATTTAAGTCTTGAGTTGCTGGAAATCATTGTGTGGTATGCTGTTAGGAAGTGCCATTTCTTATCATACAGGGCTTGACCTAAGTCCCCCTCCCAAGTTGGACGGAGGGGTGCCCAGGTGAAAGGTAGATGTCCATGCAGACCTCTGTATAACCATATGATTAAGTATCTCCACGCAGCCATTTCATGTATTTCCTTAATAATAAAAGAGTGTGTCTGAGGTTCTGTGCATGTGGGAGCCATATTTTTTTGGATATAGTAGGAAATGATTGCATGCAGTAAGAAATGAGATGTGGGCAATTCTTGAATTTGGAAAAGGTCCTAATGGGACATTGGTTCTCCATCAGTGAATAGATCTCCCAGTGTATAAATTCCAGTCGATTCTCAAGGTTCCAGTTTAGCTGAGGTGAATGGGCCCATCAATGTTGGCAAACCATGTAGGAGTATGTTTGGAGCATAATATGAAGCAGGCATTATGTATTTAGGAGCTTGTCTCCAGTATATGAGCGTGTTGTTTAAGAGTAGTGGTAAGGGCGAAGGGTGTGCTATCCCTCGTAATAATAGTGTTTGTAGTTTGCCCTGTTGTAACATCCGGGAGATGTAGCCTACTTCAGTCAGGTGAAAACCTGCCAGCCAATATACTAACCATTGTAGTTGAGCACCATAGGAATAGGCCAAGGAATTAGAGGCACACATCCCGTCTTCCAGGAGACGTTGTAGTTTAAGGAGACTCACTTTGCATCTCCGTATACCCCATATTAGGTCGATGAGTAGCAAATTAAGTTGTCTCAAGCTGCTTGTGGGGATTACTATAACTAGATTTACAAAGAAGTATAGTAGTTGGGGGAGCATTACCATTTTAGTAAGCACCAAGCGAGCCATCACTAATAATGGACGAGTGACTCAGAACCAGATTTGTGTACGGAGGGAATTGATAGTCTTCATCAAGTTGCCATCCAATAGATTTTCTGGGGACCAGTAGATCTGTATACCCAGATAAAGGAAGGTATGAATGTCAACTGAAATTGTGGAAGTACCCAATGGTTAGACATAAACCAGTGCCCAGTCTCCAAAGGAGAATGCATAGGATCTGGTATAATTAATCCAGAGGCCAGAGAGATCTCCGAAAATTAGGCCTGGGTGGAGTTCACAGAGTTTGACTCCGCAGAAGTTGATTAAAAGCTCAGTGGAATTCTGCAGAGACGGAGTTCTGTGACCCGCGAAGTCCGGAATGCGCCCGATCTCGGAAGAGCTAAGCAGGCCCAACCCTGATTAGTGGTTCCAAGAGCTTGCGCATTTTTGAGTGGGCAGTAGGCAGTGAAAGCTGCTGTTATAGGCCTCTTGTGTGCCTACCTGTCCCGTGTGCACTGCACACGGGGCAGGCCGGTGCACTGGAGGCCTGAAACTACAGCTTTCTTTCACTGCCTTCAGCCCTGGCCTGAATTCAGGAAAGGGCCGTAAGCAGCGAAAGATGCCAGGCCTCTTGTGCACCCGCCTACCTTTGCACTGCTGGAGGACAAAGGAGAGGCATCCAGCATTGAAGTAGGTATCCCTTGCAGCCTTCATCACTTGATATAAGTGTCTGATATTCAGGGAGGTGCTATGACAGGAGACAAATCTGTTCTAGTCAGATTAGGTTAAATCTGGGAGTATAGGAAGCAACCTCTTTGCTAGCACCTTGCGCAATATTTTATATTTCATAATATGTTATCAGTAGTGATAGTGGTCTGTAAGAAGACATGTATTTAGGGTCCCGGCCGGGTATGAGTAAAGACATTACCAGGGCCTGACAGGTTGTGGGGGAAGGGTGTCTAGCTCTAATGAGGTATTATACAGTTTATCTAGGTGTGGAACCAGGTGGGTAGAAAAGGTGCCTCAGAAATTGTATGGTACTTTGTCTAGTCCTGGGGGCTTATTGTGAGGAAGTTCTAATATTGTGCTTCAGATTTTGTCTTGTCTTAGGGAAGTCAAAAGTTTCTCTCGATACGATCCTGATACAGGAGGTAGTCGTAAGTGTGCCAGAAATGTGGCAAGGGCACTAAAAGATGGAGGCATGCAAAGTCCGTAAATAATGGCATAATAATCTATGAAAGCATGATTAATTTCTAGTTGTGTCATGTGTCGAGGGCCTGTGGTTGTGCGACTAGATAGGACCTGAGTGGGAGACAGTTCGGGGTGGATCATCGGTGCTAAAAGCGCACCAACTTTGTCCCCCTCGGTGTGTATTCTTTTTGTATATGTGTTGTAACCAATAATTTGCAAGTGTTCTAGGAGTACAGCATACCGAATGCCACATTCCTGTAACTCTTCTGTTTTGGAATAGTTAGGGACAGCTTCTTGTTCAAGCTTCCATTATTTTTCAGTGGAAGTAAGATCTCTCAGGGCTAATTTGCCAGCCCCAGCCATTGTGGATAAAGACATCCCCTCACAATCACCTTAAACGCCTCCCATTCCATCGGAGGTGAGGAAGCTGTGTTAGTATGTTCAGTGAAATAATTGGTAAAGGCGGTAGCCATAGTGTCCTTAAACACTGCGTCTTCTAAATAAAGGGGCTGTAATTGCTAAATGGGGACAGGTGTGGGGATGCAGCCTTATGCAGTATGATCTCCAAGCGGTTGTGGTCAGACAGGGTTTTGCTTAGAAAAGTGGAGTTAGTGATAGAAGCATATGCGTAGGGCATAAGATGCGGTCTAGGCAAGAGTGTAACTTGAGGAGTGGGGTGAGGAGGAGAAGGAGTATTTGCGCATCCCTGCATTTAATCCCATCTACACACCTGCTAGTGACCACCCTCATACCCAGTCTTGCAGTGCCTTTGTATGTCTGGAGGAGGGGGCACTTCGTAAGGCAGGATGGAAGCAGTCCAATTGTGTATTCTGTACTGCATTGAAATCACCTCCAATATTCCACTGCAAGTGGGACCAGTCAGCTAGCACAGAGAAAAGATGGGAGAGAAAGGTATTCTGGTATTAGTTAGGGGTATAGATACAGCCAGGTACTAAGGGCCTACTATCTAGGTTTCTATAAACAAAACCACAATGGCCATTTGTATCTATCTTGGTCTCCACCATTTCAAGTGGTATTATGGGACTCAGTGGAGGAGGGGTGAATCTCTTTCAAGTAGACTATGTGACCATTGTGGTGGTTAATTTGAGAATTTATACAATGGCGTTCATGGGCTGATCCTATCCCCCTGATATTTCACATCAATATCTTAAATGTATTTGTCATAGTTGACATTTATAACAATGATTCAAGAATAGCTGCCCCTCTCCCCCCAACACCAATGAAATTGCAATCACACAGCCATGGCAGATGTAAAACACCTATAAACATTCTCCAATACTAGATCCTGCGGGAAGCATCTGTTCGACCAATAAAATGTACATTTGCCAAATAAACATAAACTTGATCAACTGCCCTGGGGAGTGACCAGTTAAATTAACAAAGTGAGATAAGCTATTACACACATTAAGGCACATAAGCTTGCTTTATATAAAGCCGTCATAAAAAAAAACCATATCATTAACCTCTTAAAAGTACTATGAAGATAGTAAATATTAAAAGTGAATCCAGGGGAGAAGTGAGGAAGGTCAGGAGTGTCGCATGTGTCCTTTTCACAAAGCGCTGCATGTTTCCTGTACGCTGATGTATATCACTGGGAAATCATAATATAATGTTTGTGGCATCACTGTGGGGAAGAGAGGCATACTCAAATTGAAGTCTGAGTCGAAGACGGCAGCACTGGACGAGCTGATCGGGGACCACCGTGATTGTTCCCCCCTGGCTGAGGGCATAGTTTCAATCACAGCTGGGCACTCGTTCATTGTTTTTTGGGATGAGGGAACAGCTCTAGAGGGCTGACAATGGGAAGTCTCAGCTCAACAACATAGTTGGTTCCATTGCATTGGGCCCGTGATATTTCCTGGGGCGGGGGATGACGGGCGTTTGAGTAGTGAGTTTCAAGCCAGTCCCTAACCAATTCCAAGGTGCCAAAGAATAATGTACACTGTTCACGTATTACTCTCAGGCGGGATTGGAACGTGAGAGCATAAGAGAGGCCCTCTCATCCAATTTGTCTTTTTGCAGCAGGAAAGGAGGAACGTTTCCATTGTACAGCTACTGTATAGCCAGGGAAGAGGGGTACCACACCATTGTCAATATGAATTGGGGCAATTTCTCTGTCTTTTTGGAGTACTGTATCCCGATCTCTGAAATTAAGGATGGGTACCACCATGGGCCTGGCTGGAGAAGGTCAGTAGGTAGGTACTCTATGTGCTCTTTCCACAGTGAATATATCTGATAATCCTTGAGGAGAATCCACAGTCTTTAACTTGTTTTCCATAACCAGAGTGGTATTAGTTCCCTCCATACACTCCAGCATCCCTATTATGCGCACATTGTTGTGCCATGCTCTGCTTTCCGCATCTTCAGCTCTGTCGTGTAGAAGGCGCAACTGTGAGCGTAGTTCTTCCAGTTCATTTGTGTATACTTTCCGTTGTGGAACTAGGACTGCCAGGTTCAGCTCTACTGTTTTGATAGTGTGTGTCAGTTTGCGATGGTCATCACAGAACATGCCAGATTAAATACCAATGTGACAATACATTGCTCTATAGCTGTTCTAGAGTCTCGAATTTCTTGTAGGATTAAATAAAGTTTGTCTGGTGTCGTAGGGGACACTGTGGGTGGGATACAGTCTGCTCCTATGTGATCAGGTGAGTTTCCATCACCCGCATAGTCAGGCTGAGAAGTATCATGATTTGTTGGTGGGGCAGGTTTCGCTCCTTTAATGCGGCCCATGTTGGAGTCGCTGTGTTTGTAGGAACAGGCAGAAGAGATGCTATTGAGACAGCAAGTTTTGGGACTCCGGGCTGTGTCCAGCAGTGGTATACAGAGGATGGTTTCTTGGTTCCAAATGGCAGTCTGGTGTGAAGTGGATCCTATGGGGCCCTCTGGGACACTTCACAGGTTGTAGAGAGGGACTGGCCCAGCACACATAAAAGAGTATCACACTGGGGAAGCCTGTTTAAGCAGATAGGAGAAAACGAGTCCACTTTTGGCAGGTAGGCCGGGAGGATCAGCAGATGTGGTGGTGCTGTTATTTAGGGTTGATGTCAGGGTACTTTGTGCAGATGGATGTTGAGTTGCTGTAGGGCAGGTGCTGGTGTTGAGACAAGTAATATCTACAGATAGCGTCTCCTGCAGGTAAACTTGTAACTCCGTGGATCAGGTCCTGGGTGAGTCCTCGGTGTGCACCTGCCAAAGCAGCATGTACAATGTCACTATTGGGTCCGGTGGCTGCTCAGGCACACCTCACAATAGGGGTTTCCCAGGGGTATCCACAGGTCACTGTCAATAATAGGCCACATGCTCCAGGGTAGATTGTAGTAACTAAGCGCTACGTAAAGCAATTATATAGTTTCAGGATTATAGAGTGGCTGTAGTTTGTGATACAGATCCAGTCCTGAAGAGCCTGGGGACATAAATGTTACAGGCAAGGGGAGAGGCCTTTAATGTCCATTTTGCTGAATAAATGCACCCACCTTGTTTAGAATTAGAGCATATGTGCATTTTAAAGCCCCCTTCTTGGGTGTGGTGTCTTGCTAAAGAGAGTGCACTCCACCGTAGGCCGTGTTGTGTCTAATGAGCCGGCGTGTCCTCCAAGAAGCACTCTCTGCCCACCGCTGGGTCCTAGGAGACTCCCACAGGAATCAGGTTGCAGTTGCACTGTAACAGGCCTCTTCTCATGTGGCCTGTTGCTCGAGGCTAATCACTGTCGCAATGCCAGGAGTGAGTGCCCTTCCCCTCCACAACTCTGGAAGACGCATTTGGGGTTCAAATGCGCTGCTGCCACGATGTTGCAGCACCGTGCCTGTAAATGTGGCTCACCTCAACGTACAATACCAGGCACAATCCCTGGGTCCAGGAGATAGTGGTGTGCTCGTGGGTCCACTGGCTCAGGCTATCCCAGCCATGGAGCCTTCACTGGAGGAGCTCCCCAGTCTCCCGGAGTGGCCACAGGAGCCGTTGATCTAAAAGAGGGGAGTGAGCATGGTGATTGTGATTGGGCCTCGGATGGCAACGGATAAATGGTGGTTCCCGGGCGCCGTTTTGGAGCTTCACTGAGTTCCGTCCAACATCTAAGGTGGTTGGCCATGCCCCCAAAAGACAGCTTCTTTTGGATGTGTTGCCTGCCTCTTAAAGGAGATACAGCAGACCAAGAACATAAGCTCTGTTACCTGGGGAATTTGCGGATCATTTTCTTCACCCTCCTTAAAAACAAAGGACCAGATTTACAAGAAAGTGGCGCATAAGTACTGATGCACCACTTTTCTTGCGTCGCCCTTGCCCCACGTAACGACACCATGTGTGCACCATATTTATAATACGGCACACCATGGCAGTCGTTATAACAATAGCATCAAAAAATGTTATGTTATTGTGGTGCTTAAATTTTTTTGACAGTGTACGAAAGTAATTTTAATGCCTGCTCTGAGCAGGAGTTAAAACTGATGTCAAACATGATGCAGTTAGATTTCACTTTGCCATTTTTGCAGGCTTCCTAACGTCAGAACCCCCACTTTCATACATTATGACTGACGCAGGCATAATGTGACGCAAGAGGTCGCAGAGTGGTGCAACACATGCATTGTGCTACTTTGTAATTATGATGCGGCAAAGAAAAAATTGCCTCCTATAGCCACATTAGGTTGAAATATGACACTAATGAGGTGCAAGGAGGCGCTAGAGCCTTGTAAATCATGCCCAAAATGTCTTAAAAGAAGCAAATTAAGGCATTCATTCAATAAACAACTAAGGTGGTCATTCCGAGTTTGGTAGTCATTACCGAAGACCGCTGTGCAAGCGGCCACTAAAAGACCGCCAGTGATGGCAATGCAAAGACCGCTGCATTACGAGTCACCCACACAACGCCGCCCAAAATACACCCAAAAAAGACACCATCGGCCAAAACTACTGCATGAAGGAGGTGGCTGCACCACGAGCACCGCCACGCCGATAACATCCAGCCTGCCAAATAGCGATTCACATATCAGCACCGTGGTCCCAACACGGTGGCAATCCATTGGTGGGCCGAACTGCTACGAGAAAAAAGGCACCACCAGAACACTGCACCACATTGGACAATACCATTACCCAACACCTGAGACACATACACACACCTGTCCACAGCACTATTAAACACCCCCCACACATACCCAGAACCCTTTGCAACCAGAAACTCTCACAGAGTGAGGCAAGACCACACTGAAAGGAGGCACTGCACCTAGATGCTATAGGTACCATCACACTGAACACGCATCACACAACACACCACTGCACACAAACACCACAGAGCACACACACATACCACTGCCCAAACTCACACCAGCAAACAGCACACCCAGCATCACGCACAATACACATCCCCACCCACATCACAACCACCATGGCACCACAAAAAACAAACCACGATTCACAGAAGAGGAGCTGAGGATAATGGTCGATGAAATCAGAGTGGAGCTGCAACTGTTTGGAGCACAGGTCCAGCAGACATCCATAGCCCGGAAGAACGACTTATGGTAAAGGATAGTCATCAGAGTGAATGCAGTGGGGAAACATTCATGCACAAGGGAGGACATTAGAAAGAGGTGGAACGACCTACAGGGTAAGGTATGGGCCATGGCTTCCAGGCACCAAATCGCCATCAAGAGGACTGGTGGTGGGCCCCTACCGGCTCCCCAAGAAATGTCACAATGGGAGGAGAAGGTCCCGGCCATTCTACATCCGGAAGGGCTGATGGGAATACCTAGTGGACTGGACACTGGTAAATCAACTGTACTCCCTGGCCAACATGTCCCCCCAAACACCCTCTCACCCCCTAACACAACCCTAACGTGCACAAGCCGACCATGGACCCAATACCCACCCTTGCATGCCACAGCGCCCCACTGACACCAAACCCTCACGGGCACTCCTAGTGTATGGACGCCTCACATTGCAACAAGCACCACAACTACCACAATGCAACACTCCCTACCCTTGCATGACTGCCACATCCACATCACATCTGTGCAATTGCACGTTAAAGCATGTCACTCCCCATCACCAATAAGTATAAGAAATGTACATCAGTACATGGCAATGACAGTAGCAAGACTGGCCAGGAGGCCGTGTCCAGAGTCCTGGGAGCCTACCAGCAAACCAACGAAAAAATGGGCCAGATACTCACCACCTTACAGGACACCCAAAAGCTGCAGGGGGAATACCACCAGGAGGCAATGCAGCAGTGGCAGGCACTCAATGCCACCATGGTCTCCATATTAGGGGAGTTCAAGGAATTGAACAATATTCTGCGGACATCCTCAACCCAACAGTAGGCCCCATCCAGTAGTCAGGCAACACCACTGCCAACAACATCAGCACCTGCTACTGGAATGGAGGACCAGCAGGAGGACCCACAGGCCACCAGCACCCCTGCAGCTGAGGGATTCCAGTAAAAGAGGTCACCCATCCAGACATCCTGCAGGACCTGAGGCCAAGACCAATCCCCCCACTAGGAAGTGATCTCTCTTTTGAACTGTCACCCTTGTGTGCTATTGTAACACCCTGTTGACTGTCCAAAACCAAGTTCACATCATACCGGGCAAATGGATACAGGACCTGTGAGACAAACAGCTGTACCACCCACTCTGATCAGCACCCAGACCATTACCCCACCTCTCTGGACTGTGATGTCATACACTTAATAAACACAATTTCACACAAGTCATGGTGCACATCTCTTCATTGTATGTAGCGGCAATCCTGTTTCCAAGTAGCAAACATATACACATCAGCACCACAGCAAAGTTGAAGTGACAGATGTAGTGGGACACCCCAGCATGTGTTTAAGTACATCCAAATTGTAATGATATCCAGTGTAAACGATGGGAACAGGCAATACAATAATCAACTTGCAGACAGAGACGTGTCCTGAAGAGGGAAAATGAAATGGAAACAGGCACAATGTTGTAAGTCATGTGAACCAAGTCATACATCCACAGCATTTGAACACATACACAGGATGACTGGCCCAGTAGCTATGATACCACATATGTAAGGGCCTGCATAGGCACTCAGACACATGTGGGACAGGAAAGATGTAACATGTACTTGCCACACAGCTGCTGACAATGCAGCATGACATGCCTGTGTAGCAGGACATGACTGATAAGTCCCCCTAACATTTCCCCAAACAGGCAGACTGAGGACCATAAACCTTTGGTACAACTAAAAGGCTGGACCTCAATGGCACCAGCATTCCACACATGTCCTTAGCAGTAGTGCATTTCCACTACCCCTCATGGTAAGTCACCTACCTTTCAGGGTTGGAAAGCAAGATGGAATGATGTAGTCCCCACACACACCTTTATGCATGCAGATACTGGCTACAGACTGGCTTCAGCAATACATTCCATGTGCAGATAACATACAGTTCACACATACCTGTACATCATTGAAAGTAGTGACAAATCATGTCAGTCCTGTTGTCATGTGCCTCATCCTCGTCTGCCTCCCCCTCAGCATGAGAGTCACCAGCCCTAAACACTGCTCCAGCATCAATGTCCCCCTCCTCCAATAGTGGGATGTGCCTTCTGAGGGCCAGATTATGGAGCATGCAGCATGCAACGATGATCTTGCAGACTTTCCCTGATCGGTACTGTAGGGCACCATCGGACACATGTAGTCAATGAAATATAGCTTCCAAGAGACTGAAAGTCCGCTCAATCACTCGCCTCATCTGACCATGTGCCTCATTGTACCTGTTCTCCCCTCCTGTAGTTGAATGTCTCACAGGTGTCAGGAGGCAGGGCAGGTTGGGGTATCCAGAGTCACCTGTGTAGAAAAGGGAACATGACTATAGGTAACAATGCTAGGCAGAGTGCTGACTGTGTTTTGAGGTGTACAATCTTCTGACATGGAGAGCAGTACACATACCTGTGAGCCAGGCTCTTTCTCCCTGTAGCTCTGACATAATTGCAGGGACAGTGCTGCTCCTCAGGATGTAGGAATCATGTACTGATCCTGAGAATGTAGCGTTCACATGTGTTATATATTCATCTGCAAGACATACCACTTGTACATTGAGCGAATATGTACTCTTCCGGTTTCTGTAGACCTGTTCATTGGTCCTTGGAGGTACCAGGGTGATTTGAGTCCCATCAATGGCCCCAATTACATGTGGGAGATTTGATATAATGTAGAAGGCTATTTTTACAGTGGTCAGTTCAGGACGTTGTGTGAACCTAATGTATCTGTGCACATGCTTGAGTAGGGCATCCAGCACATCCTGCAACACCTTACTGAACTGGGGCTGTGAAAACCCTACAGCCAGTCCCACTGTAACCTGAAAAGAGCCACTCACCAGAAAATGCAGGACTGACAACACCTGTACTATTGGAGGAATGGCATGGGGATTTCTCAAAGCCTGCAGGAGGACTGGCTTCAAATGGGGGACCAGTTCTCTGATACACAAATGGTTCAGTCGATAGGTCAGGATGATGTGGCACTCTTACATTGTATCAAGATCTACAAGTGGCCGGTAAACTGGTGCATTCCTCGTCACTCCATTGTGGTGATATCTGTGCGGGGACACAAACAACAATCTGGAAACCTCTCACAATGTAGGGCAGCAAGTATGACATACGACAGTCACAAAATGTTATTCATGCAAGTTGGCTGTCATGCTGTGGGAAGACACATTACTCCACACTCCATTCCTAACCAGACAATGCCACATAATACCTTTGACAATACCTTTGACAATGGACGTATACAGGACAGGACGTATACACCTTCCATGTGTTCCACTATATGGATCATATATGCTGACAGCTGTAGTGACAAGTGTAGTGATGTCAACAGACACTCATTGCATGCGTCATTATCCACAATGTGTAACCTAATGTATCTGTTTGTGATGACATGCAGGTAATTACGCAGTGTGAACCCAGGACAGTCATGTTACAAACTAATATGGCATGCAACTGATGTTTATGGGAGACTGGGACCAATGACAATCACCGCCGGCGGTGACGGTCATTACCACTGTGGTTGAAATCGCCATTTTGTACGGGCCAGCTCACTTGACTCCTGGCATTCGGGAAGACAGACCTCCACTTTGTGTGCTGCTGTGTCCTGCATCTTGGAGCAACGATCGCACGCACTGCAGGGGATAGGGCCCCAGCCTTCACTACAGAGGAACTGGAGAAACTGGTGGAAAGGGTCCTACCCCTGTATGGGCAGTTGTTCGGTGCTCCAGGGTAACAGGTCAGTACAACGTCCTTTGTCCCACATGTCAGGTGGTGTTTGACGATATATGTGTGTGCACATTGGCATGTCATGACTGATCAAGTGTTTTGCATGCACATGATATGTGTGGGATATTGGCAGTGTGCATGGTCTGTGTTTGTTGTGTGTCACCAAAGGTTACAGCTATATTGGTATTATTTACATCATATGCCCCACTTTTGGAATGTTTCCCATGCAGGTCAGTACCCAGCAGAAATAAGGGTTATGGAGAACCATCACCAAGGAAGGTCGGACCCTGGGGGTCCATAGCCAGTGGAGAACCCGCTGCAGGACGTGCTGGGAGGACCTGAGAGGCTGGCCCCGGAAGATCGCAGAGGCCCAGCTGGGGATGGCCTCCCAACGTGGGAGGGGCAGCCGTCGGACCCTGACACCCTAATGGCCCGCATACTGGCAGTGGCCTACCCAGAGTTGGATGGGCACTTGAAGGCAGCAGAGCAGCAACAAGGGGGTAAGTGTTGACTATTCGGTGACTTATGCATGGTTGTGTACTGTGACTCTCACTGGACTTGGAATTTACGTGGTCAGATGAGATTTAAGGAATGTACAGTCCTGGTTGCCACACCAATAATGTAGGAGTGTGTCACGTTAGCTATGTTGAGCCATGCAGGAAAAGAAGTGGTGGTATTGTGACTCATATTCACCCGTACGTATGGGTCGCTTAATTATGCTATCATGTCACTGGCTGCATCCTCCATCTCTACTGTACTGTACTAGTACAAGGTGGTCATATTGGCACTGTATATGGGTAAAGACAGGCATGTTAGTGAACATTGCAGTTGCTTCACTTGCTACATCAGTGGACCACTGTACCACATGTACTCCACACATTCCTGTCAGTTGTGTGCTCAGTCCCTCTGTGCTCAGACTTGTATCATCCCGTAATAGATGACATGTGGTAGGGTATGTTCCTGGGCTGGATTTTTGGATAAATCATTTAGGCAGTTGATAGGCATGTAGTGGTCTTCATTGAGGTGTTTAGACTGCAGGGTTGAAGTGATCTCTGATGAGTTTGGGTATTGCTTGCATGACTCAATTGTAAATGTTTGAAAAATGGACTCTTGTTTTCCCGGCATGGGCTGTAATATGTATTGTTTGTATGTGAAGTTGATGTGTGGGTTATCACCATTTCCTCCCTTTCTGTTTCTCCCACCCTCCTTTTCTCTCTCCACTTCGGTCTATGAGTGTATTAGCATCATCTGGAGAAGGAGAAAGGGCAACGGCGAGTGAGCATGCTGCAGCCCACGGGACCCAGGAGGCTGGCACCAGTGAAGCCGAGGGGACCAGTGGGACGGAGGCAAGGGGAGCACCACGGGGGAGATTGGAGTAACCAACACATCTGATACAGATTCCTCCTCCGATGGTGTCTCCCTGGCAGTGGCGGACCCATCTGGGACCACCCCAGCACCATCCTTGTCCGTCATCCCCTTACCAGCACCGCCCTCCCTGTAGCACCCCACCCAATTGCCTGTGCCTGCTCACCCAGGTGGGTGGACATCTCCTTCACCGCAGGCACCTCTGCCCCTGCTCCAGTAAGCCCTGCTGCCCTCAATGAGAAGGCTATTGACCTCCTAGTGTCCATCTCTGTGGGGCAGACAACCATTGTGAATGCCATCCAGGGACTGGCATCCCAGATGCAGCAGTCCAATGCGTTCCTGGAAGGCATTCATGGTGCCTTGTCAGGCCTACAGAGATCGTTGATGGCAGCAATTGTCCACGTCATCTTCCATCCCCCCTCCAGCTAGCTATTCCCAATCCACAACCCCTCTCCCTACACCTGTCTGAAGTACACCTACAGACCAGAATACACCCACTACAACAGACAAGGTGCGCATAGACAGTCATAGGCATCACAAACGTTCACACAGGCATGCACCCACACAACCCACATCTGCAAACACAACAACATGCAGTTCCCCCTCCACCTCCTCCCTTACAGTCACATCTCCACTCACACCTGCCAGCACTGCATCATCACACACTGGTCCTGCTAGCTTTCATGTCATACCCTCAGTCACCACAACAGCAGATTCACAGACACACACCCCACACACCACATCTGCACTCACCATGACTACCTTCTCTGCCACCTGCAGCACATCCACCTCACTTGCACACACCACTGCAACATTCACTCACACATCTCCCATTCCCTCTCCCTGCATCTCTACTCTCCTCCTCCCAATGAATGCACACTCACCCACACACCCACCCAACATTCACCCAGCACACACATGCACACATTGCACACACCAGCATCCAGGTACAGCACACAAACACGTCAGACGAGCACTCCCTCTACCTCCACTTCCAACCCTCAATCATGTGACCACCCCTGTTTACCTGAGAAAGTTTTCCTTGCCGCCATGACCTCTTCCCTACTCCTCTTACACCCCGTGTTCCCCCTAAACACCATGTCCCCCTGCCCCTCTCAGGCTCTTCCACCTCCCATTCCCCTTGTGCCCCCTCTGGTGTTTCCCCTGCTCCTCCACCCAGCAAGAAATCCACCCCTTCCAGTGCCATGCCAAAGTCACCCCTTCTAAGCCCAAACCGAAACATGCCTCATCCACATTTAGCACCCCCACACACCCCCCACCACTGAGGTGCCTACCTGTCCCATTGATGCCCCTATGACGTGGAGGCCTATTTTCAGTCAGGAGTCAAGTTGTGGCCATGATATATGGACTTTATGCATTTCTGCATTATTGCAGATTGGACTTGCCATTTGGCAGATTTTGTAGATAGTTATAATATTTTTTAATGGTTCCAATTACATCTGCCCACATTGCTGTAGTTTGCAAGATTAGATGCTTGTCCTGGTTTTCTTCTACTTGGTGGTGTGGCATCTGTGTGCAACAGTGTATGAGGTCTGTGTATGGGTTATGTCTGTATTGTTGATTCGCTGGGTAGATGGGTTGTGCCATGGGCATGTTGTAATGTGTCTAACTGCTTGCTTGTGTGAATGTATGGGGTGTTGTGTGCGTTCGTGTGTATGGTGCTGCATGTTTGAATTTCCTTGATTGTTGGTGGTATGGAATGTGTCACCTGTATCATTGTTTGGATGTGTGTTCACTGCTATTGATTGTGTGTCACTGCTACATACAGTTCATGGTGTGTGTGTATGTGTGGTGTCGCACAACATGCCTGTCTATGCCTGCGTTGAGATGTTTGTGGTCTAGTTGTCGTGTGGTTATGGGTGGTGTTTGTGTGCATTGTGCTGTATGTTTGGCATGTATCTGTTTGACTTTGTGCATGTATTGGGTACATGGCAATGACATATATTGTGGGTGCCTGTGTGTGGCCTTCGTTGTCCGTGTGCGGAATGTGTGTTATGTGTGGGAGTGTATCACTGCCATTTTCTCCCCTCTGTGTTAGGTGTACTTACGGTTGTCGTCTTCATGTTGTCGGTGGCCCTGAAGGTGTATGGCGAAATACAACCCTGGGAAGACTAGCAGTTTGTTTGCCATGGCGGTCACGGATGCATCTCTGTGCCTAGAGGAGGATGTCTCCTTTTGTACTTTCAGTTTCTGCCAGTTTTTCGTAGTGGCCAACCTGCCCCAAATATCCTGGCGGCGTGGTGTCTCGGAATATGGTGGGCGGGACATTGGCTTCCGCCAGCATGAAGTTGGCTTCCTCTGCGGATGCTGCTCGCTGGCGGTGTCAGTGCTGGCTGTGAGTTGTCTGTGTTGTGTTCCCCTCCTTACTCTTTATATGGTGGTCTGCACTGCTACCCTGGTGGCGGTCATAACACCACCGCCAGCGTGGCGGTCAGGTTACCGCCTGTCTTATCCAGGTGACTGGTTGACACCTGTTCGGTATAAGTCAATAAGGACACTCAAAGAAGGACCACATGCCAATTATAAATGCAATTTAGCTTTACTAGAATTTCAGGTAAATGTAGGCATTTAGCACATTAATAATAGTAGAATAAGAATAGCAATGAAAAACATCTATTTATATCTAAGTACACTACAAAGAGCATCTATGCATATATATAAGCAAAAGGTTAATTGCCAGATATAAGTTTTGATTAACTGTATACCAAAATGCATCACATTACGATGTTCAGGAAGCAAAATTTAAATGAGTTGAATACTTCAGATAAGCTTTGATTTACTGCACACCAAAATGCATGTTTCAATTACTGCTGCAGGCTCACACTACGATGTTTAGAAGGCAAAATATAAACAAGCTGAATACTTCAGATAAGCTTTGATTTACTGCACACCAAAATGCATGTTTCAGTTACTGCTGCAGGCTCACACTACGATGTTTAGAAAGCAAAATATAAACGAGCTGAATACTTCAGTTTATAAACACAGTGCAAGCATAAGTAATCAATCATAATAGTAGAGTAGAGAAACAAAGGCCTTTTATCCCTGTGTGGAACTTAACTTAGTCTACCAAATGTTGGGAAGCCCTCTACCGCCTGCTTGGACCTCTCTCCCCCTCAAGCATCAAGGTCAGTAAAACAGGGAGACAGCGCTGGGCCATGGCAGCTTTCACAACTCCATCTGCAAGCTTCCAGTCCCTCACCCACACTTCAGTGCTTAAATAACTCGAAGCTTGGATTCTATCTCTGTCTGGCATTTTCTAGCTATGTTATCAGTACTTGGCTGCTTTGCCCTTCTCCAGCCTTTGTTTTCATTCCATCTTCTCCCTGTACTCTTGTTCTCAAGGTTGAGATGGAGGCTTCTACACAAACAAGCTTGAAAATAATATCATGAACTTTTCCACGTTATTTGGAGGGGGTTTCAGCAAGCATCACACTCATCTATACTGCTCAAGCTAATTAACCCTTTGCGTCACAATGTATTCCACACCTTTCCCTATACTCATCACCGCCAAATTCGGAATGAGGGCCTAAGTGTGTATTTCCACAAATTTCACCAACTAAAATAAGATTCAACACCAACATCCAGCCCTGCCAAGTATTGGCAAACAGCACACATTAGGGGTTAAACTAACACACTTTAGTGATGGTGTCTGTATCTGCGCACTATAATACATTAGTCAAGCATAGCAGCTCCTCTGGTACCACTTGAGGATGAGGTTCTCAACAAGGCTGGCTGCATTTCACTAAAACAGCCAGTGAGCCTCTGACAAATTCATTCACACTGAGGGGGAATAGGAGGGGTGAGCACTGGTGTCTGTTTTTTCAGTAGTTAAAGGGATAAATCAAGCCTCCTGTATGGTCTCATAGGCTCACTGGAGGGATTATTTGGTCTGTGACTCCTGGGTTAGGTGTACACAATGAACAAAAGCCTTATCATTATCCGGACCGGGCACTGGCAGCAGCCCTCATGTTGATTAGGCGGTGCCTTGTCTTCTGTTGTTTTCTAGAAAGGCTGCATTAGAAAAGATGAAACTGTCTGACCGGGTCCGGTCACATGTATGTGCACCAAGCATTAAGGGCAGCCACAGACCAGGTCACAAATTTGAAAGCGGCAAGCTGACGGGCCTGCTCTGAGCTCAGCTCTGCAAGCAGCAGCAGCAGTTAGAGAGCATCTATTGGTGACATCCTGCAGTGCTGAATCAGTCTGATTGAGGCCAGTCCCTGGCCTCCATCTGCTATCTGTACTGCTGGGCAGCCCTGTACGTCTTGACAAGAACTCATTCTTGGCTCAGGTTGGGTGTTCTGTACCAAGTCCAACAGCTGAAGAGAGATCAGAGCCACGTGCAGGGCTGTGAAGATGCCTGGAGGAGTCTTATGAGACCTAGCAATGAGTGGGAAATCAGCAAATGGCACCACCCAGCACATGAAGTTTGTTTGCTTGACTGTTCTACCAAGCCTCAACTAAACAGAGCAAGCAGTGATGTGCAGCATTGTTAGGTTGGCTGGACGGCTCAGAATGGCTGTCATTGAACACTTAGCAGCTGCATGTCCGTTATAACAAAGCATGCAAGCGTTTACTAGCCCTGCAAAATACAAGATCATGATCTCGGGGTAAGTGGACTCAGGAGACTACTGCAGCTAGGCCCTGAGGGAGCAGACTCACGATTTCCTGCCTCAGACTTGTCTAATGCCAGTGATATCAAGTAAACAAAAAAAGTCAGCTCGTCATTTCATTAAGTTAAACTATGATTTGAAGAGAGATTTTTGAATTTCCAGAATTGTACGTAAGCGATATGGATGCACAGCAAGAATGTAATCACTCTAATAACCATTTATATAGCACATAGTAATACGTTTTTATTACTACCCAAAAAAATGTTTTGGCAACCTTAGAATAATGTTGAAAATACTAAGGGCCTGATATAACAGAAAATGATGGTGCTGTCGCTGCGCCAAGTTTGGCAGCATTGCACACTGTCATTTTCAAAACCCGGGAATGCAACGTATTTACTAGAACACGGCACACCACTGTGTTTCCCCCTGCGCTAAATTTGCTGCTGTGTGCCTTCGCAGCAACCCTTGCACCATAGTGCAAGGATGGCTGCGTTGAGGGGGAGATTGTTTTTGTGCAGGAAGGAACACCTTCCTGTACAAAAACTATCTTAAATGGCGACTTGCTTTTCTATGTGTGCCGAAAAATGCAGCAAACATAGAAAAAGAAAAAATTAGGAAAAATGAAAGCATTTCTCCTTGTTGCACAATGCTAACGCTACTCCTGAGATGGCGTTAGATTTTGGCGCTGCCTCAAGTTTGCGAAAACTCGCCCATTGCACGCCCCTTTCACTCAAAGTGCTGCGTGTGAAGGGGCTGTATTTACAAGGTAGTACTAAGCCACAAAAAGTGGCTTAACACCACCTTGTAAATAGGGGGAGGGCATTGCGCCACCAGAGCGACTTGAAAAGGGACGCTCCTGTGTCGCTAGGGGCTCTTAAATATGCCCCTAAGGTTCTACACTTATGCCTTGCAGTTTGCATGCGGATGCGCATGCTTGATGCTGGGCCATAGCTCACTATCCTGTATTGCAAAGAATATAACTTGCAATCTGTAGGTAATACAAGGATCTCTGCAGCTAAAGAAGTAATCCATTGAACTATATATAAACCTGCATGTTACATTTTGTTCTTTGCAGCAGGCACATTGACGCTCTAATTTATTATATGCCAAATCTGTGACTAGATTGGACACATTTTTCTAGCAAGAGCTTTAACCATGAAGTAGTGCCCTTCCTATGTAAGGTTTTGTTTTTCCAGCAGTTTCAGGGCTCTTTTGGAGCTTCTCTGTCCTGGATAATTTCTCTTATTTTTTTCTTCACAGCACCTTCATTGCTTGGTTTTACTTGTGAGGAAGTGTAACGTCAAGTGGTATACATTTGACATCAAAATGCTACAAATATGTACTCTCAAACTATTGCAATGTCACACATATGCATTCTGAAAACATGGCAGCTATTAACATCAAAACATACTTGCACTAATGCTCCTGTACCTAGATTACTGAAATATGTAGCACAACACACGACAATATCAAAACAGAAGATATTTGATGGCAACACCTTTGTTAAATATGGTTGGTAAGTTATATTAGGGTAATTTAGACCAGCAGTGGCCCACTCTTAAAGGCACAGAAGCCCTGCCTTCTACCTTTTCCCAAATGGAGAGTGTTTGTCAGCCTGAGCAAAGGTCACCCTGACAAACTCTCCTCATGTTCAGATCAAGCAGCCAAGCGCTGCACTTGTGTTAAATGTACAAATGCCTGGCTGAAGATGTGAAAGTCCTGTGGACGTGACCTCTTCAACCCAGCAAATCGCTTGGTGGTCCTCACTGTCATGACAAAGGAGAGCAACAGAGCTTTATACCTGGGTGCTTCTGGTTTAATCCCTGAAGTGCCCATGGCTGAGTGTCCATCAGTGATGCTCGTCACAGTGTGGGGTGGGGTCAGCAGTCTCACTGACCCCATCACACTCTGTGTTAAGTAAGGGTCTGCTGCCTCCTCTCATTGGCTGACACATAACAAGGCAGCCAATGAGAAAAGGCGGCAGTTGCAAACATAAAACCACCAAGTCTTCCCTTCGACCACCTGAAAGCACCACTGCTGCCTGGTAAGTTTTTTTGTTTTTTTAAATGATTGGTGCATCTGTTTGTGTATAAATGTATGTTTAGTTTTTACTGCATGCTGTGAATATGTGTGTGTGCATTCGTATGTGCTTTAATGTAGATCAATATTTTCTTACCAAACATAAATCTAACCCACCGTGCGGTAGGGGGTTGCCCACTAGGCCTGGCTGGTGGCCAGGCCCTGTCAGTAGCCTTCCAAAAGCAGCCAACCACATGCTACCCCGTGGCCTTCGGTCATGTGCCACAGGTTGGTGGCCACAGGGCATGGCCTTTGGCCAGTCCCCTGCATACAGCCAACCCCATGCCGGCCTCTGGCTGTGCGTGGTGGGGTTTGGCTACAGGGCCTATGGCTAAACCCCCCAAAGACAGCCAACCCCGCAAAATGCAGGGCCTTTTTCTACGCGTGGTGAGGAGTGGCCACAGGGCCTTGCCTGCAACCAAACCCCCACAGACAGCCAGCCCCAAGCCACATATGGTGTTTTGCCTTCCGTGGCAGGGGGTTGAGCCTTTGCCATGCATTGTAGGGTTAGCCTTTGGGCTCCGGGACCCAATCCCCCTGTGCGAAAACCTGTATATTAGGGGGAGGGTGTGTGCAGCCCCCCTCACTAAGCCTTCATAGGCCCTGGGGTTCCCCATGCCCTCGGGCCAAAATAAACTAAAAAGGAAAGGGGGCCAGACGCCCCCATCCCCAAGCCTTATCTGGCCCAGGGAATCCATCCCCGGGACCAAAGGCAATAAAAACAGGGAGGAGAACCACACGTCCCCCTCCCCAATCTTTATTTAGGGTCGAGGACCCCATCCTCCGGGGTCAAATACAATTAAACAGGGAAGGTGGCCATGCAGCACTCCTCTCTGAGCTTTCGTGTGCTGCAGGGTCCTCCAACCCTTGGGCCACATATAATAACAAGCGTCTATAATGCAATAGGTCTCACATTTACAAAGGTTAGAGCTATTGGCGTTGTAGATACCTATTTGGACTTTTCTTGCCACATAAATTGGTCAACACTCCCTCTTGATTTGGTTCTTTCCTGCCACATAATTCCAGTTGCCTTGCATATAATTAAGCTCTTCCATTTACCTTCTACCTCTATCTGTAGCAAAAGTGATAGAGCATATAAAGCGCTATAATATAGCAGTGCTTTCTTGTGTGTACAAAGGCAATCACAAAAGAAAGCACTGCTACATTATAGTGCTTTATTACGTTTGCTATAGCATAATGTTATATTTTGTTTAATGTCACGTTCCGCATATATGTATTTTTTAAAAGCACCTTTTGTGTGTTTATCTGCCTATTTTGTCACCACACAGCTCCGGTTACCATATAAACACACAAAAGTTGGTTTTTAAAATACATTTACACACAACCATAACATGTGGCTCTTTCTTACATGTGCTACCACTTGGGAAAAAAACAGTGTTTATATTCAGCAAAGTAGCAGCCCTTTCTTTTTAGATGCCTGTGTAGGCGCAAGAAAGCACTGCTACATCATAGCACTTTATGATTTTTTATACTGGCATTTTGTGAAAGCATAGTTAGTTTTCAAGTTGGTGAGTAATTTTATGATAGTGGTATGTAATAGTTTGATGTGCCATGTCATATTCTTGTGGAAAGAAGCATTTTTTTTTACATAATATAACAAAACATACATAACTGAGATGCCCCAATGCAACCTTAAAATCAAATAGAAATCAGGAACAAATTGTGCTTATTTATCTTCTTATATTGTCACTACACAGCTCCATTTACCATGTAAACACACAAAAAGTTGGATTTTAAAATATATTAACACACAACTGCGACACAAACAAACATCCATGACATAAATTAAAAAACAAACACTTACTAAAGACAATGTAAATACAACAACAAACGTGAAGAGACATGAGCAATCATATGCTTTTAAAAATGCATTTACTTTCATCTGTGACAGAAACAACAAAATCCAGGAATAAACACTGGAAGTAAACCGGTCGGCTTGCAAATAGCTCCAGTACTGCTGAGCGCAACTGTGCTGTGTAGGAGATAAAAAAAAAAAAGTAATACAGAAACCATGCTGAAAAAAAGGAGCTGCGTATGTTTTCAGTAGTTGGCTGGTGCTCTCGAGGAGGACAAAACACCGAAGAAGGCATGAAGTTTTCCTGCCTTTTGCAAATAAAATCGAGGGGATTTTAAAAGGCAAGCCCACAAACGAATGAAAGTTATAGGCGTGACATGGGCATGGTTAAAAGCCCACATAGATACCAACATGTTGGAACATGAAGCGCTTGTGCGCTGCTATGCTCAACCTAAAAAGGGGAACCTCCCACAGCCCTATTCAGCCCCGGGGACCCCATCCCCTAGGGCCAAATCTTATTTTAAAGGAATGGGGCCTAGCTGCCTACCTTCACCAAGCCTTATTAGGCCCCAGGAACCCCATTCCCTGGGTCCGGGTAATTATTAAATGGAGGGGGTGCTCACGCCACCACCAAGCCTGAAAAGGCCCCAGGGACTCTAACCCCCAGTGTTGGAATATAATTAAAAGGGGAAGGGCCACATCACCCTTCTCCCTAAGCCTCAGTAGTACCTGGGACCCCATCTCACCAGGGCTGTATTTTTTTAAAGAGGAGGGGGGCTGCATGGCCCATCTCCCTGCGTCTCATCAGGCCCCGGGGACCTCATCCCCTGGGGCCACTCAGGGCACCCACCATGTGCGATGGTTGTGGCTACAGAGGGAGCTCCAGGGCCCCTTCAGCCCCAACCAGCTTCCTGCATGCTGCAAAAGCTGGCATTGTTTCCGCACAGAGAGAGCACCTATTTATGCCTCTCCCTCCAGAGAGGATCAATCTGTTGATCTGTTTCGCTGCTCGTATTAGTGTGAGCAGGGAAACAGATCACAAGTCTACTCCCAGCCAGTGGGGGAATAGATAAAGATCCAACCCACTGGAGCAGACTTTGAGTTTGCTCCCGTTTGGTGAGAGTTTTAAAAAAGATTATGCCAGGCTAGAGCAAACACAAATAAATTGCCGTGTCCCAGTGGTGGGGTCCCTGGGACACAGCAAGTGAGCTGGGCTTGGCGGATGGCATCCCCAGGGCCTTTTAAAGGCTCTGGAGGAGGCTGTGCAGCCTCATTTACCCTTAAAATATGCTTTGGGCACCTGGATAGGGTCCCCAGGGCCAAATACGGCTCTAGGAGGGGTCTCCATGGCCCTCCTTTCCTTAAAATATGTTTTGGGGCGCCCGGGGAGGGGTTCCCTAATATGGCTAGGGGAGGGGGCATTCATTAAAGTAGGTCCAGGGAAATGGGGTCCATAGGGCTGAAAGTGGCTTGGGGAAGGGGTCTGCGCTTCCCCCTTAAAAAATACTTTGGGCCCTATGGAATGGGCTCCCCGGGGCCAAAAATGGCTTGAGGAGGGAGGGCTATGTGCTCCTCCCCCAAAAAACAAATATGCATTGCCTCCCTGGGCCTTGGCCCAACCCAGGGGTGTTTAAAAGGAAGTATGGGAGCCCATGCTTCTTTTAAAAAAAAATATTTGCTGTCGATTTGTAGATCCGCTTGAATTTGTGGCAACATTTAAAAAAAAATGTATGTCCCAGGCGTGTCCCTCTAGCACCCCACCACTATGCTTAAGGAGTCAGGGTATCCCCACCCTGCTTCCTTATGTCTTTTGTTTATTTATTTTTGTAGAACTCAGGACTGAGTCCTCCCGAGTCCTAAGATCTCTGCCACCACTTTCTGGTTGAGGTGGTGGCAACCAATCAGATCTCAGTTTGAGATCTGTCAGGTACGTGGATCCTCTGCAGTGTGATATATTTAAAAAAAATTAAACCCTAATTTCTACAAAACTACAGAATGGATTTACACCAAAACACACTATTTCTGGACCAAGATCTAGATTTCTTCCAAATTTGGTGTAAGCCCGTTTAGCAGTTTGGGCTGTAGCTGTGCCTAAATTTACTATGGAAAAATTAATGGGGAGAATGCATTTTGGAAACCTTCCTTTTTCTCGGCCCCCCCACTTGGTGGATCACAGCAAAACTTTCCTGGCACAAACTAGTCAAAAAGCAGCACTTTTTGGGAAACTTTTGTTGAGATTCCTCAAATGGCTCCAAAGTTATTAGCAACATAAAATATGCATTTCCTATTGAAACACAATCCTAACTAAAACTGCACAGTGGTGACTGCCAATGGGTAAGATAGATAGATAGATAGATAGATAGATAGATAGATAGATAGATAGATAGATAGATAGATAGATAGATAGATAGATACTAATGGAATGTCATTTGATGATGCCAGGCACACAATTGTAGATCCATGAACTGGCTCTCATCTTCTGCAACAGTTGTGAGTTATTCTTTTGTGGGCTAGATTAGTTCCTGGTAACAAGAACAAGGAAAACACTAACCTAATTTAACTTCCCTGAACACTTTACCACTGAGAGTAGATCACAAAATTGCCTTGCTTAGCAACGTCTGACACTGGTTCTCTATGTGTAGCAACTATTTAACACACATTAAAAGTATGCTATCTGCACATATATGCATGCATCACAAATCCAAACACTCATAACAATGAAGGCATAACCACTGAATCTATATGCTGTTTCTGACTTTAACATCACATTAACACTAACGCTAGCTTCCAGCATACAAATGAGAGTCAATGCTGTAGAGAGTAGTGATAATTATGTCTTTAATTGTACTTATATATTTCTATGGTTATTAATAGGCATAACTAACTAATCTCCCTACACACCAAATAATATTTCCACACACTTTTAGAATATACATCTTAGAGCACGTAGTGTGTATATGTTTAAGAACCTTGTACCAAAATCATCACTATTGGCTTCATATAGAGTTTGGCGGACGGATTACTTTGCCACAAACATGATGGATATCCCTTCCACCTTATTACAAGTGCCATAAGATATAATGCAATTGTTTCAAGGGGGAAGGGATAGCCATCATGTTTGTGACAGAGTAACCCATCTGCCAAACTCTTTATCAGGCCCTAAATCTTAACTGAAATAAAATAGTTTTAATACACTAAGGGGGTCATTCTGACCTCGGCGGTAAAAGGCGCTTACCGCCGGTCAGAAGACCGCCATAACACTGCCGCGGGCGCGGGAAACTGCCACGGTCATTCTGACCCGCAACAGGCAAACCGCCAAAAACCCGACATCCACAAAAGTCCGCCACACCAACGGCCAGCGAAAAACTGGCGATGACCAAACCTCCACCGTCACGCCAACAGAAATACGCCCATTCCATTCCGACCCACGAATCCACGCGGCGGTCTTTCAACCGCGGTATTCCATTGGCGATACACACCGCCGCGGTCAAAATACACACACAGCTCCAAAACACTGCCACATTGGACATTTTGAAATACACACACCTGATACACATACAAACACCACTCCCACACACCCAACACAATATAAAACACACACCCACATCACCCACAAACCCCTACCACCACCATTTATTGACTAAGGCCAGAGAGAGACACCACCAGCTAGTACAGAGCATTCACAGGCACATAACACCATCACTCACACAACATCCACGCACAAAACACCACACACCACCACACTCACCACATTCATCACCACAAACACCACCCCACACCTCATCCACACCACCCCATGGCACCCCAAAGACACCCCAGGTTTTCAGACGCTGAACTCAGGGTCATGGTGGAGGAAATAGTTCGGGTAGAGCCCCAGCTCTTAAGGACACAGGTGCAGAACACCACCATTGCCAGGAAGATGGAGCTATGGCAAAGAATAGTGGACAGGGTCAACGCTGTGGGTCAGCATCCACGAAATCGGGACGACATCAGGAAGCGGTGGAATGACCTATGGGGGAAGGTGCGTCCCATGGTATCGAGACACAACATCGCGGTGCAGAAGACTGGCGGCGGACCCCCACCTCAACCCCCAGAATTTACAACATGGGAGGAACAGGTCTTGGCGATCCTGCATCCTGAGGGCCTCGCAGGAGTAGGCAGAGGAATGGACTCTGGTAAGTCTAATCTCAACTGCTTCATCCCCCCCCCACCCACCAGCATGCCAAATCATACCCCCACCCCCATCACACATCATCCTTGCAAATGTCTCACCATCACAACCCACCCATCCCAACACCAAGCCCTGCATGCGACCACAAACCATGGACACCCATCACCTAAGCATGCCCACTGCACATACCCATCCCCCCCCAAACCACTGTCACAACAGCCCCCACAAGGGAATGCCAGCACTGGGGTACACGGGCAACCACCCATTGCACGCTATGGCACACACAGAAGCAATAACCATACTCTTATACCACTGCAGGACCCGAACGCCACAACACCGCCCAGGAGGGGCCAGAAATGTCCATTCCACCCCCAGAAGAGGCCCACAGGGATGACAGCAGCTCTGTCTCCCTGGACCCAGATGACCAGCCCGGCCCATCGGGGACCTCGGGACAGTCGGTTCCCCTCAGACAGCCACAGGCCACAGCAGACCTATCCCCCTCTGGCAACACCAGCACAGCACCCACCCAGTGGGCCCATGCCTCTGTCTCCAGGACACATCAAGCAGCGGTGTGTCCACCACTACAGGGCACCCAGGTTAACCCACCACCCCAACAACAACAGGGACCAGGGGGCAGTGGTAGTGGGCACACGGTCCAGGGGACAGAGGCCCAGGGAAACAGGGGAACTGGGAGGGCTACTGTGCGACAGAGGGGGGACAGGCCCAGAGAACACACTCTCCACGAGGCCCTATCCTCCATCATGGGAGCATACCACCACTCCCAGGAGACGATGGCGACGGTCCTGGCCAGGTTCCAGGAGATCCAGGTACTGCAGGAGGAACAGTTTATGGGGTTCAGGGAAGAACTCAGAAACATCAGTTCCGCAATGGGCACCATCGTTGTGGCTCTCAATCAGATTGTCAGCACATTGCGGGACCATGTGGCACCACAAAGGGCCCCTGTCACTAGCATGGACCATGAACAGGCTACCACCTCCACCGGCGCTAGTGGACAGGAGGCCCCGACACAAGAACAACAGGCCACCAGAACCCCACACCCTGCAGAAGGAGAACCACCCCGCAAGCGGGAAATGAGATCTAGGAAGAAGACAGAGTAAGATGCCAAGACCCCCGCCAGGAAAGGATACCCCCTGATTGTCATCCCACTGTCCCACATTGTCACCCTGTCCAACCTTAAACTGCCCCTGCTCCACCTTCCACAGGCATATGGACAATGCACCTGTGAGACTGAAAATCTGGACTCTACCATGGACTTTCCTCCACCATCACCGAATTGCAACCATTACCCAAAATTGAGCACTTTAATAAACACACTTATTGCACAAAAATAATCTGGAATCTGCCTGTATTTTTGAACAAATGTATTACACAGAACCGTGCCAAAATGTCCAGTTACATTGTGATGACAACATACCACTGTCACACAGCTGTAGTCCATGGGGAAACAAAGCAGAGGTCACAGAGTGGGGCCCACATCTCTGAAATTGGAAGAGAAAGTCACAACTCATTTAACATACACTGGGGGGAAACTCAGACAGTAGAGAGGCAGGAGACTTTAAGTAAATGTAAAATGCCGGTGTTGATTCTTACCTGTGCGTCATTGAAAATACTGCTGTATTACTGTGTCCCTGTTGTCTGTGTCGTCCTCTTCGTCTTCCTCCTCTTCACTCTCCCCAGGCTCCACAGCTGCCACAACACCACCATCTGGACCATCCTCCTGCAGGAAAGGCACCTGGCATCGCAAAGCCAGGTTGTGAAGCATACAGCAGGCCACGATGATATGGCACACCTTCTTTGTTGAGTACATTAGGGATCCACCTGTCATATGGAGGCACCTAAACCTGGCCTTCAGGGGGCCGAAGGTCCGCTCGATCACCCTCCTAGTACGCCCATGGGCCTCATTGTACCGTTCCTCTGCCCTTGTCCTGGGATTCCTCACTGGGGTCAGTAGCCATGACAGGTTGGGGTAACCAGAGTCACCAATTAGCCACACAGGGTGTCTCTGAAGTAGTTCCATCACGTAAGGGATGCTGCTATTTCGCATGATGTACGCGTCATGCACTGACCTAGGGAACTTGGCATTTACATGGGAGATGTACTGGTCAGCCAAACAGACCACCTGGACATTCATGGAATGATAACTTTTTCTGTTCCTGTACACCTGTTCACTCGTGCTGGGGGGGAACCAAAGCAACATGTGTCCCATCAATTGCACCAATGATGTTGGGAATATGTCCAAGCGCATAGAAATCACCCTTCACTGTAGCCAAATCGCCCACCTCAGGGAAAACAATGTAGCTCTGCATGTATTTCAGCAGGGCAGACAACACTCTGGACAACACCTTGGAAAACATAGGCTGAGACATCCCTGATGAAATGGCCACTGTTGTTTGAAATGACCCACTTGCCAAAAAATGGAGTACTGACAGAACCTGCGCTAGAGGGGGGATCCCTGTGGGTTGGCGGATGGGTGACATCAGGTCTGGCTCCAGCTGGGCACACAGTTCCTGAATAGTGGCTCTGTCAAGCCTGTATGTCAGTATGACATGTCTTTCTTCCATTGTCGACAGGTCCACCAGCGGTCTGTACACGGGAAGATTCCTCCATCTCCTCGCAAGTCCCAGCGGACGGTGCCTAGGAAGGACAACATGGAGCACAGAGTCAAACAACCCACAGGTACGTTCCCACAGCTTGCACAGTACACGATTCTCAATGCATTGAATGGCTTGTATGTGTGTTGATGCAAGGCCTAGGTATATGTGACGCAGTAGAAATTAAGATATGGGGGCCCTTGAAATGGCGGCTGCCTGACCTGTGAAGTGCGACAGTGGGATGTGAGGTCAATGCGCTGGCGTGGCACACCGTGGCGGTAGGCGGTCGAAGACCGCGGCGCAAAGCCGCATTGGTTAACATTGAACCCTATGGGTTTCAGGAGCCAATGACGATGTGCGCCGGTGGTCGCGGTACGCACCGCCGCGGTACGCACCGCCGCGGGCGTGACCGCCCTTTTCTATCTGCTTAATCACTTGATACCTGATCATCCACAGGGGAGGACCTATACTGCAAGTGCTGCTGTGACCTCGGTCTGGAAGAGACAATGGCTGCTGCGACTGGGGAAAGGGCCCCTGCCTTCAATTCTGAAGAATTGGAGAAACTCGTGGATGGGGTCCTCCCCCAGTATGCGCTACTCTACGGTCCTCCAGACCAACAAGTAAGTACACTGGGACCATGCTTTGTGGCCAATTCCCGGGTTGAGTGGGGTGAATGAAAGATGGTGGGGAGGGGAGCGAATGAGGCATGCATCAAACGACAGATGAGAGCATGTGCCACATGGCAAGGGTGGGGATGGGGGGGGCCACTCACATCGAGCATGCAGAAGGTGATGATTATTTTTTTTCTCCCCCTGTACATGTCACATAGGTCAGCGCCCATCAGAAAATCGTCATTTGGCGTGCCATCGCCAAGGACGTCCTGACCCTGGGGGTCCACAACAGACGGGGCACCCACTGCCGGAAGAGGTGGGAGGACATCCGCCACAGGAGCAGGAAGACCGCGGAGGCTCTGCTGGGGGTGGCCTCCCAACGTAGGAGGGGTGCCAGTCGTCAATTGACCCCCCTGATGTCCCGGATCCTGGCGGTGGCCTACCCCGAGGACATCACAACAGACACAAGGGGGTGAGTACAAGCACATTCTGCTGATTTTGCACACATTGGAGGTGTCTGGGTGGGGGAGGAGGGCTGTGGGTATCCCTAGGCCAGGGCGTTTTCTGTAGGCTAGGCCCCTCCGTTAGGCATGGCCCTGTGCCCCCGCCCCCCACCTCTGTAGGTTGCCTAGTACAGCTATTCATGGCCCTGTGTCACCTATGTGTGGAGTTGTCGTCCATAGGCTTGTAGGCCATGTCCCACGGATTGAGTAGTGTACCCCAAGTGCGCGGCGTAGTGCAGGGGGCTTCTGTGTCTGTCCTCTCCGCCAACGGTGTCGCCAATGCATGCACTCAACATGTCTTTGTTTCTCCACCCCCCCCCCCTTTTTTGTGGTCTTCCTGTTCATGTGTGCATTAGCATCCTCAGGCGGAGGAGAAGTGGCATCGGAGCACAAGGGAGCTGCATCTCACATGGCCATGGAGGGCCATGCAACTGACTCGGAATTCACCAGTGAGACGGAGGGCGAGGGGAGCTCCACAGCGGGGACACGTGGTGACACCAGCGACACAGACACGTCCTTGGAAGGGAGCTCCCTTGTGGTGGCGGCAACATCCGTGCCCACCACAACAACAGGTACAGCCGCCACCCAGCGCACCAGCTCTGCCCTCCCAGCAGTCCCTCAGCATTCGCCCCGTGCCCGCTCACCCAGGAAGGTGGGCATCTCCTTCGCCCCAGGCACCTCAGGCCCTGCCCCAGTTACCCCTGCTGCCCTCAGTGAGGAGGTCATTGACCTCCTGAGGACGCTCATTGTTGGGCAGTCTACCCTTTTGAATTCCATCGAGGGTGTAGAAAGGGAGGTGCACCGGAGTAATGCATACATGGAGGGCATTTATTCGGGTCAGGCTGCCCATCAGCGATCGTTCAACGCTCTGGCCTCAGCACTGACGGCAGCCATTGTCCCTGTCTCCTGCCTCACTCCTCCAACTTCCTCCACCCAGTCCCACTCGCCTGTACCTCTGCCTATCCCAGACACACCTACAGACCAGCCTGCACACACCTCAACACCCAAAGGAAGCTCATCCAGACATAAGCACCACACATCACACAAGCATTCACCCAAGCAACATCCACATGCAGACATGCCAACAGCCACTGCCTCCTCTGTGTCCCCCTCCTCCTCGTCTCCCTCCTCCCTCCCTGTGATGTCTCCACTCACACTTGCATGCACAACATCTTCAGCCACTACGTCCATCACCAGCACACCCACCAGAACACTCTGCACACGCGCAGTCACCACCCCCACTACCATTTACACGTCCCCTGTGTCCTCTCCCAGTGTGTCTGTCACCCCCTCTTCCAAACCACACAAACGCAGGCAGCTACCCACCCAACAGCCATCCACCTCACAACAGCCTCCAGCACAAGCACCTGCACCCAAAGACACCAGACTTCACTCTCCTACAACCACATCCTCTTCCTCCACTCCCATACCCACTACAACTACCCGTCCCTGTCTTTCTAAATTGATTTTCCTTTCCAACCTTGACCTCTTTCCAACAACTGACCCACCCCCTCCATCTCATAAGACTCCAATCAGCACCTCAGCCACCACAAAACCTGGACCTACAACGACAATAGTCCAAGGATTTTGGAGTCCACCACCTTCAAGGCCAGCTACTTCGGCTGGCAGTAAAGAGACGGCCAGCCCACCCCCTGAAAAAAAAGCCAAGAAAGCCAGTGCCCGGCGCGAGAGGCCAAAGACAGCAGGCTCCAAAAGCACTACCCTGGCACCGTCAGGAAGTGGGGTGCCACCTGGCACACCGCCAAAGGGAGGAAAGGGCCACAGACGAGCAGGGAAGGGTGGCAAGGGCAGCACGCCCGACAAGTCCGGCAGCAGGCGAGCTGCCCAGGAGGGCCCCACCAGCCCCATTCCAGGTGTGCAGGTGGACACCCACGGGCCCGGGACGCTAGCACAGGAGGGCCCGCAAGCAAGAAGACAGATGTGCACTAAGGGCCCGGCAACCACATGTCAGGTGGCGAGTGAAATCCATGTAATGGCCGGATCTGGTGACCTGGACACATATGTCAAGCACCGCTGAACAGGGCCCTTCAAGTCAAGCACCGCTGAACAGGGCCCTTCAAGTCAAGAACCGCTGAACAGGGCCCGTCAAGTCAAGCACCTCTGAACAGGGCACCGTCGTCTCAAGAACCGCTGAACAGGGCCCTTCAAGTCAAGCACCGCTGAACAGGGCCCTTCAAGCCAAGCATCGCTGAACAGGTCACCGCTGTCTCAAGAAGCGCTGAACAGGGCCCTTCAAGTCAAGAAGCGCTGAACAGGGCCCTTCAAGTCAAGAACCGCTGAACAGGGCCCTTCAAGTCAGGCACCGCTCCGCTGGGCCCTTCAAGTCAAGCACCGCTCCGCTGGGCCCTTCATCTCAAGCACCGCACCGCTGGGCACCGCAGTCTCTGCACCACTCCGCTGGGCCCTTCAACTCAAGCACCGCTCCGCTGGGCCCTTCAACTCATGCACCGCTCCACTGGGCCCTTCATCTCAAGCACCACTCCGCTGGGCCCTTCATCTCAAGCACCGCTCCGCTGGGCCCTTCATCTCAAGCACCGCTTCGCTGGGCACCGCCGTCTCTGCACCGCTCCGCTGGGCCCTTCATCTCAAGCACCGCTCCGCTGGGCCCTTCATCTCAAGCACCGCTCCGCTGGGCACCGCCGTCTCTGCACCGCTCCGCTGGGCCCTTCATCTCAAGCACCGCTCCGCTGGGCCCTTCCTCTCAAGCACCGCTCCGCTGGGCACCGCCGTCTCTGCACCGCTCTGCTGGGCCCTTCATCTCAAGCACCGCTCCGCTGGGCCCTTCCTCTCAAGCACCACTCTGCTGGGCCCTTCCTCTCAAGCACCGCTCCGCTGGGCACCGCCGTCTCTGCACCGCTCCACTGGGCCCTTCATCTCAAGCACCGCTCCGCTGGGTCCTTCATCTCAAACACCGCTCCGCTGGGCACCGCCGTCTTTGCACCGCTCCGCTGGGCCCTTCATCTCAAGCACCGCTCTGCTGGGCCCTTCCTCTCAAGCACCGCTCCGCTGGGCACCGGCGTCTCTGCACCGCTCCGCTGGGCCCTTCATCTCAAGCACCGCTCCGCTGGGCCCTTCCTCTCAAGCACCGCTCCGCTGGGCCCTCCATCTCAAGCACCGCTCCGCTGGGCACCGCCGTCTCTGCACCGCTCCGCTGGGCCCTTCCTCTCAAGCACCGCTCCGCTGGGCCCTTCCTCTCAAGCACCGCTCCGCTGGGCACCGCCGTCTCTGCACCGCTCCGCTGGGCACCGCTGTGTCAAGCACCGCTGGCCCATTGGCAGAAGGGGCAGGCCCGCATCTGTGTCGGGCAGGGCTGCACGAAGCACTCTGGGCACCATGCCTCCTCCAGAACCAGTGGAGTCTGTAATCCACTTGTGAGACTGTGGCTTTGCACTCCCCAGGATGGCACAGTGGGCAATCCACCCACTGTAGAGACTTGTGAGACTGTGGCTTTGCACTCCCCAGGATGGCACAGTGGGCAATCCACCCACCGTAGAGACTTGTGAGACTGTGGCTTTGCACTCCCCAGGATGGCACAGTGGGCAATCCACCCACTGTAGAGACTTGTGAGACTGTGGCTTTGCACTCCCCAGGATGGCACAGTGGGCAATCCACCCACTGTAGAGACTTGTGAGACTGTGGCTTTGCACTCCCCAGGATTGAACAGTGGCCATGGAGGCCCCTCGTGGATCAGGCGTCGTGGACTCATCTGGCTGAGGTGCCTCCCCTTCCCTTCCCCTTGAGGTGCCTGTAGTTTTGCTATCTGATGCCCCTGCAGTGTTCTCTCCATTGGAGTCGGGTATCCTGTGTGGGCTTTGCCCATGTGTTTAGGCCTATTGGTCTACGAACAATGGCTGATACCCAATTTGGACAGGACAATTTACATATGTATATATAGTTATAGATGTTTGATATATTTTTCTACTTATACTTCAAATTTCATGATCATTTTATTTTGTCTTTGCATTCTTCTGGGGGGATTGGGGGCGTCACTCTGAGTTGTTGCTCTGCATTGATGTGTATGTAGTTGTGGGTGAGGGTGAGGGTGGGTGTGTCGCGTATGTGTGTCCCCGTAATATTTTGCCTCCCCTGTGTCGTAGGTGCAGTACTCACCGTTGTCTTCTGCGCTGGCGTTCGTGCTCCTGGTAGAGGAGCAGGAAGACAATAGCTGGTAGGATGTGTAGTTCGGGTTCCATGCTGTCCAGATTCCTCGTGGAGTATGTAGAGGTGAGCGGTTTCCGTTCGTAATGGCTGTTTCCTCCGTGTTTTTATCGGCGGGGCTACCGCCCCGGAAAAGGTGCCGGATTGGTGGGTTGTGATAGGGTGGGCGGTACACTGTCTCCTGCCTGTCTGTTGGTGGTGACCGCCGCGCTGTTTGTTTGTCCCGCCGTGGCGGTCGGAGTGTTAAAGTGGCGGTCTCTGTTGGCGGTTTCCACCAAGGTCAGAATTCCATTTTTTTAACCGCCTGCCTGTTGGAGGGTTGGCCGCCGCTTTAACACCGACCGCCAGGGTTGGAATGACCCCCTAAGTGACATAATAATGAGTTACAGGGAAGATGGACCAAAAGAACATCCCAAACTGACAGTACCCTCTCTAACACATAAAAGCAGTGCAATTTGATCAACTGGCATTTATAATACAGGTGATCCTCAGGTAATGTGAACCTCTGCAGTCAGTACTTCTCAAATTAAGGTTTTCAACCAAAAGTGTATTTTTTTTTTATAACAGCGTTGATTTGCAGTATCTAAAGATCATATCAAAGCTAATGGAGTTTACACATGGTAACATTTTAACTACTAAACAGGTAAGTAAGCATAATTATAATATGTACTGTTGTTAAGAGGCAACATACACTACGAGCATTTCCAAAACTTATAGAATAAGGTAACTTCTTTCGATTCCTTTTCTAATCCCTTTATTTTAGACCCACCTTTTTGACAGCGTAATGTCTCTAGTGTGTTGTAAGTACAACCTTTCTTTGAAATGCAAATGTTCGAAGTTACGTGGGATGTTGTTCTGTTGTTATACAATATAGACAAAGTCTAATCATCTTCATCCTCTTTCATTACTTAGATTTATGAATACAGCCAGCGTCCACAGGATCACGTAAGTCCCTTCCAGGGGCGTGTTCAGTGGGAGGGCAGCAAAGACATGCAGGATGTGTCGATCACAATCCACAATGTGACCATGAATGACTCTGGCATCTTCACATGCAACGTTACCCGTGAATTGAAGTTTGAAATTCATCGCCCTTCTGTTCGAAGCTCAAGACTCATTCATCTAGTAGTAACTGAGGAAGGTAAGTGAATTCTGCCTCTGTGTTAATGGGATTATGCTAGGATTTAGGGCATATGTATCCATTTAATGCCCTGGAGAGCTGGATCCATGCCAGAAATTCAGTATAACAAGTGTATCAAGCAAATACCAAACATTTAGATTAAATGTACATACATTTGTTTTATGTCACTAACCTGAGAGAAATAGCATCATTCTTGTCCTCCTGGGCCTGTGTTGGAAATCTCTAGTTAAGAGCTTGATGTCATGGAGGATGGGAAAGGAGTCAGAGCTCCGGATTGTTTATGGTAAAATAGTGGTCAAATCTTAGCATTTGATGGTAAGAGTAGAGTCAAGGATCAGTGCACCTGGGGATCAGTGAGAGGAATTAACTCAGTGGCCTGGAGCATCAGGAGGCTAAGTGTAGTACACTTGAGGGTAAACTGGGGTCTGGCCTTAGCTTCCCTGAAAGTAATATTGTGCGAGAACCCACTATAAATAGAGGTGAGTGAGTCTGTGAAAGTAGTCAGAGGACAATGCTAGTGGAGGAAATTGAGGGGGTCAGGGCTCAGTGTCATTTAGGGTAAGGTCATTGGTCAAAGCTTAATGTTCTTGCCATTAGGAAAGGAGTCTAATCACAGTGTTGCTGAATTTTATAGAGGAGTCTCATCTTACTGCCACTGAGGGGTAAGACATTTCCATATTTTAGTTTCATTGATTGTTAGAGGTGGGTCATAGTTCAGTGTCTTTATGCATTTGAGAGGAGTCAGGATCTGTGTCACCAAGGGTAACAGGGTGGTTAGAAATAAATATTGAGGGCAAAATTAGGACAGAGGTCAATGGGCCATTAGGTAAGAGAAAGCTTACAAGAAGCTAAGCGAAGGATCAGTTCTTCCAGTATCCAACTGTAAGGAGAGAGGTGTTCCAGCACTGGGCCCTATTTCTAAATTCCTGGGTCTGATTAATTTTTCTTTTCTCTTCCGAAGGGTGAGAGATAATGCATCAAATTGATTACAGTGTAACTTGATGGTCACACATTCAGTTCCTGACACCAAGTTATAGCTCGAAGGGCATTATTTAGACTGAAAGCCAAACTTACATATGTGAATCTCATAATCATACTATAAACGCACAGAATAACCAAAGGCGAATCAAAACATCCTATGATATCAAATTTAACTAATATGTAAAAGATCACTAATTCAATGGTGATGATGCAGAAAATAAGGAAAAACAATTAATACATAGAGTTTGAATCCAAGTTTTTCTGCCTAACCATTTAATCTAAAATCCTTACTATTCTAAAATTCAATGGGTTCCAGAAAGTAGTCAGCATGACAGAATTTCTGGAGAAGTTTTCATCAAGAGAGGTGTAGTGGCATGAACATACATAAAAGTTAGAGTTCAAGAGAGGTATGTAAATAAGGTCCCCTCTCAGCTGAAGACAAAGGGAATCTGAAGCTTACCACTAACTAAACCACAGTTAAACCTTGATTCTTCCAAGGGTGATCTCATAGGCAAATACTTTTCCCAGTTCAAAAGCAAAGTCACAAATTATACGTTGGTAACTGACACGTTAGCCTTCTGAGGTTTCGGTGTCGACCTTGGTACACCCTCACGCTTCAGAGTTTCAGAAGAGTTACAGCTGCCAGCCCAGGATACTCCTCACATCCTCGATAAGCATTCTGACAGGCTTTTCTTATCCTAAACAATGAGTTCCCTTTTAACTCGGTCTCGGATCCTGACACCTGCAGCTTTAGAAAAATATTAAAAAAGCTCCACATTGAAGGTTAGAACACAGAAAAATATATCGGCCTTCACTCTGGCCAAACTAATTAGGCCTGAATGCACTTTCAGGTTCAATAAATTCTATAAGTCTCTTATGTCAATTGTATAATGATTATAAAGAATAATATTTCTAAAGCACTGTAACATAAACATTCTTTCAAAGCAATGATAAAATATAGCATACATGAAACACTGCATTTGTCTGTGCACTTTGCTCGAATATTTCACCAACCACATATGTTTAAATGAAGACGTTTCTTCCATTGTTCTGATAAAAACTACCATCCTCTCATTTCATGTTTTAAGAGGCATAATAGCACAGCCAGATTACGCTCTCTCAACACTCCCTCTGATAACGTTCAGAGTCATTGTAAATTCCTTTCAATCTTCAATGAGACGCTCTAGAATCTGGTTGTTTTAAACAGTTTTCATCTTGCCTCCTCCATACATTTCTTGTCATCATAATATTTACACTCACTACCTTCCAATTCAATTTCTACTCTCTTTCTCTTCTGACTTCCCTCAATCTTTCTTCTCTGAAAGATTATATCCAACTAACAAAACTTTCCGCTATTGAAATAATCAACAATGGTTGTGACTCAAAACCTGCAATTCTACTTCCCGAATTCTCAAACCACCTGCTTATAGCAGAAATTGCATCTCCAATTGCTTTCTATGGACCAGGCACCTCCAGCGCCTTCAAATCTTTCGTCAACTCTGAAATGTTCTGGATATACTTCTCCAAATCCTTACTTTTATTCAGAATAAACGTACAACATTATTGAACCTTCAGCATCCGACAGGCTTCGCCTTTTTTGCAAGCAACAAATCTAGTGCAAGACGATTTTTTAAAAACCATTGATCTTATTGCAACCATTTCAGTGTTTACCAATAACAACGAGTTTGCAGTGCTAGTTGGCAGTTTATCCACTATTGTAGACAGCTTTCTAATCTTCAGATCATTCAGAATCACTCCCACTAATGAAATCAATGCACCAAACACATCTCCCACTATTTCTGCAGCACTAGCTCCTCATCTTGTTCTGGGTTTCATCTTCCACACAGGATCTTCAAGATGCCCACATGATAGATCTTTGGAAAACCTATTGCTAGACAACACGTACCATGACATCCTTTCGGCAACTTGAAATATGCATACTGTGCACAAAGAACATACACTCCAAGAATCACAGGATCCTTTTCATCCAAAAAGAATTCTCTCTTCCCTACAAACAATCGATTGGCATAGCTCTGATTAATGTGTAGGCACAATTTCCCTTCATGCTGTCAGTCTAAAACTGGTGAATTCCCTTGCACTTGATGTTCTATTTCTTCCATCTGTGTTGTGTTGTACGATCTTTATCCATTTTGTATTTATTTTCTAATTTCCTTCTTTGGTCTTCCACTAAGTTCAAAAATGTATTTTCTATTTTAGTCATTGAACAGGTCAAATTGTGTCTATGAGCATATGCAGTGTGTAAAGTTTTTAATGATACAAACATTTTCCTGCAATCACTGCACCTTTAAAATATGGGTGCTTAAATAGGAGAACTTCTGGCAACACTAAGTCATAATTCATAAAATAATATTGAAAGTTGCCTTTACCCATGTTTTTTAAAGTATCCCTAACATACCTGAGCCAAGGCAACTTTCTTGCACCCAAGGACCCTACAATCTCTTCCAATCCCAATCTATAGGTGATCAGTTCAGGAGTGGCATATATTCTTCTCAAAAAAAGGAGAGGCCTGAGTCCAAATTCTTCTGAAATTGGCCTGAGGCCCATATCGAGCCTCAGTGGAATCAGTGGTGTACTATAGGGAAGATTCTAAAGATGCCTGGTGAATATATTCTCTACCTACAAGATTTTAATTGCAGTTTTATGCCCCCAGTGCTCCGCCCCATACATAACCTCCCCAAAGCTTGTGTCCTATATATTTCAGGCAGAGGGCTAATTGGCTTATGAAGGGAACCCTTGGACACCTTTCCAAGCCCACTGGTAAATTTTACTTATCTAAGCATTTGCTTTTCTATATGAAACAGCCAATCCATACGCTCGCTTAGCAGTATCCCAAGGTATTCTAACTCTGCAACCCTTTCCAAAGAAATCACATTCAATTTAGGACTAGGCCGGGTAGTAGGTGATGGATTCAAAACCATAATTTTAGTTTTGGGCACATTAATTTCTAAACCCCTGGTCTCACAGAAGTAATTATAAGTATCTAAGATCCTTTGTAGAGCCATTGTGGACTTCAAAAGAAGAAGAGTGTCATCTGCAAATATCATCACAGGGACCTTAACTGAAGCCACTTTTGGGGCATTTTGCTGATATTATTCAGAGTATCAATAAGGCCATTAATATACAGGGTGAATAAAGTCGGTGCCAAAACACAACCCTGTCTAACTCCCATTCTGACAGAGAAGTGCACAGAAAGTCCCCCCAGTTTGTCATAGTGTACCTGTGCAAATTTCCCCTCATTAAGTCTCTGTATAATATTGCACAGATAGGGGCGAACCGCCATATCTACCAACACCCACCACAGAATATCTCTTGGAACCAAATCAAATGCAGCCCGCAGATCAACAAATATCAACTAGAGACTAACACCTTCTAGCCTCACTGTTTTCCAGTACAAGAGCTGGAGGCGGAATACTTGATCAATGGTGGAGGTACATTGCCAAAAGCAAGTCTGCAGGGGACGAAGGGCCATATTTATACTTTTTGACGCACAACTGCGCCAACGCAGTTGTGCGTCAAAAATTTTAACGCCGGCTAACGCCATTCCAAAGCGACATGCGGGCGCCGTATTTATTGAATGGCGTTAGCCGGCGCTGCGGACTGGTGTGCGTCAAAAAAAATGACTCACACCAGGCAGCGCCGGCGTAGGGGAAAATGGAGCTTGGGCGTCAAAAAATGGGGCAAGTCAGGCTGAGGCAAAATTTTCGCCTCAACCCGATTTGCGCCATTTTTGTTTACGCCCAACCCCCATTGAAATGACTCCTGTCTTAGCAAAGACAGGAGTCATGCCCCCTTGCCCAATGGCCATGCCCAGGGGACTTATGTCCCCTGGGCATGGTCATTGGGCATAGTGGCATGTAGGGGGGCACAAATCAGGCCCCCCTATGTCACAAAAAAAATACGTAAAAAAATACCTACCTGCACTTACCTTTCTCTCCCTGGGATGGCTCCCTCCATCCTTGGCTGCCCTCCTGGGGTGGGCAAGGGTGGCAGGGGGTGCCCCTGAGGGCATGGGAGGGCACCTCTGGGCTCCTTCTGAGCCCACAGGTCCCTTAACGCCTGCCCTGACCCAGGCATTAAAAAACGGCGCCCATCAGGCTGGGCGCCGTTTTTTTAAGCCTGCCCACTCCTGTGCGTCAAAATGACGTCACAGTATAAATATGGGGCACAGGCCTGAAAGTAATTTTTTAGACGGGAACGCCTACCTTGCATATAATTAACGCAAGGCAGGTTCCCCCTTCTAAAAAATGGCGCACATGGTGGAACTTTGACGCCCGCTGCGTCGGACGTCAAAGTATAAATACGGGGCAGTGTTTGCGCCGAATGTGCGTCAAAAATTTTGACGCACATTCGGCGCAAACAGAGTATAAATATGGCCCTAAGAGCATTATTGTCCTCCATCCAAACCTGAATTCTTTCTAAAATCACTACTTTTGATTGTATCAATCAAACCTATCGGTCTACAATTGATAGAGGGGGACCTTTTTTATAGATGGAAATTATTTCCGCAAGTGCCCATGAAGATGGAATGGAAGGAAGAGGCGCGCCAGAGGCAAGCCCGTCTGCGCCCGTCCGCGCCTGGCCCGCGCCCAGCTCCACGACCCCTGGTCCCCAGCTCTCCCAAGCCCCGCTGATCCGCTACGACCCCACCACCCTCCACGCCCTCAACCCAGGGCGCTCCAACACCTGCTTCCAAGCTCACCCCAAACGCACCCATGGACCCTTCGCCTGCAACTCCTGCAAACACATCTTCCACCACGCAACTACCACGACCACAAGCCCACGCGCCATCAACCACCTCAAGTGCATCCTGGTCAACGCTCGTTCCGTCCACAAGCACGCCGTTGAACTCTGGGACCTCCTGGACTCCACAGCACCGGACGTCGCCTTCATCACGGAGACCTGGATGAACGCCTCCTCTGCTCCAGACATCGCCCCCGCCATCCCCGAAGGCTACAAGATCTCCAGAAAAGACCGCACCAACCAAGTAGGAGGAGGTATCGCCATCGTTCCCAAAGACTCCATCAGTGTCACCACCTCCACCGAAGACACCCCTCTCGCCGCTGAACACCTGCATTTTCAGATTCGCACCGACCCCAGGACCACCCTCAGAGGATCCCTCGTCTACCGTCCTCCCGGACTGCGCGCCCCTTTCAGCGACGCCATCGCCGACTTCATCTCCCCGCACGCCCTCGCCTCGCCGGACTACATCCTCCTAGGCGACCTCAACTTCCATCTGGAACAAAACAACGACCCCAACACCACCACCCTGCTCGACAACCTCGCCAACCTCGGCCTCAAGCAACTGGTGAACACCGCCACCCACATCACCGGACACAGGCTTGACCCTATCTTCTCCGCCAGCAAACACGTCTTCTTCAGCCACACCTCCGCTCTACACTGGACCGACCACAGCTGTGTACATTTCACATTCCGACGCGAGACCCGCCACCTCCGCACTCAACCCATCCCTCGTCGACAGTGGAACAAAATCCCCGAAGAGCAACTCTTCTCCGCACTCGCCGCCAACCAACCCACCCTCACCACCGACCCCAATGACGCAGCCCTCAGCCTCACGAACTGGATCTCCAACTGCGCAGACAACCTTGCTCCCCTCAAACGCACACATCGACAGGCCAACACCAAAAAACCTCTCTGGTTCTCTGACACCCTCAAAGAATCGAAGAAAACTTGTCGCGCCCTCGAGAAGGCCTGGCGCAAGGACCACACCTCTGACAACATGACCGCCCTCAAGAACGCTACCCGCGAACACCACCACCTGATCCGCGCTGCCAAAAGGAACTTTTTTACCGACAGACTGGACAAAAACAGCCACAACAGCAGAGAACTTTTTAGCATCGTCAAGGAGTTCTCCAACCCCAACGCCAACGCCGTCACGCCCTCACAAGATCTGTGCAACTCCCTCGCCACCTTCTTCCATCGCAAGATCAGCGACCTCCACGACAGCTTAGGACACCAGACCCAACCAAGCATCACCGAACCCACACCTCCGACCATCACCCTCAACGACTGGACCCACATCAACACCAAAGAAACCAAAACCACCATGAACTCGATCCACTCCAGCGCTCCATCGGACCCCTGCCCTCACTTCATCTTCAATAAAGCCGACGACATCATCGCCCCGCACCTCCAGGCCGTCATCAACTCCTCTTTCTCTTCTGCTACCTTCCCCGAATGCTGGAAACACGCCGAAGTCAACGCACTACTAAAGAAACCTACGGCTGACTCGAGCGACCTGAAAAACGTCCGCCCCATCTCGCTCCTCCCCTTCCCCGCCAAGGTAATAGAGAAGGCCAACAACAAACAGCTGACCACCTTCCTGGAAGACAACAACCTGCTCGACCCTTCACAAACCGGATTCCGAACCAACCACAGCACTGAAACCGCCCTCATATTAGTCACAGACGACATCAGAACCCTGATGGACAATGGTGAAACAGTCGCCCTCATCCTCCTCGACCTCTCGGCTGCCTTCGACACCGTCTGTCACCGCACCCTAATCACCCGCCTCCGCTCCACCGGGATCCAAGGCCAGGCCCTGGACTGGATCGCCTCCTTCCTCTCAAACCGACCCTAAAGAGTCTACCTCCCTCCGTTTCGCTCAGACCCCACCGAGATCATCTGCGGCGTACCTCAAGGCTCATCACTCAGCCCGACACTCTTCAATGTCTACATGAGCCCCCTCGCCGACATCGTACGCAAGCACAACATCATCATCACCTCCTACGCCGACGACACCCAACTTATACTCTCCCTCACCAAGGACCCCGCCAGCGCCTAGACCAACCTACAAGAGGGCATGAAGGACGTCGCAGATTGGATGAGGCTCAGCCGCCTAAAGCTGAACTCTGACAAAACGGAAGTCCTCATCCTCGGCAACACCCCGTCCGCTTGGGACAACTCCTGGTGGCCCACGGCCCTCGGCACCGCACCGACCCCCGCAAACCACGCCCGCAACCTTGGCTTCATCTTGGACCTTCTTCTCACCATGACCAAGCAAGTCAACGCCGTGTCCTCCGCCTGCTTCCTCACCCTCCGCATGCTCCGCAAGATCTTCCGCTGGATCCCCGCCGACACTAGAAAAAACGTGACCCACGCCCTCGTCACGAGCCGCCTGGACTACGGCAACACCCTCTATGCTGGGACCACCGCCAAGCTCCAAAAACGCCTGCAACGTATTCAAAACGCCTTGGCCCGCCTCATCCTCGACGTACCCCGCAACAGCCACATCTCCGCACACCTGAGACACCTGCATTGGCTCCCAGTCAGCAAAAGGATCACCTTCTGACTTCTCACCCACGCACACAAAGCCCTCCACAACAAGGGACCGGATTAACTCAACCGTCGCCTCAGCTTCTACGCCCCCACCCGTCTCCTCCGTTCCTCGGGCCTCGCGCTCGCTGCCGTCCCTCGAATCCGCCGCTCCACGGCGGGTGGGAGGTCCTTCTCCTTCCTGGAAGCCAAGACCTGGCACTCCCTCCCCACCAGCCTCAGGACCACCCAGGACCACTCCGCATTCCGGAGACTCCTAAAAACCTGGCTTTTCGAGCAGCAGTAACCCCCCCCCCTTTTCCCCTAGCGCCTTGAGACCCGCACGGGTGAGTAGCGCACTTTATAAATATTAATGATTTGATTTGATTTGATTTGATCCCCGCCAAGATGCCATTAAAAATGACGCAAAGTTAAGGACCCCAAATATCAGGAGCTGAATAATATCGATCTCCTGGGATTTTATCTAAACCAGGGGCCTTGCCAGGAGTTGAATTATTAATAGCTCTGAGTACCTCCTCTATAGTGATCTTTCGAATCTCAATTGAATTTTGAAGAAAGGGCACCCCACATGTGCTTTTACTCAATTGGTCACCTCCACCAGACTGCATATTGTACACAGAACAAAAATGCTCATTCCATTCCTCGGCCAAAATGTTATACTCTATAATACCCCTGGTCTCAGGCCTCCCCGAGGCTACAATCCTTCAGAATGTCTGGAAGTCCTTATTCCTAATGGCACACAGCATGGACTCCCATTTATGGGTTTCCCATTCTTTCTTGGCTGAGCCAATGGTTTTTTTGTATTCATATCTTGTGCTTCGACCCAAGCCACTGTTTTTAGATTTTATAGCTTTTAAAAGAGCGACTTGGGCAACGTGACACTCTTTGGTGAACCATGAGTGACTTTTTTTCCTAGAGACCCCCGCCCCAATGAACTTCTACAAAAAATACGTTTTTAAGTCTTGATGTATGTCAGTGATAATATGCCTCTGTCTACTTTCCTCCTGTAGGTCTTTGGTCTTACCCAGCTCCCCTAGGCCAAACCTACTGCACCATAAAGCAGCTTAATTCAGTCAGGGGACTGATTGATCTCACTCTATTTGAGTCTTTGCCTCTTCAGGGCCAGGCTACGCCTGCCATCCAATCTTTCTGGGCCAGCACCATTAGCCTTATAGCACGAAATCCCCAAATCAAACAGTGCATCATGAGGACTATCATCTCAATCACATAAGGCCAATAATTACATCAAAAAAGATATAATCTATCCACCTAATTAAATGTGTGGGATCCATGCCTGTCAGAACTAGTAAGCCCATTGCAAGCACGTAAAGAATGATTCAGTGTAAGTACAATTATCTGTAGTGCCAGTAGGGTCAGTTTTTTAATTGGGTGGTAGACAGTGATGGACTTGCCATCATCCTATCTTCACTGGATACAAACTCATCAGTGTTACCTTCAAGCGGTTCGAAATGACAGTTTATGTCACCTCCAACCATTTTAAAGGCCCTTCCTGGTAGTGAAGACAGAAATACAGATAATGTCTCTGCCACAGAAGACTCTTGACCCATTCTACCTGGCCTAGAATAAATATTAATCACGTAGAGGTCCATACAGCTCGAAAACATGAGTAAAAGGCATAAAATATCTTTGTTAGCCATGTCCACTACCTTTGCAGAGCAACCCAAATGGATGGCTACACATATGGATAGCCTTCCAGACGGCCTCCCTTTCCCCCCACCAATCTCATCCTTGGACAAGACTGCATAAACTTGGTGCTGAATATCCTCAATCAACCACGTTTCTTGAAAAATACAAATATCATGCTGACTTATAAATGAATCCCAAGCAGAGTTATTCAATTTACTCATCAAACCTGCCACATTCCAAGATATCACTTTAACTTGACTAAAAGGCTGTCTCGTACCTGAGGGTACAACAACAACCTCACAGACACCCTTTGCATGGGGATTGTGACCAAAAAGGTGTTCCTAAGGACCGCCACGGTGGTACTAGCCTGGGTGGGATTGCTAGGATATGCCTCTAAGGGACTAATATCAGTAAAAGAACACACACAGTCAACCTCGAACCCCACCACAATTTGAAATCTTGGAGTGCTGGAACATTGCTGTGATGTCCAGGGGAGGGCCTGCCCTCATGCTAAGATCGCAGTGCTGTAGTCTGAACTATGGCTGGACCACGGATGTGAGACCCAGGGATGGTGGAGGATCTTCAAGGTCAGACTGGGACCAATAAACTGGGCCCTCTTCCGGTCACAGTCTACTCATCAGTGATGATCTTCATAGGTCTATTCTTAACCCACTTCCTTCCAAAAGAGTTGGATGGGGGGACACTGCCTGAATGAATTGATATCATCTACCTTTTCTATACTGCATTTAGGGCAACACTTTGCTCATGACCACCCAACTTTGATAACTTCTTCGGTCCAGTACACCCTCACATTCAGCTGTATTTAGTCAAAATGGGATCTTGCTAGTGAAATGTACTCTATTTTGCAAAGGGGGCTTTAACAGAATGGCTCCAAGGGGATAAATCAAGCAAAGTGCAGCTGGGGGTTCCACATGTATAACATAACTGTGGGCCCAAGAGGCTTTTCCGCTCTTACATGTATTGGTTGCGCCAAAGCGAAAAGCACCTTCATGACCCCAAAGAATCCTTCCCAGCTTTCTGGATGAATTATCCAGTGAATGAACGTGTCTGTTTGAGCCCTTCAGGGTCACTTGTAGAGAGTGAGCAACTCTTTCACCACAGGGCAAGGTTTAGTTTTCTCTGTCCCTGTTTTGGTCTCAGACGTGATGTGTTCAAGACACCCTTCAGCCTGATTGACTGCTGTTTCTGGCTCAGTTTGGTCCCCCAACAGCCTATTGGTTCTGCTCTTGTCATCTTTCTCGTACCACTAGTTCTTCTGGAACAGACACTGTCATGTCAAGGGAACACTCAACTCTGTGAGTGTGGGAAGTGTGTTCAGTTGGGGAGACCTCCGCACTTTACAGCAGTCATTGTTTCTAGGATCACTGTGTAAAGCCCACACCAGCAAGGTTCTAAACACGTCTTTCTGCCATGTTTGTTAACCAAGACCCAATCACCTGGATGAAGGTCATGGCATTATTCTTGATACAGAAGTGTTGTGGCTGCTCCAACCTGATGAGACAAGGAATGCACCACATCAGCTAGTCCTATGCAATAGTCTAAGATGCTAGCATCAGTAATATTCACAAACATTTGCAGGAATCTCTGGCAGGCTATTCGCCCTCCGCATTATGATCTCACAGGGGCACAGTCCAGTCATTCCATCAAGTACGCTCCACAAGCTCATTAACACAAGAGGCAGAGCATCAGGACATTTCAATTACATTGAAGTACACATTTTTGCCAGTTTGAATTTCAGCGTGCCATTCACTTGCTCCACAAGACCTCGAGTCTCAGGTCTATAAATACAATGTAATCGCTGCTTCATTTGTAAAGCTACACACACCAATTTCAGGACCTCATTGTTGAAATAAATTCTTGGGATACCAAACCTAGGAATGAGTTCCCTCAGTAACAGTTTAGCTACAGTGAGACTATCAATTCACCTAGTTGGGTAAGACTCAACCCAATGGGAAAAAGACATACACTATGACCTGAACATATCTTAATCCATTGCACACGGGCATCTCAGTGATGTCTTTTTGTATCCTGATAAAAGGTCCTCCTGACCTTCTTTTGCGACTCAGTGTAACTGCAATTCTTTTCCCAACATTGTTCTGTTGACACACAACACATCTATGACACAACGCTTCAGCTATCAACCTGTATTCAGAGTTGAACCAAGTCTGTCTAAACAATCTCACCATGGCGTCCCTTCCAATGTGAGGTGGACCATGGAAATGTTTAGCCATAGGAGGTAACACACTATTTGGCAACACCGGTCATCCATCTATATCTATTGAAACCCAGATGTCATCATCTCTTTAAACACATCCTCCTCCGACCCATCTTTTTTGTTCCTCTTCAGACACTTCCTGTCGGAGCCTCTTCACTCCATCCCTGGTATTAACTGTTGTCAACAAGAGGTTAAAATTAGCTTCATCCATTCCTTCATTTGTGAATTCACCTTTGAATGCACAAACATTATGGGCACATTATTTTGCAGCCTCATCAGTGTACCTATTGCCCAAAGTTACATAATCATCTCCAGAACGATGTGCAAGGCAGTTAAACAGTGCAAACTGCTGAGGCAATTGTGCTTTGAGGAGGTTTCTCACTTGCTCCCCTTTCCAGATCGGAGATCCAGAAGATGTCATAAAGCCTCTCTGAGACAATAGTTGTCCGAAGTCATGAACAACACCAAAACCGTTCTGACTATTGGTAAAGGTTGTAACTTTCAATTGTTCAAAAACACAACATGCTCTAGTAAGAACAATCAATTCAGTTACTTGGGCAGAGAATATTCCCTGAAGCCAGGAAGCTTCAACAAATTCAGAAAGGGTACAAACAGCATAAGCTGCACTCAGACTTCCTCCACTTCCTCCTAGGCAAGAACCATCAACATACAGGACATAATCAGAATCAGGTAATGGTGCATCTTGGATGTCTGGTCTCGGTTTGCTGCACAATTCAGTAACATCAAGACAACCGTGGTCTCCTTCACAATCTTCAGCAATCTCCTGATTTGATATCGGCAACAGAGAGGCAGGATTCAAAATCCTACAACGTTTGATAGTTACATTCTCTGCTGCCAATATCACCTTCTTGTATTTGGTAAGTCAACTGCTTGTGAGATGCTCTATCCTGGTTTTAGTCAACTAAAGCTCTACAGAGTGTTGGACATACACAGTTAATGGGTGACCCATAACAATATTTTCACACATCTCTATACTTGTACCGACTGTGGGTACCGATTTAAAGCAGCCGGGCAAAGCAGAAGCAACAGGTTTTAATGCAGTGGAAAAATATTGCAGGGGTCTCTTAGCATTTCAATGCATTTAAGTTAGCACTGTGTGAGCACAGCCCTCTCTCTCACTGCAGAAAAGTGCAAATGATTTGTTATAATTGAGCATCCCTAGAGCCGGGGCACAAAAGAGACATTCTCTCTGCTCTAGAAATGCAACAAGACAGCTGTTATTCCACAAAACTGGATCAGACACATCCTTGTGTGTCAGCCTCTGTAAAGGTTTGACCATCAGGGAAAAGTTGGGTATCCACTCCATACAGTAACTCACCATGCCCAAGAACATCCTGACTTCCCTCTGTGTAGTTGGCCGGACTCATTTTCAGTATGGCTGAAATCTTTTCTTGTCCTCACTCACTTTTCAATGTGATATCCAAGATATTGGACTGCTTTTTTACAATATTGTATCTTTCCTGGTGACACCTTCTGTCCATTCTCAGCCAGGTGGTTCAGCAACACAATAGTATCGTGTTTACAAGCTTCTTGGGTATTCAGCGCCACCATTAGGTTGTCAATGTATTGGATGAAGACTGATCTGCAAGGCCTGACTGAAGATTCCAATTGTTCTTTAATATCTGACTAAAAATATTTGGAGATTCAGTATTCCCTTGTGGGTCATGACACCAAGTTAAAACCCTGTTTCTGAACCAGAATGCAAAAAGGAACTGGCTGTCCTCATGCAATGGTATCAAAAAGAAGTCCTGACACAAATCAATTACAGCGAACCACTCAGACTCACATGGAATCTGGAACAGTATTACAGCTGGATTCTGTACCAAGGGGCAACAAGGGACAACAATGTTATTTATTTTCCTCAGGTCCTGGACAATCCTATATTTGCCACTTGGTTTCTGAAGAGTTACAAGAACTTCCCATTATCTCTTTCAGAATTCCCTGCTGTTTCACCGATTCAATCAAAGGAGATATCCCAGATATCGTTTCTGGTGTCAAATTATATTGCGGGGTTCTCCAGAATTCAACATTAAGTTTAACAGAAATCCAGCCAGGTTCTACACCTATAATCAGTCTGATATCCTTTCCCCTAAAATCATACACCTCATGTTAGACAGCTTCTGTCAAATCTGGCGGCAAATCATCAAGTGTTAGCAATGTCTACATCATGCAACACGTTTAATTTTTCATTAGCTTAAAGACAGCATTCTTGTCATGGGTTTACATTTCTATTCCTGCTGGAGTGCAAAGGATCACACAATTTAGTTTTGTATATAAACCTCTTCCCAAGAGATTCACTGGACTGCAATCACATGTGATAAACTTGTGTTTCTCTTAAAACTATCCTATTTTCACTTTAACTGGGACAGATTCTTGAGCAGCCATTTGTTTATTTACTACATCAACAACTTGGATTGTTTTTCCCGAGAGGAGTAGCTTGGGGACTTCTACTGTTCTCAAAGTAGGACATGTAGAGCCAGTATCGACCAAGGATGACACAGGATGGCCATCCACTTCACTGTCTATGAATGGTCAACTCTGGTCCACCTCTAAGGCTGTGCCAAGTATGCAGTCTTCCTCCCAACAGGCACCATCAGGCTGACTGATTAGAGCTATTTCCTTCATTCAAATTAAACAGAGGAAAATGTTGAAATGGATTATTATCCTGCATCAGATTCATATTCATTCTCAAACCCTGATTCATATTATGACGTGACTTACCAGCATTTTGCTGTGGCATCAGAGGTCGAGGAACTTGCATTATTTATCTCCCAATGGCAGATCAACCTGTAACAAGTGAATAGTTAGTTGTAGAAGCCTAGGTCCATGTATCAAATTCTTCTGATGTTGTAGCAGGGCCATCTATAAGTGGTACAACTTTGCCAACATCACTTGCTCCATACAGGTTGGGTCTTACCACAGATCTTAATCCAAGCCTGGCTCCCCTCACCCCCCAAGCTCTATGAATGTAGGGCTACTGTCACAACATAGGAAAAAAGTGCCAACAACCAAGCAGAATAAATCAAACTCAGTAGGCCCCCCTGAAACAATATTATCCTCTGTTTCTTCTGAATCTTGGGTCCCTGTGAAGTCGTTTTTAGGTGAGCTTCTGGGCACTAAATTACGCCCAGTCTTTGTTTGCCTTGCTGCCATAGAGTTTGCGCTAAGTAATATTGTTAGATCAGGGGCAACTAATAATAGACTGGAGGGGCTAGTTCAGACTTTGGTTAATCATGCTCTTGGATAGTTTTACAGACATTTAGATCAGGTGGTTCCTCTGTATAAATGGTTGACGTCTTCTCAGAATAATCTTCCACAGAACCCCCTGTACCCTTGAGGAACAGGTACCTGGCCCTGTCAGGATTGGATGAAATTGATTGACTGCACCCAAGAAACAGGAATGGAATTTTTTAGAGGGCAATAACTCTTAATCCTGACACAGGACCAGGTTGAAGCCAATGCCATCCTAGCACCCTTGAGTCCAAAAATAATAAAGGTTTTCACTTCCTTTCCTGGAATATAGCAGGGATAAGACATACACTCTGAAATAAAGATTGGCTATCTGTGATCAATAATTTTGATATAGTTTGTCGCCAGGAGACTTGGGCTTCTAAAAACATTGCCATCAATGGTATTAAATCTTTTTTTACAAATGCCATCCCGTCTGTTGCTGGTAGAGGGTCATTGCCTCAAGAGCCTGTTACCTGAACTTAACTGTTCGCTTTCAAGACAAGGTTAATAAAGAGAGATGTTTTGGACATGGCCTTTATGGACCTCTCCTGCACTTCTGACCTTGTGGACAAGTAAATGCTATCGGCCCCCTTTATTAAATTTGATTCAGAGTCTACATCGTTACTCTGTAATGAGGGTTCAATACTCTTGATCAAGCGTTTGCCAATAAGGATGACTAGTGGAGTTAGGCAGGGCTGCATATTACACCCTTTCTATTTCTAGTTTATATAAACTCACTGGAAACAGCTCTAAAGATCTGTGGTGAAGATTCTCCTAGGATAGGTACTGAGGCAGTTCCTGTACTGCTTTATGCAGATGATGCAGCTCATTTAGCGTGCACAGCTATTGGGTTACAAAAATTGTTAAATGCTTTTAATGGTTTTATGTATGGTATGAGAATAAAAACAAATCAAGAGAAGTCTTTAATAAGTCATATGGCCCGAGAAACACCAAACAAAAATCATTTTTTTATGGAAGGGAGACCTGTAGTAAAAGTCACTATTTTTAATTCTTTAGCCATTTTATTAGATGTAATTGAGTGTTGGAACAGGCTCCTAGCTAACAGGGCACATAAAATAGAGCCAACAGGCTGGGACAAAAGCGGGTTCAGTAGATGATCCAATTGTATAACAGCAAATATCTTGCTGTGGGAATGTATGAAGCAAGAGTTTGGAGTCAAGTTGCACCAGGGAAAATCCAGTCAATTTTCTGTGCACGGCTCCTGGCTGTTCCTAGAACCACAGCAAGTTTTACCACTCACACAGAAGTGGGCCTGAAATTTATAGAGGATCAGATAAATCCTGAACCTCTTTAACTGGATATAATTATGGAATACACTGGATGCCGCCTTTTCCAAGCAGGTGTGTGCCGATTGTGCTACACTGGATAATAGTGCACCTATTCCATGGCTGTCTTACATAACAAAATCTTTTTCACGTTTAGGGTACAGAGACCTTTTTAACAGCCCTGAAACCATTGGCCCCAAGTCCCAAATGCTCCTCAATAACCTGTTGAGTGCCATAGACAGGAGACAAGGCCTGTGAGCATCTTGGACATGTCCTCCAAGACCACGTATAGATTAATTCCACTAACAGCAGGTCTGGAACCCTATTTAACTTGAATATACAAGCTGATTTTATTAACCAAACAGTTTACTTCTCACAAAAATGGGCTCAGATTTTTGCAGTCTCTTTTTTCCATTAAAATTTGCACAACTGTTTTAAGATTTTATATTGCTGCTATTAATCAAAGAAAATGTTATGCTTAAGTGTCTTTGAATGTTATGCAGTTTGTTTGTTAAGGTATTGCTGACAGATTGTTTTTTGTTATTTTTTTATGTATTGTATCATTTAATATATGCTTTTATGGTCAAAATCATTTGGCCGAATAAAGATTTCTCAGACTTGACTTTTACTAACATGTAAAAGACCACTAATTCAATAGCGAATAAGGAAAAACAATTGATGCATAGAGTTTGAAACCAGGTTTTCCTCCGTACCCATGTAATCTAAAGTCCTAACCATATTTATTGGGCTCAGGAAAGGAGCCAGCATGACAGAACTTCTGGAGAAGTTTCCATCAACAGAGGTATAGTGGCATGAAGCCACATAGAAGTTAGAGTTCAAGAGAGGTATCTAAATAAGGTCCCCTCTCAGCTAAGGGCAGAGGAAATCTGAAGTTTACTGCCAACTAAACCACACTTAAATCTTTATTCTTCCAAGGGTGATCTCAAAGACAAATACCTTTCCCAGTTCAGAAGCATAGTCACAAATTATAAGTTGCTAATTGACACTTTAGCCGTCTGAAATTTCGTAGTCGACCTTGGTACACCCTCGCCCTTTGGAATTTCACAAGACCTACAGCTGCAAGCCCAGGATGCTCCTCATTTTCTTGATAAGCATTCCGACAAGCTTTTCTTATCATCCCAAACAATGAGCTCTCTATTATATTGGTCTCTGATCCTGACACCGGCAGCTTTAGAAAAACACTCAAAAAGCAAACTTCACATTGAAGGTTAGAACGCAAAAAATGTATAGACCTATAACTCTGGCCAAACTAATTAAGCACACATACACTTCCAGGTTAAATGAATACTATACGTCTCTTATGTCAATTATATAATGATTATAAAGAATAATATTTCTAAAGCACTGTAAAATAAACATTCTTTCAAAAGGATGATAAAATATAGCACACATGAAACATTGCATTCATCTGTGCATTTTGCTTGTATATTTCACTGTACACCTACGTTTAAATGAAGACATTACTCACATTAAGCAGAAAAACAACCACTCCTTTATTTCATGTTTTAAGAGACATAGGCCCTCATTCTGACCTTGGCGGGCGGCGGAGGCCGCCCGCCAAAGTCCCGCCGTCAGGTTACCGTACCGCGGTCGAAAGACCGCGGCGGTAATTCTGACTTTCCCGCTGGGCTGGCGGGCGGTCGCCTTCAGGCCGCCCGCCAGCCCAGCGGGAAAGAGGCTTCCACGATGAAGCCGGCTCGGAATCGAGCCGGCGGAGTGGAAGCTGTGCGACGGGTGCAGTTGCACCCGTCGCGTATTTCACTGTCTGCACAGCAGACAGTGAAATACATTTAGGGGCTCTCTTACGGGGGCCCCTGCAATGCCCATGCCAGTGGCATGGGCACTGCAGGGGCCCCCAGGGGCCCCGCGACCCCCCCCTACCGCCATCCGGATCCCGGCGGTCGGACCGCCGGGATCTGGATGGCGGTAGGGGGGGTCGGAATCCCCTCGGCGGCGCAGCAAGCTGCGCCGCCTTGGAGGATTCAATGGGGCGGCGGTACACTGGCGGGAGCCCGCCAGTGTTGCCGGTCCGACCGCGGCTTTACCGCCGCGGTCGGAATCCCCATTGGAGCACCGCCGGCCTGTCGGCGGTGCTCCCGTGGTCCTCCGCCAGGGTCAGAATGACCGCCATAATGGTGCAGCCAGGTTATGATCTCCTAGAGGTTAGAACTCAGTGTAGCTCATGGTGTGGAGAGGGATTGTACTGATGTTCAAACAAAGGATCAATGAGGATAAGGGTAAGAGCAGAGTCTAAACTCAGTGTCACCACGGGTAAAGTAGAAAGATCTTGGTGTGGGTGATACCTAGATGGATTGAAGCTTATTGTAACTGAGAGCATGAGGAACAGTCATAGGCCAATGTCATTAAGACTTATGAGTAATTAAAAGGTTCAGTGTTCAGTCCCGTGAGGTAAGAATGGAGACTAAGGTCAGTGACCCAGAGAGTACTGAGTTTTCAGAACTTAGTAGCGATGGCAGCTAGAAAGCTGTCATAGCTCAGTGAGACTGTGGGTAAGAGAGGGATGAGGGATCATTGCCACTGAGGGTAAGAAATGAGCCTATGGCCCCAAGTCAAATATGGTGTTAAAACACAGTGTGCTTGTATGTAAGGGAGGGGCAACAACTAAGTATCCCCAAGACTGAGATCAGGGTCATAGTCTTTAGTGATGCTCAGCAACACTTACAGCTCAGAAATAACGCTGGTAAAGAGAGAAGGCAGTGTAAATAGGGCAGGACCTGGTGTTATTGAAGGTACGATAAGGTTAGAACTCAGTGTACTTGCAGGCAATTGAGCAGTCAGAACTCAGTGTTCTTGACTAAAAGAAAGAGTTGGAGTTCAGGGTCACTGATGGTAAGAATAAGTATTAAAACTTAGTAGTACTGAAGATTTCTCTGCCATCAGGTTCAGATGTGTCGATGTGAGCTCTGGTTTGGTGCTGCTTGGTTTTCTCACCAGATATTCTGATCCGTTCTTCAATGCTTGTGGAAACAATCATGGTTTCTCATCGGTCTCCAACTTTGCATAATCTTAGATCATATTCTGGTAGATGGCCTCTTGGAATACTATCATGCAGATGAGGATGTCCCTATGATGGAAAGGACTGCATTTCAGTTCTGCCATACTTGCCATGCCTAGTAGCCGAGAAGAGAATGCCACGAAGTCTGCAATCGGTGTTTGTCCCACAAACAACTTGAAGACTCCTTTTCGATGTGTCTTGCGTTCTGGAAAAAAAGACCCTTCAAAACTGAAGAACTTGCTGCATCATTTTGGCTTCCATAGGACACAGAAGGGAGATAGAAGACACCCCGAACTTCTTCAGAGACAGAAAGGAGTCAGATGTCGAACAGTTGGATTCTCCAGCCACTAAGCTGAAGTTGCTTTCTTGCCAGAAAGCATTGACTCCAAGGTAGACGTTGAAGAAGAAGAGCCAGCCCAGTGTCCACCAAAGACCACAGTGAGTACCATCACCTCCCCTACTCACAAAAGAGAGGCACAAGCCTCGACCTGCCAGGCTACCTCTCAAGCCCCCTCGCAATACTGCTTTCCAGCCATGGTTTACACTGCTATTCGGAGCTGGATCTGATGACTGTATCACACTCAGTGCCAAAGTCCTCCTTGGAGCCTCAAGTATCAACATCCACCACCACTTCAGCACTGGATCTGAAGACACCCTCAGCGCCAAAGTCCACCTTGCAGCCTCAAGTGTTGACGTCAATCTGAAGATGCCGGGTTGCCCGCCATCGGAATCAAAACATGTGGACCTGAGTCATTTGGACCCAAGACACTCGAAGCATTTGAAGACAGAATTGATCTAGGCGATGTCTGGACATCGTACCTCTTGGGCTCCATTCAGACCATCATCTACAGGTGCGTCCTCCACCGCTTATGAGGATTTCGAACAACCAAACCTTCAGTTGCAATATGAACACCTCTACACCAAGCAGCAGTGAATCCATATCCAACCAGGCATAGGTTGGATCCTGGTGAAGCCTCCATAGGTGTCAAAAGACTCAATTTCTCACAAGAGAAAGTTGACCTTTGAGGAAGCCCTCAGTCCTTCTGTGTCACTCGCCCCCATAAAGCCTAAGAAACACACCAGAGCTGCCTCTCCACTGCCTCCTGCTCATCCTTCTCATCCACTTCCTCCTCCCCCTTTCTAGATTGTCCTTCTTCCCCTTTGCTTCATGTGGATTCTTCTCAACACTCACCAGAGTTCCTTACACTCAGGGGGGTTTTGACAGTCCACAACCAGGTTATGACTCTTATGACCCTACATGTCGCCCACACGGTCCAGACCCATGGGACGACTATGACACAGAGCCTTCAGCGGACACAGACCTAGACCTGTATCCCACAAAGCCCTTACCTTCAGATGATTTTACCTACTGCCTTGAGGTCCTGAAAAGGTCAGCCACCTTTCACAAGGTAGAAATGCACATGCAACACGAAGAGAGTGACTTGCTCATAGAGACCCTCTCCTCCATCCACTGCTTCGTACAGTATCTTCGTATGCTCAAAGGAGTCTTTAGATAAGCCACTGAAATATTTAAAGAGCCAGTTAAAGTGAGGATTGTTACACAGAGGGTCGACTTGAAATTCAAGGCTTCTCCCACTGACCCACCATATATTCGGGGCCAGTTAACCCATGACACCCTAGTCATTTGCATAGCTCAAAAGCAAGCTAACACGCAGAGGATAGGAGACACATCCCTTCTGGACCGAGAGAGTAAGAAAAACATATATGCCATGGGCAAGAGGGTAGTGACGCAGTTTGCTACTCATAGGTGCATCGCTAACTCTATAGCCCTTCCTGCCTGGAAAGGCAACGTCCACTGGGATCAGACGATCATCTTCTAGAACAGCATTTACAAAAGGGACAAGAGTTGGTAGCAGTGTGGAAGATCATCTCCAACACCAACAGAACTGCACACTGGATGCCAAAGATACAATTGCTCGTGGCATAAACAAAGCATCCTTTTACGCCACCACGCATCGCTCCATGTCTCTGGCTTTAAGCAGAGGTTCAGCAATACCTTCTTAATGTACCCTTTGATGACCAGCATCTCGTTGTCTCTCAGATTGATGAGGTGCTAGAAAAGTTTTTTTAAAAATACTGACACCACCAAAGCTATAGGCGCCATACAAACACCTGTTCTTCCTTGCTCCTTTCCCCACTCGCAATACCATGGTGCAGCGAAAAACCCCACCCTGGAAACCTCTTCCACCTTTTCAAGGCCTGCACTCCAGTCACCTTCACGATGCTACCAGAGGTGGATACAGGGGTAACAGAGGAAATGGCAAAGCCCCCAAAGGGGAAACCCATCAAAACATTGACTCTCTTATCCTTCTCCCAACCACAAAACACCTGCCTTGGGAGGACTGCAGGGATTACGGACCTGCTGGGCAGAAATCTCCATTGACTGATGGCTCTTAGACATCAAAAAGGAGGGGTCCTGTCTAGCACTCACACATACACTACCAAACATCCCTCAACAACACAAACTGTCTCCACAACATGTGCCTCCTTCAGGAGGAGATACTGGCCCTCTTTGCCAAGGAGCCATAGAACCGATTCTACCACAACACCACAGAAATGGGGTACATTCACTGTACTTGCTTAGCTCCAAAAAGGATGCCTTCTTCAGATCTTTCCTCAGTCTCAGACGCCTCCACAAATACATTCTCTTGGAGCTCTTCCATGTGGTAAATCTACAAGACACCATCACACTACTGCAGATAGGTGACTTCAGGACCACCCTTGCCCTGAAGGATGCCTACTTTTACCTATCTATCCACCCAGAGCATCAAACATACCTGCAGTTTTTGGTGAGGGGCCAAGATTGCAAGTTCAGAGTTCTTCCATTCAACGTTACCAAAGCCCGAGGGTCTTTACTAAATGTCTGGCCATGGTGGCTGCTCACCTCAGGAGAAGCAGCATCCATGTGTTTCCTTGCCTGGATGACAGGCTGCTCAATAGTGCCACTCAGCAAATATGTCTAGGTCGCAATTCAGACCTTGGACAGTCCAGGCTTTTAGTCTGACCACATCCAACCTCCAGTCCCTTCAGGTACAGCCCTTTTACAGGGCTATCCTAGACTCAAGGGTGGGGAAAGTCCAGTCCAGCAAGGGTTCAAGCATTTCAAAACCTGCTACCTCTTTTTCAGCCCAATCACCAAGTACCAGTCAGAACTGTGATATACTTGCTAGAAATGATGGCATCTTGCATCGCCATAGTTCCTCATGCCAGACTACACGTGAACCCATTGCAAGAGTGTCTAGTGGAATAATAGTCTCAAATGGATGTTCATCTAGAGGATCTAGTATTGGTTTGGGGCTACACATATTGCTCTCTAAAGTGATGGAACACAAACAACCTGTTGCACGGGAGGTTTTCCTGGGCCCGGTTCCGCAAGAGACCATCACTATGGATGCCTCGCTCCCCATCTGGAGTGTGCATTTCAATTATCTTGCCATTCAGAGGAAATGGAAGCTGCTCAGCAATCTTCCACACCAATCACCTGGAGTTGCTGGTTATCCACCTCTCTCTGCAGGTCTTCTGTAGAGTCCTCCCTAGTCCAGAAGCATGCAAAGACCATGTCACAAATGGAGCTCTTGGTTAGACGTCTTTATTCCTCCTTATACAATGACACACTAAAGCACTGATTGTATCATAGCCGTTACTAACCACACCTTAACACCTCCCATCATGTTGTGCAATTTCCTTTCTAACTCCATTCAGAACCACAAAGGTCCTAGCGAACCTTGTCTCATGACACTACGTATCCCCCCTTGTTAAATAAAAAGTACAGACAAATGACATCTGAGTTCTTCAATAAGTTGTGGAGTTGCTCGCACTAGTCAACCAGATCTTGTGGTGTGAGGAGATAAAATTGCACTACGATCTGGCACCAACAGCACAGAGTCCGAGGCTTGATCTGGACTGTCAGGTGGGTTCACCTCACTGGAGATTGCAAGAGCTGGTGAACATCGAGGTAGGTGTCTGAAATGTGATGAGTCCTTTGTGATGATTTTTCCAGGATGCTGAGCCATCACCATTTGTCCTTTGCAAGACACCACCGTCAGAGACTCGACATCAAATGAAATGTCAATTTCCCACTTTTGTTTTTGTTTAACTAGGATTCAGTCACCTTCATTGAAGACTGTATTCATCTTGCAAACCTTATCAGCATCCGGAGGTCAATCCACTGTTCACTGGGGCAGTTTGATTCAAATAGATCTCCCAAACATTAGGGTGGCAGGACTCTCACCAGTTGTACAGTGAGGAGTTGAGCGATAAGCACGGAGAGCTTGACACAAGGCTTAGTTCAATATCCACCATTACCGCTCCCTGAATAATTTTTTTAGGACGCCCATGAATCGTTTAACAACGCCAATGTAGAGGCCACAGAGGTGTGCTCTTCTGATGCTTGACATTCAGCCTCAGGAGAAACTCCTTGAACTTGCAACTGTTGAATGGCAGACCAATGTCTGATTTAAGAATGATGTGGGTTCCCCACACTGCAAGACATTGTCCAGTTGCTCGATAACCTTGCATGGGTGGTCAAAGAAATTTCTTCCACTAGGGGAAAGTGTGAATTCTCATCATTGACTACCATGAGCTGATGTCCATTGCCCAAGGGCCCAAAGAAGTCAACAGCAACTTTTTCCCATGCCTGGGTAGGAAGATTAGACATAGTCACTGGCTGCTTGGTCACTTTGGGGGAAAGACAGTTGTACAGAGGGCATTCCCTAAATTCTCTTTCAACTCGTTCATCTAAACTTGGGAACCACATGTCATTTCGCAGGGCTCTTTTGGTGGCTCCAATGCCACAATGTCCCTCACAAGCTAGCTCAATGACTTGCTGCCTGAGTCTTGCAGGTATCACGATTTTCGTAACTCTCAGTAAACACCGTCCTTGGTTACAGACAGACCATCTTGTACATTTTTAAACTTTTGAAATTCAACATCATCCTCCAGAGGTCAAATGCTCTTCTTCCATGACTGGGCTGAAATGATGTTTTTAAGAATGAGCATGTTCTTGTCAGAATTTGTAGCAGCAATGATTTGTTTAATGGATGAGGCTGCCGGCGTACTGGACCTTAAAATGAAATGAATGTGCTCTTCTGCTGTTTTAGACATTGAGCTGTGTTTGTGTAAAGGTACTTTTGAAAAGTAATCAGCAGGGTTGTGATCTTTACCTGGCCTGTGCACAATCACACAGTTGTATTCTAGCAGTTGTAACTCCCACCTCTCAATTTTAGAAGGCATTTTAGCTTTGGCGTTCCCAAAAACAGTGAGTAGCACTTGGTGGTCTGTGAGAATGGTGAAGCGCTTGTCGTACAGAAACACATAAAAACACATAAAAATGTTCACAGGCCCAGAAGACAGACAAACTTTCCTGGCTGAGAGTAGGCTCTTTCAGCGTCAGACAAACTCAAGCTGGTGTAAGCCACAGTATGTCTCTGAGTATATGAATGACCATTATGTTGGACAAGGATCACCTCCAGCCCCACTGGGCTCACGTCTACAACAAGCTCAGTCTGTGACAGGGTCAAAATAGGCCATATTAGTTCCATTCTCAATCACATGAATCTTTTTCAAGCTCATGTCACATTCTGTAGCCCACTAAAAAGAAACATCTTATTTTGTAAAATCCTTTAGTGAGGCAGTCAATGCAGCAAAGTCAGGAATGTACCTTGAGCCATGCCCTTAAAGGATCACAGCATGGTAACATCCTGTAGGAGCCATGTAGTTGACAGTGCTTGCACTTTATCTGGATCAGGAGTCACTTTCCCATCAGAGAATATGTGCTCAAAGAATTTGAGCTTATTTTATGAAACTCCACTTTGCTGCATTCAGAGTGAGACATGCATCAGCAAGTAGTTTACACACTTCTGTAAGAGCTTTGTTGTGTTCCCTTCATGTTGCTCTAAACTCCAATATGTCATCACAGTAGTTCAAAGCATTTATAACTGGTTGAATTATGTGAAGTATAACATCCTGAAATATTTCTGCACCTGATGACACTCCAAAGGTTAATCTTTTATATCTGAACAAACCAACATGAGTCAAAAAAGTGGTGATTTACCTACAGTTTTCTGCCAGTTCAAGTTAGTGATATCCTTTGTTCAGATCAAGAGAACAAGCCTTTTGCGCCATTCGACTGCATGATCATGTCCATGATGTGTGGACCAGTATGTCTTTCTCTCTCAATTGATTTGTTGGCATGATGCATATCAACACGGATACACACTGTACTTCCACTGTCCTTTTTGGGCACCACTGCTATGGGCGAAGCCCATGGCTTAGGACCAGTGGAATGCTCAATGATGTCATGCTTCAGCAGTGTTTGTAGTTCTTTCTCAACAGCTTCTTGTAAATGAAAGGCAATTCTGTGGTGGGGTTGAGCAACAGGGCAAATTTCCTCTTTAATGTGAAGTCTCATGTTCAGTGCTTTTCAGGTCGGCCAAGGCGATGGAATAACGGTGGAAACTGACTTGCAATTTCAGACTGAGTGTGTACGTTGTAACTGAGAGATATCAGTCAGCAGCAATGGCAAACTGAGCAGGCATGCACTGGTCAAGATTCCTGGAAGTATGTTAATCAGTGCTTGCATGGGCACTGCTTTTTCATAGTCCCCATGAATAACCCTTGACTTTGAAGCAGTTTGGAAGCAGTCCATATATATACCTTCTTATTTGCTGGTTTCGGTCGTGGCACAGGAGACAGGTTGTTAAACTTCTCAACTGGCAAGATGTTAATGAAGGCAACCCTGTCTATGATGACCTTAAACTTTATTGGGATCTTGGCACGGTGTCCAAATGAACTGGGTTGTTCCTCTTGATGACTTATCTTTGTCACTTGTTCTGCCTTGCACGCAGCCCATCCAGCATGTGTCTGGTGTCCTTTTGTTGATATCATCATTGCGCATCCATCCTCTTCACTAGTGCTAAAGGATGACATTGATGAGTCTTTGCAGGACGAGCTTAACAATGATGGACTTCATCAACTTTGTACTTGCCATAACTGATGTTGTTTTTTGGCCTTGTAGGTGTATCAAGAATGTTCCTGGAACATCGATTTTTTCTTCCTATGGTGACACATTTGGTTTCTCTTCTGCCTTGCACACTGTTACAAAGTAGTTTTCTTTTCTGCAACCTTTGCATGTCTGCCCGATGGCCAGACATTTGCTCTTGTGGGGATATGAAAACCCAGACCGGAAACACATGTTTTCCTTCCTTGAAGACAACTATTTATATGCATCTTTGGAGTGCTTGTACTTGCTTTTATGACTAGGATTAATTCATTTTTTCCTGTTCCCGATACCATGTTAGCCGATTGTTGTTCTGCCCTTAATTGGCTCTTCCGGCCATTAATATTTTATCTAAACTCAGTGTCTCTTTCAACATTCATCTTCTGAAAGAGTCTGACAGACAGCCATTGATGGCCTCTTCATCATTGAATTCCCAGCATTTACAGTGTATGATGAGAACATCAAGTCTTTCAACAAACTCATCCATCATCTCACCATCATGCTGTCTGGCCTGATTGAAAATGTTCCTTTTATAGTCAGCATCTGGCGTTTGATTAAACTTTGTATTCAAAGAATCCTTGATCTGATGGTACGATATGGCCTCAGTCTGTGAGATTTTCTTCAAAACTTCCTTTTCTCCACCACTAGTGATGCTCTTTGTGCATATAATGGTTTTCTTATCGTCGTCGTCTTGTAGGGCATTTATGAAGTCATCAAACATCTGAATCCACATGGTCCACATGGGACCAATATTCTGTTTCTCAGCAGTGTCAAATGGCATCGGGAGTTTCAGAAATGCAGCTGCATCATACTTCACACCCTTTTCTACTGTCGCTGAGACTATATGCTGTTCAGGTGGCAGCAGCTGCTCTTTGGGGGTACCGGCAACTTCCGTAAGAACAGGCCATTTGGTTATGCCTGGGTCTCCAGGTCCAGGCAGGGGTTGTGAGGCATTGCTCTCCTTCTTTGCGGTAAGTAATGGCTTCAACTCTGCATTTAGTCACTGTCTCTTTTACTTTTTGCGTCATAACCGGTGGTCCCTGCCTTAGTGTTTTGATTACATCGATGATGGCTCTGTGTTATGGAGCGCCACAGGTTCTGGTAACTCTTTTTGAGCGTTCTCCTCTGAATTTCCTTCCACTGTTCAAGGGCCATATGAAGGCTGGAGTGGTGATTCAATTCCACGTCTGCCAACTCTGACTAACTTCCGATTGACTAGTGCGCACGTGGTTCACACGAGCAATCTGCTGGGTTGTAGTGTGCACTCAGGGAGAGCAGCTTAGTTTCCATGGGCTATGTATCCCCTTAGTTGTCACGAGTTGTAGCTTCCTCCCCAGACCAGGAGCATGCAGAGACCACACCACTCACAGAGCTCTTGATCAGACGTCTTTATTTCTCTGTGTACAGTCACACATTAAAGCACTGATTATGTCATAGCCATTATTAACCACACCTTAACACCTCCCAGCAGGTTGCGCTATCTTCTCTTTAAGTCCATCCAGAACTGCAAGGGTCCTAGAGCACCTAGGCCCAAATGTAAAGATGGCCTTGCTCCATCTAACACCACATTAGCGTAATTTTTCTCAAGCTAATGTGGCATTAGATTGCCAAAAACACCATGCCATATCTACAAAGTGTTGCAATGCATGCATTGCGCCACTTTGTGACCCTTTGCACCACATTTTGCCTGCGCAATGAGGAGGCCCGCAAAAATGGCAAAATGAAATCTACAAGATTTCATTGCGCCATTTTTGGAGTCATTTTTAACGCCTGCTCAAAGCTGACATTATAGTGCCACATCTATTGGAATCAATCGGCCTCCTTGCACTTTGCTCTACTAGCGTCAGAATTTTTGATGCTTGTGGAGGTAAGCACCACAATAGCATCAGCAATTTTGGCACTAGTTTTTCTAATACCTCCATGGCGTGCCGTATCTTAAATACGGTGCACACATGGTGGCGTTAGAGGGGCACCACTTTTCTTAAATCTGGGCCTTAGTCTCACAACACTACACCTTCTATCCTCTCACACAGGACAAAACATTCTCAGTCCGAACAGACAACATGCCTGCCAGGTTTTACTTGCAAAAACAAGAGGGCACACACACAACACAGTTGTGGACTGTAATCCAACGCACTTGGTGCTGGGCCATACATCACAAAGTACATCTGCTCATCCACCACATTCCTGGGGTGGACTACAATATGTCAGACTTGCTCAGCAAGACGCATCAACAAGTTCATGAATGGGAACTCCACCCCAAGACCTACTCATGCACTTCCTGCGTTGGGAAGATTTCACAGGAAGATCTGTTTGCCACTCCCAAAAATGCAAAAAGCCCATACTTTGTCCACGGCTACCACACCACAGTCCATGGACAATGCACTATGGATGAACTGGTCAGGGATATTTGCCTACACTTTTCTGCCTATCCCACTCATACTGTTTGTGGTCCAGTGGCATAGGAAACATCACTCCCTCTCATCTTAGTGGCATCAACATGTGCACAATAGCCACAGTACACCACCTTGTTCCCGATCTCTCTAGTTCCCCACGAGCCGCTTCCCAACAGACTGGACCTTCTTACACAACACCACAGCACTCTCAGGCACCGCAATCCTCAGCAGCTCAACCTTGCCTTTTGGCTCCTGAGTTCTTAGAGCTTGGTTACCTCAACTTACTGGAAGAATGCATGCCTATTCTCAAAGAGGCCCACAAGTCCACAACTAGAGCCTGTTATCCAGTCAATGGAAAGTGTTCATACACTAGTGTCTCCCTAAACACACCAATCCACTCACAGCATCCGCATAGGACATTGTTTGTTACCTCCTTCACATAAAAAGGTCAGACCTCACCTATACTTCCATTCAGTTACATCTGGCTACTGTAGCCTCATACTTATAGAATAGACAACATGCTTCATTGTTCAGAATACCAGTCGTTAAGGCTTTCATTGAAGGCCTCGCACAGATTATCCCACTCCGGATGCCTCCTGCTTCTGTGTGGAATCTTAATATACTTCTCACAAGACTCGTGGGCACTCCTTTTGAACCACTACACTCTTTCTCACTGCAATTCCTTTTCTGAAAGGTGTCCTTCTCTTCTGTCAGATGACTTAGTGAGATATACGTTCTTACTTTGGAAGAACCTCTTTCCAATGATAGGGTGGTTCTCATGACCAACCCCAAATTCCTTCCTAACATAGGGCCTGATTTAGAGTTTGCGGAGGGGGTAACTCTGTTACAAACATGAATGATATCCCATCCACTGTATTACAATTCCACTTTATCCTATACAGCAGATAGAACATCCGTTATGTTTGTGACTGAGTAACCCATCTGCCAAACTCTAACTCAGGCCCTCAGTCTCCCGTTTTCACCTTAATCAAACAATCAAGCTCCCAGTCCTCTTTCACTCGCAGAGACAGTAGCGGAACACGCTTTGCATACTTTAGATGTCAAAAGAGTGCTAAAGTACTATATTGACAGGACAAAACCTTTCCGTAAGACACAACAGCTATTTGTGTCCCACTCCAAGCCTCACAAGTGGTCTTCTATTTCCAAGGCAGGTGTTGCACGTTGGCTAGTCAAATGCATACAGGTTTGTTACGCTAAAGTAAAAGAACCCTGCTTCCCCCCCGACCTCATTCTACCCAAAAGAGAGGTACGTCTATGTCTTTCTTGGGTAATATACAACTAACTGACATCTGCAAAGCATCTAGCTTGTCCACCCTTTTTACCTTTACCAAACACTACTTTGTGGATGTCATGGCCAGCCAGAAGCAAACGTTGGCTAGGCTGTCCTACGTACACATTTCCAGTTTTAGCAACATTCTCCGGCTAAACCACAGCTTTTGGGAGAATTGATTTCTAGTCAATGCACAGCACGTTTATCTACAAACAGACAGCCCACGGACAAAAAATGTTACTTACCTTGTAAGCATCTGTTTGTGGCATGTAATGCTGTAGATTCACATCCACTTGCTCTCCTTCCCAGTTGCCAGCAGTTGTCACAGATATATATTTTTTCTTTTCAATATCTTCATTGTTTTGCCTTGCAAGCTCACCTTTAATGTGTCTTTATGCTCCATCTCCAATCTAGCCCCTAGTGCCGGGAAACAAAACAATCTAACAATTGAGCAAATGCCCATGTGACTTACCACTAATAGTGGCGTCACTAGGCTTGTGAATCAAAAAGAATTCCTTTGACGAAAAACAAGTTGTACACATCTGAGCCCAAGACTAGATGGCAGAAGCATGTATAGCATATTAATCTACAAGACTTCATGCCACGAACAGATGCTTACAAGGTAAGTAACACTTTCCTTCTCCTTGTTACATTCTGTCAGGTAGGGGCACCATTTTAAAACAAACCCAGTTTTACATGTCTTGGTAAATCTGGGTTTGCATCTACATTCATGGGTAGGTGCATGGAAATGCCTATGCTTCACCCTTATAACGCTTACCTGACACACAGTAATGGAAGACAGCAGTATGCACTGTTTTACATTACTTTATATTTACTAAACCAAGGAAAGCAATGCAGATTGTGAGTGGCAATATGGTAAGAAATTGATCAGATTTCAATGTTCCTTATGGTATGATATGGAAGGGAGCCTAGTGTCTTATGTACTGAGTGATGTGTCTGAGCTCAGTGTCACTAGTGGCAAGAGAGGGTTCAGAATTCAGTGTCAATTGGAGTAAGAGATGGATTAGAGCAAGAAATGAGCAAGAGAGTTGTCAGAGACGAGTGTCTCTTGGAATAAGAGAAAAGATCACCGTTCAGCACTCTTGAGAGAAAGAAAGTGGTCTTAGCTAGTAACACTGACCATTCGAGGGTGGTAAGAGCTCATTGTCACTAATAGTACATGAGGCAGTGAGAACACAGTGTGATATGGAAGAACGTATCCTTAGAATTTATTATCACATATACAATATTGCTTACAGTTTATACTGCTGAGTAAATTAGTGGTGATAGATCAGTTTCATGGAAGTAATCAGTGGTGCTGTACATGTTTTATATGTCATGGTTAGAGCACGAAGGAGGAGTTGGACGCTTAGAGGGCGTAAACATCCCAAAAGGTTTCAGTGTGTGGCTATACTAACATAATAATGAGATTCAGATGTTAATTTTGTGTCCCTAATGTTAGGTGAATACACTTGATGTGCTTAACTAATGCAGTATGCCTCTTTACATGTATAGTTGAAGGGACCTATGCTTCTTACTGGGTGCTATAAATATTTAGCACTTATGACATTTATTTCCTTACACAGCTGGTGAAGACTTTACTGCTGTCGTCTCTGAAATCATGATGTATATCTTACTGGTCTTCCTGACATTGTGGTTGCTTGTAGAAATGGTTTATTGCTACCGGAAGATTTCCAAAAATGAGGAGACGTCACAAGAGAGCCCGTGAGTACTGAGGCTGTGTTTCATGTTACCTTACAATTTTTGTCCAATTTTAGGATGGTTGCAACACCCAATCACTCATATGCTCATTTTATATCCTCACCCTTACCATCACTCTTAAGGGCCAGATTACAAAGCATTTTTCCAGTCGTAAATGGCCCATCAGGCTGTTGCCACCAGAAAAATTCTTCTTCACATGTACCAAATGCAAAACTTGTTACCCAATTGTATTTTGCTTCTGCGATTCGTTATCTGGAAGGGGCATATTTAGGGGTTCCCTTCCAAATACCGAATTGGTATGGTATATATTACTGTTTTGTGACTGAATTCTGGTTGCAAAACAGTAATACTTTACCACCAATTTCAACCTGCTGGTAACTCATTTGCAAAGAGACCAGTTCCCCTTTGAGAATGTAAATAATATTTTATTTAAGAGCATGTAGTGGTCCAACGAACCACTGCCTTTATGGAAAACAGGCTGCATTAAAATAAAGATTGCTTTATTAAAAAGCAATCACAAACATGGTTGTCTGTTCAGCCCAGCAGGCCACCATCCCTGGGATGGCTGCGATTTGTACTGGGTAGCAAATTGCCAAATTGCGACCTACCATATGCATGAGAGAGGCCTATTTGCGAACCACTAGGAATCACTAATTAAACTCAAAGGAGTGTGTTGGAAAATGGGTTATTGGTAGGGCAGGTAGGTACCTACACCTAGCAACAAGCCACTAACCTCCACATAGGTACAGTTAGGTCTCAGTAAATTAATCCCAGCTCAACCCTTGGTAGCTTGGCAACGAGCGTCAAGGCTTAACTTAGGAGACAAAGTGTAAAGCATTCAAATATCACAAAACAGTAATTAAATAAAACACAGGAAACAGTTTAAAAATCCGGTTCAGGGGAACCGGAGATATGAATTTTTAAAGAATTATTACTTTTCTAGCGCTTAGAAACAAAAAGCGACAATCGGGTCATCTGGTTGCACCTCGACCGGGGCAAAGTCAAACTTTCAGGCCGACCGCGATGGAGCCCTGCTCGGCTACAGGTCGCGGGAGGCCTCGGTTAAAAAGTTACCTTCTGACTTAGTCTTTATTTTGAAGTTTTTCTTCACCGCGACGAACCTGCCAGTTGAATCCGACCTCCTGGAGCCCTTGTCCGGATACGCGATGTGGGTTTCCTCTGTGGAGACTTTTACCTTCGGACTTAGTCGTTTTTTCGAGATGAAAATCCTTCGACCGGGGTAAACCTGGATCTTGATCCGACGTCCATGGAGCCCTTCTCGGATACGATGGCTGGGAGGTCCCGGTCAACTTTTTACGTTCGGACTTAGTCTCTTTTTTGGATGTTTTTCTTTACCGGGACGAACCACGAAGTCAGGCCGGGTCGCGGTTGAGGCAAGCCGGCTAGAATTTCCGCTGTGGGTCGGTCCCTCTCTGGAGCTTTTTTCAAAAAATTCTCAAATCTTTTCCAAACTTCTGGGGCTTCACCCATATGTTCTTTTAAGGTTCTTTTGGGGTCCACAGCTCACCCCAAGGGTCCAGAAGTTCTGTGATGGTCCTTGGGGGGTGCGGACTTCAACTCCCAGAATGCACCTGGCGCAAACTCCTTTTTGGCCACTGGACAGTGGTCAGCTGGTCGCTTTCTTCAGGAGTTGGTGCAGGGGACTCTGGTTAGCAATTTTTCACCTGTAGCAAACAGGGAGTCCCTCCTTGAACCAGTTGAAGCCAGGCAAAGTCCTTCTTGTGGTGAAGCCCAAGTGTGCAGCTGGTGCAGTCCTTCTGAGTGCAGGGTCCAGGTGCAGGCCAGGGGTCCAGCAGGGCAGTCCTTCTTCTTCTTTAGTTCCTTTCTTGTTGAATTCTGGAGGGGATCTGAGGCGTGGGTGCAGGTCTGCCAGTTTTATCCTTGCTCCTGGGTGAAAAGCAGGGGGGCCCTGGTTCTCCAATCAGGGACAGGGTCGTCCCCCTGTGATGACCACTTCCTGGGAAGTGTGGCAAAAATCCATCCCAGAAGGCAACAGTCTCTAAAAATCCAACATGGATGAATCTGATTTTTGGAGGTTACATCTGGCTGAGCCCACCCACTGGTGTGGCTAAAAATCATAAACACACCCCTCTCCTGCCCTCTCCTAATCTAATCAAGGGGGCACCTAGCTGTCTGGAGTTGCAGGATGTGGGGGTGTTGCTGGGTGCTGCAAATGTCCTTCTCTGCCTTTGAAGACCAGTTTGGCAGCCCTCCCCCTTCCTGCCTCACCATCTGCTGAGGGGAGATTCTCTCCCCCAAGCACATTCCTTTGTGTGAAGCCAGGCCACTTCACACCTCATCAAAGTAGCCTGGCAGAAGCTGCTGCAGGCTGGCCAATCAGAGCACGGCAGCAAAAACAATGCAGAGCTGAAATTGGCAACTTTTTAGGTAAAGTCTAAACTTTTTACCTGAACAAGTTATATTAAATCCAACAACTGGAAGTTGTGGGATTTATTACAACAATTAATTTGATACCAAATTCTTGGTATGTAACATTTAAGGAGACTTTAAAATTTAAAATAAAGTCTGCCCATTCTAGCCTATGAAGGCCATTTACTTCAATGAGGGAAAAACGAATTTGGCTGTTTTTACCTCACCAGGGCTTATAAATCTATTTTTATAAAGTCCCTGCTTATAGTTACATGGCACCCAGCCCTAGGGGCACATAGGGCACACCTTAGGGGTGACTTATATGTAAAAATAAGGTAGTTTAAGACTTTGGAAGTACCTTTAATTCCAAAGTCGAATTTGCATATAACTTTAATTTAAAAGCAGCCAGCAAGGCAGGCTTGCTTTTAAAATGACACTGGGCACCTCAGCAATGCACCTAGGTGTGCACCACCTATGCTGTGGTCCCTAAACCTACATGCCCTACCATATACTAGGGACTTATAGGTAGGTTAACTTAGCCACTTATAATTAGCCTAATTTGCATATCCATTTTACACAGAGCACAGGCCCTGGGACTGGTTAGCAGTACCCATGGCACCTTTAAAATCAGGAAAACACCAGCAAAAAGTGGAAAATGGGGGCAAAATGTTATGGGGCCTCTGCAATCAGCCCTGTTTTCTCACAGAGTGTTATACATTAGGAATACCGATTTCCTAATTGCAATTCAGAGAGAAACACAATTAGGAAATCGGTATTCCTAACGTTAGTACATTTGGCTCTAAATCTCTCCATTGTTGCTCTTCATGTTACACCACCACCAACAACACAAACTGCCTCTTTTTTGCTAGTCCACAGTGCTGCTCATCAGGCAGCCACCCTAACACACAACTACCTGCAATCACAATTTATTAGACCATATGAGCTAACCAAATACATCTCCTTACATTAACTCTGCCAGTGTAAAATGTCTAGTCAAAAGCAAGGTTGATCTCTGGCCATTTGTGATATACAAAGAATAAACCATGGGTGACGATTTTTTTGTCCATGAATTTATAGAAATGGTAGGCTTTCATTTATAGGTATGTTACCAAACTTTACAGCAAAGCGTTGCATCCATCTAAACCCGTCTCTTAACATTGCCACCATCATGTGTTCTATTTTTTCTAATATGTGTTATAGCACATCCTCTGTGTCCAATTCCACTTGCTGAAATTCTGTTTTTATCCAGCCAGTTCATCAATACCATCATTTTCAGTCTTGCACTAATTGTTATATGCAGTCTATCTGTTTGAAATAATTAGTATGGATCATAAAACCTAACCTTTAAATGCTTCAGCATAAGCTACTAGACTATTAGACACTGGCCTAGTAAGATTTTTTTTAACTTCTCACATTCTATGAATTTACCTGACGTGGGAAAAGATTTATTTGTACTTGTGGTTTAGGTGTTTTCCAAAAAATACATTTTGTGGGAGAAAAGCCCGCAGCCATTACTTTATATTAAAGAATTCTCCTGCAAAAAATGTCATGGAATCTTTTCTTGCAGGAAATTTTGCTCAGAGGAATTATTGACAAACTCCACAATTTTACATAACTTAGCCTCGCCTGAATATTTCTAGCTACATATCAGTACTGCCATCTCAATGTATTTTTCCTTTATCACTCGAAAGTTACTGTTATTACAGATTGCTAGTCATGTATTGCCCATATCAATCTTGGCTTAAGTTATGTTCTTATTTGGCAGTACTCGTCCGTCCTTTAAGCACAGTTGCCTCTTGTCTACCTCAATATAGTTTCATTTTTAATTTGTGCACATGAATAAACTGTACTTTGGAAAGTAAAGAAATAAGGAGAGAGACAGCAACAGACCCACAGTACCCTGTTAAAATTGATTTTGACTAAGGTGAGTATGATTTTTACAAAAGATACAATAAGGGTTTGAAACATAGCATAGTCATAGTGGTGTAGCAAATCATTTTATGGGATGAAAATCGAAGATTTTGTGCTGTGACTGAACAGATGCACATTGCTGTGTTGGAAAGTGGGCAACAATTTTAGTAGGCTGAAAAGGTTTTAAGCTTCTGTGCCTATAGTAATAAATCAGGTTCGGATTTTAATTTCAGTGTATGAAATGGAAACCATTTTAAAGCAGGTTCTTTGCCTATATGACGGCAAAGGTATACATGTCTAAAGAGGGGGGTTGACATTAACTTGGCATCTGTGTAAAATCAATAAATAAATAAATTGGGAAGAAGAAGGTAGAATCAACAGGATGTAAGTGAATGCATTTTAATATAATGTGTTTGCTGCCATGGAAGACGCTCTTATTTGTTTGTAACTGAGTATGTTAAGCCGTTATGGAGTCTAGAATAATACTTAAATCTGAGAATTTCCCTCAGTTTTTTAAAACATTTATGGCCTGATTCCGACCTTGGCGGATGGGATACTCCGTCACAAACGTGACAGATATCTCACCTGCAGTTTTACAAGTTCCATATGATATGATGGAACTTGTAATACGGCGGATGGGAAATCCGTCACATTTGTGACAAAGTATCCCGTCCACCAAGGTTGTAATCGGGTCCTTAGTGTGTCACTAGATTTTCACAGCCTCATCCAATGATATATTAATTTGCGAGATTCGACTCTCTATCGGATATTCACTCTAGTTTATGAAGGTATGCTATCATTAAATATGACCTTGCTTTGTATTCAAACCAGCCAAGAATTTGTTTTTCAGTCACTGATGAAAAACAAATGCTTGGCTTCCCCTATGTCCCCATATGGGACACAGGGGAATCTCTAGAAGCGTTGATGACAAGGGCATGTTTTCTAGTCTGGATGGGCTCAAGGACCCTTAACATATCTAGGCCTGATTGGTTGAGCAGCACGCATTTTCATATTGGCAACAGAGAAGTACTGTTCCTAGGTTTGGTGCTAGAATTTGAAGTGGTGGATATTTCACCATGTTTCCTTCGGAATTGTCTCCAAAATCTCTATTTTGTATCCTATATATTTGGCACATTGAAGTACAAATTGAGTTACTTGTCTACGTTTAAGAAAGAAATATTTAGGCAGTCCCTCACGCCCGCCAGCTTAACATAGACCTAGCTACACCTGTTCACTTGGTGCTTTATGTAGAAAGTAGTAACACCTTTTCATGGACTGCCTTCAGGTCCATGTCCATCTTTGTTCTGAACTAAAACCAGTTTGGCTTACATTCTGGGCTACACCCTGACCTTTATGCTCACCCATAGGTCGTCTCAAAGTGACCTATATCCTGCTATTGACAGTGTAGTTATTTCTAAGACTTAAATGTGCCTCCCCTTTTTCCATTTATATGATCTTCATCCTGTTTTAATTTGGCGTCCATCTTGGCCCTACATCGCCCATTGTAGTGATCCCAGACCTAAACCTTTAATGCAACCTTTCTCCTATCCCTTAGTTCTACTCCAGTCCAGGCACTTGTTATGTCCCCTACCCATTCTCTTTGACCTTTATCGAGCCCCCTTTCTCCATGGTTTCATCTGTACCTACAGACTGACTTTTATTCCTAGACTAAGCCTCATCTCATACCCTTAATTTGACTTCCATCCTTACACTTGGTCTTATCCATGCCAGCTTGCTCTGCATCCTGCTGCTCCTATGTCTGTCCTTAGTTCTGTCCCATGAAATGGCCTCCTTTATGTCTCCTTGTCCGACACTTAATCAATCTCTTGGTCTCTGTCCATTTTTTCCTTTCAGACCACCACGTGGACTTCTAGCCAGACTATCACCTTGATATTCATGCTTTTCCGTTCTGTTCCAATGGTCTTCAATTGTGTTGCATTGCAAAAGTCTGTTCTCTTTCACACCTCAATTCTGAACTTTTATTTCTTTATTTCACATTTTTAAATGGCAATATGTGTACTTGAAAAAGCTGCACATCACAAAGAAAAGCAGTAAAACCTGTTTGTAATGGAGCTAAATGAAGAGCTGTAAAAAAGAGAATACTAAATAAAAGAAGATTTTAGGAGTGGTACAATAAAGTCTTTCAAGTTTCTGACATATAAGAGGTCATAAGGAGGAGAAACGGGTAGAACTAAAACAATCATGAAAAAGGACAGGACCAACCATTTTGTGTGGATACTAATACTGTAGATTTGTCAAATTGGTGCATGTAGGCAGGGCTCTATGGGGCATATTCACAAGCCCCTAGCACCAACGGAGCATCACTTGGCGCTGTGCCCTGCAGCATATTTACAAGGCGGCGTTAAGTCACTTTTTGTGGCTTAACGCCACCTTGTAAATATGGGCCCTTGATGCAGTTTTCTGTGGCGGAGCTGCGTGCAATGGGTGTTTTGCTGTGGGTGTTCCACTGCAACACCCATTGATTTTTTACACTGCCCCAGGTGTATAAGGAAACATTAATCTGAGGCAGCATCAAAAACTAACACCACCAAGTATTTATCCTCGTTTTTTCTATGTGTGCTGCATTCTGTAGCATGCATATAAAGAGCAAAAGGCCATCAATGATTGTTTATGTGCAGAAAGGTGCCCCTTCCTATACCAAAACAATCATTAAATAATGCTGATTTGCTTCTTCTGTGAAGTACACATAAAAGTAACTAATCGCCATTATTGATTGTTTAAGTGTTTATGTGCAGAAAGGAACACCTTCCTGCTCATAAACAATCATTCCCTGCAACACAGGCACCATTGCATTATAGTGCAAGGGAGCTTGCGTTGGCGCTAGGCAGTTATATTTACTACTGGCGCTAGGGGAAACACAGGGGTGTGCCGTATCTTTGTAAATGCGATGCATCCCTGCTTTCCTGAAGTGATGCAGTACGGCGCTGCCAATTTTGGCGCAGGGACGCGCTGCACCACTTCCTTGAAAATATGCCCCTATATTTCCTGTCCTAGCCTTTTACAAATCATTTTATCATAGTGATTGATGGAACCATGTACTAAACCCGAGTCGTAAATGCAGTTGGACCTGCCAGCAAATTAATAGGGCAAGCCAAGCCAGATCCGAACCAAAGGTCTGGTTTGACTCTAAGAGTCCATGCAGGAGCCAAGCCAAGGGCACGTTTTGCCTGTATACCGTAGAACAAATATAATGTAAAAATTTGATTCAGTCTCTTCAACATTTAAAACATTTTATTTCTTTAACTTGCAGAAGCATTTTATTTTAGTACATCAGATTATATTACTGCATGGAAAGACATTTATTAAACGTGTTCATTTTTTAAACATTAATGGCGTGCCCCCAGCGACAATGCCTTTAGTGAATTAAGAAGCACAGTAGTCATGTAATCCCTAAACATCGCGTAGATTCTTATCATAGATGGAGCATCAGTATAGTCTATGCAATCAAACATAAGACGTGCACAGTGCACATCCATGTATTTAAAAGTGCTCCTATATGTGATAATAAAGAAAAAGGAGGCTTCTGTGAGATAAAATGTTTACTTAGGATTACACAATTTCGACAAGCAGGAGCACCAGTATTGATTCCAGATTTTCTGGGTTCACATTTTGAAATTCAGCCACCCCGTGGATATCTCTGTTGATCTCTCACTCTCCTGTTCTTCATCAAAGGTCACTGTATTGTGTTTTATTCTTGGCGCATGTTGGGAAATATTGACACAGACATGGCAGACCCAACGTAGGGCCCCTAAACCCAAATACCAAGCCAAGAATGTATTTATTTGGGGAATGCCACACTCCAAACAAAACCTCCCCAAAAACGATGCCCCTGCGTCAACCCCACTATGCAACTTAAGAGCTACACCATATATGTAATGAATTAGCCATGAAATGAGTAAAAAAAAATCACATCAAAACTATTTCACAAAACAGTTAATATCAAAATAGAACATGTTGCCTCAATGTAGTCTGCCAGGGAAACAAGTAATTACCCCCACCAGCACTTTCCCCAGAAAAAGGAAGCATTATTTCCTGTCTAGGGAACAGCAGTAGACATTAATAACATTAAGGCTATTTTACAGAAACTCCCTCCTCAAACTTGGCAGTAGCAGGCAATCCTTTGAAAGAGGGCTTTACAATTGTGAACAAAAGGTGGCAAAGCCTTTAGGGCTAGCTTTGGCTGCTGTCCTTTTTGTGTTGTTTATGGTTGTTTTGTTTTGTCATGATTCTTGTTAAACTTTTTTTTTGGGAAGGGGTTACATAACTATTGACTTGCCTTTTTGGGGTGGGGGCATGCTAAGCCCTGGCCAATAAAACATAGGTAAAAAGAAAAATATTTTTGGTCTCAAAAAGCACTCAGTGCTATTGCCTTCGTAGACATTCTAGGGAGCTACTTTATGTGTAGATATTCTACTTGTGAAGGACCAGACTTCCATCACTCACAGTGAAGGTAGCCAATGGCCAAAGTGGGCTGAGCAATTACACCATGCTCTGTGCTTTTGTGGGCAGCAGAAAAATATGAATGAGACACGAGCTGCTTAGTAAATGAAGAGAATTTGCTAAAAGCCCCTATAATTAAGTGTGCTATCCATATAGTTCTAGTAAAATCACAAGGCACTAGTCTTAAGAATCCAACATTCTGAATTAATTCCAAAGTAGTACTTATGTTTTTTACTCCCAATCGGATGTACCTCGAAATTGTCCAAAACAACCTCATAAATTCTTTCAATACATGTTCAAAAGACGAGGCAAGTAACACATATATCGCCTTCCAAACAAACATCTGTCATTTGTCCATTTCAAAGAGCAGCAGACTTTTGATGCGTCCAGGCAGATTTCGGGTTAGACAGCAGCAGCTCCACTATATGCAACTTTCTCCTCATCAAAGAACGCATTTAATTAGGAACTGAGACATCCTCTCCTATTACTCTGCTCTAAAATCATCTCTCTGAAAGCAGCAGCTTGGTCAAAATGTTTCTTCCCAACCCAGAGCTTCTTCTTTCTGTGTGTTGCATGTGCTCGTCTGTTGCTCCTCTAATGGTTAAATAGCAATGATGAGTTGTTTCTTCTCGGTTTTACTTGCATTTTATACTTTAAAGTTCATGTCACCCTAGATCAGTTTCACAGCATCCTGGCTCCCAGTATTTATTTATTTTTAGGTCAGGGCTCCACACGTATTTTTTGTCCTTTGCAGGAATCAAATGCACAAGGAGGTCGACAGACCTTTGGACCCAGAAAGGTGTGTGGTGAAACGTCAACAACTACTTCAACACCATCCCAATAATTTAGACATCATGGCCAATGTGGCCACGGAAAAGAAAACTCTAATCAGGAATGTAATTCAAAGATGTCCTACAAACACAAGCTCTATCTCAAATAGACAATGCGCAAAACCAAGGTGCAGAGCTATATAATCACCAAGGGTTGCCCAAGGCAACAAAATAAGTTCAGCATTCAGGGAATCTTTGTCACCAGAGCATCTGGCCAGCAAGGCATCTATCTGCAAGCATCAGAAAAGGTTTGTCCCAGACCAAGACAAGACTGCTTTCGTCTGCTCTCTGTATGCTCTTAGCAAAGTTTGATCAACCAACACTATATTGATCCACATTAAACGTTCTGATTTGTCCAAGGTGTTGGTCCATTTTACATTGAAGGGGTGTCATCCAATAAAATTGATCTCCAGGCTTCAGTTTTCAACAGTTCAACATTTTCCCAAGTCTGTCATAGGAACATCTCCTTTTTGTGTGACAAATGTATACAATCTCAGTCCATGTTCCAGCATTACAGTACTCTCCGAGGCCAAATGGGTATAGTTCTTCCTCAGTTAAACAATACATTTTTTTAAAATCGGACTTTGCTTTTCATGGGAATGAATTCTGAAAGAAGACTTCACGTTATGAAAAATAATTTACCCCTTTGAAATGGCTGCAAATTGCAAGCTCTGTAGGTCTCTGGTAATGCTAACACAAGATAATATAGAATGCATTTAAAAATACTTATTATTAAAACACATATAATATGCAAACTTATAAATTCATCATTAATAATATACCTTCAGTATAAGTAAAACATTTCATTTAAATTGGAAAAGCTTGTTATTGCATTACATTAGGTGTAAGAAAGAAGTACATTTTCTCACTTGCGCATAATTTCAAAGTCGTTAATCTTTCACTAAGAAACAGAAACTCAAATTAGTTTCTTCATTTGCTAAAAGTTTAGAGTCTATTTTACACTTTAACATCAACTTTAATCTTCTAGCATGTCATTTTATTGAAAAGGCACCTAAGTCAAAAAGTTAAATACAAGCAAATTGCACATTTAAAATGTGTGTCAATGCAGCTTTCTACACTAGTTTTTCTCTCACCTACATTCATAAACTGAAACTTGTCACAGTCTGATGACTTCAGTGACACTAGGAACAGAGCTAAAATCCACCTTCTATCAGGGTTATATAGAGCTTTAGCTTAGTCACCATCCTCATGTTTACCACAAAACTCATAATAAAAATACATACTTTTATATATACCTGCAGGGGTTTTTGGTCAGCCCTCTTCATTCATTTGTCTGTTCTAGTGTTATTCAAAGTTTGCTTCCACCTACCACAGCCTACAGAATGGGGCGTTGAGTCATCACTCTTTAGCCATTGACTCACTTTACTGCGAATAACAGCATTTTCTCCTCAAAAGGTACACATCTGTCTAAAAAGTAGTCCACTCTAGAGTCAGGGCTTGTAGGACAATCTCTGCTTCCCTACATCCTTTCATTTCACATTTTTATTTATTTTAGCTTTGGGTTATTTTTCAATTTTTTTTACAACAATTTATGTGGCAGCATTTTTTTATCTTATTAATGTGTGTAGAAAATTGTACTAAAAAATCATTGCAGACTTGCCAGGGCCAGACCTATCGGTTTTCCAGTACTTGTATGCTATTATTATTAGGGGAAGAAAGCATTTTATCTTGTAATTGTATTCTGGAGTTTGTTTCTGGGACCTTTACGTCATTAAACCTGGGACCTTGCTGCTAAGATGCAAGTGAGGAAGATGAGCAACATTTAGTTAATGCCTGGATAAAACAGGTGCCCAGATGCTGATGTGTGACAAAAAAGTACTGCTTCTCCATTCCTGCATTGCCACTATCGCTTTTACCTCCCTTCAATGATTTATCTATGCATTAATGATGAATGTGAATTCTAACACAATTAGCAAAGGGGAACTGAAAGTGTTACTGCAATGCTGTAAGGAGTTTACCCATTTAACATTGAGGCCCAGCACATCTTTAAGAGGTACTACATGTAACTTCTTGTGGGACACTAGGGGAAGAGTTACGGCAAAAAAGCCCGTGCAGGCTGAACTAATCGAGGACAATGTTTTTGTTAATTGAAAGGTGCAGTGTGGAAGAGCTTTGGGGATGACAAGATCCCTTCCATGCATCAGTTTGGCGATCTTGTACACCCAACTGGACCTAGAAGTGCCATAATGAGGAAGACAACATAGCACATGCCTTTTCCTCTTTTGCTACTAGTCTCATGTTGCTCCTTCTTTGCTTCCTCAATCTGGATGGCGCAAACATTATTACAATCATCCTTAATCTAATCTCAAGCATTCATGTCCCCCTTCTTCTCATTAAATTACTCACATCGAAATCATCAAGTTCATGTTAGTAAAGTAATTTATGTAACCTTTGTAATTTAAGATACCTTGTAGACAGTAGCTGAATGTAATTACTTTTATCCTTATTTGTCTCCACCAGCACTGACTATCTGGCCATTCCCTCAGAAAACAAGGAGAACTGTGCAGTTCCTGTTGAAGAATAATGATTAAGGTTGTGCTCATAACAGGATGAAGACATGGTGAGTTATGGACGCCTGATAATTTTCAGTATTGCAGCACATTTCAGTGGAATGGTGAACAATTATTTCATCCCAGGAATGCGCACAAGGCTGAAAGTAGGGTCAAACAAATTTACATCTTAGTTCATCCCCCATTTTGCTATCATTTTCAATAAATAACACACCTTCTCTTGCTTTCCGAAATTAAGAGTAGAATTTACTAAAGGACATTAATTTGGCAGCAATTGCTACAATTCTAATCCTGGATGCCACTCATTTAGCATTCTCTAAAAACTTTGTTGTGTAGTTAGTTTTGCTTTAAAAATAATTATGCCTTTAGGTTTTGTAAGATTTAGTAACTTGTTAGTTGACTGATTAGCTGTTTTACCACGCTGCAAGCATAGATTTTAATAAACATTGGATACAGTCAACTACAATAGCCCATCATCTGGTTCAGTGGCCATGTAATGTTGTTATCTGCTATTATTTATAGCGTGCGTGGTGGCACTGTATTACCCCAATAACTTTGGTGAAAGTGTCTGACTGCTAATTTTGGTAATCTTTTATGAGATCTCATCAGGTGCTAATCATCCAGTTCAAGCAGAACGAATTCTTGCAGTAGTAGTAGTACATTTAAGATAGACTTGGGAGAGTTTATACTTTAGAATGTAGGCATCGTTTCATTTATTTTTCTGAAGATATTAATATCTTCAGAAAAATAAATGAAACAATGCCTGCATTCTAAAGTATAAACTCTCCCAAGTCCATCCTAGATAGTATATGTATATGTCCTATAGGCAAGGACTTGACATGCATAAAAAGAAGACCTCTTGAAAGTGAGTCAGACACACAGTACAGAATTTTTTTTTTTTAAACAAAGGTAGAGGACTCGTGGAGGGAAAAGATGGAAGAAGTGCTGGAAGTATGTCATCAGTGTGTTTGCATGGAATGCATGAAGCAGTATTCTGCAGAGTAGGGGGTGAATTTAAATAATTAAAAACAGCATGCATCATTTACAAACATATCTATAGCAGTAAAAAAGCAAGGCTAAAAGCAGACAACCTGCAGCATCTGTGGCAAATGTGGGAATTTGGTTCATTGGTTGCTTATGCAAGGGTTTTGTCAATTTTCATTCTTATTTGCAGAAGTGAACGAAAATGTTGCGTATCAGACTTTGGGCCTATTTAGATATTGGTGGACAGATACTCCATCACAACGATGACAGATTTCCCGTCTGCCAAAATCCCATTATTTCCTATGGGATTTAGATACCAGTAGATGGAAGTATCTAAATCAGACCCTTTGGCAAAAACTTTTCATTAAAGATCACACACACTACATATAGGGTAAACAAATACAGCCAGTTAACTTCTCCCTGTTTCACACATGAGAGGGAACTGCATTTCTTGAAATAAGCTGAACCATAAGGTTCAGGACTTGAATTTACTGTCAAGTAAGTTCTGGGATGGGTATGCCATTGCGAGCCAAATCAACTAGCATAGGCATTGCAATAAATTTACATAAAGGGTAATTTTTGCAGTTAGTTTTTGCCCATTTTGTACTCCTGAATTTTTCCTTTTTGGTTCACCTGTTTTTGCACTTTTTACTGTATGTGAGTCTCAGTACATGGGTCTCGTCCACTGTAATCACATGGCAAATGAACTGCATGTGTTTACCACCAGTGTCTGCCTTTTAAAAATTAGACTGCTGTGACACAGCACCGGTGAGTGTCATTTGGCAAGGATTATCAAAATCGTCCTAACAAGCCTGAGTTATGGCATTGTAAAGTTTGTCAATCTTTGACCTTTCTTTTTTCTGATGAAGCATGTGGGGCTCCCCCACATTTTCGAGAGATACCCCATTGGTGGACCAGGGCATGGGTGCTGTCACAGGATTTGGTTTTAAATATTCCTGGGAGGGGGATGTGTGTGGAACCCCCTTCCTATGTCACCTTTGCCCCCAGGGGCCAACACAAGAGGATGGGGAGTGCTTTGCACTCTCTCAATTGTGGTAGACCCATCCCCTGCTCCCTGTGCACATGTCCTGGGGGAAGCAAAGCAACCACCAAAGAGCAGCACCCTGCATGGAGCAGGCAGGGGAGAACAGAGCTGCCAGCTCCCGCAGCAGTGGGAGCGGCTGTTGTGTGGATGTTGGAGGGGCAACCATGGTTGGGCTTCCAGGACTGCCATCAGTATTAAGAGCAAAGTAAGTGCTCGGTGGGACCTGGCACGCCACCAAAAAGAAGAAAAGACAATAAAAAAGGAAGTGCACTGCACAAGGCCACACACAAAGGAAAATGAAAACGGCTCTCCCTCACACAGCGGAAGAGCTCACAAGATAATCACTGCTCCTGGCTGTAGTCCTCCAAAATTCCCTGTGGGGCTTTCTTATTTACATATAGTCCTTCCCTTGTGTTGGCCAAAGAAGAAGGACAGAAAAGCCACCAGTGATTGCAGGAAGTATTGTCAGGGCTGTAGCACTTACAATAGTCTGTCAGAAGTAATGTTTGTAATCTGACCTTATGTTTGCAGGGTCTTAAAAATTAGATCACCCTAGAATTTTCATAAAAGTTTTAAAGCCCTCTCAAGACTGGAGCTTCTGCTCTACTTCTGGGAGTGCTGTGTCTTCTAGGGTCTTACTTTATGGCTGCAGTTATTGAAGCCTGAAAGTGTATGAAGGAGATACAGGTATTGAAGCATTCTTCGGAAGCTAAGTCTATGGTCGCAGATTAATGTAGTAAAAATGTGATGTTCTCTACGGGCTGCTTTTATGATTGAATTTTCATGGATATAAAGCCTATAAAATACACAGACATATGTTTTGCTCATTTTAAATGCTTTGAGATAATGTTGACAATTATTAATGATCATAATGAATATGTTTTATTAACGTTATTGCTCTTGATGGCTTTAACATGTGGTTGGTTGACCTTAAAACTTTGACCAAGCCAATATGCCTATTTTATATGAATGTGTGACCCCCTTTAAGGGGTGAAAGGTGAATATATAATAATATAATCTATGGTGTTATCCATCTATCATTATAAACATATGTATATTACTGTGTAGTATTTAGTAGTGTGTGTGTGTGTGTAATAAATGTAATTCTCCTTTTTCTTAAAAATGTACTGACTGGACAATTGTTTATTGAATTTTATTATTATGTTCCAGTGAATGGTGATTATTAGTCCACACCACCTCCCCTGAGTAGGCCTTGGACTGATCTGCTTCGCTAACCTGGGAGAGCCAAGCTCAAAAATGGGTTGCTTGGTTCCAGTAAGGAGAATTATGGATCTATTACTTGTGCAGGCCACCAAACTAATAGACCCATACCACGTTACAGAGGATCTTTTGAACTATAGGAAGAAAACGGGTCAAAGACAGAGGGCCTGATTATGACTTTGGCAGATGGGATACTCCGTCACTAACGTGACGGATATCCCGTCCACCGTATTACAAGTTCCAGTATATCCAATGGAATTTGTAAAACGTCAGGCAAGATATCCGTCACATTTGTGACAGAGTATCCCATCCACCAAAGTCGTAATCAGGCCTGAGTTTCTTCATAAGGTCATATATACTATATAACTTTTACTGGGATACATTATTCCTCCAATTAAAAAGTGGCAACTTTTTCCCTTTGTAGAATGGGTGTCATTAGCCTTATAGTGCTACACATTATCAGTGCAGAAATAATGCTTTAATCATTGCTTGTGAAATAAAACACAATTCTACTTTGTCCAAAATGTTTCCCAATAAACTGTCTTAAGGAGCTTAATGTGGGTGTCATTCAAAACCTGTTTTAGCTTATGTGGAAGCATGCCAATAAATTACCCTCCTCTTGGCTCAAAAGTCTGCACTTCACAAAGTAGAGAGTGGCCAAAAGTGTGTATCCATCAGCAAATCACTGTTGACTTGTAAAAGAAAGAATGTTTACAAAATAGTATTTTTTAATGAGCCATCAACTTGAGCATAACTTTTTATTATGCTAAGAGAGCTATTTTCAACATTCAGTTGACTCCACCAGTGATACTGTGATGTCAGGACACTAGTTTAGTGCATTATTACAGTTTAGCTATGATATACATTTCTTTCTAGAAGTAGTGATGTCACAACTAGACTGAAATAAAAACCAATAGGTAAAGTTTTTCGACACAGGTTGTAGGTGGTTTAGTGTAGGTACATCCTTGGCTTGCGTATCCTAGCTACTTCAGTGTTGTTGTTAGACTGCACACAAACAGCTCTTATATCTTATCATGCTGTAACTGACTCCTTTTTCTCTGCAGGCAAAGCGATGCCCAATGAGTATATACAGCCATATTTGTGTTGGAGCAGGAGACATGGAAGAAGGCATCAATTTTCATTATTCTTCAGATCTATGCTGTGTCAATTCTGCATCTTGAACCTGAGCTGCACTCCCAATTGATTTTCTAAAGACTGACTCATTAGTGGATGCACGTTAAGCTGAAGATTTGGCATCTCTAGCCCACATCCCTGTTGCACCTAACCCATTATCACTTATCCTCTGTGACTCAGATGCCTTGCTCATCACTCTTTAGGCTCCAATATCCATTCAAAATGCTTAAAGAATTAGAAAAACAATATTTTGGTACATACATGATCTTATTTGGGCAATTCATTTGTGGGGATGTGAAATGGATGTGCCCAAATACGTTTTCAGCTTTCAAACAATATTAAGCATGCTGTTCAATAATGAATTATTACACAGATATCGACATGATCATGCAACAACCACTGAATTAGTGATCTATGGAGTAGACCAAACAATGTTGTGTGCACAGTGCTGCTCTCACCACCTTTTGACTTACTCATTTTTTTTACTACTGGGGGCTGAAATCCATAGAACCTACAGGAGAAATGACAATCCTCAGAAAGCTCTATCACTGCCAGGCAGCTGCCAGTCACAAAAACGTCTTGCATCTGTTAACTATTGTATACTTTCTAAACACAAGCAGTGAGGATGAAAGCTGAGAAACGAAAACATAGGTGGGTGTGATTTTAGGATTAATTTGTTATCCAATCAAGAAATGAAACTTCTGAATCCAATCTTAATGATTATTCTTTGAGATGAGAATGATGATGTGACTGTGCTGCCCACCCTGCCCCACACCAAGACCATTCAGCCTATTGTGAAATACTATTCTCACCATCTCCCAGATAAATACCATCACAAGCTCCCAAGTGAAATGTACTGTGCAGCTCCTAGAATAAGTGCCCAATGTTGAAAGCATATCAGCCTTTGCTTAGGCCCCACTTCCTCTAGCTTCAACTTGAAGGTCCTTTTAAGTTAACTTTTACTTCTGCTTTCACACCTTCTTGGCCACTCCCAAATGCCTATGACCCATGTGACTAAATAATTGGGAAACCCACGAGTGTGGCTCATTCCACCATCCATAATATTAAATATTGCCATTTCCCCCTTGACCATTCCTAACTACTATTTTCAAACCCATCAACTTACATTTTGGTAACTTTACTACAGTGCTTAGTACTGGAATTCTACTACCACCACATTAGATACTAGTTTCAGCTTTTCCATGTCAGGCATTTACTCTGAAAGACACTGTAAGGGCTTGCTTGATTTCTCTGTCACTGACCATTTTGTCCTGTTCCCATGATGTTCTTTACCTCTATGTTCTGCACCCTCACCCCAGTCATTACTTATGAGATTGTAGCCTCCTCTAGGCAGGAAAACAGCAATTTCTATAAAGTCAAGCTCCTTTCGCTCACCCCTCCGCCGGGCATTATATACTACTTGGTTTAGCCAGCATCATCCTGTTTTGATTTTGCTGTCTCCAACTTAGAACAGAAAATACTCATAAATGTAAGTAAAAGACACTGACTTAGATTGGGTCTCTTACAGAGATTATATTTAGTTTGGAGGCAGTTTAAGATTTTTTCTGCCGAGCTTGAAGGTTGGTCAGTCAAGTCTTTGCCCCATTAACAATTGCAATCACCCTCAAAATAAATCCCTTTTGTGCTTGGATTTATGGGGACTGAGCAAGAGTTTTTATCGCTTCTTGAAGACCTCACATATTTAAACATTAATGGACTGCTAACAGCCTTATTTATGGGTTCTTTTTTACATCGATAGCCAAAAAAATGTTACCCAAGAGAGAGCTTTGGATTATGTCTGGAAAATAGTTTCTTTAGGCTTGCACCACATGCTCAGCGGGGACAGGTGGATCTGAGCATGTGTGCACTTTCATTTTGGCAATAGGAGCACGAAAGGGAGATCCAATGCCAGATAAAGGATGCAGCTTCAAACAAGATCCAAGATCTTATTGTCTATAAGAATCTGAATAGCTTTATAGTGTTTCCTTCATTTATGGCAGCATGGGCAAACACAACAGAAAACACGATTCTATGGAGTCTGACTCCACTTCTTCAACATCTTCTTGTGCCTCCACCACCATTAGAAAAAGGACCAGCGAAACCAAGGATTAAAGGATTAAAATGCTGGTGATGGAGACTTGAAAAGCATTAAAAAAGAAGCCACAAAAAGGACAAACATGAGTAGGTGCTTATTCCTTATGATGTGGCATTTTCCTTTACATTTGATTTTGGTATTGAGGTGGAGGTGTGCCCGGATGAACAAACAGGGAAATATATTGGGAAATAATTGTTGCCTGTAACACTGAACTATGTAAGGAGAATATGTTGGTTCCCTTTTATGATCCACCTGATAGTTCATCAGATGTACTGAGACAGTTTTGGAAATCAGTACAATTGAATTTGCCCATTAACATGCATGTCATTGATGTTGTGTCTCATATATCGAAGGATCTAGATAAAATCACAGTGCCCAGAATTATGTCTAAGTTGTTTCCACTGGATCAAATGGAAGAGAAGCTTCCAGATTCTGTAAAAGTGCTTTTTTGTTGGAAGCCTAGGTGGAAGAACATGATTTAGGGTGGTATTATAAAAGACGTTGTAGATACAAAGTTGATTCTTCCCTTAAAAAGGCATATTCGATAACACAACATCATTGAAGGGGTATTTATGGAGCTAACATAGGTCAATCATTGATTTTAGACTTCAAAGTATTATTTAAGGCTACCGAAGGAGGAAGTGAAGGCTCTTGTAAGAAAATTTGGAAAAATAGACATGTTGGATGTGTCATTTGATGTAGTAAGTGCAGCCACTTAAACTGCCTGTGCAGTGTTTTTGACACAATGAAATGTTATACCTAAGGACTGGCAAGCAGACTATTGTGAGAAATCAGTAGCATTCAGGCTGTCTCTTCAGGTTGGTAAATTGTTTGGGTTAGAAGACAAGCTACATACATTCTTTAAAGTGAAAAAACATTCTATCTCAATCAGACAACAACTCCAACAACATCAAACTACCTATCATCTTCTGGTCAATTTGGCAAGCCTTTTCAGCAACCATCATGGAGGCAACATAATTCCCAGCATAGGAAACAGGAGAGAAGTTGTGGGGGAAAGCACATAATAAACACAAATCAAGTTGCACAAGTAAACAGATCTGATCCTGACTATGTTAAGTCTCTAATATATATTCCAGTGGGAGGATGAATTCAACATTTCATTAAAAATGGCAACAGTCTACTTCAGATAGTTGAGTAAGACAAGTGGTCTGAAGTTTACCTGTTGGAATTTGTTTGCACCCCTCCCGACTTTGGGATTAAGTTGACATTGTGTCCAACATGTCAGAAAAAGAGTGCTGCATTCAATAACCAATACAGGAATTTCAGGTAAAGAAAGCTGTGATACTAGTCCTGGAAAGGGAACAGGAGTGTACGCTATTATTTTTGTGATCTCCAAGGTGTCATAGGGATTCAGGTTGATAAAACTCTTAAAGGACTTGAATGTGTTGGTAAAGTCAGTTCCGCTCAAGATGGAAACGTTACGAAAGGTCATCTCTCTGATTCCCAAGGAAAGTTTTCTAATAACAATCAGCTTAAGCACGATCACATAAAAGATCCATGAGTTTTTTTGTTAATCATAAGACTTCCCAGTTCATGGTTCTTACCTTTGGAGTGAACTCTGTCCCACTGGTGTTTACAATTTTGGTGGCATCACTGGTGGTTTTGTTCCATCTACAGGGATGGAGTAAATGCCCCTACTTGGAAGACTGCCTTCTTCCTGCTCCTATGGAGAAGGAAGCACTGAAGGAGTTGGGAACTGTGGAGGAATGTCCGGAATAGTATGACTGTCTTATGAAACATGACAAAATGCAAACTAATTCCAGTGCAGGAGTTAATGTTTATTGGAGCAATGTTCAACATTCTGTAGGAGAAGTTGTTCCTTCTAGAATAGAGGGCACTGGGTATTCAAGGGACGGCAAGAATCTTAAAGAATCTGGAACTGAAAGTAAGATTTTGATGGTGGCTTCAAGGATTGATGGCATTATGGGCCTCATTACAACCCTGGTGGTCACCTACCTCCAGGGTTAAAGTGGCGTTCGTACCTCCAACAGGCTGATGGCCATATTATGACCGTGGCGGTAGTGCCGCGGTCACACTGCCGGGACCAGGGGTTTACTGTGATGGATGTCCTGGGGGTCAGAATCCACCAGGGCAGCGCTGCCCTAGGGATTTTGACTCCCCTTACGGTCAGCCTGTCCATGGCGGTAGACACCGCCATGGAAAGGCTGGCGTTAAGGGGAGTCGCGGGGCCCCTGGGGGCCCCTGCACTGCCCATGCACTTGGCATGCGCAGTGCAGGGGCCCTCAGGCATACCCCCATCACAATTTTCACTGTCTGCCTGGGGTCCTATGTCTCTTTTTAGTGATATGGGACTATCTGCATTTGTTCCCTTATGTTCTTAATCAGAAACTTCATTGGTCCTTTTTTTTTGTTTTTTGAGAGAATTCATACAGCATAAAGAAAGCAATGACACAGCAAAGAAATTAGCAACATCATAACATTGTATATTATCAATAATTTAGTGTACAATGAATATGATAAATAACTACCTCAAAACCAAAATTTGCACAAGTCCCCAGTCCCGGCCAGGTATTGCTTTAATATTGTGGACCTCTGCCATCTCGGACCTCACATCCTCAACAGTACACAACTGTATCCCCTAGCCCAAAATTTCCCATGGACTGAAAAAATTCCTAAGCGATCCAGATCTAAGTGCATATCAATATTCTAATTCTTTAATTTTGTGCATTTTAAGGGACACCACTGTGAGTACGTGGGGACCTACTCAGATCGTCAATTTTGTGAAATAATGATCTGGCTACCATTGCACGTATAAACAATTTTTTTTTTTTTACCAAGATGAAACAATCAAATCTGGAGAATACCAAAGGACCACAGAGTATCTGTCTATATCCTGATCTAATCCTAAAGTGTGCTAACAGTACATCTGGAATTCTGCCCAAAAGGGGGTTATTCGTGGGCAGTCCAAGATAATATGGGTCCAATTGGCTCCATTCTCTCCTGAACATCTGAAGCATCTATCAGGAATCTGAGGATTAATTCCACGCAGAAATGCTGGGGTTCTATAGAGTAGCCACTTTGAGTAAAACTGCATTCTTCGGAAATTAGCCCCTTTTAGTACTGAGAAATGTATCATATTTAACCTTTTCCATATCTTCTGAGACTAGGAGACCTTCCTTGGACTGCCACCTGTTTTGCATCTTTAGGTATAGTGTATAAACCTTCTGATGCTTGAGCATATCGACCCAGGAACTGATGGATCTATGAGTGGTGGTTTCTATCCAATCTTGAGCCAACTCTAAGCTGTCCTATGTTTTATGGATATCTAAATAACTTAAAAAGTGTCTTATGCATATGAAAGACAATTGCATTAAGGGTTCGAGAAAATGGTGAAAGGAAATCCAAGAGATTTCCTTGCACCATTTTTTACGGCAGTTTTAATGTCTGCTCAGAGCAGGCGTTAAAAGGGGGCTTCCATTATTTAGAATGGGCCCCTACGTACTCTGCAGAGTACATCAATAGCGTCATGAAAAATTATGCTATTGCCCCCTACCCTGCGCCATTGTGAGCTGTATTTCAAATAGAGCGCACACATGATGGCGGTTGGGGGGTGGTAAAGGACGCAAGAAAAGCTCCAAGAAAAGTGTGCCACTTTTCCTAAATATGCCCCTTGGTCTTTACATTTAAGAAGCTACCCTAAAATCTTAGGTCTGACTGTTTTTTGGAGATCTTGTCAGGCGGAGAATGTTGACAATCATATACTCCTGAAAAATCTGATTAACAAAAAACGTATCTACGCTCATCCTACCTTGAATTTAGCTAAAGAGTCTATATGAACAGTGTGCAAAATTAGCAACGTAGTATAATTTCAAGTTGGGTAAAGCAAGACCAGCTTCTTTCAAAGGTCTATAAAGCACCTCAGTAGCCAATCTAGGCATGTATCCACCCATATAAAGGCCGAGAACATATCCTCTAACTCAGTGGTTCCCAACCTTTTGACTTCTGTGGACCCCCCATCTTTATCATTACTTTAACCCGGGGACCCTCACTGAATCGTTATTGGAATCCGGGGACTCCCCCCCCCCCCAATAGCCCCCCACACTGAGTCATTACTGAAAGCTGGGGGACCCCAGCCTAAACATTGTCAATGATCTGAACCGCAAATAATACACAAAAACAGGCATTCAAACACATACACAAATGATAACACATTTTATTTAATTTGCAAACAACAAATAAAAAAAAAATTAATAGGAAGATTGGAGCTTTTCTAAATTCAATTGAAGCCACACATCGTCCATACTATATTCTGTTTGATGCACCTGCACTGCTCCCACAAATCAATCTGAGGATACTAATTTAATTTGTATCTAAATTTTTCAGCTTTCTTTTCAAATTCCTTGACATTTAAAGTACGTTTAAAAAATTTCAATTGTACATTTAGCCACTTTATTTAGATACACTTTAATGATCTGTAATATTATTAATTTTTTTAAGCAGTTGGGGACCCCCCTGAGGAGGCTTCACGGACCCCCAGGGGTCCCGGGACCACAGGTTGGGAACCACTGCTCTAACTCCTTGAAAAAGTCATCTGAAGGATGCAAGGAGCAGCGGAGAATAAAAAAATACATAACGGTAGCTACTCGGACCATTATTGAAAGTGGAAGATCAATCCACCTAGAAAGAAGTGGTTTAATCTTGCGGATCACAGAAACACAATTCAGTGCAAATAGTTAATCCACATTTTCAGGTACATATATCTTTAAGTGTCTTTTAGGACTGTGATTCATCAGGGGGCAGAGTTCTATTGGTAAAGTGTCTAGTGCGCAATTACTTAACAATATTTTTGTTTTCAGTTTATTCATTTTATATCCACCCAACTCTTGAAAGTCTTGGAATATTTTAAAAATCTGATCTAAAACTGCCTTATTTTGTTTTAGGAATAGTGCTATATCATTGGCAAACAATTTAATAGAGGTCATACCGCTTATCTTAGATTTAATAATTTTATCCATTCATATGGCTATGGCTAAAGGTTCTATAAATTGTGCAAAATGAATAGTTGACAAAGAACATCCTTGCCGCGTGCCCCTACCAATAACGCAGGTCCCTATATTATGAGAGTTAATAACAATCTGAGCAGTGACCTTTCCATATAGATGTGATATCCTCTGAGGCAGCCTCTCAAGAAACCCAAACTCGCATAAAATGGCAAAAAGGCTGACCCAGGACATGAGGTCAAATGCTCTTTGGGCATCCAATAGGTAAACCTGGGCAGGAATCCTATTTTGTGCAACATAGTCCAGAGCCTCATTTGAAAAATTGGTGTTCGAAACAAGTTGCCTCCTAGGAATAAAGCCACACTGATCTGGATGAATAATAGATCGCAACACTTTACCCATTCGATTGGCCAATACATTAGCAATAATTTTAGAAATCCACATTTAGGAGACTAGTAGGTCTATAAAAGTGAACATCTTCTTTGTTTTTATCTTTTTTTTGGAAAGTTGACCACTGCTGTGCTAAATGATGCCAGGACCTCTCCCCCTCCAATATATGATTAGCAAGACTTACCAGCTCGGGATTTAAGGCTGGTGGAAGTTTCTTAAAGAACTCAGCAGGCAAATCATTACCACCACACTCTTTCCCACTAGGCAGCATCTTCACCACTTCCTCTATCTCATCAAGCATAACGGCAGATGACAGAGCCCAGGCTCGGGTAATAACTAACTTTGAAAGAGGATGCTGAGATAAAAAAACTTTGAAGTCGCACTACATCAACCTGCTCTTGCACACAATAGAGTGCTTTATAGTGCCCATTAAATTTCTTGTAAATCTGCTTGTGCTCTGTGAAACAAGTTTTGACTTCGTTATCAAATAGAAAGCTTACTTTATTTTGCATGTGATACTAACGTGTCTGCAAAGCCAGAAATTTCCTAGCATACTTGCTCTCCTCGTATACCTTTTGAAGATAAGCGCCATTAGCTAAATAGCAGCGCTCAAAATAATAATCTTGCATATTCCCTCTCGCCTGCTTCAGCTCTGCTTTATTTATTGCATTCTTGTTACGAGCAAATTCCTGATTTACATGTCGGTGAGCGGTCTCCAATGCCGCCTGGGAATTACAGAGCCCCCTCCTGTGCCTAATACTCTATTAAGTTATTTTTCTTCGTATTGTCGCCTTGAATGATTCCCAGACACAATCTACACTAGCAGAAACCACATTTAGCGCAAAATAACTAGTTATTTCGCTATTTATTTCGTTATACCATTCTTTGTTTTCAAGGTTAACCTTATCAAAATACCACCCCGGAGAGGGCTTCACAACCTTTATCCTAAGAACCTCCATCTCCACCAAGGAATGATCTGAGTCACTTCACAGAATCTGGGTATAATTACTTAATTCCAACTCGTGTAAAGACAAAAAGTAATCTAATCTAGCAGCTGAGTTATAGTCAATACTCACGTTTTGTCACGTGCTTCTTGCACCTCAAATCAGTTAGATTCAAGATTTTTGTTGCAGTCGACCATACCTTTGGCCACCTTTGGCTTATTCTGCCTGTGAGTGGAAGATGTAGAGTTTAGTGCAGGGTTCTATAAAAAATGTATGTCCCCACCAATAATGACCAAACTAGGAATGGTTAATAATGCTTGAGTGACTTTGAGGATTGGAGCGGGATCATCAGGAATGGGGGCATAGATCATGGCTACAGTCAATCTACAGTTACTAACCAACCCACTAATAAGAGCTCATTGACTGTCTTTATCTAATTGAGAAAGATAGACCTGCAAGGGGATGAACTCACCATGATCCCATAAATTGCCATCCCCCTGAGAGGGGCATTCACTGACAATATACATTGATGACCTATCCATCACTCAAATATTTGATATTTTGGTACCTTTCTTTCTTGAAAATGCATCATCTGGATAAGGGCCAAATTTGGTAAGTGGCCTTTATACAGTCTTTAATAGCCTGGCCTTTGCCTTTGTTGTTTAAGCCACTAGCGATAAATGCCTGCCTTATGGATTATCATAGTGCATTTCTGTTCTGCCTTGTAAGATAGGCCTCACTAATCCTAGCTAAATTGTGTGGGACGCCATTAATAAATATCAGTGTTCTATAGCATTCCTGGACTGTAACCCGACCACCACACCTTTCCATCCCCTGAGTGATGATATAATGGAGATGGGATTCGATTATATGAAAACAGCTGCAACCCTTGATTCTCACAGTGCCTTCTTTTGATAATTTGGAACCCCTAAGATCTGAATGTGCAGGCTGAGAACTCTGTACAAAAGCATTGTGAAACAATATTAATATATAACAAACACCACATTAAACGTCTACCATAAAGTGCATTGTGCTTTGCTAACATAGTATTCCTTAAAAGTGCAGTACAATAACAGCTGGAGGACCCCCTCCCTAAAGTGCATTGTGCTGTGCTAAATTGTTTCTTAAGGTGTAGTACAGCAGCAAGACTACCCCACCCTAAGCACCCGACAACTCCTGTCTATTCTCCCAAATCGCAGATAACGTTGTGCAAAACCTGCTTGCTCCTGCCAGAGCCAGGCCACTTTCAAGCCCTGAACGCTGATACAGTTCTATTTCAGCCATAATTCCAAGCATGCCCAGCTTGCCCTACTCCATCTTTCATTATCCGAAATCGTATTCTGTTCTAATGTTGTGTTGTGCTCTTCCATTTTTCCTGATGCAGAAACCCTGCCTAAACCCACTGTGACCCGTCCCTTCCCACCCAATTCCCACATCAACCCACAAAACCCTGGGAAAGTGTATTTTGGCCAGATCATCCTCCAAATGCCCCCTTTCACTCTGGGTGCCATGACACTGCACCTGGAAGCACTCTATCTCCAAATAAATTCCTGGTAGCCCCGCCACATGCTCCCCAAATCACTTAACTATATATATCAACGTCACTTCAATTTGTGCCCTTCTGCTGCAGGGTCGAAAGACCGCACATTATTCATTCACATCTACCAGTTTTATATCAGTACACAAATCTCAGTGCCAATGCATGCCAAATTAGTAACCTAAGAGGGAGGCCTAACCACTTATATTCTGCAATAAAGCCTGAGCTTCTTCAATGTCAGTTAAAAGATGAACTGGCCCTTCACCAGTACTTTAAGTTTAGACTGCTGAAAAATTGATGCTTGTGCCCTCTTGGTCTTAAATATATTGATCATTTTAATAAATCCTTTAAGTCTGCGTGCGGCCAATGCTGATATACCAGAAAAAACCTTGAAATGGGACACCTCTGCAGTTGCCAATGTTGTTTTCTCTATAGCACAAGATAAAATACGATCTTTCACTCAAAAGTCAACAAAATTCACAAGTAATGTGCACGGGTACTTAGAATTAGGAAGTCGTTGAGCAGGCACCTGATGAGCCCGAGCTAGAGTCAGATCGCTTGTTAGCTCAGGAATAGCTTTTTTCAACTGAATGTCTATCGAGTCAGGTATCTTTTTACTGTCAATGCCTTCTGGCACCCCAATGATCCAGAGGTTGGTGCACCTATTATCATTTTCTAGATCCTGTAACTCATTGTCTAGTAGTCGTTAGCTTTTTTTCAGCTGGGTGACTTCCCATGGCATAGTCTCCACCTTGTCCTCCAGATTAGAAATTCTAACTTCTGCTTTCTTTAAGCTGCTGGGAACCTGGCCCATCGCTTCCTCTATTTTAGCCAAGCGAATATGAAGAGTCGCTATTTACGGAGCCTGCGTAGCTTTCAAATCTTTCATTTCCACTAAGATGACCTCCAACATTTTTCGTGTGGATTGTTCAGGTGCGTCCCAGACATTAACAAGAGTTGAGCTATCCTTAAGAATAGCTCCGGACTGTAGTGAAGGCTGTATGCTTTCAATCACATCCAAGCTCTGGGGGACAGAGAGGGGTTTCATACTCACAAGGGACATCCTCCCAGGGTGCAAAATGGATGGGCTATTAACATTCCCCACATCCATGGAGGAAGTTGAGTCCTACGTTTTTGTAGAGCCCCTGGATAATTTAAAAAACAAGGGGTACTGGTTGAATGGACTAGCTGCAGGAAGGCTGTACCCCACAGTGGGGAAACTTCCCCCTCCAGCCACAACATTAACAACAAGTGGCGCTGGCTGCGTGCCTGCTGTTGCTACTGGAGATTCCAAATCCTTCTTGTTATTTCACTCCCATCAGGGTCTCTCTTGTCTCACTTTCTTCTGCCTCCAGGAGCTCTTTGATTCCATACTCCATCCCCTGGTAGGCACTGTGACTGATCTGAGGATTACCAGGCCTTGCGGAGCCACCTCTACACTTTAACTTCTGCTTTGAAGTGGCTTGTACAGGCGCAATTGCTGAGCCAGCCCCCTTATGTTGAAATGTTCCCATGATCAATAACAGAGCTCGCTAACCAGAGTTTAGCCAAAAGAGCGCCACAAGCAGATGTGATTTCACTTTCAGTTTAATCCATGTAAAGTAAATGAGGCAAAAAAGTGAAAAGAGAGGCCCCCATAGATTGAATCTGGCCTTGAGAGAAGCAGTTCTCTTTTTCTCTTTTTTAGTGGTGGGAGGACTAGACCAAGACAGCTCCAGAAAGCAGCAGTACCGGTGGCAGCTCTCTGTCAGTGAGTGCATGAATTCAGTGGCAGTCTCCCAATGTGCAGCCTCTTCACTCTACTCCAATTGTAGTGCTGTGGCTCGCGAGCAGACACTGGGTGAACCGTAGCCCGCCCCAACTCCTTGCAATGCGCTGCACTCACCACAATCGTGCCCCCTCAGGAGGCTGCCATCTGATGCTGTTACCACTGGAAACAGCCAAATTAAAAAAAACAGCCACCAGTTGTCAGCTGCTGGCAAGTTTCTAAATTCCTCTTGCTTTTTTTTACAGACTCGGACCAGAGTTTTGACCCAAGTCTAGCTCCAACGGTGCAGAGAAGCATCACATATCCCCAGTCGTCTCTTCCTTTGTCTCAACTGCGCTGCAGCTCCAATGCACGTACTTCCAAAGGATGGGGCGAGGGAGAGTGCTCCAGTAGCAAAATGCGTGGGTCAGTTCTGTTGCCATCCCTTAATGACAGAACCTTTATTGGTGATGAAAATCCCTTGACTTGAACAATTTAATTCCAATTTCCCTCTTGTGAAACATGGAATGAGGTGGTGGTTGAACTGGGATAACTTGACAAAGGGCACCCCCCTTCAACCAGTGGATCCTTTCATCATCATAATGGATGCAAGTTCTTTAGGATGAGCAGCACCATTTAAGGACTATACAATTAAAGGCCAGTTTTCCCTATTGCAAAGCATTCACCCTCCCCCTGGAGATAATTGAAGGTAATTGTATGATGTTTCCAAATATCATACAAGGGGAATGTGTAATATGATTGAGCAGTCTAGTGACTATATCTTATGTGAGTCGCCAGGGTGATCAAGGTTGAGGTCCCTGGGAGACGTTTCTTGGAGCATTGGACAATGGGCAGAAAGTAATGTACTGTCATTCAGTGGGATCTACATATGGGGTGGTGTGACCATGTGGAGGCATATTCTTTGAGGTGCAAGTCTCCTTCCCACGGAATTACATTTTTGCCTTCGGTCTTTCAGTATACATGCAGCAGGTTCAGAGTTCCATTCCTATATCACTTTGGGACAACAGGAGCAAAAACGTGCAGGAATGTTGTTCCCAATTCCAGAGAAGGGCACATTAGTGGTAGATGCCTTGATAGCCACACAGGTTTCTATATGCCTTACCCACACATGCTTCTCTATGCCTTTCCCGCTTGCTCAAATCCCAAAAGTGTTGTCAATTTCCAGTCTACATCTGTCAGTTTGAAAATGTAAGGCAAGGTTTACAGTGAACTGGAATTTCACCCAATTTGGCAGACGTAATTCAGAGATCACAAAGACCTTCCCCTTTAAAATCTCATGCAAGTCATTGAAAGAGTTGATGCGAAAGGAATTCTATTTCAGCTTTTGAGTGTCACTTCCTTTTCTAATGCAGTTTCTCCGGTAAGACTTCAAGAAAAATATTTCACTAAATTGAGAACTCAGTGGGTAACTGTGAGAAGGTAGCCTCTTTCTAGCCTTGTTACCCCCACTTTTGGCCTGTTTGTGAGTGTATGTCAGGGTGTTTGTCACTGTTTTCACTGTCTCACTGGGATCCTGATAGCCAGGCCTCAGTGCTCATAGTGAAAACACTATGTTTTCAGTATGGTTGTTATGTGTCACTGGGATCCTGCTAGTCAGGACCCCAGTGCTCATAGGTTTGTGGCCTATATGTATGTGTCACTGGGACCCTGTCACACAGGGCCCCAGTGCTCATAGGTGTGCATGTATATGTTCCCTGTGTGGTGCCTAACTGTCTCACTGAGGCTCTGCTAACCAGAACCTCAGTGGTTATGCTCTCTCATTACTTTCAAATTGTCACTAACAGGCTAGTGACCAATTTTACCAATTTACATTGGCTTACTGGAACACCCTTATAATTCCCTAGTATATGGTACTGAGGTACCCAGGGTATTGGGGTTCCAGGAGATCCCTATGGGCTGCAGCATTTCTTTTGCCACCCATATGGAGCTCTGACAATTCTTACACAGGCCTGCCACTGCAGCCTGAGTGAAATAACGTCCACGTTATTTCACAGCCATTTTACACTGCACTTAAGTAACTTATAAGTCACCTATATGTCTAACCTTTACCTGGTAAAGGTTAGGTGCAAAGTTTCTTAGTGTGAGGGCACCCTGGCACTAGCCAAGGTGCCCCCACATTGTTCAGAGCCAATTCCCTGAACTTTGCGAGTGCGGGACACCATTACACGCGTGCACTACATATAGGTCATTACCTATATGTAGCTTCACAATGGTAACTCCGAATATGGCCATGTAACATGTCTATGATCATGGAATTGCCCCCTCTATGCCATCCTGGCATAGTTGGCACAATCCCATGATCCCAGTGGTCTGTAGCACAGACCCTGGTACTGCCAAACTGCCCTTCCTGGGGTTTCACTGCAGCTGCTGCTGCTGCCAGCCCCTCAGACAGGCATCTGCCCTCCTGGGGTCCAGCCAGGCCTGGCCCAGGATGGCAGAACAAAGAACTTCCTCTGAGAGAGGGTGTGACACCCTCTCCCTTTGGAAAATGGTGTGAAGGCAGGGGAGGAGTAGCCTCCCCCAGCCTCTGGAAATGCTTTCTTGGGCACAGATGTGCCCAATTCTGCATAAGCCAGTCTACACCGGTTCAGGGACCCCTTAGCCCCTGCTCTGGCGCGAAACTGGACAAAGGAAAGGGGAGTGACCACTCCCCTGACCTGCACCTCCCCTGGGAGGTGTCCAGAGCTCCTCCAGTGTGCTCCAGACCTCTGCCATCTTGGAAACAGAGGTGCTGCTGGCACACTGGACTGCTCTGAGTGGCCAGTGCCACCAGGTGATGTCAGAGACTCCTGCTGATAGGCTCCTTCAGGTGTTAGTAGCCTATCCTCTCTCCTAGGTAGCCAAACCCTCTTTTCTGGCTATTTAGGGTCTCTGTCTCTGGGGAAACTTCAGATAACGAATGCAAGAGCTCATCCGAGTTCCTCTGCATCTCTCTCTTCACCTTCTGATAAGGAAACGACTGCTGACCGCGCTGGAAGCCTGCAAACCTGCAACATAGTAGCAAAGACGACTACTGCAACTCTGTAACGCTGATCCTGCCGCCTTCTCGACTGTTTTCCTGCTTGTGCATGCTGTGGGGGTAGTCTGCCTCCTCTCTGCACCAGAAGCTCCGAAGAAATCTCCCGTGGGTCGACGGAATCTTCCCCCTGCAACCGCAGGCACCAAAAAGCTGCATTACCGGTCCCTTGGGTCTCCTCTCAGCACGACGAGCGAGGTCCCTCGAATCCAGCGACTCTGTCCAAGTGACCCCCACAGTCCAGTGACTCTTCAGCCCAAGTTTGGTGGAGGTAAGTCCTTGCCTCACCTCGCTGGGCTGCATTGCTGGGAACCGCGACTTTGCAGCTACTCCGGCCCCTGTGCACTTCCGGCGGAAATCCTTCGTGCACAGCCAAGCCTGGGTCCACGGCACTCTAACCTGCATTGCACGACTTTCTAAGTTGGTCTCCGGCGACGTGGGACTCCTTTGTGCAACTTCGGCGAGCACCGTTTCACGCATCCTCGTAGTGCCTGTTTCTGGCACTTCTCCGGGTGCTACCTGCTTCAGAGAGGGCTCCTTGTCTTGCTCGACGTCTCCTCTCTCTGCTGGTCCAATTTGCGACCTCCTGGTCCCTCCTGGGCCTCAGCAGCGTCCAAAAACGCTAACCGCATGATTTGCAGCTAGCAAGGCTTGTTGGCGTTCTTTCGGCGGGAAAACACTTCTGCACGACTCTCCACGGCGAGAGAGATCCGTCCACCAAAGGGGAAGTCTCTAGCCCTTTTCGTTCCTGCAGAAACCTCAGCTTCTTCTGTCCAGTAGAAGCTTCTTTGCACCCGCAGCTGGCATTTCCTGGGCATCTGCCCATCTCCGACTTGCTTGTGACTTTTGGACTTGGTCCCCTTGTTCCACAGGTACCCTAGATTGGAAATCCACAGTTGTTGCATTGCTGGTTTGTGTCTTTCCTGCATTATTCCTCTAACACGACTTCTTTGTCCTTAGGGGAACTTTAGTGCACTTTGCACTCACTTTTCAGGGTCTTGGGGAGGGTTATTTTTCTAACTCTCACTATTTTCTAATAGTCCCAGCGACCCTCTACAAGGTCACATAGGTTTGGGGTCCATTCGTGGTTCGCATTCCACTTTTGGAGTATATGGTTTGTGTTGCTCCTATCCCTATGTTTCCCCATTGCATCCTATTGTAACTATACATTGTTTGCACTGTTTTCTAAGACTATACTGCATATTTTTGCTATTGTGTGTATATATATCTTGTGTATATTTCCTATCCTCTCACTGAGGGTACACTCTAAGATACTTTGGCATATTGTCATAAAAATAAAGTACCTTTATTTTTAGTATAACTGTGTATTGTGTTTTCTTATGATATTGTGCATATGACACTAAGTGGTACTGTAGTAGCTTCACACGTCTCCTAGTTCAGCCTAAGCTGCTCTGCTAAGCTACCATTATCTATCAGCCTAAGCTGCTAGACACCCTATACACTAATAAGGGATAACTGGGCCTGGTGCAAGGTGCAAGTACCCCTTGGTACTCACTACAAGCCAGTCCAGCCTCCTACATTGGTTGTGCAGTGGTGGGATAAGTGCTTGAGACTACTTACCACTCTTGTCATTGTACTTTTCATAAGAGAAAAATATACAAATCAAGGTCAGTGTATATACACATAGCCAAAAAGTTTTGCATTCCCTCTTTTCACTCTTTGCTAAGTGCTGAAAAGTACTTCTAACTTTCAAAAAGTTCTTAAAAGTTTAAAAAGTTTTTTTCTGTCTTTCCAAAAAGTTCTGAAAACTTTGTTCTCTTTTTCTATCACTTTAACTCTCTCTAAAAATGTCTGGCACAGGCCAAAGTGTTGATCTGTCCAAACTTGCATATGACAACCTTAGCTGGAAAAGAGCAAGGAGTCTCTGTATAGAGAGAGGTTTGAGTGTAGGGAAGAATCCTTCCTTGGAACTGTTACTTAACATGCTTAGAGAACAGGATAAGGCCATAGGTGCCCCATCTGTTGAAAAAGTACCTAATAGTTCCCAATCTGATTCAGGGACTCCCCCAGGAAAAGATTCAGGAAAGAAACTTCCTAGCCTGCCCATTACTAGACAATCTTGCATAGATGGTAATGATGATGAGCCACACCAAATAAATAGTGTTGTCTCACATCATAGCAAAAGCATTTATTCTCACCATACTGGTAGTAATGTTTCTGTAAACCAAGCTGTTAGGGTGGCTTCTGTAAGGGACAGGTCTCCTTCTGTTCATTCCCATCATAGCTCTGTTTCTAGAAATGTCCCTCCCACCAACCCTGATGACAAAATGTTAGAGAGGGAACTCAATAAGTTGAGGGTGGAACAAACCAGACTGAAGCTTAAAAAGCAACAGCTGGATTTGGATAGACAGTCTTTTGAATTAGAGAAGGAAAGACAGAAGTTGGGTTTAGATACCCATGGTGGCAGCAGCAGTATTCCCCATAGTCATCCTGCAAAAGAGCATGATTCCAGGAATCTGCACAAGATAGTTCCCCCTTATAAGGAGGGGGATGACATTAACAAGTGGTTTGCTGCACTTGAGAGGGCCTGTGTTGTACAGGATGTCCCTCAAGGGCAGTGGGCTGCTATCCTATGGCTATCATTTAGTGGAAAAGGTAGGGATAGGCTCCTTACTGTGAAAGAAAATGATGCTAATAACTTTACAGTTCTTAAGAATGCACTCCTGGATGGTTATGGCTTAACCACTGAACAGTACAGGATAAAGTTCAGAGAGACCAAAAAGGAGTCTTCACAAGACTGGGTTGATTTCATTGACCAGGCAGTGAAGGCCTTGGAGGGGTGGTTACATGGCAGTAAAGTTACTGATTATGACAGCCTGTATAACTTGATCCTGAGAGAGCATATACTTAATAATTGTGTGTCTGATTTGTTGCACCAGTACCTGGTAGACTCTGATCTGACCTCTCCCCAAGAATTGGGAAAGAAGGCAGACAAATGGGTCAGAACAAGGGTGAACAGAAAAGTTCATACAGGGGGTGACAAAGATGGCAATAAGAAGAAAGATGGTGAAAAATCTCAAGATAAGCATGGGGATAAGGGTAAAACCAAAGATCCCACTTCAAATCTTAAACACTCTTCAGAGGGTGGGGATAAAACTAATTCTTCCTCTTCTTCTCAACCTGCACACATTAAAAAGCCTTGGTGCTTTGTGTGTAAAAACAGAGGCCATAGGCCAGGGGATAAGTCCTGTCCAGGTAAACCCCCTGAGCCTACCACCACTAATACATCAAGCTCTAGTGCCCCTAGCAGTAGTGGTACTAGTGGTGGGACTGCTGGCAACAGTCAAGTTAAGGGTGTAGTTGGGTTCACTTTTGGGTCCATAGTAGAAACTGGGGTAGTCACTCCCAAGACAGTTTCTGTCACACCTAGTGGCATTGGCCTTGCCACACTGGCTGCTTGTCCCCTTACAATGGATAAGTACAGGCAGACAGTTTCAATAAATGGTGTTGAGGCCTTGGCCTACAGGGACACAGGTGCCAGTTTCACTTTGGTGACTGAAAACCTAGTGCACCCTGATCAACACATCATTGGACAACAGTATAAAATTATTGATGTCCATAACTCCACTAAGTTTCTTCCCTTAGCTATAATTCAGTTTAGTTGGGGTGGAGTTACTGGCCCTAAGCAGGTGGTGGTATCACCTAGCTTACCTGTAGACTGTCTCTTAGGTAATGACCTAGAGGCCTCAGGTTGGGCTGATGTAGAGTTTTATGCCCATGCAGCCATGCTGGGCATCCCTGAGGAATTGTTCCCTCTCATTTCTACTGAAATGAAAAAGCAAAGGAGAGAAGGCCTGAAAACTCAGGATCCCTCTCCATCAACAGGTAAAAAGGGTATCACAGTATCCCCTAACCACCCTACCATTCAGGATACCATTCCTGTGGTGGGAGAAACCTCTCCTGGGGTGGCACCTGTTCCAAGGGAATCATCAGCTGGAAAAGCTGGACTCCCTGAGGTAGAAGTACCTCTCTGTGGGATAACTAACATTGGTGACAAAAAGAGCACCATTTTAGTTAACATGGAGCATCCCTCCAACCCTCCCAGAGAAACTTTAGTGCAGAAACCCGGCACTGCCTCACAACACTTAGGACAGCATCCCTGCCCTAGTGTGGAGCTGATACGACAGCATCCCTGCCCTGCTCCAACCCAAGGGAAACAGCATCCCTGTTCTCTCTTCCAGCCATATGGACAAAGTTTTTGCCCAGCTATGGCTTTTCTGAGACAGCATCCCTGTCTGGCATTTCCATCACTACAAATAGGTTCAGTGGACAATTCCCACTGCTCTAAACTAAAACTTACTGATAGAAACTCTGAAAATACATCTTCACATTGTTGCTTAGCTAAAAAACTTCAAACAGGGTGGTTTACATCCCCACAGGGAAGTAACCACATAGTGGATGATAAAGGGAGTAACCAGTCTATTGCAGAGCTACTCTCTACTTATCACCACTTAGACAATAAAGTCTCAACTGGCCAAGGTTAGCCTTATTGTCCTTCGTTTGGGGGGGGGTTGTGTGAGAAGGTAGCCTCTTTCTAGCCTTGTTACCCCCACTTTTGGCCTGTTTGTGAGTGTATGTCAGGGTGTTTGTCACTGTTTTCACTGTCTCACTGGGATCCTGATAGCCAGGCCTCAGTGCTCATAGTGAAAACACTATGTTTTCAGTATGGTTGTTATGTGTCACTGGGATCCTGCTGGTCAGGACCCCAGTGCTCATAGGTTTGTGGCCTATATGTATGTGTCACTGGGACCCTGTCACACAGGGCCCCAGTGCTCATAGGTGTGCATGTATATGTTCCCTGTGTGGTGCCTAACTGTCTCACTGAGGCTCTGCTAACCAGAACCTCAGTGGTTATGCTCTCTCATTACTTTCAAATTGTCACTAACAGGCTAGTGACCAATTTTACCAATTTACATTGGCTTACTGGAACACCCTTATAATTCCCTAGTATATGGTACTGAGGTACCCAGGGTATTGGGGTTCCAGGAGATCCCTATGGGCTGCAGCATTTCTTTTGCCACCCATAGGGAGCTCTGACAATTCTTACACAGGCCTGCCACTGCAGCCTGAGTGAAATAACGTCCACGTTATTTCACAGCCATTTTACACTGCACTTAAGTAACTTATAAGTCACCTATATGTCTAACCTTTACCTGGTAAAGGTTAGGTGCAAAGTTACTTAGTGTGAGGGCACCCTGGCACTAGCCAAGGTGCCCCCACATTGTTCAGAGCCAATTCCCTGAACTTTGTGAGTGCGGGGACACCATTACACGTGTGCACTACATATAGGTCACTACCTATATGTAGCTTCACAATGGTAACTCCGATTATGGCCATGTAACATGTCTATGATCATGGAATTGCCCCCTCTATGCCATCCTGGCATAGTTGGCACAATCCCATGATCCCAGTGGTCTGTAGCACAGACCCTGGTACTGCCAAACTGCCCTTCCTGGGGTTTCACTGCAGCTGCTGCTGCTGCCAACCCCTCAGACAGGCATCTGCCCTCCTGGGGTCCAGCCAGGCCTGGCCCAGGATGGCAGAACAAAGAACTTCCTCTGAGAGAGGGTGTGACACCCTCTCCCTTTGGAAAATGGTGTGAAGGCAGGGGAGGAGTAGCCTCCCCCAGCCTCTGGAAATGCTTTCTTGGGCACAGATGTGCCCAATTCTGCATAAGCCAGTCTACACCGGTTCAGGGACCCCTTAGCCCCTGCTCTGGCGCGAAACTGGACAAAGGAAAGGGGAGTGACCACTCCCCTGACCTGCACCTCCCCTGGGAGGTGTCCAGAGCTCCTCCAGTGTGCTCCAGACCTCTGCCATCTTGGAAACAGAGGTGCTGCTGGCACACTGGACTGCTCTGAGTGGCCAGTGCCACCAGGTGACGTCAGAGACTCCTGCTGATAGGCTCCTTCAGGTGTTAGTAGCCTATCCTCTGTCCTAGGTAGCCAAACCCTCTTTTCTGGCTATTTAGGGTCTCTGTCTCTGGGGAAACTTCAGATAACGAATGCAAGAGCTCATCCGAGTTCCTCTGCATCTCTCTCTTCACCTTCTGATAAGGAAACGACTGCTGACCGCGCTGGAAGCCTGCAAACCTGCAACATAGTAGCAAAGACGACTACTGCAACTCTGTAACGCTGATCCTGCCGCCTTCTCGACTGTTTTCCTGCTTGTGCATGCTGTGGGGGTAGTCTGCCTCCTCTCTGCACCAGAAGCTCCGAAGAAATCTCCCGTGGGTCGACGGAATCTTCCCCCTGCAACCGCAGGCACCAAAAAGCTGCATTACCGGTCCCTTGGGTCTCCTCTCAGCACTACGAGCGAGGTCCCTCGAATCCAGCGACTCTGTCCAAGTGACCCCCACAGTCCAGTGACTCTTCATCCCAAGTTTGGTGGAGGTAAGTCCTTGCCTCACCTCGCGGGGCTGCATTGCTGGGAACCGCGACTTTGCAGCTGCTCCGGCCCCTGTGCACTTCCGGTGGAAATCCTTCGTGCACAGCCAAGCCTGGGTCCACGGCACTCTAACCTGCATTGCACGACTTTCTAAGTTGGTCTCCGGCGACGTGGGACTCCTTTGTGCAACTTCGGCGAGCACCGTTTCACGCATCCTCGTAGTGCCTGTTTCTGGCACTTCTCCGGGTGCTACCTGCTTCAGAGAGGGCTCCTTGTCTTGCTCGACGTCTCCTCTCTCTGCTGGTCCAATTTGCGACCTCCTGGTCCCTCCTGGGCCTCAGCAGCGTCCAAAAACGCTAACCGCACGATTTGCAGCTAGCAAGGCTTGTTGGCGTTCTTTCGGCGGGAAAACACTTCTGCACGACTCTCCACAGCGAGAGAGATCCGTCCACCAAAGGGGAAGTCTCTAGCCTTTTCGTTCCTGCAGAAACCTCAGCTTCTTCTGTCCAGTAGAAGCTTCTTTGCACCCGCAGCTGGCATTTCCTGGGCATCTGCCCATCTCCGACTTGCTTGTGACTTTTGGACTTGGTCCCCTTGTTCCACAGGTACCCTAGATTTGAAATCCACAGTTGTTGCATTGCTGGTTTGTGTCTTTCCTGCATTATTCCTCTAACACGACTTCTTTGTCCTTAGGGGAACTTTAGTGCACTTTGCACTCACTTTTCAGGGTCTTGGGGAGGGTTATTTTTCTAACTCTCACTATTTTCTAATAGTCCCAGCGACCCTCTACAAGGTCACATAGGTTTGGGGTCCATTCGTGGTTCGCATTCCACTTTTGGAGTATATGGTTTGTGTTGCCCCTATCCCTATGTTTCCCCATTGCATCCTGTTGTAACTATACATTGTTTGCACTGTTTTCTAAGACTATACTGCATATTTTTGCTATTGTGTATATATATCTTGTGTATATTTCCTATCCTCTCACTGAGGGTACACTCTAAGATACTTTGGCATATTGTCATAAAAATAAAGTACCTTTATTTTTAGTATAACTGTGTATTGTGTTTTCTTATGATATTGTGCATATGACACTAAGTGGTACTGTAGTAGCTTCACACGTCTCCTAGTTCAGCCTAAGCTGCTCTGCTAAGCTACCATTATCTATCAGCCTAAGCTGCTAGACACCCTATACACTAATAAGGGATAACTGGGCCTGGTGCAAGGTGCAAGTACCCCTTGGTACTCACTACAAGCCAGTCCAGCCTCCTACAGTAACCATTAAAGCCTTTAAAGATCCATAGGAATCTGGATAAACAGGTGAATCTGATGTATCATCTACTTATAAGGTTTTCTTTAGACCACCCAAATGAAAGAGTTATAAGTCCTCCTTGGGGTTTGCTTCTAGTGTTGCAAACCTTAGAGGAATACACCTTTGAATCACTAGACACCACTAATATTGAATTTCTAACAATTAAGGTTGTATTTCTGGTGGTTATAACCTCTCCAAAAGAGTTGTTACTGACCAACAAAGATTACACTTTCTGCATGTAACATGAGCATTGACAATCTGCATTGGTATGTTATCTTCATTGTGTTGGAGTTAATATTTGTGATCTATGGGGCCTCAGATGAGGGGCAAGCTTCTTCCTTGACTATCAATAGTGGATTAGATCTACAATTTGGCTGGCTTATTCTATCACTAATCAAATTCTCCCTGAAGGTATTTAGGTGAAATCCCTTCATGTGAAAAGGGGAATGAGATTGCATTTGCAGAAAATTATAGGGCAGCAACTTGAGCTAGTCCTAATACCTTTGTTCTTCAGCACAGGATGTAGGCAATTATTGCTGTTGAGAGGAGTTTTGGTGGAGGAGTGTAGCAGCCGCTCAGTCCAAATGTATTTACTAAAGTCTTTGATGCAACAAAGGGATAATATTGTTATATTTTTCCTAATAATCGATGGGTAGGGCTTGGTTTTGCAGCAGTTCCTGGTTTATTTTTACTGTCTGGAGGTGGTTACTATCTCATACGTAATGACTGGTACAAGGAAGACAGGACTAACATTAATGAAGATTACCGGTACATAATAGTGCAAACCCTGAGGTTCTCCAGTCTCTAGCCTCCAGGTGAGGGTCTCGTTTACAAGTTTGAAGCTGTATGTTTGCTCGCATACTCAATGTCTGGAGGATTACAGGAGAATGCTTTGAGCATTTTGAAGTCTAAACATAAATTTCAAATGGAGTTTAGAGGGAAACATAGAAGCTATGCACCTCTGTTACCTTGGTGTCTGGAATAAGTAATGAATAACATGCCCTCGTAGTCAAAATGTCATTCTGGAGATAAAAATAAAATGACATTTGGTACAAAAGTGGACAGGATGGTTTTCTTTGGGAGAGAATATGCAACTTATGAAGATAGATATTAGGTACTGGAAAAGCCCAAGTGGACTTGGAACTGGGGTTCAAGGAATGTAAACATTTACAACTATTTACACAGTTTGTCATGATGCTTATCTCTTCTGTGGTAATGGTATCATCATAAAAGATAGTCTTCTTTACCTCACACTGCCAAATACTTAAGGTAAAGAGAATATTGAAAAATAAATCCTTCTTAGTAACTCCCACATTCATGGTACATTTATTAGCGGTCTTGTAAAACGTTTCAATATTGAACGCCAAGCCATTTGCTTAATAACTTGTCATCCTTGCAACTATTCAGATTGGAAGCCTGCAGACACTATTTTCTCATTTCCTGGGACCATATTGTGAACAATTGTGCTGGCTTAGTGCAGAGCCAGGCACTTGTTTTTATGCGATTGCACTGTCTAAAGGGCATTCATTCAACTCAATATTTCTCAAAGTTAGTACATGACTTTAACTAGCACAGCGCCAATGCAGAAAGAGGCAATCCACGCTCACGGTGCCTGTTCTGTGCAATCTGAAAATTAAGTTCTATCTTGGTGTAAATTGGTGGAAATTAATGTACTTTAGACTGTGCAAGTGTATTAAAAAAGGTGCTCAGTTGTACGATGGGCCATCTCAGCACTTATTGATAAGGCCATAGAATTTTCTGATGAGAAAATAATACTCAATATGGGGCTACGATTACTGATATATTTAAATAAATGCAAACTAAGAAATTGTAAATAATGTTTTCCAATGTTCTAGAATTACTATTCAAAACGGTTTACAGCTACACAGCAAACACTTTGTAGGATTTAATATACGCCTGAAAATTAAGTTATTACCGTTGGGTCCTGGGAATGAAGTCTAAAGATAGCATGCATTCGCAGAAACTCTCTGTAGATAAATAAACTATCTTTTTTAAATAAATTGTTGTCTGGAAATCTTTATTTTTCACAAGCTGGAGAATTTAATAATAACGAGGCGTTTAAAATGTAGATACATTGATTTTGCTTATTGATGTCCTTTGAGGAATCCTAAAGAGTGTTTCCCTTGAAGTCCTCCATCATGATCTAGAGGGGGAACTGGAATGTTCTTTGTAATGTACAACAAGAGCGAGGCACCACTAAACATCTCAGAACGAGCGTGAAGCTTTGCTTTGGAAATCAACTTGGATTGTTGGTGTGGTGTAAATCAGTGGTTCTTAACCTATTGACTTCTGCAGATCACCACTTAGTTATTACTGGAATCCGGGTAAACCAATGAATCATAATTGAATCTGGGGACCCCCCGCAAGTCATTACTCAAAGCTTGGAGGCCATTCATCTTCATACTATATTCTATTTGATGCACTTGGGGATACTAACTTAGCCTCCAGTTTAACATTTCTTAACATTCACAGAAAGTTTTAAACATTTTCCTTTTTACATTTTGCTACTCTAGTTATATACACTTTATTACTCTGTTGGTATTATTTAATTTTCTAACCTTTTGCGGACCCCCTGAGTAGGCTTCATGAACCCCAAGAAGTCCCCAGATCGTGGCAGCCACCACAAATCTGAAGGGGAGGGGTTGGAGAGGGCAGGAGGGGGAAAAGTAAAAGTAAATAATAATCTTACCTAACCGCCTTCTCTCGCTGCCTCCTGCCGCCTTGCTCCTGTTCCCTCGATGTGGTGTCGCAGCATTCACTGGGACACCAGCATAGGCTCCCCAGCAATCCTGGTGCTGCTTTCATGCTAAACCTAGCATGAAAGTGGCATCAGGATTGTTCTGAGCAGCTCGGACTGCCGCTCAGACATAGCCCTGGAGTCTGTGCAGTTTTTTTAGCCTGGCTGTGTTTAACAGCCAGGCTGGAGAAACCTAAGTGTGCATGTGTGTTTAGCTGAGATGGCCAGCCAAACACACATGCGCACTTGGGTGCACTCTCTCCTCCTCCTCCTTCCCACCTCCCTTGGCCCAGCCAAACCCCTCCCTGCTGGATATGTTTTTATTTTTCTGCTTCTGGTTCAACCAGGTGGGCAACTCTCCTTCACCGTAGCAAAGGAGCTCTCCCTGTCCCCAGACCAAAGCTGGACTGGCCGTTCCATGCATCATGCAATTCCCCGGGAGGCTGGAAGGGTGGGGGGGGGGGCAGTTCTGTTACGGGGGCCTGGTTTTGTCACTGGGGGGAAGATTTGCAGCAGTGCTGTAATATCAGTCTCCAGTAACAAAATCTGCAGGTCTGGCAAGCATAATCACTCACTTCTCACTCTCTCGCTGCAGACTTCATTCTATATCCATCAGTTTTCAGGCAACAATAAAACTGTTAAGTTTAATACCTGTGGTGATTAATCTTCCTGCTGGAGAGAGATCAGAGTTTTTGTCTATTGGCACTTCCGACTAATCTAAAGAAGTGCAAAGGGTTAATATGCCTGCTGAAGAGAAGTGTGCCATGAATATCACAGAAATGTATTTAATGTGCATATCTGAGTGGGTTAATGCTTTTGTCATGGAGAGCCTTTTGTAACTTGCAGTTCATACCTTACAATCGTAATACAGCACAGTGAGCTATGAACTGCCATCAAAGAGCTGCATGAAAGCTGCATGGTACAGGTTCGAAAGGTATAGTGTTTTCCTAGCCTTCATTATCCTGATGTTGCTAAAAATTGTCTGGCTTGGGTAGAAATACACTCTTAGTAATAAATCCAACCCCAACTACTGTGTTAGGTTTTGAATCCTGAGTTTGTACTTCTCCAGACCAAACACTCGTAAAAAAAATTGTACTTGTATGGATGACATGTAAATCCTAAACCTGGTATTCCCTTGTGCCTTATGTCGCATTCGCTATACACTGATTTACACACCTATGATTCATTATCTTTTATGTGTGTGATGTAATGTGGTCTGACATCCTACACTGATATGCGCGGCACTGTAATACAAATGGAATACAGGTGAGAGAGGGGCTATGAAGAGATGCGAGTCTCTGTTGGAGGGTGATAATGAGGGAATCATTGAAGGGCCCCAAAAATCATTGTTGTTTCCCGATACACTGTAAGGTGATCATTTACTATGCTTCAAAAGCTAATAAAATTGAATATATAATGAAAAAATGTGTTGTAGAATACACAATTTTTAAAAATGTTCCCAGTTTTTTTAGGGGAAAGCCCTCCTCAACCCCTCTTGTATTGGTGAGTCTTGCTTACTGCGCTGGCTCGCTGCACACTATACGCTTTACTATACGAGGGGGCTGGTCTGAAAACATTTTCCCGGGGCTGCTTTGGGTTCCCGGGCGGCCCTGTCCAAGACCATAGACTAAGAACTACTGGTGTAAATGGTTGGAGAACTGTTATGTTTGCTGAGCTTTGGATTCCAGTGCTCTGGATCATGTAAGCTACAAACCCTGAACTGGGAATTGAAACACCCCAGCATTCAATCATGAAGGTAGCTAAAGTTTGTTAAAATGATGTGTTTCAGGTGGCGGTAGATGCTGCCATCTATGTCCAGATGTGTGCAAATTGTTTTTCTTCGAAAAAGTATGTTTGACTCATGAGGTAGTGACTCCTCCTCTTGCCGGTAATGTGCATGGTCATCGACTGCATTGTTATATTGTTTTCTTTTCACCGTCAGGTTCAGGCGTGCGCTTCCGTGCTTCTGTACATGGTCATGGTTCTCTTTTTGTTGTACACAAGTTTCTTGCCTCTGTTGGTATTGTTTCTCCATTGCGTCTCTATTCCCCCTCTGGCCTGAGTCAATGATTTCAGATTTTCCTGCGCAACTCTTTGGTCACTCTCAGCCCCTCATGGGGCCTCCCACTTCATGGCTTCCTTCCCTCTCTTGCCTGCATCTCCCCTACCATGCCTCAATCGTGATAAAATGGACGCCATGTAAAGTACACTCAAACTGACCTCCATCTGGTCTGTAATTAGTGCGGTTCACCCTAGCACAATGAATTTGCATGAAATGCTTGCTGCTCCTGTGGCTCCAAAAAGACCCTCTGCAACCATCAGGTACACACCGAGAACATCGAGGAGGAACACTATCCACAGCTGTCAGTGCCGTCAAACCAATTTTCCATAAGCTGCAAATGAAGATCAATGCTAAGCAGAAACATTTGGTGATACATCCCACCAGACAATGCTGCTAAGCCATCAAACCATCAGTTTTCCTTTGAGGAAGCCCTTGACATGCCAGCTCTACCCAAGCAGTGCAAGAAAGCAGACAAGGCTACCAGTCCCTTGCCTGTCATACAACCTCCACCACCTGTGCCACAGCACTCACCTTCTCCGCCTGCTTCTCCAGAAGAGCCCCTACACCTCAGGGGTCACTTCACTATGACACAAAGATTCTTCCCTGCTTGGCAGAAGGTCACCTCTGCTCAGTGGGTCTTGTATCTTTTCCAGCATGCCTATTGTGTGGAGCTTACTTCCAAACACCCCAAAATACCTCCCCGCAAACACAGACTTTCTCCGCCACCTCAAAGGCTAGTCCAAGCGCTCCTTCTTAAAGGGGCTATAGAGCCTGTCCCTCATCATCAATAGGGCATAGAAGTATACTCTCTGTACTTCCTAATCCCCATAAAAGATGGCTTCCTCAAACCCATTCTGAACCTAAATGAATATATTCTCTCAGAGTACTTCCACATGGCTACTCTCCAGGATGCCATTCCGCTTCTATAACAAGGCAACTTCACTGCTGCTCTCGACCTGAAGGATCCTATTTCCACACACCAACACACCCAGTACATCGCCTATATCTCATGTTTGTGGTCAGCAGAAAGCATTACCAGCTCAAAGTGCTCCTATTTGGGGCACCACTGCATCCGAGGTGTTCACCAAATACCTCGCAGGGTTAGCCACTCACCTGCACACACCGGGCGTCAATGTCTTCCACTACCTGAACCACTAGTTTATCAAGAGTCTCACCCGCCAGCAATGCTGCGAGCACGCCAGATAATGATAAACCTCTCGCCTGGCTTAGGGTTTACCATCAATGCCATGAACTCCCACCACCAACCCCTCCTGATTCAACACCACCTGGGGGCTGTCCTCAACTCAGAAATTAGTATGGCCTATAGAAAACGTGCTAGGATATAGTCCATTCAGACGCTGACCACCAGGTCTCAGTCAGGACAGTCATGCCCCCCCTTCAAGATGGCCTCCTGCATTGCCATTATGACCCATGCCAGGTTATAATTGTGTCAGTTGCAGAGATGCCTATTGTAGGAGTTGTCTCAAGTGAAGGGTCATTGGGATGATCTAGTGTTGCTCAGCTGCAGCACTATCCGCTCTCTGCAGTTGTGGAACACCATGATCAGTAGCCTGGGTGGCCTTTCCTCTTCCCAGTTCCACAGGGCACTATTATAACAGATGCCTCTCTTATGGGATGGGGTGCGCACTTACAGGACATGACTGTACAAGACCAATGGGAGCCCAGTCACCAGGATCTCCACATCAACTACCTGGAGCTGCTAGCCATTCACCTAGAGTTGAAGGCTTTTCTACCTCACATGATGGGCAAAGTTACACTTTTCCAGATGGACAACATGACAGCTATGTATTACCTTCAGAAACAGGAGACACCCAATCTCCTCAACTCTCTCAGCTAGCCCAGAGCATTGGCATTGAGCTCTCTGCCAAAAAAGGTCCATCTGCAAGCACAGTACCTTCTTGGAATGGACAACAACTTTACTGACCTTCTCAGCAGGTTGCGTCAACAAGTCCACAAATGTGAACTCCACCCACCAGTTCTCCTCCAGTAGTTTCAGCAATGGGGTATCCCAGAGATAGACCTCTTCACCACAGCAGAAAAAGTCAAATGCCCAATCTTCGCCTACAGGTTACCACACCCACAGTCCAAGGTTAATGCACTGTGGATGACCTGGTCAGGGATATTTGCCTATGCTTTTCCACCTCTTCCATTGCTTCCATTTTTGGTTCAGCAACTTCGGCAGATGTCTCTCACCCTCATCCTGGTGGCTGCCACTTGGTCTTGCCAGCCCTGGTTTACGACTCTTCTCAAACAGTCAGTGGTTTCGCACAAGAGGCTCCCCAACAAGCTGACCTTCTCGCACAGAACCATGGAGAAATCAGGCACCCAAACCCTGGGTCTCTCACCCTTGTGATCTGGCTCCTGAGGTCCCAAAATTTTGCTATCTTAATTTTGCACTTGAATTCACAAGCATTTTCGACTAAGAACGCAAGCCTACCACCCATGCCTGCTGTGCTGCAAAGTGGAAGAGGTTTGTATGCTACTGTCACTCAAAACAGATTGACCTTTTAACGGCCAGAGTACAAGACATTGTCTGCTACCTGCTTCACTTGCAGAAATGTGGACTGGCCTTGACTTCCAAATGGCTACATCTGGCTTCTGTGGCCACATATTGTCAGAATAGCCAACACATTTCTCTCTTCAGTATTCTAGTTATTAAGTCTTTCATGGAGGGTCTCAAGATAGTCATTCCTATTCGGGTCTCACAGGCCCTGCCATATGAACTCATGACAAAACTTATAAGTCACCCGTGTGAACCCCATTCTTGCCCCCTTCAGTTTATCTCTTGAAAGGTGGCGTTTCTGGTTGCCTCACTTCATCAAATGTGTCAGCAAGCTTCATTCACTAACCTTAGAAGAAACTTTATTGCAGGTACACAGGGATAAGGTTGTCCTTCACACCAATCCTAAATTCCTCCCAGAGGTAGTCTCCTAGTTCCACCTTAATCTATTGAATTTACTGATTTCTTTCCACAACCTGACTCAGTTGCGGAATGGGCTTGCCATACCTTAGATGTAAAATGAGTCCTCATGTAGAATATTGACAGGAGTAGAACATTTAGGAATCCACAACAGATTTTGTTGCTTTTTACAAGCCCCATAAAGAGAAGGCCCTATGCAAATCAGGCTTTGCCAGATGGATCTTGAAGTGCATTCAGACATGCAATGCTACAGCTAAGAGGAATTTGACCATTACTACTAGAGCCCACTGTGCTCTGAAAAAAGGAGTTTCTGTGTCTTTCATAGGAAACATTCCAATTGATGACATATGCAAAACAGCTACCTGGTCCACACCACACACTTTCACAAAACATTACTGTGTGGATGTGCTAGCCCACCCACAAGTCGGTGTTGGCCAGGCAGTGCTGCCCATACTTTTTTAATATACTTCAACTGCCACAAGCTAGCCACCACTTTTAGGAGGACTGCTTTATAGTCTATGGACAGCATCTGTTTGTACAGCCACGCATGCCTCAAACGGAAAATGTTATTCTGTACGTATTTGTTCCTGGCATGTAGTGCTGTAGATTCACATTCACCCATCCCTCCTTCTTGGACGCTGGTGACCATTGCAGTGTTTTTTCTATCTTATTTTTCCTCTTGCATTGACATATCTCTAGACATTGCTTTTCTTCACAATCCTCACCTGCCGTGCAGGAACACAAACTAACAGCGAAGTCGATGACCATACACATTACCAGCAAGAGGAGTCACAGTGCCCCGTGACTCAAAAAGACTTCGTCAAAGAAAAACATTTGCACACATCCGGGCCCAACACTATACAGCAGGAGTATCCACAACATTTGAAATTACAGCTCTACATGCCACAAACAGATGCTAACAGGGCAAGTAACATTTTCTTTTTGGGTGATGCAGTATATGTGTCTGTTAAAGATTAAGAGAAATTTGTGAGTCTGCTTGACTTAATATGATCTAAACCCAAACTTGAGCTGCAATCAAATTCAAATATTAGGCTTTTTATTTTATTTAAAAAAAAAGAGTATGTGGTGCAAGAATTGCACACACAGCTGCCTAAAAGAAAGGAGTGAATGCATCTGAAGCAATGGCAAGTGTCAGCTGGATCTAAAGGAGCATTGTAGCATATACATGTCCATTATGTTTGTACACTGGATGTTATGTTATGTTTTGTTATGTTTTGTTATGTTACGTTGTCTTATCTTATCTTATCTTATCTTATCTTATGTCAGGTGTATTTGTAAAGTGCACTATTACCCCTGAGTCTACCCTGGTGTTGGTCAAGTGTGTGAGGCTAGCCCTGGAGCAGGGTGAGAAAATTTGAAGAGCCACATTTTCAGTTTCTTGTGGAATTCAATAAGGGAGGAGGAGCTTCTGAAGTGATAGGTGCATGCTTTAAAGGTGAAGAAGGAGAAGGCTCAAGCTCTGAGGAGTTTTGAACTGTGCATTAATGTGTATAAGAAGCCAGCGTAGCTCCCTGAGGCGAGGTGTGATGTGAGTTCTGCGTGGGAGTTTAAGGATGAATCTGGCTACTGCATTCTGGACCACTTTCAGTCCTCTCCTGAGATGTTTGGTGATTCCTGCATTGAGCAAGTTTCTATAGTCCAGTCTGATCTGCAAGAGTGCTTAGGTGACATTCTTTCTAGTCTTGTTTGGTAGGCACCTGTAGATCTTTATCAGCATCCTCAGTGTGGAAACAGGATGAAGTAACAGTGTTGACCTGGGCAGACATGCTTAGGGCCGTATTTATACTCCGTTTGCGCCGAATTTGCGTCGTTTTGTTCGACGCAAATTCAACGCTAAACTAACGCCAACTAACGCCATATTTATACTATGGCGTTAGAGGCGAATAGCGCCAAAGTTCCCGGAATGTGCGTCATTTTTTAGCGTGAACCCCTTCCTTGCGTTAATGATATGCAAGGGAGGCGTTCCCGTCTAAAAAATGACTCCCAGGCCTTTACGTGGTATTTATACTCCCGGGCAAAAGAGACGCCCGGGAGTGGGCGTGGCTAAAAACGGCACATTTGCGCCGCTTTTTAACGCCTGGGTCAGGCATGGCGTTAAGGGACAAGTGGGCTCAAAATGAGCCCAGAGTGCCCTCCCCTGCCCCCAGGGACCCCCCCTGCCACCCTTGCCCACCCCAGGAGGACACCCAAGGCTGGAGGGACCCACCCCAGGGACATTCAGGTAAGTTCAGGTAAGTATTTTTTTATTTTTTTTTAATAATTTTTTTTGGCATAGGGGGGCCTGATTTGTGCCCCCCTACATGCCACTATGCCCAATGACCATGCCCAGGGGACAGAAGTCCCCTGGGCATGGCCATTGGGCAAGGGGGCATGACTCCTATCTTTACAATGATAGGAGTCATGTTGATGGGGGATGGGCGTCGTTAAAAAATGGCGCAAGTCGGGTTAAGACGATTTTTTCGACGTAACCTGACTTGCCCCATTTTAAGACGCCCATACGCCATTTTCCCCCTACGCCGGCGCTGTCTGGTCTACGTGGTTTTTTCCCACGCAAACCAGGCAGCGCCGGTCTGATTGCGCCGTCTAACGCCATTCCATAAATACGGCGCCCGCATGGCGCTTCAGAATGGCGTTAGACGGCGCAAAACTTTTTGACGCTAAACTGCGTTAGCGCAGTTTAGCGTCAAAAAGTATAAATATGGGCCTTAGTATTTTATAGCTGATAAGCATGAGGTTTCTTGTATGTGAGGAAGGGATGTGAATGGGTCCTAGATCTGTGGGCCGCCAGGTTGAGTCCCATGGTGAGGCATCTTTTTTTAAATTCAGCACTTCTGTCTTCTTGTTGATCAGCTTGAGACAGCTTGACTCGATCCAGCTGGCCACTTCAGACATGCAGGTGGGGAATTTGTTTCTTGTGTTGGGGGATTTCCTGATGAGGGACATTATGAACTTCATGTTGTTGGCATAGAAGAGGATATTGATTTTGTGGGTGTTGATGACATCAGCCAGTGGGGACATGTAGCTGTTGATGAGTGTGGAGCTGAGTGAAGGACCACAAGGTACTATGCAGATGGGTTATCTGGCTTTACAAGAGATATGGGCTCTCTGGAATCCAGAGGGAACCTTCAAGGGCTCCCTCGCAGTCCCTAATGATTTATTTATTAATTAATTATTTATATACATTTTTTTTTATTAAAATGCCCTTACGGGCTGCCTGGTGCCATGGCTTCAGCAAGCAGGGAGCTGCTTTGACAGCAACTTCCTGCTTGCTGAAGCATTTCATCTCTGTCGATGAAAGCTTCAGGTTTTGACAGCAAGACCTCCTTTACAGCACCCCAGGACATGGCAGGAGCTGGTACTGGGGTGGTGGCGGTACCAGTGCCAGTGGCTCTATTGGGGGGGCGCATGACCCCCCCTTCAACAACGACCTAGCCTGGGGTGTGGTCCCTGGGAATTAGGGGACCCAAAAGTACCCCCTTTCTTTTCTTAAGTATTTTCCCCGGGTGGTAGTCACTGGGGCAGCGGGAGGGGGCTGGGCATTCCCCCTGCATATTATAATTAACACAGCCCTGGGGCAGTGGTGGTCTCCAGGGCAGTGGGGAGCCGCAGGCTGCCCCGGCATATATAAAAATGAAAGCCCCGGGGAGGTGATGGTCCCCAGGGTGTGGGGCGGCTGCAGGATGCCCTGTACATATATAACAATGAAAGCCCTGGGGAGGTGGCAGTCCCCAGGGCAGAGGGAGGCCGCTGGCCCCCCACATATATAAAAATGAAAGCTCCGGGGAGATGGTGATCCCTGGGGCTCTGGAAGGGGGGGGGAAGGGTCCCTCACACAATCTTTTCAAGCTCCCGGGACCTGACCCACCCAGGGGCCTAATAAAAAAAAAATAGGGGATTGTTTTTAAAAAAATTGTTGCCACAAATTTGTGAATATCATAATTTCACAACAAAAAAAAGTAATTTAAAACATTTTTTTGCTCTGAAGGGTCCTTCTTGCCCCCCCCCCCCCCCCCCACCACCAGTGCTAAGGGCTCAAAGTGTCTCTGTCCTTGCCCCTTTTCTTTCTTCTAACATTTTTCCTGCAACTTGGATGAAGCCGTGTCCTAAGATGGCTGCCAAAACTTCCTGGTTGAAGTGTTGGCAGCCAATCAGAGGTGTGGATTTCCCTGCATGAGCGTATCTTTGTTTGCGAATACTTTGTGGACGGAGATGCACAAATTTGAATTTCCCTAAATTTCTCAAAAACTACAGAAAAAGCACAATCTGCGTACAGACAACTAGGTTTCTGCCAAATTTGGTTTCATTCCATTTAGTCGGTCAGGCTGTAGACGTGTTGACAGTTCCTATGGGAATTAAAATGGGAAATACATTTTTTTTAGCCCCCTTTTTCTCTGCCCCTGCTTGACAGATCACCCTGAAACTTTCTAAGCACACCAAGAATCCCAAAGCTACTTTATTTGACAAATTTTGTGAAGATTCGTCAAACGGTGGCAAAGATATACACAAGTCAAACAATGCTTTTTCAATGGAAACATGGGGCCAGATGTACGACCCTGAATTTTGGGAGTTGCAAAACGTTATGTACAACAGTGTACCTTACACTGTTTGCAATTCCCAATGGGGTCACAAATTACCTACCTCATTAATATTCATGAGGTAAGTCACAATTTGCAACCCCTTTGGGAATGGCTGCACTCACAGGGATGATGGCCTGCTGAGGACAGCAGACCACCATGTCTGTGACTAGTTTTAAATAAAGCAGTTTTTTTTTAATGCAGCCTGTTTTCCTTAACGGAAAATGGGAAGCATTAAAAACAAAATAATGTAAAGTTTTATTTTTTATTTTTTCAGAGCAGGGAGTAGTCCGTGGGCCCACTGCCTGCTCCAGAAAAATATTTTCGCATCCATTCACAAAGGGGAAGGAGTCTCTCGTGGGGATCATTTGCGAATGGGTTAAATGTGTTAATTGCGATTGTTTTGCAACCTCATTCACAGCTGCAAAACATTCATACATCCCCCTGCGAGTCGCAATTATGAAGGGACGTCCTCGGGACACCCCTTCCTAATTAAAGGTTGCAAATCCCTATTTTTTGAGTCGATAATTGCGACCGACTCGCAAATTAGGGATGATACATCGTACCGGCCCATTTTGCGGTTGCAAACGGCAATTTTTGCCATTTACGACCGCAAAAACCTGTCGTACATCGGGCCCATGGTCCTAACTAGAACTAACAAAAGACTTTGCCATTTTTTAGCTCAGCATGGATGGCACTGTACTAATCCAATGCTTAAAAACTTTAAACTTGGCTAGAAAAATAGACATTTGAGGTGAGCAAATCTGCAGTGTCGCTAATGTTGTAGGGTGCTCTACACTGGAGATGTTCTCCACCTAAACTTGAGAACTGCCCAGAGATCTCTCTTCTTTTTTGCGTAATTTATTCATCACTCTAACTTTGAAAAGGTTTTGTTTTGGTTAATACTGGGTGCTCATTTGTGTCTAGGCAAAACAAAACCTTTCTGGAGAGTTATAATGATAGCGAAACATGTGCCATTCCATTTTGGCTTGGTTGGTATTTTACCAATTTAAAGCTGTAATACTGTGCCTGGAGTGGAGAAAGACTTTTGTCATTTACAGCTCGGCAAGTATAGCAGTCTGGTAATCCTATGCTTAAAGACTTTTGTTGTATGAATGACAAAAGACATAGGCCCTCATTACAACCTTGGCGGTCGGTGATAAGGCGGCGGTAACACCACCAACAGGCCGACAGTAAAAAAAATGGAATCAGTACCACGGCAGAAACCGCCAAAACATACAGTCAGTTTAACACTCTGACCGCCACGGTGGTAGCAACAAACACCACGGTGGTAACCGCCAACAGCCAGGCAGAAGACAATGTACTGCCCACAGCATTACAACACACCCATCCGCCAGCTATTCCGAGGCGGTACTAACGCCATCAAAAGCACGGCGGAAACAGAACACAGAAGGGAAACCACTCACCTCTTGACACTCAAGGAAGAACCACGACGCCATGGAGCCCAAGATGCAGGTGTTCCCCATGCTGGTGTATCTTCTCATGTACCAGGACCATGAACGCCGGCGACACCGACCACGGTGAGTACTGCACCTAGCACACAAGGGAGAGGGGGAGAAAAAAGAGAGTAACACACACACACAACACCCCCACTACCACCCCCAACACCATACACACAAACACATGCAACAGCATTACATATACACCCCCTAACCCTCTGGAATAACGCAAAGGCAAAAGGAATGGAATAAAATGAGTGTAATATTAGTAATACGTAGAAATACGTTCATGAAGATGAAACAGTATGCACAATATATACAAGATATACAAAAGGCGGGACAATGCCCACTCAAAAATTGTCAGTGGCCCACTGGGCCAAATCACATAGTCCAAGGCCACATTTGACTCCTGCTTAAATACGGAGAGAACACTGCAGGGGCATCAGATTGAAAACATACAGGCACCTCAGGGGGATGGGGAATGGGGGGGGCACCTCAGCCAGAAGATGGGACAACGCCACTGCTCCTGGAGGGAGCTACATGCCCACTGCGTGGTCCTGGAGAGTGCAAAGCCACAGTCTCTCAAGTGGGTGGTTTGCCCACTGCTTGGTCCTGGGGAGTGCAAAGCCACAGTCTCTCAAGTCTCTCAAGTGGGTGGTTTACCCACTGCTTGGTCCTGGGGAGTGCAAAGCAACAGTCTCTCAAGTGGGTGGTTTGCCCAATGCTTGGTCCTGGGGAATGCAAAGCCACAGTCTCTCAAGTGGGTGGTTTGCCCACTGCTTGGTCCTGGGGAGTGCAAAGCCACAGTCTCTCAAGTGGATGGGTTGCCCACTGCTTGGTCCTGGGGAGTGCAAAGCCACAGTCTCTCAAGTGGGTGGTTTGCCCACTGCTTGGTCCTGGGGAGTGCAAAGCCACAGTCTCTCAAGCGGATGCCTTCTTCCACTGGTTCTGGAGAGGACCTTGTGCCCAGTGTGCTTCTTCCTGACGAGGGGCTGAGTGAAAGCCTTCTTCCACTGGTTCTGGAGGGGGCCTTGTTCCCAGTGTGCTTCATCCTGGCAAGGAGGGGCTGAGTGGATGCATTCTTTCACTGGTTCTGGAGGGGGCATTGCGCCCTGTGATGCAGATGTTTTGGAGGGCTAGGTCACAGTCTCTCACCTGGGTGTCACAATGACAGCCTCTGCAGGGGCCAGGAAGCACTGCAGCCCATGTATTCACCACTACACACTGCTCTCCAGCGATGACGGCTGTTCAGTGTATGCCAGTTGCGCTGCAGGTGGCGGTGCTGGCAGTTGTGGTGGTAGCCTCCAGGCCTTCACCTGCAGCCTCAGACGGCTGCCCACTGGGGCTGCTGCTGTTGGCAGTGGTGCTGCTTGCGGTGGGGCAGGTGGGGGTGCTGGCTGCGGTGCTGGGTGCGGTACAGGTGGCGTTGCTGGGTGCGGTGCAGATGGCGGTGCTGGCAGTTGTGGTGGTAGACTCCAAGCCTTCACTTGCAGCCTCAGACGGCTGAAGTGCCATGGCTGGTGTTCTTTGCCCCTTCCTGCCCTTGGCAGATTTAAGTGCCTCCTTGCTTCTGCCACCAGGAGTCATTGACTTGGGCTTGCTAGCTGGTTGTGCCTCCCTCCCCTTGCTGGCTGCTGTCCCCTTCTTGCCCTTGCCAGGTGGTGGACCCTTCTTGGCCTTGACAGGTGTTGCTGGCACACTGGCTGGGCTGACAGGTGCCTCCTTGGAGCCTCTCACTGCTGCAGAAACCACAGTGGCCGTGGACTGGGTGGCTGAGGTGCTGGACTGGGTCCTGGCCTCCCTGGCCCAAGGTGAAGTACGGGGGGGAGGGGTAGGGAATAGGTCAAGGGTGGCGAGGAAAAGCTTCTTAGGGACACTGGGGTGGGAAGAGGGTGAAGGTTTGGGAGTGGAGGAAGACAGAGTGGTTGTAGGAGGTGTCAGTCTGCTGTGTTTGGGTGCAGGTGTATGGCCTGTATGCTGTTGTGAGGTGAATGGCTGTTGGGTGTCTGAGTGCTTGCATTTGGGTACTTTGGGAGGAGGGGTCACAGACACAGTGGGAGAGGACACAGGGGACGTGTGCATGGATGTGGGGGTGGTGACTGCCAGTGAGGGGCATGTAGTGTAAGGCGGGCTGGTGATGGAGGTAGTGGATGAGGATGTAGTACATGCAGGTGTGAGTGGAGACGCTACTGGGAGGGAGGTGGATGAGGAGGAGGAGGACGACACAGTGGGGCAGTGGATGTTGGTGCGTCTGCAAGGGAATAGTGTTTGTGTGAGTGCCGGTGAGATGAAGTGTGGTGCTTGTGTTTGCCTCAGCCACTTCTGTGTGTTGACTAGGGTGATTGCTGGTCTGAAGGTGTGCTTGGGATAGGCTGGGGTTGAGGGGATTGGGGCTGGCCAGAGGAAGTTGGAGGGGTGAGGCTGGAGACAGGGGCAAGGGCTGCCATCAGTGCAGAGGCCAGAGCCTTGAATGCTCTCTGTTGTCTGCCACGCCAGAGTGAATTCCCTCCAGGTATGCATTTGTTTGTTGCAAATGCCCTGCTACACCCTGGATGGCATTCTGTATGGTTGACTGCCCAACAGTGAGGGATCTCAGAAGGTCAATAGCCTCCTCACTGAGGGCAGCAGGGCTGACTGGGACAGGGCCTGAGGTGCCGGGGCGAAGGAGATGCCTACCCTCCTGGGTGAGCGGGCATGGTAAACACGCTGAGGAGCTGCTGGGAGGGCGGTGCTGGTATGAGGGGTGGCGGCTGTACCTGTTGTTGGGGTGGGCACAGAGGTGTCCACCACTGCCAGGGAGCTTCCATCGAAGGAGGAGTTGCTGTCGTTAGTGTCCCCTCCTGTCTCCATCATGGTGCTCCCCTCGCCCTCCGTCCCTCTGGTGCCCTCACCGTCGGTGGATTCGGCCTCCAGGCCCATGTAGGATGCAGCTCCCTCCGTTGCCGGTGCCTCTGCTCCTCCGCCAGGTGATGCTAATGCACAAAAGGACAGGGTGACAAAACAAAAAGGGGGGGAGAGACAGAGGATACACTTGGTCAATGGCAGCAACAACATAACCGTTGGCGTACACAACACTCAGGGAACAGCCTTATGAACTAGGCTATGCACTACTAGTTAAAGTGCTAGTCTCCAGCCCATGGTGTACAATGCCTAACGCCATTAGCTGCACACCTGAAACCCACAGGACCCCGCCCAGTAGCAGATGCCCACTAACACTATTGGTGTTGGAGTGCTTCGGAGCCTGCCCAACATGGGACAAACCCTGCCATGTTCACCATGGCCTAGGGGCACCCACATCCCCCACCCAGGTAAATTCTTAACACGCGCTAAGTCATGATTCTGAACCTGTACTCAACCCCTTGTGGCTGCTGTGATGCCTTCAAGTGCCCATCCAACTCCAGATAGGTCACCGCCATGATGCGGAACATCAGGGGGGTCAGGATACGACGGGCACCCCTTCCTTGTTGGGAGGCCAGTCCCTGCTGGGCCTCCGCTGTCTTCCTTGCCCAGCGGCGCAGGTCCTCCCACTGTTTGCGGCATTGGGTGCTCCGCCTGTCAAAGACCCCCAGGGTCCGCACCTTCTTGGCAATGGCACGCCAAATACCCTTTTTCTAATGGGCGCTGACCTGCAGGAAAATATGCATACAAAAAGGTATGAGTCATACCATCCAGCCTGTTATACATGGTGTTGGTCATGGCCCACCATATACTTCCCATCCCCTTATGCAAAGACATTGACCACCAGACATGCAGCACTCTGCCCAGGAGCCCTCAGCCACCCCCACTATACGAGGCTTACACACGCAGCAATTCCTACATTCATGGCCCACGTATCATGCTCACAGTGTACTCACCTGTTTGTCTGGAGGACCATAGAGTAAAGTGTACTGGGGTAGGACCCCATCCGCCAGTCTCTCCAACTCCTCCGAAGTGAAGGCGGGGGCCCTTTCCCCAGACACTCGAACCACTGTCTCTTCCAGACACAGGAACACATAGGACCCGATGATAACCAATACGAAGTTGCGCGGCAGTCATCGACCACCGGCCGAACAGCGCACAACGCCAGCAGAATTACCTCATTTCCAGTTGTCTCTCCTCACAGGTCAGGCAGCCGCCATTTCAGGCGGCATAGGCCATGTCACCTAACTGCATCACAACAGACATAGGCACATCCACTGACTCTCGAGTTCACATGCTGTTTCTGTAAAGGAAGAAATGCATATATATTTTAAAATATGTGTGAATATGACCCTCTGCTCACCGTTTTTCACTCAGAGTTCAACCGCTGAGGATGAATAGGAGATAAAGACATGGACGATAGGCATCTTATCCTGACCTACAGACGTGATAGGGCCACAATCCAAGAGATGTGTGCCCAGTTGGAGCCAGACCTGATTTCAGCTACCTGCCAGCCCACAGGTATCCCCCCTCTAGTACAGGTCCTGTCAGTGCTCCATTTCCTGGCAAGTGGTTCTTTCCAAGCGACAGTGGCCATGGCATCAGAGATGTCTCAGCCAATGTTCTCAAACGTGCTGACCAGAGTGTTGTCTGCCCTGCTGAAACACATGCCCAGCTACATTGTATTCCCCCAGGTGGAGGATTTGGCCACAGTGAAGGCTGATTTTTATGCCCTGGGACATATCCCCAATATCATTGGTGCCATTGATGGTACACATATTGCATTTGTCCCCCCACGGAGAAATGAACAAGTGTTCAGGAATAGAAAAAGCTTTCACTCTCTGAATGTGATGATGGTGTGTTTGGCGGACCAGTACATCTCCCATGTCAATGCCAAGTATCCTGGCTCTGTGCATGATGCCTTTATCTTGAGGAATAGCAGCATTCCATATGTGATGTCTCAACTCCAGAGGCACCAGCCCATGGTCCCCACCCAGTTAATGTAGGTATATGGGTATGGGTTTGGCCCTAACGGTGAGTGTGTGGCTAACAGGTATCCCTTAATATTTACAGGTGACTCTGGTTACCCCAACCTCTCAAGGCTACTGACCCCAGTGAGGAGTGCCAGAACAAGGGCAGAGGAACGTTACAATGAGGCACATGTGTGAACAAGGTGGATCATTGAGAGAACCTTTGGACTCCTGAAGGCCAGATTCCGGTGCCTCCATCTGACTGGTGGATCCCTGTACTACTCACCCAAGAAGGTGTGCCAGATCATCATTGCATGTTGCATATTGCACAAACTGACCTTGAGATGCCAGGTGCCTTTTCTGCAGGAGGATGAGCCTGGAGATGGTCGTGTGGCAGCGGTGGAGCCTGTGGACAGTGACGAAGGGGAGGCAGAGGAGGAAGTTGTGGACAACAGAAGTACACTAATTCAACAGTACCTCCAGTGACACACAGGTAAGATACTGTAACTTCACCTTCCATTGCAGTATTGTGTTTGAATTTGAACATGGCAGCCTACTATCATCATTAACATTTATAAAGCGCGCTACTCACCCGTGCGGGTCTCAAGGCGCTAGGGGGGAAAGGGGGGGTTATCGCTGCTCGAACAGCCAAGTCTTTAGGAGTCTCCGGAAAGCGGAGTGGTCCTGGGTGGTCCTGAGGCTGGTGGGGAGGGAGTTCCAGGTCTTGGCCGCCAGGAAGGAGAAAGATCTCCCACCCGCCGTGGAGCGGCGGGTGCGAGGGACGGCAGCAAGTGCGAGGCCAGCGGAGCGGAGGGGGCGGGTGGGGACGTAGAAGCTGAGGCGTCTGTTGAGGTATTCCGGTCCCTTGTTGTGGAGGGCTTTGTGTGCGTGGGTGAGAAGACGGAAGGTGATCCTTTTGCTGACTGGGAGCCAATGCAGGTGTCTCAGGTGTGCGGAGATGTGGCTGTTGCGGGGTACGTCGAGGATGAGGCGGGCCGAGGCGTTTTGGATGCGTTGCAGGCGGTTTTGGAGTTTGGCGGTGGTCCCGGCGTAGAGGGTGTTGCCGTAGTCCAGGCGACTCGTGACAAGGGCGTGGGTCACGGTTTTTCTGGTGTTGGCGGTGTAGCCTGATTTCCCTAATTCTGTGGCCACTTACTGTAACCTTTGGCATCTCTATTTTCAGATCTCTGTGCCCCACTCTGGCTCCTGGTGTGTTCACTGCTTCCCACTACAGGTCATAACTATGTTAATATTACAGTTGATTTGAATTACAATGTTTACAGTTTGTGAAACTAATACATTTGTCATATAATCCACAGACTCCATACTTGAATTTGTCTAAAGGGTGTTTATTTAGGTGCTAATTAGTGTAGGGGGGATTGCAATGGGCTGGGTTGCTGATGGAGGACAGTCCAGGTTAGAGTCCAATCGATTTGCAATCGCAGGTGCATTGGAAGGGGAGCAATGGCAGTTCAAGGTGGACAGGGTGACAGAGTGGGACACAAGGGTGACATTCAGGGGAGTCCTATTTCCTTGCAGGGGTCTTGGCAATGTTCTCTGGCTTTTGCCTGGATCGTAGGGACCGTTTGCATGGTGGTTCTCCATCTGCAGGGGATGGGGTGCTGGTGGCCTGTTGGTCCTGTGGCGGGGCCTCCTGTCCACTAGCGCTGGGGGAGGTGGAGGGCTATTCATCAGTGCGGCTAGTGTCAGGGACCCGTTGGAGTGCCACTGCCTCCCTCATGGTGTTGGTCTTGTCTGCCCGCACCCCTGCAATGGTGACCAGGGTGGTGTGGATGTCTTTCAGGTCCTCCCTGATCCCCAGGTTCTGTCCCTCCTGCAGCCGCTGGGTCTCCTGCAACTTGTACAGTATCTGGCCCATGGTCTCCTAGGAATGGTGTATGCTCCCAGGATCCCTGCAAGTTCCTTGTGGAGAGTGGGTTCCCTGGGCCTGTCCTCCCCCGGTCGCACACCAGTCCTCCCAGCTTCCCTATTGTCCTGTGCCTCTGTCCCCTGAACCGTGTGCCCACTGCCACTGACCCCAGGTCCCTGATCGTGCTGTGTTTGTGATGTTGCCTGGGGTCCGTGTAGTGGTGGACACACTGCTGATTGATGTGTCCTGGGGACAGAGGTATGGGCCTGCTGGGTGGTGGCTGTGGTGGTGTTTCCTGAGGGGGGAGGCTCTGTGGTGGGTTGGGACTGTGGCTGGGTAACCGACTGTCCAGAGGTCCCTGATGGGCTAGGTTGGTCATCGTCATCGAGCTGCTGTCATCACTGTGGGCCTCTTCAGGGGGAGGGACTGGATGTTGCTGGCACCTCCTCACCGGTGACTTTGAGTGGGGGTCCTGTGGGGATGTAAATGCAGTGTTATTGTTACTGCGTGTGCCATCTAGTGCATGGGTATGTTTCCCTCTATGGTTGTTATTGGCAGGGCAGCTTTGGCTTGTGTGAGTTGCGCTTGGTTTGGCAAAGTGATTGTCACTAGTGTGCATGCTGTGGTGATGGGTGTCCATGCAGGTCTGTGATGGGGGTCCATGCATGCAGGGCTTGGTATTGGGATGGGTGGGTTGTGATGGTGGGGTATATGTGAGGTGGTGGAGTGATGGGGTGAGGGTAGAGGTAGGAGTTTGTGATGGCATGCAGGTAGGGGGAAGAAGTAGTAAAAATTTGACTTACCAGAGTCCAGTCCTCCTGCTACTACTGCCAGGCCCTCAGGATGCATGATCGCCAAGACTTGCTCCCTTCATGTTGTTAGTTGGGGAGAGGTGGGGGTCCACCGCCAGTCCTTTGTACAGCTACCTGGTGTCTTGCTAACACACCTTCCCCCGTAGGTCGTTCCACCTCTTCCTGATGTCATCCCTTGTTCTTGGGTGCTGTCCCACGGTGTTGACCCTGTCCGCGACCATCTTCCTAGTAATGGACGTCTGCTGCACCTTTGATCCAAATAGCTGTGGCTCTACCTGGGTGATTTCCTCCACCATGACCCTTAGCTCCTCCTCTAAGAACTTGGGGTGCCTTTGTGGTGCCATGGGTGTAGTGTGAGTGGTATGTGTGAGGGTGTGTGGGGTGATGTGTTGGGGTGTGTGCAGTGAAGTCCCTGGATGGTGAATGAGTGATGGTGTTATGTGGCTCAGATTCAGTGGGTGCTCCTGCCTTGTCTTTCTTTTCGTTGTATGGGGTTGTGGGTACTGTGGGTACTGTGGGTGTGTGTTTTATATTGGATTGGGTGTGTGGGTGTGGTGTGTATATGTGTGTCAGATGTGAGTAGTTTGAATTGTCCAATGTGGTGTAGTTTTGTTAGTGTGTGTGTATTTTGAGAGCGGCGGTGTGACCTGCCAATGGTTTACCGCAGTTGAATGATGCTGTGGGTGTATTTCTGTCAGCGTAGCGGTGTGGGTTTTGGTACCACTAATTTATCACTGACCTTTGGTCTGGCGGACTTGTGTGGGCGTCTGTATAGTGGTGGATTTCTGTGTGTGGCTCATAATACCCATAGCGGTATACCGCCACAGTCATGGTATGTTGGCAGCCGTCAGCACGCAGTAAGCGGCATTTGCCGCCAATGTTGGAATGAGGGCCATTGCCATTTTCTAGGTTGGCATGGACAGCACTGTGCTAATCCTAAATTTTAAAACTTTCGGCCAGATTTACAAGGCCCTTGCGCCACATTAGTGTCAATTTTTCTCTGCTTATGTGGCATTAAGTAGGCATTTCTGATGTGCCATATTCACAAAGTGGAGCACTGCTAGCACTGCTCCACTTTGTAACCCCTTGCACCACATTATGGCTGACCAGGTACTATGTATGCTGGGGGAGGGGGGGCATTTTCCACAGACAGGCCTAAAATGATGGTGTAGTGAAATCTAGAAGATTTCACTGCATAATATTTACCATCATTTTTAATGTTTGCACGTTGCAGGTGTTAAAGCCCATAATGAACTATGGGCCTCACTAGTGCTGTGCTTGACTAGCGCCATAGTAAATGGCGCTAATCCAGCAAAGCACCACAGTAGCATCATAAATTCTGATGCTATTGTGCTAACATGCACCATGGTGAGCTGTACTGTAAATACAGCGCTACCATGGCGATGTTTGGGGGACTGAGGGCGGAGCAAGGAAAGTGGTGCATCAGGACTGATGCATCCCTTTCTTGAAGATCTGGCCTTTTGCTAGAAAAACAGATGTTTGAGGTGAGAAAATTTAGAGTGCCGCTGGTGTTGTAGGGTGCTTTTTACTGGAGCTGCTGTCCACCAAAGCTTGGGAACCACACAGAGTTTCAGAGTTATATCTTCTCTCTTCTCTTTTGCCTAATATGTGCTTCATTCTAACTCTGAAAGCATTTTGTTTTGAGATTTCCCATTATAATTCCCATAGGTATTTTGAACATGGCTACAGCCCGAAATGCTGGATGGAATTACACCAAATTTGGCAAAAAGTTAGCTTTTGGTCCAGAAATAAGCCTTTTTGTTGTTTGGTGTAAAGCTGTTCAGTAGGTTTTGAGATATTAAAATAAAAAGAAATATGGATATCTAGAGGCGCTAAGGCTTTACGAATGATAACAAGCTCATACCGAGATCTGCAGAGCCCTGATTGGCTTCTAACTCTACAACCAGCGATTTTAGGCAGCCATCTTGGGGTTCAGCTTTAGCCGAGTCCCTGAAAAAAAGATTTAAAAAAAGAAAAGGGGCCGGGATAGAGACACCCTGATCCCTTAGCTCTGGTGCTGGGGTCCCAAAGGGACACCACCAGTGCAAAAAAGGAAAAACCTGGGACGTAGCTGTTTCCTCAAACATCTCTTGCTTGCTGGGAGCAGAGGTTTCCTCTCTTTCCCTGCCCACAGACATGCAGGCAGGAAAACAGAGGAAACTATTGCTCTCACAGGCAGGGAGCTGCATGTTTAGCAGCTCTCTGTCTGTGACAGTAATGCCGGCTCCCACAGGAGACGGGGAGCCGACTTGGACTCCTGGGGCATTCAGGCTTCCCCCGCAGTCTCCAACAGTGGTGACTGTCTGTCCTGTGTGGCACCCAAGTAACATGGTCGTGCCCCAGGGGATGGTCTCCCTGGGGCCAAGATAGGCCCTGGGAGGGGGGCTGCACAGGCCTACTACCCCACAAAAAATGTATGTTAAGGTGAGGCCCCGGGGGGATGGTGTCCCCTGGGCTGAAATCAGCCGGGGTATGAGGGCTGCATGGCCCCCTACCCAAAAGAAATACATAGATTTTAAGGCCAGGCCTCAGGGGATGTGGGCCCCGGAGCCAAAATCAGCCAGGTGAGGGTGGGCCATGCAGTCTCCCTCACCCATTTAATACTTTTAGGCCCTGGGGGATTAGGCTCCCATGGACACAGTCGACCGGGGAGGGGAGCCTCATCACCAACTGTGAAAGAAAGGTCTTTGGCCAGGTAAGTATTAAAAAGTACGTAGTTTTATTGAATACAGGAGCCCACATTTCAGGAGCAAGAGCCCTACCTCTGGGCTTACCCTTCCCACTAGCGTTGCGTGCATCCACATCGAAGATGCGTCATGCAGCCAAGGTGATGTGCCATTTCCGAGATGTGGCAAAGCTGTGATGTGCAATCCTGTTCCATCGATGTCGAGAATCACACGAAGTTGGGACAATGCTTTGTTTCCAAAGAGCTGTAAGGCTGTGATGCAAAATCCCTGCCTCATCTTCGAGGCTGGTGTCAACAAGAGCTGTGAGGGCTTTCACCAAGGATGCATCGCACAGAGGTAGTACCTACTAGTAGCATTTAATTTACAGCCCCAGGCACAAGTAGTGCTACTTTACTAGGGCCTTATGAATAAATTAAATATGCCATTTGGGGCTAGGCCAATATTGCCATGTTTAGAGGATAGAGTACAACCCTTTAGCACTGGTTAGCAGTGATACAGTGTGCAGAGTCCTAAAACCATCAAAAACAAGTTAAGGAAAAGTGGAGGAGGAAGACAAAAGTTGGGGGGAAAGACCATCCTAAGGCTGAAAGCTCTAACGGTCACTAAGTGAAATGGGTTAGGTTGGAGTTGCATGTGAGAGAGACCCCCACAATGAGAGATCAACAGTAGATTATGATCACTGAACGCATTGCCAGGCACTAAAAAATCATTAACACACCCAGGCCTAATAGACGAAAACAGCGTTTAAGAGATAATGTACTCCCTTCCCTACAATATACTTTATGGAACTCCGAGGTGACTTGCAATATCCTTCTCATGTATGGGTACTTTATCCCATATAATACATTGTCACACTATCACCTTTCCCACAAACCTAAAACCTTGTTGGGTAGCTCTTTCATAGGAAAGAAAGAGCATGCATGCAAACATAAACAATAAAAATAGAACCTCTAATGCAAAAATCTAACACATCACAAACCTGTTAGATATTTGTTGCAAAATGATATTAGAAACGGTTCAATATAAGACAGTTTTTGTACAAAGAAAAGCTGCAGTAGCTCAGATTGTGTAGAAACATGTAGAAATATTGTAAATTTTCTATAGTTATTGTAGGAAAGTACCATCTTTTTTGGCATGTTACCCCCATTTTTACCTGTATGTCAGTATGTTTTTGCCTGTCTTACTGGGATCCTGCTGGTCAGGACCCCAGTGCTCATAGTTTGTGGCCTAATGTGTGTGTTGTGAATAGTGCTTAACTGTGTCACTGATGCTCTGCTAATCATAACTTCAGTGCTTAGGCTCTCACTGCTTTTAAATTTGTCACTATAGGTTAGTGACTTCATTTACCAATTTCAGTTGGCACACTGGACCCCCCTATAAGTCCCTAGTATATAGTACCTAGGGCATTGGGTTTCCAGGAGATACTTATGGGCTGCAGCATTTCTTTTGCCACCCATAAGGAGCTCAGACAAACCCTTTTGCAGGACTGCCACTGCTGCTTGAATGAAATACTGCACACACTATTTCACAGCCATTTTCACTGCACTTAACTAACTTATAAGTCACCTATATGTCTAACCTTCATTTACTGAAGGCTAGGTGCAAAGTTACTAAGTGTGAGGGCACCCTTGCACTAGTAAGGTGCCCCAACGCAGTCCAGGACCAATTCCCCGGACTTTGTGAGTGCGGGGACGCCATTACACACGTGCACTACATATAGGTCAATACCTATATGTAGCTTCACAGTGGTAACCCGGAATATGGCCATGTAAGGCGTTTATGATCATGGAATTGTTTCCCCATTCCAAATCTGGTATTGGGGAGCCAATTCCATGCATATTGGGGGCTCTCCATTGGACCCCCAGTACTGCCAAACCAGCTCTCTGAGGCTTGCAATGCAGCTACAGCTGCTGCCACCTCACAGACAGGGTTCTGCAGTCTGAGCAACTCAGTCCCAGCAAGGCAGAACAAAGCATTTCCTTTGGGAGGAGGGTGTTACAACCTCTACCTTGGGAAATAGGTGTTACAGGCTGAGGAGGGGTAGCCTCCCCCAGCCTCTGGAAATGCTTTGAAGGGCACATATGGTGCCTTCCTTGCATAAGCCAGTCTACACCGGTTCAGGGACCCCCAGTCCCTGCTCTTGTGCGAAACTGGACAAAGGAAAGGGGAGTGACGACTCCCCTGTCCATTACCACCCCAGGAGTGGTGCCCAGAGCTCCTCCAGTGTGTCCCAGACTTCAGCCATCTTGTTTTCCAAGGTGTAGGGACACTCTGACAGCCTCTGAGTGGCCAGTGCCAGCAGGTGATGTCAGAGACCCCTCCTGATAGGTCCATACAGATTCTACTTTCAAGTTTCCAGCAGGAATCCTCTGCAACTACTACTTCATCCTCTGACCTAGGTTCGACCACAGACTGCTCCAGGAACCGCTGTAACAGCAACAAAGTATCCAGAAGGGCTACTTTTCCTCTGCAACTTCAGCTCCCACCAGCAACTTCAACAGTTTCCATGGTGTGCACACTCTGGGGGCTCCCTGTCTTCACTCTGCACCAGAAGGACCAAAGATATCTGCTGTGGAGTGACTGACTCACTTCCCTGCTCCTGCAGGCACCTTCTAAGACGACAACTGGTTCTCTTGGACTCCTCTCCTGGCGATGAGCTTGCTCCTTGGAACACAGGTGATGGACCCCTTTGACACAGACTGTCCTAAGGTCCGGCTGTCCAAATTTGGAGGAGGTAAGAGCTTGCTCTCCCCATTTGCGACAGTACCCCTGTGCAATATTTGCAAGAATCCTTCATGCACAACATGGCCCATGTCCCCAGCACTCTATCTTCTGACGCTCAACTCGCTGAGTTGTCCTCCAGCGAAGTGGGAACTTCTTTTGTAGTGCTGCAACAACCGCAATTTGCACCTTGTGGGAAAGTAGCCTTTTTCTAGCCTTGTTGTCCCCACTTTTGATATGTTTGTGAGTATATGTCAGGGTGTTTTCACTGTCTCACTGGGATCCTGCTAGCCAGGGCCCAGTGCTCATAGTGAAAACCCTATGTTGTCAGTCTGTTTGTTATGTGTCACTGGGACCCTGCTAGCCAGAACCCCAGTGCTCATAAGTTTGGGGCCTATATGTATGTAGTCCCTGTGTGATGCCTAACTGTCTCACTGAGGCTCTGCTAACCAGAACCTCAGTGGTTATGCTCTCTCTGCTTTCCAAATTTGTCACTAACAGGCTAGTGACTAAATTTACTAATTCACATTGACATACTGGTACACCCATATAATTCCCTAGTATATGGTACTGAGGTAGCCAGGGTATTGGGGTTCCAGGAGATCCCTATGGGCTGCAGCATTTCTTTTGCCACCCATAGGGAGCTCTGACAATTCTTACGCAGGCCTGCCACTGCAGCCTGCGTGAAATAACGTCCACGTTATTTCACAGCCATTTACCACTGCACTTAAGTAACTTATAAGGTCACCTATATGCCTAACCTTCACCTGGTGAAGGTTGGGTGCAAAGTTACTTAGTGTGTGGGCACCCTGGCACTAGCCAAGGTGCCCCCACATCGTTCAGGGCAAATTCCCCGGACTTTGTGAGTGCCGGGACACCATTACACAAGTGCACTGTACATAGTTTACTACCTATGTACAGCGTCACAATGGTAACTCCGAACATGGCCATGTAACATGCCTAAGATCATGGAATTGTCACCCCAATGCCATTCTGGCATTGGGGGGACAATTCCATGATCCCCCGGGTCTCTAGCACAGAACCCGGGTACTGCCAAACTGCCTTTTCAGGGTGTGCACTGCAGCTGCTGCTGCTGCCAACCCCTCAGACAGGTTTCTGCCCCCCTGGGGTCCAGGCAGCCCTGGCCCAGGAAGGCAGAACAAAGGATTTCCTCCCTTTGGAAATAGGTGTGATGGGCTGGGGAGGAGTAGCCTCCCCCAGCCTCTGGAAATGCTTTGATGGGCACAGATGGTGCCCATCTCTGCGTAAGCCAGTCTACACCGGTTCAGGGATCCCCCAGCCCTGCTCTGGCGCGAAACTGGACAAAGGAAAGGGGAGTGACCACTCCCCTGACCTGCACCTCCCAGGGGAGGTGCCCAGAGCTCCTCCAGTGTGTCCCAGACCTCTGCCATCTTGGAAACAGAGGTGTTTGTGGCACACTGGACTGCTCTGAGTGGCCAGTGCCAGCAGGTGGCGTCAGAGGCTCCTTCTGATAGGCTCTTACCTCTCTTGGTAGCCAATCCTCCTTCCTAGGTAGGCAAACCTCCTTTTCTGGCTATTTAGGGTCTCTGCTTTGGGGATCTCACCAGATAACGAATGCAAGAGCTCATCAGAGTTCCTCTGCATCTCCCTCTTCACCTTCTGCCAAAGGATCGACCGCTGACTGCTCAGGACGCCTGCAAAACCGCAACAAAGTAGCAAGATGACTATTAGCAACCTTGTATCGCTTCATCCTGCCGGCTTTCTCGACTGTTTCCAGGTGGTGCATTCTCTGGGGGTAGCCTGCCTCCTCTCTTCACCAGGAGCTCTGAAGAAATCTCCTGTGGGTCGACAGAATCTTCCCCCAAAAGACTGTATCACTGGTCCTCTGGGTCCCCTCTCAGCATGACGAGCGTGGTCCCTGGAACTCAGCAACTCTGTCCAAGTGACTCCCACAGTCCAGTTACTCTTCAGTCCAAGTTTGGTGGAGGTAAGTCCTTGCCTCCCCACGCTAGACTGCATTGCTGGGTATCGCGTGATTTGCAGCTGCTCCGGCTCCTGTGCACTCTTCCAGGATTTCCATCATGCACACCCAAGCCTGGGTCCCCGACCCTCTAACCTGCAGTGCGCAACCTTCTGAGTTGTCCTCCGGCGTCGTGGGATTCCATTTTGTGACTTTGCGTGGACTCCGGTTCACTCTTCTTCCAAGTGCCTGTTCAGGTACTTCTGCGGGTGCTGCCTGCTTCTGTGAGGACTCCCTGAGTTGCTGGGCGCCCCCTCTGTCTCCTCCTCTAAGTGGCGACATCCTGGTCCCTCCTGGGCCACAGCAGCACCCAAAAACCTCTACCGTGACCCTTGCAGCTAGCAAGGCTTGTCTGCGGTCTTTCTGCGTGGGAACACCCCTGCAAGCTTCATCGCGACGTGGGACATCCATCCTCCAAAAGAAAAGTTCCTAGTCCTCTTCTTTCTTGCAGAACTCCAAGCTTCTTCCATCCGGTGGCAGCTTCCTTGCACCCTCAGCTGGCATTTCCTGGGCTCCTGCCCACTCTTGACACTGTCGCAACTATTGGACTTGGTCCCCTTGTCTTACAGGTACTCAGGTCTGGAAATCCACTGTTGTTGCATTGCTGGTGTTTGTTCTTCCTGCAGAATCCCCCTATCACGACTTCTGTGCTCTGTGGGGGTAGTAGGTGCACTTTACACCTACCTTTTAGGGTGGGCTATTTTTCTAACCCTCACTGTTTTCTTACAGTCCCAGCGACCCTCTACAAGCTCACATAGGTTTGGGGTCCATTCGTGGTTCGCATTCCACTTCTGGAGTATATGGTTTGTGTTGCCCCTAGACCTATGTACTCCTATTACAATCTATTGTAACTTTACACTGCTTGCATTACTTTTCTTGCTATTACCTGCATAATTTTGGTTTGTGTACATATATCTTGTGTATATATCTTATCCTCCTACTGAGGGTACTCACTGAGATATTTTTGGCATATTGTCATAAAAATAAAGTATTTTTATTTTTAGTACTTCTGTGTATTGTGTTTTCTAATGATATTGTGCATATGACCGCAGTGGTATAGTAGGAGCTTTACATGTCTCCTAGTTCCGCCTAAGCTGCTTTGCCATAGCTACCTTCTATCAGCCTAAGCTGCTAGAAACACCTCTTCTACACTAATAAGGGATAATAAGGGATAACTGGACCTGGCACAAGGTGAAGGTACCTCTGGTACCCACTACAGGCCAGGCCAGCCTCCTACACACCTTCTTTGTCCCCGTGTCCTGGAACCTCCGTGGGTGCTGCCTGGTCATCTGTGGGTTCTCTCCAGTGTTGGGAGCCCCCTCTGCCTCCTCAGTCCGAGTTGAGGCCCCCAGGTCCCTCCTGTGTCCAGGCAGCACCACTTTGATGCAATCCACAACACTGCTTGAACCAAGGCTTGTTGGACGAATCCAGCGCCGAAACTCTCCAGCATCCAACATCTCCATGTGGGACATCCATTGCATCATGCAGGAACCCGCAGCCATCTTCCTTTGGTGCATTTCTGCAGTCTTCGTCCAACCGGGGACTCTTCTTTTTCTCTCTCTTCTAGGTTGGCAGGGGCTCCTGTCCTTCCTGGAATCTTCTCTGACTGTTTTCAGTCTTGCTTGGTTCTTGCAATAACTAAGGAAACTTGCAGTACTTTAGTCCTACATTCTTGGGCTCTGAGGTGGGGTATTTTACTCACCTTTGTGGTTTTCCTACTCTCCCAACGATTCTCTACACACTACACTTGTCTAGGGGGGAATTCGTGATTTGCATTCCACTTTCTTAGTATATGGTTTGTGTTGCCCCTAGACCTATTTTCTCCCATTGCATTCTATAGCATGTCCTATTGTTTGTACTATCCTATGTATAATTACTTACCGTATTCTGGTGTCTAGTGTATATATTGTGTATAATAATACTTACGTCCGGAAGGAGTATTGCCTCTAAGATATTTTTGGCCTTGTGTCACCCAATTAAACTACCTTTATTTTTGGTAACACTGAGTATTGTCTTTACTTGTGTATACGTACTGTGTAACTATAGTGGTATTGCAGGAGCATTGCATGTCTCCTAGTTCAGCCTAAGCTGCTCTGCTACAGTTACCTTTATCAGCCTAAGCTGCTAGAACACTACTACATTTCAGTAATAAGGGATAACTAGACCTGGCATAAGGTGTAAGTGCCCAAGGCACCCACTACAAACCAGGCCAGCTTCCTACAGTTATCTAACGGATGTAAAAAATAATCATATTCTTTATGACAGTCACTGTAATCTACAAAAATAGAACAGAAGAAAGAAAAGCAATGTTTCATGTTCCTTGATTTAAACAGCAGCTCAGTGACCTGACTTGCCATGCACCTTGGCTGCTGGATCTGGCAGCTGGCTTTGTGGTCTCAGAATTCAAATACAATAAATTATTATAGTGAAGTTCTGACGCAGTGACTGAAACAGGCGTTTATACAAGGATTGCAACATCCCATGTACTATAAAGTAAATAATTCTAAATTGGTCCTTCCCAGTGAATGTTGACTTTAAAATAGAGAAACAAAAAAAGAGTCAAAAGCAAACTACAATTGGGGTTTAAGAGGGAGTAATATGTACAGTTCCCTATGCAGGGTGTGGTGGAAATGCATTAAAGCTCCTCTTGAGGGATCTGAGATTCCACAGTATATATTTTTCGAAAAATGGCAGTGTCGATGATTGAAATTCCCCATCCAGACTACTGGAACCAGACTACTGCAACTGTATCCAAATGCCCCTATGTCCTCCTCGATCAATGAATTATTTCGATCAAAATTGCAGTTGTTAACATTGATCAATAAAAACTCTTTAGGTATGCAGAGTAACGAAAGCATTTGAACATGTGGTGAATCTAAAAGAGACTAAACAAACCTTCCTGGAAAAGAAAGTGAAATCTAGTTAAGCAACCCTCTCTTATAATCATTCCAGGGGTATAATAAGAAGTACAACCATCTATATATGACAGCTCGGTAGCCCAAGGCTCCTGAAAACAAACTACATTGAAACATTTTATAATGTGAAGCCAATCTATTGTATGGGTCATATTTTCCAGTGCAGAGACCCCTTTCTCATTTCAGTTTGAAGACATGTTATTGAACATGTAACAAGTAACAAATTGCTCTCTCATCAAATGTACATTTCTGACATATGCTTCTATTCGGTAAAAGTATAATGAATATCTCTGATAAGCAAGTTCAATCAAAAACACTTCAGAGACAATTTAGTAACTATTTAGTTTAGAAATTATTCCAGCAAAGTCGCAAATCGTATGACTGTTTCGCTCCATAATTCTATTATTTTAATCACTGCTTTTAGGCTTCTTTCTTCTAATTTTAGGGTTCTGAAACACAACCAGGACAGGTTCCATTTTAGCTATGGTTTTTGTCTTAGCCTGTCCAGCTTGTTTATCAATGCTTATCTAAATTGGACTCGAGTCCATCTTGACTAGTGGAAGTCGCCCTCTTCTCCACCTTATACAACAGACATCGCCTTAGTCCCTGTTTTTGCAAAAGCATGTCATGTCTGTCTTTTAACACCATTGTCGCCAGACCTTAGCTATAGAAAAAATATGATATTGTCCAGCTCTTTGATTAGTGACATAGATACAAATTCTCAGTGACCATTGTCTTGGTCAAATGTTGATCCCTGTTAGAAAATAGTTTTTTGGTGGCCATAGATATACACACTGAGCAAGCAGGAACCACAATCCTAGTCAGGGTATGTCACAAACACATACTAAATTAACCTGTGTTCAACCTCTGGTCCGAGACTGTGACAAAGTTAAAAGTTGTGGCCAACCGCAAAGGAGTGCGGGCCAGCTAGAGGGAATTCATTAGATCAGCTGAGTAAAAGTTCTTTAATGCTGGTTGCATTGACATTAAAAATGCAGGGAGCAGGCTGAAGCAATGTGTGGGTGTTGATCCCTGCAGTGCCAGCAAAACGTTGATCCTTCCCATGCAGTAGCAAAGATGTATCAATTTTCTCCATGCAACAGTGTGTTGTGATGCTTCGGGTCTGAGATGCGGCGGTTCTGAAGGTGATGCCCTGAAGTCGATCCCTGCTGAAGAGGCAGTGCATTGACTCCAATCCATGCAAGGGGGCCGATGTTACGTTTTGATCCATGCAACAGGGGCGATGCACTGGTTCCAATCAAAGCAGCGGTGGTGATGTGTTGTTTCAGCTACAGCAAACACCTTAAGCCCACTTCCAAGGGTCCAGGACTGGGGTGGCACCACTTGGCAGGACAGACGCCAAGGTCAGAGTCCAGGAGTAGATGTAGGTTGGCTGGTTGTATGTCTTGTATGTCCCTGAGACTTCAATCAGGAGACCAGTCAGCTGGTCCTTTGAGTTACACTGGGTTCTGTGTTGGAGAGATGCAGATCCATTCCTTCTCACTCCCAGGCAAGAGAGCAGCAGACAGCAGATCAATACAGCAAAGCAGGAGTCCAGCAGAGTAGTATTCCAGCAGAGTGGCAGTCCTTGTAGCAGCACAGCAGTCCTTCTTCCTGGCAGAGTATCCACAGGTTCAGAAGTGTACTGAATTGGTGGTGTCAGAGGCCCTGTACTTATACCCATGTTTGTCTATGAGGTGGGGAGACTTCTCAAAGATGCCTTGCCCTTCCTGCCATGGCTCTAGACTCACTACAGAAGGGTATGCTGCTCTTCGTGTGTGGACAGGACACAGCCTTTTCAGGTGTAATTGAGGTTGTGTCCAGCTCCTCCGTCCCATCTTCCCCAAGATGGCCCATCAGGACACAGATGGCTCATCAACTCACACCTATGCTCTCTTTGCAGCTATATAGGTGGAATACAGAAAGCCCACCTATCACCCAGACCTGTGATCAGAAACAAGTAGCACACACCCAATGGCTAAATCAAGAAAATGCCCACTTTCTAAAAGTAACACAAAAAGATTATGGATGGAGTGATGAAACTTTTCAAACACTCACCTCCAGTCACAGATCTGGGTTCAATCCATCATTCTTTTGCTCACCATGCCACCCCAGATCCGACCCAGCCATATGCAAATCAGTCTTGACCCTGTTTCCAATGGGAACAGTCCAGCCTGAATTGTCAGGCCAGATCCTCCCCAGACCAGAAGCAAGCATCCTGGAACTGGTTTCAGCGTATCACCCTTCATTAGCCAGGCTATCTTGAATCCATTGGCATTTTCAGAATTGCAATTTAAAATCCAACTTCAACATATGCTGTGATTGTAAATTGTGATTTCAGAGACACCAAACTCAAAAAACCTGTCTCTTTTCATTTGTGAATTACACGTATAAGATATAATAAGGTAATCTCAATGTTAACCTATGAGAGAGATAGGCCTTACAGCAGTGAAAAACATATTTAGGAATCTTTCACTACCAGAACATGTAAAACTTAAAAGTACATGTCCAACTTTTTAAATACACTGCACCCTTCCCTCTGGGCTTTCTAGGGCTTAATTTAGGGGTCAGTTATATGCATTAAAAGGAAGATTTAGGCATGGCAAAAGGGTTAGTTTGGCAGGCAGACATGGCAGCCTGTTTCAAAGGCTGCTTTAGTGTGTGGCATAATCAGTGCTGCAGGCCCACTAGTAGCAATTATTTACAGGCCCCGGGTATATGTTGTGCACTTTACTAGGGACATATAAGTAAATTAAATATTCCAATTGGGGATAAACCAATGTTACCACGTTTTAAGGCAAGAGCACATTACCACTAGTTATCAGTGGTGAAGTGCACAGAATCCTAAGACCAGCAAACCAAAGTCAGAAAAACAGGAGCTCTGAAGGCAAAGCATTAAGGGTTAACCAAGCTAAGGAAACAAGGTGTAAGACATGCCCCGCAGCTGAAAGTGGTTACAGCTACCCAACCCCTTGGGAGTTCTCTTCACTGAGGTGGAAGAACCTGGACAGACCATCAGCATCGGAGTGGTGTGTTACAGGGCAGTGTTCCACTGTAAAGGTAATTCCCTGTAGAGAGATGGACCACCTCAACAGTATGGGATTCTCACCCCTCATCTGCATTAACCCTCTGAAGGGTCTGTGGTCTGTCTGAACTGGAACTGAGCACCAAACAGGTATGGTCTCAGCTTCTTCAGTGCCCAGTCCACAGGAAAGGCTCTCCTTTCGATTGACCCAGTCCCTCTTTAGCTGTGAGAGGATTGCCCCTGTGCCATGCTCTGAGGTATCTGTCTACACAATGAACTCTTGGGAGACGTGTGGGGCCTTGAGCATGGGTGCTCTGCGCATGCCCTTCTTCAGGGCATCAAAAGCCTTCTGGTACGCCTCTGTCCAGATCAGCTGGTGTAGCTGCTTCTTTGAAGTCAGCTCTGTCAAGGGGGCAACAATGGTGCCATATGTCTTGAAGAATCTCCTATAATAGCCAGTGAGGTCTGAGAAGGCCCTCCTCTCTGTCTGGGTCTTGTGGGGTTTCCCAAGACAGTATGGTTTTCATTTTGGCCTGGAGGGGCTGCACTACCATATCTGGCACTTACTGGCCTTGATAATGAGGCCTGCCCTCTGCAGAGCCTGAAGCACTTCCTTGAGGTGGCACAGGTGGTCCTCGCTAGAACTGAAGATCGCAAGGTCATCTTGGTAGGCGGCACTGACGTTCTCCAACTCAGTCAGGACCTGGGTCACCAGCCTCTGGAAGGTGGCAGAAGCATTCTTCAACCCAAAGGGCATTACCCAGAACTGAAACTGCCCTTCTGGGGTAGAGAATGCAGACCTCTCTTTAGCCCCCTGGGTTAAGGCACTTTGCCAGTACCCAGACGTTCAGTCAAACATACTGAGGAACTTGGCAGCTCCTAGTCGATCTATGAGCTCTTCGGCTGAGAGGATGAGTGCATGTCAGTCTTGGTGGCCGCATTAAGCCCACGGTAGTCAACACAGAATCTAAGTTCATGTGTGACACATGGAGAGGCAGCCTTGGGGACCAACACCACTGGCCTGGACTAAGGGCTGTTTTAGAACTGTATAACCCCTAACACCAGCATATTGGAGACCTCCTTCTTAATGCTGGCTATCACCTTGTCAGATAACCTTTAAATTGTATTCTTCAGAGGCATGCTTTCCCCAAAATCAATTTCATGGGTACACCATGATGTGAGTCCTGCTATAAGTGAGAATAAAGAGGCAAACTGCCCAAGCAACTGGCAGCAGTCTCTCTGCTGGTTCAAGGTCAGAGTAGGGGAAAGGCGGAGACCCTCCACTGACCCATCCTGCTCCTTAGGAGAGAAGAGGTAGAGTAGAGGTTTTTCACTCTCCTCTTCCATCCCATCATCAGTAACCAAAAGCATGGTTATCTCAGACCTCTCAAAGTGGGGATTGAGGCGATTAACATGTAGGACTCTTGAAGGGTTCCTGGGAGGCTTGAAGTCCACCATGTAGGTGACACCACCCTTGTGCTCCTTCACCTCATAAGGCCCAGACCAGAGGTCTTGCAGTGTTTGGGGCTCCATGGGCTCCTTCGCCCATGCTTTCTGGACAGGCTGATACTCAACCAGAGTGACAATCTGGTGATACCACTGTTTTATGTCCTCCTGGCTGGCTGCCAGATTCTCCTGTATGTTTCCAGAAGCGCTGTGATGGAAAGTTGCCCTCTCTAAAGGGTCACCCCAAACGTTTTGCCTTCCTCCTCCTCTTCTTCTGACCTCGTTGTTGTTGGCTTTAGGACTCTGGACACTTTACCACTGCTAACCAGTGGTAAAGTAAAATGTAAATTGTAAATGTAAATTAGCACTTGTATAGCGCACTACTCACCCGTTAGGGTCTCAAGGCGCTGTACTCATACCGCTATGGAACCCCTCCTGGCTTTTCCCTGTGAGGCGCCCACTCCTGAACACCCCCAGGGTGAAGCCAGGCATCCAAGCGCTGTTGGGGCCGTTGTGCGCTGTAAAGTGCATGTGCTCTGTCCCTAAGACATGGTAACAGTGGCTCATACCCAATGGGCATATTTAATGTACCTATAAGTCCCTATTAAAGTGCACTATATGTGGCCAGGGCCTGTAATTTTAATGCTACTAGTGGGCCTGCAGCACTGATTGTGCCACCACATAAGTAGCCCTTTTCCCATGTCTCAAACTTGCCATTGCCAGGCCTGAGTGTGCAGTTTCACTGTCACTTCAACTTGGCATTTAAAACTACTTGCCAAGCCTTAAACTCCCCTTTTATTAAATATAAGTCACCCTTAAAGTAGACCCTAAGTAGTCCACAGGGCAGGGCGCTATGTAAATAAAAGGCAGGACATGCACTTGTAAGTTTTACATTTCTTGGCAGTGAAAAACTCCCAAAGTCGTTTTTCACTACAGTGAAGTCTGCCGCTCTCATGTGCCAGCATTGTAAATTCCCTTATATACTTTTAAGTGGTAAATTCTGATCTAAAAGGAGTGGCATTGTTATATTTGGTATGGTTGGAATGGTAGTGAGAAATCCTGCTAACTGGTAAAGTTGGATTTAAACATTATTTCAGAAATACCACTTTTAGAAAGTAGGTATTTTTTTTCTGCATCTACTACTCTCTGTGCCTTACAGCCTGTCTCCAATCCACGCCTGGTCTATGCTAGTTGAGAGCTCCACTTGTAGATTCCACCCAGACAGCCATAAACACAGGGTACTCCGCTGCATCTGCATACTGATGGGTCTTTCTGGGCACGAAGGGTAAAGGGACTCTCACTTACACCTCCAAGGCAAGGGGGCCTGACCTCACACAAAGGACTGATAAACCCCCACAGATCTCCTGACAGACAGGACTGGATTGAAAGGGGAACTCGTACACTTCAAAACCACTCTTTGAATTTTCCTCCACTTGGAAGGCATATTTTACTATATACACTGGGTCTGTGACCCCCTCAAATCAGACACTTCTGGACCTACAACATGACTCTGTCATAGGGACTTCCATGCTGCCCACAGTACTCATCTGGACTGCTTTTCTGGAAGGACTGCTCTCCTGCTTGTTGCCCTGCTGCCTACTGCTCCCTGACTTTGCTGGAAGGACTTTGCCTTCCCCACCAAGGGCTTGGACTGAGCTTGCTTCCTGTTAAAGAAGTTGCAGAGCCATCAGAGACTGCACCAGAGAGAGAAAATCCACTGTGTCAGCACATTGACACAACGCCTGCAAAAATCAAAGCAGTGCCTGTCTCATAGCTGAAAAATTGCGCATCGCCTATGAGATCGACGCAACACCAGCTTCATCTTCCCAGAGCGTTTTGGATTTCCCATGCATCATCCCTGGGCTTCAAAATATCCCCACACTGCAGTAAGGAGCCAAGGCTGTGCACCCAGAAATCGACACATCACTTTACCTGCGAGGAAAGAATCAATGCATCAATGCAGGTTAATATTACCTATTTTCCTAAACTGATGTGGAGTACTTTATGTGGTATTTTCAATGTGTTACTGTATGAATTATTTCACAAATACTTTACACATTTATTTTCTTCTAAGTTAAGCTTGCCTGCTCTGTGCCATGCTACCGGAGGGTGAGCACAGGATATTTCAGATTGTGTTTTTACTTACCCTGATTAGGACTCTGATCCCTACTTGGACAGGGTGCATACCTCTGCCAACAAAAGACCCACTTTCTAACACATGTTTTCTGGTTTCCGAGTGCCAGAATATAGCAGAACATATCCTGGGGGGTTGTCCAGGGAGCTTGCTCCCAGCCATATTCACAAAACTGAGAGGTCCTCTCACAGGGTGCCCATAGAGAAGTTCAAAGGGGCTGAAGCCAGCCCCCTTCTGCGGTACCTCCCCTTAGGCAAACAACAGGCATGGCAGGAGGACATCCTAATTCCACCTCATGGGCTCTGGTAGGCCCATAATCATGCCCTTTAGGGTCCTGTTGAACCTCTCTTTCAATAAACCTATTGGTAAATGAGTGGTAAGGAGTGAAGAACTTATGAGTTACTCCACACTCCTTCCACATGGCCTTCATGCACCCTGACATGAAGGTGATACCCTGGTCGGATACCACCTCCTTGGGGAATTCCACAAGGCTAAAGATCCCCATCAGTGACCTGGCCACCACAGGCGCAGTTACTATTCTCAGCAGGATAGCCTCCAGCCACCGGGTACCATGGTCCACCAAGACCAAAATAAACCTGTTGCCCATGCCTGTCTTAGGCTCCGGAGTCCTAATGAAGTCAATGCCCACCATTTCAAAGGCAGCACCAACAACAGGAAAAGGATGTGGAGGGTTTTGCACTACCCCTGTCTTGCCACTGGCCCAGCAGATAGGACAGGACTTGCAGAATGCAGCTGAGGCCTTCCTCATTGGAGGCCAGTAAAAGTGAGTGACAAGCCTTTTAAAGGTATTGTCCTACCTCAAATGACCTGCCAGGAGTACATCATTAGCCAGTCCCAGTAGGAAGGCCCTTTAGTAATGGTGGACCACCACCACACAGGTTGCACCAGGCTCAGGAGGCTTAGACTCACTATACAGGAGAGCATTTTCCCAGTAGATCAGATGTTTACAAAAGGCGTCAACAGCTGCTTGGCCCACACTAGTAGGGCATTCCCTCTGCACCTGGCAGAACTCCTACATGGTGGGACCCCCTTCCTCCTGCAATTTGGACAGCTCAGGCATGCCCCCCAGTTCAGCCATATCCTCCTCTGTAGGCTCTGGGACATTCCCCTCAGGGTCAACTTCCTCACTGACCATGGATGCTTCAGGAGCAGGTTTCATGCGCCCTTTGCTCTCCTCTTCTTCACAGGCCCCTGGGCCATTCTTCCAGGCTCCAGGGCCTCCTGACTACCCTCTGAGGCTTCCATGGACTGTGTGGTCATGCACACACACTTGGCAACTCTAACATCTCCAAGTGGGGCCTGAGCGCCACCTCCGTCTAGGCGGTATGCTCCAGGTCATTGCCAAGCAGACAAACCACAGGCCTGGATGGACTCACATCTACCCTCGAGAAAGCTGAGACCCCCACCCCCATTCAAAGGGAACCAGAGCTACTGGGTAGTAACTCTCATGGTTGTTAGCAGCAACAACTTGGTGGAATACATCAGGAAGTACTTGACTGAGGACATGAGATGACTTCTGACAGTTGTCATGCTGACTCCAGTATCCCTCAGAGCCTGCCCATTGATGGTGCCCTACTGTCTATTTTTCCTGGTTTTGCTAGGCATGAGGGTACTCTGTACCATTTCTTTGTCACCCAGGGACACTAGGGTAACTTCTACTCTGTTCCCCACACTATCTGGGACAATCATCTCCCCAAGTACTACACTATCCAATTCTAGTGACTGCCCATCTGTGGGAGGCTGTGACCACTTGGGACTCTTGCCATCTTCCTTGAAGTGCCCTTGCTAAAGGCACTAATAGCACTAAGGGAGTGCCTTCCCTGAGGACCTATTTTTAACAAAACAATATCTTCCTCTTTTCAGTTGTGGTTGGGAGTCCTGACCCACAGAACTAGTTTGGGGCGCTTTAGAGAACTCCTTGCTTTTTAGTATCTCCACCTCCTTTTTCTGATAAGTACCCTGCCCACCCTTGTGGCATCCCCCAAATACCTTCTGATGGACCCTGGTGCAGACCCATTGGTCCTCAGCTTTTGGAAGCTCCCTGGGATCAGAGAGCTTACCATCATTCAGGTGGTGGTGCAGATCTTCAAGACAAGACTGAACGTGTGCTCTTTTGCAATCAAAACTGCTAATTTACCACTTAACTGCCTTTCACCCAACCATTCAGTACCTTGCAAAAGGAATCTACATAATCCATCCAGATCTCTTAGGGCAGTTTCCGGCTGTCTCTAAAATTCTGTTCGTACATTTCTAGGGTTAGAACATTCTTCCTGACAAGGGATTTTTTCATTGGGGGATAGCTCATCCTGTCTACTGTATCTGGGGGCAGGAGGGCATCCTCTCTTGCTAGGGATATGACTCCAAAGACCAGCACCCAATTCCACACAGGGATCTTGTGCATCTGTAAGGGAATACCATTAGCCTCAAACCACTTGTTGATGTTATCAACAACAACAAAGTCAGGCACTAATCCTTTGGCTATATGGACACTCCCATCTCCAAAGGGGCCGGAGGAAATGCTGCCACCATCATTTCTGGATTCTACCTTCCTGGCCTTGATGTCCAGATCTTTAAGGATCCTCTCATGAGCCAATCACTCCAAAGTAATTATCTCCTCCATGGCCAGTTTCTTTGCCTCCTTCTCTAGCTCCAGTCTGGCAAGATCTAGTCTGAGCTGCCTTTCCTCCCTCCTGTCCTCTAGTTTTCTGGGCCCAGGCCTGTAGACGACACATTGCTTCCTGTGTGGGGAGCCATTACCAATTCAGGAGTCACATTATCCCCCTCAATTGCAGGAGGGACCACAGAGGTGATATCTAAATCCCCTCCTTCACTGTCCATTCCATCCTCTGTTGCTGTAGCCAATCACTGGTAGACATTCGCCTAGGCTCTCAGTGCCTTTTGTAACTCTACCTTCCTGGTGGAGCTCTTTGCTGGAAGACCCCTCTTTTTATAAAAATCCTAGAGTTGGGCCATGATGTAGGATTTCATACTGGACAGCTCAAAATGTACTGCAGTACTATGTTTTTGGAAAAGAGCACACGCACTTTGGCACTGGGTAGCAGTGTTAAAGTGTGCAGAATCCTAAGGCTAGAAAAAATGAAGTCAGCAAAACAGGAGGTCTGAAGGCAAAAAGTCAGGTGGAAACCATGTGAAGGATGCCAGGTCTAACAATTTCCCATTTTATCAAGGTTAAATATTAACTGAGGTAGATATTTTATCAAAGGAGTGTAGTCTGAATTGATCCCTTTCTTCCCTATATGTCCATAAAGGCAACATCAAAGGGATAGAGGGGGTCATTACAACATTGGCGGTAAAAGGCGCTTACCGCCGTGCAGAAGACCGCCAATACACCGCCAATACACCGCGGCGGCGGCGGTAGACCGTCACAGCTATTATGACACACATTACGGAATCCACTGAAATTCAGACACCCACACAATCCCGCCACACCAAAGGTCAGCGATAAACATGCGGAAACAAATCCTCCACCTCCACGCCAACAGAAACACGCCCATGCCATTACGACCCACGAATCCACGCCTTTCAACCGCGGTATTCCATTGGCGGTACACACCGCCGCGCTCAAAATACACACACACATACAAAACACCGCCACATTGGACAAACCCAAATACACACACCTGATACACATACAAACAACACTCCCACACATCCAACACAATATAAAACACACACCCACATCACCCACAAACCCCTATGACCCAAAATTAGAGAGAAGGCCATAGAGAGACAGCACAGAATAGAGAACCCCATCACACAGAGGCACACTACACCATTACCCACACAACATCCACGCACAAAACACCACATACCACTACACTCACCACACTCATCACCACATACACCACCCCACACCTCACCCACACCACCCCATGTCACGCCAAAGACACCCCCGCTTCTCTGAGAGGAGCTCAGGGTCATGGTGGAGGAAATCCTCCGGGGAGAGCCACAGCTATTTGGCTCACAGGTACAGCACACATCCATAGCCAGTAAGATGGAGCTATGGCAAAGAATAGTGGACAGGGTCAACGCTGTGGGACAGCACCCAAGAAATAGGGAGGACATCAGGAAGAGGTGGAACGACCTACGGCGGAAGGTGCGTTCCACGTTATCCAGGCACCACATTGTGGTACAGCGGACTGGTGGCGGACCCCCACCTCCTCCCCCACAACTAACAACATGGGAGGAGCAAGTCTTGTCCATCTTGCATCCTGAGGGCCTCGCAGGAGTCGTTGGAGGAACGGACACTGGTAAGTCAAATCTTAACTATCATATCCCCCACCCTACCTGCATGCTATCACACACCCCCACCCTCACACCCTCCCTTATCACCCTAACTCCTCACTAATGTACGCATAACACCAACCACCCATCCCAACCCCAAGACCTGCATGACACAACTAAGCATGGATACCCATCACTAAAGCATGCCCACTGCACATACCCAGAACACCCCCCAACCATCAGCACACAAGCCCCCACACAGGAATGCCTGCACTGGTGTACACGCACACCCAACCATTGCACACCATGAAACACACACATGCAATAATCATGTACTTAAACCCCCGCAGGAACCCGTAGGAACGTCACCACACCAGAGGGTCCAGACAACACCACTCCACCCCCAGAAGAGGCCCACAGTGACGACAGCAGCTCTGCCCTACTGGATCTTGATGACCAGCCCGGACCATCGTGGGCCTCAGGACAGTCGGTTCCCCTTGCCCAGCCACAGCCCAACACCGAGCTTACACCCTCTGGTAACACCAGCACAGCACCCACCCAGCGGGCCCATACCTCCGTACCCAGGACAGGTCAATCAGCGGTGTGTCCACCACTACAGGGCACCCAGGGTAACCCACCACCCCAACAACAACAGGGACCTGGGGGCAGTGGTAGTGGGCACACGGTCCAGGGGATGGAGGCACAGGAACATAGGGGAACTGGGAGGGCTGCTGTGCGACAGAGGGAGGACAGGCCAAGGGAACCTACTCTCAACGAGGCCCTCTCCTCCATAATGGGAGCATACCACCACTCCCAGGAGACGATGGCAACAGTCCTGGACAAGTTGCAGGAGACCCTGCGTCTGCAGGAGGAGCAGTATTTGGGGTTCAGGGAGGAGCTCAGGACCATCGGCTTCGCCCTGGGCACCATTGTAGGGGTGCTAACGGACATTCAAAAGACCTTGAGGGACACCGTGGCACTCCAAGGGGCCCCTGACACTAGCCAGGATGATGAAATGCCCACCACCTCCGCCGGCGCTTGTGGACAGGACGCCCCACCACAGGACCACCACACCAGCACCCCCCCCCTGCAGATGGACAACCACCACGAAAGCGGTCCCTGAGATCCAGGACAGAGCAAGATGGCAAGACCCCCGCCAGGAAATAAGACTACCCTGATTGTCCCCCCACTGTCCCACTTTGTTACCCTGTCCAGATTGGAACTGCCCCAGCTCCACTTCCAATGGCCAGAAGTGCAATGTACCTGTGAGACTAATAGACTGGACTCTGCCATGGACATTCTTCCACCATAACCCATCCCCATTTCACAAACCCCCTTCATTTTTATGCACTTAAATAAACACCCTTGAAACACTAATAAAACTGGAGTCAGTCTATGATTTTGAACTTTGTATTGTCAATTACAGTGTCAAAAAGAGTTACCCATTGGAAGGCCAACATACCAATGTCACACATCACTAGCCCTTCAAGGGTGCAAGCTGTTGACACGTAGGTTACAACATTTGTGAAACTGAAATGGAAGGGTAGAACTCAGTTAACAAATAGTGAGTGAAATGTAGGTACAGGATAGAGGTAGACGTGTGAAAGTTAATGTTATGTTAAACCTGAAAATGTACTCACCTGTGTCTCACTGAAAATATTGCTGTATGACTGACTCCCTGTTTTCGTTTTCTTCTTCCTCAGCTTCATCCTCATCACTGTCCATTGGCTCCACAGGCTCCACCGCTGCTACAACACCGTCATCTGGATCATCCTCCTGCAGAAAAGGCACCTGGCGTCGCAATGCCAAATTATGGAGCATGGAGCAGGCGATGATGATGTTGCACACCTTCTTCGGTGAGTAGAATAGGGACCCACCTGTCATATGGAGGCACCGGAACCTGGCCTTCAGGAGGCCGAAGGTGCGTTCGATCACCCTCCTAGTCCGCCCATGGGCCTCATTGTACCGTTCCTCTGCCCTGGTCCTGGGATTCCTCACTGGGGTCAATAGCCAGGAAAGGTTGGGGTAACCAGAGTCCCCCAATAGCCATACACGGTGCCTCTGGAGTTGACCCATCATATCAGGGATGCTGCTATTCCGCAGGATGTAGGCGTCATGCACAGAGCCAGGGAACATAGCATTTACCTGCGAGATGTACTGGTCTTCCAAACAGACCATCTGGACATTCATCGAATGATAACTCTTCCTGTTCCTGTACACCTGTTCACTCCTGCGGGGGGACCAGAGCTACATGGGTACCATCAATGGCACCTATGACGTTGGGGATATGTCCAAGGGCATAGAAGTCACCTTTAACTATAGGCAAATCCTCCACCTCAGGGAAAATGATGTATCTCCTTACGTGTTTCAGCAGGGCAGACAACACTCTGGACAAAACGTTGGAAAACATAGGCTGGGACATTCCTGATGCCATGGCCACAGTAGTCTGAAATGACCCACTTGCAAGGAAATGGAGCACTGACAGCACCTGAACGTCAGGGGGGATTCCAGTCGGATGGCGGATTGGTGACATCAGGTCTGGCTCCAACTGGGTACATAGTTCCTGGATTGTGGCACGGTCAAACCGGTAGGTCACGATCAAATGTCTCGCTTCCATTGTCAACAGGTCCACCAGCGGTCGGTACACCGGCGGATTCCGCCATCTTCCCATATGTCCAAACTGACGGTGCCTAAGAAGGACAACAGCGAAGAAACAGTCACCATTCCTCCAGGTATGTACCCACAGTCACACACAAGACTACAACAGACAATTAACCCTTCCGGGATATGTTTTGAGTGTAGGCCTCGGTATGTGTGACACAGTAGTAAATGAAGCCATGTGGGCCCCTGAAATGGCGGCTGCCTGACCTCTAAACTGGGACAATGGAACTGTGGGGTAACTGCGCTGGCGTTGGACACCGTCGCGGTAGGCGGTCGTAGACCGCGGCGCAATGCTGCATTGGTTAACATTGGACCCTATGGGTCCCAGGAGCCAATGAACAGGTGCGCCGGCGGTGATGATGCGCCCTGCCGCGGACGTCACCGCCGCGGACGTCACCGCCATTTTCTATCTGTTCAATCACTAGATACCTGACCTTCGACAGGAGAGGACCTACACTGCTAGTGCTGCTGTGACCTCGGTCTGGAAGCGACGATGGCTGCTGCATCTGGGGAAAGGGCCCCTGCCTTCACTGCACAGGAGTTGGAGAAACTTGTGGATGGGGTCCTCCCCCAGTACATGCTACTCTACGGTCCTCCAGACCAACAGGTCAGTACACAAGGAGCACGTTGGATGGGCTAGGCCAGGGTGGACAGGGCTGGGTGGGAGAGGGAAGGGGGCAGAGTTCTAAGAACAGAAATGCATGGGGATGAATGGGCCACATGACCAGAGTTGGGAGGGGGCCACTCACATTGACGGTGCAGTAGGTAATGATTGTTCCTCTTTCCTTGTGCATGTCATGTAGGTCAGCGCCCACCAGAAGAGGGACATTTGGCGTGCCATCGCCAAGGAAGTCCGGACCCTGAGGGCCCACCAGAGACGGGGCACCCACTGCCGTAAGAGATGGGAGGACATTCGCTGCTGCAGCAAGAAGACGGCGGAGGCTCAGCTGGGGATGGCCTCCCAACGTGGGAGGGGTGCCCGTCGCACCATGACCCCCCCTGATGTTCCAGATCCTGGCGGTGGCCTACCTGGAGTTGAATGGGCGCTTAAGGACATCACAGCAGACACAAGGGGGTGAGTACAACCTCATTCTGCGGACTTTGCGTGCAGTGGAGGGGTCTGAGTGGGGGAGGTGGGCTGTGGGTGTCCCTAGGCCAGGGCGAGTTAGGTAGGCAAGGCCCCTCCATAATGTAGGCCATGTGGGACTCTACCCCAGCTCAGAACAGAGGCAAGTTGATGTATAGTTGCCCCTTTGCCATCCATGTGCGCAGATGTCTACCATTGCCATGTAGGCCATATCCCAGAAATTGCATGTGCAGAGGGCAGGAGCACGGCGTAATGCATGGGGCTGCTGCGTCTGTCTTGTCCGCCAATGGTAGCGGAATGCCATGCACTAAAACTCTCTTTCTTCTGTCTCCCCCCCTTTTCCTGCTCTCCCTGTCCTTTTGTACATCAGCATCATCAGGCGGAGGTACAGTGGCACCGGAGCACGAGGGAGCTGCATCCCACATGGCCATGGAGGGCCACACCACAGACTCTGAATGCACCAGTGGGACGGAGGGCGAGGGGAGCTTCACGTCGGCCACAGGATCACCAACCAGCGACACTGACTCGTCCGCCGATGTGAGCTCCCCTGTGGTGGCGGCACCATCTGTGCGCCCCACTTCTACAGGTACAGCCGCCACCTCCCCTACCAGCCCCGCCCTCCCAGCAGCCCCTCAGCGTTCGCCCCATGCCCGCTCACCCAGGAGGGTGCGCTTCACCTTCGCCCCAGGCACCTCAGGCCCTGCCCCAGTCACCCCTGCTGCCCTCAGTGAGGAGGCCATTGACCTCCTCAGGTCACTCACTGTTGGGCAGTCTACCATTGTGAATGCCATCCAGGGTGTAGAACGAGAGTTGCAACACGGTAATGCATTCCTGGAGGGCATTCATTCTGGTCAGGCTGTCCTTCAGCGAACCCTGCAATCTCTGGCCTCAGCACTGATGGCAGCCGTTGTCCCTGTGTCCAGCCTCCCCCCTCCAACTTCCTCCACCCAGACCCAATCCCCTGTACCCCAGCCCATCCCAAGCACACCTACAGACCAGCATGCACACAAGTCAACACCCAAAAGTAGCTCAAGCAAACATAGGCACCACACACACCACAGGCACTCACACAAGCATCACACCCATACAGACACAGCAACATCCACTGTCTCCACTTTGTCCCCCTCCTCCTCTTCTCCCTCCTCCCTGCCAGTGTTGTCTACACACACACCTGCATGCACCACATCTACAGGCACTAGGACTCGCACAAGGACACCCAGCACCACAAGCCGCTCACCTGCACTCACCACCTCCACTGCCATTTACACGTCCCCTGTGTCCTCTCCCAGTGTGTCTGTGACGCCCCCTCCCAAAGTACACAAACGCCGGCAATCACTCACACAACATCCATCCACCTCACGACAGCCTCCAGTACCTGCACCTGCACCCAAAACACCTAAAGTGACACCTCCTACAACCACCTCCTCTTCCTCCACTCCCAGACCCCCTCCAGCTACCCATCCCAGTGTCCGTCAGAAACTGTCCCTATGTCAAATGGACCTTTTTGCCCCCACCCCCCCCCTCCAATTCATCAGTCCCGTCATAGCGCCTCAGCCAAAAAGCCTCCAGTACCAGTTTTGCGTGTTCCAGGTTTTTGGAGTGCGCCGTCCACCAGGGCAGGCAGTAGGACCCGGAGCCAAGGCACTGTCAGCCCACCCCCTGTAAAGGCTCCGAAATTGGGGAGTGGACGACGGGACAGTGTCAAGACTCCTGGTGGGACTACAACTGAAATGGGATCGAAGGCGATTGGTGAGTCAGCTGTAACTCCAAAGAAGGTGGGGAAGGTCCTGAGGAAGTCTCCCCAGCCTGTTGTGAGTGTCACGGCGGAGAAGTGCGCCATCATTTCCAGCGGTCCAGACACAACCGCCAGCACCGTCATTACTGGTCAGGAGACCACCGCCAGAGTCACAGCCCTGGAGGGCCCAAGTATCGTTACTGGTCAGGAGACCACCGCCAGAGTCACAGCCCATGAGGGCCCAAGTATCTTTACTGGTCAGGAGACCACCGCCAGAGTCACAGCCCAGGAGGGCCCAAGTATCGTTACTGGTCAGGAGACCACCGCCGGAGTCACAGCCCAGGAGGGACCAGGATCCCACAGCCCCGCTGGGCAATGATGGAACGTCAAGCCACACACCAATGTCCAGTGTGGAGTTCGTCATGCCACACACCAGTGTCCAGTGTGGAGTGCGTCATGCCACACACCAATGTCCAGTATGGAGATCGTCATGCCACACACCAATGTCAGTATCCGAACCGCCATGTCAGAGCACCGCTGAACAGTCCATAGACCGCCATGGCAAAGCACCGCTGAACAGGGCAAAGACTGCCATGGTGAAGACCGCTGAACAAGGCAAAGACTGCCATAGTGTAGACCGCTGAACAAGGCAAAGACCGCCATGTCACAGCACCGCTGAACAGTCCATAGACCGGCATGGCTAAGCACCGCTGAACAGGGCAAAGACTGCCATGGTGAAGACCGCTGAACAAGGCAAAGACTGCCATGGTCAAGACCGCTGAACAAGGCAAAGACTGCCATGGTGAAGACCGCTGAACAGGGCAAAGACCGCCATGGTGAAGACCGCTGAACAGGGCAAAGACCGCCATGTCACAGCACCGCTGAACAGTCCATAGACCGGCATGGCTAAGCACCGCTGAACAGGGCAAAGACTGCCATGGTCAAGACCGCTGAACAAGGCAAACACCGTGTGGGTATTAATAGGCCGCCACATCAGGCATCCTTATCCCATGTGCAGCTGGGACAGTGACAGGACAGGAAATTTCACGGGGAGACTCATCCAGTCTGGGCACCAGTCCCACCCAGTACCAGTAGAGAACTGCATCTACTTGCAAAAATGTGGCTTTGCATTCCCCAGGATGGCACAGTGGGCAACCCACCCACTGTAAAGACTTGTGAGACTGTGGCTTTGCACTCCCCAGGATGGCACAGTGGGCAAACCACCCACTGTAAAGACTTGTGAGACTGTGGCTTTGCACTCCCCAGGATGGCACAGTGGGCATGGAGCCCCGTCGTGGATCTGGCTTTGCATTCATGTGGCTGAGGTGCCCCCCTTCCCTTCCCCCTGAGGTGACTGTAGTGTTTCTATCTGATGCCCCGGCAGTGTTCTCTCCGATTTTGGGCAGGTATCTATTGTGGGCCTCACCCATGCATTTTTGGACTGTTGGTGCACGGACATTGTTGTGTACATATCTGCACTACTTCTTGTATTGTATATATAATTATGACAGATTTCGAGATATTTATCTGTATATTTTTGTATGACATGTATATTGGCACATTACAATGTTTGACCGCAATTCGCTTTGTCTTTGCATTCTTCCGGGGGGATTGTGGGTTGTTCATGTGATATTTTTGAATGCATTGGTGTGTATGTTGTGATATGCAAGGGTGGGGTTGTTTGGTGGGTGTCCCCCTAACTTTTGCCTCCCCCCTCCCCTGTGTCGTAGATGCAGTACTCACCGGTATCTTCTGCGCCTACGTCGCTGTTGGTCGTAGAGGAGCAGAAAGACAAGGGATGTAGGATTTGGAGTTCCGGCTCCATGGAGTCGTCGGTCCTCGTGGAGTGTGTTCAGGTGAGCGTTTTCCCATAGCAAAAGCTGTTTCTGCCGTGTTTTTATCCACGGAGAATCCGCCCCGGAAAAGGTGGCGGATTGGTGTGTTGTGATACTGTGGGCGGTACATTGTCTCCCGGCTGTCTGTTGGCGGTGACCGCCGCGATGTTTGTCTGTACCGCAGTGGCGGGCGGTGTGTTAAAGTGGCTGTCTTTGTTGGCGGTTTCCGCCAGGGTCGTAATTCCCTTTTTTTGGTCCGCCGGCCTGTTTGCGGTATTTCCATAGCTTTAACACCGTCCGCCAGGGTTGTAATGACCACCATAGTTTGATGTCCATAATGTAGCTCGAACATTCTAATCTCTGATGTGATTCAATATATAAGGACTGTTACTTGACTACTTAGTTAGGAGAGGATCTTCACCCAGATCACAGATCCACACTACAGATCCAGATGAGCAGACACAAGATTCACAAACTGGTGCCAGGAATGTGCTCTCTCTCATAACCAGTCTCCGAGCTCTTGGCCTTCTACTCAAAACTGTTGACAAGTTACAGCAAACAGACAACAAACCCTGTTGTTTAGGTTTGTGCACCACCTTGAAACGCATGCTTATTACATATTCATCTGCTAGAACTACCATAGCATTTAGAGAAAGCACATTTTGGTGTAAGGGCTATAAAGTGTGATGTTATGATTTTTCCCTCTTTTCACTGTTATTGAAATGTTTAGCTGATTTTTATTATTTTCTGTAGTGTTACCAATATTGTGTGCACTAAATTCTGGCATTTTAAAATAATTATTTTAAAATAAATATGTTGGGAATACATATTCCGTTTCTAGTGTTCTTGAGTTTGTAAATCATTAAAGAACGATAGTTTGGATATCCACTGATCCTGGTTAGTAACCTAAAAGCAGTGACACCACCTCATTTATATATTGGGTAGGGTTATACGGAGCTATAATAAACTGTCTTTCACATTCAGTGCTGCTGCTTTGCACTAAGTTCACTTGTGGCACCCATGGGTGTGAAAACAAGCCTTGTAGAACTGAGCCAGAGACTCAGTTTACACAAGAATTGGTGCCCAACATGGGGCATTTGGATTCTCTGACTTTGTAGTTGTTTCGGATTGCACACTCAAAAGACCAATTTTACGATTAAAAATGGATGTCTGGACCATAGAGGTGTTTCACCTTCTACTTGTTAAATAGGAAGCACAATATTTAACATAGGTTTATTAAGTGCTTGACTGATGAAAGGCTATTCCCCATTTGACTTCTGGGTATGAATCTCTTGTCTATAATATGCTTGCTAACATTCCACAAGTAGTTTCTATTGCTGCATGAGTTATTTCAGGGCACTCAAATGTCTCTTGGCTAGATGTGTTCCCAGCAGAAAGAGAGGGTAAATGCACTCACTGCATACCTCTTTGAAACATTTGTAAATGCATTTACTACATTTTCTCTTCCAAATACCTTCACTTCTGAGTGGAGTCTCGGAGTTTGATGTTATAGTTCCCAACAATGTGAGCTTTTAAATGTACAGACCTACACAGCATGTAGTTACATAGGTACTCTACTGAGACCTAAAATTCTCTTTGATACCTCAAGTACATCAGACATAGCTTGGAGTTCGATTGAACCATACATCATAGAATGTTAGCATTAGTAGGGGTTTGCTAAATAATGACAGATGCCCTCATTACAACCCTGGCGGACGGTGGTAAAGCAGCAGTAATACCACCAACAGGCCAGCGAAGAAAAAAAATGGAATCACGACCATGGCGGAAACTGCCAACATAGACAGCCACTTTAACACTCCGACTGCCACGGCGGTAGAAACAAACACCGCGGCGGTAACCGCCACCAGACAGGCGGATGACAAAGTACCACCCACCTTATAACAACAGGCCTACCCGCCACTTTTTTCGGGGCTGAACCAACGCTATCAAAAGCACGGCGGAAACAGTACACAGAAGGGAAACCACTCACCTCTCGACACCCAACAAGGAACCAGGACGCCATGGAGCCCGAACTACAGGTCCTGCCCATGCTGGTCTTCCTCCTGCTCTATCAGGAGCAGGACAGACGCCGTCAACGACCACGGTGAGTACTGCACCTACAACACAGGGGAGGAGGGAGGGAAAAGAGAGTGACACACACACGCAACACGCAATGCTGTATCCTGAGGAGTGCAAAGCCAGTCTCTCAACTCTTTCCAGTGGGTGGTTTGCCCACTGCTCTATCCTGGGGAGTGCAAAGCTACAGTCTCTCAAGTCTTTCCAGTGGGCGGTTTGCCCACTGCTTTATCCTGGGGAGTGCAAAGCCACAGTCTCTCAAGTGGATAACATCCTCCACTGGTTCTGGAGGGGGCCTTGTGCCCAGAGTGCTTAATCCTGCCAAGGACTGAGGTAGTGGATGTGAATCTCCACTGGTTCTGGAGGGGGCCTTGTGCCCAGAGTGCTTCATCCTGCCAAGGACTGAGGTAGTGGATGTGAATCTTCACTGGTTCTGGAGGGGGCCTTGTGCCCAGAGTGCTCCACATGCAGTGTGGCCGGTCCCATTCACTCACATGGGTGTGTGTGCCATGACATTGCCTAGGAACAGGTAGCATGATACGCCATGGAGGCAGAGACATACCCCACCCTGCTGCGGCTTCGCCTTCCACCTGCAGGTGCAAACAGTAATGAAAGTCATGCCTCATGGAAGCTGGGCAGGGTCCAGGAAGTCTCCTCCAGCCTCGGACGGCTGACCACTGGGAATGGTAGCCATGTCAGCGGTGGTGCCACTGTCCGAGCACGTCGCGGGGCTGGTGGCAGTGCTTGCGGGGGTTTCTGTGGCAGCGGTGCTGGTGGTGGTGCATGTGTCAGCACCTGTTGAGGGACACAGCAGGACGTCTCCTGCAGCCTCAGATGGCTGCCCACTGGGGTAGATGCCGGGGGCTGTTGCTGAGGCTGCAGACGTGCAGGTGATGGTGCAGGTGGCTGTGCAGGTGGTGGTGCTGGTAGCTGTGCAGGTGGCGGTGCTGGTGGCGGTGCAGGTGGTGGTGCTGGTGGCAGTGCAGGTGGCAGTGCTGGTGGCGGTACAGGTGGCGGTGCTGGTGGCGGGGCAGGTTGCAGTGTTCGCCGCCGTACAGGTTGGTGTAGTCATTGACAGAAGGGGTGACACTGGTCCCTCAGTCGGTGCCACTATGCCCTGTCCTGACCTGCTCTTCTGCTTTTGTCCCTTCTCCACCTTTGATGGTGCCGCAGGTGTCTTGCCACTGTCCCCTTTAGTTCTGGTGGGTGCAGCTTCTCCCTCCGGGATGTGGGCACCTTCTTCACCTTGGCAGGTGGCGGAATGTCCTTGGCCTCGCAAGGTGGCACACTGGCAGACCTGAGGGGTGGCGCACTCGATGACCCCGCAGTTGCTGGCCCCACTGTGCCTGGGGATTTGGTGGCTGAGATGCTGGGCTGGGACCTGGAAAGCCTGGCCCTAGGGGAAGAGAAGAGGTCAAAGTTAGCCAGGAAAAGTTTTTTAGGAACACAGGGACGGGAAGATGGAGGGCGTTTGGGAGTGGAGGAAGAGGTAGTGGTTGTAGGAGGTGTACGTTTGCTGAATTTGGGTGAAGGTGCATGGGCCGGAGGCTGTTGTGAGGTGGATGGCTGTTGTGTGGTTGTGTGCCTGCATTTGTGTACTTTGAGAGGAGGGCTCACAGACACACTGGGAGAGGACACTGGGGATGTGTGAATGGTAGTGGGGGTGGGGAGTGCACGTGAGCGGTGTGTGGTGATGGGTGTGCTGGTGATGGAGTTAGTGGCTGAGGATGTAGTGCATGCAGGTGTGAGTGGAGCGGAGAAAGGGAGGGAGGAGGAGGACGTGGAGGAGGGGGACACAGTGGAGGCAGTGGCTGTTGCTGTGTCTGCATGGGTATGGTGCTTGTGTGAGTGCTTGTGGGATGTGTGGTGCTTATGTTTGCCATGTCCACTTTTGTGTGTTGATGAGTGTGCATGGTGTGTCTTATGGTGTGCTTGGGATAGGCTGAGGTACAGGGGATTGGGTCTGGGTGGAGGAAGTTGGAGGGGGAGGCTGGACACAGGGACAATGGCTGCCATCAGTGCTGAGGCCAGAGCCTGAAATTTTCTCTGTTGGGTCGCCTGCCCAGAATGAATGCCCTCCAGGTATGCATTTGTTTGTTGCAAATGCCTCTCAACACCCTGGATGGCATTCAAAATGGTAGATTGCCCAACAGTGAGGGATCTCAGGAGGACAATAGCCATCTCACTGAGGGCAGCAGGGCAGGCTGGGGCAGGGGCTGATGTGCCTGGGGCGAAGGAGATGCCTACCCTCCTGGGTGAGCGGGCACAGGACACACGCTGAGGAACTGCTGGGAGGGTGGTGCTGGTAGGGGGAGTGGTGGCTGTACCTGTTGATGCGGTGGGCACAGAGGTGCCCGCTACCGCAAGGGAGCTCCCATCAGAGAAGGACTCGCTTCTCCTGTCCCCGTCATGGAGCTCCCCTTGCCCTCAGTCCCACTGGTGGCTTCAGACTCCGTTGCTTCACCCTCCAGGGCCAAGTGGGTTGCAGCTCCCTCCTGCTCCAGTGCCACTGCTCCTCCGCCAGATGATGCTATTGCACGCAAGAACAGGTAGACAAAACAAAAAGGGGGGGGGGAAGACAGAAGAAACACATGTTCAGTGCATGCAACACCTCTACCGTTGGTGGACACAACACACAGGGAGCAGCCCTCTGCACTAAGCCATGCACTAACAGTTCCTAGCAAATTCACCTGCCCATGGGGAACGAGGCATAAGCCCAATTGCTGCACACCTGGAAGCCACAGGAGCCTGACTAGGTGTAGATGGCTATTACCAGTAGTGGGGTTGGGGTGCCACAGAGCCTGCCTAACAAGGGACCTTGCCTACCAAGTTCACCCTGGCCTAGGGGAACCCACAGCCCACCTCCCCCACCCAGACACCTTGTAATGCACGCAGAGTCAGCTGAATTAAAGTGTACTCACCCCCTTGTGGCTGCTGTGATGCCCTCAAGTGCCCATCCAACTCCGGATAGGCCACCGCCAGGATCCGGTACATCAGGGGGGTCATGGTGTGACAGACAACCCTTCCATATTGGGAGTCCATCCCCAGCTGGGACTCCGCCGTCTTCTTGCTCCAGCGGCGCAGGTCCTCCCATCTTTTACAGCAGTAGGTGCTCCGTCTATGGTAGACCCCCCAGGGTCCGGACGTCCTTGGCGATGGCACGCCAAATACCCTTCTTCTGGTGGGCGCTGACCTAGAGGAAAAGTGAAGTAAAAATGGATGTTTCTAGCCCGTACATTTCATCTCACGCATTTCCAAACACCTCCCACACTGGCCCTGCCATACATAGACACACAATCCTGACATGCTGGCCTGTCATCCTCCCCACCCTCTTCCATCCACGACACTCCATACACTCAGGTGCCATCCACCATGCTCACAATGTAGTCACCTGTTTGTCTGGACGACCGTACAGTTGAGTGCACTGGGGGAGATCCCATCCACCAGTTCCTCCAACTCCTCCGAAGTGAGGGCAGAGGCCCTTTCCCCAGATACTGTAGCCATCGTTGCTTCCAGACACAGGTCGCAGTAGCACTTGCAGTGTAGGTCCTCTTCTGTTGAAGGTCAGGTATCAAGTGAGTAAACAGTAAGAAAATGACGGTCACGTCCGCGGCGGTGCGTACCGTCACCGCCAGCGTATATCGTCATTGGCTACTGGAACCCATAGGGCCCAATGTTAACCAATGCTGAATTGCGCCGTGGTCTTCGACCGCCCACCGCGACGGTGTACAATGCCAGCGCAGTTACCTCATTTCCCCTGGTCCCACCTTACAGGTCAGGCAGCCGTCATTTCATGTGACCACATGGGATGGAAAAAAACAGTGTCACACCTATCTAGGCCTGGAATACAGACAGATACCGCCACATTTCGATTTTCCAACATTTTAGCAAATAACACATTGTGATACCTAAGTGTTGGATGACCCTCTGCTCGCTGTTCTCCTCCATAGGGCACGTCTGCTGGGGCAGGTGATGAGATGGCGGCATCCTCCGGTGTACAGACCCATGGTGGACCTGTCGACAATGGAAGAGAGACACATCATTATCACATACAGACTTGATCGTGCAAAAATACTGGAACTGTGTGCCCAGTTGGAGCCAGACCTGATTTCCGCTATCTGCCATCCCACAGGAATCCCCCCTCTAGTGCAGGTTCTGTCTGTACTCCATTTCCTGGCCAGTGGGTCTTTTCAAACAACAGTGGCCATGGCATCAGGGATGTCCCAGCCAATGTTCTCTAACGTGTTGTCCAGAGTGTTATCTGCCCAGCTGAAACACATGCGCAGCTACATCGTTTTCCCTCAAGCGGAGGATGTGCCCACAGTGAAAGGTGACTTCTATGCCCTGGGACATATCCCCAACATCATTGGTGCCATTGATGGTACTCATGTGACATTTGTCCCCCCCCGCCGCAGGAATGAACAGGTGTACAGAAACCGGAAAAGCTACCATTTGATGAATGTGCAGATGGTGTGTTTGGCAGACCAGTACATCTCCCATGTGAACGTCAAGTATCCTGGCTCTGTGCATGGCGTTTACATTTTGAGGAATAGCAGCATCCTTTATGTGATGGGGCAACTCCTGAGGCAATGTGTGGGGCTAATAGGTGAGGCCAAGGCCCCAACACAGTTGACATAGGTGTCTGGGTATGGGGTTGTCCCTAAGGGTTAGTGTGTGTCTAACAGTTGTCCCTCGCCATTTGCAGGTCACTCTGGTTACCCCAACCTGTCATGGCTACTGACCCCAGTGAGGAATCCCAGGACAAGGGCAAAGGAACACTACAATGAGGCAATGGGCGAACTAGGAGGATTATAGAACGCACCTTCGGCCTCCTGAAGGCCAGATTCCGGTGTCTCCATCTGACAGGTGGATCCCTATACTACTCACCGAAGAAGGTGTGCCAGATTATCGTGCCATGCTGTATGCTGCACAACCTGGCTTTGCGACGCCAGGTGCCTTTTCTGCAGGATGATGGGACAGATGGTGGTCTTGTGGCAGCTGTGGAGCCTGTGGACAGTGAAGAAGAGGAGGCAGAAGAAGAAGATGTCGACAACCGAAACAACATCATAATGCAATACTTCCTTTGAGACACAGGTAAGAAAATGTAACTGCTTCACACATCTCATACTATTGTTGGAGCTAGCATAAGTCTGTCATTTTCACTCAGTGAATGGACCCTGACTTGTTACTTTGCCTTTCCATTTCACAGATCTGGCTCCTACTTTGTGTCCTCTGCTACGTTTACTGCTGGCCTACAGCTGTGGTATATTGGTATGTGAACAAGTATATTGACATTGCTATATTCCAGAGGTTTTGCAATTACACATTAGTGAAAGCACAGACAGACTCCAGATTGTTTTGTGATTCAAGTGTCTTTATTTCTGTGCAAATAAGTAGAGGGGTGTGTGAAATGGGCTGGGGTGATGGTGGAGGAATGTCCATGGCAGAGTCCAGTCTATTTGTTTCACAAGTGCATTGTCCAATGGGGCATAGGAAGTGGAGCAATGGAAGTTTAAGGTGGACAGGTTGACAAAGTGGGACAGAAGGTTGACATTCAGGGGGTCTTATTTCCTGGCGGCGGTCTTGGTAATGTTCTCTGTCTTGTTCCTGGATCTCAGGGACCGTTTGTGGGGTAGTTCTCCATCTGCAGGGGGTGGGGTGCTGGTGGACTGTTGTTCCTGTGGCGGTGCCTCCTGTCCACTAGCGCCGGCGGAGGTGGAGAGCTGTTCATCGTCCAGGCTAGTGTCAGGGGCCCGTTGGTGTGCCACTGTGTCCCTCCTGGTGTTGAGAAGGTCTGCCAGCTCCGCTGCAATGGTGACCAGGGGTGTTCAGGGTGACCAGGTAGTGTTCCTCCTGCAGCGCTGGGTCTCCTGAAACTTGGCCAGTACCGTGCCCATGGTCTCCTGGGAATGGTGGTAAGCTCCCATGATGTTGGAGAGTGCCTCTTGGAGAGTGGGTTCCCTGGGCCTGTCCTGCCCCTGTCGCACAGCTGTCCTCCCAGCTTCCCTGTTATCCTGTGCCTCTGTCCCCTGAACCGTTGCCCACTGCCCCCAGGTCCCTGATCATCCTGTGTTAGTGGGGTTGCCAGGGTTCCCTGTAGTTGTGGACACACTGCTGATTAACGTGTCCTGGGGACAGAGGGATGGGCCCGCTGGGTGGGTGCTGTGGTGGTGTTTCCTGAGGGAGGAGGTTCAGTGGTGGTTTCTGACTGTGTCAGGGGAACCGACTGTCCCGAGGTCCCTGATGAGCTGGGCTGGTCATCTTGATCCTGACGTGCACAGCTGCTGTAGTCACTGTGGGCCTCTTCTGTGGGGGGACTGGATATGTCTGCCACCTCCTGTCCGGTGATGTTGGGTATAGGTCCTGTTGGGGTGTAAATGCATAGTTATTGTATCTGTGTGTGCCATCTTGTGCAATGGGTGAGTTACCCTTTACTCCTGTGCTTGCATTATTGCAGTGGCCCTTGTGTGATTGGTGATTTTGGGGCATGAGTGAGTATCTGTACTGGACGTGCTTTGGTGATGGGTGTCCATGCATTGGTGTTACATGCAGGGCTTGAATTTGGGATGTGTGGGTTGTGTTAGTGGGGTATCTGTGGGTTGTTGGGGTGATGGGTGTAAGGGTGAGGGTGGGAGTATGTGATGGCATGCAGGTGGGGTGGGGGGATGAAGTAGTAAAGATTTGCCTTGCCAGAGTTCAGTCCTCCTGCTACTTCTGCATGGTTCTCAGGATGCATGATCGCCAAGACTTGCTCCTCCCATGTTGTTAGTTGTGGGGGAGGAGGTATGGGTTCACCGCTAGTCCTCTGTTCAGCAGTCTGGTGTCTGGATACCACGGAACGTACCTTCCCCCATAGGTTGTTCCACCTCTTTCTGATGTCATCCCATGTTCTTGGATGCTGTCCCACTGTGTTGACCCTGTCGACAATTCTCCGCCATAGCTCCATCTTCCTTGCAATGGAGATTTACTGCACCTGTGATCCGAATAGCTGTGGCTCTAACCGGACGATTTCCTCCACCATGACCCTGAGCTCCTCCTCAGAGAACCTGGGGTGTCTTTGAGGTGCCATGATGTGGTGTGGGTGATGTGTGAGGTGGCGTCTGTTGTGATGTGTGAGGGGATGTGTTGGTGTGTGTTGTTTGAGGTGTGTGGATGTTGTATGAGTGATGTTGTTGTGTGTCTGTGGATGCTGGTGTTGTGTTAGGTAGTCTCTCTCTCTGGCCTTCTTTCAGAATTTTGGTTGTAAGGGTTTGTGGGTGATGTGGGTGTGTGTTTTATATTGGATTGGGTGTGTGGGTGTGGTGTGTGTATGTGTGTCAGGTGTGTGTATTTTGAATTGTCCAATGTGGTTGTGTTTTGTAAATGTGTGTTTACTTTGAGCGCGGCGGTGTGTACCGCCAATGGAATACCGCAGTTGAAAGACCGCCACGTTGATTCGTGGGTCGTGACAGTGTGGGCGTATTCCGGTTGGCGTGACGTTGTGGGTTTTGGTATCGCCAGTTTATCACTGACCTTTGGTGTGGCGGACTTGTGTGGGTGTCTGTATTGTGGTGGATTCCGAGCTGTGAGTTTTAATACCTGTAGCGGAATTCCGCTGCCGCAACAGTATGTTGGCGGTCTTCTGCACGGTGGAAAGCGGGATTTACCGCTAGGGTTGTAATGAGGGCCAGAGTCTCCTGTTACATGTTGGCTAGGTTTAGAACATGTGCTGACATGCATATTATTACACTTCCATAAGTAACAGACTTACCGAATTAAGTAGTATCAGTCTATAGGTGACTTAGGCAATTGGTCCTATAGTTGACTTTTATATCACTAGTTCCTATTGGATCTGCACAAAATGTTGAAACGTGCAATACATGCAAGATATACAATGCATGTTTTTGTAAGAAATTCATAAAAGTGATTTGGGCTAGCACAATAGAAGTGACAACAGTTCACTAGAATCTTGAAAGAACATCTGGTGCTAAATTTACCTAAACCATATGCAGATTGAATTGGGCATATCACACAAAATCCAGGCAACATTCTGGCTGCATTTATCTGATGTTTGTGACATCGTTTCCTTGAAATTATTATTTTCAGGGTTTGACTGGCCCCCTGTCTTTAAAAAGAGATGCATTTAAAAGTGAGCAGGTAATGATATTGCCATTTTCCCCTTAGTACCTGAAGAGCTCAGGGAAAAAGTATTCAAGCAAGAGGACTTTCAAATTGACTCCCACCATGTACAAAAATAAAGATGCTGCGATTAAAAATACAGTACCCTGTGTCATTTCCATAAGGAGTGTGCCCGAAGTGCAGGCTTAATATCATCTGAAGACAGAAGCTAAACATGACATAAAAGCTACTGTAAGTTAGCTACAATATCAAGGCGTCATAGTGTCTTGCAGTTCTTAATGAACACTCCTCTTTTTTTCTGGTTTTAATAAACCTGACCGGCCCTATAAAACAGTACTGAACTACATAAGTTTAGACATGCATGCACACTCACAACACAGGATTAGAAAATAACCTATTAGAAAATGTACATTTAAAATTCCCCTGGACATATCCAATGGGTTTTTCAGATAAAACATAGCACCCAAAAAACAGTATCAAACCACTTTTCTTTTTTACATAGGTATCAGCATTTTTAGAGTCATATATAAAATCAAATATGGGCAAGTATTGGTCCTGATTTGTTTGCAGTGAAACAATATATATCTTACAGGAAGATACATACTTTAAAACATTTACATCACAAATTATAATTGGCTTTTCTAAACGTAAGACTTGGGTAGACAATTACTGACCGCACACAGTTCCAAATTAACTTGAAAAAAATGCAAAATTGTGCATTTTATTGTAATTTTGCATAGTTGTGATATATCCAGCACCGGATCACATGAATGATTTCATAGTAAATGCCTTCTAGGGATTTCACACTCTTTTGTAATCATTTTTTCTCATGTTTTCTGAAATATATTGGACAAAAATGCACTCATTATCTTACATGGACTGGAAAATGACGTTTCAAGTGAAAACAAAACAGATAATTGATTTTCTCTCTCAGCACTTTTAGGCTACATGCACATAATTCACAAAGGTGGTAAACAAATTCAATTACTATACTAATCATCTGTTCACAGTTGAAAGTGAGTTTACACCCTTACTGAGAATTCTGTGGTGCAGAAAATGTCTTCTATTAAATGCTGCTTGATACAAGTTCTGAAATGTCTTTTCAATGCTACCATTAACACATCCTTACGCATTTTAAGAAGCTCCTGAATGTTGTACTCATAGACGTACAACAGAGCTGTTCTCTGTGAATGGCTCCACACCACGTGGCTGGCTTGTGTTGCAGTGCAGACAACTTTCACTGGTAGCAAACTTCTAAGCGCTACATATACACTAAAGTTTTTTAGGTGTCTCATCTGCACAGCAATACCCAATCCCTGTTTCTTTCAATATTTAAAGCTGATCCTTCAATTCCCACACTAAAGCAGTGTAGGATTCGGTTTTAATTCCCTTTACAGTTTACAATGTGCATTGCGTACATTAGCGTCCAAACAGATTAGGAGATTAAGAAAGGAAGTCAATAAAGGAACAGAATCTCTGGGGTAGGTAGCGGTCTTTCAGCGACAAGCTTCCATTGGTCTATGCCACGCACCATGGACCATAAAAGTGAAAAAAAAATCACATTTAAGGGTACTTTGTAGCAATGGCTCTTCTGCTGCAGATGCAGATCAAAGCTTTCTAAGAAATAGGCAGGTAACCCAACCTCAAGCTAAAATCGTCACAGATATTTTAACAGTGATTTAGGCAACCACAAAAGAAGGGTTAGTCTTCAGATCACCCCTACACCCTCAATTCAGATAACACTGTAATGGTTTTTAAACCGGGAGTGAAAGAGAAACATGCTATTAGATGAGCATGGTATGTTTATAACTGCAGCTCAGGTGGTTAAAATGCACCTGCTGGCATAACATCTGCAATGTCAAAGCTAAAACACTAAAACTGGTGTCTAAGGTAACCATCCTATTAAAAAAAATTAGGGGAAAAATAAATATTTGCAGAAATGTTATATTTTTGTCAATAAATGACACATTTAATTTTTGTAAGTCCAGTGTAGACGCCTCACACTATTTTGATTGCCCTTTCGCTGTGATCTTTCCCCTGACAATGTTAAAGAAAATCACAGATATAACTCATATTATTTTCTATTGGTTTCTGTTGATTTAGGTTCCAGATTCTTAGGAGATTGGGCCACAAAGAAATGCTGATATGCTTAGGGGGTCAAAAAGACTTGTAGTAGCAAAGACACTTGACCAGTTTTTATTTTTCTCATTCAGACAGTGGTCCTGCATTCTTCTTAAAGGCTTACAGGGATATTACCTCTGCTCCGGGTGTCTATCTGCAATTCGCCAACCTTTTAAAGTAGTAAGCAATCAGTTAGGTGAGTGAGCTTTGATATGTTCAACAAGTCTTGACAGCTGAGGTACTTTTTGCAGGACTGAGTTGGTGCATAATCTTTAGGAAGTCTAGAAAGCAATATTAAGTGGCTGTACTTCATATTATATGCTCCCCGGAGCATATACCTGTTCTAGATCACCATGGGCCAAAAGAAGGCTGTCTGACCCAGAAACTGAACAAAAGCTGTTGCAAAACATTAAGGAAGTCAGAACTAAAGTATTCAAAGTGACGCATTACAACTCTGCCACCTGTGATGTTAAGATTTCCTGACAGGTGTCTCATCCAAGTCTGAGAAAAGATTACTGATATTAAAGTATTTCAGTTGTTACCTGTTCAAGTTTTTGGTGTAAAAGGGACATGGACTGTAATCCTGTTTCCACTGCCTAATGCAAAGCAAAGCAAGGTGTCCATTACTCACATTAAAAAACATCATGTGTCCAATTCTATTCAACAGACCCCCTTAATGACACCACACTGCCTTTAGAGTACAACCACACAGTCTCTCCCTCCTCGGGAGAAATTAACCCAGGAAGAGTACAGTGATGCTCATATCCTGAGTCACAATCCAGGAACTGAAGAGCCTCCTGTGTCTCCAGCCTTACACCATGCTCCAGATTCCACAGAGCAACCTGCTGCTGCAATTTCAGCATTTCTACAGTCTCATATACTGTTCTGATTTACTATGAATCTCAACAGGAGTCCACTTTATAAAATTGAATTTTAATTCTACACAGAGGACTTTCCATCATGATCCACAGTAACACTACCCCATCATTTTCTTCTTCCACATCATTGGCTTTGTGACAGGTACCTTATACCATCATGATCCTATGTCTGGATCGCTCTAGTAGTGTTAATTTTTCATTGTGTGGCTAACAATGCTGACTGTTGTTCTACTGCTATTGAATGGACTTTTTGTCCCTGGAAGAACTGTTCCACTATCTGTGGTTTGAGAACTTCAACTGTATCTCTCATCCTACAGAGCTCGACAAGATCTCTACACTGCGAACATTACAGCTTATCGTGTGCCCGAAGGCATGGTCAGGGAAGGGGTTGGTTATTAAGTTAATAACCCAATGAGACATTCCAATTGCATTATGTGTTGTATTGCTTTGTTATTCATTTTTATTGATTATGAGCAGTAACAACACTCATCACACATCTGTCCAGCTATAAGAAATACCATATTGTCCTCTTATTTTAGGGGAAATTACTTTACTGGGAAAACATACAGACTACAGAAAGAAAAGAAGATGCAAAACATTGCATAACACCCTAAACACACATTGTAAGTGACATTAATGATCTGTTTTGAGCAAGAAAGTAGCATAGGTCTCTGGAAAGGTGTCTGAGTGGGGAAGATAACATATCCATAAAACTGACATCTGCATGGAACATATCCCTCAGTCATGCCACCCAACCTCCCATAGAACAACAGATACAGACACTAGCCTGCTAGGTATGTGGATTCAATTGGGGAGAAGATAATTTTTCACCTCAACTTTCCCAACATATCCACCCCAGCAGCTACCTTCCCTCGCATCCAGATCACAGGTTCTCACACTTGTGAAGAAGTCTGATTCAGCCCGGGCCCATCTTAATAGAGATCCCAACCATCCTTTAATGAATAGTGCAACTGGCGTCTTCCATTGCATGGCGATTCGTCGCTTGAACAGGAAGAATGCCAGATCTATAAATCTATGCATGAGTCTGTCTTCTTTTGCGAATCCCCAGCATACATGATTCAGGAGTGGGTGGCAGTGTTACCTCTATGATATTGGTCGTTATTGCATTTACTTCTGCCTAAGCACGCTGGAGCACCGTGCAGTCCCACATCATATAGCAAAAGCCTGCATCCGGTGTCCAACATCTAGGGCACTCAAAGGCAGCCTCTGGATACATGCATGTATGCAGTGAGTAAGATAGGTTTTCTGTACATAATTAAATTCAGTATAGTGGAAATGCGGTTTACGGGACACCTCCTTAACTTGTTGCAGAGCCTGGTACCATTCTTTAACTGTCAGCTGGGCATGAAATACCAAGTCCCAGCACCCACATGCCTGTGCCAGCCCTCCAGCGGCCGTGAGGGGTCTGTAAAGCTTTGTATATATTTTTGATAGTGTGTGAAATCCCTCCATAATAGCTGAGATTGAGGGGGCTCCTTCTCCTCTAATGCCCAGATGTTATGTAGTGCATGTTGGATCACACCATGTGCCAGAGAGTTTCCCGTCAATAACCCATATGTGATCCTGACATCCTGAAAGGACATGAGGTACCCTTCATGATATTGGTCACCCAGAGCCGATATGTCAGCCTCCTTCCATGCCATCAGGTCAAAACGCTGTGTCAGCACATGAAGGGCAGGCATCTGCTAGTTTGGACTTACAGGGGAATATGGCGAAGGGGCACCGCAGTTCTGCACATACCCGACAAACACAGACAGGCCCCCTTCATCAATTGAGGCTCTTGGCTCTTCAGGGGTTGGTCTGCCAGCAACAATAGCCATGTTTATATTGGCATATCCCCAGCTTCTTCACCACTGCTGTCCTTTCTGAACAGTAGCTAGTGCCCAACCAGTGCATCGGCCAGTGCAGTTGTGCCACCTTATAATAAGACTTATAGTTGGGTGTGCCGAAGTCCCCCTCAAGTAGTGGCCTTTGTAGCGCAGAGCGGGACACCCTACATCTCCCTGCCTCCAATATATGTTCAGATAATATACGGTGCAGTTCACTGAAGAATGTGTGGGGGAGATATATGGGAAGAGAGGCAAAGAAATATCGAAGCCTAGGCTCTTTGCTATCTCCACCCATCTCGCTGGGAACAAAAGGCAGCAATATCCAGAATGGGAGGGGCCTACAAATCCCCATCAGTGCTATATGTAGATTCCCATCTCACAGATCACAAAGGTCATGATAAATTTGTACCCCTAAATATTTCAACATGGTGTAACAGCACTCAATCCCACAATGCTGGGTGTGTCCCTGCTCCAGTTCTGGTACAAGCGCTACACAGATACATGACTTGGCCCAATTCACCTTGAGGCCAAAAACTTTGCTAAAGTCATTTAGTAGTGTCATCAGGGCCGGAACTGTAGAAACATATAAATATACCAACGTATCGTCAACATATAGGGAAATATGATGTTTGCCCTGAGCCGGAATCCCCCGCAGTCACAGGGCACAGGCCAAAGTCTCCATGGGGAAGGTAAAAATTAGAGGAGACAGTGGGCAACCCTGCCTAGTGCCCCTCTGTATCTCAAAGCAGTTAGAGATTGATATGTTGGATTGTTTAATTGTTTAAATAAGAACCCCTGATTCCTTTTCAGGTCCATGGAACCTTGATAGTGTAAACAGATTTTTGATTTGTTTCTTTGGTACGCTACCTCAGAAAAAGAAGGTTCATGTTTTCATGTTTTACATTACAAAGTACTGTTTTCATAACTGGGGTTATTATGAAATTTACCAAAACATTGAATCCTCAGAAATGTACAACTATACACAATAGGAACAGTGCAAGGCCTTGCACACAAATGAACATAAAACTTTCAGAGACAACTTTGTTGCTGATGCGCCAAGCACATCTGATTTTTACTACATGCAGAAAACAGTGAAACAGTGAAACTTCAGAGAAATCTCATTAAACGTCAGAGAAATCTGATTAAACACGAATAACACTCTCAGACTTAGTTAAACCGCACAATTTTTGTAGCAACTCTTACTGTCCACCTCTACGAGCATTGGAAAGAAAACATTATTGATTGTAATTTAACTGAAATGATTCAGAATGGTGTTTTCCATTTGACTGTCGGTGATTTTAACGTAAAGCAGTATGGCTTCAAGATACATACATATGTTTATAGGCAATGATTCATGTCTTATTATGCCTACATGCTTACTATTGTAAAAACAAATGAAACATTGTGATATTATTTTAGTTTTTCCTCGTGGAAAAGATGGTTTTGAAAGTGTGAAAAATAGGTTTGATAGATTATGTGCACTGACAAATTAACAAGATCCTGTTACAAACTAAATTCGAAAACATAGGCCCATATTTATACTCTGCTTGCACCAGATTTGCGTCATTTTCTTTACGCAAATCTGGCGCAAACTTAACTCCATATTTATACTTTGGTGCTAGACCCATCTAGCGCCAATTTTATGGAGTTTGAGTCATTTTGTTTACCGTGGAAACCTACCTTGTGAAAAAATTGATTCTCTCTGTGCCCTCCGCTCTGTCTCCCTTACAGGGCAGACCTCCTCTCGCAGTCGCAGGGGCAGGTTCTACACCCCCACCTCCAGAGCCTGCACCTACATGCCTGGAGATTGAACGGGGCAATCTGAGTTCCTTTTCTCTCCCGCCAGAGGTGGTGGAAGTTAAAAGTGACTCTAAGGCCTTTGCTCCCTATTTATACTCTCGTGCAAAAATGACGCACGGGAGGGGGAGGGCCTTAAAAAATGACTCTAAGCCAGTTTAGAGTAATATTTTTACGCCTGGGTCAGGGCAGGCGTTAAGGGACCTGTGGGCTCATTTCAGTCCACAGATGCCCTTCCCTGCCCCCAGGGACACCCCCTGCCACCCTCGCCCACCCCTGGAGGACACCCATGGATGGGGGAACCCATCTATGGTTAGTAGAGGTAAGTATTTTTTTTATTTCTTAAAGTGGCATACGGGGCCCTAACTTGGGCCCCCCTACATGCCACTGTGCCCAATGGTCATGCCCAGGGGACAGAAGTCCCCTAAACATGGCCATTGGGCAGGGAGGCATGACTCCTGTCTTTGCTAAGACAGGAGTCATTTCCATGGGGCTGTGCGTCAAAAAATGACAGTAGTCAATATTTTTTACTCTAACCTAACTTGCACCATCCAGTGACACAGTGAGCCTGGGACCCACGTCTGGGCATACCCTTCCCACTTAGGGCAACTTTAGCAACACAAAAGGATGATGGACAGAGTGCTGAACAATGCAAACACTCACCCCCAGTCACAGATCTGGGTTTACTCTATCGTTCTTTTGCTCACTATGCCACCCCAGTTTGGACGCAGCCATATGCAAATCAGTCTTGACCTGTTCCCCATGGGAAAACTCCAGCCCGAACAGCCATGCCAGATCCTGCCTGGACTAGAAACAAACATCCTGGGACCAGTTTCAGGGTATCACCCTTCATCAGCCAGGTTAGCTTGAATCCAGATGCACAGCGAGCACATGACCCATGTCTGAACATACCCATCCCACTTAAAACAACTTTATCAACACAAAAAGATGGGGACAGAGTGATGAACAACGCAAACTCTCACTCCCAGTCACAGATCTGGGTTTAATCTATCATTCTTTTACTCATTATGCCAACCCAGTTTGGACCCAAACGTGCAAATCAGCCTTGACCTAGTTTCTCAGGGGAACAATCCAGCCTGAACTACCAGGCCAAGTCCTCCCTGGACCTGTAACAAACACCCTGAGACAAGATTCAGGGTATCAGCCTTCATCAGCAAGGCTATCTTGAATCCAGTGACACAGTGAGCACAGGACCCACGTCTGGACATACCCTTCCCTCTTAGGGCAAATGAAGCAACACAAAAGGATGAACGGAGTGCTGAACAATGCAAACACTCACCCCTGTCACAGATCTGGGTTTAATTCATTGTTCTTTTGCTCACCATGCCACCCCAGTTTGGACCCAGCTATATGCAAATCAGTTGTAAACTGGCAGTTCGGGCTGGACTGTTCTCATGAGGGATCTGAAGATCTGTGATTGGGGGTGGGTGTTTGCATTGTTCAGCACTCCGTCCATCATCCTTTTGTGTTGCTAAAGTTGCCTTAAGTGGCAAGGGTATGCCCAGATGTGATTCCTGTGCTCACTGTGCCACTGGATTCAAGCTAGCCTGGCTGATGAAAGGTGATACCCTGAAACCGGTCCCAGGATGCTTGTTTCCGGTTCAGGAAGGACCTGGCTTGGCACTTCGGGCTGGACTGTTCCCATGAGGAACAGGGTCAAGACTGATTTGTATATGGATGGGTACAAACTGTGGTGGCATGGTGAACAAAAGAACGATGGATTAAACCCAGATCTGTGTCTGGGGGTGAGTGTTTGCATTGTTCAGCACTCCGTCCATCATCCTTTTGTGTTGCATAATAGCATTTAGACACTATGGCCCTCATGATGACATTGGCGTAAAGCACCGCTTACCGTCATGCCGACTGCCACCAACATACCGCCGACGCCACGGATTATTGCTACCTATATTATGACACACACATAGCAATCTGTCACTATATAGCCACACACACAAGTCCGCCAGCCCAAAGGTCGGTGATAAACTGGCAGTATCCAAACTCACACCCTTACGCCAATAGAACTACGCCCATAACATTATGACCCATGAATCACCACTGCGGACATTCAATGGCGCTAAACCATTGGCGGTACATACAGCCAAGCTCACAATACACACACACATACAAAACAACATCACATTGGACAATTCAAACACACACCTGACACCCATACACACACCAGACTCACACACCCACACCACTATATAACACACACCCACATTACCCACAACCCTTTACTACTAAAAACAAGTGCCACAAAAGAGATAGCAAGACCACAGACAAGACCACAGCCACACACCACCATCACCTATACACCATCCATGCACATTACATCACACACCCCAACACATCACCCTACACACCCTCACCCACACCGCTCATACTACACCCATGGCACCACAATAACACCCCATGTTCTCAGAGGAGGAGTAAAGGGTCATGGTGGAGGAAATCATTCGGGTAGAGCCGCAGCTATTCGGATCACAGGTGCAGCAGACATCCATTGCTAGGAAGATGGAGCTATGGTGGAGAATTGTGGACAAGGTCAATGCCGTGAGACAGCACCTCAAAACAAGGGATGACATCAGGAAGAGGTGGAACGACCTATGGGGGAAGGTGCGGTCCGTGACAGCAAGACACCAGATAGCTGTACAGAGGACTGGCGGTGGACCCCTACCTTCTCCCCCACAACTAACAAACATGGGAGGAGAAAGTCTTGGCAATCATGCATCCTGAGGGCCTGGCAGGAGTAGGAGGAGGACTGGACTCTGGTAAGGCAACTCTATTCAACTATCACCCCCTTACCTGCAGGCCAATACATATCCCCACCCTTACCCTCACTCCCATCACTCCACCATCTCCCACACACCCCACCATCACAACCCACCCATCCCAATACCAAGCCCTGCATGCAACACCAATGCATAGACACCCATCACAGACCTCCATGGACACCTATCACTTAAGCATGCACACTAGAGGGAAGCAGTTAGCCCACCAAATAACAACTCACACAAGGCAAAGCTGCCAGGGCAATAACAACCATAGAGGGCAACACACCCATGCACAAGATGTCACAAGTAGAAACAATAACACTGCATTTACATCCCCACAGGTCCCACAGCCAACGTCACCAGAGAGGAGGTGCCAGCAACATCCAGTCACCCTCCCCCCCCCCAGAAGAGGCCCACAGTGATGACAGCTGCTCTGGACGCCTGGATCTGGATGACCAACCTGGCCCATCAGGGATCTCCAGACACTCGGTTACCCAGGCACAGTCCCATACCACCACAGAGCCGCCCCCCTCAGGAAACAACAGCACAGTACCCACCCAGCAGGCCAATACCTCTGTCCCCAGGACACGTCAATCAGCAGTGTGTCTACCACTACAGGGACCCTAGGCCACCAGACAAACACAGGACGATCTGGGACCTAGGGTCAGTGGCAGTGAACACACGGTTCAGGGGACAGAGGCACAGGACAACAGTGAAGCTGAGAGGACTGCTGTGCGACAGGGGGAGGACAGGCCCAGGGAACCGACCCCCCAGGAGACACTCACCGTGAGCCTGTGAGCATATCAACATTCCCAGGATACGCTGGGCCAGATACTGGACAAGATGCAGGAGAACCAGTGGCTGCAGGAGGGACAGTACCTGGGGATCAGGGAGGACTTGAAAGACTACTCCAAAAACAAAAAGGGGGGTCCAAAAACCACAAAGACTTGAAAAACATCAACACCACCCTGGTCACCATTGCAGGGGTGCTGGCAGACATGGCCAACACTATGAGGGAGGCAGTGGCACACCACTGGGCCCCTACCACTAGCCAAACCGATGAACAGCCCTCCACCTCCGCTGCTGCTAGTGGACAGGAGGCCCCGCCACAGGACCAACAGGCCACCAGCACCCCTCCCCCTGCAGAAGGAGAACCACCCCACAAATGTTCCCTGCGATCCAGGCAGAAGCCAGAGACTATTGCCAAGACCCCTGCCAGGAAATAAGACTCTCCTGATTGTCACCCTTGTGTCCCACCCAGTCACCCTGTCCACTTTGAACTGCCCTTGCTCCCCTTCCTATGCCCCCTTGGACAATGCACCTGGGATCCACATAGACTGGAGTCTATCCTGGACTTTCCTCCACCATCACCCCAGCCCATTGCACATCCCCCCTCTACTTATTAGCCTTTAAATAAACACCCTTTGAAAAAATATGGAGTATGTCAAATGATTTAAGTATATATTCGTTTAACAAGGTTTAAACATTGCATTTCCACTGTACAGTAATGTATACATAGGAATGACATGTAGTTGGCTGCAGTCAACACACCAGGAGCGATAGTGGGGCACAAATATCTGAAAATAGAGATGCCAAAGGGTACAGTGAGTGGCCATAGAAGTGGGAAAATCAGCCTCCCGGTAACAATGTCAAACACAAAACTGTCAATTAAATGTGAAGTTACACTGTCTTACCTGTGTGTCATAGGAAGCATTGACAAATTATTACACTTCTGTTGTCCGCGTCCTCATCCTCTGCCTCCTTATTTTCACTGTCCACAGGGTCCACTGCTGCCACACGGCCATCTCAAGGTTGTGCAACATACAGAATGCCACGATGATCTGACAGACCTTCTTGGGTGAGTAGCACAGGGAACCACCTGTGAGATGGAGGCAACACAACCTAGCTTTCAGGAGGTCGAATGTCCTCTCTATAATTCTTCTTGTTCACCCATGGGCCTCATTGTAACATTCCTTTGCCCTTGTCCTGGGATTTCTCACAGGGGTCAGTAGCCATGAGAGGTTGGGGTAACCAGAGTCACCTGCAAATATTGAGGGACAAGTGTTAGTCGCACACTAACCCTTATGCCCCACCCAATACCCATACACCAACATCCAGTGGATGGGAACCAGGTATCACCTATTAGCCACACCCGGTGCCTCTGGAGTTGAGCAATCACATATGGATGCTGCTATTCCTCAGGATAAAAGCATCATGCACAGACCCAGGATACTTTGCATTTACATGGGTGATGTAGTGGTCCGCCAGGCACACTATCTACACATTCATTAGGTGAAAGCTCTTTCGATTTCTTAACACCTGTTCATTTCTCCGGTGGGGGATGGGGACAAATGCAGTATTGCCCCAATAATGTTGGGGATATGTCCCATTGCATAGAAATCAGCTTTCACTTTGGCCAAATCCTCCACCTGGGGAAACACAATGTAACTGCGCATGTGTTTAATCAGGGCAGACAACACTCTGGTCAGCACTTTTGAGAACATTGGCTGAGACATTCCTGCTGCCAAGCCCACTGTCACTTGGAAGGAGCCATTTGCCAGGAAATGTAGCAGAGATAGGACTTGCACAAGAGAGGGGATCCGGTGGGGTGACGGATAGCAGATATCAGGTCAGGCTCCAATAGGGCACACAGCTCTTGTGGCCCTGTCCAGTCTATAGGTGAGGATAATGTACCTGTCCACCATTGTTGCCAAGTCCACCAGGGGTATGTACACGGGGGATGTCTCCACCTCCTATTCATCCGCAGTGGATGCAATCTATGGGGCAAGACGGTGAGCAGCTGGTCAGTAATTCATATTTCCAACCACTACACTTCATTGCATGTTGAGATTGTAACAGTATATTGTTGGATAGGTCCAAATGGTGCTTATGTGTACTGTGACGCAGTTAGGTGCCATAGCTTGCCCCCCCCCTGAAATGGGGTCCACCTGTCCTGTATGGAGGGACATGTGGAAATGAGGTAATTCCACTGACGTTGTGCGCCGTTGTGGGATGCGGTCGAGAACCGGCATGCAACTCCTCATGGTTATTATTGGGCCCTATGGGGTACAGTGGCCAATGGTGATGTACGCCGGCAGTGACAGTACGCACCGCCGCGGACGTGACCACCATTTTCTATCTGTTCACTCACTTGTTACCTGACCTTCAACAAGAGAGGACCTACACTGCATGTGCTGCTGTGACCTGTGTCTGGAACCGACCATAGCTCGTGTCACTGAGGAAAGGGCCCCTGCCTTCACCTCAGCGGGGTTGGAGAGACTGGTGGATGGGGTCCTACCCCAGTATCGAATGCTGTATGGGCCTCCAGACCAACAGGTGAGTACACTGTGAGCATGATGCATGGGGCATGAATGCATGGAGTGGTGTGTTGGAGTGCCTCGTGTAGGGAGGGGTTGGTGGATGGGCCCTGGGCAGTGTGCAGCATGGATGCTTGGCTATGTCTGTGCGTAAGGGGATGTGAAGAGCTATGGTGGGCCATAAGTTTAACAGGCAGGACGGTCTGACTGATACCTTTTCCTATGTGCATTTCTCTGAAGGTCAGCGCCCATCAGAAATAGGGTATATGGCGTGCCATCACCAAGGACGTGCGGACCCTGGGGGTCTCTGGCAGGCAGAGCACCCACTGTCAGAAACGGTGGGAGGACCTAAGATGCTGAGCACGGAAGATGGCAGAGGCCCAACTGGGGATGGCCTCCCAACGAGGAAGGGGTGCCCATCGAACCCTGACCCCCCCCGTTGGCCCACATACTGGCGGTGGACTATCCGGAGCTTGATGGGTGCTAGAGGGCATCACAGCAGCCACAAGGGGGTGAGTACAGTGCCCCAATATACTACTTGCGCGTGGTGGGGTGGTATCCGGGTGGGGGATGTGGGCCTCTGGGTGCCCCTAGGCCAGGCTGGACATTGCGGGGTAGGTCCCATGTTGGGCAGGGTCTGATGTAAACTTCCTCCAACCAAGCTAGTAGGCATCCACTACTGGGCAAGGGTCTGTGGGTCTCAGGAATGCTGCAATTGGTGTTAGGTGTCCATGGGATGGTGACTAGCATTGTGACTGGTACTGCATTGCCTAGTGCGTAGGATTGTTCACTGTGTGCGTGTCGTGTACGCCAACGGTGGTGTTGTTGCCGCCATTGACCAAGTGTATCCTTTGTCTCTTCCCCCCCTTTTTGTTTTGTCACCCTGTCTTTCTGTGCATTAGCATCATCTGGCGGAGGAGCAGAGGCACCTGCGACAGAGGGAGCTGCATCTCACAGGGCCCAGGATGCCGAATCAACCAACGGTGAAGGCACCAGTGGGATGGAGGGCGAGGGGAGCACCACGGAGGAGACTGGAGGGGACAGTCCGGACAGTGATACCTCCTCCGATGGATGCTCCCTGGTGGGGGCGGACACCTCTGTGCCCACCCCAACTACAGGTACAGCCGCCACCCACCGTACCAGCACTGCCCTACCAGCAGCCCCTCAGCATGCCTTCCATGCCCGCTCACCCAGGAGGGTGGGCATCTCCTTCACCCCAGGCAGCTCAGGCCCTGCTCCAATTAGCCCTGCTGCCCTGAGCGAGGAGGCTATTGACCTCCTGAGATTCATCTCTGTTGGAAAGTCAACCATTGTGAATGCCATCCAGGGGCTGGCAGGCCAAATGCAACAGACAAATGCATTCCTGGAGGGCATTCACACTGGCGTGGCGGCCCAACGGAGATCAATCCAGGCTATGGCCTCCTCTCTGATGGCAGCCATTGTCCCTGTTTCTAGCCTCCCCCCTCCGACTTCCTCTACCCAGTCCCATTCCCCTCAACCCCAACCTATCCCAAGCACACAGGCAGACCAGCATGCACACAAGACAACACACAGGAGTGGTTCAGGCAAACACAAGCACTACACATCATCCCACAGGCACTCACACAAACACCATCCAGATGCAGACATACCAACATCCACTGTCTTCACTGTGTCCCCCTCCTCCTCCTCGTCCACCTCCCTCCCAGTTGCGTCTCCACTCACACCTGCATGCACTACATCCTCATCCACTACCACCATCACTAGCACACCTTTCAGTACACATCCCTCACTGGCAGTCACCACCCCCACATCCATGCACACGTCCCCTGTGTCCTCTCCCAATGTGTCTGTGCCCCCTCCTCCCATAGTACACAAACGCAAGCACTCAGACACCCAACAGCCATCCATCTCACAACAGCATCCAGCCCATGCACCTGCACCTACACACAACTGACACCTCCTACAACCACTTCCTCCACTCCCAAACCTTCACCCTCTTCCCGCCCCAATGTCCCTAAGAAGCTTTTCCTCTCCACTGTTGACCTCTTCCCTACCACTCCACCCTGTCCTTCACGTCAGGCCAGGGTGGTCAGAATCCAGACGAGCACCTCAGCCACCCAGTCCATGGCCACAGTAGTGTTGACGGCTACTCCGTGTGGGAGAGGATACCGGGCACCAGGCAGCCACACTGAAAGGGTGCCTGCACTAGGTGCTGCAAGGAAGGCCAAGGAGGCACCCCCAGCTGCTTCAACGAAGGCCAAGGAGGCATCTCCAGCTGTTACAGGGAAGGGCAAGGAGGCACCCCCAGCTGCTTCAAGGAAGGGCAAGGAGGCACCCCCAGCAGCCTCAAGGAAGGGCAAGGAGGCACCCCCAGCTACTTCAAGGAAGGGCGAGGAGGGACCCCCAGCTGCTACAGGGAAGGGCAAGGAGCAATCCCCGGCTGCTGCCAGGAAGGGCAAGGGACCTGCACCAGCAGGCAGGAAGGACAGGAGGCCTGGTGCTAGGACTCATTCAGAGCCCCCACCACCAACCATGGTGGTTCAGCCATCCGAGGCTGCAGGGGATGGGCTGGAGCCTTCCCCCACCACTGCCACCACCGCCACCAGCACCGCCACCAGCACTGATACCAGCAGCAGCAGCCCTAGTGGGCAGCCATCCGAGGCTGCAGGGGATGGGCTGGAGCCTCCCCCAACCACTGCCAGCACTGCTAACAGCACCACCAGCAGCAGCCCCAGTGGGGAGCCGTCTGAGGCTGCAGGGGATGGGCTGGAGCCTTTCCCCACCACTGCCAGAACCGCCAGCAGCAGCAGCCAGAGTGGGCAGCCGTCCGAGGCTGCAGGGGATGGGCTGGAGCCTCTCCCCACCACTGCCAGCACCTCTACCACCACCGCCACCAGCAGCAGCAGCCCCAATAGGCAGCTGTCCGAGGCTGCAGGGGATGGGCTGGAGCTTCCCCCCACCACTGCCAGCTCCACCTGCAGCACCACCACGGCCACCATTGAGCAGCCGTCACGGCTGGTGGACATTGTGTAGTCCTGCATCATGGGCTGTTGTGCGGCATGGCACTAGCAAATTCAGTGGTCGTGACACCCAGGCGAGAGACTGTGACCTTGCACTCCCCAAGATCGGCATCACTGGGCACGATGCCCCCTCCAGTGGAGAAGCCAATTACTCACCCCATCCTACTCAAGAAGAAGCTCACTGGGCACAATGCCCTCTCCAGAACCAGTGGAGAAGGCAGCCACTCACCCGATCCTTCCCAGGATGAAGCTCACTGGGTACAATGCCCCGTCCAGAACCAGTGCAAGTAGTCACCCACTTGAGAGACTGTGGCCATGCACTCCCCAGGACCAAGCAGTGGGCAAACTACCCACTTTAGAGACTGTGACCTTGCACTCCCCAGGACCAAGCAGTGGGCAAACCAAACACTTGAGAGACTGTGGCCTTGCATTCCCCAGGACCAAGCATTGGGCAAACCACCCAGTTGAGAGACTGTGGCCTTGCATTCCCCAGGACAGCGCCCAGGGCATGTTACCCCCTCCAGGACCAGTGATGTTGTACCATCTTCCGGGTGAGGTGCCCCCCCATTCCCTGTCCCCCTGAGGTGCCTGTCTATTTTCGACCTGATGCCCCTGCAGTGTTCTCTCTGTGTTGTTGCAGGAGTGAGGTGGGGCCTTGGCCTGTGTGTTGGGGCCCTGTGGCCCACGATCTTTGAGGACTGGGCAGTGTCCCTACATTTGTAAATATGTATATAAGTTTGGGTATTGATGCACTTATTCATAATATTTTATTGTATTACACTCACTTTCTTCAAATCATTTTGTCCTTGTATTATTCCTGAGGGGTACGGGGTAAATATGTTATGTTGCTGCATCTGGTTGTGTGTATGGTGTTAGGGGTGGGGGTGTTGCGTGTGTGGTCACTCTCTTCCTCCCACTTGTGTGCTAGGCGGACGTACTCACTGTGGTCGTCTTCGTTGGCGTTGGTGTTCATAATGAAGCAGAAGGTAGACGAGCATGGGGAAGACATGCAGCTCAGGCTCCATTGCATCGTGGTTGTTCCCTGTGTCTCCACAGGTGAGTCCTTTGACTTCTGAGATCTGTTTCCACCAGGCTTTTGGTGTCGTTGGTACCGCCCCGGAAAAGGTAGCGGATAGGCTGCTCATAATACAGTGGGCAGAACATTGTCTTCTGCCTGGCTGTTGGCGGTTACCGTGTGGTGCTTGTTGATTCCGCCCTGGCGGTCGGTGTGTTAAAGCGACTGTCTGAGCGGTTTCCGCCATTGTCATGATTCCATTTTAGTTACCGCCGGCCATGTTGGCGGTATTACCGCCGCTTTATTACCAACCGCCAGGATTGTAATGAGGGCCTGCATTCTGTACCATTCTAAAAAAAACAATTCCTGTACAACCAGCTAAGCACTATGTTCTGCACCTTTCTGATCAGACCCATTCATGTAATATATAAAAGTGCAAATGCAGAAAAAAAATACATTTATTGCAATATTTATTCATATTTAGGACAATATCCAGTTCCAGTTCAGCAATCAACAATTCTCCAACATGAAGAAATGCAGGTGCAAGAGAACTTTAAGACATAAAGGCCCGTATTTATACTTTTTTTGTGCCGCATTTGCGTCGTTTTTTGACGCATAAACGGCGCAAACTTGCAAAATACCATTGTATTTTGTAGGTTTGCGCCGTTTTGCGTCAAAAAGCGGCGCAAAGGCGGCGCTATAAAAAGGATAAATACGGCCCAAAATTCTGTCAAAAACGTACATCCTAAAAGACATACACAATAACATCAGTCAAGTTGGACAATGCCTTTAGGCACTGATTTCCTTTCCAGGAAAAACAATAAATTAAATCACCAAATATGTCAGGATGGGATACAGGGGAGGATTATAAGAGCATTCCGTTAAGAAGGCAGCAACTACACTGTGCATTGAAGAATATGCTTAAGTTCCCTTGGGCTGTCTGGATAAACTAATACCTAACAAAGTGAGAATCTCTCTCAGGCGGGGCCATGCAACCCATAAAAATGTTGCCACCGAATTAGGAACATACATGTCATCCGGCCTGATACAAAGCGCCAATGCCAATTTGACACATCTAACTCGATGAATTTTAAAAAGAGGTAGGGGCCATTGCCTCCGTGTGGAGCCATATTTTTTTACAAAACAAAAGAAAATAGGTTAAACCGTCTAACCCTCTAAGTCGACAGTTGCAATGGTCAAAACCAGCTGCCAGCCTGTGAATTTGAATTAAGTAATCCCTTGTCGGCATGATACCAAGCCTGTATTTTACATACAGTGTTCGCTTAAGGTCAGGGTGTAACACATCTAGATACCCAGTGCAAGGGAATCCATAGGTATTGCTAAAATTGGGCCTCAGCACCTGGTCTGCATGTATTCAAAGTTCGGATATTTCATTCACTCAACTGTGTCCGGTCTGACCCTACTATGGTCTGCCCACAAGAACTCCATCTGTAACTTAGACAAAATATTCTGTACATGTGACAACCAAGTATTACCCCAATACTTGCATCTTGAGGTAACTTCTTCAAGGGTTTTCAAGTATATTGCTGCCCTAGGATTTCTTGTCAACCGAATCAAATAAAGGACTGGCGTGGGGGCTACTACTTCCGAGATAGGGGTAAAATTGAGCTCTGTGTAAAGCGCCAATAAGGGAGTGCCTGGCCTCAACCCCAAGCAGAGTTCTTAAAAAATTATTCTGTGCTACTTGAAGCAATCGTACATTCGCATATCTCCATAGCTCTGCTCTGTAGAGTGTAGCCACTGCTGCTCTTCGTTTGTATATTTGCAGGATAACATTGATGTTTTTAGCGCGGCTTTGTGTTTAAACTTCAAAACTGCCCCTGACAATTGTTTCAGGGTTGTATTTTCCTTCAATATGTGACTATACCACTGCAAGCTCTCTGAGAATCGAATGCCCAGATAACTGAATTGCTTTCCGGTTTCTAACAGCAAACCCTCAATTATGGGCAAGTGCTTTTGCAACCTATGAGTGGCATTTTCCGTTCCTGCCGTCAGGACTGCGTCATTCGCATATAGTTATATTGGCAACCCCCTACCGGCTATGGTGGGAATGTCTAAGGAATATTCGGCTAGGTAATCCACTACGTCATTTAAATAAAGGCTAAAAAGTAAGGCCCATATTTATACTTTTTGACGCTAAACTGCGCTAACGCAGTTTAGCGTCAAAAAGTTTTGCGCCGGCTAACGCCATTCTGAAGCGCCATGCGGGCGCCGTATTTATTGAATGGCGTTAGCCGGCGCAAGCAGACCGGCGCTGCCTGGTGTGCGCGAGAAAAACCACGTACACCAGGCAGCGCCGGCGTAGGGGGAAAATGGCGCATGGGCGTCTTAAAATGGGGCAAGTCAGGTTACGTCGAAAAAATCATCGTAACCCGACTTGCGCCATTTATTTTCGACGCCCATCCCCCATCAACATGACTCCTATCATTGTAAAGATAGGAGTCATGCCCCCTTGCCCAATGGCCATGCCCAGGGGACTTCTGTCCCCTGGGCATGGTCATTGGGCATAGTGGCATGTAGGGGGGCACAAATCAGGCCCCCCTATGCCAAAAAAAATTATTAAAAAAAATAATAATAATACTTACCTGAACTTACCTGAATGTCCCTGGGGTGGGTCCCTCCAGCCTTGGGTGTCCTCCTGGGGTGGGCAAGGGTGGCAGGGGGGGTCCCTGGGGGCAGGGGAGGGCACTCTGGGCTCATTTTGAGCCCACTTGTCCCTTAACGCCATGCCTGACCCAGGCGTTAAAAAGCGGCGCAAATGCGCCGTTTTTAGCCACGCCCACTCCCGGGCGTCTCTTTTGCCCGGGAGTATAAATACCACGTAAAGGCCTGGGAGTCATTTTTTAGACGGGAACGCCTCCCTTGCATATCATTAACGCAAGGAAGGGGTTCACGCTAAAAAATGACGCACATTCCGGGAACTTTGGCGCTATACGCCTCTAACGCCATAGTATAAATATGGCGTTAGTTGGCGTTAGTTTAGCGTCGAATTTGCGTCGAAAAAAACGACGCAAATTCGGCGCAAACGGAGTATAAATACGGCCCTAAGTGTGGACATCCTTTTCGGCCTGGAAAGGTTTGGTGCACTCACCACCAGGGCCACGCCTTCCTCTTGCCGTTGCCGTATTACTAGTATGAAGAGCCTTTATAGCCATTACCAGGGTGCTATCAACTCCTAAATCAACCAGGGATTTCCACAGCTTCTCTCCATCAACTGAGTCAAAGGCTGCTTCGAGGTCAACAAATATTAGATAGAGGGATGACTTTACAATAACTGTACATTTATATTAGATCATGTATAGTCACAAAGCCTGATCAACAGTCCCTATTAGCACGCTGTTGGACTTTTTTGCTTATGCAGGGTCATCCCCAATCTTTTTGCCTCCTGACCTGTTGCCGTTGGCTCTTGAACTCTGAGCACTTTACCACTGCTAACCAGTGCTAAAGTGCATATGCTCTCTGTGTAAATTGTATGTGATTGGCTTATCCATGATTGGCATATTTGATTTACTGGTAAGTCCCTAGTAAAGTGCACTAGAGGTGCCAGGGCCTGTAAATCAAATGCTACTAGTGGGCCTGCAGCACTGATTGTGCCACCCACATGAGTAGCTCTGTAATCATGTCTCAGACCTGCCACTGCAGTGTCCGTGTGCGCAGTTTTAACTGTAAACTCGACTTGGCAAGTGTGCCCACTTGCCAGGCCCAAACCTTCCCTTTTATTACATGTAAGGCACCCCTAAGGTAGGTCCTTGGTAGTCCCAAGGGCAGGGTGCAGTGTATGGTTAAGGTAGGACATATAGGGGGTCATTACAACCCTGGCGGATGGCGGAGAACCGGCGGTAAGACCGCCAACAGGCTCGCGGTCTTACCTTGGTGAATTATGACCATGGTGGTTACCGCCATGGTCATCCGCCGGTTCTCCGTCCCGCCCGCCAGGCTGGAAACAACCGCCGGGCTGGAGACCTGGGTCTCCAGCCCTGCGGCCGTCAGTATACCGCCGGCGGTATTTGGACCCAGCTTACCGCCGTGGATTTCCAGCGGTTTGAACCGCCATGAAATCCATGGTGGTAAGCACTATCAGTGCCAGGGAATTCCTTCCCTGGCACTGATAGGGGTCTCCAAACACCCCCCACCCCCACCCGACTCCCTCCCCTACACCCCCACCACCCCTGCCACCCCCCAAAGGTGGCAGGGCCCCCCTCCCCACCCCAACCCCCAACTGAGCATTATTCACACACACACGACACGCATGCAGGCAACACCAACACACACATGCACACACCCCAACATACATGCCACAGCCACACACACAGTGAGGCACGCTCACCCACATTCACACATACACGCACACATCCATACAGACACATCTACAGGCATACACGCACTCATTCCCATACACACAACACCCCCGCAAGCATACACGCACGCACACACACCCTCTGCATACACACACGCACACCCCCATGCACGCACACAACACCCCCCATCCCCCTCCCCTAACGGACGATCGACTTACCTGTTCCGTCGATCCTCCGGAAGGGGACGGGAGCCATGGGGGCAGCTCCGCCGACACCGCCACGCCAACAGAACACCGCCACGGCGAATGACAGAACGTGATTCGCTGGGCGGTGTTCTGTTGGCGTGGCGGTGGAGCAACCTCCACTTCCCCGCCGCCCGCAAGTATGGCTGTTGGCGGCTCTCCGTCGGAATAACGACGGAGAGCAGCCAACAGTCATAATACGCCGAGCGGCAAACCGCCTGCACAGGCGGTCTTCCGCATGGCGGTCCCTCAGCGGTCTTGCAAAAAGACCGCTGAGGTTGTAATGAGCCCGATAGTAATGTGTTTATATGTCTTGACAGTGAAATATTGCTAAATTAGTTTTCACTGTTGCAAGATATGTCCCTCTTATAGGTTAACATGGGGGCTACCTTTACATTTGATTAAAGTGTAGATTCCCTTTGGGAGCGGATGGACATGTGGAGTTTGGTGTCTTTGAGCTCACAATTTAAAAATACATCTTTTAGTAAAGTTGATTTTAAGATTGTGTGTTTGAAAATGCCACTTTTAGAAAGTGAGCATTTTCTTGCTTAAACCATTTCTGTGACTCTGCCTGTTTGTGGATTCCCTGACTGGGTCAGTTTGACAGTTGGGCTGGTTGCAACTCACACTAGACAGTGACACAAAATGAGCTGGGGTGTAGTCTGCATTTCCTGATGAGCCATCTGTGCTAGTTGGGAGGGGAGGAGTGGTCACTTACACCTGAAAGGGCTGTGCCTGTCCTCACACAATGCAGTCTCCGACCCCAAAAGAGACTTTACTTTGAAGTAGGCCTACTTCAAAGGGGATATTGGGTATAAGAAGGGCACCCAAAACCACAGACGTTAGATCACTTCTGGACATCAAGAGGAACCTCTGCCTGGAGAAGAGCTGAGGAGAAGTGCTGCCCTGCCTGTGACTGTGCTTTGTGGAGCTATCCTGCAGTTGCTGCTTCTGCCAGAGTAAGAGGGCAAAGACTGGACTTTGTGTGCCTTCCATCTTGTGAAGAAATCTCCAAGGGCTTGATTTAGAGCTTACCTCCTGTTGTTTAAAGTCTCAGGGACAGCAAAGACTTCTCTCTGCCAGCACCTGGAGTCTCTGGAGAGACTCCTGCTCTGACAAGTGGTGCCCTATCTAGTCCCTGGGCCCTTGAAAGGAAAGCTGGTGGAAATCCAAGGAAATCGACTTCGGACAACTTCGGACCGCCGCCGTTGCTGAATCCGGTGACCGACTCTGTGATCTTCGCTGGAACGCGACGACCTTCGCAGGCTCGATACCGCTGAAGTCCACGACTCCGTGGAAGTTGCCGCACCACGTCGTGACCGTCGCCGCTCGAAGTGTGCAGATTCAACGTTACGCGCAGACGCCGCAATCCCCGACTTTGCGCATCGACTTGTTTTCACTCTTCACCAAAGGTACTGTACTTGGGGGTCTACGTGACTCTGTGTGCGGCGCCGCGGGTGTCGGCTTGTTGGGAACGACTCCGTCTTGACGCCGTGTTAACACCTCATTGAAGCATTTTGTGTTTCTAAGCGCTATTTTTGAGTTTAATCTTTAAAAATTCATAACTTGACTAGTGTATGTCGGATGTTTGTCATTTTGGTCTTGTTTTGTTTAGATAAATATTTCGTATTTTTCTAAACTGGTGTTGTGTCATTTTGTAGTGTTTTCATTAAGTTACTGTGTGTGTTGGTACAAATACTTTACACCTAGCACTCTGAAGTTAAGCCTACTGCTCTGCCAAGTTACCAAGGGGCTAAGCAGGGGTTAGCTGAGGGTGATTCTCTTTTACCCTGACTAGAGTGAGGGTCCTTGCTTGAACAGGGGGTAACCTGACTGTCAACCAAAGACCCCATTTGTATCACACGCAAACGCCAGGCTGCACTTCTGTCATGATGTAATGTGCATCCACCAAGTGCTGAAGACAGTTTATCTGAACTTTCCCCATGACTTTACCAGCTCTATTCAGGAGGGAAATCTGGCAATAATTAAAAGGACTACCCCGATCGCCCTTCTTGTAGATCGGTACTATAATTGCAGAATGCCATGAATGAAGGACGGTGCTACCAGCGAGCACCCAGTTAAACACTTTAGCAAGAATACTGGAACACAAATGGGGTTCCTCATGGTAAATATCGATAGGCACAAAGTCTGGGCCTGGTGCACTATGTTTCTTCATAGCAGCCAGTGCTCTTTCCACCTCTGGTAATAAGATGTCAATTGCATATGGCCCCGTATCAAAGTCCTCTCACTTCAGGTGGGTGCCATATGGGCTTATAGGGTTGACCCAGTACAGGGAGCTGAAGTAACTGACCCACACAGGCGGGCCACTATGGGTTTGTACAATATTTGCTGCCCCCTTCTCCACCCATGTTACCAGTTCCCATAATGTTTGTTATGCAAGGATTCCTCCTGTTCCGCCTATTGTGCCAATTGATATAGTGATTTCTTGGATTTTAAAAGGAGTTTATACTGTACACTGCACTCACGAAATAACAGTTCATTCTTGGGGCTACAGCATTGTTGGGCTAGGGCAGATGACATGGCTCTCTTCAGTCAAAAGCATTGTTCATCGTACCAGATGAAGTCTGTACTCTGTCTCCCTACCTTCTGGCTGACGGTTTTGGGAAATGGACTTAACCCACAGAGCCTTCAGCTCATTTTACACACCATAGTAAGCTGCTACAATTTTCCCATCATCAGACAGAGGATTCTTAAGTATAGCTCTGTACTTCACCATGATACACTTTAGTAGGAGGAGTTCAGATGCGTACATATCACTTCTTCACCTGATTCTCCTCCATCTATTAGATGGGACAATCGCATGCTCATATAATCCCTATCTTGTGGTTTTTCCAATGGCACCCCACCTCGAGCGCAACTTCAGACAGTGCCACTGAATCATGAACACTTTCCACTCTCCTGTAACTAATTGTGATCACTTTCAACTCTTATATAACTGTCTTATCATGCACACATTCCCACACCACCCCCATATTGACTATAATATAGTCAATTAATGACTGGCTTCTCGCATGGTCAACAATTGCCACAGCAGTGCTGTCAGAGGGAGTAAGACCATTAATAAAGCACAGCTAATAGCTTATAAGAATGTCAGAGAATGCATCACCCTTTTTAGTAGATTTAAAACTACTTATGGCCGTTTCAGTGATGCTTTGGCAATGGCCTTCCATTAAAACCTTTTTATTGTTGATAGCATTGAAGGGTTGTGTGTTGAAATCTCTGCAAATCAATAACAAGTACTTCCCCTTTTACCCTCTTCTATCGCTTTACAATTGGCCACTTCCTTCCTGACACTGCGGATATAGGACACAAGGTTCCCCCACGTTGCCTGAACCTCTGGGGACCACCCAGGTGTGCTGTGTACATTCAAAAGGTCGACTAAACCTTCTTCGGGGTCCAAGAACCAGATCCTAACATGTACACTGGATGACAGATTTGCTACCCTCAACTGCTCTATCCTGCATTTCAATTTACAAGACACCCACACAGTGAGCCCACCCACAGGGCGCTCCTTCCTGGGGTGACACACCTGAGTGCTAATATCAATGAACCTGCTTACACTGGTTCCCTCAAAACCCATGTTTCTTGGAAACAGCACATAGTGTATTTCTCTATAAACTTTAGCCAGTCCTCATCCTCCATTTTAGTGACCAAGCATGCAATATTCCAAGATAGGACATTCAAATAATCATCATTTCCAGCCCTGTCCACAACATTAGGAATGTATGTTCCCACTGGAGACATATCAGCAAATACATTGAGTCAGCCTCTCTTCTGGTGGGCTTTCTGGGACCAGAGGCCAATGCCGCAGCAATCCATGACCAATCTTTACAATTCATTTTTGCCTCTTTGACCCCTGTAATTGAAAACTTAATTGGCCTGCTAGTCTTACTCACAGAGATACATAGGTGCACCAGGGCTACTCCATTAATAATTAATAGGTCACGCTTTCCCACCCCCTTGGATGGTCTGTTAACTAGGGGGTGCTCTGATCAGTGAGGCCCCATGCAAAGCCAGTGGGGTCTTGGTGGAGCTGCTTCTTCTTGGGCAAAACCCGAACAGGGCAGAACATCGACCCCCATAATATGAAAGTCATCAATATGACTAAGCACCAGTTTGGTTATTCCAGACAGTGCAAATTCAACTTTAGAGTAGTGGTTGTTGTTCCCTCTTGAACCAAACTCAAATTGCTGGTGAGTCAATCTCACTATCTTCATATCACCTGAAGAGACCACTCTCAACTCAGGTATTGCATAAAAGAGATCTAACAATCGTGACCTATTTAGGGGCTTCGCAGAGCCAATATCTGGAAAGAGATCAATAAACTCTAGACAGCAATCGGTCACTTTCCGGCCAGCCATTTCAGTGTTTTCTAGACCCCCGATTAGAAATTTGCCAGCCAGCATTACCACCAGGTTTCCATAAAATCAGGGCCAGTGGATTAAGGCTAAGCACTGGCCCATATTCTCCTATGAGGCCAGCACTCAAGCTTTGCTCAATGGTCAGTGTTGTTCCCAGAACTGTTAACACTTCCGGCTGGGGCACTTCAGCAACTCCTTTTACAGGTCAACCTTTCCTTTTGGGTTTCTTCTTTTTAGCTTGCACTATATGCATTTTCTTGCTTAAACCATTCTTTGACTCTGCATGTTTGTGGAGTCTCTGTCTGGGTCAGTTTGACAGTTGGGCTGTTTGCACCTCTCTCTAGACAGTAACACAAAGGGAGCTGGGGTGTAGCCTGCATATCATGATGAGCCATCTGTGCTAGGAGGGAAGGGAGGAGTGGTCACTCACACCTGAAAGGGAAGTGCCTGCTCTCACACAATGCAGTCTCCAACACCCTTGTGTGTGTTTGGGGCCTGGCCTGGGCAAGGCAGGATTTCACAAACAAGAGTGACTTTTCTTTGAAGTGAGCCTACTTCATAGGGCAAAATAGGTATAAGAGGAGCACCCAAAACCACATACTTTAGAACTCTTGTGGAAACCAAGAGGAACCTCTGCCTGGAAAAGAGCTGAAGAGATGAGAAAGAAGAGCTGCCCTGCCTGTGACTGTGCTTTGTGGAGCTATCCTTCAGTTGTTGCTTCTGCCTGTGCAAGAGGACAAAGACTGGACTTTTTGTGCCTTCCTGCTTGTGAAGAACTCTCCAAGGGCTTTAACTAGAGCTTGCCACCTGTTGTTGAAGTCTCAGGGACAGCAAAGACTTTTCTCTGCCAGCACATGGAGCCTCTGCTGAGACTCCTACTCTGCCAAGTGGTGCCCATGCAGTTCCTGGGACTCTGAAAGGAGAATCTGGCAGAACAAGAGTAAGAAATCCACGCACAGACCGCCGTGCAGGGAAAAAATCGATGCAACTCCGAGACGCGGCTCAAAAATCGACGCACCGCCAGCTTCACGGCAGAAATCAGCGCTTGCCTGCAGTGTGGCTGGAAGATGGACACACACAGCTGGAGAAACGACGTGCAGCATCGCTGACGGACGCTGGTGAGATCGCAACTCACGCTGTGTAGTTTTCGAATCATTGTGCGGCAAGATTTCCTACGCAAACATCGCTGGGTGTGTAAAAATGACGCAAAGCCTGCCCGGACCGGAGAGTGCTGTTCGGATCGACGCATCGCTCTCCTGTGGAGAGAAGAAACGACGTACGCCGACCCGACCGAAGGAGAAGTTGCTCATGGTCTCGCTCGTGAGTGATATTGATGTATCACAAGCCCCTCTTGGTACACACTTGCCAGTGCAGGGTTATTTTTGATGCACCCAAGTACATTTCCATGCTAACAGCTTTAGCGTTGTGTTTAAAAGCACATGAAGACTCTTTTTGGTTTTTATTTGATAACTTGACTTGTGTATGGTGGATTTTTGTCATTTTGGTCTTGTTCTTTTTAGATAAATATATTCCTATTTTTCTAAACCTGTATTGTGTCATTTTGTAGTGTTTTCATTATGTTACTGTGTGTGTTGGTACAAATAATTTAGAACTAGCACTCTGAAGTTAAGCCTGCCTGCTCATGCCAAGCTACCAAGGGGGCGAGCGGGGGTGATTCTCTTTTGCCCTGACTAGAGTGAGGGTCCTTCCTTGGACAGGGGGTAACCTGACTGCCAACCAAAGACCCAATTTCTAACATCAGCGATTGGACTTGTATTTGTACTTGACATACAGTGATTAAGTGTACACTACTGTTTTGAGTTCAGACCACTACGTGACCACATACTGCTTGTCTTGTGATTTTTGCTTTTCTCTTTGGGACTTCTTTTTGTTCTACTTCTTGCTGATCCCTTGATTGACTTTTTTTTTAACTTCATTCGGGAACTTGTTTTTCTGCCTTTGGGACTTTGCACTTTTTAAACTCTTCATCATGTCTCAATCTGGAGATCCATCAGCGAGAGCTGCTTTTGGCATAGAAAAATTGGAGAGCTACACAGTGGCTCAGTTGAAGCAGTTCTGTAAGGATTTTGCCTGTCCCATTAAGAGCTCATCCAAGGAGGAGGAGCTGCAAAAGACGCTGAGGTCCTGGGTGACAGCCAAACAAGCTGAGGGGCACACAGAGGAGGCGCAGGAAGGGGAGGAAGGGGTGCAATTCATTCACAATGATGTTGTGGGTGGGCCTGTTATGTCCAGGGAGAGAGTCTCCAGGGCAGGTAGTAGTGTGGCATCCAAGGGTCTGACTCCTGAAGAGTTACAGGACAGACAGGCAGAGAGAGAATACCAATTGAAGCTGAAGAAGCTCAGTATAGAGATGGAAGTGATAAGGATGGCCATTGGGGAAAGGAAGATACTGCTGGCTCATGAGCTTAGCTTAAAGGAGTTAGATCAGAGGAGCCAGTCTAGTAGAGATGGTGGTAGCAACAGCACAGTGCAGCCTGAGAGGAGGGTGCACATTCCTAAAGACCTTGTGAAGGATTGCAAGAGGGAGGGTGACATATACTTGTGGTTCAAGGGGTATGAGTCTGCTCTCCACATGAATCTGGTTCCTGAAGCTAATTGAGGGGCGGGTCTGTGGAAGCACTTTGAGGTAGAGGGTAGGGATACACTAACAACCTTAGGGGATGCTCAGAATCTCACCTACACTATCATGAGGGATGCCCTGCTCACAAGATATGGTCTCACCCCTGTGCAATATAAAGACAAGTTTAGGTCCTATAAGAAGAAGGAATCCCAAACATGGTTGCAATGTGTTGATTCTTTTTGCAGGTCACTGGATGGTTGGGTGAAGGGCACTAAGGTAACAACATATGAGGGGCTTTACAATTTGATTGCTTGGGAGCACTTGTATGGTTTATGTTTTCCAGAGAAGACCAGGAACCTGATTGACAGCAAGCTGACTGACCCCAGGAAGCTTGCACAGGAAGCGGACCACTGGGAGAGTACCAGGGTCCAAAAGAGGTATGGGGGAGACCACACCAAGGATAGGCAGGGTCCCTCTCGAACAAAGGGGGGTAAGGGTAAACAGGGGGAGTTCTCTAAAGCGCCCCAAACTGATTCCCAGGGTAAAGATTCCCAGCCCTCCAGTGAGAAGAAGCCATGGTTCTCCATAGGGAAGCCAATGGCAGTGGTTCTCCCACATAAGTGCTATGCATGTGACCAGGTGGGTCATGTGAGGGGGGACCCTAAAAGCCCCAAGAGTACACCTGCACCCACTGGTGCGCAGTCCCAGGGTTTGGCTAGTGTAGTGCTTGGGGAGGAGTTGGTTCCAGGTGGGTGGGAGCCAGCAGAGATGACACTTGTCTCACTAGGGGACAGTGAGATGGTCCAGAGAACCCTCATGCCTGAGAACATGAAGAAGTACAGTCAGTGGGTGACTATCAATGGACAAAGGGTGGAGGCTCTGAGAGACACAGGAGCCAGTGTGACTACAGTGAGGAGTCACCTGGTGTCTGAAGAGCCAATTGATCCCTGAGTACTTCACTAAGTAGTTGCAGTGGACAACTCAGAGGGCCTGTGCAGAGTGGTGCAAGTTCCCTTTGAATGGGGGGGGGGGTCTCAGGTTCCTTGAAAGTAGTTGTGCGTCCAACCATGCCTGTAGATTGTTTGCTTGGCAATGACCTGGAGGATTCGCCTTGGAAGGAGGTGGAACACAGGTCACACTTGGAGATGTTGGGTCTGCCTGGGTGGGCATGCGTATCTACCAGGTCAATGGCAGCCTGTCAGGGTGGTCAAGAGCCCCTGGAGCCTGAAACAGTGGCCCAGGGGACTGCTAAAAAGAGGAAGGGCAGGGGGCACAGGAAACTGGCCCCAGAAGTTCCTACAGTGTGGGAGGAGGCAGAGCCTGATAGTGATGCTCCGGAGCCTACAGGGGAACAGGTGGCTGAACTGAGGAAGGTCCCTGAGCTGTCGCAGTGGCAGCAGGAAGGGATGCCCACCAGAGAAGCATTCTGTGCAGCACAGAAGACTTGCCCCACTCTGGAGGGTTTGTGGCAGCAGGCTGCAGACCTGGTGGCTGGCAAGGAGCCAGGATTTCACCTAATCTACTGGGAGGATGGCCTCCTGTATAGTGAGCCTATGGTTCTTGAGCCTGGGTCAGCCTGTGTGCTAGTGGTACCCCAGTGCTTCAGGGCCTTTCTACTGGGGTTGGCTCATGATGTGCCATTAGCTGGACATTTGGGGTGGGACAAGACCTTTGAGAGGCTTGTCACCCACTTTCACTGTCCCCTAATGCACAGGCACTCAGATGCACATTGCAAGACTTGTCAAACTCGTCAGGCAAGTGGCAAGAGTGGGGGGAAATGTAAGGCTCCCCTCCAACCCTTTCCTGTTGTCATTACCCCCCTTTGAAAAGGTTAGCATTGATATTGTGGGGCCTCTGGATCCCAAGACAGCCATGGGCAACAGGTTTATCCTGGTTTTGGTGGACCGTGCCACTGGGTACCCAGAAGCCATTCCTCTGAGGTCAATCCCTTCCCCTGTGGTGGGTCGTGCTTTGATGGGGGGTTTTACCCGCATGGGGTTCCCCAAGGAAGTGGTCTCTGATAGGGGTACCAACTTCATATTCACGTATATGAAATCTCTGTGGAAGGAATGAGGGGTAACCTACAAGTTCACCACCCCCAAAGTAATGGTCTAGTTGAGAGATTCAACCGCACCTTGAAAGGCATGATTATGGGCCTGTCAGAGCCCTTGAGGCAGAAGTGGAATGTCCTCTTACCATGCCTTCTGTTAGCTTACAGGGAGGTGCCTCAAAAGGGACTTGGGTTTAGTCCCTTTGAGCTGATCTATGGCCACCATGTGAGGGAATCTTTGAGTCTGGTGAAGGAGGCTTTGGAAAAAGCTCCTAGTAAACCCTCCCCGGATGTTTTTAGCTACATTCTGGCTCTGAGAAACCAGACTGCCCACTTCAGGAGTCTTGCACAGGAGAACCTAGAAGTAAGCCAGGAGGATATGAAACAATATTATGACCAGAATGCCACCTGAGTTTCAACCTGGTCGAGTTTCAACCTGGTCAGAAAGTGTGGGTGATGGCACCAGTAGAGGCTAGGGCACTCCAAGACAAGTAGACTGGGCCTTATGAGGTGGTGGAGCGCAAGAGTGAAGTCACCTCTCTGGTGGACTTGCAGACTCCCAGGAACCCTTTAAGGGTCCTGCATGTTAACCGCCTCAAAACCGACTTTGAGCGGACTGAACTGTCCATGCTCCTTGCAACAGATGATGGGGTGGAGAAGGAGAGTGAGCCTCTTCTTGACCTCCTGTCTGCAGGAGAGAAAGATGGGCCTGCGGAGGGAGTGATCATCTCCCCCTCCCTGACTGCAGAGCAGCAGAGGGACTGTCACCAGGTGTTGGGACAGTTCGTCTCACTGTTTTCCCTGATCCCAGGGATCACACACTTGTGCACAGATGATGTGGACACTAGGGACAGTCCACCCATTAAACATAAAGTTTACAGGGTGACTGACAGGGTCAGGGCTAGCATTACGTATGAGGTATCCAAAATGTTAACCCTATGGGTTATTGAGCATTCCAGCAGTCCTTGGGCCAGCCCAGTGGTATTGGTCTCAAAGGCTGCTGCACCTGGTGCCACTTTAGAACTCAGGTTCTGTGTGGACTACCGGGACTCAATGCGGTCAGCAAGACTGACGCACACCACATTCCCCGAGCTGATGAGCTCATTGACCGGTTGGGAGCTGCCACCTACCTCAGCACGTTTGACTTAACATCTGGGTATTTGCAGATTACCTTGACTGAGGAGGCCAAGGAGAAGTCTTTATTTTCTACCCCAGATGGGCAATTTCAATTTAAAGTGATGCCATTTGGGATGAAGAATGCCCCTGTCACCTTTCAGAGGTTGGTCAACCAGGGGTTGGCTGGGCTGGATGAGTTCAGTGCCGCTTACCTGGATGACATTGCTGTTTTTAGTTCCTCTTGGGAGGAACCTCTGCAACACCTCTGCAAAGTGTTGGAGGCCCTGTAGAAGACAGGCCTCACTGTCCAAGCAAGGACCCTATTTCTAACACCCATTTTTGCAGAATCATTGTTATGTCTGCCTTTTAACACCATTTGTCTCGATCAAATGTTGATTACCCATTAAGTCAAGGATACATAATAACCAATACAGATATTTATTGAAAGGAATGTAGTCTGAATTGATGTCTTTCTCCCCTATATGTTTTTAAACACAAGGTCAGAAGTGTTCATGTGTCCATAATTTAGGGCAAATATTCCAATCTCTGATAAGAATCATTATATAAGGACTGGCACTTGAACCCCTAGTGAGGAGAGATTCTTCACCCAGGTCATAGATGTAGATCGCATATCCTCATGAGCAGGGCACCAGATTCATGAACTAGTGCCAGGATTATGTTCGCTCATAGACACAATCTCCTAGCACTTGGTCTTGAAATAGCTGACAAGCTACTCCACACAGACAACAAACCCTGTTGTCCAGGTATGCCACCACCTCTGAAACTCAGGCTTATTATTTATCCATCTCCTAGAACTAGCACAGCACTTTGAGATAGCAAAGTGAGGGTATAAGGGCTATAAAGTGTGATATTATGATTTTACCCTGTTTTCACTATTATTGAAAAGCTTAGCTGCCTTTTATTATTTTCTGTGATGTTACCAACATTATGTGCACCAGATCCTGGCATTTTAAAATACCTATTTAAAATAAATATTTTGAAATACATATCCCTTTTCTAGTGATCTTGAGTGTGTAAATCATGAACTATTGTTTGGATTACCACTGATTTCTGTTAGTAACCCAACAGCATTGACACCACCTCATTTATATATTGGATGGGGTTCAGAGAGGCTACAATAACCTGTCTTTCACATTCAGCCTTGGTGCATTGGAACAAATTTACTAGTGTCACCGTTGGTGTGAAAACAAACTTATAAAACTGAGCCAGAGACTCATTTTACCCAACAAATTAGACTTAGCCAATTTGGCTTCCAGACCTGCAACATACCAAGTAGCGAATACATAATCTGAGGAAGGAGACAGCATCACAGAATCTTTATTAGGTGCAGCTATTACACAAGGGGCAACAGTGTTAGACTCAGTATGTATAAAAAGGTTTTAGACAACTGTGGCTGGGCTACATCAGTAATCGGGGTCTACAATCATGCTTGAACAAAGATATGAATCCTATTGATAGTTTGCTTGTTTGTCAATCTATAGTATTACTCTTTGCCAGCACTGCATATTTGTTAGTATTGTAGCATTATGAGTGTCCCGAGCTGGATTTGCCAAAGTGCTTGCAGTTATGACAGAACTGGGTCTGCCCAAATAACCCTAAGGGGAGAGCTTTGACCCTGCTATAACCTGAAAGAGAAGAGCTACCTCTGGCAGGGAGGATACAAACTAAGGACCTCATTTAGAAGGAATTGACGCAGTGTGGCGCTGTAAGCGGTGCCATTTTGAAAGGGCAGTGATGCATCATAATTAGAGAAATATGGTGCATACCAGTACTTTCCTCAACACTAGCACATGAACTGCTGCTTAGCTCCAACACAGGCACCCTTGTGCCATTGTGCGAGGCTGTCTGCGTTATAAGGATGATTGTTTATGTGCAGGAAGGGAAACATTCCTGAAGAAAAACCATCACTAAGAGCATTTTCCTCTTTCTATGTGTGCTGCAGAATGCAACACACATAGAAAGAGATAAAAACAAGGTGAAATAATGTTATTTCTCTCCGCTACGCCACTTTAATTCCACACCTGAGATGAAGTAGAAATCTGACACATTCCCAGCCTTGTAAATCTGGGAATGTATCAAATTCCATCAGGTTCCATGGGTCTTGCATGGGAACACCCCTAGCAACACCTATGGAATACCTCTTTCATGCAGAGTTATGTGTGAAAGGGACCATATTCACAAGGCCATGAAAAGCCATGCAAGGTGGCTTTGCATGGTCTTGTAGATATGGACCTCCACCCTGGGCCACCGGAGTGTAAAACAAATGATGCTCCAGGGGGCACAGTGTGCCACTAGGGTCTTGTTAATGAAGCCCTAAATTTGGGTTTTTGAGGTTAATCACAACACAATCATTATTATTGTTTTTGGCCATTTGCCAACCCATGTTATCTGCCAGACCATATTTACCTGAAATTATGTCTATCACCCAGTCTCCCCTACATCCAACTTACTGAGGAGGTGGCTAGAAAGTTGCACACTGGGGGGTAGTAACCTAGCAGGCTCACTGTCGCTTCAGCACAGCATGACACATGCTAGCACAAGGGTAGAGGAGGAGGCACTTGCACAGGTTCCTTTCTTGTTCTCTCCAATGGGTGACATTGTTTGAAAGCTCCTCATGATGCTCAGTTTAGGCTGGCCTAAGCAGGTAAATACCTTTGAGCACAATGATAAAGGATGTTATTGTGGACTCTGGTGGTAATTAAAGAACTGGATTGTCCTGCTTACAGGCAGATAGGCACTAATGACATTATTTTTTAGAGGAGTGGAACAGAATTTGATGCCTTCAATGACGGATTGCTTGGATAAACATAGACAGGTGCCCCAGACACTTCAAGTCCACAGTCAGGATATGCCAAATCTCTCACAGTGAGTATAGAGGCTTACGTGGTGGCTTGTGACATATGGGGTACTGCAGTTGTAAGGTTTATGTCTAAGGAAAGCTCAGCCCTGTCTAGAGAAGAGGCAAGAGGACCCAGGGACTACCCTATGGCCCAGGCCTGGAATTATCTGACAATATCCCTCCCCCTGGCATCCCAGAGTGGTGACAACCCATAAGAAAGGCGTCAAAGGAATGGCACTTTACAGAGGAAATGCATAGAAGTTTTCACACTGGGGGGAGGAACCTAGCGGGCTCACTGTCACTTCAGCAGAACATGACACATGCTAGCAAAAGGGTAGGGGAGGAGGCACTTGCACAGGTTCCTTTCTCGTTCTCTCCAACATGCAATAAATATGTGCCCCCAACACCCTTCCCTGGCGGTCAGTTGAGTAAGTAGGCATTTATTACCCTCATTGCCAACCACGTCCCTTCAAGCTCTCGAAGAAGAGATGAGTTACAAAATAACAATAAGTGCATGGCTTTCTGTCTCCTAGTCAGGATAGTTTATAGGACTATTGTGGTGAAGACAAGGAGCCACGAAGTACAGGTAGGTAGGCTTTATTTCAAAGGTAATGTGCTCACAACATGAAGCATCCGGCTGGCTCAGATCTCCACTGCAACTGCCAATGCCATTGGAAACCTCGCCCGCTGTTCCACACATGTGGGTAGCATTTAAAACACAACAAAATGTACACAGTAATACCACATTTAAAACATAACACAACATACACCATAACACTACAGTAATACTAATTCACCTTCCCGTCTTTATAAAATATAAAAGGGAATCACCAAAACCTAAAAAATAAACACAAATATCAATACATTAAATAATCATAAAATTTACTTGGAGCCTTTATTCTGGAAGACTCAACACATCTCTTGATACCATCCCGGCAACCTGATCCTCTGCAATCTCTGAACCTGCAAGCACTGAAGCAGAATTGTTGACTTCGGTAAACAACCTGAACAACTACGTTTGAATTACTACTTGCTTAAACAACGAATCTTGAATTACTACTGGGTCTTAACAACGAAGTTTTGAACAACTACTGGTTTAACAACGATTTTTTCTTAACAACTAATGCTAGAACAACAAATTTTAAGGTAAGTGAATTATTTTTTGATGAATTTTAAGGTGAGTGTTGTGTTTTGTTTTTTATTTGTTTAGGGTTTAGTTATTATATGTTTAATTTTTTAAAGTATATTGTGTAGATTAAGTAATGGATTATATGGGTTGTGGATGTTATGGGTGGGGTTTTGTATTAATACTCAGGTGTTTTTTTATATGTTGTAATTTATGTTGTGGGTTTAGGGGCGGGATATATGGGATGTAGGGGTTATGGGTGGGGAAGTGTATTAATACTCAGGTATTAATTTAAGTAATTGTGTATTTTTTATATGTTGTAATTTATGTTGTAGGTTTAGGGGTGGGATGTATGGGATGTAGGGGTTTTGGCTGGGGAAGTGTATTAATACGCAGGTATTAATTTAAGTATTTGTCTTTTTTTATATGTTGTAATTTATGTTGTGGGTTTAGGGGCGGGATATATGGGATGTAGGGGTTATGGGTGGGGAAGTGTATTAATACTCAGGTATTAATTTAAGTTCTTGTGTTTTCTTATATGTTGTAATTTATGTTGGGGGTTTAGGGGTGGGATATATGGGATGTAGGGGTTATGGGTGTGGAAGTGTATTAATACTCAGGCATTAATTTAAGTATTTGTCTTTTTTTATATGTTGTAATTTATGTTGTGGTTTTAGGGGTGGGATATAGGGGATGTAGGGGTTATGGGTGGGGGAAGTGTATTAATACTCAGGTATTAATTTAAGTACTTGTGTTTTTTTATATGTTGTAATTTATGTTGTGGGTTTAGGGGTGGGATGTATGGGATGTAGGGGTTTTGGCTGGGGAAGTGTATTAATACTCAGCTATTAATTTAAGTTATTGTGTTTTCTTATATGTTGTAATTTATGTTGGGGATTTAGGGTGGGATATATGGGATGTAGGGGTTATGGGTGGGGAAGTGTATTAATACTCCGGTATTAATTTAAGTTATTGTGTTTTCTTATATGTAGTAATTTATGTTGGGGGTTTAGGTGTGGCATATAGGGGATGTAGGGGTTGTGGGTGGGGTAAGTGTATTAATACTCAGGTATTAATTTAAGTACTTGTGTTTTTTTATATGTTGTAATTTATGCTGTGGGTTTAGGGGTGGTATATGTGGGATGTAGGGGTTATGGGTGGGGAAGTGTATTAACCCCTTCGCTGCCAGGCCTTTTCCCCCTCCTGTGCCAGGCCTTTTTTTGCCTATTCGGGGCAGTTCGCGCTTAGGCCCTCATAACTTTTTGTCCACATAAGCTAACCAAGCCAAATTTGCGTCCTTTTTTTCCAACATCCTAGGGATTCTAAAGGTACCCAGACTTTGTGGGTTCCCCTGAAGGAGGCCAAGAAATTGGCCAAAATACAGTGAAATTTTCGTTTTTTTCAAAAAAATTGGAAAAAGTGGCTGCAGAAGGAGGCTTGTGGTTTTTCCCCTGAAAATGGCATCAACAAAGGGTTTGTGGTGCTAAACTCAGCAGCTTCCCAGCTTTCGGGAACAGGCAGACTTGAATCAGAAAACCCAATTTTTCAACACAATTGTGGCATTTTACTGGGGCATACCCCATTTGTGCAATTTTTTGTGCTTTCAGCCTCCTTCCAGTCAGTGACAGGAATGGTCATGAAACCAATGCTGGATCCCAGAAACCTAAACATTTCTGAAAAGTAGACAAAATTCTGAATTCAGCAAGGGGTCATTTGTGTAGATCCTACAAGGGTTTCCTACAGAAAATAACAGCTGAAAAAGAAAAATATTGAAATTGAGGTGAAAAAAACATAAATTTTTCTCTACGTTTTACTCTGTAACTTTTCCCTGCAATGTCAGATTATCGAAAGCAATATACCGTTACGTCTGCTGGACTCCTCTGGTTGCGGGGATATATAGGGTTTGTAGGTTCATCAAGAACCCGAGGAACCCAGAGCCAATAAATGAGCTGCACCCTGCAGTGCGTTTTCATTCTATACCGGGTATACAGCAATTCATTTGCTGAAATATAAGGAGTAAAAAATTGCTATCAAGAAAACCTTTGCATTTCCAAAAAGGGCACAAGATAAGGTGTTGAGGAGCAGTGGTTATTTGCACATCTCTGAATTCCGGGGTGACCATAGTAGCACGTGAATTACAGGGAATTTCTCAAATAGATGTCTTTTTTACACACACTCCTATATTTGGAAGGAAAAAATGTAGAGAAAGACAAGGGGCAATAGTACTTGTTTTGCTAATCTATGTTCCCCCAAGTCTCCCGATAAAAATGGTACCTCACTTGTGTGGGTAGGCCTAGCGCCCGCGACAGGATATGCCCCAAAACACAACGTGGACACATCACAGAAAACAGAGCTGTTTTTAGCAAAGTGACTACCTGTAGATTTTGGCCTCTAGCTCAGCCGCCACCTAGGGAAACCTACCAAACCTGTGCATTTCTGAAAACTAGAGACCTAGGGGAATCCAAGGAGGGGTGACTTGTGTAGCTCGGACCAGGTTCTGTTACCCAGAATCCTTTGCAAACCTCAAAATTTAGCTAAAAAAACACATGTTCCTCACATTTCTGTGGCAGAAAGTTCTGGAATCTGAGAGGAGCCACAAATTTCCTTCCACCCAGCGTTCCCCCACGTCTCCCGATAAAAACGATACCTCACTTGTGTGGGTAGGCCTAGCGCCCGCGACAGGATATGCCCCAAAACACAACGTGGACATATCACAGAAAACAGAGCTGTTTTTAGCAAAGTGACTACCTGTAGATTTTGGCCTCTAGCTCAGCCGCCACCTAGGGAAACCTACCAAACCTGTACATTTCTGAAAACTAGAGACCTAGGGGAATCCAAGGAGGGGTGACTGGCGGGGCTCGGACCTGGTTCTGTTACCCAGAATCCTTTGCAAACCTAAAAAATTGGCTAAAAAAACACATGTTCCTCACATTTCTGTGGCAGAAAGTTCTGGAATCTGAGAGGAGCCACAAATTTCCTTCCACCCAGCGTTCCCCCACGTCTCCCGATAAAAATGATACCTCACTTGCGTGGGTAGGCCTAGCGCCCGCGACAGGATATGCCCCAAAACACAACGTGGACATATCACAGAAAACAGAGCTGTTTTTAGCAAAGTGACTACCTGTAGATTTTGGCCTCTAGCTCAGCCGCCACCTAGGGAAACCTACCAAACCTGTACATTTCTGAAAACTAGAGACCTAGGGGAATCCAAGGTGGGGTGACTGGCGGGGCTCGGACCTGGTTCTGTTACCCAGAATCCTTTGCAAACCTAAAAAATTGGCTAAAAAAACACATGTTCCTCACATTTCTGTGGCAGAAAGTTCTGGAATCTGAGAGGAGCCACAAATTTCCTTCCACCCAGCGTTCCCCCACGTCTCCCGATAAAAATGATACCTCACTTGCGTGGGTAGGCCTAGCGCCCGCGACAGGATATGCCCCAAAACACAACGTGGACATATCACAGAAAACAGAGCTGTTTTTAGCAAAGTGACTACCTGTAGATTTTGGCCTCTAGCTCAGCCGCCACCTAGGGAAACCTACCAAACCTGTACATTTCTGAAAACTAGAGACCTAGGGGAATCCAAGGTGGGGTGACTGGCGGGGCTCGGACCTGGTTCTGTTACCCAGAATCCTTTGCAAACCTAAAAAATTGGCTAAAAAAACACATGTTCCTCACATTTCTGTTGCAGAAAGTTCTGGAATCTGAGAGGAGCCACAAATTTCCTTCCACCCAGCGTTCCCCCACGTCTCCCGATAAAAATGATACCTCACTTGCGTGGGTAGGCCTAGCGCCCGCGACAAGATATGCCCCAAAACACAACGTGGACATATCACAGAAAACAGAGCTGTTTTTAGCAAAGTGACTACCTGTAGATTTTGGCCTCTAGCTCAGCCGCCACCTAGGGAAACCTACCAAACCTGTACATTTCTGAAAACTAGAGACCTAGGGGAATCCAAGGAGGGGTGACTGGCGGGGCTCGGACCTGGTTCTGTTACCCAGAATCCTTTGCAAACCTAAAAAATTGGCTAAAAAAACACATGTTCCTCACATTTCTGTGGCAGAAAGTTCTGGAATCTGAGAGGAGCCACAAATTTCCTTCCACCCAGCGTTCCCCCACGTCTCCCGATAAAAATGATACCTCACTTGCGTGGGTAGGCCTAGCGCCCGCGACAGGATATGCCCCAAAACACAACGTGGACATATCACAGAAAACAGAGCTGTTTTTAGCAAAGTGACTACCTGTAGATTTTGGCCTCTAGCTCAGCCGCCACCTAGGGAAACCTACCAAACCTGTACATTTCTGAAAACTAGAGACCTAGGGGAATCCAAGGAGGGGTGACTGGCGGGGCTCGGACCTGGTTCTGTTACCCAGAATCCTTTGCAAACCTCAAAAATTGGCTAAAAAAACACATGTTCCTCACATTTCTGTGGCAGAAAGTTCTGGAATCTGAGAGGAGCCACAAATTTCCTTCCACCCAGCGTTTCCCCACGTCTCCCGATAAAAATGATACCTCACTTGCATGGGTAGGCCTAGCGCCCGCGACAGGATATGCCCCAAAACACAACGTGGACATATCACAGAAAACAGAGCTGTTTTTAGCAAAGTGACTACCTGTAGATTTTGGCCTCTAGCTCAGCCGCCACCTAGGGAAACCTACCAAACCTGTACATTTCTGAAAACTAGAGACCATGGGGAATCCAAGGTGGGGTGACTGGCGGGGCTCGGACCTGGTTCTGTTACCCAGAATCCTTTGCAAACCTAAAAAATTGGCTAAAAAAACACATGTTCCTCACATTTCTGTTGCAGAAAGTTCTGGAATCTGAGAGGAGCCACAAATTTCCTTCCACCCAGCGTTCCCCCATGTCTCCCGATAAAAATGATACCTCACTTGCGTGGGTAGGCCTAGCGCCCGCGACAAGATATGCCCCAAAACACAACGTGGACATATCACAGAAAACAGAGCTGTTTTTAGCAAAGTGACTACCTGTAGATTTTGGCCTCTAGCTCAGCCGCCACCTAGGGAAACCTACCAAACCTGTACATTTCTGAAAACTAGAGACCTAGGGGAATCCAAGGAGGGGTGACTGGCGGGGCTCGGACCTGGTTCTGTTACCCAGAATCCTTTGCAAACCTAAAAAATTGGCTAAAAAAACACATGTTCCTCACATTTCTGTGGCAGAAAGTTCTGGAATCTGAGAGGAGCCACAAATTTCCTTCCACCCAGCGTTCCCCCACGTCTCCCGATAAAAATGATACCTCACTTGCGTGGGTAGGCCTAGCGCCCGCGACAGGATATGCCCCAAAACACAACGTGGACATATCACAGAAAACAGAGCTGTTTTTAGCAAAGTGACTACCTGTAGATTTTGGCCTCTAGCTCAGCCGCCACCTAGGGAAACCTACCAAACCTGTACATTTCTGAAAACTAGAGACCTAGGGGAATCCAAGGAGGGGTGACTGGCGGGGCTCGGACCTGGTTCTGTTACCCAGAATCCTTTGCAAACCTAAAAAATTGGCTAAAAAAACACATGTTCCTCACATTTCTGTGGCAGAAAGTTCTGGAATCTGAGAGGAGCCACAAATTTCCTTCCACCCAGCGTTCCCCCACGTCTCCCGATAAAAATGATACCTCACTTGCGTGGGTAGGCCTAGCGCCCGCGACAGGATATGCCCCAAAACACAACGTGGACATATCACAGAAAACAGAGCTGTTTTTAGCAAAGTGACTACCTGTAGATTTTGGCCTCTAGCTCAGCCGCCACCTAGGGAAACCTACCAAACCTGTACATTTCTGAAAACTAGAGACCTAGGGGAATCCAAGGAGGGGTGACTGGCGGGGCTCGGACCTGGTTCTGTTACCCAGAATCCTTTGCAAACCTAAAAAATTGGCTAAAAAAACACATGTTCCTCACATTTCTGTGGCAGAAAGTTCTGGAATCTGAGAGGAGCCACAAATTTCCTTCCACCCAGCGTTCCCCCACGTCTCCCGATAAAAATGATACCTCACTTGCGTGGGTAGGCCTAGCGCCCGCGACAGGAAACGCCCCAAAGCGCAACGTGGACACAACCAAAATTTTTGAAGAAAACAGTGCCTACCTGTGGATTTTGGCCTGTAGCTCAGCCGGCACTTAGGGAAACCTACCAAACCTGTGCATTTCTGAAAACTAGAGACCTAGGGGAATCCAAGGAGGGGTGACTTGCGGGGCTCGGACCAGGTTTTGTTACCCAGAATCCTTTGCAAACCTCAAAATTTGGCCAAAAAAACACTTTTTCCTCTCATTTCTGTGGCAGAAAGTTCTGGAATCTGAGAGGAGCCACAAATTTCCTTCCACCCACCATTCCCCCAAGTCTCCCGATAAAAATGATACCTCACTTGTGTGGGTGGGCCAGGTGCCTGCAACAGAATAAGGCCCAAAACCTGAAGAGATAGAAGGGAGAGGTATTTTTGCAATATATCATTTTGATGTGTGCACATACGTCCGTGATGTGCCAAACACTAAAATAGTGAAAAGAAACACACTTAGGTTATGTGAAGAAGACCCCTCACCCACCAACCAAGTTGGTGGCATGCTTCATCATCGGGGTCCCACCCGAGGCACCTAGCGTGTCACAGGTGTGCTGCGACGCCTGATTACAGCGGAGCAGGTTTTGTCATTTTTTACAACACATACTGGTTGGATTTGGCACGAGGGTGAGTGATGGTTCAGTGGATCAAATTTTATTAACAAGAGATTTCACAAAAATGAAATGCACTGCTAATAACTGAAAGGCAAAAAAGTGAACCAATGACTCACAGCTCGTGAGCTGTAAAGCCGCGACAAGGCACCAACCGCTTTACAGTCCATTCACACACCTTTCATACATGACACGCACAAGACCATTCACACCGCCAGCCACGGGCCCAGCACATTACAACACTCACATCGACAGACCGCGCCACTCAAGGGCCCATCACTTACATACGCCCACATGCCTGATACAAGAATCACACCAGCTGATGGGAGAGTGGACTGCCGTTTGGCTGGCACCGCCAGCCAAGCGCCACCCCACGCACACCGCCAGCCAAGCGCCACCCCACGCACACCGCCAGCCAAGCGCCACCCCACGCACACCGCAATCACTTTTTTTAATTTATAAACAACAAATAAACTACTAATTATAAAATAGGCACTAAACTACAAACACAAAACCTCAAACTAAATACACGACAGATGCCAACCGTGAAACATATGAAAATATAAAACAGACAGCTTACGCTCACGGTATTTCCCAAAAGTTTTTCCTTGTGTGGTAACTTCTAAAACAGCTGGGCACACACAGCCCAGGCTTTGAAGGGCATTCGGGGCAGTACATCCGGCTCTCCCTCCGGATTGATCTCCGGGCACATACTCTACATTTCTTTGTGGGCATGTCTTTTTTGGGAGTGGGAGGAATGTGATCTGGAAAGTGCCGATCTTTCAATCTAGCCACATCCTCCACCACTTCTACTCTAGGAACTCTTGCCGGTTCCACCACAATAAGGCTTTCTATCACCGACTCCTGAAATTTAACAAAAGTCATCCTTGACTCAGGTGAACAATCCTTGTATACAATAAAGGCATTAAAAGTTGCCAAATGAAATAAATGTAGGGCCAACTTTTTATACCACACATACGACTTACGAAGAGCAGTGTAAGGTTCCAACCTCTGATCTACTCTATCAACACCACCCATGTGCCTATTGTAGTCCAAAATGCACGCAGGTTTGCGCACTTCCGCAACCTGACCCCAAACAGCCACAGGGGAAGTACTCTCATCGTGGATGGTCGATAGCATGTACACATCCCTCCTGTCTGAAAATTTCATAGCTAACAGCTCATTATTCCGCAAGGCACTGCACTGTCCCCTCTCAAGTTTTTTACAGACAAGCTCCCTTGGATAGCCTTTGCGGTTAGAACGGATTGTGCCACAAGCAACAGTGTCCACCCTAAACAACTCCTTGAACAACTGCACTCCAGTGTAGAAATTATCTACGTACAAATGGTGACCTTTGTTAAACAGCCGTCTAGCAAGTTCCCACACAATTTTTCCGCTAACTCCAAAAGTGGCCGGACAACCAGGAGGGTCAATACTGGAATCCCTACCAGTGTAGACCCGGAAATTATAAACATATCCTGTACTGCTTTCTGACAGCAGATACAATTTAATCCCATACCGTGCCCTCTTACTAGGGATGTACTGCTTAAAAACTAAACGCCCCTTGAAAAGGACCAAAGACTCGTCCACACTTATCTCTTTGCCTGGAACATAGACCTCTGAAAACCGATCCACAAAATGATCAAGGACAGGCCTAATCTTAAAAAGGCGGTCACAATCAGGGTGATCTCGTGGCAAGGCTAAAGCATTGTCTACAAAATGCAGCATACGAAGAAGAAGCAAATACCGATTACGTGTCATAGTTGCAGGAAATATAGCAGTTGCCATCAAGGGACTAGTAGACCAATAAGAAGCCAGTGACGGCTTCCTGATCAACCCCATCAAAAAAGTCAAACCTAAAAACCTTTTCATCTCTTCCAGATATGTGGGAACCCAATGAGTAGCTCTAGACTGAGGCTTAAGTCTGGCAGCGTTGTCCCGCAAATATTGCTCTGCATACACATTTGTCTGCTCCACAATCTCTTCCAAAAATACATCGTCCATAAACAAGTGAAAGAATTGGACAGGCAGAAAGTTTTCCGTATTAACTCTACACCCTGGGAGACCAGTAAATGCAGGTAACTGTGGCTGCTCCATGTTTGGGGCAATCCAGGTGTCAGGTCTTCCAATGGGAAACCCTGCAGCCCCAGGCTGCTGCACTCTTGGCACATCAATGTCCTCCTCTAACACAGGCCCTTCATCTGCACTGAGAGTAGCTTCCTCATCAGAAGAATGCTCTTGGACAGAAAACTCACTTCCAGAATCTCCTGCTTCCTCCTCTGCCTCAGATGCAGAGTCAGTGTCGTAATCATGGTCTGAAGACGACTCAAAGAGCATGCGAACAACCTGCTGAGCGGTCACTTTGCGGCTAGCCATGATCCTAACAACAAATGGATTGCCAACAACAACTAGCACTAAAATAAGTAATGAACAAAGTGTAGCTTTATCACAAAGAGTTATGTACTACAAAAAACTATACCACACAGTTGCCTGAAATAGCTACTCACCAAGCAACTACTCTGCAATCACCAATGATATCCCACTAAAAAGAAAAAAGAAAAAAGCAATTTAGACATATGACAACACAAACACCACTGTGCTCAAATCTAAGGACAATGTCAAACACACAATACTGCATTTAGTACACCACCTACAAACATGTCAACAATACTCCTTTGGAGTAAATTGCGTTCACTTACCTAAAACATGCAACTATGCAAACCACTGGACAACTACTGCCAAAACCTCAAAGATCCACAGCAAAGGAAGCAAAAGCGTTGAACTAGAAGAAAAAGAAGAAATAAATTGTTATAATCACAAATACAAATACTTTGCCAGTTGACAAACACCCCACCACCAAGAACTTAGAAGTTGTCCCTGGTACCTAAGTGGATCCTGCCCCCCTCGGGGTAGATGGGCGTAAAAGAATTGGCCAATCGGACCCCAAGGGGGGCAGAAATGGGCAACACCTCTGTGCCCCCTTTCAGGGGGCGACCCTTCCCCAAGGGGTCGCCCCCAAAAACACACACAAAAAACGATATCCCTGGTGTCTAGTGGTTTTCGCCCCCCCCTGGGGGCAGATCCGCCGAAAAAACGGCCGATCTGCCCCCAGGGGGGGGCGAAATACAAATAAAAATTGCCCCGGGGGGGGGGGGCGACCCTTGCCCAAGGGGTCGCCCCCAAAAACAAACATAAAAAAATATATCCCTGGTGTCTAGTGGTTTTCGCCCCCCCCTGGGGGCAGATCCGCCGAAAAATCGGCGAATCTGCCCCCAGGGGGGGGCGAAATACAAATAAAAATTGCCCCCGGGGGGGGGGGCGACCCTTGCCCAAGGGGTCGCCCCCAAAAACACACACAAAAAACGATATCCCTGGTGTCTAGTGGTTTTCGCCCCCCCCTGGGGGCAGATCCGCCGAAAAAACGGCCGATCTGCCCCCAGGGGGGGGGCGAAATACAAATAAAAATTGCCCCCGGGGGGGGCGACCCTTGCCCAAGGGGTCGCCCCCAAAAACAAACATAAAACAATACATCCCTGGTGTCTAGTGGTTTTCGCCCCCCCCCTGGGAGCAGATCCGCCGAAAAAACGGCCGATCTGCCCCCAGGGGGGGGGCGAAATCCAAATAAAAATTGCCCCCGGGGGGGGCGACCCTTGCCCAAGGGGTCGCCCCCAAATTTAGTCAAACAGAAAATCCCTGGTGGCTAGTGGAGATTCCTGCTCCACGATCGCGGGCCCTGCCCGCGATCGTGGAGCAGGAATCTTGAGAAAACAGACACAGGGGGAAAGGAAAAACCCTTTCCTTTCCCCCCATGTCTGTTTTCTCAAACCCCCCGCCCCCCAAAAACGGAGAGGACTCACCTTAGAGCTCCTGCTCCGAAGACGCGCTGGAAGCAAATGGCTTCCAGCGCGCCGGCAACACTCGATGACGTCAGCGCGCTGAGCGCGCGCTGACGTCATCGGATTGCCGTGGGGGGGGGCGGGGGTGGAAGGGGAAGGTCTTCCCCTTCCATCCCCGCCTGGGGGGGGAAGGGGGGTGCACGGGGGGCGCGCTAGCGCGCCCCCAAGTTCCCCTGTGCCATGGACGAGATGATCTCGTCCAAGGCACAGGGGAACTGTAGCCTTGGACGAGATCATCTCGTCCAAGGCACAGAACAGGTTAATAGTTAGGTATTAATTTAAGTATTTGTGTTTTTTTATTTGTTGTAATTTATGTTGTGGGTTTAGGGGTGGTATATGTGGGATGTAGGGGTTATGGGTGGGGAAGTGTATTAATAGTTAGGTAGTAATTTAAGTCCTTGTGTTTTTTTATATGTTGTAATTTTTTTTGTGGGTTTTGGTGTGGGATATATGGGATGTTGGAGTTATGGGTGGGGGAGTGTATTAATATTTGGGTATTAATTTAAGTAGTTGTATTTTATTAGTTTGGTATTATTTATTGTATTTAATCAATTGTTTTTTTTTTTTATTGAAAGTATATTTAGAATTAGGGGTGGGATATAGGGGATGTAGGGTTTATGGTTGGGGTATTGTTTTTATGAATATGTATTTATTTATATGTTTGAGTTTTTTTACTTTATCTTATTTATTTTTTTGGGATGCAATTTGCTTTATTGGTGGATTCTGATTTGGACATGTATTGATAGTTTATATTTTTTTATTATGGGTCAATTTTTTTTTGTGTTATATTTTTAGGTTTTGTATGTTTTTTTGGTTATTGAAGGTGTAAAAATAAATTAGTTTTAAAATAGTTATGTTTAAAAATTTATATTAGATTTTTTAATAGTATAGTAGTTGGTATAGTAGGTTTTGGAATATAATAATTATAATTTATTTTGTATTTTTAATGTTTATTAGATTAAAAAAAATATTGTGAATTTTTAATTTTGTTAAAATATTTTTTTATTTTTATTTTTATTATATTTTTTTGATGTTATGTAATTAATAATCTTCATATTTGTTAATTATTTTTTAGGATGTATAATTTTTTATATATATTCATTTGTTTGCATATTATTTCTAAAAATTAATTAGTGAAAAAAATATTTTTAGGTTATATATAGAATAGTTGTATTTTTTTTAGGTGTTAAAAATCTTTGCAATTGCAATAATGTATTTTTCCATGCACATTAAATGAAACAAAAAAAATGCAATTCATTTTTTTCACAATATTTTTTATTTTGATCAAAAGCAAGTTTAAAAAAAGCAAAAAAAAAATTTTAAGTATTATTTGATTTTTACATATTTTTTGAAATTTGTTCATTATTTATTTATATTTCTTTATCTATTTTTAGTTTTATTTTCTTAATTTCCCTATTATAGTCTATGAGTGAAATAGTCCGTTTTCTATTTTTAGTGGTCTTCCATGTTTGCGTTGTTTGACGTCTTCTGTATTCAGTCGGAGGAGCGTCGCTGTCAAGATAGGACGGAAGCGGAGACCTCGTTCAGGTAAGTGGGATTATAACTTTTTTTATAGTATGTAGTCGGGTATTTTTATTACAGAAATGGTTGTCGGAGGTAGTTACAAGGTAGGTAGTAGATTTTCGGTGTTAGTTATGTTTGTTATGTTTAATTATTTCTTTTCGTATAGTTTTATATACGATAGTGGTTTCGTAAAAGTAAACAAATTTGTTTAGCAGTGTTATATCTTATAAATGCTTATACTGCTTTTGTTGTAGTTGGAAAGAATTGAATATATTTTTGAAAAAATTATTTTTGGGATTTTTGAGGGAGTCAGTTGTTCGTTTTATAAAAAAAAATGTAGTTTTTGTAATAGGTTTTGTGGTAAAAAAAAAATTTGTGTTAGTAGTATCCTTTATATCATTTTCATGTCTTTTTCTTGATAGTTAATTTTTTATAAATGATGTGGTTTTGGTTAGTATGTGATACATTTTTTTACTTTTTTTTGGTAAAAAAAAAGTATATTTGGTATTTTACATTATTTAGATATATTTCCAATTTCCTGTTTAGTGAAGTATTATATTTTATTTTTTGATTGTTATTATAGTATATAGAGTTGGTTTTTGTATCAAGATTTTAATCTGAATATTTTTGATTCGTTTTTGGATAATTAATGTTTTTTTTTTCTTTTCTCAGTATGAGATGCTTCTTTCTATATTAATCAAGAAGATTTATTCACCATCATGTGTTTGGATAAAGACATCAAAACTTCAAAGGTAGAAACAATATTTGTTGTGCAAATTTAGTGTAAAAAGAATTTGAAAAATGCTAATTTAATTCATGGTGTTTTTTTTTTTTTTAGAACTGGCAAGTAATTTTTTGAGTTGGTTAGTTGTTGTTAGTAATGTAGAATGTATGCTAGACTGTTGAGGTAGCCTGATGGTGTTATTGTATCAAATTGTTGTATTATTGCCAAAATTCTTTCGGTCATTTCTTTGCTTTTTTTATTTGTGTGTGGAGCAAGTCTCATTTCTTGGAAACTTTGTTCCTTTTTCAAAATTTCCATGAAATGATACAGGTTTGGGTGGGGTTTACCTATTACTTTATTGAAGGCGTTGTGCCATCCTTCTATGGCATTATTAGTTTTTGCACCACCTTCTAAACAGGTTTGGTAGCAGTTCCACCATTCTATTGGAAATCTTGGCTTTCGTCTGCGACCAGATCTGTTTAGGTGTCCAATCCAGGTTTCTTCGAAGTAATTTAGTAAGGGTTCTAATTTTTCTTCATTTTGTGTATAATAGTTAGACTCTGTTATTGTGGTGTAATACTCATCTACTTTTGTAGGTGGTACAAAGCATAATGCTGTGAGTTTTTTTAATTCAAATTGTAGTATGCAATCTGAGAAATATTCTCTACTTAGAGATGATTTTTGTATTCTTCGCCAATATGCTTGTGAAAAGTGGAAGAAGCATCCTTGAATTTGGGTTTGTGGATATATTTTTAGTATTGTATTGATCATTGATAATTCGAAATCTAGTATTACTTTTCTAGGTGTTTTATTTACTGTTTTGTTTTTGATTGTTGATAAAAATTCACTGTAAGTAGAGGAATGTTTATCAGGTAGTAATGCATACACTAGGGAGATTGTAGTGTTATTTTTTGTGGCATGTATGGTGTAAATTTGAGTGAATGGATGGGGTGTAGATTTAAAGGTTCCATCCATCATCCAAATTTCACTATTTTGTAGGTTTAGTAAGTTGGATGTTGTGCTGAATATTAGTATTCTTTTTTGAGGGTTTTCGTTGTCGTGGATGAGGAAATTTTCTTTGGAGAAGGTAATTGTTAGTTCTGAGGGGATGTTAATGTCTTCATAGGTGTGTGGTGTTATATGTTGGGGATTACTTGCCAGTCTTTCTCGTTGAAATATTCTCCTAAGGTTTGGTACAGAAGGCATGGTACCAGAAATCTGTATTGGAATATTTTGTACTACCTCCCTTATAACCTGTCCGCAGGAGTCATTGGAAGTATGTGCAATGTTTTTTATTTTTTTGTATGTTTTCTCTTATTTCAATTTCTATTGCAGAGGCAGAGTGGTTGTGATCTGTTGTTTTAACAACGGTGTTTTCTAGAGTTACAGCTCTGCCTCTACAATGTGAAGAGTAGAATTGTACACACCTCCAATGGCTCCTGAGGTTGAAAAGCTTGTCTCTGCAATAAAGATAACCTTCATACTTTAGTAGCTGGTTTCCGGTTCTTGAGGTTATGTAACTTGCTTCTCCTTGCGATGCCATTTGTGAAATATCTGTAAATAATATAAAAGAAACAGGTTAAAAGAAGTTTGTGGTTTTTATTATTAAATTTGTGGTGGATTTAGTTTACCACTTAGTAAGTTAATTAAAATATATAATGTATTCTATTTGTAATTATTTGGGGTTGGTGGTTGGGGGGGTGGGGTGTTTTTGGATTTGGGGAGTGGGTGTGGGGTTAGGGGATTTTAGGTTTTGGGGTGGGGTTGGGGGTGTGGGGTGTTTTTGGTTTTGGGGAGTGGGTGTGGGGTCAGGGGATTTTAGGTTTTGGGGTTGGGTTGGGGGTGTGGGGTGTTTTTGGTTTTAGGGAGTGGGTGTGGGGTAAGGGGATTTTAGGTTTTGGGGTGGGGTTGGGGGGTGGGGCGTTTTTGGTTTTGGGGAGTGGTTGTGGGGTCAGGGGATTTTAGGTTTTTGGGTGGGGTTGGGGGTGGGGCGTTTTTGGTTTTGGGGAGTGGGTGTGGGGTAAGGGGATTTTAGGTTTTAGGGTGGGGTTATGGGTGTTGGGCGTTTTTGGTTTTGGGGAGTGGGTGTGGGGTCAGGGGATTTTATGTTTTGGGGTTGGTGATTGGGGGGTGGGGCGTTTTTGGTTTTGGGGAGTGGGTGTGGGGTCTGGGGATTTTAGGTTTTGGGATGGGGTTGGGGGTGTGGGGCGTTTTTGGTTTTGGGGAGTGGGTGTGGGGTCAGGGGATTTTAGGTTTTGGGGTGGGGTTGGGGGTGTGGGGCGTTTTTGGTTTTGTGGAGTGGGTGTGGGGTTAGGGGATTTTAGGTTTTGGGGTGGGGTTGGGGGGTGGTGCATTTTTTGTTTTGGGGAGGGGGTGGGGGCTAGGGGTTTGTTTTGTTTTATTTAACTAGAGAATTTGGTTGTATGTGATAATGAAAATATTATACTTACTTTGAGTTTTTTTTCGTATTTTAGAAGTTATTTTTTTAAAATTGATTTCTTTCAATTTTTTAGCTTTTCTGGTGTTTTTTTGGGTTCTTCGAATCTGTAAGAAATAAGAAAAAGTGTATTATTTAGTTTATTCTTTTGTTTTATTAATTATTTAGTTATTTTGATTTAGGAGTAAATTTTTTAGTAGGTTTCAAATTTGGTGAATAATATTTTGTTTTAGGTTAAATTTATAAAGTGATTTTTCTGTTTTTTTAAAAATAATTTGTACTTTTAATATTTTATATATATATTTTAATTCTATTTTGGTATTCGTAATTTAACAATTTTTTAAATGCATTTGTTTATGGTTTAGTGAAATTGTTTTTGAATAATGATAATGGTTTACCTTTGATGTTGAAGGTGTTGTGTTTATCTTTTTTGGTTAGATTCTTGATATTTATGCCTGTAACAAAATAGCACGAAAGGTATGTTAATTATATATTATTTTAGCTGTGTTATAGGTTAGTAAATTTATTTACATTTATTTATTATGAATATTTTACCTTGTTATCTCAGTAGATGGCGGTATTGGATAAATTATATTTTGATTCTTGTCCGTAGTGATATACTCGTCTTCTCTGTAAGTTGTTCGGTGTATTATAGGGTAGAAAATGGAGATGGTTCGTATTTATATGTGTTTTTGTAACTATTGCTTTATTTGTAAATTGAATGTGTTTTGGATGTGTTTTTTTATTTATATTTATATAATTGTGGAGTGTATTTGTTTTGTAGTTTGCATTTTTTTTTAAGTTCGTTTTCGTTTGTTTAGTAGAGAAAGTACTTCCTGGGTCATGTCGAAAGTGTTGTAGGACTATCGTTTTATGTGTTTTTTTTTTTTAGTGTTGTGTTTGTTTTATAATTATTTAAGTATTATTTATTTTATTTTAAAACGGTGTTTATATGTTTTGGATTTTTGTGATGTTTTGTGTTTTTGTATGTAGAAAATATATAGTTATTTTCGTTTTCGTTTAATTTTTACATAGTAATGTAGTGGTTTTAATATTTTATTTATTAATCGTTATTGTTTAGTTGTGGTATTAATTATTAATATTGGAGTTCATTTAAATATATTCGGTGTTTAGGCGTTTTCGGTGTTGGATAGTATTTGGGTATTCGTTGTTTAGCTAGTCATTTGTTTGGGCAGTAGTTATTTTAGGATACGTTGTTTCAGTATTCGTTGTTTGGGTAGTAGTTTGTTTGGTTACTAGTTATTTGGGGAGTCGTTATTTAGGTAATTTATTATTTGGGTAGTCGTTGTTTAGGTAGTAGTTATTTGTGGAGTCGTTGTTTAGGTAGTCGTCGTTTACATAGTAGTCGTTTCATGGAAGATTCGTGATTTAGTGGTTTTCGTAGTCGTTAAATAGGTGTTCGTTGTTAAGGAATAATTTAGTTAATGTTTTTTTTCGTTGTTTAGGCTTCGTTGTAAAATAATTTGTTTTATAGGTTTTTTCGGTGTTGGGAAGTCGTTGTTTAAGTAGTAGTTGTTTAGGTAGTAGTGGTTTAGTGTCATATTCGTTGACTTCTGCCAGTGCTTGAAGCTTTTCCCTAGGTTGTAACCAACATGACCAATCATAGTCAGCCCTCGGCCAAGTTCTCCTGCCCATGATTTAAGCCTGTTGCTGAGTTAGCTTCATCTGCTGCCTCCCATTCCATCACTTTTTTTCTTCAAACTTAACTGCACCATTTACTAACCTTACATACTCTTGTAGGTAACAACATTTGGATTCACCCTTACTGTCTCTGACAGGTCTTTTGATTAGCACCCAGTCACCACCAGCTAGATTCTTGTTACTCCAATTGGTGCTTACGTTTAATTGCAACTTAACAAAAGACCAATTTTGAAGCAACCTCTTCAATGTTTTTGTGAACACGAACATTGTTTTACTGCCCCTGCTCCTCCACCCAAGCAGGAAATAACCCAGTGTGAATCTCCCTTCCCCTAAGTGGGGAAAAGAGTTACACCAGTTGTGCAGTGTGGTGACATATCATAACTCCATAATTTCTGCTTTATGAAGTTACACACATCATAGCCTGATGTAACAGCAGTTTGTATTACTTCCTTTATATGCTTGTTCCCTCTTTCCGCCCAACCCTTTGAAGATGGTGAATACAAGACCACCTTCAAATGTCAAGTGAAATGGCAAAAATGTGTGCTATCATCAGTAACTATTGCCTTTGGAGATCCTTCCAGTAAAAATACGTGTTCAAGAAAGTTTATGGCAGCATCAGTACTTAGTGAATTCACAAAAGAAAAATACATCAACTTTGAAAAATCATCAACTAAAAGGATCCAATACCTCATATTTCTAGCAAGTGTACAGACCAGAGAAGTCCAAACCTAGTTTGTCCGAAGCACCTTTAGGGCAAGGCTGTCTAAGTGGTCTTCAAATATTTATCTGACAGCAAGCATTCACAGCATTTGTCAATAAGAAACCTGACCTTATTGTCCAAAGAAGGCCACCAATAAATGGTTTGATTCTCCTACAAGTCATAGTCACTCCCAAATGCCTCCGGTGAGCCATAGAAATTATATTACGCAACTTATCAGGTGCAACATATAGGTCTCCCTTCAAAACCATACAATTGACTGCAGACAGCTCAGCTTTCCTGATATTCATAAGAAAGTTCTCAACTTACCCAACAAGCACCTACTTTCAGGCCAACCATGCACAATACATTCCTTGATATTCTGCGAAATGTAATTATCTTAATGTCCCTCCATCCAGTCCTTTTCAGTCACCACTGTCTCATATTAACTTAACACATCTTCAATAGCCACAACACATTCAGTATCATGCACCCAATCCTCCTCTTCAGTATCCACAAGTTGCACATGTGACAAACAATCAGTGCGGAAATTTTTACCCTGGACAGATGTTTAACCACAAAATTATATTCTTGTAATTTGGAAACCAGCCTGGTAAATCTAGCAAACACATTATTCAGACTACCTCCATTGAGGATGTGCACGAGAGGATTTTGATCTGTATGCAACTCACATTTGCAACCCCAAACAGACATCTTGAACGTTTGCACCACCCATGCACATGCTAGTGCTTCATGCTCTACGGTGCTGTAATGACTCACTTTGATTTAGTGATCTAGATGCAAAAGCCACAGTGTGTTCTTTCCGGCCACACTCTGATTCAGTCAGTCAATAGAAACTTTGTTCAATTTAAAACAAATCATAAAAGTTTACAATGCAAAAAACAGACGTATTCACACACCAAAAATCACAACATCATAAAAAACTTATCAAGAACCATATCAAACATGATCATAAACAGGGATTCTCCATTGACTGACATAGCCTAATCCTTAAACATTCATCCTTAAAACTCATGATAAAAAACAGCTACAGAAAAACAAATAGTAGGGGTCAATAAAATCTCCAGATATAAAAGAGCAGGTCCTGCCTGTCTAAAATGAAAGGATAACAGAAGTGGTCTAATAAATTTATACCGAAGCTTATTAAGCTTCAGGCAAATAAAAGTGATGTCAAACATATCACAGTCACACTTATAGGGAGTCGACTTCTTAAACCAGCAGCCATTGGGGAGCAGCAGTTGATGAAATATACCCAATCTAAAGTACATCAACAGCCGTCGATGATAGTTGGATGTAACAAGGGTGAGGTAAGGCTCCATCCTGCTGACCGACTTTACCAAAACAAACTGTTGCACAGAGCACTTCCGAAGAGCAGAGTACTCGTAACCTGCTGCGGGGTTTGAGATGAAGGCCTGCTTTAGCCACGCAACATCTTCTTTGACTGCCTTGCCTGGATCCTAGAAGAGTTCAGGTCTCTCAAGATCTTTCAAATCGTCCATAATGTAGTGTAGCCAGGGAATGTGTAACATATTACCCAGACCCAGGCTGTCCTGAATAATTAACTTATTTAGCTTCAGCACCTCTTTCAACCAAAAACCTAGACCAAGTTCCTCATGAACAACCTCTACGTGGATACTCTGTGGAACACCCAAGAGACCACTCAGAATCATATTTTCCACAACCTGTAGCTGTTCAATGGGAACATACCCCCAAACATCACAGCCATAGCTGGCTACTCGTAAACATTTAGCCTTGAAGACCTCTAATAAAATCGTAATCGGCTTTTGGCCTAATCAACTGGAAAAATACCCAATGTTTGCCAGGGTCCTTTTAGAACATATCATATTCTTCCTCACCAGTGGTTTCCAGCTATAGAGTGAGTCAAGTATGATGCCCAAGTAGGAGAAATTCTCAACCCTAGTTATTTGCTGTCCTTTTATGTCACATTTTGTTGTTTTGGTGGTCTTTGAGCCCACCAACTTTACATGGGATTTAAAAAAATGTATTGACAGGTCAAGACAATCCATAAGTCATAAAAAATATCTAAAAGGTGCGAAAGACTATGTGCAGTATGGGGAACGAAAACAGCATCAACTGCATGCAAGAGAGGGGTCTTGACCTATCCCCCACTCTCGGGCATCCAGCCAACATTTAGAAAACACTTCCTCAAGACAATTATTATATAAAATAAAAAGAAGAAGAGCAAATATACATCCCAATAGACTCCCCTCCTCAAATTAAAATGCTTAGTACATTCACCATTGGGGCCATATATTATAGATGCTGTAGGACCATTATGTAGTCTCTCAAAGAAGCTGCAAATTTAGAGCTTACCCCCATGGACCCCAGCTCTGCCCAGAACTTAGATCTATTAACCCCTTTGCTGCCAGGCCTTTTCCCCCTCCTGTGCCGAGCCTTTTTTTGGCTATTTGGAGCAGTTCGCGCTTAGGCCCTCATAACTTTTTGTTCACGTAAGCTACCCACGCCAAATCTGCGTCCTTTTTTTCCAACATCCTAGGGATTCTAGAGGTACCCAGACTTTGCGGGTTCCACAGAAGGAGGCCAAGAAATTAGCCAAAAAACAGTGAAAATTTTGTTTTTTTAAAAAAAATTGGAAAAATGGCCTGCAGAAGAAGGCTTGTGGTTTTTTCCCTGAAAAGGGCATCAACAAAGGGTTTGCGGTGATAAAATCACCAGCTTCCCAGCTTTCAGGAACAGGCAGACTTGAATCAGAAAACCCAATTTTTCAACACAATTTTGGCATTTAACTGGGACATACCCCATTTTTACGATTTTTAGTGCTTTCAGCCTCCTTCCAGTCAGTGACAGAAATGGGCATGAAACCAATGCTGGATCCCAGAAACCGCAACATTTCTGAAAAGTAGACAAAATTCTGAATTCAGCAAGGGGTAATTTGTGTAGATCCTACAAGGGTTTCCTACAGAAAATAACAACTGAAAAAGAAAAATATTGAAATTGAGGTGAAAAAAACATCCATTTTTCTCTAAGTTTTACTCTGTAATTTTTTCCTGCAATGTCAGATTTTCGAAAGCAATGTACCGTTACGTCTGCTGGACTCTTCTGGTTGCGGGGATATATAGGGCTTGTAGGTTCATCAAGAACTCTAGGTACCCAGAGCCAATAAATGACCTGCACCCTGCAGTGGGTTTTCATTCTATGCCGGGTATACAGCAATTCATTTGCTGAAATATAAAGAGTAAAAAATAGCTATCAAGAAAACCTTTGTATTTCCAAAATGGGCACAAGATAAGGTGTTGAGAAGCAGTGGTTATTTGCACATCTCTGAATTCCGGGGTGCCCATACTAGCATGTGAATTACAGGGCATTTCTCAAATAGACTTTTTTACACACTGTCTTACATTTGGAAGGGAAAAATGTAGAGAAAGACAAGGGGCAATAACACTTGTTTTGCTATTCTATGTTCCCCCAAGTCTCCCGATACCTCAAAATTTGGCTTAAAAAACACATGTTCCTCACATTTCTGTGGCAGAAAGTTCTGTATTCTGAGAGGAGCCACAAATTTCCTTCCACCCAGCGTTCCCCCACGTCTCCCGATAAAAATGATACCTCACTTGTGTGGGTAGGCCTAGCGCTCGCGACAGGAAACGCCCCAAAGCGCAACGTGGACACATCACAGAAAACAGACCTGTTTTTAGCAAAGTGCCTACCTGTAGATTTTGGCCTGTAGCTCAGCCGCCACCTAGGGAAACCTACCAAACCTGTGCATTTCTGAAAACTAGAGACCTAGGGGAATTAAAGATGGGGTGACTTGTGTGGCTCGGACCAGGTTCTGTTACCCAGAATCCTTTGCAAACCTAAAAATTTGGCTAAAAAAACACATGTTCCTCACATTTCTGTGGCAGAAAGTTCTAGAATCTGAGAAGAGCCACAAATTTCCTTCCACCCAGCGTTCCCCCACATCTCTCGATAAAAATGATACCTCACTTGTGTGGGTAGGCCTAGCACCCGCGACAGGAAACGCCCCAAAGCGCAACGTGGACACAGCCAAATTTTTTAAGGAAAACAGAGGTGTTTTTTGCAAAGTGCCTACCTGTAGATTTTGGCCTGTAGCTCAGCCGCCACCTAGGGAAACCTACCAAACCTGTGCATTTCTGAAAACTAGAGACCTGGGGGAATCAAAGATGGGGTGACTTGTGTGGCTGGGACCAGGTTCTGTTACCCAGAATCCTTTGCAAACCTCAAAATTTGGCAAAAAAAACACATGTTCCTCACATTTCTGTGGCAGAAAGTTCTGGAATCTAAGAGGAGCCACAAATTTCCTTCCACCCAGCGTTCCCCCACGTCTCCTGATAAAAATGATACCTCACATTTGTGGGTAGGCCTAGCGTCCGCGACAGGAAACGCCCCAAAGCGCAACGTGGACACAGCCAAATTTTTGAAGGAAAACAGAGGTGTTTTTTGCAAAGTGCCTACCTGTAGATTTTGGCCTGTAGCTCAGCCGCCACCTAGGGAAACCTACCAAACCTGTGCATTTCTGAAAACTAGAGACCTAGGGGAATCCAAGATGGGGTGACTTGTGTGGCTGGGACCAGGTTCTGTTACCCAGAATCCTTTGCAAACCTCAAAATGTGTCTAAAAAAAAACATGTTCCTCTCATTTCTGTGGCAGAAAGTTCTGGAATCTGAGAGGAGCCACAAATTTCCTTCCACCCAGCGTTCCCCCACGTCTCCCGATAAAAATGATACCTCACTTGTGTGGGTAGGCCTAGCGCCCGCGACAGGAAACGCCCCAAAGCGCAACGTGGACACATCACAGAAAACAGACCTGTTTTTAGCAAAGTGCCTACCTGTGGATTTTGGCCTGTAGCTCAGCCGCCACCTAGGGAAACCTACCAAACCTGTGCATTTCTGAAAACTAGAGACCTGGGGGAATCCAAGATGGGGTGACTTGTGTGGCTGGGACCAGGTTCTGTTACCCAGAATCCTTTGCAAACCTCAAAATTTGGCTAAAAAAACACATGTTCCTCACATTTCTGTGGCAGAAAGTTCTGGAATCTAAGAGGAGCCACAAATTTCCTTCCACCCAGCGTTCCCCCACGTCTCCTGATAAAAATGATACCTCACATTTGTGGGTAGGCCTAGCGCCCGCGACAGGAAACGCCCCAAAGCGCAACGTGGACACAGCCAAATGTTTGAAGGAAAACAGAGGTGTTTTTTGCAAAGTGCCTACCTGTAGATTTTGGCCTGTAGCTCAGCCGCCACCTAGGGAAACCTACCAAACCTGTGCATTTCTGAAAACTAGAGACCTAGGGGAATCCAAGATGGGGTGACTTGTGTGGCTGGGACCAGGTTCTTTTACCCAGAATCCTTTGCAAACCTCAAAATGTGTCTAAAAAAAAACATGTTCCTCTCATTTCTGTGGCAGAAAGTTCTGGAATCTGAGAGGAGCCACAAATTTCCTTCCACCCAGCGTTCCCCCACGTCTCCCGATAAAAATGATACCTCACTTGTGTGGGTAGGCCTAGCGCCCGCGACAGGAAACGCCCCAAAGCGCAACGTGGACACATCACAGAAAACAGACCTGTTTTTAGCAAAGTGCCTACCTGTGGATTTTGGCCTGTAGCTCAGCCGCCACCTAGGGAAACCTACCAAACCTGTGCATTTCTGAAAACTAGAGACCTAGGGGAATCCAAGATGGGGTGACTTGTGTGGCTGGGACCAGTTTCTGTTACCCAGAATCCTTTACAAACCTCAAAATTTGGCTTAAAAAACACATGTTCCTCACATTTCTGTGGCAGAAAGTTCTGGAATCTGAGAGGAGCCACAAATTTCCTTCCACCCAGCGTTCCCCCACATCTCCCGATAAAAATGATACCTCACTTGTGTGGGTAGGCCTAGCGCCCACGACAGGAAACGTCCCAAAGCGCAACGTGGACACAGCCAAATTTTTTAAGGAAAACAGAGGTGTTTTTTGCAAAGTGCCTAACTGTAGATTTTGGCCTGTAGCTCAGCCGCCACCTAGGGAAACCTACCAAACCTGTGCATTTCTGAAAACTAGAGACCTAGGGGAATCCAAGATGGGGTGACTTGTGTGGCTGGGACCAGGTTCTGTTACCCAGAATCCTTTGCAAACCTCAAAATTTGGCTAAAAAACACATGTTCCTCACATTTCTGTGGCAGAAAGTTCTGGAATCTGAGAGGAGCCACACATTTCCTTCCACCCAGCGTTCCCCCACGTCTCCCGATAAAAATGATACCTCACTTGTGTGGGTAGGCCTAGCGCCCGCGACAGGAAACGCCCCAAAGCGCAACGTGGACACATCACAGAAAACAGACCTGTTTGTAGCAAAGCGCCTACCTGTAGATTTTGGCCTGTAGCTCAGCCGCCACCTAGGGAAACCTACCAAACCTGTGCATTTCTGAAAACTAGAGACCTGGTGGAATCCAAGATGGGGTGACTTGTGTGGCTGGGACCAGGTTCTGTTACCCAGAATCCTTTGCAAACCTCAAAATTTGGCTAAAAAAACACATGTTCCTCACATTTCTGTGGCAGAAAGTTCTGGAATCTAAGAGGAGCCACAAATTTCCTTCCACCCAGCGTTCCCCCACGTCTCCTGATAAAAATGATACCTCACATTTGTGGGTAGGCCTAGCGCCCGCGACAGGAAACGCCCCAAAGCGCAACGTGGACACAGCCAAATTTTTGAAGGAAAACAGAGGTGTTTTTTGCAAAGTGCCTACCTGTAGATTTTGGCCTGTAGCTCAGCCGCCACCTAGGGAAACCTACCAAACCTGTGCATTTCTGAAAACTAGAGACCTAGGGGAATCCAAGATGGGGTGACTTGTGTGGCTGGGACCAGGTTCTGTTACCCAGAATCCTTTGCAAACCTCAAAATGTGTCTAAAAAAAAACATGTTCCTCACATTTCTGTGGCAGAAAGTTCTGGAATCTGAGAGGAGCCACAAATTTCCTTCCACCCAGCGTTCCCCCACGTCTCCCGATAAAAATGATACCTCACTTGTGTGGGTAGGCCTAGCGCCCGCGACAGGAAACGCCCCAAAGCGCAACGTGGACACATCACAGAAAACAGACCTGTTTTTAGCAAAGTGCCTACCTGTGGATTTTGGCCTGTAGCTCAGCCGCCACCTAGGGAAACCTACCAAACCTGTGCATTTCTGAAAACTAGAGACCTAGGGGAATCCAAGATGGGGTGACTTGTGTGGCTGGGACCAGGTTCTGTTACCCAGAATCCTTTACAAACCTCAAAATTTGGCTTAAAAAACACATGTTCCTCACATTTCTGTGGCAGAAAGTTCTGGAATCTGAGAGGAGCCACAAATTTCCTTCCACCCAGCGTTCCCCCACATCTCCCGATAAAAATGATACCTCACTTGTGTGGGTAGGCCTAGCGCCCACGACAGGAAACGCCCCAAAGCGCAACGTGGACACAGCCAAATTTTTGAAGGAAAACAGAGGTGTTTTTTGCAAAGTGCCTAACTGTAGATTTTGGCCTGTAGCTCAGCCGCCACCTAGGGAAACCTACCAAACCTGTGCATTTCTGAAAACTAGAGACCTAGGGGAATCCAAGATGGGGTGACTTGTGTGGCTGGGACCAGGTTCTGTTACCCAGAATCCTTTGCAAACCTCAAAATTTGGCTAAAAAAACACATGTTCCTCACATTTCTGTGGCAGAAAGTTCTGGAATCTGAGAGGAGCCACACATTTCCTTCCACCCAGCGTTCCCCCACGTCTCCCGATAAAAATGATACCTCACTTGTGTGGGTAGGCCTAGCGCCTGCGACAGGAAACGCCCCAAAGCGCAACGTGGACACATCACAGAAAACAGACCTGTTTGTAGCAAAGCGCCTACCTGTAGATTTTGGCCTGTAGCTCAGCCGCCACCTAGGGAAACCTACCAAACCTGTGCATTTCTGAAAACTAGAGACCTAGGGGAATCCAAGATGGGGTGACTTGTGTGGCTCGGACCAGGTTCTGTTACCCAGAATCCTTTACAAACCTCAAAATTTGGCTTAAAAAACACATGTTCCTCACATTTCTGTGGCAGAAAGTTCTGGAATCTGAGAGGAGCCACAAATTTCCTTCCACCCAGCGTTCCCCCACATCTCCCGATAAAAATGATACCTCACTTGTGTGGGTAGGCCTAGCGCCCACGACAGGAAACGCCCCAAAGCGCAACGTGGACACAGCCAAATTTTTGAAGGAAAACAGAGGTGTTTTTTGCAAAGTGCCTAACTGTAGATTTTGGCCTGTAGCTCAGCCGCCACCTAGGGAAACCTACCAAACCTGTGCATTTCTGAAAACTAGAGACCTAGGGGAATCCAAGATGGGGTGACTTGTGTGGCTGGGACCAGGTTCTGTTACCCAGAATCCTTTGCAAACCTCAAAATTTGGCTAAAAAAACACATGTTCCTCACATTTCTGTGGCAGAAAGTTCTGGAATCTGAGAGGAGCCACACATTTCCTTCCACCCAGCGTTCCCCCACGTCTCCCGATAAAAATGATACCTCACTTGTGTGGGTAGGCCTAGCGCCCGCGACAGGAAACGCCCCAAAGCGCAACGTGGACAAATCACAGAAAACAGACCTGTTTGTAGCAAAGCGCCTACCTGTAGATTTTGGCCTGTAGCTCAGCCGCCACCTAGGGAAACCTAGCAAACCAGCACATTTTTGAGAACTAGAGACCTAGGGGAATCCAAGATGGGGTGATTTGCGGGGCTCTGACCAGGTTCTGTTACCCAGAATCCTTTGCAAACATCAAAATCTGGCCAAAAAACACTTTTTCCTCTCATTTCGGTGACAGAAAGTTCTGGAATCTGAGAGGAGCCACACATTTCCTTCCACCCAGCGTTCCCCTAAGTCTCTCCATAAAAATGGTACCTCACTTGTGTGGGTAGGCCTAGCGCCCACGAAAGGAAATAGCCCAAAACACAACGTGGACACAACATATTTTTTCACAGAAAACAGAGGTGTTTTTTGCAAAGTGCCTACATGTGGATTTTGGCCTCTAGCTCAGCCGGCCCCAGGGGGGGGGAAATGCCCTAAAATAAATTTGACCCCCCACCCCCCCAAACCCCCCTGCCCAGGTGCGACCCTTGCCTACGGGGTCGCTACCCCTGCGTGACATTGGCGCCAAAAAACTAATTCCCGGTGCCTAGTGGTTTCTGCCCCCTTGGGGGCAGATGGACCTAAAATCGACCAGTCTGCCCCCAAAGGGGGCAGAAATGCTCTAAATACAGTTTGCCCCCCAGGGAAGCGACCCTTGTCTGATGGGTCGCTCCCCATCTCTAAAAAAACAAACAAACAAAAAACAAACAAACAAAAAAAAAACATTTGCCCTGGCGCCTAGAGGTTTCTGCCCCCAGGGGGGGCAGAAATGGCCTAAAATAAATTTGCCCCCCGAACACCCCCCCTGTCCCCCCATCCCCCCCCGGAGCGACCCTTGCCTACGGGGTCGCTCCCCCTGCGTGACATTGGCGCCAAAAAACAAATCCCCGGTGCCTAGTGGTTTCTGCCCCCTTGGGGCAGATTGACCTAAAATCGACCAATCTGCCCCCAAGGGGGGCAGAAATGGTCTAAACACAGTTTGCCCCCCAGGGGAGCGACCCTTGTCTGATGGGTCGCTCCCCATCTCTAAAAAAACAAACTAAAAAAAAAACACAAAAAAAAAAATTGCCCTGGCAACAAGAGGTTTCTGCCCCCCCTGGGGGCAGAAATGGCCAAAAATAAATTTGCCCCCCGAACACCCCCCCCGTACCCCCCCCCCCCGGAGCGACCCTTGCCTACGGGGTCGCTCCCCCTGCGTGACATTGGCGCCAAAAAACAAATCCCCGGTGCCTAGTGGTTTCTGCCCCCTTGGGGCAGATTGACCTAAAATCGACCAATCTGCCCCCAAGGGAGGCAGAAATGGTCTAAACACAATTTGCCCCCCAGGGGAGCGACCCTTGCCTGATGGGTCGCTCCCCATCTCTAAAAAAAAACCAAACAAACAAAAAAAAAACACACAAAAAAAATTTGCCCTGGCAACAAGAGGTTTCTGCCCCCCCTGGTGGCAGATCGGCCTAATAATAGGCCGATCTGCCCCCGGGGGGGGGCAGAAATGGCCTAAAGTAAATTTTCCCCCCGAACACCCACCCGCCACCCCCGGAGCGACCCTTGCCTACGGGGTCGCTCCCCCTGCGTCACATTGGTGCCAAAAAACAAATCCCCGGTGCCTAGTGGTTTCTGCCCCCTTGGGGCAGATTGACCTAAAATCGACCAATCTGCCCCCAAGGGGGGCAGAAATGGTCTAAACACAATTTGCCCCCCAGGGGAGCGACCCTTGCCTGATGGGTCGCTCCCCATCTCTAAAAAAAAAAAAACAAACAACAAAAAAACACAAAAAAAATATTTGCCCTGGCAACAAGAGGTTTCTGCCCCCCCTGGGGGCAGATCGGCCTAAAGTAAATTTTCCCCCCGAACACCCACCGCCACCCCCGGAGCGACCCTTGCCTACGGGGTCGCTCCCCCTGCGTCACATTTGTGCCAAAAAACAAATCCCCGGTGCCTAGTGGTTTCTGCCCCCTTGGGGCAGATTGACCTCAAATCGACCAATCTGCCCCCAAGGGGGGCAGAAATGGTCTAAACACAGTTTGCCCCCCAGGGGAGCGACCCTTGTCTGATGGGTCGCTCCCCATCTCTAAAAAAACAAACAAACAAAAAAAATAAAAAAAAATTGCCCTGGCGCCGACAGGTTTCCGATCGGCCTAATAATAGGCCGAAATGGCCTAAAATAAATTTGCCCCCCGAACACCCACCCCCCCACCCCCCGGAGCGACCCTTGCCTACGGGGTCGCTCCCCTTGCATGACATTGGTGCCAAAAAACAAATCCCCGGTGCCTAGTGGTTTCTGCCCCCTTGGGGCAGATTGACCTAAAATCGACCAATCTGCCCCCAAGGGGGGAAGAAATGGTGTAAATACAATTTGCCCCCCAGGGGAGCGACCCTTGCCTGATGGGTCGCTGTCCATCTCTAAAAAAAAAACCAAACCAAAAAAAAAACACAAAAAAAAAATTTGCCCTGGCGCCTAGAGGTTTCTGCCCCCCCTGGGGGTAGATCGGCCTAATACCAATAGGCCGATCTGCCCCCAGGGGGGGCAGAGATGGCCTAAAATAATTTTGCCACCCCCACCCCCCCGGGGAGCGACCCTTGACTACAAGGTCGCTCCCCTTGTGTGACGGCGCAAAAAAAAGATCCGTGGTGCCTAGTGGTTTCTGCCCTCCTTGGGGGCAGATTGACTTAATATCGGCCGATCTGCCCCCAAAGCGGGCAGAAATGGCCTAAATACATTTTGCCCCTCCAGGGGAGCGACCCTTGTCCAAGGGGGTCGCTCCCCATCTGTAAAACAGAAAAACAAAAAAATCCCTGGTGCCTAGTGGTTTCTGCCCCCCTTGGGGGCAGATCAGCCGAATCAAAATAGGCTGATCTACCCCCCCCAGGGGGGCAGAAATGGCCTAAAATAATCCCCCTCCTCCCCCCAGGGAGCGACCCTTGCCTAAGGGGTCGCTCCCCACCTAAAAAAAAAAGAAAACATAACAAAAAAAAAAAAAAAAAAAAAGATCCCTGGTGCCTAGAGGTTTCTAGCCCCCCCTGGGGGCACATCGGCCTAATAATAGGCCGATTTGACCCCAGGGGGGGCAGAAAAGGCCTTCCCAAAAAAATGCCCCCCTGGGAGCGACCCTTGCCAAAGGGGTCGCTCCCGGTGCGTGAAATTCGCGCGCAAAAACAAACTCCCTGGTGTCTAATGGTTTCTGCCCCCCTTGGGGGCAGATTGGCCTCATCAAAATAGGCCAATCTGCCCCCAAGGGTGGCAGAAATGGCCTAAATATATATTGCCCCGTAGGGGAGCGACCCTTGCCTAAGGGATCGCTCCCCACCTAAAAAAAAAAGAAATCATCCAAAAAAAAAAAAAAAAAAAAAAAAGGTCCCTGGTGCCCAGGGGGGGGGGGGGGGCAGAAAAGGCCTTCCTAAAAAAATGCCCCCCCTGGGAGCGACCCTTGCCCAAGGGGTCGCTCCCTTTTGCCAATTTCACTGAAAAAAAAAAAATCCCTGGTGTCTAGTGGGGTTTCAAAAGCCGGATTGCAAGCAATCCGGCTTTTGAAACCTGTGAGAGACTTCAAAGGGAAGGAAATACATTTCCTTCCCTTTGAAGCCTCTCGGGGCCTCCCCCATGGGATTGAAAAAGAAATGCAAAAGCATTTCTTTTTCAATCGCGCTGGAAGCTCTGCTTCCAGCGCGATGGGGGAGACCCTGTGACTAATCAGCGCGCGCTCGCGCGCTGACGTCACAGGGGGGGTTGGGGGGGTCGGGGTGGAAGGGGAAGGGCTTCCCCTTCCATCCCTGACTTGGGGGGGGTGGGGGGGAACCCCACAGAGGGAGCGCTAGCGCTCCCTCTGGGCTCTGTGCACAGGACGTAATGGTTACGTCCTGGGCACAGCAGCACTGTGCCTCAGGACGTAACCATTACGTCCTGGGCACAGAAGGGGTTAATTCTATCAAATGCAGAACTGAGATCCATGAAGGCTAAGTGCACAGAACCCCTTTTTTGCTTTGGTGTATTTGGACATAAGCAACAAGTTGGGTATTTGCTCAACCGCCCCCGCCCTGGTCCAAATCCACACTGGATGTCAGCCAGAATGCTCATTAGCCCACCTAGTAAGACGTTCCAGGATAACCTGACCAATTATTTTGACTTCTGTGTTCACTGGCGAGGTTGGTCTGCAGGAGGCAGGATCAGATAACCTGCACGGGGAGGAAGTAAAACAACTCCAGTTTAGGTGAGGGCGGTCTTAACATATCCACAAAAAAGGGTAAAAGGCAAAGAGAATACAGTCATCTGATGCAGCTACATCGAGTCAGTACAGAAAATCTAGCTGACAAGTGTACAACATATTAAAGTTATAATGCTCTGGGGATATCCTGGCCCATTTCACTCTTCAGTCCTGATCCTTAATAGTGATGGGGTTAGTGTACAAATGAGTAAGACCCTCAGCTTCACATCCCAGCAGTTAAAAAATTATAATCAATAATAGAATCCTGCCCCCTGACCTTGAAAGGGTGGTGTTCTTCCTTCAGCAACAGCATCTCTCTTATTAAGCAGATTAATCAGGTTGAAATCTAAGATCAAACTATTTAAGAAATCATCCTGAGTCATGTGCTAAAGATGCACTTGGTCGCCAGTAGCAGAATCCAGATCAGGCATGTCAAGTGACAGCTAAACAGGGATGTATATTAAAGTCCCCCATCAAAATCAACCCTGTATATTGGAAGGCATTATAAAATGTATTCCTTAAAAACGCACTCAAAACCATGAGGACATCCTTTCCCCTGCCAACCTCCCCCCCCCCAATATTGAATTCTAAACATTAATGGATAGAATCCCAAAAGTATTAAAAAAAAGACCAAAGGATCCCTAGGCTAAACAGTGATTTGCAAGAAATCATCTCCAGTGTATAACTCAGATTCACTTTAATCAACATGGCTTGACCCCCTCTTGCATTCCCATGAGGTGAGGGTGAGGCATTACAGTAAATCACCGACTGTATCCAAGGTCTTCTGGAGACTTATAATGTTAAAAGAGTTGATCTTCTCTTTCCAGCCTGCATTGCCAATTTTCTCCGTGTCCCAGCAAGGTTCCATCGCATAACTTTCACTTCTCTGTGTTGGCTAGAGACACCAAGGCCTGCTAATAAATCAGTCTCAAAGGTCAGTCAGTTCTGATCATTAAGCCCACTTAAAGGATCAAAACGATTCCACAGGGGGAGATGACACATTTGCCCCTGGGGACCCTGGGGTCATAAGCCACCCTTAAGTCTCTGAACAACTCTGGTGTTGAAGACAGCGACAGGTGGATGACTGTGCAACAGAACACCTTTCCTTATAGCATTAGAAAAATGTATGACATCGCAGTCTCCTTGGTACGTTTTAGATGAATTACCTATCCAACCCACTCTCTGAGTCATATTGATCTCCATGAAGAAAAGCTGGTTAAGACTGGAACTCCACCTTCTAGACAACCAATGTCGCATTGGATTTCCCTGGAATATATACCACTGTTACTGAAATTTGGCGGTACAGACAATAATGCCAAAGATCCTTGGCTATCTCCAGCAGAAGTTTGGATTTCATGCCCCCCCAGGCAATTTATGTATTGGACCGCTGAGGCATTGTCCATTTTCAGGATAATGCAACATTTCACCAAATTGGGAGACAGGGACTTGATCGCAAACACTCCTGCTAACAATTCTTGGCTTGTTTCGCTCTAGAACGCTAATGGGGTTCAACTCTACACCTCTTCTCCTGGGGGAACAACTATAATTAGGCACAAAACTTAGGGCCTGATTTAGATATTGGCAGACAAGTTACTCTGTCACAACATTGACAGATATCCTGTCCCCCAAAATCTAAATTCCATAGGATATAATGGGCACATGGTACACAATCTGGCATCAACTACTTTCTCCTTCAGGGTTGATTGCAATCAGATGTGACAGAATGTACTATTCTTGGGGCTAGAGTATCAGACCACTTTCCTGTCCAACTGGACCTGGATATCTGTCTATTACCACCCCCACCTCCACTCAAATGGTAGATGAAGGCTTTTGCCTACAACCATCCTGAACAGCAGGAACTAATTTTGCAGCATATCCACTCTTATGTCAACAACAGTGTGGGGTCTGTTACCTCCCAGAGGACACTATGCAAGGCCGGGAAAGCAGATATCAGAGGGCTGTTGATGAGACTAGGTTCTTGCACACCAAAAGACAGACTGTGCCTCCCTCTCTACGGAGGAGTCCTGTGCTACCCTTAAACAAATAGATGTGTTAATTAATTATGATGGGTGGGTTCATTCACTCAAGAACAAGTAGCTGAGGCTATTGCAGGGCTCCCACTTTGTAAATTCCCAGTTGGTTACCTTGGAGAATCCTGAAAAAACAATAAACCTCTTCTGACAACCCCTTTCTGAGGAAAGCTTACCAAGAGGTGGTCCAGGTAGGCTCATAGGGGCATTGTCCAATAAGGTTACCATTACCCTTCTCCAGAAAGACAGTAAATAACCCCTGGAGTGTGCAAGCTTTCACTCCATTTATTTAATTAACATGGGCTTTAAAATCATGACAAAGATACTCGTCACATGATTGAAGAAGGTTATACCCCAACCGATTCTTCAAACACAGGTGTGGTTTGTAACTGGCTGTAGCTCTTGTAATCACTTGCAGACCATGGTACATGTGCTGTGGCAAACTAGAGATGATCCTGAGAAGAAGAGTACCTTTTCCCTTGATGCCAAGAAGGCGTTAGACCTGGTGCAATGGTCTTACCTTTTCTGGGTCATGGGAACATAAGGCTTAGGAAAGGACTTTATTATAAAAATAAGACTCCTTCGTTACTCCTCCTCGTCTTTCATCTATTGTTGAGGCTTTCAGTCACACTCCTTTTGGATCCATCATTGCACCTGGCTGGGGTGCCGGATATCAGCACTCTGCTTTCTGTAGACTTTGGTCCCTTGGTTATAAGTATACACCTTTCGCCTGGATAGAAGGTATTCAGGTAGGGGGTCAGGAAGTAAAGTCTTTATTATACAAGCATAACATATATATTGGTATCTAAGGGTCTGCAATATCTGGGCTTTTGCATTAATGGAGGGCTCGCCCATATGGTGGAGGATAGCCTTCTCCTGGTAGAATCTCTCACTCTAGTGGAGGGGGCCTGCGATCAAAGTGAATGAGGTCCCTTAATGTATTTATATCTTGGGGACGCTACCCTTATGGATACCCCATACACTACTGCTGAGAATGTGTAGGGGCTTCTTGTAACCTGTATCAGGTCCCCTGGTCCTGCTCAGCCCTACAGTCTTACTGGATGGAAGTTTGGTGGCATGTGTATTACTGCTGCCTCTTTAGGGGTCCGCTGTTAGACCGGCTGGCAATTCTAGATGACACTGCTCTCCTGGGAGCCCTGAATGATTACTGACATAGATGGCTGGCCACGTCTCTAGGTAAGTTCCGCCATTGATGGCAAGTTGATATTCCCATGGTGCATGGATGTCTTGTGGGACTGAACAGGATAGCACTCCATAAGTGGACCACGTACACGTTGAATAATGCACTTGAAAAGCATGAATCGGTTTGGTGGCCATTCTTGGGGCTGGAAGGTGATGATCACTGATGGCAATGTGTGGCATCTGCTATCTGTACCTCTTTTGCTGCAATGTAGAGAGGCTGAGTGGTGGTGGGCACTTGAGCAACCTAAGTAGGCATCTGATGCAGTGGTTGCTAGAGGCTCGCATGGGTTACCAGCCAACAGTGTAATTGGGTAGGATGGTTGATTCATGAAAACAGACAAAATGTTACTGTTATCTAGGAGTATGGTGAAGGAGCCTTTTTCCGCATTCCCGACTTGTATTATCATTGTCAATGTTGTGGTGCTTCTTTACCTTCGCTCTTAATCCTAGTTCCCATCTCCCCTTTCCTTTTTCACCCCTCCCACCTCCTTGCTGGCCGTTTGTTTAAGTTACTAGTCCCTCTGCTTGGAATATGTCCTTCACAGCACAAAGGTGCTGCAAGTCAGGGAGGGGGACTTGATGAGAAGTTTGGCTTGTGTTTCCTTTCCTGATTCATTGGCTGCCACCTGTGTTGATGTTTTTTCTGATTGGCATGTATCTTGCCTTCTCTTGATGTATGGAAAAGATTTTATTAACCCTTTGAGTGCTAAGGGTGTGCTGGACAAGTCCTCCGCGCTAGTGCTCGGGTGCTAAGGATGTGCCTAGCAGGTCCTAGCACCCACCCACCGGGAAGTGCTCCCAGTGAGCCCCTTGCCACCTGCCCCCACCGGAAGTGCTTTGGCTGCCCCTCCACCGGTGATCAACATGTGCCAAGGATGCACTGGAACCCATTTGTTTCCAGCACGTTGGGCAAGAAGGATGTTTAGGTAAGTCATCATGCCTCGGGGGAGGAATTAGCAGCAGACAAAATTCCAAGGGAAAGGAAAGAGTTTTTCCTTACACCCTGTGCCTCTCTAATGTTCATTCCTCCTGTTGGATCGCGGTGGAACCTCCATTGCACTGCAGGAATGCACCATTAGATACCAGGGAAGTTGTTTTGGTTGGTAGGAGTGGCCTTTTTGGTAGGAGTTGCTCCACAATGCTCCACATTTATAAAATGCCATCTTTTGGTTATTTCCTGCCCCACTCAGGGGCAGATTGGCAATTATTATGCCAGTCCACCTCCAGGGGGTGGAAAGTTGCTAGACACAAGGGATTTGTTTATTTATGTGTATGGGAAGTGACCCTTTGTACCCTTGAAGGGTGCAATTTTCCTTTGTTTCTGCCCCCGGGGGACGATGAGCCATTTTCTAGACCAAGACCAATCAGCCCACCCGGGGGGCAGACACCAGTAGACGTGAGGGAAATAAATTATTTTTTTTATAGGCCTGAGCCCTTGGGCAAGTGTCACTACCCTATTAGGGCATTGGACATTTTTAGGCCGATCTGCTCCCAAGGGAGGCGGGGTGGAAAACCACTTGTCACCAGGGAATTTTATTTAGGCAGTCTTGGAGCTGCTTCTTGGGCCACTCCCAAAAAACAATGACATATCGTGGCTGTTTTTCACAACCATGGGGGCAGATCAGTTACTTTTTGGACAATGTGCCCCCAAGGAACACCTCTAGACACCAGGGATTAGTTTTATTTATATATGGTTGGGAGTGGCCCCTTGGGGAAAGGTTGCTTCCCTAAAATATTAGGTCATGTTTTGGCTATTTCTGTCCCCACAAGGACTGCGTGGCCAGTTTTTTGCAAAGCTGCCCCCAAGGGGTGTGTGGGGGGGTAAACCACTAGAAGCTGGGATTTTGTATTTTTGCATGTTGGGGAGCCACCCCATGGGCAAGGGTCGCTTCACAAAAAATAGTGGGACATCTTTTGGCTGTGCCCGCACCCACAGGCATATCGGCCATTTTTCAGGCTTATCTGTCTCGAAAGGGAGCTGAAAACAACTAGGCACCAGGGAATTCATATTTATAGATGGTGGGAAAGTGGCCCCTTTGGCAAGGGGCACTTCCCCTTATTGCCCACACATGTTCTTTATTTTCAGTTCCCATCTTTCACTATATCTGATTTTTTTTCTTAGTCTGTCTACCCACGGGGTGGCGGAAAACTAGTAGACACCAGGGAATACATTTTTTCTGGTAAACTGGCATTTGGTGGGCAGCATGTGTAGACTGGCCTGTGCCTGGCTGTTTAACTAGTGTTTAGCTGATGGTGTGTGTAAACTGGGGTTTGGCTTGTGTGTGGCTGGTGGCTGGAGTAAGGGCCTCTCATCACTGGGGTACCAATTTTTGTATTTGATTTGTGCACCCCTTGAGGGCAGATCTTACAGATGTGATGCTGCTCTGCCCCAGGGGTGGACTTCAGTGTGTTGTATGATGTTAACTGTTTTATTTCTTGTCATCATTTGCATTTGCCAACTTAATGTTTTATTTATTTTTATTCTAGCTCAATGCTTTTGATTTCTTTGGTGGTGACTCCTACTTCCAACTTTGCCATTGATAGATCTGAAGCTTGTGCAGTTGTATGTTCTCGGTAAGGAAACTTCATTTGTACTGTGTACTTCAAATGAGTATGATTGCCCTCATTAATTTACTTTTTTTAATTATGTAATAATTGCAGCAGATATAGTTTCTGTTTTATTGTGGGTCAAATCCACTTTGGATTTGTGAAAGATGTGTATTGAGCTGTCTTGTGTGTAATTGTCTTTTGTTTTTCCTTTCTAGTGGGATATTGTTCTTACTTGCTGGGTCCTTTGCAGAGTAGGTGCAGTTAAACTTCAGTCTATCTGTCGGTGACAAGTAGGAGGTAATCTTTAGAGTATAAAGTGCATTGTGTGGTTTGTATTGATTCTTTTTTCTAGATCATTTTATGTCAATAGTTAATTTACTATTTGATAAAGCTACAGTTTATTGAGTTGGAATCTGAGACATTGGTGTTAATTGTTTTGTTGTGTTTAATTAGTAAGCATTATGGCTGCCCGTAGGCTGACTGCCCAGCAGGATGTTGATTTACTTTTTGGATCTGCCTCTGAACATGGCTCTGGGACTGACTGCATCTGAGGCAGAGGATGAAGTTGAATATTCTGGCAAGAGGAATCATCTGATAAAGAATCCACTATTGGTGATGATAAAATGCCACTTTTAGAGGAGGACAGTGATCTGCCAGTAGTGAAGCAAGAGCAAGCTGGCTTGAAGAAAGAGGCCAGAAGGCTTCCCATAGGAAGGGCAGAACCCTGGTACAGCTTGTTTTGCCTGCCTTTAGTGGTGTTGCAGGGTTTAGAGTCAAAAAAGAGAACTTTTGCCAATCATTATTTTACAACTATTATTGATGATGGTTTTTGGATGATGTTGTTGCAGAACAGTTTTTGAGGGACAACAGTGCCACACCTAAGACCCATTCCAGAGCTACCCAGTGGACTCTGCACAAATATCGATGAGATTCAACAGTTATGGGGTTTAACTTTGTTGATGAGATTGCTAAGGAAGCAACCATTGTCTTTATATTGGTCTACTGGTTCCTTGATGGCAATTGCTTTATTTCCAGCAACCATAAGTTGAGACCTGTATTTGCTTCTGCAGTGGATGCTGCATTTTGTGGATAATGCTACACCATTGCCACAAGATCACCCAGATTCTGACCGTCTCTTCAAGACTTGTCCTGTTCTTGACCATTTAGTAGATCGTTTCTCAGAGATCTATGTTCCAGCATAAGATATATCTGTGAATGAGTCTCTGGTCCTGCTTAAAGGCTGTTTGGTTTTCAGACAATACGTTTCCAGCAAGAGAGCACGTTATGGTATTAGGATGTGTATGTTGTGTGAAAGTGCCACTGGAGGGTGTACGCTGGTAGGGATTCTTCAGTTGACCTTCCTGGTGGCCCTTCCACTTTTGGAGTCAGTGAAAAAATCATGATGGAACTTGCAAGAAAGGTCACCATTTCTACATGTACAATTTCTACACAGGTTTGAAATTATTTAAAGGATTGTCCAAGGTGAGCACTGTGGTATGTGGCACAATCCGCTGTATCCATGAAGGTTACCTAAAAGAACTTGTGTGTAAAAAATGTCAAAGGGAACAGAGTAATGCGTGTCATAGTAAGGACATTTTCAGACAGAAGAGATGTCCACATGAGCACAACTATTCATGATCAAAGTACTTCACCTGTGACTGTTTGGGGCTAGGTAGCCAAAATCTGCATACCTGTGTGCATTTTAGACTATAACAGGCACATGGGAGGTGTACATAGAGTAGATCAAAGGTTGAAGCTTTACAATGCTGCTCAAAAGTCATACATCTGGTACAAGAAGCTGGCTGTTCAGTTACTTCATTTGACATCCTTCAAAAATTACAATGTTTTCAAAGATCGTTCTCCAGATTCCAAGGTGAGTTTTGTAGTTTGAGTGTCTGTAGTATACAGCCTTGTTGCAGTTCATCAGACAAGTGTTCCTAGAATTGAAGTGAAGTATGATATGGCTAGAATGAAAGATTGGCACTTTCCTGAATGCATTTCTCCGAACCAAAAAAGACTTTCCATGTTGGCGATGTAGAGTCTGTGTCCAAAGAGGAGTATGAAGTGAGACATATGTATTTGCCCGAGTCTGCTTGTAATCCTGGCCTATGTATGTCCACATGTTTTAAATTGTACCATATGTAACTCAAGTACTTGGATCAACTATGAAAGTAAATGGGAACTGACTGTCTTCTTTCCTGCTATATACATTTTCTGTTTACATACCTGGTAGGCAGCAGTTTGATGTGCTAAGTTACACCTGTTGTAGTTGGTGTTTCATCTTCTTCCAATAGATTGGTTCATTCTATTGAAAAATGCTGTTTTTAGTTGGATGTTTAATTTGGCCTGCCCGTGCTTTGTGTGTGTGTGTGTGTGTGCAATCTGTTTAGTGTGGCAGCTTTTTTAGAAATGAAAGTAGTCTCTGTGATGTCTGACTTGCATTTGGTTTGTGGTGTATGTAGTTGGAAGTGTGTGTGGCCTGGCATTTTTCCGCCATTGTGTTTGTATTGACCAGCAGGAAGTCATTGCCACCAGAACACCAGGCCACCCATTCCACCAGCTTCCAGGCGGTGTGATTCTTGTCTCTGAACTGGCATCTGGCTGGTGGTGTGTGTGTCGGGCCTCCGGTTGGAGGTGTGTAGGCTGGCATTTGGTTAATGGGGTGTGTGTGTGTGTGTGTTTATAATGGCTTGCTGCTGGTGACTATACACACATCACAAGCCAAATGCTAGTCCACACAGTCCACCAGCTGCCAGGTGGTGTGATTGTTGTGTCAGTCCTGTCGGCGTATGGAAGTGACGGGCCCTTAAATTATGTTGTATGTTGATGTGACTGTCATAATGTGCTGGACCCGAGGCTGGCAGTGTCAATGGTTTTGTATGTGCGAAGTATTAAAGGTGTGTGAATGGTCTGTAAAGTGGTTGGTGCATTTTCATGCCTAGGCAGCTCATGAGCTGTAAGTCCCTGGTTCAGTATTACATAATTATCTTATTAACAGTGATTTCTACATTTTAATTTTTGTAAATTATTTTCTTATTAAAAATTTACATTTTGAGCTTTTTACTCACCCTTTTGCCAAACCAGTCAATATGTGTGTGCAGTAATATTTCTATTTTCTGCCAAGTTGTTTATTATCTCTAGGAAAAATCTACCAACCCCAGATAGTTTTGTAATCTAGACACCAGGGGGATTTCATGGTTGTCTCGTGTGGATCCCACTAGGTTTTCGTACCCAGAATCACTTGTAATCTTCACAAATAGGCTAAATATACATCTTTTCTTCATATTTCTGTTACTCAAAGTACTGGAATGTGTTGTGAGCTGCAAATTTCGTGCCAACCAGAGCTTCCACATGTCTCTGTATAAAAATGGTACCTCAGCTGTGTGGATGGGTCAAATACCCACAAAAGGACATAGTCCAATGCGCGATGTGGCAACATCACCAAAAAAGGGTAGCTGCAGTTTTGAGGCCTGGGTTCAGCGGCTATTCAGAACAACTTACCAACCCCAGGCATTTCTGAGAACTAGACACCCAGGGTAGTATGCCTCTTGTGGAACCCACATAGTTTTCCTACCCACAGTGCCCTTTAAGCTCCAATATTTGCCTAAAATTACAGATTTTAATTGCATTTCTGTGACGTAGTCTTCCATAATCAGAAGGAATACAGAAAATTCCTACCAGTCAGCGTTCCCCTACTTGTCCCAATAAAAATTAAGCCCCACTTGTGTGGCTGGGTCTAGTGCCAGTAACCAGAACAGATCAAACTAATATCAATGGGAGTCCCAGCACAGGTACACTCATTGACCTTCGTGTGATCTTTTCCAGTCACGGGCACTGGACTCAGCCACATAAGTGGGGTAGTGTTTTGATTGGGGTAAGTGGGAGAATTGCTTGACGATAGAACGTTTGTGGATTACTGCTGACTCCGGATGTTTTGTCACATAAATGCAAGGAAAATGTGCAATATTAGGCAGAGTTTGAGGTTTGCAGGGCATTGTGGGTAAAACAGTTTGTGGGTCTCACAGGAGGCACACCATCCTGGACTCCCCTGGGTGTCTACTTTTCAGAAATGTCTGGGTTTGGTAGATTTCCCTAGTTGGCGAAGATTCCTAGCCAAAAAGCCATTGCTAACCCAATGGCAAATCAGATAATTTTAATGGCAGGAAATATTGATGTCTCTGCATTGTATTTTGAGATCTTTCATGTCGGAAGCACTAGCTCTACCCACACAAGTGGTGTACCTTTTTATCAGTAGACTTGGGGGAATGGTAGGTCGTAGGACATGTGTTGCTCGCTGTAGATTCCAGAACGTTTCTTCACCGAAACATGAGTAAAATGTGTTTTTTAGTCAAAGTTTGAGGTTTCCAAGGGCTTCTTTGTAGGAAAACCTAGCAGGAGCCACACAAGTCACCCCACTATGAGTTCCCCTAGGTGACCAGTTTAAAAAAAATGTACAGGTTCTCCAGGGTTTCCTATGTGCCAGCTGTTCTGTGGCCCAAAATCCACAGCTAGCCCCATTTAAAAAGGGCCAGTTTTCTGAGGACAAATGTGTTGTCCATGTTGCATTTTGTTGCATTTTGGGCACTTTCCTGTCGCGTACACTAACCATACCCACACAAGTGAGGTATCATTTTTATCACAAGACTTGGGGGAATGGTAGGAAATTAGTTGGTCCCTGCAGATTCCCAAACTTTTTGTCACAGAAATGTAAGGAGAATGTGTTAGTTTAGTCAAAGCTTGAGGTGTGCAAGGGCTTCTGAGTAAGTAAACATGGTCAGTGCCATGCAAGTCAGCACACCATGGATTCCCCCAGGTGTCTAGTTTTAAACAATGTGCAGGTTTGCTAGGGTTCCCTAGGAGCTGCCTGAGATAGGGTCCAAAATCCACAGCTAGCCACAATGCCAAAAATGGTCATTTTTCAGTTGCAAAAGGCAGTGTGCATGTTTTGTTTTGGGCCCTTTCCTGTAGAAGGCACTTTACCTACTCACACAAGTTAGATACCATTTGTGTTCAGTAAACTTAGGGAAATGCTGAGTCATAGGAAATATGTGGCTCCCCGCAGAATCCAGAGGTTTTCCTTCCAAAAATGAGGAAAACGTGTGTTTTAGTCAAACTTCGAGGCTTGCAAGGGCTTCTGGGTAAGAGAATCTGGTGGAAACCACACCCCTCCCTACTTTGGATTTCCCTGGATGTCTAGTTTTAAAAAATGTACAGGTTTGCTAGGTTTCCCTAGGTTCACCTAGGTTCAGGCTGAGGTAGGGCCCAAAATCCACAGCTACCCACATTAAATAAGGGTTCAGTATTGTGTGAACAAATGTGATGTATCCATGTTGTGTTTTGGGCCTTTTCCTGTTGCAGGACAGGCCTACATACCCATGAGGTGCCATGTTTATTGTGAGACGTGGGAGTACAGAATAGTATAACATTTATTATTACCAGTTTTATTTCTCTGCATTTGTGCCATCCAAATGTAAGTCAGTGTGGATGAAAGAAGACATTTTAAATAATGCCTTCTGAATCACATGCTAGTATGGGTGTCTATTTCAGAAATACATAGGTTTCCATGATACACATTTTTAGTACTTATATTTTACCATATGAGTTGCTCTATACTAGGTAAACAATGAAAAAACATTGAAAGGTGCAGTTCTTTTGTTGACTTTGGGTACCTTTGGTTCTTGGAAAACCAACAAACCTTATACGTCCTTGCAACCAGAAGGATGTAGCTGACATCATGGTATATGCTTTTGTAAATCGACCATCGTGAGAAAAATTTACAAATGAAAACATTGTCACAAATGGCTGTTTTTTCCTACTGATTTTTAATATTTTCTTATTTTAACAGTGCTTTTCTTTGGAAAATCATTGAGGGATCTACACTAATGACCCCTTGCTGAACTCAGAATCCTGTCTGTTTTTAGAAATCCATAGCTTTCCAGGATCACCCATGGGTTTCACCCTGATTTCCACCACAAACTGGAAGTAGGTTGAAAGGACAAAAATTAGGAAAAAATGACTACCTCTTTAAAAAATTCAAAAACTGTAGTAAAAAAAGTGTTTTGATTCAGCTCAGCATGTTGCTGAAAGCCAGAAAAATGGTGACGTTAGCACAACAAACTTTTTGTTGTTGCCATTTTTAGGAAAAGTAACAAACTCTTTTTTGCAGAGCACTTTTCCTATTTTTTTCCCCAAAAAACAAAATGATGCTATAGTTTGGCTATTTTTCAGTTCACTCCAGGGGAATCATCAAACCATTGATACCGTTGGAATTCCCCGAATGTTGGAAAAAGGGTGCAAAATTGGCATGGATACTGTATGTGGAAAAATTTTTATGCAGGCCTAATCACAAAGTACCCAAATATCCAAAAAAAGGTTTAGCTGTACAAGTGAAAAAGGCTAGGCAGCTAATGGATTAATAGACTTGTCTGCATGTATGTGTTGTTTGTACTAAATGAAAACTAATAAACAAATGTTAAAAAAATATCTCAAGACCCAACAGAGTAAAACATTCCTGGAGAGGGGTACCACTCCAACGTTGATGGCTCACACTCTGAAGGATTGCCCTCTACAGGGAGTTTTGTTTAATTAATATAATCTAAACCAAGAAAAGATATATCTATCTCAAGGAACAAGGGAGTTAACAGAACATGTATTCAGAGATTTGAGTATAGCAGTACCCTCCTGGTTTGGTACATATTTGCACCCTAAAATATAAAACTTAAGAGTATCTGTTCTGTGATTTCTTGTCTCACTATTGATGATGCCTTCATTTTTCTCTTCTTTCATATTTCAGGACTGGCCGCAAGGCAGGCTGGAGCCTGTGCCTGCAGCAGAGGAGCGGCATAGTGGTGTCAGCAGCGGCGATCTAGGTAAGTGGTTTTTTAAAATGTTTTATTAATTTAATGTTTATTCCCCCTTCATCACCTCCCCACGTGCTGCCCTGCCCCTTCCGCGAGCCGCGACTGCATTTTGCACACGTTTGTCAAATAATTTTAGAGTTTTCTCCACACAGGCACTATAAGTGCGAGGATAGCAACAGTTTTGTGACTTGACCCTGTACTAGATTCACATGCTGTGCATTAATCTGCTATCAAATATTCGTTTATGGAATTTTCTTTCAAATAAGCTTTTTCTCTGGAATTAGAGTATGGGAACGTCGATATGAATCTACTACTTGGCCACGATTTTCAGATTCTTTTTTATCTCTTCTAATGTGCGGTTATACTGGCCTAATTCTTATTTTTTTATTTATTTTATTTGTTCTTTCTTCACCGGGGAAGTAGGAGTGTTACATGAGAATCGAAAATGTTTCAAGCTGTGATATTATTGCCAAATGTAAGTAATGTGTTTCTTTTGCAGCATAAAACTATTATATTTTCACAGGTTGTGCATTGCTAACACATCATTTTTTTCTCTGTGAGGAAGGCGTGAGGTTTGAATAGAGCCATAGAAATGTTTTAATGCTGTCTGACATACGTGGCTTCATATCTGCACCATTTTACTTAGTAACTGCATGTTTGCTTGGCCATTGGCAGCTAAGCAAACGTCATTCATTGAAACATTTCAAGTGAAACGAAGCAATTACTCCCTTTTTTCCTAGTGAAAGCTCTTTGAGGTTTACCTGAAGACTTTTGTGAGCTAATGAATAACATGCATGAGTTGTTTGTGCAATCCATCTTGGTATGATGAAATTAGTAACTGATTTTCCCTCAACCTGGGTCGTTTGTGCAACAAAGAATTGTTTAATCTTTCTTATGTCATTGCTCTGTTCTGTAAATACGTGCTTTCTTATCATACTTCTAGTGTTTAAAGCCCTTTTTGCAGAACTTGGTGGATTTTGGAAAAGGGAAGTGATGTGAATTGATTGGTTGATATGACTGGGTACGGTACATTAATGTATGTTTCTTGTACTACGAAAGCATGAACTTCACTAACTGTACTCAATGATATTCGGGGACACTTGGATTATGCTGCAGGGGAGGACCAAATTATGCTGCAAGGATTAATAAAGTATGCGTCAAGAAAAGGCAAATTATGTGTTGTACTGTGCCAGATATTATGAAAGTATTATTTCATCATTTTGCCATTTTTACACTTGCTAACGAAGCCTGGACATTGGTTGCACCTCATTAGTACCAGCTCAACACCCAAATATTGTAATAAGCAGCAGAACAGTTAACCTTTGCAATGGGCCTTTCATTGCACAGCAACACATGTTGTTGCATTTTTAGTAACTTTTGAAACGTTGGAGCTAGAAAAACATTTTATTTGTTCAAATGTACAAATAATGCAACAAAGGATGGAATATGTGGCAAATGCGGCAAATCTATAATTATGCAGAAAAATGCAGCTGCCATACAATTGCATAATTCCAGTGGCCCTGATGATATTACAGCTATTTAAAAGGCTGCTTTTAATGGCTGTAGATGTTTGAGCTGTCTTATGCAATGGTTAAAAAGAGGGCTTATTAACACCTATCTGCTCCAAATCTAGATCCCGTCCAGGTACCCTCTTTGTCCAAGGAGGATACAACTCCTTTAATTCTTAGGTGAAAAGTGTAAAGACACTGATTTGAAAAATCTGTTTTTGATCGGTACCCTTTGAATACGTGGTGATTGCTGACAAATGTACACTAAATGCTGCATAGCTTAGTTTTGAATATAATATGACTCACTAAAACTTTTTGTGTTACCTTTTCTTCACAATTATTACTGTCACATAATTGTATCATTTCCTTTTAGTAGTGTAAAACGTTCTGATAGATGGCAAACTGATCTCTATGTAGATTAGGATGTTGAAATTCTAGGATTTCAGCAACCTCGCTGCTAGTTGTAACATCCTTACTCCATATCATATTTTGTTCCCCTGCATAGTTAACAAATCTGTCAAAACTGGTAGTTTGAGAAACTTTTGTTGTGATAAAGTGAACAAATCAGACCACAACTGTTGTTTTACCCACTTCCAGGACATTTAGATTGAGGTCGTGTTTTAAAACCTGCCTTTGTAAATCACTAAAGGTATCAGAGGCATCTGTGGGAACGCGTAAAACGAATATCCCATAAAAGTTCAGGGCTTCATTTACAAGAAATGATGCATTGGCGGGTCAGATTTTTTGCACCTGCGGCAAACCCCCTAATGACACCAGGGCTGTGCTGTTTATACAATACAGAACTCCATGGCGCAAGTTTTGAAAGGTACATCAGAAATTCTGACACATCCGTTGGCGCTAAAGTGAAGCATTGCTGGAGTTGCCTCTTAAAACTGACACAACTGCAGCAATGCGTCAGAACACAGAGGAGAGTCTTATGTTAGAAGCCATGCGTCAATTTTTATGCCAGGTCTGAGAAGGTGTATGGATTTTGAAGCAGTCAAGTCACGTACTGACACACTGAAAAGTTGTAAATTTCACTGCATCGTTCTATGCAGGTTTTAACGTGGGAACGCCTACTCTGTATACATTATACCTGTGCAGGTATAATCTGATGTTGGCCTCTACAAACTGATGCATTAGGCCCAGTGTGTCAGTTTGCAGATATGGAATAGTGTGGAGCACTGATTACGCCACAGCTGCATAAAATAAAATGATGCAACGGTGGCACAATCTCCTTGTAAATGAGGCCCTCAGTGACAGTGCATCCCTTGAAACTTAGGGTGTGTGTCCTACAGCTAATGGTAATTCTGGGAATGCACCAAAATCCATGGGTGGATATGTGGGAACACCCAAGCTCTACTCATGAAACACCTCCCAGGGGCAGAGTAACACATAGCAGCAATTTGCACTGCCTTCCGTTATACCAGATTTATTAACCCCTTCCGTGCTGGGGATGTAACGGTTACATCCTCAGCCCTGGTGGTCGTGAGCTGAGTACATAACTTATGTCCTCTGCACACAACCATTAAATCCCTCTGCTGTGTATACAGAGGGATCTATGTTTTCTAAAAACAGGCTCTGGAGCTCAGCAAGAGCTTCCCGAGCTCCTAAGGCTATTTTTAGTTTTCACTTAAATGATGAGCAGTGGGCACAGATGTAATTTTAGTAAAAACGAAATTGAAATTAGCCAATCGGCACATTTCACTTTCTCTGTGTTCAGGGGGCTATCTCAGCCCCCAAGTACAGAGGCAGATGGGAGCGGTATCACTGGAAAGGGAAGACTCTCCCCTTTCCAATGGCACCCTTCCATAGTGGATCCGTGCTTGGGAATCGCTGCAGGAGGGCAAGGGCTTTTGCTCTCCCCTTAATTGTGTGGGCATATTCAGTCTATCTGCCCCCCATCCCTCCTAGGGGTGCAGATGGGACAATAGCCCCCGATCTACCACTCTAGGGAGAAGAAAACCCACTAGGTACCAGGGATTTTTTGGTTTGTTGATGAAAAGGTAGGGGCAGTTCAGAATGGGCACAGCAAAGCCCCCACCCCCAAAAGAAAATAGGCACAGTCTTTCTGCCCCTGCTGGGGGGCAGATGGTGTTATTTACTCCCGATCTCCCGCACCTGGGGGATCGAAAGCCCACTAGACACCAGGGATTTAAAAATGTGTTTTTTTAGAAGAGTCTAGAGGTGGGGGCTGCCCAGAATAGGCACAGCAATTACCCCACCTCCCTCAGAATAGCCACAGTCTTTATGGGGGTTATTACCCCCAAGCTGCCCGCCTATGGGAAAAAAGCCTACAAGACAAGACTGAATTCTTTTTATAAAGGAGGGGTGGGGGCTGCCCCCCATGGGCATGCTCCTATCCCACATAAATGGGGACCAAAGTCTTTCTGCCCCTCCTGGGGGAAAGATAGGGTAATTACCCCTGATCATCCTCCTTGGGCGTAGAAAGCCAACTAGACACCAGAGATAATATATATATATATATATATATATATAGTTTTAGAAAAGTTTAGGGATGGGAGCTGCTGAGAATGGGCAAGGCACTTCCCCATCCCAAAATAGGCATAGTCTCTCTGCCCCCCCCCCCAAGGGGCAGATGGATATGTTTACACCCATTCTGCCCCCATGGGGGCAGAAAACCCACTAGACACCACGGAGTTTTATTTATAAAGGATGGGTGGGGGCATGGCCATGCTCCCACCCCACAGAAATAGGGACCAAAGTCTTTTTGCCCCTCCTCTCGGGGCAGATAGGGTAATTACCCCACTCTGCCCCTATGGGGGGGTGGTAGAAAGCCCACTGGATGCCAGGGATTTTTTTTTAAAGGAAAGAGGGATGGTGGCTGCCCACCACCATGGGCACTGTTGTGCCCCCAATTTAACTGAAGGGGGCAACAGTCTTTCTGCCAGCCCCTCCCCCCACAGACTAAAACATCTCTTCCCAACGGCAAGCAAGAAGACATTTGGCTTTTTTGGGATTCAATTTTACATATGGGCCAAGAGAACTTGGCTAACTCCCAATATTGTCCCACTTGCAATAATGAGTAGCTCTACTTTTTGGACACTGTCACCTGGAAAAATCTGCCAGAACCAAACGCTTCTGAAAATTTTACATCTAGGGGAGTCCACATTGGTATGCTTCACATGCACCCCACACCATTATTTTTACCCACAATGTTCTGCAAACCTCCAACTTTGCCTGAAATCACACATTTTTCCTACATTTCTGTGATGGAAACATCCGGAATCCGCAGGAATCCACAAAATTCCTACCACCCAGCATTGCCCCATCTGTACTGATAAAAATTCAGCCTTACTTGTGTGGGCACCCAAGAAGTCTAAGCCTAAAACTGTATGAAAATAAACTGCCTTTTTGGACTCGCTTTAGTTCCCCCTCAATTTCTACACATATGTTGCCCTTCCTTGTTGCAGGCACTTGGCCCACCTACACAAGTGAGGTATAATTTTTATCAGGCGACCAACGGGAATGCTAGGTGGTAGGAAATCTATACCGGCGCATGATCCCACACAGAAATGTAAGGAAAATAAGATTTTTCAGCTAAATTTGGGGTTTGCAGGGGATTCTGGGGGAGAAAATGTTGGTGGATCCACACAAGAAACATCTCCCTGGACTTCCTCGGTTGTCTAGTTTTGAGAAATGTCTGGGCTTGCTATGTTTCCCTAGATGGCTGCTGAGCCGGGACAAAAAACGCAGATGCCCCATTGCTAAAAAAGATTTTTTTATGACTTTGTATGTGTCCACAATACGTTTTGTGTGTGTGTGTGAGGAAAGTGTGTTATTTTAGACATATTTTGAGGTTTGCAAGGAATTCTGGGTAACATAACCTAGTGAGAGCCATAGAGGTCAAGCCATCCTGGAGTCCCCCTGGTGTATAGTTTTAAAAAATGAACAGGTTTGTTAGGTTTCCCTAGGTGCCGGCTCAGGGCCCAAAATCTACAGCTAGACAGATGGCCAAAAAAGGATCAGTTTTGGATGGAAAAATATGGGCCCATATTTATACTTTTTGACGCTAAACTGCGCTAACGCAGTTTAGCGTCAAAAAATTTTGCGCCGTCTAACGCCATTCTGAAGCGCCATGCGGGCGCCGTATTTATGGAATGGCGTTAGACGGCGCAATCAGACCGGCGCTGCCTGGTGTGCGTGGAAAAAAACCACGTAGACCAGGCAGCTCCGGCGTTGGGAAAAAATGACGTTAGGGCGTCTTAAAATGGCGCAAGTCAGGTTGACGCTAAAAAATCGTTGTAACCCGACTTGCGCCATTTTTTTTCGACGCCCATCCCCCATCAACATGACTCCTATCATTGTAAAGATAGGAGTCATGCCCCCTTGCCCAATGGCCATGCCCAGGGGACTTCTGTCCCCTGGGCATGGTCATTGGGCATAGTGGCATGTAGGGGGGCACAAATCAGGCCCCCCTATGCCACAAAAAAAAAAAAAAAAAAACTTACCTGGACTTACCTTAATGTCCATGGGATGGGTCCCTCCGTCCTTGGGTGTCCTCCTGGGGTGGGCAAGGGTGGCAGGGGGGGTCCCTGGGGGCAGGGGAGGGCACCTCTGGGCTCATTTTGAGCCCACTTGTCCCTTAACGCCATGCCTGACCCAGGCGTTAAAAAGCGGCGCAAAAGCGCCGTTTTTGGCCACGCCCACTCCCGGGCGTCATTTTTGCCCGGGAGTATAAATACCACGTAAAGGCCTGGGAGTCATTTTTTAAGACGGGAACGCCTCCCTTGCATATCATTAACGCAAGGAAGGGGTTCACGCTAAAAAATGACGCCCACTCCGGGCACTTTGGCGCCCGAAGCGTCTAACGCCATAGTATAAATATGGCGTTAGTTTGCGTTAGTTTAGCGTCGAATTTGCGTCGAAAAAAACGACGCAAATTCGGCGCAACCAGAGTATAAATACGGCCCATGACGTGTCCACATTGCGTCTTGGGCTGTTTCCAGCTATGGGCCCTAGGCCTACTCACACAAGTGAGGTACCATTTTTATTGGGAGACTTGGGGGAATGCTGGGTGGAAGGAAGTTTGTGGCTTCCCTCAAATTCCAGAACTTTCCATCACAGAAATCGACGGTAAATGTGTTTTTCTAAGACAAATTTTGAGGTTTGGAAGGGATTATGGGTAACAGAACCTTCCGAGAGCCACACTAGTAACACCATCCTAGATTCCGCTGGGTGTCTAGTTTTGAACAATATACAGGTTTGCTAGGTTTCCTTAAGTTCTGGCTGAGCTAGGGCCCAAAATACACTGCTACTCACATAGTAAAAAAAGGGTCAGTTTTGGATAGAAAAAGGTGATGTGTCCATTTTGGGCTGTTTGTTGTCATGGGCACTCGGCCTACCCAGAAAAGAGAGGTACCATTTTTATTGAGAGACTTCTGGAAATGCTGGGTGGAAGGAAGTTTGTGGCTCCTCTCGGATTCAAGAACTTTCCATATCAGAAATATCAGATGAAAGTGTTTTTAAGACACATTTTGAGGTTTGCAAGGGATTCTGGGTAACAGAACCAGACGAGAGACACACAAGTCACCCCATCATGTATTCCCCTGGGTGTCTAGTTTTAAAAAATTGAACAGGTTTGCTAGGTTTCCCTAGGTGCCTGCCAGCTGAGCTAGGGCCCAAAATCCACAGCTCGGCACACCAAAAAAAGGTCAGTTATGGATAGAAAAATGTGATGTTTCCACTTGTCGTTTTGGGTCGTTTTCTGTTGCGGGCCCTGGGCCTACCCACACAAGTGAGGTACCATTTTTATCAGGAGACTTGTGGGAATGCTGGGTGGAAGGAAGTTTGTGGCTCCCGTCAGATTTTAGAACTTAACATCACAGAAATGTAAGGTAAATGTGTTTTTTAGGCAAGTTTTGAGGTTTGGAAGGGATACTGGGTAGCAGAACCTAGCGAGAGCCACACAGTTTACCTGTCCTGGATTTCTCAAGGTTTCCTGATTGCAAAAACCTACAGGTTTGCTAGGTTTCCCTATGTTCTGGCTGAGCTAGACCCCAAAATCCACAGCTAGACACACTGCAAAAAAAGGGACAGTTTTCAGTGGTAAAATATGATCTGTCCATGTTGTTTTTTGGACATTTCCTGTCACGGACATTAGGCCTACATACACAAGAGGCACCATTTTTATCAAGGAGCTTAGGGGAATACAGAATAGTAGAAAAAGTATTATTACCAATTTTTTTTCTTTGCATTCACACCTTTCAATTGTAAGAAACTGTGTAATAAAGAAGTAATTTTCAATAATGCCAATTCACATGCTAGTATGGGTACCAACACATTCAAAGATGTGCAAATAACCACTGCTTCTAAACTCCATGCCTCGTGCCTATTTAGGAAATACATAGGTTTCCATGATACCTTTTTTCACTATTTACATATTAGCGAATTCATTTCTGTATACCCAGTACACAATGAAAAACCATAGCAAGGTGCAGCTCAGTTATTGGCTCTGGATACCAAGGGTTCTTAGTGTAGCTATAAGCTTTATATATCCCTGCAAACAGAAGGGTCTAGCAGACATGGCGATATAATGCTTTTGAAAATCTGCCATAGCTGGAAGAAGTTACAGATGAGAACATAGAAAAATGGCTGTTTTTTCAACTCAATTTCAGATTTTTTTTATTTCAACTGTTACTTTCTATAGGAACACCTTTAAGGATCTACACAAATGACCCCTTGCTGAATTCAGAATTGTGTCTACTTTTTCAGAAATGTATAGAATTCCTGGGATCCACCATTGGTTTCACACACATTTCTACCACTACCTGGATGAAGGTTGAAAGACCAAAATAGGAAAAATTGGCTATCTTCCAGTAAAATGCCGAAACTGTGTTAAAAATCTGATTTTCTGATTCAAGTCTGCCTTTTCCTGAAAGTTGGGAAGATGGTTATTTTAGCACCGTAAACCCTTCGTTGATGCCTTTTGCAGGAGAAACAAACTAGACCCTTTCTTCTGCAGCACCTTTTTTCCAAACCAACCATAAATTTAGCTGTATTTTGGCTAATATCGCAGCCCTCCAGACACTCCACAAACCTTCAGAATCCCCAGGATGTCGGATGAAAGGGAGCAAATTTGGCATGGATAGTTTATGTGGACAAAAGGTTATGGGGGCCTAAGCACACACTACCCCAAATAGCCAAAAAAGGGCTCAGCACTGGAGGGAAAAGGGCCTAGCAATGAAAGAGTCGAGCCATGCAGGGCCACACAAGGTGGCCTTGCGTGGCTTAAAATATCTCACTTAGGTTTTGTGTTGCCGTTCTGGCTTCTTGCGTGTTGCATGGGCAACACAAAACCTTACTAGATCTAGCCCTTGGTATTTTATGTTTTCTCTAGGCCAATGCATTTTTTGTTATAACAGCAATTTGTACCTTACATGCAATGTGGAAAGTTTTCGCTAATTTACATAACATGAAATTTTGCCAATTTGTACCAGCTGGAGAAAAGGTGATTGGAAAAGATCTCACTAAGACAAACTTTGTCCTTGCATGAGACATATTCTACTCAAACAAGTCTTCCTCTAGTACCGCTTCTGACTTTTCTTTGTGAGAGAAATACTCTCAGAGAAAAAATTGTGTATTTCTCAAAAAAATCACATTCTCTACACACCACTAGTTTTTACTTGAAGCAAGTATATCTATGGTTGGTGCCACCCTTGCTTGAACAGGTTGCTTCCAACTGTCTATTACTCCCATTTAATGCTGTTGTCTGGCTGCTTAGTTCACCTGTCTCATTATTTACTTATCCTGGTAAATGATATGCTTCAATCACAGTACCTCTGTGGGCTGTATTTGTAAAGCACACATTCAACCCTAGGGGCATTGTGGTTGTAAAAAATATGTTTATTGCTACTCAGCTTAATGGTACTAATTTTATCAATTTAGGAAGGATGAAAGACTGAGTGAACCTACTGGGACTCAAACCTGCAACCATGAGGTCCAGCACACATTCCAGGGGTCGATGCATTAATCCTCTGCGACACCAGACTTGTACTAAATATCTTCTTTAAGTTGTGACAGTGTGTAAGAATTTTATTCAAAAGCGGTTTCTGAGCTATACATTTGTATCTGACAAACTAGGATAAAAACTAAGTTGAAACTGCAACATGGTGTACCACAGATCAGTATCCAGGTGCAGGCTCACAGCAAGGAGAAAGTCTTACAGAGTTCTAGGGCTGGTATATTCCACAGTCAGCTTCCCTCTCAAGATGAGAACAAAACTGAAGTCCTGCTTCCTGGTAGAAGTGCTGCTCGAAATAGGTTGAATGCAAAAACCTCCTTCATGATCTGATAAGAGCTACTGGAGGTATTGCTTCAGGTGAGTGCTACCTAGAAGAGGAATTTACAGCCCAGTCACCAGAAGTCGATCAGTGCTGGAGACACTAGAATCTTACAACAATCACCATTAATTGAAGCTTAGCCTGTTAAGCACCTTAGAGTGATCCCTTTGCCCTAAATTGCTGTGCGCCCTTTTTGCCTCCAATAGGTCTTTGAGCATGCTCAACGCCCCCCACCCAAACTATCATGCCCCTTTGTGCTGTCCTACACCTTTCCCTTCTCCTCTGAGGATCAGGGTGAAGGGATGCTTGGGTCAGTGTGAATCTGAAGAGGGGATCAGCAAACTAAGGAAGTTCCAATATAGGCAGCACCGTTACCCTCTATGGGCACTGCTCCCTGTGCTGGGCAATCTTTCTGCAGCTGCTTTGTGACTCATGCAAGCCTGAAGTGTGCTTGGGAGCCAAATGTAAAATCACTCGGTTAGCTAAGGCAAAAATCATTTTTAAAATTTTATAAAACCATTTTATGAGTCGGAAAGTATTTTTATTTCATGAAACAGGTTTTGTAATACAAACCAAATAGCAATTCGGAAGGGGCATATAAAATGGGTGTTTCTTCTATAATGCTATTCCTTCAGCAAAATATCAGTGGTCTGAGACCACAATTCCTAGTAATAAATGATTGTACGCCAAGGGGAAACTGTCTCATCTAGTCCCCCCTTCCTTTTGGTCATCGTGGTGGGAGCTTCGGGGGAAGCAGCCAGAGGTCTAGGTGACTACTTCCTGCTCTGATTGATGTTTTTTCAAATGGAAAACTTAAGCAACACCCCTTTAACCTTTTTTGTGTGGCCTTCGTCCAGTGACCAATAGCTGCACTACCTCCCAGTACATTTGTCTGAGAGGAATGAAAAGGATCCTTTTGGTAAGAGAAAAAACAGTGGAATGGTATCAGAAGCCAGATACTCTTTTTGAGATTGTTGTTCCAGCAGATCCGTGGACTGTGTAAAAGGGCTGTGGATTGGCCTACAAGTGAACGGCAAAGAGATCAGTAAGCAGGTGCACTATCTCATGAAGTAATTAAATATTACTATAAGGTCATTGAGTTCCTGAAGATAAGAATTTCACTGAAATATATAGATTGGCAACACATAGATAGAACAGCTCAGGAAGGGAAAGAATCAATTCATGCGTACTATGAAAGGTTGTTAAAAGCGTTTAAACATTACAGTGGTACAGAAACAATTGAGCCAAAATACATGATTCATTTTGTTTTCAGGTTTGTTGAAGGATTGACAACAGAGATTAGCCAAGTGATTAAGAGTCATTTGATTTGTTTGCAAGCAAAACCGATTGATGAGGTGTTACAGTATGCGAAATACTGTAGTGATGAGATTGAATTGAAATAGAGAAAGTTGAAAGAGAAAGCAATGGTGATGCAGATTAAAGCTGCGCAGACAGGGATTCAAGGAAATTTCCAGTAGCAGTTGCAGGGAAATGGTATGTTTCAGAATCAAGGCAGAGGTAGAGGACGTGGTGGAATGACACTTCCAGTTGTTAACCGAAGTGTAGATTTGAATTCTGTGATGATGCAAGGAGAGCAGCAGGGACAAAGAATGTTACCTTGTCATGTTTGGGCGGCAATTGGACATTGGAAATGGCAGTGCTGAATGCTAAATCAAGGGGTTGTTGTTCAACAGACAAATAGTATCAATACTTTCAGAGCATGAGAGGACCAAGAATAAAAGGTCAAATTCAAAATTTCCAGAATGATGTAAATCTGATGCAGGGTTTCCAACGCTTACAACCAATGCAGCATGTGCAAAATGTACAACCGCAGGCACAACAAATACACATGCCCCAAGTACAGCAGATACAGCCACAATTGCAGATGGTGCCTGCACAAAAAAATTCAAATGCCTAGCCAAATACAAGTACCCTAGAGCCCTATGGATAAGCAACAGGTGATGCTTTCTCAGGTGGTCACAAATCAGAAATTAAACCATAGTGACAATACAGTACAACCATTTCCTTTACATAGTAAGAATTAAATAAATGATGTATGGCTGTCGGAGAGTTCAGATGAGGAGGAGAATGTGATGGCTACATCATTAGAAGTGGATCAGAAATGTCCCTATATTAACCCCTTCGCTGCCAGGCCTTTTCCCCCTCCTGTGCCAGGCCTTTTTTTGACTATTTGGAATAGTTCTCATTTAGGCCGTCATAACTTTTTGTCCACATAGGGTACCCACGCCAAATTTGCGTCCTTTTTTTCCAACATCCTAGGGATTCTAGAGTTACCCAGACTTTGTGGGTTTCCCTGAAGAAGACCAAGAAATTAGCCAAAATACAGTGAAAAGTGTTTTCTTTTTTTTTTAAATTGGAAAAAAGGGCTGCAGAAGAAGGCTTGTGTTTTTTTCCCTGAAAATGGCATCAACAAAGGGTTTGCAGTGCTATAGTCACCAGCTTCCCAGCTTTCAGGAACAGGCAGACTTAAATCAGAAAACCCAATTTTTCTACTCAATTTTGCCATTTTACAGGGACCTACCCCATTTTTATGATTTTGGTGCTTTCAGCCTCCTTTCAGTCAGTGACAGAAATAGGTGTGAAACCAATGCTGGATTCCAGAAACCTAAACATTTCTGAAAAGTAGTCAAAATTCTGAATTCAGCAATGGGTAATTTGTGTAGATCCTACAAGGGTTTCCTGCAGAAAATAACAACTGAAATAAAAAGACATTGAAATTGAGGTAAAAAAAAAAACAGACATTTTTCTCTACGTTTTACTTTTCCTGCAATGTCCGATTTCTGAAAGCAATATACTGCTACGTCCGCTGGGCTCTTCTGGTTGCAGGGATATATAGGGCTTGTAGGTTCATCAAGAACCCTAGGCACCCAGAGCCAATAAATGAGCTGCACCTTGCAGTGGGTTTTCATTCTATACAGGGTATACAGCAATTCATTTGCTGAAATATAAAGAGTCAAAAATAGGTATCAAGAAAACCTTTGTATTTCCAAAATGGGCATAAGATAAGGTGTTGAGGAGCAGTGGTTATTTGCACATCTCTGAATTCTGGGGTGCCCATACTAGCATGTGAATTACACCTTTTTTACACACTGTCTTATATTTGGAAGGAGAAAATGTAGAGAAAGACAAGTGGCAATAACACTTGTTTTGCTATTCTATGTTCCCCCAAGTCTCCCAATAAAAATGGTACCTCACTTGTGTGGGTAGGCCTAGTGCCCGCGACAGGAAATGCCCCAAAACACAACGTGGACACATGACATTTTTCCACAGAAAACAGAGGTGTTTTTTGCAAAGTGCCTTTTGGCCTCTAGTTCAGCCGCCACCTAGGGAAACCTACCAAACCTGTGCATTTTTGAAAAATAGAGACCTAGGGGCATCCAGGGCAGGGTGACTTGTGGGGCTCTTACCGGGTTCTGTTACCCAGAATCCTTTGCAAACCTCAAAATGTGGATAAAACAATACTTTTTCCTCACATTTCGGTGACAGAAAGTTCTGGAATCTGAGAGGAGCCACAAATTTCCTTCCACCCAGTGTTCCCCCAAGTCTCCCGATAAAAATGGTACCTCACTTGTGTGGGTAGGCCTAGTGCCCGTGACAGTAAATGCCCCAAAACACAAAGTGGGCACCATATTTTCTCAAAGAAAACAGAGGTGTTTTTTGCAAAGTACCTACCTGTGGATTTGGGCCTCTAGCTCAGCCGCCACCTGGGGAAATCTACCAAACCTGTGCATTTTTTTAAACTAGAGACCTATGGGAATCCAAGATGGGGTGACTTGTCGGGCTCGCACCAGGTTCTGCTACCCAGAATCCTTTGCAAATCTCAAAATGTGGCTAAAAAATACTTTTTCCTCACATTTCGGTGACCGAAAGTTCTGGAATCTGGGAGGAGCCAAAAATTTCCTTCCACCCAGCATTCCCTCAAGTCTCCCGATAAAAATGGTACCTCACTTGTGTGGGTAGGCATAGTGCACGAAACAGGAAATGCCCCAAAACACAAAGTGTACACATCACATTTTCCCAAAGAAAACAGAGGTGTTTTTTGCAAAGTGCCTACCTGTAGATTTGGGCCTCTAGCTCAGCCGTCACCTAGGGAAACCTACCAAACCTGTGCATTTTTTAAAACTAGAGACCTAGGGGAATCCAAGATGGGGTGACTTGTCGGGCTCTCACCAGGTTCTATTACCCAGAATCCTTTGCAAACCTCAAAATGTGGCTAAAAAAACCCTTTTTCCTCACATTTTGGGTGACAGAAAGTTCTGGAATCTGAGAGGAGCCACAGATTTCCTTCCACCCAGAGTTCATCAAAGTCTCTTGATAAAAATTATACCTCACTTGTGTGGGTAGGCTTAGTGCCCGCGACAGGAAATGCCCCAAAACACAACGTGGACACATCAAAATTATCAAATAGAAAACTACCTGCTTTTGCGGAGGGCACCTGTGTTTTTGGTCCTGGGCTCAGCAGTCATCTAGGGAAACCTACCAAACCCTGGCATTTCTGAAAACTAGACACCCGAGGGAGTCAAGGGAGGTGTGATTTACGAAGATCCCCCAATACTTTCTTGCCCAGAATCCTCAGCAAACCGCAAATTTAGCTAAACAAATCACATTTTCACACATTTCTGTGTGGGATCACTGCACCAGGACGAATTTCTTACCACCCAACGTTCCCCTCAGTGTCCTGGTAAAAATGATACCTTACTTGTGTAGGTGGGCCAAGTGTTTGTGACAGGGAAGAGCCAAAAACACGTCGAAATTGAGGGGGAACCAAAGTGGGTCCAAAAGGGCAGTTTGAAAAAAAAAAATTTTAGGCTGACAAGTGCAGCAGAAATTTTATCGGTATAGATGAGACAATTCTGGGTGGTAGGAATTTTGTGGATTACTGCAGATTCCGGAAGGTTCCATCACAAAACTTTGGGAAAAATGTGTACTTTCCAGCAAAGTTGCAGGTTTGCAGGGCATTGTGGGTACGGAAATGGTGCGGGTGCATGTGAAGCACACCACCCTGGAATCAACTAGATGTTTAGTTTTCAGATGTGTCTAGGTCTTGTGGATTTTTTTACATGGCAGCGTCCCAAAGTAAAAAAAAGTGCAGCCATCACCATTCCAAATTGGACGATTTTGAGAGTTACCAAGCTCTCATGGCCCAAATGTAAAACAAAAATAATCAAATGTCCTCTTTCTTGCAATGGGATGAGATGTTTTAGTGTGCGGGGAGAGCTGAAAGACTGTTAGCCCCTTCAGTTCGGGTGGGGGCATAACCAGGCCCATACTGGGTGGTAGCCACCAGCCCACTATTTTCTTTTATTTTTTTTATTCCCTGGCATCTAGTAGACCTTCTGTCCCCCCGGGGTGTGGATCGGGGTAATTGCCCAATCTGCCCACTGGTGGGCGGAACAACTTTGGCCCCATTTATTTCGGGTGGGGGTATGGCCATACCCCCAACCTCTTATTTTGAAAAAAAATCTTCCCTGGTCTCTGGTGGGCTTTCTGCCCCCCTTGGGGGCAGACAGGCCTTCCAAAATAGGCCAATCTGCCCCCAAAGGGGGCAGTTATGGCCAACAGTAATGTGCCCCATGGGGAGAGACCCTTGCCCAAGGGGCTGCCCCCTCCAAACAAAACACACACACCAATCCATGGTGTCTAGAGGTTTCTGCCCCCTGTGGGGGCAGATTGGCCTAACAAAAATAGGCTGATCTGCTCCTAAGGGGCCTAAATACAATTTGCCCCCCAGGAGAGCGACCCTTGTCTAAGGGGTAGCTCCCCATACATAAAAACATAAAGTAAATAAAAAAAATATATATATCCCTGGTGTCTAGAGGTTTCTGCCCCCTGGGGGCAGATCCGCCTAATCATATTAGGCCGATCTGCCTCTGGTGGGGGGGGGCAGAAAAGGGCTAAAAATATTTTGCCCCCCATCCCCGGAGCAAAGGGGCAGCTCCCCTTATGCGTTAGTATATAAAAAAAAAAATCCCTGGTGTCTTGAAATGGCCTAATAATAATTTGCACCCCCCCCTGGACCCACCCCCGGGAGCGATCCTTGCCTATGGGGTTGCTCCCCAAACATAAAAAAATAAAAGTAAACAAAAAATAAATATGTCCCTGGTGTCTAGTGGTTTGCTAATAATATTAGGCCAATCTGCCGGGGGGGGCAGAAATTGCCTATAAATAATGTGCCCCTGAGGAGTGGCCCTTGCCCAAGGGGCCGCTCCCCTTACTTGAAATAGCCCACACTAAAAAAGATTCCCTGGTGTCTAGTGGCTTCTGCCCCCCCTGGGAGAGGTAGAAATGGCCTAGAAACAAATTGCCTCCCTGGAGAGCGTCCCATGCCCAAGGGGCCGCTCTCCTTATCATGTAACTAAAAAAAAAAAACCCTGGTGTCTCTTGGCAGCAGGAACGCTCAGAGAAGCCTGAAAGGAGAGACCCTTGCCCAAAATTATCCCTGGTGTCTAGTGGATTTCTGCCCCCAGGGGGGGTAGAAATGGCCTAGAAACAAATTGCCTCCCTGGAGAGCGTCCCATGCCCAAGGGGCCGCTCTCCTTATCATGTAACAACAAAAAAAAAAACCCTGGTGTCTAGTGGCAGCAGGAACGCTCAGAGAAGCCTGAAAGGAGAGGAAAGGCCTTTGCTCTCCTTTCTGGCTTCTCTGACCCCCTCCACGTGATCGGAGGAGAAATGTTTTGCATTTCTCCTCCGATCGGGCGCTGGAAGCTCAGGGAATGCCTCTGATCAAAGCAAAAGCGCACTGACATCGTCAACCGCCACGGGGGGGTCACGGGGGGTGGGGGTGGAAGGGGAAGCGATTCCACTTCCATCCCTGCCTAGGGGAGGGGTGTGCCTGGCCATCGGGGGACGAGGTGATCTCATCCAATGCACCATGGAACCGGCGCCTTGGACAAGATCACCTCGTCCTGGGCACACAAGGGCTTAAGGGAAAGGTGCATGGTCACAAAGTTTCTTTTCTGGTTGATACTGGAGCTACACACTCAACAGTGGGATCTGTAGAGATTCCAGATTTACCCTTGTCAAGGAAAACAGTTCAGATTGTGGGAGTTGCCAACAAATATTTGACAAATCCTATTATAGAACCAGTTGTTGTTAAAAGTGGTCATTTTAAGGGTTTGCATAGATTTGTCACTCAAGTCCAATGTCCCTCCTGGGTAGAGCTCTGTTGTGTAAAACAAGATGTTCAATTACTTGCATAGATGAGGGAATTGACATTCAGACAAACAGTGGTGATGAAAATCCAACGCTTACTGTCAACAATGAGTTGGTATCTGGTTATTTTCCTTTGATTAGTTTCAATGAGCTAGAGGTTGAAGAAGCACCTTTGATTAGTTTCTTTCCAATTTTTGTAATAAAAGATTTTCCAGTTGATTTGCAGAAGACTGTTAAGTCTAGAGTTTGGGATCTTTCAGGAAAGGATATTGGGTTGATCAAAGGAGTAGAACCGGTCAGGGTTGCACTGAAGCCGAATGTGGTTTTTCCTCAAACTCCACAATATCTGATGACAATTGAAGCAACGAGGGTGTAAGACCTTTGATAGAGCAGTTAGTGGAGAAAGGAATTTTGACAGAGGTGTTGAATAGCCCATGTAATTCACCAATAATGGGTTTGAGAAAACCATGTGGAAAAATGTGTTTTGTACAGCATCTGAGAAAAATTAATGAAATTATGATTAAGCGTTGTCCAGTTGTGCCAAATCCAGCTGTGATTATGTTTCAGATCTCATGTGATGCTGAATGGTTTACTGTGTTAGACCTGTGTAAAACATTTTTCTCCGTACCTCTTCATGAGGACAGTAGATGTCTCTTTTGTTTTCAATTCTTGAGCAAAGTCTACTGTTGGTGTAGAATTCCATAGGGGTTTTCAGTCACCATGTATTTTCAAGCAGATCTTGATAAATAATCTAGAGTCATTAGTTATGCCTTACCAGTAGACATTGGTGAAAATACATGGATGATCTATTTATTGCATCAAAGACAAAAGAAGGGTATAAATATGATACAGTTGCATTGTTGAATTTCCTGGGAGACAATGATCATAAACTATCCCCTACTAGATTGCAGTATTGTCAGAGAGAGGTGAAGTATTTGGGTCATCTGATTGAGAAAGGAACTAGGAGAATTTTGAGAGAGAAAGTTGTGACAATTTTGCAGATGAAAGTACCAAGTACACAAAAAGATGTGAGGGTGTTTTTGGGAATGGTTAGTTATTGTTGCCAGTGGATTCTGAATTTCTCAGTTATTTCAAAGCCTTTTCAGAGACTTACCCATATAGATATTTCTGATCCTATAAAAATGGATGCAACTTACATGAAAGCATACACTGATCTGAAAGAAAGTTTGTGTCAAGTTCCAGATTAGATACGCCTATTACACCTAGAGTTTTCTGTTGTTTTGTCATGAACTTGATGCACGTTCTTTGTCTGTTTTGACTCAGATACATGTTAGTGTCAATCGTCGAGTAGCATATTTTTCAGCTACTTTGGATCTGGTTGCAGCAGCTTTACCAGGATGTTTGTGGACCGTTGCAGCAGTAGAGCAGAGTATCGCTCAAAGTGAGAATATTGTGACGGGCTAACCTCTTACTGTGATGGTTCCCTATTCAATAGAAATTCTACTGACTCGTTCAAAGACACAGTATCTGACCAGTTCTAGACTGGACAGATATGGGACCACAATCTTGGGAACTCCAAACGTGACAATTAACAGATGTACCGTGCTTAACCCAGCAACTTTACTTCTGGTTGAAAATGTTAGTTCGGATAAATTGGATGATACTGAACATGATTGTTTGGAAATTACAGAGTTATCCACAAAACCCCGAGCAGATATTAGAGAAACCTGCCTGGAAGACAATGATCAAATTATTTTTGTTGATGGTTCCTGCTTGTGAGATAATGTGGACACTTTGAGAGCAGGATATGCAGTGTGTACTATCACTAGCATACTGGAATCTTCTTGGCTTCGGGGAGTGTTTTCTGCAGAATTGGTGGCTCTTACTACAGCATGTCAAATTTTGAGTCAGATAAAAGTGATGATCTACACTTATAGTCAATATGGATTCGGAATTGTGCATGACTTTGGCCAGATATGGTCACAGAGAGGTTTCTTAATTCTTCTGGTGTGTACTATCACTAGCATACTGGAAGCTTCTTGGCTTCGGGGAGTGTTTTCTGCAGAATTGGTGGCTCTTACAGGAGCATGCCAAATTTCGAGTCAGATAAAAGTGATGATCTACACAGATAGTCAATGGATTCGGCATTCTGCATGACTTTGGCCAGATATGGTCACAGAGAGGTTTCTTAATTCTTCTGGTTCCCCAATCAGAAGTGGTGAGAACATTCATGAGTTGTTACAAGTTGTTTAAAAGCCAGAGAAAATCGCTGTGGTGAAATGCAGTGCACATCAGAGATTGCAGGATTATCTGTCATTGGGAAATGCATAGGCAGATCAGGTTGCAAAGTTTTGTGCCCTGAATGGCATATCTTTCAAAGGAAATTGGGAATTGTTACAGGAAAATGATGAAGTGTATACGAATTTTACTTTGCAAATTATTGATACTTTGGAAGAGTTGAAGGCTTTACAAGACAATGTTTCTAAAGAAGAGGATTGGATCAAGCTTAAATGTGTCCAGAGGGAGGCTGATGTCTGGGTGACAGGAGAAGGGAAGTTAGTATGCCAAATAGTCTACTGACTCAAATGGCTAGATATTATCATGGTCAAGCACATAGAGGGAGAGATGCAATGGTTCGAAGTTTTAAGCAACGCTGGTTTAATCCAAAGTTTAGACAAGTTGCGGAAGCAGTTTGCCACAGATGCATCGTTTGTCAACAAATGAACGTTGGCAAAGGGACGGTGGTCAATATGGCGCATATTGGCATGGCAGGAGGACCATTTAGCCCAATGCAAATTGATTTCATTGAGATGCCTGCATGTGCTGGTTTAAAGTATGTGTTGGTGAATGTATGTATTTTCAGTCACTGGATCGAGGCTTACCGTAGAAGGAGAAATGATAGTCTCACAGTGGCTAAATTATTGCTTTGAGAGTTAATTCCACCTTTCGGTTTCCTGGTCTCTTTGGAACCAGATAGAGGAAGCTACTTCAACAATGAAGTGATAAAGTTGCTATGTTCAGCTTTAAACATTGAGCAGAAACTCCATTGTAGTTGCCCTCCAGAAGCTTCTAGACTCGTAGAGCAGATGAATGGAACTTTAAAGTCCAGACTGGCAAAGATGTGTGCATCCACATACTTGAAATGGGCAGATGCTTTGCCGATGGTTCTAAGGTCAATGAGAAGTACTCCTGACAAGAAAACAGGATTGTCGCCCCATGAAATCCTCATGGGTAGAGCTATGAGACTACCAGCAGTGCCTGCAAATGCTCTTGTAAATATTACAGATAACATGATGTTAGATTACTACAAAGGCCTAGCTGATGTGGTTCAATCTATTTCTCATCAGGTAGAAGCACACACCCTTCAACAATCTCAAGGCAAAGGACACAATCTGAAGGCTGGTGATTGGGTCATCATTCGAAAGTACATGAGGAAGTCATGCTTGGAGCCGAGGTTGAAAGGAACCTACCAAGTGATATTTATCACAACTACAGCTGTGAAGTGTGCATGACTTGCAAACTGGATAAATGCAAGCCAAGGTGAACAATCCAACAGAGCAAGAAGAAGAGCTGTTGAGATTACCTGCAGCTATATGTATTCCAGGGCAAGAGAGAGAAAGAGAAGAGCTGGAGACTATACCTGGAAATGTTCCAATTGATTTACCTACTCCTGTATCAGATGAAGTGGAGAGTATCCTGAAAGAGGAGGGTGAATCATCCACAAATGAAGTGGTAAAAGAACTGGTCCAAGGAGAACAAGAGAGAATACATGTCGAGAAAAAGACTGCTCAGAGGAGAGTGTCCTCAGAAGCAGGTGGTCTGATGAAAGAGAATGAACAAGTAACTGACCCCAATGAAAAGGGAGATGAGACAGATCCAAGCCAAGAGGGTTTGACTCCTCCTGAACCAGTTGCGGGAACGTCGAAGGAGAAGAATTCGAGTTCAATTCTGAAAAGAGTTTTAAAAAGCAGGCCTTTGAAAGGTGACAACTGGCCAGAGAAAAGCTCAGAAGCAGGGAAGATAAACGTGATTCCACCAATTCAGAAAGAAAACTAGTTGAATGAAGGAGAAGATTTTAGTGAAGAAGAAGTAGTAGTCAAAGAGTAAAAAAGAAAGAGAGTTACAAATCGAAAATATTCTGGTCCTGAATGGGTGTATGTTACTACTAATGAATGGCAAGAAGAGTTTTTGAATTTTTGTTTTGATAGAGACATTCCAAGTTTATATTTTGGTACTTGAAGAGAAAAGGAAAATTTGATGCTAAATTTTTTAGAAAATTAAATGAAAAGATTTTGATAAAGTCACACGTAGAAAGACTTTGATAACGTGACTTGACAAGCTGCTAAACTGATTTGACAATTTTTACTGAATTTTGACAAGAAGAATCCTGATAGTGTAAATGAACTTTTGAAGAGGAAAAAAAAATTAGGAGGGATTGAAGATTGAAAGATTGAAGATTGAAAGTTGAAGATTTTTTAAATTTTTGTTGTTTTGTTTTGTTTTGTTTTGACCTTTGCTGCATACCCATAATTTTTGGTTTACTTCTACTTTTTGATTGTTTACAGACCATGGGAAACCTTATTAATCAACACACCAGAAATAGTCGTGGTAAATGTATAGGTATTGGTTTGGCAATTGTTTCTGTAATAATATGTTTGTATTGATTGCGAGTGTGTTTATTTAGAGACAAATGGAGCCAACCATACAATAGAAACACTCACAACTGTTAGTCCTTCAGAGTCAACTACTACTCTTTCAGCAATCGATAGGTTTAAAAAAGATGATAAATACTTACACGAAGAGAAGGAACTTTCTTCTAATGTCTTCTATCGCTTATTGCGTGAGTATTTTTGATGTAATGGATGCAAAAGATTGTTATGCAGATTCCAGCCTCTGTTGAGGATGGAATTGCTTATCATAGTTTACCGCTTACTTATGCTATAAGTTGTAGTCTTTTACTAACACGATTCCATAACCAAGAATATATTCAATGTTTTTATTCAAATATGGATGTTGTGTTTTCTTTTGTACCTATTATTAAGGATCTTATTAGGATAGGGAGTGATCACAACATAGAGACAGTTAAGGGTTTCTTTGAAACTACATTAACATCTGGAACTGCTTTCGTGCATCGCAATAACCTTACCTGTTTACTTTCACCTGTAGAAAAGAAGTTTCTAGATAACACAGAAGAAAGGAGAAGAGAAATCAAAGCTAAGATAGATAAGGAAATAGTTCACCATAGACCTGAGATTGATCATGCTTACACTGACATCACTAAACAAGGGAAGTTAGCATTAGATGCACAACATGTAGGAAAGCTTTGTATATATAGGCCACAAAGTTTCTTGGATAGAATATATGTGGGTGCGAGTGAATGTAGACATGTGTTTTTGTTTCAGAGTAAATGGAATTTTATGCTAAATGGACAGAATCCTCCAGTGCTTGGAGTATATTATATTTGTGGGAAGAATGCTTGGTATCGTCTTCATAGAGGATGGTAGATTATTTGGGAATATTATTTCCGAAAATGTACCAGTTGGAAGACTAAAGCGAGTTTTCTAAATTTACTAAAACTGAAATGAGACACAAGCGAGAATCAGTTTCTGGCATTGTGGGAGACATATTTGGAGCAATAATTCCTTCAGTGGGAGTTGTTCTGAATTCTATAAAAATACAGAAGTTGTCTATAGTTTTGGATAACATGTTAAGGGATTACTCAGGAGCTATTCTCCTCTTAGATACTGAAATGGCTGCTACAAGAGCTGTGGCTCTTCAGAACCACGTTGCGTTAGACATTCTTTTAGCAAAAGAGGGAAGAGTTTGCAAATTACTTGGTCTGCGTCACTGTTGTTCATACATACCGGACAATAGTAAATTAGTTAGAGGTTTGATTAACAATTTAACAAAAGATAAAACAAAACTAAAATAATTAATTGAAACTACTATTTGGGAAAACACTGGCAAAAGAATTGCTTCATCTGGAAATTGGCTTGGCAACTTGGGAGAAGGTATTATATTAAAATTATTAAAATGGATTTCAGTTATTGCGTTTTGTCTAATCAGAATTTGGGGAATACATAATATATTTCAAATAATTAAAAGAAGAAGATTTTAAAAGAATCAGAGGAGGGTAGATGTTCATATGGAAAGATTTTATGGGAGGAATTCAAGGAAAAAGAACATTTATAAAAAGGTGAATGAATCAATATTCTGAATTTTGAAATGAAATAAATATATTTATTTAGGGGCTTTGTGTGATGACATATATAGTCAACAGAGTAGGGATTGTGAGACCTGAGATGTTCTTAATAAATGTCTTCTATCGCTTATTGCGTGAGTATTTTTGATGTAATGGATGTAAAAGATTGTTATGCAGATTCCAGCCTCTGTTGAGGATGGAATTGCTTATCATAGTTTACCGCTTACTTATGCTATAAGTTGTAGTCTTTTACTAACACTATTCCATAACCAAGAATATATTCAATGTTTTTATTCGAATATGGATGTTGTGTTTTCTTTTGTACCTATTATTAAGGATCTTATTAAGCTAGGGAGAGATCACAACATAGAGACAGTTAAGGGTTTCTTTAAACCTACATTAACATTTGGAACTGCTTTCGTGCATCGCAATAACCTTACCTGTTTACTTTCACCTGTAGAAAAGAAGTTTCTAGATAACACAGAAGAAAGGAGAAGAGAAATCAAAGCTAAGATAGATAAGGAAATAGTTCACCATAGACCTGAGATTGATCATGCTTACACTGACATCACTAAACAAGGGAAGTTAGCATTAGATGCACAACTTGTAGGAAAGCTTTGTATATATAGGCCACAAAGTTTCTTGGATAGAATATATGTGGGTGCGAGTGAATGTAGACATGTATTTTTGTTTCAGAGTAAATGGAATTTTATGCTAAATGTACAGGATCCTCCAGTGCTTGGAGTATATTATATTTGTGGGAAGAATGCTTGATATCGTCTTCATAGAGGATGGTAGATTATTTGGGAATATTATTTCCGAAAATGTACCAGTTGGAAGACTTAAGCGAGTTTTCTAAATTTACTAAAACTGAAATGAGACACAAGCGAGAATCAGTTTCTGGCATTGTGGGAGACATATTTGGAGCAATAATTCCTTCAGTGTGAGTTGTTCTGAGTTCAATAAAAATACAGAAGTTGTCTATAGTTTTGGATAACATGTTAACGGATTACTCAGGAGCTATTCTCCTCTTAGATACTGAAATGGCTGCTACAAGAGCTATGGCTCTTCAGAACCACGTTGCGTTAGACATTCTTTTAGCAAAAGAGGGACGAGTTTGCAAATTACTTGGTTTGCGTCACTGTTGTTCATACATACCGGACAATAGTAAATTAGTTAGAGGTTTGATTAACAATTTAACAAAAGATAAAACAAAACTAAAATAATTAATTGAAACTACTATTTGGGAAAAAACTGGCAAAGGAATTGCTTCATCTGGAAATTTGCTTAGCAACTTGGGAGAAGGTATTATATTAAAATTAGTAAAATGGATTTTAGTTATTGCATTTTGTCTAATCAGAATTTGGGGAATATATAATATATTTCAAATAATTAAAAGAAGAAGATTTGAATAGAATCAGAGGAGGGTAGATGTTCATATGGAAAGATTTTATGGGAGGAATTCAAGGAAAAAGAACATTTATAAAAAGGTGAATGAATCAATATTCTGAATTTTGAAATGAAATAAATATATTTATTTAGGGGCTTGTGTGAAGACATATATAGTCAACAGAATAGGGATTGTGAGACCTGAGATTTTCTTAATAAATGTTTAATCTTTACATAATTATACTTACAGATTTATGTGTGAATTTATTAAATGATAATATTGTTTTTACGAGAATTGTGATTAAATGAATGGTCACCATCAAATGTAAGGCCTATATCTTGCCCGTGCTAACTTAAGCTGATGAACTTATTTTGTCTTTACAAGAGAGTGTATTTCTTAACTAAAATAAATCATAGAAATAAATGTGTATTTAGTGGCATCTGCTGAACTAAAGTAGAAGCAGATGCAAGGTCACTGTGCAATGCAAGCTGTATAAAATGTTTCTAGTTTATTCTGTAGTTTTACTGACTTCATTGTTTGCAGATATGTTTCTAACTTGGATGCCTTTCCTCAAGGGAAAAGAAATGGTGTGGTAACATATTTTGTAATTGTTTTTCCTATGACTGAAGCTGAAGAAGAGGAAGTATAGGATAATAAAGTATTATTTTAGATCTAATCAATGAAATAACAGCAAATAGAAGAACCTAGAGTAAACAAATTATATAACTTTGATATCTGTTGATGTTCTGATTGGTCATAACTTTCTCACCTCATACTTTATCTAATCATTTTCATTTAACAAGTTTAATTCAATGTTCAGTCACCATTGTTTGCGGGTCATTCTTTTTTGGGATTTTCGTGTATCCTGAGTCCTAGAGATTCTATTGCTTTATGTCACTTTAACATTTCATATTTTCCACATAGTCTATTGACACTTCTGGTATTTTATTTGTTTATATCTGTTTAATACTGAATCTATGCTTAACTGGTTTAGTGTATCTTATAGTCCAAAATCTAAACCATCACCCCTTATACCTGTTCCGGTCCTGCTGTAGGTGCCTGATGTTGCTGTCCCAGTGACGAAGTAGACGTTGTTGCTGATTTTCGTAGAGATTTGGTAATTGTATGAGATGTGAATTGTTATTTGTCTCAGGTACCAGCTGCAAAAGTTTATTTACTGCTGAATATTTTTGATAGCTCCATAGCTAGATGTTTTCTAAATTTGTGTTATTAAAACTTTTACATGAAGCCCAACATGTTGATGCTAATTAGTGGTTAGTGGGGTGTTACTCACATGCTTATAAATTGTCTTTAACATTTTTATGTCTTATCATTATCAGATGTATTCAATTTCTCTTCCTCAGATTTATTGCTATAGATTTGTGTAATAACCATTGAGATAATTTGTCTTTTTGCATCGGTTAAACTTAGATATATTCGAATCAGGCTTTATTGTTTCTCTATGTGTATCATTTGTGTTTGAGAATTAGTTTCGTGAATTTAGCGTTGTTAATATATGGGAAATAAATTATTAACTTCTAAATAAACTGGTATGGTTATTGAGGTTGAATTGATTATCATATGTTATATGTGATATTTATGACATATTTCGAATGACATTTATTCAAAAAGGATTTGATTTGGTTCATCAACCTATTGTGTGAAATCCTCCATTCAGTCCTTCATGACTAAAAATATAGTTAGGGTTTCTCTGCGTAAATAGGGACGAAACAGAATTTCTCCCCCTTCAGCCAACTCTCCCACCCAAGGGCCAATTGTGCCCCCACTCCCAGCAGAAACCACACATTAAAAGACAAAAGTTAAGGAACTGTAGGTGTTTAGGTGAGGGGTTGCCCTCAGCTTATGGCTCAAACCCGTTAAGGGACCATATGTGCTTTTTTTATTTTTAAGATCGGTGTGATTTATCCAGGAGGGATTTGCTCCCACAGAAGGGAAAAAACACATTTATTTAAACAAAACAAAACAAAAAACTCATTTGCACATAATCTGTCATCTACTGCATAATCTACAGATCATATAACAAATAAATTTGTTTCTAACTCAAAAAGATCAAGAGTTACTAAAAATGTGTTGATGTAGTCACAGCAGTGGAAGGCCCTGGTCATCACTCAGTTGCATATTTCTGAATTTGGTTTCTAAACTGGTAGTAAGATAAAATATTTGCCCATACAGTATTATCATGTTTAGAAATAACAAAATAATTAATACTATACAAAATGTGCTGCATTACGCCGCATAATTTGCCCTTTCTTGCTACCTAATTTAGTCAACCGAGTCACATAATTTGGTGCTATCCTGCGGCATAATTTCAGTGACCCCGATGTTATCACTGTAAATTTTCACAAGGAGCACACCTTTGCATAAAGCTGCTGGGGCTACTAAGTGGATGTGTGCTTCATGAGATCAAAGGTAGATTTTTAGCTCTAGGAAATCACTTTCATACTGGCTATGACCCTGCAGCCCCCCTCCAACAATTATGTTTTGCATAAGCCATGACAAAAATATGTTGTGGTGTTGTGTAAGTGTGCAAGGTGAGGTAATACTGCATCTTTGTTAGTGTCTTTGGAGAACCTGTAGCGAAAAAGATACATCATGATTATTTACTTTTGCACACATCTCTCAGGTGCACACACCCACTGAGTTATGGAGGCCAGCTCAGAGGCAGGATCAGATACTGACAGGATCCGAGGGAGAGGAAAATGGAGCAGAATCTAGAAGTGATTTTTCAGCAAGTGGCGTTCCAACCGATGACTTGTCTTCCAGTGATTCTGGGGAACATGGTGATGGCAGTCTTGACGTTCCTTCACAAACACAGTCTGAAGTGGAGCGACCGTAGCAGGGTAGACGAACCCGGAGAGCAGGCATGTGCAGCAGCAATTACAAAATGAAGTGCTCTCTTAGCAGCCCTCCAAATTAATGCAGCCCCAAATTTGCCCATTTTACTGGAGAGGCTAAATGTAAATTTCCAGATTGACTATGTCCCTCTCTTTTTGGATGTTGACTTCCTTGAGGTAATTGTGCAGAAAACAAATCTGCATGTAGAACAATTTGGAGGTACTCTTGGGCCTCATTATAAGGCACACCAATGGACTCCCACTTCACGTGAGGTGTTGAAGACATTTTTGGACCTTATGCTCAAAATGAGATTAGCAAATCAAGCTTGTAGTCCTTCCTGTCTATTCATCCGGTTTGAGAAAGCTCATCTTTGCACCATACATGAGAAGAGATCATTATTCAGTGATAATTCTGTTGAGTTGCCCTGGGCAATCCAGACCATGACAGCCTGGTCAGAATTCAGCCTGTCGTGGAACATTTGTCTGCCAGGTTTCTAGAGATTTATGGCCCAGGAAAGAATATAGGCATTGATGAGTCCTTGTTACCGTTTAAAAAGCTGCTGCTTTTCAGGCAGTACAATCCGAGCAAAGGAGCTTGTTATGCCATCAAGTTGTACATACTGTGTGAAAACTCTACTGGCTATGTATACTGCTTGAGAGTGTATGCAGGGAAGGACTCCACTCTGCAGTAGGTTGCCCTCCCATGCTAGGAGTCATGGCAAATACAGTATGGGAGCTTTTCAGGCTACTCCTACATAAAAGTTATAACCTTTATGTGGACAACTTCTGTATGGGAGTAGAGCTGTTCAGTGAGCTGTACAAACCTGGCACTGTGGTATATGTCACAGTTCAATGTCATCACAAAGGATTCCATCAGGAGATTGTTTGTAAGAACCTCCAAAAATCCCAGAGCTCTGTGTTGCATTCTAGTAAACTACTCGCAGTCAAGTTCTCTGATAGGTATGATGTGTACTTGCTTACTACAATCCATGATGAGAGCACTTTCCTACATGGCTTGGGGTCAGTTGGCCAAAGCTCACAAGCCCACCTATATACCTTATTGCAACAAGTACATGGGTAGAGTGGATAAGAATGACCAGTTTTTTTAGCCATACAACACGAGTCACAAAACTTGCTATAAGAAGCTGTTTACCCACCTCAAGAAGCTGGCAGCATACAACATGTATGTTGTTTATTATCAGACCACAATGGAAAAACCTATTGACTGTCATTAAAAGTCTTACTGCTAGAGAAGCAGCAGTATCTACTTCATATGCTTTGGAGGATGTGGCAAGGTTGCAGGATCCACACTTTGCTGACCGCATTCCTGCAACTCCTAGAAATGCCTTGATCATGTTGTTGTTTCAGAGCCTGTTCTAAGGGAGGAAAGAGGCAGAAGACTGCCAATATCAGCAAGCCCCTTGTTTTCCTACTTGCTTTATGTTGTACCATACAAACGTCAAGTCTTGGAAAATTGACAGAGGTGGAGCTGCTGTAACATATACCTTTCAAAGGATGTACATGGATGCATACCTTCCATGGGCCACCACTTCACTAGGCAGGCAGCCGTACAAATTGTTTTCCTCTATATGAGGAAATCATGGACTAGCTTATGCCCTGCTTGACTCCTTGGTCTGCTGTCAGAACACTGTAGTTGTTCTTATTTGCCGTATGACAAATGCATTTCAGCAACCAAGCTGCACATATCAATGGATGAGAACACAAGCCACACTGTCACAGAGTAACCTGTGTGGCAAAAACAAACTCTTTTGCAAGTTTTTTATGGCTCCCCGCAGATTCAAGAACTTTCATCACAGAAATGTGTGGAAAAGTGTGTGTTTTTAGTAATTTGTGGTTTGTAAAGGCTTCTGGGTAAAATTACCTGATGAGAGGCATGCAATTCATGCACCCCTGAACTCCCCTGGTTGTCAAGTTTTCAGAAATATGCAGTTTTGCTAGGTTTCCCAAGGTACTGGCAGAGATAGGGCCCAAACTCTACTGCTACCCACGATGCCAAATAAAGGTTCATTTTCAGTGCAATTTTGTGTTTCTGTTTAATTTGGGGCCCTTTCTTGTTGTGGATACTAGGCCTACCCACACCAGTGGGGAAGCTTTTTTATCAGAAGATTTTTGGAACTGCTGGGTGGTAGGAAATATGTGGCTCCTCCCAGGTTCTAGAACTTATTGTCACAGAAAGGTGAGTGAAAAGTGTGTTTTTTTATCCAAAGTTTGAGGTTTGTAAGGGCTTCTGGGTAAAATTACCTGGTGAGACCCATGCAAGGCACACACCCCTGGAATCCCCTGGCTGTCTAGTTTAAAAAAACATGTAGGTTTGCTAGGTTTCCATCACATTGCAGAAAAGGGGTCCATTTTGAGTGCAGAAATGTGATGTGTCTGTGTTGTGTTTTAGGACCTTTCCTGTCGCAGGCACTAGCTTACTCACGCAAGTGAGTGAGCATGTTTACCGGGAGACTTGGGTGAATGCTGGGTGGTAGGAAATATGTAGCTCCCCACAGATTCCAGAAGGTTTATTCACAGAAATGTGAGGAAAATGTGTGTTTTTAGTCAAAGTTTGAAGTTTGCAAGGGCTTCTGTGTATGAGAAACTGGGAGGATATGCAGTACTCACCCTCCCATGGATTAAGCTAGGTGTTCTAGTTTTTTAAAATGTCCGGATGTGCTAGGTTTCCATAGGTTCCGGCTGAACTAGGGCCCAAAATCCACAGCTATCGACATTGAAAAAACGTCATTTTTCAGTGGAAAAATGTGATGTGTCCATGTTGTCTTTTGGGCCATTTCCTGTTGCAGGCACTAGGCCTACCTCCACAAGTGAGGTACGATTTTTATGAGGAAACATGGGGGAAAAATGGGTGGTAGGACATCTGTAGCTCCCCATAGATTTCAGAGGTTTTCCTCACAGAAATAAAAGGCAAATCTTTTTTAGTCAAGGTTTGAGGTTTGCAAAGGCTTCTGGGTAAGGAAAGCTGAAGAGGGCCATGCAAGGCAGCCCACCTTGGATTCCCCTAGTTGTCTAATTTTCAAAAATGTGCATGTGTGTTGAGTTACCCTTGGTGCCGACAAAGCTAGGTCCAAAATCCACAGCTACCTCCATTGCAAAAAAGGGTCAGTTTTCAGTTGAAAAATGTGAGGTGCCCAGGTTGTTTTTTGGCTTACTCCTTTTTGCGGGCATTAAGCCTACCCACACAAGTGAGGTATCATTTTTTTCGGAAGGCTTGCGGGAATATAGTATAGTATGTCTGTTTATCCCAATACTTTAAATTGGATTCCCTAATGTATTCTTTAATGCTCTGCCCCCCTGGGAACAGTGATAGTTCATCAGTCATGAATACATGCATACCAATATAGAACTGTCCTTATATCCACCTGAAGGATCCACCGTCTACCAAGGTAGGGAGGAAGCCTCCCATCTAGATTTTATTTTGGAACTTAGTAGGTCTACAAGGGAATATTTTAGTGGCAGAAGGAGGATTTTTTGCTGACCAATTTGATATTGTTCTCATTGGAACCTATGTTTAGAACATGGTTTTCAAGCTACAGAAAAGAAGCATTTCCATCCAGAGCAGGTCGCCCCTCAGGTGGGTGGTAAATCTGGGTGAAAAACTCTCCTAACTTAATCATAAAAAATTGATATTGCAACCCAGATAGCCCAGGGCTCATGCTCCCAGGAAGTAATGGTTGCAAATTAAATCTGTATTATGCATACAATCGCACTCCGCACAAAAGTAAAGAATCCTTGTTCGAAAATGGGTTATTGGTAAGGGCAGGTATGTACCTACACTTAGCAATAGCCCACTAACCTCCACTTAGGTCCAGTTAGGTCTCAATAAATTAAACCCAGCTCAACCCTTGGTAACGAGCGATAAGGCTTAACCTGGGAGACATATATGTAAGGCATTTAAAAATCACAAAACTGTAAATGAGTAAAATAAAATAAAAATCCAACACCAATTCATGAAAATAGATTATATTTTTATCTTTAAGTTGACACCAACACAAATAAACTCGGAAAAGGGGAACCGGAGATATGAATTTCTAAAGAATTAATGCTTTTTAGTGCTTAGAAACGAATAGAGCCAATCTGGTCATCTGGTCGCACCTCAACGAGGCAAAGTCAAAGTTTGAGGCTGACCGCAATGGAGCCCTGCTTGGCTACAGCTCGCGGGAGACCTCGCTCAAAAGTTTACCTTCGGACTTAGTCATTTTTCTGGAGATTTTCTTCAGCGGGACCAAGTCGCCAATCCTCCTGGAACTCTTCCTCGGATACACGTCACGGTAGCCCTTGGTGGAGATTTTTACCTTCAGACTTAGTCGTTTTTTCAAGATGAAAATCCTTCGACTGGGGCTAACCTGAAACTTGATCCGACATCCCTGGTGCCCTCTTCAGATACACTGCCTTGGAGGTCCAGGTAAATTTTCTACGTTCGGACTTAGTCACTTTGTCAGAGATTTTCTTCACCGGGACGAACCTCCAAGTCAGGCCAGGTCGCGGTTGATGCAAGCCAGCTAGAGTTGCAGCGGCGGGTCGGTCCCTTTATGGAGCTTTTTTTCCAAAAGTTCTCCAAACTTCTGGATCTTCTTCCAAATATTCCTTTAAGGTTCCTTTGAGGTCCACAGCTCACCCCATGGTTCCAGAAGCTCTGAGATGCTCCTTGAGGGTGCGGACTACAACTCTCAGAATGCACCTGATGCAAACTCCTTTTTGGCCACTGGACAGTGGTCAACTGCTAGGTTTCTTCAGGAGTTGGTGCAGGGGACTCTGGTTAGCAAGTTTTCACCTGTAGCAAACAGGGAGTTCCTCCTTGAAGCAGCTGAAGCCAGACAAGGTCCTTCTTATGGTAAAGCCCAAGTGTGCAGCTGGTGCAGTCCTCAAGAGTGCAGTGTCCAGGTGCAGGTCAGGGGTTCAGCAGGGCAGTCCTTCTTCTTTTGTAGTTCTTCATTGTTGGACTCTGGTAGGGATCGGAGGTGTGGGTGCAGGTCTTCCAGTTTTATCCTTGCTCCTGGGTGAAAAACAGGGGGGCCCGGGTTCTCCAATCAGGTGCAGGGTCCTTCCCCCTGTGATGACCACTCCAGGGAAGTGTGGCAAAAATCAATCCCAGGGAGCAACATTCCTCAAAAATTTATCATGGCTGAAACAGATTTTCTCAAAAATTTATCATGGCTGAAACAGATTTTTGGAGGTTACATCTGGCTGACCTCACCCACTGTTGTGGCTTAAAACATTAACACACCCTTCTCCTGCCCTCTCCTAATCTAATCAAAGGGGCACCTAATTGTCTGGGTTTGCAGGATGTGAGGGAGGTGCTGGGTTGCAAATGTCCTTCCCTGCCTTTGAAGACCAGTTGGCAGCCCTCCCCCTTCCTGCCTCTCCATCAGCTGAGGGAAGATCTCCTCCCCCTGGCACATCTCCTTGTGTTGAGCCAGGCCACTTCACACCTCACCAAGGCAGTTGGCCAATCAGTGCAAAGCAGCAAAAACACTGCAGGGCTGAAGTTGGCAACTTTTCAGGTAAAGTTTAAAACTCTTTACCTGAACAAGTTATATAAAATCCAACAAATGGAAGTTGTGGGATTTATTATAACAATTAATTTGATACCAAACTTGAGGTATCTTTTACTTAAGGGGACTTTTAAAACTAAAATAAAGTCTCCCCATTCTAGCCTATGGCAGCCATTCACTACAATGAGGGAAAAACTAATGTGGCTCACAAGGGCTTATACAACTCTCTATAAGGTCCCTGCTTATAGTTACTAGCACCCAGCCTTAGGGGCACATAAGGCACACCTTAGGGGTGACATATGTAAAAATATGATAGTTTAAGACTTTGGAACTACTTTTAATTTCAAAGTCGAATTTGCATGTAACCTTAATTTAAAAGCAGCCAGCAAGGCAGGCTTGCCTTTAGAATGACACTGGGCACCTCAGCAGTGAACCTATGGGGACGCCACCTATACTAGGGTCCCTAAACCTACATGTTGAACCATATACTAGGGACTTATAGGTAGGATAACTTAGTAAATTATATTTAGACTAATTTGCATGCTCATTTTATACAGAGCACAGGCCCTGGGACTGGTTAGCAGTACCTAGGGCACCATCAGAGTCAGGAAAACACCAGCAAAAAAGTGAAAAATGGGTGCAAAAAGTCATGGGGCCTTTGCAATCAGCCCTGTTGTCCCACAATTCCCAACATTAATTACACTTATGAATCATCTTGCTAGCAGGCCTGATAAGCTACCTCTCTTAATTGTTGGATATTTGTACTGTATTGTATTGCCACTACATGGCATCTACTCTGTCATAGAGATAGAAATCGAAGTACGAGGCACCCAGAAGCAAGAGGCAGAATCCCTACATTCCTAGTCTCCCTCACTTGCGTGCCTCAATGGGAGATTTAAATCAGATAGACTCAGAGCCTATACGTTCTCTAGAGGGAATAGCAATAGCCACACTGATTACATTATTTTTGATAATGATTAATGGCAGAATGTGTTGGATTTCAAAGTCATACATAAATTTGATAGTAACCGTAATGCATGAATACTGAAAGGCAACCTCTTTCTCAGACACAACTAATCTGTATGACTGGTAGCAGGTGGTCATGTCTCTAGGGAACAATACTAAAACAGCCAAATGGTAAAATCTATGCAGTAAAACCAACATTATTACAGAAATTTACAAAGAATTTAATAATGTCTTTAGACATTTTGACAATTGTCCTTCAGATATGATTCTGTATTCAGAACCACACACCCGCTTGTTCACGGCACTACAACATTTATGTACGAGGGAAGCATCTCCACCTAAACTAACTGCCTACCAGTCATGTCTTTACAAATGTCCTAGGGCCAAAGAAACTCTAATTAAGGCAGGTAAATCAGGAAATCGAATAGCAAATAGGGATGTGGACTCCAATTATGATCGATTGGTGACCTCTTGCAAGCGTGGATGGATAGATTCCAACTGGAACTTGCTGAGGCCTCCAGACATAAAGATGCATAACTTTCTGGCACGTTCTAGCACATGGTAATAGAAGTAACATCAGTTTCTTGGAGTTTCTTGAACAGCCCCACAGTGGCTGGATCATTTCACAGAAATGTCTATATCAAAACATCCAGTCCTCCAACACCAGCTTTTATTGTAGGCACCCATAACCCAGAATGTACTTCTAATAGTGTTGATATTCCCTCAATGGGCTACGATCTTGTCCCGTTTACTCTGGAGGACACATATAAGGCCATACAATCATTGGAATCAGGGAAAGCCCTTAGCCCAGATAAGATTCCTGGTGATTTATATTGTTCAAAACTTGCAGTGTGGGTCTCCTTTATCAATGTATTGTCAGATGGGATTATGACCGGGGAAGGAATTCCTGACGCATGCTAGCGCAGGAGTTTTAATAAAAATATTAATGAGTATTCATGTATTATGAGTAATGGATTTGCTTAGAAAATGTAATAACATAGAGAAAATAATGCACGCATTTGAAAATGTGCTCACAATGAGTGGCCACCAATATTCACGAAGTATACTTATTAATGGCTTATTAATGTTGAAATATGAAGCTGAAGTTTATGTTTGATTAATGTAGTAATACATCATATTGAGGGTTATACATTATGGGGGTCATTTTGACCTCAGCGGTCTTTTTCCAAGACCGCTGAGGGACTGCCGTGCGGAAGACCGCCAGTAGTGGCGGATTGCCGCTTGGCGTATTATGACTGTTGGCTGCTCTCTGTCCTTTTACGGATGGAGAGCCGCCAACAGCCATACTGGCGGGAGGCAGGGAAGTGGAGGTTGCTCCACCTCCACCGCCACGGCAACAGAACACCGCCCAGCGAATCACGTTCTGTGATTCGCCATGGCGGTGTTCTGTTGGCGGTGTGGTGTCGGCGGAGCCGGCCCCATGTCTCCCGTCCCCTCCCGGAGGATCGTCGGACCAGGTAAGTCGATCGTCCGTGAGGGGAGGGGGGTGTTGTGTGTTGTGTGCGTGCATGGGGGTGTGCGTGTGTGTATGTATTGGGGGGTGTGAGTGCGTGTATGCTTGCGGGGGTGTTGTGTGTATGGGAATGGGTGCATGTATGTCTGTGGATATGTCTGTATGGATGTGTGCGTGTATGTTTGTATGTGGGTGTGCGTGTCTGCCTTTGTGTGTGTATGTAGGCATGTATGTTGGCATGTGTGCGTGTGAGTGTGTAGGTGGTGCCTGCGTGCGTGTCGTGTGGGTATGGGTGATGTGATGTTGGGGGTCGGAGTGGGGAGGGGCGCCCTGCCACCTTTGGGGGGTGTCAGGGGTGGTGGGGGGGTAGGGGAGGGAGTCGGGGTGGGGTTGAGGGGTGGGGGAGACCCCTATCAGTGCCAGGGAAGGAATTCCCTGGCACTGATAGTGCTTACCACCATGGATTTCATAGCGGTTCAAACCGCTGGAAATCCACGGCGGTAAGCCGGGTCAAAATACCGCCGGCGGTATAGTGACAGCCGCTGGGCTGGAGACCCAGGTCTCCAGCCCAGTGGTCGTCTCTGCCCTGGCGGGCGGAACGGAGAACCGGCGGATGACCATGGCGATAACCACCATGGTCATAATTCCATGCAGTAAGACCGACAGCCTGTTGGGGGTCTTACCGCCGGTTCTCCGCCTTCCGTCGTAATGACCCCCTATGTATTGGCTTTATTAATTGTAGGCCTTAACTTAGCAGAGGTCTTGGCCTAGTTGCACGGCCTCATGTCAAGCTGTATTTCTTAGCGTTTAATAAAGTGGCTGTTCAGAGAATTAAACTGTGATTTTCCATTGTGCTGTCTTAGAAGATGCTTTTCTTGCTAAATCTAACATTATGAGTGCAATGTGTGTAAGACTGACTTTCTCAGGATGAGAACAATGGAGACAATGACTGGAGAATAAGCTGCAACAATATTGTTACCTGAGGAGCCGGATAATGAGGACTTTACAAGAGAAGCCAATCAGCAACATGTGAACTGAGTAGTGGTAGAATTCATTGATTTGAAGTTTTAGTTTTATTGGACAAAGTGTGAACATGTGATCCCTTGATTAACAGGGACTTGGGAAGTAGTATTAGGGAATTTAACTTAACAGGACTGCACTGTGAAGAAGTCACCCATTGCCCTTTTGCCACAGCCGTTACTTTCCCGAGCGTCTTCACAAGAGACAAGCTTAACTTTATTGCTTAAAGACTTCGCGTTTTCTGAACTTTGATGCTGAATCCTGATGCCTTGCTGACCGAACTGATGTCCTGATGATGAAGACTATCTTAGCTGCCCGATCCATTTGAGGAGAGGTATACAAATTACTAAATGTGACTTGCAATGTATGTTTGCTTTTCTTTCTAGGTACCAACCGCATTAATTTGATAGAGTCATAGTTAGATGTTTTTCAAATTTGTGTTTGCTAAATTGTTTTGCATGAAGCCCAACATGCTGATGCTAATCTGGTGTTAGGTAAGGGATTCCTTACTAATGAAAGTCTGCCATAGGGAATAACATTTGATGTATTTTCTTTGCTGAATCTAAATGTATGTGATATTGTTTGCGCAATTGTTCTTATTATTAATTTGCACTGTACCTTTAGAATGTGTAGTGGTGCAAGCATTGATTAGATTACGTTTCTTTCTGCACTTTGGACAGCCAGTGTTGTTTCTGTATGTTTATCATATGATTTTGAGATTATCATACGTGACCTTAGCATTGTTAATATAGAGAAATACATATTCTATCTTTTACTGAAGGTGTAGTTATTCATGACTGACAAGTCATGGTGTATGACAATTTGTGACTTCAATTGATTATTAATGTAATTGATTATTATTTATCATTGATGTTACTGATCAATTATTGGTCTACATGTACTGGAGTTATGGTGGGAACATCTTAAACGCATGTCAAAAGGTTCACTGACCTATTCACATCCCCTTGTAGGTTTACTTATTAAGGTCAGACGCGCCAACACTCATGGCACGCTGCAGAGATCAACCTGATACTTAAAAAAGGAGATCAGACTATACCCAGTAAATATTGGTCCATTGCTCTTATTTACAAGCTGCAGAAAGTGTTCTGCCATTACATTCTAGATAAACTGCTCGGAAGGGTAGCAGAATTTCAAATTCTTTCTCCCATGCTGGCTTGATTCCACTGTAACTTGAGCACGATAGGTCAGATATTTAATTTTATTCTCATTTTGTGGAAGTACCTGAGGTTATCCAATGACCACTTGTATGTGGCCTTTGTGGATTTAAGAGCAGCTTTTGATTTAGTCTCTAGGCAAAGTTTATGGTCAACTCTGAGGGGAATGGGAGTTAATAATGCCTTGTTAGGTATACTGATGAGACTACATGATGAAAACTTTGCCCAAGTAAAATGGTGAGGTGAGGGCGAGCTCATGGCCCACATACCTGTAGAGTGTGGGGTGGATCAAGGCTGTCTACTGGCCCCTGCTTTGTTTTCTCTTCCTATACATGATGTCATAAACATATTTGTATTTGCCTTCATGATTCCCCCAGGTTAGGAGGCTCTTCTGTTCCAGCTTTATTTGCTGATGATACTCTATTGGTTTCCCATACCTCAACTGATTACAGACCCTGCTCAAAAACTTTATTGACTTTTGTGAAGTTCGTGGTTTGGAAGTGAACACATCAAAAACCAAGGTTGTGGTGTTTAACCTACACAGGTCCTTTATTGAAGAGTTCTTGATGAAAGGTTTGAATTTGCAATCTGTTGATAAATTTGATTATTTGGATACCAGGATAGATAAATCATGTACTTGGAGATCGCAAATACTGAAGAGCAAACTGATATTCCTACATAGGGCATCTATTACTAAAAGATGTAAAGCTAAAATCTGCCTCTCCAGCTATTGAGGTGTACCGCAAAAAAGTCACAATGCACAGCACTTCATGGGGCTGAAATCTTGGGAGTAACAGGCTTGATCTCCAGGCAATATAGCTTTGCTAGATCATTAGTCAGTCTGTCCCCAAAGCACTCCCTTGATTCATTGATTCCTTTATTTTTTTATGGATTTGAGTAGGGAGGGTGATTTAGCTACCCTGAAACTCTTGTTTTTTGGGTCAGATTGTAGTCAACTTCAGAACTATTACTCTACAGGTCCAACCTAGCAGAAATTATGAATACAAGGAAAGTGCACCTAATTCCTTGATTTCAACATATTAAAACTGTACTTTCGTAATACAGGTTTGTCTAACTGCTGGAGCGATCATACATAAATTAGTATAGGCATTAAGGCTGTTGCTAAAGAGGCTTATTGGAATTTTAAGAACCTTTCTTATCATATTGATTCTAAAACTGGTGGACTCATGCATAGTTTCTGACTAACAAATATGTCCCCTCCGTGGAGCCTTATCTGACTGCAATTGAGCAACCAAGTCAGAACATTGTTTTTAGAAGTGGGGGTCTCTAGTTGGAAGGTTATGCACCAGGTCCAAGTAGGGACCCCCACTGTAGTCATGGTATATCAGATGCAAACTAAAAGATAACATGTGCTTGCTCTCTGGTAGCTTTGCACAGAGCAGGCAGGCTTATCTAAAGAGGATATGTGTAAAGTACTGATGCAACACACACATTAACACAATGAAAACACCACAAAAAGACTCCAGACCAGGTTAGAAGAATAGACAATAATTTTATCAATAAACAAAGACCAAAATGACAAAGATACAATAAGTAGAAATCAAGTTATGAATTTTTAAAGAATAAAAAGCGTTCTATAGCTCAGAACCAATAAGCACCAATGGGGGTTATCTGGTTGTGCTGGACAGAAGCAAAGTCATCAGTTCAGGCTGACCGTGATGGAGCGCAGGCTAGGAACAAGGGCCATGCAGGCCTGGTGAACAGAGTACCTTGACCCTCGTCGCAACAGCGAGATGCGGGGTGCAGACGAGCGATGCATTGATGTTGGGCCCCCAGTCAAGGTGATGCATTGATTTCCTTCAGGCAGTGGTGGCAATGCATCAGTTTTGAAGACGAAGTACCAAGCCAAGAAGCATTGGTTCTTAAGTGTGATGTGCTGGGTTTCTCTGAGGGGATGCATCGATCACACCAAGTTGTTGTGATGGTGATACGTGGTTTCGAGCATTGGGCCCTCAAGGGGAAGCATTGGTTCTGAAAGCGATGCACCACTTCTACTCCTGCAACAGGGTTGATGCACTGGTTCTGCTCCAAGCAGCCTGGAGATGCATCAATTTTTCTGGTGCAAGTATCTGGGTCCACTTCCAGTGAACGAGGAGCAGAGGTAGAGACTTTGATATCCCTGAGTCTCGAGCAACCAGAGGCAAACCAACAAGCTCTTGGAGATTACTGGGTGCAAGGCAGAGTACAGCACTCCCTAAGCAGGGTTGAATAGCAGCAGGCAGCAGGACAGCAGAGAAGAAAAGCTGTCCTTCCTGGTCAGCAATCCAGCAGAGTAACAGTCCTTGATGCAGCATAGCAGTTCCTCTGACGGAGTTCAGTTGTAACTCCAGAAGTGTCTGATCTGGTGGGGTCAGAGACCCACTACTTACATCCAGTTATGCCTCTGAAGTGGGGTAACACCAAAGAAGGGTCTTTGAAGGTCACAGAGGGCCTTTCTTCCCAGCCCTAGCTCCAGACTATCAGTAAGGGGTAATTAGCCTTGTGTGTGGGGACAGGCACTGCCTATTCAGGTGTAAGCGTCAGCCGCTCGCTCCCTTCCTGCCCAGGAAGGGCCATCAGAATGCAGACACACTTAACCTTCTTGAGTTTGTGGCTGTCCGGAAGAAATGCACAAAGTGTAGCTGTCACCAACTCCAGACATTTATTGGAGACAGGCGGCAGGCACATAGCTCTGTAAGAGCAGAGAAATGTCCACTTTCTAAAATGAAATATGATAAAGCTACTCATTCTCAATCAGGAATCACAGCTTAAAAGTGTAATAAGGAATTCCCAATGTTCGCCTATGCGAGCAGTGGACCATACAGTAGTGAAAAACACATTTAGGTGTTTTTCACTACTCGGACATGCAAAACATAAAAGTACATCTCCTTCCTTTTACTTAGTTAGCACCTTGCCCTTTGGATTTCCCAGGTCCTAACTTAGGGGTGACTTATGTGTAATAAAAGGGTCATTTAAGGCTTGGCAAAGGGTTTTGTGAATGTTGCAGGAAAACTGAACACAGGCTCTGCAGTGGCCGTCCTGAGACATGTTTAAAGGGCTACTTGTGTGGGCGGCATAAGCATTGCTGCAGGCCCAATAGTAGCATATAATTTACAGGCCCTAGGTATAGGGTATACCATTTAACAAGGGACATACAGGTAAATATATATAGCAATTGTGTGAAAAACAATATTACCATATTTAGGGGAGAAGCACATGCACTTCAGCACTGTCTCCTGTGGTAAATTGCGTAGGGTCCTATGGCCACCAAAGGTTCAGCAAAAAGATGAGGTCATGTAGGCAAAAAGTTTGAGGGACAACCACCCTAAGATTGGCAGGTGTAACAATTGTATATTAAAATTACGTTTGGCACGTTGCTATTTAGGAAATTCACTAGTAATTTACACTATACTTGTACATTGTATATCTTGTAGTGCTTCAATTGTGGATGTAGAACACATACTTTTCTTTTGTCCATTATTTTATAGGTCAAGAAAGGGCATGGATCAGGCCACTTTGTATAGCTCTAGGTATTAGACAATATAAAGTAGCTCTTCTGAATTTTGGACGGACACTAGCCCTTTTACAGTTTTTGCTACTAGTCATTATCTATATGAAGTTTGGCTCCACAGAAAGTAATTGGGACTATTGCTATGACTATTGAATCACAGTATTTTTTGGTGTAAGTATTGCCATCAAGTTTAATGAATTTTGCATGTTAAGTACTATGAGCCTGTCACCTTAAGCAACTTTTACCAAATTATGCACATTATGTTTAGATGTGAAGTAATTTCCAGAATTGAGTTTTGCCTGTTGAAAGTTTTTTTTAAATTTGTTATTGCATGTTTTTTATGAACCCATATGAATCCCATGAGTCAAGTTCCTTAAGTGTAAAAAAAAAAAGATAACTGTCGTTGGAAGTATGCACCTCCACTGTTTCCACTCTATTTCCTATGTGCACTGTCGTTGATTTTGTTTTAGATGTGGGTACTGTACCGTTAGGATTATTTCATATTTTTCCTAAAGTTTTGTAGGGCTGGACCCCGAAATAAACATACTACTAAGTAGGATTGTACAACATTTGTGATTACCAATAGGAATTTGCTGCATTTGTGCCTAATAAGTGTAAGACAGTGTGTAAGAAAGAAGACGTTTAAAAAAATGCCCTCTGACTCGCATGCTAGTGTGGGTACCCACAAATTCAGAGATGTGCAAAAATCCACTGCTTCTAAACGCCATATCTGATGTCATTTCAAAACTACATAGGTTTCCTTGAGGCGCATTTTTCACTCTACATAGTTCACCATATGAATTGGTCCATACTCGGTATGCAATAAAAAACCATTGTACGGTGCGCCTCAGTGTTGCCTCTGGGTACCTCTGGTTCTTGGACAACCTACAAATGTAATATATCCTTGCAACCAGAAGGGTCTAGTGGATGTAATGGTATATATATATATATTTTGTAAATCGCCATCATAAAAAAATGTTGCAGATTACAACATTGACACAAATGGCCATATTTTCCAAATAATTTTCAATATTTCTTTATATGAACAGTTAGTTTCTTTGGTAAAACCTTGAGTGATCTACACATATAAGCCCTTACTGAATTTAGAATGTTATCTACTTTCCAGAAACCTGTAGTTTTTCCGGATCACCCATGGGTTTCAAATCGTTTTCCACCATAAACTGAAAGTACGTTGAAAGCACAAAAAATGGCAGTAATGGGCTATCTCTTTAAAAAATGGTGTGAGAAGGGAAGGGAACTTCAGCAGTTAAGGGGTTAAGGAAAACACTATGCTGAAAAAAGGTTTCTGTTTGGATACGCGAACACACAGACAGTAGCCTGCTGTTCCTGAAGGCCATCATCTATGCATCTATACCTAATCATAGGAGAGTTGTATATTCTGACATGCCTTGTTAAGAGTAACTCCCTAGACATGAATACCTGTTCTCATTAAAGATAGTGGACTTTGGCACCTACAGTCAATTTTAATTATTTTTCCAGTCCCTGTCACATCCACTCATTACCAGCAATTGTTCTACAAAAAAAAATAGGGCCCATCAGGCATTGTAGTGCTGGCCTGATGAGGAGCATGGCTCGATGATGAAGCATGTCACCCATTGGTGAGTGAGGGCTACTGTTCCTGCAACAGAGATGTGTTAGGGGACCACTTAGACTCCTGCTTTAGCTTGTAGTACAGAGTCTTCCTCCTTGGAACTGCACGTCTCTAGGGAGTTACAGTTAGTCATAGGGAGACTGACGTGCAGGACCATATAATGCTCCCTACAGATATATCCCTATCTTCTCTTTGATGCCTTGTTAATATTCATTAGAAAGGTTGTATTGTGTCCACTGTGCATGGTGATGGTTTTTTTAATTTCAAAACATTTTATTAGATTTAAGGGTACAAAAAGGAAAAGTAAGAGGGGAAGTAAGCATTCACAGTGGATATAATGTTTATAGCCTGTGAGACACTTCTGTACAAAGAGCAAAATACAAGCAAAGAAACCCCCCAAAAGATAGTAGGGTAAGAAAAGAGGTAGGATAAGAGAGTGATGTCAAAGATAGTACGATGTCAGTTGTTAAAGTGGGTTATGTAAGAGGATGAGTTGGTGCGGCCTCAAGTATTTTGTGTCTTTTTTGTATTGAATTGAGAGGTGGTCTAGTCCCTCACTTGGGATGTTGGGATGGAAGCAAAGAGATATTATAGTCAGGCTTACGGAGGCTTTATTTTTTGTATGCATGGGTGTAGTGTATTCCAAAGCATCTGTGATTTCTGGCAGTTGAAGTTGTTGTTGGATAGTGCGTTGTTCACACTTCTTGCTAAGCAAACCAACTCCCATTAAGTATAGTGGGATAGATTTTGGAATGATTTCCATTCACAAAGAATATTTTTTATTCCTATTATTAGTAGGAGGTCAATGAGACTCATGTCAATTGAGTTTAGTTTCAGAGCTGGGGTGCAAGATCAAAGTCGAGGATAACTGTGTGAAAGTTGAGGGAGATCTCAGTGTTGAAGATTGAGTTAACTATGTTTGAATCCCATTCTAGAAGTAGTGAAGTCTCTTGCAATGATATAACATGTTGCTGAGAGTACCTGGAGACTCTTGGCAGTTCCAGCATTTGTCTGAATCCAATATCCCTAACTTAGAGAGTTTTCTATGTGTCCAGTACTTTATGTCATATCCAGTATTTGCACTGCAAAAGGAGGGGAGATATTTAGTTTTTGAGGGCATAAGCCCATATCCTTTTCCAAGTTTCCTCATTTAATGTTGGTTGAATGGGAGAAGAAAGAGTTTCTAGCCATTTGTTTTGGATTTCAGTAGTAATTTTGTTGTTGCTATTAGGGGAGTTTAAAGTCTTGTATATTGTTGCTGCTGCATGGGGCAGATTGAATAATTTTGATAGTAAAGGGATAAGGTCTGATTTGGGTGGTGTAAAGCTCTTATTCACTGTGACTTTCAGTTTAAAAAAACTGTAAAATTCAATATTTTCTAATTTGTAAGAGTTCTGTAACTTTGCAAATGTCAACGGGCCACAGTCATTGAAGATGCTATTCGATGCCCTTGATGTTCATGATGGGGAAATACCATACATTTTTATTTTAGAGTTGTTCCAGAGCGATGCGTAGTCTTACTTTTGGATCCTGCTTGGAAGCTTTTTATTGAGTGCTTTAAGGGCAGAGATGGTATTTTTGAGGATGTGATGGGAATGTTGTAGTATGATTGGTTTCATAGTTAGCATTGTTATTAAGGAGTATAGTTTAGCAAGACATCCTTCAATATGTACTCATAGTGGTTTGTCTTTGGAGTGATTAATGATCCACCAGGTAGCTTCTTTGATTAGAAAAGCAAGTTGGTATTTATAAAAGTTGGACCTTTTCCCCACCCCCTCTTTGCCGTATTATTTCCAGGGCAAAACGGGACGGAGCTCCGGGTTGGCCTTCCACAGATGCTGCTCAACAGGATATACCTTTTGAGCAGATCATCTTGCAAACCTTTTTGATTATTGTGTCTTGTCCTCAAGAATACCGGAGTCTTGGCGTGGTGCTATAATTCACCCATTACACAAACGTGGCTCAAAGACTGATCCACCCAACTTTAGGCTGATAGCATTGCTTGAGAATGAGGCTAAGTTTTATACCAGTCATTTGCTAGAAGATCTTCAATCTTGGGCAGAGTTGAAGGGTATATTTCCTATATCCAAACAGGGTTCTCTGCTGTATAGGGTACATCTACCAACTTATTGGCCCAATCTATTTCGATGGACAAGGCAAACTCATTAGGCTCTGTGCTGCATTGTTGTTTTGTTGATTTTAAGGCAGCTCTTGACCGGGTCCCCAGGAGTTTCCTGTGGGTCAAACTACAAAATTGGGGAATTCCATCTGTGCTCCTGGGGGCTATTATAGAACTACACATAGACACCTGGGTCCGTATTAAATTAGGAGATGGCCGCTCCCTTTCCAGGAAAATTCCCACCTTTTGAGGTGTGAAGCAGGAATGTGTGCTTGCTCACTTGCTTTTTATTCTGTTTATCGCAGACCTGTTAGCTGTTCTTGATGCCGTTAACTCTCAGCCCCCTAACATTGGTGGTCTTCGGTTCAGCCATTTGCTCTATGCTGATGATTTGGCAATGTTCAGCCACACCAGGGTTGGCCTACAACGGTTGCTTAACCAACTTGCACTTTATACAGCTATTAATTATCTAGAAGTAAATCTGCTAAAAACAAAAGTGGTTTAGTTTGGCAGGAAAAGGCCTCTGGGAAGCAACTGGTATTATAAACATAGTATGCTTATTTCAGACCACTTATATAAATATTTAGGGATGCATTTTGATGCCAGGAGCGGCCGTGTTAGGCAGAGGAAGGAGATTGAAATTAAAGTTGTGGTCCTTCAGGTGGCTTTTTCCAAACTACTTAAAATAATTAGAAGGCCCAACCTGTTCCCTTTAATGGAAGTTATGAGAGCAAAGATTACTTCCTCACTGTCCTATGGTGAGGAAGTTATGTTGGTTAGAGGCTTAGGTCTACTAAACAGGTTGGTTATCAAGATTTATAAGAGGGTTTTTCATCTATTGCAATCTGCATCTACTGCGCAGGTTAGACTGGAATTCAGCCTTTTGGATCAGTGGGCAGTAGGTGCAGATGCTTTCCTGAAAACTGTCATAAGTTCTGGTGGACTAAGTCAGGTAGTTTGGAGTCAGTCCTTTGGCTTGAAATTAGTGCAACTGAGGTGAAAGGGTCACACTGCTGTGTTTTGACTGATTGTAAACGGCTACTGAGAGTTGAGAACCTCTGGGCTAAAATTCCTTCTCAACCACTTTTTAAATTTAGTATTAAAAAGAGTGTTCAGCTCTCGCTCTAACACCCTGATTGAGCTCTCCTTGCCAAGTATAAACATGCCTGGGCGGTTATTAATTCATTCCAGCCAGCTACCCCAGCTGGCTATTTTTACTGCTTTTATGGCATTCGTCAGAAGGAGAAACTCATGGCTCTAAGAATGGGTGATTGGGCTTTTTTTGAAGCATTTACCCACCTGGCTTCCCAACCCAGGGGAGGGTGTCATGTGCAGGGGGTTGTGGTAGCTGGGAAGAATCCTTGGAACACATAGGGGGTTATTCTAACTTTGGAGGAGGTGTTAATCCGTCCCAAAAGTGACGGAAAAGTGACGGGTTTACCACCAGCCGTATTACGAGTCCATTATATCCTATGGAACTCGTAATACGGCTGGTGGTATATCCGTCACTTTACCGTCACTTTTGGGACGGATTAACACTCCTCCAAAGTTAGAATAACCCCCATAGTCTGCCTGTGTCCATCTTTGCTTAAGGAGCATTGATCCTTGTTGCAGAATAAGTGGAATGCTTTGGGGGTCCGCTCCTGTCGCAGGCTGTCATTACATCCTTGGATCTTGAGAACACAATGCTGAATGTTTTGTTGTCTAAATGTATTAATGCCACCCCAGCCACGTTCATTAGGGGCACTACGAGCAGTGAATAATGGTGTATGAAAAATATCTTCTGCTCTTGCTCCTTTGGGTTTTGACCCAACTTTGCACAGTCATTGAGTTTTTCATTTTTATTATGGTTTTTAGTATCCTGCTGGTTGCCATTCTATGGTGGAACAAGTAATGCACGTAAGCACTTTAAGAGCCCAGATAGTCGTTGGTTTCATGTTTACTGTTTATGAGATGGGTGTCTGGCTCGCATGGAGGCCCTGAAGTAATCCTAATTACAATATGTTCAATGTTATATTTTGTAACTAGATCCCCTGCAATAATGGGAATGTTTTTATTTTGATGTTAATATATACAAATAAGTATATTATTGTGTATTTAATGTCTGATATTAACATTGGGTTTTACTGGTAGCTGTATCGTATTATTTGATTGTTCTTGGTTTTAAATTGTAATGGATTTTAATATCTGTACAATAAATTATACAAACACTTATAAAAGTTTGAGCTATTAAGGCTTCTGAATTTTTTATTTGGTTACATTTTGTTAGAGCAATTCTCTCTCTTATAACTTTGCAGAAAAATTCGGAAATTATGGAGTCTATATTATTGAAGAAATTAATTGGCAGGTGTAAGAGTAGCATGATAAAATTCATTTGCGGAGCAATCATCATTTTGATACATTCCGCGTGGCCCCACCATGTCATGATTTCAGGCAAACAGGTTTAAATCATTTCTTTAATTTTTTTAAAGAAGGTTCTATTCAGTTACTTTTCCTGTGTCTTCCAGATTACTTTTGAAGTATACCTAGGTATTTAATCTGTGTTGGTTGTCAGCGTAATTTAGTGTTGTTCACAATGGGCAGCAAGGTTAAGTTGCTCAGAGTGAAGACTTTGGTTTTTCCTAAATTTAAAGAATAGCCTGAAACCTGTGAGTAAGAGTGATTTCATTTAAGGTCACAGGGTGGCGGTTTCAGCCTATCGCATGAAGAAAAGTACATCCTCTGTGGAGGTGGCAACCTTGTAGGAAACGTTCTCAATAGGAAGTCCTTAAATAGGTGAGCTAAATCTAATGGCAGTAAGGCAAAGCTTGATAGCAAAGAGATATGGTAATGGGGCGATGGGGTAACCTTGTCTAGACCCCTGTGCTAGGATTCTTTTATTTGAGAGGAAGACATTGACTCTAAAGCGAGCAGAAGGTTTGGAGTATACAGCAAAAGCCTGGCAGATAAAGGTATCCCTGAGGTTCAGTTTGCACACACCTGGTTGAAGAAATGGCCCAGGGCCTTATCAAATGCCTTTTATTTAGCTCTTTCAATGAGAAGGCAGAAAATCTTTACGTTGACTGAACCAAGTCTACCTTTTAAGAATCCAGTGTGTGACATGTGAATAAGGGGCACAAGAATTTTGTCTAGTCTTGTCGCTAAAATTTTTGTGTACATTTTGCAGTCTCAGTTAAAGAGAGAAATGGATCTGTTGTTTTTAACCTCGAGAGGATCTTTCCTTTCTTTCTTTCTTTATGAGTTATGGTAATAGTGGCTAAAGAGACTGTACCTAAGATTTTACCATTAGTCCCAAAACATTAGAAGAGGGATTCCATATGAGATAATAGTTTGTTTTGGAAGGTTTTATAGAAGTTGGGTGTGAACCCATCTGGGCCTGGTGCTTTGGGTGCTTTGCCTGGTTTTAAAGACTGTATCACTTTATTAATCTCAGAAAGAAGGGTTGGGTGAGTGTTATATTGTTGGAATTGGTAAGCACTGCGAGTTTCAATTTTTTTCTAAGTAGTTTGCGCCTTTGGCTGCTGCGAATGTATTTCTGGGGTTATAGAGATCATTGTAGTGTAGTGAATCCTAGTTTGTTTTAATGGGATAACGGGAGTTAGCTTAGCCTTTGGCTTGCAAACTTGTGCCCCCGTCACCTAGTGACTTTTAACCTACTTAGCTTGCTCTGTCTTAGATCATTTATTTAATTAAATCTTCTAAGATGGCTGCCTTGTTTATAGTTAGGCCTTTTTGTTTAGAGTTATGTTATCAGTGTCACCGCGCTAAGGCGTCAACTCATGCAACAAAGACAAACAAACTGTAGGTGCTCACATTAGAAATTACTGTCCCAAGCATGCAGTGTTATCTATTGTTTTGGAACAACCTACGTCAGGGGTCCAAGTAGATCTGTATAAATACATCATACCTTAGACAGATAATCAGAGGGATTCTGACCAGATACCATCGCTGCTATCAATGCTGCACGTCGCCCTGATGCTGACCTGGACTTCGTGTTCTGCTGAAGTCTGAGCTCAAGACCTCATTAAAGATAACCAGGGTTGGGGGCTCCTTCCATGGACATGGCATTGGCAGATTAGGTTTAACATACCCAGCTCTCCTCTAGGTAGAAGGTTAGGCCTATTTATGATAGGGTACACAGACTTATGATACTCTTTATGTCTTCCTATGCTAATACAAGATGGTGGGGGTCTTCATAATCCTGACCCTCATCTTTACAATTCTATCTCTTGTTCATTATCCTTATCATTGCAGCCAATATGACTTACAACATTGTATTAAATAACAACTATTGAAACATTACTGCATCTTTGTTATTACCTGTGTTGGGATGTAATATATCTATGAGAAAGGGGTAATCTCCGTTTAACCACAACACTCCCTGAGATGTCATACTTCTGAGTCCATGTGTAAAGGCTGCCACAAATCACCTTTAACTGTTTGGGTTGTTGGTGAGGTACTGCTAGTGAGCCGGAATCGTTGGGACTACAGTTGCGACTTGTTGTAGGACAGGCATAGTCACGTACAAACACAAGTACTGTCATCCTTGAACCAGCAGTCTTGCCCAGAGCAAGAGTCCAAACTACGACAGTAGTAGTCCTGGAAAATCTTAACTATTTCCATTGGGTCTGTGGTAACTCTTCCTGAGTTGCTTCTACTAACCGAAATGTAGTTATTACTAATTGTAATTTTAAGTAGTTTGGTAATGTTTTACCTCCTTTGTTTGATTTTTTTTTCTATTTTGTTATGTTGCACCCAGGTGTGGGCCCTGCTACTTATTAATTTGCGTATTCATATTTTAGTGTTTTAGGTTGGTGTCAAAATTCCTCTTTCACTTTTCCTGTTTACTGGGTCCAGTGAATTTATTTTTGTAACTGACTGCCCTAAATCATTACGTTTTTTGTTTGTGCATTTGTTCATGCTAGACATGATACTAATAAGGTCTCCTCTAATAATGGCCTTCATGGCATCGTCAGGGGCTCTCTAGAAAGTTTGTTAGTGTTGTTTTCATGAAAGAAATTATTAATGGATAGATTTATTTTGTCAATGAGAGATTGGTCTTAAGTTTCGATTTTAGGTCTTAGTGGGAGATTTGTAGATCCACTGTAATGCATGCATGGTCTTAAATCGGTATTGGTTTGATAGTTGGTGTAGAGGCAGCCAGAGTTAGTATGTTGTTTGTAAGTATCTAGTCTATTCTTGAGAGTGCATTATGAGGATGTGAATAAAATGTAAATCGGTTACTTATTGGGTTGTGGGGGTGCCACATATTTTAGGCAATGTGTTTTATAGAAGTTTCTTATCTGTTTGTCTGATTTATTGGGTCTCTAATTATGTGAGGACCACAAATCTATTAAGTGTCTTAGGGAACTTTAAAACTGTCTGCCAAGAGAATGCTAGAACCAATTCGCAGAAATGTTTGTTCAGAGTAATCCAGAATTGGGGACTGGAAGCCGTGAGGGCATTTAAACTGATTATATAAAAAGAAGTGGTGTTGTTCTTTACTTTAGTGATTAGCCACGTACCACTGTTATAATGGATGTTGTCCTTGATTTCTAGGTTAGTTTTTTTAGTTATATGAGTAATGAGGTGGAAATGCTATGTATCCAGTGATAATGTATAGAGTTGCATACCTTATGGCTTAGTTTAGTTTCTTGCAGATTAATTATATCTCCTTTAAGTTTGGCACAGTAATCAAGGATTTTCCTGTCCTCCACATAGTGATTAATATCTTATGTGGTGTTCAGGGTGAATACTTTAAGTGTATTATTAGTCATGGATCTAAGTAAGTAATATAGGCCCTAAGTGATCACACACCAAGTGTGTTAGTAAGTTGATTGATATAGGAGGTAGTTTCAGGTATTGAGTAGCGAGTTGGGATATGGAGAGGGTTAGCCACTTCTTGTAGTCATAATTATGCATATGTCTTGTTTGAATTTTGTCTAGGTATGAAGTTAGTGGTGACTAGCATGGTATTGAGGTAGTGTAAAAGTAATGTGTGAGCCAGTCATTATAGGTATATAATTAATATCTAAGGGGGAGGTAGCATATTAGTAAAGTAAGACGATAGGGAAATCATAATAGAAGAGAAGTTAGGTTTAGAGACAAAACCCACATCCCACCCATAACCCACCTAGTAACTACCTCCTGGGAGAAAAAAGAGGCAGTGGGGGCCCAGGGGACCTGGCCTAAGAGGATGGAGGAAAAACAGAGGGAGATAGCAGATGATAACATTGAGGTGTTCTTAACAAACTATCCTTTTGCAATATCATAGTATTCAGAAAGTATCCAGTATGTGGCCTGTAGCAACATAAGACAAATTTACTATTATAACTTAGCTAGATACCTAAGGAGTAGATAGACAGGACATTAGTCCTTGAATTAATGCTGGTCATAAAGTGACGTTATTCAAAACCAGGTGTGGTTCAGTGTGACAAATACATTCTTACAGTACAGCATATGTATACAATCACTAGCAGTGAAATCTGGTACGGTAGTAGAGAAGAGAATTTGAATTGTAGACAGCAAGTAGCAGTGATATCTAGAACTGTAGAAGAATAGAAAATTGATTACTTGTTTTGTCCTGCCAGGCAATGTTGAGAGGTAAAGGGAAATAAATTGAGGCCTAAACTGATGTAGTATAACAAATATAGGTAATAAAGGCAATTATGAGCAACATAGTCTTTAAATACCGGTAATAAATAAAACCTATGGTCACAATTGGTAGGCAACATTTAGAAGAAGTACATAAGTAATTTCAACATATCAGATACAAGCTGTATGTGAGCTTGTAAGGTTAGTGTTTTAAAGACTAAGGTATTAGGTGCTAAAATATTATTTTAGTGAACATATTAATACATAGACCAGTACACAAACTCAGATACTGGTTGCTAAAAGTCAGTGCACAATCAACTACTTTATGTGACCCATATCTTAGTGCATCCAGACCAAAAGACATTTCATGAGCAATGCTGGATACAGTTTGTTGTTACCTTTGAACTTGATCAGTTTACTCTCATTCTTCATGGCCTCATCATCAGAAAAACCCATGTCTACCTTTGTTGGCTCAGGCATACATTCAGCTAGAAATTTAAATCTGTGGAACTTTTTGATATCTTTTTACCTTCCTAATGCGCCAATTATAGAGTTTCACAATGTTTTGTCATTATTAGCTTAAATAGTGAACAGATGTACCAATCCTCTGCCTTATGGACTAAGGCATATAATGCATACAAGCCTGAGGTGTTAATCTCTCGCTGCATACTTTCTGTACAAAATGACCTGCTGTTTCAGACATGGTACTCGATTACTTCAAAGGATTGGCTCATGTGGTGCTTTCTGCCTCTTGCCAGGTTGAATCACTGCAAGTCCTCTTCAGGAGTAATGTTATGATCTCAGCCCAGGCAACTGGGTATTAATAAAGAAGCATGTGAGAAAGTCATTTCTGCAGCCAAGATGGAAAGGCCCCTATCAAGTCATCGTGATCATGAACACAGCTGCAAATGTGCCTGAGTTCCAAACAGGGTGCATGCCTTTCATACCCAGAGAACAAGAGATCCTTCTGAAGAAATAGTGTTCTATGAGCTAGAACCGAGATCACTGGTGAATGTACCACTGCAAGTAGTACAGACATATATACAGAAGAGAAGAGTTTGTGATCAGAGCCAGCTAGAAGGAGGAGGTGAAGATCTGCAGATAGGTGAAGAAGTCAAACTTTCTGACATCTCAAAAAAGTGGCATTGGAGCTCTTGATATAGGAGAATAAGAAGAAAGAACTCAAGCTGAAGTGCCAGTTGAAACACCCGTAGAACAGCAAGAAGATCGAGGAGAAGGGACAAGTTCTGAATAGAGAATGAGGAAAAATGCACATGATAGCAAACGGCCAAAAACCTACAGTCAAAAGAAGTTGAAATCAAGTGTGTCAGTTGGAACTTTACCACCGATCACAATTGAGAAGAAACAGAATCAAGTGGTTTAAGTGACCTACAGTAATGCCACGATTTGCAGAATTAGCGCTATTGTTAGCTAAGTGACTCGTGATGCGCTGTAGAGGACTTCCAGCACCTCTAATAGTACAATGGAGGGATGAGGTGGAAAGATGGAGACTCGCAGAGAGCGAAGCCCTACACCAAGAGCAATATAGAGGCCTATGTAAAAACCTATAGCTGTGGAGTGGTACTCATTACTGGAATGTTTACTTAAGAGGCTAATGACACCCGATTTCCTGCTCTGGAGACCACAAGAATAAATTATACCTGTTGTCCCGTGGGAGCGACAATAACCCCACACTTAATGACACATCTGGGTCTCAATCCCCTGAGATGTGATGACAGCTAACATATATGTCTTCGATGTTACCCATACATCAGGGCACCTTTCGGTTCATTTGCTGTAACCATGTACTATTACAATACCTTCCTTGCATGACACAACAAGATGTATACACACACACAGTGACAATTACTAGGTTTGGAGTTGGAGTGGAGAGGTGTTACCTTTAGGTCATAGCTAATATTGCAAGTATTTTATGGACACAGTACATGATGCTATGCTTTGTGAACTACACCGTTAAAACTCGTTGTAAGGATGGCTATTATGTACTAATATTACTACGTCTGTTGTTACAGTGACATGTCTGATATCTATACTTTTTTCTAAACAGAGAAAGGTGTCTGTAAGTGTTATTTTTTTACACTGTAAATGCAACAAAGTTTGTGGAACAAAAGTGGCATAAATGACACAGAAGGAGAACTACAAACACTCAGTAGATCCAAAAGAGCTAGAATACCTTGCTGAATGGACCTACTCTGTGAGCCAAGTCTTAAACATTCCAATTTCAGATCTGTTTGATTGGAATAAAGAACTGCCCAAACCTCCTTGAGAGTGAAATAGACAATTAGAATGAAACAATATTGAAAGTCAAGAAAGTTTTAGAAAGACTCATTACATGAAAATTCTTAAAAGACAAGAGTACCTAGGCTCAAGGGAGCAAAAGGAGAGTGGGGATAATATTTTTAGAAGAGAGTTGGGTTAAGGACGACTAAAACAAAGATAGCTATGAATAAATCCACAAGGAACTAATCTAAAAAGGAGATAATCAAGATTTATTACATATTGAGAGAAAGTACTAAAATTGCTATAATGCATTGCTTATATAAGATCTGACTATAGACAAACATGTGTACCTTAACTAGAAATAGATGCAAAGTTTTTATAGGGATTATATTGGCACTCATAGTTTTAGGAGTAGTAATATTATTAGTCATACATTTTACACCAGAAGCAGAGACATCTATAGCTGAAATCACTAATACGACATCTAGACAAGATAATAATGAAAATGAGCTAGAAGCATCTTTTGTAGATTACTCGAAGGAAAATTATTAAACAAAGGTTATTCTAGATTAGTACAGGAATATATATATAAGCCATTGATGATAAGGAATGTTACATTTGTGCACACATATGTGCTTCTTCAGGCTGATGAACAATTAGTGTATCACAGCATTCCTCTTAGCATATTCCTTAGTTTAGTACATAGACAGAGCAACTTTGAGTATTATTTTTCAAACTTTGACATGGTTTGACATGGTTCTTTTAAAAGTCCCACTAATTTAGAGCGTGAAACATCCACAAGCAAGAGATGGAGACAGCATGGCATTACTTTAGACCCTTTCTTCCTCTCAAAACTGTTAAGGCTCACAACAATAATCTAACCTTCTTAGTGAACCCACTAAAAAAAGCTTTCATATTAAACTTAGAAAAGAGAAACACACAGTTTGCAAGGAATGCATATAAAAAGGAAGATGTCTTAAAGAATGTGCAGGAAGGTGAAATTAAAAGTAAAATGTCTGTTCCAAAACAAACATTAGCTAAGAGACACAAAGGGAAAGTATGTGTGTTTAAAAGAAGAATACCTGGAAGAAAGACACCAGTAGGGATTAGCTATTGTGAACATGTTTTTGAATTATCAGAAGGAACATTGCAAATGTTGCAGTAAAATGATCAAACTATACCTGGAGTATCTGCAGAAAGAATGCATATTCTAGATTGCAAGTTGGTTGGAAGGGAATATGCAACTTTGGCCTACTTTTTCCAAACATGTATCACATATACTGTTTAGATGCACTAACAATGACAACTGCCCATTAATACACACTTGGTGTAAATGAGTGAAGTCAATTGGTGGGAGACTTATTATGAGCTACTATACTAGCTGAGGGACTGGTACTGAAAGATGAGATGATTAGAAAACTTTCAACAGTAGTGGACAAACTGGCAACCCGTACATCTGGAGCTTTATTAGTTGAAAACATAGAATTAGTAGCAAATAGATGAATGGTGCTTTAAAATTGTTATACTTCAGATATTTTACTCGCAGAAAGAGTCCGTAAAATCTTGAAGATTGAAAATTGTTGTACATATATACCAGATAAAACAAGAAGAATATTGACTAGGCATAGAATATTTCTGACTTGAAGCTGGATTTAGAACCGCTAGAAACTACTAGCATAATACAAAGTTCTAGTATGGGAATTTCTTCAATAGGTAACTGGATAACAACAGCAGCAGGAGGAAACCTCAAAGCTATCTTATTTCCCATACTAATAGTGATTGTCTGTTTTCTACCTATACTAGCAATTTAAGAGACACTAAAAATGCCATTAATCTAGAAGAGAAAAAGAGAAATGAATTAAAGATTAAAGAGAGATTTAGAACTAAATCAACATAAATCAACAATTTTGAAGATTGCAAAAAAGAGAAAGTCTTAGAAGAAAAAGGAGATATTCTGCGGAAGAGGAGAGTTAACTGCAAGATACATCTGTGGATGAATTTTTTGTGATGGTTCCACAACAGATGGGGCGGGAGTTGAGAGAGTTTTTTTAATGGAAATAAAAGCATTATATATGATCCCGAACACAAGGGTTTAGTTCTAACTAAATGGTGTGGACAAACAAGATTTTTTTTCTAAAGCTTGCACTGCAACGTCCACATGATATTAATACTTGCAAATTCCTATGTCCTTTGCTCATTCTTTTGCTTACATTGACCTTTGTCGTGGTCACAAACATAACATTTCATGATGCAAATGCCCTATGCTAACAAAAGAACATTGATGCTTTTGTCCTATAACCACTTGACCTGCAGATGAATTGCTGCTATGCTAGACTAATATTAAAATTGGTTCCTTATGAATAAGCTTTTGCTGGAGAAAAGCATGAGAATAGGATCACCTTACCCTGACATTATTATGACATACTTAATTGTTTTTTTCTATAGACAGGCATGGTTGAAAACAGAACCTGATGTTGCATTGCTGTTAAAGATTTGGTCAAAAGTATTGTGTGTTTAGAATGTTCTTTGTTGAAACTTGCAATCTCATTGGAAGCTGTCCTGATCATAAGAAGACTTCCAATCCTATCGGATGGGACAAGATATTATCTGTGAAATTGTTAAATATGTTTTAATGTAAAAAATTGTATAAATGTCACAGGGAAAGATATAGAACACAGAGAGACTAACTCACAGAGAGAACACAAAGAGAGAACTAAACGCTTCCAGACGACTGATCCTTGAGAGCTCTCTGACTCTTTTTGATTCATTCTGTTTTGCCTAAACTACTTCAGTCTGTCATTGAAGGATTCTACTAAACATTATGCTTCCACATCTAGGATGAAAACTCTTTATGTGTGTTCTGCTGAATTATATTCCCTTAGTTAACAATAGGATATACCTTTGATCTTTATGGGGCATGCTATATGCTTTTTTTCTGTAGAATGTTATTGATTTTTGATTGAGACACTAAAAGAGATAATGATGACTGGATGCTTAATAAATCCTTAAAATGAACCTAACATCTCATAACTGACTACACAAGGTTAATGACATTGAAATATTAAGAATAGTAAATGTTTTGAATTGCCGCGTCTTCCCTTCTTACTTGTCTCCAAGATTCATTACCTGAGGGTGCTGTAGTAAGTGGAGAAAACAAACTATTTACTGTAGGTTTCCGCTCCCCCGATTGTCTGTTATTTAAAAAATATATATATTTTTAAGATCAGTAACAATTATCTGAGTAAAAAAGGCAAGTTATTTTCCACTGAGTCCTGAAAAGGACTCCATTGGGGCAAGCAGCACAACATCGGCAAAATGAAATTGGTTCATAAGTGCCGTGAACCTCAAAATACTCCTATTAGTTTGCTTTTCTTGAATGGTTGATTTTTGTTGTGGCATTCAAGATAGGTTTTGTCCTTGTCATCCATGTTTATTAACATTTATTTGCCTGTACTCTGTTTTTACTACACAGTGCCAGTAACATATCATAAAGCAAAATTACGGTGTATGGAAATAAAAACCAGCACATTAACCAAAATTCCAAATAAATGAAGGTATTGAAGATGCAAAATGAGAAAAGTCCTAAGCTGCATCTGTCAGGATACCAAAGAACCCCTATCACATTATCAATTAAATTACAGCAACACAAGTTTCCTTTATTTAGAAGCAGGTCAACTACTGAGGAAACCAGGAAAGGATGACGAAGGTAAGCCTCAGGCTGGTGAATTTCAGCACTTTAGAAGTTTTGCAACCATCTCATCCCTCTATATGACTTGTTGATTACATTACATTGTATACATACACACATTTCTCTACCATAGAGAGGTGATACAGGTGATCACACCTCCAATTTTGAACCTGGGCAAGCGATCTATTTTCAAGAGAGTTACGATGTCCTGTAATCAAAGTCTTACCCTATGTGACACTGCACGTAAGATCAGTATTAACAACTTGTGAGATAGCATGACATTACTCCAATACAGAAAAGGTGAATAGAGGATTTTATATTATTCTTACATCAACAGTCTTGTGAAAAGGTGGTGCTGAATAATCAACAAACAATTGATAAACTCAGGAGACATTCTGTTACACTTGTTCAATACTTGTTTTTATTCATACTTTCATTACTCTAGCTACTTTACATGAAGTTTTGGCTTTGTAGCCTTATTCCTAGTTTCTAGCAGATAGGAGCATCATGTCATTGTACTATGCGCACAGCGCACAGATTCTTACAGTTCTAATTACAGAAAGTCAGGCAGCTCAAGAAATAAACTGCCCTTCCTGGAGATTACTTTTCAAGGTGAAGAATTTATCAAACATTAGAGAGCATGGTCGTTGCCCTGCCTTAGAAAGGAAGAGACCACCTGACCCGCAGGCTGGGTCATCTACCATTCCTCCCATCCCACCTCCATGCACCAATCACAGTTTGCAACTGACAGGGGACATGGCACCTCCCTCGACATTTCAGAGAAATCATGTACCCAGTCAATAGCACCAGCCCCAGAGCAGACTTGTGAGATGCCAGGAGCAATATATATGTGAAGTTCAGCAGAACATGGTAATTGGAAGGAAGTCATCTTCCCAAATTATCCTACAGTATCTGCAAAAAGAGGACAGTTCTTTAAACAAGTCTTAGCATGCAGCATTCCTCTAAGCACCAGTCTGCTACGTAATAAATCCACAGAGCAATGTACCCCAGATCAGATTCCTAATAAGTATCAAAATTTGTTTATAGGTAAAAAAACATGTGGGATTTCCAAAACCAGGCAATGCCTGGCATGTTTGTCACTAACCGAACGCATGGGGCAAATTGTGATCTGACAGGGTCCAAAAATGACCCCATGCTCCATTTGGTGCGACGTACCTAATATGTTTGGTTACCCCATTGATGGACTAACTGTCTCACTACACTTCATAATTATGGAAGTGACTTGGCTCTATGAGAACACAGGTAGTGCAAGTGACAACATATCACAGAGCTAGGAAATTCACAAGCTGAGCATGCCAAAAGGGTTTTTTTAATCACTCACCAACTCCAGGAGTGTGAAACAGAGCGAACTGTCTGTCAGCTAGCACCATTTGTGCGGGGTCAATGGGCAGACCAGGACAAATCTAGCCCGACTCACAAAAAAACAGGAAGGTGGGTAATTTACAGTGGCACACCTCCTGGTGGCAGAGTAACACAGGCTAATATTTATGCAGCCTAGTACACTGTTTAACAATTAGAATCAAATAGTGGCATGCTACAAGCCACATTGTTAAATACATTTGATCAATGCTAACAAGAGATGCAGGAAGGACGTCTACCTATGGGCTGACAAGAAAATAAGTCTTTGGGAAAAGCAAATGTAAGCAGGGGGATAGAAGGGTTGGGAGAGTGGGAAAAGATGTAAAGGAATGAATGAGAAGCATTAGAAGAGAGAGGGAGAGATAAAGTGGTAGAGTGTGGCAAAAGCAAAGATGAAGGTGGCGGAATGCACAATACAAGAATGTGAGAGGTAGAGGGACAGAAAGACACAGGCAACAGAAAAGAAGGAATAGAAAGGGAACAACAGATGAAGAGTTCTGCAGACGAGGGGAAGAGAGTCACAAAGAAAGAGAGAGGAAGTGAGTGGATGAATGTGAAAGAGAGTAAGAGCGAAGGACAACCCTGAATGATTAGAGGGACCAGCAGTTCACTTCTGTTTATTTGTACATAATTATGGACACAACCATGGTCTCATGCTACTAATATCTGTGACAGCAAGTGAAAGTGCTGTGAACATATTTTAATCAGATGTGCCATGACACACTAGATTTAGAACTCCTCATCGGTCAATGATCTTTCTCTTACCTCTCTCATATTAAAAAATACCCAAATGGACATTCAAAATAAACACATTTGAGAGCTTCTAAGCTGAATTATCTTAATGTTCAATGGTCATACATGGGTCTCACACATATTCCTAAATTCTGAAGACACGCATATTCCTAAGCTATAATGCAAAAACTAAAGTAAGAAAATTGGCCCCATGTCAGAAGTGAGGAAGAGTTCTGCCCTCTATGTCCACTGTGGTTGTTGTCTATCCATATTTTTCTTACACATGCTTCTCTATTGAGTGTCAGCTATGTCTCTGGAACTGCAGATCCCACTTGAGTATAATAGATAGGAGACTTCATTTAAATGTCGGGACTTGCACAGTTTGCTTTTCCTGCACTGCACTGTTCGGTTGAATTAATTCTAGCTGTTAAAAAAAAAACACACACAATACGAAGGTGCCAAAATGGGGCCAACTTATGCCCAACCTCATCCTTCTAGTGCAACTTCAGGAGGCACGGACAACTTTAACCTCCAATGAAACATATAATTTCCTTTCAAGAGAACAAGCAAGAATCCACTAATAAGCAAAATAGAATAGGGTAACACAAATTGTAAAAAAAGTTAAAAAATGTCAATGTGATGAGAGAAATCTGAGCTATATCTACTATGAAGGATACAGACAAGCAGATTTAAAGAGCCCAACACAGCAATAAGGACACATGACAATCACAGAAAGAAATCAGTAAAAAGACATGGAAAAGACAAGGAATAGTGCAAATCCCATACCACTAAATTAAAGAGCAAACAGAGTTTAAAATGTTTGCAACTCATAAGAGGCTACAATCTTGCATGGTGAACAGAAAGGCAAAACTGAAATTGCACACCCACAGGGTACATCGGCAAGCATAAATCCCACAAGAGTATAACCCCCAAACCTCAAAACAAGGTGTAAGGCAGGCAGATTAAAATACAAGAGACATAATACCATTACCTGAATGCACATGGTAAAAATATCGTTAGATTTAGAGAACGTATAGACAGAGGTGACATCACTACCCCGAAATGAGGTCTGCCAATGAACGACTGCAATCCCACTATGACAAATAAATAGGCATGAACATATACACTGAGGCAATAAGGAAATATTATGATTCAACTAAAAGCAATTGAGAGGCCATTAAATCCATAGATTGTGCAGGGGTGATTCTAAGAGATGAGGACCACAGACCACCCAGAAAAAGGGGCAATTACAGTCCGAAAATATGTCAGAATTCGAAAGAATATAATATTTAGAATGCAAGGCTTTTTGGGGAAATGACACAGAACAAACACAAGAGAAGCAGGTATTTCAAGCTTAGAAAGTGTTTGGTAATGGTAAGGAAATAGTCCCAGAAAGCTTAGGATAAATATTGAAATTGGTAAATGCACAGGGGTAACAACAAAAGTTACACTTTTAAAATTCACGGGAAGAAAATGTGCCAGTGCAGTCATGTGGTTATCAAGGAAATGTTCACAGGAAGTGGAGACACCATCTTTGTGCATGTGTGAGAGCAAAACTTGTTCTACCTCACTTGATATACAACAACAATTACCACGAGGCAGTGGGGATCTTTCTAAAGACAAGAACAAAACTACAAAAGAAAGAATGAAGACAATGAGAAAGAGCCTTAAGGGCAAAATAATTGCCCGTGTGACTAGAGGGAGAGCAGGAAAAAAGGTTTGCAATAACCACAGAGGACAGAATCATGCACTGCTTTATGTCCCAGACAGAGATAATAAATGAAAATGCAATCAAGTCAGCTGCCATTTTCACACTTCACACTCATTGGTTTCCATATCATGGTGAGAAAAAAAATATATATATATATATATGTGTATATATATATATATATATGTGTACATATATATATATATATATATATATATATATATATAAATAAAATGTCCTAAACGTGGTGGATGTACGGTCTGCCATATTACAAGTGCATAATCATCTATGGAACTTGTTAGATGATGGGCAGCATATCAGCCATGTTTTTACAGAGTATACCACCCATCAACGTCTAGACACGGCACTTAGGGGGTTATTACAACTTTGGAGGAGGTGTTAATCCGCCCCAAAAGTGACGGTAAAGTGACGGATATACCACCAGCCGTATTACGAGTTCCATAGGATATACTGGACTCGTAATACGGCTGGTGGTATATCTGTCACTTTACCGTCACTTTTGGGACGGATTAACACCTCCTCCAAAGTTGTAATAACCCCCTTAGTCTTCATGGATCAGGAAAATAGACTTTCATTCTCTAATATATCAAAATATTATTTTGCTTTTAGTTTTGTGTTCCTTCAAGCATTCACAATTTCTGCTATTCCTTCTAATAACAAAGTTTCCATTTCTAACCCTCAGCATCTACATCTTTTCAGCGTAATTTTGTAATTATTAGCGGAGATCCTTTATGTGACTAAAAAAAACAGAACAGCCAAAACAGGAAGCCCAGTTGATAGCATATAGGAAACTAAAATCAACATGGACAACAGCAGGCAAGGATGTCCAGATCAAATAATCAATACTTAGATTACAATTATCATCCGAAGATTTCTTATCGAAAATATATAATACATTTAGGGGCATTGAAAGTTAGTACAATTCACTTCCGCTAACTATGTAAATTTGTTCTCCCCCCAGCCACACCTACCAGGTTCAAAACATTGTCATTTTACCAACAGTATGGGGAAACAGGATAACATGGTAAATAAATAATTGTGACAAAGTTCTAAATAACGTGAATAAGTGGTCAAGAGACTGAGTAGGAAAACAAAATTTCAACTATAGGAAATCTACTAGGAAATTGCTGGTTTTTAACAAGAAAACCGTGAATGGATTATTAGACAAAATTTTATAAAGTCTTATAAAGTCACCACAAGTGAGCATCTAATGGAAAACATATCTGACCCTCAAGCTGATTAAAAAACTAAAACAAAAATACAATTTCCATTTTATTGTTCAAAGAAGTCCCTACAGGCTTTTGCCTTCTCCCAATAAATAGCAATGCATAAGTTTATTTTATGTTCTAAACGTATTAATGCCCTCGAGCATCAAGAACAACAGATACCTGCTATGCTCACAAAACACCTAATGCATTAGAAGCATTTGATACCACCTTTAAACTTTGGAAGTCACCAGAAACATTCCAAATATTGAAAGTCAGGAACAGTCCCACAAATGCTAAACTTTGAAACTAAGGAATATTCACCAACAATTGGTTCAGTCAGGAGTATCATCACCCACACAATTCAAAATCTTGGAATTTCAAAAATATTATTAAAACAATATGAAAACCTGAACATTCCCCACATACTACACACTTTGGAAAATAGGGAATATTCTCACTAATCCTGCAAATAATAAATATACCCTATTAACACCTTGCTTTGGAATACCTGAAACACGTCTCACCAGTCCTGGAAGCTAACATTCAATAACAAACTCAGAAATTGATAAAATTCATATTCAATTTCAGAGTTCAAGAATATTCCCCACCTTCATTTTAAGAAATGTAAAACATTTACATAACACCAACTTATAAAATAATCTTATTTCACACAGCCAATTTCCCCTATTCAAAACATGTCAAATATATTTAAAAGCAGCAGCCCACACCAACTGGTCAATTATTTTAAGGTTTGTTGACTCCATGTTTTGGAATCTGCAGTAACATCACCAACTAAGGGTGTTTGTAATATTTTTCAAATCAAAATCCAATCTACATCACAATTCTTTTGAACCAACAACATTCCTGCTAGCAAATCAGAATATCACAACCCTTTAGAAACAAACCTGCAAATCAGGAGATTTAAAACTAAAGCTCTATGAATTAGATACCTGTGCAACCAACGCTGGACAGCAAGGATAGTCTCTGATAAAATACCATTCAGAAACAAAGCCACTTCATATTCTGAAATTCATCAAGATTTTCTTTTACTTATGATAAATATTCACTAATTTGTAAACTCAATGATATTAGTTAAACATTATTTCAGTGTTATTGGTGAATACAATTTTAACTAACCCACAGCCAATTGGGCTAATCTTTGTACAATAAAATAATCCTGATCCTTGCCGTAATAAAATCTGTTTTTGCCTGCAAGAAAATGTTTTACTCTCTCTAATGAGCACTGTCAGGGACACATATGGCATAGTCATCCTGTACTTTTAGGCCAACTATAAGACATGCCTCTTATTTTCTCAAAGCTGTTTGTTGATGTAAGACTCATGTTTAACCTTTCCAATTACGAAGCAGCAAATAGCAATTAACAGCAAATCAAGTGAAGGCTAGAGTGAAGACAGGGTAAATAATGAACTGGTAAACCGTTAAATACTGCACGCCCTTCATAGCGTCCTCTTGACTATGAAAAACACAGAGGGTGTGTGAAGCTGGGCAACTTCACTGCGGTAACTGTGCAAAGTATTTATTTTAAACTTCATGATCTACATGAAGTTAGTGAAGGTTACAAATGGGTAAAACACCTTGCAAATCTAGGTTGTGAGAACAAAAAGAACAATGAAAGGTACACATTTTCCAGAAAATATCTCTGAAAAAACTTGCAATGACCTTTTCCCGCTGGTGAACTTCACTGGCAGAATTTAAGTTTAGCAACCTTTAATTTATAACCAACTATAATTTAGACTTGCTTGCATAGCATTGTGGCCACAGAGATTTTGAAATCAAAAATCAATAAAACTGCAGTAAAAGTAAAAACAGCCATCCCTATGTCCTTGCAATGAATCCAACATAATGAGCATGAATCAATTTTCAAAAGCCAACAATAAAATAATATTCTCAAAATGGTTCTGTCAAAGCATGATAATGAAAATGTCTTGTGCTATGCACTGTAGGCTATTAGAAAGTTCTAGTAGATCCTACATTAGGCTGGAAGTGCTTATCATATTTGAAATGAAATACATTTCCTGATATATGAAAAGATGTACCAACATTTCTCAACTCAACATAGCAATAATCGGTTACTGGCATTCTACTGTCCTCATACCTCACCAGCCCTAGATCCAAATATGCAACAATTCCCTTCTGAGTTCCACATGAATAATTTCCTTTTTATGCATGTTGCACACCCTTGGCAGAAGGATTCCCATTGATGAGTACTGACCAATATTGCATTGTAGGCCCTGATCATCTTGTGTGTCCTTTGTATTCTTTTGAAAACATACACCCCCAAAAAAGTCAATATATTTGGACAAATGGGCATGTATGTGCAATGAATGCACCAGTAAGCAGTACATGATCCAACCACATATCACACATAAGCAAGGAAGGGCACAGCCCCACTCTTGCTCATTAGAAAGAAACTGGATATGGCTATGCTCACTCATGAATACATTGTCTAGAGTTTGAAAGTGGCCATAAAAAGTGCTTTTTAGTGGGTTTTTGCTTCCCCACACAAACTGTGGGAGTTTAAGAACAAGTTCATTGTGAGCCTTGAGAATGTAACAATTCTTGTTCCGCTGAAGCCTGCATGACACAGCAGTTTTGGTTGGTCCCCTGATATCCTTAAGTCCCATCAGTCTGCCATAGCAGCAGCTCCTGGAGCAAGCAGAGTCCATGGGCTGGAGGTAGAGGCAACAATGCAAATGAAACACTGGAAGAAGGGTGGGAAAAGGGATGGAAGGAGGGAAATTCATTCTTAGAAGCATTTTTTGTCATTGCATTTCCACCTTGTAAGACAGCAAAACAACAAGAATTGAAAAAAGGTTGCATGTGTAGGCACCGGCCATCTGGCTGCTCCTGTCCAGTTTCTTGGTGAATGGCGGGAGAATGCCTCCACTCCCAGCCATCAGCCCTGGGAAGTCATGCTGAGGAGGGCTAAAGGCTGATGCCCTCAAATCAACACAGAAGCTCTTTCTTTTAAAATCTGTATATAATATATTTTATATTCTTTATCGATATATATATATATGTATACATATATCTATATCATCTTTATACACATATTGCACACTATCCTCTGGCGACTGTTTCCAGCTTCGTTAATGATAGCTGTTTCGCTTGTCTTCTGTTTCCGGCCCATAATCGCGAGCTCCTATGCCACTCTGAAGGTTGATTAGAGAGTTTTTCATCTGTTAGGAAATATACAAACATTAATGACTGCATCTAATAATTAACGATTAAGTAAGAATTTTCAAAATGTTAACAGTGCATGCTTTCACCTCATCTGTAAACCATGAACTAAATTAACAAAAATCAAAATGACGTGCAGCAGAGATTGGCAATATTACAGACTATGGTTTCTCCAATGGGTCCACCAACACTGACAGCTTCCAGGAAAGTCCAAAAGGACCAGTCCACGGGACAAACCGAAGCATAATGAAAAAGGAAGCAACACATGTTCTCAAGAAAAAAAGCAATGCACACAAGCCCAGTAATTATGAAAATATTAGGATCACTAACACATTGACAAAAGTTTAAGCCTAAAGATAAACATTCAATTAATAGATACCAGAATTATAATATTCTGAGAGGAGATGAGTGGCGTCTTAGTTCAGAAGATCTATCAGTATAAATGATCAATGTAGTAAGAATCTAAGATTGGCTTAAACTGCTCTACATTTCTATATAAAATGCCTAATGTTTGCTGCTCCTCTATTAAAGCGACAACTTAAACTGCACTAATGAATTTATTTTTACATTCAGATGATCAAGAATGTTTTGTTATAGTGTGTCTGCAAAATATAATTTATCACTGTTATTTTATTTTAGATAACCATGATGCATTGAGATTGACCATTAATTTTGATTTCTGATTTATTTTGTCATTGTGCCATTTAACAAGTTCCGGCCCACATTATAACAAGCATTGGCAATAGGTCTCGCCTATGGGAAAGTAAAGTATTGATGAAAGTTAGATAAAAATGTGCTTTGATGTGGCCAGTGCTGAACCAGAGGGGCAGTGATCTTTTTTGTAGAATGGGTTTATTCGCTGCCTTTACAAAAAAAGTTTAATTATCTTATGTCTGAGCTGAAGTATGTTGTTTTGGCCCCACATGAAGAAAGCGCCAAAAATGCCATGCAGAGCAGTGAGCACAGTACTGTTTGTATCTTTGTAGCATCTTAATATCGGTTGGTTTGAATTTGGCCTCGTTTTTCTGGCAGGACAGGAGGGGGCAGCAATGAAGAGGAGGTGGACATGCACTGGGCAAGCAACAATAGTGAAAGGTGGAACTGAAAAGCAACATAAGAGAGTGGTGGAGGGGGGGCAGAGAAGCAACAGTGTGGGAGGGGGAGGGAGGAAGGAGGTGCAAGTAAAAGGAAAACAAAGTACCTCTGAAAGCATCAACCAGTGGAAGGACACTGATCAAGGGAAGAAGTACTTGGGCCTGCTCCAGGAAAGAGCAAACACTTGAAGAGGAAGTGAAGCTGGCACTTGCTGAACACAGGGAAGCAAGGAAATAAGAGTGACAATGAAGCTAACCAATGGATGGGGTCTAAGCCCCCTAAATAAACAAAATGTCTTGCAAGTGACGGTGCATGTGCTGTCTCCTGCAAGAGCTAAAGTATACAGTTTGATGAGGGGGGCAAACTGTCAAAGAGGCAAAGTTGCCTCCCAAACATACTGCCCCCAAGACATTTCTGTCTTGTCTGAGGGGAAAGTCTTTTTTGTAGGACCTTTACCTAGCACTCTTTACCACACAAGTACATATTTGTAACAATACCACAGAGTACTTTACCACTCAGATAGGTATTTTTTAATGATATACTTTTTGTGTTATTTTTTGTAAAAAAAAGAGATCTTAAGGTTTAGGGATTCATAAGGGTAAAGGGAGGTAAGGGTGACTTTAAGGTTCATGGGTAGGTAGAGGCAAAGGGAGGTGATGGTGACTTGAGGGTTGGGGAGTGGGTATAGGTAAGGGGTGGTGAGGGTTGCTTAAGGTTTCGGGAATGTGTAGAGGTAAAGGGACATGAGAATGGCTTAAAGGTTCAGGGGTGGTAGAGGTAAAGGGAAGTGAGGGTGACTTGAGGTCTCTGGAATGGGGAGACGTAAAAGGAGGAGAGTGTGACTTGAGGATTTGAGGTGAGTAGAGGTAAAGGGAGGTGAGGGCAACTTGAAGGTCTGTGGGTGGGTAGAGGTAAAGGGAGTTGCAAGTGACTTGAGGGTTCAGGGGGTCCTGGAGTATGAACCTCAGGAAGGATGGTAAAGTGAGTATCATAAACTGGGTAATACTAACACCTGTTGTTTACAGTGCTTTGGAGTGGCAGGAGTGCAACACAAGGCACCATGTCAAAACAACAGCATTTGACTACCACTGAAGTGCCTTCTTTCTTAATCTAGAACCTTGATGAAACTAACATTTTAGTAGGATGAAAACACATTCATTGTACTTTGTTTTTCTGCATGTACGTTTAAATCTGCTTTCATGAAAAAGTTACTTCGCTTTGGTAACGCTGTTTCTCATACCTTTCTTTGTAGTACCTCTGCGCGGTGCAGCAAACTGGTATATCAGTACAACAAACTGGTTTGTCAGTGTGCAGATTCCTAAATTTGGGATCTTATTAAGAGCTAATGTCCACTCACAGAATAGGAAGGCTGGGTGGGTTGGTGAGGAATATGCGGCTAGCCAGAGGCTACTAGAAACAGTGTTATCAAAGGTAAGTAACTTGTTTTTCTAGCCACAGATTCCTCACCTTTTGAACAGATGTAGACCGAAGCAGTACCTACTTGGATGTAGGTCCGTGATTAGACAAACTAGAAAGGCCTCCAGGACTGAGTGAGTAAAATGCCCCTCTCTGTGAACCTGTTGCCGACAACAGTGCTTGACTGTCCAGACAATAGTGCTTCGTAAATGTATGGAGGGATGCTCACGTAGCTGCCTGGCAGATGCCTGGGATGGGGACTCCACATGCTAACGTAGTAGTAGCAGTAGCGGCTTTGGCCCTGCTGCATTGTGCATGCAAGCCTTCTGGAGGCTGTGTCTTTGCCAATGCGTGTTAGATTTTAATGCAGACCACAATCCAGTGCGATGGTATGCTTCTGCACAGTTTTTCCATTTTTCACTCTGGCAAACCCCACAAACAGCTAACCACCCACCCAATGGTCTTTAGTGCAACTGATGTCAAAACTGAGTGTGCTTTTGGGGTTCAAACAATGGGGTCTCTCTTCATTATTAGAGGGTGTGATGGAGCATAGAACGCTGGCAGGGTGATTGTTTGACCGATGTGGAAAGTCGTCAGGACTTTCTGAGAAAGGAGGCTCTAGTTTGCAAAAACAGCTTATTGCGTAAGAAGGTGTTGTATGTTATGTTATATTGATTTGAGTAGTGCACTTTTACCCTAGAGGGTTTCTAGGTGCTTGGGCAGGCTTGAGGGTGGGTGGCCCCAAGGCGCTTATACGAAGAGCCACGTCTTCGGCTTCTTGAGGAACTCAAGAAGTGAGGAGGAGGCTCTGATTTGTTGATGAAGGTCGTTCACTGTTTTGGGTGCAATGTAGGAGAATGAGTGGCCTCCAATTTAGCTTTTGCAGATAGAAGCGTATGTGGCCATTCAGGTAATCTGGTCCTGTGTTACTCAGGGCTTTGTACGTGTGTGTGAGAAGTTTGAATTGGCTGTGTTTGTGGACAGGGAGCCAGTGAAAGCATCCTGAGGTTCGGTGTGATGTGGGTGTGGCATGGGAGGTCGAGTATGAGTCTTTCTGCGGTGTTCTGGATGGTCTTGGGTCGGTACAGGAGTTGTTTAGAGATTCTGTATGGGGGTTTTGCTGTAGTCCTGCCAGCGGGTGATGAGTGCTTGCATGACAGTCAATCTGGCGTTCTGAGGCAACCATTGGAAAAATCTTCGCAGCATGCACGGGATGTGGAAGCAGAAGGTTCATACTGCATTCACTTGTGGTGGCATGCTGAGCTTGTCATCTAGGATGATCCCTAGATTTCGTGCGCGATCTGTGGATGTGAATATTAGTCCTAGCTCTGACTGTCAACAGGTGCAGTCCCATGGCCAGGTCTTGTTGCTGAAGACCAATAATTCTGTTTTGCCTGAGTTAAACTGCAGTCAGTTGATTCACATGTAGTCTGCTACCATGGTCATTTAGTTGGTGAAGTGGGCCCACTGTTTTTCCTCAGTCCAGGATGATTCTAATGTCATCAATGACTGTGATGAGTTCTGTGTCAGTGCTGTGGTTCTTTCTTAATCCTGACCGAGTGTTGTCTAGATGATGGTGAACTTTGAGGTGGGTTGTAAGTTTCTTGGTGTTGGCCTTCTCAATTAGTTTGGCTGGATAGGGGAGCAGGGAGATGGGTCAGAAATTGCTGAGTAGAGTCAAGTCGGCTGTGGGCTTCTTGAGAAGGGCACTGATTTCTGCAAGTTTCTATTTATCTGGGAAAGTGATGGACGTGATAGATGTTTTGATGATGTGGGTCAGGGTGGTGCTGATTGGTGATGTTCCCAGGTTGTAGATGTAATGGGGGCATGCATCTGTTGAGGCCCCTGAATGAAAGGTCCACATGATTGCCTCTGTGTGATATCTGGCGATGGTTGTCTATTTGGTCAAGTGGTCGTCTTGGTCAGTACTAGGTAGGTTAGCAATGGGTTCCCTGTGGTTGGGCTGCTGTGCGAAGTTGCTGTAGATGTTTGTGATTTTGCTGTGGAAGAAGTTGGATAGGTTGTCGCAGAGTTATTGGGAGATGAAGAACACACAGAGCTTGAAGCTCACTCACACGCTGTGCAGAGGTTATGGCAATCAGGAACACCATTTTAAAGGTGAGAAGATAAAAAAGATGCCACTTTGACTGAAATGCACTGGGTTCCTGCTAACCATGTCCCCAGTACTAGTGTTCTTTCCCAAAAATGCACAACATTTCCCCCAATTGGCAACACCTTTGAAAACCCCTGTAAGTCCGTAGTAAATGGCCCTCCAGGTACGTAGGGCATGGGTACCAAAGAGGATCCCCCAGGGCTGCAGCATGTATTGTGCCACCCTCCGGGACCCCTCACCTAGCTCATGCAGACTGCCAATTCGGGCTGTGTCTCTTGGTGCAGCTTAAAGTGAAAACACAACATGGCACACAGCCTGTGTGCCATGCCCACTAACATTGCATGCAATATATGTAACTCACCCCACAGCAGGCCTTCAGTCCTAAGGCAGGGTTCATTATATTACATGTATGGTCATAGCTGCAAGAGCAGATATGCCCCTGCTATGTCTTTGTTGATTCTTAGGCAAAGTAAGTAATCAGGGAAGCCATTTTAAGTACATGTGTTGGACACTGGTCAATATGAGTTCCCCAGCTACATGATTGCTTCACTGAAACTAGGGATGTTTGGTATCAAATATCTCGTATTAATAAACTCTCACTGAATCCAGTGATGGATTTATTAATACATGCCCCCAGAGGGCCCCTTAGAGGTACCCCCTGAAAATTCTACCAACAATTAGTGTGCTGGCTGACTGGTCTAAACCAGCCTGCCACCAATAGACAAGTTTCTGACCCCCAGAGGTGACAGCCTCTGCTCTTGAGAGGTCAGGAACAAAGCCTCACCTGGCAGGGTTGTTATACACCCCTTCCAACAGGATTACCTGCGAACTAGCATTCAAACACAGGGGGCTTCAAAGCGCCCACTGCTTTTGATATGCAAATTCTGATTCCCTTAAACCTGAAGAGATGCCGACTCCCCTGATCCAGGTCCCATTTGGCACCTGGACAGGTGGGAAAATTAGTAGTCAGAGACGTGTCCACCTTCAGGTCACTTCCACCCCCAGGGGTATGTGGCACATTGGCTACTACCGTACACTCCCCTAATGCCCCTAATTCAGTATTTAGTGGAGCCCCCTGGCACCAGAAAATCAGATCTTGCCAACCTGAAAGAAGATGATATACCCTATAGAGTCCCAAAGGCAAGAACAGAAGACCAGCAGCTGACTTTACTCCAGTACGCCAACTTGCCTGCAGGCATCGACAGTTGTGCCAAAGACGACTTGTCCTGCAACTGCCTGTGCCTCCTAAAGCCTGGGAGGACTGTAATCCTTCAACCAAAAGCAAGGAACTCCTGCGGAGTAGCGGAGTTGCTCCCATGCATCCTGCCGGCACCCCAGAAGAACTGAGAGGACTTCGGACCTCCAAAATCTGACGCCGGAAAGCACCATTGCAACTGTGTCCCCTAGCCCGAGATGAAGTGCCAACTGTGCCAGCGTAGTCCCCTGACCCTCCAGAGACAAAGCTCACCTTAGGTTGGCCGACTGTGGATTTCCCGACGCCACCTGCGGCCTTTTTGTGCAGGCCCTCCCTCTACCGCGAGTGACCTGGTGACAAAAACCTGATGCCTCGGGACATCTCCGCACCTGGCCGTCTTGACGCGAGGAGAAAAGGACCAAAGGTATCCCAACGTCCAGAGCATTGTGAGACCGGAGCTTACTTGTTGGCACAGTAGGCCTGGTCCCCCAGTTCCAACTTGCAGCATCTTTCTAATGGGACCGTTCCCCACAGGATAACATTATGGCACTCAACGCTGAAAAGTACCTCTACAACCGGATGCCCTAGTGCCTCCCAAAGTGACCTGCTGGGGCTGCTTTGGGCCTTGCCCTACACTTATCGCAACTCTATAAGAACAGTCCTATAGGCCGTTGCTAAGTGTCTGAATGCATTATGTGTTACTTTTCCCATAGGGCACCTCAAGCTGAAATGCACATTTGCACCTGGACGTCCCAGTGCCTCCTGAGGTGACCTGTTGGTACTGCGTTGGACTCCGCTCCATACTCACCTTAAGTCTGGAAGATTGGTCATGTAAGTCGCTGTAAAGTACATGTATGTAGTATATGCTTTTCCTCCATAGGATAACATTACAGCTTCAAAAATTGCACTAAGGGCCTGATTTAGAACTCGACAGAGGGCCTACTCTGTCACAACGGTGGCGGATATCCCATTACCCGAAATCTTAATCCCATAGGACATCATGGGATTTAGATTTCGGCAGATGGGATATCTGTTACCGTTGTGACAGAGTAACCTGTCAGCCCAGTTCTAAATCAGGCCCAAGTGTTGATTTTTCAAACCTGTAAAAATTCATAACTCAAAACGTACTTACTTGGTAGTGATGATCTTGATGCCTAAAATTATATAAAGATAAGTGTTATTTTTATAAATTGGTTTGGATATTTTTATTGAGTCATGTGTATCATTTATTGACTGTGTGCATGCAGCAAATGTCTAACACTCCTCTCTGATAAGCCTAAGGCTGCTCGACCACACTACCCCCTAAGAGAGCAACTTGGGATTGCTACAGCAAGCCCCATCCACTCATAAGGGAACTCCTGTACTCTTTGCATTGAATACCTCATTTTGATACATCATGTTTAGGGCCAGCTTCCTACACTGTGAGCAGCTCGAATGGAGTACACAAAAAATAGCTAAAGATAAGATTGACGTCCCATTGGAGCATCGCAAATGGAAAAGGGGAAATATGTTCTGTAGCCCCCAACCATAAGAAGGCTGAGAGGGATAAAAGGTAACCTTAAACTGTGCCTAGAGAAAGGCCATGCCGGGCGACAGACAGGACAAAGAATAAAACATCAGACAGTGAGGCCTGGAGTGGGTAAACCTGGAGAGTGCTGCACTAAACCACAAATCTGTCCTAAGGAGTATACAGTTTTCATTGAGAGCCGTCTGGCCGGCAAGATATCATCATTCACTTCCAAAAGAAGGTCAAATGTGTTCACCTGTTGATCTCCATGCATGAAGGTTGCCCCGGGTGGGTCCACCATACAGTTTAAACTCGAGCCACCCACCCCACTTTGCGTGCCACCCTCCCTAGTGGCTCTAGACCAAGACACTGTCTGTTCCATGATTGATTGACCATCCGAGATTGAGGTGCAGGCTCCCCACCTTATTAGCCTAAGCTCTAATTATTGTGCCCGCACTGATAGTCACCCAGCGTTCATCGCTGAACAGACACACAGGACGGTCTCCACTGCTTCTCCCAACGTCACCACACTAGTCACCTCAGATCTCCAGGTAAACCCGCTCCCTCTATCCAACTCCACGACCACTGGCCAGAAAGTAAAGATTGTCTCATGGAATGTGGCAGGCATAAAATCCAAACTTCCGTTGACGCACTGGAACCTTTTCATCGACCAATACGATATATGTATCTTCCAGGAGACCTGGCTAATTGAACCTGCCCATAAACCCGGCTATACAACCTACCATATACCCGCCGCTCCCAGCAAGGCGGGCCGCCCATCGGGGGGTCTCCTAATTTGGGCAAAAATCAACCAAGGTCTGAGGACTGTAAATGGAAGAACCAAATCAGATAAGCATGCCACCCACACGTTCACTGGTTCACAGGAGAAGAGACGCATCAACTATATATTGATGGACCTTAGATATTGGCACTTGGTTGATGACATGGTAGTCTGGACCCGAACGGACAGTGACCACAATCCACTCTGTCTCTGTTTAGAGTCACCGTGGGGCAGGGCGCCCCCAGCAACAACCACTACCAAAGTAGCCAAAGTGGTTCAGGCTGAGAACAACAGACGGCGACTTAGATGGAACAAGGTGATCCTGCAAGACGACATTCTCTCTTCCATCGATTTGGACCTGACACTTTGCGTATAATTGATATTTACGATGGGAGAGGATGTGGGACGCTGTTCCTCCCTAATCGATGTTCACACTGAGTTTTACCAAAGATTGGAACAGCTCCTATTCCTGCCATCTGCTCACAATTCCGGCAATGCTTCTGCCCGCGAGGGGGTTAATTGGTACAATCGGGACTGCCTGCTGGCACGAACAAGGCTAATTAGCACAATCAAACATAAGGATGTCACCGAGTTAGGTCGCTGTGGAACCAGTACAGACAGATGCAGAGCAAGGCCAGGAAGGACTGGGAGGAGGAAAGATGGAGCCTCCTGAGAGCATGAGAACGCAGGGACTCCAGATCTTTTTGGGCCATAATAAGTGAAAGAAACTTAAAGGGAGCCCATGCAATTAGCAATAACATCCTGCCCCCAGATTGGTTCCACTGTTTCAACTCCCTCTATAATGTCGAAAGCCAACTCATAACCATCTCAGCCCAACCCCAGCCGAGTACCATCTATGGGGATTGTCTGTTCAACTTGGGAGACATCCGAGAAGAAATTGACAATATAGTTCGATTGAAAGCTGCTGGCCCTGACGTCATCCCTGGAGACCTCTTCCTTTACAACATCAACAAATGGGCTGAGTACATTCTCCTTCTATCCAATGCAATTGTCAGGGGAGCTCCCATTCCTGAGTCCTGGACGGGTGCCGAGGTAATACCCATTTACAAGAAAGGCGACAGGTCCCTACCCACCAACTATAGGCCCACTAGCCTTATAGATACGGTACAAAAGGTATTCTGCCGTGCACTACTATTGAAAATCCAAGATTGGATCAATAAGAATGGCATTTTATCACCACTCCAGGGTGGCTTTAGGCCTAAAACAAGCATCATAGATCAGGTGTTCAGGTTTCTGCTCTTGTATTGGAATGTCGTAGTGATAGGGAAGGGGAGTCTGTATGTAGCCTTCATAGACCTTAAATAAGCATTCAATCTTGTGCCCTAGAGGTAAACTTTGGGAGGTCCTCAAGGAGATGGGTATGCCCCCAGGGCTTCTGACCACAACAATCCGACTACACAAGGCCAACTATGCAAATATACGCTGGGGAAACCAGGGCGATCTCACCGATCCGATCCAAGTAGTCAGGGGGGTTCGGCAGGGCTGCGTACTAGCTCCCACTCTTTTTTCCCTTTATTTGAATCAGGTCATCGATCATCTCACTTCGCAGAACTCTGATGTACCAGTCCTAGGCAACGAAAAGATCACACCACTTTTGTTTGCAGATGACACCCTGATAGTATCCAAAACCCTGACGGGCCTCCAATCTTCGTTGAATCGCTTTAATGACTTCTGCTCCACGAGAGGCCTAGAAATAAACACCTCTAAGACCAAGTTCATGGTCATGAACCTCCACAGGTCACACAGGGGGAACCTTTTCCTAGATGGGTCCAAACCAGAACCTTTTCCTAGGTGGGTCCAAACCAGAACTAGTCAACACCTTTGATTATCTGGGGATCAAACTAACAGACTTGATGTCCTGGAAATGGACACATCATTAAAATACGGCCAGTTATTGGGTATCCTTTTAAGGGAGCACCATGCCTCACCATCACGACCAATAGCTGCTGCTCTCCACATCTATAACATGAAGTCCGTTGGCGCAGCTCTATACGGGGCTGAACTCTGGGGCTTCGAGGATGTAAGGGAACTCACCCGTATAGAGAATATGTTTATGAGAAAACTCATCTCTCTGCCCCCAAGCAGCCCGCTTCTTCCGCTGCACACGGATCTGGCCCGCAAACCCCTAGGCGCTATAGCTGGTCTTAGGCCACTGCTGTTCTGGAGGAGAATCATGGCAACTCCCGAACTTTCTCCCTATGCCACCGCATTTAGGGCAGTTTGCTCTTTGGATACCTCCAACAAGATCAGGTGGATCCACTCAGTTAAGTCAGCATTGTTTGCCATTGGGATGGGAAACTTGTGGAATTTTCCACACAGGGCCACTACCGACCAAAGAAAGAGTGAAGTCCTGCTATTGGGAGTGGGTATCCCAGTCCATATCTTGCTCGCTCTCACTAGGGCGTCTATCTAGCGAGTTTCTGGACTTCAAATCTACCTGGTTGCTAGAACCTTACCTGGACTGCATTTTAGATCTGACTGATAGGAAGCTCTATATGCAGTTCAGATTTGGGTCCCTCCCTCTTAATACCTTTACCAGCAGATGGCAAAACAAGGCCCCAAGAAACAACTTATGTCCCTGCTGTACCAGGAGTAAACTGCCCATGTTTTCTTTGTTGGACCATCCTACGCTTACCAACTAAGGAAATGGCTCACGCCAACTTGCAAACAGCTTGGGACCCGAGATCATGCTGTGGCCATGAGAATCTTAAAATCAGACTCCAGTCCACCCATTGCCATTGCAGTTGCCAAATTTCTCGGGGGAATGTGGCGCACCAGAAGGAAATCGACTAAGACATTCTAGCCCCAAGTCTTTGTAGTTATGCAGGTCTATCTTTGTCCCAATACTGTATCTTGGAACTGTGTTATGCCATATTCTTTTTATTGTACTGCATTTTGTGCACTATTATTTTTCCTATTTATTTCAACCCCAACTATTTTATGAATTCTAACCCATTATTTATTGTGGCGCTATGCAACTTTTATGGCACTGGATGCCGAAATAAAGGTTTATGATGATGACAGCATGAAGGTTGCTAAAAACCGGGTGCAGAACCATGTCCTGTTGCTGCAAAAGCAGTTCCTCCTGGAGGGGCAGTCTTATTAGAAGACATATGCTCAGGCCCAGGAGATCTAGATAGAAAACCCTCAGTCTCTCATGATCTTCTTGAGAATTCTGGGCAGGACCGGTCTCAGCAGGAAAACATACAGGAGTCCCTAGTTCTATTTGAGGTCGACTGCTTCTTCGAGCGATAGAAGTCTTGGAAACACCAACGTGCAGAGCTGCTAACATTGTGAGTTTTCAGCGGCGAACTGATTGAGCCAAGGTTCTCTCCATTCAGAGAAGAGACCCTGAGTCATCTCCAGATGTAAAGGCAACTCGTCAGTTAGGCGTCGGCGGCTTAGCTTGTCCACCCTGGCATTCAAAGATCTTACGGATGGTTCACCAACGAGAAAATGTCTTGTTGGTCTAGCCATTTACAGACACACAAGGCCTCCTGGCACAGGGTCGATGACCACATCCCACCCTGGTTGTTGCAGTACCACATGGTGGTGGTTTTGTCCATTAGCATGTGTTCCAGTATACCTTTTGATGGATGGCAGGAAGGCTTTCAGCACCAAGCAGATGGACCTCAGATCCAGAAGGCTGATGAAGAGCTGGGACTCAACCAGAGACCTTAGATCTCTGATTTCCATGTCTCCCAGATGGCTGCCCGATTCCAGAAGCAATGCATCGGTCACCACTGTCAGTTCTGGGTGGGGAAGGGAGATGGGTTGCAGCAGACTCAATCGTGGTTCAGCAACCACCACTGCAGATCCTTTGCAGCCTCCCCAGAATTCTGAACATGGTCAGAGAGGTCTCCTTGATGTTGGACTCACTGGCACATTAGATCACGCTCCAGAGCCCGCATATGCTATCTGGTGTGCTTGATCAGCAGGATGCAGGAAGCCATCAGTCCCGGCAGCCTCACTGTCAACCCTCACTGAAATCGAGGCCTTAGGCAATAAGATCGGGATCATAACCTAAATTTCACGGGCTCTCTTTCCACATATAACTGAAGTGTGCCCAGAATGGCACAGATGAAGGGGAGCATCTGAGAAAGGAGCCAGGTATGACTTTGGCAAGTTGATGATGAACTTCAAGGATGACAAGAGGTTCCACATAGTCTGGAAATGGTAGATGACTGTCCGAGGCGAGCCTGCCTTCAACAGCCAGTTGTCAAGGGAGGGGAATACTAGCACCACTGACCTCCAAATGTATACTGTCACCACCGCCATTCCTTTTGTAAACACCTGAGGGACAATTGTGAGACCAACGGGAAGCACAGTGAACTAAAAATGCTTCTCCCCCACAACGCAAGTAGTGTTGATGCTCCAGAGGAAGAGAGGGCGCAGATCTAAAACAGGCCAAATACCTTGTCCTTAATGGGGACCAAAACGTTGCAGAAATACCAACCACATCCTACTTTTGACAAAGGCACCTTCTCTACAGCCCTAATGGCCAAAAGGCTTTGCATTTCCTGTCACAAATTGGAGAGATGGTCCTCAGTCAGTCACCGGGGTGATGGTCAACAGGATGGATGGTGCCACCTATGGGCATTATAAGTGGAGTGGGAATGACGCGAAGGAGCAGAACTCTGCTTTGACTTCTTATGTTTCTTATGCTTACCTAAAGATTTAGATGGTGATGATGACCAGCCTGCAGAGTGGCTCCATCGACTCTGAGAAAAGAACTGGGAAGGAGCTTGGGCTTGTAGCAGGACTTGGAGCGGTCCCAGTGTTAAGTCTTCTTGTACTTGGCATCCTAGAGTTTCACCTCCCGTTCCCTGATGCTCATTGATGTACAGTCTTTGCAGATCATGGTGACACCATGAGCAAACCTGGTAGTAATCTGTAACAAACATATGTTTGCAACAGTTCTTACAGGGCTTAAAATCTGTTGTCTTAGAGGAGCACACTACTGAAATTTTGAGAGGGAAAAACATAAACAGCCATCTTTGGGAGACAAAAGAAGCTCTGGATTCGCATCTAGAGGTGCACAAAGAACGGAACTGACATCAGTGGACAGGAGTAGTGCTTTTATAGACTCTGCACATGACTTCCAGAGCAGAACAGCATTAGGAGTAATAATTTCTACAAATATAACCACAAGGTAAACGCATTTCAGAACACACAAAAAGTACCCCATTACTAATACTAAAGCACCTGTGTTAAGTTTGTGGACAAAACGTGTAAAATTACACGCCTGCAGATTTACACCTACATGGGTATGTTAATTTACTCCTTCCTGGCACTCACAAATATGCTAAGAAATATACATGAATATTCCTGGGAAGGTTATGTGACATTTCCAGGGGATCCTATTCCACACAGGAAAAATAGGAATGCCAGTGCAAAACATTCATTTTTTTCCTATGGGAAAAATCCTTTCTCTACACCTCCATCAAATCTGGAGGTGATCCATTCCTCTTCTCACCCCAGAAAGGGATATACTCCACCCTTTGTATGGAGTAAAAATCCTTTCCAGGGTGAAAGGGGCAAGAAAAGGAATTTGTAAATAACTACAAACATCCATATTTGCAAGCGTACACAAACTTCTAAGACTAATCACACCTTGTAAAGCCCACTTTACCACCCCTCAAGTGAGACGTACAGGTGGTGAGAACTGTACTCAGGTGGGAGTTCTCTTCACTTGTGGAAGGGAGTCTCCACACACATAAATAGGCTTAGGCCTACCTGAATTCCTTTATCAATTCTTGTAGGACTTGCGTAAAGTAAACTCAGTCAGAAACATACATTTGCAACCAAATTTACCTTATAACTAAGGTCGCAAGCTTGCCCTTCTGCAGTTACATTAACAAAATCATTAGATTGTGTGTGGTGGGGTTTGCTTCTAATGAAACCTAATTGTATAACATGCCTGAAAGTGTTAAAAGGAAATGATTGGTAAATGTTGTCTTTCTGACATGGACCTTCACCTGTTTAGGGAACATGAGATGGCAAAAGTCACCAAATTCTGCTTCTTTGACATGCTTGGTACTGACCCAATATTATGAGGCGCACTCATACATGCTACAGTGTACAGGGCCTTTATGAGTAGCACCACATCTCATTACTTCAACTGGGAAACTGGACTTTCATTGGTGATAGTGTGTAGTAAACCTATGTTGCTTGACTTTTTGTATATTCCAAGTACACCTTATTCATGATAGCTATTACTTCCTCTGGAGCAGTAGTTACGATTGGAGTGACTTCTGGTATACCTCAATGTTTCAAAATTAAATAATTTCTGAAAATACCCAAACTGTATGCAATATGTTTCTTCTGGGAATATGTAACCTATTTTGGAACTACATGGGAGTCATGCATCCGAAAACTGTTACAAATTTAGAAGTAGGAAATGTTCTTGATAATCATTATCAGATCTGTTTTTTCAGTCTCTGGGGTTTTTCACTACACATTGAAGGGAAGTTGACTAGTGATGACTGAAGAATCATAACACCTCCACCAATACAGTTTTGAAAATCTTTTCACACAATCCAGCTGGTAATTTCAAGAAACTTCCTAGCTTTATGCCACATTTTCTTTGCCTTGAAAATTGAAGAATGTATAGAAAGAGAAAAGATAGAGCACCAGAGATGAAACTCATTTATCAACCACACTGTTTCATCTCCTCTACTGCGAAGCACAATCACTTAATTGTCTGGCTGTATCTAAGAGGTGAGATGGTGTTGTGAAGAGTTGCATGATTTTTATTTGTTAAGCATAAAATTGAATCAAAGTTATGGTGGAGAGAGCAAAGCAATCAGATGTGAGTCATACAGAAGGTTACGCATGAGGAATGAGATGCCTCATGGAGGCATTCCAGGCACGAGACAGGGAGGATGAAGGTGAGCCCTAACTGGATACACTGACCACGGGTCTGGAATACATAACTGATGGAAAGTTTATTCACCCCTGACCCTACCCCTCTTTCCTACGTTGAAAATACTTGCCCTTACCTACGCCCAGGTGAGATAAGTTGTTAGCCCCGGCATCAGAATGAATCTTTACTCTAACGGACAGCAGCACTCCTCCCACATTTCTACCACAACACTCCCGGTTCGCAATGAACAATGCCCCACACCATTACATCCAACACTAGGTAATGACAGATAGTTGATGGGGGGAGGTTTGGGTTGGCAAAGTTTGCAACAGGAAGAACCAATTGTAAAAATGAAAAGCCACTGTTCAATTCCTGATACCGTAAATGTAATGTTTATGTGATGTAACATATATTCTTGAACTATCTGCTGATAGTGACATGGTCTGCAGGCATAACTAACCTGCAATAAAGTTTGCGTTAAAAAAACAGTGAATCAAAGATGATGATAAATAATACTGCATTATATTCTTAACACAGTTGAGGCCATCATTTAACACTTACTTGTACACGTAGCTAAAGATCATGCTGCACTTATTTAGCAAGTTCAAACTAATGAGGTGAAAGCCTCAATAAACGTCACTTTTGATGAAGAATTTGCTACATATATACTAAAGCATCCCATTACCGAAAGTTGTGGTCACACCAAAATAGATGAACCTCCAAGACTTGCATCCTACCCCAAAGAAAGTTTAGGCTTCATTAATATACTTGTTCTTTAAGTAGCAGCTGAATTTTCCACAACCACTGTGACTTTAGAGAGGTGGGGTTAATGACAGCACCCCTACTATGAAAACTGGATTTGCCACTATTTGTGTACAGGCCATTTGTGTGTATTGATAATGGTAAGGCTTTGAGGCAAAGACTTCAAGACACATCTCTGGACCCCTAAGGCCCATACCCACAGTATATTTACTAAAACAGTGCCCCATAACCAACAGACAAATCAGAACAAATCAGAAGAATAATATCCTCAAAGAACTCCATATGGATCTGCCTTGCTAAACTTGGAGCTATACAGAAGGCACCAGCAGCCTTAAAAAGTCATATCATTTAAAGTTTGCTAATTAAAACAATGCTTGTAAAATGTTCAATTATGATAGAAACAAGTTTGAGGCATGTCTAGTGTGTATTTTAAATCTAAATGTAATGTTTTGAACAGACTACATTTAGTAGCTACATTTCAGTTGTGCCTTGTGATGCTTTTGCATTGAAAGGAACGTTCAAATTAACTGTGACACTCTTTAGAGAGGGGTTGGGCACCAAGGAACAGAGCCTTAACCTCCATCTAATTATAATCAAATATACCGTGGACAAAAGAGAGCCCACTCTTTCTATCTTTTATGGACTTGAGCAGCACCTTTGATAGGGTCAGTGGGTACAATTATTCTTATCCAAATCAGTTTGCCCCAGGAATTGTTTGATTTTTTAAGAACTTTTCATCTTATGGTTAAGGCTTCTAAAGGGTATGAGATGAAGGCGAATGCACAGAGAACTTCAAGCTGGCACGAGGTGTGCGCCAAGGGTGTGTTTTAACCCCAATTTTGTTTCTGCTATATACAAACTACTTGAATGACCATCTAATCTCTATGGGGAAGGACATAGTTTACCATACCGTACTGGCCTTATTATACGCAGATGATGTGGTTTTGCTCTCACACCACCCGCACCCCCCACGCAATGGCCAGGACAGCCTTGTGCACTTTATGGTAGTTTAGATCTCGAGGCAAACATCTCTAAAACCTATTACATGGTGTGTTGTCTTAAAATAAGTAAAACCAGTCCCTTGCGTACCAAAGGAAGGAGACTGCAGATGGTCACAGAATTTCCTTCAGGGCTCAGGGCGGGTGGGTGATGTCTGGGTAGTTTACTTATTAGGGTGGGGGTAGTTGTGGACCTAAGGGTAGTTTTGGACCTCACTGGGGTATTTTGTTAGGTTAATGGGGGCGATTGTATGACACAATCATGCATTCCATTTCCACATACACCTTTACTAAGCATGCTTTTACAATGAAATTTGTTGGAAAGGCATGTGTGGAAAAGACGCAGTCGTGGTTACGACCGAGTTGTTAAGGCATGGGTGGTTCTGGCATGCATGGTTGTGTCATACAACCTACTGCAGGGCACGCTTTACAAGATCTCCTGGTGCTACTTTGCTGAACTAGATAGCAAGATCATAGACTTACTTTGGGCAAACAAGAGGAAACAAATGTGACTACTCAAGCTTAAACAGACCTGGAAGCATTCTGGGACTAAGATTCCCAACATAGAAATCTACTATGTGGGGGCGCACCTACAGCACACAGCCCATTAGCTGGATGCGGCGGACAACTGGGAAAAAAGTCTCTTGAAGGGATCCTATGGAAGCCAAACATTCCCTGCGCTGATGATGCGTGGAGCCCAAGTGCCATCAGACATAACCTTTCTCATATGGCAGGTGTGCAAGATATGGGCCCGCACGCTCACAAGAGTGTTAAGACGGGCCCCGTACGTGCAGGATATGCCACTATGGGAGCTGAGGCTATTTGCAAAAAGGGCTGAGGTAATGTCAGTACAGAAATGGAAAGACGGGGTTTGTGAATTTCTGTGAGACATATCTCAGAGGCAAATTTATTACAAAGTAGGATGTAATAGAGTCCTCCGCTCTAGGCACTGGACAGTATTTACAGTATGCAAAGATATCTGTGACGGCACAGGAGATATGGCCCTGCTTCCCAGAGGAGCCATTACCCTCACAGACACTCACAACACTCCATAGGCTGATATTGCACATAAACCGTGTATACAAGAGTGGGACAAGGCCATGCAGGGGTATGGATGGTGACCTCCAATGCGGGCTTGAAACTAATACAATATAATTACACCCCAGGTGTATCTCTCACCCAAGACTTTACATAACATCAACCCCCACCTGACCAGTATGCTCGCTATGGGACTACCGCAGACTTTTTACATGTGGTGTGGCATTACCAAGTGATAACACACTTCTGAAAGGAGGTGATTGAGAACCTAAACAGCTGCTGGGTGCGAGGTACTGCTCATGCTGCATACAGTGCTATTAGGTCGATTGCAGCACAATCAAAGAAGGAACTCAGCCACAAATTTATTTTACTAGGCCTGTTTCTTGCCAAGAAGAACACTGCTATAAAATGGATGGGCTCTGTGGACTGGCTCCAAGATATGTCATAATGGGCAGTGGCAGAGGAAGTCAGGATGAAACATATACTGAGGGATGAGAATTAGGAAGAGGACTTGGCAGCATGGGTGCTGATGCTAACCAAGTTGTGTGAAATGGCAGCTGTGAATGCGAACACAGGAGAAGCAGGAGAGATGGGACCGACCAGCATGGTAGAGGGCTATAGGGAGGAAGGAGATGGGGAGTAATCATCCCAGGATCCCAGTCCAGTTTCATCGGACAGAACAGAGGTAAGGAGGCCAACAGGGGAGAATGGGCTCAGATCATAAAACTGGGTGGGTAGATCAGAGGGGCTATTTTCGACCTGGGAGGTGCAGCTACTGTCTAGGCCATTGCTCTTAGGTATGAAGATCGCTCCTAATTGCACAGTGAATTCAGAGAACGCGGAGTAGCACTGATGGGCAGTTGGAGATTGGTTATTAAGCAAGATATTATTGCAAAATGTGTGTAAGTACTGAATCACTGTAATCATGATATGATGTTTCAGTCTTGCGAAAATCAATAGAGTTAAAAGAAAACCAGCGTTGTACTTTTTACATATATTGCCCAATCGTCTTGTATGTCATTCTGCTGGTGTAATTAACTGATTTTTTTATATTCTTCAGTCATCTGCTAATACGATTTGAAGTCGACTAGTTTAAAAAAATTATTTTATTTTTTTAGCTCCTTTCATTGTATTTTTATGCATATCTTTGTGCTTTTAATATTGTTTTAAAATAATCAAATAAAGCTAATAAACTGTAACACTCGCTTTACAGCTTGTTGTAGGTACCATTCTATGTACTCTCCTATTATCTAGCGTTTGATTTGGATACAGCAACATGTTATTGTAAAGGTCTATTTCAGAACTGGGCATGTGCGGAATGTCTCATACTGACCCACTACGAAAACCCATAATGCACCAGGACAAAAACTCCTTCCTTTTATTATGTGTTTTTCAACCTTCGGAACATAGAAACCATTGTATGTGGTATTGCATGTAGCATACGATTGTCATGCCATCTTTCCAGGAAGGAAATAAGGAGGGCCCAGCTGAAAATACAACACCACAAGGTCTAAACCATGTTTTTGTTTTAAATCAACAAGCATTGTACATCACTATCACTTATGTTTATAATCATAAAAGCAGTATCCTCCAGCCCTAGAACTGTGGATGACGTAAAAATCAAATAGGAGCAATGGCTATTTTTTTTTACTCCATTTCACCCACTTGTGCCTCTTTATGTTGAAAAACAAGCATACAGTAATGTTTAAAATGCAGATCAGATGTCCATTTAGGGCAGAATTATCCAGTAAATGAATGTTTCCCCAAAAAACACGGTGCACCCTTCTTATGTGAATGAGGCTTTACCTGTAAAGTACAGTTCACTCAGGCATAACACACTTGAACGCACCTTCAAATACATTTTGCAATTAACTGACTGAGATTGTTTTGCTGAGATGTGGAGGTGAAAAAGCTACAAATAATGATGTTATCAATGTAGTATATCAAAGCTTGTTTAATATTAAGAAAAGGCATAACTCTCTAACCCACATTCTTTCAGGACATGGTAACTAAATTATTCAGTTGGCATGAAAAGTTGATATAACCTCAGGTAGGAAATGGGCCTGTGCACATAAGAATGCCCGGTTCATGTAAACTTAAGTGTACGGTTCATGCACACATTACACTTGTTATTCACGGACTCTGCATTGAGAAGTGAGAGCTACCAAAAACACCACTTTGTAGGCGACTGTCAGCAGTGTACAGGTGTGCATTGATTCAAATGAAATGAAGTGAGTTCTATAGGTAAGCCCTATGGTAGAGGTTGAAGACTTCTAGAAGAAATTAACTGTTTAAAACTCCGCGATGACAGGGAGACACATTTTCTGTTTTGCAAATAAGTAGCTTTGCTGCCCAGTGTACTCTAATGGAGCTGTAAAATAATCCACTTTGCTGTAATATCAAGCGATTCTGTACTATGTTATTTGAAGATGGAAGTAAAGGATCAAACGATAATGTGAAGCAATTACATCATTCTGCAGCATAGGAAGTGCTTGTTGGAGGAATCCTTAGTTCCTTGAGATGTCCATACATTTGTCATGTAACTGTAAGTAAACACATTCTAAAGGGCCTGGTAAAGTAGGTAAATCTACGGATTGAAAATTTCGCACATGTAGCTTTATGCATATGCATGGGCAGAGCTTTCTGCCTAGATGCAACCCAGCAACCCTAGGCCGAAATGTACAACTTGTAATAGGGGTATGTTTCCCCACAACTTAAAAGAAGGGGTAGGACACATACAACCAGTGCTTTAAATGGAAAAATAGAAGTGCAGGTACTCTGTAATAGAGTACCTGCTTGTTTCTGAGAAGTGCCGGTACTCTCCAATTAAAAGTATTACGTTTTTCCTGAGATATGCCGGTACTCTCCCTCTCAAAATAAAGAAGTGCCGGTACTCAGTAGCGGAGAGTACCGGCCCATTTAAAGCACTGCATACAACGTCAAATATGACTATAAAGTTACTACTGGTCGCTTTTTGGCTTTATGGTCGCATTTTAACCATGTCTCTGCAAAAAATATTTCTACTTAACTTAGATGGATGTCTAAGTCTACATGATGAAGAATTAGCAATTTGAAAGAACACCGGAAAACAGACAATTACCCGAGGGAAATAGTTCACACCTGATAAACAGCTAGGAGCTTACAAACAGATACCACACTTTGAGATCTGCCACCTTCCCCTTGGCCGCAAAAGTGACTCAAAAGGATGCCATATCAACCTCGTTAAAACCATATTCAAATTTCAGACTGGCAAAGGAGAAGTTGATGGTGGAAGGACTTTTTTAAGGTCTTCCATAAATGCCTTAATAAAAGGTATTTTAAAAAGTGACAAATGCTCCTTATTTCGCATGTAGCATGTCACTACGGTTAAATGCAAAGAAACAGAAACGTATGTCAGTCCTGCTTTCGGCAAATGTTACTTACAAATAGCGATGATATTCAGAACAGTCTCATTCAGAGGGTCTATCTGTTGTCCAAAACAGTACTGGACAGATCGTTTCCAGAAAGTACACTGGATGGGCGTATGTACCTCCTGCACAATTTGCTTTCACTTCTCTGGGAGATAAAGGTAACCAAAGTCTAGGGCATCAGGTGGACGATAGCTAGATTTAACTGATGAAGGTCAGGGTGTCTGATCAGCCCCAGATGCTGATCAGGAGGTCTAGTCTGAGTGGTAACTTCTAGTCGGGATGCATCATCATTTCTAGAAGCATGGAATAACATGACTGCCTTGCCCATGTTGAAAATACGAGAAAGAGGGTCATTGATACTGCATTGTATCACTGAATATGGAATCAGAGGCAGTGGAGGAAAAGTATAGGCAGATAATCCTGATTAGTTCAAAGTGCATTGCCCTCTGACTACATGTGCGGGGCCATGAAGGCGAAGTTTGGGCATTTTGCTTTCTGCACGGTGGTGAACAGATAGATTGTGAGAGTACTCCATCTTACTTGTGAAGTACTTGAGGATTAATTTTCTATTTATTGATGTGTTCTGCGTAACAGGTCCAAAAAATTGTTCAAGCCTAGGATATTCTGCGATAGTGGCAGATTGTGATTTCGTATGGCCCAATGCCAAATCTTTTGGACTAACAGTGACATCAGTGACAACAGAGTTCTTCCTTGCTTATGGATGTAGTACAGCATTGTCATGTTGTCTGTCCTGATAAGAACTGTCTCAGCTGAAATGAGAGGAAGAAACGCCTCAAGTGTCAATTGTATTGATGTAGCATCCCTGTTGCTCTTGGTTCCAGGTTCCCTTAATGATCATATGGGAAAGATATGCTGTCCACTCTGAGAGAGGTATCCATGGTAAACGCTACATGTGGTAATGAGTCCATGAATAGCCTGCTCAGCAACAAATTTGTTTAGTCACCATAAGTGTGCGCTCTGGTCTTTACTAATCTTAGGTCTTGCCACTGACCCTCCGCTTAGGACCACTGCCTCATTAAGCATTGCTGTAATGGACGTATGTAATCCAGCAAGCAACATTACGGCTATGCACAATGACATCATCCTCAGCAGTTTCATTACTGTCCTCAAAATGAGAGGACGTGCTGTCTGAAAAAGTGTCAGCAGTTCAAGGAATTATGCCTGGGTGAAATTTTAATTAGTGAAGCATAATTTTGGGCATTATTGCATTACACTTTGTATGTGAAATTCAGCAAAATGACACCATTATGCCAAGTGGTGTAATTGGTGGTGGCTCAGGTAAAAAAATTATAGTGCTGGGTTATGAGAACAACACGAACACACAAAACACAAGAGTGGCTCTTTTTGTTGGTAGGTGTGGTTGACAGCAGAGCAAGATGGCAGAGTACTAGTGCAGCTTCTGCACTCGGCTTGTTAATATCCCCCAATATCCTGTGAGAAATCCAACATCCAGAACTAACTCTGCCTGCCACACTGGCACTGAGGCCCCTACCCTAGCAGAAGGATCTCCAACTCAATGCTGAGCCCTTAGTGGCGAGCTACAAAGGAAGCAGCCTCCTGAGCCCGAGACAGCTGGCAGTGTGGACTCCGTAATGCAGGAGCCATCCCGCATTACTTGAGTGTGCGCTGCGACTCATGAAGCCTCTGCAGAGAGATTGGAGGAGGAGCAAGATTCCCCCAGGGAACGTCTGATTGGAAGTGTGAGCAGAGGCATGGGAGAGGCTTGTGCCATGATCTCTCCCACTCTACAGGATTCCTTGCTCTACCATTGAGGCTGGAGTGGGTGCGGCCCACTGGTGAAATAACGTACTGTGGCCTCTGCTGTTAAAGCACAGCGGTGATTTAAGTGGCCATACGGGGGTTCAGCTCACCTTGGTGCCTCCAAGGGGCACACAACCGATGACAGGCACTCTTTGCTGAGGTATTTTTTCGATTAACTGTGATCCATAAAACATCACAATGGATCCGGGGTGAGTGCGGCCCCAGGTGACATAACATCTTTTAACTTACTGGGTGCATGAATGGAGTGGTGACCGTTGCCCTAGGTGCCATTGGGGCCTTGGAGTGGTGACCGTTGCCCTAGGTGCCATTGGGGCCTTGAGGAGATGACCTCGCCCATTGTGTAGCGCTCTTTGTGTAGCCCACCCCACACCACAATGGTCCACTTGGGGTAAAATCTATTGCCCGAATTCGGACCTAAGTGTTGGAGGCCCTCTCTAATGCTTGTGTGAGAGCCCCCCCCCAATTGTGGGTGCCTCCTGCCACTTCTCTGGTTCCACAGTAATGGAGGTTGGCTTTGCACGGCGGTCCCATTTTGGGCCTCCTAAGGTTGAATTGCTTTCAAATTCCCACCTACCTCCCTCTTTTGCTTCTCTTCTTTGTGTTCGATCCTTGGCTTGATGGAGATAATTTGGGAAAGGATAAAATGGCAAGTGGATCCAAAGCAACAAACCTGACAAATATGCATTCTTGAAAGCTTTTTTGAGGGGAGGGTGCAAGCCAAGAGGCTTCACCGACCACACCTATGGAGCAGAGAGAGAACGGGGAGAGCCCACATTATCAGATCTGATATGTATGGGACACAAATTCAACCCTGGAATCTAAGATGACAGCATCTAGGTCGAGATGTCCCTCCTGTGCACCGACCTCTGAAAAGTTAACGGTCATGTGAGGTCTGTGGAAATGACAATTACTGCACTGGACGAGGTAATGACACTATAATCCACAAAGAAACTGTTGTACTACAAGCCCGAGAGAACTGAGTCGAATGCGTAGGGGCGATCATGCTGGAACAACATACGCCTTGTGAGGGTGCTGGGTGATCTATCTATGGAGGAGCTGATCACGAACACCTTAAACAGAAAGGGCTCTCTAGATTTTTCTCTGTGGAACACGCCCAGAGGGATGCATGGCGGCAGACTCCCTTAGCCATAATCACAGTTATACACAAAGCAGGCAAACCATTGAACCAATGCTCCTCTTACAGGCCTATTTTGCTCTTGTATGCGGATACCACATTTTTGGTCTAAGTGCTTGTCAAGCGCCTGGCACAAGTCATTAGGGTCCTTGTGCACCCCAAACAGTCAAGCTTTATACCAGGCAGAAGCACCATGTTGAATCTCCGTCAACTGTACAGTTGCCTTGCCATGACTGTGGGCATTAAAATTCCAGTAGTGGTATCTCTAGATGTGTTCAAAGCATTTGACTCTGTTGATGGCCCCTATTTATTCACAGTACTGGAAAAGACGAATCCAAGGCCACTCTATTTGAGGTGGGTGAAGCTGCTCTATTGTGACCCCCTGACTTGCATCAGAGTTAATGGCAAATAGACTAAATTCCTTCTCTATAGGGGCACCAGACTGGGTGCTCGCTTTTCCCTGTGCTCTTCGTCCTGGCCCTAAAACCTCAAGCATGCTGGGAAGAATAGATCTCCTAGTATGTGGACTGCTATGGACTACGGGCTGGGAAGAGAAAATCTTACTGTATGCGGACGGCATTCTACTATATGTTGCTAAGCTAGAACCTTCTATAGACCAGATAATGCAGTCCATACAAATATTTACAAGGTACAGTGGATTTAAAATAAACTGGTCAAAATCGGTGATCAATCTACTCATGGGCTGGGAGCCACCCCAACGGATCTGGGGTGACGTGCAGATCACTAGGTTGGGTTTTAAATACCTAGACTTTATATCACTTAATCCTGTCATGACTTCTTTATTGACAATCTCTATGCCATCCTGAAGAAATTTAGAAGTGATGCTACACACTGCAAGTTGCTATCCCTCTTCCTACTGGGCAGGGCAGTGCTATATAAAATGATTTTCTTACCCAATTTTCTGTACATATTGCAAAATGCACCTTACGTTTTTCTGGAAAGTTTCTTTCAAACTGTGGACCAAGAACTGAGGCAACTGCTGTGGAATTGTGGCACTCCGAGGATAGCCCTATCTTCTGTTACCAGAGGAGTTGAAGATGGAGGGATTACTGGGCTTCAGAGCTTACTGTAGTAAATGACTGGGTCTTTGCTGACCAGAGAGCTCTATCTTTGAGGAACGAAAGAGCACTTATGGGGTAGAGAGGATATATAGCAACACTATATGGTAAGACAATTAGATTGAGCAGGCCGACATATGTGGGAGTGCTGTTCCAAGTGTGTGACAAAGCACTCCATCAGATGGGGTGAACCCCAACTATTACAAGAAACAGTTGCGGGGCATGTTGAGACAGAGCTAGGGCCTCATAGATTACTACACTAAAAGGTATGTAGGTGGGCACAGCCTTCTGTGATCTGTGCCTCTGACATTCCCTCGCTAAAGACATCAAAGATGGCATCCAGGGGACGCTAATCCACTGGAGGACATGAGTACTTGAGGAACCCCTGAGACTCTAGGCAGTCTCACTGATTTATACAAAGCTTATGTACAACCTACCTGATGTACTGGAACTTCTTAGTGGACTCTGGGAATTAGATTTTGGTGAGCTCTCCAATAACGAATGGATTGAGGCATTGTTTGGGTCTCTGGAGGTGGCAATTAAGGCAAGATTTCACCTTGTCCAGCTAAATGTCCTGCATAAAATCTATTATACTAGAACACTGCTGACCAGGATCGGCAGGCAGACAGTGACAAATGCCTCCGTAGCTGTCGGCAGAGAGCCAATGAGGCACACGATGAGGACTGTCATGTGATACAGCCATACTGGAGGGAGGTGGTACATACTATTCAAGGGTTACATGACCTATGCTATCACTAGAGAGAAAGCTCTGCCTCCTCGGCGTATGGGGCAACCAAGCGGGTGCTAGCTAGATACCAGCACCTGTTTTGTAACCTAGGGTTGATGGTGACCCCACAAAACTCGTGTATTTATGGAGTGCTCTGAAATTGCCTACATTGAATGGCGGACTACAGACATGGGCTGGTGCATGGGGGCTGAACGATTTGTATATGAAGGCAGACGATGTCTGCATAAATTCCAGAAAATAAGGGGTTCCTGGTGGAACTTGAGAAGTTTATTGTAATTTCAAACATGTAATGGCGATTTAGTAGCATACAGATTATCCTACTACACCCTCAGGACATTATGGTACACATGTTATGGTATTACTTGTTTGATTGATCTTCGCCATATGAGAGTTGTTGTTTAAGTATGCCCAACTGCAAAATGGAAAAAGCATCACATCTGGAAATGGGTAATGTTATCTTTGTGTTAATAATAGAAAGAACCTATAAAGAAAAGAGTGGCTCTTGTCTGAAGCATTGTGGTTTTTGCAGTACTTTGTTAGTGCTAAGTATGTCCTCATGTCAGTTTTGATTGCAAGGGCACACTTTTGGTAGCTGCCTGATTTACATTTAACTTAATTTTGCATAATTTTAAGAAATTTTGTGTAATTACACATAAATAAATTATGCACATTCCGCACACTTCAAGAGACTGGACTACCTTCACAGTCTCTTAACTTGAGTAGGCTTTCCCATATTGGTATTTAGGATAGCACCCAGAACAGGTTAGATCTGCTGTGGTAGGAGATACAACTTTTGGCATTGCTTGTGCAACCTAATCTGTTCAAGAGAGACACCGTAACTTGAGGGTGGGGTTGGCACTGTGGCCAGCTGCTGCTCTTTATCAGCCAATTTTTTAGGTAAGCAAATGCATCAATGGTATTTCTGTTCAGGTGTGCAGCCGCTATGACTATGCATTTGGTGAACACCCTCTCCTGTTGTGACCACTAAGGTAAATACTTTCAATTGGAAGTGTTGTCCACTTAACACAAGGTGCCGACAGCGTTAGTGTGCTGGTTGGGGATGTGGAAGTATGCATCCTGATGGTATAGGGTTGCCATCTTGATGTGCTCTGGTAGGTTACATCAGTTGAGCACCTGTGATCTAGGACTGATAAGGAAGTAGAGACATAGGCTCTTTAGGACTGCTGCTGGCTCTGGTACTGCTGCTTTAAAGATGATGATCTGTGACTTTCTTGTGGCTGCTATCTACAGAAGGCAGACCTAAGTGTCTGAGTCTGCAGCACACCTCTCACCATGGAATTTTAAGTGTACTTTTTAATTGTTTCCAATTTGGAAATGACCAGAGGACTGAACAGGTATCCCCTCATTCAACAGGACACTGATTAGCACTTCTGCAACTCTAGCCTAAAGCCTTAGCTAGCATTCTGTCTGTGAAGCACACTGGTGTTAATTTCCCTGGAGACGGTCTTCACAGAGTCCATGTGCACCTGACAGTTGCGTTGAAGGTCACCTTTCTATCAGTGACAAGTTTCTACCACCTGTCGCCGAAGGCCTCGGGGAGGTATTTAATCATCTCTTCTTAGCGCTAAGACCACTAAACATAACAGACAGGACATGTGTAGATCTACACCATCCACACACTACACTTCTACACCAATAATTATGTGAACTCCATTGAAGAGTTTTTGAAGCAGTGCTACACATACATAAAACATCTTTGTGAACGGAGCCCTATGATTTTAGGAGTCATCTCTAAAATGTTAGGGTGAGGTCTAGGGTATAACTTTTTTCATTTGTGCTGGGTCAGTAAATGTATCTGTAGCAAGGTTGTCTCACACAACACTACCTGAGGTTAAGGTTACAATTAGTCAATACTAAGACTGAGTGCAGCTTGTGCATTTCTGACTGAATCATGCTAGACAAACTGCATTTTGATACCGGCAGTTACATGAAAGTTCATATATGAGAGGTTGAGAAGTTGTGTAGATGAGCACTTTTTCTTTGACATTGACCTTGACTGACAGAGGTATAAAAGTGGATATCTGAGTCAGACTAGAAGATGTTTGACAACAACTCTGAACATGCTCCATAAGTCAGCTTTTATTTGCAGGATAAAGGAGTAGGGGAGGTAGGAAACAAATTAACCTTTCTATATAGAACAGTGGTCTCCAAAGGTTTTTAAGCCGCGCCCCACCAGCTGAAAAATAAAAATCATTGGTCCCCCCTCAGAATTTTTCACAATTATTTTTTTAATGATGGCAATGTTTAAATATGTTTAGACCTATTTGAATATTGCAGTTAAGTACTGTTACCTTTATAAAAATGCAATAACAAGCTATTGCTTTAAACAACGCCCTGTTATCTGTATAATGCTTCTTTTGGCCATAGCCTGGTGCCCCCCCATGGGATCACTTGAGGCCCCCCTGGGGGGGGGGCCCGCCCCCCAGTTTGAAGAACTCTGCTATAGAGGATGCACAGCAGGTTGTGTATCAGAAGGTATAACAAGGGTGTCCAAGAGCAAAGGAAGAGAAACGTTTGGGAAGATAGCATGCTCCAAAGATATTGTGTATGAGAGAGTGACTAAAATTAAGGAGCACGTATTATTTCCAAAAGCCAGTTTAACAAACTTTATAAATGTTATCCAAACTATGATATTACTTAATTATCTAAATCCACCTAAAGTAGGGTTAATTCCTTGAAGGAACAAGTGTACTTACATTACACAATTTTATTTTAGTTTGTTTCCCAAAAAAATAGCTTTGTTTTCAGTGAGTACGGCAAGACAAGTCACCTTGTTGGCAAATATAATATATGGTCTGTTCTCAAAACAGGAGAACCCTGAACCATGACGTTAATTCATATAAACACAAGAAGTAATGACCAAGATCTTCTCAAAACACAGAAAGCTTTCCATTCTCTGCATACCTGGTCTAGAAGCATCACTGAAGACTTGATGATCTCTCTCCATTTTTGCCTCTCATTGTCATGGTACTTTTGCTGGCTCTGTAACAACTGGGCCCATTCATTCTGTGACTGTGGTAATCTATGGCAGAAGAAAGGCATAATGAAATGGCAGGTTTAAGTGAGGTATCCTTATTTAACAACCTAACCCTCTAGAAACACCACCTGTATTCCACTTTACTTAACTATTCTCTTCCTCTAGATACATCTCTCTTGCTGCCTCATACACTGCTATCCATAGCCTGCCAACCAATCATGTATCCACGGTCTATTGTCTACTTTTTCATGCACTCTATGCACCTTGTGTCTCTTGCTCTACCACCATCATCGGTCTTTCACTATGCAAGCATTTGCTCCTCACTCTACCATTAACAGTCAACCTCTTAATCCACTTTTCACCATCGGCAGATGGGACAGCCCAAATTTAATGATTATAAATGCTGGAACCATCCTGAACCAATGATCATTTCTCTGGACACACCCCAGTCCATAGTTGCTTTACTTGTTTGAGAAGCAACTAAGTACAAATCAGGTTTGTCACCCCCCCAAAAAGACACAGTTCAGCCAGAATCAATAGGGCTTGCGCACCTCTTCACAAAGAAGTGTGGTTCGTCTCACCTTTGCATTCCATGGCCAGATTTCATTCTCAAATCACACTTTTGCAACTCAATATGGTGTCCTACACATTCTGTTACCTCTCTCCATCATTATTTCTGTGCCTCTCAATTTGTTTTCTATTCCATGTCTCTATCAACATCATCAACTCCCAATATCTGCCAGCCTTTGTCCATTTTTTTTTCTTCCATTCACAATTTGTCTCCACCCAACCTATCATTCTGCCAACCATCTACCGCCTCTCACTGTTATTTTGAAGCATCTCTTCTCTCTTAAAATGCTACAGTCCAGTATGATACACTGTCTGGAATATATTTTCATGTACATTCTTTGTCTCCTTGCCACTTTTCTTGCCATGCCTACATCTTAATCTTTCTTCGTCGGAACGGGAAGGATTGACAGCATGGGGATCCAGGAGGTTATGGGATGCCATCCTTGAAAAACATCAAGCATTAAGCACTTGGGGTGCGGACTTTTAGATCTTTGATGACTAGCAGGCTAGCCACTGCAAACAACTGAAACTCCAAAAGGCAGATATAATCCATGATAGACAGAGTAGAAGATTGATGGCACTTTTGCGAATTCGATTTTATTTTGGTAACAACCTCGAGCTGAATATCGCATGTTAGGAATGTTTATTAATCATTATAGCTTAGCATACAGCCCAAGAACAGATGTTAAAAGTATTGGTCATTTCATGGCTTACATTGAGAACACTGTCCTGCTGGAATTTCCCAAGTCCTCCCTTGCCTATTTCAAAGTTGCACTGCATTCTGCTACACAAACAGCAATAGACATCAGCAGGTGCAATAAGATAACTCCATCATACACTTTCTACACTGACATTTTGTCCTGGGCTGGCATTTGTTTTAAAAAGATCGACCTAGCATGCTCGGCAATCCATTGAGGAAGTCCAAATTGGCACAACGATATCTATTACTTCATGGAGGGCAGTGGTGCTCCCACATTCTCCCAATTCAAGCAGAAGATGCCAAGTTCGAGAATGCACCATTTTATGGAGTTTTATTCTGGAAATCCTGTGTGTGCTCTCTCACTAACTGAACTTTGGAAAGCAACTGAAAGCCCATGTATTTTATGTTTACCCACCTAGTTATTGCATTACATATTTTTGCAAGTTACAGTATTTTTATAAATCTACCTATTCCGTTTTTTCTTTCGAATTTAGCATTTTTGTAAAGTATGCAAATGCCTATTACCTCATACAACCTAGTGCTTGCTTTATAAGGAATAGCGTGTCCTGTAAAAGACAAGTGCTTGCTATGAACAGACAAGTGTGTGCAGGAGCATACTGATAATGAATAGAATTTAAAAGAAAATAATGGTGTAGTGCTCACCTGGCATGGTGGAATCCCAGGACTGTGTCTGCTATGTAATAATGCTAAGCCTGGATACATTTCCAAAAGCCCTTGCGAGCTGTGTATAATTTGTTTGAAAGCGTTCAGAGTTTCCTTGCCCACAGTCATATCAGGTACCCTTGATTCTCATTCCTAACACTTTAAACAGCTTCTGGGATGCCTTTGGACCTCCTTTTTGAGTAATAGGTGAGCCATCCACCTCTAGGGTTCCCTCAGAGGAGGGACACACAAATGCTGCTGGGTCCATCATCACAACTTCACCTCCAAGTCTACCTTATGTCTACATTCTGAATCATGTGGCATATAACATTATATAGCGGGTAGCCAGCAGGCTAACTGATGGTGAGGTGATGATAATGAGCCCTTTAACACATGTTACAACATTTCCTACCACTTTCACTTTGGAGCTGAATGGAAGCTATGTATGTACATTATGTATGTAACACATGTTACTGAATAAGGGCATTATCTACTGCTGCCAAAGAATGGTCCTGCTTTAAAACAAAGAAAGACAATAAGATGTTATGGTGAAGTGGGCCGGTTATATTGTGAAGAACAGGTTAGTTGATAGAAGAGGCATTGAGGTTTGAGGATTGCAGCAGTGCGGAGAGCCGGGGCATTTGGTTATACCTGTCATGAAGCCGCAGACCCTGCCAGGCTGTGAGAGTCTGAGTTGTATACTCCAACATCCAAAGTCTGTAGAACAGCATCAGATTAAGAATAACCAGGAGCACCAGGCTGGGGAGAAAAGCAGAAAGCATGGGCATTAGATATATATATATATATATATATATATATATATATATAAAAATCACACTTGAGCATTATAAAATACTCTACAGCCTAAACAAATACAAGCCTTTAGCTTCTTATTACGTGAGCATATATACGATCTTCCCCGTATACCTGTCTGATCTAGCAGCATACTCGGAAATAATGATTTAATATTATACAAAAGAGAGCAACCACCCAGCTCGTTATATAACTCTTAATTCACGCACAACAATGAAAGTGTATGCTCTAAATACTATTAAATTGTATAACAATCAAACAAAACACATTCAATAGCGACATTTATAAAATAAAACACACTATGGGGGTCATTATGATCCCTGGCGGTTCAGCCTGCCATGCCGGCGGCGGGTAAAAAGACCGCCACCGGCATGGCAGGCTGAACCGCCATATAATGTACACATGAAGGGCTGCCATAGGCGGCCCTCATCCACTGCCAAGCTGCCTCCGAGCGCTGCTGCCCCTCGGATAATGATCCCTACAGCCACCAGCATTTCTCTGGCAGGTTCCCCCGCCATGGAAAGGCTGGTGGAAGGGGTACTCTAGGCCCCCACTTGGCATGGGCAGTGCAGGGGCCCCTGTGCAGTGCCCCATCGGGCAGTGATCTGCACGACGGGTGCAGCTGCACCCATCGCACAGAGGCATTGACGGCAGCTCCATGTGGAGCCGCCGGCAATGTCCTGGCAAGGCATTGTGTTGGGCCAGCGGGCGGAAACAATGTTTCCGCCTGCCGGCCCAGCAAAATGTTCATTATGCAGCCAGCGGGGTCCCAGGGAGGCTGCGGTCAGTTAAATGAACGCCAGCCTGAACACGGCGGTTAACACCGCTGTGTTCATAATGAGGGCCTAAGTCATGCTAGGAATTACCCGCATCAATTTTAATTGTACTACAAAGATTTTGCTCCATAACATCTTCATTAAATTTCAACATCCTGCCTCATATCACCCAGCACAATCTTGTTTTGTCTTATAGCATAGAACTAGAAGTTAAATGACAAGATGTCGATAAAAACACATCATTATACTACAGTTATCACCTCCCTATGCAATCGTATCAAAAACAGAAAAGCCACATAAAAATCAAATCACACAAGAACCACTCAAGCAGGTAAATATGGATGCTAAATATAAAATATTCCCACCACAAATACAGTGTTCTTGAATCATACAGTATTAACTTATCTGCACAATCATATCACATACTACGCACCCAACTATGCACCGTTATCAATGCCAAAGGTCTTGCTTACAATTTAAAATGTAAACATCTAACAGACTACCAATTCATACCCACAATATCACAGAATAGCCATTCAAAAACACACATTGAGCCATATACATCCTCTTAATAACATATCAAATGCACCCATTAGAGAAAACATTCATTTAAGAACATACATACTGCACGTGCAACCAAATAATACCACATAATGAATGTCACCATGCCCATTAAATCACACCAGATAGAGACACATAGGCAGCTCACAATATATGAAATCCACATACATGTGCAATGACAATATTACACACAATACAAAGCTGCAAAATCATGAATTAGCACACACCTGCCAACCATATGAACGCATTACGTAGCAAACAATGTTAAAGAGACATGGCTTTTATTAAAAAGGATGTTAGGAGAGCCCTTGTGAAAGGAATAGAGCTAACCGCTGGAGGAGGATTATGCTCTCAAATGCGGACATAACTGAATTAAGGAGTGTGCTGCCCTGCATGTTTAGGTTGACATATCACATGCCTTCATCATAGTTGTTAGCTTGACAACCTTGCACATGTGTTTGCATTTAAAATTTGAACGGGTTGATGGAACAGAAAAGGGGAATAATTAATCATAGATGCTTGCAATTGCTTTGCATTAATATGCTGCGCTGGAGAAAATGCCACCAAACCACTGAACTACTGTTGAGCTGTGCAATGGAAGTTCTATACACTAATGGAAGTATAGTGGAACCAACTTCTACACAAGAATTAAATCCTTGAGAAAATCCTTTATCTGACTATAATCTTACACTTTCTGTCTTCGTTGCTACTGTCCTCATTCTGTCTAGCTCCAATCTGTGATACATTCATAGTGCTTTACCCCTAATGTTACTCTTCTGCTTATCTATTTAACTGCATATTCTCATGCTTCCTGTAATGCTTTGTTATTGTTCCTCCTTCTCTTATCTGACTAACTGCATTTTTGTAGCATTTACAACATTGTTGTTTTACATCTGCGACAGTCAATATGATTGACTTTTTGTATTGAGATATATAGAATCAAACTAAGTTGGAAGTGGCAATTTCACTTTCACTCACTTTTCATTTAATTGTTCCCTTATATATTACGTACATAACACAATTTTTAACATGTAATACTCTTGTATAATAATGTCCATTGCAACTGAATATGTGATTGGCTTTTGGTTTCAATATGCATTGTACAGTGCTCAGAAAACAGGATAGCGAGCAATTTTTTCAGAACCTCTGGATAAATTTAAATCATTGTGCTGTCTTTAACCCTTACATTAAAGCCTTATAACTAAAATTTTAAATATTGGTTGGTGGTTTGTTTTGTATCTGTTTTGTAGATAAGCTGTCACGGTCGCTAAATGTATTTCTTATTGATGTGTTTGAAAAAACTAGCTACTACAATTTTATACAATGTACTATGTCATGGACCTAAGACTTCAGCAGGGTTATTACCAGAAGAAATATACCTCAAGCTCTGGTAGAGGCAAACACTTTCTTGAGACTGGAAATACATTCTTTAGAAAAGAGTGAAGAGGAGATATTCTAAAGAAGGAGTTCCCAACCTGTGGTCCGGGGACCCCTGGCGGTCAGCAAAGCCCCGTCACGGGGTCCGCGACTGCTTAGAAAATTAACTAACATTAGCAGATTTATAAAGTGTATATAAATATAGTGCCTTAATGTACAACTGAAAATGTTAAAACATTCTGTAAATGTCAAGGAATTTGAAATTAGAGGCTAAAAATTAAATTAATATCCTCAAATTCTTTTGTGGGAGCAGTGCAGGTGCATCAAACAGAATATAGAATCTTCCTAATACAATTTTTATATTTTTATTTTATTTGTTTGCATATTAAATAAAATGTATCATCATTTGTGTTTAGTGGAATGCTTGTTTCTGTATTTTTTGTGTATTGTTTTGCTATTCAAAATATTGATAATGTTTAGGCCTGTGTTCCTGACTTCCCGTAATGACCTGAGGAGGTGGGGTGTTCACTGGGTTTCAATAATGATTCAGTGGGGGTCCCCAAGTTCCATAATGATAAATTGGTTGGGAACCACTGTTCAAAAGCATTCTCCAGTTGCAACCCCAATGATTTGAACATCATACATTCTGCAGTTACAAAATAGTATGTTAGGCCATCTACCAAACAGCTTTTGTGACTCACAAAAGAGTTATGCAAATCATCATGCGACACAAATTAGGAAGGGACTTTAAAGGGGTGTCCCCTTCTAACTATGATATTTAATGGTGTGTTTCAATGCTTAGCACCCACAATTGTAATAGTAAAACGCTGATGATTTACCAACACATCAGATCAGATAGTAACTGATTAGCAATGGGTAAGTAGTCCCTATCAAAAATCATCTCCTTTGAGAAGCGTGTTGGGAAGCACAGGTGGGAGCAGGGAATGTTCTACGGGACAAGATAAGGCTCCCCTACAGTTTGTTTCAAAACAGAAAGCATTTTTTAAAGCAACAACTTTGTCTTTGAAAGACAGGAGATCCTTAAATTGATTTTCCTATTTGGGAACACAAATAAAATGATGGAAGTCTGCTGTTCTTTGCAAGCCACTACCCCTTCAATCAAAGTCAATCACCGGGGTCTGCAAACTAAAAGCCTGCTTGATTAGTATATGTTAGACAGGTTGTTTCACAACCTCCTGTGACTGTCTAATTTGTGATTGATACACTGATCACCTCATAGATTGCAGTCGCTAAACAGATGATGTGTGAACTGCAGATCCTGGTTTGAAAATAGGGTTAAGAGCACTGTACCCCAAATCCTAACATCCCAAGTGCCATATTACCACATAAAAACGTTTAGGCTTGGGATGCTTAAACCAACACACTTGCTGAATGAGCAAGTATGCTGGATGGGGAACCTTGCAAAAGAGATGGATGGCTATCTCCAGTAGGTGGTAGTCATGCCACATAGAAGTGATGTGGATCGATAACACTGGCTCCAGCCACTTTTGTGTGAAATACATATGCTATCACAGGAAGAAGGGTAAAGCATAAGTAAAGATCCATAAACAGTTTATCCACAGGGCATTGCCCAACGACTGGTGTTGGATATGTTGGGGCATAACTTTGGCATTTTTCTTTTAAACGCTACAAGGGGATCGTTGTCTGGGGCCTTCACTCTTAGAAGTAAAGTGTTAAAATGCAAGTGATGATCTCTGATTCATGATTCCTCTCAGTGAGTCATATTCAGGATATTTGAAAGTTGCTGCCGGCCCTGGCATGGTAACATTAAACAAATTGCCAAATTAACTGCACCATCACGATAGGTGCGCTGAGTGTCTCCTTGTTCTTGCATATGAGTGATGCATCTGTGTTGATAGTCACTTGTGGATGTGACTCCTTTACATGATCGTGAACCTCAGACTACGATAATAAATTCATGTGTGTAAAAGTGATCTCTTTACTGTATCCCTGTACTAAAATAATGACTCATAGGGAGAGAAACAGAAGCACTTATTATGAAAGAATTGATGCCACAAATAATCTGGTGAGTTTAGTCTTGACATTGGTGTTGAGGTGTCCCTTTAACTAGCCATATACTCAAAATCAGTGGAAAACACTTTACTAGGGGCCTCCAATGAGAGCAACAGTGTTAATGTGATGAAGAATGGAAGAACTCTGAATCTGTCATATTTTCAACCCACTACAAAGTTTGTAAAGATGTGGATGAACAGGCACATGACAATAGTCATCCTTTTTAATTCAGTGTGGTTCTGTATCCTCCCTACTGAAAGAGCAAAATTACTCCTTGCTGGGTCTTCATCCTGACAAAAGGGATTGTTCTCATTTAGTGGTTAAGATATCTTAAGTCTAGGATCAGTCTATTGCCCTCACTACAATGGCCCATAATTTTGATGTGATAATTATTGCATGGATAAAATCTGATTTGGGCAAAGCTGGAGACTGGTTTTAATTGTTTATCTCAGATTGCCTATCTTTGGTTAATGGGTTTCATGTACCCTAGATTAAATATGTTAAAGATGGGCTAGAATGGATTGGGGAATCAGAGATTTTAGTAAGCCATCTGTGGGTAATTTGTGTGCAGAAAATCTGTTGAAAACACTATTTCTATGGAAAGGTTTTGGGGCTAGGTATACAGTTGAGATGTCAAGTTACTCTGAATTCCTATGCTGAAATCACTAAGGCTAACCACATCGAAACTTATCTCCTGTTCATGATCAACATGCACCATTGATATATTTTAACACGTTTTAGAATTCATTTAGGCAATTTGTTATCAAGCTATCCAGCGAAAGGATTATGGAAGGGTATGCCATGTTGCCCGTGCTACTACCTCTCAGCACAGTCAATGATTCATTTTAATCTTTTTGTCCATTTTACAAAGCTCATAGAAAGCTGTTTTTGCTGCCTTTATTATACACTTTTAATTGTAGGCTTCATAGGCATCATATGACAACTTTTTACAGCAACTTTCCCCAGAATTAATATGTATTTTAGTTAATTTAGCCAATAAAGGAGACTTTAAAATGATGTGTAAAGATATAGGGTCTCAAATTGTAGTCTAGCCAATAGTAGTTTAGTGTTCTATTTATAATTTGCAAAATCTAGTAGGTTAATAATAAGCAGTTTAAATCATCAGCTGCAGGGAGAGGTTATGCTTTATGGTTTTGTTTTAAATGTCTGCTCGATTGTAGTGTCGGGGGCTCACCGTTCTTGAATGCCTCGCGCTGGGAATTCTGTACGTGCACTGAGGCATTCGAGAACGGTGTGGGAGAGACGGTTATTGGGACGGACAGAGCATCTGCACGTCTCCCTTCTGCGGCGTAACTTAAGATAAATAAAGTAATTAACAAGTCTCTCTAGTGTAGGCAGTTTCCTACAATTGGCTACGAGCGGAGAATCGACCCTACCGCGTTGTTGAGCGACGCTGCATGGTGAAGAGCAGCAGATCGTGTGAGTCAAGCGCTGGGAAGCACTCACGCTGCAGCAGAAGGATGTCTTTTCTGTAAGCTGTTGTGAGTTAGGTGCTGGGCGGCATTTACTTGGCAGCTGATGATCGTCTTCACTGTGTGGGTGTGTACTACTACTGGTACTGCCTCTAACCATTACGTCATTCAGTCTCAGGTGCCATTTTGGATTGGTGATGGTCGGTCACACATCACTTAAGAGTGGCAGCCATTTTAAGTTGGGACAGTTCTGCTGACATAGGGGCAGCCATTTTAAGTCACACGTGAACAATGTGGAAGACATCTTAAATTGGGACAGTTCATTTGAATTTGAAATTGGTTTATTAGTAGTTTCACACATCATTTAAACCATTTTTAATACTTTTAACAATCATAGTAATCTTTAGAAGGGAGACAGTGCAAATATATGGCGGCGAACAACCCTTGGAACCTATCACCTCCACAATCATTTATTCCTGTTGCTGGTTCACCAATATTAAAATGGGAAGAATGGAGCGAATATTTCAAGAATTATATCTCTGCCATTGAGGAGGAGGAAGAACTTCCTGCTGAAAAAAAATATAGAATTCTTTTGCATTGTTTAGGACCAGGTGGTCTGAAATTTTTTAAAAACATTAATAAGAAACCTAGGCAAGCGGGTGATGGCGACCTGTATAAGAATGCACTTGAAGACTTGGATAACTATTACAGACCTAGAGTTTGCATAGCTGTGGATTGCTATAAGTTTTTTCGTCGGAAAACAAGGGAAGGAGGAACCAGTTGAGGATTATGTGTCTGCCTTAAAGCATTTAGCAATTAATTGCAGATTTGGCGATTTACATGATGAGCTTATTCGTGATCAGATTGTTATGCAATCGTCAAACTCGAACATTCAAGACAATCTGTGGGCCAAAGGAGAAAGCTCTTTGCAGGAAGTCATTGATATTGTAAAAAGGGCAGAATTGACGGGAAGGTGTGTGAAAGAAGTTTTAAATGAAAATAAAAGAGAGGAGACCATAATTGCAAGAGTGAAAGGAAAAAAATACAATAAAGATTCTAAAAAGAGAAGTACAGGAAGAATAGGAATAGAATCTAAGAATTATAAGTCGAATGATAAAAAGAAGTGTTATAGATGTGGCAGTTATGACCACTTGGCCAATGATAAATTGTGTCCGGCAAAGAAACAGAAATGTTTAAAATGTGGAATTGTAGGTCACTTCCAAAAAGTGTGTCAGAGACAGGGTGGAGGTAGCAAGATCCTAGATCTTGAAGACACAAACTCTTCAGAGGATGATGATGATTTGAACATGTGTATTTTGTGTGTAAATTCTTCTGACGAGGACACTATTCTTTGCATGAAACAAGAAGAGAAAAATAGAATGAAAAAACCAAGCTGTGAGATTATGCTGGGAGGTGTGACTATGCGCATTGTAGTAGATTCAGGATCTCCATATACTAATATTAATCAAAATGTGTGGGAAAGGTGTCTCAAGCATATTGTAGGTGAAATGTTATGCTCACCGGACATAACAATCAAGACATTTACCGGTGAAATTATCGAATTGTTAGGCTACAAGGAATTGGAATTCCAGTATAAGGACAGACAAATGACCGGAAAATTGTATATTGCAGTCACAGGTCCTTCTGTTTTGGGATGGATTGATCAGAGGAAATTGGGCATAATATTGGACCCCAATAATCCTGAACCAGTATTGTCCATAGAAAAAGGGTCAGGAATTGGTCAAATAGTTCTGCAGAGATTCTCTAAAGTATTTACGGGGAAGATTGGAAAAATGAAAGGCTTTATGCACCTTATTCATTTAAAAAAGGATGCGGTACCACAGGTGCATAAAGTAAGAAATATTCTGATGTTAAAAGAAGATGTTAAACTGCAATTGGATAAACTACAAGAAGAGAAAATTATAGAACCCATTGAATCTTCTGAGTGGGTGGCCCCATTGGTCGTGGTAAAAAAAAGCCAATGGGGGTTTAAGATTATGCATCGACTTGAGAGATCTTAATAAGAATATACTAGTTGATCAATTTCCCCTACCGCATATTAGTGAAATGTTATCACGCACTAGAGGAATGAAATGGTTTTCCACTATTGATTTAAAAGCGGCCTATCATCAGGTACGGTTACATCCCAGTAGTACGGACTTAACTGCTTTCATCACACCCTTTGGGTGTTACAGGTTTCGGCGAGTACCATTTGGCTTGGCATCTGCAGCAGCCATGTTCCAAAGGTTGATGAACTCAATTCTTGCAGGAATAAATAATACGATGGTCTTCCAAGATGATATCCTGGTGATGGGCAGGTCAAGGGATGATCATGACCAGACTTTATTTAAAGTATTGAATATGTTGGATGAAAAGGGCCTGACGGCAGAATTTAGTAAATGCTAATTTGCTTGTGACCATGTCAATTATTTAGGGCATGTTGTATCTGCTCAGGGAATTAAACCCAAGGAAGAGTTATTGTCTGCAATAAGCAAAGCACCTAATCCTCACAATAAGGATGAGGTCCGTGCTTTTCTGGGTTTAGTGGAATTCTATTCCAAATTTGTTAATAATTTTTCTACGAAAACGTATGATCTAAGGCAACTGCTTAAAGCAAAAAACAAGTTTTTTGTGGACAGATGCGTGTCAAAATGCTTTTGACATGTTGAAAAATGATATCTGCAAAGCTCCACCATTGCAAGGCTTTGATTCAAGTCTTAAGTGTGGTATTACAACTGATGCTAGTTGCAAGGGAATAGGAGCAGTTCTCACTCAAATTAATAAGGAGGGGATTGAAGATACTATTGCTTTTGCCTCATGTTCATTAACTCCTACTGAGGAGAAGTATTCAGTTATTGAGCGTGAGGCGCTTGCATGTGTATGGGCATTGGAACATTTTAGACAGTATGTGTGGAGTACTACAGTCATATTAAGATGTGACCACAAACCACTGATGAAAGTTTTAACCACGAAGGGATTGTATAAAGCTTCTCCTAGGCTTGCCAGAATGTCGGTGCGTTTGTTTGATTACAACTATGTGGTACAATACTTACCTGGAGTGAAGAATACGGTTGCAGACTTCTTAAGCCGCATGCCCTTGCCATCCAACAACAGTGAAGAGTTTTAGAATACCGATGAAAATGGTAAAGATGACATGTGGGTGGCTATTGTGGAGGAAGGTTTATGCAAAGGTATCATGCGAGATGAGTGGAATACAGAGCAGAATTTGGACGAGGTGATGAAACAATTGAGTGTCATGATTACTAAAGGGTGGCCGTTAAAGAAAATGGTTAATAAAAATGTGTTACCTTTTTGGGAAGTAAGGGACGAATTAACCATAGAAGAAGGTCTATTTATAAGGAATGGAAAGGTAATACCTCCCATCACCTTAAGAAGGAAGATTCTTGAGATTTGTCATGAAGGCCATCTAGGCATTGGTAAAACTAAGAATAGAGTGAAACAGTGGTACGGGTGGCCGGGGATAGATAAGGAGGTAGAAAAGATGGTGAGGGATTGCCATGTTTGTGATAATGCAGATAAAACGCATGCAATGTTGAAACCGCCTTTACATCCCATTCCTTCTTCCAACATGTCATGGGAAAGAGTAGGTATTGATGTCATGGGTCCAATTGGTGAAGGTGAAGAGCAGACTTTTCTTGGTGCTTGTAGATCACTTTTCCAAGTGGCCAGAGGTTGGTATTGTAAGGAAGGCTGATGTAAGTAGTATCATCAAATTTATGGATAACATTTTTGTAAGAGAGGGTTTACCAAAATGTATTGTGTCGGACAATGGGACACAATTTACGTCCTCTGCTTTCCAAGATTATGTGGGAAGAAATGGAATAAAACATCATACTACATCAATTTACCATCCTGCAGGTATTGGTTCTGTAGAAAGGTTTAACCGTGTACTTAAAGGAATGATTCAATGGTCTAATTGCAATAATTTAGTTTGGAAAACAGAGTTATGGAAAACCATGTGGGCCTTTAGGATTACTGCATTTAACAGTACTAATGCTAGTCCGTTTGAACTCATGAGGGGTAGAACTCCCATGTCAAAAGATAATGTTGGTTGGCTCAAAGCTGCAAAAAGAGTAGAATGGAGTCCGGAGGAGGTGAAGACAAATATTGAGAAAGCTCAGGATAAATATAAGAAGTATTATGATGACATACACAAGTGTAAGGAGGTGAAGTTGTGTGTTGGAGATGTTGTGAGAGTCAAGAGCAATAAACACACTATTAAAGGACAAAGTAAGTTTTCTTTCCCCATGAGAGTAATTGCTGTGTACAATAATTCAGCGCGACTCAATGATTGTAAAGTGTGGCATGTATCGGCTTTGTCACAGTGTAAGAGTACCAGAGTTGTCTCGGGAACGGACTCAGGAACGGAGATTCCGAAGAGTTATATGTGGAAAGAATGGTTAGAAGAGAAGAATGAGGGAAGAGAAGAACTTGTTCATCAATGTCAACATAGAGTGGATTCAAGGAGCACTGATGATCGCCATCTTCCATCAAATGACCTGAGGTCATCTAACAGTTCCAGAGACTTTAGTGGCTTGGAGGGAATCTGCTGTAGGAGTGGAAGATGGAGTAGATCTGGCAGGAGAATTGTAAAACCAAAGAAGTTAAAAGACTATTATTCATAGTAATGTTCTATAGAAATGGGTTATTGGAATGTCCAACTGTTTTATTTATAGGTAACTGTTTTATTTATAGGAATATATATATTGTTTATTCTTTTATTTATTTTTGTGAAAAGAGAAAAGATATGTAGTGTCGGGGGCTCACCGTTCAAGAATGCCTCGCGCTGGGAATTCTGTACGCGCACCGAGGCATTCGAGAACGGTGTGGGAGAGACGGTTATTGGGACGGACAGAGCATCTGCACGTCTCCCTTCTGTGGCGTAACTTAAGATAAATAAAGTAATTAACAAGTCTCTCTAGTGTCGGCTGTTTCCTACATCGATTAATGCATATTATTGTTTTTATACCAAGATGCACTCAGTTTTTGAGCATTAAAAACTTTGTGCCTGTTTGTCAAATCAACACGAGACTTTGCAGACCTACAGCTTTTTCTACAATGGTGGGATGGAAAGATTCAGGGTGATTGATCGCGGGGTACAAAGAAAAATTAGGGGTCCCAAATGCATTTTCCCACCAATGCATTTTCCATAGACTTTGTACTCAGTCAGAGATTATGGTGTGCAGATGACCATTTTTGGTAGTACCTGTAAGTATTTTTAAAGTGATAACGCATTGGAACTTAGTGATATTTATGGCAGCTGTAGTTTCACGAAATTATGTGAAAGTATATGCCGATGACAAGGCATTATGTGATTGGCTAATGACTGCCTTTACATAAGTTAAAGGCAGTCATGTTATTTTAAGTACACCTTGGTTGTGTTCTGGGTTAGGGCCTTAGATATATGGGTAAGTCTTCCATTTTAAAAATGTTCCCTACGTATTACCACTTTATTAAAGTGGTAATGGGTATGGAAAATTATTTATAAGTTACTATTTATAAGTATTTATATTTTATGGAGTACCACAGTACTACCTAGCAATAATGGAATATCGGGTTACTACTTAGGAAGTAGTAATACTAAAAATGTTTTTACAAAACGTAACATATTATTAATACACAGTGGTACAGTGTAGTTCACGAATATAGTGTATTACAGTGTATTTTCATGTTTTTCCTGTAAATACCATGGTACTTTGTAGGTACTAGTGACAAAAGACAATGCAATGCGTACCAAAGAAAGAGAACATCCAAACACATATTGGGCTACACATTGGGAGTGGAAGTGTCCTTGGCAGGTTTAGCCTTCTTGACCTTCCAAAAATCTTGTTATTACTGGGGTTGTAAAAAGATTTCTCTCCATCTCCCCTATAATGCTTGCCACCAGAGCTACTAGGTGCATTATTAGGGACACATGTGACAAATTACACTTTAGCATGTGCATTAAATATTTAACAATAACTGATTCATTTGTTTTTCCTCCTACGATTGATTTTGTGTGCACTACATTATAAAACTATGCAGTGTAGTGGGTGGATGGATTCTTGGTCTCCATAATGACTTTTATGAACTTCTTAGATGGGTATTAGTGTCCAAATTCAAAGTCTTCAGGAGACATGCTGCTAGGTTGAGGATGGCCAGAAGTGGGTGGCAGATGTTTCTTTTGCGTTGTTTAGTAAACCTGGATTATTTGGGATTTTATTTACTCTACACTGGGCCAATATAAAGCACCATGTGTGTCACTTTCATTGTGTACCTTTCAGAATTACTGTCTTATGTGTCTGTTCGCATTAGTTAATCACATTTGGTATTCGTGATATTAGCAGAAAAGCATATGCAAATATTCTGCATCCAATTCATTGACCATACATATCCCTTGGACTAGGTGTGTGTATTCCTGGGTGTGAAGTTTTAGAACTTTGCAATGTTCTATGTTAAAAACAGACCAGGGTTGTCTTCTGCATATTAGAAAATCATGTCATTACCTCCTCATTTATCCCCCATTGTAAGATAATCCTTGTTTGCTTAACCTGTCTACCTCTCTGATCTGCTCATGGGTACTGTTACCATCCCCTTTTTTCTGCTGTTGGCCACCGTTCAAGTTTCCTTAGCTAGTTTAGAGAGATCTTCTTTATCTTTGTTGGGAAAGACCAACACAATTTTTGTCTTTCATTTTCCATGGATTTTCGACAGTGGTTCTTCTTTGCTTCACAACACAAAAGCAGAAAAAAGAATGCAAAGAGGAAGTCATTAGAACTCCACCTAGGGTTGACAACCAAAGAATTACAAAAAAAAAGGTTAAGGTTTAAGGAAGAACTTTCTGAACCCAGCCACTACATTGTAGAATAATGCGCAGCACGTGACCCTGGAAGAGGAGTATAATCCAAAAATTGATTTACATACAATGTAGTTACTTGAACTTTCTGATTTTAAAATACCCCATATGTCACGAAAGCCAGCAATTAAAATGTGTTTTAGGTTAGTCTTAAGGAGTGGTAAAGATGAAGTAAAAACTTGGTGTGGACAACTTGGAAACATGTTTTAGAGAAGAAGTGGAACAATAATGATTTGGGGTTGTGGACTTAGGGCAGCAACTGCAAGGGAAATGTAAGAGAAAGTACACAGGCAGATGAGAGGTATAGGTAGAGATGTGAAACGTGTGTGGGTTAAACATGAGATAAATTGGGTGGAATGGCGAGTAAAACAGAAAGAATGAAACATAGAAACAAAATGTGGCTGTGAAGCTGCTGAGTGTAAAAGAAGCCAGGAGAGAGGGAATAATTCAAAGAGGACTAAGAGTATGTGAAGCTGACAGAGATGGTAAGATAGATGGGAAATGAGTAGGAGTGACAGGAGGAGCAGAGCACAGACAGCAGAGTGATAGGACAGATATGTAGGAAAAGAATTGGAATAAAGGCAGTACAAGCAAGAGAAGCAATATGTGTGGAAAAGTAGAGAAAAACTAGTAGCAAAATACAAAGCACACAATACTGTGAGACAAAGACAAACAGATATGGGAGGGACTGGTCACAGAAAGTCAGAAAACCAGTATGAGGGGGAAGGAAGAGATTAGATAAAGTATTACAGTTCAACAGTGTATGTCTGCTAAGGCTTTTTATTAATTCCCAGTACACACTTAAAGTTTCAAACCTGTGCCAATCATCTTCTCTTTCTACCTTGGTCCATTCTGTTTTATAGAAACACGTATATCCTCCCTATGCCCCACTTCCTCCATTCACCTCTTCTTTACAACCTTGGACACAATACTTGGGTTCTGCAAAGTCGGTTCTGGAGAGCCGGGTCCATGACAGATTTTTAGCATCTCCACATTTAGAAACAAGATGTTTCAGAAATCTACATTTATCTAAATGTGGATTTGCAAACAATCTGGCATGGACCCAGCTCTCCAGGACCTGCTTTGCAGAACCCTGCTTCTACCATTGTTTATTCAATGCATTTCCTTTCTTACCTATCACACTCAGCTCTTCTTTGTACCTTTCAGTTCTTGCTACTGTTTATTAGGTTCCAGGATGTTTTTTTCAAACATTTTTACATGTCCCACTCATCTTTTCTTTACATATTCATCGTATTTGCTGTCATTTTCAAGAATATCGTCTAGCTTCACCTTACACCTTTATTTTGCCATTCTCATTATATCATTCACATCACTCACTTGGGCCATTCCCCATGTCTTTTCAATTCTGGACCCTCCAGCCTTATAAGCACGCTACTTATCCTCATCCCATTTCTTACTTCTTTCAGTCACCTCTTCATTAAAACATTAGCAGCTAGACTATTCATTCATTTAAAGTATGTTTTTCCCATACTCACCCCCTCCATTATGATTTTTTACATGTTCATCCTCACTGCCTTTCAGTCCTCCAAGACCCATGGCAGTCATTTTATCTTTATTCATTAATCATTACTATCATTTTCCCCAATTCACATTCCTCACCGGTTCCTTTTGTCTTCTCTCCCATCCTTGGTCCTTCTGCCTTTTATCTTATTCAGAGTATCCATTCCATTCTCACATGCCCCATTCATTTTCTCTTTACATGTTCATCCATATTACTGTTTACTCATTCCCATTTTTTCCTTCTCATTCTCACCCAATCTGTTTATTTTCTCTTTACACATTCAGTCAGTCAGTACTTGCATGCTGTTCCCCTCCAGATCTCCGTTTCTCCTCATTACCATGACTTCATATTTCACCACCGTCTCCGTTGTCTTCCAAATCTCACATAACTATTTAGGCTGCCCATTACTTCCTGGTCCTATTGTCTCTGCATTTCCTCACTGATTTGACTTTCCATGCCTCTTCCAGCTCCCCAATGCCTTTCCATCTTCCTGTCCCAAACTGCTTTAAAGACTACACTGAATTCCCACTTCTTTCTCAATTTCAAATGCCTCTTCCGTTCCCTTCCAGGACAATTGAAACCTTATCACTATTGGTATTTATTTAATCTGCAATGTTGTCTTTTTTCCTGATGCTATTAGGTTTCGACTAAAACCTTGTAATTTGCATATCAAATTACAATTTTCCAGCCATCTCTTTGACATTTAACTTATCTCAAGTCACAGTAGTTCTTGTTTTTCTTACAAACAGTACTTACACACAGCTGATTACTAGAAGAAGCTTGGACACACTTTGAAGGTGACGGCCACCATGACGCTCCTCTGAGAAGTGTCGGGTCTGTGTGGAACCTGAAGAGAAACAGTTTATTTGTCAGCTGCTTCACCTCACAATGAAGGAAAAATTGAGGGACAGTTGATGGTATGTTGGGGGACCAATATAACCAACCCATAGGTAGTATGAATGAAAGGATAGACAGGAGATGTGCGTGAAACTGAAATGTATTCCATCATTAAATACAGATAATTGCTGTGCAAATTATCACTTATATGTATTATGCAGTAGGCAATTGACTAGTATCACACATAAAATATGATTGCAAGAGAGCTCCTCTTATTCAAATGTCAAGTGAGAAACCCTAGGAAACTCGTTAGAACAAAAATGATCCTGCAGTGGCAGAACATATCCATTTAACTGTTCCTACAACATGTATTATACTCAAACAGCATTTCCTCGTAGAAGGCTATGGAAAAAGCATAGCTAATTTAAAAATACATTACAGGAAAAATGAGAAACCCTACAATTTAGAATTACAAAAGATTGCTCTTGCGTAACGTGTATTTCTCCCTGCTCTAGCAGACATATAATGTGAGGCATTATAAGTGAAAACGTTAGAATCACATGGTGGATTCAGGCCTCTAAATTACCGATAGAGATAAATCCTGAAGGTGAAAAGGAAACTGAATCATGGGCAAAATGAAACTGTGTTTTGGTGTACAACTACTGTCATATCATATCACAAACAGAGGTATTGGACCTGAATGATGAAGGGATGCTAAATTAACTTTAAAAATATATATATATATCATCAAATTCCACATTCAGTGCCATGCTGGCATCGTCACAAGAGTTCTTTGAGAAGCCTGCCCACATGCAGCTATCATGGTTGGGAAATTAGGAAATGTCTTCTCGGTTTTGATGTGTGGAAAACTTCACCTAGGCCTGATGGAAATGATTGTCAGCTTTATCTCTTGGATATTAGTGACTGAAAGAATAATACGACTACAAACGCACAGCCAGGGAATTTATACAGATAGGATTACACACTTGTCATTGTGAAAACACAAAGATTCCCACCTGCCACATGCTTGATTCTGTGTATGACCTCTTCATCTGTGGGGGTGGTTACTGGGCTAAGTGGTTCATCAAGGTGGGGGACCCGCAAATGAGAATGAGTCCGCTTCCTCCGCCGAAGGGCAGCTACCTTACTTACTTTCTCTTTGGGGGATTGCCGATGGAGCTCAGATAGGTAGGCACTCTCAGTTTTAGTGAGCTCATTTTCTGAAAAAATAAACATGGACTTCAAGTGTATGAATGTCAAAGCATTTTTTGGTAGCTGACACTTGTTTGATTCATCCATTCACTGCTTCCAATACTTCTCACAACAAATTACTTCCTTAGCAATTTCAATAACAAAACGTGTTGCTTGCCTTGTATCTTCTATGTTAATAGCCATCAGACTATCTCCTGCAACTAATCAGTAGGAATGTCAAACATCTATTAGATGAGAGATTAGTAGGCAGATCAGACTCTCCCCTATTATGACCCATAGCTCGGTGATCAGTTTCCTTACAGACAAGGTGTTACTGAACGTGGAGCTTGCACTGAAAAGGCAGAGCAGCTAAGTACTTTCAATATCACTTAGAACTGAGCATTATTAGAACTATAAAGGGTCAAGGTTGCATTTGTGTCAATTTTAGCGCCGGTTAACCCTATCATCCTAATGCATGTTGCACTTTCTATGGTTTTTGTCCAGTCACTTACTACCAGTTTTTCTATGTCAATAACAGTCTTTGCAAAATTATATTCAAGGGGTAACAACATTGGCAAAATAGATGCAAAAGTCATTTGCTTTTTTTTATTGTCTATTACTTACAGTAAGATCAAAGAACATGCAGAAAAACATGCAATACCATGTTTTTGGTTCTTTTTGGTCTACAATACCTGTAGCATTTCTTGATCAACCAGGGAAGTAAGAGAGGAAGCATTTACTTCTAAGAATATTTTTCAACTTGATATCTGTTGTAAATTTACATTTTGCAATATCCTGCTGCACAGAACTGGGTAACAAAGAGGCTATTTATGTGAAAATCCGAAAATTCTGAGCTTCTGGGTTTTGTCCGTAGGGAAACTCCTTTGTCAAAGCAACTGAAATGGTACCACCCGAAAATGTTATATAGTAACAAAGTCTTGTGAAAACATAACACAAAACATGCTCTGTGTTAATTTCCTTCTTTGAGCAATGTTTGCAATATTTTGATGTAATAACATACTTACAAATTAATATGTGTACCCCAAATCTTTTGGACTCTGCATATCTAGTGAAAGTATTTATTGCCACATGAGATACGGGGTGAGCATCACTTAACAAATCTAACACGCCTCCAACAACAGAAGGGAGAATGAAAGGCTTTTTGTAGATTATGTGTCTGTTCCTTGTAGAATGGATTCATCCACCGACCATAACTCTATGTTCTCTTCACCTTGTTTTCTATTTCTACAGTTTAAAAAAAAATATATCATTGCATGTGTGGCATATCTCTTGGGTCTGTGTCATGTGAATTTATAATACATAAAAAGATATACTGCTTCTTTGTTTGCATTCAAATAATTTGTTTCTTTAGTGCTATGACTAGACTGCCATGCTGTGTACTCAAACTTTTCACCATGTACTGGAGAAAGGTCTGAAGTTGGAGCGAAATTAAAGGCATTTTTAATCTTTAGTTACTGTAACGATTGTAACATGTATAGAATCTCTGCCAAAAAAAGTACTATTTAATAAAAGTGCAATATTGGTTGTCCACCAACATGTTTTCTGTTTTATCATCAGAGATGACAGGTCATAACAGTCTGGAAGATAAAGATAAGTATACAATGTATTGCACACCCTGTTTTCTGACCACTGCTCCAATTCACAGAAACATCTGCTGTTTTACATGCTATTCGGCCACCATATAGGTCTCATTCACCTGGATACCTCATCTTCATTAAAGAAGTTGCCTACAGTCGTTTGTTTTTTTTTGCACCCAAAACACATGCAACAGATTAAAACACAGTCCTTTTAACCTTTAAACGATGAGTGGTAAGCTACACGGCTCATTTTTTGCCTATATGGACGCCTCTATCAACTACCAACAGTAGCTACAAGGCTTGATATCATATTTATGCTAACAACATTCAGATTCACATTAAAAGCCCACATGATCAAGAATGATTTTGCTCTAAACAGGTGCAACATTAGGTAGCTCAAAAACCGCAGGGAGCTCCTGTTTAACTAGCTTCAACCATTAATTCCTTTCTTAATAACATTAAGCTTCACCAGAGAACCTGCAGTCATTTCAACTCTACGTTATAATTTACCATGCAAGTTAACAATCTGACCCAGAAGGTATCCTTTCACCATCATCACCTTTGTGGGGCTCATCTCTTCACCCCACCGCTCCACCCCATCACTAAGCTGCTGCAACCCTCCACACTTTTCAGTCCCAGTAGCTGTTTGTACAACACAGTAGCAAAGGGCAATGCTTCTGCGCCACGTGTAAATTCTGCCACACTCTTCCACACCCACCACTCACAACACCCGCACTGACAGCACCCAACTACTGACCCACTCACACCCACATTAACCAGACACCAAATGCACCACTCTATGCATTTTCCTTAATACGCCTGCATACTCCTCAACACTCGCCTTCTCACCACACCAGCTTGAACATGTCCACACAACTTAAAGACCTGCAAAATCTTGGCCTCATCCTTTACAGTAATCAACCAATACACACTGCTGGGTACCTTCTGAGCATGAATTTCACCACCGTTAACAACATCCTAATTGACAAGCCCATGACAATCACCTTGACTCACCCCATCCTCCACAAATTTGCCATTCCCATCCTGCATCAGCACAGATATGCCACTGCCAAAACATTTCACTGGGACTGGAACAAAATCCTGGATAAAGAATAGTGAACTAAACTCATTGACCACCAGCCTGAACACAGCAGCAGCCTACCGACTCAATCACAAACTTAAACAAGTGGATCACCACCTGCTATGACATCCTGGCTCCCCTCAAAACTAATAAAACACTAGAACCAGATCAGCTGGTACACCTCAGAGCCCAGGAAGATGAACCTCCACTGCAAAGAACTAGTGCACAGCTGAAGAATGAACTAGGCCATCTTGGACAAGATTCCTTTCAAATCTGTACTCAGATGCTACCACAATCAAATATGCATCACCAAATGTTCCACACTTGTGGATGGCATTGACATTAGCACCAATGGCAGCAAGGAGATCTTTGCTATCATAAAAGGTTTCACCTCCACAGCGGCCACCTGCAGCAGTATTATCCCCTCACAGGACCTTTGCTCTAAGCTCTCCCAGTATTTCTGCAGCAAGATAATCAGCATAAACAACTGAGACTCTCAATTGGACCTGACAAACTTCGTAATGTGACTCCCTATCTCATCCAAGGAAACAACTCTGACCAGAAGACCATCCATCTCCACTGATGAAACTGCCACTATCATGCAGTGCATTTACTCTTGGGTCCCACTGGACTCTGCCCCCACCATGTCTTCTCCAAAGGAATGCAACCCATCAGCTTAGCACTCACAAAGATCCTGAACACCTCAGTCACAACAGCAACTTACCTGGACTCTTGGAAACATGTCACAGTGTTCCCCTTGCTGAAGAACAACACCACCACCTGACAATTACAGATCAACCTCCCTGCTACCGCACCTGGCCAAAGTCCTGGAGAAGCTGATCAAAAAGCCCCCAATCAACTATCTCAATGCACACCAACTCCTCAACACCACACAATATGACTTCAGACCTAACTGCAGCATGGAATCAGTTCTCCTCAACCCAACAGACGAGATCAGTATGATGCTGGAAAGCAAAAAGGCAGCCCTCATCCTCTGGGACTACTCCGCTGCATTTGACAATGTATCCTCCACTGACTCCTCATCAGATATGGTAAAGTTTCTTACCTTTATGTGTACTTTAGTTTTGCAGCTTGAAGATCTTCTGAGTTCACACACTATGCATTATTCCGCTGTCCAGTGGTTGGGTCTGGATTGTCTCCTCGTGACATTGCCTCACTTCCACCGGATTTCTCAACCCTAGTTCGCCATCATCAGATTCTTTTTTTTATCCTTCTGTGTTTCCCATCTTCTTGGTGGAGGTGGCTGGGTCACTTGTAAGTCTAGAAAATCTTCAAGCTGCAAAAATTACACCTAAACGTACGAAACTAAGTTTTGCAGAGTGAATCTTTTCTGGAATCACATTAGGTGCACTGGTTTTAAAGACGTTTCTACTACTCTGGTGGTTGGGATGAAGATGGGTATTGATTTGTAAACAGATGCTTTAACACCCTTTGTCCCACCTGAGCTACTTTCTTCACTTGTATATCAATGCAATAATGTTTTGTAAACGTGTGCACTGAAGCCCAAGTTACTGCCATGTATATTTCTTGTAAGAGGGTGTTTGACCTAAAGGCAACGGTAGCTTCTTTTTTTTGTTTTGTGTGACCTCCTGGTGCCATAGGTAATGATCCCCCTGCACTCGAGTGGCATAATTGAATCAATTGCGCAATCCATCTTGCAATTGTGTTCTTTGAAAATGCTCTTTCCAGATATTTTTTTGAGAAGGCTACAAACAATTGTTGAGTAGGACTACAGTTTTGTCCTTTCAATGTAAAACATAATGCAACGTCTTGCATCCAATGTGTGTAGAGTTCTTTGCGCTTAAGTTTTTGGATTTTCAAAGAAACTGGGAACTTGAATGGATTGGTTAATATGAAACAGTGAAAGCACCTTTGGTATGAAATGTGGATCTGTTCTCATGCCAATTCTGTCTTTGTGAATTTGAAAATAAGGTTCTTGAATAGTGAGTGCCTGTAACTCACTCACCCTGCTAAGGAACTAATAGCTATTAAAAAAACAGTTTCTAATGTTAACATTTGCAAAGTCGCTTTGTGTAATGGTGCAAACTGATTTTTCATGAGTTGTGTAACAACTAAATTTAGGTTCCATGTAGGCACTGGTACCGTCCTTGGAGGTGATATCCTCTTTGCTCTTTATAAAAATATTTCACCACTTGTGCTGTGAACAAACGTAATCCCACTTGACCTCTTGAATAAGCTACTATAGCAGCTAGATGAACCCTCAAATAAGCATAGGTAAACCCCCCTGATGAGAAACAGATGAGTTAAATATAACTGTCTATCCTCTTGAGATCCTTTTGTTTAAGTTATTTCTCACACATCAAAGTGAAAATCTTTTCCATTTGCCATATAACATTTACTTGTTATTGGTTTTCTAGCCTCTCTTAGTACGGCCATTGTATTTTCTGGCAACTTCATGTGCATGAATTCCAAGTCTTTAGGAACCACACGTTTAATTTGAAATGTTCTGGTTCTGGGTGCCGTACTTTCTCATTTTCTATTGACAGCAGATCCTGTCTTTTTGGTAGAGTTTGAAAAATTCCTTGAGCCAACTGTCCTATCTCCTAAGACCATGTTTGTCTTGCCCCCTTCAGGCGCTATTAGAATCAGTGTCATGTGGCTCCTCCTGCATTTGTTGGCCACTCTGTGTAACAGTGGTACTGGTGTAAAGGCATATGCAAATGTCCCTGACCAGTTTATCAAAAGGGCATTCCCCTGAGTTTGAAGGTGTGGTTGCCTGGAGGCAAAGGTTTAGCATTTTGCGTTCCAAGGCGTTGCAAACAGGCCTATTGTTGGTGTTCCTCATTTTATAAAAATGTTTTGCCCTACTTTTTGATTTGGCTCCCATTCGTGCAAGTATGAGGCCTATTTGCCTAATTTGTCTGCCTTGCAATTCTCCTTCACCAGTAGATGAATCGCTTGAATCTCTATATTTCTTTGAATTGTCCATTTCCAGAGTTGTTGAGCTAGTTTCGAAAGGGGAGAGGATTGAGTCCCTCTCCGTTTGTTGGTGTAAAACATTGTTGTTGTATTGTCCATTTGAATTAATATTGTCTTTCAGAGAATCTGTTTCTGAAAGGCATTCATGGCTAGAAAAACAGTCTTTAACTCCAGCAAATTTAAGTGTTGTACCACATCCTGATTGTTCCATATTCCTTTTATCTTCAGTGAGCCCACGTGAGCTCCCCATCCCATATGTGAGGTGTCCATGGTTATAATTACTGAAGGAGTTGGTTGCAGAAATGGCCTTCACCAAGTAATGCTTTCCCTGTTGAACCACACCATTTGTTCCTGAACTTTCTGAGGGATGACCACTAGATCTCCCCAACTCGCCGTCACTTGAGTCCAATGATTCGGAAGCCATTTGTGGATTAGTCTCCTGTGCAGTCTCACTTATGGGATTAAAGGAATGCATGATGCCATCTTTCCTAACAACTTCCCCACAGTCCACTCTGTCAGAGCTTGCCCCTTCTGGCAAGGAGAGTTTTCTCCAATAGAGACTGAGTCCTCTTCTTGCTGGGGAATGCTTTCCAGTGAAAGGAATTCAATCTTGCTCCCAAGAACAACTTCTCATGTTCCTGTCCTGAAGATGACTTCTATATGTTCAACGAGAAACCTAGTGAGTGTAGTGTTTTCAACACCCCTAAAATGTCCTGCTCACATTTTTAGTAAAGGTGTGCTGTTACTAACCAATCATCCAGGTACGGAAATACACGTATCACCCCTCTTCTGAGGTATGCTGCTACCACAGCTAACCAATTTGTGAAAACTTTTGGTGCCGATTTTATTCCAAAGACTAAGGCATTGAATTGGTAATGTTTTTTGTCTACTACAAATTTCAGGTACATCTTGTGTTTTGCATTTATTGGTATTTGCAAGTAGGCATCTTTTAAGCCTATAGTTGCCAAGTAGTCCCCTTCTTAAAGTTGTGGAATACCTTCTTGCAAAGTTTTCATCTTGAATGTTTGTGTTTTTATGAATTTGTCGATATACCTGAGGTCTAAAATTGGTCTCAGGGATCTGACCACGTTTGGAAATAGGAAATATGTAGGAAATAGGTCTAAAATTGGTCTCAGGGATCTGTCCACGTTTGGAAATAGGAAATACGTAGGAAATATGTTGAGTAATTTCCCCTGTTGATTTCTTGCTTTGGTACCAGTGCTACAGCTTGCTTGGTTAGCAACTTTTTTGAGAAGTCGAATTGCCTCCTCCTTTGAATGTATCCTTTTCTTTGGCCCCCTTGCTGGTGGGTATTTTATTAATTCTATGCAATATCGAAATTTTATATTATGATTAGAACCCATTTGTTTGAGGTTATTTTGTTCCACTCCTGGAGAAAATGTTTTAATCTTTCACTGACTGGTGAATTGTGATGGAACATTGTTTTGTTGTTGGTTTGAATCACTGAAGCTTTGTTTGGTGCTGCAGTGCAGTCACTTGTTTGCAGTAGTTGAATCTCCTCGTGTTGCTTATCCTCAGGCTCCAACTCTTCCCCTAAAGGAATTCCTCCCTTGATGGAGGTACTGCCAATTCTGTTCTGAGCAGTTGTTTGTGTGCTCCCCTAATACGCTGATGAGTATTCCATGATTGGAAGCTACCCATAGAAGATGGTCTTCTTGTAGGGAAGGATCCCCTTTAAAATCCTCCTCGAAACTGTAAAGCTCCCATAGATTTAACAGTTTAATTGTCTCTTTTTAACTGATGCAAGCATTCATCCACAGAGTTCCCAAATAACTGTTGTCTATTTAAATGGGTGTTTATTATATTTGCCTGTAACTCAGGTTTGAACTCCCAAATTCTCAGCCAGAAATGATGTCTTAGAGTAACTCTAATCATTAGTTGGCTGCTTGACGTGTCTGCTGCATCCAGTGCCGATTTCAGACAAGTGTTGGTGATATTTTTGCCACTCTCTTCACCAGATGTGCTGCCCTCTTTCTATATTGGTCAGGGAGGTGCTTTATTAGCTCCCCTATTTCATTACAATGCTGGTGTGTGTGCCTGTTGAGTAGAGCACCGGAATCGCCAATGTACCATTGGTTTGCTGTACTGAGTTCTATCCTCATGTACATTACCTCCATTTTTTTACTCTCTATATTTGGGGGTGGCCCCATGTCAAGGCAGTATTCGCCTTTTTCCTTGAGGTGGTGTAATAATATAGTCTGCTGGGACTGAATCTTCTTTGAATGGAGGATCGTTTGACGAGAACTTATATTTCTTCTGTGACCTCCGGGTGACTGCTCTATAAGTCCCGTGTGACTGCTCTATAAGTCACAGGCTCTTTAAAGACTTCCCTGCTCTAGTCCACACTACTAGGAAGCATGGGCAGACATTGGTTCATTGTCTGGGTTGGCAACAGAGTTTCGAAAAGGAAACAAAACTGGGGTTTATCCTCTTTCAACTGCACGTAAAACGTATATCCTGCATCCTTTATTACTATATTGTACATGCCAATATCATCTGCAGGTGATGGCCTTGAAGGATAGAACTCAATATCCTCTCACAGGAGAGTCTGATTTGATAGAATTGAGTTTTAACAGGGGATTGGGACTCTGCTACTTCCTTCTGGCTTTTTTTTGGAGCCTCTTTTCTGACCTCTAAGATGTCTCAATCACCCTCTGAAGTTTCTCCTTTGGTGTCCTCTGCAATATCTTCATTGTCGTCACTTGAAAGGCCCATATTCAGGTCTCAGGTCTGACTGATGGTGCCGATTTTTGTCCCTGTAGTGTATGGTGTGCCATTATCTGCTTTTGTCTCACCCTCAGCGTCTTTGGCACAAATACAGAGCAGCCATTGCAATCTTTCCTCCGGTGGTCCATGGGAAGACAAAGATAGCACACTGGATGTTTGTCTTTTTGGGCATATTTATGGTGGCAACTGTAACAGAACTGAAACAGCATTTTTTCTATCATGCCACTCAGGGAGCCCCCCCGTTTGGGCATTCTCGATGATCCGTTGGAGAAAGAAAAAAATAAATATGCTCTGGCTCTTCCTTTCATCTGCTCCTCAAAGGTGCTCTGTGAATGTATTTTCTTAATTGGTCAACTTTCCCCACATTTTTCTGGTAATTCTTCAAAGTTCTTCATTAAGTTGAAGACGTCTCCACGAAAACATCCAGACCCAACGACAGAAAAAAATAATCTGAAGATGGCTAACTAGGGACATCCAGAGGAAGTGAGACAAGGTCATGAGGAGACATGAAATGGAGGTTCCGTCTACACCCACCAACAAAGGTAGAGCAATTAGATGGACTAAAACCTTTTGGAAAATAGTAAAAAATCTGAACCCAACTACTAAATGGTGGAATAATGCACAGCATGTGAATCAAGAAAAGATTTGCGCTGCAGAACTACATGATTTTTGAATCCAAGAACCCACTCTGTGATATAATTCTCCTTCTTGATTGGAAGAAATCAGTCAGTCAGCCTCGCCTCCCTATTGCTCCAATGCTCTTAAATGATCCTGCTCACAAGCATCATCTGCATTCATGAGATCAAGGTCCTATTTTATGACAGCAACAGCCAGTTGATCCTCTCCCCCCCGGACAAAACTCCCAACACCCAGACCAAGTTCGCCATCTGCAATCTGAGGTTGCTTCTGTCTCACACTGGACACCAACAAGACAGAATGTGTGATTTTCGGGAAGAACTCAGCCAACTCAACATGATAGCCCAAGTCAACACCATCACAGCCTTGCTTCTACAGCCTGAAGATTATGAGGAAAATCTTCAAATGACTCCCTAGCAGCACACGCAAAACCATCACCCAGGCTCTCGTCACAAGCAAGCTGGGCAATGGTGGTATCAGCAAGTAACTCCAGGCGACTCCAAACCCTTCAGAATTCAGAAGCCAGGATCACACTCAACCTTCCACACAACATGCACATCACACCTCACCTCACCTCAGATAGCTCTGCTGGCTTCCAATACACAAACGAGTACAGTTTAAACTCCTCATTCACACTTCAAAGCCCTACATAACACGGGCCCAGCTTACCTACCACTGAATCTCAATCCACAAACCCTCCAGGCACCTTCGCTCTGATGGACTCCTATTCACACATATTCCATGCATACACAAAACGGTCGGGCCTCTATTACATTGTGCCTGAAGCCTGGAATGACTTGCTGCTCCACATCAGATCCACCGCTTCTATTGTATAATTCTGCAAGAAACTCAAGACATATCTCTTCAAACAGACTTCTACCTACCAACACAAGGCCAGGCTTGCACCTTCTTTCAGCTTCAGGATACCCTACTGGGTAACAGTACACTTTACAAATGCATATAACATAACATAACACTTCTGACAACACGTCAATGAATAGACCTCAGTGCTGTAGAACCTTTTGATGAGCTCAAAAGTTTGTGGCTAGACTCATTCTTGTTCTAAAACATAAGACAATATCACACACATCCAGAGGTTCTGCCATTGCATACTGGTTAAACAAAGTGTAACATTTAAAACTCTTTGCCTGGTGTACAAGGCCTTGCATAGAGTACCTTGTCAAACTGTTTCATCTATACCAACAAAGTAGAGGCCTAAGGCTGGGCTAACAACACTGCTACGAAACAAATCATTTGGAGGGAAAGTGCCTGCGTGCTTCTGGTTCTACCCTCTGGTGATACTTACCTTAATCTCATTGGTTCAAGGCTGACTTCAGGACATTCTCCATACAGCTGAACATCCATCTTCTCATCCATCTTCTCATCAGGGCATCAACTGCTTTAATTGATTGTGACTTTGGATTTTGTGCACCCCTACCTAATGAACACTTTGAACCAAGCTTTAGTTAAACTAGCACACTGCAAAAAATACAATAAATACATAGACATGCTTCCAAATGTATACCTAAGTGGTGGAAGTAATCATCCAGTCCACTCCAGAGGTTTTTTTCTATGAAGGTTTTCACCAGCCCCCAAGGCTGTTTTCTGTACCGAAGCTCTGTGGAAACCCTGCAGCATAAAAACAGAAAAGGAAATTAAAATAAAATGCCAATAACACATAATACAAAAGATGTACTCTGGTAACGAGTGGTGTTGGACAACCCACCTCCTCATCTGGGGGATTTGCTGTTTCATAATGTAGGATGCTACGGAATGTACCTTGCCCTTTGAAGGCCCTACTCTGTACTTAGATGCACACTGACAAACCCAGTAATATAATTATTGTTTTTTTCCATTTACCAATGATTCACACAGAGCTCCATTATGTTGGCACAGTCTTCAGAGAATTCACAGCATCGCATCTAACCTATTCGAGTCACAGATGTGAATGGCTGAAAAAGCTGGACACATTTGCATTATTCCTTGGACTATTGAGGATGAAGTGAGTCTCAGACTGTGCTGGAGAACTCTTGCTGCCTTGCAGTACTCCAAGCACAAGGCAGTGTCTGCAGAATCAGCTCTCTCCCATGGATCAGCAAGTAGATACCTCCAATTTCCTATTCATTTTAATACTGATAAGCAACTGTTTATTGCCTTCAGATCCACTTAAGCATTCTGTGTTTGTTTCGACTACCTTGTGATGAAATGTTAAACCTACCAAAAGCATGTTAACTCTCCCACTTTGAAATGGGTTGAAGTCCTCAGTGAAGCAAATATTGGGGATTCACACACACTGATATTATCAGGCCAAAAGTGATTGATGGTGATGGCCTGGGGGCAGAGGGCTTGAAAAGGATATGCCTCACCAGAGAGCACTGTCCTGTTGTCAGGCTATTTTTCCAGAAATGAAACATGGGAACTTCAGGGATCCATTCTAGCTACAGTGCTGGGTAATCAGGTTGTGATGAAGAGTCAACACCACCAAGAGTTTCCAGACAGAGGGGCATCCAGACCTAGCTTGAACAGGTGGTGCTTGGCAAGTATAAGAACAGTACTATTACACTTGTGATAAAGATGTCAATATCTAGCCAGATTTATTAGTACACTTGCAAATTATGTTGTTAGTTTGGTGTCTACATTTTCCAAGCAATAACAAATGAGTTATTAACCCCGTCTATGCGTTAAACAGCAGGGAGCCATCTGACGCTGCAGAGCTCATGTGCTCGGGCGGCTCCCGGCCATCCATGCACATAGCACCGGATCGCACCAGAGAGATTTCCATTGGATATTTTTAGCCTTGGTTTCTGGGGAAGAACTTTCCCAGCAACCAAGGCTAAAAATATCCACACTCTGTAATGACAAAAGGCGTGCCCTCTAATTCACATTCTAGTATGGGTATCCCCAAATTCAGAAATGTGCAAATAACCACTGCTTCAAAACTCCATATCTTGTGCCCATTTCGGAAATACACAGGTTTCCTTGATACCTATTTTTAATAACTATTTACATTTTACCAAATAAATACTGTATAACCGGTACACAATGAAAAACCACTACAAGGTGTAGCTCAGTTATTGTCTCTGGGTATGTGGGGTTGTTGGTAAACCTACAAGCCCTATATATTCCTGCAACCAGAAGGGTCCAGCAGATGTAATGGTATATCTGCCATTGATAGAAGAAGTTACAGATGAAAACATAGACACAAATGACTGTTTTTTTTAAATCTCAATTTCACTTTTTTATTATTTAAACTGTTTCTTTCTATAGGAAAACCTGGAAGGATCTGCACAAATGACCCCTTGCTGAATTCAGAATTTTGTCTACTTTACATAAATGTATAGCTTTCCTGGATCCACCATTGGTTTCACACCCATTTCTACCACTAACTGGATGGAGATTGAATGCACAAAAAATAGGAAACATGAACATCTCAGTAAAATGTCAAAACTGTGTTGAGAAGGAAAATGTCACTTACCCAGTGTACATCTGTTCGTGGCATTAGTCGCTGCAGATTCACATGCTGTGCATAGTCCGCCGTCTGGTGTTGGGTCGGAGTGTTACAAGTTGTTTTTCTTCGAAGAAGTCTTTTCGAGTCACGAGACCGAGGGACTCCTCCCACTTCGGTTCCATTGCGCATGGGCGTCGACTCCATCTTAGATTGTTTTCCCCGCAGAGGGTGAGGTAGGAGTTGTGTATGCTAATAATAGTGCCCATGCAATGGAATAAATACGTATGTACAAAATGAAGGTTTAATGTAATATATTTACAAATGTACAAATGTTCAAGATCTACTTCTAAACGGCTACAGGCTGCCGGGGAGGAGAGTGGGCGCATGTGAATCTGCAGCGACTAATGCCACGAACAGATGTACACTGGGTAAGTGACATTTTCCGTTCGGTGGCATGTGTAGCTGCAGATACACATGCTGTGCATAGACTAGTAAGCAGTTATCTCCCCAAAAGCGGTGGTTCAGCCTGTAGGAGTGGAAGTAGTTTGAAATAAAGTTCTTAGTACGGCTTGACCTACTGTGGCCTGTTGTGCGGATAACACATCTACACAGTAGTGTTTAGTAAATGTATGAGGCGTAGACCATGTCGCTGCCTTACATATTTCGGTCATTGGAATATTTCCTAGAAAGGCCATAGTAGCGCCTTTCTTTCTGGTTGAGTGTGCCTTTGGTGTAATAGGCAGTTCTCTCTTTGCTTTAAGATAGCAGGTTTGGATGCACTTTACTATCCATCTGGCGATACCTTGTTTTGAAATTGGATTTCCTGTATGAGGTTTTTGGAAGGCAATAAATAGTTGTTTTGACTTCCTAATTTCTTTTGTCCTGTCAATGTAGTACATTAGCGCTCTCTTGATGTCTAATGTATGTAGTGCTCTTTCAGCTATTGAATCTGGCTGTGGGAAGAACACTGGTAATTCCACTGTTTGGTTTAAGTGGAACGGTGAGATAACCTTTGGTAAGAATTTTGGATTTGTTCTTAGAATGACCTTATTTTTGTGTATTTGAATAAATGGTTCTTGTATGGTAAACGCCTGTATTTCACTTACTCTTCTTAGAGATGTGATGGCAATGAGAAATGCAACTTTCCACGTTAAGTATTGCATTTCGAAAGGTGGACCCATGAGCCTTGTTAAGACAATGTTGAGGTTCCATGAAGGAACAGGTGGTGTCCTTTGTGGTATAATTCTCTTTAGGCCCTCCATAAACGCTTTAATGACAGGTATTCTAAATAGGGAAGTTGAATGAGTAATCTGCAGGTAAGCAGATATTGCTGCGAGATGTATTTTTATGGAAGTGAAAGCTAGATTTGATTTTTGTAAATGTAGTAAATATCCTACTACATCTTTGGAGATGCATGCAATGGTTGGACTTGATTATTATGGCAGTAACAAACAAATTTTTCCATTTACTTGCATAGCAGTGTCTAGTGGATGGTCTTCTAGCTTGTTTTATGACCTCCATACACTCTTGTGTGAGGTTTAAGTGTCCAAATTCTAGGATTTCAGGAGCCAAATTGCTAGATTCAGCGATGCTGGGTTTGGATGCCTGATCTGTTGTTTGTGTTGTCTTAACAGATCTGGCCTGTTGGGTAGTTTGACATGAGGTACTACTGACAGGTCTAGTAGTGTGGTATACCAAGGTTGTCTTGCCCATGTTGGTGCTATTAGTATGAGTTTGAGTTTGTTTTGACTCAATCTGTTGACTAGATATGGAAGGAGAGGGAGAGGGGGAAAAGCGTATGCAAATATCCCTGACCAATTCATCCATAGAGCATTGCCTTGAGATTGCCGGTGTGGGTACCTGGATGCAAAGTTTTGGCATTTTGCGTTTTCTTTTGTTGCAAATAGATCTATTTGAGGTGTTCCCCAAATTTGGAAGTAAGTGTTTAGGATTTGGGGGTGAATTTCCCATTCGTGGACCTGTTGGTGATCCCGAGAGAGATTGTCTGCTAGCTGGTTCTGGATCCCTGGAATAAACTGTGCTATTAGGCGAATGTGGTTGTGAATTGCCCAATGCCATATTTTTTGTGTTAGGAGACACAACTGTGTCGAGTGTGTTCCCCCCTGTTTGTTTAAATAATACATTGTCGTCATGTTGTCTGTTTTGACAAGAATGTATTTGTGGGTTATCATTGGTTGGAAGGCTTTCATCGCTAGAAATACTGCTAACAATTCTAGGTGATTTATATGAAACTTTCTTTGATGTACGTCCCATTGTCCTTGGATGCTGTGTTGATTGAGGTGTGCTCCCCACCCTGTCATGGAAGCATCTGTTGTCATCACGTATTGTGGCACTGGGTCTTGGAAAGGCCGCCCTTTGTTTAAATTTGTACTGTTCCACCATAGAAGCGAGATGTATGTTTGGCGGTCTATCAACACCAGATCTAGAAGTTGACCCTGTGCATGTGACCATTGTGATGCTAGGCACTGTTGTAAGGGCTGCATGTGCAATCTTGCGTTTGGTACAATGGCTATGCATGAGGACATCATGCCTAGGAGTTTTAATACCATCTTTGCGTGTATCTTTTGTGTTGGATACATAGCTTGTATCACCTTGTGAAAATTTTGAACCCTTTGTGGACTTGGAGTGGCTATCCCTTTTGTTGTGTTGATTGTCGCTCCTAAGTATTGCTGTGTTTGACACGGCAAAAGGTGTGACTTTGCATAGTTGATGGAGAAATCCAGTTTGTAAAGGGTTTGTATAACAAAATCTGTGTGGTGTGAACACTTTGTTAGCGAGTTGGTCTTGATTAACCAATCGTCTAGGTACGGGAACACGTGTATTTGCTGCCTCCTGATATGTGCAGCTACTACTGCTAGACATTTCGTAAAGACTCTTGGTGCTGTTGTTATTCCGAATGGCAACACTTTGAATTGGTAATGTATTCCTTTGAATACGAACCTTAGGTATTTCCTGTGCGAGGGATGTATCGGTATGTGGAAATACGCGTCTTTTAGATCTAACGTTGTCATGTAGTCTTGTTGTTTCAGTAGTGGTATTACGTCTTGTAACGTGACCATGTGAAAGTGGTCTGATTTGATGTAGGTGTTTAGTGTTCTGAGATCTAATATTGTTCTTAGACTTTTGTCCTTTTTTGGTATTAGAAAGTACAGTGAGTAAACTCCTGTGTTCTTTTGTGTTTTTGGTACTAATTCTATTGCGTCTTTTTGCAGTAATGCTTGAACTTCTAGTTCTAGAAGGTCTATATGCTGTTGTGACATATTGTGTGTTTTCGGTGGGACGTTTGGAGGGAGTTGGAGAAATTCTATGCAATAACCATGTTGGATAATTGCTAAGACCCAAGTGTCTGTTGTTATTTCCTCCCATGTTTTGTGGAACTGGCTTAGTCTTCCCCCCACTGGTGTTGTGTGACCTGTGAGTCACTGTTTATTTTGAGGGGTTTTGGGACCTTGAAATTTTCCCCGGTTTCTTGGGAACTGGCCCCCTCTGTATTGGCCTCAAAAGCTACCCCTTTGATATTGTCCCTGGTAGGTAGGTGGTCTTGTTTGTGAGGTGCTGGCTTCTGTGGCTTGACCTCAAAACCCTCCTCTGAAAGTTGTTTTGCGAAATGTGCGAAATGTGCCTCTGCCCTGCGGGGAATAGAGTGCGCCCATGGCTTTGGCTGTGTCAGTGTCTTTCTTTAATTTTTCAAATGCAGTGTCCACTTCTGGGCCAAACAATTGCTGTTCATTGAACGGCATATTGAGTACTGCCTGTTGTATCTCAGGTTTGAAGCCAGATGTGCGCAGCCATGCGTGCCTCCTTATTGTCACAGCAGTATTTATTGTTCTTGCAGCTGTATCTGCTGCATCCATAGAAGAACCTATTTGGTTGTTGGGGATATTTTGCCCCTCTTCAACCACTTGTTTCGCTCGTTTCTGGAATTCTTTGGGGAGGTGCTCGATGAGATGCTGCATCTAGTCCCAATGGGCCCTGTCGTATCGCGCTAGGAGTGCTGGCGAGTTGGCGATGCGCCACTGATTTGCAGCCTGTGCTGCAACCCTTTTCCCAGCTGCATCAAACTTGCGGCTCTCCTTGTCCAGAGGTGGTGCGTCGCCTGATGTATGCGAGTTGGCTCTTTTACAAGCTGCTCCCACGACTACCAAATCTGGTGTCAGTTGTGAGGTAATAAAAGCAGGGTCTGTGGGTGGTGCCTTGTATTTTTTCTCCACCCTTGGAGTGATTGCTCTGCTTTTAACAGGCTCCTTGAAAATCTGTTTAGCGTGCCTTAGCATTCCCGGGAGCATGGGAAGGCTTTGATAATGGCTGTGGGTGAAGGACAGGGTGTTAAAGAGGAAGTCATCCTCAATAGGCTCCGAATGTAGAGATACATTATGAAATTCGGCTGCCCTAGATACCACCTGTGCACATGATGTACTGTACTCAGGTGGTAAGGGTTTAGTTGGGTACGACTCTGGACTATTGTCCGATACTGGAGCGTCATAGAGGTCCCATGATTCCTTCTGATTGGGGGAAGAGTGCTGATTTTCCCTGTACCCCTTTGGATAAAGATCCGCTTTTGCGTGTGATCTATCTCTGTAGTTTGTAATTCCTCCTCAAATCTGTGTCTTTTTAGTTGGGAGGACAGTGATTGTTCCTCTGAGTAGGAACTGGTTTTTGGTTCGGTTGCTGGGTGTTTTGGCACCGAAACCGGGTCTTTAGTTGTTTTCGGCTCCGACGAGATCTTTACTCTTTTTCGGTGTCTTGGCCTCTCGGTGCCGACCATCTTCGGTGCCGCTATCTCTGTGCCGAGAAGCTTCGGTGCCACTGTCTCTGTGCCGAGCAGCTTCGGTGCCGCTGTCTCTGTGCCGAGCAGCTTCGGTGCCGCTGTCTCGGTGTCGAGCCTTTTCTGCACCACTCTCTCGGTCCCGAGAGTGTTGCGTGCCTGTGTCTCGACCTGAGTCGGACGACTTTGGCACCAGCTCGCCCTTTTTCGGTGCCGATAGACGGTCACCTACTTTATGGGTTATGCCATGGCCTGTTGGCAGTGGCGTCCCCTGGGCTTTGTCTGTTTTGTCGTGTGATCTTTCTTTCGACGTCTTACTCACGGTTGGTTGCTCGTCGACGTCGAATTCTTCGGAATCCGAATCACGGATGGAGAAAGTTTCTTCTTCTTCCTCCTCCTCGAACCCTTGTTGTCCTGTCGGCGTGGAAGCCATCTGCAACCTCCTGGCTCTTCGGTCCCTGAGCGTTTTTCTCGACCGAAACGCGCGACAGGCCTCACACGACTCTTCCTTGTGCTCGGGGGACAGGCACAAGTTACAGACCAAGTGTTGGTCTGTATAAGGATATTTACTGTGGCATTTAGGACAGAATTGGAACGGGGTCCGTTCCATCAGTCTCGATGTTGCACGCGGTTGGGCCGACCAGGCCCCGACGGGGGATCGAAAATACCCCGAAGGGCTACTGGAGCTCTTTAAGGCTCGGTGTCGATTTGCCCTAACTATCCCGATACCGAACGAAACAATACCGACGAATTTTCCGTTGATTCTGACTAACTTTCCGACCCAAAACACAGAGCGAAAAGGAACACGTCCGAACCCGATGGCGGAAAAAAAACAATCTAAGATGGAGTCGACGCCCATGCGCAATGGAACCAAAGTGGGAGAAGTCCCTCGGTCTCGTGACTCGAAAAGACTTCTTCGAAGAAAAACAACTTGTAACACTCCGACCCAACACCAGACGGCGGACTATGCACAGCATGTGTATCTGCAGCTACACATGCCACCGAACATGTGGTTTTCTAATTCAAGTCTGCCTGTTCCTGAAACCTGGCAAGATAGTGAGTTTAGCACCACAAATCCTTCATTGATGCCATTTGCAAGGAAAAAACAGACCCTTACTTATGCAGCACTTTTTTTCCATTTTCCCAAAAATACGATAATGTAGCTGCATGTAGGCTAATTTCTTGGTCCACTCCAGGGGAATCAACAAACCCTGCGTACCTTTACAATCCCCAGGATGTTGAAATAAAAGGACACAAAGTTGGCATGGATACCTTAAGTGGACAAGAAGTTATGGGGGCCTAAGCGCAAGCTACTGCAAATAGCCATAAAATAGGCTTAGCACAGGGGGAAAAGGCCTAGCAGTGAAAGGGTAAAAACTAAGAGGTGAATTAGGCAAATCAGAGTCACACTCAGTGTTTGTGTATAATTTATCCTTGTTATCCAAACAAAAGGAATTGCTTAAAGATTATTAGTATTATAAAATCTGAAGTTTCTGGTAGATTCTAATAAACTTCAATTCACTGGTGTATTGCTGGCAAAATTACCGCTGACATACAACAACATGGCAGCAGTAGCTGCACTCATTGCAAATTTCCTGTATCGTCCAGAAATCAATGTTTCTATATTGCCACTCACTTCTAAATTAAGTCCAAATTATTAACCACAAAGGAAAAACATGCTCTCTTTGGGTCATCACTGGATGTACTCAAATACCTTTGTGCATATTTCAATTTAGGTCCGACCTCTAACAAATACATTAGAAACTACAGAGTTTGGGAGTCAGAGCCACACAAATTAATTTGAAACAAAACTCAATGGCATCTGCCCAAACATATGCAGTATGAAAAAATGTTTGCTGGAACCAGGCTGAAGAAGCAAGGTAACAGTTAGGATTGTGAATTAAATTTGCTCATATATGGAAATAGAAAATTGAAATTCTTTCACCTGAACCGGCTTTTATTCCTGGTGACCCTTGTAAGTGTGTAGCGGTTAATGGTGTAAAAGTAATCATGGTATGGGACATCATGGGTAAGAACTTCTGCATCTATCACATAGCACTCACTCTCCTGACTGGCCTTGTAGAGAGTCTGAAAAGAAAACACACCACTTTAGAACATTAACATACACTTGTGTTATCTCATAGCATACAAGTAGCATAGCTGAACACTAAATAATAATTTTCTCCTCCTACAACACACGCAAGTAGAAGCTTCATATAATATACCAAAACAGGGCTTATAACAAGAGTCATTGGACAGTCAAAAATACTGTTCAGGAGCTGCAGCTTTAATTTGGAACTTGCTCACAGTGAAACTTTGACCATCTGAATCTCTATTCACTTTTCATTTTAAAAAAACGAAAAGTTGTCTTTGAAAGCCATCAAAAGCATTATCTTCTTTTGCTACAGGAGGACAGAATTTCCTCTGAACTTTTTATTCTTCTAAGTTGCCTCTGCTTCCAAATTGTTTCCTCTCCATTTTTTCTACTTCCAATAATCCAAATTGCCCACTTCTTTTTTACTGATGCTGTACACCTTTTTCTATTCTCCTCAAACTATCATCCTATTCTTGGTTTCTACATTTCCCTTGATTAGTCCTTTCTTGTTCATTTTGAATGTCTCTGAAACATAACTAAATAGTTTTTCTTCCATCCAGTTTGATGTAAGCTAAAGCATGTCTCCTCTTGTTTTATGCACAGAGCACACCGACACCACAGGGGTGAGTGTGCTGTAGGAACCTGTAGTTACATAAATAAAGACACCTTTTGTATCAAGTCGGATCCTGGAGGAATGATGGTGCTACTATACACATTAGCTCCATGCAAGATAGCTTGATGCATACATCTCATAGCACACAATAGTGCATTGCTTTCCTCACATTTCCCATATGCTGAGCACCCTGATGCAGGGGGGCTCATATTCTGATTACTCATCAAACCATTTGCAGGTGCTGTACTTTTTCAGGTCTCATGTTGCAGATTTCCGTGATGCTCTGCACCCCGCTGGCTCAATGACATCAAACTGTTGACTCTGGGAGACCTACACAAAGGTTGAGTAACAGCGAGGATACGAAAAGGAACTAGAAACACCATTATTTTTTTTTTTTTATTTTTTTTTCAAATGGAAAAAACACACTAAGGTGATATGTTTTGTGGAATTTCTGCTGACATAAATGAATCATCTGACTCAAAATATTCTACACGTTGTGTCAGACAGTAATGTAAACAACCTACTTCTTCATGCTACCAAGAAGTATTTCGATGCCATCAATTGGCAACATAAGGAATAAAGAATATAAGTACATCAGAGATGATCTGACATAAACATTGCATATGCTGCACAGAATAAAGTCAAATTCAAAATCAAAGACAAAAGAATCTTTAGTCGAAGCACGTCTGCCGCATAAAGGAATAAGTACATACACATAGAATAAAATATCCTCATTGGAAAAGGAACATCAAAAAGAATAACATAGTTAAGAAGAAACAACCTTGGAGTATCTATAAACTAAACCTGTCATTTTCAAACATTTACACATCAATTGTGAACAATAAAAATCTCACATCCCCTCATCAATATATCAATATCTGTAATCAGCAGATGGAGCCTCTCTACCTCCTATCTGCCACAGCGGTCTTTCTTAATTTCATAATCTGCCAAATATAGCACACCACTAAAAAGTAGACCAAATAATCATGCAATCACTGTCAAAAAGTAGGAAAATGTCACTTACCCAGTGTACATCTGTTCGTGGCATTAGTCGCTGCAGATTCACATGCTGTGCATAGTCCGCCGTCTGGTGTTGGGTCGGAGTGTTACAAGTTGTTTTTCTTCGAAGAAGTCTTTTCGAGTCACGAGACCGAGGGACTCCTCCTACTTTGGTTCCATTGCGCATGGGCGTCGACTCCATGTTAGATTGTTTTCCCCCCAGAGGGTGAGGTAGGAGTTGTGTATGTTAGTAATAGTGCCCATGCAATGGAATGAATAAGTATGTACAAAACGAATGTTAAAGTAATATATTTACAAATGTACAAATGTTGAAGATTACTTCCAAACGGCTACAGGCTCCTGGGGAGGCGGGTGGGCGCATGTGAATCTGCAGCGACTAATGCCACGAACAGATGTACACTGGGTAAGTGACATTTTCCGTTCGGTGGCATGTGTAGCTGCAGATACACATGCTGTGCATAGACTAGTAAGCAGTTATCTCCCCAAAACCGATGGTTTAGCCTGTAGGAGTGGAAGTAGTTTGAAATAAAGTTCTTAGTACAGCTTGACCTACTGTGGCTTGTTGTGCAGATAACACGTCTACACAGTAGTGCTTAGTAAATGTGTGAGGCGTAGACCATGTAGCTGCCTTACATATTTCGTTCATTGGAATATTTCCTAGAAAGGCCATGGTAGCGCCTTTCTTTCTGGTTGAGTGTGCCTTTGGTGTAATAGGCAGCTCTCTTTTTGCTTTAAGATAGCAGGTTTGGATGCACCTAACTATCCATCTGGCTATACCTTGTTTTGATATTGGATTTCCTGTATGAGGTTTTTGAAATGCAATAAATAGTTGTTTTGTTTTCCTAATTAGTTTTGTTCTGTCAATGTAGTACATTAGTGCTCTTTTGATGTCTAATGTATGTAGTGCTCTTTCAGCTATTGAGTCTGGCTGTGGGAAGAACACTGGTAATTCTACTGTTTGATTTAAGTGGAACGGTGAGATAACCTTTGGTAAGAATTTTGGGTTGGTTCTTAGAACTACCTTATTCTTGTGTATTTGAATAAATGGTTCTTGTATAGTAAACGCCTGAATTTCACTTACTCTTCTTAGAGATGTAATGGCAACGAGAAATGCAACTTTCCACGTTAAATATTGCATTTCGCAAGAATGCATGGGTTCGAAAGGTGGGCCCATGAGTCTTGTTAAGACAATATTGAGGTTCCATGAAGGAACAGGTGGTGTCCTTGGTGGTATAATACTCTTTAGTCCTTCCATAAACGCTTTTATGACAGGTATTTTAAATAGGGAAGTTGAATGAGTAATTTGCAGGTATGCAGATATTGCTGCGAGATGTATCTTTATGGAAGAGAAAGCTAGATTTGACTTTTGCAAATGTAGTAAATTGAAAATGTCACTTACCCAGTGTACATCTGTTCGTGGCATTAGTCGCTGCAGATTCACATGTTTGGCACAGTCCGCTGCCTGGTGTTGGGCTCGGAGTATTACAAGTTGTTTTTCTTCGAAGAAGTCTTTTTGGTCACGGGACCGAAGGACTCCTCCCTCCTCGGCTCCATTGCGCATGGGCGTCGACTCCATCTTAGATTGTTTTCCCCGCAGAGGGTGAGGATGGAGTTGTTTGGTATAAATAGTGCCCATGCAATGGAGTGAATATGTATGTACGTTAAGAGTTTCTAATAATTATTTACAAATGTTCAGATGTTTAAGATTTATGATCTACTTCTAAACGGCTACAGGCTTCCCGGGGAGGTGGGAGGGTACATGTGAATCTGCAGCGACTAATGCCACGAACAGATGTACACTGGGTAAGTGACATTTTCAGTTCGATGGCATATGTTGCTGCAGATACACATGTTTGGCATAGACTATAAAGCAGTTACCTCCCCTAAAAGCGGTGGTTTAGCCTGTAGGAGTTGAAGTAGTTTGGAATAATGTTCTTAGTACAGCTTGGCCCACTGTAGCTTGTTGTGCATTTAGTACGTCTACACAGTAGTGTTTAGTAAACGTATGAGGCGTAGACCAGGTTGCAGCCTTACATATTTCGCTCATAGGAATGTTTCCTAGAAAGGCCATTGTAGCACCTTTCTTTCTGGTTGAGTGTGCCTTTGGTGTAATAGGCAATTCTCTTTTGGCTTTAAGATAGCATGTTTGAATGCATCTGACTATCCATCTAGCAATGCCTTGTTTAGAGATTGAATTTCCTATGTGTGGTTTTTGAAAAGCTATGAACAGTTGTTTTGTTTTCCTGATTAGCTTTGTTCTGTCAATGTAATACATTAGTGCTCTTTTGATGTCTAATGTATGTAGTGCCCTTTCAGCCACAGAATTTGGTTGTGGGAAGAACACTGGCAATTCTACTGTTTGATTTAAATGGAATGGTGAGATTACTTTTGGCAGAAATTTTGGATTTGTTCTTAGAACTATTTTATTGTTGTGTATTTGAATAAATGGTTCTTGTATGGTAAATGCCTGTATTTCACTTACTCTTCTGAGGGATGTGATTGCAATGAGAAATGCGACCTTCCAGGTTAGATATTGCATTTCACAGGAATGCATGGGTTCGAAAGGTGGACCCATGAGTCTTGTTAAGACGATGTTAAGATTCCATGAAGGAACTGGTGGTGTTCTTGGTGGTATAATTCTTTTTAGCCCTTCCATGAATGCTTTAATAACTGGTATTCTAAATAGAGACGATGAATGAGTAGTTTGTAGGTAAGCAGATATTGCTGCGAGGTGTATTTTTATAGATGAAAAAGCGAGATTTGCTTTTTGCAAATGTAGTAAGTATCCTACTATGTCTTTAGTAGAGGCATGTAATGGTTGTATTTGATTGGCATGGCAGTAGTAAACAAATCTTTTCCACTTAGATGCATAGCAGTGTCTAGTGGAAGGTTTTCTAGCTTGTTTTATGACCTCCATGCATTCTTGTGTGAGGTCTAAGTGTCCGAATTCTAGGATTTCAGGAGCCAAATTGCCAGATTCAATGATGCTGGGTTTGGATGCCTGATCTGTTGTTTGTGTTGTGTTAACAGATCTGGCCTGTTGGGTAGTTTGACATGCGGTACTAGTGAAAGGTCTAGTAGAGTTGTATACCAAGGTTGTCTTGCCCATGTGGGTGCTATCAGTATGAGTTTGAGTTGGTTTTGACTCAACTTGTTTACTAGATATGGAAGGAGAGGGAGAGGGGGAAAAGCGTACGCAAATATCCCTGACCAACTCATCCATAGAGCATTGCCTTGTGATTCGCGGTGTGGGTACCTGGATGCGAAGTTTTGGCATTTTGAGTTTTCTTTTGTTTGCGAACAAATCTATCTGGGGTGTTCCCCAAATTTGAAAGTACTTGTTCAGAACTTGGGGGTGAATTTCCCATTCGTGGACTTGTTGGTGGTCTCGCGAAAGGTTGTCTGCTAGTTGGTTTTGTATTCCTGGAATAAATTGTGCTATTAGGCGAATGTTGTTGTGAATCGCCCACTGCCAAAATTTTTGTGTTAGGAGGCACAATTGTGTTGAGTGTGTTCCTCCTTGTTTGTTTAAATAATACATTGTTGTCATGTTGTCTGTTTTGACAAGAATGTATTTGTGTGTTATTACGGGTTGGAAGGCTTTTAACGCTAGAAATACTGCTAACAGTTCTAGGTAATTGATATGAAATTTTGTTTCGTGTATATCCCATTGTCCTTGAATGCTGTGGTGATTGAGGTGTGCTCCCCACCCTGTCATGGAAGCATCTGTTGTTATAACGTATTGAGGCACTGGGTCCTGAAATGTCCGCCCTTTGTTTAAATTTTTGCTGTTCCACCATAGAAGCGAGAGGTATGTTTGGCGGTCTACCAACACCAGATTTTGAAGTTGACCCTGTGCCTGTGACCATTGTGATGCTAGACACTGTTGTAAGGGTCGCATGTGTAGTCTTGCGTTTGGGACAATGGCTATGCATGATGACATCATGCCTAGAAGTTTTAGCACAAATTTTGCTTGTATCTTTTGGTTTGGAAACATAGCACTTATTACCTTGTGGAATGCCTGCACTCTTTGTGGACTTGGAGTGGCAATTCCTTTTGATGTGTTGATGGTTGCTCCTAGATATTGTTGTGTTTGACACGGTTCTAGGTGTGATTTTGTATAGTTGATGGAAAACCCCAGTTTGTGAAGGGTTTGTATGACAAATGTGGTGTCGTTTGCGCATTTTTTTACTGTGTTGGTCTTGATTAGCCAATCGTCTAGGTAAGGGAACACATGTATCTGTTGTCTCCTGATGTGTGCTGCTACTACTGCTAGACATTTTGTGAACACTCTTGGTGCAGTTGTTATTCCGAATGGCAACACCTTGAATTGGTAATGTATTCCTTTGAATACGAACCGTAGGTACTTTCTGTGAGAAGGGTGTATTGGTATATGAAAGTACGCATCCTTTAGGTCTAATGTGGTCATGTAATCTTGCTGTTTGAGCAGTGGAATGATGTCTTGTAGTGTGACCATGTGAAAATGGTCCGATATGATGTAGGTATTTAGTGTCCTGAGATCTAATATTGGTCTTAATGTTTTGTCTTTTTTTGGAATTAGAAAGTACAGGGAGTAAACTCCTGTGTTTTTTTGTTGTACTGGTACTAACTCTATTGCATCCTTTTGCAGTAGTGCTTGAACTTCTAGTCCTAAAAGTTCTAAATGTTGTGGTGACATTTTGCGTGTTTTGGGGGGGATGTTTGGTGGGAAGTTGTGGAATTCTATGCAATAGCCATGTTGGATTATTGCTAATACCCAATTGTCTGTTGTAATCTGTTGCCAAGATTGGTAGAATTGGCTTAGTCTTCCCCCCACTGGTGTTGAGTGAAGGGGTTGTGTGACTTGAAAGTCACTGTTTAGGTGGAGGTGTTTTTGGAGTCTGGAATCTTCCCCTACTCCTTGGGAATTGACCCCCCCGATATCCCCTGAAACCTCCCCTTTGGAAGGAACCCTGATATGGTGTGGTTCTTGTTTGTTGGCTGGTGGTGTCTGTGGGTTGGCCACGAAACCCCCCTCTAAATGGAGTTTTTCTGAAAGAGCCTCTGCTCTGCGGGGAGTAGAGTGCGCCCATGGCCTTGGCCGTGTCTGTGTCCTTTTTAAGTTTTTCAATGGCTGTATCCACTTCAGAGCCAAAAAGTTGTTTCTCGTTGAAGGGCATATTAAGGACAGCCTGCTGGATTTCAGGTTTGAAGCCTGAAGTGCGTAGCCAAGCGTGTCTCCTTATGGTGACAGCAGTGTTGACTGTTCTTGCTGCAGTATCGGCTGCGTCTAGTGAAGAGCGGATTTGATTGTTTGAGATCGTTTGTCCCTCTTCAACTATTTGCTGCGCCCTTTTTTGGTATTCCTGGGGAAGATGGTCTACGAGAAGTTGCATCTCGTCCCAGTGTGCGCGGTCATATCTGGCCAGCAGCGCTTGTGAATTTGCGATGCGCCACTGGTTGGCTGCCTGTGATGCTACTCTTTTTCCTGCCGCATCAAATTTTCGGCTTTCTTTGTCCGGAGGTGGGGCGTCGCCAGATGTATGTGAATTTGCTCTCTTGCGAGCTGCCCCTACTACCACGGAGTCAGGTGGTAACTGCGAAGTAATAAACACTGGGTCTGTGGGTGGTGGTTTGTATTTCTTATCCACCCTTGGGGTGATGGCTCTTGATTTTACGGGCTCTTCAAAAATTTGTTTTGCGTGCCGTAACATCCCTGGTAGCATTGGGAGACATTGATATTGGCTGTGTGTAGCCGAGAGGGTGTTATATAAAAAATCATCCTCTATAGGATCGGAATGCAGTTGGACATTGTGGAATTCTGCTGCCCTAGCCACCAGTTGCGAGTATGAGGTACTGTCCTCTGGCGGTGACGGCTTTGTGGGGTATGACTCGGGATCATTGTCCGGCACTGGGGTGTCATACAGGTCCCAAGCGTCTTGATCCTGATCGTCATGACTTATGGTAGTTTGCGCTGGCGAGTGCATTTGTGGCGGTGTTTGTGCCGGCGATGCCTGTGGTGGAGAGGGCGGAGGCATGACTTTTTTAACCACTTTGGCTTGTGGTTGTGCAACATCCTTTGGAAGTCCGATCCTTCTTTTCCTCATGATTGGGGGAAGGGTTGATATCTTCCCTGTGTCTTGCTGGATGTACAGTCTCTTTTGTGTGTAGTCCGATTCTACACTTTGGAGCTCTTGTCCAAATCTGTGCATTTGGCCACTTATTCCTTGTTCCTCTGAGTAGGATGAAGGTGTGGTATTTTTCGGCGCCGAGAGAGAATCTTTTTTCGGTTTCGGCACCGACAGAATTTTTGTTCCTTTCGGCATGGATTCTCGGTGCCGATGTTTTTCGGTGCCGGTATCTTGTTTTTGTCTCTCGGAGCCGCTTTCTCGGCTCCGAGGTTGCTCCATGGCGGTCCCTCGACCGGAGTCGGGTGTCTTCGCTATGGGCGTGCCCTTTTTCGGCGCCTTCGACGGGTCGCCTGTTTTATGGGTCGAGCCATGGCCTGTTGGCAGTGGCGTCCCCTGGGCTTTCGGTTTGTCGATGGATTTACTTTTCGACGTCTTACTCACAGTTTGTTGCTGTTGTTCGACGTCGGAGTCTCCGGATTCTGATTCCGGAACCGAGAATGTTTCCTCTTCCTCGTCGAAACGTTGTTTTGTCGACGTGGACGCCATTTGTTGACGCCTGGCTCTTCGGTCCCGGAGTGTTTTTCTGGACCGGAAGGCTCGACAGGCTTCACAGGTATCCTCCTTGTGCTCGGGGGACAAGCACAAGTTACAGACCAAGTGCTGATCTGTATAAGGATACTTACTGTGACATTTTGGGCAGAAACGAAACGGGGTCCGTTCCATTGGCTTCGATGTCGCACGCGGTCGGGCCGACCAGGCCCCGATGGGGGATCGAAACTACCCCAAAGTCTTCCGATGATCGGTGTCGATGTACCTAACTATCCCGATACCGAACGGAACAATACCGACGCTTTCTTCCGAGATTCTGACTAACTTTCCGAACCGAAACACGGAGCGAAAAGGAATACGTCCGAACCCGACAGCGGAAAAAAACAATCTAAGATGGAGTCGACGCCCATGCGCAATGGAGCCGAGGAGGGAGGAGTCCTTCGGTCCCGTGACCAAAAAGACTTCTTCGAAGAAAAACAACTTGTAATACTCCGAGCCTAACACCAGGCAGCGGACTGTGCCAAACATGTGTATCTGCAGCAACATATGCCATCGAACACCCTACTACATCTTTTGGAGATGCATTCAATGGTTGAACTTGATTATTATGGCAGTAGCAAACAAATCTTTTCCATTTACTTGCATAGCAGTGTCTAGTGGATGGTCTTCTAGCCTGTTTTATGACCTCCATACATTCTTGTGTGAGGTTTAAGTGTCCAATTTCTAGGATTTCAGGAGCCAAATTGCTAGATTCAGCGATGCTGGGTTTGGATGCCTGATTTGTTGCTTGTGTTGTGTTAACAGATCTGGCCTGTTGGGTAGTTTGACATGAGGTACTACTGACAGGTCTAGTAGTGTTGTATACCAAGGTTGTCTTGCCCATGTTGGTGCTATTAGAATGAGTTTGAGTTTGTTTTGACTCAATCTGTTTACTAGATAGGGAAGGAGAGGGAGAGGGGGAAAAGCGTATGCAAATATCCCTGACCAATTCATCCATAGAGCATTGCCTTGAGATTGCCGGTGTGGGTACCTGGATGCGAAGTTTTGGCATTTTGCGTTTTCTTTTGTTGCAAATAGATCTATTTGAGGTGTTCCCCAAATTCGGAAGTAAGTGTTCAGGATTTGGGGGTGAATCTCCCATTCGTGGACCTGTTGGTGATCCCGAGAGAGACTGTCTACTAGCTGGTTCTGGATCCCTGGAATAAACTGTGCTATTAGGCGAATGTGGTTGTGAATTGCCCAATGCCATATTTTTTGTGTTAGGAGACACAACTGTGTTGAGTGTGTCCCCCACTGTTTGTTTAAATAATACATTGTTGTCATGTTGTCTGTTTTGACAAGAATGTATTTGTGGGTTATTATGGGTTGGAATGCTTTCAACGCTAGAAATACTGCTAACAATTCGAGGTGATTTATATGAAAATTTCTTTGATGTACGTCCCATTGACCTTGTATGCTTCGTTGATTGAGGTGTGCCCCCCACCCTGTCATGGAAGCGTCTGTTATTATCACGTATTGTGGCACTGGGTCTTGGAAAGGCCGCCCTTTGTTTAAATTTGTACTGTTCCACCATAGAAGCGAGATATATGTTTGGTGGTCTATCAACACCAGATCTAGAAGTTGACCCTGTGCGTGTGACCATAGTGATGCTAGGCACTGTTGTAAGGGCCTCATGTGCAATCTTGCGTTTGGGACAATGGCTATGCATGAGGACATCATGCCTAGGAGTTTTAATACCATCTTTGCATGTACTTTTTGTGTTGGATACATAGCTTGTATCACCTTGTGAAAATTGTGAACCCTTTGTGGACTTGGAGTGGCTATCCCCTTTGTTGTGTTGATTGTCGCTCCTAAGTATTGCTGTGTTTGACACGGTAGAATGTGTGACTTTGCATAGTTGATGGAGAAACCCAGTTTGCAAAGGGTTTGTATAACATAATCTGTGTGGTGTGAACACTTTGTTAGCGAGTTGGTTTTTATTAACCAATCGTCTAGGTACGGGAACATGTGTATTTGCTGCCTCCTGATATGTGCAGCTACTACTGCTAGACATTTCGTAAAGACTCTTGGCGCGGTCGTTATTCTGAATGGCAACACTTTGAATTGGTAGTGTATTCCTTTGAATACGAACCGTAGGTATTTCCTGTGCGAGGGATGTATCGGTATATGGAAATACGCGTCTTTTAGATCTAAGGTTGTCATGTAGTCCTGCTGTTTCAGTAGTGGTATTACGTCTTGTAACGTGACCATGTGAAAGTGTTCTGATTTGATGAAGGTGTTTAATGTTCTGAGATCTAATATTGGTCTCAGAGTTTTGTCCTTTTTTGGTATTAGAAAGTACAGTGAGTAAACTCCTGTGTTCTTTTGTGGACCTGGTACTAATTCTATTGCGTCTTTTTGCAGTAATGCTTGAACTTCTAGTTGTAGAAGGTCTAAATGCTGTTTTGACATATTTTGTGTTTTCGGTGGGACGTTTGGAGGGAGTTGGAGAAATTCTATGCAATAACCATGTTGGATAATTGCTAAGACCCAAGTGTCTGTTGTTATCTCCTCCCAAGATTTGTAGAACTGGCTTAGTCTTCCCCCCACTGGTGTTGTGTGAAGGGGTTGAGTGACTTGTGAGTCACTGCTTGTTTTGAGGGGTTTTGGGCCCTTGAAATTTTCCCCGGTTTCTTGGGAATTGGCCGCCTCTGTATTGGCCCCGAAAGCCTCCCCTTTGATACTGTCCCTGGTAGGTAGACGGTGTTGTTTGTGAGGTGCTGGCTTGTGTGGCTTGACCTCGAAACCCTCCTCTGAAAGTAGTTTTGCGAAATGTGCCAAATGTGCCTCTGCCCTGCGGGGAATAGAGTGCGCCCATGGCTTTAGCTGTGTCAGTGTCTTTCTTAATTTTTCAACTGCAGTGCACTTCTGGTCCAAACAATTGTTGTTCATTGAACGGCATATTGAGCACTGCCTGTTGTATCTCAGGTTTGAAGCCGGATGTGCGCAGCCATGCGTGCCTCCTTATCGTTACAGCAGTATTTATAGTTCTTGCAGCTGTATCTGCTGCATCCATAGAAGAACGGATTTGGTTGTTGGATATGTTTTGTCCCTCTTCAACCACTTGTTTTGCCCGTTTTTGGAATTCTTTGGGGAGGTGCTCGATGAGATGCTGCATCTCGTCCCAATGGGCTCTGTCATATCGCGCTAGGAGTGCCTGCGAGTTGGCGATGCGCCACTGATTTGCAGCTTGTACTGCAACCCTTTTCCCAGCTGCATCAAACTTTCGTCTCTCCTTGTCTGGAGGTGGTGCGTCGCCTGATGTGTGCGAGTTGGCTCTTTTACGAGCTGCTCCTACGACAACTGAATCTGGTGTCAGTTGTGATGTAATAAAAGCAGGGTCTGTGGGTGGTGCCTTGTATTTCTTCTCTTATTGCTCTGCTTTTAACTGGCTCCTTAAAGATTTGTTTAGCGTGCCTTAGCATTCCCGGGAGCATAGGAAGGCTTTGATAATTGCTATGGGTGGAGGACAGGGTGTTAAAAAGGAAGTCATCCTCGATAGGCTCTGAATGTAGCGATACGTTATGAAACTCTGCTGCCCTAGCTACCACCTGAGCATATGCTGTACTGTCCTCAGGTGGTGAGGGCTTAGTGGGGTACGACTCAGGGCTATTGTCCGATACTGGGGCGTCATAGAGATCCCATGCGTCCTGGTCATCTTGGCTCATGGTGGTATGAGCTGGTGATTGTGACGGAGTCTGTGCCGGTGATATATGAATTGCCGGTGGTGGAGAGCGTGGTGGAGTTACCTTCTTTACCACTTTTGCTTGTGGTGTTTTTTCTTGTTGTTGGAAATCTAGTTTCCTTTTTCTTTTGATTGGGGGAAGGGTGCTGATCTTCCCTGTACCACTTTGTATAAAGATCCGCTTTTGCGTGTGATCTACAGCTGTTGTTTGTAATTCCTCCTCAAATCTGTGTTTTTGAAGTTGGGAGGACAGTGATTGTTCCTCTGAGTAGGAACTGGCTTTCGGTTCGGTTGCTGGGCGTTTTGGCACCGAAACCGTGTCTTTTGTTGTTTTCGGCTCCGAAGAGATTTTTCTCTTTTTCGGTGTCGTACCTTCTTGGCGTCGACCATCTTCGGTGCCGCTATCTCTGTGCCGAGCAGCTTCGGTGCCGCTGTCACGGTGTCGACCCTTTTCTGCAGCACTTTCTCGGTCCCGAGATTGCTGCGTGCCTGTGTCTCGACCTGAGTCGGACGACCTCTGCACCAGTTCGTCCTTTTTCGGTGCCGATGGACGGTCACCTAATTTATGGGTTGAGCCATGGCCTGTTGGCAGTGGCGTTCCCTGGGCCTTGTCTGTTTTTCCGTGTGATGTTTGTTTCGACGTCTTACTCACGGTTTGTTCGACGTCGAATTCTTCAGAGTCCGATTCGTGGATGGAGAAAGTTTCTTCTTCTTCTCCCTCTTCCTCGAACCGTCGTTGTCCTGTCGGCGTGGACGCCATCTGTAACCTTCTGGCTCTTCGGTCTCGGAGCGTTTTTCTCGACCGAAACGCTCGACAGGCCTCACACGTCTCTTCTTTGTGCTCGGGTGACAGGCACAAGTTACAGACCAGATGTTGGTCTGTATAGGGATATTTACTGTGGCATTTAGGACAGAATCGGAACGGGGTCCGTTCCATCAGTCTCGATGTTGCACGCGGTCGGGCCGACCAGGCCCCGACGGGGGATCGAAATTACCCCGAAGGGCTATCTGAGCTCTTCAAGATTTGGTGTCGACTCTAATCTAACCCGATACCGAACGAAACAATACCGACAAATTTTCTGTTGATTCTGACTAACTTTCCGACCCGAAACACAGAGCGAAAAGGAACACGTCCGAACCCGATGGCGGAAAAAAAACAATCTAACATGGAGTCGACGCTCATGCGCAATGGAACCAAAGTAGGAGGAGTCCCTCGGTCTCGTGACTCGAAAAGACTTCTTTGAAGAAAAACAACTTGTAACACTCCGACCCAACACCAGACGGCGGACTATGCACAGCATGTGTATCTGCAGCTACACATGCCACCGAACATGCTGTTCTGCATTGACAGAATCTAAAAACTTTGAACAAAGGTAAAATCGGTTCTCTCCTCTGCTAATCATAAAAGGTGCAGAAAAACATCAAATGTAAACTAGACTGGATTGATACTTAATCACAGGGTCAGCCTAAATCAGATAACAAGTAACAGTCGGCAGGGTGACCAACAATAAGAGAAAAATAACTTAACCAAAATCTGGTTAAAACAAAACGATGTAGCTAGTCTTGGATTAAGGAGCAATGGAGTTGAAGGCCTTCCTGCCAGGGAACCAGTTGGTCTATCAGCCCTCATCCTCAGCATGCAATAAACATTTCTCTCAGTCTTGCCTTACAGCAACCAGTGCAGGAGATCGGGGAGGTATACAAATCCAATAAGCCAATTTCCTGCAGTGCCGTTTCACGCAAGCAAACCAATGGATATTATCAACTGCGTTCAATTTCAAACAATCTTCAACAATGAGTCTGTTTAACGGAGTAGACTTCCTCACCTAAATTCAATGCCAAAGGGCGAAAGGGGCTAGTTTGATTGTATCTGCTATATAAGGGGCACCCAACTCGTCGTGGACAAGAGAGTTAAGGCAATTGCTTGGGACCTCAAGGAGCTTTTTGAAAAAGATGTTTTCTACTGATTTAATATGGTTTATATCCACCATGCCCCAGACACCCGCCCCATATGTGGCAGATACCAAAGCTTTGGCAGAGTAAATGGATAAGAACACTTTCAGTGGTTTGGAACCTAATTATTTACAGAAGTTCTGTAGTCCTTTGACAGTTCTCTCTAACATATTTAAACGTGAAGTATCATTGTGCTCGTATTATAGATATGTTGGAATGCCCGACACACGCAGGAGCATTTTCCTTAATGGATTTGCATCGGAATGTCTTCGACTGTGACCCTTAAGATGTCCTTTTCATGAATTAGAGCGGGGCATTAAGAAATATAAAATTGATCTTGAGAAGGCACTGTTCCTGATGTCCCGAGGAGGCCAGATTTATAAAGGCCAAAACGCGTCTACTACATACAGCGATAGAGGTTCTAGCTGATGGACGATACATTATTTACATTACCTCAATGTAATACTGCTCGCCATTGAATGGCTAAGCAGCTTATAGGCTAAAGCACAACAGTGCAAAAAGGAACTACTTGGTATATGTTCTTTAAATATTTTTTTGTTTTGTATGTGGAGAGTATTTTATCATTTCTTAATAGTTCTCTCGTTTTATGTCTGTATAATACACTTGCTGACATTGTTTTTTGTTAGTTTGGCACACAGTCCTGAGAGTGGGACTTGGAGACACTAAGCATAATTTAATAGATTTAATTATGAATAAAGAAATAATTTTCCAGTGATTAATTCATGTTTTCACTGTGGTACTTTGTTTCATATTTATCCCCACTGTATATTTGTATTTAGTTCTCTCTAACGTGGCAGATCTATTTACCATCATTTGCTTCCAAGAGCATTTACTGTTGAATAGCACATAAGAAAAGGAGGTTGTGTTACTCACTTTCAAGCTATTCACAACCTGCACAACTCACTTCTTGGGCCTCTTCCCACAGATCATTGTAAAAATGTTACTTTAATTGATTTGGAGACGCAGATCCCATTTAGTAACAAAGTCATCGATCAGGCCTTGCAGTGCCCTCCCAGTTCTCACCATAAGAGCTGCATTACCTGCATACAGAAGAATAGGTAGGAGACGAATTCCCACGTATGGTGTCTTTAAAATTAAGCATAAGTTCAGCTTCAATTCTATTGGTGCAAAGTGAGAATAAAAATGGGACGAGAAGGCACCCCTGCCTCACGCCTCGCTGTAGGTCGAACACGTCCATACAAGCTGCCTTATAAATGTAACAATGCCTGCCTCAATGCCAATATAAGTCAACACAGCCCAACGTTTAGAGTGAGAAGCACAGTTTAACGCTGCTGGTAGGTCCATAAATGCTAAAAATAAAGATCCTCTTTTTGCGACCATATATTTGCCAATTAGCAGGCTCAGATTCAAGCATTGTTCCGTCCCTATCCCCCTTTTTTAAAACCATACTGAGGCCCATATTTATACTTTTTTAGCACCGCATTTGGGTTATTATTTGCTCCAAAAGCATCGCAAACTTCCAAAATACAATGGTATTTTGAAAGTTTGCGCCGATTTTGCATAAAAAATGATGCAAATGCGGCACTAAAAAAGTATAAATATGGACCTGAGTATCTGCTAGAACCTGGTTTGTATTAGGCCACTCCTCTAATCTATGCAACAATATTCTTCCCATTACTTTCACCGTTGCATCCAAGAGGGAAATTGGTCTATAATTTTTCAAATCTAACCTGTCCTGTTTTTTGTAGATGGGGATGACAACAGATTTTTTCCACTTCCACCCTACCCTCTACTGTGTCTACAGGTTTTGAAAGCAAATCACAAAATATCTATTGGTTAGCGATACCCCAGAAGAAATCCCTGTTTGAAACACCACTTTGCGACCTGTCAGATGTCCTAAAAGTGGACTGCGTGGCAATCCAGCGGTATCATGGAGTTTAAAGAAATAGTACAAAGGTAGGACCACTATCTGAGTGGGGGCTAAAAATTGATGTTCCAATTGGCTCAGAATGCTTAGTACTACAGACGGGTTTCTAAAGTAGACAACCATATAATCACCTTGTACGGTTTTCTGAGATGCACCCACCCAGTCAACCCTTTTCGCCATGATGATATGGGGTAAAAACGAGTAAGCAGGGCCCAAGGACTCAATTAACCAGTGAGAGACTTTTAAAATGAGTTGATTCAGTCTGAGTGGGCCTAGGAACATTAGCTAATACCACAACATATGGAGATGCTGACGGAGGTAAATTCAAGACCTGGGTGATCCTTTCACTTTGTCTACTCCTCTGTGGTGGGGTCATATTTTGTGGCCCATTACCCTGTTGTTTCTTCTGACCAACCCTATAACTTGCCAAGAGTGGCCACACTCACTTCCCCTGGGTGGGAGATTCTAGCACTAGGGGCACTAAAGATATGTGGTTGTATTGACAGTAGTTGCCTACTATTGAGTACTTCCAGGATACCCTAATCCCTCCCCCATTGGAATTATTTAACATGATTGGCAAACACTGGGTGTTTGCGCTCGCCATACCTCCAGGGGCAATTTCACTGACTACGGGGGTAGTATGTTTCACTATCAACCCCAGACTAGGGGAATCGGCAAGTAGTTAAGCAATATAGACAATTTTTCCTCTAACCCCTTAAGTCTATCCAAATGGTTTTAAATAAGAACATATCAAAGTTTCTACCCTCTTGCAAAGTCCATCTGCCGCACAATAGTAAAACATCAGGGTGAGCCGAGTCCGTCTTGTCTTAGACTTTTTTGGATTCCATGGAAGATGGAACAGACGTCTTACGAGGACCACCTCCTTTTTTCTTTTTAACCAGTGGCTCTGCAACTGTGGACTTAGAGTTATCACCTTGTAATGTACTTAATGCCTCTGGACTAGGAAAAGGGGAGACGGGCTGCCCCAAATCACTCAGCACCACATTCTGTAGCTGGCCTTCAGAAGGTTCGAATACAGGTGCACGGGCCCCAGCCTTGCCCATTGATAGACACCATTACGTAAATTCAATTTCTTTTGTAAGAACTCCAGCTGCACGAACCAAAAATGACTATTGTGGCAAAAGTATCACCCACAAAGGAGATAGCTGTAATCTTTCTCTTGCAAATTGTTAGCACAGGTCAACCCCTCCAATGGACAATAAACAATATAGGGACTCAGACCCACAGTTAGCCTCGTGCTCAGCGAGGCTCACCAATGTGCTATATAGCGCTACTCCCAGCACAGGTGAAACGGTGTCAAATGACTGCCTCCTGGGCCCTGGTGCTGCTGGGCCTCATAGTCCTTTCCAACAGCTGCTTGAACAGAATAAAGCATTAATACATGAAATTATTTGAAAATAATCTGAAACACTGTAAACAACACATTTGAACTGGCGACTTTAAATGTGAGGTGATTATGGCCTAATTATGAACATAAGGCCCTCAGGGATGATAGTGCCCCACCATGCTACAAGAAGTCTTGTGTTTCGGGACCACCATTGTTAGGTATGGAAACACAAGGCCCAATTTTACTGAATGCAGATCCAAATTCGGTATAACTGCATGTAAAGAGAGGTAGCAGATGTAGGCAGAAGTTGAGCCCAGTCACCACCTGCCTTTTACAACGCCCAAAGGCAGAGTAGAAAGGTGTGGCATCAAGGCCAAGTTATCTCGACTGCTCAGATACCATATGTGCCAAATGTCCACATGACCCACACCTTCAGAGCAGGTGTGAAATATCAGCAGAATAATCCCCTGAACTGGATGGAAAGCATACACATTTTCACTGATATTTCAGTATCTGCACAGATAGTTCTCGTTCCAGGGAAAAACATTCATGTCTGGATTATTAGGATACTGGCTGGAATCAGAGGTTCCAGCCCCCAGTAGCCCTGTAGCTCAGTTAGCCAACTCGTAATGAGGGTTTAGTGGTGTTGGTGATGACTATCCTTAATATGTTTAGTGGGGTAAGACACTTAAAATAGCAGCTTTCTTTGCTCTTGAATGCTAGCTTTAGTGATGTGGCCAGATGCAAGTTGGCTGGTGAGGCCTATGGCATATGCCTAACACGCAGATGGAGAACATTTTGATGACACACCACCATCATACCTGAGTCTCTGTGACAGTGGCAGTTTTTGGAGCCAGCGGGTTGGTGAGGGTGATAGTGTACAGAATAACACGAGTCTGGTTCCCATTTTCTTCTTTCTTCCAGGGGTGAAAAATAACATCTATAGGGAAAAGAAGTTACATTAAAATCACATAGAGATGTCTATTGTCCAATAGTGTTGCAAAACCTCTAACAGCAAACAATGTTTTGCATTTTACATGTTCTTGGACAAAGGAGAATGGTACTTGCTCTGCCATACACAATCAAACAGACACATACATTAACACCCAAACATCCACTGTCAATGAATTAGCTGGTGTTTGCCAAGTAAAGCCCAACAGGGAAGAGTATATTTTGAAACAGTGCTGGGGAGTGATGGCCCTGGGATAGCGTTTCCGCACAGTTGGATGTTTTTAAGTCACATCAAAAAGAACTGCCTGCAAGTGTGTGTGCTGTATTATTATTTAACCATCTCCTTGACCACCTGGCTTAAATAAATGTACATTCCTGTGGGCTTGCCCTCCTTCTGCAACTCAAAAAAACATACACTGACTTACTTTAGCCTGAGCACTGGAGGCACTGACCGCTTACATCATTAAAGTAACACTTGCTAAATCATTCCCTGCATTGTGTCCTGGCTATTTTAGTTCCTACCAGCAACCTAATAGGTGCAATAGTCAGATAGGTCTTGGATGCACGTGTAACAGCAAGTTCCTCTAATCAGAAAGCCAGGTGGCAACAGACCAATGAATGATGAACAGCAGAATGCCTTTAAAGTATTTTTAGAGGCATGAACTCATCGCAGGAGCAACATCTCCTGCAAGACTTAAACAGGCATATGCTACGTCAATGTGTGAACTAACAGCAAATGAACCTATATCTCAAATGAGCCAATAGAGCTGCACTTGCATAGTGCATTAAAGTGGCAGTGGCTAACCCCTCACATATACACACAATGTAAAGGCTAAAGTGTCCATGAAATGTTGAACTACCTTCTTGAAGAATGGTATAGAAGCGTTATCAAACAAACGTTCCATTTATACTGTATTCTTCGCAGTGAATTACCTAAAATGTCACAAAACTCTATAATGCGTTTCTAAGAAAGAGATATGAAATGCAGTTTAGTTGCTGTAGGTGATAGAAAACTGGATTTTAGATACTAAGAGATGTACTAATTTGAAGCTTAAATTGAATCAAGTCTGCAATTAGAATAATGAGCTTTTTTTTTTTTAACAGCGAAAGGAAATATGCCTTGAGGCAAACCAAAAAGTAAATGGTGGGATGCTTGAATTCTTTTTGCACCCCATGTCATCCGAGACAGGTACAGGCCAGACTTGGCCAAGCCCCAAAGGGAGCCGCCTAACCAAGCTGCCAGACCAGGTCCATAATGAACGGGGGCACAAGCAACTTCACTGGTTTTGGCCAATTTAAGACTCATCAGAAGGGGACAGCTTGAGTCTTATGGACCCACGTCTGATCATACCCATCAAACTTAGGCCACTGTACTGAGGAAAACAAAACTGAATGCTGTAATATTTCAATTAATCAAGGCCACTGTTAATTATTCAGGCTGCAGTGTTATCCATCTTTTATCGCCCTCCATGCCACCTTAATCAGGAACCAGCCATAGGCAAATTAGCCTTAGTCCTGCTCCAACATGAAAAGTCAAACCAGAACTGCCAGACAAGGCCCCCTGTGAACTGAAACACAAGCGACCCCAGACCAGTTTTGGCCTATCTGGGCCTCATTAGTAGGCTGCAGCTTTTGTCCTATGGACCCAGATGTTATTGTTCAGAGGTGACCTGGCCTGACAGTGCAACTTGGAATGTTCCAATCAGAGCCAGACCAACAATAATTTGCATCTGTCTGCTTACTCTGTAAGGAGGCCTGTTGGGCAAGAATGTGAAGGACTGGGATGCACACAAAGTAATTACCAGCAGCTGGGATTTATTTAAGCATTCTACTCATCCACATGAATGCCTGCTCCCCCCCACCAAAAAAAAAATGAAGGTGAAGTTATGATGGCTACCCCACATATTAATCTGTGTGATGTCACAATGGCTTCAGTCAATCAGTGTTATATAACCATAACCCTACCACATGATAATTAATGTCATGATGTCACAATGACATTTCTATGTGATTGTCGGTATGTTGATGCACCCACACCATGATACACTGCATAATCCACAAAGCAGTACCCCTTACTGTAATCTGTACAGTTATGTTACAATACACCCAGTGCATGTTACTGTGTATGATGAAAGCATGGCTGCAGAGCTTGCACAATAGATGAGGACACAATGACTATGTGAATGACTGTTATTTGATGACAACGCAATGGTATACCTCCTAAGAACCCCAAAGAGCTAATGCTTCAATGATGCTCCACTACCCTCTTCAAAAAAACACATTTGGTGATCAATCAGACTCTATTTAATGCTATGCTTCAATTACAACCTATACATACCAGAGAATCTGCGTTGCTCCATAAAATATTTTTGGAATGGGGAGTCCGTGAAGAGCAAGGTGAAGAGTTTGTCAACATTGAAATTAAAAACTTCATTCATGTACTGGCGGCCATTCAAATCCTCATAGAAAGCCTGAACTTCACCTGCTGAACAAAGGAAGAAAATGATGCAAAATCAATTAATAGAAGGAAGTAAGGTATAACAGCATGAAATTAGATAAATCAAGTACAAGTGTGGCATAATAGCAAGAAAGAAGAAATATGAAATGTGAGGAAGCAAAAATGAAGGGACTATAAAGAAATAACAAATACTAAGAAACAACGTAATCAGGGAAGTAAAGTATTGAATGAAGGAAGTAACTGATTAAAGGGGAAATAAGAAATGAGAGGTAGAAAATATAGGTAAAAAAAGAAGGAACGAGGGATGGAAAAAGTCAAAGGAGAAGGAAAGAAAAAGGAACAAATGGATGAATAACAAAGGAAGGAAAAAGATGAAATCAGAAAAAGGAAATAATAAGAGACTGATGAACCAAGAAATAGAAGGGGCACAGTGTATAAAAGTTGAATGGCAGATTTGAGGAACTGGGAAGGTGGGAGTATTGCATAAAAGAATGGAATAAAAGTAATAAAGAGGACAAATAATGGAAGAAGGCAAAAACCATCAATGAAAGGGACAGAATAAAAGTTTATGTGAGGTAGGAAAGAAGGGGGTGAGATGTAAAGGAAGGGATGAAGTAAAGGGGAAAGATGTAAAAGAGGAAAAAGGATAGGTACCACGAACAGAAGGAAGGTGAGGCTAGAAGGGGTTGAGAAGGGAGAGGGGGAGAAAGTTCAAGAGGAAACACAATTTGAGAAAAATGGAAATAAAGAAAGCTGAAACACCACTGTATGACACCTCATGATTTCCTTGTTGCGAACAGCATGACGTAATTCAAAATGCTATAGACCCCTCGTCAGCACACAAACTGAACAGGAGAGACAAAGCTAATAGGTCTGGCCCTGGCAAGCTGGCACATTCTTTTTATTTTTATTGCATGATATGCTATCAAAAATGAAAAAAAGAAAAACAGTAAAATACGATGGTGCCAAAATGTAGTGAACATGTGCTGGTAATAAAAAAAATAAGTTAAGAAAATCATCTTTATGCTCATTACAGGAAAATAAGATTCTTAAGGGAGTAAAGAAAGTATTGCTGGCTCTGAATTTGTGTACTGTGAAGATGTGTTTTAAATACAGGATCACTTAAAAAAAAACAGTAGTCAACTAATAGGGAAAATAAAGAAGAAAGCACTGGCAAAGTAAATTATTGATCACCAGTCCTCACACAGAAATGCCCTTCTTTTTGGGGGGATAGGCACATGTGAGCAGGAAAAATCCCTTCACTCTCAGTGCAAATGGCCCAGTGCATCACTCTGGTAGATGTGATGGTGAAAGCAGAATGTGAATGACAGGTGAACAGACCAATTGACAAAACGTTCTGGCACAAAGACTCCTTGTGCAGGTAGATTATTTTGTATTTATTTCATGCTCATGTTAGCAGATTAGGAAGACAAAGCTAAAGCTGTAGCTATTCCAGATTAAACAAGTGGTATAATCAGCTATATTCATTTTTTGAAGACTTGCATCATAGATAGCTCATCTAGAGCCAGATGTACCATGAGATGATTTGCAAAAAGAGGTTGCGAAATGAGCTCCAACATTTTGTGCATCGACTCAGATTTTGCGAATCAAGTGTAATGCTATTTGTATTTAACCACCAGCTCCATCTTGACCACTGACTCTATTTTGTGTTTAGCTTAGCTTCATACACTGCCAGGTATTTTTCCACGCACAGCTTGTGCAACATGTTTTTGCTCTCTTTCTCACCAGGGCAACACAGAGGAGTGAGGGAAACATAAGGATGTATTAGAGAATGTTTATGGTATGGCAGGGAACAGTTCGGTCTTGGGAGCACACCTTGAGATGTGGCCAATCTCTAACGTGCTCTTTCAACACAGACTGGTACAGCCAGCGTTCAAACAACAACTTACATTATGGGGGGAGGGGCGGTTTCTAGAATTCTGCTCTCCAGCTTGTTTAAGGTATTTGAGAGGGAAACTTGATGACTGGGATTAGATAGAACTCATTACGGGAAGGTGAGCCTTTGCCCGATTCATTACCATTGCGGATGGTTCTCTCTTTCGGCAGTCATCTGGGTTCCCAACTTAAAGATGGCAAAGAGATGATGTCCATGACGAGCCCTAGGATGATTCTTTTTTTACTCTTATTTTTAGCTTTGCATTGTGCATGAATATATAATCACTAAATGTAAATATATTATCCATGACTGAAGTTGTGTATTTTCATTGTTTGTTTCTAAGATCATTATTATTCAACTGCTGTGATTATTTTCAGAAGTGTATTCATGTAGCTGCATCTGACCTGCACGCTTTCCCTATACGAACCTTGAAAAGTGCCTTAATAAATGTATTACTCAGACTAAGTGCTGAATTGTTGCCATTCCTTTCATTTTGTCTTGTCTCAGTATGCAGTATAGCAAAACACCAACCTATGTATAAATAGGCCAATTCACAAAATAAGGAACTGGAGTGGGTCAGAGTCTAACATACCTAATTATTATTCCTGAGGGAGTAAGCAAATTGGGACTCACTCCGATGGCAACAATTACAGGGTTGATGCCATTCTCTGGTGAGCAGATCACCATGTCTGTGCTTAACGTTGAATAAAGATTTTTGTTTTTTTTTAAATGCAGCTTGTTTTCTTTAACTGGAATGTGTATAAAAAAGTGTTCAAGCTTGTTTGAAAGTTGTCAGTGGTGTCCTGGACCACTGCCTGCTTCCCACAAACATTTTTTACATTTACAAACGGGGAAGGTTCTTAGTGGTTGTAACTGGGTTACCACCGAAACTCATGAGTCAACTAACTTAGTAGCATTATTGGCATTTTCACTGTATTAAACATACTTTACAATAGGAGCCTTGCATTATCATCAATTTGGCCAAATTCATAGGCTCCTTTTAAAAGCCTAACGGTAACATTTCTCCCCCACTGCCGCCCCCCTCCCTCAAAACTCAAAAGGCGGCAGTAGTACAAACCATTATGTAACACGCATTGGCAGTCCATTACGTCTGTTTCTTCCCAGAATCATTTCCAAAACTAAGGGATCCTCCATCCATCTCCTGGGTTAGGTGTCAGTTCACGTTACCCAGGGCAACCTACCAGTCGCTCCCTCTAAGTCGCATGGATCTCTTTTTGGTCGGGAATATCCTTATCTAGTGGTCCTTGTCCCTCAATCATTTTCTCCCATATCCTGCCATGGGACCCAAATATGTTCAAACTTCTGGGGACACCTTCTGAAAAGGTAAACCAATTCCTCTGCTCTCACACAACAGTTAAGGTTTGACTCCCACTCCCACAGCATTGGCAGAGCCAGACTATCCCATCTTCTGGACAAATATCTCCTTGCCTCCACTAGGGCTACATTGCAGAAAAGTAGGGTATATTTCTCTAGGGTCTGTTCCCCTCAAATACCCAAGGTCACCAGTTGTGCGGTTAGGCTAACAATAGTCTCCACCACCTCCAATATCCTCAACTCCACCCGGTGCTAGGATTTCTGTACAGGTGGGCACAGTGTGCAGTTCAACGTCCTACTTCTCCCCTAACCTCGAAAACAGAGGTCTGAGGCACATTGCCGCAATTTGAATAGCCATTCCCTCGTTAGGTACACACTATGAAGTAACTTTATCTGCACCAGCCAAAACCCAGCCCATATCGCCACCTTTCATGGATATCAAACTGCATCACCCCAGGCATCATCCTCCATGACTCCCAGGTCTCGTTCCTAACAGGCCCCTAAAGAGATGTCAGGTCCTGAAGACTGTGTGCCAGTAAAGCAATAGAAACCAAGGAAATTGTGTGCTTATACAAGAGGTCCAATAGTACCAAATATTCTAGTTGGGATACCTCTGGCAGGTCGTTCAATAGGGGACCAGATCCCTTAAGTATATGTTGCATCTCAAGGTATTCGAATTCGAATTGCCATTATTTGGAAGTCCTGGAGTTTGGTCACCCTGTCCTTTCACCACACATCGCCATCTGCTGAGATTCTCAAGATGTCCATTTCCTATACCCCTCGATCTTCCTAAGTTCCTTCAGTTCCTGTGCCTTCCATAGAGGGGTCTTCAATGTTACCCTTCCCCTCCAGCCCAGAAGCCTCTCTGCCTGCCTCCAAATCCTGAGTACCTGTGCCGTTAGTGCCGGTAGACCCTGCTGCCCCTTTTACCCATATATGTAGCGCAGATGTCCCGGGGAATCCATCCTTCTCCTGTGCACCATTAGGGAGGGCTCTACCTGTTCAGAAAACATCCAGTCATTTGCCACTGTTAACTGCACTGCTCAGCAGTATAAACGTAGATCTGGTAAGGCAATGCCCCCATCCCAGACCTTTCGGGTCAGTGTTCCAAGAGCTATCCTAAAGCTCTTCTGTCCCAGAGCAAAATTTGTGTAACCACATCCACCTGTGTGAAGAACCTATTTGGTACAGCATAGGGAGTATTCTGAAGAACATATAAAATCTTCTGGAGATAAAACATTTTAAACAGTGCAGCCCGACCTAGGGCGGGACAGCAGGAGGCATCGCCAGTGACCCAGACCCTGTTTATAGACCTCTTGAACCCTGCCCAGAATGGCAACTAACTTTTCAATGTTCTTTGACTGGATTACAATCACCAAACTTTAATATATCTTATACCGATTCACAATTTAGAAGAGATGCCTATGACATGCCCCTTCCAAGTTGCAAATCGATATACATTTGCAAGTTCAATATACAATAGAAAAACCATTGTTGGGGACACAACCTCCGAATCGGAGTGTTTTGCAAGTATACAAATGATTAGTAACTCTGCCTTTTCTCCTCAAACACAAACGTTTATGTGGTTGAGTGATTAAGGGCTTCATTTAGAGTGCAGTTACTCTGACAGGACGACGGAGTAATCACACTCCAAATTTCGAGATGTCTGCTGCCCCAGCGAACATCTCATACATTGGTAGGAACCACTGTCACAGCAGTTCAGGTCAATGCACTTAACAGTGAGCCATAGAGCTCCATCACCAAGACAGAGCTGTAAAGCACACTAACATTTTTTTTTCATTTTCAAAAAGAAAATCCCAAAGCAGAATTATCTGTGTGAAAAAAAGCAATGACCCCCTTGCAATTAGAGTTTTCTCTCATAGCGTGGGTAGCCATTGAAATATGTTTACTTTCACTTACTGTCATATTTTGGCTGTTGGAGGAAAATTGGAGGTCGAGATGGAGCTCCACGATTGACATACTGAAGGTCCACCCGAACCTAAATAAGGCCAGTGGACCTTCAGTATCGTGGGAAGAGTAGTCTGTTGCCATAAGATGCACTTTCTGCTGTACTCTATACAAGTCACTAACTTTCTGCCTGTAAAACACAGTTACATTCTAAATCTAATCTCCACACTTCATCATATTGTGTAAGCTTAAGCCATCCACTATACCCCTGTGCATATGTTTCTTTGTTTTAATAAAATGCAACTAACACTCTAATAACAAATAATTTATCAAAATTAAACAATGTACAGCAACACCATTTTGGTTGTGGAGATGATATTATGTGTACAAAGAAAGGATGTAGAGATTCATTTGTGCATCCAAACAATTGTGATCACATTAAAAACTGTCAACCCCATAAGACAAAGCATTTAAAGATTTTTTCTTTTAATATGTGCATTTGTACTCAAGTTTAGTTACTATAAACAAAGATGTATGTATAGCCTCAGAAACATATGTGAACACTAAAACATCTATGAATGTATTTCATGATATGAAGGGACTGCTACTAACAAAGGGCCCTGAAGTTAATACACCTAAGCTCAGCCTCCAAAACCTTATATACCCATGGTCAAAATCACAAAGTATCTTTTGCAGCTAAGTGTGACTTATGCGCACAAAAAAATCCATTTTCGATCGAAATTTGGCATCCTGAGAATTCTCAGAGTATACTCACAATGGTTGAAAATCCTCCTTCATGATGTGTTTTATACCATGGTGATCATAATTTTAGGAGCAGAAAAAAGTGTTCGGGAGGGTGAGGAGGGAGGCTGTATGGCCCTGCAAATGTCAGTAAATACCAACAAGCCCAAAGGCCTGCAAGTACTTTTTTCTGTCACCACTTATTTTTAGCTAGAGTTAAATTACTCACATTTGAATGCAGCGTGTTTGCTTATGGCAACTCAATGTCAACCTTCATCAATGCATTAAAAACTGCATCAGCCTCCATCAATGCCGACAAAAATTTATGATAAGACCAACACTTTTCATTAGTACAGTATAAAGTCAACTTGAATTATCGACTTCAACCAGAACAACTCATCTTCAATGAGTACTATCCTCTTTCAGCAAACACTATCCTCTTTTACCCTGAACAACTCGTTACTCCGCCTCGAAACAGTATTTTATCTCAATCAACACACTGCCTTTCAAATTCATGAGACACCAAGAAACTGATCCATCCATCTAGGTCAGAATCACCTCTTCCTCTAACAACGTTCAACAACTACATACCATCATACAGAGTAAATAATGTTTCCCAAATGGCAAACATTAATGCTAATAGCACCTGATATTCAAATTAATACAGCCATGCTCCTCCTTACTGAGGTACCCCCTTTATCTTAACTGATTCAGACACATTTGAGTAATCAACCTCTATGCCAAGTGCTCACCTATATTCTGATCTATCCTCCTCCACACTATACTACCAAGCTTCTCCTCCAAGAGTTCAACTAGCAGATGGAAACTTTACACATTCATCCCACGTTACCTGGACTCAGAACATGCCAGCCACTTACTCATTCCTGTCCACTTTCTCTTACCTTCCTTCACAACAAGATCTGTAACATCACATTCATGTTACCTACCAGCAAACTGAAGATATCCATCATCGAATTTCAGCTTATGTGACCAAAAAGTCACTCACATCTAACTTGCGGGTCTCAGCCTCCGAAGGAACATAAACACTCGCATCTAGGGCCACTGACTTTGTAAAAAAAAAAAACTTCTCAAACCAAAAAGCTTTGTCCTTGTCTATTTATTATGTTTCCATAAATTAATTTTAATTCCAAGAGCCCTAGGAACTGTGGTACATTTTCTGCTAGTCACCTCTCTTGTACCCCGCACTCCTTTCAACCTTTACAATTAAATCTAAAGTATCCATATCCATTACTCTTTCTCACAAGGCCCCTAAGTTTCACGTGTACCTCAAGGATCCCCATTCATCACTCTCACCTTATGCTCTTCCTAACTTTTACTCTTGTATCTCATGAATCTTAACTCATCATTTTTTAAACACATGCTATCCTATTCATAAATATTGTACCACATGTTGCCCAACTGATTCCTCTTGAAGCTCGGGTCCCCTAATCACTACTGTTGTGCCTCATAGTCCCCTATTCATAGAGTCAATCCATTAAACTCAGCTTCTTCATTTCTAGAGTATCTTGTGGTCCACACTTCTACACCACTTTTTTCCTTTTAAAGGTTCTTTGATATCATTCCTTCCTCATTCGCTAATCATTTTGCAAGCGGAGATTCCACATAAAGTCCTATTGCCACCTGCCTACTGGTCTGCTATTCCCTCTGCAAACTGCCCAATTTCTTAAGCCAATCACCTTCATCGTGAGTCTCAGAGGAGTCACTCAGCTCTGTAGGGATGTCCTCGTTGTCATTGAAGTCCAAGGAAGGGGAGGTGACTGTGACAGGAGGTAAAAACTCAGTATTTTCAGCTTCAATTCTGGATATCACCAGCTCTTTTTCCAGTGGGCACTCCAGGTCCTCCTCAGGCAGACTGCCATCAAACTGTAGGAGACAAGAAACTTAGCTTAACACAGAGGTGCTTATATTGGGTCAGAAACTCACACATGCTCCCCAAGGAACAGATGCTTCTCTTCCACCATCAGTGGTCATCAATGTCTATTTTCACACTTCCTTATAGCGGACATCAATGCCTGTTTCATACTTCTAATAGATAAATACTCTTGCGGAATGTCTTTGTATGTTGGTAACTGATCAGTCTTTGTGCACTGCATACTAGTCATTACTCTTTGTGCAGTACCTATATCTTACTAAGAGAACTATAGCAACTGTCACGTTCAAACATATTACATTCAGTCTCACTAAGCACTATAACTGTCAGTACTTCTGAAACGTGTGCTTATTTCTGAGTTTCCCTTGTTCCTCATCTTGCAGACAATGCTTGCTCTATGTACACTGAGCGTGAATCAACTTGCACACAAATATATTTTGCTTATCTGCATGGATTTTGGACACGTTCAATCCTGTGCATGTGACTTCTCACTTAACGGTACACTATGTACTTGTGCAGTGACCAGCCTAATACACATTCTCATGCTTATTGAGTAACCGTGTCTTTTCTCACACAAAAGACACTACTTACTAGTGTGTTAGGATTATCAACAATAACTGTTGTGTTAGGTGAACTATTTAAACTCATAATTGGTCTGCTTTTTTATTTGTTCACTGTTGGCCAATTATTACTTTCTGTTCTTTTGCACTGTTCAGTGACCAGTGATTTCTGTCCCTTGTCCACCATGCTGATCACTGCTGTGTTCACCACACTGATTATGGTTGTGTCGAAATGCACTACTGCTCAATTATTGATCGTTTTGGGCACAAGGGAACTTACATAATGGTCAATCTGTAGTGAAGACAAACCCAATGAAGCACTTACCAGGTTTAGAGATCATTAACTTAAATGCTTCATTTGCAGTGCATTATGGTGGTTATCTGCACAGTAATAACTGCACAAAGAGACATTTGGATCCTCAATATTTAGTTCCTTGAGAAGAGCACAGCATAATATTTTGGTACTTGAGTTCTCTATATCATCGACTGCTCTCTCTCTCTCAATATTCATCAGAGGCTCTTCACTGTCTTTCCTCATTCCTTCCACCCTGACCACTACTGACAGTGCACAATAATCACTCTGGTCATATATAATTAACTTCAGAGTGAACACAGCTTTTTGCATTTGTGTACTTATCACTGATGGATATTTCTGAGACCATCAATAGCATGCTTGCACAACCCCAAATGCTATGCATATACAGTACGGTGGTGAACCTAAGTGCAGTGATCACATATGGACTGCTGTTGCACACTGAACTCTTCCGTCTATATTAAAACAAATAAATAGATGTATGTTGAGTGTCTGCATTCACATCGAATGCTCACTAGTTTTCACACAACAAACTCCTCACTGTCCTAAAGTGCTGCAAACTAATTGTTAGTTGCGACTGCCAAGAGGATTTGGGGATAAAGTTGTGCTCAGTAAACACATTTAATATACAGAAGTACAACAGAACACAACATAGCAGAACAGAACTTAGTATGTAGGTGCAGTGCATTATGAGTAACATTTTACTCTGCAAAATGATATCTGATTGCCATCCCTTGGGACTGAACTCGATTAACCCTTTCATACTCCATACCAAAATATTATGCCTTATTTTATTTTATTTTTACTACTGCACTGTTAACCCCATGCTCAGGAGGATGATTTGTTTTATTTCTTTTTCCAATTTGGAATTATCATATGCACAATAACACTGTGAGAAGAAGACAAAGAGGATTACATACGGAAATGGGAGCTTCACTGCTTCCAGTAGATGCCAAGGTGCTGTTGGTGATGGACTTCTCAAACATCAGGGGACTGGCATCAGATTTCACATCTATATTGCTTTTTGAGGAGTTGTCATTCACCTCAACTTCCTCTACAGGAATCTCTTCACAAAATCTGGTAGATTAAGACAAGAACAAAGACTTTAGTTTGCATAATATTCATTTTCCAATAAGAGGAAGCACATGGCCCCACCACACACACTGATTATGAAAGAAAGCCCCGCTATTTCTGCTCAGCTCCCTGGTGTGGGGTTTCGGGAAGCCTTACAGATGTGCAGTGTTTCAGCATTGGTATATGTGGCACAAAACATTTCTCCTGCCCAACGGCGATGTTAAAATACATCATAGTAGTAAATGAGCAGGATAACCATAGTGAACATACATAACTTGTCACAGCTGTTTTGTAAGTAAGTGCTGTGCCATCTTCTATTGAGGTAAATTGGTCAAGATTATTTCCTTGTAAGTCCAATTTACCTGATAGACATTTTGTTTGGGAAGAGTGGTGAGGAGAACCCCAGCCTCAGTTCATGTTTTCTTTTGGTTTTCAGGAGATATCCCAAACGTTCCATTTCTCTCCTCCTGTCCTCATCCATAAGTCTTCAATAGTATTTCTGTTTGTCACCATCTCCCTTTCTCTCCATCTTCATCTTTGCCATCTTTATCCTTTTGTGCTTTCATCTTCTACCCTTATGCTCTTGCCCTCTGCATCAACATCCACATTGTTTTTCCTTCCTCTGCTCACCCATTTTCTCTTGAGCCAGCTATAGTGTTAACGCCTACCTGTTGACTAAAGACACATTGGACTTCCCTTCCCTAAATGCAAGGTCCTTCATGCCTAAATTGGATACCTCAAGGTCCTGCCTCTCTAGCGCCCAACTGTCTCATCCAGAGCAAATTCCCTCCTGCTTAAACAGATACCCAGATGGATGACTCCGGACACAAGCTCCCACCGTCCCACCGCTCATACTCCACATACTCCAGCTGTACCACACACTCAACCCCTAGCCATGCATGCCACAGAAGATCCATACCATGCCTCCCAGCCCAACTTATTAAATCGTTCTGATGACTTGAAGTTGTTGGATGAAACCACAGCTGCTTCTCAGATTTGCAACCACTTAAGCTTTAGAGCTGAACCACCACCTTGCCCAAATGCATGGCACATGTACTTGTGCTCTTTTAAGGATAACCTGATAAAACAAATTAGTAGTATCACACTTTCTCTTCAATGCACCAGAGAGTTGTTCCTTAAGTTGTTTGGGAGTTTAAATCTGTTCTACAAAAAGTTATAATTAGCTGTCTCTATGTCTGATAAAAACAGGCACCTAAGGTCTAATGATATCCACAACAGACACTCAAATCAAACACAGACAGAGACATAGTTGCTCATCTCGGCAACTCAAGCATGGTCACATATCAACCCTCACAAACCCACATGGAGAGCTAGCTAAGCCTTTACCAAGCTCAGGTGTAGACCAACTGCCTATAGCAAACCTGTACATACCTGACATGATATCCTTTAAAATACCTGCACCTAACATGACTTAAAAACATCCTCCTCATTTTAAGACTCAGAACACATTGAACCCCTGATAAATTTATCAGGAAAACCTACACCAGCCTTGTCAAAACCCAGAAACATTTCACCTACATAGGAATTGTATTCAAAGCACCCCAAACAAATCTTCTAAAATGTCCATCCTGAAGGATAACGCCATGTGAAAATGACATTGTGCCATCCTCAACCATATGTATGTATATATGAGGCGAGATCTGCAGAATGCAAATCTAGCTTGAAAGCAACAGAGTGCTCAACAGGAGGCAAAGCCACCAAAAAGATAGTACTAGGGAAGGTCAAGGATAGACTGCTGGGTCAGGGGTAGTGCTCCTCGAGGAGACATATCTAGCTTTTTTTCTAATTGTAGGAGAGTTGGTGCTGATTTGATGTCAATAAGATTGCTGTTCCATGTACTGTTCTAGGTCTTGGGAGCTTGAACGGAGAAGGTTTGTCCTCCGTTTTTTCCTTCTTTGAGATCAGTTATAGCTTGAAACAAATAAATAAATGACTTTATCATGAAAAACAAATTTGAAAGCATAGTTCTTACTGAGACATGGTACTCTGACAGATGTAACCACATATGGACCTTATAATACCTCTGGGGTATGTGATTATTAGACTTGAGAGAGCACAAAAAGATGATGGTGGATTTACTTTAGTTTGTCACTCATCTCTAACACGATCATAAATATCTTTGATCACTCCCTGTAATTCATTTAAGTGGAGGGTCATTCTCAAAAAGTCCTAAGACTTCATATCATTAATCATCTACTAGGTGATAGAAGTAGTTTCATGGCTTAAGACCTTGAATATATGTCAAGCCAACTTCTAACATAAAACAATATATCTCTGGGAGATATTTCAACCTCCCTTTCTGTACTGAGAATGACTATGCTATTACAAATCTGCATTCTTTTCAAAATAAATCATGAAATTAGCCAATTAGGTCCTCTCGACTTTCTCACAGCAAAACTGGGCTTTTTCACCCTTTAGGTTTTGCTAAAGCGTGACTGATGAGATCACTTTGTGATCCATTCCATTGACCTAAATATACAGAGCAAATCTTTATCTCACACTTTAAAAAGTTAACCTAGATAAGAGATCTCCAAAAAGTGATGATTAGAACTAAGTATGGAACTGCTCCCTCCACACAAAGGGTGTCATTTGTTTCTTTTCTTGTGTTTCAATTCTCTAATACATTTTTACAGAACTAACTGAACAACATTGCAGCCAGGGAGTATAGACAACACTCTGATACATAAGGACATTGTGTCAGGGGATATTGATCCCCTCACGGTCATAACGTGGAGGCTGGGGCCGTGCACCATTACCCCTAGAAAAAACAAAAACAAAGGGCATGTGACAACCACTAGTGAAGAGGGAAACCAACAAGGACTGCAAAAGATAGGTGCAAACAGCCCGACGCAAATGGCCAGCACAAATGCAGATTGCCCGGTTGGCGTCCCACCCCTATCACTTAGGGTGGGGACAGGCAGCACAAGAAATTTATATGTGTGGCTAAACCGAAGTGGTTCCAGGAGCAAAGGAGAAAGAATAGTCAGAAAGGGGTATGAGACAGGGAGGGTGAGAGGACCCACACAGGGGATAGCGGAAGTGGTCGAGGGGAAAGAGTAGGGAAAAGAGGGTGAATAAAGGGAGGAGGCTACAGTGCTTCTGTGGCAATACAAGGGTAAGGAAGTGGGGGACTTGGTGCCCTATGGGCCCCAAGTACAAGACAAAAGGGGAAGGAAATCTGAGGGTGTGGCAATGGGGCTTCCTTCCCTTCGGAACGGCAAGCCAAGGATGCCACCAGTAGGATGAAGGGCCCTCCTAGTCTGTTTCAACTGCTGAGGTCAGGTAAGGGTCTTTGTGTCCGACGGTTCGAGTACTGTCAAGGACATATGAGAGGTGCAAGGCAAGTCGTAGTGGATCTGGGTCGAGAAAGGGGGCCCATATATCAGAGAAGAGGAACCATGCTGTCCTGAAGTCGGTATATGACCTGCTCATATGGCGCCACTTTGTGCATTGCAGACAGCCAGTTGTCACAAGAGGGCAATTGTGTCAATCTCCAATGGCAGAGGATGCAATGTTTGGTTGTGGTCAGCGCTGTAGTGAGCCATATGAGGGCATGGCCAGAGAGACTGGGGATGTCCCACTTGACATGCAGCATAATTAATGCGTGGGGTAGAGTGGGTGGCAAATCAATAGAGCGACTGAGCATGGATCCGAATTGCATCCACAGCAGTAGCTTCTCTAGGCAGTTATACAGGATGTGTGTTATGACGCAGTCAAGTGCTACGCAACATCAGAATCAGGAATGATGGAGAAGGCCAAAGGCTGCTAGTTTCTGTGCTGCACATTCTGGATCGTTTTGAAGAGGCAGAGCTTCATCCTGGACACAGGGGTCCCCCGTAAAGCTCCTCTGTTAGTTCCTTCCAGTCCTGATCCTCATAATGAGTTTGGAGTCGCCTCTGCCGTGTGTTGCAGAGAAGGGACAGAAAAGGTCAGAGTGCAGGTGGTGGGATTATTTTCTAGATCATAGAAGCCCGACATCATCCCCTTAAAGGGGCAGATTTTTATCAATAGGAGAGTTCATAATTTGCCAAGGTCTAGATCCAAGAACACTATGGAGGCAGTGCCGGAGCTGACTATAACACCAGAGTTGTGAATGGGGGAGTTGAAATTCCTCCTGTAAGGCTGAAAATGACTTCATTGCTCCATCCATCATGAGGCTGTTCAGATAGTTAATCCTGGACTTCTTCTATGCCACACAGAGCACAGGAACGCCTACGATCTGTTTGGTGGCATTATTCCGAAGGGGCATTTGCAGGTTTGGTCTGGTGTGAAATTTCGGCAGTTTGTGGGCTCATTTCCATATCCCCACCACAGTTTGAATGTTATGGTTGGGAGAAGATGCTGAGGAGTTTGGTAATGGTAGAGGAACTCCAGACAGGGGTTGCAGCCAGCTATGTCCGTTTCGAGTCATACCCACAGAGGCAGCTCCACCACACCAGCTCTCATGGGGGATAGTGGGGCAAGGTGTAGTGACATGTGATAGTGTTCAATACTAGGCAGACCCATGCCTCCATTGCGACAGTGGGTAATCAATTTAGATGTGTTTAAATAAAGGGAGATCATGCCCCAGACAAGGAGTGTATGCCCTTGTCAATAAAGTAAAGGATCTTAATCCTTACTGTAATGGGTGACATGCCCAGAGCATAAGAGAAGCGTGGGCCACCATCTTTTTCACAACCCATAAGTGCCCCCAAATGGAAAGGTTAAGGTGGGTCCATTTGGTGTAGTCCGCAGTGGTGTGATCAATGAGTGGATCCAAATTAATAGAAACTATCCTCTCCAGGTCTCCGGGCACAAGAATGCCCAAGTACTTCAAATGTGGTGGCACCCACTTGAATGGGGAGTCCGCAGTGGTAGCTTCGGTCATAAATCTGATCATGGGTAAGGCCTCACTTTTTTGCCAGTTAATCGGATATCCCAATATTGCAGAATAATCTGTAATGGAACATAAAGACTCGTAGGGAAGCATCCAGTTCAGGTTAGGTGAGTAGGATGTCATCTGCATATAAAAACAGATTTGACTATCCTACTGGTGTGGGCATATCAGAAATGCTCACGGCTTGATGAATGGCAGCAGCCAGAGGTTTTGTTGCCAACAAGAACAATAGCTGAGAAAGGGGACAAACCTGGCAAGTGCACCTGTAGAACAGAAATAGATCTGAGAGAAAACTTTGGAAGTTAACCTGCAACGTGGGGGAGGAGTATAGCCACTGGACTTCTGAAATAAAGTAAGAGCTGATGCCACGCCCCACAATGTACAAAACATGTAGTCCCATTCAATGTGGTCAAATGTCTTTTCAGCATCAAACAAAAGGACAATAGCTGCTTCTGGAAAAGTTCTTGGACACCCAGAGGAGATGTGCTAGGGATATTAGATGAGATGAGCGTCCTGGTACTAAACCCACCTGGGACTGATGGATAAGTGGATATCACTTGTTTAAGCAGAGTGGCCAATCCGCTGGCAAGAATCTTTGTGTCCGAGTTCAGGAGGAAGGTGGGCCAATAACTACCACAACCGGGTTGCGTCCGGGCTTCAGGAGGACTGCTTTGTTGCACATGTGTGAAAGGGAACCTGTACAGTCAGCCTACTGAAAGGCAGCGTGGAGGCAATCAACAGTCTCCTCCAAAAGCCAGCAGTAAAATGTACCCGGGAATCCATCTTCCCCTGGTGCCTTATTATATGGGAATAGCAAGATGGCCTTTGCTTTCTCCACTTTAGAGATCTCCCCAGCCAGCAGTGATCTCCCTTCAGCATTGAGGCTTGGGGGGTGTAGGGAACTGAGCAAAGTGTTCATCCCGTCTGTGTTACTCTCCAGTTCAGATTTATATAGCTAGGTATAGTATGCCCCTGTCTGGGTTACTCTCCAGTTCAGATTTATATAGCTAGGTATAGTATGCCCTGAAGGTGGAGGCAATCTGCTATGGGTGCCTTGTCATCTCTGATCCCTAGGACTGCCATAGCAGCCTCTCTGTCCTGCAGTTGAGCTGTTACGAGCCAACCCGCTTTCTCTCCCTGTTCGTAGTGATGGGCTTTGAATCTAAAAAGCACATACTCTGCTTGAGATGTGTAGAGGAAGTTAAGCTTAATTTTAGCCCGTTCCAGTTTGTATCTGTTCTTCGAGGATGGCTGCCTGGACGTCGCGCTCTAGGATCACTCATGTTTGCACTTTAAGTTTGTTTGCCATTGCAGCATCCTGCATCATCTGACCCCTCAGGATGGACTTAGCCACTGCCTAAAGAATTTGAGTCGAGTTCACAGAGACTTGTTTTTGGTGAGATATGTGGTACCTGGTTTTCTCCCAGGGCATCTTAAAGTGTGCAGCATTAACACATCATGGTTTCCAAATGGTTGTATGAATGCTCCAGTCAATAGTTAGTCAGACAGGAGCATGGTCCAAATAGGAGCAAAGCAAAATGAAGTCCAGCACTGCATGGACAGTCAGCTGGGGCATTGGGAAGTAATCAAAGTGAGCCTGAGTACCAAGTACTGCAGATAAGATATATTCCCTCTCATTCGGATGAATTAGTTGCCAAATGTCCTGAAGGACAAGATAGTTGCAGATATTCTGGAGGAGGGCCCTATCCTTGTTATTTTCTTCACCAATGGGGAGTGTGTGGTTCAGGACCATATTGAAGGATACATTCTAGTCTCCGCCCAATATCACATAGTAAGTCCAGAGTTTTGTAGGGGGCCAGTCGAGGCAGAGGAGGAAGGAAGTCTTGCGGCCTCTTGGGGCATAAATGGAGCCCACATTGAACAAACCCCTGCCAATCCTAAGCTTGGCAAATACAAAGCACCCTGCAACATCAGACCAGGTTTGTAATACCGTACAAGGGAAGGATTTATGGAGGAGTATGACAATGCCATATTTCGTAGAGCCTTGGATAGTAGGGTCCAGTTCCTAGGTCTCAGGTGCCTTTGCAGTCGGCAGCTGTAGTCCCACCCAGTCTTGTCTGAGCAAAGCTGATTCTTTGGCTTTGAGATGCATTTCTTGTATAAGTGTTAGGTCTATAGGTCTATATGTGTAGAGGCCAAGAAGGATGGAAAATGTTACTTACCCAGTAAGCATCTGTTTGTGGCATGTAGTGGAAGATATGAGGTTCCCCTCTGAGGTAATCTAGTATGCTCTTTTCTTACAGGGAGTGCAGAATTATTAGGCAAATGAGTATTTTGACCACATCATCCTCTTTATGCATGTTGTCTTACTCCAAGCTGTATAGGCTCGAAAGCCTACTAACAATTAAGCATATTAGGTGATGTGCATCTCTGTAATGAGAAGGGGTGTGGTCTAATGACATCAACACCCTATATCAGGTGTGCATAATTATTAGGCAACTTCCTTTCCTTTGGCAAAATGGGTCAAAAGAAGGACTTGACAGGCTCAGAAAAGTCAAAAATAGTGAGATATCTTGCAGAGGGATGCAGCACTCTTAAAATTGCAAAGCTTCTGAAGCGTGATCATCGAACCATCAAGCGTTTCATTCAAAATAGTCAACAGGGTCGCAAGAAGCGTGTGGCGCAAAATAACTGCCCATGAACTGAGAAAAGTCAAGCGTGCAGCTGCCACAATGCCACTTGCCACCAGTTTGGCCATATTTCAGAGCTGCAACATCACTGGAGTGCCCAAAAGCACAAGGTGTGCAATACTCAGAGACATGGCCAAGGTAAGAAAGGCTGAAAGACGACCACCACTGAACAAGACACACAAGCTGAAACGTCAAGACTGGGCCAAGAAATATCTCAAGACTGATTTTTCTAAGGTTTTATGGACTGATGAAATGAGAGTGAGTCTTGATGGGCCAGATGGATGGGCCCGTGGCTGGATTGATAAAGGGCAGAGAGCTCCAGTCCGACTCAGACGCCAGCAAGGTGGAGGTGGAGTACTGGTTTGGGCTGGTATCATCAAAGATGAGCTTGTGGGGCCTTTTCGGGTTGAGGATGGAGTCAAGCTCAACTCCCAGTCCTACTGCCAGTTCCTGGAAGACACCTTCTTCAAGCAGTGGTACAGGAAGAAGTCTGCATCCTTCAAGAAAAACATGATTTTCATGCAGGACAATGCTCCATCACACGCGTCCAAGTACTCCACAGCGTGGCTGGCAAGAAAGGGTATAAAAGAAGGAAATCTAATGACATGGCCTCCTTGTTCACCTGATCTGAACCCCATTGAGAACCTTTGGTCCATCATCAAATGTGAGATTTACAAGGAGGGAAAACAGTACACCTCTCTGAACAGTGTCTGGGAGGCTGTGGTTGCTGCTGCACGCAATGTTGATGGTGAACAGATCAAAACACTGACAGAATCCATGGATGGCAGGCTTTTGAGTGTCCTTGCAAAGAAAGGTGGCTATATTGGTCACTGATTTGTTTTTATTTTGTTTTTGAATGTCAGAAATGTATATTTGTGAATGTTGAGATGTTATATTGGTTTCACTGGTAATGATAAATAATTGAAATGGGTATATATTTTATTTTGTTAAGTTGCCTAATAATTATGCACAGTGATAGTCACCTGCACACACAGATATCCCCCTAACATAGCTAAAACTAAAAACAAACTAAAAACTACTTCCAAAAATACTCACCAGTTGCTTGAGAGTTTGCCTGTTCACAGCAGGGCTCGAAAAATCTACTCAACCACTCTCACTATGGCGAGTTTTATTTTATGAGGTCAAGCTATTTTTAGCATTCACTTGACCCTTCAGGAGAGTGGACAAAGAACGTGTTCTGTTCAGCCAGAAGCTGAATTAGCAATTAAGATGCCTTTACATCTTATTCTTGTCACATTTGCTCTGTGTTCAGAGACAGAGGTCAAAAGTCAGTTTGTCTTGTTGCAATGCAAATACGTTTCCTTGTGATCTGCAGAGTTCCAGGATTTTGTAAGGTAAACTGTCTGACCTATGTGAAATGAAATGCTTTTGGTATCAGGTTTTCCCTAACACACAGCATTTATATATCTAGGTCAACTTTACAAAGATTTCAAAATATATTTCAGTAGCTGTGAAAGACAATATTTGTACTTCTGTGTGATGAAAAAAATACTTTAATAGGATGGAAAAAGTCAGAACACTTTACTTGGTGATGTGCAATGATAAATGTTTTATGAAACCCAATTTTCACAGATTATTTTCAATACACTATTTAGTTTTATCAGTAAAGCTGCAAGTTAGTTGGAAGGTTTTTGGACATTTCTTGGAAATTTACTGTCTGTAAATGATAGTGCGCTACCACATCATGCTTTATTAATATATTTATGAAAAGTGAATGTTTAAACATAAACTGAGAAACACTCTTGCCCTGATGGCAAAGCTATTAGTAAACGGAAAGGCAAGTCATGCATGGATCATTTTTACTCTATATGTGGGGTACATTTATTATACATGGAGCAAACGTTTAGTGTGTTTAATCAAACAAAAGAGGATTTTTACAGCAGAAATGCTGAACTCACATATTTGAATGTGCACTCACATGTGAGAATATGTGAAAATGAAGAAAAAGGCGACTGTAAAATATAATATTTGCCTAGGATCACACAATTTGAGACCCGTTTCTGCGTCAAGTACATTACCGGCAGGCCTAGTAACATTTTTATGATTTTTTTAGGCCTGTACAGGCTGTACCCACCACAAGGTATAAGTTGGCCTTTAAAATATTCAGGGTCAACTGGGGATGGTTTTTATTTTTTTTATCGACCCTGGGAGTAATAACCCTGGATTCAACTGGGTCATTGAAAATGTCCTGACTGTGCCTAAGCATACCCTTTAGCAGTAGGAGGTATTGTGTTGAGCACTGAGTGGACGAGAGAGTCTCAAACAAGAAGTGTCCTCTAGCGGTTCAGTGTGAAGCTGCACTTTGTGGAATGTGGTTTCCCTTTATAAGGCTGTGATAAATAGTGGTGTCATCAGGAGGGGAAGGTTTTGCAGGGTATAGATCCAAATCCACTTTATTGTGTGGATATACATCATGAGTCCCTGTCATCTTGAGGTGGTCTTGAAAACTGTTCACCACCCCACCATCCCCTGTGAAGGAATGAAGTGAACCTTCAGGTGAATCAGCAGCATTGTTGTCGTAGGACTCTTACCATGGGGATAAGACTGTTTAGTTTAGGGGAGGCAGCACCACAGTGTGTGGGTTTGTCAGTCCCACACCAACTAGAAGCTGTTGACCAGACTTCTTCAGGTAGCTAGCAGCATCTCACCCAAACCTACAAAGTAAAGGTTATTTGTGGCAGCATAGAAACATGACTCTCTGACTCCTCAGGGAAGTCGTGGGGGAACAGATCACACCCCTTTCTCTCCATTGCACAAAGTCCCACACATGTGAAGGCAGACAAAGAAATGCAGAGTAAGTTTCAAAAACTATTGAAGCAATTGCACCCGGTGATAAAAAGCGTGAGCTGCTATTATTAGGAAGATGAAACATAATACAGCAATGACTGTGACCATTCAAGTAAAACAGTCCCGACATCCTGATGCATTCATAAGGTCTAATAAGGATCCCTACCTAACCTTAATGTGTAAATCTGAGAGCATAGCGGCGTTAGCCCTTCTGCCCGTCACGGTCTATGGAAGAAGCCCTGACCCCATACCTGAAAGATGGGCAAGGATCTGTCTGTTGTCTGCTGGCAAACTTCCCAGTTGGCTGGAAAGACAAGGCCAGAATCAGCAGAGCTGTTAATAGATGGATGTACATTTTGAAACGGTCATGGCTAGGATGCCCTCTTCCCTACTTTGGCCTATGCAGTATTTATATAACAAAACATGTGTTCTAAAAACAGGCCTAACATCATGATATGTCTAGGGTATTAGGTTTGACTCTGTAACTATTGTGTATAAACATGACAGCCTTTAGCGGGGCACAGAGTGAAATATTGTGCAAAGAACTGAAAACACGAACACTAATGCATTTGATTAGAATATAAAAGCAACCATGCAAAAAAGCGAGCAGTGCTTAAACATAATAAAAGTGAATAAACAAATGAAATGTGTATGTAGGTAAAAGGGCACAGGCTACGGGCCTACAGCTAAAATAAGGGTGCCCAAACTAGGCACTAAAAGGAACCCACAGCATCGTGAACAGGTTATAACTGTGGTGAGGGAGTGCGCACAGCAGGTGGTGGTGGTGGACAAGAGTGCAGTGGGCTGGTGGCTTTATCCTCCCTCTTCTACTTCTTCTTTGGAGGACCAGGAACATACATTGCCTCCTCAAAAGATAATTGTCTTTTAGCGGGTTGTACCCCTGAATTTGGAGGCCTGGTGAGGATGCATCCTGTAACTGGATGAATCATCAGATGTTTTTGCCGGTAGTCCAATTCCTGATGAAGTTTCTTGAATACTGGTTGCAAAATCTCCAAGGAAAGACTCGAAAATGCAAGTTTTTTAGGGTCATGTATTTTCAGTGTTGAAGGTTTTGGATCCGAGGCTGATTTGTCCAGTGCCAGTGTGCAGTTTTGTTTCGGCTACAAAGATGTCGGTGCCGAAGGTCGGCTCATTTCCGATGTGGAGTATTTCGGCACCGAAGGTCGGCTCGGGTCCGATGTTGAAGGCTTTGGATCGTCGACCTGCTGTTGCAGCTGTTTTTTCAATGCAAGCCACGACTGTGTGTTTTGTAGTGAGCTGGTCATTGCCAACCATGGCCTAAAGGCAATGGTGGTCCAACAACAGTATTTATTTTATAAGATGGTTGAGTCTTTGCTGTTGCCTGCTGTGTTTGGGGCGGAGTACTCACTTGTTCTGGAGTGATGTCTTATGCCTCTATGTCGAACCTGGACCTGTCATCTGGGGAGATATTGCCTTCATCTGCCGCCGATGAATGTACCCCTACCTCGACTTCCAGATCTTCTGAACTGAAGAGGTCCGGCATATCTTTGATGCCTCATTGAAACATTTGTAATCTTCTTGCTCATCAATCTCTTAGTGTCATTTTAGATCATAAAGACCTGCATGCCTCAAAGGTTGCCCCTTGATGATCTGGAGGTAAGCACAAGTTACACAACTGGTGTAGGTCGGTGCATGGAAACTTGGAGTGACACAAGGGTCAGATTCAAAAGAGCGTCCGTTCCATCACCACTTGGAAGGCCGTTGGAGCGAACGTTGAAGAGAAGTTCTGCCCTGAAGGGTGAAAGCCCAGACGTGCCACGGTCGAATCAAATCCCCAGGACAATTCTATGTTGATGTTATAAGTAGGGAAACTGTAATCAAACCGCAATCAAAAACAATGGCGATGGTATGAAAGAAGAGCCAAACAACACTATTGAGCAAATTTTTTAACCTGGTGGCAGAAAACACAATTTAACAGGACCATGCGCAATCAAGCAAGATGAGTCACTAAACGTTGTGACTTAAAAGAATTCCTCTAAACAAAAATAGCTTGCACACTTCCGAGCCAAACACTTGATAGCAGACTTATGCTAAGCATGGGTATCTATAGTCACAAATGTCCTCAAGCTATTTGCATTTGATGTCAAGCCACTGATATTGAGTGAGATGATAGATAAGGGTTGACAACTCATGGTGATAGCCAGCGGGAAGACTCCATGTTATGATCAGCAGTAGGGGTCGTGGGAGAGGGAAAGGAGGGGACAGATAAGCATAAGGAGGAGACTAGAGCCGGCACAGGAGATAGAAGAGAGTGAGGTCGTGCAGTAAGGAGCAGGGACAGAAGGGGGTTATGTGAATGGGGGCAAGAGCCCTATAAACTTTTCCCAAAGTTAGGAGTGGCCATATAAAGTGTACCTTAAATTATGGCACAGGGGTGGGGCAGTGACAGGCAGGGGGATGCACATTTAGGCCGAACATTGAATTGGGCTACGCAGGGCAGGCGAGGATGTGGATCAAGTTAAAGTACAGAGGTGTGTAGGAACTGTCTTCCGCTTAAGGAGACAAAAGGGAAGACCAGAGGGAGTACACTAAGGTAACTGTGCAAGGATACGCTGGGCCATCAGTTAATCAAATGCCAAAGAGATGAGAAAACAGTGATGCTATATGGCATAGAGACAAGGGCCTACAGGTACCCAATAGTACTATAACTTGCCTCATGTTGGTTTCTGCGCAGGAGAAGCAGGAGGATAGGGAGGAAGTGGGTGGGCTGACAGCACGGGTCTGCACTCAGGTGCACGCTGGCTCATCACAAGGCCCAGACATTATGGTTTATCGCACAGCTGTGGACAAAGTCCAAGTTCCCCAACAGGATATTGCCTGATCCCAAGTGCTGATGTCGGGAGAGTAGGGGAAGAGAGGAGAAAGCCTTGCCACCCCATGTAGGCCTCAAAATATCTACTCTTCCACTCGTCATGGTGAGCTATATATTTTATCAGGTTGAGCTATTTTTAGGACCTACTCGCTCCTTTTGGTAAGTTAACAAAGAACAGATGTTCTGTCAAGTAAGAAAGTGAAGGAGCAATAAACCTGTCTTTAAATCTTATTCTTATCTTGCGATATTTGCGATGTGTTCAGAGACAGAGGTCAAAAGTCAGTTTGTCTTCTTATAATTGATTTTCCTTCTGACTGCAAAGTTCCAGGATTTTGTATGTTGAACTGACTGGTCTGCTATAGAAAGAGTGTGAAATATAAGCCTGCAGGTTGTCAGGTTCTCCTAACACAAAACATTTAAATAGCTAAGTCACATGTACAAACATTTCAAAATATATTTCAGTAGTTGTGAAAGACCATTTTTTGCACTTCTGTGAGATGAACAAAATATTTTAATGGATGAAAACAAATTAGCACACTTTATTTGGTGATTTGGAAAGGATAAGTATGTTTTCTGAAACACAGTTTTCACAGATTATTGTTAATACACTATATAGTTTTATCAGTAAAGCTGCAAGTTAGTGGGAAGAACTTTGGGCATTTCTTGGAAATTTACTGTCTGTAAAAGACAGTGTGCTAACACATCATGATTTAGTAATATATTTATTAAAAGTGAGTATTTAAATTTAAACTGAGAAACACTCCTGCCCAGATGGCAATGCTATTGGTAAACAAAGAGACATGTCATGGATCAAGTATTCCTTATATGTTTGCTAGATTCATTTTATACATGAAACATGTAATCAAACAAAAGAGGTTTTTTTTTGCACAGCACAAATGCTGAGCTCACACATTTGAAGGTGCACCTATATGTGATAATGAAGAAAAAAACAACTTTATAAACTAAAATATTTGCCTAAGATCACACAATTTGAGACCTGTTTAACGGACAGTTACATTACAGTTAGGTCGAGTAGATTATTCGAGTTACTCAACCTGCAGGTCTAGTAACATTTTTATGATTTTTCGAGGCCTGCCACGGGCAGAGGAACAACGTAGGCACCCAGGGTTTGGTCTAGTAGGTCCTAGGGGTGGGGCAGTGTTAGCTTGGATCCATAGAAACAGGTCCATGCGGGGGCCACGCCCTGACATGAAAACAACCTCATAGGCTCAAACATGCAATACTGAGCAGAGATAAACCAGTTTAACCGTTTCTGTGCCTTGGACGAGGTGACCTCGTCCAAGGCTACAGTTCCCGTATGCCTTGGACGAGGTCACCTCGTCCAAAGCACGGGAACTTGGGGGAGCGCTATCGCGCCCCCCCTGTGCACCCCCCTCCCAGCCCCAAGGTGGGGATGGAATGGGAAGACCTTCCACTTCCACCCCCCCACCCCCCCTGTGACGTCTGTCGAAGGGGCCTCCCCCATCGCCCTGGAAGCTCTTCTTCCAGCGTGATTGAAAGAGAAATGCTCAGCATTTCTCTTTCAATCACGTGGGGGAAGCTCGGAGGGGCTTCAAAGGGAAGGAAATGTATTTCCTTCCCTTTGAAGTCTCTCCCAGAGTTTCAAAAGCCGGATTGCTTGCAATCCGGCTTTTGAAACCCCACTAGACACCAGGGATTTTTTTTTTTTATTGGTTATGAACATAAGGGAGCGACCTCTTGGGCAAGGGTCGCTCCCAGGGGGGCATTTTTTTGGGAAGGCTTTTTCTGCCCCCCCTGGGGGCAGATCAGCCTATTATTAGGCCGATCTGCCCCCCTGGGGGCAGAAACCTCTAGGCACCAGGGATCATTTTTTTTTTTTTTAGGTGGGGAGAGACCCCTTAGGCAATGGTCGCTCAACTAGGGGGCAAATTATATTTAGGCCATTTCTGCCCCCCTTGGGGGCAGATTGGCCTATTTTGTTGAGGCCAATCTGCCCCCAAGGGGGGCAGAAACCAATAGACACCAGGGAGTTTTTTTTCTTGAAAGAAGGGTCAAGGCAAGGGTCGCTCCCTGGGGGGGGGGAATTATTTTAGGCCATGTTTGCCCCCCCTGGGGGGGCAGAAACCTCTAGGCGGCAGGGCAATTTTATTATTTTTTTTGTTTGTTTTTTTAGAGGTGGGGAGTGACCCATTAGGCAAGGGTCGCTCCCCTGAGGGGAAAATTGTATTTAGACCATTTCGGCAGATTTTAGGCCAAGGGGGCAGAAACCACTAGGCACCGGGGATTTGTTTTGTGGCGCTAATGTCACGCAGGGGGAGCGACCCCATAGGCAAGGGTCGCTCCCGGTGGGGGGTGGGGGTTGGGCGGCAAATTTATTTTAGGGCATTTCTGCCCCCCCCTGGGGCCGGCTGAGCTAGAGGCCAAAATCCACAGGTAGGCACTTTGCAAAAGACACTTCTGTTTTCTGTGAAAAAATATGTTGTGTCCACGTTGTGTTTTGGGCCATTTCCTTTCGTGGGCGCTAGGCCTACCCACAGAAGTGAGGTACCATTTTTATCGGGAGACTTGGGGGAACGCTGGGTGGAAGGAAATTTGTGGCTCCTTTCTGATTCCAGAACTTTCTGTCACCAAAATGTGAGGAAAATGTGTTTTTTTAGCCAAATTTTTAGATTTGCAAAGGGTTCTGGGTAACAAACCCTGGTCAGAGCCCCACAAGTCACCCCATCTTGGATTCCCCCAGGTCTCTAGTTTTCAAACATGCGCTGGTTTGATAGGGTTCCCCATGTGCCGGCTGAGCTAGAGGCCAAAATCTACAGGTAGGCACTTTGCAAAAAACACCTCTGTTTTCTTTAAAAAAATGGGACTTGTCCACGTTGCATTTTGGGGCATTTCCTGTCGCGGGTGCTAGGCCTACCCACACAAGTGAGGTATAATTTTTATCGGGAGACTTGGGGGAACGCAGGGTGGAAGGAAATTTGGGGCTTCTCTCTGATTCCAGAACTTTCTGTCACCGAAATGTGAGGAAAATGTGGTTTTTAGCCAAATTCTGAGGTTTGCAAAAGATTCTGGGTAACAGAACCTGGTCAGAGCCCCACAAGTCACCCCATCTTGGATTCCCCTAGGTCTCTAGTTTTCAAAAATGCACAGGTTTGGTAGGTTTCCCTAGGTACCGGCTGAGCTAGAGGCCAAAATCTACAGGTAGGCACTTTGCAAAAAACACCTCTGTTTTCTTTAAAAAAAATGGGATGTGTCCACGTTGCGTTTTGGGGCTTTTCCTGTCGCGGGCGCTAGGCCTACCCACACAAGTGAGGTATCATTTTTATCGGGAGACTTGGGGAAACACAGATTAGCAAAACAAGTGTTATTGCCCCTTGTCTTTCTCTAAATTTTTTCCTTCCAAATATAGGAGAGTGTGTGAAAAAGATATCTATTTGAGAAATGCCCTGTAATTCACATGCTAGTATGGTCACCCCGGAATTCAGAGATGGGCAAATAACCACTGCTCCTCAACACCTTATCTTGTGCCCTTTTTGGAAATACAAAGGTTTTCTTGATAGCTATTTTTTACTCTTTATATTTCAGCAAATGAATTGCTGTATACCCAGTATAGAATGAAAACGCACTGCAGGGTGCAGCTCATTTATTGGCTCTGGGTACCTAGGGTTCTTGATGAACCTACAAGCCCTATATATCCCCGCAACCAGAGGAGTCCAGCAGACGTAACGCTATATTGCTCTTGATAATCTGACATTGCAGGAAAAAGTTACAGAGTAAAACGTAGAGAAAAATTGATGTTTTTTTCACCTCAATTTCAATATTTTTCTTTTTCAATTGTTATTTTCTGTAGGAAACCCTTGTAGGATCTATACAAATGACCCCTTGCTGAATTCAGAATTTTGTCTACTTTTCAGGTTTCTGGGATCCAGCATTGGTTTCATGCCCATTTCTGTCACTGACTGGAAGGAGGCTGAAAGCACAACAAATTGTAAAAATGGGGTATGTCCCAGTAAAATGCCAAATTTGTGTTGAAAAATTTGGTTTTTTGATTCAAGTCTGCCTGTTCCTGAAAGCTGGAAAGCTGGTGAGTTTAGCACCATAAACCCTTTGTTGATGCCATTTTCAGGGGAAAAAACACAAGCCTTCTTCTGCAGCCACTTTTTCCCATTTTTTTTTACAAAACGAAATTTTCACTGTATTTTGGCTAATTTCTTGGCCTCCTTCAGGGGAGCCCACAAAGTCTGGGTACCTCTAGAATCCCTAGGATGTTGGGAAAAAAAGGACGCAAATTTGGCTTAGTTAGCTTATGTGGACAAAAAGTTATGAGGGCCTAAGCGCGAACTGCCCCAAATAGGCAAAAAAAGGCCTGGCACAGGAGGGGGAAAAGGCCTGGCAGCGAAGGGGTTAAACCGGAGCATAATAAACAGCATACGCAATGTAAACAGAAACATCACCATATCCATCACCGGAATTGGCAGGACACTGGCGAAGGATTCAAAACAGCAAGTAGTACAAACATGATGCATGGTACATAGCTTATAGGAAGTAGTGGGTGGCAGCATGACCCTCGTAGTGCAAATGTGAGGAGGGTCCTATCTACATAGGGGAAACATAAGCTTGCAGTGTTAGTCCTAAACTTGCATGTTGACAAGAGGTAGCTTTCCACTGATGACATGGTGAGGGAACTTCAGTCATGTGCATTTAAGCAGGTGGGTAGGAGGGAGGCACTTGTAGTGTCCTCCAATGTGGGAGGCTTCAAAAGTGATTGTGACTTGTCCTCATGTCGGCTTGGGTGAGTCATTCCACTGCCTGGAGCGCTCTGCATCTCTCAGTTTGGTTCTTGTGTGATTTCATGCAAAATGGGGCCACTCCTCACCGCCTGCCACTCCCCAGTCATGTCTTTGGGACACTATAGCTAATATATCCATCTCTGAGGAGCCCAGGGCATCCAAGAAATGAGTTAATTCAGCGTGGGTGTGGTAGTCCCTGGTGTACACCTGTGTGCCTCTCCTGGGCTGCGGCAAAGCTGTGGAACTGTGCTGCTTTGTCAGCGGTGGGGTGGGGAGGGGGGAGTGGCTGAAGGCAGCATACCATGGCAGCAAGAGATGGTGGGCTTGCCAGGAGCGAGGTCGTTTCAGTTCCTGCACCGCTGATGAAAGCGGCAGCACTGCTCCGGGATACAATATGCATGGATGAGTCTCCTTTCAGAGGCATCGGCCAGTCCCTAAAGAGGGCTCACCATGGGCACTGAAGGTCTTGGAGCATCACCCCCACCAAAGGAAGTTGTGCAAGACAGCGGGCATGAGTGAGAAGACCATGTTTTTCTCTCAGTTGCCTGCATTCTCAGGGAGCAGTGGGCAGGGCGCTTCCAGGACACCATTTCTCATTTTGATCCTTCCTTCTCACACCTTTCTCAGTATAATTAGATTACATCATCCTCGTAAATATATGGTATTTTCACTATAAAATAAGTTTTTTAAAAATCCGCAAACTTCTAATTTTAACAATGACAGAAGAAAATACAAGAGGTATTGGGAGAAAATAGAGGAAAATCCCTCTGCTTCCAAAAGACAAATTTTATAATCTAAGAGAGCTGCTAACAAGACCAATGCTACCCTTGCGAAAGCTAACAACTTCCAAAATCAATGCTAAAAGGGGCCACAAATATACGGAGAGGTTTTTTCAAATGCTGAAAGAACCATGCACACCTGTGACTTCCCATTAATTAGGAGCAGATAATTATGATGAGTTTGCCACGTTTTTCCTCAACAAAATAAACCAAATCAGACAGGCACTCTGCCCCTGTGACCTAGACATCTATGACATGACCATCACCAAGAGAAATAACATGGGACAGTCTAATACTCAATAAATAACAGAAGTCTCTCCCAAGACCTCACAACTCACACAAACCTTTCAGCGGCTGACTCAGTACCACAAAGCTAAGCTAAAAAGTAATTTATGTTTTGAAACCAATAATTATCAACTCAATTATGAAACACAGCTGTTCCTGACGTATTGCAATAATTGCTCATTTTATACCTTAAAAATCCACCAGCTGACCCAAACTGTTTTGACACTTCATTCCATCAAGGACTACATTTTTTCATAGAAATTATTTAAAACTGTGTTGCATCACAGATTATTGATTATGTGGAAGAATAAAACCTCACTGGCAACATCCAACCAAATTTGCACTTAGGACACAACTACCTACTCCATCATCGATGTTGTGGTGCTAATACTTTAACAATTTACAAAACAAAAACAATTGCCTCCTAATTCGTTTAGACCCATTCACAGAGGTTGATACAGTGCACAACAAAATCCTCCTACATCCTCTCAAGAATTTTTTGCAATAAATAGCACATTACTAAGATGGTGGAGTCCTATCTCACCAACAACATGTGATAGTTGCTGAGTGTTGGAAATGGCTCTTTTTGCAGGGTTATCACCAAACATTTTGCTTCTGACCTCCCGTCTCTGATCCTGTGCTGAATTTTGTTTTTGCTGGTTTTAGGACTCTAGGCAATTTACCACTGATGACCAGTGATAAAATGCAAGTGCTCCCTGTGTATGGGTGATTGGTCTATCCATGATTGGTATATATTCGATTTACTAGTAAGTCCCTAGTATATTGCACCATGTGTGCCCAGGGCCTGTAAATTAAATGCTACTAGTGAGCCTGCAGCACTGAATGTGCCAGCCACGAGTGACCTTGTAAACATGTGCCAGGCCTGCCACTGTAGTGTATGAGTGTGCAGTTTTAAACCACTATTTTGACCTGGCAAGTGCAGCTTTCCTTTTACTACATGTACGTCATCCCTAGGATAGGCCCAAGGCAGCCCCTTGGGCAGGGTGCAATGTATTTTAAAAGTAGGACATGTACTACCGAACTGCCAGGCCAGGTCCTTCCGGGACTAGAAACAAGCATCCTGGGACTGGTTTCAGGCTATCACCCTTCATTAGCCAGGCTAGCTGGAATCTGGTGGCATAGCAAGCACGGGACCCATGTCTGGGCATACCCTTCCCACTTGGGGAGACAAATGCAAAAACAACAGATGATGGACGGAAAGCAGAACAAATCAAGCATTCACCCTAGTCACAGATCTGGGTTTAATCCATCAGTTATTTTGCTTGTCATGCCATTCCAGTTTGGATTCACCCATATGCAACTCAGTCTTGACCCCCATCCTTCTGTGTTGCTAACTTTTAGAAAGTAGGCATTTTCTTGCTTAACCATTTTGTGCATCTGCCTGGCTGCGGAAAACATGTCTGGGTCAGAATGACAATTGGGCTTTTTGTGAATTCATTCTCGACAGTCACACTAATGGAGCTAAGGTGTGCCCTGCATATCCTGATGGGTCTTCTTGGGCTAGAGAGGTGGGAGAAGCTGACACGTGCACCTGCATGGGGCTATGTCTGCCCTTACATAAAGCATTCTCCACCCCCCTGGAGTGTGTCTGTGGCCAGGGCAGGAAAGGCAGGATGTTGTGCACTACAAAGACTTTTCCTCGAATTTTGCCTACTTCAAAGGCAGAAATGAGTATAAGTACTGGATCTCTGGCTCCACAAGGTTAGAATCCTTCTGGACTGAGGGCATTCTGGCAGGAAGAAGAGCTGGATGCTGTAGGAGGGACTGCTACTCTGTCTGTTGCTTTTCTGGCATGGGAGTGAAAGGACTGGACGTTGCTTTCTACATCCTGCTTCCAAAGGTTCTCCAAGGGCTTAGACTGAGCTTGCCTCGTGTTAATCAGTGTTGCATCAGTGTCTTCATTTGCCAGCACCTGGGCTCTCTTGCTGAGAGTACTGGCTTGCCAAGTGGTGCTACGTTCATGTCCTGGGCCTTTGGGGATGAGTTCTGGTGCAACCAAGAAGAAACCAAGTACATCGACTTCTCAGTAACTTCGGAACCGGTGCAGCACTCCGCACCGCTGCCTGCACCAGAGCCCTGGTCCTCACTGAGTGCCTTGACTGTGATCGACATTGTAGGCCCGATGCCGATACAGCACCTCTTAAGTCCTGCCACAGTGTGAGTTTCGTGTCATCGATGCCCGTCAAATCCAATTCCGACTCTGCCACAGGCAACTGTGGGCCTGTGGATTGATTACAACACTGCAAAGTCGACGCCTTGCGGCTTTACCTGCTGGATTCATTGACCCCGTAATTCATTACCAGTTCCCATTAGACTGGTCAATTCCTTCAGCATATTTAAGAGCGGCTTAAAATCTCACCTGCTAGATAAATACTTTGATACCATACTTCTCTGTGAGTATGGTATTGTTTCTCTGAATCAGCCTCTCTCAGTATCCGAAAATTAGCAACAGCATTTTAGAACAATGCAAACTCCTTATGATGTATCATTAAACCCTCTGTTGCTGTTGATTGAAAGCCATGGAGTAAGTGATGAAGTAACACTACACGTTCATTCTTTATCTCACATATATCATGACTTATACCATTATATGAATCTGTATCCCATGAATATAATGTATGATAGTATTATGAAGTACTCTGAAAATCTGGTGCCTTGGCGGCACTTTATGAAACTTCCTAATCCTAACTGTTCTGACTAGTGTGAGTCATTCCCCTATTTACATTGTTTTTTTTCTCTCCTATTTATATTTAAAAAAAAAAAAACTTTCATATGATAGTGAAAAACGCCCCTGGTTCTTTTTATATTCTCTTTAGTAAACAGAGACGTTTTAATTCCTTAATCTGGAAGCTTTGTTCTTGCTAAATAAACACATTAATCCTCAGATTTTTGCAAGAGGTTTGAACTTCAGTTATGCTAAAATGTACACTGTGCCACTCTAGTGGAGTTATTGGCCACCACTATATGTACATACTATTCATAGCTGATACTATTAAAGGACCCAAAGTATCCACTGTGATGAAAATACAGTTTGGAGTATGTGGGCAATATGGCGGGCTAAAGGCTTAATAACAACCGCTTTCTTGCACCTCAAACATTGCTACATTACTACTAATTGGGAGCATTCTGCCAGTATGGCTGGTAATATCAGCATTGTACCTGTTTGTTCACTTTGCCCTATTGCGTAGCCATTTTAGTTATATCTTCATACATGTTATTTTAGCAAACTAGGCCTGCCACTGTGCACTTAAACCTAGATTATTATTATTATTTTAACAATAGCCACATTTGCGGTCTTGTTTTATTTTCTCTATCTAGCTGTTCTTTTCCTAGGCCAGAACTGTATTCTTAAACAAGAAATTTCTTTCACTCTGTGCTTTTCTCAAGGCTGCAGTAAGATAGGGTGCTGGCAAAAGTGGTACGCTTTGTTTCTAATGTTCTCTGAAACATACACACTCTTACGTGGGGATCCTTTCTTGGAACATCAGCTGTTTTATTATAAAAAAACACTACTTTGACCTATGTACGTTAGAGGGAGATTCCAGCCAGTCATTCTCCTTGTTACAATTTTAATCCTGTCATGCTTCATCGTCCTAGTTATTGCAATACATGCTTCATTATCTAAGATGCAGTTACTTCAAGAAAACCTTAATGAACTATATTCTGCCTCTGATTGTCCTTGCATATGTGAGACTAATGTAACTGAGAGAAACGGATAAGATCTGAGTGACCACGATTTCCCTGAGGAGTCAATTGATCATACGCTCGGTTGCCTAATCATCCCTGCTCTTGGGTGGAGATGAGGCACTGCTAGTTAGCCTGAACAAAACCCGGATTAGGCTGACGGGTGTCACCTGTAGAGGGTTTAGACTCAGTCTCCCACGGCGCAAGTGATTCTGACACCCGAATCCAGTAGTCTCATGAGGATAATGAGAGCCTAACAAGCAATCATGACATTTATGAACACCATAGGATCTGCCTGTGGCCAGAAAAGTTGTAAATCCCTTGGATCTGAGAACGAGGGGCTGAAGAGCAGACAAAAATGTTTCTGCATCACCAAATTTGTGCTGTGATATGTTCAGATGTGGCCTTGAATACTTGCTGTGCTCTGGGACAGAATACCACATATCCCTTTGCTCTCCAAAACATCAATACTACTTTAATAATAAAAATAAAACACAAAACCTCAGTACCCATTGATACCAAATCCTAGACTGATGTTTAATCATTAACCAGCACAACCTCAGCCCAAAGGGTTAAATTTGTCTGCAGCACACCATTTTAACATAGGGTAGTGTGAAAGCTTTTTCTAAAAGTGCAATTTAGAGTGACCAAATATTTTTGAATACCTATAAGTTTTCTACTGAATATATTCATAGCTGATGAATTAATAATTTTGCACTTGAAACAATTTTAGAGGTTTAAAAGTGTGTTTATTTATATTGTTTAGTTACTATATTTTCATAGTGACACCATTTTATGAAAATAGATACTGTTTTTTTGCTGTTCTGTGTATCTTGGAATTGCTCAATACACATCCCAATCAATGTCCCTGCTATGTTTCTTCTCTCCCTACAGTTTTTACAGAGCACAGACTAATGTGTCATAATAGGTATTGCTTATTTTACTCAAAGAGAGGGTGTATTGCGAATTGAACTTTCTTTGTGATCGCAAAGTATAATTTTGAAGGTCGCTTCTGCTGGAAGTTCTGATGTAGGCTTTCTAGAACACTGGTGTATGAGCCTTTATTTGAAAATGTTTTATATTATGTTGTACACCTCCGAACTGTGCTATAACTGTGGTCGCTAATAAAAGATTTTCTCTACCTTGGAATTGGGTTAGTGTTTTAATTATTTTTGATCTGTCCAAAATGTTTTATCGCTAATCATGCCATGCTGAATTTGCAGTTTTGTGCTTATTACCAATGAGTAAAATGTGTTTAAAAACCATTGGTTTTGGGGGTGAGCCTTGAGACTTTTCCTCACAGGACTTTGTTTGATTATTTTGAGACTTTTCCTTTTCCTCTAGGAATGCTGAATAGGATTTCTGCTGATTATTGGGAATATAAATGACTTTGATTTCTGACTATGTACTCTGTATCTGAGCCTACACAGCATTCTAGTTCTTCTGTATTGCCTATTTTGAGATTTTGTGATAAAACCATGTAACTTTTACTGATCTAGAACCCAGTTATTGAGTGGCCTCAGTCATTATTATATCACTCTATTTTGATGGGCCTGATGTTGGAAGAGTGTGGTGTCTCTTATTGCTAGATCAAGAGTGCCAGAGCTGAGTCACCAGAGGTACATTTTTCAGGTGATCAAAATATTGGGGTGCAGTAAAATATTGGGATTCAGATCCCACAGTGGCTTTATTGTCAACCCAACCAAGAACAGCAGTTGTGACTAGAGAATACTGCTTAGAGTCTATCTATGACAGTTCTTAGTTTTTAGAGAGCCAATTTAGAGAGCCTAACGACTTTTCAGAATTTTCAGGAAAATAAATCTGGGTTCAGAAAATATGATCATAATTCCTGCACTCATGCCAACATTTCTGCACACAGAAGGATGTTGTGTAGAATACAGATGTACAAATACAACATTGGCAACTGGAAAGGTTGTCTACTTGGCTAATGAGCAATGGTAAAAGAGCTGAAGAGTCACCCAACCTGCACCAATAAAGCATCAGAATACATATGAGAAACATTCAATCTTATGTCCACTCTGAATCTTCACAGAAAGAGTAGGTGCATGTTTTTTGTGTTTACAATTGATTCTCACTTCAACTGCATTTTACCTTCTTCCTGTCCTCCTTAATACGCCTGATGGTATTTATCTTTCTTACCTATTCCCTTACTTGTATCATGTATCCCAGATATCAATTTTTTGTGTTTTTGATCTTTTTTTACTTTGTTGTATGCCATTTGACTTCCTTTCACCAGTTATCAAGTATATTGCCATCACGGACTGGGTCTCTCATGTGTTATATAAAAATATATGTAACTGGGACCTACCCCATTGTGTTGAAGTCATCATCAGGTGGCACGTAATCCTCATCGTCACTGGTGAGCCCCAGCTCATTCCCGTAACACTGATGGACAAAGTGCCAGAGCTCCTTTGGACATAAGGGCTGTGGAGGAAAAGTAATCTGCATCACTGGTGAATGTAACCTTAAATAAGGGAAGAATAGTAGGAGAAACCAGCACACATCATGCAGGTTCAACCTTTTAAAAATGTAACACAATAAAATACACATCCAAATATTGACAGTACGCCACATACAGAAAAACATCTAAACTCAATGTCAGAGATTTTTTAAAAAGAGCCAAACTTAAAAAAATCTACATGCAAATATGAAATCACCTTTTCAAGGACAGAGCATAGCAAAACCATCCACAGTTTGAAAATAGTGTTTTGCACAAATACAAACAGACAGAAACCTTAAAGAAACCGCTATTTCAGATTGCATTAAGTCCCCTTAGTCAATTGGAACAGTCCAACACGATCACCACAGGCTGGGGTAAGGATAAGCTTAAGTGTTAAATAAACAAACCTGCCCAGGAGACAACCCTTATGTATCCCTTTTCCATTTCAAATCACAATAAATAACAAATAGAACATTCACAAATGCTTCCACTGTTTAAATAACAAGCCACTTGTGCCATAACCTGCTAAAGATCATAAACCCATGTACAAATTATAAATTAACTCTTTCCTACAACAGACAGAAGGAGCAGCTGTTAAACAAAATTAATCTCACTTGGTGTCTAGCTGACCTCAAACTACATTCCTTTTACTAGAAAGTGGCTTGTTTCCTAGTATTGTTAACTTTGGACTCCTCTTGAATGTTAAAATGGCAGGGATTGCTTCCCTTCATACATTTTTCTTGAGTCCTTTGGCATTCTATTACAGACAATTTAAAATATATATTACCTACTGGAAATAAATTCTAATTCATCACAGTGGAGTTTCAAACACATTGAGAACTAGCAGAGTTATTGGGCAGCTGGATGGCAAACATCTGCCAATCCTTCACCACAAGCTGCAAAGATCTTTGCATCCTTGACATACTTCGTAGTCTGCCATAGTTTGTGAATCTCTGACTATAGTGAAACCAGAAGTTCTCAGTCATCCATAGGAAAATATTACTTAGTACCAGCACTAAGTAGTAATGAAGCCAAAACACTTCATAATATCCCAACTATAAGAATGCATTCCATTCCTCTGCTCACAAATGGCACCCAGTTAGAAAGTAGCCAAATTCTCTATTGTTACGAAACCTCCCAATAACAAACATTTAAGACCCAGCCTAAAAATTCTACATACATTTCAAAGAGCTCCAAAACAAGTAGTCACAATAGCACTACCAACAGCTGATAATTTCAAACAAAACAAGCATAGGCAAAGCCAATAGGTTTCGCCAATGTAAGAGTTATTTGCTTTGCCAAGGTCGTTTAGCTAAGTTGCACAGCAGACTACAGTGGAATGGAAAGGAATGGCGTAGAGTGGTGTAGAGTGGAATAGAGTAGTGTGGATTAAAGTGGTGAAGAGTGTAGTGACCCAGAGTGGATTGGCGTAGAGTAGAGTTGTAGAGTGGGCCATAGAGTGGAGTGGCACAGAGTGACATACAGTGAAGGAGAGTGGCATAGAGTAAAGTGGCATAAAGTGGAGTAGAGTGGACTGGCATTGAGTAGAGTGGTGTGGAGTGGAGTGGCCATGGAGTGCACTGGAGAAGAGTGATGCAGAACAGAGAAGAGACACAAAAGGATGATGGACGGACTGCAGATCAAATCAAACATTCACCCCAATCACAGATCTGGGTTTAATCCATCGTTCTTTTGCTCACCATGCTACCCCAGTTTGGACCCAGCCATATGCAGATCAGTCTTGAACCTGTTCCTCATGGGAACAGTCCAGCCCAAACTGCCAGGCCAGGTCCTCCCTGGACCAGAAACAAGCATCCTGGGACCGATTTCAGGGTATCACCCTTCATCAGCCAGGCTAGCTTGAATCCAGTGGTATAGTGAGCACGGAGCCCACGTCTCGACATAACCTTCCCACTTATGGCAACTTTAGCAACACAAAAGGATGATGGACCTGGCCTGGCAGTTCGGGCTGGACTGTTCCCTTGGGGAACAGGGTCAAGACTGATTTGCATATGGCTGGGTCCAAACTGGAATGGCATGGCAAACAAAAAAACTGATGGATTAAACCCAGATCGGTGGCTGGGGTGAATGTTTGATTTGTTCTGCATTCCGTCCATCATCTGTTGTTTTTGCATTTGTCGCCCCAAGTGGGAAGGGTATGCCCAGACGTCGGACCCGTGCTTGCTATGCCACCAGAATCAAGCTAGCCTAGCTGTTGAAGGGTGATACAATGAAACAGGTCCCAGGATGCTTGTTTCTGGTCCAGGGAGGACCTGGCCTGGCAGTTCGGGCTGGACTGTTCCCAAAGGGAACAGGGTCAAGACTGATCTGCATATGGCTGGGTCCAAACTGGAATGGCATGGCAAGCAAAGAAACGGATGGATTAAACCCAGATCTGTGACAGGGGGTGAATGTTTCATTTGTTCTGCATTCCATTCCGTCCATCATCTGTTTCTTTTTTTAACAGAGAAGAGAGGCGTACAGTGCAGTGGTGCACAGCAGAGTGGTGTACAGTACAGGCTCAGAGTAAAGTGACATCGAGTGTGGTGACAGACAGCTGCACGGCCTAAAGTGGAATGGAGTAGAGTAGAGTGGTGCAGAGTAGAGTAAAGTGGTGTAGAGTGGAACTGTGCATAGTAGACTGCAGTGGCACAGAGTCGAGTGGTGCAAAGTAGAGTAGCATGGAGCAGCATAGAGTGCATTGGTGTAGAGTGGAGTGGATTACAGTAGAGTGGCATGGAGTGCAATTGTGTAGAGTGCAGTCGTGCACAGTAGAATGGTGTAGAATGCAGTGGCGTGGAGTGGCAGAGTAGAATGGCATAGAGTACAGTAGCGGGGAGTGGCACAGTGTGGATGGTGTAGAGTAGAGTGGGATAGAGTGTGGTGGAGTAGGGTGGCATAGCACAGAATGCAGTGGTGTAGAATGGAGTGGCGTAGAGTGGAGTGGTGCAGAGCAGAATGCAGTGGCATAGAGTGGTGCAAAGTGTAGTAGCGTAGAGTAGGATGGTGTAGAGTATAAAAGAAGGAGTGCAGTGGCAAAGAGTGCAGTGGCATAGACTGGGTGGAGTGGAGTGGTGCAGAGTGGAGTGTGGTGGAGTAGGGTGGCATAGCACAGAATGCAGTGGTGTAGAATGGAGTGCCGTAGAGTGGAGTGGTGCAGAGCAGAATGCAGTGGCATAGAGTGGTGCAGAGTATAGTGGCGTAGAGTAGGGTGGTGTATAGTAGAAATTAAAGAGTGCAGTGGCATAGACTGAAGTGGCGCAGAATAGAGTGGTGTAGAGTGTAGTGGCTTAGGGTGGAGTGGTGCAGAGTAGAGTGGCACAGAGTGCAATGTTGCAGAGTGGCATATACTGCAGTGGCATAGAGTAGAGTGGTGCCGAGTAGAGTGACACATTGCAGCAGTGTAAAGTGGAGCGGTGCCTGTGATGCAGAGTAGAGTGGCATGAAGTACAGTGTAACAGAGCAAAGTGGTGCAAAGTAGAATGGCGTAGAGTGCAGTGGCATAGAGAAGAGTGGTGCAGAGTACTGTATGGTGGCATAAAGTGCAGTGATGTAGAGTAGAGTGGTGCAAAGTAGAGTTGAGTGGTGTAGAGTACAGTGGCATAGAGTGCAATGGCACAGCGTGGAGTGGCATACAGAAAAGTGGCCTGGAGTGGAGTTGTGGGGAGTAGAAAGGAGTAGAGTGCAGTAGCCTAGAGGAATAAAGTTAAAGGCCTTTGTATGAGCCTCAGTTCAAGTTCTATGGGGGTCCTTAATCTTTGAAGCGATGAAGAGAAGTCTCTCTCAAGGGCTTTGCCACTGTTTCAAAGAGGCACCACATTGGTGAGCACTGGATTTTAGACAAACTAGAAGAACGCAGCAGAAGGAAAATGTTACTTACCCAGTAGACATCGTGGCATGTAGTGCTATAGATTCATATGTTTTGCATAAGTCTGCCATCTTGTGTGTTACAAGTTGTTTTTCTTCGAAGAGTGTTTTTGAGTCACAAGATCGAGTGACTACTTCTCTCGGTGATAGTGCGCATGGGCATCAAGTCCTTTGTTAGGAGTATATATATATGTATATATCGATATATATATATGGAAAATGTCACTTACCCAGTGTACATCTGTTCGTGGCATGAAACGCTGCAGATTCACATGCTGTGCATTATTCTGCCATCTAGTGTTGGGCTCGAAGTGTTACAAGTTGTTTTTCTTCGAAGAAGTCTTTTCGAGTCATAAGACCGAGGGACTCCTCCCTTTCAGCTCCATTGCGCATGGGCGTCGACTTCATCTTAGATTGTTATCCCCGCTGAGGGTGAGGTAGGAGTTGAGAGTATACTAGATGTGCCCATGCAATGGAGTAGGTGTGTATGTACATAATGTGTATTGAAATAATATTTATTTACAAATTTAAAAATTTTATTCAACTAACAATGGCTACAGGCTCCCGGGGAGGTGGGAGGGCGCATGTGAATCTGCAGCGCCTCATGCCACGAACAGATGTACACTGGGTAAGTGACATTTTCCGTTCGGGGGCATGTGTAGCTGCAGATACACGTGCTGTGCATAGACTAATAAGCAGTAACCTCCCCTAAAAAGCAGTGGCTTAGCCTGTAGGAGTTGAAGTTGTTTGAAATAATGTTCTTAATACAGCATGTCCTACTGTGGCTTGTTGTGTTGTTAACACATCTACACAGTAATGCTTCGTAAATGTATGAGGCGTAGATCAGGTGTCTGCCTTACAAATTTCAGTCATAGGTATATTTCCCAGAAAAGCCTTTTTGGCGCCTTTTTTCCTAGTGGAATGCGCTTTTGGTGTAATAGGTAGATCTCTTTTTGCTTTGATATAGCAAGTTTGAATACATTTAACTATCCATCTGGCAATGCCTTGTTTGGATGTAGGATTACCTGCATGAGGTTTTTGGAAGGCTACAAACAATTGTTTTGTTTTACGAAATTGTTTTGTCCTATCAATGTAATACATTACTGCTCTCTTTATGTCTAATGTATGTAAGGCTCTTTCGGCTACTGAGTCTGGTTGTGGAAAGAAGACTGAAAGTTCAACTATTTGGTTTAGGTGGAACGGCGATATGACTTTTGGTAAGAATTTGGGATTTGTACGGAGAACCACTTTATGTTTATGTATTTGTATAAAGGGTTCTTGTATAGTAAATGCTTGTATCTCACTTACTCTTCTAAGGAATGTGATAGCTATTGCAAAGGTGACTTTCCAAGTTAAGTACTGCATCTCACAAGAGTGCATGGGTTCGAATGGTGGTCCCATGAGTCGTGTTAAGACAATATTAAGGTTCCACGAAGGTACTGGTGGTGTTCTTGGGGGTATGATTCTTTTTAGTCCCTCCATAAATGCTTTGATGACTGGGATTCTAAAAAGCGATGTTGAATGTGTAATTTGCAGATAGGCCGATATTGCCGTGAGATGTATTTTAATTGAAGAGAATGCTAGTTTAGACTTTTGTAAGTGTAATAAGTAGCCTACAATGTCCTTTGCGGAAGCATGTACTGGTTGACTTTGATTAGTGTGGCAGTAGTAAACAAATCTTTTCCATTTGTTTGCATAATAATGTCTTGTAGTGGGTTTCTAGCTTGTTTAATGACCTCCATACATTCTTGTGTAAGGTCTAAATGTCCAAATTCTAAGATTTCAGGAGCCAGATTGCTAGATTGAGCGATGCTGGATTCGGGTGTCTGATCTGTTGTTTGCGTTGCGTTAACAGATCTGGCCTGTTTGGTAATTTGATGTGAGGTACTACTGATAAATCTAGCAGTGTTCTGTGCCACAGTTGGCGAGCCCAGGTTGGTGCTATAAGTATTAGTTTGAGTTTGTTTTGACTTAGTTTGTTTACCAGATAAGGAATGAGTGGGAGAGGGGGAAAAGCGTAAGCAAATATCCCTGACCAACTGATCCATAATGCATTGCCCTTGGACTGAGGGTGTGGGTACTTGGACGCGAAGGTTTGGCATTTTGCTTTTTCTTTTGTTGTGAATAGGTCTATTTTTGGTGTTCACCAGCGTAGAAAGTAATTTTGTAGGATCTGGGGATGAATTTCCCATTCGTGTGTTTGTTGGTGATCTCGACTGAGATTGTCGGCCAACTGGTTCTGAATGCCTGGGATGTATTGTGCTATTAGGCGAATGTGATTGTGAATTGCCCAATGCCAAATTTTCTGTGCTAAGAGACACAGTTGTGACAAGTGTGTCCCTCCTTGTTTGTTGAGGTAATACATTGTCGTCATGTTATGGGTTTTGACAAGAATGTGTTTGTGGGCTATCAGTGGTTGAAATGCTTTTAATGCTAGAAACACTGCCAACAGTTCTAAATGATTTATGTGCAGTTGTTTTTGTTGATTATCCCATTGTCCCTGTATGCTGTGTTGGTTGAGGTGTGCTCCCCACCCCATCATGGAAGCATCTGTTGTGATCACGTCTTGAGGCACTGGGTCCTGGAATGGCCGCCCTTGGTTTAAATTTATAGGGTTCCACCATTGAAGCGAGAAGTGTGTCTGGCGGTCTACCAACACTAGATCTTGGAGTTGACCCTGTGCTTGTGTCCATTGTTTTGCTAGGCACTGTTGCAAGGGCCGCATGTGTAATCTCACGTTTGGGACAATGGCTATGCATGAAGACATCATGCCTAGAAGTTTCATTACAAACCTTACTTGGTAGTGTTGGTTTGGCTGTATGTTTAATATTATATTTTGGAACGCTTGTACCCTTTGTGGACTTGGAGTGGCAATCGCTTTTTGTGTGTTGAGTGTTGCTCCCAAGTATTGTTGTATTTGGGATGGCTGCAGATGTGATTTTTGGTAATTTATAGAAAATCCTAGTTTGTGTAGAGTTTCTATAACGTATTGCGTGTGAAGAAGACACTGTTGTTGAGTGCTGGTTTTTATTAACCAGTCGTCTAAGTATGGGAATACGTGCATGTGCTGTCTCCTTATGTGAGCGGCTACTACTGCAAGGCATTTTGTGAATACCATGGGGCTGTTGTTATCTCGAACGGTAACACTTTGAATTGATAGTGCACGCCGTGTATTACAAACCTTAAGTATTTTCTGTGAGAAGGATGTATGGGTATGTGAAAGTATGCATCCTTGAGATCTAACGTTGACATGTAGTCCTCTTTTTTTAGTAAGGGAACCACGTCTTGAAGTGTTACCATGTGGAAGTGATCCGACTTGATGAAGAGATTCAGGGGGTTATTCTAACTTTGGAGGAGGTGTTAATCCGTCCCAAAAGTGACGGAAAAGTGACAGATTTACCACCAGCCGTATTACGAGTCCATTATATCCTATGGAACTCGTAATACAGCTGGTGGTATATCCGTCACTTTACCGTCCCTTTTGGGACGGATTAACACTCCTCCAAAGTTAGAATAACCCCCTCAGTGTTCTGAGGTCTAATATGGGTCTTAACGTTTTGTCTTTCTTTGGAATTAGGAAATATAGTGAGTAGACACCTGTTCCTTTCTGATGGTTGGGTGCTAACTCGATTGCTTGTTTTTGTAACAATGCTTGGACTTCCAGTTGTAACAGGTCTAAGTGTTGTTTGGACATATTGTGTGCTCTTGGGGGCACATCTGGCGGGAAATTTATGAATTCTATGCAATAACCATGTTAGATAATGGCTAGGACCCATGCGTCCGTAGTTATGTGTGTCCAGTTTTGGTAGTATGCAGTAAGTCTTCCCCCCACTGGTGTTAAGTGTTGGGGGTTTGTGACATTGAAGTCGCTGTTTGGTTTGACTTGTCTTGGGTGTCTGGAATTTTCCCATTGTTCTTGGGAATTGTCCACCCCTATATGAGCCTCAAAACCCTCCTCTCTGGTATTGTCCCTGATAGGTAGGTCTGGTTTCCGAGGTGGAAGGCTCTGGTGATTACATACGAAACCTCCCTCTAAAATGTGGCTTTCTAAATGTGCCTCTGCTTTGCGGGGAGTGGAGTGCGCCCATGGCTTTGGCCGTGTCCATGTCCTTCTTTAATTTTTCAATTGCTGTGTCCACTTCCAGCCCAAACAATTGTTCTTGGTTAAAAGGCATGTTCAACACAGCTTGTTGGATTTCTGGCTTGAATCCTGAGCTTCGTAACCATGCATGCCTGCGAATTGTTACCGCAGTGTTGACTGTTCGTGCTGCTGTGTCTGCCGAGTCTAATGCGGACCTTATTTGGTTGTTGGATATTGCTTGTCCTTCTTCAACAACCTGTTGGGCACGGTTCTGGTGTTCTTTGGGCAAGTGCTGTATAATATGTTGCATCTCGTCCCAGTGTGCCCTGTCGTAGCGAGCCAGTAGGGCTTGCGAGTTTGCGATTCGCCATTGATTGGCTGCCTGTGCTGCTTCTCGTGTGCCTGCTGCATCAAACTTCCTACTCTCTTTGTCAGGCGGTGGAGCGTCTCCTGATGAGTGAGAGTTTGCCCTCTTTCTTGCTGCTCCTACAACCACAAGTCTGATGTAAGTTGCTGTGTTATAAACACAGGGCCCGTTGGGGGAGGCTTGTATTTTTTCTCCACCCTAGGCGTGATAGCCCTTCCTTTCACTGGCTCCTGGAATACCTGTTTTGTGTGCTTGAGCATGCCCGGGAGCATTGGCAGACTTTGGTAGGAAGTGTGGGTGGATGCCAAGGTGTTGAACAGGAAATCATCCTCTATTGGCTCTGAATGCATTGCTACATTGTGGAACGTAGCTGCCCTTGATAGTACCTGCGTATATGCAGTACTGTCCTCTGGAGGTGACGGCCTTGTTGGGTAACAATCTGGGCTGTTGTCTGATACTGGAGCATCATGTAAGTCCCATGCATTCTGATCATCCTGTGTCATCCCTGTATGCGTAGGTGACTACATTGGAGGTGTTGTTACCGGGGACAGTTGTGGTGAGTGTAGTGGGGAAGGTTGCGGCGAAAACCTCGGTGGTGGGGTTTTATCTCTGGCCACTTTCGCCTTTGGCTGCATTTCTGACTCTTGAAATGCCAGCTTTCTTTTGGTTTTGATTGGAGGAAGAGTTTGTATTTTTTCAGTCTCTTTCTGGATATGCAACCTCCTTTGCGTATGGTCTGGTTCCCCCATACTTATTTCCTGCTCAAATCTGTGCTTTTGCATTTGGCTGGAAAGTCCTTGCTCTTCTGTGTAAGAGCTTCTTTTCGGCTCCAAAGCCGCTTTTTTCAGTACCGAATCTTCCGAGAAAGTCTTTTTCGGTTCTGACATATCCTTTCTCACCTTGGGTGAGTCGAACTCTCGGTGCCGAGATCGTTCGGTGCCTGAATCTCGACCGGAGTTGGATGTCTTTGGCAATTCTTTGGCCTTTTTCGGTGCCGATGTTTGGTCACCTTCTTTTCAATGGGTTAAGCCATGGCCTGCTGGCGGTGGCATCCCCTTGGCCTTTATGATCTTTGTGTGAGTTTTGGATGGGGCAGTTTTACTCACTGTTTTCTGCACTGTTGTGGGTCGTTCACTTTAGGATTCATCAGAGTCCGTCCCCTGAATGGAAATTCTTTCCTCCTCTTCGACGTCGAGTTGTTCTCTCGGCGTCAACGCCATTTGAAGTTTTCTCGCTCTTCGATCACGTAGGGTCTTTTTTGATCGAAACGCTCGACAGGCCTCACAAGTATCCTCCCTGTGTTCTGGTGCTAAACACAGATTACAGACCAAGGGGGTCATTACGACCCTGGCGGCCGGCGGTAAGTTGGCGGTAACACCGCCAACAGGCTGGCGGTGTTCCGCCAGCAATTATGACCGTGGCGGAAAAGCCACGGCCATACCGCCGGCCCCTCTACTTTCCCACCAGGATTCCGCCTGGCGGTCATAATCCCCAGGGCAGCGGTGCATGCACCGCAGCCCTGGGGATTATAAGTCCCCGACTGCCAGCCTGTCCGTGGCGGTACACACCGCCATTGAGAGGCTGGCGGTAAGGGGACTTGGGGTGCCCCTGGGGGACCCTGCACTGCCCATGCACTTGGCATGGGCAATGCAGGGGCCCCCAGTCATAGCCCCGTCGCGCATTTCACTGCCCGAATTTCGGGCAGTGAAATGCGCAACAGGTGCTACTGCACCCGCTGCACATCAGCATTGCCGCACGCTCTATTATGAGCCGGCAGCAATGTTGATGTGACATTTCCGCTGGGCCAGCGGACGGTAACACTGTTACCGTCCGCTGGCACAGCGGAAATGTCATAATAGGGAGCCAGAAATACCGCCGGCAATGGCGGTATTCTGTCTCCTGCGGCCTCAGCGGTCTTTTGAAAAGACCGCCGAGGTCGTAATGACCCCCCAAGTGTTGGTCTGTATAGGGATACTTCAAGTGCCACTTCGGACAGAAGCGGAAGGGGGTCCGGTCCATTAGTTTTGTCAGTGGATGCGGTCGGGCCGACCAGGCCCCGCTAAAGAGCAGAAGCCCAGAAGGGCCGCCGGAGTGCTTCTACTGTTGGTGTCGATATGCTAACACTAAACCGGTACCGCGCGCAAACAATACAGTCGAATTTTCGATATTTAGCTAACTTTCCCGATTCGAAATACGGAGCGAAGAGGAACACGTCCGAACCCGATGGCGGAAAGAAAACAATCTAAGATGGAGTCGACGCCCATGCGCAATGGAGCCGAAAGGGAGGAGACCCTCGGTCTCGTGACTTGAAAAGACTTCTTCGAAGAAAAACAACATGTAACACTACGAGCCCAACACTAGATGGCAGGACAATGCACAGCATGTGTATCTGCAGCTACACATGCCACCGAACATATATATATCTCCATCCATGCAGTTCATATACATATGTACAATATTTGTGGAATAAATTAACTACAATGACTACAGGCTTCTGGGGAGGAGGGAGGGCGCATGTGAATCTAAAGAAATCTACAGCACTACATGCCACAAACAGGTGTCTACTTGGTGAGTAATATTTTCTGTTCAATGGCATGTGTGGCTGTAGGTACATATGCTTTCCATAGACTGTAAAGCAGTCCCCTCCAAGTAATTGGTGGCTAGCTGTAGGAGTTGGAGTAGCTTAAAAACGTGTCCTGAACACTGCCTTGCCAACTTTTGTTTGTTGGTGGGCTAAAACATCTACTACACAATAGTGTTTAGTGAATGTGTGTGGTGTAGACCAAGTAGCAGCCTTAAAATATCTGCTATTGCAATGTTTCCTACAAAGGCCACAGAAGCACCTTTTTTTCTGGTAGAGTGTGCTCTAGGAGCTGTAGGTATTTGTCTTTCAGCTTTCGGATAACAAGTCTGAATACACTTGACTATCCATCTAGCATTCCGTTTTATGAAATTGGATTGGCTTTGTGAGGCATTGAAAATGCTACAAAAAGCTGTTTAAATGTTCGAAAACGTTTAGTCCTGTCACTGTAAAGCTCTTTCAGCAACTGAGTGTGGCTGTGGGAAAAAAACAGATAACTCAACTGATTGGTTAATGTGAAATGCTGAAAATACTTTTGGGAGGAATTTAAGGTTTTTCCTAAGGCCTACTCTATCTTTATGTACTTGAAAAAGGTGTTCTTCTAAAGTGAAAGCTTGTAATTCACCTACACATCGTAGAGAAGTGATAGCTACTAAAAAGGCAAATTTCCATGAAAGACATTGCAAAAAACAGGAGTGCATGGGTTTAAATGGTGGACCAATAGGTCTAGTAAGGACAATATTAAGGTTCTGTACTGGAGCTGGAGGAACCTTGGGTGAAATAACCCCTTAAGTCATTCCATAAATGCTTTAATAACAGGAATTCTGAACAAAGAAATATGTTGTCTGTTTTGGAGGTAAGCAGCTATAGCTGCTAAATGAAGTCTAACAGATGAGTATGCTAAATTTGCTTTTTGTAAATGTAACAGATAACAATGTGTTGCACGGAAGCTTTGAGTGGGTCAATGTGTCTAGGTTGACAGTAGCATACAAAACGTTTCCATTTTTCAGCATAACACTGTCTAGTTGTAGGTTTACGTGCTTCAGGAGCCAAATCACAAGATTGAGTGTTTTGGGTCTGGATGTCTTATATGACCTTGTTTTTTGAGTCAAAAGGTCTGGTCTGTTGGGAAGTTTTTAGTGGGGAACCACAGAAAGATCCAAGTGTTGTGTACCAAGGTTGGCATGCCTATGTGGGGGCTACAGGGATCATGGTGAGTGATGTTTGTCCCGTTTGCGAACCAGAAATGGAATGAGTGGGAAAGGCAGAAAAGCTTAAGCAAATATCCGTAACCAGTTCATTCACAGAGATTGCCCTTGGACTGAGGGTGTGGGTATCTGAACGCAAAGTTTTGTCATTTTCAACTTTCTACAGTGGTGAATAGATCTATGTCGGTGTTCTCCAGAGGTGAAAGTATTGGTGAAGAACTTCTGGGTGAATTTTCCATTTGTGGACTTGTAGCTGCGTCTTGCTTCGGAGGTCAGCAAACTGATTGTCCATTCCTGGGGCATATTCTACCAGTAACTGAATGTAATTGTGAATTACCCACTTACAAATTGCCTGAGCTAGAAGGGACAATAGAGATGAGTCTGGTGGTCCAACAACACTAGATCCTGAAGATGACCCTGTGACTGAGACCACTGACGAGACAGACACTGCTGTAATAGACGCATGTGTAGTCTGGCACAAGGAACGATGGCAATGCAGGAAGCCATCATCCCTAATAGCTGCATCACTCGTCTCACTGTGAAAATATGGTTCTCCTGTAATTGAGACGGAAGAGTTTGGAATGCTTGAATCCTTGCTGTGTTTGGATATCCAACCCTGAGTGAGTATTGAGAACTGATCCCAGGTAAGGCTGTATCTGTGAGGGTTGGAGATGGGATTTGAGAAATGTGATTGTAAATCCCCCAGTGTGTTCAAGGTTTACTGTGTACCGAGTATGCTTCTGACATTGTTGGATGGTATTGGCTTTGATGAGCCAACCGTCCAAGTATGGTAAAACGTGAATATGTTGTCTTCTTAGGAATGCAGCTACTACTGCTAAGCATTTTGTACCCTGGGAGCGGTTGTTACCCCGAATGGTAGAACCTTGAATTGATAATGTTTTCCTGCAATGCCAAATTAGAGATCTCTGTGATGTGCTGGACGTATGGGAATGTGGAAATAAGCATCTTTGAGATCTAATGCTGTCATATAATCTCCTTGCTGTAGTAGGGGAATAACATCTTGCAGAGAGACCATATGAAAATGCTCTGAAAGTGTGTTAAGGTTGAGAGGTTTGAGGTCCAGAATTGGTGTTAATGACCCTTCTTTCTTCGGTATAAGGAAGTATAGTGAATATACTCCGAACCCTTGTTGAGATAGGGGAACTGGTTCTATAGTCCCTTTGAGAAGAAGGGATTGCACCTCTTCCTTTAAGAGAATGAGATGATCGTGTGAGAGTTTGTGAACGCGAGGGGGAATATTTGTGAAGTGGAAATGACTTCTAGACAATAATCATGCTGCAGAATTGATAGAACCCATTGATCTTTGGTGATATTGGACCTTTGGGGATACAAATTTGCTAGCCTTCCCCCCAGTGGAGAGGTGTGTGCTGTTGGGATTTGTATGAAGTCTCTGTGTTTTATTCAAGGCAGAACCTCAAGAGGAGGATGCCTTACCCCTGCCTCTCTTATTTGCATCCCTGTAAGAGCCTCTGAAGGAACCTCTATTGTAAAAATGTGTTCCTTGTTTAGTTTGGGAGGTAGAAGGCTCGGTAGATGATGTCTTAAAACCTCCCCTAAATTGTGGCCTACAAAAATTACCCCTAGTTGGTGTAGTTATTAGGGCACCCATAGCTTTAGCTGTTTCTGTGTTTTTTTTTTACCTTGTCAATAGTGGTAGCCACCTCTGGGGCAAATAAGAATTCTTTATCGAAAGGCATGTTGAGAACTTCCTGTTGTATTTCTGGGTTGAAGTCTGAGCACCTCAACCAAGCATGCCTTCTTATAATAACACTGCTGTTTACACCACGTGCAGCTGTATCTGCTGCATCAATGGCACATCTAATTGAATTGTTTGAGATAGCCTGGCCTTCGGAGTCTATCTCCTGACCTTTTTTCTGATGTTCCTGTAGAAGACACTGGAGCAGTTCCTCCATTTTGTCCCAATGGGCCCTATCATACCTTGCCATAAGTTCCTGAGAATTTGCATTTCTCTAATGATCTGAAGCTTGAGCAGCTAACTTTTTGCCCGCTGCACCCAGTTTTTTTGCTCTGCTTATCAGGAGAAGTATCTTCTGTGGACTGACTATTAGCACACTTTTATGCCGCAGTTACAACTATACAATCTGGAGGTAGATGTGATTTTACAAAAGTTGGATCTGAGGGTGCAGCTTTATATTTTTTTTAAGAACCCTTGGTGTAATTACTCTTGACCTAATAGGTTCTTTAAAGATCTTTCTGGCATGTCTAAGCATATCTGGAGGCATGGGTAGGAACTGACTCTCTTTATGCATGTTGGTTAAAGTGTCAAAGAGGAAATCCTCTTTGATAGGGTCAGTGTACATATGTACATTATGGTATGCTGCTGCAGTTTCAATAATTTGGTTGTATGCTGTTGTATCCTCACGGGGTGAAGGCCTTGCAGGATATAAATCTGGGTCATTAGGGAGTATGGAATCTGGATCATATAAACCCCATGGATCTACATCTTGTGGAACATCACCTAAGTCATCTCTATGAAGTGATGATGACCCTTGTGGAGAGTATTGTGGCTGTATGAAAGATGTAGGAGATTGTGGTGGTGGTGGAGTAGGAGGAAGTACAGGAGAGTGAGGTGGCGAAAGTTGATCTGGAGCCTTGTTTTTGTCCTTGGAGATTTTTTTAGGAGGAGGAGCAGTGTCCAATGTTTGCTGAAATGTAAGTCTCTTTTTAATTGGAACAGGAGGAGAAGCTATTATTTTCCCTGTTCCTTTCCGTATATGAATCTTACTCTGACGAAAATTCATGACTTCCAAAATAGGCTCCACTGATGAAGTCCTTCAGCTGAAAATATGGAGTCTTTGGTAAACATAATTTTCAGTTCCAAAACTTTCGACATTGAAGTCTTTTTTGGAACCGAAGGTGTCAGCTCCGAAGCCGATGTGGAAGGCTGCTTTTTCGGGTCCTGAACTGCTGGAATCGAAAGCTTGACTCGATCCTGATATTGGTTGGGCTGCTTTTGAGTCTTTGGTCGGTGCCAAAGACATCTTGGTTCTTGCAAATTTTGGTGCCGAACCAGAGAGTGAGGCATCCAAATATAATTTTCAGATCCTACCATGTCCCGAAGGCAATGGTGGACCAACGGCCAGCTTGGAAGTCTTTTTCAATATCTTTATGTGCAAAGATAGGGCTGGTGCACTCGTACTGAGCTGCAGGGATGGACTGGCTCTGGATGTCAGAATCTTCGCCCAACTCGGAGTCTCAGATCAAGAGAGCTGCCTGATGTCCAATGTCGTCGTGTGCATTTTCCTCTCCGATGATGTCTGGAGTGTTGTCCAGTGTCTTCGACTCCATCTCCAACCAACGTGCTCTTCGGTCACGGAGAGTCTTCTTAGACTGAAAAGACATACAGGTGTTGCAGTTCTCTTCTTTATGTTCTGGGGACAAGCACAAGTTACACACCAAGTGTTGATCTGTGTGCGGGAACTTTGAGTGGCATCGAGGACAGAACCTAAACGGAGTTCATTCCATTAGCCCAGCATTTTTCGGCATCACTTGACTGAGTAGGCCCAATAAGGGCGTAGACACCCCAAAGGGCGTTGAACCCGACCCAAATGCTGGAAATTGGATTGATTAGTTAAAGTGTGGAAATAGGCGAATGAAATACTATACCATTGTCGAAAGAAAGATGGAAAGGAAAGTTCAAAAGAGACTGAATGGAGATCTACCGGAGCGAGAGGAAACACGTCTGAACCGGACGGCGGCGAGAAAACACTGTAACAAAGGACTCAATATCCATGAGCACTGTCACCGAGAGGAGGAGTCACTTGATCTCGTGACTCGAAAACATTCTTTGAAGAAAAACAACTTGTAACACTCCGAGCCCAACACTAGATGGCCAACTTATGCAAAGCATGTGCATCTACAGCCACAAATGCCATCAAACACAATGTTTTACTTGCTAAATGATAATTGGCGGATAAACATTCTTTATTTGGAAGGCACGCAGAATCACAGTCATAACTTACAGTACAAGGATATGCGCATTCTGTGCCACAACAACAGACCTATTCTTTGTACTAGTTGAGCGGATTTGCTTACATTGTTAGGCAGGGGTGGGAGGGAAAAGTAGCAACATGGAAGGTGGCGGGTGCAATGGAATAGATGCTACATGGACAGGGATATGGGAAACGGACGGAAAACGCCCCAAAAAAGTAGCTTCAAAACTGGGAGCAATGGAATGGCACAAGCCCATGCTCCAAGGGAGGGCCACACTGTAGGCAGGCTGTAAGCCCACTGTATGTAAACCAGATGTCTTGCAGAAACAGCACATGTATATGTATATGTAAATGTAAGGTTTTAAGTTCAACTTTAAATAATATAAAATAAGGCCAATTTTTAATATGCACTACTATATAACAAATTAAAATAATCTGTTTTTATTTATGACAAATTCATTTCTGTTTTTCAAAAGGGCGCACTGTCTAAATCCTTTAAATTACTCAAGAAATGGCCATGGGTTTACTACTACTGGGGGAGAATGTTTGATTGGTTCCGCATTCCGTCCATCCAGTTACGCTATCCCACAGCGTTTGTGTTTTGCTTTGCTTTTGCTGCCCTAAGTGCGCCGGGTATGCCCAGACGTGGGTCCCGGGCTCACTGTGCCACTGGATTCAAGCTAGCCTGGCTGATGAGGGGTGAAACCCCGAAACCTGTCCCAGGATGCTTGTTTCTGGTCCAGGAAGAACCTAGCCTGGCAGTTCAGGCTGGACTGTTCCCATGAGGAAGAGGGTCAAGACTGATTTGCATATGGCTGGGTTCAAACTGGGGTGGCATGGTGAGCAAAATAATGGATGGATTAAACCCAGATCTGTGACTGGGGGTGAATGTTTGATTGGTTCCGCATTCCGTCCATCCAGTTACGCTATCCCACAGCGATTGTGTTTTGCTTTGCTTTTGCCGCCCTAAGTGCGCCGGGTATGCCCAGACGTGGGTCTTGGGCTCACTGTGCCACTGGATTCAAGCTAGCCTGGCTGATGAGGGGTGAAACCCCGAAACCGGTCCCAGGATGCTTGTTTCTGGTCCAGGGAGAACCTGGCCTGGCAGTTCGGGCTGGACTGTTCCCATGAGGAACAGGGTCAAGACTGATTTGCATATGGCTGGGTTCAAACTGGGGTGGCATGGTGAGCAAAATAATGGATGGATTAAACCCAGATCTGTGACCGGGGGTGAATGTTTGATTGGTTCCGCATTCCGTCCATCCAGTTACGCTATGCCACAGCGTTTGTGTTTTGCTTTGCTTTTGCTGCCCTAAGTGCGCCGCGTATGCCCAGACGTGGGTCCCGGGCTCACTGTGCCACTGGATTCAAGCTAGCCTGGCTGATGAGGGGTGAAACCCCGAAACCGGTCCCAGGATGCTTGTTTCTGGTTCAGGGAGAACCTGACCTGGCAGTTCGGGCTGGACTGTTCCCATGAGGAACAGGGTCAAGACTGATTTGCATATGGCTGGGTTCAAACTGGGGTGGCATGGTGAGCAAAATGATGGATGGATTAAACTCAGATCTGTCACTGGAGGTGAATGTTTGATTGGTTCCGCATTCCGTTCATCCAGTTACGCTATCCCACAGCGTTTGTGTTTTGCTTTGCTTTTGCCGCCCTAAGTGCGCCGGGTATGCCCAGACGTGGGTCCCGGGCTCACTGTGCCACTGGATTCAAGCTAGCCTGGCTGATGAGGGGTGAAACCCCGAAACCTGTCCCAGGATGCTTGTTTCTGGTCCAGGGAGAACCTGGCCTGGCAGTTCGGGCTGGACTGTTCCCATGAGGAACAGGGTCAAGACTGATTTGCATATGGCTGGGTTCAAACTGGGGTGGCATGGTGAGCAAAATAATGGATGGATTAAACCCAGATCTGTGACTGGGGGTGAATGTTTGATTGGTTCCGCATTCCGTCCATCCAGTTACGCTATCCCACAGCGTTTGTGTTTTGCTCTGCTTTTGCCACCCTAAGTGCGCCGGGTATTCCCAGACGTGGGTCCCGGGCTCACTGTGCCACTGTATTCAAGCTAGCCTGGCTGATGAGGGGTGAAACCCCTAAACCGGTCCCAGGATGCTTGTTTCTGGTCCAGGGAGAACCTGGCCTGGCAGTTCGGGCTGGACTGTTCCCATGAGGAACAGGGTCAAGACTGATTTGCATATGGCTGGGTTCAAACTGGGGTGGCATGGTGAGCAAAATAATGGATGGATTAAACCCAGATCTGTGACTGGGGGTGAATGTTTGATTGGTTCCGCATTCAGTCCATCCAGTTACGCTATCCCACAGCGTTTGTGTTTTGTTCTGCTTTTGCCACCCTAAGTGCGCCGGGGGGGTGAAACCCCGAAACCGGTCCCAGGATGCTTGTTTCTGGTCCAGGGAGAACCTGGCCTGGCAGTTCGGGCTGGACTGTTCCCATGAGGAACAGGATCAAGACTGATTTGCATATGGCTGGGTTCAAACTGGGGTGGCATGGTGAGCAAAATAATGGATGGATTAAACCCAGATCTGTGACTGGGGGTGAATGTTTGATTGGTTCCGCATTCCGTCCATCCAGTAACGCTATCCCACAGCGTTTGTGTTTTGCTTTACTACCCCTCATCCATTGTGGTTGTTCTGCCTGAGGGTTTATGTACACTATTGTTATCAGGCAAATCCCTAGCAGGGGCCATCAGAGAAAATCCTGTGCAGGTCAGTCAAGTATCCAGGCATGAAACAGTGAAATATACATAAATGGAGTGCCCTCTACATTTAATATTTCTCAAAGTGAATTAAATAGCAATATGGGGAAATGTATTTAAAGTTGATATTGTAATCAAGCATCAGTACCAGAGGTGATCTTGACATGTCATTGGGTAGTGCTACTATACCGCTCACAGTTGAGAAGGCACTCACGACTCTGAAACAGGTTTTGTTGCCTTTTGTTTTATAGTGTTTTGTTTGAGCTCTGTCTCCAAACCTAACCAGTCTCACATACATCCTCCACTATCGACAATGCTAATCATAGGGAAGCAAAGAGACTTTCAAATAACTTAACAGCATGCACACATGCACAGTCCCTCATGGGAGTATAAAATGAGAGAGAATTATGAAAGATGAGATGCATACCCTTAGCCCCAAGTAGAGACTTTTGAGTTCCGTACCTTTTCTAGGAGGGCATTCTGCCAGAGTCTGAACATCATCATGTATGTCCGATCTCGGGCTCCAAAGGAAGTAAAAAAGTGCTGTAAGAGAAAAGAGACAGGAGATGAGGGATGGAACGTTCTTTACTATACCTCTACCACAACGCAAGTACTGAGGATGTGCTCCAAAGACGTCTGTACTCTAAAACATTTCTTCTGTATTATTTCAATCTTGAGCTCTTTTTTGTGATCCAGTACTATAATGAAATCCTATCCTATCCTGAGACTTCAGAAGCACTCATTTTGTAGCCCTTTATTGCAAGGACCCCATCTCCCTAAATCCATGCCTCATTAGTGCAATTTTCTAAGATGCTTGCATCCAAGGTTGCTTTTACTGAGCACTCTGTATAAACACACTTCGCTTACGTTCTCTGATTATAGAAACCCATCTACTTAGCCGCATGTGACATGTACCACAGATGATGTTCATGCCCAATGCACTCCATCCCCAACTAGGACTACAGATCACATAACCTTAAATGGGTACCATGAGTAAACATCTACTGACATGCACATTCCACAGACTGTATCATTTAAAATGAATGCCAAACATTCTCAGGAAATGCATGGACTATGGACCCCATCTCCTGAGATGCACATAACACACACACCTGTAAAGGACGTCAAAGGCTGTTCCTCTAATGCAGAGGACTTCAATCTGTGGGGCACGACCCACAGGGGAGCCGTGGAGTCATGAGAAGGAGGGCACACATTCCCAAGCCTCACTTCTGCCTGGAATCCAAAATGTCTTTGTTTTGGAAAAAGACAACTGTTAATTTTGATAGTTCAAAACACTTCAGCTGAATATTCATTCAGTGAATCTCCTGTTTAGTGAAACCGAGGGATGGACAGATAGCTAAACAAGTGCTCCTGCCACGGTGCCTGCTAGCATGAAAGAAATGCAAATGTGCACTATAAGTGAATCTGCAAATGTAAAGGGTGAACTGCCTATGTAAAGGATTCTTGGGCACCAGTACTAGCTTTATTTGATCAAAAAATCACTGGAAGCTTTGTGATGACAAAGATTTATTCTTTTTGGGTGGTAGTAACAAGTTAATATCTGAGCTGTGGGAATGTGTGCTTTTAATTATAATTGTAGTTACATAGCGCTCACTACCCCGGAGGAGGTGTTGAAGGTACAGTTATGTAAAGATAAATTGTATTACGTACAGTCTGGGTGTTACTAAAATCTATATTTTGGAAGCACCATTTTATCGTAAAACTTGCTGCACATTTTGTAGCAGCCTATCTTCTACTGTCTGTTATACTGTGTGTAATGCAAATATAAATTAAATGGCTGCGGATATTTTTGCCTGGTTCTAGTTTTGCCACATAATCCATTGTCTGCCTCATAATCGCCTGATTTTAACAAAAAAAATGTTTGAAGGTCAAAAGATTCAAACGTTACTAGAAAGCAGCAACACGAGTTGCTGAGCAGTAGAAGGCCCTTTGGAAAGCTGGACTGGTCCCCTTTTGTGGCTTATTGCTATATTTGGGTATTAAACTGGTACTGATGAAGTGCAACCTCAGATTGACCGCCTCTCTGGAGCAAAACAGGCATACCCATCATATTAGTTCAGAAAGGTGTATACAAATACGTTTTGTCAAATTATCTTTTGTTTGTAAAAAACAAAGTACCATTGTGCATTTTTGGTTAATTATTTTTGGGGACTTTTCATTGAGCTGTGTGGTAACCTCTGACACCGAACCACAGTGACCCACTAACCATTGGTTTGCTAAACAATGTTTATTATCAATACCCCACCGTAAAAATGATTTACAATGGGAACTGTGGGCGTTTATGGTTGTTGATGATGAGGAGTACCAGGTTTTGGAATTTTTTATCAGGAGGGGGTCCTTACGCCTCAAAAATATTTGACGGGGGTCTCGGCATCAAAAAGTTTAAAGACCTCGGCTCTAATATATACCGCAAGGGGTCTGTAACAATCACAAACTGTCAAGGTAAGGCTCAGCGCAGATAGCTCCCAAACCAAACCACTGATAAGATTCAATTCGTCCAGCAACATTCTTTCTTCTGGAAACATTATGTTATTGAAAACCTTATTCAGAGTGCACGTCAGCTTTGGCAAAAAAACAATATTTCTGGCTCCTAACTGAAAATGCAAGAAAGACCAAACAATGGGGGTTATTCCAACTTTGGAGGAGGTGTTAATCCGTCCCAAAAGTGACGGAAAAGTGACGGATTTACCACCAGCCGTATTACGAGTCCATTATATCCTATGGAACTCGTAATACGGCTGGTGGTATATCCGTCACTTTACCGTCACTTTTGGGAAGGATTAACACTCCTCCAAAATTGGAATAACCCCCAATGTTTTTTTTCGTAAATCCCGATTTAAATCTACCCCGTCACATTTCCTTTCAGCCTCTGGATGGCAGTGTTACTTCAGCTCTAAACATTTTTCAATATACTTTAATTTGGAAGCCACATAGTACATTATGGCCCTCATTCCGAGCCTGGCGGGCGGCGGAGGCCGCCCGCCAGGCTTCCCCCCTCCGAAATACCGCTCCGCGGTCGTAAGACCGCGGAGGGTATTCCGAGTTTTCCCCTGGGCTGGCGGGCGGTCTTCACAAGACCGCCCGCCAGCCCAGGGGAAAACTCCCTTCCCACGATGACGCCGGCTCGTAATAGAGCCGGCGGAGTGGGAAGGTGCGACGGGTGCAGTTGCACCCGTCGCGTATTTCAGTGTCTGCTTTGCAGACACTGAAATACTTTTAGGGGCCCTCTTACGGGGGCCCCTGCCGTGCCCATGCCATAGGCATGGGCACGGCAGGGGCCCCCAGGGGCCCCGCGACTCCCCCTCCCGCCATCCGGTTCCCGGCAGGAGAACCGCCAGGAACTGGATGGCGGGAGGGGGAGTCGGAATCCCCATGCCGGCGCAGCATGCTGCGCCGGCTTGGAGGATTCCTTTGGGGCAGCGGGAAACCGGCGGGAGACCGCCGGTTTCCCTTCTCTGACCGCGGCTGAGCCGCCGCGGTCAGAATGCCCCGCGGGGCACCGCCGGCCTGTCGGCGGTGCCACCGCGTCCCACGGCCCTGGCGGACTTGTTCCGCCAGGGTCGTAATGACCCCCTATGTTTCTTTGCCTTTTTGATTATTATTTTATGAGGACAGTGACATAACAAAAGTCACCCTAGCCCCTGCGGTGCGGGAGGACCCCCGAGCTCCAGGGAGCCCCCTCACCACAATACCCGAGTCTAAGAGCTCCTGAATAAGTTTAGAGGGCGGGGCTCCATGTATTTTGCAGGTGGGGGGGGCGCAAGTTTAACTAAACTAATGTATAATGTATAACGCCACTGTATCTGGGATGCTCCGGCTCAATATCTTCCTTTATCTTACCGCTTCATTCGTTTTCCTTCTGTAATCAATTAGAGCCTTCCATTTTTAAATTTGCGCTAGATGCAACTTCAGCTATCTTGTCATTCTCTTGTAATAAAATCTAAAAATAATTCATACATATACACAAGGGGTTTGAGTCATCCCTCCTCTTCCATCGGTCTGTTCAACTGTCAATCACATTTCTTTTCCACTCACCACAGCATTCAACTCTTTTCAGATATTTGCTCTCTTGCACTTAGACTTAATTGCACAGTGAGTAACAGCAGTTGTCCAGATCACATATAAACGAAATACACTGGAGAGTCCTCACTGCAGTTTGAATCACCGTCTCACCGAGTTGTTGCCCTGTCCCTCGGTGACCGCATAGGACGAACTTGGAAAGCATAGCGATACCTGGGACCCTGACTCAGTCCGTATGTCTACACAGCTTTGTGCCTTAACGGAGCACATTTATTGCTAAATGAAAATTCAGATTATTACTGGCAAACCAGCCGTTTATTGGAGTTCCTAACCGATATCATTCCACACGCGTGGATTGCAATGGCTGGATTTTGGGAGGATGTTTCCACTGACCATATGCTAATTAATGAAATTGTTCCGGTTGCAATAGATGCTGCGCTGCTTCAAGGAGTTCTTATGAGAACGAAAGAGCAGCCAAACATATCCGAGTCTTTTTGATCAAGCCAAAGCTGTTCAGCCAGATTTGAACCTTTTCTCGATCTTATCAGCCAGGACAGTGCTTTCCTCGAGGAAGTTCTTGCAAGTGAAACAAAACAGCAGTGTAGGTCAGAGGGCAGAGAGGGCAACCCGGAACCGAACTTGAAGATAACAGACGGCGGCGAATGACAGCTGACAGGGCAGTCAGAGAAGCCAAGGGAGAAGAAGCAGGAGTGAAATAAACCAGCAGACACGGTCATCTGCTGCAGTAGGAGAGGGAAGCGAGAGGAAGATGGCGATCCAACTCCTCCTCCACTGGTGAGCAGACCCTGCACGAGGAGCCTCCAGCACTCAAAACTTCATCAGCGGCTCTTCTCGCCCCAAAACAACAACAAAGCGCTGGAGAGAAGCTGTGTGGAGTCGCTAAAAAACCCCTACAGAGAAAGCGGTAGGAGAAGCAGCGCCCACCTAAGAGAAGTGGCAGCAGTGGGTGTCCCGGGCAAGCTCTTTTCGATCCATAGAAAGTTTAGAAAGTACACAGAACCCAAGCCTTAGGGGGGAAAGCAGGCTTGTACCATCAGTCATTCCCGAGAAATATCTGGTTCAAGGAGTCATTGACATTCCATTGCATGTTGTAACTGGCTGGCTCCTTCATCTGTGTACATCACCAGCAGTATTTGTCCTTGAGGTTTTTCATGTGAAACGGGTTTGCATCAGAGCGTACAGCAGTTACTGTACAATAGAGCCTTTTGCTATACTGACTAGTTAGCACTGGGGACACGCTAAAGACTTGAGAGGGACTACATATCCCAAGCTGCTTTGAGGCCCCAGGAGGCGGCCATTTTCACCTGCACCTGCACCCACTTGACACCAACGAGCGCTATAAAGCGCGTGGGGGCACCTCGCTGTGCGGGACACGCACGGGACGCGCCCGGGCAAAGCCCGGGCCAAGGGTGGGCCTGTCCACACTCGTCCACGCCCGGAAGAGGCCGGGCTGGGCCACCCCCCTAAGATTGACCATTCAAGTAGGCATCATTGATCTTAGCTCTATGCGCTATTGCCAATACTGTACCATCCCGTAGGTTGCATCATTAAATTGATACTCTATAGAACATTTTATCACCAATAACAGTTCCAGATGGGTAAAAGGAAAGCGATAGAGGCTGGGGCAGGGGCAGTGCTAAAAGCTAAGCGGAAAAGGCACAAGCATGCAGCTAGTAACTGCGTTATGGACAGAATTGGCTCTCTTTTGGGTGAATGCGAGGGAATTTTAACTACTCCTCAGGGAAATAATCTCAACGCCACTGGGGGGGAGCACACCCCAACCAAAAGGAGGGCTGGCTCAATGAAAATTGCTGAGATTTTTGTGAAACGTGGGCAACAGGACACAGCCACTACAGAGCAGGGAGAGGGCAGGAATGTTATCACCCACACTGCTCCATCTCTAGTGAACAAGCTACCACTGGGCCCTAATGATCTCATCCAGTGCAGCAACCGCTTTAACCCGTTAATTAATGCCCGAGCATCACATGATGACAATGACCCAGGTACCAGGGTGGACGGGCTAGCAGCCGCAAACACACACTCAACTCGCATAAACCCACAGCACATTCAATGCATACAAGAATTAAAAAAGGAGTATTAGAACTTAAGCTCATTGTTAACTCCTTAATTGCAATAGTAAAACAGTTAACTCTTTCAGATGACACGGCCACCATGAACTTTACCCAAAGCCCAACGCTACCCGGCACCGCGACGAATCTGCCAATTTTTCCAGCACCCAGTTGTGATGGCCTCCCCCCAGCCGGTGTTAAGATCCAGAACTTCCACCAGCCTCCTTTGCATAACAGCTCAGGTGCAGGAAATACACTAGACGACCATCACAAAACCCCCAAACTCATGAGCAAGACTGCCCCAAAATACTCTGTACAGCCTGCCACTGATTGGTCTCAATCAAGAAATGTAGTTCTAATGGTCAACATTCCCAAGTTAAATACATCGACACAAAAGGAAGGGGCAGACTCTATTAAAAACAAGGCAATTCACTGGATTCGCCATCTAAGAGGCTGTCGCTCTGTAATACGCGAGGACATAATTAATGTAGCAAGATGGCCCGACCCGGGAACACATTTTGACATTTTAAAACTTACACTCAAGGATGGGACCATGGTGGACAATTTGGTGGCCCTAGATGCAAGAACAAGCCCACTAGCACACTCGTGCATTCAGTTAAAATACCCTGGGCCACCCGTGCACTACGGGGATTGCCCAAGCTACTGCCCAGCAAAAAATGTATCTACCCTTGGTGAGAACAATTGACTTAAAGCTTCATCTAAAATCTATGCTGAAAAACCACGCAAACAACATATATCAATCACCATCAGGCCTGCTGCAATCCCTAACACTGCCAGTGCAAGTACTCATTCTCCCTCTCATGACATATTCCCCCAGACCTCTGACGGCTTGCTGTGCAAATATGACAATACTGCATCTCTCATCTTGCAGGAATATTGCCCATCAAATCAAGAACCGATAGCTAAGCCTGCAAGCACTTCTCTCATCAGGGCCAGGTCAGCTCCATTAGAGGAACATCACCACTCACCCCAGGTCTCACTGACCAAACATTGTTATTGAACCACTTCTTCCTACTCAACCTCACCTGCCAAACCAACCTCTGGCAGCTAATTATGTAAATACCAGGCAACTAGACAGGATAGCTCCTCCACTCACTGGGGTACGACTTGTCTCATGGGACGTGGCAGGTTTGAAATCTATTCTCCCTCTTCCATCTTTTACCTCTTTTATTGAAGAACATGATATATGTCTTCTTCAAGAGACGTGGTCAACTTTCGAACAGGCTACTCAAACTTCCACATCCCTGCCGTGCCCAGTACTAGAGGCAGGCCTTCTGGGGGCTTGACCATCTGGATCAGAACATCACTTAACTGTTGTATATTACAGCTACCCACCGATTCTCCTGACCTGTTAAGTCTTCGACTATCATTCGGGCCTGACACTGTTGTGAACATCTTCAATATCTACACTCGAGGGGTCGGGGGGGTCAAGTCTCCAAAACCCTTTGTGTCCTAGCAGCCCCCTTGCAAAACTGCCCCCGCCATCATAAAACCATTGTGGCAGGTGATCTTTATGTCACATTCGAACCTCTAGACTGGGATGATCTCAGGTCCACAGACGAGGAGGATCGAGTTTGGTCTATCCCCGCCCTGTCCATTCCACCCATCAAGAGATGGACGCAGGTCGCTGTCCAAGTTAAGTCACTGACCATGGAATTTGGGCTCAGGGCATTAAATGGCAGAACTAAATCAGACGCCATCACACATTCAACAAAACCAACCACACCAGCAGAATCAACTACTGTCTATTCGACATAAGATTATGGCCCCTAGTCATCGACATGACGATCATTGAAAGAACTGAAAGTGATCATAATCCTCTCTCTGTCCACACGTTAGCTTTGGGCAACCACTCGCCCACGATTAACTCCTCAGTAGCAGCACCAGAGGGTATGAGCCTGGTTAACGACAAACAACACCTAAAGTGGGACAAGGTTGCTGCTCGGCCCGCACTCATCAACGCAGCTAATAACACCCTAAAGACTACATTAATGAACCTAGAGGTGAGTCCCGCAATCACCTATAAGGAAATAAGTTTAATTCACACCTCATGCTTCAGGGATATCGCAGCCCAGTTCTCAGTACCCACAGCCCATGATGGCAAGAGACCGAAAGGTGGGCACCGCTAGTTCAATAAAATGTGCCGGTCCTTAAATAAGCACTTAATCAAAGCTATCAAATCCAAGGATGCCACTGCCATCCGCCTAGCTAGAAAGTCCTACAAGTCAGCCATCCGCAAAGCCAAGCGTGACCAAGATGATAAGTGGTGGACAGCACTTAGCAACGCTGTGCACAAGAGGTACTGTAGTCTGTTCTGGTCCCTGGCAGCGCGAGGCCCAGAAAGCAGTGGACTGAACATTACAACCAACATCGCCCCGAAAGACTGGGTAGACCATTTTAGCCGACTGTACTCCCATGACCATGATAGCCCCACTCCTGTTCACATGGACCCCTGCCTAATCACTTCTTTAGCACCCACCACTGAAGTGCCCCAGCTGTTCTCTCAAAGTGACATAACATATTCCTTAGGCATCATAAAACGCGGCAGGGCCCCCGGCTCGGATGGTGTTCCAGCAGACCTGTTCTCAACCGACATTGCATCCTGGTAAAGATACCTCACAATCATAGCGAACGCAATAGCATCTGGGGTGCCTATCCCTGAGTCCTGGAAAGGGGCTATTGTTGTCCCGATCTTTAAAAAGGGCGACAGATCACTCCCCTGCAACTACAGAACAATTAGTCCAATTGACTGTGTGCAAAAAGGCTTCTGCCTCTGCCTCTTGGGAAAGATAGAAGACTGGATGACTGAACATGATATCCTTAATCCTCTTCAAGCCGGTTTCCGGAAAAAAATATCTACCACTGACCAAGCCCTCAGGTTCCTATTTTTATACTGGAAAACAGTGCTCATTGGTAGAGGGAGCCTTTATGTAGCTTTTGTGGATCTAAAGTCTGCTTTTGACCTAATACCTCGCAACAAACTATGGGACACTCTTTCCCGAATGGGAATCCCGGAGCACATCCTAGCACTATTGATACGGCTCCACGAGGACAACTACGCACGAGTCAGGTGGGACAATAAGGGGCAACTAACTGATAGAATCCATGTATCAAGGGGTGTGCGGCAAGGGTGTGTCCTTGCCAGACCCTCTTTTCTCTGTATATCAATGAAATCGTCCCCTACCTGCTTAGAGTGGAGGCTGACTCACCATCACTTGGCACACAAAAAATCCCTGTCATGCTCTTTGCAGATTATACTCTCCTGATATCTAAGAACCCTAGTTGACTAAGGAAACTCCTCACCTGCTTTGAGAAATTCTGTTCAACGCGAGGACATGAAATCAATGCCTCTAAAACAAAACTAATGACCCTCAATCCCCATAGATCTTTTAGAGGGAAGTTTACACTAGAGGGAACCACACTTGAGAAGGTGGGCATTTTCAGCTACTTGGGTATAGCACTGACTGACAACATGTCTTGGAAATCACACACAGGAAAACAAGCCTTAAAACTAAAGCAAACAACAGGGGTACTATTAAAAAACATTTACCTCTCGTATACAAAACCAATTCGTCCACCAATACAGATATACGAAGCCCAGGCTGTGGCCACAGCAGCTTACGGCGCTGAACTATGGGGTTACGCTAAAATCCAAGACATAACCATTGCTGAAAACAACTTCCTAAGAAACCTTGTGTCCCTCCCGCGAAGCACTCCACTGTTCCCCCTTTTTAAGGATCTTGGCATAAAACGCATCGGTCAGAAAGCCCGCCTACGCCCTCTCCTGTACTGGCGGCTTCTCTGGACTACCCCAGAGCTTGAAACCTTTACTGAAGCCCTGCAGGTTATTTTAAAATCTGATAACCTTCACAGCATCCCCTGGCTACGATACATCAAGAGGTCACTTTACTCACTCGGGCTCAGTGAACTCTGGAATTCACCAACCACCTCCGTCTTTCCCTCGAAAAGCTAACTAAAGAAACTATATTGGCAAACGGCAGATCACGAACATCTAGGGGGCGCACTTCACACTACATTATCTTGTGACTTTGTTAACTTAAAAGAGACATGCAAGTATGAGGCTTTTTGGGACATAATCATGGTCCCAAGGGAAAGGAAACTGTGCTTTCAGTTCCGCATTGGAACGCTAACACTAAGACTTTTCACCAGCCACTGGTCACACAAAGAATCAGCCGCTTGTCTGGCCTGTAAAGCCCCTGTTGAGAACCTCCCTCACGTCCTTTTTACCTGCCCCGTGTACACCGCCTCACGCAGGAAATGGCTGGCCCCGGCATGCAGACTGCTGGGATTCCGCAGCTCTGAAATAGCCCTGCGAATCCTCAGATCAGACACTAGGCCAACGCTAGTGATCGCCGTTGTCAAGTTCCTCGGAGCTAGCTGGATTGCCAGAGGGACATTTTTATCTGCTTAATGGTTCCAACAAGACTGTCCCTTCACACTGTGTGAATGTATTTTATTTTTATTCCATTTTATCATTATATGTATTGTTACATTTATTACTTCGTGTATTTATTTGTATTTATTGCTGCTATGCGCTTTTATGGCTCTTGTAGCCGAAATAAAGTTCCTTTAACTTGAAATACACTTCAGTGCCAAGGCTTGTGGGCCCATGAGTTAATTTGCAATGTTTTTGACTTTACATTTTGTATACTTTCCCTATGTTTTAGTCAGATTTGTGTTCTAAGCTACGTCTTTCAAGCCAAAAGCACTTTTTCTTTGCACCAATAAGAGTCCCTTCCTTGCTGTGTTGTCCATTAAAACAAAAAAAAAAAGGTTTGTATACATATTCTGCATACTCCTGCTTGTTGGCAAGCACCCATACTGTTGCATTAAAATTACATCTGATGGTTTTTTTTATTTTAAAGTTTCATTACAAGCACATGGTCATCACAATAAGGTAACTTCTTTTCTGTGACATATGTCTGCAATTAAAAAAAAACTGCTCATGGCACCATTTTGCAAAGGCAAGTCGTGCTGACTTTGCCATTGCTTGTTTATATGCAAGCTAACTTAATTCATTTAATATACAGGGGAGAACGGCAGGACCCTAGTTTGTTTTAAGTAATTCGTATTTGTGATTACGCTTGTTTTCTTTTTCCTTAAATATATTTTTTACTTATGATTTCCCAAATTTTATGTTTAATTTGTTTTGGTTTCTCTTTAATTACCCTAAGATTATTTTACCCCGATGTAATTAAACTGAGATAAAAAATGTAATGTCGCCCATTTGGTTTTAGGAAGATATATATATCCCTAAACACAGAAGTTGCATAAAACTACCACACTTAAAATCAGGAGTCAGGATGCCAATTGCTTTTGCTTATGCTGTGAACACTCCTGCTGTTCTAATTACTATGGGACGGAAGCTGGATTCTGGTTGCAGTACCACCCACTCTCTGCCTGGTTTTTGATGCAACTTTGACTGAAGAGCACTGGGTCTCTGCTAACAAGGTCCCCAGTGCCAGTGTTCCTTCCCCAAAACAATACACCTGGGCACTTGATTCCCAAGTGGCCAGGCCCTTTAGTACCTCTGTGAGTATTCAGCAAATGATACCCTGGTACCTTGGGCATGGGTACTGAAGAGGGCCCCTAAGAGCAGCAGCACAACATGTGCCACTCTAAGGGATGCAGCGTCAACCTCATGCAGATAGCTATTGCAGGCTGCATGATAAAGTGCTCCCTAAAAGTGAAAACACGACAAGGCACACAGCCTGTGCCATATCCCCTAAACATTGCCTGTAATATTTGTAAGCCACCCCTACAGAAGTCCCTAAAGCATGTGTGGACATAACTGCAACAGCAGATATGCCAACACTATGACTTTGTCGATTCTTAGACATAGTAAGTAAACAGGGAAGCAATTTTAAGTCATGTGCTGGACGCAGGTCAGTACAAGTTCCCCAGCTACATGATGGCTTCACTAAAAATATGGATGTTTGGTATAAAAATTCTCAAATTAATAATCTTTCACTGATTCCAGTGATGGATTTTTTGACACATGCACCCAGACTGCACCATAGGCGTGCCCCTTAAAACCTACCAACTGGTAGTGGGCTCACGGACTAGTTGTAGCCAGTCTGAAAACGAAAAAGGAGAATCTGACCTCCAAGGGTGAGAGCCTTTGTTCTCTGGAGATCAGAAGCAAAGACTGCTCAGGCAGGGGTGTTACACCCACTCCCCACAGGATGACCTGCATTCCAAGGCAGGAGGCTTCACAGAAGCCCACAGCTTTTGGTATGCAGAACTGGCATTCCTCAGAGGGAGATGCCGAGCCCCCTGCCCCACGGTCTAGCTGGCACCTGGGGCAGGCAGGAAAATTAGCTATGCAAGAGGCATGTTGCATTTCCAGGCTGGACCAGCCTGAAATGAACACAGCCTCAGGAATTCCGCCATCTTGGCAGAGAATTTAGGAACTCTGGACAGAGTGATGCCCACTTCCCCTAAGGAAATGGTCATCTAGAGGCTGCAGTGGCCCCAAAAGTAAGTAGCTCATTGCTATTTCTATTCACTCCTCTTACCGCCCCCTAAATTGAGTATTTAAGGGACCCTCTGATACCAGTACCTCAGATTTTCGCTTGACACAAAAGAAGGAGTGGACAAGAAGCCTGCTGAGCCCGAAAACCAAGTACTTGGTGCCAACCCTGCTAGCCTGCATGCTCCACCCGACCCTCAAGGAGCAACTGACCTGTCCTGCTGCTGCAGCCTCCAGGAAACCGGGAGAGCTGCCAGTGCTAGGGAAATAGCCAAGAAGTACTCCCTTGGGAGCAGAGGAGCTGCTTCCCTGCATCTGCAGGCACCTAAAGAAAGAACTGTAAGCACCGGGACCACAAAAAACTTGATGCTGGACAGCAGCACTGCACCCGAGCCACCTAGCCCGAGCTGAAGTGGGCCAACAGTGCCAGCATGGTTCCCACGCCGTCCAGAGATGAAGCCCACTCCGAGCGTGCCCTCTGTGGGCTTCCCGATGGTGTCTGCAGCCTGATTCTGCAGACACCCTCTTCATCGCGACCGCCTCTGGTGATGGTGACCCGACGATCCACTGCACCTCTGTACCCGGACTGCAGAGAAGAGGACCACTGGTGTCCCTACGTCCCCCTGTCTCGTGAGACCTGAGCCCACTCGTTGGTTCGGCTGGACTGGACCCCCAGTCTGCACCTTCAGCCTGTATCTGTGGGGCCCCTCCACCATGACCGCTCCCGGTTACAGTAAACCTGACAGTCCAAACCAACTCTGCACCTGGGTGCCCCGATCTGAGGAGAACAGGACCACTGGTGTCTGTACATCGTAGAGCATCACAGAACTTGAACTCCCTTGGAGGTTTGCCCAGAATGGACTCTCAGTCCGCCCCTGCAGCAACTCTGTGGCTGGACCAATCCCCATAGACTTGCACGGACACCCAACACTGAACTGCACCCTGCACCTGGCACCCCAGTGCTGCCTAAGGTGACCTGTTGGTGTGGGCTTGGACCTTGCCCCACACTTACCCTAAGTCCAGTAGATTGTCCCATAAAGGACTGTACTATACCTATATGCAGTGTTTGTTCTTCCTCTATAGGATAACATTACCGCATCTGAAAAATGCACTGTCAACTTTTGCAAACTATAAACATTCATAACTCAAAAAGTACTCACCTGATCCTGGTGATCTTGGTATCAAAGTTTATATAAAAGTATGTGTCATTTTTATGAATTGGGGTTGGATTTCTTTATTGTGTGTGTCTCACTTACTGTAATAGTGTGTGCCTTACATGCTTAGCATTACCCTCTGATATGCCTATTTGCTCGATCACACTACCACAAAAGAGAGCATTTGGGATGAAATTTGTGCCTCTGTGATACCTCTGGGGTTTGTCTGGACTCTTTGCACAGTGTACGCCATTTTGGTCCACTATATAAAGAGCCAGCGTCCTACAGTATGTCCTTCAGTGGTCAAAGGATATTATCAAGTCCCAGCATACTACCAAAGAATCATCACTAAGCAACATGGCTGCGTCACCCAAGTTGGCACAATGCCGATAATGACTATTGCCTCTGACTGCCATTAAAATAAAGTCAACCCTGGTACCACTAGTCTGGAGTGTGTTGCATGTATTGCATAAGTATTACACTGAGTTTTTGGTGATCCAGCTACAAACAAGTTCATTCTTTCACATGCACTGTTGAGATTCCAGAAAATGTTTCAGATAACTGAATATTTGTAAGTTTTTAACTCTGATCGAAAATGAAACAAAAAAATGTTTTGCAAAAAAATGCTTTTCAAGGTGGCTGCACCTTGTTGAAAAACAAACATATTCTTTAAAAAGGTAGAGGGTTTTTTGCAATACATTTTATCTGTGAACCAATTACCTTAAACACAGACATGGCGATTCCTAATGCTGTTCTGAAGAACGCTTCCACATAATGTAGCCATGAGTCTGCCACAGATCAGAGATTTCAAACATATTCAAGGAATGCCTGCGCCAGTGTCAGAGTTTCACTACAGAAACATAAAATACAAGTGGGCGGGCCCAAACAGATACAAAGATATATCGTTTTACAGCCTTAATACACAAAGAAAAATGGATCTGCTAGATTAATGATGCAGAATTTAGAGTCCCGAGTGTGAGAAATATCTAAAAGCTTGCTCGATGATTTAGAGCAGTTTCTCAAACTGTGAGTCGGACCTGATTTTTGATGACTTGTGAAAGTCTAAGCAATAAATAATGATGCATTTCTACATTTGCTGCTCTTCAAAGACCGAGGTCAAATGTCAGGCAATGTATTCTGTCAAATTGCTGCTTATGTTTTTTAACATGGGGATTGGTGTTTACAAACTCCTCTCACTTTGCAGTCATAGAAAGAACAGTGAAGTGAATTAAGTGACAATCTTGCTGGGGTACAAGGAGTGTGAAAGGAGAGGCTTTACAATGCCATTTTTTGAAACATTCCACAAAATGTAAATACCTCTAAATGAAATGCACACATTCAGCAAATAGGAAAGCAAAAATTAAGCACCTTGTTTTTGTAATTCTCATGAGTGATGGTAAAAAAGATTTTAATGGAATCAAAACCAATTAAGACACTTTATTTGGTGATGCGCAAATGACTAATATTCACTGAAACTCGATTTCCCCATATTATCATTTATGTGAAATATAGTTTTATCAGTAAAACTGTTTGTCTGTGCAAATTTAGTGACCATTTGAAGGAAAAGCGTGCTGACTGTAAATGGAAGTGTACTCCACACAATGCTTTGTTACATAAAAAAAAAAAAAATGCCCGCCTCATGTCCATTAAGCTAGGTGTGTCATGAAAAACGGTCTTCTATAAATTGGGGCATGGTTCTAAAAATATAGGTACCACTGACTTACACTATATGTTCTCTCAATTCAGAAGTATTAAAAGCATGCAGACAAAGTCAAGTTCAACTAATCTCTCATATGTAAAAATGCAACTAAGACTTTTATAAGGCTCTTAAAGGTGGCTGCGGTATTCACTTCAGCACTGAAGGACTGAGAAGCACTTTTATACCTGACCATCCAATTAAATGAAGACACCTGGGTAAGTGTAACATTATCTAGTTTTGTAAGTTTAACACCTAAAAATAATACTGTTGATAGCCTGGTTTTTACAGAGTCAAAGTATCTCAGCATTGAAGCACTACAGCCCGAGCAAGTTTCCCCAGAGGTAGGTTCTGGTGCACATCAGCGAACCGACAGTGAGCAGAGTCTGATATTGTGGGCAAGACAGCAGGCTTCCATGGTGCTCCTCAGGTCATGATGTAAGTCTTTGTAAATTCGGCATTAGGTCTAGGGTGCTTCTGGGTTCGGGTGGATGAGTCGATGCTCTGATTCCAAAAGTCACAACCTGCTATGCTTCACGGATGAACGTTGCTCCAGGGCGACATGCCTCTCTCTTCACCGTGGCTCCCACCTGACATAAAGGTGTCATGAAAAGCAGCACACAGGGTGATGCCTATTCTGGCTGACAGCAGTCTTCTGTCACAGTGATTCATTAAGGCAATGGCTCCTAATCTTCAATGTGGCCCCACATGGCATATGTGGGGGTTGTGAACAACGAAAACACATGCAGGTGGTAAGATCAGTGTGGTGGTCCTGACATTTGTGGGAAGCTGGCTCTTTGTCTATTACATCAAAATGAGGTATACTGTGCAAAGAGTCTAGGGGTTCCCTTATTAGTGGACAGGGGCTTGATCCTGTAATCCCAAGGTGCTCTCTTAGAGGGTAGTGTGGTTGAGCAGCCATAGGCTTCTCAGAAAGGAGTGTTAGACATTTACCATAGGCACACAGCTAATAAAAGAGCCACATGACTAAATAAGGACATTCACACCAATTGACATAAATAATAAGTATCTTTATATATATATTAGGCACCAAAACCAATACGATCGGGTTTGTACGTTTTGCAAGAGAAATACTTTAAGGTTTCAAAAGTCGACACAGTGCACTTTTCCGAGGCGCCAGTGTTGTCCTATGGAGGAAAAACAAATACTGCATAGAGGTATATTACAGTGACCTGAGGGACTTAAGGTAAGTATGGGGGGGAGGTTTAAGACAGCACCAACAGGTCACCTCGGGCCACACTGGGTTGGCCAGGTGAAGAGGTGCTTCTCCGCGTTGGATGCCCAATGTTATCCAATGGGGGAAAACATGTACTGCATTTGCATTCGGGCACTTCACAGCAACTTAAGGGACCAATCTCCTGGACTTAAGGAAGTAAGTATGGGGCAAGGTCTAAGGCAACACCAACAGGTCACTTCAGGAGGCACTGGGGCGGCCAGGTGCAGAGGTGCTTTTGAGCATCGGGTGCCCAATGTTATCCTATCGGGGGAAAACATGTACTGCAATCGGGCACTTCACACTGACTTACGGGACCAATTTCTAGGACTTAAGGTAAGTATGGGGCAAGGTCCAAAGCAGCACCAACAGATTACCTCAGGTGGCCCTGAGGTGGCCAGATGCAAAGGTGCTTTTCAGCGTCAGGTGCTTAATGTTAGTCAATGGGGATCGGTCCAGTTAAAAAGAGGCTACAGTTTTGGACTGAGAGTTCAATCGAGCTGAACCAGCAAATGGGGTCAGTTCTCACAATGCTCAGGGACGTAGGGACACTTTAGGTCCTCTTCTCCACAAGCCAGTGGCAACAGCTGCAGAGATGTCTTGAGGCCTTGGATTTTGATCACTGGGAGCACTTGGGGTCGAGGTGGCCTGCAAACAGAGGCTACAAGTGACGTTGGTGAGTCGAAGGTGGGCTTAGTCTCTGGAGGGGCGAGGGACTGCGCTGGCACCGTTGGCCCACTTCAGCTCAGGTTAGGTGGTACGGGTGGGGTTGTGCTTTCCAGTGTCGGGATTTGGCGGTCCAGAGTCCTCTCATGTCTCTTGAGGTGCCTGCAGGTTGCAGGGAAGCTGCTTCGCAGTTCCAAGAGAATTCCTGGGTCTATGTTGAAGGCAGGCAGTTCTCCCAAGCTTTTGGAGGCACAACAGCTTGCAGGACAAGATGACTTTTTGGCAGAACATCAGACAGGCCAGCAGGGCTGATGGCAAGTCAGTTGCTTCTTCCTCAGTCTTTAATTTTGCACCTCGAGTGTCCTTCTTCTTTGTAGGTCAGCAGGAGTCTGATTTCCTGGTGCCAGGGGCTCCCCTAAATACTGAATTTAGGAGTGTTTAGGGAGTGTAGGGCAGTAGCCAATGGACTACTTACAGCTAGGGTCACTAAGCCCCCATGTGACCATTTCCTGTGGGCATAATCCTGTCCCGGAGTTTGTAATTCTGCCAACACCAAGATGGCAGATTTCTAAATGTTAAGTCCATATCAGGTAGCTCACTTTAGGTGTGGAACTGACCTGAGAGGGGACACACCTCTTTGAATACTAAATTTTCTGCCTGTCCAGACGCCAAATGGGGTCTGGGGCAAGGAGGTCAGCATCTTTCTTCTGAGGGATGCCAGCTCTGCATACCAAGGGCGGTGGGCTTGCTTCTTTGAAGCCCCCTGGCTTGGAATTGGATTTGCAGATCATCCTGTTAAGAGGGGTGTGTCAACAGCCCCGCCAGAGCAGGCTTTGTTCTCACCCTTGAGGGTCAGAAACCTGTCTATTGGTGGCAGGCTAGTTAAAACTAGTGAGCCAGCACACGGGTAGAGGGCAGGTTTTTGGGAGGCACCTATAAGGTGCTCTCAGGGTGCATGTATTAATAAATCCATCACTGGCATCAGTGAGGGTTTATTAATATGAGATGTTTGATACAAAGCATCCCTCTTTTCAGTGAAGGCATCACGTAGCTGGGGAACTCGTACTGACCAGTGTCCAGCACATGTACTTTAAATGGCTTCCCTGTTTACTCTCTGTGTCTGAGAATTGACAAGGATACCGCAGGAGCATAACTGCTCTTGCAGATATGTCCTCACATGTAATATAATGCTCCCTGTTTTAGGGCGGTAAAGCCTGCTGTAGGGTTAACTTTCATATATTGCAGGCTGTGTGTCATGTTGTGTTTTTACTTTTAGCTGCACCAAGACAAGCGGCCAGCAATGGCAGTCTGCCTGTGCTAGGTGAGGGGTCCCTGAAGGTGGCACAATACATGATACAGCCCATGCCCCAGGTACCAGGGGTTCCATTTACTGGGGACTTACAGGGGTGCCAAAGGTATGACTAATTGGGGAACAATTGCACAGTTTTAGGGAACGCGATGCAGCACTGGGGACCTGGTTAGCAGGTGCACCTTCAGGCAAAATTGCATAAAAAAACAGGCAAAAGTGGGGGTGACTGTGTCAAAAAGCGGCACTTTCCTTCAATGTTGACCAGAATCTTACACTTCACTTCAGAGATCGACTTAAAAGGATCCCCTTTGGACTTTGCTCCTGCTAGGCACTCTCCTCCTCATCATAGGATCCTCTGCTCTCACCAGGCAGGCAGATGTTGGTTATCCAGGCTACAAGGCAAGTGGTCTTGATTCTCCTAGGTGATGTCCCCTCACCCAGCAGGAAGACTAGCAGTCCTTAGTATCCAGTCCTGGATGCAACAGGCAGAAGTCATGTTGAGCTTCTCCATGCTGACATACATCTACAGTATGACAATTCTGGGAAGCTCAAGCTTGCATTTTATATAATCAGTTTTCAGACACATGTGACTTCGCTTCTTAGTCTTTGAGGTTTGTGTGGTGAGAGTTGCCTGCTTTGATGTGCCTACTCCTGTGTTCTCTCCTTTGTACAGATAGCAGTCTGTCACAGCAGGACCGACTTCACTCTTGATATACCCACACACAGGTCAGTCAAGGAAGTGACTAGAGGATCACATCTTGATGTCAGCCTCAACGATATATGCCTATCAAAAGGTTACAAAGACCATCAGTCTTTATTCATTATGATTTCCTTAGGAGCCTCATTTTCTTTCTTATATGTGCACATGCCCACTGACCAATTACCTTTTCAGAATTAAAGAACCCTCTTGAAGAGTTCAAGAGATTCTGGCTCTCCTTCCTCCACCCAGTGCACGGGAATGTAGGCAATCCACAAATCTTTCTGAGACTCAACAAGCCTTTCCAAGGCACTGGGCCTCCAATATGGAACCCACAGGCCTCCATGTACTGAACCACACACAGACACACAGAGCTGCATACTAACATGATATAGGCCAAGGGTGAGTAAGGTACACAGCGGTGGAACTTTACACTTATGGTCTGGTAGGGCTCACTACAGTGACACAGGTAAAAAGTTCACTTCTATTATTCACTAGTACAAAAACTGTTTGCTGCCACCACCTTGCTCGTGCTACTAAACTCATGGGAAGGGAAGCAGCCCTTTAATAAGTCCAGGATAAAGATTTGTGCACCCCTCTTGGTCTTAAAACCACAATCTGTGAGACAGGTCTAGGTCATAGCACACATACATGACCCCGTGTTTGCCCATGATGGAAAATCGGTGCCAAAGATCCAGATATCACTGCAACTGGGGCACTCAGGCCAGGGGTACACATTCATCAATATGCAGGTGACCTTTCCATCCCAAAAATACTTACATAAAAATAACTAGGTTTCATGTAAAGTGGTGCATTAAAATGTTGATTTGGTTCTAAGGCAGCAATTAATCTCTCATACTTGTGTTTCAGTTCTATTAACTCATTCACAATGTTGAAAAATAAATATAGAATGGCACTTGTGGTGGTGGGGGGTCTTTTAATACCTCTCTCTTCCAACAGGTCTTGTAGATTTCAAGATCCCAGAACTTATGTTTATTGTCAAAAATGATAAAAGGTCTTTGGAAGAAACCTAATAGCATGAACATTAAAAAAAAAAAACTTAAAATGTATGGCTTTATTTTTTCTTTAGCATTTTTTAACCATGCAATTGAGATTTTTCCCCAATTTCAGAGTGTCAAACATTTATTACTCTCAATGATCCTATAACAGTCAACAGTGGCCATCCACACACACCTCTCCTCTCTCTGCGCATTCTCAGTTAAGATCATGGTTTGGGTGTTGCATAAGGCTATTTTGCACAGGAAGGGAGGCAGAATCAATTGGATAAGAGGAGTGTTTAATTTGTAAAAATTTAAGTACAGGGGCCTAAAGATTTTCTTGGTACCCAGTCACTGATGTTGCCCAATGCCATGGCTGTCAGATACCAAGGCTTCCCAGTCTTGATTCCACCACAGGTCTCTTTCATCCATCGCCATACACACCTTTTAGCATTATCTTGCTCTTGTTCATTTTTTCATCCTCCTCCTTTTCTGCCTATTTACTTTCTTTCTCTGGGTCATAATCTGATGATAAAAATAAGGCTTGGTGCCAATGCCACCAAATTGCAACCATCAACACAAATTAAGCATTGGATTAAACCATTATCGCTTGCTATGCCACAGTAATGCTATGTGTGTATCTGTGCCGAAGCCCAAAGAATACTACATTTGAGCTGAGGGTGCCTCAGTTTTTCAAATGTTGACTGTAAATACCAGCTGGTGAACTAGAAATATTTCTATAACGTGTTGATTGAGTGGAGTCCATCGAAGATATGACATTTTCCAAACCATGTTTTAGTGGTTTGGAAAAATATGTTTAGACTGACACCGCAGATGTGCAGTTGCTTCGAGCTAGAGACAGTTAGTAAACACTCGCTATAGATGGGCATACTTTAAAGTGAAAACACTTACCTCTAAATGCAAAAGAGAAATATTATTTTAGCTTTTCAGATGCACGTTTGGCAGAAAAAACATTTGGACAGGCAATCTTTGCTATGCAACCTTCTTGCTCCACAGTGAGTATTGTGCTTTGTCAAGAAGGCATGAGAACAATATGTTTTGCATTTTGATACTAGAGCTAGCGTTGGCTTTGGGAAGCATATATTCTTGGGTATTAAACTGAATAATATTAAGCAGTCAACCTTGATTCATGAACAGCCACTCTATTGTGCCCCTGCTGAGCAGCGTAAAAACTTCTATCAACAACAGGCTCATGAATCTGGCCAAATCTTGGAAATTTGTATTTTTTTGTGTGATATAAAGACTGCAGTATTCATAGTTCAATATGCACCAACAGTAATCTATGTTTTCCAAGCCACCCATTGCCTTTAAATTATCTGCTTTCATTTTGCTTCTAGGCAGGGTGTTATCAGTTTGAGAGCTGAATAGTGTACTGCTTTTAAAATTCATGTTGATCCCATGGATGGTGTTTGTGAAAAGAAGTCCAACCCTCATCTAAGCATGTCTTTCTTTGGTTTAGGTGGTTGACTGGTTTATAGCACATATATTTTGTTGCCTGCTCTGTTACATGTTATGTAAATAAACTACCTGTTCTTAGGTACAGTGAAGATGTCATATTTACATTTTTCTTCCACGTCTCAGGCATTGCACTTTTTGTTTGGTGGAAACCCATGATAGAGCTGTCGTCCATAAATCTCCTTCGAGTAGATGTCACAATCGAAGAGTCAACTGTTGGGTGCCCTGTGAGAAAGTGTAGACCATGCTGAGTGAGTTAAGAGTCTTTTTTAGCTCAGTGCTCTGCTCTGCTCTTGGCCTGATCATAGCTGATGTCAACATGAACAAGTTACTTAGCTGCCACCCTCGCTATGCAGGTTAGTGTGATGTAGGTTCCACTGCTACACAATGACCCACCATTTAATGCTGGGTTGAGAATATGACAAGATTTCCTCAGGATTAGCCAACGGACGCCAATATGAAACAAATACATCTGATGTAAATCGATGCACAGCCTAATATAATGACAGTGTTTGTGTGCTACTACAGTTGGACAAACCTACTTACTTGATTCTATTGGCTGCATTTTGCCCTGTCTGCAAAGGTTATCCAGCTCCTCTTTAACCTTCTATCTTAAACTTATTGCTACCACTCTCATAATCTGAGTAACTGCTTTGTTCCCTTGTTTAGCCTAATCTTGTGGAAAAAAGCTTTCAATCATTCTAAATATTTAAGAAATAAATCTTTAAATTCCATCAGTTCCCATCTTTCACAGATACTAAGCTGCTGGACCTGAGAAGTGGCATTAAGATCAAGCTAAATTAATATTTTTTTTTATGTGGCACCCTAATAAATCATCACCTCTCTTGGTGAGATTTGCTCTACTAGTGTCCTCTTATCAAAAATAATCTCACTCAACACACACACACACGAAAATCCTCCCTCCCCATCATCCTTCCCCATGGTGTAATTTTCATATCCTCCCGTATTCAATCTTCAACCATCACTTTATTCAAATCACCTTTCCCAAATCTTTACCCACTTTTGTGCTCCTTTCAATTTTATTATCACTAGGTACCAAATGTTGTACTCTCTTTGTCACTACTAAAACATCATGCAAAGTTGCTTTCCCTTTCAACCAGAACTCCTCTCTGACTTTTGGAAGCACTGCATAAACTGTTCTCTTGAACATCCCTCTAATACCAGCATAAACCAATCTCTTAATCCTCTAGTGTGTTTCCAATATCAAACGACTTAGCTAATTTCCTTAGCGTTGTAATAAAGCATCATACAAATTCTACTGGTACTTGTTTTAAACGATCAAAGTGATGGTGTTGTAGAACCACACTAAGTTTAGGCAGATAGTGATTGCTTAAGGTCTGTAGGCAAATTTCAAAAGCACCCAAACTGCTTTCATTGTCCCTGGAAGAGACGTTCTCATATATATATGGACCTAAGCAAGGCATTAGGAAAGATAACTCTGTATCTACTCCTTTAATGTGTATGTAAATCCGATTGTGGTAGGAGAGTTTATGCTTGGCATTTCATCACACTAAAATTACAGAAAAGCAGAAGCTAACAACACAGACCGAATATTGTCTACCACCAGTATTTGATCTAGTTCCCTAAAACCAATTTCATACCACATACGCCAAGAAATGGTAGTGAAGCAGCTGTCAACCCACAAACAAGCTCTCTCTGTGATCTCTAAAGTGATAGCAAATGTTAGTATGACTCGTCACCCAGGCACACCTAAATGTGCAGACGCAATTGACCACAAAATGTATAACACATGTAATAGTCACAATTTTTAGTCAATAATTAATAAGTGCAAAATCAGCAACATCACCTTGCTTCTAAACAAATGGTTCAAACTGATCTTCCACAGCTGAACTAAACCTGACAACTCGCCCCATATTCCAAATGTTTTAAACTGAATGGGTTTAGAATAGGACCTTTGGGTCCGATTTAGAGTCTGCACTGGGTAATCTGTTACAAACATGATGGCAATCCTTTCTTCCATATTACAAGTCCATTATATCCTAATGTACTTGTTATAATGTGGATGGGATAGCCATCATGTTTGTGACAGAGTGCTCATCAGTCAAACTCTAAATAAGGCCCTTTGTCCCTAAACCACAAAACAGGCAACTTTACCTTCACCCAGTCTCCTCCTTGTATATTCATCCATGCTACCAGGCAAGTTATTATGAAATCCAAATGGAGGAAAACAGTAACAAAATCTCCCAAATGGAAGACAATTGTACCCCTGTAGATGTCGATCTCCTTTGTAAACACCTCACTACTGGCTCAGATCAAGGCCATTACAATAAAGAGTGAGAGGCACAGCTCCTGCTCAAGTTAATAAAGAACTATAGGATGTTCAAGAAAATGGGTGCCATACAGGGGATGCACTGTGCTTCTATTAACAGTTCCATGGGATGAGCACAGTCCCCATGTCCGAGCTTGAGTCGGTTGATTCCTCCATCACACTGCACAGACTTTAGCCTGTTCTAACGGCCACCAGCCAAACAGTGACATAGCCATTCCAAACTTGAAAAAAACACTTTCATCCACTGCAGAAAAAGCATTAAGGGAGAGCAACCTAAAACCATATATATGTATGTCAGTGCTTCCATCACTTTTCCGAATAATTCTGGATACTAAACCTTGTTATTTGTGCCTGACAAAACCTTCAAATTCAGCCTATGTGTTCTCTGACATTGTGGAAATATTGGCACTGAAAAATAACTGACTAAGAGCTAGCTCCTTTTTGTCAGTGTTCAGATCATTAAGGTTACAGGACATGAGTCAAGTACTCAACATCTCCACTAGACCTTTTACAATCTGCAACTACGAGCTTTACTAGTTCATATTTGCACAATCAACAATACTTCTGGTGAAGTTTAGAATCGTTGCCAATTCCATGACGTTTGGAAAGTTACCCTGTGCAAAATCTTGCCTGTTTTCCTACAAAACCTAGAAATCGTCTGCAAAAATTGATTTCAATGATTTTTCCCTGAAACATCTTGCTTTGTCAGGGCATTTGTCTAAAAAGCTGTCAACATAGCAAAGTTATCAAATCTTTATAAAACTGCGCAAAAATAAGCATCATTTCATACTCCTCCGTGAAAATATAACATACCAAATTAAAGCATTACTCAACCCTGTAGTGCATGATTGTGAAAAGTGTAATTCTAAGACTAACACAGGAAAATGTCTGGAATCCTCTACCACTGAAGGCAACAAAGGCATCAAACGAATTGAATGTTCTCAGTGGGAGAAAGAACAAGTTAAATGCAGAAAAGTAGAGGCAGGGTTCCACTAGTAAATGATCCTTGGGGTAACAACACAATAGTGTCTGTGAGACATAGATGATAGGCGGAAAAAATACTTATATTGAGAGGACATCTCATAGTTAGATGGTAGTTCAAGAAGGGCCAAGGAAAGAAATGAGCATCATGAACATTTTTGTAAAAATGTTATTGTTCTTCTTCTGTTCAAATGCAGGAGGGGGTAAATGCCACAGCATGGATCCCTGATGAGTGTGGTTCTTTCTAAAAATATCTGTTTTTTTACCACAAAGAAAATGAGATAAATGTTTGTCTGTGGTGCTTAGTAAATGCTATTAATTGTTACTTATGAATCTGTACAGAAGATGTAGACAGCCAAAAGAGAAGATTGTTTGATGGACCATGCACAGTAATTTAAGTCTCATAAGTTTTAAATTGGAGGCTAATAAAGTTGCATTCCTTCATGTCTTTACTGATGAGGTCTCTGCGCCTCAAGCCAAGGATCTAATGGGCACCTTTACCCTGGATTTCTTGTAATTATTTAATTTTTGAGGCAAAGTGAATTTGGCGTCAGAGTAAACTAGGTTCTAGGAAGGGATTTAAAGAAGTAAGTATGTGGGAAGAGCTGGCGGACAGGGAAGAACAGGGCATGCCAGTGCTAAGGGCCAAATGATGCTAAGGTAATTGATGCTAGTAAGAAGCATCTAACAACATGAAAAATGAGCACATTACCTAGTATTTTTTATGCTCTATGATCCCCTAGTGCAAAAAAAAGAGAAAGGATTAGGTTTTGTTAAACCCCATTAGGTTTCTTTCACAGCAACCCTTTCAGTTTTGGTTAAAGATCCCTCACCCACCAACCTAGTGGGTGGCATGCTTCATCATTGGTGTCCTACCCCAGACACTTAGCATGTAAAGAGTGTACTACAACGCCTGCTTACAGCAGAGCTGGGATTTTCTTGGGTAAAGAAGTGAAGTTAATATTGTCTAACGGACACATTACAAGAATGGTATACTTTAATTATGGTAAACGTGGCCAAAGTTAATAACAGTGGTGGATGTGTGTTGCGGGAACTATGATCTCTTACAACCATAATGTGGGTCGACATGTTTCAGCCATGTTGTCTCAGCTGCCAAAGGTAAGTGTGGCTTTCATCAGGACCAATTTTTTTGCGTGCGTGCTAAGGCATGCAATAACCACACGCAGTGTCAATTAAAACTTTGTCTCCATTTGAGATGTTTCTGGTCTTTGTCCTACTCTGTTCGAGTCTCTATGTAAATCATAGGGATAGACAGAGACAAAGATTTCACAATATACTGTGAAAAATGCACACACAATTGGGCATCCAACTTGTACATATGTGCTCCGCATGCCATAAGTTCTAAGTGAATGGAACCTCATGGACGTAAGCTTTTTGGTAGCCAAATGCTACTGTAGGTTTTCCCGCATGCAACTCAGTAGTGGTGCATAAAGTTTTCCTACTCTAATTTTTATCATGCAATGCACTCTGGTGTTCATGCAAATCAGACAGTTACCCTGTAAATTACCTGCACTGTAAATCCTCTATATTATTATAATTATCAGTAGACAAACAAACATTGCAATATAGTGGCAGGGTGATACATATGCTTATATCGCTTCTACACCCATGATCTTTAATAATGTGAAAGTGCCAACCACACATTGTGAACACAGCCGTTAGGAACGACTCTTAAAGAACAAAACATACTTCCTTACAGATCGCTTCTTACAGCATGGAAAATCAGGGGGGGCAAGCCCTGTGGTCACACATTATGTAGAATAAAAGGCACAGTTTGTAAACCTGCATAATAACAGAGTCAGAGAAATAGTCAAAGCTGGCCCCCCTCCAGCACTTACTTTGTCAAGGGGAGTCACCTGTAATGTTACCTACATTCAGCCTCCGGAGCTCCACATATTTACTCTGTCTGAAGAAGCACCACATTACATAGGTGGAAAAACAGGTGGAAAGGCTCATTGTGTCTGAGGCCCCAGATGTGATTTTTTTTGCAAAGTCATACTGGTAGGTGACACTCGGGCTGGCCATTTGTGGGCTTCACACCGGGTCAAGGTTGTCAGGTGCCGAGGTTACTTCAGGGGTCAGGTCTCCAGGCTGCAGAGTCCTTGTTGGATACTTTGTTTCTCAGCAAGTCAGCTGCTCCCAGGAGTCTGAGTCTTTTCAGAAGGCAGGCAGGCTTGAGGTTTCTTGAAGCTGTAGCTGCAGAACAAGCCTTTTTGTGCAGAGTCCGTTGAGGTCAGCAAGCAGGCTGGAAGGGTTGGTACCGGGTCAGCTGCTTCTTCTTCCTCTTCATCTGCAGGGGTGACTCATATTTGTCCTTCTTCTTCGTATGCAGTCAGGATATGCGTTCTATGGTTCAGAGGTGCCACCTAAATACCTAATTTAGGGGCGTTGCAGGGAGTGCCAGGGAGTGGCCAATGGGTTGACCACCTTTATGGTGACTGCACCCTTCTTAAGACCACTTCCGCAGGTAAGTGGGCATAATCCTAACCCTAGTGGCCTGATTCCTTTCCAAATAAGATGGAGGAACTTTAAAAAGTAGTGTCGACTTCAGCTCATCCACCTTAGAGGTGGGACTGGCATGAAGTGGGCAAACCTCCTAATCTGCCTAATTTTCCCACCTGTGCTGCCACCAAAAGTGGGGTCAAGACGGAGGGGTTGGTCATCTCCACCATCTGGAGAGACCTGGGTCACATTCAAGGGTGGCTAGGCCTTTGAAGCTACCCGCCCAGGAATGTCCATCCTGCCTGAGAGAGGAGGTCACACCTCTGTCCAGTGTAGGCTTTTGTTTCAAGCCCTTGAGAGCGCTCGCTCTCACCTTGGAGGGCCAGAAACGCATCTGTGGTGGCTATACTGGTCAGGACCAGTCAGTTAACACACTAGTAGTTGGTAGGTTTTCAGGGGGCACCTCTAAGGTGCCCTCTGTGTGAATTTTTTAATAAATCCCTTACTGGGGTCAGTAAGGGTTTATTATTCTGAGATGTTTGATACCAAACATCCCAGGATTCAAAGAAGTCATCATGTAGCTGGGGAACTTGTGATGAAAAGTGTCCAGCACATGCATTTAAAATGTCTTCTGTGTGCACTTCCTATGTCTCAGAATCTACAGAGACATAGCAGGGGCATATCTGTTCATGCAGATATGCCCTCTCATGTGCCTGGATGCACCCTGCCGGAGGGGTGACTTACACCTGACACATGCAGTGTTACGGGACCTGGCACACAGGGGTCTACAGTATGCAACGGCAGCCCTTGTGTTAGGTGAGGGATCCCTGAGGGTGGCACAATTGGGGCAGCAGCCCTCAGAGACTTTCTTAAGCACCCCAGGCCCTAGGCACCAGGTGTACCATTTATTAGGGAAATACAGTAGTAGCTATAGAGTTTGCCAACTGTGCAAAACAAATGTGCAGTTTTGGGGAAAGAGATGTGGCACTGAGGACATGGATAGCAGGGACCCAGTGGACTAAGAGTAAAAATCACACCAGAAACCAACCACAAAGTAGAGGGGTGACCATGTCAAAAGAGGCACTTTCCTACAAAAGCTCATAGCCCTGAGGTTCCATCCGCTTGAAACTTATGGCATGCGGAGTGCATATGCACAAGTTGGATGTCCTGTTGCATGTGCATTTATCACAATATATTGTGATATCTTTGTCTCTGTTTTGCCCTATAGTTTACATAGAGTATTGAATGGAGTAAAACAAAGACCAGAAAAATCTCTAATGGAGACAAGGTCGGGAAAGTGTGTGTGGTTATCACATGCCTTAGCTTGCACGCACAAAAACTGGTCCTGTCGAAAGCCATACTGACGTTTGGCAGTGAAGACAGCATGGTTGAAATATGTTGACCCACATTATGGATGTAAGAGGTCATGGTTCCCTCAACACACATCCACCACTGTTTTTAAGTTAAATTAAAATTAGGTTTTTAATAATAAAATAAAAAATAAAAAAAAACAGGCTTCAAGCCCACCCATCACTTACCTATACTTTCCATTTGGTAGGTCTAATGTCACCCTTTTTTCCTTGCTTCTTATTGTTCAGTTCGCCACCTGGTTTCACTCTGCATGTCTTCCTGCTCTGCTTTCTGTTCGTGCCTTGGCGTGGAGCTTGGCCGAAGTACAGTTTACGATCACTCAGCAAAGGCTGGTAGTCAGTATCCTTCCCCTCGCTACACAGTCGGAAGGTACTATGTTTTTACCAGCTAAGGCAGCGCCTCATTAATGTCTTTGATTGCTAAGTGGTGGCATGTGAGTCCAGGGCACACCTGATCCGTCATGGGACAGCTCTGTAAACCATCGTTACCCGTGGTTTTGTGCCCTTTGCTTACCTGCCTTGTTGTCCAGCATGCACTGATCACTCACTCAGCAGCTGCCACAGGCCAACAGGATTACCACTATGCCTGACGCAACGAGTGAGTGTAGCCTGTGCAGGACATGCACGTACCACAGCACAGCTGGATCTCACACAGTTACCGCAAGCATTCATGTGCACATTAGCCCCACTACTTGTTTGTTTACACTCACTGTGTGTCCCCTCCTCACCCCGGCAGCCACTGCACCGTGGAGAAGTGTGACTGACACCTGCCTCACAAGACCCCATGCAGAAACAGGCGTCCTGTGTTAAATCCATGCACGGCTCTGACCCTGTCTGCCCCCCAACTCTTTGTGACCACTGACATCCTCCAGGACAAGCACTGTGAATCCGTGTAGCACTGAGGGGTGGTCTGAGTCCACGTCTCATACGACCTGTTTGCACAGCACTGTGCACAAACGTGTGTATTAAGTATGCTGAGTGCTCGTCATTACTGACCTAGTCTGTTTGCATTGTGAGACCCCGGGTACTGCGTGTGCAGGTGGCACAGGGAGCCGAGAAACTGTGATATAGAGATAGATCATGTGATACATACACAGAGCTCTACCCTCCACTGACCGCTGTCTCTGTACACTCTGTCCTTCAGCACGGTTACAGCCAGACAGTGCAACATGAAGCGCTGTGAGTCCCACTGACAGCACTGAACTGTACTTCCACGCCCATGAGATTGCATGCACAAATAGGTGCACTGTGCATGTAAGTGCCTTCTCCACCACTGCTGATTCCATTCTGCTGACACTTTCCTCCTCCACCAGACATGGTCACACTGGGTAGCAGTGAGGGATGTTTCGAGCCTCACCCATAGCAGTTTTCAAACATACTTGATGGTACCTCTGCTGTGAGCCTTTTGCGTCTAGGAACACTATGTAGCTCATAAATTGCAAAATAGAAAATACTCTTAGGTAATGCAGGATGAAAACTTAAACAAACACGTACCTCACATGACAGTCAAAGGGAACCTTTTATAACTCTATGTATTGCTCTTTCTGTAAGGTATAGTAACTGCGATACCCTGGGAAGCCACCGTTTTCCGTGCTAAATTAACAATTACCAAACCATTTACCCCTAACATATACTGACGTTCATGGAGTGATATCAGACTTCCGATTTCTAGCAGCCATGCACAGAGGGAAAGCTGCCCTAAATTATACAGTGTTTTTTAATAAATGGCAGCAGTACGATTTCGTGGATCAATGAAGCTTGATCATTTGGGCTACCTGTAGATTTATAGTCTTACAGTGTCCCGAAGGTAGAGTGTTTTAAATAAGAACCACTTTCATTTTGTTTTATTTTTCTAATTGTGCACGGAGGATTAATTGGTTTGCCCAGGATCACAGGATGTTGAGCCAACGGCGAGACTCGAACGTGGTCCCCCAGTTCCAAGGTCAGCAGCTCTTCCTTCCTCGTGCATTAGCTGTGTTAACCCACCATATAAAACTATAATATTACAAGCACTGACAAAGACATCAGATCTCGCATAGGCGAAAACTAGTGCCTTTGCCAATGCATGTTGCATTTTGTCCAAGTTTACCATAATTGAAGTATATAATTCTGGTAAGGTATCTGTTAGACAATTTTAACTTCACTTCTTCACCCAAGAAAATCCCAACTCCAGTGTAACCAGGCATTGTGGTACATCCTTGACTCGCTAGGTGTCTGGAGTGGGATCCCAATGATGAAGTATGCCACCAACTAGGTTGATGGGTCTTTTACAGAAGCCAAAAGGGTCGCTGTGAAAACCCTGAGGGGGTTTAACTAAACCTAGCCCCTTCTCTCCTTTTTTCACACTAGGGGAGTATACAGCATCAAAAGTACTGGGTAGTGTGCTGTTTTTTCAGGTTGTTAGATGATACTTGGGAAAATAAGTGAGCTCTCTCTTCTCACTCTCTTTATTGATTATTCTAGATAGTTCGAAGCAACCGCAGGTCCAAGGGTATGCACAGCACTGCAGCACAAGATCTAGAAGAAAGTGCATATTGTACCTCCAGGAGAAGAAGCTGTATATATGGGTCTGGAGTGGAGAAAGTATTTAACGAGACAGCAGGATATTCAGTCAGTAGAGGGCCTAAAAAACAGCATCCAACCTAGGCCATGGAGGGCTGCATCCAAGCCAGATTTTGAAAACAACCACTAAGTACATAAACAGAGTCCATCTAGTTTAATTGTATGTCAATGAATCTTATGTGGATACCCTGAAAATCTACCCTGCAACCAGACCCCCTCGAACCATGTAGTAAAGGAAGAGGCTCATTGGATAAATGATCTAAGAAACAGTGGGCTCACTCTTTGGAAAACTTGTATTTAAGACACTAGTCTCACAGCAGTGGTGGGGGGGGAAACATACCTTTTCAGTGTCAGTGCAAAGCTGGATGGCATTGGGAATCAGTCGGGCTGTCTTTTCCTTCGTCATGGAGCAGATATCCTTCAAACGTACAGTCAACTGAGGTCCACCGCAGAGAAATCCAGAAAGAAAGTTAAAAAAAACCAACAGATGAGAGGGTAAAACATACAAAAACCCTGCAATGTATACTCTGGGATGAAGCACCTGCTGTGCAACACAAATGGTGTACTAAAATGCGTATCTGAAATGAACAAAAGCAAAACAACAGGCAAACAGCTAAATATCTGTATTGAGTTCCGTCACCACAGAAACTACAGCATTATAAAACTGAGTACCTCGAAATAAAATCAGTGTGCAAATCTTAAAGTGTAAGTAAAATGGGCTAACAGATGGGCTGCGATGTGTGAAATGGGCACCAGATCTCAAAGAAGGGTTGAGGTGTGTAAGATGCATACAAGGATCTCATGGGGTGTGAAAAGCTGAGATGCACAGGAAACTCAAGAAGGGGTTGTGATTGCGAGATCGTACATGTAATCCACGGCATGGTTAAGATGTTCAATCTAGTTCAGTATCAGAGGCACTAGTGTGTATGAGGGTGGCAAGGCAAATTCATGGAGAGTGTTGACATTTTTAAGGTTGGCCATGTTATTTCGGAGTTAAGATGGTGAGTGGGGCTAATGGATGAGGAAGTCCAAGCGGGGTACTCATGCAGCCTCATGGAGAGGTTAGAATATGAGAAACAAAAACTGAGTGAAAAGCTAAATGTTCATGGGAAGCTTAGAGGGTATTAAGCAATTTGAGACAGGCAAGTGGAATTCCCAGAGGGGTGCAGTATGGACTATACTGGACACTGAAGGTGGATTAAGGGCAAAAGGATGGCTGGGCACTGGGGGTGAAGTGTTAGGATGCATATCAAGACCAGAGAGATGATGGGAACAAAAAACTCACAGGGGGCCTCGGGTTAAGTGATTACTTCAGGAAATTCATGTAGGGATTATGATGTGTGGTATTTCACTAGTAGGTTCTAATATGTGTGAGGAAGAGAGATCATGAGGGGACTAAGAATGAGATGAGGTACAGGAAAGGTTAAAAATGTCAGAGATGCACAGTGAGCTCATAGGTTGAACTGAGATTTGCGTGAAGCAATTGTCCATAAGGGACACTGGAAGAGTAAGGAGCTTTTGCTCACCAGGGTTTCCCAGCGGAAAATGTTGCTGTAGAAACAGATCCAGTTCTCGGAGAGGTAGAGGCGTCCCTGCAGCAGAATGTCTCTCTGAAGGGCACAAGAATAATCTGCAAAGAGAAGGTTTGGACACACAGTAAAGAGCAGGGGGTCAGCGTGGTCTGTCAACAGCTCCCCTGAGCTTCTTTATTATTTTACTATTTAAAAAAATGACCAAGAATACCTCCTTTGTTAAAAAACTGGAAGAAGAGAACATATACATCATGAATCTCATCGCTGGGAATAGCTTTGACGCACTTTACGTTAGATTTGTCTTTTTGAAATTCTAAAGCAAAAAGAACACAGTGATGGATAGAATGCTTGAAGTAATCTCGGCCACTAACAATCGCTCGGGCCGCATCACAATCCATCAGGCTTTTGCCCACCATGCCACCTCAGCTTGGACCCAGCCGTATGCAAATCAGTCTTCACTCTGCTCCCCACGGGAACAGTCTGTCCAGGACAGGTCCTCCCTGTGCCGGAAACAAGAATCATGGTACCAGTTTCAGAGTATTATTCCTCATGAGCCAGGCTGGCTTGAATCCAGTGGCACAGTGAGGCCGAAACCCATGACTGGTTATACCTGGTGCCCTTGGGGTGGAAAAACAACAAGGTGATGGATGGAATGCTTCAATTAATCTCAGCCACTCGCAATCGCTCGGGCCGCATCCCAATCCGTTGTTTTTTTTACCACCATGTCACCCCAGTTTGGACCCAGCTATATGCAAATCACTCTTGACCCTGCTCCTCATGGGAACAGTCCCAGTTAACACCTCTTCAGGGCACAGGCTCTATGCCTCGTTAGACAGTGCAGGGGTGCCTTCTCTCCACGACCCACCCCTTTGTCCCTGCATGATCACGCAGCGGAAAATCTTCTATGGGTGGCAGATCTGCTTTATACTTTTTTCGTGCTCAGAGAACTGAGTTAAGATCTCAAAGTATTTTGCTGTAAGAATCACATACAAATATTGTGATCCTATTAGTTATAGATGGCTTGGTTCCATGATAAACATTTGTTGTCCCTATCACTCCAGTGCTATGTGAGAGGCTCCAATCATCTAGTTGAACAAATGATACCACCAGTTCAAAGGGAGATATCTAAAGTGAGGAGGTCCACTGTTGAAAAAAAAAGAGATAAAAATTGCCCTGCTCATCATACAAAAAAACCTTTTTAACAATGCAATACAGAATTTCAGTATATATGCTAGATTTCTTTTTTCCTCGGGGCTTTTACCTATTTTATAAACTGTGACCCATGGCTTTGTAAACAATTAGGGTTTTAAACAAAATACATTTCAGATCTTTACAAAGTTAATTGAGCAACACATGCTACTGCAGCATATATTTAAAATCTGCATTTGTGTCGGTGCTGTCATCATTATAAAGAGGTGCCACATAAGGTGGAACATGTTGTATGGGGCCAATGATCACTAAATCTTAGTGAATAGTCCTACACCAGATGATCTTCAAAATCTTTCACATTCCAGAAGCTGATCTAAACAAACTTTTATAAAAGGTGATGGAAATATTGCAACTTAGCAGGAAAAAGTCATAATATTACTGGCAGCTAGCAGTATCCCAATGGCGCAGAGAAAACAATTTAGTTATAAGTCTTACTACTCATCATAGAACGTTATTGCCTTGTCTAAGGAGGAGCACAGTGAACCTGCGCCTTTCTGACTGGATGTTGGTACATGCCATATTTAGGTTGGAAAACTTAACTGGCTAATGTCATGATATTACATGTAGCTATCAGTATCACAGTGCACGTGCAGAAAATACAGCAGTCATGGGGGAGCATGGGGTGCCTATCAGTGCTTGAAATGGAAAAATAGAAGTGGAGGTACTCTGCGTCAGAGTACCTGCTTGTTTCTGAGAAGTGCCGGTACTCTCCAATTAAAAGTATTACGTTTATCTTGAGAAGAGCAGGTACTCTCCCTCCCAGAATAAAAAAGTGCTGGTACTCAGTACCGGACAGTGCCGGCCCACTTAAAGCACTGGTGCCTATCATACAACTTTTATCACCTTCGTTCTGCTATAGACAGGGCCAGGAACGGACTAAGATTTGGTACTGTAAAATGTATCCCATCATTAACAGGAAAACAACAGTGGCCATCTACCTTTTGAATGGATAATGTCAGTGTAGGACACATGTTGGTTGGTAATACTTTATTGGCAGAATGTCCTGTGAGAAGCCCTAACAAGTTTCATGAATATTGGTATCTGGAGAACGCCAGGCAGCTTTCCTAAACAGCAGCACAAAAGGCGAATTATATTTCACTGACTTCAGCTACACAGAAGAAAAACGTCTCATCTCTAGAGGTTCTCCCTCCTACTTATGTAACTTCAGATTACAATGTAAACATCTCGACATAATCAGGAAGTAAGCAATGACCCTTGAAACAGAACTAAGAGAGGGTTAGGTTTGACTCAGGAAACATCCCCTGCTTCACAGGAAAGGAAGGTCTCTACCTTACTTACCCACAATGAGGCGCTCTGTGTCTGGGAGCTGTTTGAAGAGCTTCCGAAAGTCTTCGTTCCGTTGCTTGTACGTTGGACTTAACACCTGAAGAGAAAGAAATACATGGGATTAGACAGAGGGGCGGATGAAGGAGACCCCTCTCACGCTCTCTCAAATAGATAGAACGACTAACTAGGCACATGGTCATAGCATAGAGACTAAGACAAGAGCTCTGGGTGTCACTCTCAAGTGCAAGAAAAATTACAATTATTCAAGGCAAAAACTTGAGGTCGGGTAGGAAGCTAAATGAACAGGAAAAAAGTAGGAAAGCCTGAACAACAGGGATGAACAATCACAAACAGGTTGACGCAAAAAATTAGAGGCCAGACTACAACACTGCCGCAGAAGGAGCGCTCTGGAGCCTTGTGTAAGGATGAGCCACTCTGAAGAAGTGCATAACCCTCATGAGAAGGATGATCATACAGGAAGCAGACGTCTACTGTACAACGGTCACAACTGGTGTGGCACTGCTGGCGGCAGGGCTGACTGTCTGCATGCTGAAATCTGGTGAGGCCTTAAATATTGACAGTGCTCTTTTCACAGCCTCAAGAGAAAATGGATCAGTGCTGGATGAGGGTGGTGATCAATAAGGAGGGTTAACCGTACTGACTGGGGACAGGACCACAACGGAGAAGGTGTGAGAACTTTTCTCGGGGCCCTGGGGCAGGCAGAAGTGCCCGGGCATATTGTTGTGGACAAGGTTGTTCAGCACTGATGTCGCTGGGGTCACACTACTGCTGCACTCTATTAGAGATGGTCAAACACCTCCTAATAGCATTTGAAACTCTCAGGTAGTGAGATCACGCGGTCAATGATTACTTCACGATTTGGAAAGGCTTTGAAACTCAGAATACAGTATAACACAATAAAAAGGAATAAATAACTTGAATGTCAAGTAAGTAGGTACAAATCGGTACATAAATATCGGCACTATTAAAACCATGATTTATAATAAAAAACCGGAAGTGGCAACCAACTTCTGGACCCGAGAAAGGCCAAAAAGTCAAAGATATAGAGACATATTTGGCTCTATCAAAACATTTGTGTTTTTGGTACTAATTAATGGGTTAAAGGTGCCCAACAGCAAAATATATTTTACAATATTACTACTACCTGTCCTCGGAGTTAATGGCAGTAATTGCATTTGCAGGAACTGGGTGAATGTATACACTTTTTAAACTCACAACTGTACCCAGGGGAGATCTGGTCCTCGGTAAAGAGTTAATTAGGTGTTCCACTTGATTTTCGAAGTGGCAGAAGGAGACCCAATGTATTTGTGCTGGTGCCCAGTAATGAGGAGTCACAGGTCAGGTTTTCTGGTTCCACGGCATTGCGGCCACTCGACCATGAAGTGAGTACAGTGGCTTTTACCATGAAACCATCAGTTGCCGCTGACATTTTCTGGTACCAAGTACACCCACCAGTCAGAAGCACTCACAAAGGACATCAAATTGCTTCTGGGTAGAACAAGGGGGCGTTGACCACTGGCTGAAACTGCAATATCTCTTAAACCAGAGAAAGTAGGACGGTGACGTGTTTGCATAGTTGCCATGTCCGCAGAGATAACTCACGGGCAGGAAAGAATGAGGGGTGGGGTTACCTCTGGCAAGGGAAATACGATCATATTGAAGGGAAGTGGGCAGGCTATATTTTTCACCTTCTGTGCATGCTGGTTTCAGGCAGGGGAGAGGAAATGAGTAAGAGTAGATCCATGCACAATGGAGACCACCATGATGTGCAGCACAAAGAAATGAAGTCCACTGGAATCCAACATGCTCTGGTCCACTAACTACATAGTAAACCCATACACCCTCACATTCAGTATAGGCACCGTTCATACACATAGCAGGCATTACAAAGGCCAAGGGTCAGTGCTTAATTTGTTAAAAGAAAAAATAAGTGGTGGGCCCAAAAATGTTCTTAGAAGGGCACTACCTAGAGTAAATTCTGACCAGTCCATTGTCATGGCTGGTGTCGTCCACTTCCATGACTGGCTATGCCCACTGGGGATAGACAGAAATTCTGGGCAGTGATAGAAAAGCAGGGAAGCACAGCAAAGGGCAATCGGCCAAAAACAAGTAGATGTGGTTGGCCACTGCCACAGATGATTATCTCTGCATGCCCTCTCCCTTAGAAGCCACATCCCGTGACACAGTGTCGGCCTACAAAGTCTTAAATTATAAGGGACTAAACAGACCTTTTATAGGAAGGAGCCGATAGGTGGCAGAGCCCACTGGAAGGACACAAAAAAATAAAACATAAAGGAAGAAACTACGCTGATCTGGTGGGATTGTTGATATAACTAGCAGGAAACATACAGGATAGTCCAACAATCTAGTAATTCCAGGCAGCACGCTGTCAGAAAGACAAATCCGTTATATTTTTAGTCCCACATTTGAGACAACAAAATTATTAAAACAAACATGTCTCCCTTATTCATTACATCACAGCAGAATCATCAAGGAATATCATAAAACTAGTGCCAATGTTTGTTATAACGGTGAGGGCCGAGCAGGGCAGCTCCCACAACAATAACATTTTACAAAAACCATGTTAAAACGAGACACAAATTGACAAAACCAAAGCTGGCCTCTAACATCAGACCTCTTGGCTTTGCCAACGCTTGTTTATTTTCGTGTTTTCCATAATCTTGTAGAAACTGGTCAAACTGATCTTCCATGATGATTGTTTTGGAAATACTGGTATGCATCAACCCATTTAACTAAATTATGCTTCAAAGAAAGGTATCTAAAATTCCACAGTATTTCAGTGAATCATTATTTTCCTAGTTGCATTGTTTTCTTTTTGGCAAATATTTTATTTTGAAAGCAAAGAGCCATCAATCTTGCTTTCAGGCTTCTGCAAATATTTGCATCTATTCAGAGAGCTTTCTGGGAGCATTTTATGTAGTGTCATATTGTTAAACTTTGAAAAACTTGTACACATTTGTATGCTGGAACCAGTGTCAATAGTATAGTCTGAGCTGATAACATTTCCTTAGAGTGCTCATCCTAATAATAAAAGCTTTGCATTAATGAATCTTAAATACAAGTTTCAACAGCATTAAAGTATAGATACAAATATTACCTTAAGGGCAGACAATTCCTTCCCAGGCCCACAATGTGACACTGTAAATTGGCAGCCAAAGGGTTTATGCTTCAGGGAAATGGGGGCGATTGGGAGTACTTGTCCCAATAACAAAATAAACATAAATCTTCTTGTCCAAATAACAAATAACAACAAGTCCTGGGTGAGTGGCACAGAGTGGACGGGTGTGGAGTGACATGAAGCAGGGTAGATCCTGAAGGGGGCATACAGTGGAGTAAAGAGGCGTAGAGTGGCCTAAAGTTATGTGCTGTAGAGTGGAGTGGAGAAAAGTTGTATACAGTGGTGTGGCATAGAGTGTCAGAGTGATGTGTCCTAAAGAAAAGTGTTGCAAAATGACGTGGACTCGTAGCGTGGAGTACAATAGCATGTTGTAGGGTGAAGTAGTGTAGTGTGTCGTGGAGTGGTTTGGAGTATAGAAGAGTGGAGTAAAGTATTGTACAGAGGAGGGGCATAGATTGGAGCATGCATTATGTGGTAGTGCACTGCCACTAAAGACAACCCATTGTCAATTAAAATGACCATTACATTTGCACAGATATACAGTTTCGCAGATACAACTATACAGCACACAAACAACAATGTGTAAGCATTGCACCCTTTAGTGTACTGATTAGTTTTAATCATATTAAAATATTTGTTTCCAGCAGACTTCAGAGTTACAAAAATGTGCTTTGTTTGTGCTTTTCTGTTTCTGATATATTAGGAAATATCTACATAGTTCATTTGCAGACATTTAGAATATAACGGCCTATATACAGAAAGGGAGCACTCATGGAACAATACAGTAAACAGCCTATGTTACAGAGAAGGACAATGACATGCTGAACAGCCTAAAAACAAATAAAGCAAGCAAACAGAAAGAAAGCAAATGTTAGTTACAAACCACAAACCCAATGGCAGGTAATGGGCAAAATGCATTCTTAGTCAGCTTTCAGAATGTCCCCAAGAAGTCTTTAGCACACTAGACAGCTGTGCTGTCTGGTAAGCTTTGACCTAAAAGGATGTTAAGATATTAAGACTATTTCAAAGGCACTTGCTAGGACGCTGGACGCAACTGTCAAACTGAATATTTTCTGTTTACAAAAAGTAGCTTTAAAACTCCTCTGTTCTAACACATGAGTGTTATTGGGGCACACGAGGAATATGAGAAAGTGTTTAAAAAGTAACAGAAAACAAATAAACACTAGTATTTTGGTAGCATATTATAAGTAATGTAACAGAACTGACTAGAAAAAAAGTTTATGGTATTCAGATGTAGGACCAAGAAAGGTGTTTTTTTTTGTGCTAGTTCAATGAAGAGAGTGAGGCCAAAATATCACTGTATGTGCTTGAAACTGATCTAAGAGTAACAACAAAGGGTAAGGAGTGAAGGAAGAAGGAATATCATGAATTACATTTTTTATAGCTTAGATCACAGTGTAAATCTCTGGTTAGGGCTGGTTCTGAACCTACTAGGGAAGTAGATCGCGGTGCTAGAAAAGATCACTACTAAAAATATGTCAGTTTTCTACTTTACCACAGTGGTGAGGGAAAAGCATTTTATAATTTGGATCGTAGGCTCATAACAAGTTGTCTGCCTTGTCTGTGGTACTAAAGTTTGGCATCTAAGAAAGAAAAAATGTATATACTCAAATCTTAAATCGGGTTATGTATGTGCTATATATAAAGTCAAGGGCATTCTTGGTTTTTAAGCACTGTTGTTAAGAACTCCAATCTTATCTCTGGGTTCCAGTCTATAAGCTACATATGGTACATTTTGAAACTTCTGGATTTTTTAAAAGCAGGGCCAAGGTATAAAAAATTGTCACATTCAATGTAAGAAGCAGAATTGATGTGTTCACTCTTTACAACAAGGAGCTACAAATGGCAAGACATAGGTAAAGGGACTGTAATCAACATGAGTAATTGAACATAGTGTTAACTTGATTTACCAAGGTCCAATATGAGTAAAAACCAGGCAGTGGGCTCGTAACTGACATGTTCAAGTAAATCACACTACAGTAGGGATCATTCAACTTATAGTCAGATAGCGGATGAGAAGGGGTGTATAGAAGTTTTGGCCTCAGTTGTAGGGCTCAATGGTTGTGTTCTGTTGAGGGTCACTGGCCTCTTAATACGGGTTGAATGGTAGACTGGCCTAATGCTCACCACTAATGGGCTGGACCACTCACTTTACTTTCAATGCTAACCCCAGCTCTGGTTATAATGCTGTTATTATAAAGGTTGACTTTCAGATACATACTCATTCCCAGGGACAGCCAAGCAACTTTAGCTACCCTGTCACTCTTCAGGTGGTGGACACACAGAAACATCTCTTCGCAAAGGCTGCACCTTTACCATGTTACCAGGGCGTAGAGTCGCGGTGGCAGTGAGGAAGGATATAGGGAAATCCCCATTCCTGCACTGAGGAGTAGGGGTACAGCTTCTCCCACCAACTTCGGCCTTCAGAGTTGAGTCCTACTGATTCTGGAATCCCACTGAGAAATTTCAAACTCCAAAGTGATACCCATTTGCAGGTCGTTTTGGCCTGATATTTCGAGGACATATGTTACTGGAGATATCAAGTAAGAACGACCCCTCTTTGGTCTGGCTGCCCATACTTAGTACTGTTCCAAGTGATTCCATATCAGCACTTCTCAGATTTCAGAAGAAGACTATGGGCCTTATTACGACCTTGGCAGATGGAATACTCTGTCACAAATGTGATGGAGTATCCCATCCTCCAAGCATTTAATAAGGCCCTAGTTGTCAAGAAACAAGACTTTGGTATGAAAATCTGACTTTCAACTAGCTGCTGAGGAAAAAGAGCTATAGTACAACTGGTTTGTACTTGAATTGTAATTCGAAATGTCCATTGAAGATGAAGATGAAGATGATGAGCAAGAATACAATTCAAAATAGTTAACAGGCAGACACCAGACAAGTGATGATAACCCAAGATTACATTTTAGTACAATCAGTTTTAAGAGAATGTAGTTGAACTCTGTAGAATCCCTCTTTCAGAATGGGTCCAAAGCTCTCCAAGAGATAATCCCTATCCTCGACTTCCATGAAATATTGCTCCACAATTTCACTGGTCCCTGGCAGGTCAATATGAAACAGCAGTGTGTCTCATAGACAAAACTTTGTACATCATTCCAGATGCACAGTAGCTGGGGCTCTGCCACAAGCTACGAACAGAAACTCGCCTTGCCAAAGTACTCAACATTTCAAGAGTTCATTTTCAAATGTTACTGCCCTCCCATCAGCACATAAACGGTCATTAACGTCCACTGATGAGGGAATAAAGCACTAATAAAAACTTGTCCACTTTCTCTGTCTGCTTTTGGTCACTGTTTCACACCCTAGTTGTACTAAGAAAGCAGATGAATAACAATATGCCAGTATTTTTTGCCTTCTGATTGGTTGAGGGAAATATCAGCATTTTGCAAATGGATTTAAATAACTGAAAATTTTGATTCACTTGTTTCGGTAGAGCCATGATGTTGAGACTACATTACACTGACAATCTAAGGAATCGATTTTTCCCATTACGAACTTATGATAGTCGCATTAAAAGCCAGAAGTACAATTTTAAGACATACACATTTGACTGAAAAGCGGGCACTGTTAGCCCTGTGATTAGAAGGTTCCATCCATCTATGATGCGACTTTACTTACTGCCACAACTGGTGAATCATTACGATTCAATCTGTGACGCCAACTTGGAGAACAGGTCCGGCTGGATAGGGGCGCCTCCGAGGTCAAACCGTGTGGGTGCTCTGAATTTCAACTACCCTAGGGAGTTGTAGCTCTGGTTCTAAACCAAATACTTTTGCTAGAAATTCAAAACACCTAAACTATTAATAAAATGAGTTAAAATTGATATTTCTAGATAAGACAAATAATTATGTCCTGGACCAGCTCCACACAAAAAGTCAACATTGAGCAGATGTATGACTCTCCCCCATGTGCGCTGTGTGGGTTAAGGCCTGTGCTATGTAGGTTGCCAAATGAACCAAATGCTCCACCGTTTTGTCAATGACAGGAGTCCTTCACTCTGTCAATAGAGAGCGCTAAACTACTAAACACCCACAAGCAAACACAGCACAGGTTTCAGATGTTCCAGCTTCGGGCTACAGCTTCAAGCAATAAGGAACTTCTACCCATTTGCCAAAGAGAAGCAAAACAGAAGGAAATCCCCTCCAGTAGGAAACAGAACTCGGGCTTCTCTCCAGAGTAAAATGAAAAGGGAAATAACACCCACTCTCTCCATCATGGAGGCCCTTCACATGGCAACTACCCACCTATTCTACTTTTCCAGTCAAGGTAAATACACACACTCTCTCTGCACAAATAACCATAAGATGGACCTCTCCAGCAACTAAGGAGAATACCGCAGAACCTATTTTTACTAAGGACATGCCACTATAAAAAAAGAAAACACTCAAAGTGGAAGCCAGAGTAGGAGAGAAACTAGAACATACCCTCCTTGTGTTTTAATCCTTTCTGGCACCAGAGCTGGGTCACAATCACCCAGGACAATTACACCCCAGTGAAATAGTCTGGGGGAAAGTATCACTTTCCTCTTGCAGTCAAATCCAGTACCACACCACAGCCACCCATAGATAACTACCTCACTAGAAGACAGCAAGGTCATTGTACATTGTTGTACATTGTTCTCTTTGGATGACCTTAAACTCTGTCCCCGGGTGCCACTTAATCATTGGCAAGCTAATAGACCCTTTCCACATAAACTAGAAAGTGTTATACAGCAGTTCCTGTCACCACTTCAGGCAGGAACGGTTGCCCTTTGGTACATGAGTGGAAATGTGTGAGAGAATGCGCAGACTGAGAAGTGCGCAGGCAGTAGCAACCCGAAGTGGCTACAAGGCATCATGATTCATGTTCCCAAACTCCTGAATATGTCAATATATTAGTGCATTATTTTGGGTCCAGGTGCAAAGATTGAGAGACTGACTCTATCACAGGCCTCAGTGCAGTAACAATAAATAGAGTGCATGCCATGCAGAAGTGCAGCGTTAAGGAGAAGGTGCAAGAGGGTAGCACAACAACACAAATATCACATCATCTGTGATGTAGCAGCTTAACAAAGGGAAGAAGCTGGTATCTTATTGGATAAAGGATACGGACTAAATCACTTGTGTTCCACTGCAGTGAAACACCATCACGGGATATGGTGCTCTATTAAAAATTACATGCCACGTCAATTATGTACTACTGCAGTGTACCATTGTGAAATAAGATGCAGAATGCTGCACGAGGAGGAACTGTGGCACAGCACCTGAGTTCTACCGACTTTAAAGGCCAGTACTGTTGGCTATTATCAAGCAGGTACTATCTACCAAGAACTCCCAATCTACTCAAAGTACTGAAGATGGTCTTAATGAATGAATAAAGAATCTAACTGGACTGCATCCATTTTTTAGCTTAATGTTACGCAAGAGCAACCATGACACACAGAAAATTATACAACACTTTGCAAGCCACTTAAGGAAAGCATTCTCAAGTTTACGAGTAGAGTTCAGCTTAAAACAAATCTATGTAAATAAGTCAGGGGTGTAAAACAGGAGGGCCACATTCATTCCTGTCGCTTAGAATATCCATATAAGACAAATGTGCACACAACTAATTTAAATGCCACTCATTTACATGGTCAGTAGCTATCCTTGGATCCATCCTCCTTTGAGATACGCTGGTCACCCCTGAAATCTGCAAATGTATTGGTGTAATCTTGTGAAACTGCATGGAAACATGTTGCCCCCGAAAAGGGGCATTTGTTTAAAAGTAAAAGGTCTGTATATAGTAGAGACGCTGTTGGCCAATGGTGTCCGTTGTAATGGAAGGATTTCAGAACCCATGCCAGATTTTCAGGATAGTCACTAAATATGTAAATGAGTACTATTTAAGTCCATTGTTTCATATGTGGATAGTTTGAAAATCCAGAATGCTTCCATCACTTATGGATCTATATTGGACAGTTCTGCTGAATTCAATGTAAGCTGGAACAGTGCAAGAGGGTTGAGGGGCTGCAGTGGTGTAGCAGTACCATGGGATAGGGCATGGCAGTGCTGCCCGAGGGAGCTTAGTACAGCCCTCTACTAAACAAACATGAGTACTCTGACTCACAAACTACGTGAGCTTTCCCCCAGTGTCGTAGCTCTTCCGGTCATAGGTTAGAATTATTGATTTCTTTATCAAGTAAATCAATGTTAGCCGGGTCTCTTGGATAAGGTAACTCTGTTTGGCAAATGTATGCTAACATATGAGAACATGACATCAGTGAATGCCGCAGAGGTCCCCCTGAACTAAGTTTGGCCCATCTACTGGATATTCGAAAGTGCCCCTTCCTTTTTCACTCCCACTTCTAGGAACAGATTCAGACTTGGTTTTTATTCCTCAGGTATATAGATGATATCAAGGTATTGCTGGAAGTTCGGGTGAGAGGGGCTGACTCTTACAGTGATGGCCTCCCAAGAGACTGCGATCTCATCAGGTGGAGGATGAATGGAAACTGCCTTACATTCAGATCCCTTATGATGGACCTTTCACTTGGTCACAACAAGTGCAATGTTTGGTATAGTAGCCTCTGGCTTAAGCTCTGTGAGATCCTGCTGCCCCTCGACAATTGCAATGCGAGTTTAAAGTATCCCTTTCATGGTGTGCATCTGAGCTTCATCAAATGCTCTTAAAGATGGAAAGACTGACAGATCGAGCTGCAGTTCAATATATATAGCTAATTGGTATTGACTGAGCAAGAAGGATAGTGACATAAACTAGGAAAAATTAGATTATATCTTTATATGCTCTCTCCCGTTGCACTTATTTCTGAATTCAAATATTGAAGGAGTTAAGAGATTGCAGAAGAAAACAGAGTTGACGTGCATAAGCCCTGGACTGAAACATCCCGCTTCACAGTAAAAAGTCCTCATCCCTCATAATCCTGTTTTGCTGGGAATCACACCAATTGGTTGTATGCCACATGCCCAAATGTAATTTCTCTTCCCCTTGTGCTTCTCCCTCTGCCAAATGCGCCTCAAGTTCCATTTCTCCCTCTCTCTCTCTCTCTCTGTCTCGTGTGCTGCTTGGTCTCACTTGTGTGCTTTCACCTCAGCCCCCTGCACTCCGTTGTGCTCTCTCGATTGTGTGCTTTATCTCCTATCACAGTCCAGTGCTATCCCTCATGAGCTGCTTTTGCCCCCATCCAGCTTTATTTTTTTTATTCTCCCATCCCTCACTGCTTCACATCACCCACTCCTCCGTACTCTCACCAGGGCTTTTTTTTGTTAATGGAAGATGCGCAGCAAACTGCCTGTGTTTTTCAGCCTTACAAAAAAGTCCTCTCTAACTACTCCGATTTCATTTTTTTTTTTATTTACGGAACTGTTTTGGATCGGTAAATTAAAAAAAAATAGGGCCAACTTCCTTTGGTAAGTGTGCACAAGCATATAGAAGCATGCAAGCATTTGCACGATGACTTTTAGGCGAGCATATGCTTTTATACATGCGTTAACCTGTAAAATGAGGGTTGCATATCCGAATATTGTGGTGAAAAATATCGCCTTACAAAGATATCATAGCCAATATGCTGACTACTACAGTATCATGAAGGTAAGTTCATATAGGTAAGTATATCTTTACTAATAATATCTCGAACAGATTGAGGCTATACATGTCAGCAAGGAGCATATATTTGGAGTTACAATTCTAACAGTACTCGTACTTACTTTTATATATTTACCCTTCAAGAGATTGTGGTAGTTCATAGTCTAGCTATAGTATTTGTGTAGGCCTTTATTTAAAACATGATATTCTGGTAGAAGTCAGCTTTGAGAGACCCAAGAGCATCCGAAACCAAAGCAACCAACATTAGAGGGGAGGTAATCAGAGGAGGGAACCTGAGTGGATGAGAGAGAAAGCTCAGTGGGGGCAGCGAGGGCAATGTATGGGTGAGAGTAGAAGTGTGGAAACGATGATGGAGCGGGCGAAGAGAACAAGAGAGAAAGTTGATAGAGCGGGGGTATGGTGGTGTGCACTTTCGAACCAATGCCTATGCAAACCTTTGCAGGAGGCAAGGGATTCAAGGGTCACTGGCACTAGACAAAGTGCTCTACCTCCCAAATCCTTGGCCACATTAAAATATTATTGCAGGGCACTCCACAAGGTCGTTCAGGGCATGTTCCATCTCCCCCTGTGCATTTCTTGTACGAATTTCAAGGTCCCCTTGTTGCAAGATGACAAAAGGTTCCTTAGATTCAAGAACTACGAACACTTCTCAACCACGCCAACATAGTATATCTCGGGAACTGGAAGTTCACTGTGTAGCCAGAAGAGTTTATTATAGGCGGAAGCAGACCTGGCTGTCCTCTGCTACTAAAATCTGCTTGGAGTCTAAGCAATGTAGTGCAATGTGACACAAATGTATTGCCTGCCTCTGATGCTATCAGGTGACAAAACCTTATGGGCACTCAAGCAGTGGTGAAAGAAGTGAAAGGAGGCCATGGGAGTCTAGAGTCATAGACAGCAGGGGGACAGGACTTATTATGGGCTGCCGGTAAGCTGTTTATGGCCAGGTCTTTACTAAGAACCAAAGCCTTCCATTGTAAAAATGTCACACGAACCACACATGGCAGTGAGCGAGGCAGTGTATCGAATTAACCTGACTCTCTCCAGTGTGTTTGGGGCAAATCAACGGAAATGCTGTATTTAAAACAATTTGTCCACAGAAGTGGAGGGAAGAGCTTCATGGCATGCAAACATTTCAGGAAACCTAATGAAGTACTACAGTTCCTCATGGTCTGCCATAGTTTCTGGGATCACTATTTCTCCAAAGTAGAAAAATATGTAGTACCTATGAAAAAATGTTGTTTGCCAGATACACACACATAAAAACTTGATAAACAGAAAGCAAACATTCATACGTCATAAGATGCAGAGAATATCCAACATGGTTTATCTTACTGAGTAAATGCTGATAGCATCAGTTTTAAATTCTGAGGAATTATTTATTGCCAGAATGTTTGAGTGCTTCTAGAACCCAATAAAATGTGTTGCCACTTTCGAGGTTGGCTCATCCAGTCCTAAAACGACCCTCTAGTGTGCATCCCAGTGAAAAATGCAGGAGTTCCCAAAAGGCCAGTCCGGCCTTACTTATAGAAAACAAGAGGGTCATGGTTTCGGGCAATTGGGAGAAAGAGCATGTTACAGGAGAAAGGACTACTTGGGAATGTGGATGCTTGGGAGGGAGAAAGAAAATCGTGATGGGAAGGAAGCTGCAGAGACTGAAAAAAAATGGTAAGAAGGAGAGAGCCAATAGAAGATAAGGTAAAGAGATCAGAGCGCTAAGCCTGAGGTGACATGGTTGGTGGAGGCAGCGGGAGATGTTGTCTAGAAATAAACAGCATCATAGGTGGTTTTCAGAAGATAGAGCAGTGCTGTGAAAATGGGCACAAACAGGAAGGCAGGACTGCAAGGGTTAGGTGGCCAACTGAAGGGAAAGAAAGGGTGCACATGGCATTGGTCCATCACAGAATACAAGACTGGAGGGGTGAGAGGCAGTTGGGATAGGGAGAGAAAGAGGACAGGTACTGGGTCAATTGCGACAACCCAATGTCTGCAACAAAAAATACAAATGCATTGTTTATCTGAAATAAATACCAGTTAAACTACCTACATGCAATATTTAAATTCTTGCAAAATAATTCCCCATTAAGGCAACCATTCGGTCTGGGCTAGTAATTCTGTCCTCCTTGAGCTACCAATGCCAACCTGTAATGGCGGACGTGGGTGTGAAGGAAAAATACAAAGCCGTATTCCAGTCCACGCGAAATAGGACCCTCAGTCTTAATTTGCCCTTATTATAAATCTAAATTTAGTATATTTGAGGACACGCTTTTGAAGTGGAATTCGCCACTTCTAGAAATGTTGCCATTTTTAGGTGGAGATATTAATTACATTTCAGAATCATTAGAGAACATATTCTTAATGTAGGTATTTGTGTGATAATATAATAGGTAATACTGATGTCTGAATTGAAACTGGAGACCTGTGGACACAGATGTAATGTGGGAGGTGATCGGGGCACAGTGGGAACTAGGATGTGTGTAGAGGTGTGGTTCTGAAGAGGTTGGGGAAGACAACAGGGCCAATTTGCATTGTTTTGACTCACCGCAGGGATGTCCTCAGACTCTGGGCCGCTCCAAGTATCATACTCCTGAGGGGTGTTCTGTAGCCTCTCCAGGTACCAAAGTAGGGCTGCCTGTTCTTCCTGCTGCTGGAAGAGAGTCCAGACCTCTCCGGGCTCTGCCATGCCTAGGGCGGTCTGGGTCCTGCGTGGCATAGTCAGCTTCTTTCCTCTGAATGCAACAGGGTCAAGGCTTCTGCCTACCACACCAGGCAACCACCATCCAACCACCCAAAGAACCACCCTGGTCAATATAATGTGGTCACCTTAGGACAGCCTCTGCCCCTCTCACCCTCCCCCTGACGGTGACTTCTCTGACCACCTGCAGAGGCGCTTCTAATGTCACCAGATGGAAGCTCCTCCTTCTAGTATGTGTGTCAGTAACCTGCGCACAGGGGATCCTCTCGTGGGGCTGTTGTCCTCAGAGGGTTTACAGCTTGGTGCCAGAGCAGAACACTCTTACTTTTTGACACATCGGATGATATTTCGTAAGAAAATGTCAGGCACTAAGAATGAGCCAGCTGGAGTACAGCACTGGCTGAGCAGTGCCCTCAGAAGAAACAGTCGGTCTGGTGCAGGTTTTTTTCAGGGATATGCAGACATGGGTCCTGGGAGAGATGGTTAAAGGACTCAGTCCTCCTTGGAAATGTCTACAGATCAGAAGTGCCCGGGCTCTGACAGCGTGGTGTGCAAGGACACCTCAGACCACCACAGTCCAGAAGTGCAGGTTCCAAAAACTAGCAACTATTGCTGACGAAGTCTGGATTTCCAAGACTTTGTTCGTCAGGTGGCTCAATGTCTCAATTGGTCGCTGTTCTCAATTTCACGAGGTCCGCGATCCCATTATCTCCTGATCCCTATCCAATTAAAGATGTCCGAGATCCCAGTAGCTGCCGATCGCTCTCAAACTCAAGAGGTTCGGGATCCCAGCACATTCTGATTGCTCTCTGTGGTATCAATAGCTGCAGTCTCAGAATTTCAGCTGCACAGTAACTTCCAGTTGTTCTCCACTGTTGCTGCAAAAAGTGTGAACTCAAATCGTATCTACTCCCTCTTCCCGCTGGAAATTAAGGCTCTCAGTAACTTCTAGGTACTTTCAGAGCTGTCACTTCCGAATCCCTGGACTCCCAACGACTTGCAGTTTCAGGTTCCCTAAGACACGTCAGACCCTCTTACAGTGCATATGTTCAGAAGTTGTGAATATTTCCCGCTCCAAAGACGTGGCCCCTTTCTGCATCCACAAACAAGTGTCCCTCTAACATTCCATGACTGTACGGGCCAACTCAACGTGTCTTTCCCGAGTGCGATCTATATGCCCCCTCTCATCCTATGCGCAGGGCCATGCTTCTCTTCCAGTGAGGCACACTGCCTCCCAGTGCCCCACGCACTCCTCCGTATCCCGGTGCACCAGTATACGGTCCCTTGTGCAATCAAGTACTGAACTTCTCTGCACTCGCAGTGGCTTCTCGCCCCGCCAGTGGTTTGACACCGCGCACCGTTTCTCGCTCTGGACCGACTCCAGTGTCTTTGTTCCTCAGCAATGCCCTTCTTGTTTCAGAGCTGTGCTGAGGATCTCCGTGCCCCCGACACCCCTGCGGGGGAGGGGCGCCTCACACACCCTTCTCCTTTGCTCTCGTATCGGCGCAGCTCCCCACCCTCTGTAAATATCCGAGGAGATCGTATCCTGACGGACGGATGCACAGACCAATCCCGTGCATTCACTTGCTGTCCCCGCCCCGCCTAGCCCATGTGGGGTCAACGAACTGCAGTAACCCAGCTGCCGCAGATGTTTCATCCACTCGAAAGTTGTTTGGGAGAGAAAAACAAGACCCTCTCTTCTGTGGATGAGGGTGACGCCTCTCGCTTGTCTGCAAAGAGGCTCAGGGGCTACGCAAGTCGACAAAAACCAGCTGAAGCTGCAAGGAGATGCAGAGCCCTTTTACGACGCACCAAGCAAAACTTTTAATTCTTTTAGACGCCTTCACTCGTTAGGCAGGCCGATCAACAGCTATATAAGTGCGATATATAAAATAAAGTAAGCGCTCTGGCACGCTTTTCTGCCTCAGACATTGCAGGTTAATTTATAATTACATAATTTATGACCTAATGCAAACAAAAATCTATACAATCAGTAGTACTGGAGAAATGCAATTTTAAAAGATTAAGTGAAAATAGTGCCTAGAAGCACCAAGTGGCAGCTGTGGTTATGTGGTCTTGCCAGATCACAACAAGTCACATGTTCAGACCTATTGCATGGGCCAGATACAGGGAACAGAGTACCTTAAATTCAAGTCACGCAGCATTATAAGTTCTTGCGTCAGAGATGCTGCTGTTGCGAGGAGCTGCGAGGCTGCAATGTGGCATCCTGTGTCGTCCTAAAAGATGCCATTAACGAGGTGCTTGTGATGCAAAGTCCTGCACTGAAGCTGCGTTATGCTCCTGTGGTTCTGCAGAAGCTGCAGGGCTGCATTGCGAAGTCAGACATCAGGGATGTGTCGTCCTGCAATGTTCTGAAGTGGAGCTACAAGGAGTTGCATTGAGCTGCATTGGTTCTCTCTGCAGCATCACAGCTGGGCTGGCAGAGCACGTTCAGGCCCCCTTCCAAGAGTACAGGACTATGGTGGCACCTGTTGTGGGGCAAGACTCATAGCAGGTGCTGGGTTCAAGGTGGTTGGAGCCTTTTGTATCCCAGAGGCTATGATCAGGAGGCCAGCCAAATAGCCCTTGAAGTCTCTCTGGTAGTCCTGGAACCAACATCAAGCAGCTCCAGTCCTTTCACTCAGGCGGCAGTGCAGCAGGGCTACAGTGTGGCAGTCCTTCTGGCAGAGCAGCACAGCAGTTCTTCAGAGTTTGGTCTAAAGGCCCATTATTTCTACCTGGTGCCCACTTTGAAGTAGGAGAAGTTTCTGGAGTCCCCCCTCCCCAAAGAGATGTTTGGAATTACCTGCTTCCATGTCTTGGGGCTAGCTTGTTTGGTGACACAAAAAACTAGTGTCACAATCCTTTGCTGATTGTGCTCAGCCGAGCCTTTGTGATGTGCAAGTGTGGTAGGTGACAGCTCCTCCCCCTTATCAAATCAGAGGTAGTCCATCCTGCCAGCACATATTCTGCTTTGTCTCACTGTCTGGGAGCAACTGCCAGTAACATATAGTCATGAAACCCAGGATACAGGCACTAACTGGTGCAAAAATTGCAACTTTCTAAAAGTGGCATTTTCAGAATTGTGACTTAAAATCTGACTTTAGCATTGAAGGGGGTTTTAATTACAATTCTTTAGACACCAAACTTGACATTCCCACCTACTCACAATTGAAAGATATCAGTAAATAAATGTAATAAATTAACCCACTGTTATCCTATGGGAGAGGTAGGCCTTGCAGTAGTGAAAAACGAAATCAAGGTTTTTTTTTTAACAGGACATGTAAAGGTTTAAAGTACATAGCCAATTTTTTAAATATACTGCACCCTACACTATGGGCTCTTTAGGGCCTACCCTAGGGATGACATATGCATTAAAAAGGAATATTTAGGCCTCCCAAAAGGTTTCTTTTGCCAGGTCGAAATGGCAGTTTAAAACTGCACACACAGGCTGCAATGGCAGGACTGAGATATGTTTAAAGGCTACTTTAGTGGGTGACACAATCAGTGCTGCAGGCTGCCAGTAGCATTTAATTTATAGGTCCTGGGTAAATGTAGTACCTTTTTACTAGGGACTTAAAAGTAAAATAAATGTGCCAAATTGAGTGTAAGCCAATTTCACCATGTTTGTTGGGGGGGGGCACAAACATTTTAGCACTGGTTATCTGGGGATAACGTGTGCAGAGTCTTAAGGCCAACAAAAATAAGATCAACAAGGAGTGGAGGAGTAAGGCAAAAAGGCAAAAAGTTTGGAAGAAGACCACCCAAAAGCTGACAGTTCTAATAGAGTAGAACAAGAAGAGATGAATTTCTAGTGTCAAGAAAGCAAAACTGTTTATCACAATCTGTAGAATTGCAGTCTTGGTGCTGTAGCCTTGCCTGAATTGAGGCTGGAGTGTCGACACAGTTGTTAGCGTGAATGTGGGACAACAGTTGGGAGGCTACACAGCTTTCAATCACCTTATCTAAGAACAAAAGGGTGGACACTGGAGGGGCATTGTTAAAATAATTAGAGGGTCCAATGATTATTTTTTAATAAGGGGAGAAATTTGGCCATATTTTAGATAGTCTGAGAATTTACCCTATTCAAGGGAGAAGATGACAAAGGTGGACCAAACAGTAGGTAACTGTTCGGTGCGGCCTTTACTGATGGAGCCAAGGATAGTGTTGGAAAGATGGTTTGAGGGATTTGCCTTGGATATGGTCAATAATAGTTCTGCCTGAAACTAGGGAGAAAGAGGACTATGGATATTGTTTTTTGCAAGGAGAAGCCTGCTTGGCTTTTATGTGCAGAAAAGCAAAACAACCAAAACAACACACACAAGGCTAAGGTCCTTTACTTCGGTGTACCACTCAATGATCCAGCTTACTGTGATTTGTTTCACAATTACTGATAAAGTCTGAGGGCCAAGTCAAGAAGACAACCTGACCCCCTGAGAAAAATTTGGAGCTGAGACAGGTTTCAATGGATGAGAGGTATACAACTTCCACTATCATCTTCCACTGACATGTATCAGTCATCTTCCACTGACATACATATTCCACTTGTATGGTCAGACAACTAAGCTATCCCATCCTCGGTTCCTTATCCCAACATACGGGGATCCCTCACCGTGCCCAGACAGTGCAAACACACCGGTGGACAAAAGTGACCACTTCCAGCTTTACCAACTTTTAAATGATAGCGGACCCAGTTTGGCCGGCGGTCACATAGGAGACAATCTCCTTTTGGAAAGCTGGATGGTAGGCGCCCTAGATCAAATTGCCCCTCTGACCCAACGATCAGTTGGAAGACAGAAACCATCTGCAGAATGGCTTACTGAGGAACTTATAGGGATGAAAATGAATTGTAAGCATCTTGAACGCCACTGGTGGAAGGCATATGATCCTGACAGAAAAACAATCTATTTGGCTGCGTTCAAACAGTATCATGGGCACAGCAAGTATGTTCATCTGGATTAATACTCCAATAAAATTCTTTCTGCACAGAAATCCTCACAAGAAATGTTTGACATTGTAAAATCTCTTACATTTTAGTCCCGAGTCTCAGCATCCACCAAACCCTCAGAGGAGGGCTGTTATTCCATTGATTAGTTCTTTTTGGAGAAAGTGGTAAAGATTTATGACTCCTTCCCAAAGGAGGCTATAGAATTTGCATATCTGAATACATGGTTTGAACCTACGAATGATAGCTCAGTGCTGCTGCAGTTCAAACCGATTGAATCTGAGGAGATGCCTGCTTTGTTGAGGTCTATCAAGTCGGGCTCTGAGCTCGACCCAGTATCACCTGCTGGACTGGAATGAGGAAAGGAAGCAGTATTGCCAATGGTCCATCAACTACTTAATAGCTCCATGTCAGTGTGCCAAGACCCAAAAAAGTGGAAGCACAGGATGGTAGTTCCCTTGCTTAAGAAGTAATTGCTGGATCCTACTAATCCAGAAAATTACCAGCATGGCTCTGTGCTGCCATTTTTGGTCACAGTCATCGAGAAGCATGTAAACTGACAGCTCTCTCAGTTCATTGAGTCTAATGAGCTTCCCTATAGGACAGAGTCAGGGTTCCAAACGTCCTTTAATTGTTGGCCTTGGAATCCATTGAACAGATTTTGGATGCAGGAGTAACTGTTGTGCTTTTGATGTTAGACCTCAGTGCGACATTCAGCGCTGTATTGCATAACCTGCTCATTAAGCATTTGTGGAGTTGCGGGGTCAGACATATGATCCTACAGTGGGTGGCTTCCTTTCTTCAGGGACCCACATTTCAGGTGTGTCAGAAACCATACTATTTGAAAGTGTTCAATCTGCAGCAGGGAATACCTAAGGGCTCCTCCCTGAGTCCAACATTATTTAATTTATATATGCTCCCCCAGCTAAGATAATAGAACATCATGGATTTACAATAATCACCTACGCTTATGACACTCAGCTAATCATCACACTTTCCCAGGATTCTGAAAATACGGCTACTTCTCTGAGGTCATGCTTGGAAGATGTGGTTTGGTGGTCGGAACAACATTTTTTGCAGCTGAACGCAGGGAAGACAGAGGTTTCGGTCCTGGGCAAACAACCCAATATTTGGTCAACCTCTTGGTGGCCTCAAACCCTCAGCCCATTACCCAGCCCTAAGCCCAACATTAAAAACCTGGGTATATGATTACATCATAAACTGTATTTTGACAGCCAAATTACAGCACTGGCAGGGATATGGTTTGGAGTATTCAAAACCATGAAACAGATACTGGAGGTGATCCCAGAAACTGCACGGAAAACTGTGGTCCAGACCTTGATTCTTTTCAGGATGGACTACTGTAAAGTGTTATATCTGGGGGTGTCACAGTCTCACATGCTGTATCTGCAAGGAGTGCAGAATGTGGTGGCTCGTTTGCTACTCAATCTCCCAAAGTGTGTCTCAGTGGGATCCTCACTTGCTTAGTTACATTGGCTCCCAGTGAGGCAGATGCTCTCCTTTAAGGCATTCTGCTACTGTTATAAAGCTTTGACAAACAATGACCCTCAGTATATAACCCTTTTAGTCAACTCCGATACTCCTCTGAGGAATCTTAGATTCTCAAGGGCGAGTAGAGTCTGGATCCCGAAAGTGAAAAGAGTGCACCTTGGTGGCAGCTCTTTTAGCTTTCTAGGTGCGAAGCATTGGAACTCGCTGCCTCTATCTGTTCAACAGGCCCTGTCAGAACGTCTCTTTAAAAAGAGATCGAAAACGTGGCTGTTTAGAAATAATTGATCTGTGTCATTTGATAGTGTGTAGTATACAGGAGCCTGGAATGCAGCACTTGGACAATTTGTCTCAAACTAGCTATGCGCTTTATAAGACTCTCTATTATTATATGTACCTGGAAAGAAGCTGCAGACTCAGTTCTATTATGGAAGTGAATGAGCACAAAATAGTAATTTATCTCAAACTTCATGTGAAAATAGATACCACTGCTAATATGGAAGTATGTTACTAGTTTGTTAAGTACATACAGTAGTGGATACAGAAAAGTAAGACATGCAAGAAAGCACTGTACATTGAAAGTGCACATAAATGTGGACACAGAAATGTAAAACCTGTACAAGAACACATTTATCAGGTAAAACACAATGATGCTGATTATATAAACAAGTAAACAAATACATAGATAGCTATTAATTAGGCAGAGTTGGGCGACTCTTTAAGATGGTGTGTATTGAGGGGATAGAACAGTCTTTTTGTTTTTAGCACCTGGAAGGATGTTGGGAACTGAGTGGTCACTTTTCAGGTCTGGGTTGTGACAGCATAGCTATTTATGAGACGCACTGCTAATAATATTCCTATATTGGACTTTGAGTCTGCCCCGTTTAAACAATGGTTTTCTTCGACTAGTCTCTTTTAGTCATTGGTTAGAGACTTTGTCAATCACATCTTGGCTCAGTAGTCAGAAGTAAACCACTATCAGCTAATGCCATTGGCTGGTTGAGTGTATCCTTCTCCCTCTCTCTTCTAGAATGCTTAAAATGAACTGCATGAGGGCTACTTTGTAGCAATATCTCTCTGTTCATTTGTATTGGCTCCCTCCTATGTGCCTCACTTTAATGTGTTAATGAGGTATACAATAGCACATTAAACCCAGACCTATTAGCTTTGCCAAAGGTTCTTGATGGACTCGTTGCTGGTAAAAACAGGTGTCTTCCCACATCAGACTTCAATCAATCAGTCAATCAATCAGTTTTTGTAAAGCACAGCTACTCACCCGTGAGGGTCTCAAGGCACTGGGGAGGAGGAGAGGGCCTCATCCGAAGAGCCACACCTTGAGGTTCTTCCTGAAGATGGTGAGCAATGGACTTTGTCTGAGGTGCAGGGGGAGGGCGTTCCAGCTCTTTGCTGTGATGTAGGGGAAGGATCGTCCTCCGGCGGTGGTTTTACAAATGCAAGGGATGGTGGCCAGGGCCATCTGGGCGGAGCAGAGGGATCTGGCGCGGGGTGGAAGGAGACGCAGTGGTTCAGGTACGCTGGTCCTGCGTTGTGTATGGCCTTGTAGGTGTGGGTGAGTAGCTTGAAGGTGATTTGTTTCTCGACCAAGAGCCAGTGAAGGGTCCTCAGGTGTTCGGGAGATGTGTTCTTGGCGTGGGAGGCCAAGGAAGAGCCTGTCGGCAGCATTCTGGATGAGTTGTAGCATTTTTATCTTTCTAGTCGAGGTGCCAGCATACAGGGCGTTGCCATAGTCAAGCTTGTTTGTGACTAAGGTGTGGGTGACTGTCCTTCGACAGTCTGCTGGGATCCATCTGAAGATCTTCCGAACTTTGTGGAGGGAGTTGAGGATGATGCCTAGGTTGTGGGCATGCTCAGTCGTTGGGGCGCTGAGGGATGTGGGCCACCAGGAGTCGTCCCCAGCTGAGGTGGCTTTTCCGAAGATGATGAGATCAGACTTGTCGCAGTTGAGCTTGATGTAGCTTTCTCTCATCCAGGTGGTGACAGCTTCCATTCCTGAGTTGAAGTTCCTTTTGGCTATGCCCGGGTCCTTTGGTGAGGGAAAGGATGAGTTGTGTGTCATCGGCATATGACATGATGTTCATACCGTGGCATCTGACGACGGCTGCGAGAGGGGCTATGTATACATTGAACAGTGTGGGACTCAGTGAGGATTCTTGGGGGGACACCGCAGTTGACTCCTGTGGGTCTGGATGTGTAGGGTGGGAGTCTGATCCTCTGCGTCCTCCCGGAGAAGATGGAGTGGATCCATTCCAGGACTCTTCCACGGATTCCTGTGTCGTGGTGTCTGGTGCGAATAGTGCTGTGGGAGACCGTGCCGAAGTCTGACCCTCTGCGTCCTCCCGGAGAAGATGGAGTGGATCCATTCCAGGACTCTTCCACGGATTCCTGTGTCATGGTGTCTGGTGCGTAGAGTGCTGTGGGAGACCGTGTCGAAGGCTGCTGAGAGGTCGAGGAGTATGAGCGCTGTGGTGTGACCATGGTCTAGGAGTAATTGGATGTCGTCGGTGGCTGCCAGGAGGGCTGTCTCCAGCTGTGGTTGCTGGAGAAGCCGAACTGGGAGCTGTCCAGGGAGTTGTCGGCCTTGATGAAATTCCGTAGTTGTGCGTTGATTGCTTTCTCCAGTACTTTGGTGGGGTAGGATATCACCGAGATGGGCCGGAAATTCTTTAGTTCTGATGGGTTGGCCGAAGGTTTCTTCAGGAGAGGGCATGTTTCAGCATGTTTCCAGTCCGTGGGGAAGGTGCCAGTGTTGATGGAGCAGTTCATTGTGTTCCAGAGCTTGAGGGCAATGGATGCGCTTGCTCTGATGTATATGTAGTGTGGGCAGGGGTGCGTGGGGGCTCTGGAGTGGGTGCTGTTCATGATGCTGACTGTTTCCTCTGTGGTGAGCGTGGACCAGCTGTGGATGGTCTTGGTGGGTTCTGGGGGGTGGGTCGGTCACAGGTTCCGGTGCCAGGATTTTCCAGGAGGAATTTGTTGTAGATGTCCTGGATCATGCGGCAGAAAAAGGTGGTGAGTTTGTCTCAGAGGTCCTGTGACGGGGGATGCTGGTGGCTGCGGAAGGAGATCTGTGAACTCGTTGTTGACTGAGAAGTGTTCCTTAGAGTTGTGTGTGGAGGAGTTGATGCGCTCCCTAAGTGCATCCTTCCTTGCGTTCTTGATTTTTTGGCGGTGGGCGGTGGGTGCCGGTCTGAAGGAGGTGAGTTCTTCGCTGGTTTGGCTGTTTCTCCGTTTTTTATCTAGACGTCTGCGGGTACGCTTTGGTTCTTGGAGTACAGTGGTGAACCAGCTGGCTTTCTTAGGTATGCATTTGGCCGATGTCAGTCGGAGGGGGCTAGAGTGTCGGCGCATTCGGTGATCCATGCTTTGAGATTGCGTGCTGCAGTGTTGGCGTCATCGGAGAGAGGAGGGCGGGATTAGGTGAGAGATGAGGTGAGTTGCTCTTTGGTGATTTTATTCCATTTCCTGTGGGGGGCTGTGGGGGTGCGGCTGCTTGGTATGGTAATTGTGAAGTGTATGCAGTGGTGGTCGGCCCAGTCTGGGGTGGATGTTGCATGTAATGATCATTCCAGGTTCTGGGTGCTTAGCTGAAGACTTCTTGCTGATACGTTTTTTCGATTTTGTATTTCTTGACTTTTGGTTTGGTAATGAGGTAACTCTTACTGGTGTGCTGTTCCCCAATGATGTTCATTCTCTCAGCCAGGAAGAGTTTGTACTGATCACAGATGATTTACAGGTTATGAAGCAGGTATTCAGGTCCGGCTTGGAGGGGTAGGGAGTGAAGGTCAACAGGGAAGGTTAACAGTTCACTTCACATATCTTTAGATGAGGCATGGTCTGGAGGCTATGTGGATTAATGCATCCTTGATCTTTGTTTTACCTGATGGTTTTAAATCTCGACAGGTTCACTTAGCCTTTCACCATTCAAAGTTGATAAATGGGCCCTATTGAGCTGGGTAACAATAAACATCTGTTATATAGCACCATGCTGCCCCAAGGGGTAAATACAAGCTTTGCAGATACCTATTATGCTATGTTAGACACTATTTCTGAAGTCCATCATCTGTTGAGGTCATCGAGCAACTCATCTCCAGGTAAGCAGCCATTTAAAAAAATATTATTTTTCCTTGAGTCTATTGCGACTCAGTTTTAGGGTTCAATAGATGATGGGAATTAACCCTCTTCAAATTGGAATGCATTCTGGGATTCTGAGTTGTAGAGCTTGGTGAGACAATTGTGACTTTGTTTTTGGTTCAAGGGATAATGGGAATTAACCTCCTTCCAAATGCAAGGCATTCAGGGATTGATTCTGTGTTACAGACCTGGGAGCAGAAATTGATGTACATTTTGTATTATAGACCTGGTGCATGGTACCCTCAACTGAACTTTTGATGGATAATACCAAAGCAGCAATGGCGTTGAGTTTGTTATGGTCCAACACTGTTATAAGCAACCCATACGACATCCACTGCAGATCTTTCTGGAGGGTATCTCTGTATTCTGGATATAGTGTGCCAGTGTCTTCACTTTGTTGCGATCTGGGCAAAGTATTTCTCAAAGTGCCAACAAGTGAAGGTGTGCTGCTCAGGCATTAGCACTATCTATGGAGCATAATTAAGTACAGATTACAAGCTTGAGAAAGAGGGCTGAGGGATGAGTGAGTGAAAAAACCTTCTTTGGACAACTGAGGACAGAAAATCAGAATCCTGATAAGACCATACGTGATGTTCCAAATACTTCTCAAGACTAGGCCGGGGTGAAACTTTTATTACACTGATAACATTTACAAAATTCCTGAGTTTTCCTTTAAACGAATTTGGCAAAACATCGAGAAATTCCATACTAAGTAGCTTTGTGAAATTGTTTTTATTAAGTGAGTGCACACTCAGCAAAGAAAGTCTTACGAGATACCAGTGGAAGACTAGTTAGCACGTAAATGTATTGGTGAGAAAAATTGTGTGTTTGAATAATTCTCCCGACATATCTCACAAGACATTTGTATGCCAGATATGAAATTGCTTATAAAAAAAAGTTTCTCAAGATATCACTTAACCGCATGTTTGCTCTCAGCGTAGTTTTAGATAATTTCACTATATTTCCATGAAATAATGCACAATTTTTAACACACTTAATCTAGACTGTTCTATTTTGCTCTGTCTACCTCCTCTCAAACTATAACCACAGCTCGAAGCCACAACCACTTATGGCCGTGTTATTAGCCAGCATTGCGGATATTGCTTACAGGCCTACGTGGAGGATACCTGCTCTGTTATTGACCCTTGCTTGTATTATATATATTCCATCCCTTTCACAAACGTCGATGCCTGCATCTGTAACCCACATGTTGTTGCAAAGTGCTTCTAAAATGAAATTAAAGTAAATCAAGATAAATTAAAAATAAATAAGATGCCAAAAACTGATCTTGGCACTAGGATCTGTATGAAATCGGAGCGCAATCACCAAGAGTAGGTTGCTTATAATATTTGGTAGGACCGAGGAAGAATACGTTTCATGAATAGCCAGATAGGTGACTGACTTTGACCCTTTCCCACTAAAGGCCCTGCTGTGCGAGGAAATTGGCCAGTCACATCCTAGGAGATGAAGAAAAGGGCAGGGCCAGGACCAGTCTGGAAATCAAAGAAGCGCTGTAAAATGTGTGGAGTCAAAACAAGGCCAGCAAGGCTGACCCTCTCCTAAGTCTGTTCGGTAACTGGGGCATTAGAGTGCAAAATGAGGTTTTCTCAAAATCAGTTTTTGAAAATGCGGCTAATGTTTTGCATTTCAACTTCAAGTTTCCACTATGTTTAGGAGATTTATTCCTCTGCTGCTGCTGCAAAACTGTCTCTCGTTGCAGCAACCCTCCTGGAAAGTCTCTACAACCCCATGGCCTAATTGGGCCATGGCCAGGCCTTTGTTAGACAAGAGCGTTCGAAGTTTGGCAACAAAGAGCAGGGTTCAGAAACATCAGTCGGGCATGGGCACTCTCCTGATCCACTAATACAACAAGAAGCACCAGCCCTGGATTACAACAGCCCAGGTGAGGAAGGGAGGTAAGGTAACTATTAACCTTACTGCAAACAAGCGGAGATGGGACAGGGCGGCACTCCCCTGTTAGTAGTGAGGGATGGATCGAAAGAGAAAAGCAACCACGAAGGCGGGGTTGGTGGTTAGTGAAACTGCACTTATATTTGACTTGAGTTGTGTGAAAGTATCTCCAGGAAGAGTGGGAGTGAACAAAATAGAGACTTTATGCAAAGCTGAACCATAAAGAATAGGGAAGCACTGTCTTTCAGAAGCCCTTTAGGAAGCTGTAACAAAACACCATCAAACACCATAGGTGGAAGGGAGAGAGGAGTTCAGCAGGATTTAGCATCAGAATGCACTACATGAACATATTAACTTCAATGGCTACATCAACATATTAACTTCAATGGTTCCATTGTGAAATGCTGTACTCACTGACTAGCAATGGGAACTTCAAAACTGGTGTTTAAAATGTTTGATTGCTAATGTTAACATATTTTGCTCTCCACGTAGTATTTTTTTTATTGTTTTCATTAAAAATGTCTGCAATAGTTTGCATTTTGAGTAGTTATTGTCCAGACTTTAACATACACGAGGCAAGAAATACCTATGAAAAACTACGGGGTTGCCCCTGTATGGTTCTCCTAATCTGCTATGTGTCAGATTCGCCTTAACATGTATTCAGTTATCACATGGCTAATGAAAGATTCATGTGTACCTTTAAATCATACAACATACGTCCATCTACACTTGAGTTGCTACAGGTAACTGTAAATCAACCGCATTTACAATCTTTTATAAGAAATAGAACAAAGGCCTGTGAAATTTCAAACCATCGCGAATCTCTTGTTTTATGTGATGCACTTTTTGAGGGTTAATAAGACAATTTTATAGTATTACTTTGAAACTATAAAAAAGTTCCTTTTTCTGTGCTAGTCATCACCTAGGTGTGAATTTCGACTTTTTGTCAATAAATGACATTTATATTGTGAGTTGTTTTCTTCCATATTGTTATGCTACGTCTGTTAAATGTTTGACACGTTTTATGTCTTATAATTTATGGATTGCTAGATTCTTATGACTCACTGGCAGGCACGGTGAGAAACTTGAACTGCCCTATTGTAATAACCCACAAACAACCAAAACTCATCCAGGCACCAGGCGATGACTAGGTACACATTAAGCACTATACAGGAGGTATATGTCTCACGAAACAAAAAACAAACATAATCTGGAAAAAAACAAATATTCTTAGGGAATGCAAGATGAAGTAAAACGTGAATTTTAAACAGGGACTGCTTCTCTGACATGGATTACCGTAAGAGCATTTAAAGTCATTATAGAGAATGCAATCATTTTTTTGCCTGCATCGTTAAGATGGATGAAGACGCCCCAGTGCCAGTTTACTATCCATTCCCCCACCCGTAGCCCAACTGTGAGTGGCAAGACTTCCGGTGTTTAGGGGAATGTTGTTGTGAACCAGTGCTTAATTTGAGCCGGGGGTTGTAGGTGGGGACAAAGGCACTCAAATGTAGGCAATGGCTGCGCTTTGTGAGGCACATGGCGTTCATGTTGCCTCTTTGCTAAAAATTAAATGTTACCCTTTTTTAATATTTTGCCAGCCTCACACTTGGTGAAACGTGTAAAAGTTAACCCGTCTTGAATTCGGTCTGTTCAGGCAGGTCGTGAAAAGACAATCGGCCTTCCAGAAAACCTGTTTGAAGCTGCGTGCAGAAAGCTCAGATACCTTAGAGAACGAACTCTGGAACGAAATAATCAAAGCGGCGAGCCCCTCTGCTGCCCGGGGATTCCTGGATCAATCAGTTGAGACCTTAAAGGCCATTGCCTATTTCAAAAGGATTCTTAACAAAATGGTGCATCAGATTTCATGGTTAGCAGACAAACAAAAAATGGCCTCGCATTCCTGGGCATGCCTGGGCAATTCTAGGTAGTTATATCAAGGAGGGACCGCATCCAGCTACAAATACATGCATGTCAATGCACGTCAAACAACAGTTTATTTGATAAAGACTAGAGGGGCTAGCAACATTGGAATGTGAACATGCACATTAAAGGGAAACATCAAATTATCTGTACAGGCTGTCAGTGGCAGATCCTTCGCTATGGCGAGGAGCATCGCCCCCCCTGGCCAAGAGCCAGGAGATGTAAAATAAATCATTTAATCTGCTGGCTCAGCCAACAGTACAGGGAGGGACAGGGCAGGGCAATGAGAGGTGTGAGAGGAGAGAGTGCACCTAAGTGCGCATGTGCATTTGGTCAGCCGTCTCAGGCTGGGCCAAACACACATGTACAAGCCCGATTGTGTAGAACAGCCAGGCTGGAGAAACTGCACAGACCCCAGGGCTGTGTCTGAGCAGCAGTCATTGCCACTCAGACCAATCCTGATGCTGCAACAGCAGGTGACGGAGATGGTGGGAAGGTGAGTTTATTCCTTTTTTTTAATTTCCACCCTCCCTTCTCCATCCCTTCAACCTCCCCTTACGATTTGAGGCGGCTGCTGCTGCAGGCTGTGTTTCTCCTGCAGGGAAAGGCGTGTGCACATCAGCTGTATTTGCCCTGCCCTGCTGAAAGAAAGACAGGCACTCTTAATACTACAGTTCCTGTCCTTCGGCATCAGTTATTGCAGACTTGCCATAATTGCCTACCTCTCCACTGAACATCCCATTCTGGCAGGAAGATTTTTGAAATACACTCAGGTGCTTGCAAGAGATCTCTGAACAGTCTAGCTCACTTGGTCTAATGCACCCATCTGGTATACAACTCATGCACCATCTCTTTCAACCACTTCATCAGGAATGTACGGTGAGAAGTGTCAGTGTCTTATGACGTAGTTCCTAACACCTGTGGTTCATGAAACATGTTTGTAAACAGTGAAAAGTTAAGCCAATATTCCACAAGCAAATGCATTTTTTCAGGCAAGCCACCCCTGCAGACCACTCACGCTCCATTTTGCACCTTTCCATTTTGCACATTTTGCAGACAGTAAGTGAGACACACACTCAATAAAGAAATCCAACACCAGTTTATAAAAATAACAATCAAGTGAGTACTTTTCTACATATGGATTTTTACAGTTTTTAAAAGTTGGCACAGTGCAATTTTTGGGTGCAGTACTGTTATTCTATTGAGGAAAACATACTACATTTGAACACTCCACAGCAACTTACGGGACTGCTCTCCCAGACTCAAGGTGAGTATGGGGCAGGGTCCAAGGCCACACCAACAGGTCACCTCAGGAGTCTCTCTTGCGTCTGAGTGCAGAGGTGCGTTACGGCATCAGGTGTCCCATTCACTTCAATGGGAATGGTCCAGTCACAAAGTTGCTGCTAGGATGAACTTGAAGGTCAGTCCTGGGGAACCCACCGGGGGGCTCGACCCTTGAGGTCCTCAGGCATGTGGTGATACTGTTGGTCCACTTCTCCTTGGGTTGTGTTGCACTGATGCAGTTGTGTCTCTGCAGATGTTGACTGGGGGTCCAGTCCAACCAAGCCCACAAGTGGGCCCCAGTCTCACAAGGCTGGGAGACGCGGGGAAACCCTTGGTTCTCTTTTCCTCGGTCCAGGGCAGACAGACACAGAGGTGTTATGAGGTGTTGGGGCTTTGTCTCTTTGTCACTCGCGGTTGCAGGGGGGTCTGCAGAAACAGTCTGCGAATGCCGTTGTGAAGACCACAGTGGGCGCACTCAAGGTGGGCTTCATCTATGGAGGGCCTGGGGATCACGCTGACACTGTAGACCCACTTCAACACGGGCTAGGCAGCTCGGGTGCAGTGGTGGTGTCCGGCATTGGGTTTTTGGCAGTCCCGGTTCTCTCAGTTCTTTTTAGGGTTTCTCCAGACGCAGGGGAGTAACATCTCTACTCCATGGATTTTCTTCTTGGCGATTTGTGAAGCACTGGCAGCTCTCCCAGTTTCTTGGAGCCCGCAGTGGCAGGAGAGGTCACTTGCTCCTCGAGGGTCGGTTGCAGCAGGCCAGCTTGCAGGGTTGGCACTAAGTCATGCTCCATTCCTTCTTTTGTGTACAGCAAAGATTTAAAGTCCTGGTATCAGGAGGTCCCCTAAATAATCAATTTATGGGGAGTTAAGGGGAGTGAAGGGTAGTCACCAATGGGCTACTTACCCTTGGGGTCACTACACCCCCAGTTGACCACTTCCTGTGGGGAATGGGCATCACCCTGTCCAGAGTTCCTAAATTCCACCACGCACAAAATGGCAGAATTTCCTAAGGTGTGTCCACTTCAAGCTGATCACCCTAGCGGTGTTCCCAGTCTGGAAATGTAACACACCTCCTGCATAGCTAATTTTCCCACCTGTCCAGGTGCCAGATGGGCCCTGGGCAGGTTGGCTGGCATCTCCCTGTGAGAGAGGCCAGATCTGTATATTAAAGGTAGTGGGATTCTTTGATGCTCCCTGCCATGGAATGAAGGTCATCCTGTGGGGAGGGATGTTCACACCGCAGCCCGAACAGGCTTTTGTTTCTGACTTCCAGAGAGTGAAGGCTCTCACCCTGAGGAGGGGGGGTCAGATTCAAATCTGTTGGTAACAGACTGGCCAGAACTGGTCAGTGAGTTTACCAGCGGTTGGTACGTTTTCAGGGGGCACCTCTAAGGTGCCCTCTGGGTGCATGTAATCAATGATGGTTTATTAATAGGAGACGTTTGATACCAAACATCCCTAGTTTCAGTGAAGCCATCATGTACCTGGGGAACTCATATTGACCAGTGTCCAGTACAAGTATTTAAAATAGCTTCACTGTACACTTACAATGCCTAAGAATCTACAAAGACATAGCAGCAACATATCTGCTCTTGCAGATATGCCCACACAGGTAATATAATGCACCCTGCCATAGGGCTGTAAGGCCTGCTGTAGAAGTGGCATAAAATATTACTGGCACTATTTTAAGGTACATGGCACCCAGAGCGGGTGCCATGTTGTGTTTTCACTTTTGGGAGTATCTTGTCACGCAGTCTGCAATGGCAGTCTGCATAAGGTTGATGCTGGCTCCCTTACGGTGGAACAAGTTGTGCTGTAGCTCTGAGGGACCCTCTTCTGTACCCATGCCCTTGGTGCTAGGGTTACTATTTACTAAGGACTAACAGAGGTACTAGAGGGTCTGGCCACTTGGGGACCAGGTGTCTTGTTTTGGGGAAGGAAAATTGGTACTGGGGACTTGATTAGCAGGAACCCAGTACATTTCAGTCAAAATTGCATAAAAAACAGGCAAAAAGTAGGGGGTCCTGCAACCCAATCCCCGCTTCCTACACAGTAGAATAAGAGGATTGTTTTGTAATGGTTTTTATTATTTATACCAAATACAAATATGAATGTGTAAAAGTACAAAAATAAATAAAAACACTTTTTTCAAATTGCGAGGATTTTGATGTTGCAACTTCACACAGCAAGATGTCAGAGCACAGAGATCAAGGGCAAGGTTCCAGACCAGGAGATGAACTGAATGGCACCAAACTGGGAAGATAAATTGCAGGGTGCCAGACCAGGGAGATGAACATTCAGGTGCCAGACCTGGGAGATAGACTGTAAGGCGCTAGCCAGACCAGGGAGATGAATTGATTGAGCAGGCCAATAAAAGCAGAACCTTTTCTTTTTTAAGGGAACGGTGGTCCTCAGACTTGCCTAGTGCCCTGAGGACATAACTTCCAACACAGTGAAATTAAGAATATATCTATTTCCAACACTTTGTTGCCACTTGATGATATTACATCTATGCATTAACAAGGGATTCAAGGTCTAAAGTGCTTATTTCCTAAAGGCTGACTAGTTAAATACTCTAAACACAGAAACTATTGGGTCGGGCTCCACTTAAGATAAACATTAAAAATTAACTTGCCAATTTATTGGTATCGGCAGAGAGGCTGAAAGTCAAAATGTGACAGTGGTCTAAGAATCAGCCTCATCATGCATATTCTAAAGTTAAGAAAGTTAAAAATACTGAGAGCATGCAGAATGGATAATTGTTCGTAAAGGTGGTTACAATAATTTAGTTTAGTCAGGACCAAATTCCTCAAGCTCACGGTTTTGCACATGTGCTAAGAAAAACAGCATTGCAGTGTTCAGCACAAGCTCATCTCACTCAGTTGGACCATCGTAGAATACCATCTATAAAATAGGATGCTTGACGCACTGTATTGGGAAAATTCAGCTTCTGGGACAACTAGTTTACCTCCGCTCTTTGCCGGAGGGAGAGTCATGTGAATACCTTGACCTCTTGCGAGGGTCAAGGCCAAATCTGATTTGCACTTTTGGTACCTATCCTCAATGAGCGAGAGAAGTAAAGCATGATGGAATTAATCAGTTGGAAGGGATTTCTGAAAGCATTGCCATCCAATCAGTTGTTTGGTACGATACAAGGGTTAGCTCACTTTTCGGAAGTATTTGGGCTGCGAGCCACCTCACATTTTCACTTTCTCTCCAAGGTTCTGGAGTTGTGTTACGGCGGTATCACATAGCTTAAAATACCAGGAACAATAGGGGAAAAAGCAGGAGCGATGGGCCAGCAGCACATGGACTGCCCGTTACGCAGGAGCAGTGCCTGTTCGTTAGAGTGCGGGTGAACTAGCTCTTCGATGGAGAGCTTGGGCTGTAGTGGTGATTTGGGTTTCACCAGCATCGAGTTTTACTTCAGCACTTCGAAGCCAAAGGGAGGTATTTACTTGACATACAGTGTGATTGTCAACTTCGAACCGCACTCTGGATCGTGGTAGCCTATGTTACAGGATCAATGATGCTGACAATGTGAGCACAGTGCCAGTTATGCTTCGGGGCCATGGGCACCGTGAACCGAGTGAAGGGTCTTGAGATGAGGTACAAGAAGCAGAGCCAGAGAAGGATTTCTTGAAGTGTAGGTAAATGTAGTGTTTGCTGCAGCATGTGTGTGTGTCCATGTCTGTGTGTGTGCTTTTTATGTGCATGTCTATACATTTGTGTGTATATGTTCATGTGTACCTGTGGCCAGGCTTCTCTATTTTAGGGTTTGAAGTCCTCACCCCTAGTATGATGCTGGCCTGGCATCATAGTGGAAAATCTTGCAATACTGTGGTCATCAATGGAATGATTGTGCCCACCCATCATCTATTGCTGTTTCCGGCATGATACTGATAATTCTTAACATACTGTGGCCATCGATAGGTTTATGATAACCAGCTCTGCTATAATGCTGACCATAGCATAACCATTGTACCCGTTTTCATATGATGGGGTTTATGGGCATGAGAAGGCAAGCATGCCACTGTCTATCCATGTGTATCAGTCTTAGATTTGAGTACTCCATGAAATTTACCTGCTGATATTTGACATCAAGCATATTTACTGAAAATAAAAAGATTGTGGAGCAAATGGGTTCTGTCGATTTAGCCCACCAGGGGATTTCGAAATTGATTACCCTTTTTTTAATCTGGATGATTCACTCATCATAGATTCATATATTTGGATTGAGCATGTTAACCATTAGTGTCCACCCTTTGAGATAGGGCCTCTACTGCACAGGTAGAATAAAAGGTACTGGGCTGATTACATGGGAACACATACACACGTACACATGTATGCGGGCTGCATGAGTAAGACTACCGTTATATGCAGCCTTGTATCTGCTCACAGGTTGCCTGTCGCAGAAATTACTCTGCAAGGATAGGTGTTGACCTTGGTAGGCCTTATAATATGAGTGAGCATATATAGTGTAGGTCTGTAGGGTTTACTAGAAAATCCGTGGTGTTTACTCAGTAATATACATATAAGCGAAATCTTTCCTGATGTACAGTTTCTCTCCACTTAGACCTGGAGGCTCCAGCAAGATATCAAACTGGTGTAAAACATGCACGCCAAGTTTGAATTTGCAGTTCACAGCACACTACATCCACATCTTATAGACTTCCGAAATTGTGGTATTTCTCTGGCTTAGCTAATATTCTAGGGTTTGTCCCCGCTACCGGGCCAAGTTAGTTACTCTGCAACCCAGTAGAGGGGGACAAAGGCTACTCTACACAAGTGAAACAATTGTCAATGGTTGACTCAGCTCCTGGGAAAGTAAGGGGTGGGGAAATGTGCACTTGATAGGTCGCTTGTCACACTACACCTGGGCTGCCGGGAGGCTCTGGAGCGTAGTATGACAGACAGAAGGGTGTTCTGATGGCTAGTAGTGGAGGGGCTCCTCAAGATGCCTCCACCAGCAGCAGAGGACCACCAGGAGCCAGGCACAGGAGGAGGATGGTGCAGAGAGTGAGAAAATCCAGCTGTCCGCATAATACGACCCTGGAGATGCTGAGAGGGCTTGATGAAAATGCCCCATGGTGGCTAGGCCTGAAAATCTCAAGCAAAACAAGCCAACAATATAGAGAACTATCCGTAAGCGGCTTAAGATATGCCCATATACAGAATTGCTCTTTTAATCAAAGAAAATGATGAAGATGGGCTCTTACCATTCTGCTGCAGTTTCAAGGATTACCCCTGGAGTGGGCCAGGCCCTGGGGGTCATCACATTTGTATTGATTTATCTATTTTGGGAGAGGGGCATGCGTGGGGCCCCCTCCTCAAGTCAACTTTCTGCTCTTGGATCCCATACCCCATGCTCTAGAGGAATAGAATGGAGGCCTGAAATGTCCCCCGGCCCCCACACTCCAAAACACTGAAGAGGAGGGAAGTGCCAAGGCACTGCCCCATGTAGCTGTGCTGCATCCCATCCTGAATGTCCGTTACTGGGGGGAAAGGGGTAGCACAGGGCAAGCAAAAGCTTGCCTGTGTGGAAGCAGATGAGAAAGTGAGCACGTCGGTCCCGCTCTAGCACGTGACAATGTCATCCGAGCATGGAGCTAGTGGCAATGCCGGAGTGAGCTCTCACTGCTGGCCCTACACTAGAGGAGGCTGTGGGTGATTCAGGTGGGTCCGAGGCACCCAAACTAAAAACAAAGGAGACATAAGGCTGCAATAAGAGCAGATACGCCCTTCATAAAAATATGTAAAACTGGGTAAAGCCACCCATAGAAGTGATTACAGAAACTGATCATAGTCTCCTGGGCTCCGGTGAGCTTAACACCGGGACAGACTTTTCTTTATTTCAAACACTTCCAGAGCTCGGGATTATTCTCCTGGGCTCTGGAGGGCGGTGAGCCTTTGTGATTGGTCCATTGCTGCAGTTGTGGCCTGTAGGATATAGAAAAAGACTGACACATATGTTTATGGTTAATTTAAACTAAAATGCTTTACTGACAGTATTGTAAACACTACAGTGATTATGTTTATAATGAATGCGTTTGAATATCATTATTGTTCCCATAAGTTTTAAAGGCCATTTCATAGTGAATAATAACATGTGGATGTCTTGGAGGGCGTGGCTAGTGAGGCAACATGAGGAACACGATTTGATTGGGCTCCGCATTCCCATCCCATTATCCGCTAAATGTATAGGCTATGTCTGCCATACAGTAAATATAATTAATTCCCTGGTGTGTTGAACCGGGGTAAGGGGCGACCAGATTGTGCAGTTTGCTGGTCAAGCGACCTCATAAGAAGACAGGGCTCTGACCGGATTCTGTGTGGCATTGTAACTGGCCTTTTGGTAGGGAGAAAGCTATTGGAGCCGATCCGAGACCAAACCCACTATCCCATGGGACACAACTTGTCGTCTTAGGTGCCGAGTGTTGGACAGAACTGCTGCTGTCAAAGTAAAATTAGGCCAGAGCTATCAGTGACTGCTGTGGACTCAGGAGACCTGCCATCAGTGGGGCCCGCACCGCGCTCCTGGTAATAACTGCCACTGGGACAGGAACTGTAAGTAAGGTGAGGTGTCCTTACTGAGGGCTCAGTCGGAGCATTGCTGGTGATCGTTGGCACGTACTGAACACACGGGCCAAAATCGAGCCCAGGCCAGAATAAAACTTATGCCACCTGAGACTGGGCTGAAATGCTGCAGAGTAGGTGGCGACTGAGGGACACTCTCTGTGGGGCAGCCTTTTACCCCTGCTAGGCCTCACCTGGAATGATCACAGCACCGGTAGTTTGGCCCTCACCCTCCTTGCCCATTTCTGGAGATGGCTGTGTCCCGGACCCGCGGGGCAGTGAGCGGTGCCAGTATCAAGCTCTCTGACTCCCCTCCCAAGCAGGAGCCTCCTACACGTGGTGCAAGTCAGTACAATGGATCCAGCCCGAGAACTACTGCCACTCCAGCGCAGCGTGTTACCTCCTCACTTCATCATCAACTTGGCATTGCTCTTAGCAGATGTGAGAAGAGTGTGCCTTATCTGTTCAGTCATTATTGCCACCACTGTGGGTTACCACTAACTTGGAGGCGGTACTATACTATCCAGCTGGCCTCCTACTGGCAATCTCTACTGGCATCTTATATAAGACTGCATCATTTTTATAGTACCCACCATCTCTTGGCCGACCAGGACTGCGACACTTGGGGCGGCACGTGCTGCGGTGTGCCCAAAATCCACAGCCACCATCAAGCAGGTCCCGGCACACAGAGTTGCATCCCCTCTCTCTGGTTCACCGCATGCCTAGTAAGGATGGGGAGATTGTGGACGACTGACCAAGGTGCAACCTAAAGTCATTGTGGCTCACTTTCATCATCAGCGCCAACATCAGACAAATGTGAGCTTACTGAAAACCCTGCTTCACTAGAAGCCAAATTGGATGCCATATTCATAGAGATTTTACAATCTAGAACCTGATTGGAAACCAAAATTGACACAGTAGTGACAGATCTTACCCTGAGGCATGCAAACGTCCGGAAACTCACAGAGAAAGTAATGGTAGCAGAACAAACCCTCAACATAATAAAACCAAAAATCCAAACCGTTAACTCTTCTCTACAAAACCTTTCAGAACATGTACACATACTGGAAAAATGCACTGAAGATGCAGAGGGGAGATTTTGCAGAAACAATATATGTGTAGTGGGCCTCCACGATAGTGCTGAGCCACAGTGCACACAGTGCAATTTGTGGAGACCTGGTTGCGTGAAGGACTCCCTATGCTAGCCTTTTCGCAATTCTTCACAGTTGAAAGTGCCCATTGGGTCCCTTCACGCAGACCTCCACCTGAATTGAACCCTTGCCCATTGGTGATCTGATTCTTACACTACCGGGACAGAGATGCAGCACTGCAGAGGCATGTCTTCTTCCTGAGGTGCAGATAGACAATGCCAAAATAATGTTCTTCCTGGGCTATACAGTTGCGATGCAACACCAGTGGCGTTCCTTCCATGCTGTGAAAAGCTGACTCTTTAGAATTGGATCTAAGGTACTCAATTTGTTTTGCAGCACGCTTGCATGTTTTGGCAGAAGGCACTGCGCAATTCTTCACTACTCCAGAAGATGCTTGGAAATGGTTAGAGGAGTCTAGTCTTATCAGACAAAAGCCCCTCGGCTTCGAACAACCAACATAGACGCAGTGGAGCCCACCCAAAACCCTGCTGTGCTTCATAAGCGGCCCCTGATCTGGAGTAATCATTATGGAATGCCGCCGGGCACTGACGGAAGCTGCTGCCATCACTGACATGCCCTGCTGCCCCAGCCCAGAGATAAAGAGACCGCAATCTTCTGACGAAAAGAGCTCTGTCACCACTTGGCCCTCTGCATGTGATTCGATTCCCCACCCATTCCTCTTTCCCCCTAGCGGATGCAGGGTTCAGATAATCAGTAAAGTCTGAGCAGGCATCTGTTGGAGGGAGTTGGGTAAGAGGCATCTGCTCCTGTGGAAGTCTGATTTAACTGGTAATCTCCTGACACACCCTCTACCCCGCACAGCGACAACCTCTAATGCTCACTCCCTCCCAAACTGGCTGCACAACTGGAACCTACTTGACATTTGGTGCTCTTGCAATGCCTCCACTAGGGTTTACTCCTTTTTACTCATCTCTGCATGGGCTACATGTACAAACTGACAGACTGCTTTTCACCACTAATCTCAAGCAATACATATCACAGACCGACTCTCTGGACCACACCCACTCAGATCACAATCCCCAGTTTTCACATCTGGACTGGGACACAGGCCCTCCTCTGGTCCCTATGTGGCAGCTACAGCCCGTGGCACTTGAGGACCTTGGATTCCAGGAGTCTGTTAATGATATGCTTAGTGAATACTTTGATCTTAATGAGGGCTCTGTTAATGCACACTCCACGGAGTGGGATACCTTCAAGGTGATCCTCCATTGTCACTGCATGGGACTGACCTGGAATATACACAAACAATTAGACAGGGAGGTTTTGGCAATAGAGTGACGGCTTCTGCATCTTGGAAAAGTATCAATACAAGACCCAGGTAGCCAACTGCTGCTCACTGCAACCCAGAAAGAACACTCTAAAGTCCTAGAAAGATTACACTGTCAGGCTTATACAGCACATTCAGCTAGGACACATGCCACAGTGGACAGAGCTGGCTCCCTTCTTGCCTGGTTGATAATGATAAGACAGGATGGACCCAAGTGCCCCATAACGGCATTGCGAACAAGGACTGTTACTTTACTGTTTACACAACGTGAAATGTATGATTAATTATACTGCCACTATATTGCTCTAAATCACCTTGATGAGACATCCTACCTAGAAGCCAACTACTCATTTCTATCCACTCTACCCCTAACTCAGGTAACACCAGACCAACGGTTAGCACTCAATGAACCTATCACTTCAACAGAGATTCAAAACACCATTAAAGCCCCTGCTTCCGGAAAGTCCCTTAGCCCCGACGGGTTACTGTCAGAATTCTACAAGGTATATGCCTTACTACTAGTGTTCGACTGCACGCACTTAGGAGTAAGCGCTGGAAACTGCACGCCTTCCTGGCACACTGTGTGATGCCTTCATAATTTCGTTACCCAAGCCACATAATGACAGACACATCTTAATTCATACAGGCCACTGCCACTGCTGAATTTTAAATACAAAATACTGGCCAAAATAATAGCCAACAGACTGGTGCCTATGGTCCGTATAAAAGTCCATGCATACCAAAACTGATTCCTCCCATCCCGCACCACATCACTTAATTTACGACATTTGCTCTCATTTTAAAGAATGCTCCACCGCAGTGGCCCCAGGCAGGCTGCCTGGCACGTGATCTGGAGAAGGCATGTGATTCATTAGAATGGCCTTTCCTGCTACAGGTCCTGACTAGATTTGGCCTGGGCTCCTGTTTTAAGTGTATGGTACCGCTACTGTACACCTCACCAACAGCCAGAGTAAGAACCGGACCCCTCATATCTGCTCCTATCAATATAGAGAGGGGCGCAAGACAGGGATGCACCCTGTCCCGCTCCTGTTTGCCTTAGCTGTGGATCCCCTGGCTATCGCTTTTCGTGTGCAAGGTCATGACTGGGGCGTACCTATGGGAGATGGTACACATGTAGTATTCCTCTATGCAGAGGACCTACTTATTTACCTATGAGACCTCTCTCACCTCCACATGTCCATCACTTCCATGTTCACCACTTTTGCGGCAACGTCGGACCTCTGAGTCAACTGGTCCAAGTCCTGTATTTTTCCGTTCTTAGTTTCCACGCCTAATTCCTACCCGTTCCCTGCTGCCCCTCCCCATTCTGGTGACTAGACTCTTTCAGATATCTTGGGATCCAAATTTACGATTCAGATCTTGATCTGCTCGATGAGAACCTAATGTGCACTACAACATCTCTGAAATCCCAGATGGGTGTTTGGAAGTCACTTCCTTTGGTAGTAATCTCCCATTGTATGATCCTACTTTATACTTCCGCTCGCTCGAACGCACCACCCGAGATTTTATTTGGAACAACTCCCGCTGTAGAGTAGCACTCGCTAATTTATACAGAGCCACTAATCAGGGTGGCCTGGCACCCCCTAACTTTGAAAAACGACTACCTTGCCGTCCAACTACAGTGGATATCTCGCTGGTTAGCCTCCTGCAACCTAGCTGATATGACCACATTGACCCCATCCTGGTCAATGTCAATATCCCTGATATACTTTGCTTATTCCACCCATGCTCTAAACATTCCCACCCCAGACCCAAATCCTACAAGTAGCACATTGCTGCTTCTGCAGAAGCCTATATCTCACCAGAGCTATGATCCCTTAAACACCGGCCATTGTTTTCCTGGGGACAGCGGCCTCCACACTACGTCACTGTTGGAAATGACACCATGGCATGCTGCTGAAATACATACTACACTCAACCTGTATGGCAACAACAACCTCTTCACATACGTGGCCTTAATGGGGAAAACTGATCTGCCTCCTGGAGGATTCCTCCTACAATCATGGGGAGAAATTACTCAGGAGCCCCCCCACGTACCTCACACTACAATATTTACAGGTTTTTGGCCCTGGTAGGCACTTGGTGTGTTGGCCGACAGAATTACTGAGACATCACACCTCCCCAACATTCACATTATGGCATGCAGTAGACGGATAAGCAATGGTCCAACTTGCTGGAAAGCCCAACACAGGTGCCACGCAATACCAGATTCTGTCTCATTCAATACTATATTACTCAATGAGCCTACCTCACATCCGCCAAAATAAATCAATATTTAAATCGAACAGACGCAGAATGTCCATGCTGTCATATAATAGACGCAGATCTACTGCACATTCTGAGGTCATGACCATATCTAAAGAGTTATTGGACTGCAGTGATGCATAGCCTCCTACATTGTCTGAATTGCACCATCCCATACACTTGGAAAACATGTACATTGGAACTATTTCACAAGGCCAAAAAATACAGAGTCGCAATGCAGTTTTTGGACGTGGGTTTCATTTTAGCCAAGAGACTCATTACTCGCAGGTGCCATTCACCTGACCCACCATGTTATGATGCCTGGCTACAATCCATGATGATCTGGGCACAGGTAGAAAGCGCCGCCCTCCATCGTGAGGACAGTCGGCCACTGCAAATTTCCAATAGCCACTAACTGGAATGCAATACTGGCCAATTTACACACATTAATACCTAATACACCTGCATGTGCATCAAAGCCACCATTGGGAAGCACAGTGGGCACAGTGGAAGCACCATCGTAACCCAGCTAGCCGAATGTACAGCATAACTTTCAAAATGTTTCCTCCCACACTACACTATAAGCCGATCATCTTGTCGTCATTCCCCGTACTGATTCTCATGCTGTCCTTGCTACCGGGCACTCATTAGTCCCTCTGCACAAATGTATAAGCATCCTTGACAACTGCCTGCAAATAACTCCTATTATCTCCCCTCTCTCTTGTTTAGTATTCTCGTTCTCAGTTTAGTTAATGTTTTCTTCCAAGATGGTCTAACAGTTCTCTACTAATGTAAAAGTGTGAATCTGACACCACTGCCAAAAATGCAAGCATGCTCACTCTCTACTTGCCTAATTCATATGCTTATGTATTTATGATAAAGCCTCAAGCACTGACTATCGGTTTCTCTAACTCATACAACAATGACACAAATTATCTAATGTCAATTGTACTATTCATTGTGTAAATATGACCCAAATATCTTGCTATGTATACTAGCATCATGCAATAATACGTGCATTGCAACACGATACAATGTCAACTGATTGGACACAATTATAAAACCAATAAAACAATAAAAACAGATTCAAACGAACAAAACAAACATTTGCAATGCAATGGGTCTAGGGTTTGTTCGAGTTAGAGCTATTAGCGTTGTAAATTCCTAACTGGAGTTTTCTTGCCACACAAACTGAAAATAAAAAGTAAAGCAGTTGACATAAGTAAGCCGGTTCAGAGTGCCGACTTGAGCGCGAAGAGAGAGAAAAAAAGGAAAAAGAAGTTCGTTCACAGTCAAAGTTATTGGCAAAAGTGCAATTATCCATGTAACAGGGTCGATAGCCAAGGCGGTAACAAAACTGCCACATGGAGGGACAAACGTAAAGCAGTTACCAACAAAGACAAAGGATTTTTCAAGGGCAAGCCCACGAACGAGTGAAAGTGATGGGCGTGCGGTGGGCGTGGCTAAAAGCCCACATACATACCAACACGTCGGAAAAGCAGCGCTTGCGTGCTACTATGCTCGACTTACAAATGTGGTTGTCTTATTCATGTGGTACCACCCAAAGAAAGCCTGTATGCCTGCCTTATGTGTAGTGACACCCCGCTATAGTGTGATGTTGCAACTGTTATAGGTAGGATATGGTGATTCTGGGGTTTCTGGACCCACTAGGGATGAAGGGCCAAATATATGAAGCACTTTTACCATTCCTTTAAAGAAAACAGGATGCATTACAAAATAAAAATTGATTTATTTAAAAGCAATCACAGACATGGTGGTCTGCTGACCCTAGCAAGTCACCGTCCCTGTGACTGTGGTCATCCCCAAATGCGTTGCAAAATGCGATCTGCCTCATGAATATTAATGAGGCAGGTCTCTTGCAACCCATTTGGGAACCTAAAGCAGTGTTAAACACACTGTTGTACATAGCGGTTTGTGATTTCCTAATAGCGAATTGCAAATATTTACTATTAGAAAATCGCAAACCTTAAGCTACATACATCTGCGAAATGTGATATGAGTGTGTCACCAAAGGTACTTTCACCTCCCTCACTGTATACATTTGTAATTTAATGAGTAGTATTTAGAAGCAAGTGGGTAATAAAAGCAATTTTCCTTTTTAAAAGAAAAAGCACTGAATGGACAATAATTAAGTGTTGTTGTGTGCCATCAAACTGAATCACTAACCCATAGCACCACTTCTGACTAGTCTTTGTTCTCCTCTGCTTTGCTACCCTGAGGGAGTCCAGTGCCCCAATGGAGTACTTTGTACCCAGTAATAAGGCAATTGCAGACCTATTACTTGTGAAGGACTCACATCCTTCGCAACTAATAAGCCAATTTCTTACAGCTTGTATTTTAGGACAAAAATAATGCTTTTACAGGAAAATTGTAAGCTTTCGTTTTTAGCTGAGTTAATTTAAAGAAAAAGTAAAACTTTTACTTTGCAGCACTATGAAAGAATTCCTAAACTGGCAAAGTGATACACGGAGAAATTAGTGCATTTCCACATATGTAGATAAAACTGATATTTGAGAGTACTTTTTACTGCTGTCTTAATTTCCTAACACCCATTTGTGCACACAAAATGTTCCCACCACTGTCTGATGCATGGCTGAGATGTTGTGAGGAGGAAGCAGACTTGATGCACTTGTTCCTTACTAGCTCTGTCCCTTACCAGGAGGAGCTCATTAGCTGTACAGAACAACTGATGGGGGTAGAACTCACCACCACTTAAAGCCTATATGCTACGATCAATAAGAATATGAAACAAGCATTTGCAATACAACGGGTCTCGCGTTTGCTCATGTTAGAGCTGATAGCGTTGTAAACTCCTAACCCGACTTTTCACCTATCGGCAAAAGTGCATTTATGTACGTAACCCGAAAAAGTGCAATTAACTATGTGAAGCGCTCGTCTTCTGCCAAGCGAAATCGCGCTAGTAATTAGAGAAAAAGTAGTCCAGGAGCCGGACAGAAAACAGTGAGCCTCGCATGTTTTCTGTACTTGGTCGATGCGCTCGAGGAGGGCTAGCCACAGGAAAAGGCATGACGTATGCATGCCTTCGACTAATGAAAGCAAGAAGATTTTATTTGGCAAGCCCACGAACCAATGAAAAACACTGACGTAACGTCGACAGGGCTCCGAGCCCTTTTCGAAACCCTAAAGCGTCTCGCTGCGATACGCATGCGCGAGCGCATGCAATGCAGGCTAGACCCTAAAAAGAACAAGTGACCTGCTTATTAATTAATATTGCTACTATACTAGCTGAAAGGCATTTGGCAATGAAGTAGAAGTCTAGCCAAGCCCTACAAACATTGTCATGAAAAGCCGAGGTTAAGTGGGTGAGGACTGAAGACAGGGCTAGAACTATGAGAGAGATGTTGAGGATGACTGAAGGGGATGAGATGCTTCTTAGGTTGGCCAGTGAGGATGATACGCTGACCTCTTGAATTAGAGTGTTGCAGCACTTAAGTACAACAGGGAACGGTTAGTAAGGTAGATGTACAGAAGGGCTGGGGACCGAGAGAAAGGGATACAGTTCATCAGCTGTATGATCAGTCCTATCCATCATGCTAAACGGTCCTGTCTCATGGCAATCACTGCACGACACATAATGCAGAGATTACTGTGATGTTTAATTCTATTGGCCCATGTATACTGTGCAATAAGGAAACAACAAAAAAATTCAGAGTCTAAAGATAATTTCATTCATAGGTCTTCCTCTGGAAATTTGTCTGTTTTTGTTGTGGGATCTCCCTTTCAGGTAAATTTTCCTGCTGCATCTGGGAGAAATCTCTCTCACAGAAAAGAAAAGAAAAGAAAAGAAAAACTGACCTGCAACTCTGGTTTATGTTAGTACACTATTAACTGTGCACACAACTTCTCCAACACCAGTGTATCAAGCTTGCTAGGGACTGGTATAGTGCTCCTATTTACCCTATATAAGTGCTCCTTAAGCACACACTGGCTCACTTTCCTCCTTCCCAAAGCAATAGTGAGAAAACCAATATGTATGTGCTCTAAGATCTTCAGGACCTTGTCCCTGATGTTTTCCAGGAAGGCATGTCATACGACCCTACATCAGAGTAACTGATATCAGTGAAGTTCAATAATAACTGCATGATTATTATGACAATATAGCACCGACAAATGTCTATTTAACACCACCTCTAGTATGGTGCTAACACGATCTTTGAAAACTCTGGGGTTTTATACCTGCCCTCAACTATAATGGGTGAGCAAACCGAGTAAGCCAAAGGTGTCTTCCCCACCAAGAAAAAATTGGAAAAATGGGGTGAATTACAGCATTTTTCAAATTAATGTTTACTAAATTGCCATAGGCATCAATAAAAATACACCCATTAAATCACTCACTAAATGTTGAAATCATTTAATGGAATGAAACTTGATGTTCTCCAGGAGTTGCCCCCATTCTTTTCTTAACATGTGGTATGGGTGCCCCATATGTCCGAAAGTATCTCCATTGTGTTAGGCCACAGTTTTATTATGGGTGCCACAATATTGAATGGGTACCCACTTTCATAAAAATTACATAAAATATGCCAGTGCCAGAATTTTTCAAATTATGCCGACCGTATAAACTAGGGGATTCATGCAAAAAAAAGATCTCTGTATGTCAGAGACAAAATTTTGCCACCCTTTCATATGACAGTTTGCCCACCTTTATGCCAGAATTAACCTCCGTTGTAGTAGTACCTGCATTTTGCCACTGGGGTCTACATGCCAAGAATTTCCCCAAGCAGTGGCATAACAAAACTTGAGGAGGCCCCTCAGCACAGTACATGAAAGGGCCCCTTCCGGACTCACGCAGGAGCTCTGACGCCAGGTTACTGTGCTGAGGGAGCCCCTGACGCTTGGGCCACCGACACCACGGGGACTGCGGGGGCCATTGTTATACCAGTGTCCTCAAGTATGGCATAATACTTCCACAGGTGGCCTATATGCCATGAATTACCTCTTGTATTTGAGTACCAGTATTTAACCGTTGGTGCCTTTTAGGCCACGAACCCCAGTGTGTTGATGCTAGTATTTTGTCACTGATGTCTGTCTTGCTTTGAATTGCTTCAAATATGGCAGCACCCGAATTTTACCCTGGGTGTACCAGTAAAATAATAATTCCCTTCAGTATGCTGTGACTCACAATAAACAGTCAAGCTTCACATCACATTCTCTCTCGCACTCATGTTCACTTCTTCACACTCATTCCCTCACTCTCTTACACTACTTATACGAATTCTTATTTATTTTCACTCACTAGCATTCACTCCTAATCTCACTCTCCAATACTTACTGATACTTAGGCTCAGTTTACTACCACTTTGCGGCAGGTTTGCATCACTTTGTGCAAAGCGTTAACATGGGAATTACTAACCAATGCAGATCAAGGTTTGTGTTGAGTAGTATCCCAAGTAACGCAAAGTTGAATTATGCACTGATTTGTGTAACTCTGCAGGTGGCATTGCATGGGTGGCACACGGGTGTTGCAATGCAAACCCCTATTTTCAAACATTGGTAGACAAGAATTAGCACCAAAATCTTACTGCTCCTCGAGGCAGACGTATAGCTTTTGTATCCATTCCAGAAAAAAACGTATGCTTCAGAGAATACACACTCACTTGCACTATGGCGCAAGGGTATGTCTCTTGGCGCATGGCTGCCAAAAGTGTGCAAGAGCAAGGGGAGAAAAAAAATCTCCATATCTTAGTAGATATGACACATTACTCTCTCTTCCTAGGCAGCATAGGCAGCACAGCAACTTTGGTGCATCATTGCCTTACCTCAAAGAATAGAAAACGAGGGTCTCAGTCTCACACACTGACTCTTAATCACATTCCGATACACACTCTTACACATGCAGACACACATACTCACACATACACACACTTTCTGTCAGATAACCACACTCTCACCCGCAAGAATGCACACAACATACATTTAAAACCATTTTTATTTACCATAGCTGCCACCAAATGTCCTGTATCAGCTAAGTGTGCTCCTTTTATAACTAATAGTGTATGATGGTATATTATTCACTGTTAGCATAATGGGAAAATGGGCAGAAAATAAGAAATGCAGAGTTGCCCCTTTGTTGTTGGCACTGACTTTGCCATCTCTGAGGAAAGGGCTTGTTAAGGCAGGGGCCGCAAAGGGGTGTCAAGGTTCATATCTGTGACCCCTAATTTCTCCTAAATTATGTCAATGCTGAGCCTCCGAATCACCGGGACTATCTCTCCTTCTCTGGTCCACCCTCTCCATCTAGTTGTTTGGTCCTTCTCATCATCTGTCCTTTTCATGTTTCCTCATGTCTGTTCCTTCCTCTGCATCCTCTTCTCCATCCCAGTTTTCCCTCATCTGGCCTCCTTGATATAATTTATCTCCATTACCTCAGCCTCTACTCACAGTGCTGGTCCGTGCCCTCTGTTCTGTCTTTAACTTTAGGAAAACGTACGTTGCTCTCTGCAATCCTTTTGCAAGATGCCCATTAACTCTGGAAATCATTGTGATCCTCTGCCTTAGTCACAATATATGTGACACTATACTCCTTGAGACTTAGCCTGGACATGGGACCACACCCATATGAGACTGCTGCATCATTGTTGCATTTACTGCTGAGTAATGCAATGTGTTGGCATGTTATTGTTTCATGCCCCATACATATAATCGCTGGTACTTGTACTTTCTATGCCACTTCCATTATTACACTTTTATATCGTGACAAAAATCTCTACAAAATAGTGTAAAAAATAATATTTGTTTCTTGTGTCTAAGTTCTTATCCTGTAAGATTAATGTCATCTGTGTGCTATCCAAACCTGTAACATCTCTGTAACCAGTCATTGTACTGGTGTTTGATCGTGTAACATCTATCCACCTCAGTCTAAAATGTTGAGATTAGTGTATGTTTGTATTTAAACTCATCTACCCCCTTCCAAAGGGAGTCTTAATCACAATAAATGGCTTAAAATCGACCTGGAAGCATCAAGATGAAAAACTAAAGTAATAATTATGCTATGCAAAAATGTAAACAGAGAAAAAGAATTGTTTTCTGCAAGATTTGCATCACCTTTGGCATTTTAGACATTTTACAGACCTTTCTTTGAAAAATGCACACATTTTTCTCAAAATGTTCTTATGGTGATACACCTTCAACAACCCTGGACAGTGCAGCGGGTTACACTATGAACGTTTTGGAATATTTCATATAGGAAGCCTGCCTTTTCTGCATCGCCAATCTAATTTTTTGCCTTTTGCTGGACACTATGGGCCTGATTACAACTTTGGAGGAGGTGTTAATCCGTCCCAAATGTGACGGATATACCACCAGCCGTATTACAAGTTCCATAAGATATAATGGACTCGTAATACGGCTGGTGGTATATCCGTCACTTTTGGGACGGATTAACACCTTCCTCCAAAGTTGTAATCAGGCCCTATATTGTTTCTGGCTTTAGAACTCTGTGCACTTTACCCCACCTAACCAGGAGTAGAATATCTGTGTTCCCCCTTTAAACATGGTTAAATTGGCTTATTGCTAATAGACAGATAAACCTGCTGGTAAGTCCTTAGTATATGTAGTATAAAGTGCACCCAGGGCCTCATAGTTAAATACCACTTTTGAACTGCAGTACCTGTTGTGTCACCCACAACAGTAGCAGTGCTAACATGGCTCCCGGCCTACTCTGTGTATCCTGACTGCTGTGGTGAAAAACCCTTGGTATAACCTGCTAAAACAACCCTTTTCAACATGTAAAAAAACTCCTTTTTAAGTATTAGTAAGTCACCACTATAAGTCTTGTAGCCCACTAAGTAGGGTGCATGGTATTTAGAAGAGAAACATGTAGAAAATTATTATTTTTATGTTCCGACAGTGACAATGCCTGTAACAAGAAATGTAGTAAGCCAAGCGCTCCTATGTAGAAAAGCAGAGAACAGATTAAAATGTTAACACTGTATCTTTGGAATGGGAACGTCTAAGAAATAGTAACTACTATTTTTAATAGGTAATAAAATCCAATTCAGCAGTAAATTTGGATTTGTAATAAATAGTAAAGAAAAATGACAGGAGCAAGCAATAGGCAGACCTGAATGGGCAGAGACGACTCCTCTGAGCTCCACAGAATATTCAGAGTAGGGTTTGTAGGCATCCTGTGACACAACACTATTAATTCCTGTTTGACAGGTCTGTTGAGCCACGTGAAACACATGGAGCACACTTGAAAGGGAGAGATCGGGATACCAAAACATTTTTTATTGATTCTTTCTCTAATTCTTGATAAACCTAGTTTTTGTCCTAATAGACTTCTCACTATTGGTTTGTTGTGGTTTCAGTGGCTGCCTTAAACTGGATTTCAGAGTTAAATGTAGGAGCACACTGGTGATTTCCCTATGACACTGACACACACACCCAGAGCTCAGGGCCCACGTTTAGTGTGGCCAAAGACTTTCACTATCTTGAAAATGCCCTGACAGATGGCATTTTGACCCTATTTGCAGTAAGGCAATGAGGAACTATTTGAAATGTGACAGGGTTGGTCCCAGGAACCTTTACCCCATTGATTAGGCAAGTGCTGAGGAGTCATAGCCAGTATCTAGCTGTGCCAGGCAAAAAATTGACACCTCCAGGTACCCACTTCAAAACAGAATCTGAACCGTTTGGAGATCAGAAGAGGACTGGACATGCTATCTTTGACCTGAGAGGAGTTCTGAAGTACTGGGCCCCATCCCTCTCATACCCAGGGCAGGACGTGGACTCAGAGGGCCTGGTAGCTGATTTGTTGTGTGACTACGGGGACACAAGAAGGTGCAAGCAGCTGTTTTGCTGGAGTTCCCAGCTGATCAGTAGCAACTTGACCTGGTCTGGACCATGCTGGTGGCCTCTGCTGGGGTGAGTCCTTGCCATTAAGTGCTGCTTCTGACGTCTTGAAAGCCTTGGAATGATGAGAAGGAACTCCTCCAGACACCGGAGAAGATGGTACTTAAAAGACTGAAGGCAAAATATTTGACTAGGACGAACCTTGTTGGTGTATCAGACCTGTGCTACATCAGAGTAAGCCTAAATATACGCCTAGTTCCTGGTGTACCACAGTCATGGACATAACACGTTTGGGTCCTATTTCTACTTAAAACTTAACAAATTCCTATCTCCAGTTCTCCTTATAGGATTTCTTACTGAATTTCAGTTTGGCATAATTTTGTTTATTAAAGTTTACTCTATTTTTCTAATTTGATTTTGGATTTTTATTTGCATTTTGAGTTTATATCTCTTTTGGTACTGCCTTAATAATTTACATACTGCCTTAATGTAAGCATATTTGCCTTGTGCCACAGCTACTAAGGGGTTAAGCTAAGGTCAATTTAGTGGCTTGGAGGGTTCACCCTTACAGGGGTTGTGGTTATTCAATGAAGTTGGAAGTCATCGACAGCAAATAATAATCAAATATTTTACATTTCATTAGTGGCCTATCAGAACCTTTGGCCTTTTAAGTAGATTTATGTGAAAATCATGTTGCATATTGTACTACTTGGCCACATCTTTTCACATATGTTTTAGGGACAGAACCACTAAGAATGTAAAGATCGCTAGCACCTCCTCAAAAGACAGTGAAATGATATGATAGACATAGAAGCATATTATGAAACTAAAACTGAAAGTGTTATGAAAGTATAAATGAACAATAAACCCTTGCTAGAAGTATGTTCTCAATTGTAGAACTGCGCGATCATTTTGAGAATAATAGATCAGAGAGACTTCATGTAGTGACCTGAAACAGTACAGAGTTTGAACCATTAATCGTTCGAGAGACCAGAATATGTTAATATATACAAAGAGAGAAAAGAAACATGAAAGGGAGTCAAATTTCTCATACAAAAAACAGAGTGAAATGGAAGAAGTTTATGGTGGGAGGCTGTTCCTCGCTGCAGGGGTTGGAAGTTGTCCGACTGGCTGTGATGGCAGACTACCTGAGCAATACTGTGCCACAGAAATGGCATCCAATTCTTGGAGTCACAGAGGTAAGGAGAATAATATGCTCTTGAATTTGTGAAACAACAGTATAGCCGCTGGCAGTAGAAAGTTCAGTCGTTGGGATGCAAAAGTAGAGTAAATGAAATAATATGTGAAAGAGAAGGCAACTGGAACACAAAGATGGTTACAAGGAACATAACCGCGGAGTTCATGTAAAATGGTTTGTAAGCATGGGACATCCAGAGTCAAGACGTGGATGAGCGGCAGAAGCACATAAGATTGTCAGGAGAGATGAATGGGTGTGTGGAGCAGAGAGGAAGTAGAAGCATCCAATGGAACTAGAGATTTAGGGTCCATGCAATGAAGAAGATGTGAAAGGATAGCATATGAAAGCATGAGATAAGGTTTATGGGAAGCAGAAGAAAGATGAATGAGTTTAGGTGAAGTTGAGTGAACGAGGAGCAAAGGAACTGATGAGACATTACAGGATTAATTCAACACAGTATCAGATCGTATCAACAGCAAACATAGAGAGAGTGAGCGCAGGGCCAGAGGGTAGGGTCACTGGTCAAGGAAGCAAAAGGATAGGTGGAAGGGCACATGGGAGCAAATGGGATAACATGAGAGTTCATGCTTACTCTGCGGATGTGTTTTCGCTCATGCTGAGAAGGTAAAAAGAAACACAGAAAGAAAAATAGAAACATAAAAGAAAAGATACAGACAATAAAAAGCATACCAATCAGTCAAAGGATTGAAGGTGCCATTTTAAAAACTTGCACAATTCATATTTTAAACAAATATATGAACATGCTGACGATGAGCATTTTAGTCAAGGCAACCCGCTGCTCCTGCTGTGACACTAGAAGGGCCAGAAAATACTAATTCCGAGAACCACTATGGTTCTGGCCACGCCATATCTGAATTTAAACTGCTGCCCATAGAAACATGGCAAGTACTCAATCCCAGACCTCAGCCTAGCATGTGCTCCATGACCATCCTGCAGTGACCATGGCCTTGTTCAGGCTTCCACCTATCTCAGGCAGCTAGTATCATGCAGCAGATCTACTCATGCCTTGCTTTTCATGCTTGCCACTAACAAATCTACCACCACACTTATTATACTCATGGAATGATTACAATGAATGCCACCTATATCCTCCTATCACTTCAGCCACACAAGTGCAGTACATCACCACAGCATAAACCACAGAAGAGCCCAGAAAATCCCCTATAATATACTACGCAGGTCCGGTTTTAGAGCTGGTGGTGCTTGGTGCGACATTCATTTATGGTGCCCCTGTCATGACCTCCTCCTCAGATTCCCTCACTTTCACTGGGCAAATGTGCCCCTTATGACTCCATAGACCCCTCTCACATACATTTCATTGGTTTTAAAGCACTGTTAAAGGCTAGCTTTACTGATAAGGATGTATATCTACCAACATTAACCGTTTTTTAGCAACATTAGTAACAGATAATGAAAGACTGAGGAAAAAATATAACATTCTAACCTATTTTGTGGAGTTTGCATGCAGCTATTTGATGACAGTTTGTAACAGTTACTGTTGTATATTAGGATTGTATCTTATGAACTACAGTAACAAAAGGATATCTATGACAAAAGCATTAATCTACACCGCTATCCACATAAAATACAAGTCGGTGATCTGCATAGTACACGATCTTTGCAGCAGGAATACCAACCCTATGCGCTACTTCATGGCGAGTCAAAACTGCCACTAGACAAAACTCCAATCTCTCTTTTTAGCAGGAACATTAATCACAAGAGTTATCTGGATGCCTTAAAGCTGGATGCCCAAGGAACTTTCCTGCAGGTGTTTTTAAATTGTAAATAATTGCTAAACACAGTGCCCCCCCTTGGTCAGCGCTCCCCTCCCCAGGTCGACGCCCAGTGCAGCCGCACCAGTTGCACTGCCCTAAAGCTGGCCCTGGGTGGGATGGGGGAGATCGGATGTCGGGGAGTACTCCAAAGCTTCTAAACCAGGCTAGTGTGCAGTTCCATCACATCACATGGAAGTGGCGTCATTGTTTCCAAACTTTTCTCTCTTGGAAGTGGCCAGAAAGACCCCGGGGTCAAAGGGCCAGGGAGCTCAAGTGAAAGCAGCCTTGTTGCTCCACGACAGGCTCTGCCTCCACGTATCCACTTTTAAATAATGGAAGATACTTTGACAACTATCACTACGAAAGACCAATCCTATAAATTTCTCAGTGAGAGTGGAGTAAGGGACTCCCAACACAACAACCGTCTCGCTACATTGTGCAAGGACCAATCCACGTGTGGGTCCCTGAAGGTCTTCTGTGAGCAAATCCTCAGCCACAGACACAGAATAGCAAGTAAGAGCGTGACGGACCAAGTAATGGGTGGGAGAGAACTAGATAAAAGCAACATAGAGGGCAAAATAATCCTCAAACTACTCTGTTGTTCTAGGTGATCTGGCCATTGCCTGTCTCTGGACTTTTATCTTAATGAAGTTCACATTGAAAGCAAAGTTGTCTGAGGTTAACTCTATAACGGAATTATAAAGACACTGCAATACAATTACCTACAGTGTTCTTCAACTGCTTCCTAAAACTTTATAACTATTCAACAGCTCATTTTTTAAACTTTTGGTAGAGGATGTGGCGTAATGGCCAGAGCTGCTGACCCAGCAGGCGAGGAACCAGGTTCGAGGCTCCACGTCGGCTCAACACCTTGTGATTCTGGGCAAATCCCTTAATCTCCCTGTGCCTACCAAAAAATGAATGTGCCCTCGTGCAATGTAACTGGTGCTAATGTAAAGTGCTCCAGTATCTTCAGGTCTAGCTCTCGCTATATAAAACCGCAAAAAAAAATAACTCAGAGTGCCCATTAATCACTCCAAAGTTCCGAAGTCTTCTTTAAGTCCTATTCTTGCTCTTGAGGATAGGGAGAGAGGTGTCAAGATGGAACGAAAACACTAAACTAAGAACACTCCAAAACATAATAGGTATTTCTGTGGAATGCTTTGATTAGTACCACATGGGGAATTAATCTCAGAAAACAGGATTCTACCTTCACAAACATTTGGGCAAGCTCTCTTAATAGGGCAGGATCTATAAGAGTGATCCGCAGCAGGTATTAGTTTTGCATAGTTACGTGGTTGTGGGATTCTTCCTGCTTATAAAATTGATACCTTAAATACAGTGACTCGAGGGTCACTCTGTAAAGGCACTTGCCATTGGGGAATATAAAATGTTTCATAAAACGTCTTTGCAGTTCGCACCTGGGAAAGCTTTGCTGCAGCAGGCATGTTGTGATGTGCCGCGTGCAAGCTTCATTCTTCGGAGTCCCGACTGCTTGCTCCCATGTGGTCTTCTCACCAATGCGTGGGCTCAATCTGGAGGCTAAGACCCTGTCTTTACATCTTAAGGCCAAGGAGTATGGAATTCCATCTGCAAGGAACTGACCTAAGGATTCCCTCTGCACACATCCCTTTATGGGTATCCCATTATAGGCTCTAGATGACCGGGAGCAGCCACTCGGTGTTCAAGTGCCACTGCCTGCAGGCTCTAAGTGTCCAACTGCAGGTGTCTGAAGGCAGGCAGCAGTCTACAGGCTTCACTAAGGAGGAAGCAGTATGTAGGGTGATCTCAAATGGTTCCGGATTGTGGGCTTCTAGCTACAGGCCCCAGACCATAGATCATTTCCTTGTAGGTATCAGACAATGGTGATCCACCCGCACGGAGCTATGTATTAGGATCCATCAGGAAGTACACTTCTACAGAGTTTGTTGGGGAGACATGTCTACCTGGTTACCTCCCCAGGCATCCGCCTCTGAGGTTCTTTGTGCAGGCACTAGTCAATGGGGCCTCCATCCGCAGACCCCAGTCACCCAATCAATGATTCTTTCGGTCCACAACACCTATCAACTAGGTTCTTCCAACATATACCAGTCTACAAGGTTAATTCTGCAGACACCAGTCTGAAGAGAGCATTCTGCAGGTGTCGGTACAGGGGGCTTCTTTGGCAGGCACTAGAAGCATAACATAATTAATTTTCAGGCATGACTCTGTGGGATTTCACCTGCAGATACCAGTTTATTGGGGTTGCTTCTGTAGGTCACAGACTATAGATTTTCTTTTGCAGGCCCCATATTATAGTGTTTTTTTCGGTAGGTACTAATCCTTAGGTTGCCATATGCTGACACCGTTCTTGGGGTTGCCCCCGGTCGGTAATGGGGTTCCACCTGCAGACATTGATCTATGGGGTACCAGGCACTGGCACTCATCTAATTGGTTCCCATATGCAAACATCAGTCTATGGGATTCATTATTCAGTTGCCATATTATTGGGTTTACTAGACAGTAAGCAATCTTGAAGTTACGTCTGCAGAATCCCTTCTATTCTGTTTCACCTGCAGATGCCAGTTTAAGAGTTCCTTTGTAACAGGGGCGTAATGCAGACACCTGCAACCCCTGCGGCGCAATGGCACCTCAACCCCCAGGGGGCTGCCCAAACCTTCAAGAGGGCTCCATTCAGCACAAGGTCAATGAATATCTATGAGATATGGAAGGCTCAGGGGCCCCTTACTACATTCTGCAGGGGGACCCTGTCATTTTGCCGTACGCCACAGGTTCAGAAGGCCCTATACTGTGGGTTTTTTCTCAAGGTACCAGTCTTAGAGGTGCCATCTGCTGGCACCGACCTCTGAATTGCCATCTGCAGGCACCAGTTTATGGACTGCTATCCATGGGCATCGATCAACGGAGTTCCATTTGAAGTCAAGTGCGTGCCATTTGTATGCATTGGCCCATGGGTTGGCATCCAAAGGGATTGGTCTATAGGCTTCCCTTTGCTGTCGTCAGTCCATGAAGTTAATTCTGCAGGCACCAAACCCTAGCATTCATTCTTCAGGTGCCAGAAGATTAGGTGCTGTCTGCGTCAGTTTCCTCGGGATTATATCTACCAGCGCAGCCTATTTATTCGATGTCACCAATTACATTTCTTCTGCAGGATCGATACTAAGGGTTCTTTATACAGGTAACAGTATTTAGGATCCCATCTGCAGGTACTAGTCTTTGAGGCTCCGTTTGCAGACAAGAGCTTATGAGATGCAATTCGCAGGTACTCTTCTATGGTTTTCCATCAGCAGGCACCGGTCTGGGGGTATCCATAAATATGCTTTATCTCGGGCTTCCTATGTGCAGTGACTGGTGTGTGGGGTTCGACCCGGTCTATGGAGTTTCTTCTTACATGCAGCTGCTGCATGTACTGTCCTATGAAACGATGGGGCTACAACTCGCCAGTGCGTCCCGTCTGCAGGTTCCAATGTTAAAGTTACTTCAGATGACTTGGCTTTTTTTTGCTGCCACTGGACTATTGGCCATCTGCTGGCCTGTCATAGGTTTTTGCGCCTGCGTCATCGTTCTATAAAGTTATATTGTTGGCATGCTCTAAGGTGGCGCGTATTTCAGTTTTTTTTTTCTGGCACTGTTCTAAATGAATTCCCCTCTCTGGTTTGGCAGAAATCTCTGTAGCTACTGCTGCTTCTTGGCACATTCTGCGATGTGTGTCGTGTACTTTGCTGGCATTGCTCGAGGGAATGCCTTCAATTGGCATCAGTTTATGCTAACCCCTTTGCAGGCACCAGCCTACGCCATCCTCCAATAATGGTGTAAACACACCTGCCCGTGTTTTTCTAAGAGAAAAACCCTTGTTAAATCACCTAATTCCTCTGTATTCTATTTAGTACCGCGACAATACCTAACTCCTGTAATTTACCTCTAGAGGGCAGCATGTCCCTTTCTAATTTAACGATGCAATTCCTTTCACTGAGAGAATGTATGCGAGTTTATAGATTCACGTAATACATTTATTACAGCTTGTCCGCAAAGCACCGTAGCCTTAGCATAAAGACCAAAAATCTATCGCCGGACAAAAAAAAAGCAGGGTTTGTCCGTCCCAGCACCTAAAGTCAAGTACAGGATCCCAGAAACTCAGAAAAGTTTTCCACCTATCGCGAAATGCAACATTTCTTGAAACATCCCACCGTGCCAAAGCTGGGTGGTGTAAAGTCGTGGGCCCACATGGCCATGTCAAGGCGACACAGATACGGTAGATGTGGTTACTACAACTGGCGCAGGGCAACAACAGTTTTCACCATATCCCACAGCACTGTACGCTTGCCTACCAAAAGTGTCGATTCCACTTGCCCACATCTACTCTACTCTGTACGGCTTACCTGATGCAACAGTGCCCCTCGCTTACCCCAGAGTATCTAGGGCTCTGCCTCTACAATGCTCCTCGCAAACGTAGATTATAGAGTATACTTGATCTAGCAGGTGCTCATGCTTCTTACTTATCCTAGAGTGTAGAGTGTCTACCCAAATACTACAGTCTGCAGACACGTGCACCATGCCCCACCTTCCCAGCCGGCAGGGTCTACCATCAATGTCCCTCACTCACCCTAGATCATATGGTCTTCTTTCCAAAAAACCCAGAGTGCAGGATGGAAACCATATGGCACCACCAAGACCTGGCTCCTCGTGCAAGGGCCTCCATCATCCATTAGCTGCTAACAGTCTTAGCCCATTCATCACACGAAGATCCCCTGGTCAGAAACATGTCGCTTTTCTGAGTTCTTGACCCACAATCTTCTGTTTCTGTTCAGAAAACACCTACACCAACTGCATATTCCAGGATTGTACTGCCCAAGTCATGAACCTTATCTTTTCTATGGTGCTGGAGCCCCGAGAGCCCTCAAAAAGGGGTAAAAACTACCACATCAAACCTATCATTTAGTCCAACTCCACCCCACCCCCTCTCTCAAAATACAGAAAGGAAAGAAAAAAGTTGATGTACTTACGTTATACCAACTCTGGCTTTTCTGTAAGAAGAAAAGAAGAAAAGGCATTAGTAGCCACTCTCAGTGTGCATATGAAAATCAATTTCATTAATATTTCAAATCTCCTACATTCACTTCATGCAAATCCCACAGCTGGAGAAGTCCAAAAATTGATATACTGAAAAATTCTTGAGAAGATTTAAATACAGCTCAGTGCACGTTTAATGTTTTTAATTGATCTCTTATCAAAAGGGTAGGATGATGGCTAATCTTACCAAACCCTCATAAAACCTTCTCTGCAAAGGGAGGACGAAGCAGCAAAAGTGTTGGATTATATTGCATAAAAATGAGACAAGCAGGTTGTTAAACGAGAAGACTTATATGGCAAACAACATGTCTTGCTATAGGTGAATAACTCAAATGCATGGAACAATATTCACGGAAGCGCGGGGAAGGTGGTCTAGAAATGAGCAATGGGCATTAAACTTGTTTATTGCCAACACAGCAACTGAAGCAGTATGTTGAAGGGCTCCAATTCAGCCAACAGAGTTGCCTTCAAGTGGTTACTGAGAGGTGAAAGAGGCTGAACTAAATGCTTTCACCTTTCCTACCCTCTTTGGAACCTCTGCCAATATGCCTTATAAAGTGAAATGGAGCAAATGACGCTTCAAAGGGAATTGTTAAAATTGGTATTGAAGTACATCAGTGTTAACCAACATTTATGGGATAAATTTCAAGGCAAGAATTGATGGTTCAATGTGTGAGGCTGGCTGATACTTCTGTCTCATGGATGTAACTACCAGGACATAAAGGAGGGCTTTAGGATGATAGAATCAGGTGTGACCAGATCAGACAGGAAGCTGTGGATAAATGGTCAAACAAGGAAAATGTGACAAGGCTGGAGAGAGAGAATTGATTTTTAAGATTATCTCAAATTGCTAAACAGAATATGGGGTCGTTCAACAAAGATTTCTCTTTAGCAATCTGCATAAGGCCCTAGCAAGATATCATAAAGCAGCACAAAATGTATGCCTTGGCCAACCTGATGACACCCAACTTCTGCTTAAGGACTCTGTTATGCTGGCAAAAAAACCAATCTGATATCAAATTCTGAGCTGCCCTGAAGTTAGCTTCAACTAATTGCTGCTAAAGTTGCAATAATCTTTAGTGCACTCCCATATTCTCCTCTTTTTAAGTCAAAAGGAGCATCTCACATCTACCCCTCCATTTTCAATCTGGAAATACATTTGATTCACAATATGAAATACTTGGTGTGATATTCTTGTCCCTCAAGTAAACAACGCGCCTTCTCTTGAATTGAACCCAACAGGAGCTGGAAATAAGCCATGTTCTGGAATACGTTCATTACTCAACAACATTCTGGCTCCCACCAGTAGATCAAGAATCAAATTTAAATATGCCTGAACAATTAATAAATTAAATTTGGGTGTCATCCCTAAATTTACAAGCTAAAAGGACCCTTTCTCCAGGACTGAACATTCTTAATTCCAAATCAAAATTTCTGTGTCCATGAGCAATATTATTAACATCAGTTGGTGACCACTGGCATTCCATTTTTCTATTCAGATTCTGGAACAAAGTCACAAACAGTTTATGCTTGATGACCCGTTGAGCACAGTTGTTATCTGTGTAGACATATTACTTATTGTAAGTCACCTACTCCCCTTTCTAATTTTCCTGGAGGCAATACGTTGAACAACACCTAGATGCAATTAAGAACAGCTACTCATATAACTGAACCAATAACTGCTTTTAATTAATGATTTTCATGGGTGGCAAGTTTTATTCTTGTTAATTTCACATGTCACCAAAATAAAGAAAAAAAAACTAAAGGGCACGAGATTTTAATGTACCGGACTTTCAAGTGAAAATCAGGACTTTCATGAGCATTTTGTACAAGATTGTAATTTGTGTTGAGTCAGTCATGGGGAAAAAGTAATCAAGTCATGCAGCCACATTCAAAATGCTCACAGGCCCCTAGCACTGTCGAGAGCAAGATACACTATTGCCTCTGCAGAAGAGCAGTGGGAACCTTAACAAACTACTGATAAGATAATCATTTTAAATCGCACAAGACTTTGATTGATTAATAAAAAAATCCTAGAGCCATAGTTTTAGGTTATCAGATAGAAGCCTAAACAGCCATTAAAGGACTGAAGTCAGAAAAACTGCAACTAAAGCCAGAGAATGGCCAGAATAAGAGGGATGGAGGAGAAGGCTAGTAATATGTAGGAGTGACTAATTTGGCTGAGGATGATGAAGCAGTACCAAACGTTTCTCAGAAAGAACACCAAACGAGAAGGTCAGAAAGGAACCAGAGACAAAGAAATGGCTTTCAAGATATTTGCAGACTAAAAAAGACGTGGTACCAGGAGGGTTTATTCCTCCAAAAATATCTCTAAAAGAAGATGGAGGGGCTCTTCTACTGAGACCTTAGGCTGACTAATAGGGAATAAAGTATGATGAGGTGGTGGCCAAATAATCTCTGGAAAAAAACAGTGAAAGGTCAGAGAAGGGCCTGCAAGAAAGAAATGGCTTTCAAGAATAAGAATAACTCTAAAGGTCTAGGTGTGGATGGAGGGATAGATAGAGTGTGACCTGAAGGTCAATGAGACAAGGGCAGTTCAAAAGGAACGGAAGCTAAAGTAAAGTGAAAAGATTATGAACAGCTACACAATAAACATATCCAATTTTATGCTGCAGAAAGTAACGAGTTGTGACACATCCACAGAAAATTTACTACACTAATGTGTAACATTATCCAAACTTGTACATGTGAGATTATAGCGAAGTGAATAGACTGCAACAAGGTATAACCAGAACACACTCTAATTGGGTAACCGCCAGATGGAGAAAATTAGTAAGGCAGGCAGGAATCTATGCTTATGCAATAATGCAGGTAAACATGCTCTGAGAAGGCTAATGACATAGCAGACAGGCTATTAGCAAATTAGAAAGAAGGCAGCAAAAAGCTCAGTGGGAACAGGCTGCAGGAGGCAAGAGGTTGTGTTCAGGAGACAGGATGGCTTGTAGGCACGTTGACATGCCTCAGCAGGTTTAGAAGCCTAATTACACTACAAGATTATTGGCACATGTGTAGAAAGGCAGGAATACATGTAAACTTAAAGGGATTTTTTAATTCAGGTTATATGTAAGGGAGCAGCCATTTTGTAAATTCTCCTCCAATCTCCATTGGTAATGCTTTCTGTTTCAATATCTAGAAGCTCCAAAGAGGACCATTTATAGTAAGACCATTCCTTGTGGCACTTTGGAGGACTATCCTTCTGCATGAGTTAAGCTTAATAATCATTAAATAACAGGGCTTTGGAAACAAGGAACACTGCAACAGGCTTTACAAACCTGTAGACTGCAAGAACTATTGCATATAGTAAAGGAGGAGGCCATGAGCACCATGAGGGAGAGGAGCTTGGATCCTATTCCTGGAAGTTCACTGTACATAGACAAGAAGCCAGTGTGCTTCGTACAGACACATTATAACGTGAAATGCATAACTGCGCTCTAGGGCAGTGTAGCCTATTCCTTAAACACCACACAGTACACAGCATGAGCTTGACATGTTAAATGTTTGTAAGCAGTCCAAAGAAAGGTGCAGTGCACAATGGATCCACCAACTGAATGGTTGTTCATGTTATGTCACTGTTGTTCTGTTAGTGCAGGTTGTTCATTCATGGTGCAAGAAGCATTTCAGGCCAACCTCAGAGCGACAGGCATTGGGTAACGGAGTCCACAGTAACAAGCAATGAATTCCGGGGTCTAAATACAGGTTCTATACTCCAGGCATATAGTGAGAGGCTTTGGAAAGCAGGGCCCATGGAGACAAACATTTTCATCCAGGGCCTAGATACGGCTGCTTCATCCCAAGGCCGCCATTTATAGGTGCTGCATAACAATGACCTCGGTGCTAGGCACATCATACTCAGGCACACCACAACAAACTCGAGATCAAGACCATCTGTAGCAGGCAGGGCATGTTTACAGTGAGAGAGACACTGCACACCAAGGCACTGAAGGTCAGTAAGTACAATCCTATTCATTGTAGGACAATTGTGGAACACAGACATGACACAAAAGTTATTGAGGACAGGTGGCCAGTGATAGCTAATCCCTGATCACAGGGAGGCAGTGTTAAGGCCTTACGTTTAAAGCTGGCTTTCCAACAATATACATTTCTAAATAAGTGTTCTCATTTATTAATAGAATATGAGCAGATCTCGATCAGTGGCAAAGGTTCTTGGCATAAGGTAAGTTGTTTCAAGATACGAGATCAAACTAGTTGTCGGTAAAATTTAAAGTTCACCTGCAATTATTTGTGAAATGTACAATTTTCGCTCTTTGCAAAGGATACAAAGTTTTGCAAACTTTGCAAAACTTCACTTGCAGTAAAACGTTACGACAAGTTTTGTTTGCAAAGGAAAGCTCCTACTAAAGTAATTTTGTGCAGAGATATCCTTTCTACATTTGAGGAACATTTTATCACAATTCAAACCTCGCAAATTAGTCAAGGTTTCATCAAACCTTTTCGATCTTCCCAAAGTTTGCAGTGGAAAAACTTTATAACTTAGCATCCTCCTAGTTCAAAAGCCACCGCAACACTGTAGTGCTAACAGAGTATTCTCATGGCTCTCTGATGTAGATAAGCATCCTGTAACTGCCTTGTGGTACAACGAAGACTGCTGTTTGCAAGCCCTATACTTTAACCATTTTGTCTACTAATCCAACCAGGTCTTTTTAGGGGGATAAAAACGGCTCTAGGAAATAATAGTAACATGCATCACACCACGCAATTGTAATCCTCACCAGGAAGGTTTGCTTCGAGATATTTTTAAAAGAATTGGTCTAGAAATTCATTTTTTAGCACATATTTCCAAATATATTGGCAAACAGCATAAACTCAAATGCACTTCTGAAGGGAAATTCTACAAAGTCATTTGCAATATAGGTAATCATTATTTCTGTGTAGCAGCAAGTCATGTATGGGTCTATCAGAAAATTGTATGCAGCTGTCACCGAGTTCCTTTCAAGGGTGGCTAGGCAGTGGATCTCTTTGCCCATCTAGCCTTGAAAGCACCCCCAGCCTAGTGTAAGGTTTCTATGTGTCTCATGTGACCAATCCAACCGTGACTCAATGAGATTAATTATTTCCAAAAAGTGAAATAGTTTTTAATACTGAATCTTTGGAACTGTTCTCAATCAGGCATCATCAAAGCCTTGAGTTTTTATAAAAATGCTTAAAAAACATACAGAGATGACAGTGTAACTGTTTTTCTCAATCACTAAGTCTTTGGAAAACTACACATCTTTGCATAGTTTGTGATTTTCTTTCTACTTTGGTACATCCTAGTAAAATGTAAGTCGTTTACACAAAAATGATGTCACATACATCTTTACTTAATGCTAAAGTATGATCCTTACAGCAATAAGCTGAGGAGGAAACTGCAAATTGGAAACTTACAGAGAAAAATACTGCATACATTTTACAGCAGTAATCTTGGCACAAATGTACAGGTAGTTGAAATGGTAGTGATTGGTTTTGTTTCACTTGCCTGGATTCTCTTAGTGCGAAAATACTTGGCACGATCAAAAGATAATAGGGGCAGCTGGCAACCACTGCACGAACGAAAATTGGTACCTAGCAAACATTATGGGCAAAGTCAAAAATTCCACACTCCACTAAATGCAGTAGCCAGCCACTGTGTTCAAATGTCGCCTGTTATCACTTCATATGATTTGTAGTTAACGGGTACACTATGCCACTTCAAAGACAATTATGTTTATTTGAAATTATACTAGTAAGCAGATCCTACTAGAGAGAGGCTCGGCAGATAACAACTGCAGATTTAATGAACCATTAGAAAATGCTAATCTTGCTTTCCCATGTCACTTAAAGTTAGGTCGTGTATCTTGAACGCATTTCCATACAGCTACATGCTCTATTTTGTCGGGCATATAAAACTTCATGTTGTTTTGTAAAACGTGGATTTTCATGTATATTCTGTTGTATAGAAGAAGTGATAGCACATTTATTTTGCATGGTATGTGGGCAAATACTGTATTTTACTACCAAACGCTCTCAGTATCTGGTAAGAGGAGCTGAAGATTCTGCTTGCCTTATCTTAACTACCAATTACAATTTACAGCCTGTAATTGCACAGCTATAAATAGCGACATGTTTATATCTGTAGAACATATGATTGACTTGTTGCACGGAGGTCTCCCGAGAGGGAACGCCAACTTGACAGTGGAGCGCTGCGCAGCATGCAGCAACAACGTGCACTGATACAATCTCTTGTGAAGTACATAATGGGCCTGAGGCATGCAAGATGGCGGCCGCCATATTATACACGGTTACTATCCAGGTAAGTCAAAGTTTTACAGCCATGTTGGGACTTAAAGGTTCGTCCTTTCAGTGGGACATTAGTATCTTCAAGTTCGACCATGCTTAGTGCTGTTGGTTGACAAATATACAGCCCTGAGTGATTGTCACCTGATTGACAGCGGACGGATGTGAGCTGTTGTGCAAATATGTTCTTGAGAAATGAATAGTCAGGACCTAACTTAGACAGTGAGAGGTGCCAGTGATTGCAACTCTCAAAGTGACAGATTCATGACCCGAAAATTACAGATTTGTGGTTTATCTGTGATGTGTACTGAAACAAGAATATATGGCAATGACATTTTATAAGAGGAAAGTAGGAGATTCTAAAGAAATATAATTGGGAAAATGTATTTCTTCCACCGACTTCTATTGAGGCCTGAATTGGGTCTATTGGCATGTATGGGACTTGCAAGTGTGCTGCAGCAAGATTAGATATCAGCAAGGAGCACAGAGAAAGCGCTGTAGACGTGACAAACATGATGGCCACTGGCCTGCAGGAGGGACTTACGACAGTGCATACTCTGAGTAACAGAAGACCAGTCCCTGTCGTCTGAAGCCCACCAAGGAATCAGGTTTGTGCATGCAGGAAATGAGAGGTGGAATACTAGCCTTGAAACTGATAGCCTCCCACCTGAATTGGGAGGGTTGGCATGTATGACAGTGTTATCCAAGTAGTGAAAAATAGAGGGATGCCTTTGAAAGTCGGGACGCAGTCTCCAACGGTCTACTAGCTATCACACATTACTTACCACACATATCATACACAATTATGTATTGGTATGGCATATCTCGACATACTTATGAAATATATTTTAATTGAAAACTTTGTCCTGGTCTCCATGAAGAGAAGAAATGAATAAGAATCATGCTCAAAACTCCAGATTAAAGTGCCTTGCAATCATATGCTCAGGGTAGAGTGAGATGGAACAGATCCCCATCCTGTAAGGACCACCACATTCTTTAACTGCCACATGCAAGGAACATATCACTCTTAAATGTAGTGTCTTGTGCACCCATGCAAATACCAAATTTTTTAATGATCCACCCCTCAGTTCTCCCTTAGTACTCTGTTAGCTGCTCAGATTCTCTGTTAAGCATGCTAGACACACAGCCATGGCATTTTCTACTACAGATCCGTTCTGTTCTTCAAAGATCTACATCAGTGGTTCCCAACCTGTGGTCCAGGGACTCCTGGGGATCTGGGAAGCCTGCTCAGGGGGTCCGTGACTGCTTGGAAAATATGATATTGTTAACTGATTAGGTCCCCAGATTTCAGAAATGACTCATTGGAGGGTCCCTAGATTCCAATAATGATTCAGTGGGGGTCCCTGGGTTCCAGTAATGATATTGTGGGGGTCTACAGAAGTCAAAAGGTTGGGAACCACTGATCTACGTAATGCATGTGCCAACTTGGCGTCACAAGCATCGAGTTCATCACTACCTCCGCCAACTCACGCTCATCTGACTGCCTGTAGTCTCTACTGGCTGGCTCCTCAGCTCGCTCCGCTCCACTGTTCCACACCATCTAGGCTCCTTTGAGGTAAGGCAGCACAGGCCGTGGCACAGACAGTGACTAGGAGAGAGGTGAAAGGTCAGTGAGTCAGAGCAGGCTCAACACATGAACATCACAGCATCACACAGACTGTAGATATGGTGGATTCATGAGTTAGAAGAGGGACTGGTTGACCGATTCCTTCATCATGTGTGTGGTTTGGGACTTGGCCAGTTATCAGTGTCTGAATGGGGGAGAAATCAGAATGCTTGAGTTGGGCAAGTATATAGAGTAATTGACATAAATCAATATCCTTTATGGTTGTATATCAATCTATTTGGTGTTAATAACATTATTTATAAACAAATAGTGGTTTCACTTATGCCACTTCAGACATTTTTCTGCACTGGGTGGACACCAAACAAGCCTGATAAACAAGGATGTGTGTTTGATTGTGAGTACCGTACTTAATATCAAGCACTGGCACCGTAATGAGTCTCGCGTTTGCTCCAGTTAGAGCTATTAGCAATGTCAATTTTTAACTGGACTTTTCTTGCCACCTAAATTGAAAATGAAAGTAAAACAGTTGACATAAGCAAGCCAGTTCAAAGAACAAAGGGCAACGTTCGCAATGAGCGCGAGCGCAAAGGAAAGACACAAAAGGAAAGAGAAGTTCGCTCGCAGTCAAACATATCTGCAAATGTGGAATTATCCATGTTACATGGTCGATGGTTAAGGCAGTAACAAAACTGCCCCAAGGACGGATAAACGTATAGCATTTACAAATTATAACAAAGGATTTTTGAAAGGCAAACCCACGAATGAGTGATAGTGATGGGCATGTGGTGGGCGTGGTTAAATGCCCACAGATAGATAACAAATCAGAGCACTTGCGTGGTCAACCTAAAGTGACTATTAGTGACTATTAGTGTCAGAGTCTCCGTGCTTCTACTGGGAGATATAAGATCAACTTTGAAATTTAGATATACTTGCTTGCTGGTACTGAGCTACTCTATGATCCACTACTGTGAAACATCAAAAATGTTGTTTGTTTTACAGGGCCAAGCATGGCCAGCTATGGTGAGTTGGGTAATGTTTTCCAACATCGGGCTAGCCTGCAAAAATATATTATCTCAGAAAATGTTTTGTTTACAGCCCTAGGCCAGTGTTCAGCGAGCTATGGCAAGACAGAAGCCATCTGTGGTCACTGACCAGGCTCTTATTTATTTTTACTTGGCTAGTGATGGTGTATTAGCAAATGCTCTGGGCCAATTTACAGTCGGCTACGGATAATTCCTTGTGCTTTTTGCTTGTCCTGAGTGCATGACAAAGAAGAACAAATAGTTACCACTGGTTCTTTACTTGGATTTCGCTAGTACCTGTTTACCAATGACTTAAGTGTCTACATTTGATTGTAATAATAACTCTGGCTAGATAAACCTAGCTACTGTGAGTTTGTTTTTGGTCATTTGAGTTGAATAAGTATACAATTATGGCAATTTAGAAATCCAGTGAGTTATTCATGGGTTCCTACTTGGCCTTTTACAAAGAGTTGCCACAGCTCTTAATCCATCCCATTGGATACAATAGAAACAAGCATGTAATTTAATAATATGCAAGCACATTTTATTGCCTTGGGAAATAACCTCTCAATTGCAGCCTTTAATCCAATTCTCTTTGTTTAGAACGTGGCCAGATGAGGCATTGCAAATAAATGCTTGTTGTCCTAAAATTAAAAGCAGAGACAAGAAACAGCGTAGTCTCCCTATCAAGTGAATGGGATAAGTGGCTATGAAATGAATTGATGGCAATTAACAGCTTTGTAAATTGTGATGACTGAGATCAAAAAGTGCAGCAAAATCTTGACAACAACCAATGTTTCTATACTGAAAAAAATACACGTGAGTCAGGAAAATAATTAAATTCACTCTGAAGCTTAGAATTATCTGACAGTAATGTAAAATTGTTGGAAATGGGGTCTCTAGTTGGCAGTCAGTTTGCCTCTTGCCCAAGTAGGGACACTCATTCTAGTCAGGATAAGGGATATACTCACTCAGATAACCCCTGCTCAACCCCTTGGTAGCTTAGCACGAGCGGTCAGGCTTATCTCAGAAGCAATGTGTAAAGCATTTAAACATAACACAAAGTAACACAGTGAAAACACTACAAAAGGACACCACACCAGTTTTAAAAATTAACCAATATTTATCTTTTTAAAACAAGACCAAATATGATAAAAATCCAACATACAGTAATAAAAATATGAATTCTGCAAGATGTACTCAAAAATACAGTTCCTTGAAGTCAATAGCTCCACCTGGGCCCATCACGGCGTCGTGAACAACAAAACCAACAGTTCAGGCCGGCAATGGCGTCGCAGGCCAGACACGGTGTCAGGAAGACCAACAAACAGTACCTTGGATTTGTAGGGCGTTGTGTTCCTTGCAGTGATCTCCAGAGAGCAGCGTCGCTGATGTCTCAGTGTTGGTTCCAGAGTTGGTGCAGGAGTCGTCGGGCCCTTGAAGTCAGACGCCTTGCGGATCGAACATCGGGTTGATGAAGTCAGGTGCGCTGGCGGTGATGGCATCAGGGCTGCGGTGCAAAGTGGGACGACGCGATGTGCGGTGCCCACAGGTCACGTTGGAGGCAGCGGCTCGGTGACGGCATCCAGCGGCGTCGGAGAGACCAGGGTTAAGGTGTGAAGCGGGAAAGAGCAAAGTGCGGTTTCCACAGGTCACGGTGCAGGCAGTGGCATCGTCGTTGCGGAATCGCTGTCGTCGGTAGGCCCAAGCCAGCGATGTGGGACGGGGGGGTGCTTCGTGACCCTCACGAGTGGTGTCCACAGGCCACTGTGTAGGCAGGGATGCCTAGTGATGACACTGGAGTCGATGGTGCTGACGTCGGCGGACCAGGGCTGCTGTGTGGGACGGTGCTTCGTGCTCCTCATGAGTGGTGTCCACAGGCCACGGTGCAGGCAGCAGTGCTGGTGTCAGCAGGAGCGTCGTCGTCTGCGAGGCCCAGGCTTTGGTGTGAGCAGGCAATGCCACAGTGCCGGGCCCACAGGTGGCGGTGCGAGTAGCGGCTTGGTGAAGTCACCTCATGGCATCGTGAGACCAGGGTCGCGGTGCGAAGCGAGGCAATGAGACTCCGTGCGGCGTCGGCAGGTCACGATGCCGGCCAGCGGCGTCGTTGGTGGAATCGCAGTGGTTTCTCCTCTTGAACAGCACAAAACACACAGTTCTGAGTGCTGCAGGTTAAGAAAACTGAGGTCTTTGGTGTCCCTGAGACTTCCAATAGGAGGCAAGCTCTACTCCAAGCCCTTGGAGAACTTTCTCAAGCAGAACACACACCAAAGTTCAAACTTTGCACTCTTTTCAGGCAGAAGCAGCAACTGCAGGGCGGTCCAGCAAAGCAGCACAGCAAAGGGACAGTACTCCCCCTCCAGCTCTTTACCTCTTCTCCTTGGCAGAGGTTCCTCTTGATTCAAGAACAATTCTATAAGTATGGGGTTTTGGGTCATCTTCTTATACCCTGTTCTGCCTTTGAAGTTGGCAAACTTCAAAGCAAAGTCTCAAGTGTTTGCAAGATCCTTTCTTGTCCAGGCAAGGCCCCATATGCACACCAGGGGGTTGGAGACTGCATTGTGTGAGAGCAGGCACAGTCCTTTCAGGTATGAATGACCACACCTCCCTACCCTCTAGCTCAGATGGCTCATCAGGATATGCAGGCCACACCCCACACCCTTTTGTGTCACTGTCTAGAGAGGTGTAAAACAGCCCAACTGTCAAACTGACCCAGACAGACAATCCACAAACAGGCAGAGTCACAGAATGTTTAAGCAAGAAAATGCCTACTTTCTAAAAGTGGCATTTTCAAACAGCAATTTAAAAACCAACTTCACTAAAAGATGTATTTTTAAATTGTGAGTTCAGAGACCCGAAACTCCACATTTTTATCTGCTCTCAAGGGAATATGCGCTTTAAGGATTTTTAAAGGCAGCCCCCATGTTAACCTATTAGAGAGATAGGCCTTGCACAGTGAAAACCAAATTTGGCAGTATTTCACTGTTAAGACATATATAACACACTAGTATATGTCCTACCTTAAACATACACTGCACCCTGCCCCTCGGGCTACATAGGGCCTACCTTAGGGGTACCTGAAATGTAGTAAAAGGAAAGGTTTAAGCCTGGCAAGTGAGTACACTTGCCAAGTCGAATTGGCAGTTTAAAATGGCACACACAGACACTGCACTTGCAGGTCTGAGCCATGTTTAATCTGGGTGGCACAACCAGTGCTGCAGGCCCACTAATAGCATTTGATTTACAGTCCCTGGGCACCTCCAGTGCACTATACTAGGGACTTACCAGTAAATCAAATATGACAATCATGGATAAACCAATCAGCAATACAATTTACCTATGGAGCACTTGAACTTTAGCACTGATTAGCAGTGGTAAAGTGCACAGAGACAATAAACCAGCAAAACCAGACCCAAAACCAGGAGGTCCGAAGGCAAAAAGACAGGGGAGACACGCCAAAAAGCTGCCAGGTCTAACAAAAATGTACGGGGATTCATCTTGTGTTAGTCCGAGGATCACAATTTTCCTGTAGTTATGTTAATAATGAAACTTGTCACTGGTTCCAGTTTTAGGAGTGTATTCTAAGGGAAGCACACAAGTACATAGTATCACCCTTTTTCCAGCTCAAATATTTGAACTCTGGCAGATTTAAGAAATGCATTAGCAAAGTACCATTCGCACCGATCCAGATGAAAACATATACATTCGTATTTCACATAATGCATTAAAACTTTTGTGAAGTACCACCAAGCTTCCCTGATGCAAGTCAAATCAACTCCTAATGCATTTTGTTCTGATTAAAGAGCCTTACAGGAGTGTAGATTGGTTAACATATGACCAAAGAACTAAGTCTAAGTGGAAACAATTTGCCCAAGTGCATAGGATGATGCATAGATTAAGCACAAACAGAAATATAGCTTTCTATGTAAGCCACAAATACTGTAGTACCATTAACATCTAACCAGAAAAATAGATCAATATTTTATGATTCTATGGAAAATATTACAGTCTAGAGCCTAATAAAATACCATCCAGAAATCAGAAGCAAACAGAATCTGCCCTATCCTGATGGTCTAGTGGTTTGAAATGCAACACTGAAACAGTGATTAATCATATGGTCTTGGGCACAATCACCAACTCAAAATTCTCAAAGAAGAATACATAGCTAGTATTGGTAAAGGTAATAACTGAGAACCACAAATAGTTTGATGATAAGCCAAACAAATTTCTATTCTGTGTGGAGGAAAGTACAATTTGTAAACAGAAATGTGTACTAAAGCAGCATGAAGACAGTGCTTATGTCAACCTATAAGTAGGCACACTAACTTATGCATGGTAATTTTAGCATACTTTCAGATATCCTATAGTTTGTTTTACCCCACCAGTACAATCACTATGAAAAATACCATGGTCAAAAACTGAAAAGATATGGATATGTAAAGACAACACCACTGAAAGGCATTATTCTTAAGAAATGTACTGCAATGGTCTGGCCAAAGTAGGTGAAAGAATTAATCAAATGGATGAACTTGCAACATGCGAAAAAGTTATGTTTGAGACCAGAAACTGACCAAATTTGAGGGGAAAAGTGTTTCACCCAAATGACAAATGTTTTTGTGGAGATCTGTTATTTGTACATCTTTGTTATTACACTGATAAAAGGTATACTGTAAAATGAACTAGTCTTATGCGGACCAGATTAGATCATCTTAATATAGTCATTCAAATCTAGTACCAAACAGGGAAATATGTCTTATAACCTTCGTTGTAAATATTCAATTTCTTGCTTGTCTACTGAAAACAGTGGAGTTGGTGAATGTTTGGTCATATAACTGCTTATAAAGCAAAGTAATGATTTGTCATTATTTCATATCAGAAATAACACCTTCATTTCCATTTAGGCATCAAGATCTGGGCAGGTCATAACTGAATTTATGTTCATGGCCCCAATTCATCTTAACATCAAAATTCTCGTTCATGATTTCTATACCTCTGCTATAGCCTTTTACCAGAGATTATTACTCTTCATCCAACACTTTCAAGTGTGGGTAACACATTTTAATCATTGTCAGGCGAAGAAGGTGGCGGATGCCAGAGAGTGCTTGCACATCTGCAAAGCGTATGTCAATAGTGAAATCCGAGCGAAGTCTTAAAATTTAAACAGTATGGTGTTGGGTGCCAGGCTAGCCCTAACACCTGCCACCACAGGTGTCGGAGGGCCACACACTGAAGAGTGGGTGGTTGCCTAAATATTGAAAGAAGAGTGGCCAGGGCACACCAATAGCATGAATCCTGATCCTGATAATGTTCAAGAATAAATAGAAAGTGCGTTCTTGGAAGATGATGTGTAGATATTTATTATAAGGGCAGGTACAAAGTAGAAATCTCAATCAAAAGACTGCGTTGTACAAAATGACCATGTGTCCAGAGCAGCCAGATGGTGATAAATGGTCAAAGTTACAATAGGATGTTTGAATGTAACAATAAGTCCATACAGCAAAACAGCCAACACGTGTTTCGTCTTCAAGACTTTGTCAAGGCTTCAGATGTATATAAAACATTATATGTAAACACGAAAGGTACATAGATCAAGCTGCTGGTAGTCATGAGTCCTTGGGAGAAATCAAATAATATAGGCAAATGATGGCCATGATAAGCCTCAAGTATTTGTGGAGCGAATAAACCCGTGCCATACCTTTCGTGTTTACATATAGGGGGTCATTTTGACCTTGGCGGACGGCGGAGGCCGTCCGCCAAGGTACCGCCGCTGAATGACCGCACCGCGGTCAAAAGACCACGGCGGCCATTCAGACATTTCCTCTGGGCCGGCGGGCGCTCTCCAAAAGAGCGCCCGCCGGCCCAGAGGAAATGCCCCTGCAACGAGGACGCCGGCTCAGAATTGAGCCGGCGCAGTTGCAGGGGTGCGACGGGTGCAGTTGCACCCGTCGCGTATTTCAGTGTCTGCTTAGCAGACACTGAAATACTTTGCGGGGCCCTCTTACGGGGGCCCCGCGGCACCCCCTACCGCCATCCTGTTCCTGGCGGGAAACCCGCCAGGAACAGGATGGCGGTAGGGGGTGTCAGAATCCCCATGGCTGCGGAGCACGCTCCGCAGCCATGGAGGATTCACAAGGGCAGTGGTAAACCGGCGGGAGACCGCCGGTTTACCCTTTCTGGCCGCGGCTGAACCGCTGTGGTCAGAATGCCCTCGGGAGCACCGCCAGCCTGTTGGCGGTGCTCCCGTGGTCGGTGACCCTGGCGGTCACCGGCCGCCAGGGTCAGAATGACCCCCATAATGTTTTATGTACATCTTCCAAGAACGAACTTTCTATTTATTCTTGAACATTATCAGGATCAGGATCGGGATTCATGCTATTGGTGTGCCCTGGCCACATTTTAATCATTATGTAATGAAATACAGCTACGTTTGGTACATTAGTATTTATGCCTAATATATCATCTATCAATAAAAGCTGAAGGAGGACAGGAGATTCACACAAACTTTAGAGAATTGATGTCCTTATAAAGTTTTTACTGTTTTCATTTTTGAGACCGAGCGTAAGTATTGAATTAGTACAGTTCTCCTCTGTGTTCAATGATTTTTTTTTTTGATTCTAAGAGTCTAGTTGAGTGTGAAAGTGGCACATGGTTATAGCCTTCACCATTGGGACTGTGAATAAACAAAAAAGAGGACATACATCAAATTATCAAGAAAAAAAGTGGAGTATTTTATGAATTTACTGAACATGGCAGGAGGCTAGGAGTCTTTTGTACAAGGTAAATAGTAATGGAAAACACATTAAAATCAACCCTTATTAAATGTGTCTGAAATTCATAATGTTAAAATGCAACAGACAAATTGCCTTTAAGCAAACATACAATCATTTTCAGATAAAGGAGTGGAATTTAACTACCAACGGTGCATACATTATTCAGGAAGACAGTACATTTTGACCCATAGATGGTCAACAGTAATTTATGGTGCAGCAAGTGATCATGCCAACTCTTTTGCGAATATGTTTATTTTGAAAAAAATACTATTTACAGATAAAGACAAGATTAATCTGCTGTTACTATTATACAAAGTGAAGCAGAAAAAAGAGATATATAGAGAGAAGATAAAAACAAGAGGCTCAAATTTATAAACATCTCAGTTCCTTGTTTATTAAAAATAAATCAACAAATTGAAGTTTCTGGACTGAATAAAATTGTGGTGGTGGCTCGGTGGCAGAGGAGGAGAATCTTCAGCAGATCAAAGGCAGGGAAGATCATCCTGGAAGGAAGAGAGAAAGGTACCCCACACCATATTAAAAGTCTAAAATTTGTCATTCAGTGTAGAGGTGGTGAGCCTATGTGATGCGGCTCTGTGCAGCACTAGAAGAAACTTCCATATGGTAGGGTTCATGGACTGGTATCATTGGGTGTGGAACACACATTTGGCAGTGGCTTGAGAGGTGGCTAGCCAGTAGTGAGTGTGGGAATCAAAATCCAGGACATCCAGGACATCCGTCATGTCATAAATAAGAGGAGGGGAGGGTGTAAAAGAGAAGGAGATGTAATGATGTAATGATGGACATGAGTCCATACAGCTGTCCTATAGGGTTACAAGATCGGCCAGGGCCAAAGAATATGAAAAAGATCACAGCAATCACCTAGACAGTTCAAGCACTGAATGAGGAGGACCTTCAAAAATAAATAGTTAAATTGTGATTCTTGAAGGGCTCTAAAAGCAGGAAAATCCAGTCCTCTGGAGAAAAATCCTTCCCCAGGAGTGTTGTCTGATAAAGGTAAAGGAGGCGCCCAAATGTGAGGATTTGATGAGGACTCCATAAAGCCCTGAAAACACCTCTTTGCAGCAAAGCAACAAGATTCCTGTTAGCCCCAGAAATCCATTATCTATTTGGTATTTTTGTTTCTTGGAGGGTTGGTTTCCCTGCACATTTCTTAGCATCTTACTTCAAATTCAACCAAGAATGCAGAATAGGTAGGTATTTTCTGCCATTGGTTATTTTTCCTTTGGGTCAATTCTAGATAGAAATGGTCAACTTTCATGTACAGAACTAGGCGCAAAGCCTCAGCGGCTGGTATAAATGGCCACCCCCTCCTCATGCAATTAAAAGAAACCATAAAAGAATAATTAGATAAATACAAAAATCTCATAAAAACTATCTAGCCTCCCTAGAGAGCTGGAATCATCCCCAAACCTGAACTACAATCCAGTCATTGTGAAGAATGCTAATTCACTACGCTTTAGCCTTGTCAAAACCAGGAGTCTTTTAAATACTTAGTGGGTAATGGTGAGGGTGGTATCGGAGAGTGGTATGCTGCAGGTATTTATTTGGAGGAGAGGGGAAAGAGAAGTGATGGACAGATAGTTACTGCAGGCAGGTTACAGAACACCAGGTGTGACACAGGCCAGAAGGTGAAGGCAGGTGGGACCATGTTGTTTATGGTTTGCCCGTGACTCCTCTACCCCTGCGTAGCTTTTAAAAAAGGGAGCAGATAATTTGGGTGGGGCATAACATAAAACTGTAGATTGGTAACAATAAATACCAGAATCTTTTTCACCTTTGGGGTTTTGAGTGACATCATACAAAACTCAAACTTTGCTCTCGTTGACTACTGGGTTTCAGTTGGAACCCCTCAAAGAAAAACCTCCCCATTATTCACTGTTACTCATGTGTAATTAAATACAATCACAGGCATACTTTTTGTTATCTAAACATTTGCCCATAATAACGTCCTTTTTGCGTTGCAGAAAACATAGTGGTTGTTTGATTAGCAAAAATAGTACTGGAGACTAAGGCATCTCTGGGGTTAAGGCAGAGTTATGGGTGGGCTGCATAAGACTGTCAGTCTTTATAAGATATCAAAATGTATATATCTACATTGTTATATTTGGGGGGCATGGACATACGGAATGCATATGTTATTGGCAGTGATTAGATCTATCAAGTCTGATGCACCCATAAGAAGCTGAGAATTATGGAATATACCATGATAGTGCTAGGCTTTTGAGATTGAAAGAACACACTCACAGAATACACACAGGAGTGTAAGTGCATGCTGGGGCTGGGAAGAATTTATCCCTGCTCTGGGTTCAATAACCACCAATGTGCAGGTAAGACACCATCACTATTTTCACCTAGTGAGGTTTACTGAATGTTTGGACTTGGAAAGAGTTTAGTAGTCAGAATTATTCATTCACAAATCAATGACATCATACTGTAAACAAGATTAGACATCAAAAACAATGTAACACTAAATCAAAGTCCAAACTGAATAAGGTTTCAAGCTTTATTACAATTCCAAAATCAATGTCACATCTGTGGAGCGCAAAACTCAGTTATAAACATGCATAAAAATCAGGCTGACTGAAATGTCTGAAAAGATTTATCCTACTGAACATCAACACTGTTAATCATTCCAAAAGAATAATGTAAATTAGCAACCACACAATATCCACATTATTGTTAGAATTCAAAGCAGATGATGGTGACATCAGTAAATCATCAAAATACAGCTTTTCATTCCATTTCAGATTTTAGGGCTGGGCCATTCCAATCACTAACAAAAATTTGGACTTGCATGTGTGGGAACGGTGTAGGAAAGTACCGTCCTTATTGGCATGTTACCCCCCATTCCTACCTGTTTGTCAGGGTGTTTTTACTGTCTCACTGGGATCCTGCTAGTCAGGACCCCATTTCTCATAGTTTGTGGCCTCATAAGCCACCTATATGTCTAACCTTCAGACCCTGAAGGCTAGGTGCAAAGTTACTGTATGTGAGGGCACCCCTGCACTAGCAGAAGTGCCCCCACATCATCCAGGCCCATTTTCTTGGACATCTTGAGTGCGGGGACACCATTATAAGCATGCACTACATTTAGGTCAATACATATATGTAGCTTCACAGTGATAACTCTGAATATGGCCATGTGAGGTGTCTTGGAACTGGGTATTGTACCCCAAATCTGATTCTGGTATCGGGGGGCCGATCTCATGCACCCTGGTGGTTCCACCATGGACCCCCAGTACTGCCATTCCAGTCTTTTGAGGTTTTCACTGCAGTGCCAGTTGCTGCCACCTCACAGACAGGCTTCTGCCCTCCTGGGGCTTGGGCAGTTCAATCTCAGAAGGCAGAACAATGCATTTCCTTTGGGACAGGGGTGGTACACCCTCTCCCTTTGGAAATAGGTGTTACAGGCATGGGAGGGGTTACCTCCCAGAGCCTCTGGAAGTGCTTTGTAGAGCACAGATGGTGCCCTCCTTGCATAATCCAGTCTACACTGGTTCATGGACCCCCATTCCCTATTCTGGTGCGAAACTGGACAAAGGAAAGGGGAGTGACCACTCCCCTGTCCATCACCAGCCCAGGGGTGGTGCCCAGAGCTCCTCCAGAGTGTCCCTGGTGTTGGCCATCTTGGATTCAAAGGTGTGGGGACACTCTGGGAGCATCTGGTTTGCCAGTGCCAGCAGGTGATGTCAGAGATCCCTCCTGATAGGTGCATACTTGCTTAGGTAGCCATTCCCCCTCTCAGGGTTATTTAGGGTCTCTCCTCTGGGTGTTTCCTCAGATTCAGTTTGCAAGACTCCACCAGGACTCATCTGCATCATCTGCTTCAGCTTCTGACCATCGTATCAACTGCAGACTGCCCCAGGAACATTGTAACTGCAACATAGTATCCACGAAGGCTACTGTGGCCCTGCAACTTCAGCTCCTGCCAGCAACTGCAACAGTTTCAAGGTTGCGCACGCTCTGAGGACAGTCTGTCTTCATTCTGAACCGGAAGGACTGAAGGAAAATCCAGTGGAGTGATGGAGTCACTTCCCTGCTTCAGCAGGCACCTCTACGCAACAACAACCGGTACTCTGGCACTCCTCTCCTTGCGAGGAGTGTGATCCCTGGAACACAAACAGTGGACTGAAGTGATACTGACTGTCCAAAGGTCCAGCCGTCCAAATTTGGTGGAGGTAAGGGCTTGCCTTCCCTTGCCAGATAGGTCCCCTGTGCACTGCATGTTCTGCAGCTTCTTGGGCTTCTGTGCACTTCTTACAAAAATTCTTCGTGCTCAGCATAGCCCAAGTCTCCAGCACTCTATCCTGCAATGCTCAGCTTCTTGAGTTGTTCTCCGGTGGTGTGGGATCCCTTTGTGTAGTGCTGGGACAACTGCATTTTTCAACTCCTTTGTCCCCGTGTTCTGGGACTCCTGTGGGTGCTGCCTGGTCTTCTGAGGGCTCTCTAAAGTGCTGAGAGTCCCTTCAGTCTCCTCAGTCCAAGTTGAGACACCCAGGTCCCTCCTGGGCCCAGGTAGCACCTCTTCCCGCCAACCACAACATTTGCGTGAGCCAAGGCTTGTTGGCGGAATCAAACACCAAAACCAGCCTGCATCCAATGACTCAATGTAGGACATCTCTTGGACCAAGCAGGAATCCGCCGCTGTCTTCTTTGGTGCATTTCTGATTTCTTCTTCCAACCGGAGAATCCACTTTTGTACCTTCATCCAGGTTAGCAGGGGCTCATGTTCTTCCTGGACACTTCATCGACTTCTGAACTTGGTCTTCTCTCTTCACAGGTCTTCAGGTCCAGGAATCCATCATTGGTTTCTTGCAGTTTTGCTTGGTTTATGCATAATCCTTTAGCATGACATCTAGTGTGTTCTGGGGAAACTTGCTGTACTTTACTCCTGCTTTCCTGGGCTCTGGGGTGGGGTAATTTACTTACCTTTGGTGTCTTCCTACATTCCCAGCACCCTTCTCCACACTACACTTGCCTAAGGGGGACACCGACATTCGCATTCCACTATTTTAGTATATGGTTTTTGTTGCCCCTTGGCCCATTGCAACCTATTGTGTTTTTCACTGCACTATTTGATCACTGATTTTGGTTACTAGTGTATATATTGTGTGTAATACTTACCTCCAGAAGGAGTATTGCCTCTAAGATATTTTTGTCCTTGTGTCACTAAAATAAAGTACCTTTATTTTTGGTAAAACTGTGTATTGTCTCTCTTCTGTATAAGTACTGTGTGACTACAGTGGTATTGCAAGAGCTTTGCATGACTCCTAGTTCAGCCTTTGCTGCTCTGATACAGCTACCTCTAGACAGCCTAAGCTGCTAGGCACTGCCTACATTTCATTAAGGTGGATCACTGGACCTGTTATAAGGTGTAAGTATTTCTGCTACCTACTACAAACCAGTCCAGCTTCTCACATTAACGGGCTAACACATGTGGGCAAAGGAAAAGAAACAAAAATAGCTTGAAAAAAATAATATCACTAGGGCAACTTACTATAAAAATTACGCTGGTGTAAGTACCTAACTTAAAGGAAACGAGAAACCACATTTTGTTATACCTCTCCTTATGGAACAGCATACAGTGATGATTTATCAGACAGGACGGTCACCTTTTTCCGATGTAATGATTCTACCAGCGTCTGTGGACAACAGCATAAGGACAATGCAGAACACGGCTGCACATAGGACAAATGAGCAGTTCAGAATTAGTTGGCCATATTAGAGCTAAACTACAAAACAGAACAGGGAAGTTAAGAATAAGGGGCCAGATGTATTAAAAAGTTTTGCACTCACAAACGGTGCGAATCGGTAAATTCGGCCGTTTGTGAGTGCAAAACAGTGGTCTGCGATGCATGAAATGCATTCGCAGACCACAAGTAAGAAATCGCTAAAATTGCGATTTCTTGTGTTGCGACCTGGAAATTGCAAGTTGCAATTTGCGATTCGCAATTTCCAGGTCTCAAGGCTATGCTGGAAAAAAACGCAAATTGCGATTTTTCCAAAAATTGCATTTTGCACTTGTAAAATACCATGAAATGCAACCAGGTGGTAACCTGGTGCAAAATAAAAAAATGCAGTAAAACTGCATTTTTAAATTGAACATGTAAAGCACACATGCCCTTTTGGCATGTGTGTACCTTACATGTTCCCCCAAAAAAAATTGGGGTGCAGGAGAGGGGGCCTTAGGCCCCCAGCACCCTGGCCTTTTGCATTTCCAAAATTGTGATTTCTTGTTCAGAAATCGCAATTTTGGAAATGCTAAAAATTCGCAGCTAGGCCCGACAGGCCCATAGCTGCGAATGGGGCCGGTATTGCAATTTGCGATTCGGTAATAGCATTTGCGATTTATAAGAAATCGCTATTACCGATTCACAAATGTGATACATGGCCCTTTGCGAGTCGGTAATAGCGATTTCTTAAAAATCGCTATTAGCGAATCGCAATGGGCCGTGATGATACATCTGGCCCCAAATGAGAAAATTCATCTGGAAACTTAAAAAATAGAATATGACAGCAGACTCAAACAGGGTTCTGGACAGCTTCGAGGCACGAGAAGAACTAAGTGAAGACTGACTTCAGTTTCAACATTCCTCACTAATTAAAAGTATACAAGATCCATTCATTGGTCCTTTAGGTGGGTGCACTTCGGACGTCAGTTTCAGCATCCAGTGGCTACAGATGGCACCATCGAGTTTGCAACTATTACGAATCTTCTAAGCAAAAGTGCATCATCATCTATATAATATCACTAATTTTTAACAAAATATTCCATTCTCTAGTGTTACTTGAAAAACTTTCTCACGACACACAATAAACTGTACTAATACATTTCACATGAGAACTACAGATTTTCTGTCTTGTTCGACAGCTAGAACATGGTTATCTCTAAAACATGTTTCTTGCCTTCATTACAATAGGACATTCCACATTCACATTAACAGCCTAGAGAAAGAATTCAGGGTAGAGGGGACAGAATTAACAAGTGATTTTCCATTACTGCTGCGAAATGAATCTTTTCAGGCCTAGTGAAGCCAAGAAATTCTTAATACACGTTAATACATCAATAAACAAAGTGCTCACCTTACAATTCAAATCAAATAAGCAAAGCAAATATACTTAATTCCAAACATTATTAGTACCATGTTAAAACTGATTTAAATGTGTATTTATTTTTCTGCACACATGTAACTTGCAATAATAAAATTCATTTAATTCAATGTAAGTACGATTAATTCATATTCCTTTAATATTTTCAAGTGCACTTTTAATATTAGTTCACTTTAGCACTTCATTTAATATGATTGCAAAATTCTCATGTTAAAACATAGGTCTTGATTTATACTTTTTGGGGAAAAACTGAAATAATGTAGTTTTGCCCCAAAAAGTTTAGCACCGGCTTGCACCATTTCTGTGTATCAACCGGGCACCAATGTATCAAAGGATGCAAGCCGGTGCAAACGGTAGGCTAGTGTAAAAAAAAGTGACGTAGTCGGGTGAGGCTGGCGGTATGCAAGAAGTGGGTTTTGCACCAAAAAATGACGTTAGGCAGGTTAGAGTAAAACAAATTACTCTACCCTGCCAAGAGTAATTTTCTGACGCAAAACTATCCATACCATGACTCCTGTCTTAGAAAAGACAAGAGTCATGGCCACCACCCCAATGGCCAGCAAAGGGGACCAGGGTCCCCTGGGCATGGCCATTGTGCCCTGTGCCATGTATGGGGGCCCATTTCAGGGCCCCCTATGGCACTTTAAAAAATAAAATAAAATACTTACCTGTACTTACCTGGGATGGGGTCTCCCATCCTCTGCTGTCCCTCTGGTGTGGGTTTGGGTGTCCCTGGGGCCTGGGGAGGGCACCTATGGGCTTATTCCATGGTGATCCACCATGGAAATAGGCCCACAGGTCCCCTAACGCCTGCCCTGACCCAGGCGTTCAAAAATGGGGCAAAGCAAGCCTTGAACCATTTTCTGACCCCTCCTCCCTCCTGTGCACCATTTTTGCACTGGAGTATAAATAAGGCGTTAAGGCCATAGAGTCTTTTTTTGCATGGGAACGCCTACCTTGCAGCTCATTAAGGCAAGGTAGATTTCCATGTCCAAAAAATGACATTAACTCCATAAGTTTGGCGCTAGACAGGTCTAGTGCCAAAGTATAAATATGGAGTTAGTTTTACACCGAATTAGAGTAAAACAAAATGACGCTAATTTGGTGGAAACAGAATATAAATATGCCCCCTATTGTTTAATATGAATGGTGGCCACATGGTTCACCATAATTCAAAAATGTATGTTTCACAGCTCATGTTATTTTCTCTGTTAGGCCTTCAAATGTATGTTAATTAGTCCCCATATGCTAACTTCTATGCCACTAATATATTGATGAAACGTGATCTCTTTCTGGACTACGCTTGTACAAAAATGTGAAAAGTGAATTGTAGAATAACCTATTTCTGTGTGACTTGATTGGTGGTTTGTGATTAATTTCTACAAGTTGTGTTTGAGTGATTTTTTCTAAATAGAAAGGGTCCAAACTGAGAAGTTAGACTTTTGTGAAATTAGGTATTGTGAGGAGCTCTAGCTTTGTGATCCTCAAAAGATCTTTAAAGGATCTTTTGGCCGATTTGTTAACATATTCTGACGTAAATCAAAATTTAAACCTGTTGTGTAGACATGTCACTTAGGAGCAAATCCAGTGGTGGAGTGGCAGCCAGTGACGTGACACCTTACTGGCAGAAATGCAATAACTTTTTCTAGGACAGATATTCTTTTATTAATTACTAAAATAACTATCAATTTCATTGATGTGTCTTAGCATTAGTGGCATCTTTGAAATCGTTATAATCATTACGTTTTGGCTGTTCAACCCTGTCTACCAGCACGTGTATCTGGATTCAAATTTAGATATAGGTATTGAATAAATGTAAACAGTAGAATGATTTGACTTTGTTAGGGTTGGCATCATGTGTACTACATTTTGTAGTCACACTTATGACTTCTAAATGATTGGGTGCTTGACTTGGAAATAAATAATGTCACTCTCCTGTGCAGAAAGCAAAAGTTAGTTGCTTGGTATATTAAAGTTGTAAAATATTGCTACTGGTTTGGACAACGAGAATCTAAGTGTTAACTTATCAACACAGTTAACAGCGATGGTCAGTTTCCCTTTGTTTTATATTGACTTCTGTGTATAGGGATGAATTTTACTCCATTCTCCTTCACTTTCCACACAAAATATACTGTGTTGGCTTTTGTCACATGTGAGGATGTCCCTCACTTGGCGGTTAGGGGCAGCGAAAAAGAGCAAGAGATGGATATATGTGTGGCAGAAATAGGGGCATATTTTTAAAAAGTGGCGCTGCATGCAGTGCAGTTCCACTTTTTTTGAGCCCCTTAGCGTCCCCCTAATGCTACCATGTGTGCGCCGTATTTAAATTTTGGTGCACCATGGCAGTAGTTAGGGGACTAGCATCTGAATTTTTGACGCAAGTCTGGCACTTTGCAGGATTAGCATAAAAAATTCTGATGCTAATCCTGCAAAGCACCCAGAGGTACCTTGTAAGCAATAGAGCCTCCTTTTAACGTCTGCTCTGAGGAGGTTGAAAGATTTCCTTGTGCCATTCCCCCCCTCCCCCAACAGGGGAACACCCCCTTTGCATACATTATGCCTGGCGCAGGCATAATGTAGCACAAAGGGTTACAAAGTGGCGCAATGCATGCAGTGCAGCACTTTGTAAATATGACACAGCATTTTTGGCCTTCTAACGCCACATTAGCGTAAAAAAACAACGCTAATGTGGTGTTGGAATGTCCCTGGGGTTCTTAAATATGCCCCATAGTGTCCTTACAATAGCAATTGGAAATCTATGGCCCTCATTCTGACCTTGGCGGTCGGCGGAGAGGCGGCGGTCGGACCGCGAACAGACCGGCGGTCCAAAAAATGGCATTCTGACCGCGGCGGTCACCGCCGCGATCGACCGCCACTTCCCCACTCCGACCGCCACGGCAGTCATGACTGACGGGCTGGAGTTTGCGCACTCCGGCCTGGCGGTCGCCCCAAGACCGCCACCCGTATCATGACCCTGCTTACCGCCGCGGTTTCTGGCGGTCGGGAACCGCCATGCGAACCATGGCGGTAGGCACTATCGGGGCCCGGGAATTCCTTCCCTGGCACTGATAGGGGTCCTCCCCCACCCCCCACTGCCCCCCCGAGTCCTCCCCCCACCCCCTCCACCCCCCTGCCACCCCCCAGAGGTGGTACGAACCCCCTCCCCACCCCCACCCCGAAATGCACATACACGCACCCCGACATGCACGCACCCCAACATGCACATCTGCACACCCCCATGGACGCACACATCACACAACACCCCCCCACCCCCTCCCCTCACGGACGATCAACTTACCTTGTGCGTTGGTCCTCCGGGAGGCGACGGGAGCCATAGGGACGTGACCGCCGACAGCACACCGCCAACAGAAGACCGCCACACAGAAATGTGGGTCGTAATTCTGGGGGCGGTGTTCTGCTGGCGTGGCGGTGGAGGTTGACCAGTCTCCACTTTCCCGCCGACCGCCAGTCTGGCTGCCGGCGGTTTCCCGGTGGAACGCTCCCAGCGGTCGGAATGCGCACAGCGGCATACCGCCGTGATCGGCGGTCTTCACCGCGGCGGTAACTCGGTGGTCTTGCGAAAAGACCGCCGAGGTCAGAATGAGGGCCTATGTCTCTTTTATGGATTACAGATATTGCAGCGGGTGTCCACTGTTCTCTTTATCCACTGGATTCAATAGAGTTTTTGGTGGGGTATTCATGTTGAGGGAAAAGTGCAGGCAACTGATGGTGGTTTCGTAAAATGCAGGGTCCTGGTCTTGTGCTGCATGTGGATGGTGTGGGGGAAAAGAGGCCTGAAAGAGATGGGCATTAGTCCAGTTAGGACGTCATGAATGCAGTTGTGGGAAAAATTCCAAACTTTAGAAAATTTGAGATAAAGTCTCATACCACTGTAGAACCACATGGGTTGAGAAAGACATTGGGGGTCATTCTGACCCCGGCGGGCGGCGGGAGCCGCCCGCCTGGAGGGAGCCGCCATATGGCCGCTCTGCGGTCGAAAGACCGCGGAGGTCATTCTGGCTTTCCCGCTGGGCTGGCGGGCGACCGCCAGAAGGCCGCCCGCCAGCCCAGCGGGAAACCCCTCCCCACGAGGAAGCCGGCTCCGAATGGAGCCGGCGGAGTGGGAAGGTGCGACGGGTGCAGTTGCACCCGTCGCGAATTTCAGTGTCTGCTGAGCAGACACTGAAATTCTTTGTGGGGCCCTCTTACGGGGGCCCCTGCAGTGCCCATGCCATTGGCATGGGCACTGCAGGGGCCCCCAGGGGCCCCACGACACCCCATACAGCCATCCTGTTCCTGGCGGGCGAACCGCCAGGAACAGGATGGCGGCATGGGGTGTCGGAATCCCCATGGCGGCGCAGCAAGCTGCGCCGCCATGGAGGATTCCTCAGGGCATCGGAAAACCTGCGGAAGACCGCCGGTTTTCCTGTTCTGACCGCAGCCAAACCGCCGCGGTCAGAATGCCCTGCGGGGCACCGCCAGCCTGTTGGTGGTGCTCCCGCATTCCCGGCCCCGGCGGTCCTTGACCGCCAGGGTCGGAATGACCACCATAATATGTACTTTCGCCGGACTGAACACAAGCTTATGATCTCCACATATGAGGTCATGTTAGACCGACTGAACTCATAAATTAGATCATCAACAGTCAAAATGATTTCTCCTACCTGTTTGAATGCTGTATTTTGACTGACAAACGTCATGCTATGAAGGTTTGCCGGCAATCACATTCAGAGAGAAGCGGCGGATTGTTCAATCTGCTTTCGTGATTATAGTGACAGCCTTCTTTTTTTAAGTTCTTCCCTGCTTTCATTTGAAGGGGGATAGTCAGCACAGAGCCTCAGTTCAGCAGGCTTAATTGTGTCATCAATTTGTAAGATTACCACTTTGTCTTTGACACACCTACACCATGCTCGAGTAAAATTCTTCAAATATTCATTTGAGCTAATTTTTCTGAATGCCTGGAGCAAACTGTATGACCTTGAGCCTTTCTGTTGTACAGTAGCTTTTGAGAGTCCCGGGGCTGTACTTCATGAGAAATGTTACTCACAGTCTTCTTATAAAAACAATAACGATGGATGGAATTTGAAAAAAAATCTTTGCCACTGGTAATCTCTTGGAGCCAAAAACGATTAACTGAAATGTGGCCTGGTGTTGGCCAGAGATATTTGCAAGCATTTGATGTCTCATTACCTTTTGTAGTTTTTATGTGACACTCTAAGTGCAACAGTTATACCCAGACATGGGTCCCAAGATCACTGTGCTATAGCATGTAAGACTGGCTGAAGGTGTTACAAGGACTTGCAGTGACTCTGCAACGATGAGCCTTTATGCACTGCTGTTAGAAATGGGGTCTTTGGTTGGCAGTCAGGTTACCCCCTGTCCAAGCAAGGACCCTCACTCTAATCAGGGTAAGTCACACACAATCCAAATTATCTTGTGCCAACCCTCTGATAGCTTGGCACTGAGCAGTCAGGCTTAATTTAGAAGGCAATGTGTAAAGTATTTGTGCAAAAAATCATGCAATAGCACAGTAGAACACCACAAAAATTCACCACACCATGTTTAGAAAAATATATAATATTTATCTGATAAGATGTAGGTCAAAACGATTAGAATGCAATAAGTATATTTTGGAATATCACTGTGAAAATGATATAAAGTGTCTTTAGTCTCTTAAATGCAATAAATGTCGCTTGCAAGCACAAAGTACCTGGTTTGCGTACAAAATCTCTGCAAGGAACCGCAGAGGAGGAGATGCGTGGAAAAAAGAGAGATGTGCGTTGATTGCTCGGGCAACACAAGGCGATGCATTGTTTATTTTTCACGCAGGGAAAGCTTTGCATCAATTTCCGGCGCTCGATCTTGGATCCTCTTCGGGTTGCGGGGTTTGACGCCCCGGGGATGATGCATTGATTTTGGGCGCTAGCAGGAAGAAGTCACAGGGGCTGCGTCGATCTGGTGGGTGTTGCGTGGAAATTTCTACTGTATGGCAGGTGCTATGTCGATTCCTCTCTAGAAGTCTGGAAGTGTCGTTCTGGCTCGGCTGTGCGTCGATCCAGTGGGCTCTGCCTCGAATCTCCGGTCACTACGCTGGCACTGCGTCGATCTTCTTGTTGCAAAGTCGGGCTGCGTCGTTCCAGTTCAGCGTGTGGTGAATTTTTCACCGCAATGCAGGCTGTGCGTCATTTCTGGCAGGCTGTGCATCGATTTTTGCCGCACACGGAGTTCTTCTTGCAGGAATGAAGTCTTTTTGGTCTTGAGACTTCAGGGAACAGGAGGAAAGCTCTATCCAAGCACTTGGAGAGCACTTCTCAGCACAGCCAGAGAGCAGCAAGGCAGCAGGGCAACAGCAAGGCAGCAGTCCTTCACAGAAAGCAGTAAGGTGAGTCCTTTGGGCAGCCAGGCAGTTCTTCTTGGCGGGTTGCAGGTTCTGGTTCAGGTTTTCTTCTCCAGGAAATGTCTTGATGAAGTAGGGTGTCTACCTCAGAAGTGTCTGAATTGGTAGGGTCAAACCCTGCTTGAATACCCAAATGTGCCTTTGAAGTGGGGGAGACTTCAAAGAGTGGCTTAGAAGTGCACAAGGTCCCCTTTCAATTCCATCCTGTCTGCCAGGGTCCTTGTAGGGGGTGTGGCAGTCCTTTGTTTGATGGCAGGCTACTGTCCTTTGACATGTAAGTGGCAGGCCCTCCACACTCCCAGCCCAGGAAGAACCATTTAATATGTAGATGTATGCAAGTGTGACTGAGCATCCTGTGTTTGGGGTTGTCTGAGTGAATGCACAAGGGAGCTGTCAACTAAACCTAGCCAGACGTGGATTGGAAGGCACAGAAGGATTTAAGTGTAGAGAAATGCTCACTTTCTAAAAGTAGCATTTCTAAAATAGTACTATAAAATCCAACTTCACAATTAAGCAGGATTTTGTATCACCATTCTGGCCATACTAAATATGACCTGGTTACTCCTTTTTAGATCAGGGTGTACCACTCAAACAGTATATGAGGGTAGCCCTAATGCTATCCTATGAAAGGGGCAGCCTCACAGCAGTGTAAAAACGAATTTAGGAGTTTTACACTACCAGGATATATAGAACACACATGTTCATGCCCTGCCTTTTACCAACATAGCACCCTGCCCTATGGGATACCTAGGGCCTACCTTAGGGGTGACAAGGCTTGGCAAGTACCTTTAAATGCCAAGTCGAAGTGGCAGTGAAACTGCACACACATGTACTGCAGAGGCACTCCTGAGACATGGTTAGGGGGGCTAATTATGTGGGTGGCACAACCAGTGCTGCAGCTCACTAGTAGTATTTAATTTACAGGCCCTGGACACATGTAGTACGTTTGACTAGGGACTTACAAGTAAATTAAATAAGCCAATTGGGTATGAGCCAATGTCACCATGTTTTAAGGAGAGAGTATATGCACTTTAGCACTGATTAGCAGTGGTAAAGTGCACAGAGTCCTAAAGCCAGCAAAAATGAGGTCAGAAAAAGAGAAGGAGGAAGGCAAAAAGTTTGGGATGACCCTGCAGAAAGGCCATTTCCAACAACTGCTCAGTAGGTGATATTTTTGATGATAAAGCAATTTTATTTTACTTAGCAAGGAAAGGATTGTTTATTTTAATGATGCAAAGATGGCCACCAGAGAAGGAGCATCAGAGACAAGCTCCTGAAGGACAGGATCACCATCTGTAACAATCCTGGGACTCCCATGAACATCCTCTCAACAAATGTGAATATACTGCGCAAGAAACTAATCTAGTAACAGAATAGTTGAGTCCACCCAATTGTTGACTCACCTAAGGACTCTCTGCCATATACTGTCACTGCTGAGCTGACCTGAAACCAAGACTTGGGTCCTCGACCATGCTGAAGTAGGGCCCTTCACCATCTGCTGTCACTGCTGAGCCGATCTGGAGCCATGATTTGGACATCCTCCCAACAAATGCTGATAAACTGCACAAAGGTCAAGATACTGCACAAGAAACTAATCTAGTAACAGAATAGTTGAGTCTAATTGTTGACTCATTTAAGAGCCCTCCGCCATCTGCTGTGGCTGCTGATCCAACCCGAAGGCACGACTTGGGCCACGCTGAAGCTTCTGGGGTCTGAGATGGTGATAAAGCTGATGACCTCAGCAAGGTAGGGTGATCATTGTGGCCAAGCCACCAAACCAGGCATGACCTGCAGGCCTCACAGTCCCAAAACCATCACCCCCTGAACGGCCGAACTCAGGAGCCCTGACGTGGCCCTCTCACACGTCCGACCCCTGAACGATGGTCCTTTGGGCTGTTCTATCCCACTGAGGCTCGGTATATGCTCCCGCGGCCCCCAGCCGCAAGGGGAGCGAGGAGGTGAGCTGTGTGTTGGCCCATGGGGCCTCGGTCGACACAGGGCTTCTTCAAAGCCGATCAGGCCTCAGAGTCAGGCTTTGTTCTGGTTTCACTCCTGCTTGTCGCGTGGAGCATCTTGCATGCTCTGAGGTGGGGTTGTGTGCCCTCCACCACAGCCCTGGCCATTCCCTGCCAGAGATGGGAGGTCCTGGACCCCTCATGGTGTCCCAGCCTATGAAGAACTGGTGAGGGAATCGTAACCACCATCTTTATTTCATTTATTTATAATGTTTTTGTCCTCGATCTTCCCCAATAACTCAGGGTCTTGTATCAACATAAAAAAAGGACCAGCAAGACCCGGTTATCCCTGGCTCCACCTCCAAACAATAGAAATAAAAAGAGGACCACCTGATCACAAGCCATAGAAGCACCATAGAAATAAAGGTCCACCCGAATTCAAACTCCTCTTCACTACCAGATTGGCAGCCATTTTTGAATGAGCTGGCATTTGTCCCTTCCTACTAAGTTACACTACACTGAGCAGCTTCTCCTTTCTCCAAATATACTAGTGGAGAGCGTACCCCCTCTTACTCCAACTAACATTCTTTAGTGGAGAACTTTACCCCCTGTCTCCTCCTATATACTGCCCCTCACAGCAGAGCATAATGAAGCTCACAGATCTCTAGGCATAATTTACATAAGACCCTCTAAAGAGTAGCTAGGAAACTCGTCTGTCTGCTCTCAGATAAAAGTACAAGTTCCACATAGTAGGACTTTGGATGCTGGCCCCCACAGAACCCCCCACACCTGCATTATCCCCCTTCTAAAATCCCATGGTCCCAACTCCTTCTCCATCACTCTTCCTCTCAGTCTCTCCCCCACAGCAGCAAAAAATCTCAGACACAAACTGATTAAAGCTTATCATTGACATCTATTTCAACGCTTTCAAAGGCCTAAAAAGAACAGACCTCATTTTCTACACTACATGCCCTGAGAGACGGAATTCATTCCTAATTAAATATCTTCACATTTCCAAATCCACCAACATCCCGTATGGTCGCAAACTTACTATCTCTAACTCACCCAAGTTCCAGGGCAATGCCTCCACTACCATCTTCAGAAACTGAACTATCATGATACAAGCTAATGATGCCAACCTACTCTTTTTTGAATTCATTTTCTTTACACTAAAAAGAACCATATCACAGTCACAAACCTCTCTTCCCCAGAGACCCTCCCACAGATCTCCACACAGAATGAAACAATCATGAGTCACACCACAAAATCCACTCTCTCTTCCACAACTAACAGTGCCCTCACCCCTGCCGGTAATGAACCCAGCAGTCCTGGTTGCCTACAGATCCACACCACTACACCTGTCTCACATATTATAGTCTACTCACTCACCAGCACTCTCCATATCGCATCCCTAACCTGCCTTTCAGCCCTAAGTTCCTACTCAAATCCCATCCCGTATCTAACAAACCCACCGACCTCCACCCCCCCACACAAACTTCACCCTCTTCCCCTGCCTTAATGACTGCTCAGGAGGTCTACAGAGTGGGTCCTGCTCCCAACTCCTTCTACCTACACTCCACTAGTACGCTAATACCCTCAGCTCTAAGGGACCCACATAATTCTCTCTCTAGTCTCGTCATTAAGAATAAAGACCCTAATAGCATTTCTAACCACACTCCAGCTGATACTTTGACTCTAATTCCCACCTCAGAAGAACACCCTCAGACTCAGGTTCATCATACTCCATACAATATGAAGCGAAAGGTGCATACTCCCCATTAAATCACACACCCATGTCCAACCTAAAAGAGTGACTAATTCGCCTTGGAAATCAACTAGAGATAGCAATACAGGGTATCAACAATATCACAAGGAACCTAAACCCATATCCGAATCCTACACTTACTGACACCAACACACTATGCCTTGGAAGAGCCATGCCACAACCAGTCAGCGGGATCACAACGCCCCTCAACTTCGAAGCTCAGAAACCTAAAAGAATGAGTGCAACAATGTTGTGGAGGACATCTGAGCAGCTAGCCAAATCCTACAACAAGGAACCTTCCAAGCAGCTAGCCAAATCATACAACAAGGAACCTTCCAAAATCAACCCCTCATCTAAGATCCAGGTTATAACGGGACTTGGTCGAAAGCACACACGATTGAGTTCGAGCAAGCCTTCAGCACACCTCATCAATATCCCCCAGACACTCAGGACCCTAAGAACAGTGGTCAAACCAAATGCATGCTCATAAACTGCAGGTCTGCAACCAGGCATGCAACAGAACTTGCAGATGCCATCCTGAACCACAACATAGACATTGCTTTCATCACAGAAACCTGACAAAATGAATTCTCACAGCCGATCATGTACACAATAGTCCCGCCGGGATTTTCAATCATAAAAAAAAAAGACAGGGAAGACCGCCACGGTGGAGGAATTGCTATTATTCACAAGAACAACATCAACGTAGGGGTAAAAGACACATTCAACTACAATTCATTGGAATATCTCAGCACCTCCATAAGGGTTAAAGGTAACACTAATATGATCTGTCACCTGCTCTACCACCTGCCTGGCAACACTCTCTCCTTGCAGATCTGTTAACACACTGCTTACTCTCATGTACCAATAACACCACCCATGAGGACCTAAACCTCCAGTGGTACGATGAAAGCAATACTTTAATCAAATTCTTAAATGACTTCTTACACAGTAAGGAAATCTCCCAGCTCTGCAAAGGTCAAACCCACTACAAAGGCACTGGATGCTATAATAGCTAAGGAAGGAACACTAATGATAGACATCGTCTTTCCCTTCCCCACATTTTCTATGGGCCTACAAGTCCAAGTAAAATTATTGATGTTGACTGTAAAAAGCTGCCACAAATGCACTATCAAGAAAGGTATCTCCTGGTGTAATGTTGAGGGTGCTCTGTCCAGTTTGGCAAAGGCCAGGGCCACTGCTTTTTGTTCATTTTGAGGTGTTGCAAGCCTGAGCAGGTGCTGCTGAATGTGCTGTATAGTGTAGTGGTGGGCTGGACATGGCTGGCAGAGTATTCCTGTACAGTGTGGATGAAGACTGGATAAGGTAGCTTACCTGTCTTAAAATCACATTGTACAGTGTGATTTTACATAGATCAGCGTGATCTGAATCCTCTGCACAGTATGATTGGGTCTTGGTGGAGGACATAGTACCATGCATGTTATTGAAATTTGGAAAATCCTGAAAACCAGTGAGTGTTCATGTTTTCACACCAGGGGCCATATTATAGAAAGTGCCCCAGGGGCACAACAGGCATGTGCCCTCACTTTGTGCACCCCCGGGACACGTTGGTATTACAGAAGGGGCCACAGACGCTTGTGTAATACAAACAGCGCTGGTGCACATGTAGTGCCAGCGCTATCCCAAGAGGATGTTCACTAATTTGCACTGGGGTATTGCCCTATGCAAATGAGGGAATCGCATTACCTCTGCACCCACGTTGCATGATGGTTGTGGACACATAGGCAAAGAAGCTTTCAAGAAGCACACTGAAAGTCTGCCACTAAAACATGGCCCACTCTCAGTGTGCCCCCTGATGGCAGCCCTCTGGAGGGTGCAGTCACTCCTTGCACTGTCCTGCAAGGGGATCTCTATTACCCCTCAAAAGTGCAGGCAGCCTGCTACCTGCACAGTGAAACATGGAGCAGCTTTAAAGCAGACACTTTATATTTCACTTGAATGTGATGCCCACAGGGCAGCAAAAGTTCACAGCTGCCTTGACGGCAGAGTATTCAACATAATGGGGTACACTTTTCCTGTTTGCGCATGGAGTACATCTTCGAAGGTGTGCCGTGGCACAAACATGGGAAATGTGGCCACTATGTAACAGAGACCCAGTTGTGACAGGTACAATTTGACAAACAGCTAGCAGTTAAGTGAAACATGAGAAGCCAAAACTAAGGGCCTCTTTACGAGGCTGGCGGTCTTAAGATCGCCAGCCTTGCGATGGCAGTTGGAGTCCCGCAGACAGGGCGGTCCGACCGTCCCATTATGACTGTGGCAGACCAGCCAAGGTCAAATCACCGACACCAGAGGTTGTAATCTGCCAGGGCAGCACTGCAAACAGCACAGCCCTGGGGATTACAAGTCCCCATCCACCAACCTTTCAATGGCGGTAAACACCACTATGGAAAGGCTGGCGGAATAGGAATGTGGAGGGCCCTGGGGGCCTCTGCACTGCCCATAAACTTAGCATGGGCAGTGCAGGGACTCCCATGCACTGCCCGATCGCGCATTTCACTGCCTGAATTACGGGCAGTGAAATGCACGACGGGTGCTGTCACACCCGACGCACCACAAAATTGCCACCGGCTCATTTATGAGCCAGCGTCAAATTTGTGGTGAGTTTTCTGCTGGGCCAGTGGGCGAAAACACTATTTTTACCCGCTGGCCCAGCAGAACACTCCTAATATGGCGGGCAAAAGACCTCCAGTACAGGCGGTCTTTTGTCTGCAGCGGCTTCGGCGGTCCTGTGAAAGGACCGCCAAAGTCGTAATGAGGCCCTCAGTCTTTTCAAAAGACTAAACAATTATCATCTGTTGGAAATGGCCCTTCGGCAGGGTCACCCCCAAATATTTTGCCTTCCTCCTTTCTCTTTTTCTGACCTCATTTTTGCTGGCTTTAGGACTCTGCACACTTTTCCACTGCTAATCAGTGCTAAAGTGCATATGCTCTCTCCTTAAAACATGGTGACATTGGCTCATACCCAATTGGCATATTTAATTTACTTGTAAGTCCCCGGTAACGTGCACTACATGGCCAGGCCCTGTAAATTAAATGCTACTAGTGGGCGGCAGCACTGGTTGTGCCACCCACATAAGTAGCTCACTAACCATGTTTCAGGCCTGCCCCTGCAGTGCCTGTGTGTGCAGTTTCACTGCCACTTCGACTTCGCATTTAAAAGTACTTGCAAAGCCTTAAACACCCCTTTTTCTACATACTAATATGGGCCCTAGGTAGCACATAGTGCAGGGTACTATGTAGGTAAAAGGCAGGACATAAACATGTGTGTTCTATATGTCCTGGTAGTGTAAAACTCCTAAATTCGGTTTACACTGCAGTGAGGCCTGCTCCTGTCATAGAATACCATTAGAGCTACCCTCATATACTGTTTGAGTGGTAGATCCTGATCTGAAAGGAGTAGTCAGGTCATATTTAGTATGGCCAGAATGGTGATACAAAATCCTGCTTAATGGTGAAGTTGGATTTTATATTACTATTTTAAAAATGCTACTTTTAGAAAGTGAGCATTTCCCTACACTTAAATCCTTCTGTGTCTTCCAAACCACGTCTGGCTAGGTTTAGTTGACAGCTCCCTTGTGCATTCACTCAGACAACCCCAAACACAGGATGCTCAGTCACACTTGCACACATCTGCATACTGAATGGTTCTTCCTGGGCTGGGAGGGTGGAGGGCCTGCCACTTACATCTCAAAGGACAGTAGCCTGCCCTCAAACAAAGGACTGCCACACCCCCTACTCGGACCCTGGCAGACAGGATGGAACTGAAAGGGGACCTTGTGCACCTCTAAGCCACTCTTTGAAGTCTCCCCCATTTCAAAGGCATATTTGGGTATTCAAGCAGGGTTTCTGACCTTACCATAACAGACACTTCTGAGGTAGACACCCTACTTCATCAAGACACTTCCTGGAGAAGAGAACCTGAAACAGAACTTGCAACCTGCCAAGAAGAACTGTCTGGCTGCCCAAAGGACTCACATGACTGCTTTCTGTGAAGGACTGCTGCCTTGCTGTTGCCCTGCTGTTTACTGCTCTCTGGGTGTGCTGAGAGGTGCTCTCCAAGGGCTTGGATAGAGCTTGCCTCCTGTTCCCTGAAGTCTCAGGACCAAAAAGACTTCATTCCTGCAAGAACTCCCTGTGAGGCAAAAATAGATGCACAGCCTGCATCGCAGTGAAAAATTCACCACACGCTGAACTGTAACGACGCAGCCTGACTTTGCAACAAGAAGATCCACGCAGCACCAGCACAGTGACTGGAGATTCAAGGCACAGCCCACTGGATCGACGCACAGCCGAGCCGGAACGACGCAGCCAGACTTCCAGAGAGGAATCGACGTAGCGCATGCCGTGCAGTAGAAATTTCCACGCAGCGCCCACCAGATTGACGCAGCCCCTGTGACTTCGTCCTGCCATCGCAAGAATTCAACGCATTATCCCTGGGGCATCAAACCCCGCAGCCCGAAGAGGATCCAAGACCGAGTGCCGGAAATCGACGCAAAGCCTTCCCTACGTGAAAAATAAACAATGCATCACCGTGGGCGGCCTGAGAAATCAACGCACACTTCCCTGTTTTCCACGCATTTCCTCCTCTGCGGTTCTTTGTGGAGATTTTGAATGCAAACCAGGTTCATTGTGTTTGCAAGAGACATTTCTTGCTTTTAAGAGACTAAAGGCACTTTACATCATTTTTACAGTGATATCTCTACGTATACACAATGCATCTTAAACGTTTTGACCTGCATTTTACCAGATAAATATTATATATTTTTTCTAAACACGGTTTGGTATATTTTTGTGGTGTTCTACTGTGCTACTGCTTTATTTATTGCACAAATACTTTACACATTGCTTTCTAAGTTAAGCCTGACTGCTCAGTGCAAGCTACCAGAGGGTGGGCACAGGATAATTTGGATTGTGTGTGACTTACCCTGACTAGAGTGAGGGTCCTTGCTTGTTCAGGGGGTATCTGACTGCCAAACAAAGACCCCTTTTCTAATATCATCACTAGTAATCCATTGTGGTCAAGAACGCCATCATAACTACGAAATGTACCGGGAAATGTCAGGTGTGCATAATCAGAGCCTATATCTTTTAGAAACTTTGTATGAAAACTGTGCTGTAAATTGCACTATTTGACCCAATTGTTTCAAAATATTTTTGGAGAAGAGCACCGCATATCCCATATTCAGCAAGGTGAGTTTGCTCACTTGTTGCAATCCAGCTTTGGATGCCACTAGTGATAGAAGTGGGCAGTGCCAGTTGTGACAGTGGACGGGTGACTCCTAAGAGAAAACTTGGGCACCTGCAACTTTTTTGCAAATTAAGCAATAGTTACAATGCACCATGTACATAATTATTTTATGTTCTGTTGTTTATTTGTTTACAAATACTGCTACATTTGTATGCAAAAGCAGCATGTGCCTTTATAGTTCCAGTGACATTAATCCATTTACTTCTGTATAAGGTGGTAAAATACTGCTCTTCGAGCTCTTTAATTACGTAAGAAACCAATTAGCCCAAAATGGGCAGAGTTTATGTCTTAAATTAGTATTTGCAGTGCTCACGTTTTGTGACACAGCCCTATATCTGCTACCACGCATAACTGATCAGGATAAGTAGCACAGCTAATAACTTTCTAGGACCACAAAAATGGCTTACGTTGCCAAGGTGGCAGTGTGGCAAGAAAATACATACATATTAGAAGGATTAGGCAATGGTATTAGAATACTATTGATTCTTTACAAAGCGCTTCCTCAAGTCCTCTCCTGCTTCTTAGCACGGGACCCCTTCCCATTTGCGAATAGATTACCACCACTTTTAAAATGGTGGTAAAGTATTGCTGTTTTGAGACCAGAATTCGGTTGCAAAACAGTAATACATACCGATTCAGTATTTGGAAGGAACACCCAAAACACGCTCCTTCCAAATAACGAATCTCAAATGCAAATTGTGATTCTGTAACAAGTTACTGAATCTAATTTTGCATTTTGTACATTTTGGCATTTTTCTGGTTGTAAATGGCACAATTATACAAATCCGTCCATTTAGGGATGGAGTAATGCTTTGTACATCTGGCTCTGATTATATAAAAACAGTTGCAACTGAATTCATTTTCACAGTCTTTCAAAGCTTTAAAAGCTGAAGGTGGAGATTACACGCAAAAGGAGAATTAAACATACATTGTCAACTGATGACCTGTATTGCATGGATTAGTCGCTTTGTAACAAACAACAGAACTATGGGCCAGATTAACTAAATTCTAGCATTGCGATTTCCTAATTGTGATTCTTACAGGAAATCACAATTCCTGATGTAAGAAAACGTACATCTTTTAAATAGTGATTCTTAGTGGGTCGGTAATTCAACCTATCTCATGAATATTATTTAGGTAGGTTGTAATTTGTGACCCATTAGGCAGTGGTTCCCAAACTTGTGACTTCTGTGGATCCCCACATTATCATTACTGGAGCCTGGAGACCCGCACTGAATCTTTATTGGAATTTGGGGACCCCCAACTGAGTCATTACTGAAAGGTGGGGGGGGGCCTAATCTGTTAATATTATTTAGTTTTCTAAGAAGTTGTGGACCCCCTGAGGAGGCTTTGTGGACCCCCAGGGGTCCCCGGACCACTTTTGGGAACCACTGCCATAAGCAACCACAGCCATCACCTGGATGGTGGCCTACTGCGATCAGCAGACTGTGACTGTTTTTTTTAATAAAGCAAACTTATTTTTTTTAATGCAGTCTGTTTTCATTAAAGGAAAATGGGATGTGTTGAAAAATAAAAAAAAAGGAAAGTTTAAATTTTTTTAAGAGCAGGCAGTGGTCCTTAAAAATATTTATTTTTACACTCTCAGAGGTGAAGCGATCCCTTGAAAAATGCGAATTATTACTACTACCTTTTAGATGAATGCTTTGTGATCATAATTTGGTTACAAAACATACATACATACCACTGTAACTCTGTATTTGGAAGGGCCTACCATAACATGCCCCTCCAAATATTCAATCAGTCGGTGTGTTCAATTCCAGATTGCAATTCGGTAATGTATTATTGACACACAATTTGTTCTTTATAAATAAGAAAAAGCATTTTCCAGTCGGACACGGCCCCAGCGTTTCCAACCACAAAAAATGGTTTGTACATATGGCCCTACGTCCTTACATAATGTGGCATATCTCAAATGTTTTCCTTTTATACAGCATGTCTGACCTAAGGAGCAAAGCAATATTGCATATTATAGAAAGATAGGCAGTGCTTGAGATTGCATTGTGTCATGAAACATCCGGACATCTTAACACACACGGGCCCAACAGTGTGGCACAAGATATTGGCTGTTCTCACACGGTCTCCCTGACTAATATCACCACTCAAACATTTCAGAAGGCTAATGTATACACTTAATGAGGTTCAGCTTGTATTATTACATTCTTTGTTTTATAATGGGAGAAACAATGCTTCCTTTACTTACAAGAACACACAGTTTGTACACTTCAATTTTTAATACAATCTGTAAAACTTGCTCACATCTCTACATTCTAATCTGTCCCTCCCAAAACCTTTATTAACATATGTACACATCCCCAAATAACTTTTCCTTCTGTAACACACACTGTAGAATAAGTATACTGTGGCATTCTGTATGTAGAATCTTTATGTAGAATGTAGGTCATAGGAGAAACCTAGTGACAGTAACTAAGGGAGATCTGACAGTTGAGGGGAGAGAGAAGACGTCTGTTGGCTGGGGTGTTTCATGATGTTACATCTTGAATAAAACGAAGCAGATTTGAACATAAAGAAGGTGTTACTTACATCATTTCATTGGCGACGAGGTAGAAGAACCCATCATGAACACCCCAACACTACTTCTGGATTTGTGAAGTCTGCATAGTTCCAGTGTCTTCATTGTCTTCGGTTAACCGGCTGCTTAAATATCCTCGCTTCAGGCGCTGCAAATTGTAAGGTCCTGGAGTTTGTGTTCACTATATCGTGCGACGCGGGATAGCGGAACCGCAGTTTGTGGCAGTGTCTCGTTTTTGGTAAGGCGGCAGTGTGTAACAGCGATCTGAAGACAGTTTGAGACGGCAAGTCAGTATTCGCGTGGAGCCGACACACACGATCTAGCGATCCAACGATCCAATGAAGCAGGAGAGCTACTGTGGCGCGTAGCGTCAATTCAGCTTTGGCCGCTCCAGCCTGGATCGATACAACGGAGCAGGAGAAGCTGCTGCAGTGTGTGGCGGCGAGCAGAGCTGCTGCGGCGTGTAGCGGTGAACCAGCTTAGTGCGACAGAGCAGAAGAGCTGTCGCTGCGTGTAGCGGTAATTCGGCCAGCCCTGTGCGCTTCAACAGTTGTTCCGGGTGCCGTACGGTGGCGCATTGTGTAGCGGCGATCAAACTTTCAGCCGGCTCTGCGCAGTACAATAGTCGTTTCGTGCCCGGACAGTGGCGCTGAAGTGTGCAGGAAGTCTAGACTCTTAAAGAAAATGCTTCCTGAAGCTTAAAGAAAGTGCTTCCTGAAGCTGGGGCATAGTTTTACGACTGTATCTACTTTGAACAACCAGTAGTGTATTTTTATGACTGAATCTGTTAAAAACAAGGAAAGGAGAAATTCTTTGCTTGAAAATACGATTTAATTTCTAAAAAACGTTATCTACACATTTGATAATTTAGGTATTGGTATGATATGCAGGAAAGTTTTTTTTTTTTAATTTTACAACTGTTGATAATTTAAAGTGTTATTAATTCAGTATGCAGAATGTAATATGTCCCCATTTTTCTTACCTTCTCCTGGTGAACCACAAATTCCGTGGAAAAAATGGAAATGTGTATTTGCCCATTATGCAAGAGTTTGTGGCACTTCGTTGAGTGCTGAACGCAAGATGTCTCTTTTGTTACACTGCCTAGGGGCTGAAAGTCAGGAGGTTTTTGAGAATCTTCCTGAACTTTCTGTTGAAGATGCGGGTGAGCTCAATGATTTTGAAATTTGTATTAAGAAACTTGATTTACATTATTTACCTAAAGTTTCAACAGTATTGGCGAGGTATCACTTTGGGAAAAGGGTTCAACACCCAAGTGAATCTGTAGAGGAGTACATCACAGTTTTAAGGAAATTAGCATCATCTTGTGGGTTTGGGGGTAATACAGAAGAAAGGTTAAGAGACCAGTTCATGTTAGGCTGTAGCATTGAGAAAGCAAGAGAGGCCTTTTGGAACAAAGATAACCCTTCTCTTAGTGAAGTAATTGTTATTGCTAAAATGCATGAACATAGTTCAGCCTGTGTTGAAGAAATTAAGAGAACACATTCTGAAAGAGAATGTGATGTACACTTTGTCAGTCAAAGGAAGAACCCACAGGAGAGGGTGAAACCTCAGAAAATAGTTAAGGAAAATTTTAAAGTCAATAAGGAGAGGGAAAATTTCCAAGGGAAGTGTTATAGGTGTGGTGAGTTTGGTCATTATGCTAACTTTAAAGGTTGTGTTGGATGGAAGGCGTCTTGTAAGAAGTGTGGTAAGAAAGGACGTTACTTCCTGTTGCAGGAGTACAGACATAAAAAAAAAAAGTACAGGAGATAACTTTAGAGGATGAAGATCCAGATGAATTTGTTTTACAGGTCAGAACTGGTATCAGTGGCCCAATAGAAATTGTACAAATTGAAGGAGTGCATATTCCCATGATGTTTGATTCTGGTGCAAAGATTACACTTATTCCTAGAGTCCTATTTGAAAGACACCTCAGAACTTCTGTGAAACTTTTCAAGCCAGATATTTCACCCAAAGGGTATGGTGGGAGACCAATTAAGTTATTAGGTTACTTTATTGGTTCAATTCAATTCAAAAATAGGTTTACAGCTGGTAAAGTCTATGTTTCTATGAGAGGGGACTCTCTCATTAGCTGGTTCCACCAGAAAGATTTAAGAGTGTATCTTGATCCTAATGAATGCCCATCTGTAAGATTGAAAAACGATGAATGTATTCATATTGTGAAAGATAATGATCAGAGACCATCATATGAGCAAGAATTTCCAGATCTTTTTCAAAACAAGCTTGGATGTATGAGAGGTTATGTGCATAAAATTAAGATGAAGGAAAATGTCACACCTGTGGTCAGTAAAGTAAGAGGTGTGCCTGTAATGGTCAAACAAAAGATGAGGGCAGAATTAGACAAATTAAAACAGAATGGCATTATTGAAGAAGTGGAAGCCACTGAATGGTTGGCCCCAGTAGTTATGGCTGTGAAGGCCAATGGTGAACCAAGGCTTTGCATTGACTTGAGAGAACTAAATAAATGCATAGTAGTAGATCATTACCCTTTACCCAACATTAATCAAATGCTATCTTTATTAGGAGACGCGAATTGTTTCTCACCTATAGACTTAACATCTGCCTACCACCAGATTACGTTACATAAAGACTCTCAAACTTTAACAGCATTTGTCACTCCATTTGGCACCTACAAGTTTATCCGTATGCCCTTTGGTTTAGCTTCAGCTGCAGCTGTATTTCAACGTGCTATGGAAAGACTGCTAGAAGGACTGCAAGGAACTAAGATATATCAGGATGATATTCTTGTGTATGGTAGGGATGGAAAAGAACATAATGAAAGAGTACGCAGTGTTCTTCAGAAATTGGAAGAGAGCGGTTTGACATTAAAAGCTGAGAAATGCAAATTTAATCTTCGTGAAATTGACTATCTTGGTCACAAGATTTCATCAAAAGGTATTGAACCTAAGAAAGAGTTAGTAGATACTATTGTTAATTTCTCCAGTCCTTCCTCAAAAGACGAAGTAGTAAAATTTCTTGGCATGGCGGAGTTTTATAGTAAATTTGTGGATCATTTTGCTGACAAAACTACATCCATGAGGGAATTAGTGAGGAAGGGTGTCACCTTTAACTGGAGTAAGGAGTGTGAAAAGGAGTTTATTTCAATGAAACAAAGTTTGAAATTTGCTTCTAGTTTAAGTAGCTTTGAACCTGGGCATGATACTGTAATAATGTCTGATGCCAGTGCCAAAGGTCTGGGGGCTGTCGTATTACAAATACATGATGGAGTTGAAAGAACAATACTTTTTTTATCAAGGTCTTTGAAGGCGGCAGAATTAAACTATTCTGTTAGCGAAAAAGAAGCGTTAGCTGTGTTCTGGGCGGTGAATAAGCTTAGAAAGTTTGTATGGGGTAGTAACTTTTTGGTAAGAACGGACCATAAGCCCTTAAAAGAGATCTTGGAAAGGAAGGGTTTGGATGCTGTGTCTGGTAGAATCAGGAAGTGGGTAGTAGCTTTGCAGGAGTTCACATTTGATGTCCAGTACATACCTGGAGTTGAAAACAGTCTTGGAGATTGTTGTTCAAGGTTGGTAAGTGACATCTCGGAGACTGAAGATGTTTCCATGTATGATTGTATTGATTTTGATGTATGTGTGATCAGGGATGGTGTAATTAAGGAGAGTGAATGGATGTTAGAGTTAGTCAGTGATGAGGTTTTACAGAAAGTTCTTAATAAAATCAGAGGTGGTTGGGATGGTACTGAAAAGAATGATCAAAAATTATGCGGATTCTGGAGAGTAAGAGATGAATTGTCAACTCATGGTGATCTTATATTGAGAGGAACTAGGCTTATACCTCCTGAGAAGTTGAGAGATGAACTAATCGCTATAGCTCATGAGAGTCATCCGGGCATTTCTAAAACAAAAGAGAGGTTGAGACTCATGTATTGGTGGCCAGGTATGGATGTCTTAATTGAAAGATGTGTTAGGGAGTGTGCGGAATGTTCTAAGGCTGACAAGACTTTAACTTGTAGGGTTCAACCCATGAAAGTGAGGGAGCCAACAAAAGAACCTTGGCAAGAAATCTCATTAGCCATTTTGGGTCCGATTAGATATTCTGGCTCTGATAAATATGTAATTGTTTTAATGGACATGTATTCAAGGTGGCCTGAATTTAAAATCACTACCTCTGTGGAAACACGTGATGTGATAGGCTTTCTCAATGATATTTTTGACAGAGAAGGGTTTCCGTCCTCTATACTCACAGATAATGGTGTACAATTGGTTTCGCTAGACATGGAACGTTTCTTGAGTGAGAGAGGCATTAAACATAAGAAAACATCTCTTTACCATCCTGAGACCAATGGTATGGTGGAGAGGCTAAATAGAGTAATAAAGGAAACTATTCAAATGGCGTTGGCAAATAATAAATGCTGGAAGGAGGAAGTGTCACGTAAGATCAAGATCTATCGGTTGACTCCTCATTCGGTGACGGGTTTTTCACCTTTCGAGTTATTCAGAAGGAGAAAACCTAACACGTTGGTGTGTCCTTCATGGGTAAATGACAAGGTTGGTTCAAAATCTGAAACCTTATGTAATGACAGGCAAAAATGTTTGAAGGAATCTAAGAAAGCTTCTGAAAGAAAGATCAGATTTGATAAGCGGAGGGCGGTGAAGAAGGTAATGATTCATGTAGGCGATTTTGTCAGGGTAAAAAATCCTCGCTGTGGTCTTTCAAAAGGACATTCAAAATGTTCTATTCCTCTCAAAGTTATGAAAGTTCTGGGAAATGCTGTAAGAACTGAAGATCACAAAGTTTGGAATATTGGGAGAGTGGTCAAAGTGAAAAATACTTGTGGAGAAAAGGAAGTTGAGGAAGATGGTGTAGGGGAAAGCATGGTAATGTTAACAATCATTTACCAAGACGATCCTCTCTGTTTATGATCAAAGGCAAGTTATTTAAAGGGGGGAAATAATTAAAACATCTTTTTGGTGTTGCCCTTACGAACAGGTGCAGAAATCGAATCAGAGTTATGTGTTTCGCTAGTCTGTTTAGCTTGTTTATTCTTGGGTCTTGTCAATTACAGCTTTTCCTACTGTAGTAGACACTTTTGGTCTATGCAATAGAATAACACGGGGACTGACCGTGACTGCGACATCCCGGTTTCATACTTCTGTTCATCGACTGCACCACTCGTTTTACATGGTGGTAAGTGTCCCACCAGAAAGAAAAGAGTATTTTTGAGAATTTAGATGGTAAAAGAGTGTAATAGCTGGAAAGAGTGCAGACAGCAGCTGCGGTTCAAAGTCTATTTCATAGTTATAACATTGTCATTGTCATAGTCATCTTTATAACAAAAACTTCTCAAGAGAGTTGTTTTGCTATGCAGGTTCGAACAATGCACACAAATATGCAGATTATTTTGATCAGCTATTGTTGCTCTAAAAACAAGGCTTTGATTAACTTTAAGATACGAGAATGACGTCATATATGTAGACTGTTTCCCATAATTCACAGGAAGAATTTCACTTAATTAAATTATATATTTTAACTAATGTTAAGCCATTTTTATGGTTCGCCTAAACACTGCTGTGACAGTCCCCAGTGTAGTCCAGAGGGGGCATAATGGCCCAGGTTCCGTGTTCCTGCTACCTGTATGAATTTATTTAGATCAAGCCAGCCTGTTTATTAAAGAAGAGATAGTTGAAGTTATATCACTAGATGGTGCCATATATCAAAGATGCTTTGTCTCTATTTTTACCCAGTAAATACTTTTTTCATAGCTACACAGAAATAGATTAAGTCGTCGTAAGCCTCATGTAATCTCAATAATAATATATAAAAATAGTGTATAAAAAAGTTTTGGTAAGCCCTCTCATTTGGCTTGTTTCACTGTCATTCACATTTTCGACCTTCCAACCACGACATAGAGCATTGGGCAATGAGTCAGCCCTTTTCAGCCATTGACTCCCTCCCTCCCTTTGGCATGTTGCCTAATTATTTGGGCACATCCACCTAAAAAGGATTTCCTTTCAGTAAGAGGGCCGGTGGTGCAATACTTTAATTTAACAAGGTTTTCACATTCAGCTCTTTATCATTTTTAAATGTTTACCTGTCCTTTTGTGTTTAAACTATCTCTTAAGGTTATTGTAATTCATAGGCAAAAAGAGCTTTTGTTGGTGCCAATAAAAACGTTTCTATGTACACCTGCCTGCAAGCACGAACCTTCAATGGTATTTTAAAATTATATGCAATGGTTAAGTTGTTTCAGTTAATGTGCTTTGTCAGGGGGCATAGCTTGGTCAGTAAGATTGAGGGGAGGAGGGTCGTGTGAGCTTCAAATTTCCCAGCATTCACGATGGCATATCATGGTTTTATATATTATTTGGGAAGCAGAACATGAAGGGACTTAAGGGGCATTGGTAAGGGATAGCTGTGCGGATTTGTTTTTTATTTTTACAGTTACTTAAAATACAGTATGTTGTAAAATAACCATCAGTTTTAAGAACTTCAAAAAAGAGAGGAGACTTTGTGTATGTTGTTGGCTGCGTGTGTATGTAAAATCATTGGTGAAATCTGACAGCCACCACATCAGACTGAAAGCACCTGTATCCAACTATTTAATAAAGAGTACATTTGGGTAGTGTAACATATAAATACCCCGCCTCCTATAGCTACGCCCCTGGCTTTTGTACTGCAAGCATATGGTCACACAGTGGCGTAACAAAGGCCATGCTGCCCCTGCAGGTCAGGAGGGCCCACGAACTCCAGGGGCCCTTCAGCAAGGCATACTGTGCAAGGGTGGCAGGCCCTGACTAGATCCAGGGGGAGGGAGCCCCCTCAAGTTTCGTTACGCCACTGTGGTCACCATGTTTTGGAGGCAGCATAGTTTCCTATTTTCTTTATGTTTGTGACATTAATGCACCTGCTTGCCACGGACAGACCTGATGACTCGTGCTTGTTTCCAAAAGATGCAGTAGTATGCTATGATCTAAAAATGCCGTCTGCGTATTCTGATTAAATACACTACTCCGTTGTCAAGCTTGAAATTCATAATCTTTGAACTACATACATTTGAAGCATTATAGGGCTATGATCAACGGTAATGTTATGAGCCATTGCTACGAAGCTAAAGGCATAATATACAGGTAGAAAGCACGAGGAAAACTGAGTCTGCGATTTCCCTGCCAGCTGCCACATTCTTTTCTAATGAGGCCCCAGCTCTGTCTTTACTGTCACCGTTTGAATAACATAATGTGCTTTCAAAACTATGATTATGAATACTGCTAAAAGTGTCTTGCAGAACTGATAAAACAAATCATTGTCAATGTTCTTTCTTCTGTCACACACTGTCTATCTTTAACAAAAATGTTAAGCTTATCCACTTGATATAAAGGTACGTTCTACATCCAAGGAATCTAAATATATGCCAGTCTGTTGATATAATGAACGTCTGTCTTGGTTCACCTCTCACCCCTAAATGCTCGACAATCCATACAAGACCAGCACTTCCAGAAGAGAAGGTCAGACAGTGCTAACCAGTGCTAAAGTGCAGGTGCTCTCTCCCTAAAGCACAGGAAAGTTGGCTCATCTCCAATTGACATATTTAATTTACTTGTAGGTACCTATTAAAGTGCACTACATGTGCCCAGTGCCTGTAAATTAAATGCTACTAGTGGGCCTGCAGCAGTGATTGTGCCACCTACATAAGTAGTCCCTTAACCAGGTCCCAGGTCTGTCATTGCTAAGCCTGTGTGTGCAGTTTCACTGCCACTTCGACTTGGAATTTGAAAACTACTTGCCAAGTCTTAAATTCCCCCTTTTGTTATATAAGTCACTACTAAGGTAGGTCCTAGGTAACCCAGAGGGCTGGGTGCTATGTAAGCAAAAGGCAGGGCATGTACCTATTAGTTTTACTTGTCCTAGTAGGGAAAACCTCTCACCAAAGTCTTTTTTTCACTACTGTGGAGCCTGCTTCTCTTGTAGGTCAGCATAGGGAATTCCCTTATATAATTTTAAGTGGTAATTTCCGATCTGAAAGGAGTAGCCTTGTCATGTTTGGTATGGTTGGAATGGTAGCGGGAAATCCTACTTACTGGTGAAGTTGGATTTTTTATTATTATTTTAGAAATGTCACTTTTAGAACCTGCTCTCTATGCCATACAACCTGTTTCCAATCCATGTCTGATCTATGCTGGTTGACAGCTCCCCTTGTGCATTCTGCCAGACAGCCACAAACACAGGACACTCAGCTGCATCTGCATTTATCTGAATAATGAAGGGTCTTCCTGGGGAGGAAGTGTGGAAGGGCTCTCACTTACACTTCAAAGGTTAGTGGCCTGACCTCACACAAATGACTGATAGCCCCCTCCCCCGACAGATCTCCTGGCAGACATGGCTGGGTTGAAAGGGGAACTTGTGCACTTCAAAACTACTCCTTGAAGTTTCTTCCACTTCAAAGGCACATTTGGGTATATATACTGGGTCTGTGACTCCACTAAATCAGACACTTCTAGACTTACAACTGGACTTTGTCACAGGGACTACCTTGCTGCCCAAAGGATACATCAGGAATGCTTTTCAGGAAAAATTGCTCTCCTGCTTATTGCCCTGCTGCTTGCTGGCCCCTGACCGCTAGAAGGACTCTGCTTTCCCCCACAAGTGCTCTTCAGGGGCTTGAACTGAGATTGCCTCCTCTTCTGAAGTTTCAGGGCCATAAAAGACTTCACCAAACAGAGAAAATTTAGCACTTCAGAAAACTGACTCAATGTCTGCAAAAATCGACGTAGCGCTTGCCTCATGGCTGAAAAATCGCTGCATTGCCTACTGGTTTGACGCAGTGCCTACTTCATCCTACCAGTGCGTTCTGGATTTCTCACGCATATTCCATGGGCGTCAAAATATACCATGCACCGCAGTGAGGAACCACGGCTGTGCACCTGGAAATCAACGCATCACCTTGCCGCGTGGAAATAAATGATGCATCGCCTTTGCTGTGCTGGAAAAACCAATGCATCACTTTCCTTTCTGACACAGCTCCCCTTCTGTGGCACACTGCGTTGTTATTTTTGACACATTCCAGGTACTGTTTGTTAAAAGGATACTACTACTGATTCCTGTGGACTAAGGTTCATTTAAAACTTCAAAAGGGGATATCTTGACTAGTGCATATTGGATTTTTATTGTTTTGGCTTTACTTTATTCAGATAAATGTTATCTATTTTCCTAAACTGGTGAGGAGTACTTTTTGTGGTGTTTTCACTGTGTTACTGCATGAGTTATTGTACAAATACTTTACACATTGCCTTCTAAGTTAAGCCTTCTCTGTGCCCAGCTACCAGAGGGTGAGCACAGGATAATTTAGGCTGTGCTAAGACTTACCCTGACTAGGAGTTTGGTCCCTACTTGGACAGGGTGCATACCTCTACCAACTAGAAACCCCATTTCTGACAGCCAGAAAAATTTGCCATCTTTTATGTCAAAGCCTGCTAGACAGCACGGTTCTCTGGTTCTTAAAGACTTATTGGGGACATATTGATAGCTGACCTGAGAAGCAGGTCTGCCCATTGCTTTACATTGGCTTTATGTTTTGTCACTCTTATTTTCTTGCTTTCTATTCAATAGTTTAATTTGTTTTAGCCATCCATCTGGTCTTTAACCCTCAAATGGAGCATAGCCTGTTTGCCATCTCTCTGATTGGCTGATTTTATCTTTTCTTTCTGCTTTTCTGTAACTTTTTTATTTTTCTAATAGAACTCCATGAGAATGCATGTGTTAACCCCACTCACTATGTTTTCCCATTTTTAGTAAATTTCTTTCCATAACAGTATAAACATTTAATTTACCACAACTTTGTCATTTAAGCCACTATTATCTACACTTTCACTTTTATACAGATGTTTCCTTCAAGACACTCTCCCATGCTGTTTAATTTCATGTTGTGCTCTCTCTTGTTTGTCCGTCCCCTCCATATTACTCTGTCTCTGTTTACTTGCCTCTTCACGCCCTCTATTTTGCTTCCCCCCGGGTACTCCTACCTGCCCTTCATGATGCTTCCTCAGCCCTCCATGATTCTTCCTTCCATGTTGCTTACCCCACCTGTGTTCTTTCCTCGCACCATGTTGTTTTTCCCAATTCCTGATACCTTTTTCTTTTATTGGCCCAAATCCGATCAGTAAATAAAAAGACAAAATGCTTGCATCATTTTATAGGATATTGAATGCTTGGTGTATGCGCCTACAAAATGATGCATCCAGCCACGTAGGTTTTTTTCCTGTTTATTAGCCATACTGCTCAGCATCAGTGATGCTGTGCAACATGGATAAAACCATTGGCAAAGCCAATAGGTCCCAAAGGGTGGGCTATTGGCTTTCCCAATGATTGTCATGTAAGCTGGGTGATCCTATTGCAAACTGCATTTTGCCTTGCAATGACAGACCCTCTGGTGGCAGCACTGAGGTCTATTGATGCTCGCTCTGACCCTCCAGTGTTGAGATAGATATGTGATGATTGTCTTTCACTGGGATCTATTTGTATATTCTGTTTTCATAAAGCTCCTAGATGCAATGAATGAGTGATGTAATAAAACATTAACCCCAAATAACATCAGCACTGTCAATAACAGAGGGCAAAACCAGTAACAGCAGGTGATCTTGGAAAGTGATGGGGTGTAATAGCTGCTAGGAGTTCACCCGTCTTGTTTTTTTAAAACATACCTGAGGAGTTCCCCATATGTTAAGAATTACTTTCGATGTGCCAATGCTAATATTTTGTTATAATCTCCCTATTAGCCTCTTATGATAAGAATTACATAAAATTTTCCAGTACCAGAATGTTGCCATTATAACTGTCCTGATACTATTGGTGGCCTGTACGTCAAAACTACCTACGGTATTTCAGAGGCAGCAGTTTCCAACAAACCCCTTCATCACAAATATTGCATAGTTGACGTCTCTCAGGCAACAATTTGCATCCAGTATAACAGCTCTAATGTTTTGCCAGAGAGTCCCCTTATCTCAAGTGTTACTTTCAGTACTCCAAGGTCTGCAGTTTGTCATGGGTGCCCTCCCTTATGCAAAAAAATACCTGCAGTGTCCCAGTGCCAGCATTTTGCCACATGTGCCCCAGTGCCAAGAACTTCCTCCAGCTTGCAAGTGCCAGCATTTTTCCGTGGGGGCCTGATGCCAAGAATACATTTCTAGAATGCACTAGCGTGCTTTTTGCCATGGGTGTCCTCTCTTATCCCATGAATTATTTTCACTAACCTAACAGCAGTATGTTACCTTGGATGTTGCCATAAGCTCAAAATTATATTGAATATGTCTTGGTCAGCAGCAGACTCACAATCATAAACAAGCAAACCAACATACTCTTACTCACAATCTCTCGCTTTCACGCATACTCACTGGTCTCACATTCACTCTCTTCCCATTCACTATAATCCACACTCTTTTACTTACTCCTTCTAACTCATACTCACTCCTGCTCACTCTTACTCACACGCACTGTGAATAACAGTAACATACTCTTACTCACTGGTTCTCACCCTTACTTACAAACAGTCACCCTTTCACACTCACTGAATGTGGACCCTGGTGCAACTGCACCTGCTACATCATTGATAGCTAAATACCTGACTCCCTTCCACTCCCTCTCACAATCTACAATCCCTCACACTCCTTCAGTCACTTACTTACACTCACTTTCGCTTACTCATATACATTCTCAAACTCAGATGCTCACTCACTTTCACTCTCATGGCACTCAATCACATTCACACACACACACTTTAGTTTAATCTCATTCACTCTCATTGACTCACAAACACATACACACGTGCACAGAGAAATCACATTTTCTGTACTTCCCTTGCCTTCTTTGCTGGCAACTCAGAGGCTTCATGGCAGCAGCAGAACAGAAATCTGTTGCTGGACACTGGAGCCAGCAAACATGATTCCAAACTAGGACCAGACAGAGCAGGAAGGCCAGAAAGGGGACGACCCACCTCAATCCCTATCATAGTTTCTTGGTAGAACTGGAAACACAGCCCTATACGAATCTAGAGCTGGGATCCTGCCCTTGTTGCTCTGTGTGGCTCCACATTGTTCCCAGGGATGCAATGATGTACATCCTGACAGCCACATTTTAGCAGATAGTCTGTGCCTCTTGAGATATACGCAGTATGTCTGCTAAGTGAAATGGATTGTGCCGGTGTGAGGGGTTCGTTTTGAATTATGCCCTTCATGTGCACAATCCAGACATCAACCTACAGAGTGCTGTATTATTAAACAACACCCTGTAGATAGATCGTTGCCCATCTCTCTCCTCCTCCTGCCATCAGTAGCCTAGAGGCCAGACTGAGAGGGCTGAGCTGCACATTGGCGCAATTCATAAAAACACTGCTAAATTAAATAACGTGCAGAATCAGGAATGGCAAGGGGCAGAATTTGTGACCTCATAGGAGATAGGACTGTACCCTGAAGCCCTGATAATGAGCCGCCACTGGGCAAAACACAGAACTTTCTAGATAAAGAAACCATGAAATGTCTAACAATAAAACATATTTCACTTCAGTACATATGTGTAAAGCTGGAGAATAATGAGAGGCTGTCCAGAATAGACATGTGATGGCCTTTTATAAAATGGGGCCAATTGACTAGATACTTTCAGTCATAAACCTAGGTTCACGGCTGAAAAGACTTAATTTAGTCTTGCCAGGAATTCATGAAAGGATTCCTGGCAGACGTAATGAGTTTGACTACTGAGTATTTCACTGTCAAGATGGCAGACACATTTAAGGTAGTAAATCCCATGAAAGAGGTGGGCATTGGAGGAAACTAAGTTTTTCTCCTTGTAATTATAGGAATTCCCACTAACCCAGGGAAATGATCAGAGATTTATTCTAACCAATGGCTGGAGTAAGTGCTCATCCAGAATAGGAAAAGGAATGGATCACCACCAGATTTGGTGGATGTGAGGGAGGAAAAGCTTACCCCCTGGGGAAAAATATTTCCAGATGCAGAAAAAAAGAAAAATGAGTATGTTTGAACAGTGAACTCCATTCCTCCGTGGTAATTTTACATTATGTAAACTAATTAATAGTATCCCTCGAGAGATGTCACATGACATTCCCAGTACTATGCCTTGAAACCTAAGACCAGTGCAGTTTTCTAGGCATAGTACTACCAATATATGTGAATTACATAAAGTTGCAAATCTACACCCTAATGTAATGGTGCAGATTTGCTAATGTCCCTGTGAATTGGCTCCAGTGTTTGTACTGTCAAAGCACAGAAATGGTTCCAGAAAGCACAGGAAAAGAAAACAGGGAACATAAGAAAGGTGAAAGGCACAAGCATATTTAATGCAAGAAGCTTATTAGAATGCATTTTGAGCCCATTCCTTTCGTGTGCTGAAGCATTATTATTGATAAGTTAACAAAAATATGAATTGCGACATCTAAAATAATTTAGTGAAGGAAAATATTTCACAGCACCAAGCAACATGAGGTCTCACAAGTATTGGATAAAAAGAACAAACAACACTCTAGCTTGTGATCACAGAATAGAAAAGGGACGTAGAGAGGAAGGAGCTGAGGCAGTGCATGCATGTAATAATAATTGGTAAGGCTAGAAGTATGGGAATGGGGAACTGTGGTGGCACCTTCATGACCATAATGTGGAACACTTCAACACTGGTGCACATGGTCTGCCTTTTTTATTTTAAACATCACGCTTGTCGCAATCTGCATTGCTGTAAAAGTTAAATAAAAAGTATGTAAAATTGGGAGATGCTAGTTTTTAAAGCTTCAAACAGTCGACTAGAACTTTTCCTAAGTGGGAACTAGTGCAACAAAATGTTTTAAGAATTACATTAGTCTTTATTATGTTATTTAGAACATCTGCACTAGGATGAATAATACATTTCTCTATTGTTTATAGTTTTAATGGTCTTGTAATTTTCTGAATCATGACACCAATGTATTAAATGTAACAAATCGTGTGAAATCTGGATCACTAATATTTTATTATTTCATTATATAAATTATATTAGAAGATTTATTCAACTGTGGCTATGTTTTAATGACAATTAGGATATTCTACAACCACTGCCACATTTGAGAGATAAAGCAGATGGGATGAGAAAAACAATAAAGGGGTTTGTGAAAAATTGTGGCCCTAATGTTTCAGGAGGGTACCCTAGACAAAAATAGAGACACACTAGGCACATAAATTCTCTACATTTGTCCAGGTTTAGGACATTTTGTTAGACCTCAATACTGCTTGTTGACGCTTTCAAAATGCAAAGTCATTGCTGTTGGCACTCAGCAAAAAATAAGACAAAGAATGATTCTGAACGTCGATGCACTTTCCCAGGTTTCTGAATTTGATTACTTGGAACATAAATCCGTTTTACAGCTTATGTGTATTGGACCAGATAAGTGGTCAAATCTAAAAACTGCCTGGTCTCCTCAATAGCGAGTCTGAAATTATTCAGTACAAAATGTGGTGGTCGTGCTGTGTTTTGCCGCTGTGACGGTCTACAAAGCAAAATGTCTTACTAGTGCATTGTAGGGCGCGAACCTATGGGAAATATTTCTTAAATATGTTTCTTAAAATCTTTATTAACCCTGCCTCCGGCCCTCCTAAGACTTTGCTCTCACACTGAAATGAGGATTTGTGGTCTTCCTAAGCGCACCCAATGTGAAGCCACCACTTTACTAGTTCCGCCTCTCATTGAATCTGGATGACACAATGTTCAGAGAAACCCTGAGAGATCGTCTAGCTAAGGGGACTTGTCTAACGAAAGAGATCGTTTAGCTAGAGGGATCTATGGGTAGGAGAGATAGACAATCTCTCCTTTAACCCCACTGACACTATTGTCCAAATAACTAACCTCCTTGTTAAACAGAAATATCATGACTGGGTGTAAAGCAGTAATTTTGCCCAGTTTCTCAAATGCAACAGAGAGTGAAATTAATACTCTCCCACTTAGGCACTTCATGAGCAATTCTAATAATCAATTAATCTTGTATGTTGCTTGCTTTTGTATTGATGCTGTAAGGAACGTTTTCAATTTCTTCCTGTTTTGCCGATTTAATATGACTGCTATAAAGTGACAGCTGTACCCTTTGTTTGCATTATTTAAGTTTTGACATGTCACTGATACAATTAGTGTATGTTATTCTACTGTTTCCCTTGCTTTACATTTTCTGTTGCTAAATGTATTTGCAACAAACAATGAAAAGAAGCTCACTATGACAGATTATTACCTCTTGAGATCTCCCTCACTCATATGAGTAGGGAAACCCTCAAGGTTTTTTGAAAGAACCCTCACCCACTAACACTAGTTGGCGACATGCTTCATCATAGGGTTCCCACTGAGATGCCTAGTACATCTGGGTGTGCTGCGACACCTGTATTATAGCGGACCTGGTTTTGTTTGTGCATCTCAAGTGAAAGAAAGTGATTTTTAAAATTGCCTCAAGGTTGCCAACCATTCAAGGTGTATTTTAATAGTGGTAACCTTGGGCAAGTTTTAGAAACAGTGATGGATATGCTGTTAGATGGTGATGCTCTCCCACATCCTCGGTCTACGTGTTTCAGCCATCCTGTTCAAATGTCTATTGGGCCAAATGGCTTTCTTAAGGACCTGCATGCACACTAAGGTGATCATTATGGGTTTGGCAGACAGAAAAGGCCACCTGCCAAACTCCAGCGGTTAGATTTCCGCCAGTGCCTCTACCTTGCCACGGGCCCCATTACATTTTCTCCGCTGGGTCAGTGGGTGGAAACAGTGCTAGTCAATTCAGTAGAGGAAGAGAGTTAATTAAACCAACAAATTCATAGAATGGCCCAAGGACAGAATGGTGTAAAGAGTGAACAATGTCCTCATTAAATGAAGATAATCCCAGGAGTTTTCAGTCAACCTGGGAGCAGAAGAAACACATTAGTGGAAATATGGGAGAGTATAGGGTAATAAAGGATGGGTCAATATAATGCAATACAATATGAGCACACTGCAGGAACATTTTTGGGGAGAACCTGGCTAACTTGGCTAAGTTGCAGTTATCCTTCTGTGTGAGAATGAAATGAATTAACAATGCAGATGAGCCAAATAACTGAAAATGCTCCACTTGTAAAGGTTCTAGCTCCACTTGAACAGCCTTAAGAAGGATGAAATAAATAATTTGGGGCAAACGGAAGCCTGAGTTAAAACAGACGAAATTCCCATCACTTGCCAAGGTCTAGGACTTCCTATTAGAAAGTACTACTTATGTATTTTATTTTACATATTTAAATAGCACATTTCTACTAAAGGTTATAAAGGGTAAAGGCAGAATACGTAAAGAGAGAAGGGGGGAAGGAGAGGTAGAATTGAACTCAGGCAGTAAAGGAGGGGGAGGAATAAAAAGCTGCAGAAAAGTGAAGAGACAGTAGGTAGGGATGAGAACAAATATGGAAAATATGTGAATAGTACAAATTATATAGAATGGCTCTGACAGTGAAAATGGGAAAAAAGCTGGTATCATGTGGTACCAGAATCACTTGTTCAGGTATAGTCTAAACATGTGTATTTTTAACAGAAGGATAGAAGGGTTGGTGCAATTTTGATTTCAGTAGGCAGGGAGTTCCAGATGACTGAGGCCACATATGAGAAAGTCGCCTGATGAGTTTGGGACAAGGGCATTTCTACAAGAAGGTATTCTTTGTGTCTATGATTCCTATTTCTACTGATCTTTGTATGCAGCTCAGCACTCACATTTCACATTTGGTTCAGAATTTCCAGAAATTCGAATCAGAAAATCATGGGGCGTGTACATTTCTCCCTGAGAAAACAATCAAACCAACTTCTCTGAGGTTTGAAAAACTGAACTCTTTGAATAAACAAACAATTGAATGATCACTGATGCAATGAAAGTGAGAAGCTGGACAGGTGCTCAATCCATGAAATAATAACTATATTTTATGTACTTGCATTACTACCCAACAGGACATTGAATGCCTAACATATATGTATCTGCTGACAAATTATATTAACTACATATACAAAGAACTCAGGGGTAATTGTCAAGTGTTTGACATAGTGAACATACAGTACAATAAATGGGAAAGAGATTTGTTAGGTGTGTACTTTGACAATGTTCATATGTCCTGGACTTGCGTTCTAGTGATGAAATAGGGAGGAGTACCTTTGGAAAGGAGGATATAGTACTGGGAAATACCATTAACACCTTTGATCCAAATATTATTGCTCTAGTTCAAGTCATTTAAATACAGAAACACACACTGGTAACGGGTTGCATTGCAGCAGCCAAACCTCTCTAATGGTAAATAATTCAAAACAGTCAACATCGATAGTAGAAATTAATAATGTCAATGCAGATTGAGAAAGTCTTACATACATTATGTGCCCTACTAAGAGAAGGAGTTCATTAATGTTTGGGCCCTCTTTGGAAAACAGCGGAAGACTTTAGTGGAAATTGATGAGTACAGTGAGCAATAGAGCACAGAGCTCCTGGCCACATGAAAGGTAGAGGCCAGAAACAAATCACATACATGAAGTACTGAAGTACTGAAATGAAACAAACTGCTCTACACAATTTTGAAAATAAATACTGTGGCTAGAAGATACTACTGGATGAGGGAATTCTTGACACGAATAGTGAAATTAAGCATGTTTCTTGTTATGCATTTTATGTGTATTTGAGAATAGCAGGTGGTAGTTAAGGACAGCCCTACTAAAGGTTAAGCATTAAGGGTGATTGATCTTTATAGATGCATGACAAAGACTTTAATAGCAAAAAATAAACAATAATAGAATACATTTAATGGTTAGTTTACATAGAAATACACATAAATAATATGTCAGTGTTAAAGTACATTACATCAGAAGTATATCTTGGCTAAAATCCACAGTTAATATAATTAGTCAAAAAATGAATTCTAAAGAAAAGGGGAAAAAGAATAAGAGGTAAAGTCAAAATAAGAGGATATGAGATAGAATAATGAGAAATGAGGTAGAGTAATGATTTAATTAAGGAAAGGTGTACAGAGTAAAGGGACACTTGAGGATGAAGACAAGATGACAAGGCACATAATGAGTGCTGAGGAATGAGGTCTGATAACCTATGTTAAAAAAGCATTATGGGGGAATGGCTCAGTTTAAAAACAGCATTTAACACATGGGGTATCTGATGAACCACAATTATGGAGGCACATTATTTAGCTTAGATGAGACAATTCACCACTCTTTCATAACCATGATTTTTTTTATTAAATGCATGCCTATTACCTAGCACAAAATACAAAGGAAATTATGCATATGGATTGTAAGCTGGCTTTGTAAATGCAGACTTGCGAGTGGTTTGAATCATTCCTGTGTTTGCCAAGTCTGCAAAGATTCACTAAGAATGTCTTTGAGAATCATGAGGACAGAGAAAAGCCATGGGAAGCTCAGCACTTTGGAAATGTAGGTAAGGAGTAGATACTGTCTACACTAATGGAAAAAAGCAAAACTAAGGAGGGAGACAAGGCATCTACAAGGGAGAATGATGCAGTTCTTACTTTGATCAGGTTAAGTCTGTCACACTGAAATAAAAAACAAAATCAAACAATTTAGAACTGAATGTTGATAACTTTATGAAAACTAATATGAAATATATGAAAGTGATTCAGCACAGAGGACAAACAGTTTTCTCATGGTGGCTGAAAATAGGAGACTGACAGGATACTCTTAAATGAGCTGGAAAAGTCCATCAGTATGTATTTCTGTTTAGAAGCTGCTATTACAGAAGGTACAACATAGGATGCTTTTAGGAGTCAGTTCTTTCTTGACAACTAAAATTCTGCCAGGGCAGAAAAATCTGCTCAAAATCCAATACTGATATGATTTTTATGTACTCAGATTATCTTATCTTCTGTCTTTACTGAACTACAAATAACAAAATAATAGGCAAAGGGGTATAGTTAAGAAAAGTGTGTGCAGGGCCACTTTTCTTGTGCCCCTTAGCGCCCCCCTACCGCCACCATGTGTGTGCCATACTTAAAATATGGCACACCATCGCACAGGGTAGGGGGCAATAGTGTCATTTTTTGTAAAATATTGATGTAGTCTGCAGGAGTAGCGCTAACATTTTGGCGCTACTCCTGCAGGGTACATAGGGGCCTATCGTAATCAATGGTGTGCCGCCTTTTAATGCATGCTATGAGCATAATCAACATTATTTTTCAAGATTGCTCTTTAATGTGTTCTTTATTTTAAAGAATTACATATGCGACCATTATAAAATTGTACTTTTTACTTAAAAAAATTACATAAGCTACCATTTTAAAATTGCACTATTAATTGCTTAGTTTTGATTCTAAACTTAAAAAAATATTAAAGAATTATTTATTTCAACACAGAACCTCATTTGTATCCACTGGCTAGTTTCTTAGGAAACACGGTTTACAGCAAACAGATTCTTTTAGAGTTTGGAAACCAGGAGCACTCCCAAATGTGTAGTTGACCCACTCTCATGGAAGGGCTAAGTTTAGATTGGGAGAGTCTCAGTTCTTCCATCCGCACAAATCTCTGATCTGGTGTCCCGTCCACCTTTGTGCCACCAGATCATGGTGATGCCACTTGATTTACTTGATTAGGTTTCACCAGTGAATCGGACTCGTTCTAGGCAGGAAAATCTTTCAAGGTCATTGAAAAATGGGGTGTAAACTACCAGTGATTTTTTTGTTATCATGAAAAACATTATGCTTTGGGGATATGTTTCTTGAATACAGAACACTAGTAAAGTGGGCACACCAATCACAGTACTTTCTCTGGGAAATTCATTGGAAATGCTACAATATTGGCTCCACTGAATTCCCACTGAATTCCCAGTGGGAAGAACCTCTAAATATGTTGAGAAGTGCTACACCTGGGAGCAGTGCCACTGCCTCCACTAACCTGTTGAGTCAGAGGGCCACCCATCAGGGTTTAAATGATGCTGAAAGTCTTTCTATTGTCATTGAAGTACACTAGAGCCACGACTTAGTCGAAGGGCCTGATTAAGATCTTGGTGGATTAAATACTTCAGAAACATGACAGATATCCCATCTGCTGTATTACAGTCCCCCTAGGATACAATTGGATCATACTAGGTTGGACAGGATATTTGTCTGTATTCCCCACCACCAATATTTAAATCATGCCCTAATGGCCTGTTTCACTATTCTTTAGGATAGTCTGTTGCTAGGGAACAGGAAAGCAGACTCTAAAGACCCACCCTGAGAAACACACTTGCAGGTCATGTTTATGAATCTAGGGGTTAACTCAACTTTCCATCTTTCCAAGGTAAGCCAATAAAGCACCATTAACCTCAGTATATAAAATTAAGTTATCTGATGAAATGTGCCAATTGGAAAGTTAAAAAAGGCCAGGCGTTTTGACACATAGGTCCAAAAAGCACAGTCTTATACAATGGTACAGCCACTGAAAATGTCTGGCAGCAAATTCTGATGTGTCAAGAAACAGCTTGGTCAGCTTAATAGCAAAAGATCAGTATCAGCCAAGAGTGCCACAGCAAATTCATGGATGTCCATTCACCAAAAAGCCAGGGACAGCAGAAGTGACACACACGTTCTTTGACCTATTGATAACATCACATGAAGTGACATCACAGAGCTGTTGACCAATTACAGCATAGGAAACACCATCAAATAACCTCTAACTGTCAGTCAGAAATGTGTTGTGTCATTGTTTTCAGGACTAGAGTACCTTAATGCAATTCTGGCCAATTGTGAAGTATAGATAGTACAACGTCTCACATGCATGACAAGCCTTCTTTCAATTTACCATTATTTGGGGGTATGACTTATTTTACCAACTCGTCACCAAAGATTTAGTAAAAAAGTTATGTGTCCATGTGGCTGACAATCAGCAAACACCCATTGCAATGGATTTTAATAATAAATTCTAATTGGACCTACGATTCAATACAGTGCCAATAAAGCACCAGGAGACCACAAAGCCAATATCAAGCAATAGGCAGAATGCATTCCTATGTCAACTTTCTGAAAGTCCCCAAGATGTCTTAGCAAACCAGATTGCCTACTTTTCCATGATACGTCAACCTACAAGATACTTCAACTTGCAAGGTTCTAAATTACATCACAGGAGAGACTGCAAGGTATGGTGTCCACACTGGCACAACATAATACATACACTATACACTTACTTAGTAATATCGCAACAACGAGCTTCATGTAACGTTGATATTCTGGCAGTCTATATTTTCATGTGGAAACACATTAGCTCAACAATCAGTCAATTGTTAGCCTAAAAAAAATTAAGGTCTGTTTACCCACCAATCTATTATTGCAGGATCTTTGCTGCTTTGGTTTATTTAGAATCTGTGATCCACCCATTTTGTCATTTAACACATTGTCCATTCTGACAAGCCTTATTAGTGCAGGATAAGGACTGGTTAAGGAAACATTCCACTTCACCCATCTTCAACTGTAGAGTATTTTCTACTGCCAATACACACCAACCTTCAGTAGAAGATCATTCACCCGCTTCATTAGTGCAGGGTCCCCATTATGGGCCTCTCACCTGCCTCAAACTTCAGTATATGGTTCTTTCCCACTTACTTCATTAGTTCTCCATAATCATGCCAGATTCCTCTTTGTACTTTATATTGAGTTCTCAAATTAACAAAATGTACCACACAGTCTGACCCTATTGATTTTCAGCTACCCAATCGTTTCATCAACAAAGATGTCCAGAAAGTGTCCAGATATGTTATTGCTATTGAAGCAAACAGGTTCGACTGTGTACTTCATCAGAGAAGAGAGGTATCCAAATTATAAGGTAAATAAATGAAACACACCTTACAGTCATTATTTCAGAAAAATCACTAAACAATCTAAATTGGAAATCGGCAATTACCAAAATTCTGAGTTCTGAGCTGGTCGATATCCACCCAGGATAATCATGGCAAGTGCCTGAGATGTTTTATTATACTATCAACTCATATATCACCACATCGTCTTTCCCTAATGCTGCTGTAAAGATTACAGAGTTCAAGTAAAAAAAAAATTTTCTAGCTCTCAAAATGAGCATGGACTAAGAGATGCTACTAAAGAAGACAGCCTTATAATATTCATTTTTCTGTTCAGAAGGCTTAATATATATTCAAAAATGGTTCTCCCTTCTTTAGATACAAGTTCCTGAAATAAATGAGTCCCTGAAATCACAAATTCATATTTGTTTGTATTTTAAATTTAAATTCTTACTAATTTATGAACATTGGATAGTCTACGACCATTCTCAGTGTTTTAAAATAATTACCCGTTTGTTATTTCTAATTTACAATGTTACCTATTTTCAAAAGGTTTAATTAATTGCCTCTGACTGTAATCATTTATAATATATGCATATCGACATTTTTATAGACAATATATATACATTTTGAAGAAATTTTAAAAATAAGGTTTATCATTTCCCTGCATTTAATTGACAATAAAAATGATTTTGAAGCCACCACGTATTATTACAGGGAGATAAAATAAGAGACAAATGGAATTGGGAGAAGTGAAAAGAAAAGTGAAATGTTCAAGCAGCAGCTCATTGATTAAACAGCTGGCTTCATATCTGCACCAGTCCCTCAAAGCTCATTTACTTTAGCCTGTTCTGCAAGAAAGGTTTTAAGTTAAAAAGCTCTCATTCCAACCAAATAGCATTCATGCAAGTCTCGTTTTTCTCATCAATATAGAATGCGGATGCTCTAGTTCTTCATTAAAACTTTGAGACGAGGCTATAGAAGACCCCCAGGAATCTACTGATCTCCTGCCTCCCGTCAGAAGTATGGTTCACTAAGAATGCCAGAATATTTACAGTCACATGGATGAGAAATATATTTGAAAAATTACATACAATTATGTCTTCATTTAGTCCCTTTGGCTCTGCCACTAGTTCTTTGACTACACCATTGTCATAACTACCTGGGAGTGCCTTTTTAAATAATGGTCAGTGACCTCCACAAATGCTGTTTGCAGGGTCGGATTGGGAACAAAAATAAAGAAAGGACACCTACATAACGGTGGGCCTCAATAGCAGACCATATTAGCTATATGGTGCCCACAATGATTGTGATAATGTCAGGGAATTCAACAGTAGAAACCAGCCCACCGGGCAATAAAATGGGCCCACAAACAGCCACAAATCGGCCCACACATTGATCTGTGAGACCAACCCATCCAGCACTGCCTGATTGCCCTATAGGCCAGTCTGGCCTTGGTTGTAGGTACAGATCCAGCTACATCCAACTAGGAAAAGGTATTAATGACTTTTTGGCAGCAATACAACATGAAGTGTAAACTTCATTTTTCAAAAATGAATACACACTTTCAATGCTACCAAGGCACTGATGCAGAGTGCAATGGTGAATTCCAGTCTCTGAGCAAACAGGAGTTTGAGCAATTCTGCAAACTTAATCAAAGATGTTTACCTCACCCTTGCTAATCGGTATTTACTGGGTGTTGCAAATACTTAGTATTTCGAAAATAAACTTGAAGCAGGCTCACTACCACTGGTATGTTTCCCACACACATCTCCGAGGGGTATCATAAAGGCATAGAGGGAGACCTTTAAGGTTTTGGGAAAGTATTTCTAAATGAAAACCAGTGACACAGAAAGCAAGTTCTTAGTAGGTGTACAAGTAAGAAAACTTATCAGGGGCGTAACACAGGCATCTGCAGCCCCTGTGGTGTGGGGGGAAGGGGAGGCTAACCATCAGGACAGCATCAAACTGTGCTCTGATTCAAAAGCAAATACAACACATTCCAAGAAAGAACACACAGGTGACCAATGAATATCATTACCCTACTATTACATCACTATGACATATACAGTCCATGAATACACATATTAGAAGAGAAACATAAACACCACTGAGCTCCCAAACCTTCAAAGAAGGCCCCATTCAGCCCAAGGCCAAGGAATATCTAGGAGATATGGGAGAATCGGGGCCCCCTCATCACATTCTGTGGGCCCCCCATCATTTTGCGTTATGTCACTGGAACTTATAGTTAAGATGGATCGTACAGCTGTGTACTACTGTGGTTTACGTCACTCGATAAAGCATTTGCTGGGGTAATCACATGACGTACTCTAAGACAGACATTAATTCCACACCGGTGTAGTTATCCTGCTTTTAGCACAGAACCAAACAGATTACTACAAGGGTTAAAAAAAGCGAGAGAGAGCAGCAGGAACATTCAGAGCGATGAGAGTGACACATAAATTGGAAAACAGTGCACGAGCGATTGACTCATAGTTTACTATTAAAAACGACCACTGTACTTGTGCACAACTTAGCAAAGCAGTCACTGCTCCATAGTACGACACACATATTGTCACTGTTTTGAATACCGAGAGTTTCTTAGATAAATATTTCTTTTATGTTAAGATTAATATGTTAGTTTGTGTTTTGAAATGTTTATTTATCGTATTCGTTTTTTTTCATCAGAACCTATTGCCCATTTTGGCTCTTCCTCATGCATTATACAAATATTAATATGGGGAGTGTGTCCAAAATGGCGCCCGTGTACGAACTCGTACTCGGAGCTCCCCTGCATCTAATAGGCTGTGATCAGCCCGGAATTCCCTCCGTTGCCCACTAAACCCAGAGGTAACTCTGCTGGCCACTGGACCATGCCGGAGGATCCACAGAACACCAGAGAAGGGTGGACTCAGCCTTGCGAGCAGCGGCTCGGCGGCTTCTCATGCAAGATGGCGGCCTTCGCATGCGACCCTTTAGTAGTGGCCAGCGGCCCATGTGGGGCACTGGCAAGACAGGTGCACCTGGAGGCGCACTACAGCATTGATTCCCCGGCGACTGTGTTGAGGAGGCATGGAGCGGCCTCAAAGGCTGGACAGGCACTCCCTGAAGTGGCAGCAGAACTGACACAAAGAGCCCCTTGATCTTGGCTTCATGGGAGGCAGTGCCTAGGCTGGTTGCCTGGGCCGAGGAGATGGGAGGTGCTTCAGACTTTAGTGGTGAGGAGAGGCGGCACAGTCAACAGTGCCACTCTGGGTGCCGGATGAGAGGACCCCACAGGGATTTGTAGTGGCCCGAGGGCCCCCCTCACTCTGCCAGCCCCGGGGACCCATTGTACTGTGGGCTTGGTGGGATCCCAGGTCACTGTGTGCCCAAAGGGGTGGAGCCTGCCCACACTAGTCTTGCGGCCCAAAATAAGTGACAGCTGCCGTTGCCCCTTGTGAGTTCTCACAACACCTGGAGCATATGGGGAGCAGGGGGCTGCCTATAAGAGGACAACTTTATCAGCTCACCTCCCAAAGCACACCTGCACTGATGGTGGAGCCCTGAAATTACTCGTCGCTTCCTACGCCCTCCACTTTCCTTTGTACGGCTGGTGCTTTGGACGCAGTACTCAGAGGGGAGCTGCTCTTGGCCCTGGTTGGGGGAGTCCACCCTCCTGCACTCACAGCACTGATTGACAGAACTCTGCAGCTGTTGAGCCCATCACCACACAATGTCGTCTTAGCTGCTAGACATTGAACAGGGTACCTCTGTCTCCACCGGGGGAGGTGAGAGCACGGTGGCCAGTGGTGCCCCTTGTTTGTCTCTTCCGGAGCTCACATTGGGTAGCTGACACCACTTGATGCTACAGTTGGGGTGGCTGCACTCATGAGTTGAGATTTGTCTGGGCAATTCAGCATTGCCGCCCATCTTTGATCTGCATAAGCACCACTGGGCCCTTCCACATGTGACGACCGTGCCCTGCTGTGCCCACCCCCCAGTAGTGGCTACCGGCGTATAGCTGCCCACAGTAAACACAGGAGGAAGCTAAGGGCCAGATGTAGCAAGTTTCCAAATTGCGAGTTGCAATTTGCGAGTCCCAGCGACTCGCAAATTGCAACTCGTAATTTGGAATGCAGAAAGGTGTCTCAGACACCTTCTGCGAGTCGCTATGGGGTCGCAAAGACCCACCTCATTAATATTAAAGAGGTGGGTCGCAATTTGCGACCCCATAGCGATTCAGGGAACTCACGGGGATGGTGGCCTGCTGGAGACAGCAGACCACCATGTCCGTGACTGCTTTTAAATAAAGCAGTCTTTTTTTTTCAAAGTGCAACCCGTTTTCCTTAAAGGAAAACAAACTGCACTTTGAAAAAAAAAACGAAACCTTTAGTTTCGGTATTTTTCAGGGCAGGTAGTGGTCCATTGGACCACTGCCTGCCCTGAATTTTTTTTTTTTTTGCCAGACACAAAGGGGAAGGGGTCCCATGGGACCCCTTCCCGCTTGCGCCTGGGTTACCATCCACTTCAAGTGGATGGTAAGTGCGCTTTCATTTGCGACCGCAATCGAGGTCGCAAATGAAAATGCATACCATTGCGAGTCGCAAATAGGAAGGGAACACCCCTTCCTATTTGCGAGTCGGAAATGCATTTTGCGAGTCGGAAAGCAAAGTGGCTTTAGCGACTCGCAAACAGCGATTTTCGCCGTTTGCGACTCACTAAAGCTTTGCTACATCTGGCCCTAGATACGCTATTTGACTTGGGATCCTGCCCCCCACTCTTTGGCATCGTTTTTTGTGTGGGACTTTTGGCCAGCCCTCCTGCAGCCCTGATTCCTTCCCAATAACGAAATGCAACCTGAAGACTGCACCTGGTAATGCTGCATATTGCTACCAACCTGTGAATACTGTGGACACCTCTACACAAGCCATACTATTGAGCCATGTTTCCCCGTGTAGTCATAGCATCTGAGTAGAGCAAGAAGGATAACACTATCAAAGACGTCTAATCCAAATCAGCCTCTAAGTGCACCGACTGCTCCAGAGAACAGGGCTCCCCCAACTGAATCCAGTCTGCACCCTCCCTGCGGTGGAAGAAGAAGCCCCAGTTACCTGAGGCTTCAAGGAGACACTTTTCCTCATCCTTCTCAATTACATTGCAGTCCTGAAACAGGAGGTAACTTGAGGCATCAAAGACATCCATTGGGAACTATACAACATGGGCCAGCGAGTGACCCCCTTGAACAAGGTAACAACGGCAGGGAAGAGGAATTTGAGGCCTAACGAAGTCAAATACTCAAACTTCAAGATCAGAATGCAGACCTCAACTATCATCTTGAAGACCTGGAGAACAGATCCTGCAGAGCCAACATTCGTATCAAAGGAGCACCACTGCAAGTAGACTCTGGCAAGCTAGAGGGCTATGTGCTTTGACTTTTCCATCATATAGGGCCTGATTCTAACTTTGGAGGACGGTGTTAAACAGTCCCAAAAGTGGCGGATATACCACCTACCGTATTACGAGTCCATTATATCCTATGGAACTCGTAATACGGTAGGTGGTATATCCGCCACTTTTGGGACGGTTTAACACCGTCCTCCAAAGTTAGAATCAGGCCCATAGTCCCTACACTGGCAGACAAAGAAATCATACTGGACCGAATTCACAAGGTGGGCCACCCACATAGGGGCCCCCGGGTTGCCGCAAGAAATTCTGACATGTCTCCACAGTTATCGACAAAAGGGGTTGATTATGATCACAATACGTGATCAAGAACCAATCACTTTTGAAGGCTCAAAGCTTTGGCTCTAATAAGACTTGTCCTATATCACACTCCAAGGAAGAAGAGATTTGAAACTCGCCACCACCTTCCTTAGGGAGAAAGAATTCAAGTACATGTGGTGCCACCCATTCCGCTTCATGTTTGCTTTTCAGAGGAGACACACACGGTTCATAACCTGGGTGAGGCAGCTTCGATACTGGGTCTCGAGCAGGAGGGCCCAGGCTCACTGACACCACATCAACGAAACACCAGTCACCCTCGACTAATCCCGGCAGACGACCTAAGCAGTCAAAGAGGAAGAAAGCTATCAAGCCCACCACCTCTGAGAGCTGTAGAGAGTGCTGGGCTCTGCTGAGGCAACTGCATCAACGGGAACAGTCTCCAGACTCTGTCATGGACTAACGCTAACAGATAACAGGTTGAAGAACCATGATGACTACTGACCCCAACCTGCAGGGGTGCTAATGGGGCTTTGAGAGGCCTCATCTTGCCGCAAGATGAAGGGGTCTCCACATTGCTTTTGAATTCACACCTCCTTGACATCTGGGAGCAGTGGAGCTCCCACTTTCCACCTCTCCTCCACGATGGACTTCAGCCAACGACATGTTGCCCATCTACACAATACATTTGTCTTCTAAGGCTGGAGCTGTAGGCTCCCCCAGTTTGTTGTTCCCATATATCCCACAGTGCTCTTACCTTTTTTTGAGCTGCTACACCATCCACAATGCTTCATCATTCTTTTCATGGAACCTCAATAGGAACCCTGTGTGGGAAGAAGATGTAGACAGCAGACGTCCGATTTCAAGGCAATGGTTAAGGTACTGAGCCTCACCATTCAAGGTCTCATGCACCAGCATGGCGCCTTGCCGTAATGGCTATGAAGAAAGACTTTCAATGTGATAAATGTCTCCTACCAGAGACCCACCTTCTCCGCAGAGATTGGTCAAGGTTGAAATCCAAATGGTTTGACAGACAATATTTCTGCAGTGGACCAGAGAAGAATGCAGGGTTTGCGATCCTTCTGGCAGCTCATTTCTAGGGTCAAATTCTCCAAGTTCATTCTGAAAAAACAGGCTGTCTTCTTACCTTACAGCTCTCACCCCCACCATGAAGGATTACACCTTCTTCTCTGCAGCACATCAAACATACTCCAGAATTGACTATTTCCTGATTACCACCCCACTCCTCCTGCTTGTCGCCCATACATAGATTGGTGTAGCAGCTATGTCAGAGCATGTCCAACTTTCCATCACTGTGCATCTACCTATCCAATGCCCATGCTCATACCTGTAGTGCCTCAACACTAAATTACTAGCTTATGAACCTATGGTCCAAAAGGTTTGGACATGATACAGGGCTACCTTACCACAAACTATAATTCCCACACTCCCATAGCCCTTCTATGAGGCACACTTAAGATAGCAGTAATGGGGGACTTTATAGTAGTTTCTGCAAACCTCAAAAGGATAGGCAGACCAAACGATCAGCATTGGATGACCAAGTGCGGAATGTAGAAGGATCCCTCAGACAAACAGACTCCCACAAGACAAGGCGACAACTCACACTGGTTAGGAAACAAATCAAAGCACTAGATAAGGACACAGTGGAACATGCACTGCTCCTCACCAAGCAGAGATACTATGCAGGTGACAGCCAAGCCAGGACGCTCCTCGTCCACCGTCCCTATGCACAAACGCAATGACACTGGAGTTCAGAGATCCACGACTTCCGCGACAACAGAGTGCACCATGATGCGGCAATTGCAACAGAATTCAAACACCTTTATGCTGACCTGTACACTGTTGAGTTCTCAAGGGCCTCAGAATACATAGCACAGGCCCCTCTGGCTACCCTACCCCAGACAGACACCAATCTTTTAGACAGGGACCTCTCCTTTAGAACAATGGGAACCCTCACAGACACCATGAAAACGGCCATCACGGTTATAGCTGTATCAGGGAAAGACCCCGCCATTCTGCTTCCTACTGCCCAATTTCTCTCCTCAAGGTGGATGCAAAAATCTTTACTAGCATGCTTGCAGTCAGATTGGGGCCATACATGCCAGGACTAATAGATATAGATCAAGCCAGGTTTACCGCGGGCGTCACTGCAGTAATAATATTAAACGCCTTCTCCACCTCACTGACTGCTCGTTCTCATGTACTAACTTTTTTTATTTTGATCAATGATGAAACAAAAGTGCTCAACCGAGTTCACTGGCCATTCCTCTGCCTTGTGTTAGAAAAAGTAGGTCTAGGCCCCATTTCCACAACTGGGTATGGTCTAGCTATGCTGGCCCCACTGCCTCCATCAGGGTCAATTGGCTGCTGTCACATCCTTTTCCCATCTCCTGTGGAGCACGCCAAGGGTGACCGTTATGACCACTCTTATTTGCTCTGTATATGGAGTCCCTAGCGGAGCGGATTCAGCAGCACACCCATATAGAGGGCATTGAAGTGGGAGGCCAAACTCACAAAATAGCAATTTATGTGGATGACGTATTGCTAGCTGTTACTCAACTGGGTCAGTCCCTACCTCCACTACTGGCAGAGCTTGAATCATTCGGCAAAGTGTATGGGTTTAAGATAAACACATAGAAATCCGAGGCTTTAAAACTGTTCTATCCCACAGAGTGAGAAGTCACACATTGAGACTCTCTCACCGTTCCCATTCTTGTACCTGGGAATTCAACTATTCTCCACCTTAGATAAGTCTTCCAATTGTAACTACACAACTCTATTGCATACTGTTCGCAAAACAATCCACTCCTGGAGAGGAGGCCCAATATCATGGCTCAGATGACTAGCAGTCATCAAAATGCCCATCCTATGTAAGATTTTGCATGTTATGAGAACGCTCCCCCTCCAACTGCCCTCCCCCTATATATTGCAGAAACTACAGCACCTCCTGTAGACATACATCTAGGAGAGAATACACCCCCGCGTGGCCAGCAGGCAATTATACTTATTGCTGGCAGAGGGAGGGTCGAGTATCCCATACACGCTGCATGATTACCTGTCGGACCAGTTGCACTACCTGGTAGACTAGCAGCGGCAAGTACAGAGAAACACTGGTGTTTTATTGGTAAGGCTTTTGCAGGGATACATACATGGAAAATCATTTGGCTCCTCAAAAAACACCGCCCTCTGGGAGTTTACATATCATAAGGGGCAAGGGCCATAATGGGGACACGGGAAAACTCTGCATCTCTAAACACCTTTCCACACCTGTCTCCCCACTTACACTGATCATGGGAGCCTTGCCTACTCCTTGGTGCTTCAGGACTCCTCTTTCATACACTGGTAGGAGGCTAACTGCAAGAGAGAGGGGGTCCTATTTGATGCAGAGGCACTATTGGACTTCACACAGCTTAAAAGAGACTACAGCCTTTCATATGTGGAATACTGGTGACGGTAAAGCACTGGGTCACACATCCCGTGGTACAACCACATGCAAGCAGGCCTCTAACACCCTTTGAGAATTGGCTTCCTACGGGGAGGGATGATAAACCCATTCTTTCAGATATTTATACCTTCCTTCATACAAACACTACACACACCACCTCTTGTGCTCATACCCAGTGGGAATTGGCATGCAAGTGACAATTTTCAGATACGGAATGGTCAGACGTTTTGAAACAAGCCCACAGTTCAGCTTGTAGCACATCTGGGAAGGAGACCCTCCTCAAATTAGCCCATTACTGGTATTATACACCCTCGTGCACAGTGAAATGGAAACACAGCAGCGATGACCTCTGCTGACGCCAATGCAATCATACAGGCACACTGACCCATCTGCTCTGGCACTGCCCCAAACTACATTGCTATTGGGCAGAAGTCTTAGCAGACATAGACCGAATGTTTGACACCAAACTACCACGCTTCCCCAGTTATATCCTCCTCAGTCGCCCCAATGCCTTGACCTATCCCATGCGATCCTTGAAAGGGGGTCAATCACATTAGCGCTAAACAAGTCCTTCTATCGAGATGTGGCGCAGACACAATACCCGTGCACACAGATTGGCTGTATAAACTCTGGGACCTTCTGAGCATGGAGAAATTGACAGCCTTTGTTGATCACCCCCTCCCCTGATTTGAGAAAACCTAAGGCCCCTGCATTCGTTCATAGCCAAGGATTTTCATGAATTAACGTGTCCTGCATGCACGTGTCTCACAACTGAGATCCCAGGCTCAACTTAACTCCCTATTGGTAATGGTCCTCTCTCTTGTTTGTATTTGTGAATGATCTAAGGTACGTTAACATGTGCAAGCACCTCTTCTCCCCCTCCTCCTCAATCCCATCAAGGACTTTAAGGGTGATCTGTTCCCCGCAGCCATATATCCATCACGATGTTGGCTATTTCTTTAATGCTATGTGTTAGACCTGACAGCCTTAGGGTAGTCACCCCTAACTTTTTGCCTGCCTCCCTCCTCGTTTTTGGATACTGTTTTTGCTGGTTTTTAGACTCTGCGCACTTTACCACTGCTAACCAGTGATAAAGTGTATATGCTCTCTCTCTGTAAACATGGTAACTTTGGATCATACCTGATTGAACTATTTAATCTACTTATAAGTCCCCAGTCATGTGCACTCCAGGTGCCTAGGGCATATAGATTAAATGCTACTAGTGGACCCGCAGCACGGATTGTGCCACCCACTTAAGTAGCTCCTCTTCCTTGTCCCAGGCCTACCATTGCTAGGCCTGTGTGTGCAGTTTCACTGCCACCTCGACTTGGCATTTAAAAGTACTTGCCAAGCCTAGAGCTCCCCTTTTTCTGCATATAAGTCACCCTTAATGTGTGCCCTGGGTATCCCCTAGAGCAGGGTGCTGTGTAGGTAAAAGACAGGACATGTACCTGTGTAGTTATATGTCCTGGTAGTGTAAAACTCCTAAATTCGTTTTTGCACTACTGGGAGACCTGCTCCCTTCATAGGCTAACATTGGGGCTGCCCTCATACACTGCTGAAGTGGCAGCTGCTGATCTGAAAGGAGCAGGGAGGTCATATTTAGTATGGCCAGAATGGTAATACAAAATCCTACTGACTGGTGAAGTCGGATTTAATATTACTATTCTAGAAATGCCACTTTTAGAAAGTGAGCATTTCTTTGCACTTAAATCCTTCTGTGCCTTACAATCCACGTCTGGCTAGGTTTAGTTGACAGCTCCTTGTGCATTCACTCAGACACACCCCAAACACAGGGTACTCAGCCTCACTTGCATACATCTGCATTTTGAATGGGTCTTCCTGGGCTGGGAGGGTGGAGGGCCTGCCCTCACACAAAGGACTGCCACACCCCCTACTGGGACCCTGGCAGACAGGATTGAACTGAAAGGGGACCTGGTGCACTTCTTAGCCACTCTTTGAAGTCTCCCCCACTTCAAAGGCACATTTGGGTATAAAACAGGGCCTCTGCCCTACCTCATCAGACACTTGCTGGAGAAGAAACCGGAACCAGAAACTACATCCTGCCAAGAAGAACTGCCTGGCGTCTCAAAGGACTCACCTGTCTGCTTTCTACAAAGGACTGCTGTCTTGCTGTTGCCCTGCTGCCTTGCTGAACTCTTGTCTGGCTGTGAAAGTGCTCTCCAAGGGCTTGGATAGAGCTTGCCTCCTGTTCCTTGAAGTCTCAGGACCAAAAAGACTTCTTCCTTTCACTTGGACGCTCCGTGCGCCGAAACTTTCGACGCACAGCTTGTTTCGCGGCGAGAAAAACGCCGCACACCGACGCTGATCGACGCGACGCCCTCGGGGCGATCGAGACTTCGACACACAACCTCGCAAGGACAAAGCCGCTCGACTTTCCAGGAGAAATCGACGCGACACCCACCGTGAGTGCGAAACTTTGACGCACGGCCTCGCAAGGACAACGCCGCCCGACTTCCAAGGAGAAATCGACGCGACGCCTGCCGTGAAACCAAACTTTCGACGCATGGCCTCGCAAGGACAACGCCTGACTTCCAAGGAGAAATCGACGCGACGCCTACCGTGAGATCGAAACTTCGACGCGCAGCCCCGCAGAACGACGCGCAGCCGGAAAACAAGCAGGAGAATCCACGCACAGACCCGGGACATCTGGTAATCCCCGCGATCCACAAAAAGAGACTGTCTGCGCGCCGGAAAACGACGCCCGACTTCCCCGCGTGGAAAAGACCGACGCAAGTCTGTGTGTGCTGAGGAGAAATCGACGCACACACCCCTTTTTCCACGCATCTCTTCTCCTGTGGCCCTCTGAGGAGATTTTCCACCAGAAACCAGGTACTTTGTGCTTGAAAGACACTGTATTGCATTCTAAAGACTTAAGACACTCTATATCACTTCCCTGTGATATTTCTACAATTTTCCATTGCAACTTTATTCTTTTTGACCTACAATTATCCTGATAAATATTATATATTTTTCTAAACACTGTGTGGTGTATTTTTGTGGTGCTATATGGTGGTATTGTATGATTTATTGCACAAATACTTTACACATTGCCTTCTAAGTTAAGCCTGACTGCTCGTGCCAAGCTACCAGAGGGTGGGCACAGGATAATCTTGGATAGTGTGTGACTTACCCTGACTAGAGTGAGGGCTTTTGCTTGGACAGGAAGTAACCTGACTGCCAACCAAAAACCCCATTTCTAACACTATGTATGTGAGTGGTTTTGTTATTCATGAAAGTCAATAAAAATCTATTTTATCCTAAAAGAGACTATAAACTAACTTGGATTTTTACACCCAGCCAAGCCACGTGTTAAAAGGAGGAGCGAACAGTATTTCTGCCAATTTTAGCATTTCGCCCACGATGAGATGAGCACATATTGTGCTGACTAACGTGCTGTGGGCCTGGGGGTGGTGGAGTACATGCCACCAGGCTGTACCTTGCACGAGCTATACTGAACACCAGCCTCTCCTTGGCATCACCGACAGTGGTTACAGATTCTCTTCACTTACTGAGAGCACTTACCATAGTCTTACATGTGGGCACAGGTAGAGGATATCATTGCTCTTGGGCTATTTCAAGAGAATCATTCAAGGACCTGTATCTAGGAGCAGTAGCAAACCTGCCGTGCAGGCTCCAAAGAATGCAGATTTCTACAGGTAGACTTCATATATGACCCTAGCACCACATTTCAAAAACATAGTTTAAAGTCTTTCAGTTGCCAGACTGTTTCTTTCGAAGCTCTTTGCATCACACAGAGGTCCTAAAGGCATCACTCCCACAAACATCCAAGATAAATTCGATGTGGACAGACACAATAGAAGATTCAGATTTAAATCAAAGTTGTGAATCAACATTCCCAGCTACCATCAACAACACATGAGATGGCCATCACTGTTTCCGTGATCAGCTTTATTTTATTATATGCTATTCCATGACACAAGGCACTAGACTCCTCAGTGTATTATTAAAACATGCCTTCATATCCCTCCATAGACAAAGCTGCCAACCGAGTTTGATGATGGAGGACTGGTTAAGTCTCCCACACAGCAAAAGAGTAAAATCCCACTTAGGCGCATTAGTTCACAGGAAGGAACAAACAACGTCATTGCCTAGCAGTTGTTAGTTAAACATTCAAGCATTTTGAACAAACATAATTATTCAATTGGACACCTGGCCTGGGTGAAAATGATTTGGTACAGAGTTACGCGACATGGGAAGGATGATAAGCTGAGTCGGTCCTGAAGTGTTTCTAACTTGTGACCTACAGGCTATTCACTGTTATCTGCACAAACATACCATGAAGGCACAGCAACACAAATGGTCCTTGGCACACAGCTCGTGCTGGCTGTTACCCACAGGTAGTCATCATTAATGCACTAAGCTCTCTGGTGTAATAAGGGCAAAAGGCACTTGTCACACAGCATCACAGTCTACTATCTTCCCAGCACTGTGTTGCCAGGTCGGAGACAACATGCCCAGGCTCCCAGTCTGCCAGGGAGCGCAAAGCCAGGGCGCTCAGGCCAATCCTAACGCTGCTCTCATTTAATGAGAGCAGCGTTAGGATTGGCCACAAGACAACCTGGGAGTCTTTGCCTGGGAGCTTGCAGTCCAGCGGAGTCCCGAGGAGAGGCGGTAAAGCGGGGTCAAGTTTTTTTAATTTTTTATATTTATTTCGATTGTTCACCCCCCCCGTCCCACCACTTTGCCCCCCGGCCTGCAGCGACTTCTTCCCAGCTGGACCCAATGACCACAATCCTCGCATTCCTCATCAGGAATCACATCTTCTTTTATCAGAGGACGGCCTTTAAAAGGAGCCTTCATCCCTTTCCTTTCCAACCCTTTCGGAAAGGTCACCAAGCTCCCACTTGCGTCCAAACAATTGAACGGTGGCCCCCAATTCTCAAGTTCTGGTGCTAACATTATAAATAATGCTCACTAGATCTCCGGCGCGTCAGCAAGACCAATCAAATGAAAAACTGTGCCCAAGTTATGTGGGGTGTACTCAATAAACAGGTCTGAGATGCACATATGAAGGAGATGTAGCCTCTTTATTCATTTGTGAGATTATACAAATGTATTGGTAGCATCCTTTAATAATACTTTCAGTGACACAAGTGTTTTTTCGTCGCAGTTCTTATGCGTAGTTTCACATTTTAATTACCCATGAAATGTATGCAATTTCTAATTTTTTTATCCTCGTGAAGCTTTTTCTTCATATTGTAAAATAATTTTCAACTCAATTCATGATCACCTTCACTCTAATGAAATTCACCCAGACTGAAAAATGTATGTAGAACCTACTCCTGCAAGTATACTGTTTACAGAGGTTTTCTATGCAACACGGGCTTTTGCTGGAGAATAACACTGATTTGTTCATGAAGTATTCTAATCAAATATATTTTGTTAGTCCTAAGTATTCACGCTATTGTACACCGTAATATGTAATTTCAGATGTGGCAAAGTAAAGAAAAAATGCAAATGCTCCACAGACTTTTGTGACGTTTGTGTAAAAAACTTAGCAATTTCATACACCTGTAAACCTAACGTCGATCACACTATCAAAAACGTCCTATCTACGTCACTCTTTAAGCACCCACTCTTCTAAACATATGGGAAGCTTCCCAACCAGCAACCAATAGGACAACACATAGATGGTCAAGACATACATGATCATACCTGCAACTAAATTGGAAAACATGCATACTTAAACAAAAAAAACAACTGCGGAAGAAAACGATGGTAGGAAATTAAAAAAGCTAGTGATTTAGTAGTATTTTGGTGACATGTAGCCAGTTTTTAATTTGTGATTGACCTCACATAGGTAGATTTTCACATCAACTGATAAATGTAAGTTGGGGTTATGTCTTCGGGTGTCCAGTGACTGAAGAATGATGGTCTGTGCTTTACCTGTCATTTCAGCAATTTGATGGACAGATTGGACTCCACAGAGGTGATGGTATGTTTTATTCTTTCACAGTTCGATAGGAAGCTAAATTATATTTTATTAAAATGTATGAAGGGGTGCATTGAATCGTTGTTGCCCGAGGCTACTGTCAGGGGTGGCACCTCTGCAGTGGCGGAGGAGTGGCGCCCCACTGACTGAAAGCCAGCAGCAGAGAAATAAAACGATATTTGAATATCATTTTATTTTTCTACAGCTGGCTCAGCCAGCAGGTGCAGGGAGGGGCAGGGCTGGGCCTCGGGTGGGAGGGGGGATGAGGGTTTGTGTGCACTAAGTGCGCATGTGTGTTTGGACAGCCTAAGATGGCTGCCCAAACACGCATGCGCACTTAGATTTCTCCAGCCCGACTGTGTTCACAGCCATACTGGAGAAAGTGCACAGGCCCAAGGGTTGTGTCTGAGCAGCAGCCACTGCAGCTCAGACCAATCCTACTAATGCTGCTTACTTGCTATGCTTAGCATGTAAGCAGCGCCAGGATTGCTGGGGAGCCTCCTCTGGTGTCCCAACTAATGCTGGGATACCAGAACAGGAAAGGAGGATGAACGAGGCAGCAGAAGAGGATGGCGGTGGCGATTAACGCAGTTTAAATAAAAGAAAATCCCCCTCACCCCTCCCTGTCAGCCCGCTCCTCCCTCCCTACCCCTCCCCTTGATATCTGTGGCATCTGCCACTGGCTACTGTTCTTGCTCTCTCACTAAAACCCTTCAGCATTTGTTAGAAATATCTTCAGACCTCTCCTGCCAGGGAGTGATGTTTGATTACTCTCCCTCACATAGCACCACCCCACGTTTAGGAGAACTTGGCAGTATGAAAGTTAGTAACATTCTGGGTTACACATAGTATTTATTTAAATAAAGTGATTGTCTTATGATGTACTACTAATTGGACCCTTTTCCCCAATAGTGCAGAACAATAAAGTGAGCAGTATGCACTTTACAGGACTGAAAGCAAAAAAGGGCATTTCCTAAGGAACCATGTAAAATAGGGAAGGGACAACCCAGGATCTATGCCCTCAGATAGAAGGTTCTATCTACATTTTAACACACATAATATTACACAATTTCACCTCTCATCCTTGCAATCCTGTACATTTCAATCACACACATTAATTATGAAACCATGGGAAATGCATAGCACGTTCAGAACTCACACTCCTTCTCACACTGATGATTAACAGCAAAAAAAATTGAGTGAGAAATTAGTTTTCAGGGGAAGATGAGGAACACCGAGCACACAAGTTGGACCATATGCAGCTGTAAAATTCATGGTTGAGCCTGATCACAACTACAGTGTGAGTTTCTGAAAACTACAAATATGGAGGGACACTGCCCATAAACTAAATATTACCAGGTCAATACTTTAACCCTTATTAGGTTAAACTTAGAGACCTGAAGGTAACACCTTAGAGCAGAGAAGGAGCATGTGTGAGCTTAAACGTTTATGAAGCATTGAGCGTAGTAACGGTAACAGAGATCTTTGTAAGTCAGTTGGACACATTATTTCGCTAAAATGGGTGAACATGAGTGAAATGTATTTCTTCACAGAAAAGTGCTGAAAAAACAGTGCCTAGTATTTGGAAATTACTATCTCTTGTATGGTATTTGCACAGATTTTTTATTTCTGTAGGGAATCGTTTTTGGTGGCCATAAGGCTCTGCACCCCGTACTCTTGCTAACCAGTGGTAAAGTGCTTGTGCTCCCAATTTTAAATATGATAAAACTTTAATTTACCTTATTGACACATTTCATTTACGTGTACGTCCCTAGTATAAAGTACCACATATACTAGTGAGCAGCACCACTCGTTGTGTCACCCACTAAAACAGCACTGTAAAATATGGCTACAGAACTTTTAAACTGCCATTTCGAGCTGGCAAAAACTTTTGCCAGGCATTAACTGCCCTTTTTGTTAATACTTGGACATGGAACACACTCCCTCCCAAACTCAGACAGACAGGCTTCATCATTGAAGCAATTCAGGAAGGATCTCACGACCTGGCTCTTCGAATGATCAGCATGCCTACCACTGTGCCTTGAGAACCTACGGGTGATTAGCCATGATCTACAAGTACTGATTGATTGATTGATTGAAGTCAACTCTAAGTTGTCTCTCAATGCCCATAGGGTAGAATGCTTGGTGTTTAAATAGTAGGCCAATCATATTTAAGGATTTACGTGTCCTGGCCATGAAAGACCTCCAAAGTAGTTTTCACTGTAGCAAGGCTAACTGTCCCATAGGCAAACACTGGAATACATAATTACAACCTATAATGGATAGTTTTGGTTTGGGAGCAGTTAGCAAATGGCCTAAGGACTTATCGTAATAGTAATTAAACCCCAACTTAATGGAAAACTCTGATTTTATATTACTTTTTGAAAGTGACACTTTTAGAAAGTTGTAATTTTCTTGCCTAAGCCAAATTTGCCTTTCTGATAGTGCCCAGTGTGACATGCCTAGGGATGGTTACCCTGTGGTGAGGTGTGGAATGCTCCCCGACTGCGCATAAAAACCTTGAGTGTGGAGAAGTGTTTTATTCCTTGAGCAGAATGACCTAGACATGGTGTCCCATTCAAAGGGGCCTTCGTTGTTCCTGGAAGATGTAGCTCACACATAGGCCTACCTCTCTTTGTCTTCCTAGGCAGCTTGGCACCAAACCCAGTGGGAGGGGGAGCAGCCCCAGAACTGGTTTGGAGTGACTACAAGAGAAGGATTGACCATTATCTTAGCCACACCTCTGTGTGGGCACATGGAGCTCTGACCAGGGAAAGAAAGTGTCTGCCATGTAGAATTTAGATGGAGAAGAGCATTGTGGGATAGTTTACAGTAAAACACACAGGAAGTGATGCAAGCGTCAGTCACCCCTGGAAACGACCTACTCGCATGCTGGCAGTGGGTATTAAAGTGGCATCTCTAATGGCCCTCCCAAAACACTCCTGGACCTGTGAAGATCAGAAGGACAGCCTTACTGTCTGAATTCTGAAAGGATAATGGGTCTGCTTGCCTTGAATCCAGTATCCCAGAAGTGACTATAAGGGCCTGTTGCCTAACCTTCTAATTGAGCTATAGGAATACAACAAGCTTCCAGAGGCCTTTCCTGCAACTGCCCAGCTGACCGGTTCCAGCTTGACTGGCCCTGGATCTTGCTGCTGGCCTCTGCTTGAGTCAGTCTTGACCCTGAAGTGCTGCCATAAGGTCCTGGACCCATGGCTGGAGTTAATTCCTAAAGTTTTCATAATCCTGGCACTAATAAACTTTCTGCCAACTTTTTGCCCCTAGAACCAACATGGGACAGGGACCAACCAGGCAATCTGATCAAATGAAGATGCATCACCACTAGCCAAAGATTCAGGTTGCACCTGCTACAGACTTCTCTGCAGCAGCAAATCCAATCCAGTGTGGATTTGTAGAGGTGTCCAGCTTCATAAAGCCCTCTGCAGCTACAGCCTCCATCTGTGCCCTGCTGGAAGAATACGAGCTCCAAAACATGACTGAGTCTGAAGGTAGTAATCTTTATCAGGCTAGGGCACAAAAAGTAACTATCAACGTAGCTTCCCTGGGTACAAAATTCAAATCAATGTTGCTCTGAGCTTTCCCATCAAAATTGAATGGCTTCACCAAGACATTGTCCAGCAATCAGACCCAGTTGAGCCTTCTAGGGACACCGCCTGCTGCATTGTCCAGCAAAGCATTTTTGACTTCCATTCCAGAGACTAAGTCCGAAGGTAAAACTTTTCACTGGGACGATCCTGGTCCCTGTATTCAACCTGTGCTCCATCGTGGCTAGCCTTAACTTTTGACTTTGTCCTATTCAAGTGCAACCAGATGACCTCAGTTGGTACTTAATGTTTTTTGGTGCTATTTTGAACCTTACATTGTAACAAATCATAACTTCAGGTGTACCCATTGAATGTTTTGGCATTTTGATGTCATTTTATTTATCAAAATGTTCTCTTTTAAAAAATTGATTTGGGACTTTTCTTGTGTTGTGGTGTCACTTTATTACTATTTCAGTGCTCCATAAACACTTTACACATAACCTCTAAGTTAACCCTTACTGCTTTTATGGCAACCTACCAGAGGGTTGAGCACAGGTTTAATTAGTGACTTCAGTGGTTCACCCTGACAAGGGTGGTGATTATTATTTGAGGTGAGTTCTCACACCCCCGACTAATACTCTAATTTCTTTCAAATCTTTACAACTGAGTAATAAACATTGAATCATGGTAACGCGCCACATATTTTAAGAAGTCAATATTGCAAATAAAATAGTCAATGATAAACATGAAGCAGGTTAGAAGTAGGAAAACATTATCTGCTGTGATGGAGTCATCTGGTGCCATGGCCATCTTGTTGTGGCAGGCTGTAGATATAGTCTGTTGCAATATTAAGAAAGTGTCATCTACAGTAAAAGGCTATAACTTATTTACTATAGGCAAGTAGTGGCACATGTTCTAGCCCACCAATACGTGAATGTTGACTAACCAGGTTGCACATTGGCTTTGTTAAAGCAATCAGAGACTCCCAGGACACTGGTGGGGGCCATTCACGATAACCTGGGGCACATGAGAAATACTCAAGCAGACATCACTGATATTTTCACCCAATACTACGAGCACTTGTACTCTTCCCCTCAGGAGCCCCCCTTGGCACATGTGCAGGAGTATCTGCGAGTGATAGAAATCTCTCACCTGTCCCCACTACAGTTGCTGGACTTGGAGCAACCTCTCCAGATAGAGGAGATTAACCAGGGTATCCGCAAGATGGCACGGGGCAAGACGCCAAGTAGCGACAGATTTCCTGTGGAATATTATGCAACCTTTCGAGCCACTCTTGCTTCATGTCTGCTAGAGGTCTACCAAGAAGCACATCAATGGGGAGTTTTACCAAGCTCTCTATGTGGGGCCCTCATAGTAGTACTCCCGAAATCAAGTAGCGATCCCTTGGAGAGGAGCTCATATCGCTCATTGACTTTCTTGACCTTTGACTATAAAATCTTAAGTTAGATCCTTGCAAATAGGCTGCTTCCGACACTTGACACACTTGTCCACTCAAACCAATGTGGATTTGTGCCTCACAGGGCCACACATTATAACATCAGGTGCCTCTATCACATAACGGATACAATGTCTGTGGAGGAGGGGGCTGAACTCCCAATGTCTATCTCCCTGGATTTTGAGAAAGCGTTTGACACGCTGAACTGGCCCTACTTACTGTAGGCATTTGGTATGGGTCCTAACTTCTTAGGTTGGGTCAAAAGTTTGTACACCGCCCCTTCTCAGTAGCGGGACCCACCAAAGGTGTTCTTAAGCCCCATTAATTGTTTGCATTAGCCATGGAGCTGCTTGCAGCCATGCTGCATAATAGGGATCCTGACTGGGGCATCGGAGTGGGACCAGACTAGCATACCACGTCCCTGTATGCAGACGATGTGCTCTACAGGATCAGGCCTCCACCTTACACATTACTTGCCTTTTACAACCTATAGGCCATTTCCGAGAGATGGCTGGTCTCAAGGTCAACTGGGGTAAATCCTACATATTCCCTGTATGCTGGATTGAACTGGAACACCCAGTAATGCCAGAAGTAGGGCACCTCCTATGGACCTTTGACACCTTTCAATATCGTGGCATTAATGTTTATCATACAGAAGGAGATTTGTTTGATGTTAATCATGGTAAGAACTTGACCTTATTTTGCAAATCCATGCACTTTTGGACATGACTACCCCTCTCGCCTATGGGCAGAGCTTCGGTGGCCAAAGAGCTGATCCTTCCAAGATTCCTGTATTTCTTTGCGGTCTTGCCAGGGATACCAAATAGATCATTTTTTAAAACCTTTAAAAGTTTGGAATCTGAACTGGTTTGGGGACCTGTTCAAAAACAGGTTGCAACTCACATGCTTCAGCACCCATGCTCGAGGTGGGCCTCGCAGTCCCGGACCAGGAGCTGTACTTCACAGTAGCTCGGTTGCAATGGCCTATGCACTGGCTGGCCTGGGATAGGAGAATGGAGGGTGGCCTGGCTCGGGCAGACTTGGGGGACATGGACATGCTGGAGTGGCTGTTCACACCGGGCGGGCTGACTAGAAGATTGGTAAGGCTTACATGAGTAACCAAGCTCGTTTGGATCCTTTATCTCCAAACCAGATGTGCACCGAAACCTTATGCGCAGCAGCTGCACCTATGGAGTGTACTGGCTATGAAGAACTTGCTGAAAGCTCACAATTTTTCTCAGCCACATGACACCGAGCTCATCCGAATAGCTGATCTCTACAGTTTACGAGATTGGAGCAGGTCTCTTCCTAGACCACACTGCAGACGCCTACCTGGACAGTGTGGGCACCAGGACAATCTGAGGCACTAGTACACTTGGGCCTGCAATGCTTTGTAACTCATGGGCTAGACTGTTGAGTGGTCTCAGTCCTATATGCAGCACTATAGGGGGAATTCAGTGAATTTCTGACTCTGAGCAAACTCAAATGGGACAATGGCTTGAGCACAGAATGACCTACCAAGCAATTAACCATGGCCTTAGAACGGGTGAAACACATCTTCTGCAGAGCCTGCTTAAAATTCACCCAATTCAATTTTGTACGTCCAACTTACCTTACACTGCACCGTCTACACAACATGTTTCCTGGGACATCCCCTGCATGCTCAAGATATGGCCATGTAGAGGCTACATTTATCCATATGGTTTGGGAATGCCCACCATTAATGCACACCTGGACCCGGGTGCTGGAACATGTATCAACGATAATTGATGTCCAACTGTCACCAGCCCTGGTCCTCTGTCTCTTGGGGCCACGAAACAAACCAAGCATGCCAAGCACTACTTGAAGCTGGTTGACTTGGCTTTGGTCCTCTTTAAGAGATTAATCGCCATGGCTCGGAGTGAATGCTGATTGCAAGATATGGGGAGATAGTGCTGCAGCTATGATATGGGACATGGATGTTCTTAAATTATTCAATAAAATGAACCACCTCCCCCCAGGCTGCAATATCTCCCACTATGAGGCAGCCGACTGACAATATTGAGCCACCAGGAGACCAGTTCGCTTCTATGCACTCTATTGTGGGACATCCACATGAGACCCTCGACTCCCCATCACTGAACCCGAAGCAATATACTGCATCCTCCCCATCCCCTCCCTGTAACACACCATTAGACAGTAATCTGTATGTCAATATTTGCTCCCGAATGTTTACATCTCCACAACCCATGTGGCTGCCAAAAGCCAAGCCAGCTACAGAGTTTTCATAAGTTACTGTTATTCTAAGTTCTGATTGGTAATACACACACTACCGATGTTTTAAGAGGACAGGGTGCAGCAGCTTGCAATGGGCAGTTATTCTATTTTGTTTTCTCTCACTGTCTCTTGTTACCAACTCCATGTTAATGTAAGATTTGCTTTCAACACCATTGTTAATGTTGAAATGATGCGGAATGTTTGCCTATTCACTTCATACAAGGGTTAACTAATGTATCGTACTCGATTTGTGGTGATTTGCAATAAATGACAATAAAGAAATGCAAACCTTTTTTTAAAAAATAGTGATACAAGGGAATATAAATAAAATGTTGAAAAACTATTTTATTTTCTACAAATCCCTTCTATTTGTGGCAGATGGACACATATTATGTTTACTATTTTTACAGTGAAAAGACTATCATCTCTTACCCTCACAGACTACTGGTAACATTGTAATCACATTATGCCTTGGTATGGTGAAAGAAACCAGCTACAGAAATGTAACAAAACTCTGATCGCCTGGAAAATGTGAGCTCTTAGTCAGTCACAAGGTTCCCAAAATACATCAGGGGACAAGCAAACTTTTGCAAGTGACTATTGTGGAAGTTGACCCAGATCTCCTTATGCTTTACAACAAGGAATTAGGCATATACTTGTTTGTTTAAGCATATATTGACACTTATTCTATTAGTTACGCACTCACTTCTCTAGTAAGAATATTTTCTTGTGGAGTTGGACCTATGCTGCTATGAAATAGGGGAACAACCAATTGCCCTCACACGGGCGCTCAGTGCGTCCCTGCACTTTCCATAATACAGACAAAGCTGCCAAATGTCTGAGGCCTGTTCTGTGATACCTAAGAGATTCAATAGGTGCAGAAGAAGTGCACACATGTCAATCATGCCCTGTGGCATTTCTGGTAATATGCCCTCTGGATTCAAACGCCTAATGTTTGTTTCAACTTCTATCACAATCATCATATTTTTTACGTTTGTCCTCGTATTTAATCTTCCTGAACCCAGGCTTGATGATTGAATAAGATCAATGCTCAAATATTATAATTAGAAAAAAATGGGAATCGAAAATTAAAAAAAAAAAAAAGTTTGAAAACAAAATGTTTGAAAATAGAGAAAGGGTAAGGGTTAAAATGGGAATAAGTGACTTGAAACGGAGAGACCTCAGTTTTGGTGTGAGCTGTGACTTAGAGGTCATAAAGTTAAACAAACTAGGATCTAAAAGTAAATGTAGATTTCTTTTAAGAATCCTGGACTTTCATTGCAAAATCTACAGGATTCCTCACAGAAAATGCATGTGTTTTATTTAACAGCACCAAAGCTACAACGAAGTTAAGAAATACATCAGATAAAAAGTGAATTAGTAAAAAAGAAGATATTTAGTCATTAAATCAATGTCAAAATGACACACCTAACTGAAAGGGACTAAGAAGACAATAATCTATGGAGAAATAAAAAAAAGCCTTTATAGAAAACAATGAAGATCAGTGTTTTCCTAGTGGAGTGGGTGACTGGGTCCTAGGTGCCTTTACAGGCCAGCAATAAAGTGAAGGGGCCAGGTTAAGCCTAGCAGTTTGCCCAGTCAACAGTTTTACCTTCTGACTTTGGGCCTGATTTAGGTCTTGGCAGAGGGAATACTCCATCACAAACATGACTGACATCTCACCTGCCTTATTACATTCCTATAGGATATCATGTGATCGCAATAAGGTGGGAGGAATTCTGTCATGTTTGTGACGAAGTATTCCCCTCCGCCCAGACCTAAATCAGGCTCTTTGTCACTTTCTCTTAAGTCCTAACCTTTCGCTGAATCAGGTCAGACTGCTATGAGCGAGATGGGCTCCACAAAATTGGGTAAGTCAATTTGGCCGGCCTTTAAGCCTTGAACTCAGCTCTGGATAGCTGTGAGCAAAATTAAACGGAATCCTCTAGCTGCCAAGGTCATGTCTTGTGGACTCACTCTGAGTTTCTGATAATGGGGCACCGATATCTCGTGAGGTGGGGAATATCCAGATCCTTATGAGTTGAAATCAGCTGGTCTACTAAGAAATTAGTAATTTGCAGGGAAAATTGGTCATTCTGGGTCCCACCTAGAGATTGTGGCTGCTTTCAGCCATGAAATCTCCTAGTGAAACTTGAGAGATCTGCAGGAAGCCAGCAGGCTGCCAGCCCCTACAATGTCTTGCAGTGCAGAGAATACCTCACATCAAAAGCTGCCAAACCGTGCACAGGACCAGGCAAGATGAAAGAAGTCTGCTTCCCCCGCTCCATAACAGGCACACCTAAAATCCTCTCACAATCCCCATCTACACAGCACTATAGGCATATAATACACTCAATGAACAAAGCGATAGTGGATTAGTCATAGTCAGGAGCTTGCCAATCTGTGCGCAGCAATATTCCCATGTGGCATCTGTCAGCAGGCATAAGTCTGCCTCCCACCCAGCTTTGGTGGTGCTTCTTCTACTTAATGTGTCAGACTGTGCTCGATAGAGTAGTGTGATAAGTGTTTTGGGGTCAAGGCACCAGCCATTGCCTCTATGGTTTTTAGGCAGTTTGGTTCATTGGGAAAGTCAGACACCACGTTTTTGCTTGCGGCTTTCAGTCTGTAATGTAAAAGAGTGTCCATGGGGGTAATAGGAGAGTGTTGTTGGATGCCCCCCAGGGTATTACATGTGCCCTGAGGATGCAGATTGCCCCACGTTTTAAGGTTCAGTTTTCATAGCTGAGTTTGTGCTACCTTCTCAGATGCAGCAGGGAAAAGCAGGTGCTCAACCAGCGGGGTGAGTGAGGTTTATAGTGGCACGGTATTAGCCTTCCTTCTCAGCATTTCCCATACTGCAGTTGTACAAGCCATGTATCTATTTCACAGCTATTGATAGGTCTCTTGTTCCAGAGTATGGTCTGTTGGAGTGTGGGGGATGCAATAACATTTTCATGAGGTGAACCATGCATTTGGAGTGGTGAAACCAATAATGTGCACAGTGTGTCTGAGAGCAGAGAAAATATGACTCCATATTGGAAATGGTGAACCCACTTCTACAATATGGCAGGGTGAGGACGTCCCAGGCTACCCTCGGCTTCTTGCCTGCATATGTGAGTCTAGTTAAAAGAGAGTTCAGTGCTGCTCAAAACAGCTGCTGAATGTAATCAGGATATTTAGGAATCATATAGAAACTGTGGCAGCACCACCATTTTCATAAGAATAGTTCTTCCTGTCATGGATAGCAGTAGTTTTAACCAGTGAATTACCCATTCTTCCAAAGAGATAATTGACCTGCCTGAATTCAGAGCTAGTATTTTCTATGTGTTTGGCTAATCCATAATCCTAGGTATTTGATCAGAGTGTTGGACCAATCCAGGGGGGAATTTTGATGTGAGTCAAATGGTACTCTCTATCAATGGGATGAGTGCAGATTTGTGCCAGTTCATTGCAAGCCTGGAAAGACCTCTGAATCTTAAAGATTCTCTCAAAATAGGGTCAAGATTGAGATGCAGTTCCGTGACACTTAGGGTCTGGATGTCTGTATACATTGAAATTAATGAAAGCCAGTCTCAAAACTGCAGTGTGCTGCTCGTGTGGTGCTGCTTCTGCTTTGCAGCTGGGGCTCCACCACCAGCACAAACAGCGCAGGTGACAGTAGGCATCCCTGAGGGGTCCCGCACAGTATTCCAAGTAGTGGGGAAAGATCACTGTTTATTTAGAGTATTGCTGATGGGATCATATACAACAGCTTTATAGATGCTGGGAACCACTGGAGAATACCCTTTGCAGCCCAGCACTGCCACCAAATAGCTACATTCCAGTTAAATGAATGCCTTGGCGGCATTGAGTAGCTTTGCTGCTGTCTGGGTGCCAGGATTGATTTGGTGTAGCACGGTTAACATGGTCCTCAGATTGTATATGGTGCATTTCTCTCCATGGAGATGGCCTGATCCAGCAGGACCATCAATTGGCTATGACTTTTACAAGTATCTTTGCATCACAATTAATCAGTGACAGTGGTCTGTCGGATTCACACTGGTCTGTTGGTTTCAAAGGCTTGAGGCGTGTCATGATGATAGCTTCACTCACCATCTGTGGTAAAATAGCTGCGCCTGGTGGTTATTCGAATACCTCAGGTGACAGTGGTTTTAAGAGGTCAATATATGTTTTGTATATTTCAGGAGGCATGCCATCTGAACTAGGGACCTTACCATTTGGCAGTGATGGGGTGGGACAGGAGCCCATGTTGGGCTAAACTAAGCCATGCAATGGCCATGTCTTTAAGGTATTCATGCACCTGCACTGGGGCACATGCGTCTTGTGATGCATACAGGTCTGTGTAATAGTCATGGAACACTGCACATATTTCCTCAGACTGATGTTGAAGCTGGTTGTCTCTATTTGTGACTTCAAGAATTATCACTCACCGCCCATTGATTCATAATGGGGGCAGCAAGTGTAATTCCCAATCTCTCTCCCTCACAGTATGTCTGAGCTTGGGCATATTTTAAATATATGTGTGTCAGTGAGGGCAGGAGGTGTGTTTCCTGCTAAAGACTACATTGACATTCTGCTGATTGAGATACCCATGTACTCTTCTCGTCTTTCGGGGTGTGTTTAACCCTCGTATACTAGAGGTGAGGATCCTACAGGGGCTGATGCATGGACTGCTAGTAGCCATGGTATTATAGTAGTCAAGATGGTTTTAGGGAACGTCCCTTTACATAGTGTACCTACAATGAGCTAGTGAAAAATATACCCTGAGCTAAGTGGGGTGACCAAGTTGGTCCTGCCACAGGTAGTTGTTTATTCTTACTGTCCCACACCTGTTTCCCCAACCTACCAGCGAACAGCTACCCATCCTCCACCCTTGTCGCAACATAAATTTTACGCTAACAAGAACTTCAGTGCCCATTGAAGCAAAAACACAGCAATCGTAATAACCGCTGAGTTTACTATACAAGGGGGCATAGAACAGTCCATAGGGGGTATAGTGCCATCTTCATCTCTAGCCCGGGCACATATGTAGAAACATTATGGTTGTGATAACAGCTCGAGGAGGCCATAAGAGTTCTCAAGGGTCTAATGAAACCATGGTTTGCCAACTACTTGTTCATTAGTTAATGCTCTCCGATGATCTGGCACATCTTGTGCAGCCATGTCCATCCTCCAAGGTAGGCATACTAGTCCTACAAACATCTTCAGCCTTTCATTCAATTTTCATCAATGTCAGTATCTTGGTGCTCTGTGTCTTGGCAAGAAGAACAAGTCCAATGGGGCATTAACCATTTCAGGAATTTGTGTGCCTGTTGGAGGTGTTTAGATCCATGTGTTTGCCCTGATGAGTCAATTTCAAGCGAGCCATATTCATCATTTCATTTTATTTAGGTTCAGGTTCTGTAACTTTTTCTTAATTGACAGAAATGCCTCCCGGACCTCCTTTACCGCCACTGTGAAGACAGGGTATAAAAATACATTATACCGTTTACATTGCAGGCTTTGTCTTCTTGCACCAGATGTAAGGCAGTATCTTGTTTTGTGAAGTTTAGCAGCATGGCGATGATGGATCCAGCAGGAGTCCCTGGAGTCGAGCAGGGTGTAAGCGTGCGTTGGGTTCATTCCACTGCAAGCAATTTGGAGAACCTCTTTACGCTAATAAGGATTTCAACATGTCCTTCACAAAATCTTTCATCTTGCTGGTTGTGGGACTCTGCTACCCCCATGATGTGCAGGTTGTTTATTCTGGATATCGCTTCCAGGTCATTTTTAGCTTGGATTAATAACAAGACTTTGTCTATTTGAAGCAAATTTTCATTCTGGGAGTGCTGATCAACCTCTACAGTACAAAGCCGTTGTTCTGCTTCAGCGAGATATCTCTTTTGTTTCTGTATTTTCCGTGTTAAATTGTCCATGCAGGTGGTTAGTTAGTTGAGCTTTTGCTCGATAGTTGTGAGGCTAAGTTGTATATTACTGAGGACTATGTTCATAACAGTAGCACCCTCCATCATCACTCATCCTAGTGGCAGCGAGGAGAGTTTAGGTTGTCTGGACCCCATTGTTTTCCCCATTAAAGTGCCTGTGTCTCTCAGTCATTACAGGGTACTCTCTGTTCAATCCACCAATTTCCCTTGTACCATGTTTCTTGGACTTTGTCCCGGTGGCTCACTTCTTCTTTTGTCAGAGGCTGGCCTCTCCCTGCAGATGTCCAGGGGGCACGAGCAGCTTCAAGTTCTCTTTTTGTATGTAGGGTTATGGAACAGTTAGGTTAATATGGTGCACAATGGCTCCAGTGTGGACCTCTTCCCTGGGCCGAATCCAGGCACCTCCTTGAACACACCCTAGGGCCAGTCTTCTACTTTTCCAGGCACTGAGCAGGCATGTAGGCCTCACCGCCAGTACAGTGATTTTATTTTCAGGTTTGCTGACCTCCTCCGCAGCAGCCAGCCCATGGGTGGGAGGACAGCCACGCCAGCACCAGCAGACACCTGAATATGCACTTCTCTCTAGTGTCACTGGGAGGGGATCCCCTACTAGTGGCAGGACACCAGGTGCCTCCCCAGAGGCGGCCAGACACACCACCATGGCCCCAGGCCTATCAGATCGTAACTGTTGTCCATCATCCTTTTGTGTTGCTAATGTCACCCTAAGTGGGAAGGGTATGTCCAGAAGTGGGTCCCTTGCTCACTGTGCCACTGGAATCAAGCTAGCCTGGCTGAAGAAGGTGATACCCTGAAACCGGTCCCAGGATGCTTGTTTCCGGTCCAGGGAGGACCTGGCCTGGCAGTTCGGGCTGGACTGTTCCCACGAGGAACAGGGTCAAGACTGATTTGCATATGGCTGGGTCCAAACTGGGGTGGCATGGTGAGCAAAAGAACGATGGATTAAACCCAGATCTGTGACTGGGGGTGAGTGTTTACATTGTCAGCACTCCGTCCATCATCCTTTTGTGTTGCTGTTGTCCTGCTGGGACATGGATGCCTGAAAACACTTCCTAAGGCTACAAGAATAGAGCAGGCACATCAGAACCCCTCGTCACCCAGCTAGGCAGTTCGTCTGAAGTCCAAGGTTTATATCCCCTTTATTGATCTCTCCACTAGCAGTGCACAGAGCTCAGTAGAAAGGTGACCACCATGTCCGCCATGCTCAGCAAGTTGCAACCGCACCCTGCCACACGCGGGCCAGCCCTTGCCCCAGCACAGCATCTCTGGACTCACAGAAAGCCCTCAGCACTGGATCAATCAAGCCCTCCCCACCTCTGACATTCAAGGCTTTCAGACTGCCAACATTAAGGGTTGTTCTGGCCCTGATTTGTCTGGGGCCACTGGAGGTCCCAAATCAAGTGGCCATTTTGGTCATAGGCCAAGTCACGCTCCTTAATAATATCCACAACTTAACAAGTAACACATGGAGATCTGCTTGGAGTCTTTACTTCTCCAGAAGCAATTATTTTATGACTGCAGAATGAGGGCTCCATAATTCAACACTGTTTTCCACATTACAACCCATGAATGGCCTTTATGGTTGAAAAAGCAACCCGTGGATAGATTTTTGGTACCTCTGCTGGCCCTACATGAGGGCAACCGCAGGAACTCAAAAGCAAACCTCTATCTTTAAGTCCTGTTTACTTACTCTTTATGGCACTCTTTCTTTGACCTTTCATCAGCCTTTCAAATGAGACTGAGGAGGGCCTAATGATGGGTCAGGAGAACGACCCTGGGTTTCTTTGGGGGCTGTAGGGAGCATAATGTTGCTTCACTTACCCCTGACATTTTGGTCAATTGACAGACATGTTAGAACTAACATGACTTTACAGTACTGATCCTGCTCTAGCAAGGCCTATAGAACCTGTACAATTCCAGACTCTTTTTCATAAATTACAAAGACCCTTTGTTTTAAGTAGCAGTGCTAGTAATTCAAAATAATTCTGCCCTGAATGAGCATTAACATCCTTCACAATTTTAGGGCCTGATTTAAAGTTTGAGGGACAGGATACTCTGTCACAAATGCAGTCAGTACCCAGCCTGTTAGAGCCTCAGTCTACTAGCCTCATTTACAGTATGACAGACATTAAGTATTCTACGATGGAGGCCCGATGCCCCTGTACATGGAGTAATTAATCTGATGGCCCGACAACCACACAGCATGTGCCGTAAGATAAAGAAATTTGCAACATCCATAGTGGACAGTGTAAAGTCTTTTTTTTTCCTGTCCATCACTGACAGGAAAAATTTGGCAGTAAGGTACAGGAGAAAACAATAGTGACGCCTACACCCTGGGAGAAAATTCCCTGGGTGTGAGGGCCATTGGTTTTCTGTTTTCCAAAAACAAACTCTTGCTTCAAGAGAGCAAAATATGTTTAAAAGGTATGATGGCTGAACATCACAGCAGATAGTACCATCCGTCAAGCCTAGACTGACAGGAACCGCCATGACGAGGGTTCCTGACAAAGTAGAAAGCTGTACACAAGTCCCATGGACAACTCAAAATTTGGCAGGTTGAAGTGCTTCTGGATGGCAGAGGTATTATCCCCTTCCAACACTAAGGGGTAAACTCCATTTCATCTGCCAAACTCTAAATTAGGCCCTACATACTTACACTTCACTTTCTTCTGCTGCCATATATCTTCTTGTTCCAATAACAAGTAATTTATGTTTGCATAACACTGTTGCCATCCAAACACAGTACAAGAACCTTCCAATTCATAGCAGGGCTATCTTACATCTACCCAGCAGATTTTGAGTCAATCCTGGATGAACATCTGAGTCACATGAATTATGCTTCATCATTTCAACCCACAACAGTCCCCTCCTTCCCCCCACACTTATAAAAGCCTCATTTTCACTTTATTCAAGCTTCCTCACTTGCATTTTTGGAATATGATTCATAAACAGAAAAGAAACAGTTCAGTACATGAAAGCACAAAGAAATCAAGTAACTGATGATTATGGGAACAAATGAGTCTCACCTTGGAGTTTTTGCCTCCACTACGACCTGACTGCGCGGAACAGCTACGTTGTATTCCCTGCTCTGGCGTGGATGGAGATTTGTCTGATGAGTGGTCAGAACCCTTCTCCACCATGGTGTCCCCCTCAGTGTTCTGAGGTGTTGGAGATCGCGAGCGTTTGCGCAGGACGGGTGAGCAGGCAGGCGAGCTGCGATTGGAGTTACTTGCTGTGCTGCATTTGGAAAAGCCGAAAAGAATGGCATCTCTTAGATAGGACAAACACTGAAGTCTAAAAACGTAATTAGAATGTCTGAGTCACAGAAGAAAAATGTATTGGTTATGAGAGGTCCATCTCAACTAAAAGGATGAGATTTATACACTGACCTACTTATGATTTGTTACAAATAAACGTGGATCACCAAGGACCAAAATAAATAGCAGAATATCTGAGTAGCCCATGGAAAACAAAACTGAAACCTATAAAACTAACAAAACTGGCATCTTAGCATGATCTTCAGAGACAATTAGGAATGCAATATTTTATGTCAGTGATCTCTTTAGTAGATTTTTAAACATCATAGGATGAAAGATACTGGGGCATATGCACCAATCCAACTTCCTAACAGTATACCTTTTGCCCATTATTATTATCATGACCGCTGTCACCTTACCATGTTTAAAATCAATCAGCAGTCAGAGGTCCTACACAAGCATTCTTCTAGGACTGCTCACAGACAGAGGCCCAGGCACCCAGAAAAAACAAAAACACACACTGGGCATCTGGTGCATTTTGGTGCTTTCAATAGACATATGAGAAACTAAGACGCCACTACCCGAGCATGGCTTTTTCCCAGACAATTGAAATGCAGTAAACACAGCAGAGAGGTGCAAACACAATTGTAGTTCCTACTAATTCTCCCTTGAATCCATGAATAAATATACAAACAGAAAATGACTACATAATCCTGAAGAAGGCCCTATTAACTATTTCTCCAGTGGGAGTCGAAGGGCACTGATTGGCTGCACTGAAGAGGAACTTTCCCTAAAATAGCAGCAGACTCATTTTGTACAATATTTTGCCCACGTTCCGTAAGGGTGGATGTAGATGTGGTTTGGTGGACATTTGGTGGACATCTTCAAGGGACTCCTTAACTAACACAGAATACTTTTGCTGTTATAGTTTGTTTGTACATGAATCCCTTAAAAGCAATGTCCATGTGAGCACCAAATGTGTTTATGTCTAATTTGTTTACTGCATCTTAGTTACACATGCATTTTGCTATTTAACCCCTTCGCTGCCAGGCCTTTTCCGCCTCAGGTGCCAAGTCTTTTTTTTGCTATTTGGGGCAGTTCGTGCTTAGGCCCTCATAACTTTTTGTCAACATAAGCTACCCATGATAAATTTGCGTCCTTTTTTTCCAACATCCTAGGGATTCTAGCCGTACCCAGAGTTTGTGAGTTACCCTAGAGGAGACCAAGAAATTAGTACAGCAAAAAAATAGTTTTTTTCCAAAAAATGGATAAAAGGGTGCAGAACAGGGCCTTGTGTTTTTTTTTTCCTGATAATGGCATCAACAATGGGTTTGTGGTGCTAAAATTACCATATTCCCAGCTTTCAGGAAAAGGCAGACTTGAATCAGAAAACCACATTTTTCCACATAATTTTGGCATTTTACTGGGACATACCCCATTTTTACAATTTTTTTGTGCTTTCAGCCGCCTTCCTGTTAGTGACAGAAATGGGTGTGAAACCTATGCTGAATCCTGAACAGCTAAAGATTTCTGAAAAGAAAACAGCATTCTGAATTCAGCAAGGGGTACTTATGTAGATCCTTCAAAGTTTTCCTACAGAAAGTAACAGCTAAAGTAAAACAATATTGAAATTGAGGTGAAAAAAACAGCCATTTCTCTCAATGTTTTACTCTATAACTTTTTTCACCTATGGCAGATTTTTTAAAGCAATATACCGTTACGTCTGCTGGACTCTTCTGATTGCTGGAATATATAGGACTTGTAGGTTCATCAAGAACCCTAGGTACCCGGAGCCAATAAATGAGCTGCACCCTGCAATGGGTTTTCATTATATACCGGGTATACAGCAATTAATTTGGTGAAATATAAAGAGTGAGAAATAGGTATCAAGACAACCTTTGTATTTCCAAAATGGGCACAAGAAAAGGTGTTGGGAAGCAGTGGTTATTTGCACATGTCTGCATTCTGGGGTCCCCATACTAGCATGTGAATTACAGGGCATTTCTCAAATAGACGTATTTTTTACACACTGTCTTACATATGGAAGGAAAAAATGTGGAGAAAGACAAGGGGCAATAACATTTGTTCTTCTATTCTGTGTTTCCCAAGACTTGTGATAAAAATGGTACCTCACTTGCGTGGGTAGGCCTAATGCCTGCAACAGGAAATGCAACATGGACACATCACATTTTTACATTGAAATCTGACGTGTTTTTTGGAAAGTCGCTAGCTGTGGATTTTGGCCATTAGCTCAGCCGGAATCCAGGATGGGGTGACTTGTGGGGCTCTCACCAGGTTCTGTTACCCAGAATCCTTTGCACACCTCAAAATTTGGCAAAAAAACACTTTTTCCTCACCTTTCGGTGATAGTAAGTTCTGGAATCTGAGAGGAGCCACGCATTTCCTTCCACCCAGCATTCCCCCAAGTCTCGTGATAAAAATGGTACCTCACTTGTGTGGGTAGACCTAGTGCCCATGACAGGAAACACCCCAAAACACAACATGGACACATCACATTTTTACATTGACAACTGATGTATTTTTTGGAAAGTTCCTAGCTGTGGGTTTTGGCCTCTAGCTCAGCCGGCACCTAGAAAAACCTACCAAACCTATGCATTTTGTAAAACTAACTAGAAACCTAACCCAGGATGGGGTAACTTGTGGCACTCTCACCAGGTTCTGTTAACCAGAATCCTTTGCAAACCTCAAAATCTGGTAAACAAAACACTTTTTCCTGAGAATTCGGTGCTGCAAGTTTCTGGAATCTAAAAGGAGCCACAAATGTTCTTCCACCCAGCATTCCCCCAAGTCTCCTGATAAAAATGGTACCTCACTTGTGTGGGTAGGCCTAGTGCCCGTGACAGGAAATGTCCCAAAACATACTACGTGGACACATCAAAGTCATTAAATACAAAAGTACCTGTTTTTGCGGGTAGGGGCCTGTGTTTTTTGTCCTGGGCTCAGCAGCCATCTAGGGAAATCTACCAAACCCAAACATTTCTGAAAACTAGACACCTGAGGGAGTTCAGGGAGGTGAGACTTGCAAGAACCCTCAGTGTTTTCTTAACCAGAATCCTCAGCAAACCTCAAATTTAGCCATGAAATCCCATTTCCCCACATTTCTGTGTGGGATCACTGCACCAGCACAAATTACCTACCACCCAATGTTCCCCTCAGTCTCCTGGCAAAAATGATAACTCACTTGTGTAGGTGGGCCAAGTGCCTGTGACAGGAAAGAGCCATAAACATGTCGAAAATGGGGGGGGCCAAAGAGAGTCCAAAAGGGCAGTTTGAAAATAAAACATTTTTAGGCTGACAAGTGGAGCAGAATTTTTATCGGTGTAGATGTGACACTGCTATGTGGTTGGAATTTTGTGGATTCCAGCAGAGTCCAGAAGGTTCCATCACAAAAATGTGGGAAAAATGGTGCCTGTGAAGCACACCACCCTGGACTCACAAAGATGGTTAGTTTTCAGATGTGTCATGGTCTCGTAGATTTTTCTATATGGCAGCATCCCAAAGTCCAAGAACTACAGCCCTCACCATTCCAAGTGGGACAATTTTGAGAGTTAGACAAGCTCCCATGCCCCAAATGCAAAACCAAAACCCAAAATAATAAAATGTCCTCTTGTTTGCCATGGGATAAGATGTTTTAGTGTGGGGGGGAGAGCTGAAAGACTGTTGCCTTCTTCAGTTGGGTTGAGGGCATAACAATGCCCATACTGGCTGGTTGCCACCACCCCACTATTTTTTATTTTTTAAAATTCCGTGGCATCTACTATGCTTTCTGTGCTACCCCTCCCCCCCCCAGGGTGTGGATCGGGGGTAATTGCCCCATCTGCCCATAGGTGGGTAGAACAACTTTTCCCACATTTATTTGGGGTGGAGGTATGATCATACCCCCAGCCTCTTTAAAAAAAAAAAAATCTTCTCTGTTCTCTGGTGGGCTATGAGCCCCCCTTGGGGGAAGATGGGCCTTCCACAAATAGGCCGATCAAATGGCCTAAAATAAAATTATCCCCCAGGAAAGCGACCCTTGCCTAAAGGGTCGCTCCCCATCTGTAAAAAAAATAATAAAATACAAAATCTCTGGTGCCTAGTGGTTTCTGCCCACATTGGGAGAAGATCAGCCTAATTAAAATAGGCCAATCTGTCCTCAAGGGGGACAGAAAAGGACTAAAATAAATTTGACCCCCCAGGGGACCAACCCGTGCCTAAGGGCTCGCTCACCTTTTTTTAAATTGTCACAAAAAAATCCCTGGTCTGTAGTGGTTTCTGCCCCCCTCTGGGGCAGATTGGCCAAATAAAAATACACTGATCTGCCCCCAAGAGGGGCAGAAATGGCCTAAAACCAATTTACCCCCCCCCCAGGGGAGCGACCCTTGCCTAAGGGGTCGCTCCCCTTATAAATGTAAACAAACAAACAAATTCTGTGGTGTCTAGTGGCTTCTGCCCCCCCACTCCCAGGGGCATATCGGCCTAATTAATATAGGCTGATCTGCCCCCCGGCGGGGACAGAAAATGCCTAATAACAGAATTGCCCCCTGGGGAGCGACCCTTGCCTAAGGGGTCACTCCCCTTATCAATAAATAAAAATTAATTAATCCTTGGTGTCTAGGGGCTTCTGCCGCCCCTCTGGGACAGATTAGCCTAATTATATAGGCCACAAGGCATAATAAAAAGATTGCCCCCAGGGGAGCGACCCTTGCCTAAGGGGCCCCTCCCCTTATATGCCAATAAGAAAAAACCCAAACTCCCTGGTGTCTAGTGGGCATTCCTGCAGCCTGATCGCTATGCTCAGCAAGACATGAAAAGGAAAAATCTTTCCTTTCCTTTTCTTGCCTCCCTGGCCTCCCCTGCCCCCGTACAGAGGATAAACTAATCTGCTCCTCCTTAGCGCAATGGCATGTGACCTCTGTTGACCAGACATCATCGGACGTCAATGGGGGAGTTGGGGGGAATGATTCCACTTCCATCCCTGCCCATGGGAGGGGGGTGGGAGGCCCTCGGGCGAGCGCTAGCGCTTCCCCTGAGGGCTGGGTGCAGTAGAGGTGGCTACGTCCCTGGTGACCGAGAGCCACGGCAGAGGAAGTAACCACCCGTCCAGGGCACCCGAGGGGTTAAGTGAAGGGGACACTATAAGGTAATTTAGTGACAGCTGTAGGAAGATCCATCAACACCTGTTTTACACATTATTTCCAGTAGCAATTGTTCAAATCGTTCAAGGTATCACCTAGAGCAGTTAGAAAACTCATTGCCACCTGATGTAATGATTTTCCTAAAGACAGCAAGCAAGATATCCAATTCATATTTCTACATTAACTTTTCATCAGTGTTTAAAGTCTATCAGTGCACAGTTGTAGCAAAACTCCAAACTCAGCCTCAGTGCTTAATTTGCACACAAAAAAAAAAAAAGTGCCAGAGCCTTCGTCAGGAGGCCACCGCAGCATGTACCACATATGGTCAATGTCAGCGCTGCCAATGGCTGTACCTACACAACTCTTAATCGTCACACTGCCACAAGTGTGACAATCCATGCTGTTCGAGGCCCCCAAAGCTATACTAATGGCTTGGGTGACAGGTATTAGTTGTATATTGAATTAGTAAACTGCTGCTGTTCTGCTCATCTTTAAATTACAGAAAAACAGTGCCACCATGTGGCAGCTGTCAAGTCCAGGTGTTGGCAATGCTCTCAGTAAATAAGTTCCTCAATATATTATACCAGGGGACTCCAATGTTTCTTTAGTGAGAGCTACTTCTGCTCAAGAAAATGGCCCAGAGCTACAAATGGCTTTGATCATTGCTATGGCAGTGGCTACATCAGGTACAACCACAATAGTGACCACACCTTGCATGATCATAGCAGCAACCATCCAGATGTACATCACAAACTAAACTATATGTTCATAAATATCCTTTCCTTCAAGATGTGGTGCCTGTCAATATAGTGTATACATGGTTATATTATGCTAGAACACCGACCAACCCAACACATAAGACAGGATTGCCAACAGCAATGTTGGTGAAAACGTCATCAATTTAAAAGCCTCCACTTAACTATTAAATAACAATCACAGCAACAAGTGCCCACTGGCAGAAAATAAATACTAACAGCTTTAAATATCCCAAGCACACAAGAATTATCATTCAAAGGACGGCTTTAAATTTAAATGTGTTTTCTTTAATATCAACATGCCGTTCTCTCAAATTAAACAATTTACTATCAAACATACCCTTTTCATTTGAAATAAAAACACTCAAAGAACATCCTGCATTTTTCACACACTGTATGACGGATAGAGTGGGGCTTGCAGAATCACAAATCTCCATGTGACTTTGTAAATAGAGAGAGGTGATTATATTTGAAGTCCTGCTTGATGTCACAGTGTGCAGAGTGTATACAGCTGCCTTTTTCAATGTGGCTGGACCCTCTAAATTACAAACTGTGCTGGGCTGCACTTCAAGGAGCTACTTTCAGGGTACTGGCGAGCTAACAGTAGCTCCTGAGCTCCCCGATGGAAACCCCTGTATATTACAGTGCTACCTACTGGCAGGTAGCTAGTTTTAAGGAAGTGAGGCACCGGAAAAAATTGTTCTTCACAGGATCACTGATGGTGCTAATATTAGGAAGGGTTTCTAGAACTGAATCAGCAACATAGCTGCCACATCTCATGCTGATCCCTAAACAGGGAATAGTTCATGATGTAAAGCTAGATTAAAATGCATCACGAAGCCTTAGAACCTACACAGCCAATGCTTTATATACCCTACAGAAACATCTTTAAGGTGGTGCAATATTAGGTTTAAAGGTAGGTGTCCTGTGGTAAGCAATGCCTTTGTAAATGCTCTGCATTAAAGGTGCAATACAGAAAAGTCTGCCTTGCACTGTAGGCTTGCTTCACGCCCTTTGTCATGCAACACCGCACATCAATAGCCTTTGCACCCCTACTCTACAGATGGGTGGGAAAGCATTTTTGTTTTCTTCTGCCATAGAGGGGAATGAGACGAATCGCTGCTTAATAAATGGATAAACGGGCAGCAATTAAAAGCAGAGATTTGACCTGGGCATTGCTGAACACTGGTCATAAGCTTGACCTAATTTGTACATTCATAGGTTATGGAGAGGGAGATCAAAGCATCCAGTCTTCTGGGAGACTGTGCATCAAGTGAAGGTCCAACGTATTAAGGTAAAATGTGTTTCCTGCTCTAAATAAATAACTACACGTGGTAACAGATGGTACCTAAAGAGTTTAATAATTTTGGTCAGAGTCAAATTAACTGGGTGTGTCTTAGTTCATTCTAATACTGATTTATGAATATAAATCTGTAAACTGTCCATGTTTAGCCAGAGGAATCGGACAAAATACCTGGCATATGCATGCCTCTTCTTGACAGAAAGCTGAAAGCTCATGTCTTTTAAGGGTATTTTGCAATATGATCTGCGGTGCTTACATTTTGCTTCCAAATTCAGATATTCAGACACAACAAGATTTAAGTACTTCTGCCAACTGATGTTGTGATACCTGCATGCTTGCCTAAGCTATATGTTGTAAAACCACAACAGATTCACAGTGATGATAGCCTGGTTGTCCATTTCTACTATGTGAGACAAACTCGACAAATTAATCATCAGTTTCACCCGACCATCTTCTATAGTCACTTGCCAAATGAAATCAAATTGAGCTGAACAAAAAATACAATACCCATAGTGAATTATGCAGGGACGGCCAACAACTACTGAGAGCAGTCCGACGAGCAAATGAGTGGGGGTGGGTGCACGGATGGGGTAAATAAAACAAATAAAATAAATAAATAAAAATAACTTACCTTACTTGCAAGGTGACGTCCTCCTCACTCTGGTTTCCATCTTCTGCCAGGCTCCCACTCCCTCAACCAATCCTGGTGCTGCTCTCATGCTGTTAACCAGCATGAGAGCAGCACCAGGATTAGAAGGAGCGGTCTCTCTCCGCGCTCCTGAGGGCAGTGGAGGCCTGTGCTTGCTCTCAACCCAGCTGTCTCAGACAGCTGGGTTGAGAGGGTTAAAATGTGCATGTCTGGCAGGCCCCCGCAAGGCAGCTGGCCAAAGGGACATGCACAGGCCTCCCACCCCTCCTCCCTGCTGCTGGCACTCAGCTAGTCCAGCCCTGTCCTGACACTCGGTTTGGGGCGGAGGATGAAAAATAAAATGGTGATAAACTAACTTTATCACCATTTTGATTTTCATCTCTGGGCAGTGTCTGAGGGCATTTTTAACAGTGGAGCGACGCTCCTCCGCTATAATGCAGGAGCCGCCACTGGAATAATGTGGTTAAATCACTGCTCTGGACGGAGTCAAGTATCGCACAATAGAACCACAAGTGACTGATCGCACGCATTGCCTTCGCCTTAGGGGGGTGAAATGCAAAGAATCGTTGGCCTCTAATTATAAACAGTTTTGGGCAGCAAGGACTTAAACTACTGAGCTACCTTACCAGAAATGGATATTGTGCCATTAATTATTAATTATCAAACAGAAAGTGATGCCCAAGATCTCACTCAACTAACATAAATTAAAGACAAATTCTACGAAGCAGAAAGATATTAAGATGAAGGGCTACAGACACTGAGGGAACATGTACAGTGCAACCTTTACTTTTAAGGAAAACCTTACACGGTTAGCATTATCTGGTCCACAAGCAGCATATATTGTAATGCATTTTGTAATGTTTAGGCTTATCTTTACACTCCAGTTGCAAAACCTCCTCCTAAATACACCAGAAAATCCTAAAGACATTTCCAACTTGCGAAAGAACTGACAGCGGCATTTAATTATATTCTACGTTTTAAAAAAAAGAACGTAGCCATGAAAATACAAGTGCTGCAGCCCAAACAACTGGTTTCGAACAGGTCGGATAAGAGGATCTACTTGAGACAGAGTCCGAAACATGCTTGCATATGGTTTTTAATGTGTGATGCCTGACCCAAATGGCATCAAGTGTCAGGAAGCTGCAGTTTAACTGTTTTAGAAAAGCAAACATAGTTAGCAGGCAGGAGGTTCATTTGGGGTAGAAACACAACAGGAACACTGGCTGCTTTTAGGTCAAAGCCATATTGAGGACTTGCTGAAAGCTTCCCTAAAAATGCATCCCACCCATTGGTCATCATTGGTTTTCCGGTTTGTAGCTCACATTTCCTTGCTTTCCATTTGCTGGCTTTATTTCTTTTAGGCAGTTCAGCAAGTCCTTTGTCCCTCCCTTGGAGCCTGTTTAACAACTCTCGGACTGACTTTGCTGATGAGCCACAAACTGTGTTAATATAACCCTGAAGCATGGTACCTGCCAGGGCTTGTGCTCTGCTATATAAATACACCTAATGCTGTGTGCAGTAAGTCATTTTCCGGAGTATGCATACCAGTAATATGCCCATTCACCTGAGGATGGTGGCAGTCAATTAGATGGTCATTCACCTATTCATCTGTAATGACAATCATGAACCTAGCAGAGTATAGAAAGGTGAACACAAAAATATTATTTTGTAGGGATCATACGTTTAACCTAGAAATCTATGGATAGTTGATGGTTTAAATGTAGAGAGAAGCAAGAACTCCTGTTCAGTCAATGACAGCTATAGATATCAGTGTACAGTAGGACACATGGAAAGACACATTCATTAAAAAGAGAATGTACAGGAGCATTCAGTTCTGTTTGCAATCTGTCTAATTATGTTGGACTGCATCTCAGCATCTTGCTCTCTTCACTTCCATCTGGTACACACAAGGGATTTGTCTCATGATGCAAGTCAATCACTCGCTCTCCTGTTCACACCCACTGCTCCACGGCAAGCTTAGCAATGGCTAGAATTCAGCTGGGATGCAGACACTGGCAGCCAGGAGATTTCTGACTCACACTGACGTCAAACCTAAATCATGGTGGAAGCCGCATTAAGGGTTGGTATGCATACACAGGCCTCAGTGTTTATCACAGACACCCACAGGTAATCTTGCCACCTGGATACTCCTTTCAGAACTTTATGATGAAGACCATAAGAAAATCTGAATATCAAGGATGTCATAGTTCATTGATCTTCGTGGTCCAAGTCACTCTTGTCCATTACATGCCCAAAACACACAATAAGGAGTCAATACACTGTTTCTTCTTATATTAGTTTAGGTGTATTTGTATAGCGTGTGTTATGCCTTGCAGTGTAGACGGTGCCTGGTACTTTCTTATCCAAATTTCAAGATTTCCCTCACAGATTGACATCTCATATGGTTTATGATCTGTAACATAACTGTTGCATTTGTCAACCTGTGGTTATTCACAATAGGTATGTTTTAATAAGTGATAGGTCAAAGAATTATGAGACTAAATGAATGTGGCCAAAGGCCTTCGTAATATGTTTAGGTCCTATCTGGGCCATTTGGCTTGCCAAATGCCCCGTATGTAGCTACGTGAGGGTGTTCACTACAGTTAGTAATGGTGCTGGGAGCCATGATATCAATCTACTGGGGATAGTGTTGGCTGGATACAAAGTGATCGGTGTGCCAACATTTCCGGACTCCTTTAATTTATTGGTAGGAATGCTATGCCATATCAAATAATACATTGACAGGCTGGTTACATCAGAATGAGAACTCATCCATGTTCGGTTTCTGTTGAACTCCACTCTTACCTTAAAACCTTTAGCTCATCAAACATCAAGCAAATTGTTTACAGTTCAACATACTCTTCTGTTGACTACATGGCCTTGGTCTTCAGGGCATGGCATCAGATGGGTCAAAGGCAGATTGCAGATTTTGTTTCCAACCTTTGTAATTCCATGTCCAGTTCTAATGGGACCAGCTTGATCCCAGGTTGTTTTTAATATTGATATTGTTATTAATGCTTAGAATTATGTGGTTGACTCACATCTAGTAGTAAACCTTGTATTTATGGAAATATTTTGCCTTCACAGTTTAGCCACTTACCAGAACCAAACTCCAAGTGTTAAAATATTGGGGTTACTCAAGCTGAGCAGCTCTCTTTGGCACCTCAAGATGCCTTTAGGGTGGGATGCTCTGGGTATATCTAGGAGGATGAGCATGGTGAGTATTTTATGTTTGACTATAGTGAAGTTGTTGCGAAGGTGAAGATTAGGTGGTTTTGGTGCCTTGTTTAAGTAGCGAGCTGTTCAAAATGTTCTCAGAGGGAGAACTCCCAAGCCATGCTGTAGCCAGTCAGGCTTATTCTTTAAAATTCGAGACAGAAATTACAACCCACCATATTTAGGAATTAGCAACCACTTTGAGACCTAGCTGAAACTGACCACCACTGGGTACACAGGGCTGCAGATCTCCATCAGCCATCCATTGGCACACGACACCTATGCTAGCCCTGATGTCCTTGATGAAGTTTTGAATCTGTGAACCTAGCCACCAATTTGGCAAACTAACTTGACAGTGAATTGTGAAAGGAAAATGCAGCACTGCAATAGTGGTGACAAGTGATTTCGAGCCATCTGCCCCTGATAGAGGAGATCAGTGAACTTGGTTTGAGGGGCGGTGGGTTAAAACACACTTTGCCTTTATTTGGAGCACATTTCTGCTTTAATGATCCAAAATATAAATACACTCCAAACCCTTTTATTGGAGGGTACAAACACACACCATGAAGTGTCTGTGTTGAAGAGTTACACCCTCTACTACAGTGAGACCCAGGTCAGCGGCATCTTCCTAAAGTACTAAACTCTAGCAGCATGTTAGACATCATATGGCTTTAAAATTGAACGTCTCAGACAACCAGAAGCAAGCCAGAACTACACTGGATTAAACTCAGTGTTGGAAACCTCGAGTGAATTATATCGCGTTGTGTGTTGCAACACTGTTCAGACGTTCAGCATTGCAAAAGACAAACAGAGCACAAAAGGGGCTGGGCAGTGACTGCTTCACTGCAGAGATGTGAGTGGCATTGCTACATTCCTGGTGTCAGAACTCTGCCCCGTCTCCTTTTCCACAGTGCAGAACTTGCGGGAGTGTGGCAGAAGGTAAGGCACCGAGCGGTTGACTTTGTGCTTTCTCTGTGCCACTCAACTAACAGCGGCAAAACACAAAGCAGAATATCCAGTCCATGTCGAGTGGGATACTAGGGTCAATATCATGATGCCAGAACACAGAGAGACAATTACTGACATGTTTCCAAGCTCTCTTGTAAGCAAAATATGCATTAACGCAGACGTATTTTGAGTTAATGTATGTGCTTCAGACATCGCAAATAAGAGCAGAAAATGGCTTCGTGGTACGACTTCAGGTCGGAGGTGCAGCCGCACGCAAAACTGATAAACTTCATACATCTTTGCGGCACTAATTACATAAGCTTTGCCCGCCCTTATATATAAGTCCAAGAGGTTTGCTTTTGATCACTAAAAGGTACGTTCCTCATCTTGAAACTGAAATGAAGTCAGCATGAGCGTGAAGGTCTTAAAATGTAATAACAGGTGATGCTTCTTCTGTTGTAAAGGAGACAGATTCAACTTCCTGGAATGTACAATCACTATATGACTCTTGCTCTCTGCCAAGAAACACAGCTGCACATCAATAATGAATATCAGACATTTAAATTATTAATCACTCTGAAATTATCAAGGCACTGTGACTTCGGCAAGTTTACAGTTCACAAGACTCTTCCACATTACAAAGGAGAGTCTAGTGGTTTTCTTTGTCGTTATCCCCGTACATCATTATAAAAAACTATAACTGTGATTTGTAATGATTGTTAAGGAAAACTGAAGTCTAGCATTAAATAAAGCTATTCCCAATGCAGGAAGAGTGCAAGCATTGACATCACTCGAGGTAAAACAAAAATCAGGGTGTGCTCCCTATTTGCTTAAAAGGCAATTTACTTTACCCTTTTGCATTACTCTTAGGCAGCCATAAAGCAGCACGGGCTTCCTCCAAACTCAAGTCAACCTAATATCAATAAAGGTTGTGTCTGGGCTGAGCACAAATCTGTCCTAATGGAACACCATTGTAAACAGACAAAACACAATAATCGAGATGAACTAAACATGCGACAAAGACAGTTACAAACAACCCTTAGTGTACACTAACATCAAGGCAATCTACAACCTAGTGCTAAGGTAAAAAAACAAGTGGCCCATAGCACACCTGTAAGGTAAATTATAACCTACCTCAAATGCTCCGTAAATCATCTACACCAACGCCCTCATTTGGAGATTGGTGGTAAAAACCGCCTACTGCCACGTTGACGGCCACCAAAAGACCGTCAGCGCGGGTACAAGAGGTCCGCCGTTATATGACCACGGCCGGATTTCCGCCAGAAGAATGGCCGGAAAACAGCTGTGGCCATGCCGGCGGATGGCAGTAAGGTGGTGCTGCTGCCACCATCAGCTCCACGCCAGTATACCGCCGCCAGCCATATTATGACCCATAATACAGCCTGGCGGTGTTCTGCTGGCAGGCACTGCTGTTGGCAGTAGTGCCCCATCCCGTGTTAAGTCGGTCTCAGACAGGGAAGGGGAGTGTTGTGTGTGTGTGTGGGTGGGGTGGTGTGAATATTTGTGTGTGCGTGGATGCGGGTGTGTGTTGCGTGTCGAATGCCTGTGTGGATGTATGGAGGTGTGAGTGCGTGTATGTTGTGTTATGTGAATGCGTGTCGGCGTGTATGTATGAAAGTGTGTGCGGATGTGTGTGTGAATGAATGTATGCATGCGTTGATGCATGTGGGAATGCGTGTGTGAAGGGGGGCATAACTGTAAGTGGGTGGGGGGCTTTGGAGAGGAAGGGGAGTTAGGGGGACTAACTGGAGAGGGGGAAGACCCCTATCAGTGACAGGGAAGGAATTCCCTGTCACTGATAGTACCTACCACCATGGTTTTGGTGGCTTTAAGGCAGCCACGAAAACTATGGCAGTAGGCGGGGTCATAATCCTGCAGACGGAACAGTGACAGCCACTGGGCTTGAGATGATATCTGCAGCCTGGCGGCTGTTACCGCCGTGGCGGTCGGAGAGGTACATTGGCGAGTTGGCTTCAGCCAACCCGCCAATGTCATAATATGGCGGTAAGTACCGCCAGCCTGTTGGCAGCACTTACCGCCATATTAACGCCAATCACCATGGTCGTAATGACCCTCCTAATCCTTAAAGTATTCAACACTAAAACCATACAATCCTTTAAGGACACTAAAAGGAAAAAAATATATAACCAAGTGCTAAACTATAGCATAAACTTACAGAAAACCATGCTTCTTGGCAGATACAATGTAAACCAAAGACAGCATCCTAAACAATCCGAATCTCAAATCCCTATTTAATAAAAACAACAAATTCCTCAAAAATAAACCATGACCTAATCTGTTGGGAAAAAAAACTGTGTAAGGTCTTTATAAATAAACACTACGACCAACCCAGGTGTAAAAAAAACCTCAATTGCTTTCTAGCTTTGTGCGTAGGACACCCGATGGCTAAACAATAATCCACAATTTAAAGTACAAACCCCAAAATGAATTACAAATGCTTCCTGAAATAAACTCAATTACTATACTGCATTCAAATATACTGGCCCGCTAAAGAAAAAGACAATTCAACCCTAAAGCATATTTGAACCCAACCTTAAAATAATCAATCATCTCAATGAAATACATTTTCAGCCCATCAGACCCCAAGATCCAATTTAATTGAATACCTTCTCAGCATATGGTGTTACTCCAGCTCATTTTTTACAGATATGCAGACCACCAATGAACAATAGAGCATTCAATTATGTCTTAACTGATGCTAAGGAGGGACAATAAACCACTAAAGATTCTACAACCTGGGAGACCTATCTAAAGAACTTATTTTTCCCAGTGTTTCCCAAACAAGAGCCATCATGTTTAAGCAAAAGCCCTAAACCTCTACAAGCTTAGGGCAGGTCAGAGTCATGCAGCTGGACACTCTCTGGAAATAATTCCTGCAAGACCAGACCTCATCACAATAACTGGAAATTATCCAGTAATCGGGGCTGACCATCACCTGTTCTCCTTCCATGTCCATTGTTTGACCAGAATAAATACCACTAAAACAGAAAATGCACAGCTACCTATGGAGAATGGGAGGATGTCGACTTTTCAGCACTTTTCTTCTACCTCATCAAATTAATTTCCAACAAACAAGTAACAGATCATTCAATAGGTGGTTCACCAAATTATTTGTACGACTAATGCCTGAAATAATTCACCTTTCCCTAAGAACGAAAGGGTTAACTATTTAGATAATCAAAATGATAAAAATCTAAATACTGAACTAGGTGCTTAACAATGACAATGAAGAAATCAAACACTGGCTTGGTAGATATGCCAGCATTGCTGACAAAGGTTATACAGATCTTGTATCAAGAATACAAAAAGATGTAATTGCTATGTGCAGATCTCGAATGCACAGTGTCCATCAAAAGAGCTGCATAAGTCATTCTCACAATTCTGTAATCACCTACAAAAATACCACACGCAGACTTCCTGAAATTCCATCACTAATGAGTTTGTCATGCAAAATAAGAATGAGGAATACTACCTCCATGAAAACATGAAGAACAAAACAAAAGAGAAAAAAAAAATTGCTTTGTAGTGTTGCGTGCTCCCCAGCTTGGGTGCCTGCCCACCAATGAATATGCCTCACACGGAGCTGAATGTTTTACATCTTTATGCATCTGCATGTAACTGCGAACTTAACATTCTAAAACAGGTTCCCTTTGAATTCCTCTATAACTCCTACATTACACTTCTACAGAGTCCATTCTGAGCCTAAAGAGTTCTGTAATAAAACTCTCAAGACAGTACACCTCCCTCTCTGTTAAATAAAAAACTTTTTTTTTTTACAAAATCTGTATACATACATATATATAAGCATGTACAACTACATCATTTCAATCAACCTTCTTAACACTTTGATCAGTCGACTTGATCTGGTTACAGGAAGCTGGGAACTGTCATCTTCAGTGTAAGAGATTTTTTAAGATGGTCAAGAGGTAACAGCAGTCACTGAGTTCTCAGGTTCAGTCTTTCCTTCACCCTCTTGATGTGAAAACCGATGAACCAAAGGCCTAAAGTGAGAAGAGTCTTTGGTAAGAGACTTCCCAGGGTGCTGGGCAGTCACCATGTGTCTATGGTAGACAGAATGTGGAAAGGTTCAGCATCAGATGGAGTATCAGATTTCCTTCTTCACATCACCAAATCTCCTCATTTAAAAGTGATATTCTTTGCATGTCTCCTCTTGTCCATATAGGCTTTCATTTGCTGCTTGTTAACAAGGTTCCTTGTATGAATCGTGTTCTCACTTTTTTCTCTGTTGTTGGGTCATTGAGGTAACTTGGTTATCATTGCTCTCCTGAACATTAAAGGCCCAGGACTTTCACCTGTGGTCGAGTGAGGTGTTGAACGAAAAGCTCATAGGAAGAACTGTATACAGTTCTCAAACTGACCTTCTCAAGAGTTGCAAGCTGTACTGCTTTCTATAGCGTACTCATAAAACGCTCAATGAGCCCATTAGCCTGCAGCAATAAAGGTGTACTCATTTGATGCTTTATATTCAGATGTTTCAGGAATTCTTTATATTCTCGACTGGCCATTATCAGACTTCAAAATGGCTGTAATGCCCCATGGCACAAAGATGCCATCTAGTCTCTCAATGACTCGTTGTGGATGAGAGTTCTTTGACCAATGGAAAAAATAGGTATTTAACCACAATCACCATCAGGTGATGTCCATTGTCGAGTGGACTGAAAAAGTTGATGACTATTCTCTCTCATGCATGTGTAGGGATTTCTGACATACACATAATATTTTGAGTAACATTTGTCGAAAGGCAGTTGCTTAGATGACAGCCTTAAGTTATTTTTTAACCTGCTCATCTAAATCAAACTTGTTCACCAAGCGCTCTTTTTGTGGCACCGATACCACAATGTCCCTCGTCATCCACTTCAATTATTTTCTTTTGCAGACACTCCGGAATCAGAATTCTTGACCCTGTGAGTATAACTCCCTCCTGAGTTATGAACAGTTCATCTTTGACATTTCTTAATTTTTGATATTCACCATCATTGATGACAGGTTGAAAGTGTTGGTTCCATGACTGATGTATAGTTATGTCTTTTAACTTCAGCATGTCACTATCATGGCAGTAACAATGTGGTCTAACAAGATAGCAGCTGACGTATTTGATTTTACAATGAAATTAATGTAGGCTTCAACCATCTTAGATAGAGTCCCGTGACCTTGTATAGGCACTCAGGAAAAGTAGTCAGCAGGGTTTTGATCCTTCCCTGGATGATTCACAGTGGTATAATAGTACTCTTGGAATTGTAGTACCCATCGTTCAATGCGAGGAGGCTTCATTGCTTTTGGATTGGCAAAGATAGTCAGTAAAGCTTGATGATCAGTTACCAGCGTGAAAGGCTTTTAGTATAGGAATACATGGAAATGTTCACAACCCTATACCATGGCTAAACCTCTTTCTCAGGTTGTCAGTAAGCACATTCTGTTTGGGACAAACTTCTACTAACATATACCACAATATGGGTTCGAGCATTTGGGTGTCCACTGTGCTGTGCAAGGATACCACCTAACCCAACTAGGCTAGCATCACCAACAACCTATGAATGTAGCTTTTGATTTAAGTATGTCATTTCAGCAGCATTTGCAATGGCTTATTTGATTCTCTTGAAACTTCTCTCACATGTTTGTAACCACTGAAATGAAACATTTTTCTTCGTCAGCTCTTGTACTGGACCACTTTCAGTGGCAAAGTCTTGTATGTATGTTGAACAGTAACTGGCCATTCCAAACAATGAACGCACAATGTTGTGGGGGATCAGCATTTGACATAGCTTGCACTATTGCAGGATCAGGTGGAATACCCCCATTAAAAAAGATACGGCCAAATAATTTTAGCTTTGTCTTGTGGAACTCACACTTGTTTGCATTCAAAGTCAAATCAGCATCAATAAGTAAATGACATACTTGTGTGAGAGCTCTATCATGCTCCCTCCGTATATCTCTGAAAACTAATACGTCATCGCTATAATTGAACGCATTCACAACAGGGTGTATGATATGTCGAATGACATCTTGGAAAAGTTCTAGAGCGGATGACACGCCAAAACAAATGGCCTGATTTAAAAATCATAACGGTGCAGGATATCCCATCCACAGAAATATAAATCCCATTATTTCCTATGGGATTTTTATTTCAGCAGATGGGATACCTGTCAACGTTGTGACAGAATAACCCAGCTGCCAAAATCTAAATCAGGCCCTAAGTCTTTTGTATCGAAAAAGACCAACATGTGTAGAAAAAGTTGTAATGTACCTAAAAAAAAATGATGAGTTCCATCTGTGGATAACCTTTATTTAGATCAAGGAAAGAGAAGACCTTTGCACCACTTAATTGCGAAATCATGTCACCAATGTGTGGACCTGACTGCCATTCCCGTTCAATTGCCTTGTTTGCTGACGCATGTCAACATATTTGCGTACAGTTCCTTCACTGTCTTTTTTCGGCACTACCGCTATGTGAAAAACCGATGGCAATGGACCAGTAGAATGCTCAATAATGTCATGCCTGAGTAACAATAGAAATTCTTTTTCAACAGATTCGTATAAATGAAAAACAATTTGTCTATGTCTCTGAGTAACAGGGCGAACATTCTCATTAATATGCAGCTTTACTTATATTGTCTTAAGCTTTCCTAAACCATGAAATAACAAAATTGACTTACTATTTTGTGATTCATTCATTTTGTAATTCACAAAAATCAGTCCCATATCAGTGGCTGTGCTGAAACTGAGTAGACAGGTGCTTGGTGCTGCACCTTGAAGCACATGGATGGGAGGTTGCAACTTTGTTTTCTTGTGTTTAATTGTTGCTACAAATGAACCTTGACTTTTAACAGGCATCGATGCAGCCCATGTACACACTATGGTTTTCAATGGCATAAGCCGAGGTACTTGAAATAGTTAATTGCATTTCTCTTCAGGCATTATGTTTATCGATGCACCACTGTCGATAATCGCAGGTTTTAAACAACCATTTATTTTCAATGAAATCTTTGGCTGTGTTTGTATGACTTCAGTGCTTTGGCATGTCGACTTTTCTTTGACTGACATTTATCTTCACAGGCAACCAGTCCAACATGCGCACGTTTCTCTGAGGTAAGCATCAGCATGGCACAACTAGCTTCCTCACTTTCACTTGATATTAAGGCAGACAAACTGTTTAACCATCATTTGGATGATGATCAACTTCATTCAATGTTGATTTGCCTCAACTGATGTCGCCACTTGGCCTTGTGGGTGTGTGCCTAATGTTGCTTCTGGAACATTCTGGCAGACATTTTGTCTTTGCGCCATAACACACTTACTTTTTCCTGCGCCTTACAAACTGTCAGGAAATGGTTTTCTTTCCCACAGCCTTTACACATATTATTTCAATGGAGGAACATTTACCTTTGTGTGGAAATGAAAATCCACATCTGAAACAATGTACATGTAGACATCACTTTGTGTACATCAGTCTTTGCACTCATTCCAGACTAAGAGTTTCCCTCACCATGCGTTGTCTGAAAGAATTTGACAAACATTCCTTAATAACTCGAAGATGCATATCTTCTTCATCATTAAATTCTTTGAACGTACAGTGTTTGATGAGTGTATCGAGTCTCTCCACAAATATATCACTGGCTTCACCAAGATTTTGGTGTTCTTGCTTAAAAATACATCTTTCGTAGTCAACGTTTGGTACTGGATTGAATTTGAGATTCAAAGCTTCTTTAATTTGAAGGTATGTGACTTCTTAGTCAGTTAGCAACATTTTCTTTATGACTTCATCTACAGTATCACCAGGAAGATTTTTGAGATACTTGATAATCTTTCGGTTATCAGTCTCTTCAAGTGCATCAATAAAATCATCAGATGTCTCTATCCAAGCAGTCCATCTACAGCCAATATTTTACCTTTTGGCAGTATCAAAAGGCGGTGGTGGTTTCAGGAAGGTAGAAGTATCGTAGTATGGAACTTTCTGACGTTGAAAATAGCGTGCTCTCTGATGCAGTTTGGTGATCATGGTTATGCAAACCTTCTCTAAGGTCCTTAGACATGCTGGACTCAAGATCGTCTTTAGCATTACTTGGAACTGTGGCTTCTTTGTTAGCTGCCATCTAAAAAATGTCACTATTCTGAGCGTCACTTTCGGCTCTTTATTCTTTGAAGATCTATGAAGTTATTCTGAGCCCCCACTTGGCAACTTTGTGGGCAAACTGCTTCGGGTAAGGGTGGCTCTGTAAACACAACCCTGGAAACTCCTCCTTAAGCCACTTCACCGAGTGCTGTGGTACAATAACTCTTTTTAGTGGTTTTGGTAAGTTATATATTTCTTCTTTTCTAAATGTCAGTTTGCATTCCCTGACACCCGGTTGATCTCCACCTTGCAGTGCTTCTGTTCCCAGTGTTCTTTGGCTGGTTGTATCCACCTTCAGCGTTAATGCTCTGTATAATGTGCAATTTTATCTTGCAAAGCAGCGCAATCCTTTATATATGGCCTGACCAGCAGATTATCGGCCAGTTACATGTAGATTATTTGCAGTTATTTTGCCGTCTTCAACTGCTTCACAGCGTCTGTAGCCGCGCTTTGACTCCACATACATGGGCTACCGATTCCCTACTTCAACAGTGCCACATGTGGCATGCACGAGCTGTTTGCTTGGACCATAGCAAACTCCTAGAGAGGGCACTTCCGTTCTTTGGGTTACTTATCCCTTATCTTGTCAGCCGTTGTAGCGTCCTTCCTAGCCTGGGTACTCGCCAATGACTACACCACACACAGAGCTGAATATTACAGGTCTTTATTTGTCTGCATGCAACTGTGAACTCAACATTCTAAAACAAACTTTTATTTCATTCTGCTCTAACACCTATGTCACACTTCTGCGGAGTTAGTTTGGAGCCAAAAGGGTTCTGTCATAAAACTTCCATGACACTACACCTAGCTTTGTTCCAACATCTCCCAGAGATTATATTCAAACTATTGTTGAAGGCAACTGGACTGTCCAGAATTATTATACTCAACATATTGACAACTGCTTGATCAAAAACATACTGAGGGGCATATTTATACTCTGTTTGCGCCGAATGTGCATCAAAAGTTTTGACGCACAATCGGCGCAAACCCTGCCCCATATTTATACTTTGACGTCCGACCCCGCGGGCGTCAAAGTTCCACCATGTGCGTCATTTTTTGGAAGGGGGAACCAGCCTTGCGTTAATTATATGCAAGGTAGGCGTTCCCTTCCAAAAAATGACTTTAAGGCCTGTGCCCCATATTTATACTCTGACGTCATTTTGACGCACAGGAGGGGGCAGGCCTTAAAAAACGGCGCCCAGCCTGATGCGTGCCGTTTTTTAACGCCTGGGTCAGGGCAGGCGTTAAGGGACCTGTGGGCTCAGAAGGAGCCCAGAGGTGCCCTCCCATGCCCCCAGGGACACCCCCTGCCACCCTTGCCCACCCCAGGAGGACCCCCAAGGATGGAGGGACCCATTCCAGGGAAGTTGAGGTAAGTTGGGGTAAGTATTTTTTATCGTTTTTTTTTGTGGCATAGGGGGGCCTGATTTGGGCCCCCCTATATGCCACTATGCCCAATGACCATGTCCAGGGGACATAAGTCCCCTGCGCATGGCCATTGGGCAAGGGGGCATGACTCCTGTCTTTGCTAAGACAGGAGTCATGTCAATGGAGGTTGGGCGTCAAAGAAAATGGAGCAAATCGGGTTGAGGCCTGAATTTTGCCTCAGACCTGACTTGCCCCATTTTTTGATGCCCAACCTCCATTTTCCCCTACGCCGGCGCTGCCTGGTGTGAGTCATTTTTATTGACGCACACCAGTCCGCAGCGCCGGCTAACGTCATTCAATAAATAAGGCGCCCGCATGGCGCTTTGGAATGGCGTTAGCCGGCGGTAAAAATTTTGACGCACAACTGCATTGGCGCAGTTGTGCGTCAAAAAGTATAAATATGGGCCTTAACGTCTTGCTAGCGTGAGAAACCGTTTCCTCAGAACGCAAGACCTCCTTCATCAGATCTCTTACCAAAACAATTATCTTCATCCATCTGGCCTACCAACTACCAACCAGTCTCCAATGATCCAGCCATAGAACACTGATTGATGGAACTACTTTTTGCCAAGGTCTTCACCCTCATAGAAGAGAACAACATACTCTGTGATCCCAAAACTGGCTTTAGTCAAGACAGAGGTACCAAATCCACCATGATATCCATCAGGTATGGTAAAAAGTGACATCAGATAGAAATGGAGTAAGAATTCCAAGATCTATTCACTGCCTTCACACTTTCCACAACCAGGCTCTACTACTGAGACAAGAAAAGCTCAGTGTTTGGAGGAAAAATATACCAGCGAGGTTCTGGACAGTGTGCACCCTACCCCGCCTCCTCATAGCCAGTTCCATTGCTTTTTGATTTTTGTCTACGCACATCATGCACCATTCATGTGGGCGAACCAAGGGTTCCCTGTGACATGGAATGTGACCCAAAGTGTGATTCTGTGGCATGGAGGTGCACATCATGTGAACCCTGTTTTAACACGTGAGGCTACCATCATCTCAACCAATACTGAGGACTGACGGTGGTGAGAGCAAAATACTCATAGTGGTGGGTCAGGCCTTCTAACTGTGCTAGTGCAGGAAGAGCATCTACTTGCCAGTCCTGTTCAAAGTGGTCTGCCAGTCCACTGCAACTGGGTCCTATGCTTCATGCATAAGAGACATGGATGTCACATGTATGAATTTGGCTCACATAGTAGGATGAGTATTAAGAGTGTGTGTTTCTGGGGAGGGGTGATTGTCAGCATAATGGAATGTATTTTGATTTTGAATATGCAACTTGTACATAAGATGAAGCCTTGTAGGGAGCCTGCCAGACAGCAGATTTAGACTGCAGGGCTCTCTCAATGGCATTTGCAGTACACAAGTCTCCGATTGGCAGGTTAGAGTCAGAGGGTCTTCTTTGAAATGCAGGAATAGCCCCTGTTCTTTCATTCTCTGCTGTGTCCTGTAAGTGCTCTGGCCTGCAGCCTCTTCCTCCTTTATATCCTTGCGCTGGGTTTCTCCTGACTTCATGTTCAACCCACCTTCTTGCAAACACCTATGTCTATGAGTCATACAAACACACTTCTCAACTAAGACTCTCAATACAACTGGGTTGGATTTACTGTTTGGTAATTTTGCCTGTGGAAATACATGACCTCATGTCAGAACCCCTTTCAGAGAGCCACGGGGCATGCAGGGAATATTAAGGCCTTTTACTCCTGATGGCGTGACTTGCTCTGGTTCCTGAGCAACTGGGCCAAGAACCCCTTCTGCACTGAACTCTCAGTCGTAGCTGTGGACGAGCAGTCAAAGGCTTTCCTGGGGTGGTGGGGAAGCATGAATACAGATTAATGAACATAACTCATACCTCAAAGAGCAAACATCATTGTCAAAATATCAATGTCCAGGCAAATTCTTACTTTTGTAATAAAAAGAAGGATTTTATTTTTAACTCTGTGCATTTAAAGAAAGGTTATGAAATTTATAACATATTTCCCCTTGAAGTCAGGGCTCTAGTGTTTCACTGGCAAACTCCTCTCCCACCCGCTCTTCGTAATGTGGTTGTGGTTATTTCCCATTCTTTGGTGCCCACATCGAGGGAATGCTGACTAGTAGAACTTAGATCAAAAGTTCACTCTGACTGTTAGAGAATAGGCAAAAGTTCCTTGGTGTCACAGCCTCTTAAAATCGAGTCCTCTGGGCCCTGGTAGGTCTGTAACCAGTCTTGTCTGCTACTGCAGCAAGGAAGTGTGCTGCATCTCAGATGATGCCCTGTCTGCAGGCACTCGCAAGCCTCCAATCGTGTTCGGTAGGCTTCATGTATGAGGCACAGCAGCACCTGGCAAGCGCAGGCTGTCCTTTGAGCTTATGTTGTCAGCTACAACGGCGATCGGAAGTGGTCTGTTGGTCCTCCTGCATAGTAAGCGCTAACCTTCCCAAAGGTAGAGGGGAGTTGGATTCTGATGCTCTCGACCTGGGTCCTAGTGATGTGGTGATACACCCACTGTGTCTTCCTCAGTTCTCAGAGGCAGCTCAGGTGTAATCCCCGATGCTTCTTTGTGACTTACTAGTCATATGATTTCACAGTTCCAGGGCGGCAGCTCAATCCTCACAGCAATTTTAATTTAGGCAGCCCTTTCTGGCATACAGGGTTGCTGCAACACTACCAGCCAAGGTGCTGGCCCGCTCCCCACGGCAGTTCATATCACAGTGGTCCTTCTTTTCATACAAGGTTGCTGCTATGGTTCTCATAAGGCTCCAGCTCTTGTTATCCAGCAGTATCTCCTTTTCCTCACAGGGCATCCTGGTTTTAGCAAGCAGGTAGGTAGTCTTGGTTTCCCTGGGTGACAACCCCTCACTTAGCAGGGAGGGTATTAGGCCTTGGCCCCAGGTCCTTGTCAAAGGCAGAAGTCTTAAAGATCCTTCCGTTCTCACAAAGCCCATCTGGCTGCTTGGTGATGAAAATTTTTGGGGTCTCAACCATCCCTACTTAAAATCCATTTCCGGATACCAAATGTGATTAGGGTCCACACCTTTGAATTTTTATGTTGGGGTTCTGCTTCTTTTGAAGTACACACTTCCTCTCTTCCTCTTGAAAGACCCTCTATCACAGCAGGAGAGATGCTGAAGCTGGCATTCCCACAGCACAGGCCATGGAAGTGTCTAGAGTTCACACCTGTATGTCAGCCACAGTGATGTGTGCATTAAAAGATTAATCTTGTGCTCCCAGCCTCACTCTTTATGATTCCCTTATGAGCCCCTTCTCCTTTCTGAGATGTGTCCAGGCCCCTTCCTTGTGATCTCTCACTGAATCAAAGAGCACCTTTTGATATATACAGGGGAAGTTTCTCTATCCTTTCACCAATGTGTCCCACACAGCTCACATGAATGCAGCAATACACAAATCAGTCTGGGGAGGATTCCTCTACCTCCTCATGCTTCACCAGACAGTACTCGACTTCCCAAAATGGTACCCAGGGCCCTTCATGTAATGTACTATTACAGGGACTTTTGCACTCTGTATATGTACACAGCTCACACACTATCCAGTACTGTTCCCTCCATGTATTGGGCCACCACAAACAGACCTACATTCAGCACACACATTAACTCTGCGCACACAGCTCAGTACTGTAGTCTTTCTGTATTGTGCCACATTGCAGGCACACATACAGCCAGCACACACATTCACCATGCGTGCCCTGCACAGCAGTACACCCGGCATGTATTTTACTTGTCGCAGGTACACATACACCCAGAACATGCATTCACCATGCACGTACTGCACAGCACTGTTCTGTTCCAGTACTGTAGCTTTACTAGAGATACGTACAGCCAGTGAGGAGGCATCACTCCTGTACTGTGCAGCACTTTACTTCTAACTGATGTAGGCCAAAGAGTGAGGTAGCACACAACAGAGGAATTTTAAAAAGGTGAGTGAGCCTATAGGCCTCTTTCAAGTGACACAGATTAAAAAAGACCTGTTCACTCCTACTGATCACTACAAGGTATGCTGCCAGCACCGCGTTTGTTTTGCTTAACTCCTGGTGATGGCAGTAACCTTCCATCATTATGAGGGTAGCATTATCGATCCAACAAGACCGCAATCCATGAGACAAGCCTTTGTCATGGTGCACATACATGATCCATGTTTGCCTATAAAAACAAAAATCAGGATCAGGGATTCTGACAACAGTACAGTTTGCCACTCATCCGTCCCAGCACCTCACATGCGTGGTTTCACAAGAGTAAACTTGCAGCAATCATTCCAAGTTTTCAGGTAGGAATGAATGACAGCATGCAGAACTAGTGTTACTTCACCCGAATACTGCAAATTCTGTCTCTTTCAGACCTGTTTCATTATGAATCACCAGCTACAGGGGGCAAAACCGAACAGAAAACTGTAAACTATGGAATGAATGTACATCTTTTCTTCTGGATTCGAATTAGAGCCAACTTTACTTCTCCCTTTAGGATGAGGGCCTTTATACAACTGCATGACAATAAGCATCACTACACCTTAAAAACAATATTAAAACACCAATCACATTTTTGTTTAGGGACAATACCAAAACATAGCCTGACGAGTCATCTTTTAAAGAAATTATGACATCACATTTTTCACATGAAATTAATGAACTTTCTAAATATAGAGTTGTGTACCAATTTTAGTTGTGGGCTCTCCATCATATCAGCAAATTTCAGAAAATACCACTGACCCTTTGTTGATTAGTATTTTACGCAGACTAAAAGATATGCCCCTGGAGGAGATCTTACTCAAAGAAATACATAGACTACTACTCACACACCAGTGGGAATTCATATTGGTCAGTGGATAGCCTGGTTTCATGTCCTGACGATTGGAGACAACAATGTCCACCAAACAAGCAGAACATCTTTCAGGTTTTCCGTTGGCCCCCACCAGGATGCTCAATACACAATCAAACAATACCTCTTCTTATATCTGATGGGACAGTGCATCTTCCACTGGGCCTGCCTTTTATCAGAAGATCAAAGTGCTGGCTGGGTGTGGACAACCTGTCAAAGGGACACGTTCAATGCAAATGAACTCTTTTGGGTATGTAAAAGTCCTGTCATTATATTTTCTTGAGACTCTCGGTCAGGATCAAATAAATTTAAATAAAACAAATGCATCATATTCATTGGAGTAAATCAATTTGGGAAACAAGTAAACGATATCAATGTCCATAAATCTCTTATAAACTTGCATTCCATTGAAAACCCCAAACTTACCACACCACTAGCCTAAATACTGATTACCAATTTTTGGACAAAAAGAAAAAAGGGAGCACACTGCCTCACACTCAAGCAAAAAGTTAGCCCCAATGCATCATGGTAAATGCAGTCACTTCGTTTTGTGCTGAAAAAGTAATCAAAAGTCTTTCACCTAAGTAGGTGCAGCAAGTGCTGTGTATCTCTGGACACGTGTTTCTAGGTTTAGCCCGTCATCAGCAGAGAGCAGCCAAGTCTGTGGGGTTGCTTGAAATGCCGCCAAAAGTCTTCTCGGGTTTATGTACCACTCACTGGCGCACAGGTGCCTCTCCAGAGCTCGTCAGCTCGTTAGCTCAAGGGAGCAGTCATTGGACAAAAAGAAAAAAGGGAGCACACTGCCTCACACTCAAGCAAAAAGTTAGCCCCAATGCATCATGGTAAATGCAGTCACTTCGTTTTGTGCTGAAAAAGTAATCAAAAGTCTTTCACCTAAGTAGGTGCAGCAAGTGCTGTGTATCTCTGGACACGTGTTTCTAGGTTTAGCCCGTCATCAGCAGAGAGCAGCCAAGTCTGTGGGGTTGCTTGAAATGCCGCCAAAAGTCTTCTCGGGTTTATGTACCACTCACTGGCGCACAGGTGCCTCTCCAGAGCTCGTCAGCTCGTTAGCTCAAGGGAGCAGTCATTGGACAAAAAGAAAAAAGGGAGCACACTGCCTCACACTCAAGCAAAAAGTTAGCCCCAATGCATCATGGTAAATGCAGTCACTTCGTTTTGTGCTGAAAAAGTAATCAAAAGTCTTTCACCTAAGTAGGTGCAGCAAGTGCTGTGTATCTCTGGACACGTGTTTCTAGGTTTAGCCCGTCATCAGCAGAGAGCAGCCAAGTCTGTGGGGTTGCTTGAAATGCCGCCAAAAGTCTTCTCGGGTTTATGTACCACTCACTGGCGCACAGGTGCCTCTCCAGAGCTCGTCAGCTCGTTAGCTCAAGGGAGCAGTCATTGGACAAAAAGAAAAAAGGGAGCACACTGCCTCACACTCAAGCAAAAAGTTAGCCCCAATGCATCATGGTAAATGCAGTCACTTCGTTTTGTGCTGAAAAAGTAATCAAAAGTCTTTCACCTAAGTAGGTGCAGCAAGTGCTGTGTATCTCTGGACACGTGTTTCTAGGTTTAGCCCGTCATCAGCAGAGAGCAGCCAAGTCTGTGGGGTTGCTTGAAATGCCGCCAAAAGTCTTCTCGGGTTTATGTACCACTCACTGGCGCACAGGTGCCTCTCCAGAGCTCGTCAGCTCGTTAGCTCAAGGGAGCAGTCATTGGACAAAAAGAAAAAAGGGAGCACACTGCCTCACACTCAAGCAAAAAGTTAGCCCCAATGCATCATGGTAAATGCAGTCACTTCGTTTTGTGCTGAAAAAGTAATCAAAAGTCTTTCACCTAAGTAGGTGCAGCAAGTGCTGTGTATCTCTGGACACGTGTTTCTAGGTTTAGCCCGTCATCAGCAGAGAGCAGCCAAGTCTGTGGGGTTGCTTGAAATGCCGCCAAAAGTCTTCTCGGGTTTATGTACCACTCACTGGCGCACAGGTGCCTCTCCAGAGCTCGTCAGCTCGTTAGCTCAAGGGAGCAGTCATTGGACAAAAAGAAAAAAGGGAGCACACTGCCTCACACTCAAGCAAAAAGTTAGCCCCAATGCATCATGGTAAATGCAGTCACTTCGTTTTGTGCTGAAAAAGTAATCAAAAGTCTTTCACCTAAGTAGGTGCAGCAAGTGCTGTGTAACTCTGGACACGTGTTTCTAGGTTTAGCCCGTCATCAGCAGAGAGCAGCCAAGTCTGTGGGGTTGCTTGAAATGCCGCCAAAAGTCTTCTCGGGTTTATGTACCACTCACTGGCGCACAGGTGCCTCTCCAGAGCTCGTCAGCTCGTTAGCTCAAGGGAGCAGTCATTGGACAAAAAAAAAAAGGGAGCACACTGCCTCACACTCAAGCAAAAAGTTAGCCCCAATGCATCATGGTAAATGCAGTCACTTCGTTTTGTGCTGAAAAAGTAATCAAAAGTCTTTCACCTAAGTAGGTGCAGCAAGTGCTGTGTATCTCTGGACACGTGTTTCTAGGTTTAGCCCGTCATCAGCAGAGAGCAGCCAAGTCTGTGGGGTTGCTTGAAATGCCGCCAAAAGTCTTCTCGGGTTTATGTACCACTCACTGGCGCACAGGTGCCTCTCCAGAGCTCGTCAGCTCGTTAGCTCAAGGGAGCAGTCATTGGACAAAAAGAAAAAAGGGAGCACACTGCCTCACACTCAAGCAAAAAGTTAGCCCCAATGCATCATGGTAAATGCAGTCACTTCGTTTTGTGCTGAAAAAGTAATCAAAAGTCTTTCACCTAAGTAGGTGCAGCAAGTGCTGTGTATCTCTGGACACGTGTTTCTAGGTTTAGCCCGTCATCAGCAGAGAGCAGCCAAGTCTGTGGGGTTGCTTGAAATGCCGCCAAAAGTCTTCTCGGGTTTATGTACCACTCACTGGCGCACAGGTGCCTCTCCAGAGCTCGTCAGCTCGTTAGCTCAAGGGAGCAGTCATTGGACAAAAAGAAAAAAGGGAGCACACTGCCTCACACTCAAGCAAAAAGTTAGCCCCAATGCATCATGGTAAATGCAGTCACTTCGTTTTGTGCTGAAAAAGTAATCAAAAGTCTTTCACCTAAGTAGGTGCAGCAAGTGCTGTGTATCTCTGGACACGTGTTTCTAGGTTTAGCCCGTCATCAGCAGAGAGCAGCCAAGTCTGTGGGGTTGCTTGAAATGCCGCCAAAAGTCTTCTCGGGTTTATGTACCACTCACTGGCGCACAGGTGCCTCTCCAGAGCTCGTCAGCTCGTTAGCTCAAGGGAGCAGTCATTGGACAAAAAGAAAAAAGGGAGCACACTGCCTCACACTCAAGCAAAAAGTTAGCCCCAATGCATCATGGTAAATGCAGTCACTTCGTTTTGTGCTGAAAAAGTAATCAAAAGTCTTTCACCTAAGTAGGTGCAGCAAGTGCTGTGTATCTCTGGACACGTGTTTCTAGGTTTAGCCCGTCATCAGCAGAGAGCAGCCAAGTCTGTGGGGTTGCTTGAAATGCCGCCAAAAGTCTTCTCGGGTTTATGTACCACTCACTGGCGCACAGGTGCCTCTCCAGAGCTCGTCAGCTCGTTAGCTCAAGGGAGCAGTCATTGGACAAAAAGAAAAAAGGGAGCACACTGCCTCACACTCAAGCAAAAAGTTAGCCCCAATGCATCATGGTAAATGCAGTCACTTCGTTTTGTGCTGAAAAAGTAATCAAAAGTCTTTCACCTAAGTAGGTGCAGCAAGTGCTGTGTATCTCTGGACACGTGTTTCTAGGTTTAGCCCGTCATCAGCAGAGAGCAGCCAAGTCTGTGGGGTTGCTTGAAATGCCGCCAAAAGTCTTCTCGGGTTTATGTACCACTCACTGGCGCACAGGTGCCTCTCCAGAGCTCGTCAGCTCGTTAGCTCAAGGGAGCAGTCATTGGACAAAAAGAAAAAAGGGAGCACACTGCCTCACACTCAAGCAAAAAGTTAGCCCCAATGCATCATGGTAAATGCAGTCACTTCGTTTTGTGCTGAAAAAGTAATCAAAAGTCTTTCACCTAAGTAGGTGCAGCAAGTGCTGTGTATCTCTGGACACGTGTTTCTAGGTTTAGCCCGTCATCAGCAGAGAGCAGCCAAGTCTGTGGGGTTGCTTGAAATGCCGCCAAAAGTCTTCTCGGGTTTATGTACCACTCACTGGCGCACAGGTGCCTCTCCAGAGCTCGTCAGCTCGTTAGCTCAAGGGAGCAGTCATTGGACAAAAAGAAAAAAGGGAGCACACTGCCTCACACTCAAGCAAAAAGTTAGCCCCAATGCATCATGGTAAATGCAGTCACTTCGTTTTGTGCTGAAAAAGTAATCAAAAGTCTTTCACCTAAGTAGGTGCAGCAAGTGCTGTGTATCTCTGGACACGTGTTTCTAGGTTTAGCCCGTCATCAGCAGAGAGCAGCCAAGTCTGTGGGGTTGCTTGAAATGCCGCCAAAAGTCTTCTCGGGTTTATGTACCACTCACTGGCGCACAGGTGCCTCTCCAGAGCTCGTCAGCTCGTTAGCTCAAGGGAGCAGTCATTGGACAAAAAGAAAAAAGGGAGCACACTGCCTCACACTCAAGCAAAAAGTTAGCCCCAATGCATCATGGTAAATGCAGTCACTTCGTTTTGTGCTGAAAAAGTAATCAAAAGTCTTTCACCTAAGTAGGTGCAGCAAGTGCTGTGTATCTCTGGACACGTGTTTCTAGGTTTAGCCCGTCATCAGCAGAGAGCAGCCAAGTCTGTGGGGTTGCTTGAAATGCCGCCAAAAGTCTTCTCGGGTTTATGTACCACTCACTGGCGCACAGGTGCCTCTCCAGAGCTCGTCAGCTCGTTAGCTCAAGGGAGCAGTCATTGGACAAAAAGAAAAAAGGGAGCACACTGCCTCACACTCAAGCAAAAAGTTAGCCCCAATGCATCATGGTAAATGCAGTCACTTCGTTTTGTGCTGAAAAAGTAATCAAAAGTCTTTCACCTAAGTAGGTGCAGCAAGTGCTGTGTATCTCTGGACACGTGTTTCTAGGTTTAGCCCGTCATCAGCAGAGAGCAGCCAAGTCTGTGGGGTTGCTTGAAATGCCGCCAAAAGTCTTCTCGGGTTTATGTACCACTCACTGGCGCACAGGTGCCTCTCCAGAGCTCGTCAGCTCGTTAGCTCAAGGGAGCAGTCATTGGACAAAAAGAAAAAAGGGAGCACACTGCCTCACACTCAAGCAAAAAGTTAGCCCCAATGCATCATGGTAAATGCAGTCACTTCGTTTTGTGCTGAAAAAGTAATCAAAAGTCTTTCACCTAAGTAGGTGCAGCAAGTGCTGTGTATCTCTGGACACGTGTTTCTAGGTTTAGCCCGTCATCAGCAGAGAGCAGCCAAGTCTGTGGGGTTGCTTGAAATGCCGCCAAAAGTCTTCTCGGGTTTATGTACCACTCACTGGCGCACAGGTGCCTCTCCAGAGCTCGTCAGCTCGTTAGCTCAAGGGAGCAGTCATTGGACAAAAAGAAAAAAGGGAGCACACTGCCTCACACTCAAGCAAAAAGTTAGCCCCAATGCATCATGGTAAATGCAGTCACTTCGTTTTGTGCTGAAAAAGTAATCAAAAGTCTTTCACCTAAGTAGGTGCAGCAAGTGCTGTGTATCTCTGGACACGTGTTTCTAGGTTTAGCCCGTCATCAGCAGAGAGCAGCCAAGTCTGTGGGGTTGCTTGAAATGCCGCCAAAAGTCTTCTCGGGTTTATGTACCACTCACTGGCGCACAGGTGCCTCTCCAGAGCTCGTCAGCTCGTTAGCTCAAGGGAGCAGTCATTGGACAAAAAGAAAAAAGGGAGCACACTGCCTCACACTCAAGCAAAAAGTTAGCCCCAATGCATCATGGTGAATGCAGTCACTTCGTTTTGTGCTGAAAAAGTAATCAAAAGTCTTTCACCTAAGTAGGTGCAGCAAGTGCTGTGTATCTCTGGACACGTGTTTCTAGGTTTATGTGAAACGAATCTGACTGCATTTACCAAGATGCATTGGGGCCAACTTTTTGCTGGAGTGTGAGGCAGTGTGCTCCCCTTTTTTTTTGCACTGATTACCAATTTGTTTACTGCACTAACCGCTTGTCGGGTGGTTGGAGGACAGTTATTTTGACATAACATCTAAACCATAGTGCCTCTTCTCAGAGAAGTGCAGTAGAAAAGGTTATGTAGACTGTGAATCCTACCATGAAAGCTTTCTTAACACACAATTGTATTCATAAACCTAGATCATTGGAAGCGGCTCAAGAAGAGGAGCCACTACTTGTTTGACTTCATTCTCCTCGAAAGAGGCAAGACCAGTACAGGGAGCACCTCATTGACTTAATTAGGACTGCGAGGTGGACAGGAGGCAGTGATGGGGGCTTTCTCTCTCCCTTATTTTGTCCTCTACTTGATCACCTGCAACTATATTGGCAGGTCTAGGAAGAATCCTGACATCAGTTTATCAGTAACAGTTTGGCCAGTGCAAGGATTTCTGACACTCTGGGCAAACTTACACTTTAAGTCACAAGTGTCATATCAACCAGGCCCTATTTGTTTTGACTTGTAACCTGGTGCGCTCTGGTGCTGTCCCTCTATGGGGAGGCCCAGTATTGCCTTAATGTAGCATTGAACCTCATGTTCTGGCCTCTGATGCCTTACACCTGTGGATTGAGCACGCTGCGCTTTCCAAAATGCTGCCTTTCCATTGGTCATTCAAATACTGTTTTTGTCACTGTGAATCCATGGGCTTAAGACAGGCCCATTGCAGTCGCAATGCTATACGGCTATACAAGGTATTACAAAAGTACCTCAAGGATTATTTAACTAAACTGGTTTCTTTCGGGAAAGAACATGGTATTCAGAATCATCCACTGGAAGGATGCAATCATTGTTGTGGCTGCAGGTACATGTAATGGTTTTGTTGAGCACTGCCTTTTGGCATGACCTGCTGGCATATCAAACATCGTCAAGGCTGTGCTTGCGATTAAGTGAAAAAAACAAGCAAAGCAAAAGTTGCTACAGAAGCCATCCCCTCCTTCAAAGCTTCGTCTCCCTTCAAAATCAGACGATGCCAGCAATTATTGCACGATAAATAGGAATGGAGCGATTCAATAATCCACCGAGAGAACAAGTGTATTATATGAGCAAACAAAACAAAGTTCTCTCTGTAAGAATTATTCACAAATAATTAATATGAGGAATCTTGAGAAATGAAAGCAATAAACACAAAACAAACAAGTTTTTATGCACATCTTTTTTAGTATTTACATTAAAAATAAGCTAGAAAAATAAATTAGTAGTGAGCACGTGCAGAATATGAACAAAGCTGTGTGAGTGAATCTGCACAATACATACACTAAACCACAAAACATATACATTGTCAAACGTGTCCAATCAGTCCTTTGTACACAGACTGTGTTGTAATTCATCAACATTTCGACTCCCAAAAACCATGTCAGGGTCATCCTCACGACAAACAGTACAGTTAAACGCCATCACAAAATTGGTAATGTACAGGGAGAGATTCTCAGGTCAAGAATAAATCAGTGGCAATATTGTGAGGATCAAAATATATGAACTTGAACCAAAAACAGCAAGCGGAAGTAAATAAAATATCAGCCCACTGCTTTAAATGAACAGGACCAATGGTGCAACTGACAGACCCTAACTTTTAGCTGCATTCCTCCCGACCCAGACTCTTTACAGGTTGGTTCCGGTGGTGGCTTGACATTTGATGCGTTTGCACTGTCTAAAGTGCAGCAGTGTTTAATATGAACAGGTGGTTTCAATGTGGGGAACTTAATTTTGTGGCTGGCACTTTTGAGGGCCGGCACTTAGGGCTGAATTTAAGAAAAGTGATGCTGCATCTAATGCAGCGTCACTTTTCTTGCGCCCCCTAACGCCACCATGCGTGTGCCGTATTTATGATATGGCACACCATGGCAGTATTAGGAACAATAGCATCAACATTTGTTACACTATTGTGGTGTTTTGCTCCACTAGCATCAAATATTTTGACGCTAGTGTAGCAAAGTGCAAGGAGGCCCATTGATTACAATGGGTGCATGCCTTTAATGCCTGCTTTTAGCAGGCATTAAAAATTATGCCAAAAATGGCAAATGAAATCTTGTAGATTTCATTGTGCCATTTTTGCGGGACTCCTTGCACCAGAATGCCCCTTAGCATACAGTATGCAAGGCGTATGCATAATGTGGTGCAAAGAGTAGCAAAGTGGTGCAATGCATGCATTACGCCACATTGTAGATATGGTGTGGCGATTTTGCAAGCCTAACGCCAGCGTCAAAAAAATTAAGCTAATGTGGAACTAGAAATTTGGGGCTAAGTTTTCTGTATCAGGCATTTACAGCGAGCAAAAGACACTAATGTGAAAGAGGAAGAGAAAAACGAAAAGTGTCACAAAGTTAGAAAGCAGAAAGCTGCAAGCGTGAGCTGAAGGGGCAGGGAGTGGCTTTAACTTGATTAAGAGGCCGACATGGCTTTAGGATTACGCTGCCTCAGTTTTCTGTGCTCGCGCATTTGAATGCAGCAGCACATGTTTCAAATAAGAGCTATGGGCACGGTACGTTTCTTATTTACAAATTAAGCTCCTCAGATGTTCTCTGAGTTAGTAAGTGCATGTTTTTCACACAGCTCGGAAAGAAAAAGAGACAAATCTTACTCTGTTTTAAAACTATGCCATCTGAAAAGTATTGAGAAATATCAAGCTAAATCTATGCGCTTTAAATAATGCAAGCGCTGGGCTCTGTGCTCAGCCAGCTCAGCTATTCATGATACTCTCCTGGTTGGCAGATCTAAAATTACGTTCAAGCAAGTCGATAAAAATCTCACTGAAAAGGTAAATTCTAATTAACCTGTCATATCGTTGTTTGAATCTAGAGCAGCTAAATTGGAGCAAGATAATTATTTTTCACTGGTGGAAGTGGGACACAGTAAAATATATCAATGTTCTGTATCTAAGTCACTGAGATATGATATCTCCAGTATTCCGCCAGCTAGTTAAGCATCTTTGTAAATAGATAATATAGCTAAAGTAATAGACATTTTTGATTTTTTTTTTTTGCATGATCTAGACATCTTTGTACAAATAGTTCACAACAATCGAGCATACCATGAAAGAGGAATGATGTATAAATTAACAACACTGAAAGAAATGTATAGACTTCATTGGACTTAGCCTGAAATTTTACCAGTGTCTGGATTTCAGGATTGCAACAAGAGATGGTGGCCAATTGAAGGGGAAGGCAAATTTGTATAAATTGCTCCACGTAATTATGCAAAATTTTGCGAAAATTAAACGAAATGCATAACTATGAATCATGCAAATCTGTCATTTAATGCTACATTAGAGTGTGAAAAGCGCTCTTGCTTAAAAATTGTTTTACACAAAAAGCATAATTGTTTCAAACAACAATTGCTTGCATTTTGGTTGTCTGTGCGCTCCAATGCCTTAATATTGCCAGGAACAGCAACATAATTAAGCAACATGTTATTATGGCACAATTTCGACATTTCATGTAACAACAGTAATGTGAAATTCCAAGTGTAATGTGAATTTGCATGGTTCGCTTCTTATCGAATTATGTGAAAATGCAAATTATGTTAGCATAATTTTAACTAAAATGGCCAAGTGACCATGCAGAATACAATGAACAGCCATCAACCTGTAAACTGGTAGGCATTCACAAAGACTCTGCAGGTAGTTTCCCACCTAGGGAACAGACACATTTATTGAGAGTGGCTGGTGTAAGTGCCTTTCCAGGGTGCAAAGGCATTACTTAAAAGGTAAGTAATGCACATCGCAACTTGATTTACTCATGGATTTTTCATCTAGTGAAAAATTCTCAAGAATAAACTTTGTACAGGTTGAGTGGTAGAGTACTCTACAGCTGTTGGGGATTTCTTGTGTACTCCAGAGACTCTTGAGGAGCTCCATAACATTTGGGGAAAAAGCTGGGAAAAAAAAACCCATCAGCAACAATTTTCCATCATTTCCAATACAGAATTTGTGGATTTGGCCCTGTAAGAGTTTTTCTCTAGGTTCACGAAATACCTTCAAGTCATATTTCATGATCTTCCAACTGCCTAACATGCTGCTGTTTTTTTCAAAGATTGCACTATTATAATATACAAAGCTCATCGGTAGTGGAAAATCCTTACAAATAGATTTTCGAAGGCTGGAGGACTCTTGGAAATTCTAGGGCTCCTATAGATTTCTTGGAGCACTACTGGAATTCTAACAAGACACGTACATTTGGAAATTTATTCCACATATAGAGAAACCTCATCGCAAATCACAGCTCATATCTGATTTTTCCAGCAGGACTTTGTGAATTAGTCCCTTTAAGCTTCTACTCTGTACTTATCAAATCTACTATATCCTCAATTTCATTTTTTCAGTTGTTTTTCTAATTTACTTACAATGTCTAAAATCTCCCCTCTTTGCACATATTATCATTATCGGCAACAACCTAATTTTGCTTTTTCTCAAACAGTTCACTGCATCCTCTACTGAACCCTAACAAAAACCCTTACGTCCTTTTACCTCTACCCATCCTCGAACCCTAAAAAACTCTTACCTCCCTTTACCTCAACCCACCTCTAAACCGTGAAAAATCTTTTCCTCCCTTCACCTCTATCAGTGAACCCTAAAAAATGTACCTTACCTTCTCCTGCATTATAAGTGCATGCTTTGGAAAGGCATGCATTGTAAAGGCTCATGCATTATAGAAAAAATGTACTGTACTGGTATGCCATTGTTACAGATGTGTTGCAATGGTGCCATACCTATACAAGGGCTGGAAATTGGTGGAAAGCTGTAGTTTAAAGGCTGGAATTCCCTGTGAATATGTTCATGCCTACAAACTTCAATTTTCAAAGGTTTTCATCAACTCCGCTCCAATCTCTTCCCACACTGGAAATGACCATGGAGTAAATGTTTTTGCAAGGTGTAAAGAAAGAAGGTGGGCAAAAGTGAATTTGCAGTCATTCAGCAGATTTTCACATTAGCGGATATATACATGAATATTTGCTCCAGTGAAAACAAGATTCTAAAATGGTTCTTCAATTATTGTTTCCCTGCCTACTTCGGTAAACTCTTGCGAATTCCTGAAAGTCGCAAATCTGCATCTTTACAAGGATATTACTAGGGGTGCATTTCTATGATTCTCTTTAAAAATCAGGCCCCTAATTTATTTTTATGTTGACTGTCAAGGTATTACTCTGATCACTCCAATTGTCATGGCTCACGTACATTTTACCAAACAATGCCTCAAAGTAATGGCATTAAAGTTGCAAATAGTTTAGCAAAACCTTTTATTCTAAGACATTTTTTAAGTGTAGATTTCATTTTAAACGTAAACAATCACCATTCCTGCTTTAACGATTATTCATAAAATCAGGGATCAGGCTGTCTACTAGCATTATAAGTAGCTGCAAATTGTGAAATTTTGCAAATATGTGTACACATTTTTATACTGGGGCTACTGTCAGTAACGCAAGCTAAGATCATAGTTCAGTACAGTTAATAGTAAAGGCTTTGCATTAATGAATCTTATATACAGGTTTGAATAACATAAATATGCATATAATTCATGCCATAGGAGCAGACAGTAGGCTTTCCCAGATCCACTGAAAACTAGAAGCCAGAGGACTTTTGCTGCAGAGGATTGGGCCTGCTTGCCAAGTGGACAAAATTAACTAAAAAGCGTGTTGCCTTGGGCATAAGCACACATCTGCTGGAAACACTTACATGAAGCAGTGATGTTTTTAACCTTTTCAAGTATCCAATATTTCCTAAAAAGGATGCCATAGAGCCCATGAATTTCCTTTTACAAAACAGGTACACTTTAGCTCAAGGGTATTCCTTACCAATAATTTAGATAAATTAATTACCCAAAGGGGTGGTTCATCCTTTTGAGGATGGTTCATTACTCCCATGACCCTCTCGCACTTATATTTAAAACAGTTTTAACAGAAATGCAGCGTTAATCAAGTCCCTCTTCTCTTCCAATCCTTAAAATGAGAGACCCTTACCCTTGCTTATCGTCCCTTAGAAATGAGGCTTTGGCGATTGAAGTAACTGTGATCAAGGGTTTAATGTCATTTTAATTTTTCTATAGATCAATTATATAGAAATAAATTGCAAAAAAACACTAATTGCAGATGCTTCAATGTACAAATCGTCATACACCGTAATCTGTTCCCACATCTATAGCTAAGACGTTTCTTATAGAGATTTGTGACTGTGATTGGCCTGTTCTACTGTTAGACAGAAAAATAAGATGTGCAGACCTTGTGTGGCTTACTTTCCAAACTGATGTGTTTTAGTTTAAACACTATTATTTAATTTTGATAAGAGTGTTAACCTATGCTAACCAAATCCTTAGCGGTAAACATAAAAATACGTGCAGTGTTGCCTGCTTCTTCCTAATGTGTATGTTATTTTTCATGTTTTGGTGTTTTTAACTAGCATATTTAATATGTGGGGGGCATCCTATGGTCATTCCCTGCAGTCGTAGAGTTAGAGTTGTCAGCAGACATCTGACGCATATGCTTCATTCATAGATCAGTACATTTTATATAGGATGAACTGTTTGTGTTTTCCATCAGTTCATTAACGTATTTGGTTATCATCACCGGTATCTGTCCATCTACATCTATGTTAACAGACATGTGTTTGTGTAGTTGATTCCATGTACTAAAAGACGTTTGATGCTCTTATTCTCACTTCCCTCAAGATATATTACATTATTGACTGTAAAAAATCTATCCAAAAATGCAGTTAAATGCAGTCGCCCAGTCTCTTATTTCAGTATCTTTAACAACTTTCTGGCTTCTTTTCTATGTATTTAGTTGTTAGCAGTTTTATATTAATCGGAGCAGACGTAACAATGAGTCAGAGCATTTTACACAGCACTATGGCCCGTATTTATACTTTTTTTAGCGCCGCATTTGCGCCGCTTTTTGACGGCTAACGGCGCAAACCTACAAAATACAATGGTATTTTGCAAGTTTGCGCCGTTTTTGCGTCAAAAAACGACGCAAATGCGGCGCTAAAAAAAGTATAAATACGGGCCTATGTTTCAGATATGCACATTAACAAAGCATTAGCGACGCTATTTTCACAAGGCGTGTTATCATGTAAAGAGAAACGTCAAAAGTATTTAAATTATTTACAAATCATACACATATACGCTCTTGAGGAAAAACTCGAGGGTTGAAATTGAGGCAATACCTAACAAAACCTCTTATTAAAGGTGGGCTGGGTAGCTTTAAGCCTTACAGTTGAGAGAAGAATCTCCACTGTGCTTAGCTGCTTATCCAAGGAGGAGATGCCAGAATGGCTGGTTCTGTTTTACAGGCTCTCTATGAAGATAACTGCAGGTCCAAGGGCATCCAGATTTTAGGTGAACTTCCTAAGAATGTTTAAGCATGTGTCTTTCTTTTAAGCTGAGGGTTTAAGCAGAAGGACTTATTAGTTTGTGGGGGGTTCTATCCAACTCAGATTTTCAATTTGCTGGCAAGATAGTTTACACTTCTCGTGAAGAGCTTTGAACGGGATGTAGAGTGGCTTATAGAGACTTTTAGCTTCCACGAGTCATTTAAAATCTATCATAATAGGTGAAACGTGGTTATATTTATTTTCTCCGTGGTCATCCAGGCTCCGCTACGAACAGGTACTTTGAAATGGGCAGAATGCATCTTCAGAACTTCTGTAAGAAGGGCATTTCTTTGGTCCACTCTCGAAAGCACTCCAGACACAGCCACTTGCCTAAAATATGTTATTCATTTAATAATTTAAACCAGCGGTTCCCAACTTGGAGTCTGCAGCCCCCCTGAGGTCTGTGACACATTCCCAGGGGTCCGCAGGCCGGGGCAGCAGGAAGGCCCTTCTCCAGCTGGGGCCTCTGACAGAAAAGTGTGTGTTTTTATATTTATTACTTCCTTTGTGCAGCAGTTTTAAAAGCACTGCAAAGCCATGTTCTAAAAGCATCAAAATAACTGGTGATTAATGTACCTGCTGAAGAGAGATGGGAGTTTTGTCAAGTGGCAGTTTTGACTTATCTAAGGTAGTGCAGATGGTTAATATGCCTTCTGCAAAGTACGTTTCATGCAAAGAACAGTATTTTATGTGCATATCACAGTGGGTTACTACTTTTATTACAAGGATTCTTTTGTTATTGAGCAGTTCATGAGTTACAATCTTAATAATGTAGCACAGTGAGCTATAAACTGCCATTACAGAGCTGCATGTAAATTGCATGGCACAAATTAGAAAGTTATATTTTTTCTCAGTCTTTCATTTTCCTTATGCTTCGAAAAAAGGTTTTCATGTGTAGAAATACATTCTTATAATTAAAGACAACGCTAACCACTGTGTTTTGTTCTGAATCCAAAGTTTTTGCTTCTCCAGACCAAGCATTCTTAGAAAATGCCTACCAGTGTGGTGACCTGTGAATTCTACACCCTGTAGTCCCAGTAAACCCAACACTGTTATGAGAGGGGTTATAAAACAAATGAATTACATGTGATAGAGATGTCTTGGAGAGGAGAGAGGCCATTATGGTTTTACTTCATTTCCCCACCACATATTTATGTGAACAAGTTTTCTAAGACCTTATGTACCAGACATCACGTGGGAAATGTACAAGCTGGCCATCAGGTTTCAACTTTCCTGAATAAAACCAAACCTTGAAAAGTAAGTAGCTGAGATACAGCGCCAACTTTCCCGTTAAATATTTTTGATTTTTGCATATTTTTCAATATAAAATAATCATCTTTAGTAATTCGGGTATTTGTTTGGTGTGTAATTTAATGTTTGAAATTTAAAGCGTACAAATTGCTTGGGGGTCTCTGGCTTCCAATGATGGTTCAGTGGGGGTCTTCAGGAGTCAATAGGTTGAGAACCACTAATTTAAACCTCTGATAGGTCTTAGTTGTAGGGTTATTCTCATGAGTAGAGTGTTGATATGAAATAGAAAATTGAGGTTCTTGTCTATGATTACAGCTAGGGATTTTGATCAGTCCTTTAGTGGCTATCACTAGAAAACCAATTTTTCAGAGGTTTAATGTGGTCATACGTGATCAATGATTAGGAAATTAAATAGGTATCATTTTATAAGGATAAGTTTCTTTTGAAGCTCTGTGTTATCAGTGTACAAGACCTAAGAGATTTGAGAGTCACCACTGAACTTTGCTACAAGCGGTTCCATCCACTGGTTTAAAAGTATGTGTGATGGTATGAATCCTAGGGGTACTTTTTGTTGAAATAAAGAGGGGTTTGAAAGAAAGTGAATCATATTTATTACCCAACCCATTTTAAAGCATTGCAACAGAAGGCAAAAACAATAATCAACATAGCTCAGTGTAGCAATCTTAAGCCATAAATTTTCTCTATCTCTCAGCGAGGCGGCGGTGCACTACACTGCCTCTTGGGGTCCTGTATTTCCATTACTCCTGTATTCAAAGTAATGTGTTCAGTTGTGGTGGCCTTCCCGCTCGGCTTCTCTGTGTTCTCCCATGCCAGCTGCCTAACGTATGGTCCACCCTAGTGGCCTCTATCTACTCAGCCCTTTCGTGACTCCAGTATTTCATGGACTCAAGGCCGTACTTCCAGCTCCGCATTATTGGTTAGGGGGTTCCTCATCTGCACTTTGTGTCTGATGACTGTCAGCATGGTCTATTAGCTGGTCCGTCATGTCAGCCCATAGGACAAGTTTTCACTCTGCATTTTTGTCCAATCATACTCTGCGCAGTCGTCATTCAACGGCTACCTTCCATTCTTGGAGGAGACTGTCAAGCAGTTAAAGGAGTAGCAAGTTGTCATATGCAACTGAAAGGTCGAGGAGGCTTTAATAAATAATTCACATACGTCAGTATGCAAAAAGCATCATCTTTTATTTGTATGATGACAGCCTTCATCCCACAATTTGCCTAGAAGCCTGGATATGATAAATTCCTTGAAATGTGCTGAGACACAGCTTTGTATCACTTTCGCAATAAAGGGTAGACTCAACACTGATCAAAAAATAATAGCTGTTTTGGAGAGAAATGACTTGGCTTTTAAGCATTTTAAATAAATATTTACTACATTGCTCACAGCTGCATGGGTGTTAACTTTTGTCCTTAGCTAACAAAGGTCAAACCTGAATAGGTGACTGGGGCAAACCCCTAAGACCAGCCTCGTTCCTCTAAAAAAGTCTGTTACGGGTACGCTATTTTGATCATTTTGATGCAGATAAGATTCAGATACTCAGGTGATGCTCTGAGATTACATGGCAGAATATGGTTTAGCACCTAACTGTATGATATTTGTGAAGCAGTAGAAATTCGTTTCAACAACTCCTTAGTGAGGCTCCTGTCTTTAGTGAACAAAAGCTAAACAGTCTTGGTGGAGTTACTTCTGCACTCATCTTCACTTGTCAGCCTAGGTCTCCTCTGGATCACACACCTGCCGCTCACTTACTGCACATTCATCAAATATAGATAGGAACAATTGGCCCTTTACCTGGCACAACATCCGAGGTGCACTAAACACAACATACTCATGTTTGCAAACGTCTAGCTGCAGACAGAATCCATTTGACACATTTCTCTTGTTCCGTTGCAAGGCCCACCTTCAGTACTTGGTCACTGCGCTTGAGGAGGGCTAAACACCAGAAAAGGCATGACGTATGTATGTTTTTCACTAATGAAAGCAAGCAGATTTTAAAAGGCAAGACCACGATCCAATGAAAGAAACTGATGTGACATGGGTGTAGTTTGAAGCCCAAAGAAAGATTACAACATGGGCCTGAGTGCTTTGCCCTCGCCCATAAAAAGGGAACATGTCCATCCACATGGTACTACAGTGGTACCACAGTGGGTCTGACGAAGCCTGGAGGCTCTCACAAGGAAAGCTATTTTATCCTCAAAGTATTACACTGTGCCACTTTCGAATGGCAGTAAGATACAGTGAGTACAGGGGATAGAGAGGAAGGCAGTCCTTATTTTTTGTAAAAGAATGAAATCAATTAATATGTTTATTGAGACATTTGTCCATGAAACAAAAAAGATTTAAAAAAATTGTATCATAATTATTCAAATTCCCCACCAATATTAAAAAGTCCCAGTCTCACAACATTATCAAAAACACATACTGGAAAGCAAATCGATGGCAATGTATCTCATACAAATCCCACATTCCAAAAAAAGACAAAGGCTTTAAAAATGTATACACTGTAAAAAAGGACAATTAATTGGAACGTGTAAAAGTGCCTTTAATTTTCTCATCACATACACAGAGTCCTCCCATTTATTTAATTTTCACAGCCATACTTGGAACCCCTAAAACGGGGTTACATCCTATCTGAACTTTTCAAGACGAGGAACTGGGTCTGGTTAATAAAAAAGGCATGGGAACACCTCAAGATTACCCAGGGTCTGTCAGATTAACCTGATAGAAGGTTTTTGGGAAAAGTAAAACCAGCCTTTTTGTAAAGACAAGGTTAGTGCTCCTGCTTTTTATGACTTTTTATGAGGTAATGGAACCGAACCATCAAAAACATCAGAAGATAGGAAATACTCCTTAATATTGGTTATTTCAAAAGACACCTTGCCCACTTCAGCTCACTATGTTGTGCCACCAACCAGCAGGTCTGCGATACCTTTGTCCCTCTGTCGTCCAGAGATAGTTTGTTAAAACATTTTAAGAAGTGTATACCAACCATATGTGACCATGCTGTTAAGTGCCTTTCGCAGTGAACACTTTGGGTCATTGACCCTTTTGTCAGGCTTCGTATTCTTTTAAAAAATAATAAGTGTTGGGGCCCACATTTTTTTAAGAAGCCCATCAGCACTGTTGCTTAATGTTGGAGTATCAGAATACCAAGGCTGTCTAGTCTTTATTTCACCTCATGCCTCTTTCTTTTAACACGAGACACTCCTGCACCTATATCTCACTGTTATAGATTCCTTTTAACCCCTCGTTTCTCACTTTGCACTGTTCATCTTGCTCTTCCCTCCTCATCGCTTTGCTGATTTCCTCTTTTGTTCTGAGTCTGATGATTACAAAACATATCCTGGTGTCCCACCCCTCAAAAAATGCAGGCGGGCTCTATCTGCAACCACCAGCTCAAATTAAGTTATTGAGACAGAAGACTTATTCAGCGGAAATAGTGTGAACAGTATGTTATAAAGATGTATGTATGTATGATATAGTGCAACCAGGATAAATAGAATCATAGCAGTGCACGCACACACAAACACACAAGATGCAAATGCACACAAATGCATCATAGACAGACTTATTTTTGGCACTGATAGGCTGCTTTAAGTTGCTTGCACCAACTGGAAAGTGAGGTGTGTAATGATACTAATGTGAAAGGATAAAGGGTCATTAACATGGCACATGTTGCCAAATCTTTTAGAACAGTAAGTATAATGTTCCCAAAGTGTGGTAAAATTTGTGGTGATGTAGACAAGAACGCTCTATAAAGGATGGTCCTTTAGAAGTCTTAAATTTTATAAATGTAATTTTTTAAATATTTGTATTTTGATTTCGAGCAGCACATTAAATAACCATGGACAAATCACACAGTAATTTAACAGTATGTGTACAGCGCCAGCAATGCAAGGAACAAGAGAGAGAGAGAGCAACAATACCCCCAGCTTCCCCCGAAGAACCCACAGACACCCAATCTCCAGGGCAAATACAATTACAAATATTATCAGAGTTCACCATTGTGCATTCCATTTCATAAGTTCAGAGCTACCTTCTTCTCCGCCCACCTCAGAGTACCGCAATGGTCTTTGCTTCCCCATCAGTCAACACATCTAAGGAATTAAGCTGTGTCCAATCCCCCAAACCGTACAAAGTTCTCTGGGGCAACCTCCCTTTGAGGAGTGTCTCATTTGACAGTACCACATCAGGGTGTTATCTCTTTATGTATTGGCCCACCAACCCCTTTTTGACCTTGCCTCCCAATCAGTTTAACTTCCAGGAGAGGACTGTAATAGATTTGGTTTCTACAGAGGGTTTTTTCCCCTCCACATCTAGTAGTGGTCATCCTACACATGAGGGCGAGCAATCACATACTTCCGTATGAACATCAACAGAGTCATGAATGGATGGGGAAATAAAATTCATGGGACCTACAGTAGGACTCCTACCTGGTTCACGTGTCTGTATCTTCACCCATGAACTGTCAACACACTAGAAAGTAAAAACTCCTAAACATCTAACCGTCCCTCCCTACCTGCTCCTCTCCTCCAAAGACCCCTGCGAGTATGTAACTCCATAAACTTTCTTAACAGGAGCTGAGAGGTCTGTAGCCTGCCACCTTCCACCCCTTAGGTTTTAACACAGAAAAACCAGCTGGAGTCAACTGCCCCTGTTAGCGGGGACCCCTTGTCCAGTAAAACAGAAAGAAAGAAAAAGAAGGAGAAGAAATGTCTTGCTCAGACTCAATAGCCTTCCACTAACAGGCCAGGAGAATCCAGTCCATAGTCCTCCGACCCGGATCTTGGCTCTGCCTCCATGGTCACGTTGCCAGCTCCAGTCTCAGTGGATCCCATGATGGAGGGGGATGTGTCTCGCTCCAATTCCAGGTGGGCAAAGGCAGCCGCCATGGGATGGAGTGCCTCAGAACCTGTCTCTTGATCCTCCTCTGAACCACCATGCATTGATTCACCTGTTTGACAAAAAGCTTCTTCCTGGTATTTGCAATATGGCCACCTTCCGAGTCCGAGGAATCAACCTCTTTTTCTGATGACCTTGTCAGCTGCCATGACATGCTCCAGCCCTCCCCTCGTCTTTTCTGTCTGGGTCGCAGCCAGTCCTTCAGTCTGCCACCCTCTCTTCCAGGGTTGTCCATACAGGACCTTTAACTTGGCTGAGAAGAGGAGCATGTAATGCAACTGAAGGCTCTACAGCTTGGCCTTTACTGAGTCAAAGGTGCGCTCTTGATTCTGAACCTCCCTGGTATAATCAGGGAAGATAAGAATCTTAGAGTTCTTGTACCAGTCTTTCCTTTCTTTGCACACCTACGCCATGATCACATCTCAGTCCTGAAAGTTCAAGAAGTGAGCAATCACAGACCTTGGGGAGCCCCTGGTGGAGGCCTGCTCCCCTAAAGCTGGTGGGTACACTCAATCCCAAAATAGGCTGACAACTTGTCAGGTGGCATAACACGACCTATCCAGGCATCTAAAAAGTGGAGCACATGCATGCCCTCAACCCCTTCTGGGAACACCACAAATCTCAAGCTGGTCCTACGGGCACGGTTCTCAGTGTCCCCTAGGCTCCACAAGACATCTTTAAGGGTCTTGGTCTCGTCATCTCGCGGCGCAGGTCATAAACCGTATATTCTAGATCAAAAATGCGGGTTTCAAGTAATGTGACCCATTCTGCCACATTTCGGAGCTCCTGTCACAAGAGGAAGACCTCCGATCGTACTTCCGCTACTAACCCCTCCAGGGCCTCCGTGGAAGACTGTATTGCCAGGAGGAGGACAGCAATATCCAATATCACCGGGGGGTCCGGTATGGGTGAGGGAAAGCTCACCACTTTGGTGTAGCGCTCCATTTTCCCCTGAGGAGGGGCTTAGGATCCTTGTCTCTCGCCATTGCGCTGCTGCGACCACCTCTCCCCAGCCGACCACAAACAATCTCATCAGGGCCAATACACAGGTGGGATGCCCCCAGCAACTTCAGGGGTGGCAGGCAGAGGGGGGTGACAGGGGCAGTCAGTGGTGCTCCCAGCAAGTGGCGCCCTCCAGGTCAAGCAACACAGTCACCACATAGGTCTCCCAATTGGGGCACAGTTTGCAGCAATCAGTCCCCTAATAATTGGGGCATCTGTGTAGGCTCACCATGACTCAAGCCCTCCACAAAGTCAGGAAGGCCCTGAGGAAGATGGTGGACACAACCCTCACAGGCAGCGTTCTCAGTGCTGTCCCCACAGGGGGGGACCCACCTGGCATGACCTTTTGCCAACTTATGGCCCCTGTTCACCCAGCCATATGCAGGGTCATATTGTAGACCTTCAAGTGATCACCAGTTTATGGCCGCTCAACATCAGATCCTCTATTGCAGCTCCCCGCTGCACTGGTGCAGAGCAGTTTTCCATTCAAATAGGCCCCATTTGAGCTTGTAGTGTCTCCAAAAAAAGGGAAATCATCCTTGGTCCCAGTCACCTTGGACCTTTTGCGTGACACAGAATATTGGAGCGATGAGGAGAAGGATGAAGAAGTGCACTTCACCTCAGGGGCAAACCAACGCCTCTAGCACGAAATCGCAGGTGAGCCCGGGGACCCTTGAAAGCACATGTGGGCCCGAGGGCAGCAACTGCGTCCTCCACCCACTTTCTGCACAAGTCCTGTATGAACTTGCGTCCAAGCCTCTGCACTTCCTCAGGTGCCCGGGCCAAGTACTGAACCTCTGGGTCTCCTCGGCTTCAGCAGGTGACACGAGCAGCGAGGCCACCTGGGCAGAAAGAACAAGCGGGACTTCTACGTGACCTGCTCGGGTCTTGCCGCAGAGGCCTCCGCTTTGCTCTGTAAGTTGGTCACAGTGGCCACCAAGAGGGCGGGGTAAACTTCAGACTGGCAGGAGCTACAAAGCAGCAGGCCGCAATGAGCGGTCGGGCCCAGCCACAACGCGGCCCGCTGTCCTCGCAGCTCGGAGTCCTCTTGGGCAATGGCAGTCCCAGGAGGTGAGCTCGGTTGAAAGCTTGGCTGCAACTTCAGCACATCCCTCAGCAGACAGCTGGGGTAAATCATGGATTGGAGAGGATATTTTCAGGATATTAGTGAGGGCGGGCGCGGAGCTCGTTCAGAGAGTGTCCAGCTCCACCTCCATCTTGGATCAGTCCTCTCTTTTAAATGTCATTTCATCCTAGGTACGCTATTCAGATTTATGATGACAAATTTCCTAAGTATCACAGCTAAAGTGGGACCACTATTTCTTTTTAGACAGATTTTTCAAATTAAAGTTGTAACATAATATTTTCGTTCAAAGACTAAAACTATTTAGCATGAGCCTATTTGCTCAGCACTCACAGTGAAGAACTGCCTGCAGACTTACTATGTTTTCTGTCTTTTGGGGAAAATTCTTGAGTAATTCTGCTGATGATGTTTGTCAAAGTGTAGGACGTCTGTGTCTGCTTTATTCTATTTCCTACACACGCTGTATTCCTTTCGGTAGCTTGCCCTTTCCTATCGATTTCTGTAGCGCAGTGGTGGTACCCACTTGTGGACCATGTCTACGAAATGAGGGTTGCAAACAGCTATGGATCTTTTCTCCCCTCCACACCTATTCCCCAAGCCTTTGACACACTCACTGGTAGGGTGATCAGAACCTCCCTGGATTTGCCAGGACATTCCGGTTTTACACCATCTGCCCCGGAAAATGACATCACATTTGGCTCATGTCCTTGTTTTCTGAGAGGGTCAGCGTAACTAGAGGAGGCAAGATTTCATGTCTTCTAGGGCAGAATTAGTTAGCAGCCCTAGCAGAAAGCTGTTTAGTTAACAGATATGATGGTATATGTAAAAGTTGCATTGAAATTTCTTTAGTGGTTCATTGTTTCTGTTTTCTATGTTGGGGGTAGGGTCTCACCTGGTCTTTTTTTTTCACGGCGTTGCCTGTATTTGCAAGCCCAGGCTAGTAAAATATTATTAGGAAAAGCAGTGAAATTCGTTTTCTCCCCTTACGCAAGATGAATCTAAGACAGCTCCAGAATATCAAAAGACTAATAAATGACGGCATATTTTCCCTATAAAAAGTGGCAAAACTGGCTGGTGAACACTGTCAGTTAAGTCATTCGTCCCCCTCAGTTGATGCAAAATTGAAGCTTCACTTCTATGCTGTGAAATGTCCCAGTGTTTGGTTTTCAAAATCTGGTCACCCCATCGCGTGACAAACAATTAACTGCACAGATATATGTTGAATCATATCTTGAATCAGTCCCTGTCAAGCTTCCAGTAATTTATAAAAGCAAGCCAGGGTCACCAGTGTGGGCTTGTGGGACCCTGCTGGATGCTGTTTCCCATGTGCTTGATGCCAATGGAAAAAACCTCCGAATAGCCTAGCATCTTCAAATTGATAATCCGTAACACGTATTTATAAATTTTTTACAACCCTGACATAGATTGACACTCAAGCTGCTCCATCTTGACCCGGGAAAGCGGGGAACATGTCATTAAAAAATGTCAGAGGAACTTATTTGCACAGGCAATATAGGCGAGGCACTTTGTCCCAGGAAATTACTTCACAAGAGGTGGTGTCACAATCCAATCCTATCCTTATCTTTAAAAGAAGTGGTTCTAATAGGTCGAAACTGCAGTACAAACCTAGATAAATATGTTACTAATGCATACAAATATGTCTATTACGGGTCTGTTCTAACATAGGCCTAGTATCGATTTATAAATACACCATCTTCTATATAAAAAACAATGTCTGCATTTATTTATAAACATTCCACTACACCTGAAACACATTAAAGAAGGAGTGAAAGTATTACGCCAATAAGGTATGCACACCTTTGCTATTTTCATTTGGAACATCAATGCAACAAAAGTGATGACATATCACCTCAAGTATACATATTTGTAATTCATTAAAGAAAGTGTGGAATAAGTATAGGTTTCTAAACAAGGATCTCAGGAGTGTGTCATCTTGCAATACACTTATATAAGTGTGCTCTGAAGTAGCTTCCAAACTGTTTTAACATTATACAAAATCAATAAATAAATACATTTAAATATTTTTATATGTGGAAATGTGAAAAAATGTAGTGGCATGGTTACCTATTCAGAATCACTCACCTGTATCTTTCCCGCCTATTAATGGGTACTTAACTTTATAAATGACTCAAAGCGTACATTTTAAAAGAAGGTAGGTTAAATTGTGCTGGTTTCAATGAGCATATAAATATACCCAATTTGCATATTTAATTTACTTATAAGTCCCTAGAAAAATGGCACTACATGTGCCCAGGACTTGTAAAGCAAATGCTACTCGCGGGACTGCAGCACTGATTGTGCCACCCACTTAAATAGTCCTCTAACCATGTCTCCGGGCTGCCACTGCAGAACCTGTGATTGCAGTTTTACACTGCCATTTTGAACTGGCTAGGTACACTATCCTTTTTGATACATATAACTCACCCCTTTGGTAGGCCATGGACCACCCAAAAGCAGGGTGCAATGTATTTAAAAAGGATGCCATGCACTTTTAAGTGTTACATGTCCTGGTAGTGAAATACACTTAAATTTGTTTTTCACTGTTGCAAGGCCTATCACTCCCATAGGATACCACTAGAGTTGCCTTATTACACTTTATAAGTGTAATTTCGAAATGAGAAGAGATACTTCCTCCAAATTAGTTATCTTTGGAATCACAATTTTAAGTTCTAATTCATGGTGAAGTCGGATTTTAAATTGCAATTCTGAAAATGCCACTTTTATCAAGTTGCCATTTTCTTGCCTTAGCTGGAAGAACACTGGTGTCCAACAGGCTGTCCCTTCCCATGACGCCCTACTACACAACCTGTAGGTTTGGGTTGGAAACTCTATACATGAGAATTGTTGAATCCTTTAATTCTATATTTGAGTGTTTTATTTGGAATCCAGTGGCAGACATACACACAAATACACATCCTTTTCTGAAGCTCAAATTTCCTGAAAGGCACATCATGTCACCAAACGCAATGCATTTAGGGTACAACAGACACTTCATCAGGGGTAGCTGCAATCAAAGCAGTAAACTTAACATTAAAACGGGTAGTGAGAACCCCTTACACCTCACCACATGTAGTTGTCAGCTAACGCGTTGCATTATTTTCTTGCCATAGCCATTTGATGCCTGCAGCCTGTCTCTAGTCACATGACTGAGTGTAGATAGCAGTTGGGATTTGTCTACAAAGCCCTTCTTTGTAGACAGCAAAATACCTTCTAGACAGCAAAATACAATAGGAGCTCAGGAGTGATTTGATGAGCCCCCACAGGCAGGATGTCAGGGAGGAGCTGACATAGTCTCACTCACACCTGAATAGGCTGTGTCCAGCCAAAACACATAAGACCGAACAACCCTGTAATGTCACTCCAGCGGGCTTGGTGGCAGGGCAGGCAAGGAATTCATTAATTTCAAAGCCAGTGTCTAGAAGATTCTCCCACCTTCCAGACCCAAGGCACCAAGGTATAAATACTGGACCTCAGACACCATCACTTAAGTGCACTTCTGGACCCTGTGGCTACTCTGTCAGGAAGAAGGACTACTGAAGGACTGCCACTCTGCTGAACTACACTCTGCTAGACTCCTGCTCTGCTGTGATGACCTGCTGCCCTCTTGCCTGTGTCACACTTTCCCAGAGCAGATCCTCACAACTCTCCTCAATGGCAGCCTGGACGACAATGCCAAACCTCTGCATTGCAGTTTCATCTCCCTTCAGAATTGGCACATTCTCAACTGTGTATCGCATCCCAGACACCAGCTTTTGCATCGCAAGTACCATCAATGGGATCCTCGATGTCGACGCAACAGGATCTTGCACCATAGCCTTGCTGCATCTTGGAACCGAAGCACTGCCTCAACTGCATGATGCATCTTTGATTCAGATTGACACAATGCTCCACAAACCAGGATTAAAGGCACTTCTGTTCAGCAGGCCTAACTGGGTCACTGTACCAGGCCCATGCTTCTTTGTGTTGGGCCTAAACATGCGACTTTGTCCCAGTCCAGCACGACCAGATGTCCCTTGTTGACACTTTATGGTTTTAGCAGCTAATCTACAGTTTATTCTTTAAAAATTCATAACTTGAGATCTACTGGTTCAATTTTTGTGGTTTTGGCCTCGTTTTAAAATTCTACTCTATTTTTCTAACTCTGTTGTGCGCTCCAAGTGTGGTGAGTTTTCACTCTGTTGCTGTTTGAAGTGTTTCACAAATACTTTACACATTGCCTCTAAGGGAAGCCTGACTGCTCTCTGTCAAGCTACGAGGGGTTGAGCACAGGTTCATTTGGGGTTTGCGTGTTCCTTACCCTGACAAGAATTGTGGTTGCTGCTTGGCCAGGGCTCAACCCCCAGTCAACTAACACTCTAATTTCTTGAATGTTTTATTCCTGCATGCTTGGCGGAAAATTTTACAGCAAACAGTGTGTAATTATACAATGTGATGTACTGGTCTAAATTTGAGAATTTTGTGTAACGAATGCAATGCAAAATTCCTAAAAGTTTGTGAATTATGCTGGCATAATTCGATTTTCATCCTGCCCACTAACTATTCCATTTAACACATATGCAAGTTCTACCAGGAAGTAGAGGCCTTTGCAATTTCCCATCCAGACAGAAATCAAAGGGTGTCCTGTTTTCCACTGTCCTGTTTTTTCTCCTTAGCATGTAATAAGGGAGAAGTCTCTTTACCTGCTCTGCTTTAGTCCAGTCAAGCCAAGATTAACTATATGAAAATGCTCTGACCACTTTGATAATCCAGGCCTGACCTTCGGACCCCCAATATGAATAATGGTTTTGGCCCCCTGGTGCTGCTACAACACAGTACCTTTGAACTATTAACAATGGAAGGAAATCTGAAAATGGTCTAGTGCTGAGGCAGACAACATGTCACAGCTTCCTATACCTAACAGTTATATGACTTTTGTTGGAGGATACAATTTTACTGTGTTTCTGTCTAGTGGAGCTGTCCAACGGGAAATATTATGCGGCGAGGCAAGGTGTTCACCTCTCACTATTTTAGGCATCTATGAGCTGTGAAAGAAGGGCCCCTCTGGAGTTGGGAGGCAGGAGATGCAGCTTCAGGGACATATACACCTTTTGAGATGCTAATAGTGAATGTGGACATCTGCAGCTTAACAACCCTGAGTTGCAAATGAAAACCATCCTTCAGTTCTGTCCAAGGAAATGCCTTTGGTGTTTATTTCTTCAATTACGCCTCTTTTAAAGAGGCCACGTATTGTTACTCATGTGACAAAAGCACAGGTGGAATATGATTTGGCCATGATCTGACAGTTTGGTAACATTTGGGACTCGAGATGGTACTGCAGTCCTACTTCTAACAAAAGCTATTACTTTACCGCCATATTACATTTTGATGACTAGACCATGAGAATGGGCACTTTCTTCCTACCAGCCCCTGGAAATATCCAGTCAAGTTTTATTTTTATTCACAAACCTAGTAACAGTTTTTGGATTGACTGTACATGCTACCAATGTAGTGCAAAAATGTGGGCAGATGATTTCAAAACGTGACTCCCAAGAGCACAGTTTGGTCAAATGGGGAGGACAGGATTAAAATCCATGTTACCTGGTTTCATAGTTTCCAACAAGCATGCTAAAACAAAACGCTGGATGCACTGATTCTGCTGGAAGGGCCAAGAGATTACCATTCCCAGGCCAATGCCACTGTATTTTGGAGCACGCCTAGATTTTATATAAAAGTGTTTGTTTCCAGAACATTTAGGTACAGTGGTAAAGGCAGGTTTAGATGCTAAATTTAGTGGTGGTGTTTGCCCACACCAGTTAATTGCCCACATCATTTGGGTTCCTGTCGAGATGTTTATATAGTGCTCATTGCCTTTAGTGTGCCATTTCACGCCTGCCAACAGTATTCCTATTTAATGGAAAAAGGCAGAAGTAGATAGCGATACATCTTCTTTAGCTTCCTGTGCATTGGGTGGTTAATGGGCAGCATCTTTGGTGAATACTGTTGTTTACCCTCCGAAGGTTCAGGTAAAAATTGTATTTCTTCCTGTTCAGGTGCCGGTAATTTATTTTTTAAAACCATCTCTATAATGGCCCCAATAGTGAACTGTTAAGACTTTCTAGGGGAGGTGGTAAAGGGGTTGAAACTTAAATATGGTGTAGTACATTAATTAGACTTGATTAACAATATCCGGCAGTTTTATCTCTTTTAAAAGGGAATAATTTAAGGAGGTTATAGAATTAAACCACCAATCTGCGTTCGGTGACTCGTAGTCTCTCCCCCCGTCCAAACGTCTTCTGATGCTGCCGAGCATGGACAGTGGGTGTGAGTGCGACCCGGGCATCAAAATAAAACTGAATCCTTTTAGAGAATCAGACAGCTAAACAAGTGGTCACATTTCAAATCATAGCAGTTTTGAACTTGTAGAGAAACGCTAAATCGTGGTTTCCCGAGTTATGAGAGACTGTTTGCTGCAGGTAATGTTGGTGGAAATGTAAGGCCAATCAAGAGAAAAAAGCAGCCCACCAGACCATTAAACAGACACACAAAGAGCTAAATAAACGGCCGATGCACTGACCTGTCAGAACAGCCTTTCTGGCAACTCCTGATAGCCCAATAGGCCAGCCCGACCCTGTACACGCGCACACACACACTCACACACAAAGTTTCCTGCGAATAATCGAAAGTTCACTCTACTAAATGAAATGTTCATCCAACCCTGAACGGAATCCACGTATGTGTTCCTGTGATCACGTGTAGCTGCTGATCACGCGATGAGTCTGCCGCTCAGCCTAATTGTGTGTTTCACAGTGAGTTAAAATAACACAACATCCAATTGGGAAAGCTAGCAGCTAGCGCCACCTCCCTCCACCACCTCCGGTTTGATTTCACAGCCATGGTCTGACAGTGGGAACAGCACTGATAAAGGCATTGCGCGTTGCCATAGTTACAGAGGCCCGCAATAGAACCCAAATACCAAGCTGAAAAAAGCCAAAGCAGGCTGACCCACTTTCAGCAGAGTTCCAGGGTATGTGACCCAGGCGTCATCTATGCAGCGCTGCACGGCAAATGGTACTGCATAAGCCGAACAAGAACGAAGGCCTGAAAGAAAGTACATGCGATGCACATTCCCTATCACTAATGTCCTGTGAGCCCAGAGTAACCTTCACAGCACTAGTTATTAATGTAAAATGAGCCCACAGGCTGCCAACCAGAAGTGTTTTGTAATAATAGACCCATATCGATAGCTGCCAACTTGCACCATGTCATGATGGTGACCGCCTTTCTTGGTTGCTCAGACAAAAACTCTTAAGGCTCGGTTTTTGTAATTACGGGCCTGCAAGATCTACTCATGCTTTATGCAAATGGATGAAAGTCACTTGAAATTGTGGTCGTTAACTGATATGCAGATTGCACTTTCAAATCTGTCAACCAAAAAGCACATGATGCAAGGCGATCCATCAGCAGCAGTCTTTGAGGAGAGCAGTGTGGCTCCTCCCACAAACACATTTTGAAAAGATGGTGTTAGAGCGGTATTTTTATGTCTGGCGTTAGCCCAGAGCATTGTATTTCATTCAAAATATCTATATATCATATAGAGGGCTTTTCACTAGCCCTCTCCTTCTTTTAGTCTGTTCACAATTTCTTCCACCCACTGTCACAATTGCTCAGCCCAAAGCAGCCTTTGGCTAACTTCAATTTGATTGACAGCATTCTGCTCTTTCACAAATAGCACATCCACATGAAAGTGGTTTCCTTCAGTGCAAGGGACTATTATGGCAAGTGTTCTTTATGATCAAAAAAGTACTTTTGTTTTTAGCCAATTTTTAAAAAACTATATTAGAAATGGCCCATCAGCTCTCCAAGAATACAATTCTCCAATTAGGTGTTCAGTATCAGAAGCGTTCCCCATCATTTTTTAGAGCAAGAGATGCACTCCAGTCATGACGTAGTGGGTTCAGCGCTGTCTGCACCCCAGTATGCTAGTGCCAGTGATGGTAGTTGACAAAGTATAGGTCGTGCCTTGCAGTATGAATAGAAAGGTGACAAGGTGTATGTGTCCTATGGGAGAAGTTTAGTATTGTGCCTGAATCTCTCATTTATACCAACACACTTCGAGGCACCCTCCTTAGGACAATCGGTCCCCGTCAAGGGGTCACACAAACCTCTACTCCTGGTTCCCTCCTCTACTCCATTTCCATTATCCTTCAGAACTTTACCAGAATCCCACAAGATTATAGGAGTACCCTTTAGCACATCCACAACACACCACTCCTACAAAAATGCAAATCCAAGTGGCCTCTTTTCTATTTCCTACTTTACAACTGAGTCCTCAACTCCCCTTTTCCCTTCTCCAACGCCTAGGGCTGAAACCCTGACACCTCCTGTAAATCAGTAAGCCCCATGAGCCTGGACGCAGCCATTTTCTCCCTCTCAAGCAGAAAGACACCAGTTCACTATCTTCCCCATAGAGAAATTAGAGACCACCAACCCATGTCATTGGCACCCACACTAAAGGACTAAATGTCCCATCACTCGATATGCCAGCTCATATGGACTGTTCCTATTTGAGCAGGGTGAAGACTGATTTGCATATAGTTGGGTCCAAACTAAGGTAGCTCAGTGTGCAAAACAATGATGGATTGGGACTAGGCCCGGGTGATTACCAGTGGCTGAGATTAATCCAAGCATTTCTTCTATCACAGTTTTGAATACTTATTGTGTCACCCTAAGTATGTCTGGTTCAGGGAGGATCTGGCTTAGAAATTCAGGGTGGACTGTTTCTAATGGAGCAGGGTCAAGCCAGCTTCGTATATAACTAGGTCCACATTCAGGTGGCATTGTGTGCAAAATAACAATGAATTGGGACACATGCCCAAAAGATTACCAGTGGCTGAGATTAATTCAAGCATTCCAGCTATCACAGTTTTGTATACTTATTGTTCCTTCCTCACCAGAAACATTGATAAGCAAAGGCCCCCAACAGCTACATCTCCAACTTACCACTACATTTTGAGAGTTTACAGACCATGGTTCCTTGCGATCCCAGCCCCTCACTCAGCTATTCCACACCTGCTGCAAAGTTTCCCAACCCCTTCTAGGCACCAGCGCCACCCATGACATCTGACATGAACCAGCATAGGAATGTATTCTACCACAGAACAAATCCATACACTTTGGTTAATAATGCTACTATCACCCACAATCATCCCATTATCGACCTTGAAGGCCTCCAGGCTCATCAGCTTGCCCCAGATGACACAGACCTTCCCCTTGACCCACAAGAGGACTACAAGTAGCCCAACGTCCCCCTTCTTCCACCTACCCACCACTTTAGAATATCAGCTCCAGATTTCCTAGGTATGATCAGAAATTATCCCCTCTGCTCCCTCTTGCACTCCCATCTTCACTACCTTGACAGGAAACAGGTCAAAATTAGAGAGAAGCTAGTATGGATCTCTACAAGCCTCAGCAAGACCGCACTATCAATATGCAGCATACAGATGTGCCTTGACCATCTGAAAACATCGCTGCTAGGAAATACAATGGCTACTCACTTCTGAATCTCTGGTGCAGCACACAACAACTACCAAGACAGCGCGCAACGGCTCCCAAGGTGTATTTAGAATCCCTCCTACAGTCCTCTGTGGCTTCCTGACCTGCCAAGCAACCATTTCAGGTCATAAAAGTCCTTGGTGACACTAACACATCTAGATCACAACAAATTCTCAAAGACAGAACCCATCAAACTTCATTTCAGTCCTAGTAATCCTGGATCACATTATTCCTTCTACAAAATCAGATATTGTCCTTAAAAGCATGCTTTACAATTACAGATCAGCATCCAATCACACCACTGTTACTGCGAGGCAATCATCTCACAAAAGCAAGACACTATATTTATAATGAAAACTTGGCACAATCACTCCTCCGCCCAACAGACGGATATCTAAGTACCCCTAACATCTCCATCAAAGCAATGGACCAGGTCAACCATCTGGGAGGCTGGGCAGTGGTCATTCACCACAATTTCCTAAACATATCCTCCCCCTCCTTCGTGGCAGAGATCCTTTCCAGCTGTGAATACATGGGAGTCAGATTCCTCTAAGCCGGAATATCCTCTGCTAAATTTCACTGCATATACCATCTACTTGGAGAAAATAAGTGTTTTGTAGAACAGCTAATGGAGTTCATCACTGTGGACTCCCTTCTACACCACAACACCATTTTTCTTGGAGATTTCAACCTCCACTTGAATGATGAATAAAACACACAAATAGCCACTCTAAAAATCGTCTTGATGACCCATAATCTCATACAAGCTTGTGCAGGTCCTACCCATATTAAAGGGGCTATGCTGTATTTCACTGTGTCTAGTAAAACAGCAGTGCGTCTAGAATTCATTCTATTGAGTGACTGGTCAGCCCACCACTCAATCCTTTTCCATATAACCACACAAAGACAAAAGTCAAAGGGCCAAGGCATTAAATCAAAATGCTGGACAAGAAACACCAAATATTTTAACATAAATGAACTATCTACTCTCTGCTTGAGCAACTTAGAACCCCAAAGGAAGATTCAAAATGTACACAAGCTGACCATGCACTATAGCCACACAATGACTGACATCATGGATGAAATAGCTCTACTGCATAAGAAAAGACAGAAAAAAACAAATTGTCACATCTCTGGTGCATCCAAAACCTTAACGGACAAAAAAAGAAACCCAGACCAACGGATAGAAAATGGAGACAAGGGTCCTCACCCACATAGCTAATCTACGTAAGAGCCAGAAGAAACATTTATAAGAAACTTTTATGGGATCCACAAAAAGCATTCTTCAGATCTCAAATTGACAAAGACAAAAACCATTCAAGCAAACTCTTAAAAATCATGGACAGCAATCAAGCCCTAACTTCAACACCAACATCGGGGACACTTCACGCGAAGTATGCAAAACGTTTGCATTTTTCTTTGAAGAGAAAAAAAGAAAAATCTAATTTTCCATCTCAACGGACCTTGAGACTGTCCAGACTTTGAAAATGAGCTACACTGCCTCACCAAACGAATCTTTGGTTAGTGGGTGGGCCCCACTTCACAACCACAACAACAAGTCCAATAATGGTGCCATGTGGAATGAATTTATAACTCTTAACAAACTAGTTATATTGATGGTCATATTGTCCCTGAAACCCTTTTCACACTTCACTGACCCAATTCCCTCATCTCTTTCAGAGGATCTCAATTACCTTGTCTCGGACCTTTGAACATGGGTCATTGATGTATGGCTCAAACAAGGCACAGTCTGAGATTGCCTGAAAATTGGACAATAAACATATCTCATGAAAACACAAACATTGACCCAAAAGATCTAAACAACTATCAGCCAGCAACCAACATCCACCTTCCTGAAGAAAGTACTAGTAAAAAGTGTCCACAACCAACTCTACCAGCACATCGAACATTTCTACCTCCTCAACAGTTTTCAATCTGGCATCAGGCCAGACTGCAGCTTAGAAATGACAGTCTTACACCTCATGGGTAAAGCTCTCAGTCTTGTGGATAATAATAACTCTTGCCATTTCATTCTACTTGACGTTTCTTTGGCATTTGACATGGTCAACAATGGCACTGAGGCTTGCTTGAGAGGCTTGGACACAGGGTGAGGACCACAGGAAATGTATTCAACGGGTTCCCCTTTAATCTAAATAACAGGTCTCAACTAATAAAATTGGAAGGCTCCAGATCCAACCCATCCTTGATAAGGCTTTGAGTACCCCAAGACTCAACCCTCTCTTCCACACTTTTCAACTTCTACATGGAACCACTTACGACGATCCTTAATCAATCAAATCTCACTTATCATTTGTACATAGACAACATCTATGTACCTAACTATACTTGAAATAAAATTCCTCAGATGACTTTATGTGTCTAAACAACACTTCCACAATGTCCAAAACTGGCTTAACCAAAACCTTCACAATTAAACTCCTTGAAGACTAAGGCCCTCATTCCGACTCTGGCGGGCGGCGGGAACCGCCAAACTGCCGCCATGCGGTCAAAAGACCGCTGGCGGCATTCTAACATTCCCGCTGGGCCGGCGGGCGCTAACAATGTTAGCGCCCGCCGGCCCAGTGGGAATGGGGCCGCAACACAGGATTCGGAGCCGGCGGTGTTGCGGCGGTGCGACTGGTGCAGCTGCACCCGTCGCGCTTTTCACTGTCTGCTAAGCAGACAGTGAAAAGCCGCCCTGGGCCCTGTTAGGGGACCCCTGCACTGCCCATGCCAGTGGCATGGGCAGTGCAGGGTCCCCCAGGGGCCCCAGGACACCCGTTCCCGCCAGCCTCTTCCTGGCGGTGAAAACCGCCAGAAACAGGCTGGCGGGAAGGGGGTCAGAATCCCCAAGGCAGCACTGCTTGCAGCGCTGCCCTGGCGGATTCGCCCAGCCGGGGGTAAACCGGCGGGAAACCGCCAGCCCCGGTTTTCTGACCGCGGCTTTACCGCCGTGGTCAGAATGGGCTAGGAAGCACCGCCAGCCTGTTGGCGGTGCTTCCGTCATTCGCGGCCCTGGCGGTCTTTGACCGCCAGGGTCGGAATGACCCCCTAAATTCCTTCTCTTTATTTCCACTCACACAACTCCCCACCAGTAGTGGAGTGGCTCAAACACTTCTACGTTCTCAAATGCAAATGTAAAATCATTGAATCTACAAGGTCCCTGTGGATAACCGTAAGCGAGAACTTGAACATGCAAGCCATATCATTACATCCACATGAAGTGCTCCATAGCAACTCAGTCTCCTCAAGAAAGTTCATCCTGCTCAAAAACGCAGAGCAGATCTTAATCTAGACTAGATTATAGGGTTGCTACCCTAACCTGAACACTGAAAACACACCTCATACCGCATAGGGCAACACTCAATGCTGTGGCAAGGAAGGTAACTGAAGCTAGACGTTCTGACCACATAACACCTTCTCTCATATCACTTCAATGACTTCTCATCGAAGCCAGAAGCATTCTCAAGATAGCATGCTTAGCACAAAAACGCAATGAATTCTGGTACCCATAAGTACTTAGGATGCAGTCTCACCTTCTCTGGTGAAAGCACTAACTCCTTGCAATCGGAACCACAGAGTTTCATGTCAAAAAGATGTTTTACTCGTGCCTTCCCTGGCTTTGCCCCAGTGCATGGGACTCCCTTCTGCCTAAGAATCGTACAAACCCATTGGTTATTTCCAAGAAGAAAGTCAAATTGATTCTGCTGAACAGATTTCTACCATGATAATCTCCCTCTGTTATGTGGCGCCAATGACTCTGAAAGCATCGCACCCAACAAAGATAACAGAGGATGACATTCCTTGCGCATTACCTTAACCCTGCATACCTGCAACACGATGGCCGTTCACTTGATACTCCTCCCAAGTTAAGGTCAACGATCGAGTTAGAAATTCCTAGTCTGTTCCCTTCTGATTTACATCCCTGTCAGGAGTCAGAGATCATACCCAGCTGACAGACAATGCTAAACTAAAATGCTTTTTTACCTGTATTTAACCCGTTTTTATATCACCTGGACCTTGTTTTGTTTGCTTGTTCGTTTTGCATTGTACAGTGCTTTCATTCTCTTGGGTTACGTTTGTGCTGTGTGAAACAGTTTAAATAAATAAATAAATAGAAGATGGGAGCCAGTTGTGCAATTGATTGCTCGGATTGTTTTGCAGTAGGTGTTGCAACTGTAGCTAAACATGCTAGTGTCAAAGAGGTGAAATGACAGAATATAAATGTCTACAAGAGAAGACATAAGTTTCGTGCTTGAGGCCCATAGATGGGCCCCAATTCTATTATGTCGCAAATATTTTGACAAAGCAACTAGGTGCAGTAGAGGCACAGGAAGGTATATGCACAGGAGGTGCCTAGAAAAATAAAGCTTTGTCATACTTTAGGATTCATATTAGATTACAAATAGTATCTTTGAGAAGTTCCACAGCATAGGAGAGAAAGCACAAGTTCAATGCGTGAGCAGCAAGAGGTGGGGATTAGGGAAGACCAGGGACTGCAGAAAGACACTAGTCATCTTGGTACCCAAGGGGAAGCCCGCGGAAAAGAAGGTCATGCTTGCAAGGCAAAGGAAACGTGACTAAAACTGAATACATTGGTACATTTATGGACACAGATGATGGGGCCAGAAGGTGGTAAAAAAGGAGCAAATCACTTTTCTAGTCCAAATTGACATTTGCGAGTTGCTGAAAAGATAGTCCATAAACTGGAGAACACCATTATGAATCCAAATACAAGCATGTGACTCTGAACTACTGTATGGAAAATCGAATCCACTTCGGAGTTTTATGCAGCAATACCAACAAACAGTTTCATCTAGACTCAGGGGTGTAGCTTCAAGGGGCCACTTGGGGTGTTGCACCACCCTAATAAATATAATTTCTTGTAAAAAGTTGGGAACAGGGGCTGTCAGTCAGGTATAGTGAGGTGTCTGTCGGATTTCACCAGGAATTTCTACATAAACACAGACAAAAATATATACACATTCTCTTCCTCTCGGACTTGAAAATCTTTAAAAAATGTTGATTATTTTACAAAATGTTGTTTTCTCCCTCCTAGTATCTCTACGAATCTGCATTTGTCTCCATTTTCACTGCCCCATAGCGATTCTCATGTATTCTGCTTGACGTATAATATATTGTAACGTTATATGACAGTGATTGTTGAAAAATCTGAAGCTTACACGCCCCCTCAATCTTAGTGACTAAGCTAGGCCCCTGTCTAGACTGCATTCCTAAGAGCTGGGGATTGGTTCCTGTGCACCAAACACAGAACTTTATATAGCATGGAGTGCGCAGAAAAGCCAAATGGAACTAATTATAAAAACCCAGTTGTTCTCATATTTAGGGTAAACCCATTCTTGACATTTGTAGCACTGGGAACTGCTTAGGGCTATATTATCTAAAGTGCCCTGGAGGTGCAACAGGACTTTATGTGCTTGAGTGACTGCCTCTGTAATACATAATGTGCCAGCGCACCAGTAGCATTAGCATGACTTCAAGGAACATGCCCTTTCTTACAATTTTCTATGCAGAGGAGAACACTCTGACACTGCGTCTATTAATGATGTGGGTCCAGAGGCAAAGAAGTCGCCAGGGGGCTCACTGACTGCCCCACATATAGGTGTTGAACTTGGACGTCATTTAGGGATTGCCAGGCGTCGCAGCTTCAGAGAGCCAGTCTGCTTTTCACTAGTGTGCTTCTCCCAGGGTCAAGCACGATTCTGCTTTGGTACAATGGGCAGTGCATTTCTTGTGAGAGGGAGCACTGGCTTGGCCTGTGCCCCACCCACTTAGTTAGCAGTGATTGTCTCACATCCCACTCCTCCAGCTCGTCTGTTGCGTTTACATGCTCCCCTACCCATCCTCACTCTGGCGCACCCCTGACTTGGTCGCTTTTTTTTATTTTTGGACTAAGAATCTGGTCGGTTTCTGCATGCCACTTTCTCTGAGGTGAGCTAAGGGTTGGCATCCTGTGCTTTCTTCCTTTTCCTACCAGCCTTAGGGATTCACCAGTCCTGCACTACATTGTTTGCCGCCATCTGTTGTGTATTCCAAGAAACGTGGTTGGTAGTGTCATGGGAGTGCATAATGCCCTACAAGGCTTGAAAGCCAGCTACTGGAAAATATGAATGCGCATAATTGTACTTCCCAGAATTCAGAATTATATGTACAACCTCTTGCATTTCCACTCATTGCAATGTAGGTTTATTTTTAGGTGTGGCCTAGAGGAAGCTTTGGTCTTATCGCCAACCTCATGTATTAAAAAAATAATAAATAAATAAAATGCATACTTATGTATAGCTACAGAGGCTATGTGTCAGTATTCTTCTGTTCAGCTGTCATTTATATTTTGCTTCTGTTCATAAATCCATTGTCTAGGCCAGGGATCTCCAACCTTTTCTGTACTGAGAGTTACTACTGCTCATGGATATTCATCCTGAGCTACCACCTAATTTAAGGGAGTTCATAAAAGTATGCAAAGTTTAAGTAATTTAAAAATTACCCCAAGAGCAGAGATTTCTAAACTTTCCAGTGATAAGAGCTACGCATGTTCAATGAAAAGCGTCCCGAGTTACTATTATTACTATGGTTCAATTGTGACCACATCAGACAAGACTGAATTAGTGGTCAAAATTTGCAAGGTTACCAGCTGTGTGCATCAGGCACTGTTGCCAGCATCAATTAAAAAAAAATGCTTTGTCAATATGAAATGTCTCTATGTGGGTAGGTTATGACAGCCATAGCTACAATCACAGTGGAACATAGCTCATAACAGGAGTAAGTAAATTCTTAACGCTGAATAATTTAAAACTCACAAATAACTTTAAATGTATTCTATAGAAATTCATTTTTTTCTCCACACATCAGCTTATGGGCTCTGAAAATACACTGATTTGAGTCCTGAATGCACACTTTTAAATTTTGCTGTGCATAGATTAATTGAACCAGGCAAAAGCTTGTAATTTACTAGGCTGGCTGCACACAGGAGAGCTACTTATAGGTAGCTGGAGAGCTACCAGTATCCCACGAGCTATTCATTGGAGATGCCTGGTCCAGCCTGTGCTATTTCATTATACCAGGCCAGACTGTAGGATATCGATATGAGATAAATTTGAATGCAAATAATCTAAAAATTATTTAAAAAGACTGAATTACACTGTGGATACTAATGCATTTCGACATTTTCTATGCTTAGATTATGGCCCTGAAGCTCACAAAAGTTGCTCATTGAGTCTAGTGTTGAGTTAAAAAATAATCATTGGCAAAAACAACAACCCTCACTATTGAAAGGTAAATGCCCACTTACTGGCTTTGCCAATGCGTGTTTGCATTGGCGATCCAGGCATGATGCATTTATGCGGAAGCATGATGAATCTTGAGCACACATGGCTGCAATTTTGGAATAGTAAAAAAGTAATTCCAAGATATCTTCCGTGGAAGCGCATGTGTGTGTTGTGATAAACCGGTGGCCATTTTGACTTGTTTACTTTACCGTTTTAAAATAGCTATTAAAGAGTGGGGCTGTAAAAGTGAAAAAATAAATAGCACTGGTGTACAAAAAGCCCTGCAAGGTGCCTAGTACCATTTTGTAGCTGTCAGGCCCTAGGTAGAGAGAGTTCCTGTGTAAAAATGCTGTTTTGCCTCTAGCTCTGAGCATCTTTTCACAGTTTCTCATGCAGTGGCTCTGAAAGTGCCATTGTACAAAGCCGATAAAGCTAAAAAAAAAAAGTGAGCATATGGTGTAGACAAATATCTGAAAGACGGTTAAGGTGGAGTAGGGAATACACAAAGTATGCGACAGATGGAGAAGAAAATAATGGATAGATAGACCGGGAAGTAGACAAGGCCAGATGAGGAAGCGAGGAGGAAGCAAGGAAGTGCAAGGGAGGCAAGGAAAGGGAAGAGTTTCAGGGGGAAGAGACTGGGAATATGTGGAAGTAGAAAGAGTAGGGGAAACAAAGTGAAAGCAGCAGAGATGGAGAACGTGGACAAGAAAGTGAGACAGTTGGAAGCGCAGTGCTTAATATGAGCTGGAAGTTTCTGGTGCTCTGCACTGTCAATTAATTGTTGACACCGGCACTTATAACAGTCAGCCACATGCAGTGGCGTAAGAAAACTGGAGGGACCACCCTGCAAAGAACATGGCCCCTTCAGGACTCACTCGGGCCAGGTGTTGTGCTGGGGGGGGGGGGGGGGCCTGGAGCTCGCTCCCCCCCCCCTCCTCCACACCCCAGGTGCTGCGGGGGATTTTGTTATGCCAGTGACCACATGGTAACGCTGTCTGTCTAATTCGGGATGAGCACAAAACTCAATATACATTAAAAAATAACTGATAGCTGCCACCCATCCCATTCTTATAGCTTCGGGGCCTGGAATAGCCTCAAAGCTCACATTTTTAGGAGTGTGTAACTGTCTGTACTGTCACTGGCAGTGCTGGCGTGACAACGGGCAGGGCAAGCTGCAGTGTTCTCCTGAGGCAAGGATTTACGTGTTTTTTTATTTTTTACAAATTAAGCACTGGAAAGCAGCGAGCTATGGAGGAAACAAGTGTTGAGGTATGAGGTACAGGAGTGGGAGAGGTTTTCAGAAATACAGTTTGAGATAGACAAAGATGGATATACAGTACAGATAGGGTACATATGAATGTTTTTGTGTTTCTTCAATTTCTTTGTAAGGAAGTTTTCTGCTCTCCAACCTTTTTCACTTGTAATGCGCACTGACACCCAGTCTGGGGTGGTTGTGCTACATAAAAAAGGTGAAGTGAATAAGTAAAGTATGTCAGTCATTGCTAGTATAGGTGCACTGAAGAGGAGGCATATTTGGAGCAGACACACCAAGAGCTGACAAAAGTAGGACAATGAGCAGCAGAGATGAGAGCGGCGCAGGCAACTCTAAAAAGCAGAGCAAGGCCGATCCGTTAGCGAAGCGAGGCAGGCCTTCAGGGAAATGATATCCACTCACTCCGGCACTGCTCCAGATATGAGCAATCGCTGAAGCTACCCCTGGGGAACACTGCAAGACGAGCAGCATTGGCTTCCCCGGGCTGGAGTACGAATCCAAGCTCTGCTGCAGGAAGCCGGCGGTGAGGGGGGCAGCGGAATACTGTGATGCTGCCAGGCATGTTAGGGCAAGGTCAAGCGCAATAGCGGTGTCCCTCACCAACAGACCAGATACACCAATCAGAAACCCGGAAATGGGAGCATAGCAAACTCCTACAGCACACTCCCACAGTCTCACCAGTACAGTTAGACCTCTTTGAAATTCCAGAGATCTGCCAGACGCTCAAAGGCCGATGCAAGCAATCAGCTTATAGAAATCAACAAGCTGAAGACCAGTAGAAGCTTTCAGCCTCCCAAAGACTAAAAGATAGACTAATACGGACTAAGGTGCACTTGTATACTTCCGAAGACCAGAACAGGCAATCAGACATATATACATCAAACACACAATCTAACTTCCGTAGACCAAGGTCCACCAACAGGGAGTCAGAGACCAGGGCACGTTATGAGATTTCAAGCGAACAACAAACACTGCAAGAATTCAAGGGACCAGAAGAACCAGAGCAAAGCATCAGACGGTTGCAGATCAGCACATATTGTCAAACATTCAAAAGCAAATATTCACTATCAGACACCTAAAGGAAATAATCATTATCAGACACCAAGAAATGAAAATACACATTCCGATACTCAAACTATTGGTCCACTATCACAGTGAAGGCGTGAGGACAGGAAATCATGCCAGGCATTGCACCTATTTTCCTACATATGCTAACCTCCATAGGGGCACGGGGAATGGGCATGCAGATTATGTAATTTGTGGATGACAAAGGTGCTTTAATGTGGGGAAGGACAATCAGCTCTTTTATAAGTAGGTGGGGTGGGATGCCAGCCCTCTGCACGCTCCCTAGTTTTGGAAAGAAGGAGAATCCCACCATGAGCAGACGTCATTGAGAGCTATGATGCCTGCGTTTCAAAAAAAATATTTTGTTATTTTTCCAGTTAGAATAACAGCATACTAACCTCAACCACAGTGGCACCTCCGAATTGCGTGGGTTAGGTGCTAGCATATCCATTACCACAGTCAGCTGAGAGGCCAGGGCAGAAATGTTTAGCCACCCGAGCCCAGGTAAATATCACTGCATTGCAAAGTCATGTTTGTGTGTCTGCAGTCCCTGATTTCTCAGCTATATGGCCACAGGGGCATGATCAATCCGATATCTGAAAGTCCATTATGTTCTCTGAGAATTCCCCAGGGGTTCTAAAACTTTCTCAGATTTCTAAGGGCAGCAGCTCCAGGTGCACTGCTTTTTTGGTATTAATACACCAGTCCATAGTTTGTGCCCTCGGTTGTATCTGGAGGGTGTTGCGCTTCCCATAGTCGGACTATAATTCTCTAGGTCATCACCAGTGCGACACTGCATAACAATGGGGTATATTTTGGCAAATTACTTGTGCATTAAGACCCAGTGTGAACTCCAGGGCCTTTGAGAGATGACCATCAAAAACTCTCGTAATTTACAAATGACCACAAAGAATGTACTAATGAGCCTCCTTCTGGCATCCTCTGACACCTATAGTTATCCGATGTCCTCATGTGCTGTAATCTAGTGCTTGTGTAATGTGCCCAGTGTAGAAGTTTTAGTTGCACCAGTCGAAATCCACCCTGATGGCAACTTCCAGTCGGCATTTACATGCTTCACCCCGTCTGAGTCCTCCATCCGCCCAGATCTCATTCCCACCGTTCTCTAAAGTTGGTCAGGGGGCACTGAGAATTACTCAGTAGGGGATGTGAGATTGCCCGAGTGCAAGGGTGAGCTAGTACCTTGTGTTCTAGTCGGGAGTCTTCAGCTAGATCACGTAATTGACTTGAGTATTTTCTCTGTGCATGGTGGACTTGCAGATATTTGTATCTTTGTGAGTCCAACAGTGCATGCTGCTTTGGAAGTTATTCAAACAGAATCATTCCCTGTGCCTAACCTTTTAATTCCTGTTGGATCCCATTTCTGAAAGCCTTCTAGTTTTGTTATGGTCTGCGAAGGAACCTTAGTCCCAAAGGGCCATCTCCATGATCAGTCTCCTGTGCTCGTTTTCATGCTTTGGTGACAGTAGCTGCAGGTATGTGCGTCACCCTGGACCCCTAGTTCTCTAAAGGATCCTTTCTGGGGCAAATGGTGGGAAATTATCTTGTTTGGGGTATGGGAGTGGGCAAAATGCTATTATGGCCCGAGCATTCCGCATCAGGGGTGTAGCCTTAGGTGGGGTGTGTGGGGTGTTACACCTTCCTATCAAATGTACCTTGTGATAAATAGTTGGGTACAAGGGCTTTTACTCGGGTATGGTGAGGTGCCATGTCGGATTTCGCCAGGAATTGTACACACACAAACAAAAACACACGCACTCTCTCCCTCAATCTGTTTGGGAATACTTAAAAAATGTTGGTTATTTCACAAGATAATTTGCTTTCTCTCACTTAGTTGACCTACCAATCTTCATTCTTCTCCCTTTCCGTTGCCCCTAAGCCCCTCTTGTGCGCCAGCTTGTCGAATAATGTATTTCCACATTATGAGCCAGCGTGATTCTTGGAAATCTGAACCTCACACCCAACCACTCTTAGGGACCAAACTACCTTCCCATCTCTAGTTCAGCAAAGCACGATGTTTCCAGTCCGTAGACTTCCTTAAAGATTTATCGGATGCATTCACACAGTCGGTTCAATAGAAAAAGAAGGACTACGGTTCCTAGAATGCACGGGGCTGCTTAGTGAATGTGCAGAACTAGAAAGTGGTGTCTTGTCAACACAGACCCATCTGTTAAATACAAACAGGAAGTAGAAGAAGCCTCTTGTTCCCAGCATACAACTTGGCGAAGTGAGTGATGTGCTGACTGCAGGGAGCAACTTGTGGAAATGTATTCACAACTGGACATTAAATAATGTATTCAACAGCAACTCAGCAGTGGACAATAGTTCTCGGAATTCACCCATTTATCACCTTTCGTTTTGTTTCAAAGTTGTATGCTGCACTGACTTTCATTTGAACACGTCAGTCACACACAAATGGACTCCTCTTCGAAAGACGTCACTTCCAGAAAGGCATATGGTAAACTACTCGAAGAAGAAACATGCGTAGCAACACCAAATTCAGCCAATTCAGCCTAATAAATGAAATATCACTGAAACAATTCAGATTGTTTTATTGTGTTTGAAAGACACCATTTTTCATTTGGCTAAAACACTATGCCCACAATATTCATAAATGTGTACTTGTGTAGGCACAGATATCCCCAAGTATATTTCCCTTAAAGCTTGGGCCGTGAAGCCTGGACAGTCTCAGCACGCCTGTTGTGGATGGTGGGAACAGTAACACTGGCTGAAAGTCACCCATGTGACATTGGAGCCAACTGATACTATTTCCCGTCAAGAAAACAGATCTCACGTTCACTGTCTTTCTCTCTCACTTTAGCATGGTGCTCCTATAGTATATTTGCAAATCTACAGAGAAGGGCAACATATTACACTTAAAACTAGCAGACAATATTGAGTATGTGATGGCACACTGAACAAGAATTGGCAACGCCAACAGGTGTGGTAACCGCCACCAGCTTTTTGACTTTGCAAATGTTTGTTTCATTGTGTTTTTTTGTGCAGCTGTGTTGATGAAGGAGCCGCCAAGCCCTCGCCAATACAAAAGAAAACATCGGCTAACTGCAAAAACAGTTTGGGGTTTAACAGCACATCTTGCCATAGTGGTCCCTAGCAGGTTGGGAACTACTTCGAGTATGAACGAGCAGAATGCTGTCACTCACAGTGAAGTTGGTCAATGGCTGTTATGGCTGACACAGTGGACTGTGCTGGAAGGGAGGAAGAAAAATGTGAATGACATAACAACAGACCGATGGACAATAAGGGCTAGCTGAAAGCCCCTAAACTGTAGGTAAAAAGTAGTATATGTAAAATATAGTAATAAATTAAAAAGTACTTGGCTAATGCCAGGCCTAAAATAGCAATGTTTTCTCCTCCACAGCATGTGCACAGAATCCTAGATTAGAAGGTCGTGGTGAAAAGAAATCTGACCCATTTCACATCGTTTCCATGAAAGCAGGTTTCTAGGAATCTCCAGCCACGTGTTTTTCTTCTTCAAAAGGGTGCTTGCTCAGACCATGTGCCGGGAATCAGGACTACAAATCCCAAATGCACCAGGTGACTAATACAACAAAACAGGACGGGAACATGGAGTCATGTGGTGACACTTCGGGGGCGGCTTAATGGTGTATATTAGATTCAGCTGGCATTTTAAAATCACAACTACCTTGAGTTTCCTCCTGAGACTAGAAACAATTTGCAAGTGGTTTACTGGAATTTCTGCCACAGACCTTTACCTACCTAATCATCGCTGTGCACCACAGGGTTTAAATGCAGTCACACATATGAACTGGCATATGGCGAATGGCACGCAAGCACCGTCTCTGTCTCACACACACGCACGCATGCACACGTGTAGAGGTGACCTACTAATGCTGGTGTGCCTGTTTGTAATTTGCCAGTAGCAGACGGTTGCTCGCAGTGGCACGGGAGGAGGTGGCAGACGTGCCCTCTCACACCGGGCACGTCTGAGGCGCACATGCACAGCCTTTGCACGAAGCCTGCTGCACGTGCGTCTGCATGGAAAACAGTCCCACCCACCCTCACTCACAATACAAAATGGGGAAGAGGCATGTTCTAGTGTGTCTACCCGTAAACAGGACTGACAGCAGCCGTGACCAGAGAACGTAGTGTGGGGAGGCAAGCAGGCTACAGACATGTAAACCTAGACAGCAGGCATAGCAGCAACCAGACTACTAGTGCAAGGGAAGCAGGCTGCAGGGGCGCCTGCAGTGCAAGACACCAGGTGGGATATTATCCTAGATAGAAACAGAGGCACTCACAGAACCAGGCGCAAGGAAAGGCCGTTGCAGCGGGGCTGACTTGAGGGACGGAGTTTAGGAGGCCTGCTTGTCAATAAGCACAATAAACGAGTGCAGGCGCAAGCCACAGCCTGGATTTTATGGGGAAGTGAGTAGATCACGGTGCAGGGTGATAAGATAACTGTGGCCGCAGCACCGCATTTCCAGTTGTCCTCCATTTACCACAAAGGAGCGTTCTGGGAGGTTTCCTCTTAAATCTCTCAAATTGAAGTGAATTGAAATAACACAACGGTGATTTGTAAAGGCCAAAGCCCAGCGCAGAACGGTGGGGTCTCGGTGACATTGAATAATCTGATCATCCCGTGTAAAGGTGCTTACCTGCACAGCAGGCACGGCGCTAGCCTGAGCTGCAGGGATGCAGGGTGAAGAGGTGCCTGTGCGGACAGCAGGTATGTGACAATACAGAGTTAGGTGGGGGTGCAAAGGCGCCTAGCTGGACGGCAGGCATGGCATCAGACAGGGAAAGGGCATGGCATCAGACATAGAAGGCAGACTGCACGGATACATAGGACAGAATACCCGGGGAGAGGAGCAATGTGCAGAGGCCTGCCTGGGCAGCCGGTCTGGCACCAGAAGTGCCCGTGATCCGTGGGAGGGAGGCGGGCTCTGCAGCAAGGATGCCCCGGCTCGGCTTCCCTCCTTCATTGATACTGTGTCGGTACCACGCTTGCTGTCCAGGCAGACACCTCTGCAGCATGATGTCACCGCCAGCCCCCTGAACGCAACATGGGTTCCACCTCCGAGTTCCCGCAGCCCCCCCCCCCCCCCCCACCCAGCATCGAAGCCCCCACACCCAAGCAGATCAGGTAGGCTTTCTTGGGGAGCATGAAAGGGGGTCAGTATTGGGGAGCCGACAGAGGACCGGTCAAGGTGAGGAGTCAGTCAGTGGGAGCAGAGTAAGGGTCTGGGCGTGGAGCTGGGGCAGGAGGACAGGTAAGGGAGGCAGCAGGAAAGGATGCGACGTAACGGGGAAGAGGTGGTCTCACCTCGAGGCCATGGCGAAGCGTCGCTGGCCGCAGCTCCAGGTTCATTCATTCATGCAGCCGATGGGTGGGGGCTAGGGGAGCGGGTGGGGGCGCCCACCCCCTCCACCATCTCACAGCCCTCTGGTGGGGGTGCGGGGCCCTCACAGGACGAGGGGACCCCTGCGCTCCCTCCCCACGTCGGGGCTCCGGGGCTGTCCTCGTTGTGTGTCCTCCATCGCCGGGTACTCCGCGCGCGACGAGGAGGGTGTTTGCCTCCAGTGCACGAATCCCTGGCTGTCTCTCTCGCTCACCGCACATCTGCTCCTGCTCTCCCCATCGCCCCCTCCTCCTCTCCCCCCTCCCTTCTCCTCCTCTCTGCTAGATCCCCTACCACACAGACCGCTCAATCCAACCGTGCACCAGCGAGAGGATCAGCATCAGAGGCTGGACAGCTCGCATCGCCGCAGTGCACGCTGGTCCTCGTAGTAGTCCCACGTACCAAGGCAAAGTGGACTTGGTCAGTAACTTGTCATGAACGATACATGATCACAGACCGGACTGATGACAATCTCGCTTTATTTATTATCCGTTCCATGCACCGCCGCATCACTCTTCATGTCTCTCTTTCGGTGAACTCAGGTCGCCTTACCTGAGGTGAGGAAAGATTATACAATAATATAATTTTGGTCTTTGCATGCTGGTGCTTGTAGCTGTGGACTGTCGCTATGTCAAAGAGTGACTAAGGAGTGATAAAGAAAACTGATTTCTTAATAATACCGAAAGCGTTTAACCCAAGGGCAAAATATTATATCATAGCATCGAGTGCCATGTATTAGAAGTGATGGTTTCTAAACATTAATTAGTTGCCCCCCAATGCCCTGTCAACAAAGCCATTAGTGAACGAAGAGACAGGTAATCTGTCAAGTCCTCCTTGTATGGTGCTTAGAATTTTATTTTAGATGAAACCAAGAGAGGTTTTTGTGCAGCACAGACGCTTGATGTATTTCAGTGCGCTCTCAAATTTAACGATGAAGTAAAAGGAGTCCCAGTGAAGCAAAGTAGTTGCCTAGAATCGTACAATTTGGGCAAAAGTGGAAGCTGGGATTAATATCAGGTGTTCTGATTTCACGTTCAAGTAGGTGGGTATCTCATTCTATCACGTTTTATATGAAAGGATAAAGTTTATTTTATTTAATTCCACGAGAAGCTAAACTAGCCTGGGACATTAGATAAGAGCGTGGGTCTCACGCAGAAGCCACATGAATAGTTGGGTAATTTTGGACTCCATGGATACAATGACATTAAGCAGAGCCCGAGCCAGTTACCTTGCTTGAGTCTTCAGAGGCTTGTCCACCTCTACTTAGGGAACCGGGTCATCCGATTGTCACTGGAGACCAGGCGATACGAGTTGGCCCACTATTGGCCAGATGCCATGTTTGGCCTAGCGAATTTCTCAACCAATGTAGGGGTGCCACTTCACTCAAATCAGCGCCCCCTCAGTCTGCCCAAGTTACGATGTCACTGGGCTCAATTTAGGCACTCCCTCTCCCTCTTAGCAACATGGCTATTTTTCACAATATGGCTCCCTCTTAGGGGCCAAAGCCTATGCAGCACCAGCCCTGTCTCCCAGGTATATCCATTATAGGAGCAGGATGACATGATGCATGTCAGATTCCCAAAACAACCACAGATTATGTATATCGGACTCAAAATGTACATATTTTCCTTAAGTAGTTGTATTGAAATTTCATCCTGTATCAGACACTCTTGAGACTAGGTTGGATAGTCCTGATGTAACCATGTATTGGCTTGTCCACTGCTGCCAGGTGAAATAGTAGTTTACTATGGACGCAAGCCAAGACTGTGACACCCACAACATGTCATGTTGTCAAATGAAATTCCAGGACTGGCAAATTGGTGTCCTGTAGATATGAAGTAAGATGCCCGCCCTAGGACACCTCAGTGTTTGTGCCTGATTCCCAATGGAAATGATCAGTAAGTAATAGCATCTTGCCCTCAGACCACTAATATATCCTTAAACCAGTCAGAGGAGAGGTAATCTATCTATCTATCTATCTATCTATCTATCTATCTATCTATCTATCTATCTATCTATCTATCTATCTACTTATCTATCAATTAATCTATGCAATATTGAGTATTTCCCTGGTAAAGTTTCATGAAATCTCATAAATATTTCACAAAATTATGATTTTAGAGTGAAATGCAGGTATCCTGCGTGACTTTTTCATCAGAGTAAGCATTTTGCATTAAAAAGTATCTCAAGATACCCCTAGGAGACTGGTGCAAGCAAGAAATGTTTCTCGGTGACAAACCCTCAATGTAAAAAAATGTACGCTAAATTGCATTATCCAAGATTTCGAGATATTTCACAAATTTAACATAATACAAAATGTTATTACACACATTTTGCCAGTAAAACTACTCTTTCATCATGCAAAGCACAACTCACATCTCAAACACGGTGCTCACGAACTCACCCCAGATGTGAAAGTGACATCACAAATGAGATCAGTGTCATATACAGTAGATTTATATAGCATTATTTACCACCCTGAGAACGGATTGAAGTGTTTTGCAGAGGGGTAGACTGCTACTCTGTGGAACACAGAGTATGTTTATAGCAGTGGTTGTAAGTGTTGCAGTTAGTCATGTATTATGCAACAATGTTAGAGTTGGTATAATGATTAGTTGCATGGAATTTCTAGTGTAGAGGATAAATGGTTGTTCATTCTTGTTATTTATTCCGATACTTTAGTTATGTATCAATACGCATTCCTAATTGAGTCTTTCTGATTAAAGAGAATTGAGGGTGTGCAGTACAGAACGAGTATTATGTAGGCCTGGGTGAAATGTAAATTATAATGGCTCAATTCAGGAAATCTTTGGATTTTCGCATCATGCTTTTTATGCAAAACCCCCAAATTGTGCCCCTATGCCGCTGCCTACAGTCTGTGTCATTTACAGCAAAAATTTGCTGCCAAAGTGCAACTCGCAGCAAAATCTTACCACAACCAAATGGGAACTACATGAGTGAGTGGCTGACGTTGGTGGTACTGGTTTTCAAAACGCATATGCACACCCAAAATTGATAGAAGGATGCATTTCACGCTAAAATTATGGAATTGCATTTCACATATTTACAGGTAATTTTGCACAACTTTGCCATGATTTCATTTAATTACGTAAAAGAGATTACACAAATTTTACACATCCGTAGTATTATACTATTGCTTAGTTGTCCTACTACATTGTGCTATTGGATGGCAGTACTATTGTTAGAGAATGCTGTTATAAAAACGTTGGTTAATGGATATACAGGCTAGGTCAGTCATTTTGTTGGCAGCACTCAGTAGGATTGAGAGTTAAAGTCAAGTAGTATATGACAGAAGACATGGACTGACACCTACATTACCACTTCCTGTTGACAGTGAAATCCTTATTCTACTTTATTTTTCTATACTCTGACTTTCGAGTGGGAATTAGCTGTTTTCAACGTACTTCTAAACTCCAGAAAAGTAACCCTTATCTTTGTGGGGAGTACATTTCATAGTCTGGCAGTGGGACAGAGAAGGATTTACCACTGAGTGGTTTCATTTTATATGACAGAACAGTTATTTGTGGGTCCAGTCAGTAGCATAGCATCGATTTTGGAAAGTATTTACTGAGTTTAACCAGGAAAAATATTGGATATTTAATGATTAGTGCCATGTGTGTTATGCATAGTAGTTTAAAGCTAGATACTACAAGAACAAGCTGCTAAGGCAGGGTCTCTGGAGTAAGTGAGATGTGTTTGCCAGTCTTAAGGTGCAGAACAACTTGTTTTGCCTGTGGATTTGGCATTCTTTCATGTTGTTTCAAAGCAGATATTGTTACTGGAGTGTATAGTGCATTAGCATAGTCTAGATGTGATAAGTTCAGCGATATACTCGCTTGGACTTTTGCAAAGATCCATGTCGAAAGAAAATGCATCAGGGTGTGTTCATAGTGTGGAATGCAGATTTGGTGCATTGGTTGACTTGTGGTATCTTGAAGACTGTTGAATCCATGATAATTCCTAAGGTTTGTACTTTGGAGGAGAATGTTGCTGATAGTCATTGTCTTCAGGTCACTTTGTTAGTAGAATGTAGTTTTTCATCCCCCAGTTTCTAGGATTTCTGTTTTTGAGGTGTTGCATATGAGATGACTCTCTATTATCCATTGGTCAGTAGCGCTAAGGCATTTTTGAAAGTTGGAGGCCATATGGATTATCCAGTTTGAGGATTTTCCGGGTAGCATCATTAAAGTTGTAGCATGTGGTTAAAATAATTCATGAGTTCTGGGAGTGGTTTGATGAAGACATTGAACAAAAGCTATGAGATTTGGATCCTTTAGGAACTCCTCTCTCAATGCTCTATAGTGTTGTGGTGAAAAGAGGAACTAAGATGATGCCTGACCCTGCTTTAAGGAAGGAGTCAATCCAAACAAGAATATTTCCTAAGATACTCATATCGTTTGGTCTGCTCAGTAACATTTTATGATCTACAGTTTTCAATGCTGCTGATAGGTTCAAGAGAATTAGTGCTTCCACTAATTAGCGCCCTAAGGTAATTATAACCCACGGCCTTGCCATACACAGTTGTCTCATCAATAATTTTATTGCAAATATTGTAGTGAGAATATGAAAGATGGCATAGAATATGTCATCAGAGATATACTATGTGGATTAAATAGGCGTGCATAACTAAGGTGCGAGTTATAGTTACTTTAGGGCACGAGTCTTAGTTACTTGAAAGAACCATAACTATAACTGTTGAATTTCTGCGGGTTTGTAGGATTAAATTCAGAACCTAACTATAACGTCCCTGTAACCTTTGTTTTTTTTAGTGAATTTCAATGTTTTTTTTTACATATAGTCATTTTCATTGCTATACATGAATCCAACCACCGCCGCACACCGCGGATGGCCACAGGACCTGGCCCTCGGGGAAAGAGTGGCTGTCAGAGTGTCTTTCTGGGTGAGAGAGTGCATACATCAGTGTTTTAGTGGGTGTGTCAGTATGTGCCCGGGTCTGTGAGTGTGTGCATCAGGGTGTCAGTGAATCTGTGAGTGGGTGTGTGACGGTTTGAGTGGGTGTGTGAGTGGGTGCGTGAGTTTCTGAGTGGGTCTGTGAGTGGGTGCATGAGTGTCTGAGTGGGTCTATGAGTGGGTGCGTAAGTGTCTGAGTGGGTGTGTGAGTGGGAGAATTGATTGAAAGAGAGACAGAAAGAGCAAAAGAAAATGATAGGGAAAGAGATAAAGTTTTTTAGGCTTTGATGTCTGATATACATAAAATGAGTAATTTGTCTCCAACTTAAAATAAAAAATGTATTTTTCTAAAATATGATAATTAAAAAAAATGAATAAATAAAAAAAGAAATGAGTCCAGCTGGACTCGAAACCCAAAAGCTCAGTGTGACTGTCTCTGACTTTCACACTGAGCTATTGTTTTTTTTTTTTTTTCTTTTTCAGACCTGTATGAGCTATCTGGGACCGCGAAGGAGCACTCAAAAGCGTCCCCATGGTCCTTATTTATTTATTTTTAAACATTTTAAAATAAAAAGGCCTTTACGGGTTTCCTGGCAATTCTAGCAGTGTCATTGCTTCAGCAACCAAGAAGCTGCTTTAAGCTCAGCTCCGTGCTTGCTGAAGCACTTCATCTCTGTTCCCTGCACGTGTGCAGGGGACAGAGATGAATGCTTTGTATTTTGACAGCGGGACCTGCATTACAGTCGCGGGGGTGGCGGTCCCCCGGGCCATCTGTGGCTCCAAGAGAATAGCCCTGGGAGGTGGTGGTCCCTGAGAAGCAGGGGTTCCAAAGGGACCCTCTTTCTTTTTCAATAATTGCCCCAGGGTTGGTGGTCCCCAGGGCAGTGGGGAGCTGCACGGTCCCCGCAAATAAATTACTTTTTGCCCCGGTGTGGTGGTACAGAACTCACATTCTTCCTAAGTGGCTTCATGCTACTCACACCTCTCTTGACAGAAACTTATACAGGAGTATTGTTGTGCTGACCTTTTTCTCTGAATTTCATAAATATTAGAATAGCTCCAAAACTAGATTTAATTGTTAGGCAGCAAAACATTGATTTGGATTTAATGCATGAAATGCTTTTTCTCCTAATTTTCTGCATTACCCCTATTGAAATATTTGTTCTGCACATGCTGATTAAATTCAATGTAGTGTGATGCTTTAATTCTGCTTTGGTTATATTATATATTTATACTATGGTTTTGAGACTCGCTTATGTAAGCTTGACTTTCAGTGTGTAATTACGCCCTTTGAATTTTCTTTTGGTCTCTGAGATTCAATGTGTGGCCAGTGGGTGACACTGTAATTTGTATTCGAAAATATTAATGTGTCTCCTCACCCCTCCAAACTTGGAAAAAGATTCATTGGACCCCAGATCTAGAAATAGTGCCCTGAGCTGGATGAGAGTCAACTACATCGCCCCTCAGTTAACAGCCTGCAGTAAACCTGAGCAGACCCAACGGCCCCAAAGGTGGGTAGGAAAAAAAATCCAGGCACTGACTTAATGGGAACTACCTATAGTGAGGGACGATTAGCACTCCCCGGTAGTGGGGCAATAATTTGATAAAACAACACCTGTACCTTACAGTAAAGCTCCCATATTATCATGCAGAGAAGTTCATTCAATCCAGGATTATTTTTTGCATTCTGGTACTTGTAGTCCATAATTTATGACAGCCTAAAACAGGACTGTAAGTACCAGGCTTGACAAACTCAGCTTGGCATCCTTCCAATGTTAGTAAATTGAGTACCAATAGAGTGTGTAATATTAACACTTGCTATTTACAGAGCTCAGAAACCTCAGAAGCACTCTATAGAAATCTATTATTATTGAGAAGGGCTGGGGTTTGAGGGCCCTTCCTTACTATCCCCTTTGCATACCTCACTCTGGCTAATACACATTGCGCTGCACACATGTGACGTCTCTGTCTGCCTCTACCAGGTTTTTGTTCTCAGTAATCAGACACTTGCAAACTCCTCACTTACACTACCATCTTTTGATGTAGCCTCTTTGCACGCACGCTAGTCAAAGTCAGTAGAGATTAGAGGTAACGATGGCCTTCAGCAGAGCCCAGAGTTACCTATTGGGATTATGGGATCTGAAAAGATTCAGAGACCATGGAGTTTCTCAGAATGATAGATACTGCATTATCTTGAAATACTCCATCTGTACATCCATCGGTTGATACTGGTAATATCCACTTTCCAAAGCACTGCCTTTCTACTCACTACATTTTTGAACTGAAAGAGCACAACTGCTAATCCAGTAGCTAGGGATGTAGAACGTGTGGTAAGTACAGGGCTATGGCCACAGAAGTAACCACTTCCATCATGCTTGTGGTCAAACCTTACTAGGATTTAGGTCACCTTACTGTGCAGATAATCAATTTCCAGACTGATAAAAGTAAGGATGCACTTATAATACATGGTAGGCTGAGGTCTTGTTTTTTCACTCTTTCTGTTGCGGGCCTACCTCAACTATTGCCCCCCCCCCCAGCCCCACCAAGAGCCTGGAGATCTACTTTGAAGCCAGCTACCCACTCTCCCTCTTAAATCGACCAGTGTAGATCTTTTTTGGATTTTCAAGTGACTTTGATACACACAAAGTTAACATGCTATTGGTTCCATAACCTCTCACCCACCTCCTTCTGGAACAATATCAATTTGTGTCCAAGTCTGCCCAGAATCTCGATGCTGACCCTCAGACTTCTCTGAATTCCAGGAGGTATGTTTCAATGGTGTACCCAGCAGTACTCCCTTGGGAACAAGGAAGGTAACACATGGTCTGGTTCAAAGTGAGACATTATCACAGCCTTCAAAAGAATGATGCTATCTAGCTCACCACTAGATGAAGGACATTCAGGCTGTCACAAAAAGAGTTTAAAAGTGGATATCTTTCCACTTTGTAGACAATTTGTAGTATGACTGTAAATCTGAGACGCAGAGGTATCTTTGAAGAGTTTATTGTGAAAAACCAGAGCCAACGTCAAGAGTACAAAGGGGCCCAAGAAATCCACACGAAATCCACACATCTAATACTGAATTCTAACTATAACATGTAAAGATTACAAAACAGAACATAGGAAGAACTCATGACAAAGTGGTAAGTGAATGCATCATTAAACAATGGGAAGAGAAGACATCCACCTCAGCAGGTGCCACACATCTTCATTATGCTCTTTTACAGTCTTGAACTGGAACTGGGAGAGCATGCTATTGTAGATGGCATTTAGCATCAAGGAGCTTGGTGTCTTAGTATCTCTTGTTCCTTGCCTTTCTTTTGTTGCTTTCTATTTCTTGCTCATTGCCCATCAGTTCTAGCTTACTATTCTTCAGGTCCTGTTAATTGCCCCTATTGCCTAATCTTGTTCAGTCGCACTCTGACGTTATTCACTGCCCAGTAGATTTGCTTATTACCTCTTTGGATTGGGACACTGCTTCTTTAGCCTTGTTCATTGACTCTCATTTTATTCATGTTTACATTTTTTTATTGAGTTTCAAGAGAGGAAACACATGTAAAGCAGCATACAGGTACAAAGCCGCATACAAAAGAGAAACATCAATCCAAACCAGCTACAAGGAGGTCAAACACCATCCGTGGATTCAATACAGTCTTGGGGCCGGGAGAGCCAAAAAGCATAAAGGCAGTACCAGAGACAACAACGAGAGGAGTATGTAGGCAGGGCAACTGTGAGCAGGTCGTATACGGCCCTGCCATGAAGGGGGCATTCCCGTGGGGATGAAAGGACTCAGGGGGACGGACAGGAAGAAGATCACTCTGGGATAATGAGAGACATACCCCAGGTAGGGACGCCTATAGCAAAAAGACAGCAGTGCAGGTAGAGGAGAGGGCGGGGAAGAAGTGACAGGAGACTCTTTTCTCATTCATTATTTGGTCTTTCTCATTGTCTCTTTACTCCCGGACCCTCTGTTTCTGGTACCTCACTCTAGAAGCTCGAGATTGGCCCAATCCAATCTGAGCGGCTACCTTTTCTTGTCCTTGCTGGCACTCTGTTTGATGGTGGGCTCCTTTGACTTCCGACCAAGCCCTTACTGTATTGCACTTCTGTTTACATGGTCCTGCCTACACATTTGCTGTCTCAAGGAGCAAAAATGTACTGTGCCTGAGGTTATAAGCTCTCTTTCTTTCCCAGACTCCCTGTTCAACCATGATCTGCTCCTTTATGGCTTTGCGATTCTTCTCTCTGGGTGGCACCAGTGCTTTAGCTTTGGTCCTTAAATCAATATCCCCTGGGGCCCCTCCATGACCAAGTGCCCCAGAATGCCTCTTTGGGTGACAATGGCTATTCCTTGGCTTTGGTCAGTGCTGGGAGTCGGGAGTCTCCCAGTTTAAAATAAAAATTATGATTGTTTGAAATAGCAGCAAACTTCTGCTGAAATCAACGCACCCCAGGGCCAGTTTGCATCTTTAGGCAAATACAGTAAACCCAATTAAATCACCCAAAATCACTAAACGTAAGTAGTCTTGCCTACTGTAGCTACAGAATAGTAGCGAAAGACATATGGGCACTTTTTTTGCATAAATAGAGGAAAGGGCAGGATTATCTTCATGTCTAGTATGCCAAGAGTTTATCACATTTTGGTTAAGGGCACTTTAGCATATTTGGATGCACTCTGTCAGATATGGACTCTCTTTGTGACCACAGACAAGTAAATATTAATCCACACATCATAATATCACTTCCTAGACATAAGAGTCATTAATTTCTGTTTTTAATTTGAATTTTGAATTCTGGAACTTGATGTGCGAAATTCACGTAATTTGCATTTCCACAATAACGCAGAATAATAGGAAAATTCCACTAAATTAGGTAAAATTACACAAAATGCAAATTTAGCAATTTGCATTATATTTTAGCAGGTTAAGCACCCTCTTGTACATTTTGGATGCAAAAATGCATTTTGTGCTAAATTAAATAGTGCAAAAAAGCAAGCACTGCAAACAGCAGCATTCTGGTCATTCCGACGATCCTTTTTCTGCTGCGAAAGACGCATAACTGCATGATGAGGTATAACTGCATAATTTCAGGAAACGTGTATAACAACTGTACGTGAAATTAACGAAATTACGCAACATTACGCCAGCATAAGAGAAATTTCACCCAGTCCTAGTATAAAATAAATTTTATAATGGGAAAACAGTACAAAACTGTGCAGATATAATCTATGTTAAGTTGTTTATTTCTATGGGGCTTCATGCTGCAGTGTAGCCGCTTTGGTGTATCTTGGAGAGAGATTAGTAGAGGAAAAAATGCAAGCTGAGACAGAAACACAAACAGAAACAATGACACACCATAAAGGCACAAAGTTGAAAGTTGAAAATACGCATTTGCATTACATAGTCAAACATGCACATAGTTTAAACTTGCAAGCAAATAAAAAAACGGGTATATCTAACTCATAGAACCACACCTGCGGGCTCACATTACAGCACAGAGGTAAGTAAAACTCTCCCACACATTAACACTCTAGCGTACACCCACGTATGCATGCATTATTTATTTATAGTGCTTATAACGAAATCACGAAATCAATAATCTTTAAGGTTGACCTTCAAGAAACGGTCAATATTCCTACTTTAAAGTCTACAATTAAGCCGCACACAACCACTTTCACGCACACACAGCCACACAGGCTTGTTCCGTTAAATGTTTACACTAAGTCATCGGTATGTGACATCATTAAACACAAGCACCGATAGTATAAGCAGGCAATTAAAACCACGTGGTATGGAGAAACCTGTTAAGGGCATAGCGTAGGCCACCACCCGCCCATATACACCTTCATTCCCGAACATCCACCAGTTACAGTTGAAACAGACACTCACGACCAATACACATAAGCACTAAGATTTACAGACGTGCAGTTAGACTCACACGACATTAAAAGTATGTGCGAGGTGTGTGTGCACCACACACACAAGCAACCATGACACAAATGCATGCACATTCTACGCCCTGAGCACTGTGGCGCCTTTGTGAGGCCTAACCCCATGTCCAAAAAAACAAAAAATCTGTCTAAATGCGACATACTGCTTCACAAGACAATGTCCTTAATATAGCACAGGCCTGAGAGAGCGCAAAGTTATTGTAAGAGGATTAAGGGTGCGAGCCACAGATGGCCTCCTCTGATTAGCGCCGCCTTATGCATACACTCTCAGCGCCCTCGCTATTGCTACACCTTCCTCCCTGATGAAATATAGTCTGTATTGGAGCTCTTATATCTCGTCTCTTAACTCTGTTTTATTCTGTCACTTTTACCATCAGTATCTGTTCAGTACTAATTTTAACCCACCTAAAGAGACAGATGCTTTCAATAGACCTCAAGGGTTTGTTATGTGGATGAAATTCAGTCGCATGTAACAACGGATCATGCGCCATACACAATGGGGTAGCAAACAATGACATTTTGTTAAACTTTAATACATTTCGGTTGTATACACTTTACTCATCCTGAAACTTTATTAAGGATAAACATTGTTTTGAGGCTATAGACACTGTTTGGAACTAGAGTCTAACCAAGGGAAGGATACATTGAACATCTGTCTTCTAAAAATTGAGGAAGAAAAGGCATGATCTTTTTGAGAACTTTCAACAAATAAAACGAGCCAAAATTATTTTTGAGATGTGATAAAAAGAAGGGAAGACTGGTGTCAAAAATGACCTGAGATTCCTAGCGGAGGAAACTTGGAGGGCAGCAGATCTTTGCTCCGCCGGGCACCAGAGGGAAGCAATTCTAAAATCCAAAACCTCAGTCTTGGAAGAATTAAGCCTCACAGAATTATGGTTCACCCAGTGTGCAGTAGATGACTTGCAGTTCCATAAATGAGATTGGAGGGAGTGGATGTCACCATCCAGCCACCAAATGAGTTGGGTGTAATCAGCAAATAAAAAAAAGGAAAGCTTTAAGAGCCTATCAGAGATGCATGTGGAACCACATACAGACTAAAAAGTGTGGTCTAAGTGCAAAGCCCTGCAGAAAGTCACACTGAACCAACTTGAACTCAGATCGAAATGGGGCTGGGGGGATCACCTGCATGCAGCACAATCAAAACAAATAAAACTTGTCTAGAAGCTCCCCCGCTCCTGCTTTTGCCAACTCGGTGAGGTGGTTAGTGTGGGACACAGTTTCAAAGGTAGTGGATAGATATAGATGATTGAAAGCTGCTATTTTCCAGGATTCTGATGTGGAGCTTAGAAATTAGTACCATCTTCATAATGTAGGAGGTTTAAAAGTCGATTGGTGGATGTTAGACCTGACATGCCTTAGGGTGGTCACCCCTAACTTTTTACCTGCCTCCCTCCACTTTTTGGACTCTGTCTTTGCTGGCTTTTAAACTCTGAGCACTTTACCACTGCTAACCAGTGCTAAAGTGCATATGCTCTCTCCCTTTAAACATGGTAACTTTGGATCATACCCAATTGGACTATTCAATCTACTTATAAGTCTCTAGTAAGGTGCACTGTATGTGCCTAGGGCCTATAGATTAAATGCTACTAGTGGGCCTGCAGCACAGGTTGTGCCACCCACTCAAGTAGCCCCATTACCGTGTCCCAGGCCTGCCATTGCAAGGCCTGTGTGTGCAGTTTCACTGCCAATTCGACTTGGCATTTAAAAGTACTTGCCAAGCCTAAAACTCCCCTTTTTGTACACATAAGTCACCTCTAATGTGTGTCCTAGTTAACCCCTAGAGCCGGGTGCTGTGTGGGTAAAAGGCAGGACATGTACCTGTGTAGTTTACCTGTCCTGGTAGTGTAAAACTCCTAAATTCGTTTTTACACTACTGTGAGGCCTGCTCCCTTCATAGGCTAACATTGGGGCTGCCCCATTGAAGTGGTAGCTGCTGATCTGAAAGGAGCAGGAAGGTCATATTTAGTATGTCCAGAATGGTAATACAAAATCCTGCTGACTGGTGAAGTTGGATTTAATATTACTATTCTAGAAATGCCACTTTTAGAAAGTGAGCATTTCTTTGCACTTAAATCTTTCTGTGCCTTACAATCCACGTCTGGCTGGGTTTAGTTGACAGCTCCTTGTGCATCCACTCAGACACACCCCATCACAGGGTACTCAGCCTCACTTGCATACATCTGCATTTTGAATGGGTCATCCTGGGCTGGGAGGGTGGAGGGCCTGCTCTCACACAAAGGACTGCCACACCCCCTACTGGGACTCTGGCAGACAGGATTGAACTGAAAGGGGACCTGGTGCACTTAGCCACTCTTTGAAGTCTCCCCCACTTCAAAGGCACATTTGGGTATAAAACAGGGCCTCTGCCCTACCACCTCAGACACTTGCTGGAGAAGAAACCTGAACCAGAACCTACATCCCGCCAAGAAGAACTGCCTGGCTGCTAAAAGTACTCACCTGACTCTTTCTACAAAGGACTGCTGCCTTGCTGTTGGCATGCTGCTTTGCTGAACTCTTGTCTGGCTGTAAAAGTGCTCTCCAAGGGCTTGGATAGAGCTTGCCTCCTGTTTCCTGAAGTCTCAGGACCAAAAGACTTCTTTCTTTCAACTGGACGCCGTGTGCGCCGAAAAATTCGATGCACAGCTTGTTCTGTGTTGAGAAATTCACTGAACGCCGATCTGGAAAGACACCGCTCGACGTGACGCCTATGGTGCGACTGGAACTTCGACGCATGGCCTCCCTGGACAACGGCGCCCGACTTCCAGCGAGGAAATCAACGCAACGATGCGCAGCCGGTTAACAAGCCTAGGATTCCACGCACAGCCCACCGGAACAATGCGCAGCCGGTTAACAAGCCTAGGATTCCACGCACAGACCCTGGGACATCTGCTAATATCCCGACCCACAGAAGGAGTCGGCCCGCGTGCCGGAAAATGACGCATGTCTTCCCTGAGTGAAAAATAACAACGCAAGTCCGTGTGTGAAGGGGCAAAACCGACGCACACACCATTTTTCTTCCTGTAGAACGACGCACGTCTCCCCGCGTGAAAAATAATGACGCAAGTCCGTGTGTGAAGGGGTGAAACCGACACACACACCATTTTTCCACGCCTCTCCTACTCTGCGGCCCTCGGCGGAGATTTTCCACTCCATACCAGGTACTTTGTGCTTGAAAGAGACTTTGGCCCTCATTCTGACCTTGGCGGGCGGCGGAGGCCGCCCGCCAAAGTCCCGCCGTCAGGTTACCGTTCCGCGGTCGAAAGACCGCGGCGGTAATTCTGACTTTCCCGCTGGGCTGGCGGGCGGTCTCGTTCAGACCGCCAGCCAGCCCAGCGGGAAAGAGGCCTCCACGATGAAGCCGGCTCGGAATCGAGCCGGCGGAGTGGAAGCTGTGCGACGGGTGCAGTTGCACCCGTCGCGTATTTCACTGTCTGCGCAGCAGACAGTGAAATACATGTAGGGGCCCTCTTACGGGGGCCCCTGCAATGCCCATGCCAGTGGCATGGGCACTGCAGGGGCCCCCAGGGGCCCCGCGACCCCCCCTACCGCCATCCGGATCTCGGCGGTCCGACCGCCGGGATCTGGATGGCGGTAGGGGGGGTCAGAATCCCCGCGGCGGTGCAGCAAGCTGCGCCGCCGCGGAGGATTCAATGGGGCCGCGGTACACTGGCGGGACCCCGCCAGTGGTGCCGGTCCGACCGCGGCTTTACCGCCGCGGTCGGAATCCCCATTGAAGCACCGCCGGCTTGTCGGCGGTGCTCCCGCGGTCCTCCGCCCTGGCGGTCAAAGACCGCCAGGGTCAGAATGAGGGCCTTTGTTTGCTTTTTAAAGACTTAAGACACTTTATATCACCTTTCAGTGATATCTCTACAAATTCCTATTGCATCTTTTATTGTGTTGATCTACAAATACCCAAATAAATATTATATATTTTTTCTAAACACTGTGTGGTGTATTTCTGTGGTGCTATATTGTGTTATTGTATGATTTATTGCACAAAAACTTTACACATTGCCTTCTAAGTTAAGCCTTACTGCTCGTGCCAAGCTACCAGAGGGTGGGCACAGGATAATTTGGATTGTGTGTGACTTACCCTGACTAGAGTGAGGGTTCTTGCTTGGACAGAGGGTAACCTGACTGCCAACCAAAAACCCTATTTCTAACAGTGGAGATCAATGCAATAAGAGACCTTTAAAGTTGGGACAGCCTAGAACTTACATATGACTCAATGATTTTTGTAGGACCTAAGAGGGGAGAAATAGGCATATAACTGACGACTCAAACACACAAGGTGATGGGAGGAATGCTTCCAGATAGTTTAAGCCACTGGCAATCATTCTTGGTAGCATTCCAGCTGATCGTTTTTGCCCCCTGTACCACGCCACACAGAAGTTTGCCTTATGTCAAGCAGTACAGTGTTTTCTCCTCATGGGAACAGTCAATCAAGAACTGGAAGGAGAACCCCCCCTTTAAAAGGGAACACTAGCAACCTCAGACAGGTCTAAGCCTTGTCAGACCTTTTCAGTGAGATATCGCTTGGGTCCTGAGGCATATCAAGTTAAAGACTAATGTGTGGGGATATACTTGGTCACTTAGAGTGTTACATCTGACACACAAGGAGTGCTTGCAAATAGTCTAAGTCACTGTTAATCTCTGTGGGTGGTATTCCACCCATCGTTTTACACCCACCCTGCTACTCTGACGCTTGCATTATGCAAATCATTACAATCATGTAATTAGTCCATCCCAACTGTCACGTGAGAATCCTTAGAGAAGGAAAGCACAATCAACCCCAGACTAGTTGCAACTTTATTAGGTCTTGTAAGTGAGGTACATCTTGGATCAAGTGTCACAGCTAGCAAGGCTCCCATGTCAAATAAAACACATTAAAGGTAAAAGAAAGAATCTTGCAAATAGTCTAAGCCACATGCAATAGCTCTGGGTTATATTCCAGCCTAACATTTTTTACCCACTGCACCACTTTAGACAGACACCCAGCTTACGTAAATACCAAGCACATTTTTGGGTCTATGGAACAATGGAACAGAGATGATTTGTTCCAGTGAAACAGCAGACTTTGCCAACTTCACTTAGAAATACCCATTATTTCATTTCTCCAATGGCACTAAATAACCCACGGTGGCTCCCAGTGAGAATACTGGCACCTTCATTGGTTTGAATCTTCCAATCACTCCATAACAACAACTGATTGTCGCTGTGTATTAAGTCAAGGAACAAAATGTTCTGTTGTAGGAAATCTTTCAATTCATGTATTCACCAATCTAGGTGCTCTCTCAGAAAACTATTGTAAGGGATTGCAAACAAGGTAATATGCAAGAGTTCTCTTCCACAGCGGTGAAAGGGAAAAGAAACAAACAGGATCGAATCCAAGCCCTTGAGTCGATCATGGAGTCACTACTGATCAGAGAAAGGAGGCAATCCTGTGTCCTCTCGTAGTCTCAGCTTGCTCCATCTGTGCACCAATACCTCTTGAGCTATAGCAACACAAGATGTTTCAGAGAAGACCACATTAACACAGATCAAGCACTAGCTTGACCTCAGCCCATAGAAGCAGAATAAATGTTTCCAAGGAGTCCCAAAAGCATAACAGACATGGCAAAGAAGCCCATGGAATTGTGAGATGATGCCATACACCATGTGCATGCAAACAGTGATGGCACCAATCACACATCAATGAATGCCTTGTCCAGTGACTGAATGGAGTAATGCATGTAACTTCGGGGATCTGGGTTTAAGACCATGGTCACAGTGCAGAATCTTGGTGGCTCTCCTGAGTTTGTAATTCTACTGAAGACAAGTACTATTGATTTGTATGGTGTCCTCTTGCCTGTGTGCACCTCCTTGAATATAGCAAGTGCATACATTGCCCCTACATTCCCAATGTGGTGTGCGAGTTTGAGAGTGTTGGGGAAGTGACGGTTCGAAGGAGACCAGCAGCTCACTGGGGTGTTTATCATTAAAGCTTACCTTTTAATAGACCACAGTGTTGGAGATGTTTTGTGTACTACAACAACACCACACTTTGGGTATCAATATACATCTGCTATCTGTCAATGTCACCAAAATACTCTTCCAGTAAAATAGTCATGCTACGAACATGAGTACAATAAGTTATGTGTATTCTTATGTAGAGGGCTCTAACCAAAATGCTTCTAAGCACATGCTTTCTCTCACCTAATGGACTTTAATCTGGAGTTGACCCATCATTCTCTTGTCACCGTGTTATTACTGATCTTGAGTATGTGATACCTTATCCGAGGCTCCAGGAGAGAGAGAGAAAGAGAGATCACAGAATATACCACCATAATGATGTGCCTTCATTTACATGTAAAAAGCAAACTACTGCTTAATTTCAAATGAATAAATCACTTAAAAAGCTTTGCATGTGCATATTACATTTTCGCTGTGCTTAATTGACACCTATATCAATTTTTGAAAGCACATACAAAAAGGGATGCAGCTTTTTAGTGAAAGGGATCTTCAAATGATAAATGTAATGCTCTTTCTGACTTAAAGAATTATGTTAATGAAATCCAGTGTTTGCTTGTGTTACCCGTTTACCACATTTCATATTGTAGGAGATCATCATATGGCATCCAGGGGCATAAAAAAAGTGCTTTCGGTACAGGTGGTGGCCAACCATTCAGCCCAAAATCTCACTGCTCGTCCAAAGACCTTACTGGGGGACAGCGGGGAACTAGAAGGAGACCTCTTCACCAACTACATTTTGTAGGATATGAAGTACTACTATAGTAGCAGTAATCATATACTCCAAATGCTATTCACAAAACTACGGGTGGAGATCTCCACCTAGGATTTAAATATGGGAAGGGCCGGAGGAGTGGTAGGAAAATAGAGAATAATTAGGTAAAAATGGGAGGGGTTTAGGGAAAATTAAGAAGCGTTTTAGGGAGATGAATGTTAATACAAACACCCACCCACAAAAGAATAAGAGCATAGTTAATCATAATCTTTTTTTTTAATGAGTTAATGTGCAAATATTTTTCATTTTATTAGTACAAGGTGAAAAGCAAATATTTTAAAATATTTACATTTATTTTATACATTAACCTTTCATTATACATATTTTTTAATGAACAAACGTAATTAATTTACCTACAGTCCCATGGGAAGATTTGGTGGTGTGAAAAGTTACTAGCAGTCTCTTACACTTTCAGTCATAGATGTCTCCACCCTTTGGTTTTAAGGAGTAGCGACATGTAAGTCTACACTTCGGTGTAAATCTAAATTCGGAAATGGTGAATAGCACAAAAGCGAACATTTACACTGTGATGCAGGAGCAGACTTAATTGTGAGTAAATGTATACATGTCAAATTACTTTTGTGAATAGTCCCTAATGCCTGCTAGGAAGGGGAACTTGAAAATGAGCTATAGTTGTACTGTGCTCATCTCTTTTAATGTTGCAGCATGTCGTGTCGAAAGTGGATGGAGTTCAGTCTGCAGAGAGTTTGCTTTTCAGACTGCCATAAAAGCTTCCCTAACTTTAAGTGGCAGCGGGAAAACACAGTAGCAACCAAACATCAACTGCATCATCTCCTTTCCCTTCTTCCAGGGTCCTGTGACTGTGGCAACAGTCAGGTTCTCATTGCAGAGGAGGGTGCCTATTTCCCCCCTTTTCTGAAAAGGCACAACCTTCATATATGACAGAGGTGGTGTACACTAAAACATTAAACATTGCGAAGTCCAGATGTGTTTGCATCCCAATACATTAAGCTGTGTGAGGGCTTTAATGGGATGTAGTGAGACAGGTTTTAGTGCAGGTGACAGAAATCTCAGAGGCCCTCTCATTTGAAGTCCATATCCTCTCTTTCCCCAGAAAATTGTTCTCCAGATCTACACACTCTGCCATCAGCTGAGGGAATGGGTTTCTTCCACACACCGATATGTTAAATGGACGGTCTATGATGTAACAAGAGGATGTAAAAACTATGAACCCTGATTTTCCATGGCCAGAGTTTCTTGCGAAATCACACTGTTGTATTTATAACTTAAGATTTACTTAGTTAAGTTCAATTATTTTAAATAAGGGCATGGTGCACAGTTGCATTTTAGCATTGTTTATAAGAAAGCAGGATGGTTGTAGAGATGTCGTGTTCTCTGAAGAAGTTGCATTGAGCTCATTTCTGAATTCCATGAGGGTTGGGGTATTTCAGATGTTCGGGGGTGTTGTTCTGGATCCTAGAAGCGTAAATGAATAACATTTGTCTTTTGGCTTTCTCTCTCTCTAGCCTGGTTTTGTTCCCTGTCTGATATCTCTTTACTCCTGGTGGGGTTCTTTACATTTAGGATAGTTACTTTCTCTGCCACGCATGAACATTGTCCACTCTGGTGCATGGTATTAAATACATTGTAGATAGAATAACCTGGGTTTAGAACAAACATGTGGTTTTGATTCACAGCGCATTTTGTCCATGAACATTCAAGAAAAAACCAGGGCTAATCCAACATCAAATCACACTTGCTCACAAAAAATCTTTGCGAGTCAGACCCTAAATGTAACGGTGACCCCCGTCACTGGTGAACCTCCAATATAATTCAACCAAGGGAAAACTTTACCTGCCAAATGGTCCTGGGTCTGCTAAAAATACTGTTTAAAAACGCTGTAGCCTGGTTTTATAGATGTCATAGTTGTATAGCGAAATGTTTCACAGTTATCACCATTGTAGTTCAGTAAAATGGTAAACTTTTTACAATTTCCCCTGATTACATATTTCTCATGATAGTTAGTATTGATAATGATCCTAGGCGTGAGTTTTTAATTCCTATGTTGCGGAAATCACATGTCAGAATGCACCTGGAGGGTTTGATCTATCTACAGAGTCTGGCAAATTTTGATGTATGCGGGCAGTTCTTAATTTCACAAGGAAATCGCTGATAATGAGAAAGAGATAAGAATGATTTCCCTCTTGAATAATACTGTAAGACCAGGTCCAGAATCAAATAATGTAAATAATAATTGCCGGCCGACAACGTGAATTCTAATTAATTTTATTACATAGATTTTATCTACTCATTTCATGATGCAAAGAACCGAAGTAGGTGGCATTACTTAGATAATCAAAGATTTCTGTGACATTTCTGTACTTGAACAACATGTAAGCAATTTATTTCATTTGAAAAATCTTTTTACTAATCCAATCTTAAGAAATGTGATATTTTACTTTCTATTGTGCTTTTATGGATTGAAGCTAATCCGAATAAAGGTTTTATGGCTAACTAAAATGTCTAGCAATAAATTGGCTACTTTAACACAGTTTTTATCTGAGCTTTTCTGTGCTCAATAGTTTAAACTCATTGCAATTGTGTTCGTTGATTTATGCCTGTTCCTGCACCTTAGATAAACTTAAGCTTTGGGAAAAATGAAGAAGACACCTTTTGCCTTGCTGCTGTGTGTAGTCCTCTAGAGGTGGGCTTTGCTCGACTAAATCATGCTGAACCTCTACCATTCACTTTTTGCACCACTCCAATTTGGTTGGGAGGATTTTAGAGTAGGTCACTATGGAACTTCACTGTCTTCAAGTCCACCAATCTTATAACACAAACAAGCAACCAACAGCACAGTCTTTTGCAATAGAAAATCCGTACATGTAAAGAAGAGTTTACTTAGAACAAATACGAATGCGCTGCTTCATGTATATCAGACGTTTAAATAAGAAGGCACTTGCTAGTTTCAGAGAGACATATTTACGAAGCCATTTACGCCTGACAAAGGAATCCCTGTAAATTGCAAATTGTTTTACAGGTTTTGCTCTCCTGTCACAAGTACACAGAATTATGCAGTAATAAATGCAGTGGGTGGGCAGGAAGAAGAAGAAGGAATGTTTTGTTTTGTCAGTTTGTGACCTCCCACAAACTTCTGAGTTTGTCTCTCTGACCCCTTCCCAACCTAGATACAGAGTTTTACTCCGCCATAGGGCTTAAGTAACTCCTATTTCAAGGTAGAAGGAGAATCGATTGTCCTTAAGTTTGGCTCTGCCTTTTAACAGTGCATAAATACACACTATGCACAATTATGCACTGGGAAACGACCAGTTGCAAAAACTTCACAAGACGTTCTCTGGCACAGATTTCTAGGTGTACTTGGGGGACTGTTTGCAAATTGCAAGAAAAAGTCAAAGTGGCCCAACTATTCTGCTGACATCCACACCTGTGACACCCTTCCCCCAGCTTACATCTAGGATAAAGGTCTTTATGCAATAATAGTACCATTCAGTTTATAATTAACATTAGCTCTTCTTCCCCGGGAGTATATCTGCCCCCAAGTCCGTGGCTACAGCATATATACTTGACCCTTTCGCCACGACCTTACCACCATACCACTCTGTCCAACACAACATTCTTATCTATATAACCTGTGTCTGGGGACCTGTGGAGATGAACTTTACTTGCTTCCACAGAATAACATCTGCGTATTACAGACACAAGCATTAACTGATGGCTGCACATACCTCCAGTATTCCACATGTACCAACTTGCCCAAAATTATTGAATTGACTTTCTCCAGCTCTGCGTCCTACTGATAAATGTGTGTCAAAATGTAAATGTTTCTTAAGAATGATATTGGTAGGGCTTTGGAGTGCCACCAAGTGGTGGGACCAAATTTCAATAACATGTGAGGTAAATCGCCTTCTTATTATGGGTTAGGGAGTGCTCCAATGGTACAAATGCAATTTTTTAAATGGAGCTAATAACCCTGCACTATTTCTGTCCCCTTTTCTTTTTTTACATAGCGCGATCTTGGGGATAATTTAGTGACATGCTTAAATTAGGACTATCCATTCATAAGGAACGGAGATTTTCTGAATAACTACAAATTATGTTATGATTCATATTTAGAATAAGTAGCCCAAATTCACAAAGATATGTGTAACTCCAACACACATGTGCAAATTGCTCAGTTTAATAATACAGCAAAAAGTCACAGTGCATTCGAAAAACGGTTTATTCTATTTGATGTTACCTCATGAACAAGTAAGAATGTGTGTAAGTAAATCTTATCTAACAGATGAAGAGTGGACATTCCTGGCCAGAGTTTCCCTGGAAATGTTTGGATCCCTCATGAACTTGAGTTTTAATATGCTCAAATTTTCTCTAACTCATTGCTAATCTAGAAATAGGTTAATGTATTCAGATAATACACAGGAATAAATCACTTTCAACGTAGAGTAAATCACTTTTCAGGGTAGGAATGGGGAAAGAAACAACACCTAAAAAACAATTGTGTGTGGCCATTGGCGAAAATATTTTCCTTGTGATGCATTTTTCATTAATAAGATCACTGACATTTATGACAGGATGTTAGCATCCTCGAAGGCGAGGGCCTTCCTTCACGCATTCTCACTAGGAGTGGTCAACTTATATCGGTTGAAGAGGTATGTCTTTTGATCATGCGCCTTAAATCTGCTCCCATGAACATTCGATGTACGATCTCCTAATCCAGGCCTTGTTCCTGTCCTTGGTGAGCCAATTTGGCATTCGATCAATCATTTCCTGGCTTCTGGCATTGTCCTCGTCTACCAGAAAAGAGACTTTGTTATCCCATTGCTTAAGAAGTGCAATCTGGTTTTAGCTGACTCGAATAATTAGCATCCTAATATTTTACTTCCAACCATCCCAAAAGTAATGCAAAAACATTTGGCAAAGTGGCTTTTGAGTCAATGTGACAGCTAAGGGCTCCTTAGTGTAACACAGGCAAGGTTTTGTCCCAGGCATTTGAGAAGACGTGTGGTTTCTTTGGCATTCCAGATATACACATATCTCAATTACACCCTGCTTGTACTCCGAGCTAACAAGGTCTCAATTAAAGTCAACAGTTGCCTCTGAAACTGTCTGAAGGCCATCAACTAATCAAATCTGAATGGAGATAAGACAGAAATCTCAGTGGTAGGCTTGATTCCTTTGAGTGGTCTGCGGCTCTTTTGACCCAAATACCTGTTCTCCTTGACAGATCTTGCTTTCTTTGTAACAAATCATGGGGTGATGTTAGAGTCTTGTTTTGTATATGACATTTGGATCCAGAAGGCATGAACAGCAGGGTTTCTGCAATTCAAACTTCTGCAGAAGACACTCCGCTTTCTGTCCTTCTATGCGTTCCCCTGGGGTCGGACTTGTGTCTTATCCCATATTAATCACTATCCATGTATATATTTATTTGCGTCTGCTAGCAAAGAGTAGCAACCAGTTACAGAAACTCTACGTCTTGGCCATCTGTTTTGTGGTTTTTGGTGTAGCGATCATGTCTCGATGGCACATGAAGCAATCAAATGGCTGTCTATTAGGGTAAGGATACAATTTAAGACTCTGGTCCTCATTTAGGGTTTAGAAGACAGAATATTCCATCAGAAATGTGGCTGATATCCCGTCTGCCGTATTAAAAGTGCTGTAGGCTATATCACACTTGTAATAGGGCTGAACAGGATATACATCATGTTTGTGATGGAGCATCCCATCTTCCACACTCTAATGAAGGCCCTCTATGTCTGATTCACCGGCATGCCATGTGACTGGCCTGTCCTTTAATTCTACAGTGGAGCTCCTTTATCAAGGGAGTCCAGATCTGAAAATCAGCTTCTCTGAATGAGACCCTGGTTCAACTAGGCCTCACGTGGAACTTCTTCCTTTCGAGTGTTAGACTCCCAGCTCTGGAATCCCTGCTATCCCTGTGGTTGATATCCAGTTTTAATACATTTGTAACAAGTTTGAAAACTTTCCTTTTCTATTGCTCTATCTCTATGTTCCTTTTCCCATTCCCTGGAAGCATTCCTAGCGCTATGAATCAGAAAGGTGTATGAGCACTCTACAACAAATAAAGAAAAAAAATACAATTTCTTCAGATGGAGTTGTGCGTCATTTATGGCTGGACCTGCATAGGCTAAAAGTGTGCCTAGGAATCTGCCATGAAACCTGCATTTGTCAGACATTTCAAAGTGTGATCTGAGATACGGTTCTAAAGTCCCAAAATGAGTAAATGTACGTCCTTGCGTTTGTGCGCTCTCTTGATGTAGGTTTCCTATATATATATATAAGACCAGTAGGTCGAAACGCGTCAGTGGTGAAGGATGGTGATTTAATCCTGATTGCAATAAAAATAAATAATTTCCTCCTGGAGTGCGGTGGTGAAGTTGCTTGTAACTGTTTGTTTTTGGATTCATGAGAGGAAATGGTCCATTTCTCACACCTGCACCAACATGAAAGAGCGCGCCAGAAGCAGGACCAGTTTGTTTTCTCATATATATATATATATATATATATATATATATATATATATATATATATATATATATATATGTTCTGAATAAGGCTCATTGTATCATTGTATGTGAAGTCATCAAATACACATATCCTGGTATGGTTTTGCCCCCCATGAACCGTGGCTAGACACTTTTGGCTTAATAAGTAAGCACAGTAACAGTAAATCCAATATCAAAAAGTTCTGGAAAAGAATGTCCCCACAGGCAAACATACATAAAGGTGTAGTATGCAGAAAACAGCCAAACGTCAAGTAAGTAATAGAATCAGAGACAGCAGTAGAATATACACACTTTGCAAAAGACAGACAAGAAAAACAAATAGTTGAAAAGCTATTTGTTAGATATTTGAGATGAAGTTAACAGTTATAATCATGAGCAAGGGTTAAGCTTAGAACATTTTTTGTGATTGCCTAAGGACTAGATTTCTTCTAATAAGAAGTCAGCATCATCCTCTAATCTAATCTATGAGTTAACTGGGGGCAAGATTCACGAAAGAAATGATAAATCTATACACTACTGAAGTATATCTATGAATCGCATACATTTACACACCCTGAGGTTTAAAAAAGTCCCAAACACATGTAAGAAACACATTTATAAAAATCACAAATGTTGTTGCATATCCTAATGCTGAACAACTTTGAACTTTTTTTTTTACTCATGAAACAGTTGTTTTCATCTGGTGAAGGCGTCCCTTCCAGCCTTTTTGGTACAAAATTATATGTGCAATTTGGGTGCGGAAAATGTTTGTGACTACCGACAGTATCATGGCTTTGCAGTCATTTCACACACTTTTAATGGCTACCTCTTCTTTACCAAGGGGAACACGCATGCACCCACCAAAAACCCAAAATTCCGCTGGAGGAAAAATTAGACACACTTCCACAAGTTCAACCAGTGGTCGTCAATGTTCACAGATTCTATGAATCAGAATCTGTTGCTTCCAGACGCAAAGTTATGCGAACCTAAATTAAACTTTCATGGGCGTAAAGTTTTGAGAGCTGAGCACAAACGACAGATTCATAGATGATACAAAAATGCATAAGTATGTCATGAAGCCTTCCGAGCAAACTTTTCCCACACAAATCATACAAAATAGAGAGTTCAACATTTGAAACCGACTCACTCCATGTTTCTGTCAGGATATGTGTATGTTGTCTGGTACAGTATCAGCTCATAAAGTTCTAACTCACTGATGGCACTTCACATTGAATCAATTTCAGAGTAACGTTACCTCCTTTAGGAGTTGCATTTTGATAAAACACGTGACTGTCCGAATGTTTAAAGGTATTTGTAGTGGTAGCGGTAATTGTACATAAAGACACAACAAAACCTGTAGTAGCTGCAAATCGAAAGTAGTAGGAGTACTTCCACCGGTAGTTGTTAAAGCAAATGGAGCACTATTACTTGTAATAGCAGTTCTCGTTGAAGCGGTTTGAATGCTGCTTTGGAGAGTAAAGATTATTGAAGTATTAATAGCAGTCTAAACCAACGATTGCATCCACAGCAGCGGCACCTGCACTATACAAAACTGGAAAATATATCACAGAAGTAGTTCAGAAGGCATCATAGCCAGGGTACTGCATGTCATACTTCTATTAACTGGACTTGGAGCAAAGGTAAATGTGATAATAATAGTGGATGTAAGGCAGTAGTATTGAAGTACTATGTGCAAACATCTACTCGTAGATGCTGTTACCCATTGTTCAAAACTGCCCAGCACTTTATGAGGAATGCTATGGCTGCAGCAAGAAGGACCACGCCTAGAAGATGTGCTACTAACACTGCAGTTACTAGTAGTGATAATAATATACTGTTGAAAGCACAGTATGTATAGAAGTACTAGAGGTGCTATGGAGAACACAGTCCAAGTAAGGCTTAGACACAGTTATAATGCTAATGAGAACATTAAAGGCATCAGAAATAGTAGTAGTAGCCAGGGACTACTTTGGTGTGAAAAAAGAATAACTTTGATCTTCATGTTGCACGAAATGCTTTATATTAGTTTCCATGTTTCAAAATAAAAAGTAGATGAAATGACGGACCTGATCTGAGGTGGAATCCAAAATTAATACACTGCTTGTATGAGTAGACGAAATAGACTTGAGGAGTTTGGGAGTAACTAAATGTGGACTTTAAGAAATAGCAAAGATCTGTGTGGACCATTCTTTTATGATGTACAGGGCTGAAGAGAGGGAAACGGCATAATATACAGAAGCACAAGACCTTTCAATTGTTTGGAAGACTGGGATATGTTGTTGTAGAGCATCAGAAGTTCTAAAAGCCGATAGACAGGTCAGCTAGTTGCAAACCATCGTGGTTTACGACAAAGATTCTTAGCGAGAGATAACTTCTGTCAGCAGAAGACTTATGTTACAATTTATTAACACGAAGACAGTGTTACAATAGTAAATGTCGAACCTCCAGGTTCTGAAGACACCCAACGACTGCTGGTCTTGAGCCCTCACCAGTCCTGCCCAGAACTACAGAGGAACTGTGAATGTCCAGGAGTAAAGACACTTGGGCTACAGTGTGAACTACTGTTGGACGTGAATTGAGCTTCACCATACTTTGATTCTACTCATAGCATCTAGCATTTGTATCATAATGACAATAGTGTTCCAAGGCTTGGTTTGTTCTTTCACAAGTATCCAATGCCTTACAGATGATCTCCCAAGGACCTCTGCCTATTAACTCCCAACTTAGTGCATAACACCTTCCAGAAATGAGAACAAACTGAGAACCGCACCCAACATTATTTTCAGCGGTGCTAAACAGAGAATGATGAACAAAATAGTTCATCTCCTTTTCTAATATGTATGCAACATGACTTAAATGTGTGAAATTCATAGTTTGGGAAGGGAACCAACTGCTCCCAATGTGATAGCATCTGTACCAATTTCATAATGCTGGCCACATCAGCATGCTTTATAAATCACGTCAGTAAAATTGGAAGTTCTAAACATGCTGCTTATGTGGTTGAGTAACTTGCCTGTCCTATCTGACATATCTTGGACTAAACAGGGAGCCATACAAGAGTTTACTTCATGATGAGCAATAGGCCATTAGAAGACTATAGAAGCTTGTCTTTACCTTTGTTCTTACCACTATGCTGACTTTTTGGATAATATTAAATGGCAGTTATATTGTTAATAATACATAAATCACTTTTCTCCAGTGCCAAGCATATCATTCATTTGCCCCACGTTTTCACTATTTTCTCCTTCAATGAAATTTAGAACTAGGTGCTAGATGTATGACCTCTTGTTTTGCTACTCGCAATTTGCGATTCGTTTGCAAATCACAAATTGCGAGTCGCAAAACAAAATGTACAACAGGGTTAACCACACTGTTTGCGATTCCCAAATGGGTCGCAAGGGACCTACCTCATTAATATTCATGAGGCAGGTTGCAATTTGCGACCCATTTAGGAATGGCCAAACTCACAGGGATGGTGGCCTGCTGGTGTCAGTAGATCACCATGCCTGTGACTGCATTTTAAATAAATCAGTTTTTTTAATGCAGCCCCTTTTTCCTTTAGGAGAACAGGATGCATTTCAAAAATAAAAATGAAAAGTTAACTTTCATTTTTTCAGAGTAGGCAGTGGTCTGTGGGGCCACTGCCCGCTCTGAAAAAACATTTTTGCTCCCATTCACAAAGGGGTGGGGGTCCGACCCCTTTGCAAATGGGTGTTACCATCAACTTAAAGTTGGTGGTAACAGTGAATGTTTTGAGACTGCTTTCCCAGTTGCAAAACATTCTTACATCCCCCTGTGAGTAGCAATTAGGAAGGGACGCCCTTGGCATGTCCCTTCCTAATAGCGAGTTGCAAACACATTTTGCGAGTCAGTACTAGGTTACTGATTTGCAAAATGGAGATGGTACATGCCAAAAGGCATTTTACTGTTCGCAGAAGGCCCGATGGACTGCTTGCAACTAATAAAAGCCTTTGTACATCTGGCCCTAAATGCCCAAAATAGCAGGAGATGAAAAGGAAACTACGATAGCTGTTTCTTTACCTTATGGAAATAATATCCACACACCTTCCTCACCATTCTTTGAGTTGTATTTATAGCAGGGGTGTCAAACGTTTGAACATAAGGTAAAGGTCCCTGTCATATTTTCAATACATGCATTGTCTAAATCATGCACCTTTAAGATGCAATGTACGTACATTAATCTCATGTGGATTCCCTTAAAATCTAGCGTAGATATGGCCCCTGTGAACCAGTACTGAACACCTCTGATATATACATATTCTATATTATAAAGAGCAATTCCTAATGTTTAAGGTGCCATCTTGTTCAAGAAGGAAATATCATACAGCCCAACTATACACCAGAGGAAAGGACATTGTAGAATCTTAATTGTTGGTGATGCATGTTTTGGTAACGAGAACTGGTTGCCCTTTTTTAGGGGCTGTATGACTTTGTAATACTATATTGGGATTGTAGCAGGGGCGACTCCTCTGCTAAGGGGGATGAGTGTCGCCCCAGTGGATTGTGGGGAAAGGAAAAAGAAAATATTATAACATGCAATGTTATTATCATTTTATTTTCCTGGGAGAAGGGGTGGGGTGGGACGGGCTGGAGGGAGGGGGCCAGAGGAGGGCTATGTGCACCACAAAGTGTGCATGTCTGTTTGGCCGGCCGTTTAGGACCAGCCAAACAGACATGACCACTTTGCATGTTCTCTACCCGGCTGCATTGCAGAGACTAGTGGAGAACACGCCTAGGCTCCCAGTCAGAGTGGCGAAGCAGGCCGCTCAGACCAATCATGATGCTGCTGTCATGCTGGTGACAGCAGCGTCATGATTGGCTGGGAGCTTGTGTGCTGCCAGGAAGAGGACGGAAGGGAGACAAACAGGTTCCCCCCACTGGTAAGCGTTTTTTCTTCTTTTTTTTCCCCGTCCCAACTCCCCCCACCATGCCACCCCCGTTGAGTGACAGCTGCCACTGGATTACAGGATCTCCACACATAAAATTCCAGCTTTATGTGAAAGGTCATTTTAGCTTAGATGATATGGATTCCTTCCACCGGAAATAAAAAAGTGAATGAGCTTTTACTTCAATACACACTGCCAAAGACAGCAACGCGCGCACTGCTTGTACCGAAGCCAGATCTTTACTCTGAATAGCTGCCTGTGTACAGGATGTTGTAAGACAAGGGCTGCACTAAAAGCATTATCAATTTATGAAAGCCTCCATGGGCCGCCTCATCCAGGATTAAGAACCTATTCTTCTTTGATTACATATGAATGGAGTCTGATACATTTACATTTGCAACTAGTGAACCGTCCAATAAAGTTTGTGAAACCCAAGAACTATTGACTTTTGTATTTATAACAGTAGCTAAGTGAAATGCAAAAGTGTGAAAATGTCAAGCGAGCATGAGAACGGCTAAGTAACCCATTTTATTTTGACTGGAGATATAAGGAAAAAATTCCCACAGAACTTTGTTTTCAAGCTGGAAAACAGTTGTAAGTACAAATTAAGATATATTTCTTCATGAGTGTGGTCTCTGGTAAAATCAGGCCCTCGGTCTGAGAGTCCACTTCTTTTAATTTTACAATGCTCACTTTTTACAGGGTTGTCCGCATAATGATGCCAATTCAGCCTTTGAAATTTCCCTAAACCCATATTTCCAAGTAGCGTGTTTGAAACTAGCAGTGCAGTCCACATGTCGTGTTTGTAATGTTTGTATTTAGCCACAATCCACACCATATATGGAGGTCTTTGCTTTAGTCAAGGAATTAGTATTTTCTGATGACTTTACAGAAAAGTCTCAATCTAAATTCGCTCCCTAAATCTGTATAATTATTGAGAAGTTCTGCTTTTGTTATTTCAATAATGCATTGATAGATCAATTGATGTCTCTTGTCAGGAAACATAAAAATAGGCCAGGTTTACTCATTTGAAAGTGACTGGCTGAAGTTTAACCTAAATGCATTCTAAGATTCAACCATAATTCATACTGCTGTTGATTATCATCTCCTGCCTATCTTGTGATGAAGGGTAGTCGATCACTAACTTAAATGCTGCCTTCTTTTTAGTTCAAGCATGTGCACTGCATGATGAATCCTATCCGTACCATCCGTTAGCAGAGAGATGGTCTATCATTCCTTGTTAGGCTTTAACAATATCTGGCACAATGGGTGTAGGTGTCTTCCAAGAGCTCCCACGTGGGAGATCTCTAGCTATAACTGAGCCCTCAAAGTTATGTATGTTTTGTGAGGAATCGCAGACTACAGTATCATAAACAAAATAATTCAATGCAAGACATCACAAACTACTCCTGAATAAAACACTGACAGCCATTATCCACCTGGATAATCCCTCTGGGGCAATTGCTCCTGGTTACATGCAGCAAAAATAGACTGCAGAGATAAGTGTTTGAAAATAAGGAATAGGCGATACAGACACCATCCAAGATTCACGATAACAACAACACTAGATGAGAAATGCATGTGAAATTCAAGGACAAAAATAGCAGAAGTAGCAGCTGTAGCTAGCAAAGGCAAGAAAAGAAACAGTTCAGGGGCAGCACAGGCACTGTGAGAGAGACACACTGAAGAAGCAGAAAGAACAAGAAGCATTCCTGAGGCAACAAACCTCTTAGCCAGAGATTCAAGGCAGCAAAAAGGAGTCCATGTACAGCAAAATGGGATCAAACTATGGAGGACCAAATGTTGTTTAACCGCCAGCGCAATATAAGATCATAAAACGGTGCATCCCACTATTCTCTATTACAGGGGTAACCTGTGTACCTCATGGAAGGCCAGATCATTGGCAGACACAAACTAAACTTGTTTACTAAATGAATGAAACTAATTTAAATAATCTGAAAAAACTCTGCAAATCTGCCCTGAATCCTGTCCACTTGACTCCATTGCCCTAATCAGAGCGACGCGTACCATAGCTGCACCAAGAGGCTGTCAAGGTTGAGCTGAGCTACACCTAGGGGGCTTTTAATCCTGTTTAGAAGGGGCGTGGCCTAAAGGCTTGGGAAGAACTATTCTTTTTTGGGTTGGGACCAAATCTGCATTTTCTTGTCATCCTTCTACAACTGTACAGATAAGTTAAAACAATACAATGTTGTTCAGATCTATTTGCCACAGTCAAACCTGGATGTAGCATCCCACCGTTTACATTTCTGGTCTATAAATGAGCAGTCCCAGCTGTGTAATGCTTTTGGCTACTTTACCATAAGTAAGCAAGCCTCAGCTCCTTCAACAGGCCTGCAAAATGCATTTGAGCCTACTTGTATTCCCATTAAAACAGGACATCTAGCAGGTGGGGCTGGGCTCATCTTGAGGCTATGGCAAAGTCTGATTTGTATGTTGTTTGGTCACTTTTTTAATGGCACTGGTGAACAAAAAACGATGCTACCCAGAGGAATTCCCATGTTTACCCTTGTCTCAAGCATGTCCATTTATTACTTTACTTTTTTGTCATGGTCCAAAGAAGAACTCAAACTCGGCCGTTTAGGCAGTCCACAATCTTCTACAATAAATCCCACTGGGTGGAGTTGTAGTGAAGAGTTAATTTAGCATAGCCCAGCCTGAGAATTGGTTAGAGTCCTGTGCGTACAGACAGTGATAAACACACACGAGTTAATAGAAACATGAAATTAGAAGTAAAGATAGGTTTATGTGATTGACTGGAACAGGCCTTGGGCACACAGCCCTCACGAGGAAGTCCAGTTCATTGGATTGTACCTTGAAAACTAGATGTTTGCTCAGAACACATGTACACTCCCCTCAACACCACCATCATTCTGACTACCTCTTATAAACAACCATATTGCTCTAGAAATTATGGTCTCTGAATAATTCTGTATTAAAGATGACTGAATGATTTGCTAGGGTAGATATGCCATATTAGAGTTCTGGGCTTTCATGTAACAACCTAAGGTGTTCTGTTAGTTGTACTCGTGGTTTAGCTCAATTTAATCTACTGTACAAAGTGCTGAAAAAGGAGAACACGGACAGCAGACTGTTTTAAACACTTATAATTCTCGCTGCGATGCATAGGCTTAACTGGATGAACAATTAGAACTATATTTAGATTTTGGGTTTAGGATTTTTCATCTGTTCTGTTAGCAGTTTGGAATCTCTTCTAAGGTGTTGGATCAAACTCTGCAACATTTAGGGCTGCTTGCAGGGTGGTAGAAGATTCTCCAGAAAAGTGCCTATATCTTCTACAGAAAGACCCATTTTGTTGGAGATACATCAGTAGAAAACCCATATCTGCCCTACAATGCACTATGAAATTCCAATATGAAATATGGGCAGTTAGAATGCTCCCAAAGTCCATGTCCACATAGCAGCCTCCATAACATGTAGCAGGATGGATCTCAGTATTTTAGGGCACAATACTTAACTTAGTCACCACAATTTCCATGACTATCTTAGCTGGCATTATCTCTTCTTAATCAGTGGCATAACAAAATGCAAGACCCCTCCCCGCCAGATATGTTGAAGGGCCCCACCACACTCACATCAGTAGGGGCTGCGTGACCCCCTCCAGTATGGGCAGCCTAGGCCCGCCTCCCCTGCACTGCAGGGGCTGCTGTGCGGCCTTTGTTACTCTCCTGTCCTTAATGTCAAGAACCAGCCATTTCAGTTGGGCAGCTGCTCCACCACCATCTAAGGTGGGGTAAGCTCCAGACCTTGCTGAATCTGATAGTGGACTAAATGATGCTTCCGTGCTGGTACCATATCCACCATCTAAGTTAGGGCCAACAGATCTGTTACATCATCAGAGGCATGGATAGATGATTTGGCTCATACTTCAAAATGGCCATCTTCATAAATCAGCTATTAAAAAGCAGCAATCATAAGTCTGACCTCTAGACCGCTGTAACTCCCTCACCAGTCTCATAAAATTAAACAAATCCCTAAATAAACAAATACATATGTATTTAGAACACTGGCGTCCATCAGAGGAAAAAGTACACCATAAGGAAGGGAAAATAATGATATAGGGGAAAAGTGGAGAGAACTCGATGGAGTAAGGTGCAGAAAAGGAACTGAGATAGAGGACCTCAGTTCAGTACCAGTTGCAGTAAGACAATTAGGTATGCAAGACTGGGTTTAAGTGAAGAGGATAGGAGACTAAAAGATGATTTGTGGCATCGGAAAGACTAAATTTCACACTGATCGTTACTTTTTGTCCCATCCTGGCAAGGATAAACTCCTTTCAGTGACACAAAGATTCCACATAAGATGAAAGAAAATCCAGAAAAAACTGAGAAGCATGCATATTTCCCTAAAGTAAGAAATCACCCACAAATCCTGTATTTTTTGCACTGGCCATTGAGGACAAATTAGGAAGTATCTTGCCCTGCCAGCACCACTTCATAAATCCATTAAAGAACTAATGTGGAATTTAAAAATATTCATCAAGACTCTCATTGGGCATACTGCATTTTTCAAATCAGCAACAAGCCTGTATGGCCATAGCTCCATTAATCGAGTTTAATTTGACAATGTGCATTCTCTTCTCTCACTGCATGCAGGGATTCAGCAGCATTATGTTCAATCAGTATTTGTTGTGCTACATTTGAAAATGAGTATTGGATTAACCATTTCTGTCCAACCTTTTCTGCTGGAGATTGTCATTGGACAGGTACAACACTTCCACAGGGTGAGGTAAATCAACAGATTTGGGGGCAGATTTAAGAAAAGTGGCATTGACCCCAGTATGGTGCCACTTCTCTTGCTCCCCTTAGCGTTCCCCTATTGCCACCATGTGTGCACCCTATTTATAATACGGCGCCCCATGGCGCAGGGTAGGGGCAATAGCATCAAAGTTCTTGATGCTATTGATGTACTGTTCAGGGTTAGCGCCAAAATGTTGGTGCTAATCCTGAACAGTACATAGGGGCCCATTATAAATAATGGTGTGCCCCCTTTTACCACCTTCTCTGAGCAGGCATTGCACCTGCCGCAAAAAGTGGTGAAAAGAAATCTATTTATATTTCTTTGAACCATTTTGTTGCCCCCTAGTAATGGGGGAATTCCCCCTTGCATACATTATACCTGGCGCAGGCATAATGTGGCGCAAGGGATTACAAAGTGACGCCAAGCATGCATGGTGGCACTTTGTAAATCTGGTGCTGCGATTTTGGCCTTGTTGGGCCACATTAGCATAACAAAATTACGCTAATGTGGTGCAAGGAGGTGTTAGGCCCTCCTAAATCTGGGCTGTAATGTTTTAAATCATCTCTTCCAGAGGGGACATTTTATTTTCCCATGATTTGATTGCTCCTGAGGCTGAGGCGGAACACAGGCCCCTGCAGCCCCTGCGGTGTAGAGATCCCCAAAACTTCATCGGGCCCCATTCCTTAATGAGGCCACCATTCAACCTAAGTCTAATTAATATGTGTTAGATTCGGGGCGACTTAAGGGCCACTCATCACATTCAGCAGGGGGTTCCATCATTTTGTGCTTCTCCACAGCTGCATCTCCATAAAGACTGACATCATTATTAGCTCACCCTGTGTCAGGCCCAAGCTTTGGAAGGCCACTCTGGTGTTTCATTTCCTTGGTTGACTATACCATACAGAAGCTTAATTGCAAGAGACGCCCCTCACATCTTTCAGGGTCTCCTACATACTCTTTTCAGGTTACATGATATTGCTGTCAAATAACTCCCTCAACTATACTCAGAAGGAATCCAGAATATCAGTGATGCACAGAATATTGCAGCTCAAACCACCAAACTCTTTCTAGGGATCAACTTCCATTCTTCCATAGAAGACAAGTTGCCCCAGATCATGGGACTCCTCCTCCACCCATCCCAGATGGGTTCTTCCCCTGCTTCTCCTCCTCACTACATTTGGATCTGGCCACTAGGACCTCACAGGATCCTGTTCATCCAGGGGCTCAGAATTGCAGCTCCTCAGTCTCGTCCCACTACTACATTACCTTGGATGGAGCCCCCTAGGAGGACAGCTGCTCAAAACTACTCCAGTTGAGCACAGGCTCCTAGTTCCAAGAGCCGAAAAACCACCTCTTCTGTTAAAAGATTCTATTCCCAACCCCACTCTAATAGCGATAGATTCCTGTATGCTTTGATTGCTTTGGTGTGCTCAGAATCAGCCAAAAGCCTGCGCTTTGAAATCAAATTTTACTAAATATGTAATTTTTAAAAAACACCTAGAGGAGTTTTAATACATTTAAAATGATACAGCACAAATCATTTTGCATAATAGTGTGCTGGGAAAGTTTCCTTACGACAGACCAAAGTATTAGCTAGTATTTTTCAGTATATGTCCAGATGCACAGACTTCCTCAATTAACACCTTAAAATGTGTTTTAAAATGATACGTGCAAGAAGGGATTAGATTAAAAAAAAACTACAAAGACGTGGCAATGTGCATTAATATGTAATAGAAAATATTAAAGTCATCACATATTTATTTATATTGATACATTTAATCTAAAATGCATTATGAATAGTAATTTGATGCTATACAAAACAGCTATAATAAACAATTGACTACCATTTTCTAAGTCTTCCAACAAAGTGAATCGCTCAAGCAATTGTTATTTATCCACCAAAGCCTCAGACTTGATTTGCTTTGTAGTATTATTACACCATCCATCAACCGCAAACTATGGCATGTTAGAAATACCATCTGATAAGGCTGGGTCTAAAACTATGGAAGAGAAGGGGGTCAAGAAGATCCCTCTTCAAGCACTTTGTAAAAGAATGAGAAGTCCGTTTTACCACTTACATCTACTACCACCACGTCCTCAGCACATCTGGGGATCTAGTTAGGTGAAGTGGGATCACCAGATACCCTGGAGAAGAGGTGGGTTTTCCAGCCCATTCCCTGGCAGCCCTTCACATACAGACTGGTCTCAGGGAGTCCTTAAGACACTCTTTGCACATCACACAAATGCAGACAAATTGAGGCCCACATTTATTAATATTTTAAGCCGGGTTGTGCCACCTTTGTGGTGCAGGCCAGATGCAAAATCCATGTTGGGTCTTAAAAGCCATGCCACGCATGATTAGTGTGGGTTTGTGGGGGATTTTATCTCAAAAGTAACACAATACAGCACATAATTCTGCTTTGCTTTGGGGAGGCATTACATGGGGGAAGCATGTATGTTCCTGAGTATACACCCATGTATTTTGACGCAAACCCATATTTACTGAAGTCCATGATCATGGGTTTGTGCCAAAATGGTGCGCCTAACCGAGGCTGGTGTAACAAGGAGAATTATCTCCTCGTTATCTTCTCTTTGCATGTGGTCGACATCCTGCAGCACACATAAAAAGAGGAATAAGCCTCTCAGAACAGTTTTTGTGCAGGATGGCAACCCTTCTGCACACAGACTATTGTGTTCACAATGCAGAACTCCCCTGAATCATGGCACACAGTGCCTGTGTTGGTGCTAGGTAGTCAGAAGTGGGCCAGCATTACCAGCAGCAGGACTCTGCCATATCTTAGTAGACGGTGCATTTCAGCTCTCTCCTTTTGACATAATGCTGCACAGCACAGGGGGGAGGAGGGATGGAAGGAGAAATGGAGGAAGAGAGAGAGAGAGAGCAAGAGTGAGAGGTCCCAAAAATCAATACACCTTTAATTAATTCAGAGGCCTACATACATATTTTTTATATCTATATCTATATATGTATATATAGAGAGAGACACAGAGAGAGAGTTGCCTTAGCTGCTAAGGCACCTTACTGTGCCGAGAGATAAGCTTGAACTGTTTCAGTGTTCTATTTTGGAAATATTTAGGGGCATATTTAAGAGCCCCTAGCGCCACCTTAGAACCGCAATAGCTTCATTTTTTTTACCTTAAGGTGGCGCTAAAGTAGCCTTTTCCCCACTCCATATTTAAAAAGTGGCATAATGCATACATTGTGCCACTTTGTAAACCCTTGTGCCACATTATGCCTGTGCCAGGGATAATGTATGCAAGAGGGCGTTCCGGCTCAAGGAGGCCTGCAAAAATGGCACAGTAAATTTAACAGATTTCACTGTGCCATTTTTGGCATCATTTTTAACACCTGGTCAGAGCAGGCATCAAAATGACACTACCATGGAAACATATGGACCTCCTTGCGCTTTGCTACACTCTCCTCAACATTTTTGACACTAGTGTAGCAAAGTGCCACAATAGCGTAAAGCATTTTAACACTATTGTGCTAACAACCGCCATGGTGCACCATGTTATAAATAAGGAACAACCAAGGTTACATGTGCTCTAGCAGGTGTGTCTATGGCCTAGGTAAATGTTTGACTGTGTGTATGTGTGCAAGTCTGTTTCCAGTAGAGGATAATGAAACAGAAATAGTAACTAAACTATTTCTTTTTATACCTAATGCAACTATATTCACTCTTTTGGTTCCGTTTATTTAATTCATCTTACGTTTATTAAAGCAGAAATATAATTGCGAAGAAAACCTTGGAAACAATTGCTAATCAGCTATCAACCCTTTGAATTTAATTTGCTAAATTCAACGTTTGACCAAACGTGCTTTTTAAAAATAAAAAAATCTGACTCGGTATTTGACAAATGGAAAATGTAAGTATTGGTCATTGGCCATGTAATCACAAATACATTTGGCTAAGCCAATCATTTTGCTTGTAGATGAACTTCAGTCTGGTTCTTCGGCATAACCTTGTTCATCTAATTTTGGATGATGATTGAGAATGGTGGGTTCCAGCACTCGGATTTTAGGACTGGAATTTGTTACTACTAGTCACAACCTTACTCACAAGGAAAGAGAAAATAGAAAAAAAAAGGCGAAGTGAAACATTAAGAAAACAGTGATGAATAGAAAAAGCAGGGGAAAAAAAGGAACTGCAACTGTGAGATAAAAAGACACACGGTAGGGTGGTGAAAGAAAGAGGCACGAGGAGGTGTCTAGACTTGCCATACTTAATATTTGGCAATCCAGGGATTCGAGGTGCGGGCGCCAGGCTCGTAAGAAAACATTTGTGATCCTGTGCTTATTTTTCTAGGAGGTAAGCACTGTCCCATAGTTAAGAAAGTGGGGCAACTGGCAGGAACGTATTCACTTGCACTGTGCTTGGAGGTTGAACTTTTTGTAGTGAGAGTCTTTCAGGCAGCAGAGCTCTTTTTCATACAGATGCTTTCTTGGCCTGGTTTTAGTTTGGTGCCTTTAGCGAGCAGGCTTGCACGGGATTCACTATAGAAGAATAAACTGGAGCCTGCAATCTTTGCATAAAATCCTGACTCTAATTTTCTTATTGCAGTCGAGATGTGACCTCTCTAGTAACACGTAATAAAGAAATCCTATAGTTGCTCAATTGTAATAAGTGATTACAGTTGGCACCTGATGTCACAATACATTATTACAGCTGCAGTTTAAACAAGAAAACCTTGAACTGGCTTTTCCTTCTGATATGTTTTTTAAAAAGCGATCAGGTGAAATGAGGTTTTTAGATTCGAATTTGATGGCAATATGTTTATTTTTTCGATGCTACAAGTCTTTACAGAAAAGAAAGAACCCCTGCATGTTTCTATACAATCTGAGTCACAGCAGTTCTTAAACTAACTTACATTAGACTGATTCAAATATCTTTCTACAGAAAAAAAGTAACTGCTTCTTGGTAAAATTAATTTTTCAGTACCGATTCTGCTTGTATTTTTCTGATCTACAGTGAACCTGAAAAAGTAAGACATCAAGAATTTAAGAGGTTTGTGGGAAGGGTGGTAGGGTGATAATGTATCATAGGCAATAAAATACCCTCTGTCATAGATTAAAAAAATAATGCAAGTCACCTCGGAGATCCATGAATTATAAAGGAGCGTGGCTTTCGGCCTCATTCCTGTTTACGGTCATAGAATTCCTAAGTGGCATGCAATATCCATATAATGTAGAAGCAGGGTGTGACATTGTACCCACTATAAAAATAACATTGCACACATTGTGCAGGTTAGTTTATGACTGGGTGTCTCCCAGGAATGTATTATTATTCTGTGTCAAACGCAGTTCATTGATTATACAAGGGCTATTCTTGTGACTTGTGGATGTAACGATGGTTGACATTCTAATGGCATGACGCTATAACTTTTGTGGTTTTTGCCTTCCCTGTTAGACACAGATCACAGCTCCTCCACTGTCATATTTGCGAGCAGGAAACATGGGCTCGGTCACCTGTTACCTCTTTCTCACTGTATGTAAATACAAGCGAGCGGACATGGCAGCGATGCTGTTCCTCTATTGATAAAGGTGTTTCTACAACAGGAGTAATCTAGCTATTCTGGCAAGCCTAATGGTAGCATTATCTTCCTAAATATACCCAGAGATCCCACATTGGAAATTCTAGTTAGTCAATTCTTCTACTTTGCTCAACTGGATAGTCAGACTATTGCTCATTCATGAGACTTCACATCTTGTATAACATCAAGTTGAAGGTTGTATTTACTTCTTAATTCTTGGGTGCTATTTTAAATAGAAACCCACATTTTCAAAGGTAACTATATGCTAATAATTTGGGAGTATTCTGACCAACTGTACCAACGCATATTTCATGTCTAAATTATTAATGAGCCATGGATTACTACAAATGCATAATCCCTATTCCCAACGGGTAATTGCTCTCTGTTCTGATGCTTTACTCAACCTGATGACAGACCTGACAACTTAATAAAACATTTAACTGAGTGAGGTGGGACATGGCCATGAAAGGTGCAGGACCTCGTCCCAAGAACTGCTTCTGTCAGAGGCACTTCTGCCCTCTCCACCCTCGATTGCCGCCACTCCTAAAAGCAAACCAACAAAAAAAAGTACAAATGCTTGCTGAGCCTGCTGCCGTCGGTGTCCTGGGGTGTTTTAATACTCCTTAATTGACATCGGCTACTCAGAGCCTCTAACACTGCTGAAAGGCCACTATTGAGCAGTGATTTTCAGCTGGTTTCCCTCCCACCATGTTGTATCGGCTCCTCACCAGGTGAGCGTGTCAGAGAAGCTGATATTGTGTGACACACAGTGGCATGGTGTGAGTTGGCAGGTCTGTGATTACTAGTGGCAGACTGAAGCAGCTAGACAACTAGTATGGATTGCCATTTATTCTCTGCTACTTTACTGATGCTATGACATCTTAGCGTCCAAATAGCCCAGATATTCTTCTAGAACCCTTCTAGAGGTACAAACTGAACCCAGGGATTCTTTCTATTATGCAACTAGAACACATTGATCTTTCTATATTTGGAGGTTCTAACAGGTATTTACCATACCAATTGACTTGAGCACTGACACATTAACAGCTCACATATATTACAACATTTCAATTCATTGTATTGTTTTTTCTGGCTCTGCATTGACGGGGCGGAGGTTGCTATGTCTTATGCGTCAGCCTGCTAATATTCCCCATTAATGATCCCTCTCCTTCCTTCAGCCATTCAAATTCTCTAGCCACAAGACTGCAATTCTTTAAATACACCATGCACCAGCCTGTATTTCTATGTCCTTATCATGTGCACAACACAGCTCCAAGCCATATAGCTTGGAACAACTTCCTACTATACATCGACACCTTCTCCTTTCTACTTGAGTACCTCAAGAAGCTGAAGACTTGGCTCTTCAAGTAACTAGAACCTCTGCCTCGAGACAAGGCCTGTACTCCTGCTCAGTGGCAGGATATCAGCACAGGTGATAGCGCGCTGTACAAAAACACATATCGTAATTAAGTCTCCCAGTTTTCCATTTTAATTATTTTTGCAGAGAAATACAGGCAAAAAAGTGTTTTCTGTCCGTATTTATTTTTAAAAGCAGACAAAATGCTGAAAATTGTGCTTTTTTGAGCGACTCTCCATGCTATCTTTCATCAATCATAGGTCAACAGCTGAGCAAATAGACAGCATAGGGAATAAAAAAAAAAAGATTTAAGATTTCCTTAAATACTGGCATGTGTTAATATATATATATATGAAGCATAATGGCAATCTTTACCTGTGGGTGTAGTGTTTTATTATATTTAGCTGCTTAATTTGCTTAAATGACACAGGCATTAAAGTATGAGTGCATGTTCATCAGTTAAATAGTTGGGGAAATATGCCATTTTGTGACCCAATTTTTTCTCAAAACATAAAATAAATATGGATAACTACCAATAACATGGCTATAAAAGAAATATGGATAAATACAGACGGAAATGGTAAAAAATAATTACCATAAATCTGGGAGTCCTAATCATAACATAACATTGCTGGCTAAGTGCTTTGCCACTTCAATGTCACATTCATATCAATGTAGGAACCCTTCACCAACAGTAAACAAGACACAACCTCTGGCACCCTCATGCACACATCCCAGTTCAAAGCCATGTAGCTAGCTAAGCATGTGCCACCTCAAAGGCACATTCATATCAATTTATTTCTGTATTTAGTCCTTCACCAGCAATACACAACTCCTGGCATCATCATTCACACCACTCAGCTCCAAGGTATGTGGGAGTCTAAGTATTTTATTTCTTAGCAACATATCTCTATGCTCTCCTGTCAACCACCCGGAAGCAGTTAACTTACACTTACTATGCCCACATGTACATACACTGGCAAGGAGTCCACAGAACGGGCAAGGATGCCTTGAAATACAACAGCCACCTAAATCTGACAAAAGGCAATTACAAAAGAAGAAAGCTATTACGGCAAACACATATATTCACAGAATGTCCCACACAGATCCCTAAATGGACCTACTGGTGTTATTCAATATAAATAATCTCTAAATAATACACTAGCCAATGCTCTTCAATATGAAAAACAAATTCATTGCTAACAGACCTCTTTGACTTTGAACTATGACTATACCTAATATAGGTTATGTTCTGCTAAAAACCCTTGTTGTACTGGGCCTGACTTTGGAATAATGCTGAGGCAGTTGTTTACAAAGAAACAATATGTGTTATCATTTCCATCTCAGGAAGCAGCAAGCTGGTGTGGGTGAGATGGTTCACAATCATTTGCAATTTGTCAGCATAGATGACATATGGTAGATCAGATATGGAACAAGCCAGAGGATATCAATCCCATTGCTTCTCATACTACTGGCCAGACAAATCCAACTTATGTGGCTACTTATATAAAGGCAGGGGACCAACATATATATATATTTATGTAAACCTAGAAAATTGGGTCCACTGTGGATACTCCTTAGATCCAGGCAGACCACAGATCCACGAGCCAACACCAATCCCGTGATTGGCAGGCCGCAACAAGAGAAGAAAGTTGTGGCCACCATTTTGCCCATCCGGACTCAGTTCCTAGTGTGGAAAATAACATTTAAAAGTGATAGAAGGGGACAGACTAGAGGTACCCGGACCCAGAGAACTAAATGAAGAGTCTGTTAGGGACCCCTCATGGGCAGGAAATTGTCCAAAAAAGTTTTTTTTCAGTGCACGAGGATGAATCAATCAATCGAGATTTGTAGAGTGTGGCTAATCACCTGTGAGGGTATCCAGGTGCTAGAATTGTGCTGCGATCAGTCGAAGAGCCAGGTCTTGAGTCCCTTTCTGAATTCTGTAAGAGAGGATGATGTTCGGAAGTGGAGGGGTAGGCCATTCCAGGACTTGGCTGCTAGGTAGGAGAAGGGGCATCCTCCATTGTAGCTGCAGCAGATGCGGGGAGTCTGTGCGAGGGAGGTGGAGTACAGGTATCTGGAGGGATGGTGGTAGATCAGGCAGTGGTTGATGTATGCTGGTCCTTGGTTGTGGAGGGCCCTGTAGGTGTGAATCAGTATTTTGATCTGGCATCGTTTCTAGATGGAGAGCCAGTGGAGGTTCCTGAGGTGGGGGGTGTTGTGGGTCCATTTGGGGAGGATGAGTCTGGCAGATGAGTTCTGCAGCATCTGGAGTCTTTTCAGGAGTTGGGTGGTGTTTCCTTGGCATAGTCAAGTCAGCTGGTGACTAGGGCTTGGGGATAGTTTTTCTAGTATCAATGGGGAGCCACCTGAAGATTTTTTGGAGCATGCGAAGAGTGTGGAAGCAGGCAGAGGACTGAGTTGATCTGAGTTTTCATTATTAATTTGCTTCCCAGGATGATGCCAAGGTTGCGGGCATAATCTGTAGGTGTGGGGGAAGTTCGGGCAGCCACTAGGTGTCATTCCACGGGGTGATGTTGTTTTCAAAGATCAGCGCTTCAGCTTTGTAAGTGTTGAATTTCAGGCAGCTGATCTTCATCCAGTCATTTACGCTCATCATGCAGCTGTGGAAGTTGGTTCTGGTGCAGATGATGCTCTTGTGTTCCAATGTGAAGGGAGGTAGGTGGATTCTCTGGGTTTATCCAGGGAAGAAGCTTGCAATTCATTTGAGGGAGTTTCCCTGGAGCCTGATGTGACGGAGTATCTTGACAAGGGTATGGTGGGATACGGTGTCAAATGTCCCAGAGAGGTCAAGGAGGATCAGGGCCACTGTGTCTCTATGTTCAAGGAAGGTTCAGATGTTGTTGGTAGCAGCAGTTTCTGTGGTTGGCGAAGAAGCCGGTCTGTGAGGTATCCAGCAGGTTGTTGTTCTCCACGTGTTTGGTGAGTTGTTGGTTGATGGCCTTCTTGAAGACTTTTGGCAGGGTAGGGGAGCAGAGAGATTGGGCAGAAGTTCTTGAGTTCGCTGGGGTTTCTTGAGGAGGGGTCTAACTTCTGTGTTTCCATTAATCGGGGAAGGTGGCTGTGGTGATGAAAGTGTTGTGAATGGAGGCGAGTTCACCGCTGATTTCCTTACTCCCAAGGTTGAAGAAGTGGTGGGAGTAGGGGTTCGTGGGTGCTCTGGAGTGGCTAGAGTTCGTGATGGGTGGGTGCTCTGTGTGGTGAGATGTTCCCATACGGTGAGCAGAGGATTGTGAGTGTCATCAGTTGGCGTGAGGAGGCTGTAAGGGTTGGTGGGCTGGGATTAGAAGTTACTGTAGATGGTGAATAACTTATTGTAGAAGTAGTCCACCAGAGTGTTGCAGAGTTCCTGGGATGGGAAGATTGTGTTCTTGTGGCTGTAGAACTCTGAACTCTCTGACGGTGTTGAAGAGTTCCCTGCTGTGGCTGGAGGATGCTTTGATGCAATCTGCCAGGGTGTGTTTTCTTGTGTCCTTTAGGCATTGATGGTATTTATTAAGGACGGATTTGAAGGCGGCTCGGTCTGTGGGATCTTTTTTGGTGTACAATCGTCTCTCTAGGTGTTTGCAGCTGTGTTTTGTGGTCCTGCGTTCTGGTGTGTACAAGTTGGCTTGTTTGGTGGGTCTTGGAATACTTGATGGGGCGACTCTGTTGGGTCACTTGGTGGTCCAAGCAGAGAGGTTTTTGATGGCCTGTTCGAGGGTCATTGCGGGGTCGGAATGGATGGTGTTGAGGGCGTCCATCCATCAGGTTTCTGCCACTTTGTTCCAGGTGTGGTACAAGGAGCTGTCGGTTTTCCTGGTGCTGCTCCTGTGATGGTAATGTGAACTATGGTATGGTCAGTCCAGGTGAGTTTGAAGGCATGGCTGTACTTGACTCTTTTGCTGGGCGCAAAGATTGGGTCAAGCATGTGTCCTGCCCTGTCCTTGGGGCCGGTGATGAGTTGGGTGAGGCCTTTATTGCTCAGGCTTTCCAGGACGTTAGCGGTGTTTGACCCACCCAGGTCATCCCAGATCCTCATGGATTTGGGTGGACTTGGATGGCTCTGCAGATCCAGAACCCAATTAAAAACACATATAACAACTCACAGGTCCACACACCTACTCACACACCCACTTACACCCACCCACAATCACTTACACACCAACTCACACACCCACACAGCTACTGAGACAACCACTTTACGGACCCATAACACCAATCACAGACCCACAAAACCACTCACAGACCCAAACAGCACTCATATACCCACTCACCTACTCACACAACCACTTATACATCTCAACAAACACTCACACACCCACTCACACACTCATACAGCTACTCCCACACCCACTCACAAATGCACAAAACCACCCAGACACCCACTCACAGAACCACACAGCCACTCACACTCCTACTCACACACTCACACACCTGCTTACACATCTACACAACCACTTACACACCCATAGAGCTAGCTACTCACACACTCACTCACAGACCCACAAAACCACTCACATACCCACACAGCTATTCACACACCTACTCGCACACCCATACAGCTTCTCCCTCACCCACTCACAGACCCATACATCCAGTCACACAATCACTCACACACTCACCAAACACTCACACACACACCACACCCCCACACAACCACTCACACACCCACTGACAATCCCAGATCACAGTGACAGTATAGTTAATGAATAGCATTTTAAAAAATGTAGAAATTCACTCAATAACCCAAAGGTTACAAGGACATTATAGCTAAGATATTTTGAAAAAAACGTAAAAATTCACAGAAAAAAAAACAAAGGTTACAGACACATTACAGTTAAGTTCAGATTTTTCACACACAGAACCATAGAAAATCAGCAGTTATAATCATAGCTATCTCAAGTAACTGTAACTCGCACCCTCGCCATGCACTGCGAATTATCCCACATATTACATCACTCATGACATCTTCTATGGCATCATTGATAATATCACTACAACAACTGCAGTGAAATTATTGATGAAGAAACTGTGCATGGTGGGGCGCTAGTTATTGTTGCCTTGGGAGAGTTATAGGTACTTGAAAAAACTATAACTGCTGAAATTTGATGGTTTTCTGTGTGTAAAATCTGACGACCCTAACTATTTTGCAATTTTCCACTGAGTCCTGATAAGCAAAATGGTGGCCACAACTCTCCTCTCAGGTTGCAGCCAGCAAACCATGGGTTGGTGTTAGTTCGTGGATCAGTGAATCTGCCTGGATCCGCTGTGGACCCGCTTGTCTAGATTTACATAAATCTTTTTACTCTAATAACTCCAAATCTACTGAACAGATTTATACCAAATTACAAAAAAAAGTTTCTGGACAAAGGTCTAGCTTTCTGCTAAATTTGGTGGATTCCCGTTCAGCAGTCCACCTATGGGAAATTGTATGAGGAAAATGTATTTTGGGACCCCCCTTTTTCTTGGCCCTTACTTGACGAATCACCCCAAAACTAGGCCCTTATTATATTTAAATATATATTGATATTAGACCAGACAGACCACCAGCCAAACCACAGGATGACAATATGGTTAATTGAGAATCAACAACAAAAACAATAAACCCAGTCACAGTTGCTCTCAATCACAAATTGATAGTGAAGCATCTGTATAGATGAGTTTTCCAATGCTAACCATGCCATGGTAAATCAAACACCAACATGAACAGCTACCAGCTGTAACAGTAGCCATTGGGCCATCCTTATGACTTCTTGAGGACTTAATTCTAGTTGTTTTTTTATTTTGAGAGTGCATGCCATTATGCGTTCCAGACGGAGAATACTTAATGACGTATATAATGTGTGCCTAAATGTATTCATGCAAACGAAGTGAGCCAAAAGTCGTGAGCTGAAGTATAATTATAAGTAGAAATGCAGAATAAGCATATGCAAATCACATGTATATAGTCGTATTCAATATATTAATATTATGATAATCTAGTTGGATGGCTTTTTCATAGTTATTCCCCATTACTAGTACTCATGTGAAATGCATGTATATCCCTTTATTTGAATGTGCAGTGAGGTCTATGTTAAGTTGGCTGAAGTTAAGGCTTGAAGTGTTTTTCTGTGTTTAACCTTCAATATGGAAGTTTTTCTTTTGCTGTATATTTTTCTTTATTCACAGATGCGTCTGCTGAAGTCTTCAGTAAATGAAAAGCTTATTGTTTGTTGTCGATAAAGGGGTATGGAAGATAGGCTGCCAAGGATGGATAGTGTTAACGATTAGTTGCGAAGCAGACCTTTCCTCCAGATGCCTGTAGGCAAGAACAACCCAAGGTTGTCTTGATGCTTGGACTGAGAGATGTTTGGACGGAGAGATGAAAGTCTAATGAGAAGATACCATTCACATACATGTACAGACTGTGGAAAGTTACTGCCACTGACATCAACTATCTGAGTTTCAATTTGATAAGAGTGTTTAGCCAGTTAAAGATTCCTGTTCCCTTTGCTCTTTGACTACAGTGGATTCTTAAAGACTAAGGACCAAATTTAGAACTCAGTGGATGGGTTCCTTCGTCACACAGTGACGGATGTCCCGGCCACCGGAATCTAAATTCCATAGGAAATAACAGGATTTCGATTACGGCGGATGGGATATCTGTCACCGTTATGATGGAGTAACCTGTCCACCAAGTTCTAAATCAGGCCCTTAGGGAGGTACAGACCTGTTTTCACTTGCTTTGGCTAATGTGGCTTTATGCTATGCACATTTCTCTTACAGGACTTTTTACTGAGGGTTTTGTAGTGCTGACGCTTTATATTAAAGAGGATTCTTGGCTTTCCTAAAGCCAATTAGAGTAGTTGGACTTCTATTGATTCAATGGTTAGGCTTGAGAATCAAAGCTTTGATTCTGAGCAACAAATATTGTTTCTTGTTATCTGTATTGCTGCTGCTGAGGTTTTGGTCAGGGGTGTGCGGTAAAGTCTGCTCAGCCGGTGGAGTTTGCAGAGCTTTGCCCACTCAATGCTCTGCTTGAAGCCCGGAGTTCAGCAAAATTTCTCTAACTGCAGTGTGAAGGAGTTAACTGGTGCCCACCTGTTATGGTGATAAAATAACGAACGAAAGCTAAGAAATTTACATCTTGGAAAGGAACTGCTCTCATTACACCACTGGGTGTTGCCATAAGCCTCTACTTAGCAATAAATTCAAACCACCGCTGAAGAGAAGCCACTGCAGGCAGACTTCGACTGCTCTGAAGAATGCTCTTGCATATACCGTCAGGGTAGATATCTAAAGCATGTTCAAACCATTAAGCACCAAGAGTCATAACTGGCCATGTTTGAAATGTGATCCGAATCCTAGCAGCCACCCCATCCTTTCAGGTCAAGCTACAATACCCTTTGCACCCCTGAACAATAGACAAGAAAACTGATTAAATTAGCACTTTTCATCTGCAAATGAAATAAAAAGAGATTTAAAAAATCACAAATCAGTGAAATATTACAAACTGAAAAGTTAAAAGTCGGAACAAAATAAACATATATTCATTTACAGGCACTATTTTATATTTGAAAAGAACAAGAGCATAATGTATAAAAGAGTGCTGGTGGTAATAGGCACCTGTGGAACACATATGTAATATAAAAGTAGCTGTCAACAAAGGAAATGTGTTTCTCCCCGCCGGCCTAATTTACATCATAGCCAACTCGAGTTTTGTGCCTATCTGCTGTCACTCACAGACGTCAGAAGCAAGCATCCCTTTTCCTGAGTGTCAGCCATCTACAAATCGGTAGGTCTTACATTGGTGTCTCGGCTTAGTTTTAATTGCCGTAGCTCTGCCTTCTACCCATGGAGTATACCCAGCGCTTAGAAGCCAACGGGTTCAGCACCTAACAGTGAACAATTTTGCTTAATATTGATTGCTTTAGTACAATGTACTAAACAGGGCAAATGCCACAGCTGGAGAATGCACTTCCAATTTCTTTTTTTTTGCTTGGGATTGTCAGCTGGCATCTTTGACATTAATCTGCACCTCTAGAAAGCGCTGAACACAAAGATAAATCTGGCGTGCACCCTGACATCTTTCTCCTGTAAGGAAAGCACTCCGTGAAGCAGCAGTGACAGAAGCCGGCCCTTTTTATTCCACAAAACATGAAGCTCCTCTGCACTCTAGTCTTTACTGGAACTATTGATTCCATCCGTATACAAGCTAGAAGCTTGTTCCGGGTCACTGGCTGTTGCATCCGCACTACACTTCCCACGACTCTCCACAGCCACGGTCTGCTCTTACTTCCAACAGATGTAAGTACCAGTTTGTTTACTCCTCTGGTTCTGCCATCTGTTGCCATAGAAGATGCAGATGAAGGGGTGGATGCTGATCTGTTGCACTTTAGCCCACTTTCAGGAGGGAAAGATAGTCTTCAAGAGAATGGTGAGGATCATGGTGATAATCTTGATCATCATCAATTACAACATGCATGGGGAGCATGGGGAGAGTGCTAGGTAGGACTCTACTACCAGTAGTATAGTGGGTGTGGTAAGACCTTCTCACCAACAAGGAGGAATGGGTGGTGCTGGAGCTTAGGGGAGAAAGTGCCACTGCCAGTTCATCTCAGTGAGCAGTGTTTTCTGTGAAATAGTACCTAGTTTTTCATTATGCACCATTACTCCACCCCCTCACGGAACTGTGCGAAATTGTGAAGTTGTCTGGTAACTCTGCGGAATTTGGCAGAGTGAAAATGCACAAGCTCTGCCCAGGCCTAGTTTTGGTATGTCTCATGTTAGAGCTCTTTAACCTGATGGGACGCTTTAACTCACCTTTGGTAATTCTGCAGTTGTATAGTATGTTTTTGAGACTCATTCACCTAAATTTGGCTTTGAACTTGTAATAAACCTTTTGACTTTGATTATGCCACTGAGATTCAATGTGTGACCAAATGGGTTGCACTGTAAATTGATTTGAATTGCATTTCTCCTCACCTCTTAGAACTTTGAAAAAGATTAATCAGATCCAGAAATTTTGTGCCAGAAGGTGGATCAGATGGTAGCAGATGAAGATGGTTGATAAATCGAAGTGAGGAGAATTAGAACCCTGTTCTACAGTAGTTAGTCCCAAGAGGCCAGTCCCTAGTGCCCATGTCCAGACCTTGGAGGATCGGCAGAGTTGTGGTTATGCGGAAGAGAGTCATACTGGAGAGGGAGGTGTGAGTATCACTAGGCTTGTAAATTGCAGCAGTTCATGCTTAGTTTGCGGTGGTTGTGAGATTGGGTGGTGTCATGTTTTGAATGTTATGTGAGTGCCATGATTTGTAAAGAAGTTGAAGAGGTTATTTGGTCCGATGTTGTAGGAAAGTGGAGTAATATGTGGTGTGGGGTTAATCCTCACCATTTAATATTCTCACAATACCCCAGAGATGGTTCTTGGATCCACACTAGTAAATCCTTACCTCAGTCTTGGTAGTGTGGCAAACAGCAGTCAGGCTTTACTTAGAGGAACATGTGTTAAGCATTTCACAGCACAAACCAAGACATTAAGTAATTGATATGACTCGAAAGAAATTCAACACCAATTAATAGATTAGAGCTTATTTTTATATAAATCTAGATACCAAAATAAACAGTAATGGTCTGGGAGAACCGGAGATATCTATTTTAGAAACAATAGAAAATCACTGCAGAAATGGCATTGCATCGAGGTCAATGGGAACATGTACTATTTTGCAAAAATGCAGTTAAAGGATGAGTTGCTTGGAACCCATGGGGGTGTTAAGCTGGTGCAGTTCCTGGGACCAGATCACAACAGTCAGAGCAGTTTTTCCTGGCCCGTGGTGTCTGTGTGCACAGTTGCCCTGGCTGTACGTGGTGCTGAACGGGACTCAGGTTGAAGTCGGTGTCAGGGATGCCACTGGTGAAAAGCGATCACTAGGAGGTCAAGCTGCGGGGATCCCTGGCAGGATTAAGGTAGTGGGGGCCCTGGGACAAGGCCACAACTGTCAGTTCACTTCCACCAAGTCCATGAGGACCGGGTGCAGAGTTGTCCTAGCTGTCCATGGTGATGAAAGGGACTTGTGCTGGTTTTACCATACACACTGTGCTGCGACAAAGGAGATGCAAAAACTCAGCTGTGGGCAGTGCCCTCCTCTTGCAGTGCCAGGTCAGTCACCTGGCTGGGAGCAACAAGACTTGGTAGTGGTAAACACAGCAAAATTTGTTGGAGTCATCTAGTGGTCCGACTCACAAAATGCACTTCATCAACTGGGTCGAGTCGATCCCTCAGCGGGCCTGATGGTCTGCGATTCTTTGGTTTCAAAGCATCTTTTTACCTGCAGTTTTCAGGGGACTGGTGCCACCAGTCTAAGGAAGACGGAGGGTACTTCTGACTTCCACAAGGGTCCCTCTGGTCAGGAGCGACGAGTTTCAGCCAAGTACGAAGGTTGATCACACAGTTCCCAGTCTGTTGCCTCATAGATAAAGTTTCCCTCTTTTGCTTTGGAGCAGTGGGCAGTGTCCAGTGATGCAGAGCTTCTGTGTGTCCTTCTTTGAAGTTAGTTTATCAAATCTGAGGTTATGGTGTCACGGGTGTCCCTTAAATCCTGGAATTAGGGGAGTTAGTGGTATGGAGACTAGTGGCCAATTTGCAGCTAGCTCTTACAGCTAATCTGTCCCTGAGATGACCACATCCGGTGATACTGGTCACCTTTGACTACCCAGAACCCTTTATTCTGTCACTAAAATTTAGCACATAAACTAAAATTTAGTGCACAGACCGGGGTGCTTACCGTAAAGGTGTGGTCAGCCTGCTGGAGGGTTGCACAGTCCTGCATACCTAATTTCCCACCTGTCCATGAGCAAATGTGCCTGGGAGCAAGGGGAGCAGTGTTTCTTTGCTGAAGGACCGTGCTGATGGCTATCAGGGCGGTGCAGCCTTTCAAGCTCACCGCCCTGATGGCTCTTTTCACTAGCCTGGCTGGAGGGGACGGGAGGTGTGACCTCCTGTCCACTTCAGCCCTTTGGTCTGACCTCTGGGAGCACCCAGGCTGCCTGGCAGGAGGTCAGAACTCTGCCTTGGTGGCGGCAAGCACAGGACAAAGCATTGGTTGCTTGGCCAGAGCACAAAAAAGGGTGGGAAACAGGTGGGCAACTTCTAGTGTGCCACCTAGGTACATGCCAGCTGTTACTCGACATGATTCAAGTTGGGGGAGAGAAGGCACGTTGTTTGACACCAAACTCGATGTATCTAGGCAGTATCATAATGGAGCTAGCAACCCTGGTCAACCAGGGCTTAAGAACCATGGGCCAGATGTACCAAAGGGTTTTTCCCATTCTGTGTCAATGGGAAAATGTGTTTGTACATATGGCCCCATGTTATCCTAAGGACCGGCCTACACCTATAGTGTACCTTAATGAAAAGGACATTATAGAGGCACATATGCTTGTGCTTACATGCCTGCACCTCAAGTATAATGCACCCTACATCATGGGCTGCAGAGGCCTTCCTTAAGGGTGTCTGATGTATATGTAAGGCAATGCATGGGACTGTGCCACTCATTGTGAGGGCACAGTCAGACTCAAACAGTTTGCATCACTCTGGCAGTATGCAATGGCAGGTCGGCCACCAGTACTTTGGGAGGGTCACCCAGAGTGGCACAAACACGTGGTGCAGCCCTGGGGAACCCTTTACCACCTATGCCCTGGGTACCCTAGGCACCATCTACTAAGGCCTTATAAGGGAGTAAAGGCTTGCCAATCAGGTAATCACCAAGTCAACATAAACATTTTAGAGAGAAAACTCACACACAGGGGACTGGTTACCAGGTCTCAGTGCACTATCAGAATCAAAAAGCCTGGGGTTCAAATGGGGGCACAAAGTGGGGGGCATCTGCAAAAAACCTGGTTTTCTCACAGATGTGACCTAAAATCAAGGAATAGTATTAAAAGGAGCAGAAGACTCTATATCATAATTGTTTGTCGTGAGATGACGTCAACGGCAGGGACCTATCTTTGTGTGAATGTGAGACAATTGGTATAGTGGATATCTATGCGCAGAGTGAATCTGTACTAATCTGGATGCTACCTTGCAGGCCGAGGTTTCATTGGGAGTGTTTTGAAAACTTCTTGTGTGATTGAAAACAGTTAATTCTTTTGTGGAACAGGCAAAGGTTATTGTATTGTACTTGTTACATGTGTGTGATGTTAAGAAGAGAGTGTGCATGCAGATTGTAAAGGAGGATGAACTGCTGTGAGGAGCCAGATTGATGTCACAGCGTGCCATGCTGGTATGGGTATGTTGGTGGGTTGCCATGCTGCTACTGGTTGTAGCTGTCATAAGGGGTCCCACTGCAAATGGTGGTTGTATCAGAATAAAGGATTGTGAATATGGTGTTGTTTTTTAATCTAAACAAAATCTTGTGGTGATTATTGATATTTGATTGGGAAAAATGAAATGTTTTAAAATCATGTGAGATTTGTTTAGAGAAAATGTTCATATATCTAACTGAAAGTAAAAGATACCCCTGGCCACTATATGACGATTAACAAAGGGCTTCATACATGTCAGTGGTCAGTGGCACAAGATCACAGAAAAGGATGGTACATTGTGTGAGCCCACCATATGGCACATTCAATTTGAGGGTTACTGAAAATTTGAGGAGGGTTTTGTACAAGATGAACCCGCCTCATAGAAAACAAAAGGTTGTACTCACCTATGCAGATGCTAGATGGGATACCAAGCAGAAAAGGTGGAGAACTGACATGATATAGAGAGGTAGATTGCACCCAGCCATAAAAACTGAAACAGCCGAGGGAGGACAAAAAAAACAAAAAGACTAAGAAACTGAAGGAGGAAAAACAAAAAGAGCCAGTTGACAAGAGTGAAGTGACAATGATTCTGGAGATAGTCTGTTGGATGTGTTGCTGTCTGAACGTCCACCTCCCTATACTGAAGTTAGGGAAGAAGGTGGAAATGGAGGTACTAGTGGTAGTGGAAAGATCGTATTTGCCACTGCCCCGTCAAATGTGACTTTTAGTCATGTGGGAGCCACTTCAGCTAATGTGTCTTATGCACCAAGATGTGAGGGTTCAAGAGTGTGTGCCTCTGTTGACCCTACTGTGAGTACTGTTGATGCTCTTACCATCCCAGTTACTATTGGTCATGTAATCCCTTTGTATAAACCTGACTGCCCGGGAAAGAACACTTATAATAACAGTATTATAAGCTGGACCAAATACTGTTGGGGGACAAAATAGAAGCCAACCAGGTCTGATGCTAGAGAATATGTTCCTTTGGTTTCGACACAAACAAGTACTCCATGTGTGGCGAGTGCAGATTCAACTTTGAATATTTCCAGATGCACATCTATAGGTACATACCAGAAAATGCCAACCACTGGAAACTCTATATGGGAACCGCCTTTGAATTCTAGCAACGGTGCACGGGGAAATGAGACTGAAGGACTGATGTAGATGTTGGCGGTAACTGTCCTGCCATCAGTTTTATGACTGAAAACCTGCCCATCTGATTTAGATGCTGGCAGTCCCACAGACTTTAACCCGCTGGGTCCTACCACTCTGCAAAGGATTCCTATCCGTCGTGACGACCCCCTAAGAAAGTGTGCCTAATGGCAAGGCTCCAGCTATAATTATTGCAGAGCAGATTTGGATGTGCTAAACCGCCAAGCTAAAAGTGGCAGTCAGACCTCCACTTGTGACTTGGCAGGTTGGTCGGGGAAGGGGGTGAAAACTCCCTTTTTCTCCCAATTCTACTTCTGTATCCATCTGGTCACCACTAGACAGGACCCTCCGTTACTGCTGCCACAAGACCACGGAGAAAACACAACCCCTGTCACTGGACACGAAGGTAGGGAACCCACTTTGACTATGTACATTGTGAGGTCACTGGACGTGGGCCCAGGTCCACTGCAGACATATAGATGTCACCGTAATTTCATCATATTACTATGACATGCTTATGTCAGGGAAACAGGTGGGTCCGACACAGGTGGGGACACAATGATACACAACATATATTGGCCACATACACAACGGTCATTATGGTATTGTAGGAGGCTGGACTGGCTTGTAGTGAGTACCAAGGGGTACTTGCACCTTGCACCAGGCCCAGTTATCCCTTATTAGTGTATAGGGTGTCTAGCAGCTTAGGCTGATAGATAATGGTAGCTTAGCAAAGCAGCTCAGGCTGAACTAGGAGACGTGTGAAGCTACTACAGTACCACTTAGTGTCATATGCACAATATCATAAGAAAACACAATACACAGTTATACTAAAAATAAAGGTACTTTATTTTTATGACAATATGCCAAAGTATCTTAGAGTGTACCCTCAGTGAGAGGATAGGAAATATACACAAGATATATATACACAATAGCAAAAATATGCAGTATAGTCTTAGAAAACAGTGCAAACAATGTATAGTTACAATAGGATGCAATGGGGAAACATAGGGATAGGGGCAACACAAACCATATACTCCAGAAGTGGAATGCGAACCACGAATGGACCCCAAACCTATGTGACCTTGTAGAGGGTCGCTGGGACTATTAGAAAATAGTGAGAGTTAGCAAAATAACCCACCCCAAGACCCTGAAAAGTGAGTGCAAAGTGCACCAAAGTTCCCCTAAGGACAAAATAGTCGTGTTAGAGGGAGAATGCAAGGAAAACACAAATCAGCAATGCAACAACGATGGATTCCTGTCTGAAGGTACCTGTGGAACAAGGGGACCAAGTCCAAAAGTCACAAGCAGCTCGGAGATGGGCAGATGCCCAAGAAATGCCAGCGGTTGGTGCAAAGAAGCTCTTACTAGGCTGAAGAACTGTGAATACTGCAGGAACGACAAGGGCTAGAGACTTCCCCTTTGGAGGATGGATCCCCCACGCCTTGGAGAGTCGTGCAGAAGTGTTTTCCCGCCGGATGGACGCCAACAAGCCTTGCTACACGCAAATCGTGCGTTTGGCGTTTTTGGACGCTGCTGGGGCCCAGGAGGGACCAGAAGGTCGCAAATTGGACCTGCAGAGAGAGGGGACGTCGAGCAAGACAAAGATCCCTCACTGAAGCAGGTAGTACCCGGAGAAGTGCCAGAAACAGGCACTACGAGGATGCGTGAAACGGTGCTCGCCGAAGTTGCACAAAGGAGTCCCACGTCGCCGGAGACCAACTTAGAAAGTCGTGCAATGCAGGTTAGAGTGCCGTGGACCCAGGCTTGGCTGTGCACACAGGATTTCCGCCGGAAGTGCACAGGGGCCGGAGAAGCTTGCAAAGTCGCGGTTCCCAGCAATGCAGCCCAGCGAGGTGAGGCAAGGACTTACCTCCACCAAACTTGGGCTGAAGAGTCACTGGACTGTGGGGGTCACTTGGACGGTGTCGCTGGATTCGAGGGACCTCGCTCGTCGTGCTGAGAGGAGACCCAAGGGACCGGTAATGCAGCTTTTTGGTGCCTGCGGTTGCAGGGGGAAGATTCCGTCGACCCACGGGAGATTTCTTCGGAGCTTCTGGTGCAGAGAGGAGGCAGACTACCCCCACAGCATGCACAAGCAGGAAAACAGTCGAGAAGGCGGCAGGATCAGCGTTACAGAGTTGCAGTAGTCGTCTTTGCTACTATGTTGCAGGTTTGCAGGCTTCCAGCGCGGTCAGCGGTCGATTCCTTATCAGAAGGTGAAGAGGGAGATGCAGAGGAACTCGGCTGAGCTCATGCATTCGTTATCTGAAGTTTCCCCAGAGACAGAGACCCTAAATAGCCAGAAAAGAGGGTTTGGCTACCTAGGAGAGAGGAAAGGCTACTAACACCTGAAGGAGCCTATCACAAGGAGTCTCTGACGTCACCTGGTGGCACTGGCCACTCAGAGCAGTCCAGTGTGTCAGCAGCACCTCTGTTTCCAAGATGGCAGAGGTCTGGAGCACACTGGAGGAGCTCTGGACACCTCCCAGGGGAGGTGCAGGTCAGGGGAGTGGTCACTCCCCTTTCCTTTGTCCAGTTTCGCGCCAGAGCAGGGGCTAAGGGGTCCCTGAACCGGTGTAGACTGGCTTATGCAGAATTGGGCACCTCTGTGCCCAACAAAGCATTTCCAGAGGCTGGGGGAGGCTACTCCTCCCCTGCCTTCACACCATTTTCCAAAGGGAGAGGGTGTCACACCCTCTCTCAGAGGAAGTTCTTTGTTCTGCCATCCTGGGCCAGGCCTGGCTGGACCCCAGGAGGGCAGATGCCTGTCTGAGGGGTTGGCAGCAGCAGCAGCTGCAGTGAAACCCCAGGAAGGGCAGTTTGGCAGTACCAGGGTCTGTGCTACAGACCACTGGCATCATGGAATTGTACCAACAATGCCAGGATGGCATAGAGGGGGCAATTCCATGATCATAGACATGTTACATGGCCATATTCGGAGTTACCATGGTGAAGCTACATATAGGTAGTGACCTATATGTAGTGCACGCGTGTAATGGTGTCCCCGCACTCACAAAGTTCAGGGAATTGGCTCTGAACAATGTGGGGGCACCTTGGCTAGTGCCAGGGTGCCCTCACACTAAGTAACTTTGCACCTAACCTTTACCAGGTAAAGGTTAGACATATAGGTGACTTATAAGTTACTTAAGTGCAGTGTAAAATGGCTGTGAAATAACGTGGACGTTATTTCACGCAGGCTGCAGTGGCAGGCCTGTGTAAGAATTGTCAGAGCTCCCTATGGGTGGCAAAAGAAATGCTGCAGCCCACAGGGATCTCCTGGAACCCCAATACCCTGGGTACCTCAGTACCATATACTAGGGAATTATAAGGGTGTTCCAGTAAGCCAATGTAAATTGGTAAAAATGGTCACTAGCCTGTCAGTGACAATTTGGAAGTAATGAGAGAGCATAACCACTGAGGTTCTGGTTAGCAGAGCCTCAGTGAGACAGTTAGGCACCACACAGGGAACATATACATGCACACCTATGAGCACTGGGGCCCTGTGTGACAGGGTCCCAGTGACACATACATATAGGCCACAAACTTATGAGCACTGGGGTCCTGACCAGCAGGATCCCAGTGACACATAACAAACATACTGAAAACATAGTGTTTTCACTATGAGCACTGAGGCCTGGCTATCAGGATCCCAGTGAGACAGTGAAAACAGTGACAAAACCCCGACATACACTCACAAACAGGCCAAAAGTGGGGGTAACAAGGCTAGAAAGAGGCTACCTTCTCACACAACCCCCCCCCAAACGAAGGACAATAAGGCTAACCTTGGCCAGTTGAGACTTTATTGTCTAAGTGGTGATAAGTAGAGAGTAGCTCTGCAATAGACTGGTTACTCCCTTTATCATCCACTATATGGTTACTTCCCTGTGGGGATGTAAACCACCCTGTTTGAAGTTTTTTAGCTAAGCAACAATGTGAAGATGTATTTTCAGAGTTTCTATCAGTAAGTTTTAGTTTAGAGCAGTGGGAATTATCCACTGAACCTATTTGTAGTGATGGAAATGCCAGACAGGGATGCTGTCTCAGTAAAGCCATAGCTGGGCAAAAACTTTGTCCATATGGCTGGAAGAGAGAACAGGGATGCTGTTTCTCTTGGGTTGGAGCAGGGCAGGGATGCTGTCCTATCAGCTCCACACTAGGGCAGGGATGCTGTCCTAAGTGTTGTGAGGCAGTGCAGAGTTTCTGCACTAAAGTTTCTCTGGGAGGGTTGGAGGGATGCTCCATGTTAACTAAAATGGTGCTCTTTTTCTCACCAATGTTAGTTATCCCGCAGAGAGGTACTTCCACCTCAGGGAGTACAGTTTTGCCAACTGATGATTCCCTTGGAACAGGTGCCACCCCAGGAGAGGTTTCTCCCACCACAGGAATGGTATCCTGAATGGTAGGGTGGTTAGGGGATACTGTGATACCCTTTTTACCTGTTGATGGAGAGGGATCCTGAGTTTTCAGGCCTTCTCTCCTTTGCTTTTTCATTTCACTTGAAATGAGAGGGAACAATTCCTCAGGGATGCCCAGCATGGCTGCATGGGCATAAAACTCTACATCAGCCCAACCTGAGGCCTCTAGGTCATTACCTAAGAGACAGTCTACAGGTAAGCTAGGTGATACCACCACCTGCTTAGTGCCAGTAACTCCACCCCAACTAAACTGAATTATAGCTAAGGGAAGAAACTTAGTGGAGTTATGGACATCAATAATCTTATGCTGTTGTCCAATGATGTGTTGTTCAGGAGGCACTAGGTTTTCAGTCACCAAAGTGAAACTGGCACCTGTGTCCCTGTAGGCCAAGGCCTCAACACCATTTATTGAAACTGTCTGCCTGTACTTATCCATTGTAAGGGGACAAGCAGCCAGTGTGGCAAGGCCAATGCCACTAGGTGTGACAGAAACTGTCTTGGGACTGATTACATCAGTTTCCACTATGGACCCATAAGTGAACCCAACTACACCCTTTGCTTGACTGTTGCCAGCAGTCCCACCACTAGTACCACTACTGCTAGGGGCACTAGAGCTTGATGTATTAGTGGTGGTAGGCTCAGGGGGTTTACCTGGACAGGACTTATCCCCTGGCCTATGGCCTCTATTTTTACACACAAAGCACCAAGGCTTTTTAATGTGTGCAGGTTGGGAAGAAGAGGAAGAATTTGTTTTATCCCCACCCTCTGAAGAGTGTTTAAGATTTGAAGTGGGATCTTTGGTTTTACCTTTATCCCCATGCTTATCTTGAGATTTTTCACCATCTTTCTTCTTATTGCCATCTTTGTCACCCCCTGTATGAACTTTTCTGTTCACTCTTGTTCTGACCCATTTGTCTGCCTTCTTTCCCAATTCTTGGGGAGAGGTCAGATCAGAGTCCACCAAGTACTGGTGCAACAAATCAGACACACAATTATTAAGAATATGCTCTCTCAGGATCAAGTTATACAGGCTGTCATAATCAGTAACTTTACTGCCATGTAACCACCCCTCCAAGGCCTTCACTGCCTGGTCAATGAAATCAACCCAGTCTTGTGAAGACTCCTTTTTGGTATCTCTGAACTTTATCCTGTACTGTTCAGTGGTTAAGCCATAACCATCCAGGAGTGCATTCTTAAGAACTTGGAAATTGTTAGCATCATTTTCTTTTACAGTAAGGAGCCTATCCCTACCTTTTCCAGTAAATGATAGCCATAGGATAGCAGCCCACTGCTTTTGAGGGACATCCTGTACAGCACAGGCCCTCTCAAGTGCAGCAAACCACTTGTTAATGTCATCCCCCTCCTTGTAAGGGGGAACTATCTTATGCAGATTCCTGGAATCATGCTCTTTTGCAGGATGACTATGGGGAATACTGCTGCTGCCACCATGGGTATCTAAACCCATTTTCTGTCTTTCCCTCTCTATTTCTAAAGACTGTCTATCCAAATCCAGCTGTTGCTTCTTGAGCTTCAGTCTGGTTTGCTCCACTCTCAATCTATTGAGCTCCCTTTCCACCAATCTGTCATCAGGGTGGGTGGGAGGGACATTTCTAGATACAGAGGTATGATGGGAATGAACAGAAGGAGACCTGTCCCTTACAGAGGGCACCCTAACAGCTTGGCTACCAGTATAATGTGAGAGCACATCATCAGTATGATGTGATTCAACCTCTGTACCAACTATGCTAGACTGTCTAGTAATGGGCAGGCTGAGAAGTTTCTTTCCTGAACCTTTTCCTGGGGGAGTCCCTGGATCAGATTGAGAACCATTAGCTACTTTTTCTACAGATTGGGCACTTATGGCCTTATCCTGTACTCTAAGCATATTAATTAACAGTTCTAAAGAAGGATTCTTCCCTACACTCAAACCTCTCTCTATGCAGAGACTCCTTGCTCCTTTCCAGCTAAGGTGATCATATGCAAGTTTGGACAGTTCAACTTTTTGGCCTGTGCCAGACATTTTTAGAGAGAGTTAAAGTGATAGACAAAGAGAAAAAAGTTTTCAGAACTTTTTGGAAAGACAGAAAAAACTTTTTAAACTTTTAAGAACTTTTTGAAAGTTTAGAAGTACTTTTCAGCACTTAGAAAAGAGTGAAAAGAGGAAATGCAAAACTTTTTGGCTATGTGTATATACACTGACCTTGTTTTGTATATTTTTCTCTTATGAAAAGTACAATGACAAGAGTGGTAAGTAGTCTCAAAGCACTTATCCCACCACTGCACAACCAATGTAGGAGGCTGGACTGGCTTGTAGTGAGTACCAAGGGGTACTTGCACCTTGCACCAGGCCCAGTTATCCCTTATTAGTGTATAGGGTGTCTAGCAGCTTAGGCTGATAGATAATGGTAGCTTAGCAAAGCAGCTCAGGCTGAACTAGGAGACGTGTGAAGCTACTACAGTACCACTTAGTGTCATATGCACAATATCATAAGAAAACACAATACACAGTTATACTAAAAATAAAGGTACTTTATTTTTATGACAATATGCCAAAGTATCTTAGAGTGTACCCTCAGTGAGAGGATAGGAAATATACACAAGATATATATACACAATAGCAAAAATATGCAGTATAGTCTTAGAAAACAGTGCAAACAATGTATAGTTACAATAGGATGTAATGGGGAAACATAGGGATAGGGGCAACACAAACCATATACTCCAGAAGTGGAATGCGAACCACGAATGGACCCCAAACCTATGTGACCTTGTAGAGGGTCGCTGGGACTATTAGAAAATAGTGAGAGTTAGCAAAATAACCCACCCCAAGACCCTGAAAAGTGAGTGCAAAGTGCACCAAAGTTCCCCTAAGGACAAAATAGTCGTGTTAGAGGGAGAATGCAAGGAAAACACAAATCAGCAATGCAACAACGATGGATTCCTGTCTGAAGGTACCTGTGGAACAAGGGGACCAAGTCCAAAAGTCACAAGCAGCTCGGAGATGGGCAGATGCCCAAGAAATGCCAGCGGTTGGTGCAAAGAAGCTCTTACTAGGCTGAAGAACTGTGAATACTGCAGGAACGACAAGGGCTAGAGACTTCCCCTTTGGAGGATGGATCCCCCACGCCTTGGAGAGTCGTGCAGAAGTGTTTTCCCGCCGGATGGACGCCAACAAGCCTTGCTACACGCAAATCGTGCGTTTGGCGTTTTTGGACGCTGCTGGGGCCCAGGAGGGACCAGAAGGTCGCAAATTGGACCTGCAGAGAGAGGGGACGTCGAGCAAGACAAAGATCCCTCACTGAAGCAGGTAGCACCCGGAGAAGTGCCAGAAACAGGCACTACGAGGATGCGTGAAATGGTGCTCGCCGAAGTTGCACAAAGGAGTCCCACGTCGCCGGAGACCAACTTAGAAAGTCGTGCAATGCAGGTTAGAGTGCCGTGGACCCAGGCTTGGCTGTGCACACAGGATTTCCGCCGGAAGTGCACAGGGGCCGGAGAAGCTTGCAAAGTCGCGGTTCCCAGCAATGCAGCCCAGCGAGGTGAGGCAAGGACTTACCTCCACCAAACTTGGGCTGAAGAGTCACTGGACTGTGGGGGTCACTTGGACGGTGTCGCTGGATTCGAGGGACCTCGCTCGTCGTGCTGAGAGGAGACCCAAGGGACCGGTAATGCAGCTTTTTGGTGCCTGCGGTTGCAGGGGGAAGATTCCGTCGACCCACGGGAGATTTCTTCGGAGCTTCTGGTGCAGAGAGGAGGCAGACTACCCCCACAGCATGCACAAGCAGGAAAACAGTCGAGAAGGCGGCAGGATCAGCGTTACAGAGTTGCAGTAGTCGTCTTTGCTACTATGTTGCAGGTTTGCAGGCTTCCAGCGCGGTCAGCGGTCGATTCCTTATCAGAAGGTGAAGAGGGAGATGCAGAGGAACTCGGCTGAGCTCATGCATTCGTTATCTGAAGTTTCCCCAGAGACAGAGACCCTAAATAGCCAGAAAAGAGGGTTTGGCTACCTAGGAGAGAGGAAAGGCTACTAACACCTGAAGGAGCCTATCACAAGGAGTCTCTGACGTCACCTGGTGGCACTGGCCACTCAGAGCAGTCCAGTGTGCCAGCAGCACCTCTGTTTCCAAGATGGCAGAGGTCTGGAGCACACTGGAGGAGCTCTGGACACCTCCCAGGGGAGGTGCAGGTCAGGGGAGTGGTCACTCCCCTTTCCTTTGTCCAGTTTCGCGCCAGAGCAGGGGCTAAGGGGTCCCTGAACCGGTGTAGACTGGCTTATGCAGAATTGGGCACCTCTGTGCCCAACAAAGCATTTCCAGAGGCTGGGGGAGGCTACTCCTCCCCTGCCTTCACACCATTTTCCAAAGGGAGAGGGTGTCACACCCTCTCTCAGAGGAAGTTCTTTGTTCTGCCATCCTGGGCCAGGCCTGGCTGGACCCCAGGAGGGCAGATGCCTGTCTGAGGGGTTGGCAGCAGCAGCAGCTGCAGTGAAACCCCAGGAAGGGCAGTTTGGCAGTACCAGGGTCTGTGCTACAGACCACTGGCATCATGGAATTGTACCAACAATGCCAGGATGGCATAGAGGGGGCAATTCCATGATCATAGACATGTTACATGGCCATATTCGGAGTTACCATGGTGAAGCTACATATAGGTAGTGACCTATATGTAGTGCACGCGTGTAATGGTGTCCCCGCACTCACAAAGTTCAGGGAATTGGCTCTGAACAATGTGGGGGCACCTTGGCTAGTGCCAGGGTGCCCTCACACTAAGTAACTTTGCACCTAACCTTTACCAGGTAAAGGTTAGACATATAGGTGACTTATAAGTTACTTAAGTGCAGTGTAAAATGGCTGTGAAATAACGTGGACGTTATTTCACGCAGGCTGCAGTGGCAGGCCTGTGTAAGAATTGTCAGAGCTCCCTATGGGTGGCAAAAGAAATGCTGCAGCCCACAGGGATCTCCTGGAACCCCAATACCCTGGGTACCTCAGTACCATACACTAGGGAATTATAAGGGTGTTCCAGTAAGCCAATGTAAATTGGTAAAAATGGTCACTAGCCTGTCAGTGACAATTTGGAAGTAATGAGAGAGCATAACCACTGAGGTTCTGGTTAGCAGAGCCTCAGTGAGACAGTTAGGCACCACACAGGGAACATATACATGCACACCTATGAGCACTGGGGCCCTGTGTGACAGGGTCCCAGTGACACATACATATAGGCCACAAACTTATGAGCACTGGGGTCCTGACCAGCAGGATCCCAGTGACACATAACAAACATACTGAAAACATAGTGTTTTCACTATGAGCACTGAGGCCTGGCTATCAGGATCCCAGTGAGACAGTGAAAACAGTGACAAAACCCCGACATACACTCACAAACAGGCCAAAAGTGGGGGTAACAAGGCTAGAAAGAGGCTACCTTCTCACAGGTATCAGTATTCATTGCAAAATGAATAGCATCACAATGACAGTACATTCACACTTGTCAACTGTGCCGATGTGTGCATGTTGCAAGGGGACCTGCACCCGTCATGTTGTGCTTCGAGTTGTGTGTGTCAGTACTTGTATGTGTGCGTGTGATGCGATTGGCAGTGTGAGGTGGAGGTAGGGGTGATGGGTGATTTGGTTGTGTCTGTATGTGTGACGCTTGCATATGGCATGGATGTTGTGTATATTGTGTTGTGTGTTTTATTGCTGCGTGCAGAACTCAGGTGCGTGTTGTTGTGTGGTAGTCGCTGTGGTAATGTGTTTAGTCATGTTTGTGTGTGCTTGTGTTTGTGTAGATGAGTGTGTTGGTTATTATGGTTGTGTCGTGTGACGGTGCAGTGTCACTAGTGTGTGTATGTTGTGTGATGGATGTATGTGTATGTGTGGTTGTGGCATGTAGGTGTTGTGTTGTGGTGTAGTGGCAATGGATACAAGTGTGTATGTGATGTGTTGTGTTGGGTATGGTGTAGGGGGAACCGAATATGAGAAGGGTAGAGTGTGTGTGAGACTTACCTTTATTCCATGGCCACTGGTACTGTCCGATCTCCATTGGCTCCAGCTATGTCCTCCCTCTGTCAGCAAACCTCTGGCAGGACACTGCTTGTCCATCTGTAATATCTAAATACTACAGGAGGGAACCCACCTGTCTGTGGGCTAGGGAGAGCACTCCATTATGGCGGACTTCGGCTCAGCCCAAATACGTCTAAATACTCCGGGCAGAACACCGTCGACTTGATGGTCTTTTCTGGCCCACCGTTGATGCTACTTGGTGGCAACACTGCCAAGATCTAAATCAGGCCCTATGTCTAAGGTTCCGGTAGTGACTCAAACTATTAGTGCTAAGGAATTAGATGATTGGGTGAAGATTTTTAATGAGGGTACCCCTTCTAGAGAAAGTGTGAGTACGGAGTTGAGTCAGAGAACAATTCAATTTCCCCCGAGGGACAATTTGGTGGATGTGGCAAAACTTTAATTAGAATTGGAAGAAATTATCAGTGTGAACCTTGGATGTGAGCAATCAGAGACTTATCATGAGAATTAATTTGCAATTATGTGCATGGATATTACTAAGCAAGCAGGACAAGATCATGACAAATTATCTGAATTTGCCCAAAAATACAAAGTGGATTAGAATAAGACCAAAGCTTTACAGAGGAGTTATCAAGTGTGCTTTAAGAAAGGGACATTAATGACATGAGAATTCCAAGAATGAAAATCCAGATGAAAGTATTAATTCAAAATATTCAGAAATGGAATGAATTGGATATGTGGGAAGCTAAATGAGAGGAAAAGAAAGACATAAAGAACCCCTCCAGGAGAACCGCCTCCGGTAGCAGGGGAGGGTGTGTGTAACAACTTTCCTGTTGAGAGAAGAGCCTAGTGGAGATTAAGTACATGTGCCATGGAGTAGAAGTGATAATTTACTAGTGAAAGAAACCATTGGAATGGTACATACAAGTTAAGCAATTCATGAAGATAACACTGATGTGGTGGGTTGATTTGAACACTTTGTTTGACGTTGTTCAGAGTGATTTGTGGAGGGAATGTAAAGTAACTGTTCAGTGGCCTGAGATAGAATTGACTAGAAATGCAGTGACGAAGGGCTCCTTGCCATTAGGGGTGAAAAAGTATCAACAGGTTATGACATTTTTGAAGGCAAAGGCACCACCCCAAGATATAGATTGGGTTAAGTTTCGGAGAATGACACAAAAACTGAAAGAGTCAATTCATGCTTATTATGAGATACTGTTGCAAGCATTCAAGCAGTATAGTGGAATAGAGATGCTTGAAGCTAAAGATATGGGACCTTTTGTGTCGAGGTTTGTAACAGGATTGAGACCTGAGATTAGCATGATGATACAACAGCATTTGATTTGTTGGCAGAATAAGTCAGTTGATGGAATTTTGAGGTATTCCAGATACTGCAGGGATGAGATTGAGATGAAACAGAGAAAGTTAAAGGAGATGCTGATGGTTGCTCAGAGGAAGACAGCAAAGAGAACAAATCAGATTCACCTACTTGTAGAGAATATTGATACAATGGAACCTGTGTATCAGCAAGGATCTAATCCCATGCATGGTAGAGTTTGAGAAGCCCTACTGATCCAAGCACCGGGATGGATGATAATAGTCTGAAAAGGTTTACCCTTTGTCATATCTGTAATGAGCTGGGGCACTGGAAGTGAGAATGTTGTTGAAATACAGGTAATCATTTCCAAAATTCAGGATTTGTGCCTTCTCTGAATAATAACTCTACATAAATGCCAAATGTGCATAGACTACCAGTCAAAGATTTAATGTGCCCCAAACTCCAGTGAGACAAGTCTCACTACCTCTGATACCACACCAGAATGCTGTAGGGCCTAGACAAAATCTCGATCAGTGTTCTAGAATGAATAAGAAGTTGGTTCATGATAATAATCCTTTCCAACAATGTTCTGTGTTTGAAACTCTTGAGAGTTAGGGCTCCAATCAGTCAGCCTGATGGTGCCTGAGAGGGGAGGAAGATTGTGTGCTTGGCGCAGCCTAGGAAGTAGACCAGAGCAGACCATTCATAGATAGTGAGGTTGATGGTTGAAGTCCCAAACCTACCCCTCTCAAAAAAAGTAGTCTGTGTTGTAGGTGTAGCAAAGAAACAGACGACAACTCAGGAAACTGGACCACTTTCAGTGAAAATAGGGTTCTGTGTGGATAAACATAAGTTTTTGATATGTGATTTCAGCCCAGTGAACATCTTAGGAAAGAATCTGCTTTTCAAATTAAATTGCTTCATCTTTTGTTCTCCGGCAGGTATAGGGATGCTGTCACAGGGTGAGGATGCTGCTTTTAAATTGAATAATAATAGATCATATTGTTCCTTGCTAACTCTGCTGAAAGTTGATGGGTTACTTCCAGATTTGAAAGTAACAGTTACATCCAAAGTGTAGGATTTTTTAGGAAAAGACATCAGACAGATAAAGGTGTTGAGCCTTTCCAAATTTCTATCAAACCAAATGCTGAATTTCCAAAAGCATCACAATACACTTTGACTCCTGAGATGATTGCTGGGATAACTCCCATAATTGAGTGATTCCACAAAAATATTTGAAAGTCCTTGTAACTCTTCCATCTTCAAAAAGTAAACAACACAGTCAATCCTTGTTGTCCCAAGGTACTGAATCCAGCTGTAATGTTTCAGATTCCACCTGAGGCTGAGTGGCTCACTGTGATCCACTTGTGCCAAGAATTTTTCCTGATACCATTGCATGAGGATAGCAAATTCCTCTCTGCATTTTGATTCAGAAATCTTGTTTTGGCATGGTACCAAATCCCACAAGGGTACACGGAGAGCCCTTCTTCTTTTCAACCAGATTCTTAGGAAAAATCTAAAACCATTGGTCATGCCTTGCAGTTCAGTTTTAATACAATATATAGACAACCTATTGGTGGCGTCAAATAGTGAGGAAGCTTGTAGACAGGACACCATTGCATTGTTGAACACTTGTCTGAGAATGGACATAAGTATCCCCAGGAAAGTTGCAATATTGTCAGAAAGAGGTTCAATACCTTGGACAGCACATTGACAATAGAGCAAGGAAAGTGTTACCAGATAGAATTTCAGCTATTTTGAAAATGAGCCCACCAGCCACTCAGAGAGAAGTCAGAATGTTTCTGGGAACAGTGGGCTACTGTTGTCAGTGGACACCCAACTTTTCTCTAGTACTGAAGCCTTTGCAGAGGCTCACACACAAGGATGTGTCTGATCTGCATCCATGAGATAACAGTTGTCTCATTGCCATCCTAGGACTGAGAGAAAGTCTCTGACATGTCCCAGCACTGGTAGTGCCCAATTATAGCAAGTCATCTGCACTTTTCTACAGTGAAAGGGAGGGTTGTGCTCTCTCCGTGCTTACACAAACCCATGGAAATACCAAGACACCTGTGGCTTATTTCTCAGCTACTTTAGATCCTGTAGCTTCTGGGCTGCCTGGTTGTCTTAAAGCAGTAGCAGCAGTCAGCACATGTATCAAGAGATGTGAAAATATAGTTACGGGTCACCCATTAACAATATATGTGCCACACTCTGTAAAGTTGTTGACAAGGACCAGATGCCAGCACCTGACAAGCAACTGTCTTACTGAATATGAACAGGTTATATTGGCTGCTGAAAATGTGAATGTCAAACGTTGTGCTGTTTTAAATTATTCTACCTTACTACCTGTACTTGGTCATGAAAGTGATGATGCATATGAAGTGGACCATGACTGTCTCGATATTATTGAACTATGCACCAAGCAGAGACTGGATTTATGAGATGAACCACTACCCAAATCTGACTTTGTCCTCTATGTTGATGGCTCATTTGTATGAGACAGTGGAAGAAGCCAGAGAGCAGTTTATGCTGTCTGTACCCTTTCAGGAGTTGTTGAAGCCTCCCGGCTTCAAAAAGTATAATCCGCACAAGTGGCTGAATTGATTGCTCTTACTAGGGCATGCTGTGTTCTGACCAGTTAAAAGTGACAATCTTTATCGATAGTTAATACGGCTTTGGTGTCATTCATGGCTTCAAACAACTATAGTCCAAGAGGCGGTTTATGATGTCCTCTGAATCCCCAATCTGAAATTGTGAAAAAGTGAGAAGCCTCCGCAATGATCAAGTGCCATGTACATTGTTCTGGAAATTAAAATGTAACCTTAGGCAACAATTACACAGACGAAGTTGCCAAGTACTGTGCCCACAATGTTTATACCTTTAATGGGGAATATAATAACAAAGAAATGGATAAGGCTAACTACAATCTTTTGTTGACCACAGCTCATACTTGAGAGGAAGTGTCAGAAGAGGGACAGCAGAGTTGGTTCAATATAGGGTGTGCCAAGAGAGATGATGACAGTTGGGTTTCAATGGATGAAAGAACTGTATTTCCAAATAGCTTGTTACCCCCGTGGCACAACATTTCCACAGTCTGGCTCCTGTTGGTAGGGACGCCACGGTGAGATTGTTCAGGCAGACCTGCTTTAATCCTAAATTCAGATTGATGGCAGAAGCGTTGTGTCATAGGTGCATTTTGTATCAACAAAACCACGTTGGAAAGAGAACTGCAGTTACATTGAGTCACAGAGGGAGATCAGCAGGGCCTTTCAACAGGGGACAGTTGGATTTCATTGAAATGCATGTGTGCAATGAGTTGAGGTATGTCATGGTAATTGTGGGCATCTTCTTGCATTGGGTCATAGCATACTGAAACAGCATGAATGATAGTAACCCTGTAGCAAAATTGCTGTTGAGTGAACTCATTACTCGATTTGGCTTTCTGACTTCTTTAGAATCAGATCATGGGACTCATTTAATAATGAACTCCTGAAACTGTTGTTTGCAGCACTGCAAGTGGAACAGAGATTACATTGCAGCTATAGACCTGGGGCTTCGGGTCTTGTTGAGCAGGTGAATTGAATGCTGAAATCCAGACTGACAAAAGTGTGTGCTTCAACATCTTTGAAATGGCCTGATATTTTGCCTCTTGTGTTGATGAGTCTTCAGAGTGTACTTGATTAAAAGACTAGATTGTCTCAATATAAAATCATTGTGGGGAGGGGAGGGTGATGAGATTCACAGTGATTCAGGTTAATGCACTTGTGAACATTACAGATGATATGGCCCTAATTACTGCAGGCGACTAGCTGGTGTGATGAGTTCTGTATCTCATTAGTTTGGAGAAGTTATTGCCTCTCTGCATCAGGAACAGTGCCATGATTTCAGTCTGGGCAATTGGGTCTTGGTGAAGAAACACTTAAGGAAGACATGTCGGAAATCCAGGTGGCATGGGTGGTACCAGGTCATCCTGGTCAGAAGGACCGCTGTGAAGTGTGGCGGTCTCCCCAACTGGATTCACACTTCTTATACTCGCAAATTTGAATGTCCCTTGTTACGACAGCACCTGTTCCAGAAGTACCGGCGGTGAGAGAGAGGTGACAGGAGCAGGTCAGTCAAGTTGTCAAGGACCAAACTGAGCCTGAAACAGTACTTGATCAGTCTGGGGAAGGGTGGTCTTGAGCAAGCCGTAGATGAAGCCGAAGCAGGAGCAATTGGACATTGCCCTGTGGTGGTAAATGAGTAAAGTTCAGAGGATTTATTTCTGGAAGAAAACAAGTGGAAGCGGGAGATCAATGGCCCAGAAGGCAAGAAAGAGAAAGCTTGCCTAAAGAGTGTGCCTACAGACGATTCCCGAAGATACTGAGAACTCCAATTTAAGTGAAAGTGAGGATGAGGGTACAGCTCTAAGGAGGTGTATAAGCAAAGTGAATGCCCAGTCGGAGGTACTCTTCACCTGAATGAATATATTTTGTTTCAAATGACGGAGATACTGTGTTTTGGGAGTTCTGGCTTGCCCATACAAAGTCAATTCAACCTCTATGAACTGAGCATCTTGTTTGAATTATATCTTGAATTCTTGTTGCCTTTGATGTATTTGAAATGTATAGATTATTAGAGACATTCACTTTTACTTTAATAGGAAATTCAGAAGAATACCTAGGCAGAGAAGAAGAAAAAGAGGGTTACCTTTTAGAAGGACAAAGGGTAGGGCTAAGGAAGTCTCATGAAGATTGTACATAACTGTTATTCATTGCTCAAACTTTGCTTTGCCGTTTTGCACAGGTGAAATTTATAGAGAATAAGAACTCTGTTGCTGCTACATTTCACCCTATATAGATATGGTTGGGGAGAAGTCATGTAGCAAATCAAAAAAGTAGATGCAAATACATTGCTTGTTTCCTTTATAATTTTAGAACTTCTACTAATAGGATTATTTTCATCCACCCCCGCAGTAGAAGAAACATTATCTTCTAGTGTTCCTCTATGCACATTAAGCCCTAGAATTAGCAACACCTATATGTTAGATTAAAAGACTTACATGTAGATGACTCAAGGGGCTAATATTCTGCAAATGTATACTTTAGGTTACTCTACGAGCACATTCATACTATGCATCCAAGGGATTGCTATATGTGCACGCAATTACCTGCATCGGCTGCAGAGGGGGCATCATATTCCTGTGACTTATGGTATTACCTGTAGCTTTTTGTTGAGTTTGTTTTATGGGACAGGACGTTATCATTTTTCAAATTTTTACTTAGTTCTTTCAGAGATTCCTATAATTGAATGCTTAAATCATCGTCCTGCCTTCCTGGAGTTGAAAATAGTTGTAAGATTCTTTAAACTTAGACACAGTTAGACATTAGACACAGTTTATGCACAGCAACACTATTTGACATGTATTTTGACAGCGGTTAAGAACAAATTTTTAAATTTAGTTAAAGACAGGAGATGACAACTAGAAGCTAGTTCAAAAATAGACAAGAATTTTAGGAGCCAACAGAAGTGGACTAAAGAGCAGATTGGATATCGGATTGCTGGAAATTTAGCTGCCCTGACATTAAATTGGAAGCATAAGGGAAGATTGTGTATTTTGGATAGAGAGATCTGATGTGGACAATATATTAGTAGGAAAGAGTGAATGTGAGCATACTTTTGAGGTGCAAGGGAATTTTAAGTTGTACTTGGATGGGAAGGATTCTGTAAACTCCCGGAGTTTATTTTTATCTGTGGAGAACGTGCTTATTTTAATCTGCCCAAGGGATGTTATGGTAGGTTATTCAGGTGTATTTTTCACAAGTTTTATCATGTAGAACATGTTGATGATCCTGTATGGACAAAGGTTCTTGACTTAAGCGAGGTGGCAGTGCTAGAGAAGTAGTTGGGTATACATTTGGTCTATTGATTCCATCTGTGGGGGTGATTTTAAATGACCTAAAGATTAGAAGGCTGCCTGCTATAGTTGATAAGGTGGCTACTAGTGCATTTGGAGCCTCATTGGTTGTAACGTCTGGGAGGTAGCTATAAGATCTGTAGTTTTGCAGAATCGTCCTGCTTTAGACATCTTACTTGCAAAGGGGGACGGAGTCTGCCTGCTATTGAAGGTTTAGCAATGCTGTACTTACACCCTGGACAAGAGTAAGGACTTGGAGAACTATATTCAGAATATTTCTGAGTTGACAAAAGATTCGAAGAATTTAGAAGCAACTAGTACATGGAAAGTCATTGGAGATAGATTTCTTGCTATTTGGCAGATAGCTTTGGAAGCTAGGAAGGGGAGTTGTGTTTTTTGTTCTGAAGCCTTTGTTGGTGAATGCCATATGTGCAATAACCCTGCTAATGGGATTTTTAATTTTCCAGAGAATGAAGATTGGGAAGTCGAGGAAGACGGCAGATCTTGAGCTAGAGGATAGTCAGTGTAAATATTATGGTGATATGAAATGTCTGGAGGAGTCTAGACTAAAGCTGATGAAAATGATAAAGTTCTAGAGACTCTCATTCGAGAAGAAAGTTAGTTTGTGATAACTTTATACATAATCAGAGGGGTGGTTAAGAGGGCATAACCTGGCTGTGAGATTATGCGTTCCAGAAGGAGACATTAAATGTACTTAATGAAATATAAATTGTGTGCTTAAATGTTTTCATGCAAACAAAATGAGCCGAAAGTCGTGAGCTGAAGTATACTCATAAGTAGAAATGAAGAATGAGCATATGCAAATTACATGTAAATAGTATTATTTGATGTATGAGTATTATGATAATCTGGTTGAGTGATACTTTAAGATTTATTCCCCATTACTAGTACTTATGTGAAATGCATGTATATCCATGTATTTGAATGTGCATGGAGGTCTATGTTAAGCTGGTTGGAGTTAAGGCTTGAAAGGTTGCCAAGGATGTGGAGTGTTAACAAGGATTTGTGAAGAATAATTCTTCTCCAGATTCCTGAAGGCAAGAACGATCCAATGTCATCCTGATGCTTGGAGCGAGAGATGAAAGTTTCATGAAAAGATACCATTCATGTTCATGTACATGTACAGACTATGGAAAGTTACTGGCAGTAATGGCAATTATCTGAGTTTCAGTGGTATAAGAGTGTTTTCATCAGTTAAAGAATCAGATTCCCTTTGCCCTTTGACTACAGTGGAGTCTTAGTGACTAAGGGCTTGATATAGATTTTGGCCGACAGGTTACTCTGTCTTAATGGTGGCTGATATCCTGTCTGCCAAAGTGTAAATCCCATAGGAAATAACTGGATTTAGATTATGGCAGATGGGATATCTGGCACTGTTGTGAGGGAGTAACATGTCCGCTGAGTTCTAAATCAGGCCCTTAGGGAGGTACAAACCTCTGTTTTTCCTTGCTTTAGCTGATGTGGCTTTATGCTACGCACATCTCTCTTACAGGAACTTCTACTGAAGTTTTTGTAGTGCTGACGCTGTTAATGTATTCCCTAGTTCCTTAAATTAGAGAAGCTGGACTTCTATAGCTTCAATTGTTAGGCAGGAGAGCCAAAGCGTGGATTCTGAGTACCAATTATTGTTTCTTCTGTACTGCTCCTACTGAGGATTTGGTGTGTCTCATGTTAGTGCGCTTTAACCTGATTCAACTCTTTAACTCACTTTTAGGGTAATTCTGTATTTGCATAGTATGTTTTTGAGACTCTCTTACATAAATTCAGCTTTGAATTTGTAATAAACCTTTTGACTTTGATTATGCCTCCGAGATTCAATGTGTGACCAAATGGGTTGCATTGTAAATTGATTTGAATTGTTTAATGTGTTTCTCCTCATCTCTCTGAACTTTCAAAAAGATTTATCGGATCCAGAAATTTGTCAGAAGATGGATCAATCTCAATAGTTGGAATGCTCATACTGAACTTACTATCACATCCTACAAATGACACCTGTTATAGACAACAATCTGTGCCAAACCATCATTAAAATGCACTTGATCTTCCTTTCAAAATCCATCATTAGGAAATGTACTTCCTGCTCCGCTTCCTAAGAGAACAGAGGAGGTCTACAGTCATATTCATGCAATTTTAATAGTTCCTTCTTTCACGTCTCTTTATCAGTACTTCATCACTTTCCGCTGCCTCATGAAAATATATCAGTGTCTTTTCAAAGAACACTCACCGTTCCCGTTCAACTTTCTCAAAATGGGAAGTAATTACATTAAATACTTTTAAAAAAAATCTTTGTTTTTCTTAACATGCACAGTACGAGCTCTTTTGTAAATTTCATAAATGAAAAACGTTTCTAGTGATTTAATGTGTTTACTATCTAGGTCAACTCATTAAAATATCTCCTTTTAGTGTCTTCAGTATAGCTGAAATAGCCATTGCATTTTAAATGTCTCACACTGAGCAAAGTGCGTACTGGCGTCACAAGCAAGTACGCTGTGAGGCAGGATACTAGTAGAACACACAAAAGCTCCCTCTAAAATAACTGTGGACCACTGTTACTGCTACCTCAAGTGGAGACCGGAGGAGTAAGGGATTAAGCGGTATGGGAAGACATTTTCTCTACTAGGCAGACGCAGCAACCAGCTAAGGCTTGAGTCGACCATAGATCATTGCAGTATCAATGGGTTATCATCCTATATATTGATTCAAATTTTGAAGATGTTTTTCAAACCAAATAAGAAGAGCAGCAGAGTTGGATTCTTTTTTTCCAGCCACCTGACCCTAATAATTGTGCTATAAAGATTTGTATGTAAATTGACATTAACCTATTTAAACAAAAAACACAACTACTGCCTTGAGTCATTTGGAGGGCTGTCCTACTCTAATCATAACTTAAAGTATAGGTTAATGTACTGGGTAACACAGACACACGACTTTTAAAATTACTTGATCCAAAGAAACTGAAACACAATTGATTGCATTTCCATGAATAACAATGAGGTATATGCTGGCTAATTCTGGCTAGGCTGGCTCCACAAAGACTGTGCTGAAGGCCACAAGTGAATCTCGCATTTTGTAATAGGAGACAGAGTACACTGACAATCTTGTATATGTGAAACAAACCGATAATATCAATTAATACGTGCGTCTACAATTAATGATCTTTCATTTCATGTTTTCAGAGGCTGCACAGTTTATCTAGTAATAGGCTCAGACGTCCTGTCCTTGCGTCATCAGTGGTAAGTCTATAAATGAGGTTAGGTGAGATTTAGGTGACCCCGAGTGCCGCTGTGTGCAGTGCCTTTGCACCGTGTCACAATATTAATGTGAATGATTGCCTTTTCCACCCTCCTTTTCCCGTAGACGACCATAACAGGTTGCCCATTGGTACGTTTTTAATGCTTTTATCGTCACACTAAGCATAAAGTTCTTAGAGAAAATAAGGTCCTGATAAAAGAACACTGATAAGGTCGGTAGAAATTGGAGGTTGAAACATGTTGACTGATGCGAGGTAGTTAATGAGGAACCCTAACAGTTACCTTGCATCTCACTTCTTTTTCTATATTTAACCTTTCAAATGATGGTAACATTGAATAAAGTAATCTAATAGTTCCTGTCCTAATAGAATTTAAACACCTTGCTCTCATGACCCTTCACTTTTCACAGCATCATGCTTAAAAAAAACTCAAAATAAGTAAAAGAGCTCAAGATATATGCACTCAGCACCATCTTGGTGAAGCATGCCACGTGGTGTGGGTGAAGGGTGCCATTTAAAAAAAAACACAATTAATAAATAATAAGAAATCTATTAATTCTGTCTGCGAGGACAGGATAGCTAGAAGTAATTGATGATTTCCCATATCCCTGCCATACAGTCTCACGAGGATTGTATTTCTAGTATTCGATCAGACACACCATTGCCCACACCGATTTCAGATAGTTCAGCCTGGGACAGGATCATTTTACCCCTGAAGAGCTGAAGGTAATTTCCCTCTGGGCTGCTCTACAGTATCAGTGTTGCTAGGCACTGAACCTGAGTATTAGATGAGCTGTTCTACCCGGGGGCTGGAGTTGTAAGACATAACAGCAATGCCCAATTTCACTCCTTTCGTTTTCACACACACACATCAGACATTAAATTACTGCAAGGAGGCATCACGAGAAAGAGTGTGGTGGTAAAGAGAGAAGAGAAGGGAAATTGGAACAAACAGAGATAAGAGGGAAAAAGAAGAGAGAGACAGGAAAAGCATGGGGGTTGCGGGGTAGTAGGAAGGAGCGATTGAGGGCACAGAGTGGGAAGGCAGGGAGTAGGAAGTCAGTGAGTGGGGAGGCAGAGAATGGGGAGACGTTAGTGGAAAAAGGAATAAAAAGAGTTGAGTCTAAATGAAGGCAGTGGAAAATAATATATGTAAAGATGGGGTCACACAAACTGGAGATCCAGGTTCACAAATTTTATTAGTGTGTCCTGGGCCACAATTCTTAGTATAAATTGGGAATAATTGCATGTAGGGCAGGAAAGCAGCAGCCATATCTACTTGTGAAATACAACTAATTGTATAATATTTTGGATTGGACAATGTAGTTAATTTCATTGTAAGACGTTCTGCTTCTGCTCCTCATAACAAATACAATGCCCCTCTTGTCAAATACTGCCACCTCTACTCTCTACTGCTTCTCCTCTCCAGAAGAGGATGGTGATCTTTGAAAGTGATGGGGCATGACATTGCCACAAATTGAGCGAGCAAAGCAAGCAAGGCAGACTTATTAGACGCGTTCCATATGTCAACAATTACCTCCCCTATGCTGGGTTCTATATTTTGCTATGGGTAACAACTCCAATGCCCCTATGTAATTGTAATTGTAATCGTATTTATATAGCGCTTACTACCCCTGACGAGGCGTCGAAGCGCTTTTCGATGAGTAGCACGCTACTCCGGTACCCAACAAGAATTAGTGATGGATTAGTATGATTTAATAAGGAGTACAGTTTTAGTATTATTATGAGTTAATTTGAGTTGCGGATATGAGAGTTTGTTAGTTAGATTGACTGGAGTAATGGAGGGGTGGAGGAGGAAAGAAATCCAGAAGTGTTAATTGGGAGTTTATCCTTCATTTACTCAATCCAAAGGCTTGAGATGAATAAAAGGGGAGCGGAGGGGAAAGAGGATGTGGAAGGGTTAGGGAGAGCATAGTAGCAGGGTGAGATGAATGCAGGAAAATTTAGTAGGGTTGTGTGGGGGGTCACAGAGGTAGAGTGAGGTTTGGTGAGTTAGATGTGGAGGTGGAGGGAAGAGCTTAGGCAGAGATATTTAGGAGATGAAAGTGGTCGAAGGGATTTGGGATGAGTCCGAGTGAGAATGGAGGATAGTTTGATAGAGACATGACATAAGAGTGATGAGTAGATAAGTGTGATAAAAGAGAGCAGAAATTCATAGATATCTAGTATAACAACCCAAAAAAAAAAACCAGGAGCCATGCAATGATCCACAAACATGCCAGGCACAGAAACAACATATACACATACATACACATATATATATATATTTATACACACACACACATGAATACACACACATATGCACATACAATACATAATTAGAATCATGGGTAAAAAATACTTAGTCAGACAGGTTTAAAAGAGTGTGTGTGTATTTTATTGTTATTGGTTTAGTTTCTGTAAAATGAGCATCGTGGCCTACCCAACCGGAGTATTTTCTACGAGTATGTCAGTAAGCGTAACCTAGCATGTTTTATACGCCCCGTTTATATTGTACACTAAGGGTACGTGATGGGCCACGGGGTAAAAAACGTCTCCAGCAACCTTGTGTGCCTTTGGCAATGTGATTGTTACTAGTGCGTCTTTGTGGAGATGTCCTTGTGCTTCTGAGCATCAACAACGCACCACCTGGAATCGGCGGTAAACGCATTGGGGTCGTTTTGTAAAGCTGTCCATCATCCTGGTAAAAGGCGGGAATTCCTTTACCTACTTCGAGGGTGGACGGGGCGTGGCTCAGCGGGCGGAGCTTACAGGTGCTTTATAAAGGGAGAAACCTTCTACTCTGTGTCTCCAGCAGAGGAAGATAGAACCCGCGCGTCACAGTCAGATACAGATTACGCTCCAGTACATAATCAGTTCACCTCCAGGAAGGGTTCTAGATCTTTTCCTGCTATGGGATCTCTGAGCGCACAGGCTTGCTTTATCTTTGCCAAGCCCAAGAGTTAGGGTGGCTTGTCCTTTCCAGAAGCTGAGCTTCAACTGCGGCACCTGCTACGTTTATATTTCTAAGTGCTTCCTTTGAGGTTTAGTTTCTGTAAAATGAGCATCGTGGTCTACCCAACCGGAGTATTTTCTACGAGTATGTCAGTAGGCGTTACCTAGCATGTTTTATACGCCCCGTTTATATTGTACACTAAGGGTACGTGATGGGCCACGGGGTAAACGTCTCCAGCAACCTTGTGTGCCTTTGGCAATGTGATTGTTACTAGTGCGTCTTTGTGGAGATGTCCTCGTGCTTCTGCGCATCAACAACGCACCACCGGAATCGGCGGTAAAACGCAGCGGGGTCGTTTTGGAAGGCTGTCCATCATCGTGGTAAAAGGCAGGAATTCCTTTACCTACTTCGAGGGTGGACGGGGCATGGCTCAGCGGGCGGAGCTTACAGGTGCTTTATAAAGGGAGAACCTTCTACTCTGTGTCTCCAGCAGAGGAAGATAGAACCCGCGCGTCACAGTCAGATACAGATTACGCTCCAGTACATCATCAGTTCACCTCCAGGATGGATTCTAGATCTTTTTCTGCTATGGGATCTCTGAGCGCACAGCCTTGCTTTATCTTTGCCAAGCCCAAGAGTTAGGGTGGCTTGTCCTTTCCAGAAGCTGAGCTTCAACTGCGGCACCTGCTACGATTATATTTGTAAGTGCTTCCTTTGAGGTTTAGTTTCTGTAAAATGAGCATTGTGGCCTACCCAACCGGAGTATTTTCTACGAGTATGTCAGTAAGCGTAACCTAGCATGTTTTATACGCCCCGTTTATATTGTACACTAAGGGTACATGATGGGCCACGGGGTAAACGTCTCCAGCAACCTTGTGTTCCTTTGGCAATATGATTGTTACTAGTGCGTCTTTGTGGAGATGTCCTCGTGCTTCTGAGCATCAACAACGCACCACCGGAATCGGCGGTAAACGCATTGGGGTCGTTTTGGAAAACTGTCCATCATCCTGGTAAAAGGCAGGAATTCCTTTACCTACTTCGAGGGTGGACGGGGCGTGGCTCAGCGGGCGGAGCTTACAGGTGCTTTATAAAGGGAGAACCTTCTACTCTGTGTCTCCAGCAGAGGAAGATAGAACCCGAGCGTCACAGTCAGATACAGATTACGCTCCAGTACATCATCAGTTCACCTCCAGGAAGGATTCTAGATCTTTTCTGATATGGGATCTCTGAGCGCACAGCCGTGCTTTATCTTTGCCAAGCCCAAGAGTTAGGGTGGCTTGTCCTTTCCAGATGCTGAGCTTTAACTGCGGCACCTGCTACGTTTATATTGTACACTAGGGGTACGTGATGGGCCACGGGGTAAACGTCTCCAGCAACCTTGTGTGCCTTTGGCAATGTTATTGTTACTAGTGCGTCTTTGTGGAGATGTCCTCGTGCTTCTGCGCATCAACAACGCACCACGTGAATCGGCGGTAAACGCAGTGGGGTAGTTTTGGAAAGCTGTCCATCATCCTGGTAAAAGGCGGGAATTCCTTTACCTACTTCGAGGGTGGACGGGCGTGGCTCAGCGGGCGGAGCTTACAGGTGCTTTATAAAGGGCGAACCTTCTTCTCTGTGTCTCCAGGAGAGGAAGATAGAACCCGCGCGTCACAGTCAGATACAGATTACGCTCCAGTACATCATCAGTTCACCTCCAGGAAGGATTCTAGATCTTTTTCTGCTATGGGATCTCTGAGCGCACAGCCTTGCTTTATCTTTGCCAAGCCCAAGAGTTAGGGTGGCTTGTCCTTTCCAGAAGCTGAGCTTCAACTGCGGCACCTGCTACGTTTATATTTGGAAGTGCTTCCTTTGAGGTTTAGTTTCTGTAAAATGAGCATTGTGGCCTACCCAACCGGAATATTTTCTACGAGTATGTCAGTAAGCGTTACCTAGCATGTTTTATAGGCCCCGTTTATATTGTACACTAAGGGTACGTGATGGGCCACTGGGTAAACGTCTCCAGCAACCTTGTGTGCCTTTGGCAATGTGATTGTTACTAGTGCGTCTTTGTGGAGATGTCCTTGTGCTTCTGAGCATCAACAACGCACCACCGGAATCGGCGGTAAACGCATTGGGGTCGTTTTGGAAAGCTGTCCATCATCCTGGTAAAAGGCGAGAATTCCTTTACCTACTTCGAGGGTGGACGGGGCGTGGCTCAGCGGGCAGAGCTTACAGGTGCTTTATAAAGGGAGAACCTTCTACTCTGTGTCTCCAGCAGAGGAAGATAGAACCCGCGCGTCTCAGTCAGATACAGATTACGCTCCAGTACATCATCAGTTCACCTCCAGGATGGATTCTAGATCTTTTTCTGCTATGGGATCTCTGAGCGCACAGCCTTGCTTTAGTTTCCAAAGAAACTATAAATAAATAGAAATATACATATAATCTGAAAAAAATAATTATCCACATAGGCATATGCAGTTCATAGTTGTTTGAAAAAGGTGGTTATGAAGGAAAGAGCCAACTCTTGAGTAGTTTCCTGAAAACAAGAAAGTTATCTGTGGCTCTTATAGTTGGGGGTAATGAATTCCATAGTTTGGCTGCTTGGACGGAGAAGGATGTACCACCTACAGTCTTTTTCTTGTATGGTGGTGTTCTAAGGCGGGGTGCCAGTGTTGAGCGAAGGGTTCTTTGTTGGATGTATTTGGTAATTTTCTTTCTGATGAAAAGCGGTCCTGTTCCATGTATAGCTTTGTGGGTGATACAAAGCAGCTTGAAAGTGCATCTTCTGGCAACGGGTAACCAGTGTAGTGCTCTCAAGGCAGGGGAGATGTGGGCTTGCGGCTTTATATGTAATAGTAGCCTGGCTGCGGAATTCTGGATACGTTGTAGTTTTTTCATAACAGATAGAGATGATCCATGGTAGAGGCTATTGGCATAATCCAGTTTGGATAATACAAGTGAGATAGTAGCTTGCACCTTGTGTGGAAATCCGAGGTGAGGGAAAATGCGTCGTAAAGTCTTTAAGGTAATGAAGCTTGTGCGTGCTAATTTGTCTACTTGGGCATTCATAGTTAGTTTGGAATCCATGGTGATTCCTAGGTTTTTCACTTCCTTGGATAATTGAGGAGGTGGTCCGAGATTGTCAGGCCAGACGCACAGAGGGTCATAATGTTTCCAGTCTCCACATATGAGTATTTCAGTTTTGGAGGTATTTAGTTTGAGATGGCTCCAGGTCATCCACTGATCAACGGCTCTGAGGCAACTGAAGATTTGAGAGTTTTCAATGTTTTTGGGGTCTTCTAATTGAAGTAGTATTTGTGTGTCATCTGCATAGTTGTAGCATGTGAGATGGAAATCATTGATCAGTTCTGGTAAAGATATCATGTAGATGTTAAAAAGCAAAGGTGAGATGATTGACCCTTGGGGGACCCCTGTTTTTGTGAGGTAGGGTTCGGATGAGAAGGGGGGTGAGTGGATGATATTTGCTCTTTTTTGGAGATAGGAAGTAATCCAGTCGAGCGCAATCCCTTGTATGACGGCTTCGTGGAGTCTTTGAGTTAGGGTGTCATGGTCAACCGTATCAAAGGCAGCTGAGAGGTCCAAGAGAAGTAGTGCAGCAACTCCATTTCGGTCAACTGTGTTTTTAAGATCGTCCCAGATTGCCATGAGTGCCGATTCAGTGCTTCTTCCTGGGCGGAATCCAGTTTGGAAGTCTGAAAGTATAGAATTGTCTTCAATGAATTGTGACATCTGGGCGAATGCTGCTCTTTCTATCAATTTGCCCAGGAAAGGTCCATTTGTGATAGGTCTGTAGTTGTTGGGGTCTTGCGGGTCTAGATTTGTTTTCTTTAATAATGGTCGTATGTATGCCTTTTTCAGGTCTGTAGGAAAAGTTCCTGAAGTTAAAGAGTTGTTGATGATTCTTCTTACAGGTGTGGCAGCGGAAGTAGATAGCAGGATGTTCTTGAATATCTGTGGTGGGCAAGGGTCAGAAGGGCAACCAGAAGGTCTGCTTGCTTTGACCAAATCCATAAATTCATCCTGGGATATTTGTTTGAAGGACTGTAGAGGTTGGGATGGTTTATTCTTAAAGGGTATTTTAGTAAAGGGGTTGGTGCTGATGGTTTTCTTCTGTTTTAAATAGGAGTCCAATGTGTCTGCCTTGGTTGTGTAGTGAGTTGCCAATTTGTTTGTGAAATCTTGAGTGGTGGGATGACTTCCTTCCATGCATGTGGGTTTTCGAAATTCATTGAGAATTTTGTAAAATTCCTTGGTTGTAGATTGAGCATTTAGAATTCTGTCTGAGTAGTATCTTTTTTTTAGCTTTTTTGATTGATGATTTGTATATCCTGTTAAGTTTGTGTAGCTGCAGTTTGTCTTGACTGTTGTTTGTTTTGAGCCAGGTCTGCTGCAACTTTCTGATTTGTTTCTTTATCTTTTTAAGTTCTGTGTTTCTCCAAGGTGTTGGTTTTCTTTTGTCATGTTTAGTTTTTCTGAGTGGTATTAGGACATCAAAAGCTTCCTGTAGCCACTCATAAAGTTTAGGTACAGAATTGATTGTATCTAGATCTGTGTTTGCTGTTAGTTGTGTTTCTAAGTGATCCAAATTGAGTTTTCTCCATGGTCGATAGGTGTATGTATGTAAGTGGTTGTGGGGTGTGTTGATTTGTGGAGTTGTCTGTCGGAAAGTTATCAGATGGTGGTCTGACCAGGTGGTTGGTGTGATGCTATGAATAGTAACAAGTTCAGGCTTAGCAAAAATGACATCTAGGATGTGACCAGCGATGTGTGTGGGATTGTGTACAATCTGATGTAGATTCAATGCGAGTAGGCCAGTGGTGATAGCTTTTGGATGGGGCATATTGGGTTTGTCAAACCAAATGTTTAGATCCCCAAGAATACATAGATTGGAGTATAGTGTAATAAGGTTTGAGACTAAGTCAAGAAAGGCATCTGGGAAAGTGGAGTTGTTAGGTGGAGGTCTGTAAAGGAGGAGAAAGTTACAGGTGGAAGTTGGAGTAGGGTGGCATCTGGTAAGGAGGGCTTCACAACCTTGTATGGAGATGTTGTCTGTTTTACTGAGGTTTATTGCCTGTTTGAATATAATAGCTAGTCTACCTCCTCTCTTGCCTATACGGTTTTGTGTGATGGTTTGACAGCCTGGAGGAAGGGCTTCGTGCAATACTGGTGCCATGTCATCTCCCAACCAGGTTTCCGTAATGAATAGTAAGTCAGGTTGTGTGTCTGTGAGAAGGTCGTAGATGTGGTGCTTGTTTTTTTAGAGTGATCGAGCATTTATGAGCTGGCAGTTTAGATAGGGTGTGTTAGTGGTAGTGTTGTTTTGTTTAGTAGAAGGGTAAATAATATAATGTGAGCTTGAAGCAGGAGTGTTGCTAGTTGTGTTAACTGTTTGAGGCTCACAATAGTCTTGCTTTTCAACATAGTGTTCCTCTTCCAGCAGGTTAAGGAGGCATTTTGTTGGGTCTGTGTGTGTGGGTGGTGAACTTGGTGGCTGAGAGAGCCATGAGGAGTGTAGTGTTTTTTGTAGGGTAGTTTTATTATGAAACAAACAAGGGGATGCGAGGTTGCTATGAGTGGCATGTTTTTTATTTTGTTTGCGTTTGTTTAGTGTGGATGGAGTATGGGTTAGGGGTGGTGGAGGAGCATGTGGATCATGATGTAAGGCTCTAAATTGTGCAATGGAGAAGAGGCGACTGAATGAAGGTTGCTGGGATGGGGTGCTTGTGGTAGGTGTTTGTGAAGAGTGGGGGGGTAGGGGTGGAGATAGGGTGGAATTTGTATCCTTTGTGTAGTCTTGGGGGTGAGAGTGGGTATGATGATGAGTGTAATGTAAGTTTGTGTTGCTTTGATGTGCTGATGTTTGTGGTTGGTATTGTTTTTGTGGAATAATGAGAGGGGCTATTGGTGTAGTTGTTTTTGGTGAGGGACTTGTATGTGAGTTAGTGCTGTTAAGTGGAATTTGAGTGTTAGATGGGGTGTTGATGTGTTTTGGAGATGAATGTATGAGGTGTATATGAGGTGATGGATGTGTGTCAGGGAGATAAGTATTAGTTGAGATGACTGGAAGAGGTAATATGTGTGGTGGAGTGAAATGTGGGGATTGTATGGTTGTGTGTAATTGGTGAGCAGAGGGGAAGAGTGTGTGTAGATGATGTTTATGGAGGCAGGGTTTTGGCATTGTTATGAGTTCAGGCGGTCTGTGTGAAGCGAACAGCGGATAGTGTTTTTGGTTAGTATGTGTAGAGAGTGTGTATCTGGGAGATTGAAACTGAGAGAATTGTATGTTGTAGTTTTGTATTGTGTGGGCGGTGGCAGGTAGTGTTAGTGGGAGGGGACAGAGGAGTGTTTGCTGTGAGTATGAAGGTGTTTGACTGTAGTAGTTATGGGGTGTATGTGTATATGTGTTGTATGTAGGGTATTGTGTTGGGTGGTGGGGCAATGCAATATGTCTGTGGTCAGTTTTTGATGCATGAGTTGGATATCTTTGCAGATAATGTGTTTGCATGTTGAGGGATGTGTTGGGGTAGAAACCATTCCTGGTGGAATGAGAATTGGGCAGCATTTCTGGTCCTAGTCCCTAGTCCCTACCTGTCCTGAACAGGCCCAAACAGGCAACTGCCCTTGTCCTCTCCGCCCTTGTCCTCTCCGCCCTTGTCCTCTCCGCCCTTGTCCTCTCCGCCCGGGCTCAGACGCCCTGAATCCTAGCCTTTTATAGCCCTACTGGCCAATAAGAAGCTGGTCCTAACCCTAGCCAATCCGATTTTAAACCCTGATTTAGCCAATTAATGGGAGACCCAGCCCTAATCACCAGTCACAGCCCTCTTTCCTGACCCCCAATCACAGCCCCAGCCCTAAAACCAACAGCCAATCAGAATCCCAGCCCTATCCACCAATCATAGCCCTAGAACCAACAGCCAATCAGAATCCTAGCCCTATCCACCAATCATAAATGCATCCCTGGAGCTAGCAACCAATGAAACACCATCTCCCAAAAACCAATCACAACAGCATATGCAACAACCACGAGGAACCTATATAAGGAGCAAGTTAACTAAAGTCGAGTCCCTGTGGCCTGGGGGGAGGCTACTGCTGCTCTATTCAGTATCTCCTTGGATACAGACAGGCTGAATCCACACTTCCAAGCTAGCAGAGTCTACTTTTCAGGTAAGGGGGAGATTGTTTAAGAGACAAACACTGCAATAGTTCTGGGCGCACACTCTAAAATCGGGCTTTTTTAAGGCAAAAAATACAGGGGGGCAGGCAGCTTTTAAGCACAATTTATATCACACAAACAGATTAAACACAGTCATAGCAAAAACAATTTTGAAACAAACACCACTTTAAAAGAGGCCAGGCTGCCTGAAAACACAGAGAGTCCACAGTAAAACAAACACTCTTTTGAACAATTAATACTATTTGACTAGAAAATATCTTTGGGCTCCTTACCTAGGTCTCTTTGCAATCCTTGAACACTGGGCTGTATCAGGACACAGGAGAGATGCACAGAGGAACACAAAATGGAGGTGCCTGTCTTTGGCCTTCCCTCCACAAACTTAAGGAGCCAGAGCAGGTGGGGGGGGCGGATCTCAGGTGCAGCAGAGACTCAGGGAGCCAATCAGCTAAGTCCAGTCCCTGGGGCCTGGGGGGAGGCTACTGCTGCTCTATTCAGTATCTCCTTGGATACAGACAGGCTGAATCCACACTTCCAAGCTAGCAGAGTCTACTTTTCAGGTAAGGGGGAGATTGTTTAAGAGACAAACACTGCAATAGTTCTGGGCGCACACTCTAAAATCGGGCTTTTTTAAGGCAAAAAATACAGGGGGGCAGGCAGCTTTTAAGCACAATTTAAATCACACAAACAGATTAAACACAGTCATAGCAAAAACAATTTTGAAACAAACACCACTTTAAAAGAGGCCAGGCTGCCTGAAAACACAGAGAGTCCACAGTAAAACAAACACTCTTTTGAACAATTAATACTATTTGACTAGAAAATATCTTTGGGCTCCTTACCTAGGTCTCTTTGCAATCCTTGAACACTGGGCTGTATCAGGACACAGGAGAGATGCACAGAGGAACACAAAATGGAGGTGCCTGTCTTTGGCCTTCCCTCCACAAACTTAAGGAGCCAGAGCAGGTGGGGGGGGCGGATCTCAGGTGCAGCAGAGACTCAGGGAGCCAATCAGCTAAGTCCAGTCCCTGGGGCCTGGGGGGAGGCTACTGCTGCTCTATTCAGTATCTCCTTGGATACAGACAGGCTGAATCCACACTTCCAAGCTAGCAGAGTCTACTTTTCAGGTAAGGGGGAGATTGTTTAAGAGACAAACACTGCAATAGTTCTGGGCGCACACTCTAAAATCGGGCTTTTTTAAGGCAAAAAATACAGGGGGGCAGGCAGCTTTTAAGCACAATTTAAATCACACAAACAGATTAAACACAGTCATAGCAAAAACAATTTTGAAACAAACACCACTTTAAAAGAGGCCAGGCTGCCTGAAAACACAGAGAGTCCACAGTAAAACAAACACTCTTTTGAACAATTAATACTATTTGACTAGAAAATATCTTTGGGCTCCTTACCTAGGTCTCTTTGCAATCCTTGAACACTGGGCTGTATCAGGACACAGGAGAGATGCACAGAGGAACACAAAATGGAGGTGCCTGTCTTTGGCCTTCCCTCCACAAACTTAAGGAGCCAGAGCAGGTGGGGGGGCGGATCTCAGGTGCAGCAGAGACTCAGGGAGCCAATCAGCTAAGTCCAGTCCCTGGGGCCTGGGGGGAGGCTACTGCTGCTCTATTCAGTATCTCCTTGGATACAGACAGGCTGAATCCACACTTCCAAGCTAGCAGAGTCTACTTTTCAGGTAAGGGGGAGATTGTTTAAGAGACAAACACTGCAATAGTTCTGGGCGCACACTCTAAAATCGGGCTTTTTTAAGGCAAAAAATACAGGGGGGCAGGCAGCTTTTAAGCACAATTTAAATCACACAAACAGATTAAACACAGTCATAGCAAAAACAATTTTGAAACAAACACCACTTTAAAAGAGGCCAGGCTGCCTGAAAACACAGAGAGTCCACAGTAAAACAAACACTCTTTTGAACAATTAATACTATTTGACTAGAAAATATCTTTGGGCTCCTTACCTAGGTCTCTTTGCAATCCTTGAACACTGGGCAAGCAACTACTCTGTGCCATAAGTGCCCTCCAGATGCCAAAATTACTGCTGGTATGCAAGGACCTACAGCACGCTAGCAAGCATAACACACACACACACTTGTAGATACGCTCTCACACCCTCTGACATACATTCACTCACACAATCTCTCACTTTTACTCACACACCCTTCTAACACTGTCTCTCACAGTCACACACTCTCTCTCACAGTCACAAGCTGCCACCTTCGCTCTCCTTCACACTTAAATTTTTCCTTTCCTTTTGTGTTGTGCACTGCTTTTGCCCCTAGCATACTTGTCCTGCCAGTAAGTGAATATTGGTGCAAAGCGACTATTCAAAAGTCAAAATAAACTACACTCTTAATGGTTATTTTCAGACTGTATGTGAACGAAAGAATGTCCCTCCATAAAATAGGTGAACAGAGTTTAAACTTGGATTTACATGTGGCTCAAGTACTAATCGTACTGGATGGACCGGAATACATTACAAACTTTTAAATCTATGCAGCCAAGTGATCATATGTCCTGCAAAAGTCCTTCAGGCAGTCAAGGCTTTTTAGAGACCAGCACTTTTTTGGGATTTTCAGCCCTTAAAATGTTTTTTAAAAAGTACAAGTCCCAGAATGCAGCATAGTGCTTTCTGAAAAAACAGGAGTGGGCAAATGTGTCACACAAGAAAACTGGCCATTTGGGAATTATGTAAAAAGCACAAAAAATACAATCCACTTAGTGATTTTTGACCTTTATTCTTGGATGACCTAGTGAAGTCGTGAAAAGGTGGATATAGCATTTCATGGGCAGGTGTTAGCATCCCAGTGCTAGCTGGCAGAAATGAATACTCCTGGAAAACAATGGGACTTGATTAAAAACTTTACAAAAGAGTCTCCGAGAGCTGTGAGCCCGATTTCATAGCACCACCTGCTACGTCTACCCCTCCTGCGGTCACGCTGTACAGCAGCAGCAACAGAAGGCAGCTGGCTTTGAAAGATGGATGGAAAGCCACACTGCTGGCGCTTCTGCCCCCAGGCAGAGCCCAGGCTTTCCAATGTTCCCAACTTTCACTCAGCTAAATTATTACTGGGGCTCGAGACCCAGTGACCCACAGAGGTTGGTGCACGTTCGAACGGCTGAGGGTGGAAATAATGGGGGAAGTTAATTTGGTGGGGTGAAGGCCAAGGGGGAGCAGGAAGTCTAGGCTTGAAATAGGAGAGCTCTGGGGCGAGGCTAGTGCAGAAAAGCTGGTTGGGAGATACCCGGAAGTGGTAAGAGGACTGGGAAAGGATGAATGAGGGAAAGGAGAAAGGTCTTCGATGTAATTGTGGGGTGTAAGGGGAAAGACTCACTGCAAACATTGTCTGTGGGAAGGCTGACGGAGCAATGGGCGTTGTGGAGGAGCTGGGGGTAAAGGATGAGGTATGACAGCTGGTGCTAATGGGCTCAACGGGAAAAGGAAAAGGTTATAGTGGGAAGGCGGGGTGGAAATAAAGGGATAGAAAAAGACTAGGATGGAAATGCAAGAGCTGGAAGTAATGGGATGTGAGACTAAGATAACAGGTTGTTTGGTGATAGGTTAACCAGGGAAAAGTTGGCATTTGAAAGGCTGTGAAATGGTTACATTTGGGAAGTTTGACATTGTAAAGCCTGGAAGATGGAAAGTTTAAGGTGGAAAGGCTGGCTTTGGGGAAGCTGAGATGGAAAGGTAGGTGGGAAATGGCTGCCCGAGACGTGGTGAGGGTGGAGGAGAAGGAATAACCAGATGAAGATGACAAAGTGAAAAGGAAGGTGGTGGAGGAAAGCGAAGAGGCAGAGACTGCAGAAAGCCGTCGTGGAGAGACAGACACGGAGGCATGCAGATGCAGAGAATGCATAGGCAGGCTAGAGAGCTAGCAAGTGGAGGGAAGCCGAGCGGAGAGACAGACAGCGGCGAGATGGAGAGTGGAGGGCAGGACAGAGACGACAGGGTTGTAGCAGCAAATTATGAAGACATCCATCTTGGGGGTGAGTTTGGAAATGTGGACAGGGAGAGTTGAGGAGACTGAAAGGCTGGGCAAAGAGGGCAGGGGAGGGAGAGAAGGAGCGTTAGAAGAGCTAATAAAGGAGGAACTAGGCTGGAAAGGTGTCGAGTGGTAATGAAGAAAAGGATGGCAGTCTTTTGGAGACTGTGTGCAGTAGAGTGAGAAATAAGAGAAGTATGTGAGTTGCGAGTACCCATAAAGCTTTGAAAGGTGAGACATGCAAGGGGCAGAGAGTGAAGACTTCAGTGCACGAGCAGGAAGGAGTAGAGTGCATGCAGGAGATACAGGCAGGGTTATTACTGTCTCGGCTTACCAGGAAATCCTGAAACCTTTCATTAATGCAGGGAGGATAATCCGGGGGCCATATTAATATCCGGCTTCTCGCTGCTCCGGCTGTCCCAGGACATGTTGGAAACATCAAGCCGGCAAGTCTCTGAGGCAGAAGATTTCACTGCAGTGCACCTCGAGCAGACAGGACGGGACTGGGCCACCGCCCCTTGATCTGAGCCACCCTCTTCTTTTTCTGAATCTCTCTTCATCTCTCTTACCTTCTCTTACTAACTCCTCGACCCCACCCTTTCAACTCATTTCCTTTTAGCTTCCCACTTCGTCAGAATTTTCTCTCCTTTTCGTTTAACTAACACACGTTGCCTCTTTCTCCCCTTCTCTTGAGTTTTTGCAGTCTCATTGTTTGCATTTGCAAATTACCTCACATCCTATCACACATTCTTACTTTGCGCTTTCTATCATATACATCTCTCCCCTTACATTTCTCTTTAAAGACTCGAGTCTCGGCAGCACCCTTCTACCTGTCCTATATGTCTCGCTCTACAGTCTGTCTGCCCTTCCTGTGTTCCCTCGCTTCCATCCTCCCGCCCTCACGTCATCTTGAAGCTCTGCTGACAGGGACCAATATCTCTGCTCACAAACCACCAGACAAGAGCTGCGGCGCTGCTGGTCCTGCTGCGCTTGAGCTGCTTTAGTGATGATCATGTGCAATATTGATGGGACCGCGGGCTGGAAAACCAGGACTGGAATCAGTACCAGCAGGAAAGCTGCAGGGGGATGAGCAGGACAAAAGTGAAGGTGATGGGCAAAAGAGGCAGGGATGAACGTGAATGAAGAGAGTACCCCACAAGTTGATTAGCCATCTTGAGTGCAAAAAAGGACACATGACAGGTGGGACCCCCTTCAGCCAGTTCTACATTTTTAGCCAGCTGTGCTTTGAATTCTGGGTTTTTGATCCAATGTTACAAAGCTCAAAAGCAAACGTGGAAGCTGAATAATGTAGGTGTGATAGAAATAGAGCTGATAAGTGGCCCCATGTCACTAGAAAACTTTCACCCAGCTTGGTCTCGTAAATAACGGAATTTTGCGTGCTGGGACTTATGAGTCCATGCTTACAGTATCCATAAGCAAAACTATAAGTCTGAGAATGGAACAAGCTGTTAGCTAGAAAGCCAGTGCAGGTTGCAGGTGATACATAGCATAGGCCAACTTAGCTGTGCTGGGGAAGGACCGGGTAGGTCTAAAAAGTGAAGGTATATCATCAAGGCACTGTTAGACAAGAATCAATGTGTTACCAGCAAATGAGTAGCAGAGTGCCTTTAAAACCTTGAAGTAATGCCCCATTTCCAAGAGAGTGGGTGGTAAATGTCAGTTCAACAAGCGTGTGAAAACTTCTAGCAACACCCCTAATGTGAAGTTCAGCAGAGGAAGGGCAAACTGATAATTGATGAAATCACCAATGAACATGGGTGAGGGTATAGTTCACCTCTGGGATATGCACTTCTATGGAAGTGCTGAACAGTCACGGGCTCAATATGCCACTGGATTCAAGCTGATGAAGGGTGATACCCTGTAACTGGTACCAGGATGTTTGTTTCCGGTCCAGGGAGGACCTGGCCTGGCAGTTCAGGCTGGACTGTTTCCATGGGGAACAGGGTCAAGACTGATTTGCATATGGATGGGTCCAAACTGGGGTGGCATGGTGAGCAAATAATTTGATGGATCCAACACATATCTGTGATTGGGGGCGAATGTTTGATTGGTTCCAAATTCCATCCATCATTTGTGTATGTTTGGTTTTGTTTCCATAAGTGCACTGGGTATGCCCAGATGTGAGCCCCGGGCTCACTATGCTACTGGATTCCAGCAAGCCTGGCTGATGAAGGAAGATACCCTGAAACCAGTCCCAGGAAGCCTGTTTCCAGTCCAGGGAAGACCTGGCCTGGCAGAGTGGGCTGGACTGTTCCAGTGGGGAACAGGGTCAAGAATGATTTGCACATGGTTGGGTCCAAACTCGGTGGCATGGTGAGCAAAATAATTTATGAATTCAACCCAGATCTGTGTCTGGGGGTGAATGTTTGATTGGTTCCGCATTCCGTCCATCATTTGTGTTTGTTTGCTTTTGTCACCATTAGTGCGCTGGGTATTCCCAGACGTGGGTACTAAGCTCACTATGCCATTGGATTCAAGCTAGCCTGTCTGATGAAGGGTGATACCCTGAAGAAGAAAAAAAACGGTCCCAGGATGCTTGTTTCTGGTCCAGGGATGACCTGGCCCGGCAGTTCGGACTGGACTGTTTCTACGGGGAACAGGGTAAAGACTGATTTGCATATGGCTGAGTCCAAACTGGGGTGGCATGGTGAGCAAAAGAATTGGATGGGTTCAGATGGATTCAACCCAGATCTTTGACTGGGAGTGAATGTTTGATTGGTTCCACATTCTGTCACTCATTTGTGTTTGTGTGCTAACTCTTAAAGCACACTGAAATTGGCAAACACTTGATTGGCACATTTACATGTACCCAGGTCATGTAAATTAAATGCTACTGTGGGCTACAGCATTCACTGTGTAACCCACTAAAGTAACATGGTAAAGCATGTTGCCAGGCCTACCACTGCAGTCCCACTGTGCAATTTTTAAACTGCCAATTCGACCTCTCAAAATTACCCTTTTGGTAGGACTAAATCTTCCTTTTGCAATTTTTATAAGTCACGCCTAAGATAGTCCTCATTGGCCAATAAGGCCTAGTGCATGGTATTTAAAAGTGAAACATACAGAAGTTAATGTTACATATGTCTGGGCAGTGAAAAGATCTCAAAAGTCTATTTTACTATGGCCAGGTTAGCTGCCCCATAGCAAAACACTGCATTGCATTATAACACTCTATAATGATAATTTCGGATTGAAAGCAAGCAAAAATATAATTCAACAACTCATTTTTATAATGAATCAAAATCCCATTTAATAGTCAAGTCTCATGACTATGTGGGAAAAGGCATTTTTAGAAAAGTTACCTATACTTGCCAACACCTCGGGGGTCTTTTCTGCCAGTATTCAACTGTCGCTTGAAGACTGATGGCTCCACTGTGGTGAGATGTGGATTGCTCCCAGACAGATCACAAGGGGGTTGGGTGTGGGGAGGTGTGGACTTTCAACTAACAGGGTGCCTGGGTCACTAGTTACTCTTCAAGGAGACCTATTCCATCAGAAGCAGGTGAACCTGACAGCCCTCTTCCTTTGTCCTTCTAGTCAACTTGGCTTCAAAACTATTGAGAGTGGGAGCTGCCCCAGAAGTGATTCCAAGTGATCACAAGGGAGTTTATTCCCATTATCATAGCCTCACTTTTGGATGTTCCGAGAGAGCTCTGACTACAGGAATAAAGGTCCTGCCATATTAGATTTAGATAGAAGGGAGCAATAATAGACAGTTTACATTAAAACATCTGTGCAGTAAAAAAGGCTGAAGAGTCCTGTTGGCAATGGTAAGCTGGAAAGCAGGAAAAGGCCTCTGGATGCTTATTGTAGCCCTGTAGCTCAAACAGGAGGTCTGCCAACTACCCCTTGTATTCACTTATGGTGTCCTTTTTTCAAGACAAGCAGGTCCAGCCTTTAGGTTCTGCCGAAAGCAGGGCAGTCTTTCTTCTGGTTTTTCTCAGGTTCAGGAGTAGCCTGAGGAAGGTACTCTGGATGCCACAGTTATATCCAGTGGGAGCCTGTGGGTGAGAGCAGCCACTGGCCACCTCATAGTCAATGAGGTAAGAATTCCCAGAGGTGACCCTACACACCTTTACAGCACTTCCTGTGAGGCCCAAGCCCAAACAAAGACATCACTGCCCACATAGGACAAAAGCCCACCCTAGGAGATTTCAAACACAAGTGAGATGGATGTCTTTTGGGGACAAGAGATGTTCCTGCAGCCTGTGCTCCAGGATTCTTGGACTATGAGCATGTCAAAAACACACTGGGGCAGAGTTGCACAGAATTTGGTAAAGTGGAGGGACTGTTGGTCACAGTTCAGTCAAGCGCATTAAGCTCTGGGGAGCTAGTCTGATCCTTGAGGATTACACAGAGGGTCCAACAGAAATTGCAATACAAGTGATTGCAACACCAATCTCCTGTTCAACTTTGCAGTGTAAATGCTGTTCACAGTGCTTCAGCAGCTCTCCCATCAGACAGCAAATGTTTGGTTCTACTCTGGGTTGTCTCTTGCTGCAAAAACAACTACAGTGCTTCTCTCTCAGCAACAAGGCAGACTCCTCAGGCAACTCAGGTCTTAAATAGCAGAAATCCTAGGACTGTTTGGTGCTTTCCCTCAACTGGCTGGGAATCTGTCTGTCAGAGACACCAGCACTGGATCATTCAGGTTTCTTCAAAACCTTGTAGGGTTTTACCTGGCACTATCAGTAAAAAGTGCTGGACTGGTGACTAGTAGCTCCTGCAGTGCCTTTATAATGCCATAGTTGGAGACATAGTTTGTGGGTTTTACAACAGGTCTCTGGGTTAGGCCTAGGTAAGGCTCCATTACATGTATCCCTCGCCCAACAGCCAGCCACAGACTCTGTCTTGTTATCTGCAGGATGGTGATTGGGGCTGGGAGTCTCCAGTTCAAAGAAACCAGAACATAGGTACAAAGTGGAGCGAACCCTTCACTCAGTACATCTATCAAACTGTTTATGTTAATGCTGCGGTAAAAAATGGGGCGTTACAGGAGCAAAAACGGAATCTGAAATTCTAAAGGAACTTCTAAAGACACCCTGTCCTCTGACACCTTAAATCTGGCTATTAACAAAATATTCAGAAATGTATAGACGGACTCCCAACAATAGACACATTGCTCGTATGGCATTCAACTTTCACCCATCATTTTGTGCACCATCCTCCTCTCGTAAAACTGAATTGGGTTCAGCTGTGCCAACAGTCAATAATGACATACAAATTCACAGTAGATCCCGTCAAACATGTACCAGGCACACACAATACATAAACAACTCCTGGATGCAGCAAAGCACCCAGTTGCAGAGAACAGACAGACAAGTTGAATGGGAGCAGCGAGTAGATGGCCCTCCCTGCATAAGTCACACCTTAAAATGGGATGACTTGTTAAAAGAAAACATCACTCTCAACACTGTAAGTAAAATGCAGCCCAAGGGGGCACTTTGTGTCATTTCTCAACATAGACCCTGGCTCTGGACACACATTATTAAACATTCAGATCACAGAAGACAAACTTAATGGCCAAGACTACTAAGGCCAAGAAAAAGTTCTAAAAGCTTCAGAGAAGCTTTCTTTGTGTATCTCATGCAGGGGTACATACTTTGAAATCAAGGAAGGGACATTTTCGTTCCAACAAGTACTATATAGAAGCAAGTTATTATTACTACTGTGATGGCTTCCATCAGTCAGGTGTTTCCATGTAACTGTCTTACATCAATATACCTCAAATATACTCTATCATTGCAGTATTTCCCCCCTCTCATATCAATGGTTCCTGATTTGTTGCCGTTGGGTACAGTAAAGTGCCCGGTGCAGATGCCCAGCTAAGTGAAACCTATAATAGTGTTAAACTATTGGTTGGCACCAACAACATCTCCTCTAGGAATACACAACTGGAGTGATCTGTGGTTTGGGGCAACATAAAACCTGGAGGAATCTGCTGACAGAGCTATTTTAGTGACCAGCTAAACCACTAAATTTGGGTTGCAAACATCTAAGTTAAACCTCCAGGACTGAAGTATTTAGGGAAATTTGGGGAACCAACATTTCCCAATAGCAGTTAACTTCATACAAGGCATAGCTAAATCCTCTCTGTCCATTGTGCATCAGATTTACGGTGCAGGATGTCCTACGGGTAGGATATCCTGCACCAAGAAATCATGAGGACACTCACTGCAAACCACTCCCAGGCAGGTCAGGGGCTCGATGATGGATCATTTCTTAATTTGAGCCGATGGTTTCCAGTGTTCAGCACCAGTACTTAATGCTCATACCAGCAATAATGAGAGCCCACTACTTGGTGGAGCTGTCTGTTTCTTCTGAGATGAGCACAAAAATAGTGTTTAATAATTCAATAAACATTTAAAATTACAATTCAGAATATTCCACACTAGTCCCAAAGGTATGGGTGGACTTGAATGTTTTGAACTATCACAATTGTAGGTGTGCGATGGTTAACAGTTTTGTTAGTACTGTTATTGGAAGTGCTGTCATGGCCAATGCCTGGTTCAGGCTGTTGTGGCCTCCTAACAAGGATCATGACACCTTTTTACTAATCAAGCACAGGTGATGTTGATGGGGGCCATACATCAGTGAAGAGTGTGAGAATCAGAGTTTGCAAAACCCTGCTCATGGGCGAGGGCCAGGAAAAGGGAATGGGGACTGTCACCTAGCAGCTTCCGTCCAGTCCCTGTTCTGGGTTGTCCTTTCCTGCAGCAGGGATGTTTTCTCACTGATTGAAAGGACTGCTAAAGCTCTCACTCTTTTATTCTTTTTTTAAATAAATCTCTCAAGCTTCACAAAGTGCATAATGTCTAGAAAATAGAGCGAATTCACGAGTTTAAAAGTGCTGGAAATGGCCAATTCACAGAGATTGGCCAACGGCCTTTCAAGCCTTTCACTGTAATCCCGTCTAGCCTATCATCAGACCCAGAAAGATCAACCCACAGATGTTACACTTACTTATTCTTCCACCTGTTCTTATGCTTGGTGTTTTTTCCAAGGCTAAAAATACAACAATACAAACAAATGTAAACATGGACAAAAGACACAGGGAGGTGGGTGTGCTTCGGAAGGAGTAGCCCTTGCTGCAAGAGGGTACTTATCTCACGTAGCCCCAGTCACTCAAAGTCAGTTACTCAGCCCCTCCACACAATGCATCACCAGTTTGCAAAAAGCTCCACATATATATAATCCATTTTCTGTCAATACAGTTCAAAAACTAAGCAACATCACTCCACAAGATGCCTAGACTCCAATCTACAGGTAAACCTGGTCCCGTCTGACATTCTCATATTCGAGAAAAACCCACAAATGACAACTATACAAAAACAAAATCATGTAGGTTCATCTACTGGAAGATGTTATGGAAGAATGCAGTACAAATATATGTGCTATATGTGAACACCTGTTCCTTAGAAGGATCCCATTACATTTGCTGGCAGAATTGCACAAGAAACGCCAAGGCTATTTTACAACGCGTCTGACATACCTTTGGGTTATATTCTTGAAAATGATAGCACAAAGGGCATAATACACATGCAGTCAAGAAAATATAACCTATAAGGGGACATGAAGACAAGTGTTTTTATTTAGATCTTAATGTTTAAAACAGTAAGAGAAATCTTGAAGCATGTTCGAAAATTTAAATAATAAATATATTAAACCTCTTTTCTGCAGTATTAAACACGGAAGTAATGTTGATTTTTTGGTTTAAAATATGAAATGTATATAACTCAATGAGGTAATGCCCCTTAGTTCAACTAAGATAATGCACAAGTTTAGAAAAGGGATTTTATAACAAAATAATATCTTTACTCAATTTGTTTCCCCATTTGTCAGTAAATTCAGACGGCTCCGCGCTCTTTACAATCACGTTTACAAAATATCATTCAGTCTAATTTCTTTCATGTAAAAAATAATCTATAGAAAACCATAAACAAAATATTGTACAATACCACAATTTAATATTGCAAAATTTTATAACGCAGACGAAAAGACCTTCTGAGGCAATAATTTAATAAAATGCTCTTTTTAGTATATTGAATTAGTTGTGTTAAAAGGTTTTTATGCAATTCATGCATTTTTTATGGAATTAATAAATCAATTAATTGTGGCTAATGTTGGACAGACAATGGTTAACTTTTGCTGCTCGCACAAAGTGCAGTACCAGTCCCAAGAGCCAGACACCAAAAGCTGTCATGAACACTACATGCTGCTGTGAACCGTAAAACCTGTGAAAAAATGCTATTCTGCTGTTCTGTTTTTTACTCAACAATATGGATTTGCTGCACCTGCTACATAATCCCCCCACTGCCGCATCAAAAATTAGTAAAAGAACAACACAACGGTGCAATATTACTATTGGCTGTTTCAAGAGTTAACTTGGTGCCTTCCAGATGTTGATTGTTTTTCTGACCTATTCAAAGAGATAGATATTCTGACTAGATTATGTATACATCCCCTTTTAACATGGAGGGGAAGGGATTTTGTCTACAGTGAGAAACAAGGACATTAGATACTTAAAAGTGGTTTAACCATGATGAAATGAATAATTTATGTTTAGGTCACAGACAACGTTGCCAAAGCAGAAATAGTTTGGAAAGGGCTCTGAGGGTTTAGTGGTATCCTAAATAAATTGCTTCACTTTCAAGGGCCATTTACTGAATTCTAGCATGTCTTGTAAGGGAACTCCCATGATACACATGAACATACCATGTTCCACTGTTGTTTCTTAAAGGCAAGTGGTACTCTCGGAAACGCTGCAGGAAGAACAAGAGGTAAACCCTTATATTAAGATGAGATTAGGACATAAAAGAGGTTTGTTAAATAAATGAGGCGTAGTTTGCATTTCTAGAACTATGTCAGTATAGAATTTATCTCTGGCGAGTGCAACAACATGATTTCTACAGTATGTTTCACTATGCTCTGTAGAAAGTCACATTTACAACTGTCGATCATTACACCCGCATCCATACCCTGAAACCTAAAGTGGGGTCGCTGGCAGCATAATTCACTGGGTCCCCTTCCACCTATGAATCTGACATGAGTTCATTCACATAGGAACCGCCAGGTCTCCGACGCTCGGTGTCACCAGCAAATCTTCCTGGGTTCCACTTTGTCACCTACATGGAGCCCATTAGCACTCTACTTACAGATAACAATATCAAAGTTCACCAATGAGATCAATACTCACAACTCTACTTGAAAGGCTCCTCTGCTCCAGCTATCCAAAGTCTCAAACACAACACATATCATCTTAAGCTGGATATCCGGCACCTGGCTGAGGGCCATCCTCACTAATACAGAATGTCTGCCATCCCCAGATATCAAGCAACAACTAATCCAAACCCAGCTCACTGATGCGCCATGCTACTGTGAAATATGTCTGAAAGGACACTAACAAAGCCAGTAGCCCTTGCCTATGTGAGAACCAATGACACTGCCAGTGCTTGTTCTTTGAGCCAAAAGCGGGGGGAGCCGCATTTTCGTTAACTGTTGCAATACAAACATGCAATGACAGTGCAACAGAAAATGTACAGCTGAATGTGGTTGAAACTGCATTGTGCACTTTAATCAGTCACCCTGTGTATTTTATGTTGACATTTCCAGCTTTGCCAACACGGTTATGAAACTCAGCAGAGATTCAGTTGTAGGCCTCATAGGTTCTAACCACTACACCAGAGTCAGCTTCATTGATTTACATGACCTGGGAAGAGATAGTGTTAGAAAAGAGTTCACTGCAAATAAATGGAGGTCACTATGGTCGTGTAGGGCTTATGGAGCGAAAGTGGTATATGGATCCGTGAGCACAAAGTGATATTGCTGTATAGATTCTCTTGAGCATGCTGTCATGGCACTAATTTCACAGTCCACTCAACTTCACAGAATAACCACAATTCAGTATGATGCTGGAATAAATTAATAGTTTTAAGGAGAAAAGATTTAACTAGTAGCCATTTAGTTTTTCAGTGCTTGTTGTGAAGTAGACACCTTGCCATCCTCAGGCAGACAGCATTCTGACAGTAATCAGCGTTGGTTTTACACTTTGAAAGTAGCAGTATGGAAGGGCCGTTAGAGCACATGGAGCTCGAAAGGCAGCTCGTATTACAAGTTTACTGGCACATTTGGGTAGATTAATCTACAAGGACGATACAATCGGCCGCAGAGCTTTGTCAATAGGTAGTTGACCTGTCAGAGTTTACTAGAGGCATCGACAAGAAGGTAGTCATTGTAAAGTAGACAACAAGGAAATATTGATTGGCAGAGCACCCCACCCACAGTGTTAACATTGCTGTGGCAAGGAACACCATTCATGCCGGACACACTAAAAAACGTAACTCTCAATATTTGGAAGACCAAAACACATGAATACATCAGAATAAACAAATCGGGGCGCCTTAGACAAGAAGCCCTGGTTGAGCCATCACAAAGGCTAAACAAGTTTTGCTGTTTTTGAAAACCCAGGACAGTAAGATTGTTAATGTTTTGCACTTGCTGTCAACTTGTGTAATCTTGGGGACTCAGGCCTCTAACAGCATGTCAAGAGAGATTGTGTTGGCTTAAAAAAAATATGGTGCCACATGTTGCAATAGAGAAAATGTGAGCACTTGCCCACACAAATAGATTGTTCAGTCTTGGGGTCAATTTTCCACAGCATCAAGGAAGTCACATTTAATAAAATTATAGTCGGAGCAAAGAGGGGCGCCTTTTTATCATTTGAACACCAGTAGCTTTTGGCTCAAATATTTCTGTGGTGGAGTGGCTGCCACTTTTGAGGAAAGGCATTGCATTGCAACACTTCAGAATGCAAATACTTTGTAACAATTAATGTAGTGCTAACTTGGTGTCTGGACATTGAAGCGTTATATCACACCTACAGGGCAAGTAACAGACAGCTCGAGCAGAAGCTGGAGAGACCGCAACATCATCATCTTCAAGATTCACCACATATCAATAACAACACTTTAAAGTCAGAATAAACTAGACACCCAGCAACTCAATATCCACCCTGAAAAAAACCAATATGTGTGTGGTCAAAAGACATACACACCTTCTACAACTGGATCTTAACCACAAAAAGAACACATCCTGGTTTCATGAAAGCATCAAAAGAATGAAAACACAAGTCAATACACTACAATGCAAATAGAGAAAATCAGGAGATGAAGCAGATAAAAGCACTCTACTGTGCTATAAGAGAGTCTGCAAAAGAGCCATTAGAACTATAAAAAGACACCACTACTCCACTTGCATAACTGATGCAGTTTGTCCTTCCAAATAAATCGATAAAAGTCTAACAGAATTCCTCAATCCAGAGTGTCTAAACACAGAAACAACCATATCATAACACTTCTGTGACAGAATCTCCAGTGTATTGATCTAAAAAATGACAAAGATTGAAAATTACCAGAAGGAGAACACAGACAAAACAACAAGAACAACAATGAGTGACCTACCCACCACAGGAAGATACACCAATAATCATCCATGGATACACACCTTTAATACCCTGTCACAAAAAGATTTAATCAATATAATCATTGCAGCAAGACCATTAGGATCACCATCAGATCCAGCACCCCAAGAATCATTAAAGGTATCCTTCATTCAATCTGTGCAGGAGAGGTAGACAGATCCCTACTTGACAAGACGCTGGAACACTTTTCACTGCCACCTGAGCTCAAAACCTCCTACATCTCACATCTCCTAAACATGAAATACACCACCCATCAGGTCAAGCAAACTACAGGCCCTTATCAAATGTACAATTCTCAGGAAATTTGTTTTGAGAAAGCAGTGTTTACTCTACTGAAAATGAATACCCCCAAAGACCTCTACAATTCAAAACTCGATGACTTCCTATGTGCCACTTACACATGGATGATGAATAACCATCTAAAGCTCAATACCATAAAAAAGAGATTATGACATGCTGACAATGGCAAAACTACCAGCCTACTGCCATATGGCTTAAGGAACTTGCAGCCCCTCTGACAACATACAGAGAAGATGGAAACCTAGGAGTAGCCATGGATTAAGACTTATTCTTGATGCCTTATGCTAACATCACAATGTTATGTGGCATATTTATACTCTGTTTGTTCCAAATTTGTGTCATTTTTTACGCAAATTTGGTGCAAACCTAACACCATATTTATATTTTGGCGTTAGACGCATCTAATGTCAAAATATAGGAGTTTGCATCATTTTTTGGATGCGTGCACCTACCTTGCATCAATGAGATGCAAGGTAGGCGTTCCCATCTAAACAATGATGCTATTCACATAGCCCCATATTTATCCCCATGCTAAAATGACACACAGGTGGGAGGAGGGGCTAAATAATGCTGCAAAGCTTGAGTATAGGTAAGTATTTTTCTTTTTTAAATTTTATTGCCATCAGGGGCCCTAACTTGGGTCCCCCTCCCCCATGTCACAGGGTACAATGGCCATGCCCAACAGTCACTTGTCCCTGTGCTGGCCATTTGGGTGGTGGGCATGACTTCTGTCTTTCCTAAGACAGGAGTAATGTTTTCAGTTGTTGTGTGCCAGGAAATGGCGCTAGTCTGGTTAGAGGCATTTTTTTGCCTCTAACCAGGCTAGCGTCATTTTTTTGATGCACAAACCTCTCCTTCCCTACCGCCATCCCCACCCGGCTAGCATCTTTTTTGAAGATGCTAGCCCAAGTTTAGCACTGGCTTGCACCATTCCTTTAATATGGAGCTCGGCTGGTGTCCAGGAATTGCCCAAGCTGGTGCTCTACTTTTGGTGCAAAACTGCCTTCCTGCAGTTTTTGCACGAAAAAGTATAAATTCAGACCTATATTGCATCTTCCCCCACCTTGCATAACATCACAAATTGCAAGCCTTCCTCATGCTCGTAATCTCCAAGCTTGACTAAGCCAACAGCCTATACCTTGGCGTTCCTGCATTCCTTATACACAAAATGCAACTCATCTAAAATGCTGCTGCAAGGCTTCTACTCCACCTTCACCCAAGGGAACGCATAACCTCAGTCCTGCAATCACTCCACTGGATCCCTCTAGCTAGAAGGGCAATGATTAAGGCACTCTGCATTGTTCACACAGCCTCCCAAGGAAAAGGACCACTATACCTACAAGTTAATTTCAAGCAATACAAACCAAACAGAACAATGCGCTTCAGTATTTCAACACTTATCATCATTCCACCTTATGATAAGAGATGTGTAGGAGGCACTGCTTTGACAGTACAAGCTGCTAAGTTTGGAACTCACTACCAGTCAGCATTAGCAACATCCAGGTGCAAATACATTTTCAAGGACAGTTGTAAACTTGGCTATTCTTTAGATAACTGCACCACCTGCATTCAGGCAATAGAGCTCAGAAAGCAATCATGTCCTCAGCTTAAAACCCACAAACTGCAAACAGCAAGCAAACTGCTTTGACTATGCAGGTAAGCAAGAAGAGACAACTTATGGTTCAGAGTGGCATTATATAGTTATGTACTTCCATTTATAACTATTACGACCCACAATAACAATAAAACTATAATATGCAGTAGTCAGCAACAGATTGTAACTTACACCTATTCAATTCCCCAACTACATATCTGTTATGAGGGTTTCCCAGCACCAGCACTGTACAAGCAGAAAAACAAACATCACCAAATAAACAGGCATTGGTTAACTCAAGAGGTCTGTCACACAATACGGATTAACTCAGAAGGACTTTAATACTGTCCATTCACTGCAGGTCCCAAATATCTATACAATCAGGCTGCTACTTTATTTTTCACATAGACACTCAGATATGGGATAATAATAAAAATGCCCATCCATGCACCTCTCTCTACTTCTATCTCCCTCCAATCATGCCAGCTAAGGACCACAACTACAGTAAAAATCTCAGATTGGACAACCCAGTGCAGTAACCAGCTAAGCACTCCATATCATATGAAATGCCATAAAGGGACCTGCAGAGCTGCTCAAAGCTAACAGCATACTGATAACCATAAAACTGTGTGTCCTTCTGTTATACTTTATCATCCAGCACACTGCTGTTCAAAGATAACAGCATACTGATAACCATGAAACGAACACAGCGCTTCACCCCGTAACATTATAGCCTGATCATGACGCATGACATGGAAACACTTGAAAACAAAAGCAGCATCCTTCCAACCATCACACTTTTATAGTAGGCTACTTATGCAGGCAAGCACTTCAGCTCCCCATGTGGGGGTAAAAAGTGCTATATAAATGCTGCAATACAATACACTGAAATATGAACCTGGACAAAATCAAATCCCTTCTTTTACCCACTGCCAGGTAATGAAGATTATTCTTGGGACATCACCCCCACCCCCTCAATGAACAGATTCTCAAGATAATCACAGCAACCAGTTATTTTTACTAAAGCGAGTAAAATTGTTCGTCCTAGAAGTCAACTTCAGAATGCACCATTTTTGGTGGTTCTCGTCATACGTGCACCTGGGATACCATTGGAACAGGGATGAAGAAGTCAAATTACGAGCTCAGGATCTAGAATACTGTCCCCATATCTGTCAGGAATGCCCTAGTCTGGCTCCGGTTTAAGTAAGAGGTGAAGATTAACTTCTTTAAGGAATGCTACATAACAACAAAGTAATGGCCCACTTCTGATCTCAGAGCCAAAGTACCATTCCAGTCACTCATTAACTGCATCCTGCGTTTTACCATGTGCAGCATGCCAATACCTTTTGGCTTGGTTCGGCTATACAAAAACCACAAACATTCATGCATACATTTATACAAAGAAAGGCTGGTGATAATACAATGTTTCTGTACTTCCATATGAGTCAAAAGCCTTAATTATATGTCCATAACATTTGAACATGAACTATTTAATGTGTATCGATTTCTTTCTTAGAAAACATATGTATATTTATACTATGGCACCCCCGGGTATCAAAAACTGATGTCTAAATAGCTAGATGATGTCAATGGATCCTTCCATACCTTTTCTGGTAGCATAATTTTGTGTTTTCTTGTCAGATAATTTAGCCAACTGCACACCATAATTTGCCACATAATTTGTAACTGCAGTGCTGAATCATTGCAATGGCCCCGGCTGTTGCTAAGGTTTTAGGTCAGGGTCTTCAGTGTTGTTCTACGATGGACAAAACCATGCCAGATTTTCAGCATCTCATCCTTGTGGAGAATTTCAAACAACTCTCTTTGAAACAATTCAGAAATAGATAGATAGATAGATAGATAGATAGATAGATAGATAGATAGATAGATAGATAGATAGATAGATAGATAGATAGATAGATAGATAGATCTTGCAGGGAAAGTCTGTAAAAATCAGGTCAGCTTAATGGGTAGTGAGTTCCAATTAGATGTATGGGCCAGACTGGCTTAGCACTCTACAAATTTAGATTTAATAAATACGTGTTTTCGTTGAGATGTCCTGCATTTTGATTAAGACGTGTTTGTTTAATTTAGTGTATTTTGAGGAACTATCAATTAGTGAAATTGCTGCAGACATATTGCGGGCCAAAAAAGACTGAGAAAAATATGCTCCCTTTGCGGGTTTAATAGAAGGTTTATAGGTAGGAACAAACATTTGCCATTTGAAATGGGAGAAGTAGTAATTCTGCTGACATAGGAGTTCCATAAAGTTTGCCACATTTCAGGCGGTTCAGAGGCTTACCAAGCATTTGTAATTTTCCTGTTTTCAGGAATTTTTGCTTAGAGGGGTAATCTGATCTAACACGTTAATTAGTTGCTCATTGTAAGTCTCCTTTACCATTTGGAAGTTATCTAAAAAGGAGAGTCCTTAGGCACCACCATGGAAGCCAGCTGTTAACCAAAACACCACTCCATTTCCCAGAAGCAGAGGGCTTTCATCCCCCAGTACGATTATTGGAAGTCAATGCTTAATGCCCTGAAACAGAGATAGAAAAGTGATTTATAGTGGTCACATCCTCACAACGTACACCGATCTGTGTTGCTTACATTCCTTAGTTTGTAAGCACAGGCATCGGATGCTGGTGTTTTTGGTCTATTGTGCCCATCAAGAGTGGTAATAGAGCTTATGAAAATCAGTGCTCTGGCTCAGCTTTAGATTACCACTGTGCTCTTTAAGGCACTTTTCCCATTTCTGGTCTGGCATCTTGACTGACATTTCAGTTGTTGGGTCGCTATGTGTCAGCCTCAGGAAGTGTGCATCAGCCCAAGACGTGACCTCAAGCAGCAAGCGTAATGGTAGCCCACCAAAGACACACCTAAAGCAAGCCCCACTGCACCCGTTCTTCCCACAATTTGCCCAGCACCCTGCTACGCTGCCCAACTGAGAAACTGAATGAGATCAGTCCTGTCTGTCCTACAGTCAAAATACTTTGCTGGATTTTTTTTACATCTCATTTTGTGCTGGATTCCCTCTCCTGGTCTGTGCTCAGATCTGAAGATCTTCTCCTCCCATATCCCCTCTCGCACTGGTATTAAGGGTCTTTCACCCCGCTCTATGAACAGGTCTTTTTTACTGCAAAGTATTTTAATTAATGTAAGGAAACAGTAAAAAATTGCTTTGTAATCATAGACCTGAATCTTGACCATTATCTTGACTTTGAACGTCTAACTGAAATATGGTTGAAAGATGATTGTGGACCTCTCCACAATGATCTAGGGCCAGATGTATCAAAGATCCGGTTTGCATTTCTTAAATAGCGAATTTTAAGAAATCGCTATTTAAGAAATGCAAAGTGGGATGTATGAAAATTGCGATTCGGTAATAGCAATTTCTTAAAATTCGCAATCGCAATTACCGAATCGCAATTAGAGAATGCGACTCGATTCAGGTAATAATGGTTTTGCATTTCCTAATTTGCGAATTCCAACTAGGAATTCGCAAATTAGGTAATGCAAACCCCAGGGTGCTGGGGGCCTAAGGCCCCATCTGATGCACCTCAAAAAACTATTTGTGGACATGTGAAGCACACACACATACCATAGGGGCATGTGTGGGCTACATGTCATTTATAAAAATGCACTTATGATGCATTTTTAAAAACTGCACATGCTTACCACCAAACCGACTGGCTGTTCGTGGCATGTGTTTTTTGTGCTTTTTTAATCAGAAAATGCATCCTTACGTAATTTTCCTTTTCATTATTATACGGAATTCCACATAAATTATGCAGAATTACAAAAAAACTCAAGACAGACATTTAGATCTAAACGCACAAAAACACAAGTGCCCTGTTCTGGTTCTCTTTGTTCTTGTTCCTGAAATTGCACAAGATTACGTCAGCGGAAATTTCACCCTGGCTTAGTTGAGACCACTGTAAGACATGTTACAGGGGTAGATGCCATCGGTGCATTTTGCCTAATTTTGTGTAATACGCCAAAAGATTCTGCATAATTATGCAAAAGAAAATTAGCAAATTGTGCACACCCCTAACGACACCCACCTTGCAACTTCGGGGCATATTGTCTTCTCGCAACTGCTCTTTCTCACCTCAATTAAACACAAGATAAACTATGGTTTTAAGAGGCTTTAATCTTCTTTTCGATAAACCTGCTCGTTCAGTTCAATTTAGTGAACTCTTCTCTTTTTATTCGAACAATTTTGAAAACTTTCGTTTACTCATATTTGAGAGTTTGCTGTGGGTATTTTTGTCCTAACGCTCTTCTTGGTTGGACAAAGTTGTATGTAAAAATGACAGTTAATTAAAACTAAACGAAGAGCGAAAGAGACTGCAAGCTACTGTCGATGAGTTAAACAAAGAACGTATTTCAAAACAGTCTGCGAAACGTACATGATCTCCACAGGTATGCAGAGAGTCGTGGGACTAAAATAGCTTAGGGGGTTAATGCACACTCCACAGGCAAATGCACAGGTTGAAACTAACCAGTGGGAATATCAGTAGCTACCGACTACATCAGCATGTCATCTTTCTTAGGTGGATAAAAGGGGTGGTAGCAAAAACACACGACATTAGGTGGTAGAGTAACAGGGAGGATGAAGAGGGGCGCGTGACAGTCACACAGCGCATCTCTCCTGGGGCGGACATGATCTGCTTTCGGTGAGTAGGGACGGAGGACATCAATGCTGGAGTGAGTGCTGAGGGCCGAACAAAGTGCGAAACTGGCCAGCCATCCATTTTTAGTGGATAAAACTAGTACTAAAGTGTGCGACAGGAGTAACATCTACTGTTATATTTTATATAACTGTTCTAGTTCTAAGGATGAGCCTGGAACCACTTAGGAAGGTGCTAAGCTTTCTAGACCGAGTTAGGCGCTTAATTACAGTCACAGCATCATAACTCATGCCAGGCCTCTATCCTCCATTCAACTGGAATTAACAGTCAGATTTCCCCTAGCAGTTAGGCCCAAACATTCCACGCATCATCACATTCCCTAGCCATCTCCATTCGACAGTATCAAATATGTCCAAGCGGCCAAATGCATGCACAAACACCCTCAACATTCTATAGCATGTGCATGCAGAATATTCATGCACAAACACCATCGCCATTCTACTGCATGTCCATGCAGCCTATGCATGCACAAACACACCCAATTTTCTACACCATGCCCATGCAGGATATTCATGCACATACCCTCACAACATTCACCTGCATGCCCATGCCGCCTATGCATGTACAAATACACTCAACATTCTACAGCATGTCCATGCAGTCTATGCATGTGCAAACACCCTCATCACTCTACAACATGTTCATGCAGAATATTCATGCACAAGCACCCTCAACGTTCTACAGCATGTTCCTGCAGAATATTCATGCACAAGTACCCTCTATATTCTACAGCATGTGCACGCAGAATATTCATGCACAAGTACTCTTAACATTCTACAGCATGTGCATGTTGAATATTCATGTGCAGACATCAATAACATTCCACAGCATGTGCATGCAGAATATTCAGGCACAAATACTCTCAACATTCTACAGCATGTACATGTTGAATATTCATGTGCAGTCATCAATAACATTCCACAGCATGTGCATGCAGAATATTCAGGCACAAATACTCTCAACATTCTACAGCATGTGCATGCAGAATATGAATGCACCAACACCCTCAACATTCTACAACATATGCATGCAGAATATTCATGCACATTCACCCTCAACATTCTACAGTATGTGCATGCAGCCTATACAAGTGAAAAAACAATCTACATTCTACAGCACGTTCATGTAGAATATTCATAAACAAACACCCTTAACATGCTAAAGCATGTGCATGCAGGATACTCAGGCACAAACACCCTCAACATTCTACAGCATGTCCAAGCAGCCTAAGTACGCACAAACTCACTCAGCATTCTACAGCATGTGCTTGTCGAATATTCATCCACAAACACCCTCGCAATTCTACTGCATGTCCATGCAGCCTATGCATGTAAACACTCAACATTCTACATGTCCATGCAGCCTATGCATGCACAAACACACCCAATATTCTACACCAGGTCCATGCAGGATATTCTTGCATAAACACCCTCAACGTTCTACAACATGTCTTTGCAGCAATTGTCTGCACAAACACACAACATTGTAAGCATGTCCATGTAGCTTATGCATATACAAACACCCTCAACATTCTACTGCATGCCCATGTATGGTGCACATGTACAAACACACTCAGCATTTTACAGATTGTCCACACAATCCATAGATACATAGGCATGCCAAGTCAGACTATGCTCTCCCTTCTTTACACACTGATCGGCACAGCCATATCAATTCACTATATTGACACTGTAATCAATTGCTAAAATAAATGTACCGATTGACAAACAGAGAGGATACTTACCCTGTGAACTACATCCACAATGCAATACTGGCCGGGGAAAGCTCAAGGTCTGCACTTAACTTAGGTAAAGGTTAATAAATGCATAGACAGCATCTTAGCACAAGAAGCAGACACACAGAAAAGATTAGGATAGAGGCTCGCGACAGGCATATGGTGGTAAGCAGGCATAAGTCTGGATATGATGCAGCTTACAGACCAGGCAGGGAAGAGGCCGCTTGGATGGTTCCAGCAGCACCTCCATACCATGTTTAAATGCTCAATTTCCGATAGTTCAGCACTAAAGGCCAGATGTATCAAACGTTTTTGCATTCGCAAACGGTGCGAATCGCAAAATTTGGCCGTTTGCGAATGCAAAAACGTGGTCTGCTATGCATGAAAGACATTCGCAGACCAAAAATACGAAATCGCAAAAATTGTGATTTTTGCGTTGCAACTTGGTTTTGAGAGTCGCATTGTGCTTCTTGCAATTTGCGACATGAAATACCGAATCACAATAAGCGATTCAGTATTTCAAGTAGGAAATTGCGAGACGCACAATGCGACTCTCAAAACCAAGTCGCAATTCGATGCACCAAAAAATCGCAAATTGCGATTTTTCGCAGAATGGCATTTTGCACATGCATAATACCACTAAGTGAAACCAGGTGGTAACCAGGTGGAACCTATATAAAGAGGCCCAGAATGCCTCAGACCCTTTTCCACAATGGCTGCACTCTACATCATGACGAGGAGAATGAGGATCTTGGCAGGTTTGAGGAGAGGGAGGAGGAGACAGGAGTGCATTTTCAGAGAGCGCATTACACTTTTTGACCAGACTGAGGAGGAAATATTTGAGAAGTACAGGTTGAACTCAGCCATGATACTTGACCTGATAGCTGAGCTACAACCCATACTGCAGAGCACAACACATAGAGCTCATAGCATACCCACCCATGTGCAAGTATTATGCTCCCTCCACCTACTTGCCTCAGGGAGCTATCAAGGGATCATAGCAGCAGCTGGAGGGGTATCACAGAGTACCCTTTCTAGATTTTTCAATGCATTTATCAATGCCATGCTGAGCAGAATACACCAGTACATCCGGTTCCCCCACACCCCACAGGAACACAGCAGACAAAAATTGAGTTCTACCAGATAGCACAGTCCCCCCACATCCTAGGTTCCATAGATGGGACACATGTTGCAATATGTCCACCATCAGCCACAGAGTATGTGTACCGAAACCGTAAATACCAACATTCCATGAATATACAGGTGATATGCAATGCCTCCTATATCATAACAGATCTCGTGGCCAGGTACCCAGGGAGCACACATGATTCTTACATCTTTCGCCACAGCGGGATTCACACAAGACTGCTAGCTGGGGAGTTTGGTGAAGGATATCTACTAGGTATTGACCCTCTGTACACTGGCTCATTGATGGCGTGCTGATGTCAGATGGCTCAGTTACTCATTATACCCTCTGTTCCTTCCAGGAGACCGTGCCTACGCAGTGCGCACCTACATGATGACGCCCTACCTCAATCCTACAACACCTGATGAACGGAGATACAATGCAGCACACAGGGCAACCTGCAATGTGGTGGAGCGCACCTTTGGGCTGCTGAAGAGTCGCTTCCGGTGCCTCCACAAAAGTGGAGGGGCACTACAGTATAGCCCAGAGACAACATGTAGATTAGTGGCTACTTGTGCAATCTTGCACAATATAGCAACCACCAGGGGCATACCTGTGGAAATATGTGATTCTGAATCTGATGAGGATGATGATCCCATACCACCCCTACAGCCAGCAGACAGGACCAGTGCAGCAGAGGGCAGGAAAAGGCATGCTGACATCACGCACAACCATTTCAGATGTAAGTATGAACAACACAAATCCACTGACATTTGTACTTGTAGTAAGTAAATGTATTACCTTAATGTCAGGTAATATCAGTTTCACTAGTAGCAACAATAAGTAAATGAAACAATAAACAAAAGCAGATAACCAAATTTCACTATTCCTTCATAGTTTCCTGTATGGCACAAACATTAACAATCCCCTGTGGCCAATACTCTCATTTCCTCCGCCCACGGAAGCCACTCGAGTGAGCAGTTGCCTCACTGGCACCTCTGTTTTCTGCCTCAGTGACAGTGCTGTGCATGGCACTGCGACGTCTAGCATCAGTTGTGGGCACAGCTAAGCTGCTGAGGCTAGATGTGTCCTCAGTGTCCCCCAGTCCCAGTTCACTTGGTGTGGCGGAGCGGTTACCCATCATATTGTCTATCACATTTGTGATCTGCACCAGTCCTTGTGCCACATCCCTACTGCTGTGCGCTGCCTCCACCTGTGCGGCCACAGCACGCCGCGATATAAGGGCTGTTGAATTTGCCAGCCGATTGACAAAGCAACAAAAACCGCCAAACATCCCCATAAAACGTCTCTCCTGCCTGCGGTGGCTAACTCTGTTGTGGCGCAGCTCATAACACAGTTCCCTCACTGCACTAGTCAGCTCCCTGGTGTTCTCCGATGCTTGTATCTGTCCCTCATGCAGTTTACTGAGGTTCGCATTGAGGCACTCCAGCTGGCGATGCAGCCCCCCCATGTTTGTTTTGTGTGCCTGCATCTGCCTTTGTAAAGCAGTGATTTTCTTGTTTTGCAGGCGCTGCTGCTTTAACATAGCAGATTCCAGGCTACCGAACACTGATGGTCACTCACCTGTTTCGAAAGCCTGTGCGCCTGCATACGTAGGCATCCTGCGGGGTGTTGTCCTACGATGTGGCCAGTTCTCCTGCATACCAGTGCATCTGCCACTTGGGGAAGGTGTGTGGGAGTCATCCTGCAGGTCATCAGAGTCCTGGCTAAGTTCGGGTAGTGGAACTGCCCTAGCCCTGCATCGGATGGGCGCTATATTCTGTGACTCGCTGGTGTTTGAGCCAGAAGCAGGGTGGGTTTCTGTATCCCCCGCAACGGCACTTGCAGTAGCTGCTGGGCCTGGGCCACCTGCAACGACAATATGCAGCATGTCAGTAATGTATGTATCACCAAAGGTCACACAATGGTAATAAATGTACAGTTACTTCTCATCACTATGTTGTGCGTGTTGTGTTCTTCTGGGTGTCGCTCTGCCTAATTACATTCTATGTGCTACTTTCATCTCTGGCTTGTGGACTACCACTCCCATAAGGCATTGTTGTGCTGCTTCTAAGATGTGGTATGGACTACTTATCACAATGCTTTGCCCTACTTGCTAATTCCTAAGGGGCTTTTGGACATACACATATGGGTTACATTTCAATATTGCACTTACCTTTACTGGTGCTTGGTGTACCGGATGTGTTGATGTCAGGGACCCCACTGACTGCTTCTGGGAGGAGTGTCGACTCCACTAGGTCTTCCATCGGGGTGGAGCGTGTCTCTGTGGGTGGGCCGCCTCCTGTGCTCCTGCAGTCGTCTTGCCACCCTCTTCTTGGCACGGGACCGCAGGTCGTACCACCTCTTCTTTATTTCCTCCACAGAGCGCTGCGCTACTCCAGCAGCGCAGATTTTGATCTGAATGTCTGCCCAGAGTCTGCGCTTTTCACTCTCAGGCACCTGGAGTGAGCTTTTTCCCCAAAAAACGGTCATGGCTCCTCACAACCTCCTCTGTGAGCACCTCCATCTCTTGCTCACTAAACTTTAGTTTCCTTTTCCTTTCTCCCTTCTCCTTTCCCTGTGCAGAGGTGTCCATGGTGGTTCTGCAGTCCTGCCTTCTTCACAGAGTTGCTCACTGTGGCTGGGCTGTCTCTCTCTGAGTGCTACTTTGGGTGTGGCCCCTGCAAACTGTCTGGATGACTCACTTCCTGCTTGTGATGTCATCAGGCTACTCCAGGTGTGCGTTCTCGCAATTTGCGATTTTCAATTCCAGAATCGCAATTTGCGTTCTCGCAAAGTGCGATTCAGTATTTGGGCCTCGCAAACCACAAATAGCGATTTTAAAGAAATCGCTAATTCCGATTCGCAATAGTGATACATGGCTTATTGCGACTCGGAAATAGCGATTTCTTAAAAATCGCTATTTGCGATTCGCAAGGCCCTATCATGATACATCTGGCCCTAAGTGCCTATTCAATTCACATCCTGACCTCAGATAGAACATGTTCACCCTGGCCTGTTTCAGGGTATAGCAAGTGTACCCCATCACATTGAGACCCCACTAGCAAGGGGTCCGAAATTTTCCAAATACGCTGCAATGCATGGCAGGATATCGAAGGGTTGCGGAAAATTCCACTCATGCGGGTTAAAGCTAAATCTATTTTGACAGCACTTATCTTCATCCTAAAGTCTTCCTCTCTACTCCCCCGTCTCTTTGATGTATTTGTATTTTACTTCATTTCCCTCTTTTCACATTTAGCACAGCCCAGAGTTTGCTCTAGGAATTTCTTAAAGAACTCGGATTACTTTGGTTGTATGTAATGTTTTCCATATCCCTATTTATCCTGACTTTTCTTTTTACTTGTTAAGTACGCTGACACCAGATTTCAGGTTATAGCTGTGCTATATGTAAAGCATCAGAAAATAAGCACATATTAAGTGTCTGAGATGTTCCAATAAACTCCCTACATGTCTGTGAACACCCCAACATTTAAAAAAGCTGATAGAATCTATCACGGATCTGTAAAAAACAAGTTGGGGTGGCCAATGAATCTTGCCCCTGAACCTTTGGCAATGTTAATAAGGAAAATCTTACTTACCTGTCGATGACACTGTAGTAGAACTTAAAATATATAATTTCCAAAACTGAAAGCCAAAAAATGCATAAACAAACCAGAATAAGCTTTGGAAAGGTCAACAGGACTAGAACAGGCTATGAAACATTAGTTTTTTTTCAGTACTATTGTAGGGGTATCACTTAGTTCTCGGCAATGTTAAAAAAGAAAAACATTGGCAAAAACAAAATAATATTTTTGATCTCTGTTAGACCTAACTTTTTGCCATCTGAACTCCTGTTTTGCCGGATTTGTTTTTGCTGGCTCTAGGATTCTGAGCACTTTGTCACTGCTAACCAGTGCCAAAGTGCAAATTCTCTGTACTCTAGACATGGTAACAGTGGCTTATCCACAATTGGTATAGTTAATTTACTTGTAAGTCCCTAGTAAAGTGCTCTTTATGTGTCCTATCCAGGGCCTGCAAATTAAATGCTACTAGTGGGCCTGCAGCACTGATTGTTCCACCCACTACAGTAGCACTTTAAACATGTTCCAAACCTGCCACTGCAGAGCCTTTGTATGCACCTTTAAACTGCTATTTCGACCTGGGAAGCGCATCCACTTGCCAGGCCCAAACCTTCCCTTTTAGTATATGAAAGTCACCCCTAAGGCAGGTCCTAGCTAGCCCCAAGGGCAGGGTGCAGTGTATTTAATTGATTGGACAGGTACTTTTGAGTTTCACATGTCCTGGTGTGACACATCCATCCTGATGGCCCATTACCAGGTTGATGGGCCTTCCTAGGGTAGATTTGAGCGAGGAGCCAACACTTACATCTGAATATTGCTGTGCCTGTCCCCACACAAAGAGCTGCATAACCCCCCTGTAGAGTGTCTGGAGCCAGGGAAGGAAGGACAGGGACCTTGTGCACTTCAAAGGCATCTCTTTGAAGTCTCCCCCACTTCAAAGTCTCAACTGGCTATAACTACTGGGCCCCAAACCCCATCAAATCAGTACACTTCTGTATCTGAGGACATTCTGCTGCTGCCGGGGGGGCCGCCACTCTGCTCAACTGCATTGCTGAGTTGGCCTGCTGCCTGCTGCCTCTCACCTGGGAGTGAGAAGGACGGGAATTAACTCTCTACGTCCTATACAGAACTAAGTGACTCGAAGGGCTTGCTGGCTTGCCTCCTGTTCTGGAAGTCTCAGGGCCATGAAAGACTTCCCTCAACCCTGCATCAGCTGTTGGGCTCTGTCTTTGTGAGTCCTGTCCTCCCAAGAGGTTCTAATCCAGTCTTGGGCATTTAGAGTGGAGTCTCCAGCTGTTTTTCTTCAAAAATTGATGCAACAAGGCCGGTGATCCGCTCACAACCAATGCAGTGCCCTTCCTTGCCAATGCAGTGCAGATCAATGACAATGCAGGACCTGACTACAAGGTGCAATGACAGTGCAGTGCCAATCTGAAGACATCACTACCTGGCTTGATGAGATGCATTGCCTGCATTGAAAGGGGTTGGACGCAGGGTCCGACTGCGGGGTTCGAAATCAACACATCTACCCGACTGCGTGAATCAGAACCAATGCATCAAATCTTTGACAGCGATATTTGTTCCACTCGGGATAGTTTTTCAGCGAGCCCTGCATGTGTCTTGTAGCCAGCCTGCCCTCCATCATGCTGAGCCTGATATTTGGATTTACCCCAGTCTAGCGTGACCATAAGTAACCTTTTAGTGCTACTGACTTCAAAGCACTACATTACAGTTTATTCTTTAAAAATTCGTATCTTGAGTCCTACTTATTGGATTTTTGTCATTTTGGTCTTGTTCTACTTATATAAATATTCTCTACTTTTCTAAACTGGTGTGGACTCTTTTTGTGATGTATTTCACTGTGTTACTGTAATTGAAGAGCTGCACGAATGCTTTACACATAGACGCATAAGTTAAGCCTGACTGCTCTGTGCCAGGCTTCCAGAGGGTGAGCACAAGTTAATTTAGGTTGGTATCTGTCTTACTCTCACTACGATTGTGGTCCCTACTTGGACCAGGTGCATACCTCTGTCAACTTAGAGACCCAATTTCTAACAGTCTCAAAAAGCAGTGTAGCCGAGGTAGTCCCTGGCACTAAAGCAAACTTCTTTGTATGTTGATGTGTTCATTGTGATAGTGTTATGTGGTTCCTATGAGTTTAGTAGGAGTGTGTATTATGTCAACAAGAATGTCACAACATAGACACTTAGGCCCTCATTAAGACTTTGGCGGAAATAACCGGCTACTGCTGCGGAGACAGCCGCCAAAAGACCATCGCCGCGTCTACCAGCCATCAGCCGGATTATGACCACAGCCGGATTTCCGCCAGTATGATGTGCGAAATCCGGCTGAGGCCATGCCGGCGGATGGCGGTAAGGTGGCGCTGCTGCCAGCAGGCAGCGCCACGCCACGCCAGTAGACCGCCACAGACCGTATCATGTCACATGATATGGCCTGGTGGTGTTCTGCTGGCAGATGCTGTTGCTGGCAGCAGTGCCCCATCCCGTCTCCTGCCGGAGGACCCCCTGACATCAGGTAAGTCGGGTGCTCCAACAGGGAAGGGGGGGTGGAGGGTGTTGTGTGTGTGTGTGGGGGTGTGTGTGTATGTCTGGGCGTGCGTGTATGTGGGTGTGTGATGCGTGTTGTATGTGTGTGCATGTATGGATGTGTGAGTGCATGTATGTTGTATTGTGTGAATGCGTGTGTGTTTGAATGTATGTCAGGATGTGTGTGTGAATGGATGTATGACTGCATGGATGAATGTGGGTATGAGTGTGTGTATGAGTGTGTTCGTGTGTGCATGAAGGTGAGTGTATGCAGTGGGGGTCTGGGGAGGAGGGGAGGTTGGGTGGAAATCTGGGGAGGGGGAGGGGGCCTGGGAAGACCTCTATCAGTGACATGGAAGGGATTCCCTGTCACTGATAGTGCCTACTGCCATGGTTTTTGTGGCGGTAAGGTTGCTATGAAAAGCATGGTGGTAGGCGGAGGTCATAATCCTGCAGGCAGGCAAGTGACAGCCGCCCGGCTGGAGACTGAAGGCGTGCAGTTTGGTACATTGGCAGTTTGGCTTGAGCCAAATGGCCAATGTCTTAATATGGGGGAAAGTACCGCCAGCCTGTTGGCAGTACTTTTCTCCATTTTACCGCCGTCCGCCGGCGTCATATTGACCCCCTTAGTCTACTTAAATCATCAAAAAATGTTGGTTTGTTTTGGCTAACTCACAATACCACATCTAAACTCCTAACCTGTCCCAGGTAATGGATATTATTAGTAATCTCAAACGTGACCACTCTTATTCCTAAGGAATTTGTGGAAACAGCTCAAACCCTTTTGTTTGTTACTTTTTCATGCCCAAGGTGTCAATAGGAAAAGATGGTAAATACATTGTTAATTCTTTATTGAAGAGATCTTATTCTTGTAATAAAAAACATGAGCTGCAATGATTAAACAAATGAAACACATTGCTAAAATAAGCATTATTAGAATGGTGAAAAATACAAACAATTCAACCATGTTAATTGTTATTAATGCCACTCTACTCCTATCTGTGACTAATACCTGTACGAAGGAGAGTATAGCGGGAGTACCCTCCGCCAGACCTGTTGGGATGTTCTAACCCCCATACCTTGGTATTATATGCCAGGAAGCGTGTAGAGGGCAATTCTTTCACAGGATGAAGGTTGGAGTCAACAAGGCCGCATCCCAGTCACAGTTCACAGCAGTTCCATGATAACTTCAGCATTAAGTGCTCCTCTCACTGAGACTAGCACAGATGTTGTTTATGTAATAAAAGGCTATCATTATTTCACTGTGGCACAGGTGCAGGACTTCTTTGTTTTGTCTAGAATGAAAGAGTTGTCTCCAACAAGCACCTAAAATTAAGACAATGGCATCGCATTCTGATTGTATGAAACTGGAACTAAATGTACAGACTACAGGGCGACAGCCCTACCAAGAATACATGTGTATGTAGTGCATTCTCGCATTAAAGGAAAATATGTAAAAAGTCACCATTAGAAAAAGATTTTGAGTTAAAAGGAAATCTAAAATGGAGGCTAAATGCAGGCCCTACAACAAAAGAGAAGAATGCCATTGTACACACTGAAGTTAGCCAATGACTGAAGTGGACTGACTCCTTAACCCATGCTCTATGCCAAATTGAAGTATACAAAAGAGTGATGGATTCACTCCTTGAATTAATCTCAGTCACTGGTACATACTTGGGCCACATCCCATTCCAACATTACTTTACACACTATGCCATCTCCATTTGGACCTAGCTGCATGCAAATCAATCTTGACTCTGCTCCAAATGGAACAGTCCAGCACAAACTGCCAGGCCACATGCTCCTTGCACCAGAACATAAACAACCCAAGACTGCTTTCACCCTTATTAGGGCTCGTCAATCGCATATAGGTTGGTTCCTGTAGCACAGTGAGCACAAGACCAATATCTGAGCATACTTGTCCCACTTAGGGGGAAGTATACAAAAGAGTGATGGATAAATGCTTGAAATAATCTTGCCACTGGTAATCACTTGGTCTGAATCCAAGTCCGTTGTTATTTTGCACACCATGTCACCTCAGTTTGGACCTAGCCATACGCAAACCAGTCTTGACTCAGCCCCAGTGGGAACAGTATGCTGTAGTTGGTGGAAGAAAACTATGAATGGCACAGCAACAGACTAATGTATGCAGGGCTGACTTTAGGGTGGTGTAACCAGTGCATCCTCACCTGGCACTGACCTGGAGGGGTGCTGAATTTAAAAATAACTTATGGGTTTAAAAGCCTGTGCTGTAGAGTTCATTGTGTGTGGAAACAATAGACATGTCAAGATATGCCTGGTGATTATCTAAGTTTTGTCAAACGGCTCATTATAAAGTAGCACAGAGGGTTAATGTGCCTGCTGCAAAGAACATGCACCATGCGGAACTGATTGTGAGTGAACTATGAGAAACGTTATAAAAAATTGAAATCCATCCCAGAGAAGGCCTCTATGGTGGTTTCATAAAGAGTAAGTGCCATCCTGATCATAATGCTGCTTCGGAAACCGATAGCGGAAAATTGATTCTGAAGGTGGTGGATATGTTATATGGCATTGTAGACTTTGTTTCAACCTCATCTCGAGTCAGGTTTCACCCTTGGTTGATATCTTAATTTTTTTAGTTCCATTTGATTTTTTTAATTATGCTTTTAGATGAGAGAATAATGCACTTCATTTTAATCTAGAATAGGTTAATTATACAAAATATGTGCTGTTGATAGGTATATATATATTAAATATATACACATACACACAAGTGTTTAAGCACTAGGGTCCTGATTTAGAACTCGGAAGACGGGTTACTCGGAATAACGGTGACCGATATGCTGCTTGCCGAAATCTAAATCCCATAGAATAGAATGGGATTTAGATTTCAGCGGGCTGGATATCCATCGCCCTTGTGATGGAGTAACTCGTCAACCAAGTTCTAAATCAGGACCTACGTTATTATTACTGATGTCTTCACAATGGGACGTAGTCAAATATTTGCATCCTTTGAAGCTGTGAAGATTTTGAAGCTGGTGGAGAGACAAAGCCCACAGTATTCAGTATTTCACAAATAGGCACTGCACTGAAGTTTATCCTGCAGATGCTTGGCATACTAGAAGGTGTTATTAGTGTTTAGATTAGGAAAGAATGTTGCTCTCTCACATTGTGACACTGACAGCGTTTTAGATTAGCAGTTAAGTACAAGCATTCACAAAGTCAATTGGTCTGGGTTTAATGTGCTAATACATGCAGCGTAAGCACATAAGAGTAACACACCCCGAAGGGAGAGCCAGGAGCAGACAGAGAGGCTAACAGTTGTAAACTAGTCCATTGTGCAGATCAGCATAAGCAGTTATACATAGGCAAAAGAATACACTCTAATAGCCAATTGCATTATGTAAGAGATGAGTGCTCCATTGCGCTCAGCCAAGACGTGATTGGCAAAATTCCAAGCCAAATATTGAAAGCGGATGGTTGAAGAAAGTCAATACCCATTCTATGTATATTGTTATCCAAACGGTCTGTTTGGCAGCTGCATTGTAAAAACCCAGACTTAAAACCGCAAAAATGGGGAAGCAATACAGTTTTGTCATGGTCACAGTAAGGTTTGAGTTATAAATGGAAGAAATTCCACCAAAAGAACTGGAAGAAGTTTATGAATTATGCAGTTGGAATTGCGAGTGCAAAAGATTTTGTCCAATTTTTCTGTGAATTTTATGCCAAAAATAGCCTTTTCATTGAGAAAAGACACAAATATAAAGCCACAAATATAAAGATGATTTTCATCAGAAACATTAGTGAAAACAAGCATGATGATTAATTGTATTTAAAGCAGTCAGTACAATTATAATTTGATAGTTTTTCCCCCACAAATATTCTTTGCAGATGTAATACCTACACATTTTAAACCAAATTTAGGAAGTTTGAGCTTTGTGGGTGTTAGCTATTAATTTGACCCTCATTTTGAGCTTTTCAGAGTGGAAATGTTGCATGTTTTTGTGGAATCAACATGCCATACTGTAGGAAAGTACCATCTTGCCTGGCATGTTACCCCCATATTTCACTGTATATATGTTGTTTTAGTTGTATGTGTCACTGGGACCCTGTCAGCCAGGGCCCCAGTGCTCATAAGTGTGCCCTGTATGTGTTCCCTGTGTGATGACTAACTGTCTCACTGAGGCTCTGCTAACCAGAACCTCAGTGGTTATGCTCTCTCTTTGCTTTCCAAATTGTCACTAACAGGCTAGTGACCAATTTCACCAATTCACATTGGCATACTGGAACACCCTTATAATTCCCTAGCATATGGTACTGAGGTACCCAGGGTATTGGGGTTCCAGGAGATCCCTATGGGCTGCAGCATTTCTTTTGCCACCCATAGGGAGCTCTGACAATTCTTACACAGGCCTGCCACTGCAGCCTGAGTGAAATAACATCCACGTTATTTCACAGACATTTACCACTGCACTTAAGTAACTTATAAGTCACCTATATGTCTAACCTTTACCTGGTAAAGGTTGGGTGCTAAGTTACTTAGTGTGTGGCCACCCTGGCACTAGCCAAGGTGCCCCCACATCGTTCAGGGCAAATTCCCCAGACTTTGTGAGTGCGGGGACACCATTACACGCGTGCACTGTACATATGTCACTACCTATGTACAGCGTCACAATGGTAACTCCGAACATGGCCATGTAACATGTCTAAGATCATGAAATTGTCACCCCAATGCCATTCTGGCATTGGGGAGACAATTCCATGATCCCCCGAGTCTTTAGCACAGACCCGGGTACTGCCAAACTACCTTTTCATGGGTTTCACTGCAGCTGCTGCCAACCCCTCAGACAGGTTTCTGCCCTCCTGGGGTCCAGCCAGGCTTGGCCCAGGAGGGCAGAACAAAGGACTTCCTCAGAGAGAGGGTGTTACACCCTCTCCCTTTGGAAAAAGGTGTCAGGGCTGGGGAGGAGTAGCCTCCCCCAGCCTCTAGAAATGCTTTGATGGGCACAGATGGTGCCCATCTCTGCATAAGCCAGTCTACACCGGTTCAGGGATCCCCCAGCCCTGCTCTGGCGCGAAACTGGACAAAGGAAAGGGGAGTGACCACTCCCCTGACCTGCACCTCCCCTGGGTGGTGCCCAGAGCTCCTCCAGTGTGCTCCAGACCTCTGCCATCTTGGAAACAGAGGTGCTGCTGGCACACTGGACTGCTCTGAGTGGCCAGTGCCAGCAGGTGACGTCAGAGACTCCTTCTGATAGGCTCTTACCTGTGTTGCTAGCCTATCCTCCTTCCTAAGTGGCCAAACCTCCTTTTCTGGCTATTTAGGGTCTCTGCTTTGGGGAATTCTTTAGATAACGAATGAAAGAGCTCATCAGAGTTCCTCTGCATCTCTCTCTTCACCTTCTGCCAAGGAATCGACCGCTGACTGCTCTGGACGCCTGCAAAACCGCAACAAAGTAGCAAAGACGACTACTGCAACCTTGTATCGCTGATCCGGCCGCCTTCTCGACTGTTTTCCTGGTGGTGCATGCTGTGGGGGTAGTCTGCATCCTCTCTGCACTAGCAGCTCCGAAGAAATCTCCCGTGGGTCGACGGAATCTTCCCCCTGCAACCGCAGGCACCAAAAGACTGCATCACCGGTCCTCTGGGTCCCCTCTCAGCACGACGAGCGTGGTCCCTGGAACTCAGCAACTCTGTCCAAGTGACTCCCACAGTCCAGTGACTCTTCTGTCAATGTTTGGTGGAGGTAAGTCCTTGCCTCCCCACGCTAGACTGCATTGCTGGGTACCGCTTGATTTGCAGCTGCTCCGGCTCCTGTGCACTCTTCCAGGATTTCCTTTGTGCACAGCCAAGCCTGGGTCCCCGACACTCTAACCTGCAGTGCACAACCTCCTGAGTTGTCCTCCGGCGTCGTGGGATCTTCTTTTGTGACTTCGGGTGAGCTCTGGTTCACTCTTCTTCGTAGTGCCTGTTCCGGCCCTTCTGCGGGTGCTGCCTGCTCCTGAGTGGGCTCCTTGACTTGCTGGGCGCCCCCTCTGTCTCCTCACGCAACTGGCGACATCCTGGGCCACAGCAGCATCCAAAAACCCTAACCGCGACCTTTGAAGCTAGCAAGGCTTGTTTGCGGTCTTTCTGCGTGGGAACACCTCTGCAAGCTTCTTCACGACGTGGGACATCCATCCTCCAAAGGGGAAGTTCCTAGTCCTCTTCGTTCTTGCAGAATCCACAGCTTCTACCACCCGGTGGCAGCTTCTTTGCACCCTCAGCTGGCATTTCCTGGGCATCTGCCCAATCTCGACTTTGTCGCGACTCTTGGACTTGGTCCCCTTGTTCCACAGGTACTCTCGTCCGGAAATCCATCATTGTTGCATTGCTGGTGTTGGTCTTCCTTGCAGAATTCCCCTATCACGACTTCTGTGCTCTCAGGGGAACTTAGGTGCACTTTACACCTATTTTTCAGGGTCTTGGGGTGGGTTATTTTTTTAACCCTCACTGTTTTCTTACAGTCCCAGCGACCCTCTACAAGCTCACATAGGTTTGGGGTCCATTCGTGGTTCGCATTCCACTTTTGGAGTATATGGTTTGTGTTGCCCCTATATCTATGTGCTCTCATTGCAATCTATTGTGACTGTACATTGCTTGCATTACTTTCTATTGCTATTACTGCATATTTTTGGTATTGTGTACATATATCGTGTATATATTTGCTATCCTCATACTGAGGGTACTCACTGAGATACTTTTGGCATATTGTCATAAAAATAAAGTACCTTTATTTTTAGTATATCTGTGTATTGTGTTTTCTTATGATATTGTGCATATGACACCAGTGGTTTAGTGGGAGCTTTGCATGTCTCCTAGTTCAGCCTAAGCTGCTCTGCTAAGCTACCCTTTTCTATCAGCCTAAGCAGTTAGACACCTCTTCTACACTAATAAGGGATAACTGGACCTGGTGCAGAGTGTAAGTACCCTTGGTACCACTACAAACCAGGCCAGCCTCCTACACATTCCATTAGAAGTTTTACCAGGCGTGGACTTGCACCAAGTAAAATGAAATTTGTTTTGCTCGCCTGTTACAGGTGAAAGCAGGTGGAAACTGTGTGCACAAATGGGCTTAAATCTGGGAAAACATGTAGTAATCAACCTGGGAGCTATGGGTCCCTCGTGTTATTTCAGATTCTGGTATTCCAGTAGCTGATGTTGGCTGGAATCCGTAGCACGGTGTCGGTATTACCACCCCATGTTACTGGCCAACTTGAGAGGGAAGCCTTTGAATAGCCCCTTTCATTGGGAAATGCATGCACATTTACTGTACCAAAAGATTGGCATAAAAGATGGAAGAGAGTATAAAGCACACTATGTTTCGGGGATGGAAAAAAATAATGAAGGGGTAGTTTCACTTTAACAGTATTTTTTAAGATGGAGCAAACAATGAAGGCAACTAGAAAGCTTACTGCCTTGAACTTTCTCCCCTGGCCAGTTTATAGGAGGACAATGGAGAAAGGAGGCCTGTGAACCCTAGTTCAGGTGGCCCCAGGGCAATCAGGAACATTGCAGCCCTGTTGTGATAGTTCGAGGGACTTACTAGTTCTGCTCTGGACCCACTATTCTGCTGGATTATCATATACTTCCATTTAGCACTTGGCGCTCAGGATAGCGAGGTACTGAAGCAAAAAGTCTTATTCAAGAAAGTGGTGAGTTAGAGTCTTAAAAAACAGCCAAACCCATTCACTTAACTCAGTACTAGTACCACTCCAGTAGTGCGTTCTTTTGTAAAACTAAATGCCACACATGAAATGAAGGCATGGAAAGAAACCAGAGCTCTCTAGTTCATTCCTGTCATGACTGCACTTAACATACTTATGGCGGCAAAAGCAAAGGAAAACACACATGATGGACAGAATGCAGAACCAATCAAACATTCACCCCCAGTCACAGATCTGGGTTTAATCCATCATTTTTTTTCTCACCATGCCACCCCAGTTTAGACCCAGCCATATGCAAATCAGTCTTGACCCTGTTCATCATGGGAACAGTCCAGCCCGAACTGCCAGATCAGGTCCTCCCTGGACTGGAAACAAGCATCCTGGGACCGGTTTCAGGGTTTCATCTTTTATCAGCCAGGCTAGCTTGAATCCAGTGGCATGGTGAGCCACGGACCCACATCTGGGAATACCCGGCACACTTATGGCGGCAAAAGCAAAGCAAAACACACATGATGGACAGAATCCAGAACCAATCAAACATTCACCCCTAGCCACAGATCTGGGTTTAATCCATCGTTTTTTTGCTCACCATGCCACCCCAGTTTGGATTAAACCCAGATCTGTGACTGGGGGTGAATGTTTGATTTGTTCTGCATTCCGTCCATCAACTGTTCTTTTTGAATTTGTCTCCCCAAGTGGGAAGGGTATGCCCAGACGTGGGCCGGTGCTCACTATGCCACCAGATTCAAGCTAGCCGGGCTGAAGAGGGGTGATACCCCAAAACTGGTGCCAGGATGCTTGTTTCTGGTCCAGGGAGGACATGGTCTGGCAGTTCAGGCTGGAATGTTCACATGGGGAACAGGGTCAAGACTGATTTGCATATGGCTGGGTCCAAACTGGAATGGCACGGTGAGCAAAAAAACGGATGGATTAAACCCAGATTTGTGACTGGGGATGAATGTTTGATTTGTTCACCATTCCGTCCATCAACTGTTCTTTTTGCATTTGTCACCTCAAGTGGGAAGGGTATGCCCAGACGTGGGTCCCGTGCTCACTATGCCACCAGATTCAAGCTAGCCTGGCTGAAGAGTGGTAATACCCCGAAACTGGTCCCAGGATGCTTGTTTCTGGTCCAGAGAGGACCTGGTCTGGTAGTTCGGGCTGGACTGTTCCCATGAGGAACAGGGTCAATACTGATTTGCATATGGCTGGGTCTAAACTGGAATGGCATGGTGAGCAAAAAAAATGATGGATTAAACCCAGATCTGTGACTGAGGTTGAATGTTTGATTTGTTCTGCATTCCGCCCATCAACTGTTCTTTTTGCATTTGTTGCCCCAAGTGGGAAGGGTATGCCCAGATGTGGGTCCCATGCTCACTATACCACCAGATTCAAGATAGCCTGGCTGAAGAGGGGTGATACCCTAAAACCAGTCCCAGGATGCTTGTTTTTAGTCCAGGGAGGACCTGGTCTGGCAGTTCTGGCTGGACTGTTCCCCTGGGGAACAGGGTCAAGACTGATTTGGCTGGGTCCAAACTGGAATGGCATGGTGAGCAAAAAAACTGATGGATTAAACCCAGATCTGTGACTGGGGGTGAATGTTTGATTTGTTCTGCATTCCATCCATAAACTGTTCTTTTAACATACAATCATCATTTCCAAGATCACAAACGAGAAACTGTACAAACCTGGCTAAATTATATTAAATTTAACAGCTATGAACCTAAACTTTCATATTTCTGGTCACTTGGATTCACACTGGACACCAAATAAGTCTGCCTGGTTTATGGCTCTCCTTTCCAAAAAAAAGTCAAACCCTTTCTTCCAGAAAGCAACTTTAGAACTGCTCTTCAAGCTACCTTGTTCTTGCATCTGAATGGAGGTAACATTCTTCTCTATGGCCTCCTAGTCCCCACGTGGGCATCCCTTACAACCATAGTACACAATACAGCACATCTTATTCAGCATGGATGAAATATGATTGCATGGCCCCCACTGTGATGAAGCTCCATTGCCTCCCCTTGTGACCCACACCATCTTCTAAACTAGCTTCATCATTTACAAAGCCATTATGATGAGCACACTTGTTTATCTTGTAGACAAGATCAGCACCACTGGTGGTTCTTGCACACCTGTAGCCAGGACCCTATCAGACTGCAGACTAAGACGTGTGAAGAAGAAAAAAACAAGATGGAGGGCCTTTTCCATTTATGCACTCAGAATCTGGAACAACATTCCTGTATCCATCATGATCTCCCTAACATGCCTCCAACTTAGGTGAGTTAAAGATGCATCTCTTTAAAGAACACTACATCACAATGCAGTAGTCCACAACCCAGCATTTACTTTACTTTTGCGTTTGACCTTACGCCACCCTCTGCTACCTTTGGGCTAGGTTCATGCTATAAAAATACAGTAAACATGCATATATGAACAAGGTCTAGCACTGGGACAGTTAGAGAGTCAAATACGACCAAGTTTATGCGGTTATCAAAGGATACCTATTAGGATTAGGTTTTCCTTCACATAATGACAGGTTGCTTACCTGTCTTCATCATTGTATATATCAGACCATCGTCAAAAGACCTGTCGCGCTGTCCTTGCAGTCCTCCTCTTCATTATTGGAATCTAGTAATCGATCACTTTCGATGCACAGTAAAATAAGCGGATTGAAATTCTTATTATGCTTTAAAGAGGCAAATAACAAGCTCTTTCAAGAGGGTAGCCATCTTCACGATAGCATGTCAGCGCTGTGGCCAATAATGCCGTGCTCCCAACTGTTTGGCTCTCAGTGATGCATCATTTGCTGCTCTTTGATTTCTCTCATTTGAACACTAATAGTGTTCTCCACTGAAGTGCCAATTGCATTTTTAACTTACAATAATAATCTTTAAAATAAGCACTTCAAACTTTATAGTTGACACTAACTAAGAACTTATTTTTTATTTGATTATCGGTGTGAAATAGCACTCTTAAAATTTCATTTTGAAATGCCAGGAGTGTGTGATTAACACTTCTTGCTTTAAAAAGAATTTACAAGGTGTGAAGCAACTCGCAAAGATATTCTTTGCTTTAGTTCTGCAAGTTAGAGACTGTGAGAGAAATTCAGCAATGGGATTTCATTTTCGAATGATAATGGTTTTCAATTGTCACAAATAATGTAGAACTACAAAGAAATACACTGGGGCACCTTGGCGTGATGAACCTTCCCCAATAGCAGCTTAATTGAGGGCTGCCACTCGGCCCTGAAGACTGGTGAACTGGGTTCCATTAAAACATTAATTAGTTGTTTATGGGTCACTTCTGACTGCAGGTTTGCAGTCACGGCGCTGATAAATAGTACTGTTAGGAACTACCATTACAAAGGGATGTGAGCATAGCGCTGAAATGAACAGTTAAGCAACCACAAAAAGAGGGAAGAAATAGATGATAAACTCATCGAAAGGCAAATAACAACAGTGAGGTAGACAGTTTAAAAAGTTAAAGTAAGATGGGAAAAAGCTCACTCGGCTAAAGGTATTTTGACCTTCCCTAACGAATTTTGCATAATCCTCGAGTTGCTTACTTACCTTTTACTACTGAGATTGTTTTACTGATATTTTAACCTGTTTTTACATGCCTGTGTTCAGTGGCATTTTGACACTCCTCTCCTCACTAAAACAGCCATTTTCCACCCTCCTGCTTGTTCCAACTAGAGCTGCCATTTTGGGAGGAGGTCTAGTCTTTCTTGCCTGCAGCTCCAGTGCACTATACAGGGCTTGATGAAGTGAGCGCGCAGCAGACGCGTGCAGCGGGCGCACCTAAGGCAAGTCCATCTATGCCCGTCCTCGCCTGATCGAGATCAGGGACCAGGAATGCTACCCAGGGTTCTCCCGAAAGCTTAGCCTACTCAGCTTCTCAACTGTTAGCTATCGGGAAAGATGCTTCTCATCTCTGTAAACACTCTTTAAATCTTGACTCCCATATTATACATTGCAATATGTGTCACTGGTCTCCCTTGTCTCATTTCCCATTCCAGCAGCGGAACCGATTTGGTGAAGGTTGCCAAATCCTTCTATACAACTGTCGTTCCCTGCCTGCGCATAAACTCCATATTTTCTCACTATTGATTGATCATGCTCCAGAAGCATTATTTCCAACAGAAACCTTGCTATCCGAGGACTCTGGTCCCAATATAACTGTGGCTCTTCCCCATGATTGTCATATAAACCGATTAGACAGAACTCACTCCAAAGGAGGTGGAATCGCAATCATTGTTAAGAATATTATAAATTGACCTACCCAAAATTTGTCTATTCCAGACTGTGAAAGTCTTTTTTTCTCGGTAACAATCAATCCTACCTTTACTCTCTCTGGAACATTAATTTATCATCCTCCTGGTCCAGAGAGGAAATTTCTTCAGGCTTTACCAGAACTAATATCAGACTTTGCCTGTCGGAACTCTAACTTCACCATTTTGGGTGATTTTAATATTCATGTTGATGATGAATATAACAATCTGGCAAACACTCTGTTGACAGATCTAGCAGCTTTAAATCTGCCACAGTTGATCCAGAGCCCCACTCATATTAAAGGACACACCATCGACTTGGTGTTTAGTAATTTGTCAAACCTTTTGGTTTTGCCTCTACTCCCTCTAGTTTGGACTGATCACTATCTAATGTCTCTTTCACTCCCTCCTACCCCCGCACAACCACAGTCCTCATCTAGCACTACCACCCATCGCCCCTGGTCTAAGTTAAATCACAAAAACTGGATAGATAGTTTAGAACTTCATCGTCCGTTCTCCACTACTAATGAGACTTGCTTGGCGTCAACATTTAATGAATGGATTTCCAATTCCCCGAACAATGTACTTCCGGCTAAGACCGTCTATAACATTGCTAGTACCAAGAAGTCCTCTTGGTTTTCTCCTAAAATACGGCAACATAAAAAGATATGCGATCAGAAAGGAAATGGAGAAAAACCTATTACAATGACTCTAAACGTAATATTAAAACCGTGCAAGGACTGTTCTATGCTGTTAGAATAGAATAATCCTCCAATTCTCCTAATGCAATCTTTAAAATTTTTAAAGAATTAACACAAGACCCTTCTCCTTGCAGCCCAATTCAAGCATCTTCGGAGCACAGTAACAATTTGGCAGCTTTCTTTCATGAAAAAGTTATTGATATTCAACAAGGCTTCTTCCACCTCTCCGCACAAGAAGCCACTACAGCATTTCATAGCATTTCAGCCTGTGACTGAGAACCTAGTTCTCGATCTCCTACTCACTATAAAATCAAGCTCTCCCCTTGATCCGGCCCCACGTCTATATTAATCCTTGGTGCGGACGTTATTGTGCCTGTTCTAACTAGGATTCTCAATAATTCTCTCACCTCTGGTCAGCTTCCACAAAACTGGAAACATGCTGTCATCAAACCTTTATTAAAAAAGCCTAGGCTTCATCCTAGGTCATGGAGCAATTATAGACCAATTGCCCTTCCGCCGACAAAATCTAAAATTATCGAAAAACATGTTAGTAAACAAATTTCAGGCTTTCTCAAGGATTACAATCTTCTACATCACACTCAGAGGGGTTTCAGTCCTTTACATAGCACGGAATCTGCCCTGTTGGCGGTTACCGAGGACACCCAGCAACGCTTGGATTCAGGTGGCTATGCAGCAATTATCCTTTTGGATCTGAGTGCTGCATTCGATACTGTAGACCATAATATTCTCCTTCAGAGAATCTCTCGGATGGGCTTTTCAGGGACCCCATTTGAGTGGCTCTCTGACTTCCTGAAGGACAGGACCTTTCAAGTCCTAGATCGATCTTTTTTTTTCCTAGACCTCTGCCACTCAGTTGTGCGGTGCCACAGAGCTCCTCTCTGAGCCCTACTCTTTTTAACATTTATATGTCCCCCCTGGCAAGAATTATTGAGCCACATGGACTATCTCTAGTATCTTTTGCGGATGATACTCAGTTGGTCTACTCTTTCTCTGCTAAGAATACCCAAGAACAGGCTACCTTATCTTCCTGTCTCTCAGATATCGCCAGATTGATGATAGAGAACAAGCTTAAGCTCAACAATGGGAAAAGAGAAGTTATGATCATCGGGAATCCTTCCTTACTTAGGTCCCCATCCATAGCAGTGAACTTGCCTAAGGATCTACCTCTGCCTAAAGATTCCATAAAAAGCTTGGGCTTTTGGCTAGACCAGCACCTTGCAATGGAATGGCATTCTAAGAAACTGGCAGCTACCTGTTTTGGTTTTCTAAGAACCCTTAGGAAAATCTTTAAATTATTTCCATTGCAGGACTTCAGGTGGTGCAGAACGCTGCTGCTCGCCTACTCACAGAAACCCCCAGACATTCATCTGCCACTCCAGCCTTGGCTTCCCTTCATTGGCTCCGATTGAACAACACATTATTTTTAAAGCTGTGTGTTTTTCATTAACCGAGCCCTTTGAAACAAGGGTCCAGTCTTCCTCAGATGAATGTTCACCCCCTACACCCCCTGGAGAATACTCAGATCTTCTTCAGCTTTTTTTATTAACTCCTTTCGTGCAAAGAAGGTTAGATGGGGGGTAGATCCTTCTCCTGTAGAGCAGCTAAGATCTGGAATTCCCTCCCCTTGGAACTTCATCATGACTTGTCAGAATCTTCTTTTCGTAGAAAATTGAAAACTGTATTGTTCCCTGTTTAGGTCTGTTCCTCTTACCTAGTGATCTTCCTCAGCGCTGGGAGGCCTTCGGGTAGCCATGCGCTCTACAAATCCTCGATACTAAACTAAATTAAAAAGCTGGGTAGATGGAAACGGGAAAGAAAGACAGAAGGAGGAAAGTAAACAGAATGAAGGGAACATGGAAGGAAAGGAGGAAGGAAAGCTAAAAGATGGATGGGTGAAAGTATGGTTGAATAGATCAATATATGACATACTAATGATTATACTAGTGAAAGGAAGGATCTATGTAGGGAAAGGTGGATTGATGAGTTAAATAAATTAGAGCTGGGTGAGACAAGAGGCAGGATAGGTGGATGGAAGGGTGACGGGAAGAAAAGGTGGATGGATGAACAGACAGAAGAATGAAAAGATGGTATCGGGAAGTGTGCTAAAATGCTGTGGGAACTCTTCCAAGGTCGCTCAGTTTGGTTTCTTCACATTGTAGTGTGATTAGGGGTTATTGTTACGATACAGGGTATTTTCATTATCTGGCTACACCCTCGGACCTCTAAGCACAAAGACATTTTCCAAAACAAACTGTTCCCTAAAAGGCATGAGGGTTAAAACCTGACCAAATTATTATACAATGCTCTGTTAGCTTGTTGTATTTACATATTCTGTCTACCACATGTGTTCTCACATGATCACTTTAGTTGGGGAATACATGCTTCTTCACTAGCACTGTGTGATCACCATCACTTTTGAGCTCATGTACATACAATTTGTCACCAATTACTGCCTCTTCCTCATGCTGTTAGTCTTTTTGAAAAATATAATTCTTGAATATAGGGTCTCATCCCACAGGTATACTAAATATTTTGATGGAGCCTCAATGTAGATTGTGTTAAACTATCCTACATTTCCAATTTCATGTTTAAATGATTCTTGTTTGGACTTTGTTGCCCTCATATTCCATTGGAGAGGCCGCTCAATCTGGAAATAAGAGATAGAAGTTCAAATACATTTTGTTAAAGTACAGCTCTAAATCTTTGATAAACTTGCAGTTAGATACTAACAACAGGATGATTTATCTTTTGCCCCGCTGTCTTTTTGCAAGGTTTGTGCTACATGAATGGCATATATGTAGATTACATTTAGAAGAGTGTATCTAACCAAAATGCTCCATACAATGAAAAGGCAGTAATGTCTTTCAGGCAAGATCAAATGTCACTACTAGCAAGAACCTCTATTACCTATTTTCCTTCCTTACCGAGGAGCTGTGGCAGTTATCTGCTTTTGGGACGGCCATTTGGCACTGAGTGGGGTAGGAAGTGGTTGTAAAGTCCTTGGATCAGCGGCATCCCCTCTTCTTGCATGACCTGTCCTGGTTCGACACCCAGGTCCTGATGCCAATACAGCCTTTGCATGATAATAGCAAGACTTTCTCCTTAAGTCAATGTCTATCGTCACTGCAAGTCAATGGAAGGTGTTGTAATCAATTCCCACGTTTGAAAGCATGAAACTTCCAAACTTCCTAAACTCTGAACCCAAGTGGCAAATGGTTGACCAATAGAGTCACTCAGAAATGGTTACAATGCATGCTTGCAAGCAGGAGTTCTGACAGTCCCTTTCCCGCACTTACTAAGAAGCAGCAGCCCCTTGCCCTGATTACTACACTTAAAACAAATATGTATCCTTACTCTTTCCATTACAGGGATTTTTGCACCTATTAAAAGTGTTGTGAGTTTTACTACATTTAAATGTACTCTGTCTCAGACCTAAAACACCTCCCAAATGGAAGAAGGTCTGACCACATGCACTACAAAAATTCCAAAGGGGAGTGTTGGGGCAGCATCCAATATCTACCACCCGGTGCCTGAGCAAACTCATGGAGTCCAATAACTATATATTCTGAAATGGAGGAATATAGCCTGGTCCAGATCCCTTCCACCAGAATCCCCAGTCCTTGGCACAAAATTACTTTGAAGCTAGGTAGGTATCTTGATAACTGCTGGTCACAATTGGAGTTTTATAGTGCCAGGATACCCACTGGACTAGGATGGCCCACAAACACAGTTGGAGACAAGTCAATTCTTAGGGTATGGATGGTGGATTCAAATGAGTCTATCTTTGCAAAGGGACTAAGATGTTGTTTGCAGCTATGGACCCAATGCTCTTACCTCCAGCCACCTCTGTAATAACCCCAGTCCTCAGTTGGAGGTGAGAGATCCTCAAGGCTCCATGGAAGCAACTGAAGGACACTCACACAATACCTTGCAGCATGGAGGGTCCAGGTAAAGTAGGGTCATCAATCAATGTTGAAGGTGATGGCTCTTCCACTGGACTCTGTTTGGTGCAGGTAGTTCTTGTAGCATCCGCTTATGCATCACAACTGGGCGCCCTCACATTCCTGGAGCAGCAGAGACCTCATATCGGCTCCTCAAAAAGCCTCACAAGCTGTTGGGCTTGTGAACTCTCTCTTAAGCAGGCTGTCCTTTGTAGAGTGCAACCCAAAACTCTTCCACAGCAGAGAGCATGTCTTCTTTCAGAGCACTCTAACACTATTCCATGGAGGGTTTTTGGCTCAGACTTAGGAGCATATTTACAAGAAACTGGAGCATCAGCACTTATGCACCAGTTTTCTTGCATTGCCCCTGCCCAACCTAAGGACATCATGGGTGTGCCGTATTTACAATACGGTGCACCATGGCAATCATTAGTACAACAGCGTCAGAATTTTGGATGCTATTGTGGCACGTTGCTGAACTAGCCTCAAAAATGTTGAGGCTATTGCAGCAAAGTGCAAGAAGGCCCATAGGTTATCATGGGTGAGTCCTTTTAACGCCTGCTTTGAAGAGGCGTTAAAAATTACGCCAAAAATGGTGCAGTAAAATGTTGTAAATTTACTGCACCGTTTTTGCGGGCCTCCTAGCACTGGAACGCCCCCTTACATACTTTATGCTTGACACAGGCAGAATGTGGAGCAAGGAATTTCACAGCGATGCAATGTATGCATTGCACCACTTTGTAAATACGGCGCTGCAAAATGCCTCTTGGACGCTATATTAGCATTCTAAAAAATTACGTTAATTTGGTGCAAGGAGGCGCTAGGGGCCCCTTAGTACTAGCAGGGAAACAGAGCAGCAATCGGGCAGACTCAGTTCTCCTCAACTACACTCCCTAAAAGCTCCATCCTTTTTCAGTAGAGATTCAGGAGGACAGTACAATTCAAGTTTTTCAGCATTCATAGTTTGAGATGATTTTTAAGTTACTTGAATGATTCAATAGATACATAAAGATGCCACTGCAGTGACTGGTCTCGTGAAGCCACAAGACATACAGGGTAGATTGGACTCGTGAAGCCAGGAGACATACCGGTCAGTGGTGCGGTCTCTCGAGGCTGCATATGCCAATAATGCATATTGTTGTTATTTAAGTGGTGTTCCATGTTTGTGGGGCGGACGCCGTCTGCGAGGCTCTCATCAATGTTATTTAGCTGCAGGAGAGGCTCGGAGGTGGTGGACTGCTTCCGGTTGTGGGTGTATTTGCTCCAGAACTAAATCAGCGTTTTAATTACGTGCGTTATTGCAGCTCCCTACCAAAATGATACTCCATGGTGATTCTTCACAAGGCCCCCTAATTTCTTACAAAATCAATGTAAAGTGTCCATCCCAATAGTAGACTGATGCTTTAGATATATTCTAGCTCATTTTCATTGGCTTGCCGTGAATCAATCCCATGCGCCTCGTTTGGCACAAACATGACTAAAACAATGTAAACTGGCAACAAATCCAGAGCTACGGAACCCCCACCACGGTTACTTTCCAGTTGATCCGCTGGGTATTTATGGTAAACCTAGGGTGACCACCCGTCCGTAAATTTCACGGACTGTCCGTAATTTCGCCCTGCTGTCCGTTGTCCGTGATGAAAGCTTTAACGGACGGCATTTGTCCGTAATTTTAGCCTTTCACCTAAAGGGCAAAGGAGGCAGGGCAAAATTACGGGCAGAGGAGTTTCGCCAGCAGGGCTGGAAGGCAGGGGGTCTCCTGTGCTCTGAGGGAGGGGCAGACAGATAAGAAAAGGCCTTCTTGTCAGGGGGCCTCCTTCCCTAAAGACTTGCAAATGTGGGCAAATGGTAAATCTGCAAATACAAAGGGGCTTGAAAACCTGCATTGACTTTATTAAAAGGAGTCACTTGAAGTTTTCTGGTGGCAAAGATATTTCTTTCAGAGAGGTATTGTAATGGTGTTCCAAGGTGAGCTGTGGAGTGTGTGGTTTTAATGGAGTGTTATACATTTTTTTAGCACTAGGTATAAACTATATATTATTCAAATCTGTATTTGAGAAGCACTTTTTTTTTATTTAACCGAAATGTATTTGCACATTTTGTAGCAGCCTTTATTATGATGTAATTGTATTTTTTACAGTTCTTTCAGGTACTTCGGTACCTCATAGTACTAACAAACATTGGCAAAGCCAATAGGTCTCATCTACAAAAGAGTTATTGGCTTTGCTAATGTGTTTTAACCATTAGCCATGTTATACACCAGAGTAGCTGCTGTTCAGCATGGCTTAAAGCTAGTGGCATAGTGGTGTGTAGTGGAGTAGAGTGGCATAGGAGCAGTGGCGTAGAGCCCAGTGGTGCAAAGTACAGTGCAGTGGGGTACAATGCAGTTGTTTAGAGTGCGTTAGCATAGAGTGCAGTGGTTTACAGTGCAGTGGCATGGAGTGGCATGGGACAGAGTAGAGTGGCATAGAGTGCAGTGGAGTAGAGTGGCATACAATAGAGTGGCAGAGAGAGCAGTAGTGTAGAGTGGTGCAGTGGCATAGATTGCAGAGTAGACTCACGTTGCAGGGAGTGCAGTGGTGTAGTGTAGAGTGGTGCAGAGTAGGGCAAAGTGCTGTAGAGTGGAGTTATGCAGAGTAGAGTGGCATAGAGTGCAGTGGCATAGAATGCAGTAGTACATAGTACATTGGTGTATAGTACGGTGGTGGAGAGTGCAACACTGCAGAGTAGAGTGTCAGTGCAGTGATGTTGTGTGGAGTAGAGTGGCACAGAGCAGTGGCGTAGAGTACAGTGGTACAGAGTAGAGGGCAGTGGCATACAGTGCAGTTGTTTAGAGTGCATTGGCGCAGAGTGCAGTGGCATAGAGTGGCATGGGGTAGAGTTACATAGAGTGCAGTGGAGTAGAGTGGCATACAATAGAGTAGCAGAGAGTGCAGTAATGCAGAGTGGTGCAGTGTCATAGAGTGTAGAGTAGACTCGTAGCATAGAGTGTAGTGGTGTAGAGTGGTGCAGAGTGGAGTATTGTAGAGTGGTGTAGAGTAGAGTATAGTGCCTAGAGTGCAGTGGCATAGAGTAGAGTGGTGTAGAGTGCAGAGTTGCAGAGTAGAGTGTCAGTGCAGTGGTGTAGAGTGGTACAGAGAACAGTGGCATAGAGTACAGTGGTGCAGAGTAAAGGGCAGTGCAGTTGTTTAGTGTGCACTGGTGTAGAGTGCAGTTGCATAGAGTGGCATTGGGCAGAGTAGAGTGGCACAGAATGCAGTGGAATAGAGTATATTGGTGCAAAATGCAGTAGTACAGAGCAGAGTGGTGTAGAGTATAGTGGCGGCCAGAGCAGTGTTGCAGAGTGTCAGCTTGCAGTGGTGTAGAGTGCATTGAACTAGAGTGCAGTGGTCAGAGTGGTATTGAGTACAGTGGCGTAGAATAGATTGTTTCAGAGTAGAGTGCAGTTGTATAGAGTGGAGAGGTGCAGGGTAGAGTGCAGTGGCACAGAGTGCAGTGGCATAAAGTAGATTATTTCACAATAGAGTGAGGTGGCTTAGAGTGGAGAAGTGCAGGTTAGAGTGGAGTTGCATAAAGTGGCATAGAGTGTGATGGCATAGAGTAAAGTAGTGTAGAGTGCCGTGTCATAGAGTGCAGAGGTGCAGAGTAGATTAGAATGATGTACAGTGTATTGATGTAGAGTGCAGGGGCATAGAGTTGAGTGTTACAGAGTAAAGTGCATTAGCATAGAGTGTATTAGTTTAGAGTGCAGTGGGGTACAGTGCAGCGTTGCAGAGTGGCAGAGAGTGGAGTTGTGCGGATTAGATTGGTGTTACCTAGACTGGAGTGGTATGGCGTGCAGACGAGCAGAGCGCAGTGGTGTAGAGAGGCGTAAAGTGCAGTGGCATAGAGTAGAGTGGTACAGAGTAGAGTAGAGGGGCATGTGTGAAGTAGCATAGAGAGCAGTGACATAATGTGGAGTGGTTCCGAATGGAGAAGAGTGCAGTGGCATGGAGTGGCATAAAGTGGAGTGATACAGAGTAGGGTGCAGTGGTGTGGAGTGGTGCAGAGCAGAGTGGAGTGGAGCATGCATGGTGTGGTAACACACTGCCATTACAGACAACACATTTTTGATCGAAATTACCATGACATTTGCACAGATATACAGTTTTTCGAATCAAACTATACTGGGCACAGACGATGATGTGTGGAAATTGCATCACCTAATGCAATGATTTGTTTTAATCATGTAAAGGTATTTGTTTCCAGCACAGTTCAGAATTAACAAAAATGTGCTTGATTTGTACTTCTAATTCTGATATATTCTGAAGTCTATTTAAATGTTGTCATGTGATAGAAAAAACTCTTTCCTAACCCCAGTATCCAGCAAGATTGTCGCATGAATCCTCTCACTTTGAAGTCAGAGAAAGGAAAGTAAACACTAAGTTCCCACTGAAGACAGAGCCTGACATTTGACTTTGTTATTTGAATGCACAGCAAATATGATAAGATAAGAACAAGATTTACAGGCCTGTTTACAGAAAGGGAGCACTCGGCAGGATACTGTAAATAAGGTGTTGGCAAGGGAAGGGACTAATTCAAGCTGCATAGCCTAAAACAAATAAAGCCAGCAAATTGAAAGCAACAAATTGTGACTTACAAACCACAAGGCCAATGGCAAGCAACGGGCAGAATGCATTCACAAGGAAGTACTATGAATTTACTTAAAGTGACAGCTGTGGGATACTTTGTGGGGAAAGTCCAGTATTTTAGTCCATATCTTGCAGAGGTTTGGCTGCCTCAATCACCCAGGTAGTATGACAAGAAGACCTGGAGTGGTTTCCACGTTGCAGGATAGGTCTGTACACCCATTCCATCAGTTTGCCACCATTTCCTATGGTACAGAGCTTCTGGCACACCTCTTGTAGGGTTAGTTCAGACATGAAATAGGGCATTTAATGATTATTTAAGGTGGTTGTAAGTAAGGAGTTGACCGGGGTGAAGATGGTAGTCTGCCACAAGGGTTTGGAAATTTATTAGCTCACTGTTCAGAAACAAAGTCCCCAATTTTAAGACACCTGCAACATGCCACTGATGGAGTTGCTCTGAGCACATCCATCCTGTGCGAGTGGGAAGGCTTAGCAAAGGTAGTGCAGGAGCATAGGGTTTCTTCGTGTCAGTGAGTTTACAGGTTCTGACAAGGCAAGAGAAAGCCATGCATGATAACCCCGGATGGTGATCCATAGAATGGTCAGTAGGAAACGATGAGCAGTGCATTAAGCCTTCCTTAAAAGTCTTTACTGGTAAACCCCATCTCATGCAGGATGGTGGGCAGAAAACCAGTGAGCCACCCATTGGACATCTGCAGCTGAATAAAAGCATTCAAAGTCCAGAAGATCTAATCCACCCACAGTCACAGGTAGCTTTAGAGTGGATAGAGCTCCCGATGGCGCCGCAGCGACGAAATCAGATGTGTGGCCTGTCTGAAGAAGGAATGAAGGACGAGCAGGGGAAGGTTTGCAAAATAATACTATCATTGGGGTAGCACACCATCTTCGCTAGTGCCACATGTCCCCTACAGAAAGCAGAAGAGAAGACCAAAAAGCAAACTGGGCTTGGAGGGACCGTTCGCTCTGCCGAGATTTTCCTCCTGAAAATCAGTGTAAGAATGGTAGATATCAATCACTAGGTATCAAAAGGTAACTGGTTCCCAGTTCAATCTGAGATCTAATTATGTATGAAGGCAAAAACAGTGCCATTTGTTAAAGAAACACTAATTAAATTTTAAAATTTGTAAATTTGTTTGTGCAATTTACATCCCAAATATTTTGAAGATTCTATGTGTACTTGACACTTAGGGATAACCCAGATCTTTAGTTTGGCTTTTGCTCAATTTCAAAACCATATAAAGACATGGACTAAGCGGGCAATTGCCTTGCACAACCCTGCAAGGGGTCTGTCCACCGGCTCACCCTTCACAAGCACTAACAGTGAACCATTGCACCAGAAGAGTTTGCCAAGGTGGATGGGTGTTGATTGTTCAACCACTTGACAGTGCCCCTTCTGTTTTGCTCCTGTGTGCAGACAACTCCCCAGGTACCCAATACCTTCAAATAGTCTTGGTGGACCCATCTTGTCTGATTTTAGGAATTGTCCCACCTTGTTCTTCTCTTCTTTATTTATCCAGTTGTTAACAACAACCCTTTGAATTACTTGCCGTGGATCTCCCATTTGATCTCGATTTCATCCTACTCTTTTATTATCTTTGATTGGTAGTCCGGGCTCCCATTTCTGAGATAAATGTAGAGTCCCAAACATACACTCTAGTGCAGTGAGACTACAGACAAGTTATGGGTACATCACATCCTGCCATTAGGTCTGAGACTGTCACCCACACCATCTGCCCTGCCTCTTTAAAAAAAATTAGGTTGAAAGTCCATGGGCGGTTGGGGTAAGACAGAAGTTTTTGTTCAATTTGTTTAAACTAGCATAAGGTTAATTACCTTAATGTTTCCCAAGCTGTTTGCCAGGGGTTTTGAAATGTTCAGAAACATAATCAAAATTTTGCTGTTACTTTCTCTTCAGGAAAGATCGGGTAGATTTGGGTAGGGGTGATGGCCTTGCTGTGAGGGGCATTAATTTACTACTGAACAAGGACGTAATGTGACACCTGAATGTAGCACACAAGGAGGCAATCACAAAAGGTCCACAGTGAATAAATAGTGCTATGTTAAAAAAGAGTAAATAACTGCACTGACAACATAGTGAGGCATGGCCTCTCTAGCGTGTGTCTGTAAAACTGACGTTTGTTCTTGAATTTTTGTCCTGAATTTTGACCCTTTGTCCTGAATTTTTGTCCTGAATTTTGACCCTTTGTCCTGAATTTTTTACAGTCCTGTCCAGAATTTGCCTCATTGCCAGGTGGTCACCCTAGGTAAACCCCAGATATTTGTCAACAATATTTTAACAAACGGTATCAAAATGATGCCAATGCCAGACACTACTTTAGAGGAAATGTAGATTTTTCACACCCAAACACACGTCCAACTCCTCGTCCTGCTCTCTAATGTATTCCTCAAAAAGGCACCCGCCAAAAAAATGGTGGGTCTTTACTTCCCAGTAGTATGTTCTCAGTTGCAGACTTGTCCTTAAGAGCTTGTGTTTAACATCAAAATAAGAATCTGTTGATTTAAAAATGTTTCCTACTTTCATTCATTTCTGGGTATTCCTGGTGGATTCAAGCATATATGTACAGGTGATTCTGTTACTAATGTCAACTTAAAAAACAAAAATAAAAAATAAAAATAAAAATTATTGTTGGGAATCCCTCCTATTGGCACGGTTTAAGTTAGGCTAAGAAAAAACACAGTTTGGCATGGCTGTAGGCCAGCTCCGTTCTGCTGCTCTTATTGTTTTACAATCTTTGTTTTTGCCACCTTACTTAGGTACGTTGGCTTGATTTTAGCTCAGTTATCTCTCCACTACTCCGGTCTTGTACTGCAAGGGATGTTGTGGTGAATTTATCATAAATGTGTGTTTAGCTTTTTTGCAAAACTTTGCCACACCTGTGTGAAAATCGAGATTATTAAGATAATGTATTACTTAAAACTTGCACAGGAAAATCTGCATACGCCTACCATTGTGCGTAGAATAACTCTGCAAAATGTAAACATTCAGAGAAACAGTTTGCCAGCATTCTCCCTCATGAATGGGTTTGGTTCGAATGAAAATTATTTTGAAATGTTTAGTAAAAGTAAACATGCAAAGGCAAGTCAACTTTGTGAGTCATAGCTTTCTGTTATCAAAAAACGCATTGTTTACAACACCAATACTTGCTATGGCATTGAATTACCATGTTTATCACTGGTTAATTTTCTTAGCAATCTCATTTGCTGGTTTCTTATGTGATGGCTTTCCTTCTTTTTTGCTAGAAATGAGGTCTCTAGTTGGCAGTCAGTTTGCACTCTGTCCAAGCAGGGACCCTCACTCTAGCCAGGGAAATTGAGTTACACACTTAAGATAACCCCTGCTCACCCCTTTGGTAGCTAGGCACAAGCAGCCAGGCTTATCTCAAAGGCAATGTGTAAAGTATTTGTACCAAAAACACACAGTAGTACAGTGAAAACACTACAAAATTGATACTGGAACAGTTTAGAAAAATAGCCAATATTTTTCTAAATCAAACAAGACAAAAATGTCAAAACTCCAACATACACAAGTAAAGTTATGAATTCTTAAAGTAAAAAGAGTCTTACTTCATAGAAAACAATGGATGCGTTGATGTTAAACAAAGTATCTGGTTTGCATCAAAAATAAAGCAGCTCGAACGAGTGTGCACCGAAAAAGTCAGTGATGTGTCAATTCCTTACTCGCAAGTGAGGCTGTGCGTCGCTTCTTCTCCGGTCAGGTAGGTGATGCAACGTTTGTCTCTCCTGCAAGAAAGTGACGCATTGATTTCCAGATGGGCCCCTCGGATCCGGGCAGGCTCACGTCAATTTTGGTGCCTAGCAATATTGCGTGCAAAATCCGGCCTGCTCGAGGATGAGAATCCGTGCTGTGTGGAGTTTGCGTCGATTTCAGCACCTGCAAACGGGTATTGCGTTGTTTCTCCAGCCATGATGCAGGTGATGTGTTGATTTCCCAGCCGCGATGCAGGTGGTGCATCGAGTTCTTAGCCACGATGCAGGTGGTGTGTTGTTTTTTCAGCCAAGTTGAAGGTGGTGCATCAAAATTTTCCCGCACGGCTCCTGTGTGTGGATTTCCACCTTGGTTCCACCAGCTTCACGTTTCAAGGGCCCAGAGACTGGACAGGGCACCACTTGGCAGGGTAGGAGTCTCAGCAGAGAGTCCAGGTGCTAGCAGAGGAAGTCTGTGATGGCCCTGAGACTTGAAAACAGGAGGCAAGCTCAATCCAAGCCCTTGGAGACACTCCACAAGCAGGAATATACCACAAAGTCCAGTCTTTGTCCTCTTTCAGGCAGAAGCAGCAACTGCAGGCCAACCTAATAAAGCACAGTCACAGTCAAAGCGGAACTACTCCTCCTCCAGCTCTTCAGCTCTTCTTCTTTGCAGAGGTTCCTCTTGGTTCCAGAAGTAATCTAAAAATCTGGGGTTTTGGGTCCACTACTTATAATCCTTTCTGCTGTTGAAGTAGGCAAACTTCAAAGGGAAGTCTCTGTTGTTCACAATATCCTGCCTTGTTCAGGCCTGGCCCCCAACACACACTAGGTGGTCGGAAACTGCATTGTGTGAGGGCAGGCACAACCCATTCAGGTGTAAGTGTTAGCTCCTCCCTCCAATCTAGCCCAGAGGACACATCAGGATATGCAGGCAACACACCAGCTCCCTTTGTGTCACTGTCTATTGTAGATGCACAAACAGCCCAACTCTCAGTCTGACTCAGACTGGTAACACACAAGCAGGCAGAGTCACAGAATGGTTTAAGCATGGAAATGCCCACTTTCTAAAAGTGGCATTTTCAAACTGACAGTCTAAAAACCAATTTTACCACACATTGTATTTCTATAGTGTGAGTTTAGAGATACCAAACTCTAGATCTCTATCTGCTCTCAGAGGGAAATTGCACTTTAAAGTAATTTAAAGGCAGCCCTCAAGTTAACCTACGAGAGAGATAGGCCTTGCAACAGTGAAAACCGAAGTTGGCAGTATTTTACTGTTAGGACATGTAAAACACACCAGCACATGTCTTACCTTTAACATACACAGCACCCTGCCCAAGGGGCTACTTAAGGCTTACCTTAGGGGTGCCTTACATGGAGTAAAAGGAAAGATTTGGGCCTGCCAAGTGGATGCACTGGCCAGGTCAAATTGGCAGTTTAAAACTGCAGATGCTGCAGTGGAAGGTCTGAGCCATGTTTACAGGGCTACTCATGTAGGTGGCATAATTTGTGCTGCAGGCCCACTAGAAGCATGTGATTTACAGGCCCTGGGCACTTCTAATGCACTTTACTAGGGGTTTACTAGTAAATCAAATATGTCAATCACCAATTCAATTTACATAGGGAGCCCTTGAACTTTAGCACTGGCAAGCAGGGTAAAGTGCCCAGAGTAAAAACAAAACAGCAAAAACAGAGTCCAACTCACAGTCACAACATAGGGAGCAGATGTGAAAAAGACAAGGGAGACTACGCCAAGGATGCCAGGTCTAACACTTGTCTTGTATATGTCCCTTCCCTGGAACATAGTTTCTTTCCTATATTTTTGACTGGATGGCAAAATGACTGCTGTGCCACGATATACATGCACATGCATGGTGACTTCTGCACATCATCACTCTGACCCAAAGGCTAAAATGTGTGCTGCTTCATGTAGAAAATGCACAATATTCGAGGCCCCAGCAGAAAATGTCATTACTCTTGCAGATTGGTGGAGTTTAGTGATTCCATGTTACTCTTGTAACACAGAGTTCTGGCCAAGTTCCCCCAGTCGCCGAGTGGCAGAGTATTTTCTCCCACGAGGTTTCTGAAATGCGAGCTGTTGAGAACGAAGGAGCATGAGTACGCGCAGGTGAGAACTGGTATCCCTTTGCATGTCTTTTGTCGCTAGAAGGACTTCCAGCGATACTTTCGAACGCAGGTGGTTGCAAGTAGTCAGGGTCATTGGGCTGCTTGTCGATTACATTTTCAACTTGTGTGGCAGCAAAATCAACTTGAATGGCTACAGACTCTTGCACACCTCGTTGTGCTGTTTGTGTTTATTTTTCAGCACAGAACGCTCTACTGGTTCTAAATCACAGGTCAACATGGATATTTCTGCCCATTGGTGAACTCTGCAGACTCTTTGGAAGTTTTATGTGTGGAATTATGTAAGTTTGGCCCACCCCCAGAACTTTCATGATGATACATGCATAAGTCATAATGCTGAGGCTGCAGTTTGGCCTTTTTTGCTAAAGCTGTTCAGCATTTTACTAAAACAAAAACCTTAAAGGGACTTAGACCCCACCCCTACTTTGCTCCTTACTTATCAGAACATCCAGTTTGTTCCTTCAAACATTGCTCCAGCTTATTAGCAAGCAGCTTACTAGCTAGCAGGTCACTTCCTGCAATTCTGTTCTGCTTTTGCCATTGCGTGGGGCGTGGCCGAAGTACACCTTCCAGTCTTTGTTGATTGGTTACTTGTTAGTGTTAGTACACAAAAAGATGAGCTGAGTGCAAGTCAATTCGCATTGAAATATGTGTAAGACTGTCGGCCATCTTGCAATGAAGTATCAAGTGCAGATATAAAGCAAGCAGAAAGTGGGCTCATTATATTGTGTTTTTAATTACTTAATTATTATATTTCTGATCAATAACAGTTGTAAATATTAAAACTATTTGTGTTTGTTTCCAAAATTACCACCCACTCACTTTTATTAAAGAAAAGTCATTTGCATAATTGGGCAACATTTCATTTCAAACTGTTATTCTCTCAGTGACTTATTATCAGGCAGTAACACGTGTAGTTGTCTTGCAGAAACTAGGATCATGATTTGAATGGTGCAGCAGGTGCAGTGGCACTGGGACCATAAGGTGTCAGAACCCCTCTAAACACAGATTATTGCTAAATTTTACTACTAAACAGGCTGTCACACGTGCAGTTATCTTGCAGGCACTAGGGTCATGATTTGAATGGTGCAGCAGGAGCAGTGACACTGGGGCCAAAAGTTGTCATAACTCCTCTAAACACCAAATGTTGCAATATTTTACTACTAAACAGGCAGTCACAAGTGCATTTGTCCTGCAGGCACTAGGGGCATGATTTGAATGGTGCAGCAGGTGCAGTGGCACCAGGCCCAAAGATTGTCAGAACCCCTTTCTAAACACAGAATATTGCTAAATTTTACTAGTAAACAGGCAGTCACAAATGCAGTTACCTTGCAGGCACTAGGGTCATGATTTTAGTGGTGAAGCAGGTGTGGTGAAACCAGGGGCAAAAGCTCTAGGAACCCCTCTAAACACTAATCATTGCTATATTTTGCTACTAAAAAAGCTGTCAGAAGTGCAGTTATTTTGCAGACAGTAGGGTCATGATTTGAATGGTGCAATAGGTGCAGTGGCACTGGGTCCAAAAGTTGTCAGAACTCCTCCAAAACACCAAATATTGCTAAATTTTGCTACTAAACAGGCAGTCACAAGTGCAGTTACCTGCAGGCACTAGGGTCATGAGTTTAGTGGTGCAGCAGGTGCAGTGACACAAGGGACAAGGGGCCAGATGTAGCAAAGGGTTTTTCCCATTCTGTGTCAATGGGAAAAAGTGTTCGTACATATGGCCCAAAAGCTCTAAGAATCCCTCTAAACACCAAATATTGCTATATTTTACTACTAAACATGCAGTCACCAGTACAGTTACCTTGCAGGCAATAGAGTCATGGCTTTAATGGTGCATGTCTTAATGCTGCAGCTGGTGCAGTGGTGCTAGAGCTAAAAGTTGTCATAACTTCTCTAAGTACCAAATATTGCAATATTTTACTACTAAACAGGCAGTCGCAAGGGCAGTTATCTTGCAGGATCTTTGGTCATGATTTGTATGGTACAGCAGGTGCAGTGGCACCAAACCCATAAGTTGTCAGGACTACTATAAACACCAAATATTGCTATAATTTACTACTAAACAGGCAGTCACATGCGCAGTTATCTTGCAGGCACTAGGGGCATGCTTTCAGTTGTGCAGTAGGTGCAGTGACACCAGGGCCAAAAGGTCTAGCAACCCCTCTAAACACCAAATATTGCTATTGTTAGACCTGACAGCCTTAGGGTAGTCACCCCTAACTTTTTGCCTGCCTCCCTCCACTTGTGGATACTGTTTTTGCTGGTTTTTAGACTCTGCGCACTTTACCACTGCTAACCAGTGCTAAAGTGCATATGCTCTCTCTCTGTAAACATGGTAACTTTGGATCATACCTGATTGAACTATTTAATCTACTTATAAGTCCCCAGTAATGTGCACTCCAGGTGCCTAGGGCCTATAGATTAAATGCTACTAGTGGACCTGCAGCACGGATTGTGCCACCCACTTAAGTAGCCCCTTTTCCTTGTCTCAGGCCTACCATTGCTAGGCCTGTGTGGGCAGTTTCACTGCCACCTCGACTTGGCATTTAAAAGTACCTGCCAAGCATAGAGCTCCCCTTTTTCTACATATAAGTCACCCTTAATGTGTGCCCTGGGTATCCCCTAGAGCAGGGTGCTGTGTAGGTAAAAGGCAGGACATGTACCTGTGTAGTATATGTCCTGGTAGTGTAAAAAACCCTCAATTCGTTTTTGCACTGCTGTGAGACCTGCTCCCTTCATAGGCTAACATTGGGGCTGCCCTCATACACTGTTGAAGTGGCAGCTGCTGATCTGAAAGGAGCAGGGAGGTCATATTTAGTATGGCCAGAATGGTAATACAAAATCCTACTGACTGGTGAAGTCGGATTTAATATTACTATTCTAGAAATGCCACTTTTAGAAAGTGAGCATTTCTTTGCACTTAAATCCTTCTGTGCCTTACAATCCACGTCTGACTAGGTTTAGTTGACAGCTCCTTGTGCATTCACTCAGACACACCCCAAACACAGGGTACTCAGCCTCACTTGCATACATCTGCATTTTGAATGGGTCTTCCTGGGCTGGGAGGGTGGAGGGCCTACCCTCACACAAAGGACTGCCACACACCCTACTGGGACCCTGGCAGACAGGATTGAACTGAAAGGGGACCTGGTGCACTTCTTAGCCACTCTTTGAAGTCTCCCCCACTTCAAAGGCACATTTGGGTATAAAACAGGGCCTCTGCCCTACCTCATCAGACACTTGCTGGAGAAGAAACCGGAACCAGAAACTACATCCTACCAAGAAGAACTGCCTGGCTGCTCAAAGGACTCACCTGTCTGCTTTCTACAAAGGACTGCTGTCTTGCTGTTGCCCTGCTGCCTTGCTGAACTCTTGTCTGGCTGTGAAAGTGCTCTCCAAGGGCTTGGATAGAGCTTGCCTCCTGTTCCTTGAAGTCTCAGGACCAAAAAGACTTCTTCCTTTCACTTGGACGCTCCGTGCGCCGAAAATTTCGACGCACAGCTTGTTTCGCGGCGAGAAAAACGCCGCACCCCGACGCTGATCGACGCGACGCCCTCAGGACGATCGAGACTTCGACGCACAACCTCGCAAGGACAAAGCCGCCCGACTTTCCAAGAGAAATCGACGCGACGCCTACCGTGAGTGCGAAACTTTGACGCACGGCCTCGCAAGGACAACGCCGCCCGACTTCCAAGGAGAAATCGACGCGACGCCTGCCGTGAGACCAAACTTTCGACGCACGGCCTCGCAAGGACAACGCCGCCCGACTTCCAAGGAGAAATCGACGCAACGCCTACCGTGAGATCGAAACTTCGACGCGCAGCCCCGCAGAACGACGCGCAGCCGGAAAACAAGCAGGAGAATCCACGCACAGACCCGGGACATCTGGTAATGCCCGCGATCCACAAATAGAGACTGTCTGCGCGCCGGAAAACGACACCCGACTTCCCCGCGTGGAAAAGAACGACGCAAGTCTTTGTGTGCTGAGGAGAAATCGACGCACACACCCTTTTTCCACGCATCCCTTTTCCTGTGGCCCTCTGAGGAGATTTTCCACCAGAAACCAGGTACTTTGTGCTTGAAAGACACTGTATTGCATTCTAAAGACTTAAGACACTTTATATCACTTTCCTGTGATAGTTCTACAATTTTCCATTGCATCTTTATTCTTTTTGACCTACAATTATCCTGATAAATATTATATATTTTTCTAAACACTGTGTGGTGTATTTTTGTGGTGTTATATGGTGGTATTGTATGACTTATTGCACAAATACTTTACACATTGCCTTCTAAGTTAAGCCTGACTGCTCGTGCCAAGCTACCAGAGGGTGGGCACAGGATAATCTTGGATAGTGTGTGACTTACCCTGACTAGAGTGAGGGCTTTTGCTTGGACAGAGGGTAACCTGACTGCCAACCAAAAACCCCATTTCTAACATTGGTGATCAGCGGTGAGGATAGGACTTGTATTTGTGCAGTGACATACAGTAGCTAAGTATTTCACTACCTACCCACAGTTGAAGGTCAACTTGGTTTTTATCTCTTTTTGAAAATCCGTTTTTTCCTGACAATTTTCAAAAACTAAATCCTCACTCAACATGTCTCTGACTGGGTCTCAGACAGGGGACTTTGACCTAGTCCAGTTGGATACATACACGGTCAAACAACTAAGAGGATTCTGCAGGGCATTAAGGGTACCCACCCAAGGGGCCTCCAGAAAGGAGGACTTTCAAGTGGCACTGAGGGCCTGGGCAGAAGCCCATTTAGAGGATGATGAGGAAGAGGAGCCAGAAAATGGCCCCTCAGAAGGATTTTCACTATCTATGGATGGTGTTACCACTGCAATTGTGCACCCTTCCAGACCAGGGAGCAGTGTCTCCATGCAAAGCCTGACCGCAGAGGAAAGGAGAGAGGAAAGGGAGTTCCAATTGCAAATGGCAAAACTGAAAATTGAGGCACAACAGGAGGAGAGGAGGGCAGAAAGAGAAGCCAAACAAGCTGAGGCTGAAAGAGCAGCCAAACAGATTGAAGCTGAAAGGACAGCCAAACAGATTCAAGCAGAAGCTGAAAGGGCAGCCAAACAAGCAGAAGCTGAAAGAGCAGCCAAACAAGTGGAAGCTGAAAGAGCTTTGGCTGAAAAGAAACTATTGTTAGCTCATGAACTGAGTCTCAAGGAGCTGGAGATCAAGGCAAGACAGTCTGAATCCAGCAATAATGGTGGCAGCATACAGACAGGACCTGCTGGAGAAAAGAAGGTTCGTATACCCAAAAATGTGGTGCCCAGTTTTGTGGTGGGAGATGACATAGATAAATGGTTAGCTGCTTATGAAGTTGCACTAAGGGCTCATGAGGTTCCTGAAGGGCAATGGGGGGTAGCTATGTGGGGTTATGTGCCGCCATTGGGGAGGGACACACTTCTCACATTGGATCCACCGGATCAAAACACATACCCACTCCAGAAAGCCACTTTACTTGCCAAGTTTGGGCTGACCCCTGAGGGATACCGTCAGAGGTTCAGGGACAGCACCAAACAAACCACCCAAACATGGGTAGATTTCTTTGATTTCTCTAGTAAGGCACTGAATGGATGGGTGCGGGGCAACAAAGTAGCAGATTATAAAGGGTTATATGACTTGATCCTGAGAGAGCATATGCTTAATGTTACTTATACAGATTTGCGCCAGCACCTAGTGGATAGTAAGCTGACTGATCCCAGGAAGCTTGCTGAGGAGGCGGACCTCTGGGTTAGCACCAGAGTGTCCAAAAAGGTACCTGGGGGGGACTCCCACAAAGGTGGTCAGGGTTCCCAACAGAAGAAAGAGGGGGGAGATAAACTTACAGATAAGGAACTCTCTAAAGGCCCCCAAAAGAATTCCCAGGGAGGGGGTGGCAACCCTTCCTTTTCCAAATTTGGGAAAAAGCCAGGGACATTTGACAGGTCAGGAAAATCTAGCCCCAAATGCATGGAGTGTTACCAATATGGTCACTACAAAGGCGATCCACAGTGCCCCAAGAGGGCACCGTCCACTACCGGACAGGCACCTGGGTTGACTAGTGTAGCACTCGGGGGGGAGATGGACCCAACTAGCTTTGGGGAGCAGGTAGAGATTTCCCTAGTGTCCCTGGGAGAAGGAGAGATGGTGCCCAAGGCCCACATGCCCAGAAATACTTCCAAGTACCGGCAGTGGGTCACCATTGATGGGCAGAGGGTGGAGGCTCTGCGTGACACAGGAGCCAGTATGACTACTATCAAGAGTCAGCTGGTGTCAGCAGAGCAGATAGTACCTAATGCATTCCACCAGGTCAGAGTCGCTGACAATCGCGAGAGTCACCTACCGGTGGCTCTGGTTCCCTTTGAGTGGGGGGGGGTCTCTGGTACTCTGAAAGTAGCTGTGAGTCCTGCCATGCCTGTAGATTGTCTGTTAGGCAATGACCTTGAGCACACTGCCTGGAAAGAAGTAGAGCTCAGGTCTCACCTGGAGATGTTAGGGTTACCTGAGTGGGTCTGCATGACCACACGGTCCATGGCTGACCGAGAGGGCAGTCAAGGGCATCTGGAGCCTGGAACGATGGCCCAGAGAGCTGCCAGGAGGAGGGACCAGGGGTGCGGGAAACCGGCCCCCGCTGTTCCCACAGTGGCTGACGGGGCTCCTGAGGAGGAGGCTTCCGAGCCAACTGGGGAAGACATCGCCGCCCTAGGTGACTTACCTGAGCTTGCTGGCTGGCAAGTTGAGGGTGGACCCACCAGGGAGGAATTCTGCAAGGCGCAGAAAGAATGTCCCACTCTAGAAGGTTTGAGGAAACAAGCCTCAAACCAGGCAGCCGGCGACGCCTCTGGCGATCACCACCTATATTGGGAGAATGATCTCCTCTACAGTGAGCCTAAGGTTCCGGGCTTTGGGGCAGCACGTATGCTGGTGGTCCCCCAATGTTACCGAACCTTCCTACTGGGTCTGGCTCACGACATTCCCCTGGCAGGACATTTGGGGCAGGGCAAGACCTTTAACAGGCTTGTCACCCACTTTTATTGGCCCAAAATGAGGACACACTCAGACAAATTCTGCAGATCCTGTCCTACCTGCCAGGCCAGTGGTAAAGCAGGAAAAAGGATTAAAACCCCCCTGATTCCACTTCCTGTCGTTGGCACCCCCTTTGAAAGGGTGGGCATCGACATTGTTGGTCCCTTGGACCCCAAAACTGCCTTAGGCAACAGGTTCATCCTGGTTTTGGTGGACCATGCCACCCGTTACCCAGAGGCAATCCCTCTAAGGACAGTAACTGCACCGGTGGTGGCCAGAACCCTGATGGGGATATTTACCCGTGTGGGATTCCCCAAGGAAATAGTGTCTGATAGAGTCACTAACTTCATGTCTGCATACATGAAGTCTCTGTGGGATGCGTGTGGGGTAACTTACAAGTTCACCACACCCTATCACCCCAGACGAACGGTCTTGTGGAGAGATTCAACAAGACCCTGAAAGGCATGATTGGTGGCCTTCCTGAGACCATGAGGCGTAAGTGGGACGTCCTCTTACCATGCCTTCTCTTTGCTTACAGAGAGGTCCCCCAGAGAGGGGTAGGGTTCAGTCCCTTTGAACTTCTCTATGGGTACCCTGTCAGGGGACCCTTAAGCATTGTCCAGGAGGGATTGGAGAAAGCTCCAAAGACACCCCCTCAGGATGTGGTCAGCTATATGTTGGCCCTCCGCAACCAGATGACCCGCTTCTGGAAAGAAGCCCAAGATAACCTTGAGGCCAGTCAAGAGGTGATGAAACAATGGTATGACCAGAAGGCCACCCTGGTAGAGTTTCAACCTGGAGACAAAGTGTGGGTAATGGAGCCAGTAGAGCCCAGAGCTCTCCAGGACCGCTGGTCTGGCCCATTGGAAATAAAGGAGCGGAAAGGGGAGGCCACTTACCTACTGGACCTCAAAACCCCTAGGAATCCCCTAAGGGTGCTCCATGTGAACCGACTAAAAGCTCATTGTGAGAGGTCGGAGATCAACATGCTTCTGGTCACAGATGAAGGAACGGAAGAGGAGAGTGAACCTCTCCCCGACCTCCTCTCTGCCCAAGAAGGTGATGGGTCAGTAAGCGGGGTCATTCTGTCTGACTCCCTGACTCTAAATCAGAAAGGAGACTGTTATGAGCTGTTGGAGCAGTTCTCCCCCCTGTTCTCCCTTACTCCTGGGCTGACCCACCTCTGTGTTCATGATATTGACACCGGTGACAGTCTCCCTGTGAAAAACAAAATTTACAGGTTGTCGGATAAGGTGAAGGCCAGCATCAAGGAGGAGGTCTCCAAGATGTTGACTCTAGGGGTCATTGAGAAATCCAGTAGTCCCTGGGCCAGCCCAGTGGTATTGGTCCCTAAGGCTACTACCCCAGGTGCGAAGCCAGAACTCCGGTTCTGTGTGGACTACCGGGGTCTCAACTCAGTCACACGGACTGATGCTCACCCCATCCCCCGAGCTGATGAGCTCGTGGACAGGCTAGGCGCTGCCAAGTTCCTGAGTACGTTTGATCTTACTTCAGGGTACTGGCAGATCGGCCTAACTGAGGGGGCCAAGGAAAGATCCGCATTTTCAACCCCGGATGGCCATTACCAGTTCCGGGTATTGCCGTTTGGGTTGAAAAATGCCCCCGCTACCTTCCAACGGTTGGTTAACGGGGTCCTAGCTGGCAAGGATGCCTTCTGTGCAGCCTACCTGGATGACATAGCTGTCTACAGTTCCAGCTGGGAGGAACACCTGCTTCACCTCAAGGAGGTGCTTCAGGCCCTGCAACAGGCAGGCCTGACCATCAAGGCCAGTAAGTGCCAGATTGGGCAGGGTTCCGTGGTGTACTTAGGACACCTAGTGGGTGGTGGCAAGGTGCAGCCACTCCAGGCCAAGATTGAAACTATCAAGGCCTAGCAACCACCCCGAACACAGACGGAGGTGAGAGCCTTTCTAGGCCTCACAGGATACTACCGCCGATTTGTCAAGGGCTATGGTACCATTGCAACACCCTTGACAGAACTCACTTCCAAGAAGCAACCTAGGTTGGTGAATTGGACAGAGGCTTGTCAGAAAGCCTTTGACGCCCTGAAGGAAGCCATGTGCACGGCCCCCGTGCTCAAGGCCCCTGACTACTCCCAGGAATTTATCGTGCAGACAGACGCTTCAGAGCATGGCATAGGGGCAGTTCTAGCACAGCTAAATGAGGAGGGCAGAGATCAACCGGTAGTCTTTATTAGCAGAAGACTATTACCACGGGAACAGAGGTGGAGTGCTATTGAAAGAGAAGCTTTTGCTGTGGTCTGGGCACTGAAGAAGCTGAGACCCTACCTGTTTGGGACTCACTTCCTAGTTCAGACAGACCACAGGCCCCTCAGATGGCTCATGCAGATGAGGGGTGAGAATCCAAAACTCTTGAGGTGGTCCATTTCCCTACAGGGGATGGACTTTACGGTGGAACATCGCCGAGGGGTTGACCACGCCAATGCTGATGGTCTCTCCAGGTACTTCCGCCTTAGCGATGAGAGCTCCCAAGAGGTCGGGTAGCTCTCCCCACTTTCAGCTGGGGGGGACACATGTTAGACCTGACAGCCTTAGGGTAGTCACCCCTAACTTTTTGCCTGCCTCCCTCCACTTGTGGATACTGTTTTTGCTGGTTTTTAGACTCTGCGCACTTTACCACTGCTAACCAGTGCTAAAGTGCATATGCTCTCTCTCTGTAAACATGGTAACTTTGGATCATACCTGATTGAACTATTTAATCTACTTATAAGTCCCCAGTAATGTGCACTCCAGGTGCCTAGGGCCTATAGATTAAATGCTACTAGTGGACCTGCAGCACGGATTGTGCCACCCACTTAAGTAGCCCCTTTTCCTTGTCTCAGGCCTACCATTGCTAGGCCTGTGTGGGCAGTTTCACTGCCACCTCGACTTGGCATTTAAAAGTACCTGCCAAGCATAGAGCTCCCCTTTTTCTACATATAAGTCACCCTTAATGTGTGCCCTGGGTATCCCCTAGAGCAGGGTGCTGTGTAGGTAAAAGGCAGGACATGTACCTGTGTAGTATATGTCCTGGTAGTGTAAAAAACCCTCAATTTGTTTTTGCACTGCTGTGAGACCTGCTCCCTTCATAGGCTAACATTGGGGCTGCCCTCATACACTGTTGAAGTGGCAGCTGCTGATCTGAAAGGAGCAGGGAGGTCATATTTAGTATGGCCAGAATGGTAATACAAAATCCTACTGACTGGTGAAGTCGGATTTAATATTACTATTCTAGAAATGCCACTTTTAGAAAGTGAGCATTTCTTTGCACTTAAATCCTTCTGTGCCTTACAATCCACGTCTGACTAGGTTTAGTTGACAGCTCCTTGTGCATTCACTCAGACACACCCCAAACACAGGGTACTCAGCCTCACTTGCATACATCTGCATTTTGAATGGGTCTTCCTGGGCTGGGAGGGTGGAGGGCCTACCCTCACACAAAGGACTGCCACACCCCCTACTGGGACCCTGGCAGACAGGATTGAACTGAAAGGGGACCTGGTGCACTTCTTAGCCACTCTTTGAAGTCTCCCCCACTTCAAAGGCACATTTGGGTATAAAACAGGGCCTCTGCCCTACCTCATCAGACACTTGCTGGAGAAGAAACCGGAACCAGAAACTACATCCTACCAAGAAGAACTGCCTGGCTGCTCAAAGGACTCACCTGTCTGCTTTCTACAAAGGACTGCTGTCTTGCTGTTGCCCTGCTGCCTTGCTGAACTCTTGTCTGGCTGTGAAAGTGCTCTCCAAGGGCTTGGATAGAGCTTGCCTCCTGTTCCTTGAAGTCTCAGGACCAAAAAGACTTCTTCCTTTCACTTGGACGCTCCGTGCGCCGAAAATTTCGACGCACAGCTTGTTTCGCGGCGAGAAAAACGCCGCACCCCGACGCTGATCGACGCGACGCCCTCGGGACGATCGGGACTTCGACGCACAACCTCGCAAGGACAAAGCCGCCCGACTTTCCAAGAGAAATCGACGCGACGCCTACCGTGAGTGCGAAACTTTGACGCACGGCCTCGCAAGGACAACGCCGCCCGACTTCCAAGGAGAAATCGACGCGACGCCTGCCGTGAGACCAAACTTTCGACGCACGGCCTCGCAAGGACAACGCCGCCCGACTTCCAAGGAGAAATCGACGCGACGCCTACCGTGAGATCGAAACTTCGACGCGCAGCCCCGCAGAACGACGCGCAGCCGGAAAACAAGCAGGAGAATCCACGCACAGACCCGGGACATCTGGTAATCCCCGCGATCCACAAAAAGAGACTGTCTGCGCGCCGGAAAACGACGCCCGACTTCCCCGCGTGGAAAAGAACGACGCAAGTCTTTGTGTGCTGAGGAGAAATCGACGCACACACCCTTTTTCCACGCATCCCTTTTCCTGTGGCCCTCTGAGGAGATTTTCCACCAGAAACCAGGTACTTTGTGCTTGAAAGACACTGTATTGCATTCTAAAGACTTAAGACACTTTATATCACTTTCCTGTGATAGTTCTACAATTTTCCATTGCATCTTTATTCTTTTTGACCTACAATTATCCTGATAAATATTATATATTTTTCTAAACACTGTGTGGTGTATTTTTGTGGTGTTATATGGTGGTATTGTATGACTTATTGCACAAATACTTTACACATTGCCTTCTAAGTTAAGCCTGACTGCTCGTGCCAAGCTACCAGAGGGTGGGAACAGGATAATCTTGGATAGTGTGTGACTTACCCTGACTAGAGTGAGGGCTTTTGCTTGGACAGAGGGTAACCTGACTGCCAACCAAAAACCCCATTTCTAACAGCTATATCCTGCAGTTATCTTGCAGGCATTATGGTCATGATGCCAAGAATGCAGCAGGTGCAGTGGCACCGGGGCCAAAAGTTGTCATAGCTCCTCTAAATATCAAATATTGCAATATTATAGTCACAATTGTGGTTACCTAGCAATTAAAAGAGGCATAGTTTTGATGGCGCAGTTGCACTTTACTAACTACAGATTACTATATTTTAATACAATGCCATATTAAATAAGGTACAAATTTCAAGTTTGGAACCCTAAGATATTAATTCAACATACCTCACAACATAAACAGCTGTTAAGGGTTTATCAAACTTAAAACAAACATTATTATAACCGTTTTCTAATATTTATTATACAGTTAGTAAGATAGAATGCAAAATGAAAAACAAAGGCGAAACCTATTGGCTTTGCCAATGCTTGTTCTTTTTTGTCAATACTTCTCATGATTGGCAACCAGCAATGACATAGCCAAAAGGTTAGTTATTTTTTTTCAAATGTAAAATCTATTGGGTTTTTTCAATGCTTATTAGGAACTGGTACTTGGTTTTGGTCATTAAGAACGGTTAATTACATGTTTGACCCTCGTGTTTCAAAGAAGTAACTAGTTCGTATTCAGGTACACGCCTTTATGGTGGCGGTTCTTGTTATGTCACTGGGAGTCAAAGGGCATGCATGTGACCTTAGTTCCACTAACCTACTATTCTAGATGAACACCCCTACGGCACTTGGCCCGTGAACTGCTTTAATGTGCTTCACGTAGTTTGAAATGCGTTGGCGACCATCCGAGTTTACACAATCCAACCTCGGTAACTAAGGATAATAGATACAAAGGAGGGGCTGACCTAGTCCCCTCAGCGTTGACTTCACGAAGGCAGTGGGGCAATGGTGCATACAGTCGGTTGCCTTTTAGCCAGGGCTGCGTGCGAAGACTGGGAGGGCTGCAGCCCCTAACAAGATACCTAGCGCCCACCGAGGCCGTGCGGGAGTGGTTCACCAGCAGTCATCCTATGTCTAATCCCGTCAGGAGATGGGCTGGCTCTCAGTGCTGCTTTCTGAGAACGGGCCAATCGGCAGTTACTACTAAACTGGGAGACTTCCCATGACCTCAACTCGATCCCATCAGCAGATTTAGAGCACACAAACGGATTAACCGGCGGGAAGGCGGGAATGGCGTTACGCCGGATACTCCCTTCAGCAAGAAGCGCCATCTCAAGCGGGATGATTTAGCTGAATCTAGTACACCGCGTTTCGTTAGACTTGGGGGTGGGGGGCACTTTTCTTGCAATATTCCACGTGCATTGTACTGGATAAACTTACAACACGAGCTAGAGTCATCTTCACTGCCACAATATTGCCTTTGTTTGTGGTTATAAAAAGTCACAACATATGAATATATGACGAACAGAAATACAACTCTCTATTAATAAGGGAGAATGGTCCATAAAGCAGAATTATGGCGTTTTCCTCTTCGCCCAAAGTCAAATGACACTTTAAATTTTACCACAAAATGAAAAATCAGAACCCAAGAACAAACCCGAAATGAGCGTCAATATGAATTATCAAATAATTATCGGTACTCAGGAAACACATCTGACTACACTTTAGCGATTATTGAAATAGAGCTTGCTTATTGTCAGTTTTGTATTTTGACTGAGATATTTTGGGATTTCCTCTTTTCCAAGTGCAATTTTTTTTTTCTGATGTGTATATGTGGTTTCTTTTTATATGTACTTTGTATTTATTTTATTTATAAAGCAGTCAGAAACTCCAGAACAAACTCGCTCCAATCTGCTAACAAACAGAACAATACAAAATCAACTTTAAACTAAAAAATATAATAACATAAACATTAAATTAATTGAAACTACTTGAAACTTTAAATCACTAGAAGTAACAGCTAATGATCCTAAAGGCATGTTACACACAGCTACTAAAAAAAATAGATTAAATAAGTCAATTCGTGCTCCAATATCTGAGGGAAGTATTTACTTAGAATAAAACAGCAAAGACAAATAGTAAATACAATGTAGTCCCGTATTTTAATGTTTGGTGAAGTGCAGCATGCATCTTTTCTCCATCTCAGAGAGCTTTGAATGAAATGAAGCAAGGATTTCAGGGTAGGTTTGCGTGCACCACTCCGCCTTGAATCAGTCAAGAGGTTTGGCCATGCCACAGTCATAGACAAAGACTGCATATCTGATCCATGAAATGAATATCAGGGTTACGTCCCGGAGAGCTTCATCCATGTTATATTTTCAGGTTATCTGCTGACCATTGAAACTTTTTCTGGTACAATTTACTATGTAAATTTAACTTATGTGGATATTTCGATAATCTAGCGTGAATCAAGACCTTTTGTTTTTTAGTAAAAAAATAAATAAAATAGCATCCTTAATGTATGATCCAATGGAAACTTGCCACTTCTAGGTTGCTGGCTAGCAGAATTTATTTGGGGGTGCCTTTCAGAATATGACAACAAGAATATCACCTGGTGTATATATATTGGCCCTAATATTCTTTATGAAGTTATTGCTCCATTGGGTGCAGACTACTTAAATAGAGTGATATTTCTTAATCAACATTTGTATTTTGTAATCAACATATAAAACAATATATTTGTGTAAGATGATATTTAGGGTTAAATATTCTGGGACTATACCAGAACTGGGTTCAGTCAATGCACCACGACTCAGAATAACAATATTAATTGGCAGAGCCAGTGGTTGTTGGGTATGAGATTTTGCTTTCAGCTAGATGTGTCCAGCAGAGTCAGGCTTAGAGTAAGAGGCGGTGCAACCCTTCACATGAAAGAGAAAGACCAAAAGATTCATGCAACGAGTTAGCACCTTAAAGCCACAGACAAAACCATTTGTAATTGGTCAAGATTATTTTTAATGAGCCCTTGCTTGACATCTTCACATGTACATTAAACAATCTCATACATTCCAGACAGAATGAGGAGTCATTTGCACAAGAACCAGGCACATGGGAAACTGATGAAAGAACTCGTGTACACACACCCTTACTCTTAGAATCCAGAAGCCAAAAATTCCACCCACTCCCATCATGCAATGGGCCAGTGCAAGGTGAATAGACCAAAGCGAAAGTATTGGGCAATTTTACACAGTCTTGAACCAATATTTGCCCTAAATGATGGATAAAAGATGATTTTTTTCAACGGTAGTTGGCACACGTCAACACAAAGGGGTAATATTGATGCAGGAGGTCAAAGTTGTTTAGCACTTGCGCAATTTAAGTCTTCTGATGATATGAACGAGCGCTCTGAATAAACATCCGAAGGAAAAAAAAAACACGAGGAATCTGTTTAGCAGAACTCTAGCAAGAGGGCCATGGTCCATTTTGCAACAAGAGAAATGGACCCGAAGGACCGTAGTTGGTAGAAAAGAACCACAGCTAGAGGGCAGCTTCTCACACTACACCTTCAACACTTTTCACAGCCTCACCCGGAGGTTCAGCTGTTTGCAACGAAAACCGCCATGCTGTCACTTAACACGGGGATGAGGTTAGAAACTCGCGTACACAAAACACACCCAACTAGTACACGCAAAAAGTCACCTAAAACCAGTGCCGGATTACCAAATAGGCATAGTAGGCACCGGTCTATGGGCCCCACTCCTTTTAGGGGCCCGCGACAGCGGATCAAAATGATATTGATTTGATCTTGAAAGAAAATTACAATCAAGCTTTCTTAAATTGTTTCCATAAAATAAAAATGAATCAACTCAAAGAAACGAAAACGTCACATTAAATAATCTAGGAAGGAAATGCTGTATTAAGTGAATTTACCCATTAACGACTTGAAGTACATACACGATAGACATCAGATGTACGTAATAATTTGTCTCCTAAAAGCTCATCTTCTGTCAGTTGACATTTTGTAAGAAAAACTCGGTACAAACTATGTACCTGTAACGTTTTGTTGTGTGTAATAAAATTGGTTTATTAAAATTGTTGGTTGGTAAAGTTAAAAACGTTATAGGAGATAATTTGCGAGGGCGGGGGGCGAAATTTTGACTGCACAGGGCCCTCCACAGGGTTTAATCCGGCACTGCCTAAAACGCAGCTGTAAGGGAGACATAATCAGAGAAGCACACTCACTCGTGCGCAAAGGAATACTCTTTTCACATTGAAGGTCACCGGGACTTGAAAAAAACAAAAATATGTCTAAATAGCACACTCTAGTGGCCATTTGCATTACCGTATCAAAGCTTCGGATCTTACCTGGGAGATTCGAGGTGCGTGAGTTTTTTTTTACTTTAACAGTGGTTGAGTTATGTAGGTTTAATACTAGTTCTGGCAAGCTGTGGCCGTGTTTCTTGTTCTGACTGGATATTACAAACGCTAAAAATTACAAGAGAACATGCACGCACCAGAGTGGAACAGAGGGAGATGAATGCTGCAAGAAATATGAATAGGTGTATTTATTTGAGTGGTTTTGTTTAGAACTACAATTCACGGCCGCTTTGGCTTGAATTCGGATTGGACGATGTGCTTGGAAACTTACTCAATGCCCCAATTTTGATGAATTGATGACAAGGAGTTAAAAACTTAGCAGTTTAGTTGTCACTGCAAATGTTTTCTTCTTTCCAAGTAGGGACTGGCATCCCTAGAACTGGAGAGAGTTCAGTTCGAGAGGGTGAACTGCACAGGAAAGAAAAAGGAGTAGCAAATCAAGCGGATGTGAGAGGAATCAGTGCCTTTACCCAGGCACCCAGGTGCGCCACTGACTGATAGCAACCATTACCTCCCGTCCCTCCCTCGCCTTCCTTTTAACCAATGAGGCCTCCCGCCTCCCCTCTAGACCCTCCCTTCCCCTTTCAAAACCCCCCCCCACCCTTATCCCCTCCTGTTCTTTTGTCTAGCCCACGCTAGACGGTTTTCTTTCCCTTTCTTACCTGCACGGCGGGGCCTGGAGGTCGTCGATGGAGGCACTCCTCGGGACGCGGAGCTCCGCGAGGAGTGCTACGGCTGGGTCGCGTCTTGAACGAGCAGCATGGTTGCTCGAGAGGCGTGTCCTGGAGGCCGGCTGACGGGGTCAGCCGGCCCTCTGTGGCTGGGACGTTGATTTCCGGGTTTCAGCGCCGCGGAGCCGCGGGGAACCGAGGGACTTCAACTCTGAGATGCTCTCAGGTAGGACGGGCGTTCGGCCCGTGGTTTTTATGTATTTTGATGAAATAGGTGACCTCTTTAGGGATTGGTGGAGCCCTGATTGGGGGGAGGACCAGGTGCCTATATAGAGGGTCGTTTTTTGGTTCCAGTCAGTGATTATTTGTTTACCATGCCTAAAGTTCCAGCAAAGAGACGTAGGATTGTCTCTTCTTCCTCGGAGGAGGAGGGGGGTGAGGCTAGCATTACTACTCCGGAGAACTCACAGGTACCTGGCAGGGGTACTCCCCTCATGTCCAGAGAGGAGGTTCAGGATATGATTGAGGTGGCGGTGACCAGGGCACTACAAGCAGGCGTGGCCAGGACTGGTCAGTCTAAATGTGAGCATTCATCGGTAGCAACTAGGAAATCCTCATCGGAGAGTGAGGATGAGGCCCCATCGACGTCATCTGGGGGGAAATATCTTTCCAGAGAAGATATGTGGGAAGTGATGGCACATGTTCGGGACAATTTGGGTTTCCCAGTGTTTCAACCTGCAGACTCGGATTCTCATTTATTTCCTCAATATAAGACACCTTCAAAGTTTGCCATGCCTTTTCAGGGACCTGTGAGGGATATGGTGTTTCGTGAGTGGAAGGATGTGGATAAGGCTCAGGTTCCACGATTCCTTCAGAAACTTTACTTACTTGAGGGTGAGGAGGTTTTGCCTCCTTCAGTACGCCTGGACTCTATTTTGGCTACTCTGATTGGCAAAACGGCAGTCAATCCGGAGGATTGTGTGCCTACGGATGCCACTGACCGTAAAGTGGATTCGGGTCTTAAGAGGGCTTTTGCTGCGGAAAATCTGGCGCTGAGGGCAGGGATTTATTCTGCATATGCGTCACAGTCATTGGTTCAAGACTTTGATAAACTGGCGGTGGCTGTACAGGAAGGGGCGGAATGTTCGGAGCTCCTGGCTGGTATGGAGCAGCAGGCCAGATTGTTGGCTGATGTGTCTTCGGATGTGGTCCGTACTTCGGCTCTGGCATCTGGGTCTTTGATTGGGGCTCGTAGGTCCCTCTGGTTGCGTTCCTGGAAGGCTGATCCGGGGGAAAAGGCGGCCTTGTTGAGACTGCCGTTTGAAGGTCGTACCTTGTTTGGAGAACAATTGCCATCCATGCTTTCCAAGGCTTTTAAGGAACGGAAGCATGCCTTACCTTATAAAGGGGGTTCTTCTTCGAGTAAAGGGTGGAAGAAACATTCCAGATCTTCTCCTACTAGGGATGCTAAATCCTTTTCATTTAGGAAACGGCGTTTTCAGCCGCGTTTTTCACCTAAGAAGTCTGCTCCTGCGACCCGGGGTGGTTTCAAGAAGGGGTCCTGACAATCACTGTGGGCCTGGCAGAGGGCCGGTTGGGGGAAGACTGAGTCACTTTCTTTCGGCTTGGAAGGACAGTGTAAACGATCATTGGGTACTAGACATTGTGGCCAATGGTTATGTCATAGATTTTGTGGTGGTTCCTCCAGATTCAGGGGTACGTCCCACACCTCTGCCTTCAGAGGGGTCACGGAGAAGAGCATTATTGGACGGAGTGCGGGACTTACTGGTCAAGGGGGCCATTTCCCACGTTCCGCTAGACGAGCGGGGTCAGGGCACTTATTCGGTCTTGTTTCTTGTGCAGAAAGTTTCAGGGGGATTTCGGCCGGTGCTCAATCTAAAGGAGGTGAATACCTGGATCAGGACAGTGCATTTCCGCATGCTGTCCATTCAGACTATTTTTCCATTTGTCAGACACGGGGACTTTCTGGTGTCACTGGATCTGCAGGATGCTTACCTACACGTACCGGTGGCAAGATCCTCTCAAAAGTTCCTGAGGTTTGCTGTGGGTCAGGACCATTATCAGTTTTGCGTTCTGCCTTTCGGTCTAAAATCTTCTCCTCGAATTTTCACAAAGGTGCTGGCTCCTCTAGTGGCTTTGCTTCATTCAGAAGGGGTATTTCTGCATCCTTATCTAGACGACATTTTGATTCATGCCCAATCACGAGACCTTTTGCAGAAGCAGGTGGTCCATGTTCTGGGGGTCCTGCAAAACCACGGGTTTTTAATCAATTGGGAGAAGTCAGACTTAGTGCCGTCCCAGGATCTGGTTTTTCTGGGAGCTCGGTTTCAGACTCTTCTTGGGTTGGTGACTGTGTCAGAAAAACGGTTGGGTGTCCTACAGGCTTTGGTAAAGAAGGTATTGTTGCAGTCTGCTCCCCGAGCTCTTCTATGGTTGCGTCTGCAGGGTCATTTGGCGTTGGTGATATTTCTGGTTCCTTGGGCACGTTTCCATCTCCTGTGCTTGATGACATGGTTCTTGAGAAGGTGGACACCAGGGTCCGGTTCTCTGAAGGACAGGGTTCCAGGGTCCGGATTGATTCACAGAGAGTTGCAATGGTGGTTGGATGCAGACCACCTGAGGATAGGGGTTTCTTTATCGCCTCTGAGACCCGTGGTGGTGACGACGGATGCCAGCCTCTCCGGTTGGGGGGCATGGATGGGGTCGGCTCAGATTCAGGGGTTTTGGTCCCCTCGGGAGGCGAGTCGGTCGTCGAATTGGCGCGAATTGCGGGCAGTATTCCTGGCTCTGGTCCATTTTCAGGATTCCCTGAGGGGTTCGGCGGTTCTGGTTCGCACGGACAACTTAGTGGCCAAGGCTTATGTCAATCGGCAAGGAGGGACCAGGTCAAGGGCTCTGTTCAATCTAGTCAGGGAGATTTTTGTGTGGGCTCAGGAGTGGGTTCCTTCTCTCAGGGCTACGTACATTCGGGGGGTGGTGAATGTTCGGGCGGATCGGCTGAGCAGAGTGATTCCTTCCTCTCAACTTTTCTCTCTCCGGAAGTCTCTGTTTCAGCATCTGGTTCGGCTTTGGGGTCTTCCAGTGCTGGATGTGTTTGCGTCAGTAGGGAATGCGAAAGTGGATCGCTTCTGCTCCCGGGTTCGATGTCCCCAAGCATGGGAGGTGGACGGGATGTCATGTCCTTGGCCGCAGGGCCTTTTGTATGCGTTCCCTCCTTCTCAACTACTCAGGGCGTTTATGTTACGTGTGAGGGATCTGGGGTCCAGGGTTGTCCTAATTGCGCCACTTTGGCCGAGGGCGAATTGGTTCCCCTTGTTGAGGCTGATGGCGGACGGGAGGATGTGGCCTCTGCCTCTTTGTCCGTCTCCCCTGGAGTTTCCCTGCCTCCCATTGGGGTCATTGAGAAGGTTACACTTGACGGCCTGGAAGTTGAACAACGGGGATTGACAGGTCTGGGGGTGCCGGTAGCTTTGAGTTCTACATTGCTGGCTTCGAGGAGACGTTCCACTTTACTTTCTTATGGTAGACAGTGGAAGGTGTTTTCGTCATGGTGCTTAAGTCGTGAGTTAGATCCTACCTGCGCTTCTATCTTTGAGGTGATGCAGTTCCTGCAGGACGGTGCTCATTTAGGGTTGTCAGTGGCATCTCTTCGGGTGCAGTGGGCGGCTATTCAGGCATTCAGAGGACCATGGCGTAATCTTCAGGATGAAGGGCGCTTGATGCCGAGATTTTTTCAAGGGCTTGTTAATTTATTTCCTCGCCCGGTACGTTCTTTTCCTTCATGGGATCTGTCCTTGGTTTTGGATGTGTTGACGGAGCCCCCTTTTGAACCTTTGGGGGACTGTGATTTGCGCCATCTATCTTTGAAGACATTCTTTTTGGTAGCCGTTACTTCGGCTCGTCGGTTGGGGGAATTGGGGGCATTGGCTTGTTCCTTTCCTTTTTGTAAGATTTTTCACGATCGGGTGGTTCTGGTTCCGGTACCTTCCTTTATTCCTAAAGTCAATTCTTCGTTCCATTCCCGGCAGGAGGTCATCCTTCCTTCATTTTGTCCGAATCCCTCCTCAAGGGAGGAGGTCCGTTTGCATTCGTTGGATGTGCGCAGGGTTTTGTTGGAGTATCTGCGGGTGGTGGCTCCTTTTCGTAAAGGGGATTCACTGTTTGTTAATTTTGGTCCGGCTCGCAAAGGTGAGAAACCTTCCACGGCTTCCTTGAGTCGGTGGGTTCGATCTTTAATTCTGTTGGCCTATTCCTTGAAAGAGGTGGTTCCTCCTCAAGGGATTCAGGGGAGATCTACCAGAGGCATGGCGGCTACGGTGGCGGAGCTTCAGGGGACTTCCGTGGTGGAAATTTGCAGGGCCGCCACTTGGGCTTCTCCTTCGACGTTTGTGCGTCATTATAGGCTGTCGGACTTGGGTAGTTTGGAGTCGGTGTTAGGTCACCGGGTCTTATCCTCTATGAGATAATGTTTGGGATGTTCTTGGTGCAGGATATTAAATAAAGGTCTTGCAACTCGATGTCCGTCTCCTGTGTGTTTTCTTGCTATGTCTCATTGGTTAAAAGGAAGGCGAGGGAGGGACGGGAGGTAATGCTTCCATTTTCTTACGATAATGGCATTACTCCTAGTCCTACTCCCTCGCCTTCCTTTTCCGTTCCCTCCCACCCTCCCGGTACGGACTGTCCGAGTTGCAGCTTGGGCTTGGTTTTTGTACAGGAGGGGATAAGGGTGGGGGGGGGTTTGAAAGGGGAAGGGAGGGTCTAGAGGGGAGGCGGGAGGCCTCATTGGTTAAAAGGAAGGCGAGGGAGTAGGACTAGGAGTAATGCCATTATCGTAAGAAAATGGAAGCAAGATATATGAAACGTATACACTTTCTATGTACTTATGCATCTATATATGTGTTACTTCGCTCCTACTATACAGGGACAAAACCCCTTTGAATCTCTCAAATGCAATACTCCATGCCTCATCCTAAGCCTCTCTCAATATATCCTCTACCGTCCTTCTCTGACTCATCCCAAACCTTATTCTACTGCTCTGATCTCCAAAATAACCCTTTCCAGAGTCTTCCCTCTTCTATCCCTCCTTGGCTCACCCCAAACCTCATTTTACTACTATGATCTACTAAACAACTATTTCTAACTTCTTCCCTCATGTGTTCTTCCTTTGACTCATCCCAAACCTCCTCTTACTACTATAATATCCAAAATAACATGTTCTAGACTCTTCCTTCTTCTATCCCTCCATTATTCTATTCAATCCAAATAACAGACTCAATTGCCCACCACTCAGAATAACTCATATTTCCATACACTAATCCATCACTAATCCTTTTGGGTTCCAGTGTGTCGTGCTGCTCACTGAAAAGCTCTTCAACACCTCATCAGGGGTAGTAAGTGCTATATAAATATGATTATTCGATGTCAGAGCCATAGCCAGTACAAGGAGTTTTAATCCCAAGAACTCCCATGTCAATAGTCACTATAAGTAGTGTAACATCAGGTACAACAACTACCCTAGGTAACTATTTAGTATTGCCAAGACTAGATCTGGTTTGGGACTTCACGCAGACCAAGCACTCATTATTTGCTCTGTAACACATTCTGCTGCATTGCTTTCAACCAGCAGGCACTGCACATCATAGAGCCAAACCACTGTTTATTTCCTTACCTGCCTTCAGCGTTCCAGTTTGGCTACGCTGAAAGCTACCGCCCACAGCACAAATTAGAAAATGCGTGGCATTTTGCTGCATATTGTCTTTGAGTTATATTTCTGAGTGTTTTTATCATCTTCTACGTATAGCATTGTCTAGCACTCTCTCAGCCGTGGTGTCTACATTGTCTGTTAGCTTCATACCCAGGCCCACTGCGGGAGAGTCACAAAGTGCCTCTTCTATATGCTTGAAGACTTCAGGTAGCACATATCTGAAGGTAATGCCATGCGTGGTGGGGTACAGGGTCGCATATATTCTCCCTATGACAACACTGCCCTGGTTTTGGCACCATTTCCATTGCAAAGCGCACACTTGTTATCCAGTATTCATACTGCAAAGTGGAGTGACTATAAACCGCCTCTAACTGATAGGTCGTTGAAGCTATTCAAAATAGTATTTAATTTCATTCAGATGGGAATTGCCCCATAACAGCATTTACAGTTTGTGAATTAAGGGCAGTCATTTGAGCATGTGTAGGCATTTGAGTAGTGTCTGTGTTGTCAGTGCCCCACGTCAAAACGTCCTTCAACACTTCTCTAGTGTCTCTTATGGGCAACCAACACTCATTATTGTGAGGAATAAATGTATCAAGAGCAGGCCACATTTGCCTTGGCAATGTTAGTGGTCCTAACTGCACTGCACACATGCTACATTTGTTAGCCTGTCTTGGAACACTGTCATATGTTCTATGTAAGTTAATGTTCTTCACTAAATACCTGGGTAATAATTTGCCAAAGACGTTATTGTGGGATTGTAAATAACCTACTGCATCAGCAGCTTCTATTTTAATCTATTAATGGAATGCTTCAATGGTATATTCTGGGTCTGCTCCAATCACTAATTTGATTTCTTGGCTGGTTAGTTGGAGATCACATGGGGCTAGATTTATAGCCCCTGCGTCACACAGGGTGTTTCAAGGGCAACACAATCTCTAAGTCAGATTTACCAAGCAATGCAAGGCCACCTTGCATGACCCTGTGTTACATGGTAAATCTGGAGCAACGCAAAACACCACAAGTCGCTGCCTTGCGTTACTCTGTCCTAGGATGGCATTCTATGACTGGCTTGTGGGTGTTCCCACTCATCCACCCACGGATTGTGGTACATTCCCAGATTTATCAAAACTGGTAGACCTGGGAATGCGTCAAAATGCTTTGAACCTCGCATCAGATGCGCAATAAGGAGAAGTATGTTTTTTTCTCCTCGTTGTTTCCTCTAAGTGTGCTGCATCATGTAGCACACTTTGAAGGAGGAAAACACCTCAGAGAATTGTTTTTGTGCAGGAAAGTGGCCCTTGTTGCATTTAAGCAATCCTGCCTGCAACACTAGCATCCTTGCACCATGGCACAAGGGTGCCTGTATTGAAGCTAGGCAGCAGATTGTGTGCCAGCACAGGCAGAGAGCTGGAATGCTCAATATGGTAAGTATGTTGTCTTTTTGCCCTTTCACGCAGTGCAGCTCAGCAAGTAGCCTTGTTGCTTTGCGTTGGGTTAACTATTAATAAATCTAGTCATTGGAGTCAGATGGGGAGTGAGAGTAAGGTACACATTTTATGGCATATCTACACTTTCTAGGTATAGCTTCATTGCTTCTACTGCCAATGTTAGGAAAGACTCTGATTCAGAACTAGCAATTCAGGCAGATCCTTTGTACCTCTGAGGTGCTCAGCACATCTCAGATGGAAGAGGGGACTTCCTTCTCAGTAAAGACAAAGAACTTAAAGCTGAGTTTGTTAAGTTCATGTGTGCAACTTATTTATGGGCAATCGGGCACTCAGGGGCCCTAGTGGTCATGCCACAAGTTGGGCACCATGCCGTGCCCGTACCACTTTATTAGGGTCACAGCCGGTAGATCTCTTAAGCTCAATAGTAAAATACACCCTTTCTTAGAAAAAGAGAACTGGCAAGCATCTCGCACCAACCCCAACTGAGTTAGGCGTGAGTAGAAGGAAGTGTTTGGAGTCAGACAAACCTTTCAAAGAACCTCTCATCCCCTGGTAGTAAACGGAGCCTCACCCATAACTTCTAAATCAGTGCTCACACCCAATGGTTAGAATTTCTTTATTGTACAATATTTATCTATAAATCATGTGTATTGGAATGATTGAAAGTATTATAAACAGTCATCAACAATTATGCAATTAGGGTCAAGATTAAATATGCCCCAGTCATATTTACTACCAGTATTACCTAAATTGTACCAAGCCATCTGACAGTAAAGTTGGGTAAGTCCTAAATAATATGTTAATATGCATCGTCATGCAATGTCTCCCCACATGGTCTATTGTGCTTGCAGGCCTGAAATCAGAACTCAGCGGGTCAGCACTCTTTCCTCCAGCCGGTCCCTCTGTGTTCTCTAGGCATGGAGTTTATTGGTGCAAGCAGGGGTCTGCTCACACTCGGTTCCGTACCACAGGATATCTGAACCATGCTCCTGTTCAAGAAAGTGAATGCAGGGTCCAGTTGCTACCTTCCTATCTTCTTCCTAGACGAGGGCAGTGCTTAATTTGTGCTTTTTGTGTCCGGTGCTGAGCACCGGCACTTATTTTTGAGGGCCGGGGCTTATTCTTCTGCCTCAAGCATTTGCTGCGAGCAAAAGACATATGGGAAAGACGGAGGAAGAGAAAAACGAAAAAGCTTCACAAAGGGAGAAAGTAGAAAACTGAAAGAGTGAGCTGAAGGGGCAGTGAGTGGCTTTAAATGGATTAAAGAGGCCCGAGATGGCTTCAGGATTACGCTGCCTCAGTATGGGTTCAATCAAAATGTGGTGAGAGGAGCCCCAGTGTTCTCACAAAACTCACTCTGCCTTAAAATAAAACTTCGGGAATAGAATCGGTTTCCTGCTGACATGGAGTGATGTATTACGTTCAGCAGAAACAGATGCAGGTGGAATCAGGGAAGGTGAAGAGAGGTCTCTGGAAGGACAATTAATTGAGAAAAAGGAATGGGGCAGAGAAAAAGGTTAGCAGGCCTCAGTTGTAGTCATTGCAAAGAAATACTAGTAACACACGAGATACCTCAAAGCAGTTCATATACAATAGCAGGGGCGGTGGCTCTCCCAGGAGACATTACAGCGGCCGCATCGTGCCTGGAATTGGCTAAAATTGCTCCATTTTGTATTTGTATGGGGAAAACAACAATGTTTTGCCTAATCTCCTAGGCCTCTTTACCACCGTAGTTAAAAGTTCATTTGTGAAACGGGAGCATGTTACATGACTGGAATAGTACCAGTCCAACAGTGCACGTAAACACCAAGGAACGTCTCTAGGCGCTGGCTTGCCATGGCTGCTTAGGGGCTGTGACAGGAAAGAGTACGTGCTTGAAACCACGAGCACTTCTTTTCGAACGACGAGTATACAGAAGGTTATTGCAAAGCAAATAGGAAAAAAAGTCACAGGAGACGACTACTCATGGTGGGAAACTGGAAACAAATTTGAGAGAGTTCATTATGTCCAGCCACCAGGAGCTATCTGGATGAATGATACGGGAGGGACCTGGGTAAAAAATGTTTGAGATCAAGACACTCGAACCTATTTGTGCATCAACTGGGAGCCATTGTAACATTTTCCTGGCTGCAGTGATAAGATCCTACTTCTTCAGCCCCCCGCATGACACTAATTCCAGCCTTATATTCCCTGAGGAAAGGTACAATGAGGCTTTTTACACATACCCAGATGGAGATCCTCTCTGTGGGAGTCAAATATAACACAACGGATAGATGATATAACCAATGGAATACACTCTTTCTACATGAAAAAATATAAAGTATTGTGAGCATATAAGAATACCAGAAATTGATTATTATAGAAATATGCACACCCTAATTTTGGAAATCGCATAAAAAAACTGGATATACATGACTGTGTCCTTCACATACAATCTAAGTCTGTCTCACTTTCCAAATTGTATAGTATTACAGGAAAAATGGATGCTACTATTACTGTCAAATATCCATGATGCAAATCAAGGTATAAAAGTTGAAAACATCAGATCTGTAAGAAATAAGAAAATGGATCATAGAATACGGAGATAAAGCATGTGTGTATATTCGGTGCTTAATTTGATCTGGTGGTTGTCGGTGGAGCCCACCTTCATTCACTTTTGGGGATCAGCACTTATTTTTCTGTTCCAGGCATTTACTGAGTGCAAGAGATGTTAAAACGTACACAGCGGAAATAGGGATTAAGAGAAAGGTGGAAAAAATATAAAAAAGGGAGACAGCTGGGACCTGCATTAGCAAGGTAAAGAGGCAGGGAGTGTGTGTAAGTTAATTAAAGAAGCATGAGTTGGATTTACCACTACACGATCTTGATATTTGGCATGCTGACATGTAATTGCACCAGCCGTGGGCTTCTGAGTAGAGCTTTGGTTGCTGGCACTCTTTCTTTTACAAATCAAGCACTGTGTATATTATATTCCTACAGTATGTCATTAGTTACAAATGTATTAAATAAACATTTCAAAGCTGTTCTATAAATCGCTATTCACCACCATGATTACTAACAGAATGTTATAGAATCATCATACCTAAACAAAAACTTGATATATTGTAAACTCATTCCACATATTACAGAGGAAATAAGGATATCGTGCACATGATACATACTGGAAGCAAGCAAGATGCAGACATAAAAAATTGTAAATCAAACAAGAACAAATGTAGGTCTTTTTCTGCATTAAGGCCTTTTGGCTTACCAGTACCTAGTTTTATGATAATCTCAGCTTCTATTTTCCTAACTGTAAGGTTTCCTTCCAGATTAAGGGGTGCTGTGCATATGCCTATACACTATGACAGTTTGAAGCCCTTTTTCTTTGTAATCACGATGTTCCTGGGAGTGCAGAACTGCCACAATAGTTATTATTCACAGACTCTGTAGCTTCGATACATCACAAAACGCACAATTCCGAGCTCAATGCAAACTCCTGCTTGCACAGAGATCTGAATTCAGCCCTTATGTTGTAATAAGTGCGATCTCATCTCCTTTTGTGCATCCTTTAAGCTTATTATGAAATGGCTGGAAGCCTTTTCTTACATTTCACCTTTAATGTCTACAATATCTGATAGATACTGATACGTTATCTGTTTTTATGAGAACCTCTGCTAAATGAGCGATTCTTTTTCATCAATATGCTGTTCTCATGCTGGTACTGTTACAAGTCTTGCATGACCTAGTAAGGGCATAAATATCTGTATGGAGATTTAAATAAATAATTTCATATTTTTTATATCCTTAGGGTTGCTTGGCTGTCCATTATCAAACCTACCAGCAACTGCACTGGAAAGAAAAGTAGAAGTTGCAAAGCAAAGCCACTTACGCACAGTGAGGACGGCAGCATTTCCATCCTACCTTTGCTGTCGCCAGGTCTGCTGTCTCCAAGGTTTCTGCCGGCCCTATCAGTAAAGAACCATCCAAAGAGAGGCACATCAGCGCGGGGACCACTCAAGCATTTCCACAGATAAAACATACACTCATCCCAAAAGAGGGCTACTATATAGGGAAATCAGGACATGAGACGTAGTAGCCATGGCATTCATAGCATTTTTGTGGGCTTGTATCACAAGAAATAAAAAAAATTGAATCAGTAGGTCTACATCTGGACCGCCATGAGACTCACTGATGTGAGGGCTGTGATGAGGAGCATATAAATAAAAAGATACTAATTATTATTAAGTTGAGTAACATTATACCATAGTCCTCTTCCTAGAGAGCTATTCCATAAATCGTGTAGGCAGGACAGGCTGGCTTAACCACCACAACTCATATTCAAAAGGAAATACCAATGCAGACTGGAACCCTTTCCCAACATTAAAATGCCTCGTGATGATAAGGTAAAGCTCCCTGTCCATCAAACAAAAATCCATGCTTGTCTACCACTCTTAAAATGAATGGACTATATTAATTGAATAATGGTTCAATTTCATGACCAAACTCTGAAATTAGTTTTCAAGTAATAGAATGCTGAGAATGCTAGTGCTGTTTTGGGACAGATTAGCTCGCGGAGGGCCCATTATACTTCTGCAAGTCATCACCAATGTCTCTTCATGCATAACTTTCACTTCTGTTATGGTGACAAGACAACAAACACCTATATCTTTGCAGAATTAGTGGAAGTAAAACATCCACCTGTCACCCTAATCCCACTTAATAGGTTGGACAATTGATCTCACATTCTCCAAGAAATACATCTCAAAATTTAAGTGTAGTTGAATGGTCCAGCTACCTCATAACTCAGCTTTTCAATAAATTGAAAATATGTAAATGAACCAACCGGGCGGAATTCCCAAACGTTATTCATGCGCCTCAAGCCACATCACAGACAGTTGTCTTAAACCAGCTGTTAAAACAAACATCTCAACCGTCATGTGCCAACCAAAATGTTCAGTCTGATTATTATTCCCACCACACTCACCTCATGTGCATCGTCTAGCCCATGGACTATCACCCAGACTACAAGCAATATCCTAACTGTAATTAATGTTCTAAGGCAGAGAAAACAAATGCCCAAAAAGATAATGAGTCATGGTGGCTTCAAATCTATGTGACTAAAAGCTATCATTTTGTCAGATGATAACGTCTAGCAATATGCAAAGAGGTCACAATTATAAACATGTACCCACAGAAATAAAAGATTTTTCCATCCACAATTTTTTTTCAAATTTTCAAATTTCAAATTTGTTTTTATAGCCATTTATCAATAGTACATGTAACAACACAAAGAAACTTATCGCAGCTTGAAATTAACACCTCCCCAACCAACCAGTAGAATGCCAACGGATTATGGCCCTGATTTGTACATTTTGGTGCAAAACTGCACCAACTCAGTTTTGCACCAAAAAGTTTACCACCGGTTTGCACCATTTCTGAGCACCAGCCAGGCACCATAATTATGGAATGGTTCAAGCCGGTGCAAAGGGTAGGCTAGCATTTAAAAAAATGACGTTACCCGGGTGGGGCTGGCGGTATGGAGGAAGGGGGTTTCGCACCAAAAAATGACGTTAGGCAGGTTAGAGTAAAAAAAAAAACACTCTAACCAGCCTAGCGTAATTTTCTGTCATAAAACCATCCATACCACATGACTCCTGTCTTAGAAAAGACAGGAGTCATGCCCACCACCCCAATGTCTATACTACTTAGGGAAGCCCTTATAACCCAGCTGTACTTGGGCCAACTAACATAAAAAATGATTGGTATACAGTGGGATAAAATGCATGTACATTTTATATCAAAGTGAAAATATTACTTAATCACTGAACACAGATTAATCATCATTCTTAATGCGAAATAATGTTAGTCTCCCTTTGTCTCACTCTATTGTTACAAAAACATATAACCAATCGGACGTACATTTAACATATCACATATATACAACATCTACATATCAATATATATACACATCTAATCACACAGCACATAATGGCTTGACATATATTACTCAATAATGTGTGCTCAAAAAGTCTCTTGCACTAAAAGCTTCCAAATTAGAGTTACCCCGGGGGGTAACTCCAGCAGCAGCCGAGTCAGGTCTCCTAGGGTCCCACGCACCATGGTCGGAGGTGCATATACACTGACAACGTTCAGCGTGCGGCCCTCTATTGTCCCTGAGATCGCTACATACCTCCCCTGTGGGTCTTTCCATATCTCCACCACCACCGCCATGGGCAGCGAGCGGTGAAGCAGTATCGCCACACCCCATGAGCCCCTTACGAACCCCGCGTGAAATACCCTGTTGAATCCTTTACGGGCTAAAAAGGAACAGTGATTTCCTAGCAGGTGAATCTCCTGCATCAGGAGTATACTGGGTCTATATCGATGGACATGTGTGAGCACTGCTGTCCATTTGATCTTATCTAGGAGGCCGTTAACATTCCAAGATATGATATGAGTCGGCCCTATTCATCTCGTTTGTTTGTAGACGTTCACCTCGCCCCTCTCTCTCAGCTCCCCATGTGTACCCCAGGACTTGTACCATTTCTTCTGTGTTGTGGGTGTTCCCTGCCATGGCCTCTTTGTTCTATTACCCCCTGTCGGTAAGTGAGATAACAAATCAACGTTAACTTCAGATAACATTAACAACAGCCCTGTGGCTGAACAAAAACTCCCATACCCTCCAACTCCCACCCCTCCCCATACTTCCCCCAAGAAGCATCTGTCACCCTTCTGAAACAGCTCACTCCCGAACATAGTGAGCTGAAAACACCGGAGCACTACGAAAGTGCAACTGCCATCTTGACGCTCAAGCCACGCCCCGTCCTTGACCATTATTACTATTGTAGCCCTTTTTTGGGTACAGCTGACAGCTGTCCATTCAACACTGCTGGGGGAGGCTGGTGGTCCCCTCAATACCTCCAACCGTCACTGGACGAGAAGGCAACAGTGCCACCGTCAATAGCCCGCTCCAATTGAACGCATAGGATCACTCAGATGAGATAGTGCCAAAGGTGATCGCAAAGTGGAAGGCTGATGCACACCGCCGTTCCTCTGTTTTTAGTCTGGGCGCTATAGTGGCGCACCCAGTACCATGCTCAGAGCTCAGTCATTTGCCAAGCAGTGTCCTCAATGTGTTCTCTCTATAACCTGCTCCGTTCAGTGCCAAGCAGTAGAGAGGTGGAAGGAAGAACGCTGACTGGCTGTCCTGCTATTATTTATAATGTGCTTTCTGGCATTTGCCACCAGCCACAGGCCTTCAAGAACTTCACTGCTTTGCAGCTTTATGCCAACCAATTTATTCTCTGCCTGGGCTGAGGATTCTCGCTCCTGGACTGGGAAGGTCACTTCTGAATGGGCGCCAGTGACAGTCGGCTGTTCCCCAAGCCTCGCCTAATGCCCCCCAACCACATGACTCTAGTAGCCAATACTCCCGGCCATGGACTGCGTATAATTGTGCTTTTTCTGCCGTTTCAGAACTTACTGGAGACACTATCTTCCAATGCAGCCAGGTCATGCTCAGGCCTACACCATTTGGCTTACACACTGCCTCTTGGCCTGCGATTTCTGCCCCACTCAGCCACCAGGTTTCCTCTCCTGTGAGGTGTAGGCCACTTAGGTGATCTTGCTCTCTGGTGCCCAAGGGCCACTGCTGCTTCCGTACTTGTCTGATGGAGCCAAGGACAGACCTCAGAGCAGATTTTCTGGTCACAGCATACAGGATGTTCTATGATTAGTTATTGTTTGGTAGGGCTGGCCCAGAGCTCCTCTATGTTGTGGTAGCCATATTAGCTGCTCCGCCATGCTCATCCACTATTTATTTAAATCTTATCACCTTTGTGAGGTTGTCAATGTTTTACAAACCACTCTAAAAATTTAGCTTCAGCCAATTTATCAAAATTTTCTTACCCCTAATATTCAACTCCTTCCACTTGCACTGTTTAAGACAATGCAAAACAAACTATAATGAAAATGTCTTTCATGTCAACACTAAAATCATAAAACAACTCATTGGAAATCAAACATAAACTTAGAAACTATGGGCATATAGTCACAGACCAAGTCAAACCTGCAATTGCTCTGATTATCTTGCACTCCCCAATTAAAACACTCATTTATGTCACACCTTTTATCTTAGATAGGTTGTAATTCTGAGGAAATAATTGTAAGAGCTGCTGCTTCATGATACATGCCAAAGATGTTCAAAATCACACTATGCACGTGGCACTCCCTTTTTTCCGCTGTATTACAAAAAAAGAATTGCTGTCCCAAAACTGAATGTCCCACTCAGATCCACACCTCTAACCAATAGTTAAAATAGTCCCACAAAACTAACATCATCAAGGTGCCACTGCTACAGGATACCTCCCATAACAGTTTAGACACTTCTCCTAAAACTACTGTTCAAATATGCCATTCCGGGACATCAGAATATATGCCTGCACCACAGCTTGTATAAGAAAGCAATCACTTAGGAAAAAATCTCTCTGGTTTTCAAATGTGAGGCAGAAAGAGCCATTCTCCAAGTCCATAATGAATATTTTAGGTCATTTGGAAAATTGTCACTACTGTCTCACAGTGTTACTAGATCACTCTGCAACACTCTTCACAACTGACTATAGAGTCCATAGGGATCGTAGAGTTTTTGACTATTAGACATGCTTGAAGATAAACATTTTAATGACAGGGCTTTCAGTGAGCTCTAGGTCTTTCTCCTTGAACATTTGCATGTAGATAAGATCAAAGAGAATTAGGGCCTCCTTACGAGCTTGGCAGTTTCATGACAGCCAAACCTGCGGATGGTGATCGGACCGCTGGACTCCTGGCGGTATGACCACCATATTACGACCAAGGTGGTCAGACCGCCAGGGAGCCTCTTCCACAACCAGGATCACAGATCCTGATGGGTTGGTGTCGTTCGAAGTTGTGGTCAGCCACGGCGGTGCTGAGTTCAGCACCACCGTACTGATCACTACTTCAGTTTCCCCCAGCCTTTTCATGGCGGGGTCCCTGCCAAGAAAAGGCTGGCAGAAAGGCAGTGCTGTGGGCCACAGGGATATCACTGCACTGCCCACAACCATGTTGTGGAAAGTGCAGGGGCCCCTATGCCCAGCACCCTAGAAATGCGCACTGTCTGCTATGGCAGGTGGTGCACATTCTGAGGGTTCTGGGGGCACCCTCTCTGCTACGGCATTGCCCTTGACTCACTGAGGAATAGAGGCTAATTTTGTCACATGGTTTCTTCAGGGCTGACTGGCAGAAACCTCCTGATTCTGAGGTTTCCGCCAGCCAGCCCGGTGGAAACCTTGTAATTGGGCCAGAGTGGAGACCTCCAGCTTTGCGACGGTCTCCTCCCCACGGGTCTTACGGGCTGACAGTCAGACCACCAAACTCATAATAAGGCCCTTAGCCCATACATGAACCCAAACCATGCAACATCCTACATCTTCTGCTGTTCAGCCTATGTAAAACAACAACATTTTTAGTTTGGGCTTTACCGTCTGTTAGAAATTGGGTCTTTGGTTGGCAGTCAGGTTACCCCCCTATCCAAGCAAGGACCCTCACTCTAGTCAGGGTAATGGAGAAACACACTTAGATAACCCCTGCCTACCCCTTTGGTAGCTTGGCACAAACAGTCAGGCTTATCTCAGAAGCAAGATGTAAAGTATTTGTATTAACACTCACAGTAATACAGTGAGAATGCTACAAAATGGACACCACACCAGTTTCAAAAAATTGGCAATACTTATCTTCATCAAACATAACCAAAATGACAGAAATCCAACATATACAAGTTAAGATGAATTTTCAGAACAATAAGAGTCTTACTCGATAGAAAACAATGGAAATGATGATTTTGCACAAAGTACCGGATTAGCGTAAAAAATAAAGCTGCTTGGGCGAGTGTGTGAAAGAAAAGGCAGCGATGCGTCGATTCCTTCCTTGCAAGGGAGGTCGTGGGTCGTTTCTTTTCCTGTTGTGTCGGCGATGCATCGTTTTTCTCCCTCGCAAGAGAGCGATGCATCAATTCTTCAGATGGGGCACCTCAGATCCGCTGTGCTGTGAGGGGTTTGCGTCATTATCAGCAGCCGCTACGTGTGTTGCGCATCGTTTCTCCAGCCGCGATGCATTGATCTCCCAGCCCCGATGCAGGTGGGACATTAATTTTAGCCACAAATCCAGCAGCGCGTCGTTTATCAGCAATGTTGCAGATGGTGCCTCGAAAATTTCCCCACACGACGTTCTGTGTGCGGATTTTCAGCTCTTGTCTGCCAACTTCACCTTTTAAGGGCCCAGGGACTGAATAGGACACCACTTGGCAGGACAGAAATCTCAGCAGAGAGACCAGATATTAGCAGAGGGAGTCTTTGATGGCCATGAGCCTTCAAAACAGGAGGCAAGCTCAGCTCAGGTTCTTGGAGATTCTTCATAAACATGAATATACCACAAAGCCCAGTTTGTGACCCCTTTCACAGGCAGAAGCAACAACTGCAGGATAGCCCAACAAAGTACAGTCACAGGCAGGGGAAGCACTCCTCCTCAGTTCTTCAGCTCGTCTCCTTGGCAGAGGTCCCTCTTGGTTCCAGAAGTGATATAATTTTCAGGGGTTTTGGGTCCAATACTTATACGCCTTTCTGCCTTTGAAGTAGGCCTACTTCAAAGGAAAGTATCTGTTGTTCACAAGATCCTGCCTTGCCCAGGCCAGCCCCCTGACACACACCAGGGGGTTGGAGACTGCATTATGAGAGGGCAGGCACAGCTCATTCAGGTGTAAGTGACCACTCCTCCCTCCACTCTAGCACAGATGGCTCAACAGAATATGCAGGCTACACCCCAGCTCCCTTTGTCTCACTGTCTAGAGGGATTAACAAACAGGCCAACTGTCAAACTGACTCGGACAGGCAATCCACAAACAGCAAGAGTCACAGAATGGGTGAAGTAAAAAAATGGCATTTTCAAACTAACAATCTAAAAACCAACTTCACTAAAAGATGTATTTTCAAATTTTGAGTTCAGAGACCGCAAACTCCATATTTCCATTTGCTCCCAAAGGGAATATGCACTTTAAATTTATTTAAAGGCAGTCCCCATATTAACCTATGAGGGGGCTAGGCCTTGCAACAGTGAAGTCTGAATGTAGCAGTAATTCACTGTTAGGACATGTAACACACATCAGTACATGTCCCACCTTTGACATAAACTGCACCCTGCCCACTGGGCTACCTAGGGTCTACCTTAGGGGTGCCTTACATGTATGAAAATGGAAGGTTTAGGCCTGGCAAGTGGTGCAGTTGCCAAGTCGAATTGGCAGTGTAAAACTGCACACACAGACACTGCAGTGGCAGGCCTGAGCCATGTTTATAGGGCTACTCATGTGGGTGGCACAACCAGTGCTGCAGGCCCACTAGTAGCATTTGATTTACAGGCACTTGGGCACCTCTAGTGCACTTTACTAGGGACTTACTAGTAAATCAAATATGCCAATCATGTCAATTTACACATACATTTTACATAGGAGCAGTTGCACTTTAGCACTGGTTTGCAGTGGCAAAGTGCCTAGAGTATCAAAAACAGCAAAAACAGAGTCCTGCACACATCAACAACCTGGGAAGCAGAGGCAAAAAGTTAGGGGAGACCATGCCAAGGATTCCAAGTCTAACACCATCCACTAGTATACTGCCAACACCCAGTTGGAGTCAGAGTTGTTTTTTCTCCAAAACAAGATAGATCACTGCTTCTGCTCAAAGGTAGGTGATAATTAGATGCCCTGCAATTTCTTGAATTTGAATTAGAAACCTCAAAAGTGGAAATGAATCTCTCTTTTCAGATCCAGTTACAACTTTCTGAGGAAGTTGCTGCTGGCAGCAATCAGTCTTAGATTTCTCTAATCTGGCGCCTCTGTTGTTTTTGGCTGGATTCAAAAGAACAGAGTGCCTCTGGTGTTAACAATCATTTTAAGTTGTTCAAATCTAACCATCGTGAATGTATGACAACTACATACATACATACAAGTTTGTCCAGCAGTTGGACTTCAACGCTTCAATTCTGCAGGAAATCCTGTCAAAGAAAGTCTGTGAAAAGCCACATCTTAGAGGATCATCTATAGTTCATCCTTACCTTTTCAAATAGGGTTCCCCTAAAGGCCTGGCTCTTCGCAAAATTACACCACACTGTCTATATGTCCTCAATTCTAGTCTCTTAAATCAGCACCTGTTGAAAGTATGTACATCTATGGCTAACTTAACTTTGACAGAATTTTACCAAATGCAAAAAAATTCTCAGTTGGCTCATACACCATCTTCAATAGACAATACCATTGAATAAGATTAAACCATGTTTTCATGCCAAAAGCCCCAAAAATAATATTATTAAAAAAATGTTTTCACCGTCCCTCTTTATTGACAGGTGGTTAGATCCCTTTCATGGTCACCAAAAATAAACTTTGTTGATTCAGATCAAAAATCTGTTATTCATTATCCATTCATTCAAATAGTTCCCATCTTTCTTATCAGAATCCATGAACCTCTTGACAAATACATACCCTTTGAATTGACAATGTTAAGAATCAGATCTTTTCAGACAAATGCACTAAATTTGAACAATGCACCATAAATTCAGTGTAAGATTTGGAAAAAGAGACATTGTTTATACCTAGATGTGGACACTCTGGAGACTGGAGAAAGGTGACAACAGAGTCCCCTGCAAATGATTGCCTTGATTTTCATAAAGCAGAGCGTTTCAGCAGAAATTATTTATATAGTATTAAGGTTGCATATGACATCATATGAAGTGAACCTCTTACACAGATCAGTGTTATAGACAGTGATAAACGGAACAGTTACCTGACACTATGGTGCCTATAATATACTATGCACACAACTACAGTTATTTATTTTACACATACTTGCAAAGTCAGGTACAGACAAAGGAACTCAATCATAGAAATACATATCTGGGCAAGTGGCAAAACCATGATTAGAAATCTGATCTTTAAGGTCTGGGGTCAACAATTGATCCACTAGAGTTCATCTCATACCAGAATTGGATCTAATTTTAAATCTATCCAACAAGGTATAAGGATTGTATGACCTGACTTTTTAAATGATTGAATTAAAAGCAGTGATAATAAAACAACATGTTTTTCAAAGGTCAGGGCTTCTGTTAAGGCAGCTGTTCAATTAAGAGGCTTCCTTCATGATGAAAGTAACTTCACACTGGGCAGCAGGAGAGAATGCCTCTTTTATAGTGAATATTCAATGCTTAGGCTTCCTTCATGGTGAAGGTCTAATGAGCAGGGTTCCTTCAGGGTGGCTGTCCGTTAAGCATATTTTCGTCATGGAAAATTTCTGCTGAGTATACCTCTTTCAGGGAAAATGTCCAAGGAACATTCTTCTTTAGATTTGTTGTCGGCAAAACAGTATAGCTTAAGCAAGCAATCAGGATTTTTTTAGAGTCATGGGCCAACAAAGAGGCTTCATTCATCAAGCAGACAGGCAAGCAGTCAAAGCATCGGCAAGTCCAGACCCAGGGCCTCACGACTGAATAGTTTAAAAGCCTCTGCATAGGAAGTCCTAGCCACACCCCTCTTTATGGAACAACTTGGCCCAATTTTTCATAGGACATCCCCAAAGAGTGGGGCTCCAATGCCTTGCTGCTTTGTCATTTGACATCATTACTCTGTGTACTATAATCAATGATAAGGCTTGATGAATCTGAATAAGCTCTGCCTAGGACATTCTTCTTGACCAGATTGCACACAAAATCCTATCACAAAGGCATCTGCTGTAATTGGGACTTAAGGTCGGGACTTAGGGCCTCTACACCCCAATTGTAGCTGCTTTTTTACAGATGTGGGGAAAATGGCTCATTATATGGTATGGTGGTGCGACCTCACCATGTAATAAACTCACAAACCCATCTTGGGTCCAGTTAGGTTTGTTTGCAAGACCTTAGCTCAGCCCTGCATAGCTATGCCTTGAAGCAGTTAGGGTCTGTTGAAGGAACACGGGTAAACCATTTAGAAGTATCAAAACAGTTGGATGAGAAAGAAACACAACACAAAGAAAATTAGACACCAATTATTAAAAAATAGTTCTTATTTTAGAATTATGAATTTTTAGGCACTACAATAAACAAAATCCTCAGGAAGGTTCCAGAGATATATATGTTACTAAGCAAATAATAAGTAGCTGTTTTTCATTCAAATCGCTAACAAGTACTGGCAAATACTGAATTTAGGGACAGATGTATCAAAGGATTTTACCCATTCTGTGCCTATGGGAAAAATATTTCGTACATATGGCCCTTAGTGTTTACTTGGAAAACTTATGTAAAGTTTTGTTTGGTTACTCTTACCTGCTTTAGGCAACCATCTCCAGCAGGGAGCAAGTCACAGGGACCAATGAGGCTTGGCTGAACAGTTACCCTGTAGTCAAATCAGTCTCCAGTCCAGTTTCATGGCTATGTTGGTGCATCAATGGAATGCTTCTGGTGCAAGGGAAGCAGTTTGCTGAAGATACTGAAGGATACGCAGGATGGGAGTATTCCTGGGGGTACCTCATGGCCCACGAAATATGGTGGGGTGACTTTGGCCACAGAGGTCAATGTTTCTCAAAGTCTGGTTGAAGTCCAGCCAGAAACCAGTTGCCACTGGTCTACTGGTCTTTGGGTACAGGGAAACCAGCGGTACCATTTAACTGAGGGTAGTGCTAGTGTCCATCTTGGGTGACCAAATTGCACTCTGATGACTTTTCTCAGGTGCAGCTTTTGAGTTTCGAGACTCGGTTTCCCAGGCTGCACTTCAGCAGTCAGTGGGGGTCAAGTAATTGTGGCTACCAACTCACCAAGGCAGGCTTCTTCACCTTTTGTGGCCTTGTACCTCTAATGGGAAGTCAGCCAACTCACTCTTGGAGACACCCCTTCTATCTGGGACTCTATGACATATTTTCCTTGAGCACGACACCACAGGCACAGTCCTCTCTTTGCTAGCCCAAGGATAAGCAGCTGCAGTCTAATCTTTGGTGCAGCCTCTCTGTGCCGGGTTCAGGAAACAGCAGGGAAGTGCTTTTTCATCCCTCTCTCCAGTGCAGATGTGATCTGAAGTCTGGATGCCTTGGGTGCCACTTTGATGCCCACAACTTGTCCTCAGTGAATGTGCTGATTACTAGCCAGTGAGTCACCAGGTCACCTGGGGCCTGATGACAAGTTTTTTGCAAAGTGTTAAAAAACTGCAACAACTTTGCAACTTTAAAGCAACTTCCAAAGAACTGTTTCTTCCCGCCAGAAGCGTGAGACTTCACACTCTTCACCCGACACCCCCGGCTCGAGTTCAAGAGAACAAACACCGCAGAGAGGACTCCAAGGTAACTACGACGACGTGGGCACCCTGAGTCAACCCCCCTGTGCCCCCACAGCGATGCCTGCAGAGAGGATCCAGAGGCTCCCCCTGACCGCGACTGCCTGGTAACAAAGAACCCGACGCCTGGACCAAGCACTGCACTCGCACCCCCCAGGACCGAGAGGAACCACCTACCAGGGTAGGAGTGACCAGCAGGTGGCCCTCATCCTAGCCCAGTCAGGGGCTTGCCCGAGAAGCCCCCTGTGCCCTGCCTGCATCGCGTAAGTGACCCCCAGGTCCCTCCATTGCTTTCCATAGCAAACCTGACGCCTACTTTGCCTACTGCACCGGCCGCCCCTGTGCCGCTGAGGGTGTGTTTTATGGGTTTGCGTGTGTCCCCCCAAGTGCTCTCCAGAACCCCCCTGATCTGCTCCCCGAGGACGCAGGTACTTACCTGCTAGCAGACTGGAACCGGAGCACCCCTGTCCTTCATAGGCACCTATTTGGTTTGGGCCCTCCTTTGACTTCTGCACCTTACCGGCCCTGTGTTGCTGGTGCGGTGGCTTTGGGGATGCCTTGAACCCCCAACGGTGGGCTGCCTATTCCCAGAAGACTGACTGTGTAAGTGCTTTACTTACCTGAAAAACTTAAATAAACTTACCTCCCCCAGGAACAGTTGATTTTTGCAGTGTCCACTTTTAAAATAGCTTATTGCCATTTTAACCTAAACTGTGTGTACTACTGTTTTATATCAAAGTTCTATACTTACCTGTGTGAAGTACCTTGCATTTTATGTACTTACCTCAAATCTTGAATCTTGTGGCTCTAAAATAAATTAAGAAAATATATTTTTCTATATAAAAACTATTGGCCTGGAGTTAAGTCTTTGAGTGTGTGTTCCTCATTTATTGCCCGTGTGTGTACAAAAAATGCTTAACACTAACCTCTGATAAGCCTACTGCTCAACCACACTACCACAAAATAGAGCATATTATTATCTAATTTTGCCACTATCAACCTATAAGGGGAACCCTTGGACTCTGTTCACACTATCTCTCACTTTGAGATAGTATATACAGAGCCAACTTCCTACATCAACTATTTTCCTCTCTCTGTCCCTGATTCCAACCTGTCTAACAGAACAAATGAGGAGCCCCTCACATGTGTGTCCATCATTCCCCCTTCAAATACAGCTTCCTCTCTGAAACTTGCCTTTTGGGATCCCAACCTTTTTGGCCTTTCAGTCAGGGAGAGGTAATGCTTCTTCCAATAACAGGCTCTTTATGTTCCTTCCTGAGAGTCATTCAAACTTCCTTCCAGGAGGGCAGAAGGCTGTCTCATGGCCAGGAACCGTAAACATTCACTGAAAAACTTGGGCAACAGAGTGGCAACTTTCTAAAGTTGCTTTTTACTTCACAGTTGCATTAAATTTGACTTAGGCATCAAGTCATGTTTAATGTACGGATTCTTGTGAAACCCTGAAGTACCAGCTTTAGTAGTCCCATTCAGAAGTTAACACATTGAGTTTTCAGTATGTGGCCCTGTACTTGCCGTTGAGGCTACTAGCCTTCCTACAGAAAAAGGACAATTTAGGGTTTTTACTATTAGGACATAAAAAAACACATGCCCTACTTTTTAAATATACAGCACCATGCCTTGCGGTGATATATATTAAAAAGAAAGGTCGGGACTTTTTCATTTGTTTAAATGGCAAGGTTTAGTTAGTAGTTTGAAAACTGCTCTGTCAGGCAACAATGCCAGGCTGGACGTCTTGCATTCCTTTGTCACATTCATAGTGGTACAATAAGTACTGCATTTCACAAGGGACACTTTAACTTACAGGCCCTACATACCAGTGGTATATTTACTAGGGACATATAAGTAAGTTAATCTGTGCCAATTGTGGGTAAGCCCATCAGACCTACATGTTTTAAAGGTCAGAGCACTGGCACTGCGGTCTGGTTAGTAGGCCTCTGCGCACATTCCGAGTTGAAAATCCAGGAGCATCAATCTAAAATTTTAGAGGTGATTGTACAAAAAGAGGCATTTGCTTACAACACCCAATCCAGGAGAAAGGAAGGGGGCACTTTCCTTGTTTACATTAAGACCCCTTGGACCATTGTTTCACCACAAGTCACATGCTGGTGCTTTGCAGTTTTTATGTGTTGGGTTCTGTAGCACCTGGGTATTGCTGCCTACAGTGTATGAGTAATATTGTTCAATCAATCAATCAATCAGGAATTTGTAAAGTGCACTACTCACCCGTGAGGGTCTCAAGGCGCTGAGGAGGGGAGTGGGAGTAAGGGAGGGAGGTGCTGCTACTGCTCGAACAGCCAGGTCTTGAGAAGTTTCCTGAAGGTAAGGAGGTCTTTGGTCTGGTGCAGGTGGGTGGGAAGAGTGTTCCACGTTTTGGCGACGAGGTGCGAGAATGATCTACCGCCGGTTGTAGCTCTGCGGATGCGTGGTACGGTTGTGAAGGTGAAGATGGCAGAGGGGGGATGCCGGGTCGGGGTGCAGAAGGAGAGTCATCTGTTGAGGTATTCTAGTCTGGTGTCGTGCAGTGCTTTGTGAGCTTGGGTGGGCAGTTTGAAGGTGATTCGCTTGTTGACTGGGAGCCAGTGCAAGTTTTTCAGGTGGTCTGTGATGTGGCAGTGGCAGGGATGTCCAGGATGAGGCGTGTAGAGGCGTTCTGGATGCGTTGCAGCCTCTTCTGAAGTTTGGCCGTGGTTCCTGCGTAGAGGGCATTGCCGTAGTCCAGCTTGCTGCTAACGAGGGCTTGGGTGACTGTTCTTCTGGTTTCGGTGTGTATCCATTTGTAGATCTTTTGGAGCATGCGGAGGGTATTGAAGCAGGAGGAGGAGATGGCATTGACTTGCTGGGTCATGGATAGTGAGGTGTTAGCACTCTGTAGGTTATAGTTCAAGTGTATGCAGGATTAAAGTGCAGGTAACTGCATTAAATGGATGCTGGAGTTTGTAGGGTGGGATGTTGGTGCTTGCTGTGTTAACGTGCCACTGTCTGCAGTGCATTAATGCTGTTACCTGAAATATATAGGGTGCTATTCTCTGCAGTGCATGGGTATTGCTCTCTGGACATTAAAGTGCAGGTGCGCAAAGTGTATGGGTGCTGGAGTGTTTGGTGTCTGCAGTGCTGTTGTTCGCAGTGCATGGGATATGAGCTCTGTGCAGAATGGCACTTGGTACCTGTGTGGTGAAAGTGTATGTCCCTGCCTTATCCAGGTGCTGGGGCATAGGGTGCAAAAAAAAAGTACCATTGCATAGCTGCTGGTGCCATGATATACTATGACGATGCCTGAGCTCTGTAGGTGCTTCCAACTACAGTGGTTGGCAAACGTGAAGGGCGTGGGTATTGCCAGGGCAGGATGCAGATACACGATAAAGCAAACAGGCTTAGATATAAAATAAGGTGCATGGAGACAACCAATAACATTCGGTGCTTTCATACCACCTCTGAACACTCACCTTCCATCACCCTCTACAGAGAAAGGGCGGCTTTGTTCCACACGATCTTCTCTAAACTACCAAGCGAACTTCTTCGGTGGTACTTCTACTCCACCTCGGACTGGAGCTATCTGCATCTGCAGAGGACGCTCGGCCATTCTGGAGCGGGCACTCCGATTGGTCGTAAGGGATGACCTCATCCCGCACCATTCATTATTCCAGGTTTAGTGTCTCCATCGTGGAAATGCAGCGCTGCCTTTGGCCTACTTTGCAGCAGAAAATCAATGGGGATTCTCGGCCTCTGAGAGCTCCGCGAGGGCCTCTGTCGCCGGGCCAGCCGACGGCGGTGTGTGCATGGCAGGAGACGGGAGGCAGAATGGACCGCAGCATCCGACAAGTCACAGGGAGAACTGCCGGTTCCTGTCCTGATGCAGCATTCCTTAAACAGATACACACACATCACAGAGCCATCCCACCGCTGCATGCAGCTGCCACATGCAGCAGCCCTCAGATGGGCCCACTGTAAACAAGGCACCCCCCCCCCCCCCCCCCCCCAACTCATAGAGATACACACAGCACACACCCAACAGAGCCACCACATCGCCGCAGGTCACAACAACATGCAGCACCCGCCAAAAAGATACACGAGCTCATGATGTCCATGCCACACTGCCCCAAGAGCACAAGGTGTCCCTGGCACACTGCAGCATCCCTATGACATGCACAGCCACATACTGATCACACATAAAATACATTGCAGTACAGTACGTACTAGTCACTCTGCGAAGTCCGACAATTTTACAGAGCAAATGCTTAGCTGTTTGCAGGGACCACATCGCAGCATCCCTGAAAAGAATGCACCAACCAAAGGTATTTCAAAGCACTGCAAGTCCTTCCACAATGTAATAAACCGCATAAAGGTATACACTTTCTAAGGGTACACCACACCGCATCTGTTAGTCACTGCAACGTCCCCGGAGAGATATGCACGTGGTACAGACCTCCTGAATCAACCACAACTTTGCATGCAAAGAGGATGTTACAGCATTCCAAAACCGATCTGCATCCACTGCAAACACCTCACAGCACTGCATGGGTCTGTTCTACTTCAGCCTTCCCAGCACAAACATATACACTTCCCTGCGGTACCCCAGCACTGCATGCACTGGCAACATTACAGCATCCCGTCAACAGCCAAAAATACACCTCAAAAACTACCACAGCTCTACACAGAATGGGCAGCATCCTTTAAACAGACGCACACCTCATGACACTGCTGCCACACTGCAGCATTGGAGCACAGATATTCAAACGGCACAAACAGCCAGCAGAAACATACAAACTTTGCATTCCTCCCAGCGTTACTACACCTGTGCACGCACTGGCCACATAGCACGAAAAAACACCCCAAGTACCCCACATATTGAATCATACAAACATAGTTATACACCATGGGCACACCTCGCTGACATAACATACCACACGTACCTTCCAATTTACAGCATTACTTAAACAGATATAAATCCATTACAAAGACCTCACAACACCTCATAACAGATACACACACGTCGCCCAGCAATCTCATTACTTCCTCACATATAGAGCGTTGATTGTGTAGCACACCACTGCATGTACCTATCACACTCCAGCATTCTTTCCTGTAACACGAATGCACAGTGCCTAAGAAGATTTCATGCCTCTGCAATTTTGCAGCATCCCTTAACTTGATACACATCCATTGTACTTCATAGCACCGCCCGCCTTTGCCACACTGAAGGATGCCCATTACGCTGAACTATATGTCCACCTGCCCCTGCAGCACTACAGCAGCTCTAAACTAGATATATACTCACTGTAAACAATGCGCAGAACTGCATGTCATTGCTACACTACTCCATCCCTTAATATGTATCTGTACAGTGTAACACAGCATTTAATGCATGTGAGAAAGTAGCCTCTTTCTAGCATGGTTACCCCACTTTTGGTCTGTTTGTGAGTGTCTGTCAGTGTGTTTTTACTGTGTCACTGGGATCCTGCTAGCCAGAATCCCAGTGCTCATAGATGAAAACCTATATGTCAGTGTGTTTTGCCTGTCTCACTTGGATCCTGCTAGCCAGGACCCCAGTGCTCATAGTTTGTGGACTGATGTGTGTGTTGTCAGTAGTGCTTAACTGTGTCACTGAGGCTCTGCTAACCTGAACCTCAGTGCTTATGCTATATCTGCGTTTAAATGTATCACTACAGACTAGTAACTTCATTTACCAATTTCAATTGGCACACTGCACCCCCCTTATAAGTCCCTGGTATATGGTACCTAGGTACCCAGGGGATTGGGGTTCCAGGAGATCCTTATGGGCTGCAGCATTTCTTTTGCCACCCATAGGGAACTCAGATAAACCCTTACACAGGACTGCCATTGCAGCCTGCGTCAAATAGTGCACACATTATTTCACAGCCATTTTCAGTGCACTTAAGTAACTTATAAGTCACCTATATGTCTAACCTTCATTTAATGAAGGCTATGTGCAAAGTTACTAAGTGTGAGGGCACCCTTGCACTAGCAAAGGTGCCCCCACATAGTTCAGGGCCAATTCCCGGCACTTTGTGAGTGCGGTGACGCCATTACATGTGCACTATATATAGGTCAATACCTATCTGTAGCTTTACAATGGTAACTCTGAATATGGCCATGTAAGGTGTCTAAGATCATAGTATTGTCCCCCCATTCCAAATATGGTACTGGGGGGCATTTCCATGCATCCTCGGGGCTCCACCATGGACTCCCAGTCCTGCCAAACCAGCTCTCGGAGGCTTGCAATGCAGCTACAGCTGCTGCCACCTCAAAGACAGGGTTCTGCCCTCCTGGGGTCTGACCAGCTCAGTCCCAGGAAAGCAGAACAAAGCATTTCATTTGGGAGCAGGGTGTTACACCCTCTCCCTTTGGAAATAGGCGTTACAGGCTGGGGAAGGGTATCCTCCCCCCGCCTCTGGAAATGCCTTGAAGGACACAGATGGTGCCCTCCTTGCATAAGCCAGTCTACACCAGTTCAGGGACCCCTTGTCCCTGCTCGGTCACGAAACTGGACAAAGTGAAGGGGAGTGACCACTCCCCTGTCCATCACCACCCCAGGGGTGGTGCACAGAGCTCCTCCTCCAGTGTGCCCAGACTTCAGCCATCTTTGTTTGCAAGGTGCGGGGAAACTCTGGAGGCCTCTGAGTGGCCAGTGCCAGCAGGTGACGTCAGAGACCCCTCCTGATAGGTCCATACCTGATAAGGTAACCAATCCCCCTATCAGGGCTATTTAGGGTCTCTCCTGTGGGTTTCTCTTCAGATTCTGCTTGCAAGTTTCCATCAGTAATCCTCTGCAACTACTACTTCATCCTCTGACCTCGGATCAACTGCAGACTGCTCCAGGAACCGCTGTAACAGCAACAAAGTATCCAGAAGGGCTACTTTTCCTCTGCAACTTCAGCTCCAGCCAGCAACGGCAACAGTTCCCACCCACGGTGTGCATGCTCTGAGAACTCCCTGTCTTCACCCTGCACCAGAAGAAATGAAGAAATATCCCGTGGGGTGATGGAGTCACTCCCCTGCTGAAGCAGGCACCCTTCTAAGTCAACGACCGGTTCTCTTGGACTCCTCTCCTGGTGAGGAGCATGCTCCTTGGAATACAGAGGGTGGACCCCATCGACACAGACTCTCCTGAGGTCCTGCTGTCCCAACTTGGAGGAGGTAAGACCTTGCCGTCCCCGAGAACAACAGTATCCCTGTGCACTGCGTCTTCTTCACCTCCTGAAGCCTCTGTGTACTATTTGCTAAATTCCTTCATGCACAGCCTTACCCAGGTCCCCAGCACTCTATCCTGTGATGCTCAACTCGCTGAGTTGTTCTCCGGCATCATGGGACCTTTCTTTGTAGTGCTGCACCAACCTCATTTTGCACCTCCTTTGTCCCCATGTCCTGGGACTCCTGTGGGTGCTATCTGGTGTTCTGAGGGCTCTCTGAAGTGCTGAGAGCCCCCTCTTCCTCCTCACACAGAGTAGAGGTCCCTAGGTCCCCCCTGGGTCCAGATAGTGCCAACTTGATGCAAAAAGTGACTTTGCCAAAACCAAGGCTTGTTGGAGGAATCCAGAACCAAAACTCACCTGCATCCAACGTCTCTCCGTTGGACATCCAGTGCATCATGCAGGAACCTGCTAACCTCTTCCTAGGGTGCATTTCTGCAGTCTTCGTCCAACAGGGGACTCTTCTTTTGCACCCTCTTCTGGGTTGGCAGGGGCTCCTTTCCTTCCTGGAACTTCTTTCGACTTCTGGGCTTGGTCTCCTTCCTTTGTAGGTCTTCAGGTCCAGACATCCACCATTTGTTGTTTGCAGTCTTGCTTGGTTCTTGCAATAACTCTAATCACGACTTGTAGTGTGTCCTAAGGAATCTTGCAGTACTTTACTCCTGGGCTCTGGCGTGAGGTAATTTACTTACCTTTACTGTATTATTACTGTCCCAGCAATTCTGCACACACTACACTTGTCTAGGGGAGAATTTGTGATTCGCATTCCACTCTCTTAGTATATGGTTTGTGTTGCCTCATGACCTATTTTCTCCCATTGCATTCTATAGCATTTCCTATTGTTTGCACTATCCTATGTCTAATCACTTACCTTATTTTGGTGTCTAGTGTATATATTGTATATAATACTTACCTCCAGAAGGAGTATTGGCTCTAAGATATTTTTGGCCTTGTGTCACCCAAATAAACTACCTTTATTTTTGGTAACACTGAGTATTGTCTTCACTTGTGTATTAGTACTGTGTACCTATAAGTGGTATTGCAGGAGCTTTGCATGTCTCCTAGTTCAGCCTAAGCTACTCTGCTATAGCTACCTCTATCAGCCTAAGCTTCTAGAACACCACAACATTTCACTGATAAGGGATAACTGGACCTGGTATAATGTGTGAGTACCCAAGGTACCCACTACAAACCAGGCCAGCCTCCTACAATGCAGAATTCCTTAAACAGAGAAACCTTCTAAACATCTGCCAATATTGCACAGACATGGCAATGTAGAGCAGATGTGTCCAAAGTAGGTCCAGGAAAGCAAGGTCCACAGTAGATTTTCAAGCTATCAGAGTTCACAAATGAATCCAGAGGATCTAAATGGAAACCATTTAAGTATAGTAAGTTGTTATTCCGAATATTTTACCCTAAATCTGATTATCAAATTGTAAAACGTTGTCACAAATTGACACAGGAATAGTAAAAGGAAAAATTGGTCTCTCACTTTCTATCCAGACTATATTTGTGAGGACCAAACTATTTTGAGGAATAATTAACAGGAGAACCCTTATTTTTGAAAGACAGGCAAACGAGTATTATGATTTGAGTGTTGTCATATATTAAAACAACAACCAGCCATACAATATCACAGGCCTTCCCAGAAGCCCTGGGAATTGGACAAAAACAATGTCCAAATCAAAGAAACCCCAATCATGTTCAGCTTATTTGTTACACTCCTGACTACGCCCAGTCAGTGCTTAATTTGTAAATAAAAATGTGCCGGTGCCCAAAGACCTCCTCTTTAATACAAGGCTGCTGCAATTAAATGTGCGAACACGGAACACTGAGGCAGCGTAACCCTGAAGCCATTTCGGGCCTCTTTAATCCATTATAGCCACTCCCTGCCTCTTTAGCTCACTCTTGCAGCTTTCTGCTCTCTCCCCTTGTAACGCTTTTTCGTTTTTCTCTTCCTCCGTCTTTCCCAAATGTGTCTTTTGCTCGCAATAAATGCTTGAGGCAGAAAATTAAGCGCCGGCCCTCAAAAATAAGTGCCAGTGCTCAGCACCGGAAACAACAAGCACAAATTAAGCACTGCGCCCAGCAGTTCATGATTTGCGCCAGATATTTTTCTTTTCAGGTCTCACCTACCAGACAGTGCATGCCACTGCTCACTTTGAAGGCCGTGCAGTCTGTGCCAGACATAGCCAAGGTGCTGTGTCGACATTTAGGATGTAAAGAATGTTGCAATAATGTTTCCTATGACAGTTTCAGAATGCAGCTGTCCAGAAAATTAAATGGAGGGATTAAACTGTTGGCAATGTACGAATGTGATAAATATGTTATAAATGTCTGATGGTATAATTATTATTTTTAGTCACAAATTTTAGGTGCCATTGAGTGGAGGTTTCATTTTGTGCAACTGGCAATAAACAAGACGAGAAGTAAAACTACATTATGAAATAAATCAATGACAAACTACAAACAATAGAGGACAAGGTGAACGATTGACAACCGTTGATGAAAAGAAGGAACAAAAAGAGTTGACACACTCGCGTTTTATTTTATTTCTGGGATGCAAAATGATATTTTTCTCTCTAATTGTAATTAAGGAAAATTACATACAGGCTTAAATGGCCATGGTGGCTAAGTTGATAATCTTAAGAACTCAAATACACATGATTATCATTGTAAACATAGAATTAAAGAAAAGTACCAGTCAATAATGAGGTGCTTTTCACTGAGGAGCTTTGAGTGATATTAAGTAGACAAGACATAAGCTTGATTAGTCACTCAGAACTGTGAGGTGAAAACACTGTCTTTATTCACAGTTACCCCACCCACACGTTTATGTTATGTATGCCACACTATCCCTTCAATTTTATCTGCCTCTGGCATGTAGTGCGTGTGAAATCAAAAAGTAGTCATACACATCACACCTCCCTCAGCCCACTGACTCTTCTTGCCCTGGAGTCCTGTCTACCCTGCAGTGACAGGGAATATAGAGGATGGCAGAAGCAGAGCACTGCCCGCACTATTCCTCTTCCCAGTGGGTCTGAGGAGACCCCAGAGAGGCAGGAGCTGATTGGTGAGGTAGGCAGAAGCCATTCCACCTCATCTCTCTAGTCTCTGGTGCCTGAAGTGGGCACTTCATCTAATGATGCCACAGCAGTAGGAAACAACTTTTACTTAGCACTACTAGATCTCAATGATATCAAATGAAACCTTTTTGCGAGATGGGTCATTCTTTTCTTTTAACAATGGCAACTGAACATTCCATGGGCATGCCAACAGATACAAAAAGACACTCAATTAGTGGTTACTATACATTTATTTATCCATGTATTTAAGAAGGTAAAACTATGTTATTAAGCCCACAGCATATTGAAAAGAAAGTCAATATAAAATAAGTGAATTACAAATAAAAATCTTTATTCAGTATATGCAGTGGTAACCATTAAATATACAATAAACACTATCCAGTGCAAGAGTTACAGAATATAAAACAATGGCCCTCATTATGACAATGGCGGTAAATACTGCCTACCGCCACGGCGACGGCCTCCAAAAGACCGTCGCCGTGGCTACCTACCGTCTCCCATATTATGACACATGATACAGCTGGTGGTGTTCAGCTGGCAGACGCTGCTGCTGGCAGCAGTGCCACGTCCTGTGACCTGTCGGAGGACCCCTGCAGGCATGTAAGTTGGGTGCTCCGACAGGGGAGAGGGGTGGGGATGTTGTGTGTGTGTCTGTGGGGGGTGTGTGTGACTGTTTTTGTGTGCGTGCATCCGGGTATGGGGTGTGTGGAATGTGTGTGTGCATGAATGGGTGTGAGTGTGCATGTCTGTTGTGTTATGTGAATGCGTGTGTGCTAGGATGTATGTCAGTGTGTGCTGATGTGTGTGTGTATGAATATATGCATGCGTGGGTGAATGTGTGTATGTATGTCTGTGCGTGTAGGTGTGTGCATTTTGGGGGGGTTGGGAGGGGAGAGGGAGGGTGGGGGGGCTCTGGGGAGGGGGAGTGGGCGGGGGAGACCCCTATCAGTGTCAGGGAAGGAATTCCCTGGCACTGATAGTGCCTACCACCATGGTTTTCATGGCAGTAAGATTGCCACCAAAACCATGGTGGTAGGTGGGGTCATAATCCCGAGGGTGATACTGTGACGGCCGCCTGGCTAGAGACCAAAGTCTCCAGCCCGGCAGCTGTTACCGTCCAATGGGGGTTTGGCTTAAGCCAGCCTGTTGACAGTAACTTTCTCCAAAATAACGCCGTCCACCAGGGTAATAATGAGGGCCAATTTAACAAAACATACCACAGTACATCTGCCATACACAGAATACAACAATTCTCGAACGTACAAAAGGTACTATAGACCGTACTACGGTGGAAACCACAAAAAGAGAATCTTAGTATACTACAGGTAGAGCTGCCCTTGCCCGCCCCCGCTTTCCATTAAAGTGCCACGTGCAAAACATTACAATAGCTTTCAAAAAAGTAGAACAGAAGTCTAGAATAATGTAAAAAGTGATGTTATAGAAGTAATAAATACGTATATTCCTACTACCTTTCTTTATGGAAGAGCACTGACTGAAAATATATATAATCAGGCATATATACTCTGTTTGAAGAAGCTGTAAAAACATAGAGCTAATCTGCATCTTCAAGTATACAAGTGCTTTAATAAGGAGATTAAAAACTGCTTCGATGGAGTGGCATACAGTATAATTTACAAAAAAAAAAAGAAAATGCAGAACGGACTGGCTTGTTAGAGAATCCCACGGGCACGAATTCAGAAGAAAGTCATGATAGGCATTGCTGGGATATGATATTAAAAAATGAGCAATGCCAAATCTAAATCGGATTAAATAGAATCTTTGGGTTTGGGTCAAAGGAAATGTGAAGTATGGTTCCATGGAACTCGTTGTGACAAGAGGAAGATAATCGCATACCCTCTTCTTTCCTGATTCCCTCCCTTGCCGTAGTTGAGAGTTGAGTATTAAAAACTCTTGTTTAAAAACCTTCTTGGGTATATTCACCAATATTTACGCTGGGCCCCATGGATGGGGTCACCAGGGCTGATATCTGCCTGAGGAGGGTGGCCATGCAGGGTTGCGTGATTATAGGGGTTGGCCGCCGGGACTGGCTGCAGGCCAGGCCAAGCGACCATCCACAGCTGCGCACGGCCGAAGGCTATGCATGGCGGTAGTTGGAATAATGTATAGTAATGAAAATTACTATACGTTAAAAAAAACATAGAAATTCACTGAAAAAAACAAAGGTTACACAGAAGTCATAGTTAGACTCACATTTTAAACTTACAAAACCATAGAAACTCAACTGTTAAAGTTATCTCAAGTACTTATAACTCTTGCCCTAAGGCAACTATAAATGGCGCCCTCGCCATGTACTGCTAAATACCCCACAAATTACAGCACTCATGATATCTTTGATAACATCACTGATAATATCAGTGTAGAAATTGCAGTAAAAAAATTTATGAAAAAACTGTGCACGGCGGGGGTGCAAGTTATAGTTACCTTTAGGCATGAGTTATTATTATTTGAGTTAACTCTAAAAGGTGAATTTCTATGGCTTTTTATGTTTTAAATGTGAGCCTAACTATATCATCCCTGTAACCTTTGTTTTTTCAGTGAATATATATATATATATATATATATATTACATATATGCATGTATATGTGTTTAGAAATGGGGTACCCCCTGTCCAAGCAAAGACCCTCCCTCTAGTCAGGGTAAAGGAGAATCACACTCAGTTAACGCCCTGCTCACCCCATTGGTAGCTTGGCCCAAGCAGGCAGGCTTAACTCAGAAACAATGTGTTAAGTATTTGTACCAAAACACAAAGTAATACAGTGAACCACTACAAAATGACACAACACAGGTTTAGAAAAATATTAAATATTTTATCTAATTGAACAAGACCAAATATGATAAAAATCAACAATATACAGTTAAAAATATTAATTTAGCACTTAAAAGCAAGAAAACAGTGATTTGAGGTGAAAACACTGCAAGTTGGTAAAATACAGTGTTGTAACGGAGTCGTTTCCTACAATGCGAGACCAATGGCGCCGTTCACGGAGTCAGTCGACCCCCAGGTAAGTACCTTCAGAACAAGTAGAAAACAGGCCCGTGCACGGAGTCAGGGAGAGCGGCTTCGCTAGGTCCAATGCGGTGTCGGTTACGGTGCCACTGGGCAGAAGGATTGCAGTGTTGCACAGCGATGTCGGGTCCTCTCCACAGGGCAGTGAGGCGGCATCGGATGGGAAGTCGGTACCTTGGTTCCAGCAGATGCGAAGTCTTGCGGAATTACGATGCTTCAGAGCGACTTCATGGGGTCGCGATGATGTCACAGGGCCGCAGGCACTGCAATGGCGTCGGATCATCACGGACGTTGGACTTAACAACACTCTGGTGTCAGCGAAGTCAGGCAGGATCAGTGGGTGCAGCGAGGCTTACAGGGTTGTCACACTTCTACGAGGTCCACAGCCTCGGGGCAGGTGGCGGTGAGGCTCCAGGGTAGCAGCGTCAGCTCGCAGGGTCATTGGATTCACACTCAGCAAGGTCCACGGCCTAGGGGCAAGTGGCATTGCGGTTGGGGGCAGCGGCATCCTTTACGAAGTCACACAGCATCGTCCGCCGTTGCTAGACTGGCTTTTCTCCAGGAATTCACTTCCAGGGGTCCATGAACTGGAATGGTACCCTTTAGCAAGCTAGAGTCCACAGCAAGTAGACTCAGGTCTGGTTGGTGAAGACTTTGCTTTCTCTGAGGCTTCAAAACAGGAGGCAAACTCTAATCCAAGCCCTTGGAGTCACTTCTCAAGCAGGAATGCAAAAAAGTCCAGTCTCTGTCCCCTTTCACAGGCAGAAGTAGCAACTGCAGAATATCCCAACACAGCACAGTCACAAGCCAGGGCAGCACATCTCCTCAGCTCTTCTCCAGGCAGAGGTTCCTCTTGAGTCCTTGAAGTAATCTAGTTTTCAGGGGTTTAGGGTGCTCCTCTTATACCCCTTCCTGTCTCAAGTGTCTGTGAGATCCTTTCTTGTCCAGACCAGGCTCCAGCAACACACCAAGAGGTTGGAGACTGCATTGTGAGAGGGCAGGCACAGCCCTCATAGGTGTGAGTGACCATTCCTCCCTTCCACTCCAGTACAGATGGCTCATCAGGATATGCGGGCTACACCCCGGCCCCCTTTGTGTCACTTATAGAGAGAGGTGCAAGCGGGCCCAACTGCCAACCTGACCCAGACAGGGAATCCACAAAAAACACACAGGGTCACAGAATGGCTTTCTAAAAGTGGCATTTTAAAATACACAATCTAAAAACAAACTTTACAAAAAGATGTATTTTTAAATTGTGGGCTCAGAGACCATAAAGTCCATATTTCCATTTGCTTCCAAAGGGAATTTGCACTTTAATAACTTTTGAAGGCAGTCCCCATATTAACCTATGAGAGAGATGGGCCTTGCAACAGTGAAAACCGAATTTGGCAGTATTTCACTGTCAAGACATGTAAAACACATAAGTACGTGTCCCACCTTCAACATACACTGCACTCTACCTATGGGGCTACCTAAGGCCTACCTTAAGGGTGCCTTACTTGTAGAAAAAGGGAAGGTTTAGGTCTGGCAGGTGTGTACACTTGCCAAGTCGAATTGGCAGTTTAAAACTGCTCACACAGACACTGCAGAGGCAGGTCTGAGGCATGTTTGCAGGGCTACTTATGTGGGTGGAACAACCAGTGCTGCAGGCCCACTGGTAGTATTTGATTTACAGACCCTGGGCACCTTTAGTGCACATTACTAGGGACTTACTAGTAAATCAATTATGCCAACCATGGAAAGCCAAGCACATTTAACTTTTACATAGGAGCACTTGCACTTTAGCCCTGGATAGCAGTGGTAAAGTGCCCAGAGTAACAAAAACAGTGTCCAGCATCCATCAACAACTTGGAAAACAGAGGCAAAATGTTAGGGGAGACCACGCCAAGGATGCCAAGTCTAACAATATGTATTTATATATATACACATATACACACACACACATATTACACATATGTGATAACCTTTATGACTGCCCATATAGTTGGCATCACTAATTGTATCTATGGCCTGTTTTGAGGCCCCTTAAAAATCACTTCAAGAGATGCCACTGGGACTAAACCACGAACTTTCTTCATAAGGCTGGCTATGTTTTGTAATGTCTCTCTTCCCCTAGGCAACCACACTGCCTGGGCCTTATTTGAGGTTGACACCCTACATCCTATCATTTTTGGCAATGGGTGTATTGGCATGATGGTCTAGGGAACAAGTCTTCTCTGTACAGGGAAGGAACTGATCATGGCAGAGGGCTATAGGCATCCAAAAACTGCGTGTGACATATGCTTTTGTAGTGCCAGAAAAAGGTTGTGGGTTCAAGACAGCTCTATAAACACTCTAAGGACTGTGCCCAACATATGGATGGGTGCTAGGACCCCACCATCAAGCACTTACAAAATGCATATTCAAAGTTAGCTCAACATGGCCCTCCTCACCGGAAAGCTACACGTCCACCCTGGACTCCATGAACATGAATTTCAATGACACGCTTGTTGAACTCCACTGCCATAGTATTAGTGGGTCTATGTGCTTTTTCCATAGTATCAAAAACGTACAGAGACATGGTTTGCATGCTTGAGCAACTGGCATTGTAGTGACACCCACTTTACCCCTTTGAGCAATACGAGGTTTACTGTTCCCAATCTTTTTGGGGGTTGGGCTGGGGGGGTGGCGAAATGCAACGTCAATCCCTGTTTTTACTGACACTATAAACCCCCTGTGAGGCTCTCCGATTAGTGAGGCCAACAGTTGCATGATATTTAGGGATGCGTGAAGTTTCTCTTACACAAGAAGTCTTGCAGAGTTCTGATTTTTTTTAATAAACAATTTTTAGTGGTTTTATTGAAAGAAAGGGAAAGAAAAGAAAGAAAGGAAAAAAGTAAAATTCACAGGTAGGGCCTGGCGCAGCTAGCTTAGAATCATTCTCATAGTGACAGTATACATTGACAATAAGACATTTCAACAGTACTGTTATGCAGCACAGAGCACACAGTCATAGTTGTTCATGGAAGAAAACCCAACCATTCCCCCCATATCCTTGCATGTTTCTTGGGGCAGCCCCTCACCTCATAGACCGATTTTTCTTGGCTTGCACACCAATTAACTCAGTGCCTCCATTTCTGGAAGGGCTGTCCAGTGGGGGAGTTCCAGGTGACTGCAATGTCTCTTTTGGCCACCAGCATGGCAGCACCCACAAACGTACGGTCTGCTCTTGGGCCCTCCAACTCCTCCATTGTGGCCAACAGGACCAGTTTTGGGGACATCTGTTGCTCACTCCCCAGCACTACATTCAATTCACAATTTATCTTACCCCAATACACCTTTATGAGCGGGCATGTCCAGGCCATATGAAAGAACTCCACTGTGCTTTCTGAGCACCGAGGACATTGAGCAGAGGGGTGGAGACCCAATCGGTATAGCCAGTCAGGGGAAAGGTATGCCCCATACAAAAAATATAGGTGCACCGCTCGCAATCTTGCCAACACTGCCAGAAATCTGGGTGCCAATAGTGCTTTTACCCAGTCTCCCTCCACAATAGGTCGCAGTCAGCTCTCACATTTATCTCTGACATGGTTTAGGTAGCCCGGGGCATTGTTAATTAACATCTTGTAAATTTGGGATACCACTTTTTTCCCCAGTGCTCCCATCAGCAGTGTGGCCTCTAGTGGACTGTATTCCGGTAACGTATTAGCGGGGATAAGTGCATCGCGGAGTTGGAGGTATCTGAAGAATTGCGTGCGGGAGAGTTGAAAGTCAGTCTGTAAATCCTGAACGGATCGCATGGCATCCCCTTTCCACACATCTCCCAGCTGTGAGAAGTCCAAAAGGTCCCATTTCGCAAACCCACTCAAAGCAGCCAATCCGTTTAGCCATGTACGTGCCACAATGGAGTCTGCTGGGTAATTACATTGTTCCATCGAGTGTGCCGCAGTGCCACCCACCATGCAAGAAAGTCTGCTCAAGTCACTGGGCCCATCCCACGGGGAAGCAGTGAACCATAAAGGAGTTCTAGAATAAGTGAAAAGCCAAGTGTTGCTAGTTTCGGCTGATAGGCCAGGTCGGTCCAACCCCCATTAAACCAGTCATGCACATCCAGGAGCTGCATCGCTGAGTAATACAGGTAAGAGTTACCCATACCCATCCCTCCATCATATACCCCCCTCTGGCAGTGCTGCAGCGCTATCCGGTGTCTCACGCCATACCAGAGGAATTAAGTGGTAGTTCTATCCAGTGCTTGGAACCAGGAATGTGGGACCGGGAACAGGAAATTCTGGATTACGTATAGAATACTCAGTAATACCATCATCTTATATAAGGCCATGCGGCCCAGAACATTTAATGGCAATGCCTGCCATCTTTGTAGGTCCGTCTTGATTCGAGACAGCAGCGGTGCCAGGTTTAAGGTCAACATTAATTCCAGAAGGAGAGCCACCCATATAGCAAGGTATTTAAAGCTCATCCGGAGAATGGGCACCACCCCCTGCCAGTCATAGCAGTCTCACAACAATGCTAGCGGCACCAGCACCAATTTGGCGGGGTTCATTTTGAGCCCCGATGCTTCCTCATAGCAGCGCAGATGGTGAAAGCTCCTTGGGCCAGATTCACTGGGTTTCGTCATGTACAACAAAACATACAGCATACAGGGCCACTCAATCTTCAGATGCTGTTCCCCAGTTCTAGCCACAATAAAGTGGGTCTATTCTAATCAGTTGTGCCAAAGGCTCAATGGCCAGGGCAAAAAGGAGAGGGGACAGCCTTGGTGCGTTTCCCGGTGGATAGAAAACGTAGAGGATAAGGTACTGTTGTCCTGCACTCAGGCTGTGGGGTTGGCATATGAGGCACAGACTAATTGACAGAATCTAGGTCCCAAACTCACACGTTGCAATACTAGGAAGAGAAACCCCTAGGCAACAGTGTTGAAGGCAACTGGTGGTGCTGGGCTAGGGCCATGTGTAAACAACGTATAAAATGTCATCTGCTTTGGTTAACCATGGATCCACACTGATCCGAGTGAATCAGCAATGTCAGGACCCTACCATGTCGTGAGGCAAGAATCGCTGCATAAATCTTCACTTTGCTATTAATAAGGGCTATTGGTCTGTAGTCGGCACACAGCCGTGATGGTGGCTAGGTTTTGGGAAGCACAAGCATCTATGTCTAATTACTCCGGAAAGTAGCCCAGTCGGTCAACCTCCCATATAAGTCTTTAAGATGTGGTGTAAGGCCATCCTGGAACACTTTGTAGTATTCTAACGAGTACCCATCAGGTCCAGGAGTCTTACCCACCCCTTTTGAGGAGATGGCTTCACTGATTTCTTCACTCGTTAGAGGTTCAACTAGGATTGCTGCCTCCGTAGGGGGCAATTCAGGAAGGGGAATGTCTGTTTGGAATTTGCGGGAATGATCTGAGTCAATCACCGCCAAGGCCCGATGCAGCACCTCATAATAAGAGGCGAATGTGTCTGCCACTTCTTGGAGCTTGGTGACAGGCTCTCCACGTGTGTCAAAATTTCAGGGGTAATTCTACATGATTGATGGTGGGAGGCCACCCAGTAAAGCAGCTTCCCATTTTTGTTCCCCCATCCATATACCCTAGCTCCAGAGAGTAATCACAGATCTCCTCCCGAATCAAAGTAGCTGCCTGGGCACTGCCTCGCTCGGCTGTGCAATTTGCTCCGCCTCCAACTGGGTGGCCCGGATCTCCAGTTGAGTAATGAGGAGAGTCTGGGACCACTCCCAGAAGCAGACAAGGCTCTTGGCTGCCCCCGCTTCACCTTCTTACCCGCGTCCCAAAGAACTCCCAGTGAGAACGAGTCCTTATTAAGGACAAAATATTCCTGTTGAAGTGTTTGCTTCAATTGTTGAACATGAGGTTTGTGTTGCAAGTACCATGCATTCATTCACCACATAGGACAGACCATTGCCTGAGTGGGCCCCATTACAAATCGGAGTGGCGCATGGTCAGATATCCCCGTGGCAGAATTCCAATGTGTGTGAGGTGGCGTCAATCTGTGCCAGGCAATTAAACAAGGTCAATTCTAAATTGTGTATGATAGGCTGCTGAGGTATATGTGAACTGATGGTGTCATGGGTGCCAAACCCTCCACGCATCACACAGCCCAGTGGATGCCAGCCAACCCGACAATATGGGGCCTGCGGCCTGCCTGTGGGTCAAGGGGGATCCCGTCAGGTCCAACGTGGGGTCGGGGACTGCAATGAAATCTCCCCCCAGAATAGTGGCCCCCTGACGCAGATCCAGGAGCAGGCTAGTAAGGTCATTTAGAGTCCCGCGTACGGCCACAGACGGGGTGTATACACTAATAGCTTCGATTGTGAGGCCTTCAACTTTCCCAGTCAGGGCCACATATTCCCCTTGTGGGTCTCTCCACACCTGGGTGACCACCATAGGAAAGGAGCGGTGGAGCAGTATCTCTACTCCCCTCGATCCTCCACAAACCCCACCTGGTATACCCTGTCAAAGCCCTTACAGGCCAAGAACGGACAGCAGTCCCCAAGAAGATGGGTCTCCTGCAGCATGAGTATGTCAGGTCGGTGAACATGTGTAAGCACCATTGTACGCTTGATCTTGTCTAGAAGACCATTAATGTTCCATGAGATTATGTGCACCAGCCCTATCCTATCTGTGGGTGTATGTCAACTGAATTTCTACTCAAGGGTCCTCCCGGGTATCCTTCAGGTCCCCCATCGGTAGAGTGAGAATAATGCCCCGTTGTGTGTCGTACTCCTTGCTGTACATCAGAGTATGCAGGTATCACTGTGCATTTGTTGGTAAGAGCAAACAAACAATGAATCTGAACAACAATAACAAATGCCATATTACATGGCCCGAACTCCTGTACTCCCATTGTAGTAGTTACAGCACCGGGCTTCAGGATAGGTCGGAGTCCCTAGCGGAGTTCAGGTGCTCAGGCGTCAGCCCCTATGCCTGCAGCTCCCCCTGCACTCCGTGAGGGCAGTTGCTTGCTGGATGTTCGGGTAGCATCTTTGGAGTGGTACCCTCCGACAGGGGTCCCACGGGGAGCCGGATCGCGAGTCCTGCCGCGTCCTGTGCCTCCTGGAACACATGCACAGCCGCGGGCCCAAGGGCCACCACCACCGACTGTCCATTGGTAGCATCTCCCGAGTCCATTGAGGACCGCTACCGGGATGGCCCAGAGGGACATCTTTGGTTATCCATGTCCATGCGGCAGTGGGATTCTCAAAGAAATGAGTCTAATTGTTATGCACCACTTGGATTAGTGCAGGAAAAAGAAGACGGTAGGATATCTCCATCGCTCTCAGTTTCTGCTTGACTTCCGTGTAGGATCGGCACTGCAATTGAACTTCCCTCGTATAATCTGGAAATATAAGGCGTTTCCTTCATCGCAGCTCAGTTCAGTTTTGGAGTGTGCCTCCTGTAGCAACGCTTCCCTGTCCTTAAAGTTAAAGAACCAAAGTATCACAGGCTTGGCGGAGAGCCTGATGACGGCTTAGTCTGCAGAGCCCTATGGGCTCGCTCTATAGCGAGCTACAGCATGAGGCGATCTCCAGGCATCCATGATTTAAACCATTCCTCCAAGAAAGAGGCTAGTAAGGAGGCCTCTGTGTTTTCTGGAAGGCCTATGATACGGAGGTTGTTGCACTGGGATCGGTTTTCGGCGTCTTGCACCCTGCGATGCAGTTCTAATGTACGGACCAACAATGTGGACACTTGTGATTTCAGGGCGGTCAGATCATCTTCCACAGTGGATATTCTCAATTCTGCTTCTGTGATCTGTACAGTTTCATTGCGGAGATCCTGGCGCACTAGCGCCACGTCAACCCTGACCTCCCCAATTCTTTCCTCCACCGCTGTCTGGGATGTCTGGATGGCTTGAAGAATGGTTGGCAGGTCTCCTGCGGGCAATGATTTCCCACCAGAGCCACCCGTTGGCAGATCTCCGATATGAGTTGTGCTAGGGCCTGTGGTAAACTGTTCCATGCACGTTTGCGCTGAGGCAGACCGTGCCGGCTTGTCTTTGCCCATTGTAGCTTTCCCAGTGCGCAATTACTTCAGCAGCGGATGCGAGCACACTCAGTGCTGTAGAGAATCCATTACTCGCCACAGGGGTGGTTGCGTGTGGAAGCCGCAGTCATCTCTGTCACAGGTGTAGACTGACTGCGACCGCTGCAGCGTCGTCCAGGTTGGACCCTTCTGCTAGTGGGTCAGGCCTTCCATCCGCATGGCCGCCTGGAGCTATGCATCACGCTTCCTTTTCCACCGTCTCACAGTAACGCAGACAACTCACAGCATGGGGAGATGACTTCCAAGAGAAGCCACCAAGGCTGCCGCAAGCCTGGCCCAAGTCAAAGAAGCCCGTTCATGGGGCCCGGCGTACACGTCTAGGCGCCATCCAGGACCGCGTCCCCTTCAGTGAAGTCGGTTGAGTTCTCTGCTATGGGCTCCAAGTCTTGCAGAGCCTCAGTATATAATTAAAGTCTCGCTCCACAGCCCAACCTACAACAAATGCTCACCTCTGTACACTGTACCTTTGCTGGTGGATTTCCTCACCGCGAGGCAGCAGTGCATGAATCAAGAGCAGGGCGCCTATAATCACTTTTACTTCCTCATGGTTGTAGCATCCTCCAAGCATACGCGTTCCTCGATGACAGGGGGACCGCGCTTCCCCAGAGTGCGCACCATGATACATCAACTGGCCTTCCCACTCGACAATTAGATTTGTAGCCTTCTCCGGGGCGGCCACTCCAAATGAGCCCGGCCGTCACAGTGCGGCGCAGCTGCTCTGTCGCATCAGCTGCGCATCCTTCCAGTCTTCATGCGCACTGGCCTCTCTCCAACCTGAAACTGTGTTGCCGGGTTGGAGAGTACAGGCAGAGGCTCCCAGTTTGCCTTGGAGCACCAAGCCAGGGTGCTCCGGCCAATCCGAATGCTGCTTTCATGCTGCCAGAAGCATGAGAGCAGCCTTCGGATTGGCCCCAGGGCAGGCTGGGAGCCAATGCCTGCAGTGAAGGCTGAAGAGCGACGTGGCAGGTAATTAGATAGTTTTTTTTTTTACATTTTTCTCTTTTCCCACAATACCCTCCTCCCCCCGCCCCAAGCGCCGCCCACCCCTTTTCTGCACCACGAGCCTCTCCTGGTTAGATGACATCAGTAGATGAAGAGTGCATCTCTCGTAAGAATTCCCTCACGTCTGACTCAACACAAATTACTCTCAAGTAAGAATTATCACAGAAATCCTGATTTTCAAAGCCATCTGGCAATGAAGTGGTTGTTCTTCATGTATTTGTCATCGTTTTTGCAAGAAATAGTCTCCGTTTGCGGACTACTACACCTTGCCAGGTGTAACCAGTGCAGCGTTCAACCTTTCGATGTTTTAGGTGGCAGCCATTTTTGCAAGTCACTCCATGCTCTTCCTCCCCCCTGGGTAGTGACATTACGCTTGCCTATACATGTGCAATACACAAATCAGCTGCCCTGCGGGAAAGAAATTCACTTACCAGAGCGACGGTTTTTAAAGTTAAGCACATAAACGTGGGCAAGGGTGTAACTTTACCTAAATGAACATAATCTCTAGAGAAGGTACTTGTTGTGTCTTTGTAAATCAAAGGTTTAAAACTTAAAGTTACAACCATTTAATGTACATTATAATCAGCATCACTCTTGCATGCTGGTTGCTAGAGCTCCACCTTGTGGATTCCAGCGGCTTTTAAATAGGCTCTCATAAAGCTTTTTTTGTACCAGCCGAATGTAGCAAAGTTCCCTATTTTTGTTCTTCGAAAAGTTTACAATATAGTCCATAAACATTCGCAACGTGTTTTTTTTTCGTTTGGTAAGATAATTTCAATGCACACTGAAATAATGCTTACTACAGTTGATGCCATTCTGAAAAATGTATGCAGCGTTTTTCTTCGCATTTCAACCTTTTGCAAAACCTTTGCACTGTGCACTTTGTCATTACTTAGCTGTGGTAATTTCGAAGAATTCACGGACCCCAATCAGCAAAAGCACAGATCTAATGCCATCCACTTTTATTGGCAAAGTTAAATGTCAGGTGAATAATAAACAGAAAAGGCTTACTTCATAATCCATAAATAAATGTTGAGGCATGAAGGTGGCGCCCCAGAAAAGCAGATGACCTGGGGAATAATGACCGCTCTGCACCCCTCTTCTGACGAGCCTGTGCAGACAATGGGCATTTTTACAATTATCAGGCTAATGTAGGCACTTGAAGCAGAGTTGCGGGGCGTGCTCGGCATCCCCGAAATAAAACATACTGGCCCGTATTTATACTTTTTGACGCTAAACTGCGCTAACGCAGTTTAGCGTCAAAAAGTTTAGCGCCGGCTAACGCCATTCTGAAGCGCCATGCGGGCGCCGTATTTATTGAATGGCGTTAGCCGGCGCTAGCAGACCGGCGCTGCCTGGTGTGCGTGGAAAAAAACCACGTACACCAGGCAGCGCCGGCGTTGGGGAAAATGGCGTTAGGGCATCTTAAAATGGTGCAAGTCAGGTTGACGCAAAAAAATCGCCTCCACCCGATTTGCGCCATTTTTAACGACGCCCAGACGCCATTTACATGACTCCTGTCTTAGTAAAGACAGGAATCATGCCCCCTTGCCCAATGGCCATGCCCAGGGGACTTATGTCCCCTGGGCATGGTCATTGGGCATTGAGGCATGTAGGGGGGCACAAATCAGGCCCCCCTATGCCAAAATAAAATAAAATAAAAATAAAAAATTATACTTACCTGAACTTACTTGAATGTCCCTGGGATGGGTCCCTCCATCCTTGGGTGTCCTCCTGGGGTGGGCAAGGGTGGCAGGGGGGGTCCCTGGGGGCATGGGAGGGCAGCTGTGGGCTCATTTTGAGCCCACAGGTCCCTTAACGCCTGCCCTGACCCAGGCGTTAAAAAGGGGCGCTAATGCAGGGTTTTTTGCCCCGCCCACTCCCGGGCGTGATTTTTGCCCGGGAGTATAAATACGACGCATTTGTGTCGCAGTCATTTTTTTGGCCGGGAACGCCTACCTTGCATCTCATTAACGCAAGGAAGGCGTTCACGCAAAAAAATGACGCTCTTTCCTCATACTTTGGCGCTAGACGCGTCTAACGCCAAAGTATAAATATGGCGTTAGTTTTGCGCCGAATTTGCGTCGAAAAAAACGACGCAAATTTGGCGCAAATGGAGTATAAATATGCCCCACTGTACTGTCAGAAAGTGAATGAGTAATGCAAATGCCTTTATATTTTGTCTTTAACTTGTCAGATTTCATGTGAATTCAAAGGCAGAAGTCAAATGTAAGGCTATTGTGTGACAACTTGGTGCTTATTCAGATTCCGTGTTTACTTTTATTTATCTGACTGCAACACAAGAGGAGCAACCTTTGACCCTGCTCCCCGCTCCGCCTTCTGCGCCACCACCAATCCATATTTCTTCTCCCGTTTTTCCGCCACTGCATCCCCTGTGTACCCTCCCGCCTCCCCCCTCGTTCTCACCGTCCTCTGTGCCTTAGTTTCCCACCGCTGCGTCCCCTGCGGACCCTCCCACCTCCCCCCTCGTTCTCACCATCCTCTGTGCCTTAGTTTCCCGCCGCTGCTGCCCCTCCCACCTCCCCCCTCGTTCTCACCGTCCTCTGTGCCTTAGTTTCCCACCGCTGCATCCCCTGTGGCCCCACCCCCCAGCCCTCTCATTTGTTGAGCCCTCCCTCCTCCCAGCTGCCACTAACACCCTCCCCTCCTCTTATGGCAGCCGCAGCGCTGTAGCAGGGAGCAACCTTTGACCCTGCTTCTGAAGGTAGGTCGCTCCCCGCTCCGCCATCCGCGCCACCACCAATCCGTCTTTCTTCTCCTGTTTTCCTGCCACTGTGTCCCCTGCAGCCCCTCCCGCCTCCCCCCTCGTTCTCACCGTCCTCTGTGCCTTAGTTTCCCGCCGCTGCGGCCCCTCCCGCCTTCTCCCTCGTTCTCACCGTCCTCTGTGCCTTAGTTTCCCGCCGCAGCGTCCCCTGCGGCACCTCCCACCCACCCCCCTCGTTCTCACCGTCCTCTGTGCCTTAGTTTCCCACCGCTGTGTCCCCTGCGGCCCCACCCCCCCAGCCCTCTCATTCGTTGAGCCCTCCCTCCTCCTAGCTGCCACTCCCACCCTCCCCTCCTCTTATGCCAGCTGCGGCACGGCCACGCAGCGGGATAGCTGCTGGCGCACCGAAGGCGCGCCAAAGGCAAGCCCATCTGCACCCGTCCGCGCCAAGACCGCGCCCAGTCCCAGTCCCCCTACCCCCTCAGACACACCTACTCCCCCCTCACCCTCCACTCTCTCAACCCAGGCCCCCGCCCCACATGCACCCCATCTAGCCCCACACACACTCATGGCCCTTTCACCTGCCACACCTGTCACTTCTCCTGCTCCTCATCCCTCACACCACACACCAACCATAGCGACTCCACCTTCATCAAACACAACCCCCCCAACACAAGTCTCACCCACCCTGCCCCCACCAACCAACCCCGCAGCACACCAGCCCACAACCAGAACACACCCCGCAACAACACCACCACGCACCACAACCACCTCAACTGCCTGCTCCTCAACATCCGCTCCCTTAACAAACATGCCATAGAACTCTGGGACCTCATCACATCACACTCACCTGACATTGCCTTCCTCACGGAAACCTCGACCAACCCCTCCTCAGAACCCGACATAGCCATAGCCAACCCCAAGGGATACAAACTCCAACACAAAGACCGCCTCAACAGGCCAGGCGGTGGCATTGCCATCCTACACAGGGACACCATCAAAGTCACCACCAGCTCCCAAGACACTATCGACAACAATGAAAACATGCACTTCCTCATCTACATTAACAACAACTCCACCCTCAGAGGTACACTGATCTACAGACCACCCGGACCACTCCCCACCTTCTGCGACACCATGGCTGACAGCATCAGCTCGCACGCTCTCACCTCCACTGACTACATCATCCTCGGTGATTTCAACTTTCACTTAGAAAACCTACAAGACCACAACACTACCTCCCTCATAGACAACCTCACCAACCTCGGACTCAAACAACTGGTCACCACACCCACCCACTCAGCAGGTCACACGCTTGATGCAATTTTCACCACAAGCCAACGCATAGCCTATACCCACACCCCAGAACTTCTCTGGACTGACCACCACTGCGTCCACTTCTCCTTCACCAAACCCCCCACACAATACCATCAACACACCACACCCTACCGCGTGTGGGACAAGATCCCCACAGAATGACTAAACTCCCAACTGGCCCATAACCCCCCCCACACCAGCGACCCCAACACAGGAGCACACAACCTCTCCAAATGGATCACTACCTGCGCACACATACTAGCCCCCGTCAGAAAACACATTGCCACCTGCAACATCAAGAACGCCCCATGGTTCACCCCTGAACTCCAAGAGCAAATGCCGCCAAGCTGAGAAAGTATGGCGACTAGAACCTTCCACAACCAACTTCTCCACCCTCAAAACCACTATTCGCACCCATCACCAACTCATACGCACCGCCAAAAGAGATCACTACAAGTCACGCCTTGACAACAACTCTCAAAACAGCAAAGAACTCTTCACTATCATCAATGGACTTGCCAAACCCAAAGCCAGCAACATAGACCCCACAGACACACAGCATATATGTGACGCCCTTTCCAACCACTTCCTCCACAAAATCCTGGACATCCACAACAGCTTCATACCACACACACCCACTGCACACACCCCTCACTCACCCAACCCAACCCCCACTCACGACCCCACCACCACACTCCCCACATGGACCCCCACCACATACGAAGAAAACCATGAACTCCATCCACTCCGGCTCCCCCTCCAACCCCTGCCCACACCGCATCTACAACAAAGCTAGCCCAACCATCGCCCCCATACTCTACAACATAATCAACTCCTCTTTCAACTCTGCCACCTACCCAGATCCCTGGAAGCACGCGGAAATCACTGCTCTCCTAAAAAAAAAACAAGCCGACCTGGAGATCCTCTCTGACTACCGCCCCATCTCCCTCCTCCCTTTCCCCGCCAAGGTTGCAGGGAAATTAGTCAACGCCCGCATAACCCTCTTCCTCGAAGCAAACAACACCAGGGGTGTGGAATTTATTAAAATATCTACTTGTCCAGGGGACAGGTTGCTTCTCAAATCTACTTGTCCTGTAAAATGATCTACTTGTCCCTTTGGTGCCATGTAGTGTGGCGCCAAATTATGGCAGCAATCTCATTATGTAAGAGCTCTGATAATAACCTCTCTGATATGCCAGGGCTACTACCATAGTAGGGCTTGAATACTTGAAGTTTCAATCCCTACTGTAGCAATTTCCTTATTTTGCCACCTTTCTGCAGATCTGCATACTGGGGCTGGAGGAAGCAGTAAGCAATAGTTCCAGGGCTGGAATGCCTTTGAGTCTGCAAACCTACTAACCTGCATGTTTTAAAGATTTTCACCAGCTTCTCTCTAATATTTTCCCATAATAAGAAAGGTTGGACATTTACTCCTGACAATGGCAGAATTAGAACTTCTTCCAGGGTTGGGAAGAAAGTGGCTGGAGGGAAAATTAACTTGCAAATGCTCAATAGATTTTCACATGAGCAAATCTACACATGCGTATTTACCCATGCTAAAATACAGTTCACAAATATTTTATAGGGTTACGACATATACCATGGGTGCACTTTTGTGACTTTCTTTAAGAATCTGGGGCCACATGTAGGTAGGTTCAGATTTGCGACCCGCAAATTGCGAGTCAGAGCGAGTCGCAATTTGCGAGTCGCAAATCTGAATGTAGGATGGTGTCCCTGACACCATCTGTGATTCGCAAGGGCTTCGCAAATGCCCACCTCATAAATAATAATGAGGTGGGTCGCAATTTGCGACCCCCTTGCGAATGGCGGCCCTCACAGGGATGGTGGCCTGCTGGTGACAGCAGACCACCATGTCTGTGACTGCTTTTCAATAAAGCAGTTTTTTTTTTGTAATGCAGCCCGTTTTCCTTAAAGGAAAACGAGATGCATTACAAAAACGAAAAATGAAACATTTTCGTTTCATTTTTTTCAGAGCAGGCAGTGGTCCGTAAGACCACTGCCTGCTCTGAAAAAATGTTTACAGTGACATTCACAATGGGGAAGGGGTCCCATGGGGACCCCTTCCCTTTTGCGAAAGTGTTAGCACCCATTTGAAATGGGTGCAAGCTGCGATTGGTTTGCGCCCGCGTTCGCAGAACAATTCTACATTGCACTGCGAGTCGCAATTAGGAAGGGTACACCCCTTCCTAATTGCGAGTAACAAACCCATTTTGCGATTCGGTAACCAGGTTACCGAATCGCAAAACTGGGTTTGTGCATCGCAATGTGCTTTTTGCACGTCGCACACAGCGAAAGTCGACGTTTGCGACATGCAAAAAGCTGCCTACATGTGGGTCTTGGCCCCTAATTAGGTCTGGTGTTAACAAAGACATTTTGTTTTTTATTAAACTTCTATTTCTCTCTCTTTCGGCTGGCTTTGCTGTGAGTAATTGCATTTTGCCCTTCCACAAGGAGTAGTTTTGTTCAGTGTCAGGAACTACAGTGGCAATCAGGGACGTAACGAAACTGGAGGGTGCCCCTTTGCAAAGAACATGGAGGAGCCCCCTATCCAACTCACTCAGGGCAGGTGCTGTGCTGAAGGGGCCCCCTGGAGGGCGGCTGCGGGGCTTTTGTTATGCTACTGGTGGCAACGTGTGCTTTTAGAGTTCAAAAAGTTTTGGGGGGTTTTTGCCAGTGTTTGTTACAATGTTGAGGGCCTGGTAGCTCCCACAACAATAAAGTGTTACAAAAGCCATGTCAAAAAAAGGCACGCATTGATGAAACTAAAAGACTTATAAAAATATGTCAGATCAGTTGGCTTTGTCAGTGTTTGTTTATTTTCATGCTTCCCATAATCGTGTTGAAAATGGTTACACTGATTTTTCATTAGAAATATTTTTGGGAAATACTAGCATGCATCAAAACATTTTACTAAATGACACTTCATTTGCATCTAATCAGAGAGCATTCTGGGAGCATTATACTTAGCCTCATAGCCTAAACTTTTCAAACATGTTTATACACGTTTTTTTTTTTTTGTACTGGAACCAACGTCAGTAGTGAAGTGTGACCTTAAAACATTTATTTACAGCACTCACCCTAATAATGAAGGTTTTCAAATAATGAACCATAAATACAAGTTTGAACAGCATTCCCTTTCGGAAACACATTACCTCAACTGCAGAGAGTTCCACTCTCTGTAAACAGGCAGCCAGAGGGGTTTGTGCTGCAGAGGGTTGGGCCTACTTGTCCCAAGGACAAAGTAAACATAAAAACTTGTTGCCCTTGACCCCAAACAAGATGTCCTGGGCGTCGGGCGATAGGAATTCCACATCCCTGCAACACTCTTGACCCCTCACAATCTGGGTTTTGCAAAAACCACAGCATGGAAACTGCCCTCATCGCCTCTACAACATAGGAATTCGCCACAAAGCCTTAGACTGGCTCACCTCCTTTCCTTTACCGACCGGACCCAGAGAGTCCGCCTTCCACCCTTCCACTCCAACACTACCAAGATCACCTGTGGAGTCCCCAAAGGGTCCTCTCTCAGCCCCACACTCTTCAACATCTACATGATCCCCCTAGCCAACATCCTCCGAGCACACGGAATCACTATCCTCTCCTATGCAAATATCACTCAACTCATCCTCTCCCTCACCCGCCACCCTACCACCGCCAAAACCAACCTACATGCCGCTCTCCTCGACACCGCCAACTGGATGACCACTAACCACCTCAAGCTCAACTCAAACAAAACCGAGATCATCATCTTCGGCCGCAACAAAACCACATGGGATGACTCCTGGTGGCCCACCACCCTAGGCCCCGCACCCACACCTGCAAACCACACACGCAACCTCGGCATCATCCTTGACCCCTCCCTCTCCATGACACAGAAAATCAATGCTCTAACCTCCTCCTGCTTCCACACACTCCTTCAAATGGATTCCCCCAGAAACCAGAAAGACAGTCACCCATGCACTCATCAGCAGCAGACTGGACTACGGCAATGCCCTCTACGCCGGCACCACACTCAAACTCAAATGCAAACTCCAGAGAATCCAGAACACAGCGGCACGCCTCGTCCTTGGCCTCCCCAGCCACGAACAAATCTCACCACACCTCAAAACCCTTCACTGGCTCCCCATAGACAAGAGAATCACATTCAAGATCCTCATCCACGCATACAAATCCCTCCACAACACCCGCCCAACCTACCTCAACGAAAGAGTCAACTTCCACACTCTCACACGCAACCTCCGATCAGCCGATCTTGCCCTAGCCACAGTCCCCCGCATACAACGCACCACCACAGGAGGCAGGTCTTTCTCCTACCTCGCCCCCAAAACCTGGAACTCCCTCCCCACTGACCTTTGCAAAACCAAAGACCTCCTGGTCTTCAGAAAGAACCTCAAGACATGGTGGTTTGATCAGTGACCCTCCCTGCCCCCCCTCCGTCTTCTATTTCCCCCCCCCCCCCAGTGCCTTGAGACCCTCACGGGTGAGTAGCGCGCTCTACACATTTTTATTTATTGATTGATTGTTAAAATGACAAAGGTGACAATCTCGCTTGAGCACAGGAAGTGAAAGGAAAGTTGTAGTATACCTTTTTTTAAATACACAACAACATAATACCTGCAAATTAATTATACCATTTCAAAATATATAAGCTTAGGAAAGAACAAATGAAGTACATCTTTTTGTAATTCTGAAGTAGGATGGAATCAAAGATTTTAATTGGATCAAAACAAATGAAGACACTTGATTCTGGTGATGCACAAATGATAAATACTTGCTGAGACTGGATTTCAGCACATTGTTTCTGCGCTATATTTTTACCAGTAAGTCTATGCACATTTAGTGACCATTTCAACTGAAAATGTACTGTGTGTAAATGACAGTGCGCTAACACATCAGTGCTCCAAAGTGCACCCCGGCTTAAAAATTACCCCATAGACACTCTCCAGATTAATGGGTGTGGTACATTTGCTACACTTGTTTTTTTGGGTGATGCTTGGATTTTTAACAGTCCCTATGACTTCAGGTATATACATTGATTTCAGCACCCCGACTCTGAAAATTGTTACAGCGCCACTCATGAAGCAGTAGCAAAAGTTCCTGCTTTGCGTTGCATGAGGGGGAGAAGAAGATAGTGGCACATCTAAAGCCTGGCTGAGTCACACAAACCCAGGCACCACAGTTCACAGGTGTGTGTGATATCTAGTACAGGTTTTGTACTGGAAGAGTACCCTTCCAGTAGAAAATCCCACTCGGAGAATAACTTCAAACTTTTCCCACTCAGGATGTGCACTGTACAGTACAAGACAAAGCCAATGAAAAAGTTAGGAGAAATAAAAACATGTCTCCTTTTTAAACACTTGCCGTGAGGAGACATTATTTTGTAGTGCAAATCAGTCTATTATTGTCAGTAGATACAGCTTTGCGTTAAAACAACCCATGGGTAGTTGCATAGGAACACTCATGTACCACCCATGGAATGCATGTTTAATACAAAGTAGTGCAACACCCTATTTGTATTATTTTTGTCAATTTGTCGGCACAAAACAAGTTTGGCACTGTAATGTAAACAGTTTATCGAGACTTTGCATGGATTTGCATCACTTTTTCTGACTTTGCACCGGTGCAAAGCCTTGATAAATCTGCTCCTAACTCATTTCTCTTATGTCTAATTGGTTTGTAAAGTGGTAAGTATGGATATATGTGACATAAAGTGTTACTAAAGCCTACATTTTTACGTCAAGGTGTCAAAGTGAAAAACTCTGAAAACATTTGTGAAGTTACAAAGTTTTCAACTTCCCTTTAAAAAAAAACAAAAATCTCACACTCATAGCTTTAAATTATTTAAGCACTTAAACTGACATGGAACTACTCACAGTTAGGTCTCACCAATAGACGTATTTAGAGCCATCTGTGTTAGAAAAGTGCAAATGTACCCTGGTCAAAAATAACACAAAACTAAGAAGAAATCATTGGAAAAGGTATTTGTATCTCTTTCGTGCATGTTATTTTTGCATTTCTAGCATCTGCAGGCACATGTTAGTCCACCACATAAATTGAGCAATGCAATTTGTGCTCAGCTCATGGATGGCTTTGTTGCGAAAACCGGTCCAAACAACCATTTTTGTCTAGTTTTGTGATGAAACCAAGTTCTAAATTGCTAAGACCCCAACAGTAGTCTATTTACATGTGCAGCAATTGATCTTACATAAAGCCCAACTATGGAGTAACATCTTCATAACTCATCACAGTGGACTTCTTGTGGAGATGTTCACTGTGCATGCAGAACCTCCGGTCCAGGGGCCCAGCTATCAATGATGCAGCATGTTCAATGGCACTAGAGCCCAGAAGTGGGAGAGACCCAGTCTGCCCTGCACTTGGCCCCCTTCTGACTTTCGTTTTTTTAGAGGCAGCTCGGTCAGAGGTTGCCTAGGGCCTGGCTCTGAATTTACAATTTATTTGGTACAGGGCGAAAGTGAAGGAAGAAACTGAGAAAGGGAAAGAGGAAATGTATTAAGGAAAATGAACGCTGAAATACAAAAATGAGAGACAGGGAGGAAAAAAAGACAGAATGGGAGCAGGGGCTATGGATAAAAGAGAAAGGTAATAAAATGGAGCAAAAATCAGTTCTGGACTGACTCTACTGGGTACCAGCCATTTCCCCAGTAGGCTGGGAAGGTGGGGGCAGTTTTAGTACTGGTGGAGGCTGGTTTTGTAGCTGGGGGCCAGACTGGCTCTGGTTTTAAAGCGTGCCAAGTCCGACGACGCTCACTTCCAAACAATTTGTTTTTGCTTTTGCTAGATTCCTTGTGCAGGGGCACCATGAGCAGCACTAACCTTCAGGGATTAAGGGGGCGGGTTGTGGTGGGAGTGGGGGGCACATTTGCATTGGTGAGGGGTCTTCTGCTGTTTGGTTCAGACATATCTGAAATTTACATCGAAACACAGAGGCCAAGCACATACATGATAAAGGCTCTTCAAAATTCAAAGCAATGCATTTCTTCATAATGCGACAATTGCAACACATTTCAGTTTAATAGATTAAAGTATACCATTGCATTGAATGACAATTGTTAGACACAACAGACTCTAATCATGAACATAGAATCATTCAACTAAAATACAGAATTGGGAATCTCAGGGAGATAAGGGATTAAAGAGATAAATGTGCCAGAGGTAAAAGAGAGGAAGAGTGTGGCTGAGGGATGAGATAAACAGAGTTGTGTTATGGGCCCCCCGGGCAATATCACAATCTCTCCTTTCTCTTTCAATCTTATGTGTACTTTGACAAAGTACATGCTACACTAAGTGGGTCTCAGTTCTCTTGATAGACCGAACGTGCAACAAACTGGGCTAGATCAGTGCAGTGTGAGGGTCAGTGCTGCACTGGTTATTGAGCCACTTTGCCTTTTTCCCAGTGGGTGGGAGGCTACAGACTGCTTCCAGAGCAAGATCACCTGTCATGACCCAACCATACGCCCCTAACCTATTGTAGCCCCCGCCTCCCAAAGGGTGGGTCTGGTTTGAACATTTTGCTAAGGCTGCTCTCGGTTCCCAAAGAGCAATTATGCAACACATTCGTGGCATTATTGTGAAGCTTTTTTGTCACTTTAACACACTGATACAAAAGGGTTTCTATTGCTATAAAACTGTGCATGCTTCCAGAGAAAAAACAAGTTCACATTCTACTAATCACTAATTTGCCTTGCATGGAAGAACATTAAATCCATTTTACTAATACAATCCTTTCTAACTCTTCAAGTAACAGAGATTTCATGTTCAATGTTACATCAGGAGAAAAGAAGCCTAGTGCATGTCTTGTTCTAAATGGTGCATCTCATTTATTTGTAGCACCTCAGTTATGTTCTAAAACTTCTCCACAATGTTAGCAATTTCTGTTGTTTACAATCATTTCACAGTTATTATGTACCTTTCCCCGGGAAGTCATGAATTCAGACCTAAAAAGAGATGTAGCAGGCTTGGGACTCTTCTAAAGGAGTGATACTCAAAGTATGGCCCAGGGACCACTTGCAGCCCTCCTGGCCTCAACATGCGGCCCCCTGGTGAACAGCAGCATTGAGCACTAACATTCAGAAAGATGTTCAATAAAGGGGCAAGTATTTATATTTTCTGCTAACTGAAATAAAAGGAAATAAGTAAATAGGGTGTTCTTCACCACATTTGTTTAGGAATACATTCATTTTTAAGGCATTTTGCAACAAGCATGTACAAATGTCTCTCCAAACATCCAAAAAAGTGCATTTCATTAACATGCAGAAGCGTTTTACCTCAGTGCATCAGATTATATCAGTTCATTGAGAGGCATTTTTTAAAATCAGTGATCATATTAAAAAATGAACGTACCCTCCCCCATCCTGACAACATGTCTCCCCCATCCTGACAACCATGCCAATAGTAAACCAGGAAGCAAGCCGTTTGTCCCCTGGGCCTCTCTGAGTCACCTGATTTGTTACTATACAAGGACATTAAGGGGATCATTATGACCCCAGAGGTCGGTGCAATAGTGGAAGTAATTTCACCAACAGGCTGGCGGTACATACCTCTTATATTATGACATTGGCGTTTTGGCCAAAGCCAAACCGCCAAGTTAACACACCAACCGCCACGGCGGTAACGACCACTTGGCTGGAGACTACAGTCTCCAGCCTGGCAGCTGTCACTCGGCCGCCCATGGCATTTTGACCCTGCCTACCGCCATGGTTTCTGTACAGCCACAGAAACCATGGCGGTAGGCATTATCAGTGTCAGGGAATTCCTTCCCTGGCACTGATAGGGGTCTCCCCCACCTCTCACCCCCTCCCCAGAGTCCTCTGCCAACCACTCCCCCACATATACACACATACATGTACACACATACCCTCTCATGCACACACGCGTTACACACGTATGCACGCATTCAAACACAGTCACACACACCCCCACACATGCACACAACACCCCCTCACCCCCCTCTCCTGTCGGAGAATCCGACTTACCTGCTTGCAGGAGGTCCGCCGGCAGGAGATGGGACACGGCGCTGCTGCCAGCAGCAGCGTCCGCCAGCAAAACATGGACCGTCGGGGTGTTTTACTGGCGTGACGCTGCTGCTGGCAGCAGCGCCACCTTACCGCCGTCCGCCGCCATGACCATTGCTGGAATTCCACCAGCCTTCTGGCAGAATTCCCGCTATGGTCATAATTCAATGGACGGTCGGTAGCCACGGCGACGGTATGTTGGCGGCTGTCGTCGTGGCGGTAGGCGGCATTTGCTGCCAATTTCATAATGAGGGCCTAAATGAGTCAAGTTTAAAGTCTGTGGAATTTTATATTCCCATTGATACAGTGAACCACACAGACCCATATTTAATTTTGTTCACAAATCAAAGTAATTGTTAAGTTCTAACATATTTTAGGTTGAACCTAACACATTTTAAAGTTGCCTTTCCCACCCAGGGTTCATGGATGTATGATCTCATTACATGTCACTGGAATTATAAGATGAAGCAAAGCACATGCCACTTCACCCTGTGTTGTCCTTATATTCATTTCCCAGAAGTGACTTTTTAGTGCCTCTTTTGCAAAAGGCTGGTCTTAAACAAAAACAAGCTGATATGGTATTTTTACAGAAACATTCCTCAATAGGATTATGTTGCACAATTTTGAATTTGATTACATATGTACTTAATATAAGAAAACGGTATGAATAGAAGATTCTTTGTATTGGCTGTCATTTTGATTTTCTTTTATGCATTGATTTTATATCTCCTTACATCGTGTTTTTATTCATTGTGCTTTCCTTTTATATTGATGAATGAGAAAAGTTTTGTGTATTTTAATTCATGCTTTTATGGCAGCGCATGCCAAATAATTATGTTTTGACTTGACTACATGGAAAACATTCTAATTTGTATAAACAAACACAAGAGAAGGGTTTTTACAGCGCACACCTTGACCTAATGCATTTCAAGCTGCAGTTACATGTGATAATGAACAAAGAGGAGCCAAATAAAAATAAAACATTAGCCTAGGATCACAACATTTGGCCAGGTAGGGCCAAGTAGGGAAGCCGGGTCTAATCCCAGGTTTCTGAGCAATTTTACTTTATTCAAATTCAATAATCAAGTTACTTTCTTTTTACATTTGACTCTCCAAAGGTAGCTATAGCAAGAAGGGAAGTCTTGCCCCATGGTGTGGTAAAGAAATTGCAGTACAGATACAGTATAACACAGTATTGTCAAATCTATGACTGGAAATCATTTTGTGAGTACCCATGTCCTAAAGCATGGGGGCCCTCTTAAAATGCCTGCTAGTTTGAGAACAGGACAAAAGAATCATTATTTCAACTCTGTTTCAATTACACTTAGGTATTTAAGGGCCAGATGTAGGAAAGGTTTTGAACGTCGCAAACAGCGAATTTCGCTGTTTGTTACCTGCAAAACCCACATCGCGATGCCCAATTCACGTTTTGCGAGTCGGGAACCTGGTTACCGACTCGCAAAAACGGGACTGCGAGTCGCAATTAGGAAGGGGTGTTCCCAATCCTAATTGTGAGTCGCAGCGCGATGCTGCATTGCTTTGTGACCGCGAACGTGTCACACTGGTGGTAACCCCTCCCCCTTTGTGAATGGAAAGAAAAAAAAAATTTTCAGAGCAGGCTGTGGTCCTATGGATCACTGCCTACTCTGAAAAAATGAAACAAAAACGTTTCATTTTTTCATTTTGTAATGCATTCCGTTTTCCTTGAAGGAAAACGGGCTGCATTACAAAAAAAACGGCTTTATTTAAAAGCAGTCACAGACATGGTGGTCTGCTGTCTCCAGCAGGCCACAATCCCTGTCAGTGCTGCGAGTCGCAAGGGGGTCGCAAATAGCGAGCCACCTCATTAATATTAATGAGGCGGGCCTTTGCGACCCCTTGCGAGTCGCAGATGGTGTCAGGGACACCATCCTGCATCCTGAATTGCGACTCGCAAATTGAGAGTCTCTCTGACTTGCAATTTGCGAGTCGCAATTCAGGATTTTCCTACATCTGGCCCTAAGTATTTAAGGGCCAGATGTACGAAGGCATTAGCGCCTCGCAAACAGCGAAAAACGCAGTTTGCAAGGCGCTAATGCCCTCACGCGATGCAGAAACACATTTTGCGAGTCGGAACCGACTCGCAAAATGTGTTTCCGACTCGCAAATAGGAAGGGGTGTTCCCTTCCTATTTGCGACTCGCACCGCGATGTAAATGATTTGCGACCGCGAAAGCAGTCGCAAATCAACTCGCAGTTACCATCCACTTGAAGTGGATGGTAACTCATTTGCAAATGGGAAGGGGTCCCCAGGGGACCCCTTCCCCTTTGTGAATGCTCACAAAATAGTTTTTTCAGAGCAGGCAGTGGTCCTATGGACCACTGCCTACTCTGAAAAAACCCGAAACAAAAGGTTTCGGTATTTTTTCTATTTGCAGCTCGTTTTCCTTTAAGGAAAACGGGCTGCAAAGAGCAAAAAAAAAAAAACTGCTTTATTTAAAAGCAGTCACGGACATGGTCGTCTGCTGTCACCAGCAGGCCACCAAGCCCGTCTCTCAAACTGCGACCCACCTCATAAATATTTATGAGGTGGGTCTTTGCGACCCCATAGCGAGTCGCAGAAGGTGTCTGAGACACCTTTCTGCATACCAATTTGCGAGTTGCACATTGCGAGTCGGAAGGACTCGCAATTTGCAACTCGCAAATTGCTTTCTACCTACATCTGGCCCTAAGAGCCTTATTTAGAGTTTCGTTGGGGGGATTTTGGGTTAAATATAGAGGATATCGCACCCACCGTAATTCAAGTGCTATAGGCAATAATGCAGCTGTAATACGGAACACAAGACATCTGTCACATTTGTGATGGACTACACCATCCTCCCTGACTCATGTGTTTTCCTGATGCAGACATTAACCAAATCTTTTATCTAAGAATGTTTTATGCTGCATGGGCAAATATATCACCTCTTTAAATATCTGCATACAGAATTCCAAATCTGGGAGGTGACCAGATAACTGTTTCAAAACATGGAGTGTAGCCTTGCACCCCGAAAGCAGAATTTATAATAACTTTCAATCTTGATTAGCAAACATTTTCACACAGAATAAATTACGGTCTTAGAGTTTCACTTTTTCATTGGTGAAAATAGTGCAGGGAATCATGATTCTAGGCCTTTGCTACTAATGCAGGGGGCAAACAAACTCGACAAAAATATCGTGAAGAGGCCAGGTTATTGGCAACTACTGCACTACATAAAAACTGATAAAATGACGTAATGTTAGTTAGACCTACTTTCAGAACGGCCCTTTCAGCTCCAGGTTTATATAAGAAGGGCACGCTGGTATAAACTTTCACGGAGATTAAATGAGGCCCAGTCAGCTGAGGCCATCGAGTTCGGTTGCTTCTCCGAAGCAGTGCGTTATATTCCAGCACATTGTCAAAAGTGTAATTAATGTCCATGCAAATGAAGGGACAAAATCCTCCAAAATTAAGCACCATCTTTACAAGAGCGAGATGGGAATGTGCCGCAGCGGGAAGAAAGGGGGCTCGGTGATGTTACAGCAGCTGACAGAACTGCTGACAACAGCAAACTCTGAGCGGCATTCACAGCTCCACAGTGCTGCATTCAGCACCATCCCGGGCTCTTGATTACTCAGCACGCGGCCTCTTTTCGTCCCCCCCACACACGTGCCCCACTACTGCGTGATTCCCCCTCTCGCCTACCCCATTTATTATCCCTTACTCAGCCCACCTTCCTGCTACAGGTCTATCTCTCCTGTTGCACACCTCTCCCAAGTGCCCCCACTGATGCCAAGTGACCCAATTTCTCGCAACAATCAATTTAGTCGGAATTGTTAGGTTAACAGCACCTAGTGTACTGGAACTTGTAGTTTATCTTTTCTCACTATAAAAATAGAATTACAGGTTCTAGTTTTCACACTGCTGACAGTCAAAATAGCCTTAGGTCATATTAAAATACTGTGCACTGGCATAACAATATCAGGACACCATTTTGCTGCTGTGCAATACAGAGTGATGCACAGGCATTTTATGCCATTGTATGTGTTGGACCTGGCCCATTTTGCAGGGTCATCCTCAAACTTTTTGCCTCTTTCCTCCTATTTTTACTGACCAGTTATTGGCTTTAGGACTCTGGGCACTTTACCACTCCAAACCAGTGCTAAAGTGCGTGTGCTCTCTATGTACATTGTATTGGTGATTGGTTTATCCATGATTGGCATATCTGATTTACTAGTAAGTCTCTAGTAAAGTGCACAAGAGGTGCCAAAGGCCTGTAAATCAAGTGCTACTAATGGGCCTGCAGCACTGGTTGTGCCACCCACATGAGTAGCTATGTAAACATGTCTCAGACCTGCCACTGCAGTGTCTCTGTGTGCAGTCTTGTACTGAGAATTCGACCTGGCAAGTATACACACTTGAGAAGCCCAAATCTTCCTTTTTACTATATGTAAGTCACCCCAAAGGTAGGCCCTAGGTCGCCCCATGGGCAGGGTGCAGTGTATTTAAAAGGTATGAAATGTAATGTACTGATGTGCTATAGCTTTCCTGATAGTGAAATACCGCCAAATTAGTTTTTCACTATTGAAAGGCCTATCTCTCTCATATGTTAACATGGGGAATGCCTTTAAATAGCTTTTGAGTGCAAGTTCCCATTGGGAGCAGATAGAGATTGGAGTTTGGGGTCTCTGAAGTCACATTTTAAAAATACATCTTTTAGTAAAGCTGGTTTTTAGATTGTCAGTTTGAAAATGCCACTTTTAGAAAGTGGGCATTTTCTTGCTTAACCATTCTGTGCCTCTGCCTGCTTGTGGAATCCATATCTGGGTCAGACTGACAGTTGGGCTGTTTGTGAATTCCCAGTAAACAGTGAGACAAAGGGAGATAGGGAGTGTCTTGCATATCCTGATGAGTCTCCTGGGCTAGAGGGGGTAGGGAGGAGCTGACCTTCAAGACCTGAAAGGGCTGTGCTTGTCCTCGCACAATGCAGTCTCCAACCCCCTGGTGTGTGTCTGGGGCCAGGACTGTACAAGGCAGGATCTTGTAAACAACAGATACTTTTCCTTGAAGTTTGCCTACTTCAAAGGTAGAAATGGGTATAAGTAGTGGACCCAAACACCAAGCTTCTACATCACTTCCAAGAGGAACCGCTGCCAAGGATAAGAGCTTGATGCTTGAGTAGGACCTGCCACTCTGCCTGTTGCTTTGCTGTGCTGGCCTACTGCTACTGCTTCTGCCAAAGAGGGAAAGGACTGGACTCTTCTTTCTGCATTTCTGCTGGGGAAGTGGCTCCAAGGGCTAGCACTGAGTTTGCCTCCTTTTGAGAAGTCCCAAGGACAGCAAAGACTTCACTTACCAGCCTGTGGGTCTACTTGCTGTGGATTCTTGCTCGACAGGTGGTGCCTACGATAGTCTCTGGGCCCTTAGGATAGAAAGTTAGCGGAAACACAAGAAAAACCAGCGTACTGACTCCAGACGACAACCGGACTGACACTGCTGCTTGAGCCCGCGACATCACCTGCAACCGTAGCCGTGGTCCCCGTTGGAGTGCGACAACCCTGCTGACATCGCAGGCCTGACACTGCTGCAGACCCGCTGACGTCCCATGACTTTGTGAATCCCAAGTGTGTGTGAACGCGACCCCGTGAAATTCCCCCCACTAAGTCTTGACCTACCGGACATCAACCCTGCAGGAGCGCAAGGAACCGATGCTTCGCACCGATGGCGCATCACTGCCCTCTGCTCTGCAGTAAGGAACCAACGCTGCAACTGATCCAGCAATGCCTCTCCTTCCCAACTCCCTGCACTGGCATGTTTCTTCACTACGAAAGGTACTGTACCTGGTGGTCCATGTGACTCCGTGACCAGCGTCATTGGCATTGGATTGTTGGGAACAACTCTGTCATGACGCCGCGATAACTGTAAATGAAGGTATTTGTGTTTCTAATTGCTAAATTCAAGTTTGATCTTTGAAAATTCATAACTCTGCTTGTGTACGCTGGATTTTTGTCATTTTGACCTTGTTTGATTTAGATAAATATTGGCTATTTTTCTATACTGGTGTTGAGTCCTTTTGTGGTGTTTTCACTGTGTTACTGTGGGTGTTTGTACTTTACGCATTACCTCTAAGATAACCTGACTGCTTGTACCAAGCTACCAAGGGGTGAGCTGGGGTTAGCTGAGCTGTGTATGTCACTTAGCTTGACTAGAGGGAGGGTCCCTGCATGGACAAAGTGCAAACGGACTGCCAACCAGAGACCCCATTTCTAACAGTATGTTACAGAAGAGTTTTTACACAAGGAATTGCCAGATGCTAATAACTCATTTGTTTGGCTAACCAAGCAATAAATGTGCACATGCACGATTTTAAGAAGGACTATCATGTCCAAGAATAGCCATTAACAAAAAAACAGAGTGACACAGATTTTGCACAATCTCCTCTGCCTATGGAATAATAGAACGAAATGTGTTTGCCTCAAACCTAGTGCCATATTTCACATTTAAAAATTGAGGATTTTTACTTTGTTTACTATGTAGACACATCAAAATATTTCTGAATTGTGATTGCACCTTCCCTATCAAGCAAACAGAAAAGTGTGCAAATTAATTTGTTTTCTTTAAATATTTATGAATGTTTTCTATGCTAAGACCCATAACAGACGTTATTTGATGTTTTGTCATGTTATGTTATTGGCATGTTTATAGTACAAAGTCTGCCATCAGTATTTTATGTTATGTTACCTGGCATTCATATAGCATGCAACTGCCACTAATGTGCCTTTGCAGTACTAAAACTGTCTGAAGCAAGTACAGGTGGATCTCAATGTGTGGTTGGAGAGGTGCATGACTGTAGTCTGTGTAATGTGGGAGGAGATGGAGTAGGCTATGATGCTCTGACATGTAGTCTGGTCATGTTGGGGGAAACTTGACTTTTAAGTATATTTGCTCATATTTAAATGGTATATACGAATAAGAATGTGCTAAATTGTGCTTCATGTAGCTTTATTGTTCTTCAAATAGGGAGTTATTGCCTGGAGGGCTTTTTATCCTGTTCTTTATACCATTGTCCACTAGTTTCATGGATGATGAGTGCTATCGTGAGGGTTGCTTAAAGATCACTTTTAAGGGCATAAACATTTGAAGAGCCAAGTTTGATAGGCATTTCTAAAAGTAAGGCATAGGGTGTTACAGCACTCCCTTAATAACCATGATGAAGTCCAGGAGGTTTGTTTACAAGCAATAATGATGTTTTTAAATTGTGCTTTTATCTTGACGCATTTGTGGGGCATTCAAAGATGATGCAGTCAAATGGCAGGCTGTGTCTTCTGACAAATTGCTGCTTATTCTTTTAACATGGAGACTGGTGCTTACTTTTTGTTAACAGGTACGTTAGAACATTTTGTAAGATAAACTATCTGACAATCTTGCTGGGGGTACCGGGAGTGTGAAAGGAAAGGTTGTAGGATTCCAGTTTTTTTCCCTAACACTAAAGAACATTTAAATATCTTTTAATTAACTGTGTAAATATTCGAAAATATATCAGGTGTTAGAAGAGCACAATGAAGCTATTTTTGCAAATATGTAGTTTAATGTAAACAAAGATTTTAATAGGCTCAAAAGAAATCAAGACACTTTACTTGGTGATGTAAAAATCGAAAAATATTTGCTGGAAACCTGATTTTCACACATGTTTTGTGTACTATAGTTTTATGAGTAAAAGTGCATGTCAATGTGAATTTTGTGGCCTTTTCATTGGAGAATGGGCTGCCTCTTAAATAGATTTATGGCAGTCTGTGCCAAAATGCACCACAGGCTACATACCTCACCCATACCGCTCTTCTGCTAAATAGACATGACTTATTTGCTATACCTTTCTTGATGTGATGTTTGGATTTTTCCCAGCCCTATGACTTCAATGATGTAATCTTGAAGGCAGCACCCCCACCCTGAAAGTTGTTCCAGTGCAACTGAAGCAAGCTGTTTTTTTCTGGTTTCCTTATCTGGACGGGGAGGTAGTCCTGCACTTTGTTGGCTTGGCTGAATCAGAATGACCTCCAAATGGGGTTTGCTGAAATGTGTGTTTTGATTTGTTGAAGAGTTCTTGGTTGGAGGCGTGTCTTGGGTGGACGGTCTGCATTATGGTTGAAGGAATGTTGCTAGTATCGTTGCACTCTCATCATTTCAGATCCATAAGTTCAAATTACAATTATTTTGGATCCAAAATGTTGTTTTTTGAGCTCATTTTGCATCGTCTCTATGGTAAGGAAGGTGTTGGTTATCATTAATGCAGGGTCTGTAAAAGATTTGAGATAGGATTTCTTTGAAAGGTGCCGGGAGGGCAGGAGTCATCTAGTAGTCCATAATTTTTGTTGTGTGATACTAGTTCTTTAAACAATTGATTCGATAAGGGAGAAAATATTTAAGATGCAACTGTCGGTGTTCAGGAATGTGCCTGTGGATGGAAATGCTTGCATTTGTTCTGGTATATTTTAGCAAGGGACGCTAGCTGTAGCTCTTTGACTTTTCCCATGAAGCAAGAAGCCAACAAATCACAGAAGGTTTCACACCTTAGCTCTGATCCTCTCTGCTCAGTGTGATGCAGCTTGTATTTCTTCTTCGATGTGAGCAGTGTAGAGGTGTGGAAAGGTCTGCACACCCTGCTCAGACTACTCCTCATTCAGATCAAGCATCTGTCACAGCAGTGAAGAATCTGCCAACAGGTGTATTCACTATGTTAAACAGGGTATATTCTTTCACTAACAGGAGGGTAATGTTATTCAGTCTACTAGTGTACTAAAATGAGAAAGGGACAGTGGATGCACACCACCAGGCATAAAAAGAACATACTAATATGGGTATAGGGTCTACTGGTGATAACGCGTCCAGCCCTTATAAATTACCTGTACCTGGACACGTTGGAGGTCGGTGAATCTTTTAACCGAGTCGGGCTCTCCTCATCCTAAAATAGTCGAGTCACTCAGATCAATAATCAATAACTATTGCAATCGGTAATCAATACTCAATTAATAGATCAATATAGCACATCAGAAATCAATAACAGTTGGTATTTCGGCGCACCATGACCTTTCAGTCATGAATAACCACACCAGTTTATTAAAAGTTATTGAATTTATTTCCCTATATTAACAAAGCTAACACGATGTATATAAGTCTCAAAACCAAATGATATATGTATATGAACATTACTGGCTGTCCATAACGGCGGAAGAAACACAATCTACGCAAAATCTGGATGATGATACACTCAGTTATGGCAATGGAAATCACTAATATGACTAACTGTATTTGACTAATTTCATACATTGGTCAGCATAACAAGATTTCAATTTAGCATGGTATATTGAATGAATACCTCGGCTAACCTCTAATTAGCATTGGCATGTGGGGCTTCATGCAAAACGAATTTAGTCAACACAAATTTGGAAAACTTCTAACTAGGACCCTATCAAAATAGCAGTTGGTACCTAAAAGGAAAAATACAATGCATAATACATTTATCCTTTCATATTTACCAAATACAATCAGCATTCAAGAAAAGTCTTCGTCCTTCAGGTACCGGTTGATCAGCATGGGGCAAGTTTCAAAGGGGCAAAGTTAAGGGCAAGCTTCCTTGCAGTGGCAAGGAGAATGGGGCAAAGTTACTGCATGGGCAAGACGGGGCAAATCAAAGTTAAAGTCTCTATGGTGAGAATTCTTAAAGTCTCTTTCTCTCAGATAGAGAAAAGGGCATCAGGGTGTCGTCCAAAATGGAGTCTGGCATCTAGCTTCAAACTGGCATCGAGGAAAATGGCTGACTTCTCTTTGTCCAGTGGGTTTAAGTAAGAAACATTCCAAATTCTGCAGGGTCTTGCATTGGAGGGTTCATAGGTTGGCTTCAAATTGTCCAATGAAAATTGTCTTTAACTAGCGCTCATTTATACATACACTGTCCTTGGAGCCTTGGAACACAAGTTGTAACATGGGTTGCCAATTATTTTACTATCTGTACCTTCATTGTCCGCACCTGCAGACTGACCTTGTATCAAAGGGGATGAAACCGGCCTAGTACGAAACCTTGGAGATAAGTGTATCAGTCAGCTCTACTGGAAAATTACAACTTCAAGCAAGAATATATGTTTCATTAGTTCAAGGAAAAACCACACAGTTAGAATTTGAGACCAGGCAACTAGGCCAAAGCCTGTACTAAATTTAAGCTAAGCAAAACAGTTTTCAAACAAGAAATCATGGCATACATTTGCAATTATGACGGATTACTACATTTTCAATACTTCATGATTAATAAAGCTCGTTTACAATGATGGCGAACTACCCCGAGGGCACAATTTCCCTCGTACATTATTTTCTTTACTAAAATCACACTTCATTATATGTTTTGATTACACGATATGTATGAATATATGTCGGACCTTCTTTTTCAGCGTCATTTATCCCTCCTCTGATGACTAATTATGTCATCACATCAAATCTATCCACAAATTTTATTCCATTAAAATTCTGTATAGTAATACAGAAGCTGTCTCTCTCTTCTGAACATGATGTGATTCAGACAGCTTTGGAAATTTCGTTAAGTCGTCTAGTTGGTAAATCTTTGGGAACACTATTCCCAAATAACATCTCCCATACCATCCTTTAGGAAGACGATAATAAGTCCATAAATATAATATATTCCAGGAATGACTGGGTCTTGTCCATTCAGCATGAACGTCCACTTAGGTTGTAACAAAAACGTATGTTTGCATTCATTCGTTCCCACAAAAACTGTGTCATAATATGATTTATGTCTATGTATACAAAATCTCCCTACGTGCAATGTATCTAAAGCTATTTTCCCTTGTGTCTTTATTGCGGCAAAAGCATGGTTATCTACGGATGTCCTTTTGTGTAATTCCTTTTCTAATTCCTCCTTCATTTCTTTCCTCATATCATCAGTGCGGTCTAAGAAGTTTATCTCTACTCGTGAAAGCAAGCATGTAAGGTTCTCTCTGTGTGCGTGTGCTGTGTGAAAAGGTGACATCGGTTCGAAGAATTCCCTCATTAATTTGGCATAATAATCTCTGGCTATTTTACTCAGGTGCCCTATTATGGGGACATATGCAAAAGTAACATCATAATTAGTGTAAAAATAATGAATGTATGTTTGACCATAAAATCTGGAAGCTATTATACTACATGTAATTCCATACGTAAGAGGCATGCTGTGATACGTTACCCCTTCCACTACTGAGGTAGGTATTTGTGTACACACATAACAATCTTTCGCATCCATGGTCTCAACATACTCACTCAGTAAGCTATAGAAAACGTTAGATGAAAGTTCCTTCTTATCATGCAAGTGTCTCTCGTCTTGCTCGAGTCTCTTCAGAGCTGTTAGTTCAGTAACGATAATAGGTTTAGAAGTAGAAGCATAATTCGTCTCACTCTCATTTTTACCATGCATTCCAAGAACTATTGCTACAATGATTAGTACGCATGCGGTTATTAAACCTATACACATGTATTTACAACACTTCATTTCCCCCCCCTGTGTAGTGTAGCCTGTCATGATCTGTATAGAATCAGAAAGTTGAAGACACTGTATCAAAGCGTATTTGCAGGTATTTACAAAGCTGAACGAGTTCAATGTTCACACAGTTTTCTTTAGCAGCTTTGGTCTCTTATCGGTTAGCAGCGTTGTCTCAAAATCTGTTTCAAAGTCAATCAAGTTAGCAATGTCTTAGCTGGTTGAAAAGTCAATCAGGTGATCAATGTCTTTAATCAGTAAAGTTCATGAAGTTTTATTTCTCATGTGCCAAAATGAAGTTCTGCCTCTTCGTTCTCGAGACTGAGGGATACGAATTCGTCTGACCAATCGTTATTGGCTAAGTATGCCCACTCCGGACCGGAATACCTCCTGCTCGTATCCTTTTTCTTTTCAATTTTGCATCTCTCTTTGATTCTTTCTCACTGGTACTTTCCTCTTTGGCCAAGTCCTTTTCTTCACTTGGTGTTGGTACTACGACAGACACTTCCTTTCTTTTCTCTTTCACTCTTGGCCCTTCACTGTCGTTCAACGTTTCCCTAATTCTTAATTTTACTGGTGATATGCTTTGTCTCCTTTTTGCACTGGGTCCACTTGAGGGACCTGCAATCTCTTCTGAAGGAGTTTGAGCAGTTTCGTTCTGTTCTGCCTTGTCCCCTCCTTCTGGGGAGTCAATCAGGTTTTCCTTTTCTTTTCCTGTATCGTCTGCTTCTGGGAAAGCCCTCCTCTGATCAGGCTCTCCTGCTTCTTCACCTGTTTCAAGCCCTTTGCTTCCGTTACTTTCTTCAGGCTCTTTGTCACTTTCAGCTGCTTCAGGCTCTTTGTTACCTTCAGCTGCTTCGTCGCTTTCTGAGGCTCCTCCTTGGTCTTCCCCAAGTGAATCAGTTGCTTCGTCCTCAGAGAATATTTCTCCCTCCTCTATTTCTGCCTGTTCGCTTCTAGTTCTTTTTCGCTCTGTCTCGGCGCTTGGCACTTTGTTATCAGACACTGGTGATTTCAGCGTTTCAACTTCTTCATCTGTGGGACACAATACCCTCTTTGTGTGACTGGCGTGAATCCAGTTGGGAACTCCCGCACACTTCACAGCGGTGGTAGTCGTCAAAATCACTTGAAAAGGTCCTTTCCAACGGGGTTCCAAACACGACCTCCTCACGTGCTTCTTTATCACGACCCAGTCACCTGCTTTCAGTGCGTGTCCTGGACCTTGGATCGGTGGCAAGGTGGTTGCCTCCACCTGGTGAGAGAAAGAGCGAACCACATCAGCTAGACCTTTGCAGTAGTCTAACACCATATCATCTGTAATATTCAAAAGAGCATTTGCAGGAACTGCTGGAAGTCTCATGGCTCTGCCCATGAGGATCTCGTGCGGGGACAGTCCAGTTTTCCTGTCAGGGGTGTTTCTCATTGACATTAGCACCAAGGGCAATGCGTCAGGCCATTTTAAGTTTGTCGATGCACATATTTTCGCCATCCTTGATTTCAATGTGCCATTCATTTGCTCCACTAAACCTGAGGCTTCAGGGCGGTAGCTACAATGCAACTTTTGCTCAATGTTCAGTGCTGCACAAAGCAATTTTATTACTTCATTATTGAAGTGACTTCCCCTATCTGATTCTAAAGAGATCGGGAATCCAAAACGTGGTATTAGCTCTCTCAAGAGTAGTTTTGCAACTGTGAGACTGTCATTCCTGCGTGTAGGGTATGCTTCGATCCAGTGACTAAAAATGCACACAACCACCAACACATACTTCAAGCCTCCATGCACAGGCATCTCAATGAAGTCCATTTGCATCCTGCTGAATGGACCCCCTGCCCTTCCTATGTGGCTCAAATTTACTACGGTTCCCTTCCCTGCGTTCATCTGTTGGCAAATGACGCAACGGTGGCAAACTGCTTCAGCAACTTGACGGAATTTGGGGTTAAACTAATCAGTTTTAAACAATCTAATCATGGCATCCCTCCCAAGATGAGCTTGTCCATGGTAAAATCTGGCTATCTGTGTCAAAAGGCTGTTTGGAAGAACGAATTTCCCTTCACTTGAAACCCATAATTCATCTAGTCTCTTTACACATTGTGATTTGGTCCACGAGAGTTTCTCATCCTCACTGACATCATTCTGTAAGGATTTCAATTCGTCCATCGTATCTACCACCTTTAGAGCAAAGATTTCGCTTGGTTCGAGTTCTGGTTCACTTATCAAATTCCATTCATCCCTAAGCAATATACAGTTCAATGCGCAAAACCTTGCGACTTGATCCGCATATCCATTTCCCAGAGAAACATAGTCTTGTCCCTTCGAGTGTGCACTGCATTTTACCACTGCTACTTCTCCTGGTAGTTGGATGGCATGTAACAATTCTCTTATTCTTTCACCATTTTTCACTGGTGATCCTGAAGAGGTCATGAAGCCTCTCTGTGACCACAATTGTCCGAAATCATGCACTATTCCAAATCCGTACTGACTGTCAGTGTAGGTGGGGACTTTCATCAATGCAGAGAGTTGGCAAGCTCTAGTAAGGGCTATCAATTCCGCTACTTGTGCAGAGTAAACTCCTTGAAGCCAAGATGCTTCCAGAACACCTGTTACCGTGCATACAGCATATCCTGCTTTTAATATTCCCAGGGCATCTCTCAAACATGAACCATCAATAAAAATAATTTGATCATTTTCTTCCAATCGGGTATCTTTGATATCAGGTCTTGGTTTGGTGCAAAATTCAGTCACCTGAGGACAGTCGTGCTCGATGTCTTCGGCGTTCTCAATTTCGGCATTTTCACTGGGAAACAAGGTTGCTGGGTTCAACGTAGTGCACCTTTTCAGCTGCACATTAGGTGATCCCAGAATTATTGTTTCATACCTTGTGAGTCTAGCACCAGTCATGTGTTGTATTCGGGAACGTGTCAAAAGTATCTCGACTGAGTGAGGCACCATGACTGTTAAAGGGTGTCCCATCACTATTCCTTCACTCTGAGAGAGGCTGATACCAACTGCGGCTACGGCACGCAAGCACCCTGGCAGTGCTGCTGCGATCGGATCCAAAGTAGCTGAAAAATATGCTACTGGTCTGTTTACGCCGCCATGGGCTTGGGTCAAGACAGACAAGGAACATGCATCACGTTCATGACAAAACAATGTGAAAGGCTTTGTGTAGTCAGGCATACCTAAAGCTGGAGCCCTGCACATGCATTCTTTCAATTCAATAAAAGCATCCATCTCATCTCCTTTCAGCTCAATTTCATCCAATGCATCCTTCTGGGTCAGTTTCAGTAAAGGTTTTGCTAGAGTTGAGAAGTTGGGAATCCATTGGTGACAGTACCTCACCATTCCCAAAAACTTCCTCACCTCCCTCCTCGTCTTTGGGGGACTCATTTGAAGTACACTTGTTATTCTTTCCTTCATAATTCTTCGTGACCCTTTCTCTATTTGGTGACCCAAATATTTCACTTTCTTCTGGCAGAATTGTAATTTTGAAGGAGACACTTTGTGTCCATTTCTTCCCAAATGGTTCAATAGGGCAATAGTGTCAGCCGTACAGTCACTTTCTGTCTTGGATGCGATCAGCAAATCGTCAATGTACTGTACAAGGGTCGACTCGAATGGCAACTCCAACGCTTCAAAATCTTTCTTTAGAATCTGATTGAAAATTGACGGTGACTCCGAAAACCCTTGAGGAATTCGACACCAACTGTAAACTCTGTCTAAGAATTTGAAACAAAAGAGAAATTGGCTGTCCTCATGAAGAGGCACTGAAAAGAATGCTTGTGACAAGTCGATGACTGAGAACCACTCAGCATCACAAGGGACTTGAAACATTATCACAGCTGGATTTGGTACTACAGGGCAACATTTTATTATTATGTCATTTATTTTCCTCAAGTCCTGAACAATTCGGACCTTTCCACTTGGCTTTATTAGTCCCATGATTGGCGAATTACATGGACTGCTTAACACTTCTTTCAGTACCCCCTGCTTTACAAACTCATCAATGAGTTGGGCGACTTTCATGAGGGTGTCTTGTGCCATATGGTACTGTGGGGTCTGGGGAAAGGTTACATTGGGTTTTACGGTCACTTTCACTGGTTCCACTCCTTTCACCAATCCCACCTCTTTCCCTGTCATATCCCACACTTCTTTTCCAACTGTTTCCTGTAACTCAGCAGGAATATCTGCTTCAGTGATCACTGGGTAAAGGGTAATCAGGGGATACTATTCATCGACAGTCTCCTCCTCATCCCCTCCTACACTGTCCTCTTCTTCCCCATCACTGCTTGTCTGAATTTTAATTCCATCGTTCGAACACATAATTGAACATCCCAATTTGCACAGTAGGTCTCTCCCTAACAGTGATATTGGGCTTGAGTCACACACCACAAATTTATGTGACCCTTGGTAGTTGCCAATTCTGACTTGTACTGGATCTGTGATTGGGTTCGTCAGGTACCTATTTGCTACTCCCACTACTTGAACTGTTCTCCCTGAAAGTGGCAAATTTGGTACTTCAATGCTCCTAACAGTGGAACGTGTAGCTCCTGTGTCAACCAAGAATGAAACGCGATGACCCATAACTCTTCCCTCCACATACGGACCCTTTTGATCAACTTCCAAGGATGCTGCAAGCACATAATTTCCCTCCTCATCTGAACTTTCACTCTCCCATACATCGTTTATTCCATTCTCGCTGTGTAGTGGGAATTGGTGTACTGTGTCATTTTGACTCATTCCCTGACCCGTGACCTGTTGAGGAAGCATTGCTTGCTGCTGATTCATTGGTGCTAAGGGTATTTGCATTTGCCGATTAGGTACCATAGGAAACTGCTGTTGCATTGGCTGCCATTGTGCCATTTGCACACAGGGCATTTGCACCTGTTGCGGTTGCATGGGTTGTAAACCCTGCAGCTGGTTTATATTGTTTTGGAAATTTGGGTTTGGACCTCTCAGTTTCGGTCCTCTCATAGTCTGGAATGTATTGACATCATTGTTTTGCTGACCTACACCTTCCTGCACCATCATTGGGCACTCCCGTTTCCAATGCCCGACGATTCCGCACGTGTGACATGGCATCACCTTCTTCATTGCCTGTATACCATTTGGAATCATAACGGTATTCAAATCAGGACCATTATTCACAAAACCTCCTCGGCCTCTGCCTCTCATCTGCGGCTGAAACATAGCGTTTCCCTGTTGCGGCTGCTGCGGCACCTGTTGTTGAAACCCTTGCAACCCTTGCAAACCTGTCTGAGCTGCTCTAAGCTGCATCACCATCACCTTTTCTTTCAATCTTTTCTGTTTGGTCTCAATCTCATCACTACAGTATTTCGCATAATTCAACACTTCATCGATCGACTTTGACTGCCAACAAATCAAATGCGATTTAATCATCTGGCTGATTTCGGGCCTCAGCCCTTCCACGTACCTGAACACAAAATGGAGCATGTCCTTTGGCTCAATCGTTTCCGTGCCACTGTAATTCTTAAACGCTTTCAACAACCTCTCATAATACGCATGTATAGACTCTTTAACCTCTTGGGCTGTTCTGTCAATCCTCTACCAATCCACATTTTTCGACGCAACCTTGGTTTTCAAGTGCTCGATCACCTTATGGTATAAGCTCATTACCGTGGGTGATGGCGCACCTGTGTCCCTGTCTCTCTCTGGTTCACTCGTCGGCCAACCTACAGCCCTTTTACAATCTTCCCACAAATCCACCGGAACCACAATTTCAAATAAAGTATTCAGGTCTTCCCAGAGACACTTCGCGAGTTTCACAAATCTATCTGTTTGTTGATACTACTCAATCGGCTTCTCTCTCAATTTGGGAAAGTCATCCGTAAAGGATTGAATATCGCACCTGTGCCATGGTACATGTACAAGTTTTCCCCCTGCTGTCTCTCTCATTGGTAACATAGTTATCAGATCGTCATTCTGTTGTTTTTTCTCATTCCGCTCTAGAGTATTTTCTTTCTTTTTGTCCTTTTTCTTAACCGACCTGCTTTCCCACTTGTCTAAACATCTCCAGACCTGTGCACTCTGCAGTATCTCTTTAAGGTGTGTTTTCATCCCTGCGGATCTCATGTGTTCAAAATCTTTTGTCTCAAAGTCTAACCTGTAACTTCTGCTCAGGTGTTTAGTCTTACTTATATCGATCTTGTTTCTGTCTGCAATTTCTCGTAACTTCTTATGTATGCTGCTTACTTCTCTTGTAATCCTAGGGCACATGTATCTTAGTTCTTCCTCTGTGTATGATTCTAATCTGTTCAAACCCATTGTTCCCTCTACCAGTTCATCTGCCTCCATACCCAACCTTATTTTATTCAGGTATTCTTCTCCCTTCCCGCTAGATGTACTCTGTGGGGAGTTCAGGCTGTTGAACCATTGTGTTAACTGTTGCGCGTTCAGTCCCATCAGTGTAGCAGTTACATCAACTGCCACTGATGGTTTCTGTAATGTTTCAGTCTGTGAGGTTAACGGTACTAATAGTGGTGGATGTGATCTTACCACGGTTGACGGAGCACAAATTGGAATTGGACTAAATTCCGACAAGGACCCAGATCCATTTGGCAGTGCCGCTATCGGAGTTGTCTCTGGAGTGGTTTCTATGCATCTTCTCCCTGTCCCATTCTGTATCATTAACCCTTGGTCGCTTGTGCTTGAATTTGCCTGTATGTACAGTGGTACTGGTGGACCTACAGTGATAGGTAGAGATATTGCGTCTGGATTCTGTCTGTTCCCCGAATACTGTGGCATGTTAATCCCCACATTGTGGTTCATCATTGCTGGCATACCTAACTGGCTTTCTATTACTCGCACTTCTTGTGTCTGCTTTTGGGGCATCGAGAACTGTGTTGATTCAGCTTGAATCAATGTCGGTCTCTGATAGTTTTGTCCTCCCTGCGCCATTGAATCAGAAGTCATTCCCATGTTATGCTCATCACAACAGTGCCTTTGAACCTGTGGCTGATAGTTATCAGCAGGTTTCAATGTCGGCACTTCTGGGTATATTCTCTGAATCTGTGGTATTTGTGGTGAGAAAGGCATGTTGGAGCTGCTCGGCCTCTGAGATATTCTCAAATTTGGTGTTACATTACCCTGTATTGGTTCTGGAGGGGCAGTACTAATGCTTGAGCCTTTTTCGCTTTCCACGTATGGTGGTGGGCGATCATTCAGCAATTGTATAATGAACTCCTCATCATCTGACTCGTCTCCCCTTTTCGAGTTTCTATTGTTCTCTCTCTCTCTGGACTGACTCCTGTTTGTCTTATAGGTGGCTTTCCTTCCTTCCGTCTCCGCTTCATCAGTAATCGCTGGAAACAATTTAATCCCCTGCAATACATCTGATCTCCAAACCTTTTGTGTGCTGTCCCATCTAGCGTCCGCTAGTGTCTTTTCTACTTTTCTTATTCTGGTCTCGAACTTCTTTTGTTGTTGGTTTCTAGCTATTAGCTCCCAAATTGCTAGTGCCTCAAACTGTGCTGGTCTTGGAGGTACTTTCATGTCATATAGCGCAAATCTCACATTTTCTAAAACCCTTAGATTAAACGACCCGTGGATAGGGAACGCTACACTTCCATGTTTCTCTGTTAATTTGCACCATTGCTTTAACCATAGACATGGCGCTACACCCTTTTCTTCAATGACAATGTAAGCTGGTGTACCCTCAGGCGGTGTTTCTTCTCCTACATTTGCTTTAATATAAACATCTCCCCTCATGGCACTCTTAAATGCTTTGAAAAATTTCATCTTTCCGTCTATTGTTTTTCTAAAATATGTAATCAATAAGTGACTTTAATTCCCGGAATACTCTTCGCTTGCCTTTCCCCTTCCAATTGCGCTTCACGGACTGCGTCCAATCCATGCGCGACCCTTCTCACCAACCGACCTATCCCAGCGCGGCTCCTAGTGACGTCACACTCACAGACTGCGGCTGACAAAGTCCCGCGGCTTGTCCTCTTTTCATTCGGCTTCACTCATAAACTAATTTCTGCAATATAACGCGAGCACTTAACCAAAAGAATAAAACAGATCTGTCGGTTTACTACAGGAAAGGTAATACAATCGCTTCAGAAACCTTAGGGATTTTTCACTAGCCTCGGCAGTTATTCCATCTTTCTCGGTTTCCCACTTTCGCAAGCAAAATTTGACCCTCAAACTTTACTCTCAACTGATCAATGAACTATTCTAGTGCACTTTAGAATTCGTCAAATCTCAAAGTCGAAGTTTTCTTTCACTCTGCAACATTCATACCGACTTGTTGACCACGCCCGATCAACCTATTAAACCTGACCAGATCACAACATAAAACAAGTGTCACATACACTTTTCAACATACTCCGGAGTCTCTTGACCTCGCAGGGCCCGTCTCAACATCAACAACCACGTGGACAATTTTTTCTGCACAAAGCGCTACACACATGTGAAGTTCGGCGACTTCCCTACTCTCACACTTTTAGAGTAACACTCCTCTAATATCTTTTAACCCCCTAAAATCCTCACAAACTTCTCAATTAATCTGCGGCAATAAGCTGTGCAAGCGCAAAACCCTAACTTCACTCATACCGTCACTAGAAACGCCGAAAACCATTCTCATACCTCCATGTTCTTCATTCGCAAGCTCCGAGATTCCGGGGACTTAGGGCATCATCATCCCTCCAACTTGTTTTAGCAAAGAAAATTCTAACTTGACTCTGTCTATTGTTCGGATGGGGTCCCAAAGGGCTAAACCATCAATCTCTGCTACCATCTACTGATAACACGTCCAGCCCTTATAAATTACCTGTACCTAGACACGTTGGAGGTCGGTGAATCTTTTAACCGAGTCGGGCTCTCCTCATCCTAAAATAGTCGAGTCACTCAGATCAATAATCAATAACTATTGCAATCGGTAATCAATACTCAATTAATAGATCAATATAGCACATCAGAAATCAATAACAGTTGGTATTTCGGCGCACCATGATCTTTCAGTCATGAATAACCACACCAGTTTATTAAAAGTTATTGAATTTATTTCCCTATATTAACAAAGCTAACACGATGTATATAAGTCTCAAAACCAAATGATATATGTATATGAACATTACTGGCTGTCCATAACGGCGGAAGAAACGCAATCTACGCAAAATCTGGATGATGATACAGTCAGCTATGGCAATGCAAATCACTAATATGCCTAACTGTATTTGACTAATTTCATACATTGGTCAGCATACAAGATTTCAATTTAGCATGGTACATTGAATGAATACCTCGACTAACCTCTAATTAGCATTGGCATGTGGGGCTTCATGCAAAACGAATTTAGTCAACACAAATTTGTAAAACTTCTAACTAGGACCCTATCAAAATAGCAGTTGGTACCTAAAAGGAAACACACAATGCATAATACATTTATCCTTTCATATTTACCAAATACAATCAGAATTCAAGAAAAGTCTTCGTCCTTCAGGTACCGGTTGATCAGCATGGGGCAAGTTTCAAAGTGGCAAAGTTAAGGGCAAGCTTCCTTGCAGCGGCAAGGAGAATGGGGCAAAGTTACTGCATGGGCAAGACGGGGCAAATCAAAGTTAAAGTCTCTAGAGTGAGAATTCTTAAAGTCTCTTTCTCTCAGATAGAGAAAAGGGCATCAGGGTGTCGTCCAAAATGGAGTCTGGCATCTGGCTTCAAACTGGCATCGAGGAAAATGGCTGACTTCTCTTTGTCCAGTGGGTTTAAGTAAGAAACATTCCAAATTCTGCAGGGTCTTCCATTGGAGGGTTCATAGGTTGGCTTCAAATTGTCCAATTAAAATTGTCTTTTACTAGCGCTCATTTATGCATACACTGTCCTTGGAGCCTTGGAACACAAGTTGTAACATGGGTTGCCAATTATTTTACTATCTGTACCTTCATTGTCCGCACCTGCAGACTGACCTTGTATCAAAGGGGATGAAACCGGCCTAGTACGAAACCTTGGAGATAAGTGTATCAGTCAGCTCTACTGGAAAATTACAACTTCAAGCAAGAATATATGTTTCATTAGTTCAAGGAAAAACCACGCAGTTAGAATTTGAGACCAGGCAACTAGGCCAAAGCCTGTACTAAATTTAAGCTAAGCAAAACAGTTTTCAAACAAGAAATCATGGCATACATTTGCAATTATGACGGATTACTACATTTTCAATACTTCATGATTAATAAAGCTCGTTTACAATGATGGCGAACTACCCCAAGGGCACAATTTCCCTCGTACATTATTTTCTTTACTAAAATCACACTTCATTATATGTTTTGATTACACGATATGTATGAATATATGTCGGACCTTCTTTTTCTGCGTCATCACTGGCAGAAGGGAGAGAAACAGGGCAAAATAGATTGTCATGTGGGCAGCGCTTCTATAATACACGTCTGCTGATTACTTGCCCTGCCCTGATAATCAGGCTTATCTTTCACAGCCCAAACTCTATTATGGACTTCTTTACCCAGGGGCATTCTTGGGACCAGGCATAAATAGCTGATGGCCGCGTTTGGTATACTGCTGCCCCCTTCTGGTGTGTAGGAACATCAACAGTGACTTCTTCAGTGTCAGTTACCGTCTATCACAGGGAGGTTCAACTCAAGGCAGAAGTAACCAGGAACAATGAAAGTGCTACTGTACCTCCTGGATTTCCCGCATCACCACAGCCACTGGACCCTCTCGCAGACTTGCCCCGCCATGACAATCTAGCTTTTCTTTTATAGTCTCAAAGACTGCTGGGCTGTATTACCCAATCATTCTACATAGTTAAGTAAAAATGTGAGAGCTTAGAAGAGGCTCAGGCTGCGCCCACCTCCCAAAAAAACGAGAATACAATTTTGATATTACTGCTACTTCTCTTGCCATCAATTTCATCCCCTCGAATGAAAGAGACATTTCATGTTTTCTTTCAACCACACAAATTACTTAGGGAACAAACACAGCAGAGCACAAAAGCTAACTCGTAGGTGTGGGGTGCACAAGTGTCATACACCTTACTCACTTAGAAGCCCCACAAACTGAGGTTACTATATGACTCCGTGTTAGAGAGCTTAGTTTCGAGGGTTTTTTAATCAACCTAATGCATTCTTGTTCATTTCGGTTGGTCCTATTGAAGTAACAGCCCTAAAAACGATGATTCGTAAAAGAAAAGTCTTGGACTGAAGAACTGAATCACCAATGACACATGGACATCCGGCACGCTAAGCATAGGAACCCTGCACCCTAACTGGTACTCTGCCCCACCGACGAGCTTGAACATTGTTCCAGTGTGTCCCATTTCAGATGGCAAGAGATCAGATGTTTTCTAGTTTCATGTTGGTGTAGGTTATCTAGTTAAGGGTTTTCCATCCACTCTGATTCTTATACTGTTTATGCCAATTAAAAGTCAGCACTGCAGGTCCCAGTATGCAAAGATGCTCTCTGAGTAGGAGAAACGTTGAATGCTTGGCTTTTTAACACTTGAGACCTTTGTGGTGGTGTTCACAAAGTATACGACTTCCCATTGGAAATTGGGTCGAACCACTATCTTGGTAAATTCACAATATAAAAAAAGCTACTGATGGGAATGGGTAAGTCACTGCTGGGCATGGGAAGGACTGGAACAGACAAGCTAGTGCATGTACTTATTACACAGACCATTGTCAGGAGGTGTATTTTCAGTAAGTCCTGAAATTTGAGCCAAAAGCACTAACAAAAGTAAATCAAGAATAATTTATTTGTAACAGTCACACCTCATATGAAACGGACGGACAACTACGCCTTTCATTGGTTACAACGTCCACCTCTAGGACTTCACTGTTGCAAGCTTCATTTTCATCTGATGAAGGTGAAGAAACTAGCTATTTACAAGTAAAAGTAGCTTTAATGCTTGGAACCTTTCTAGATTTACATGCTGCGTTTTTCCGCCATCTAGAACGGAGTTAAGAAGTGATCTTGGGGAAAATAAAGTTTGAATTTTGGACACAAAGCCAGAATGAATCTCAATAACAACGCCCATAAGCTCATGGATACCAACTACAGTACATCTCATTTCTCATCAATACTGTAGAGTAAAACCTCAGCGATGTCCTCACCAACAACTCCCCTGAAGAAAAGATTTTGCCAGTATAAGAAAAACAGAGTAGCCATCCCCACTATTCTAATTCCTGTTAATTTTTGTTTAAATCCGTGCTGTAATAGGCAAGTGCCATGCATTAGATAACAGGAGAACCTAAAATCTGTTTAAGAATGACAAACACAAATTGAAACAATATGTACCAGTGCATTATTACTGGCTCATCTAAACAATGCAGCTAGTACTACGAAGGGAAGTCCCTCACACATCTCTAAACACAGCTCCAATACTTTTATTAGGACAGGGCCAGCAATTACCAACAGAGTCCCACTGCTAGTATTGTACATTCCTGGCTCTTCCCAGGAGAACTGCTATACATTAAGTGGGTCACTCTTTCCAGTTCTCAACTGTGAACCAGTACTAGCAGTGCACATTCTAACACTTTTTTTTATTAAGACTTGGCATGATCAAATAATGGCAGTGGTTTGCACCCTATCCAAGTAGGGACCCTCACTCTAGTGATGGTAAGGAAGCCATACAGCTAAGATAATCCTTGCACACCCCATTGGTAGCTTGGCACGAGCAGACACTCTTATCTCAGAGGCAATGTGTAAATTATTTGTACACACACACACACACACACCCAGTAACACAAGGAAAACAGTACAAAAGGACTCCACGCCTGTTAAGAACAATAGCCAATATTTGTCTGAATAAAACCAGACCAAAACGACAAAAATCCAACATACACAAACAAAGTTATCACTTTTAGAGAGTGCAAAGAGTCTTCATCTAAAGGAATCAATGGTTGTCTCTTTTTAACACACAGTACCCAGGATGCGTAAAAAACAAAGATTATGCGGGCTGCAGAAGAAGTGAGGCACCGGAAAACGAAGTTGTGTGTCAGTTTCTTACTGCGCAGCAGAGGTGATGCGTTGGTTCCTTACTGACAGGGGAGGTGATGCGTTGATTCTCTCCTCGCAGGAGAGGTGATGCATTGGTTCCTTACTGGCAGGGAAGGTGATGACTTGGTTCCTTACTGGCAGGGGAGGTGATGCGTCAGTTCTCTCCCTGCATGAGAGGTCATGCATCAGTGTTCGGTCACACAGTCTTGGTTCCTTGATGTAGTGTGGGGTCCATGCAAAAATGACACACAGGGACATTGTGTGGGAAAATCCAGATGCACAGTGATGACAGAGCCATGGTGGAATAGCACCTTGATCAGTCCAACAGATACTGCTTTGATTCTTCCACCGTAAGGCAGGCACTGCTTTGATTCTTCAGCCACAAAAGCAGGCACTGCATCAATTCTCCTGCTGCAAGTCAGGAAATACATTGATTTTCAGCCGTGGTGTTCTAATGCATGGATTTTCTTCCTCAGGACAACGGTTTCTACTTCCAATAGTCTAGGGACTGGATTTGGCACCACTGGGCAAGTCAGGACTCTCACCAGAAGAGACCAGGCACTGGCAAATGAAGTCTTTGATGTCCCTGAGACTTCTAACAGGAAGTTCAAGCCCTTGGAGAACCCTGGAAAGCAGGATGTAGAAAGCAAAGTCCAATCCTTTCACTCCCAGGACAGAAGCAGCAAGCAGCAGATCAGCACAACAAAGCAACAACCAGAGTGGCAGTTCCTCTTGTAGCATCCAGCTCAAATGATTCAAGGTTATGCGTCAATTCTCATGTTGGTACCATTTGTTGAATATCTGAACTGACACCTAAGTCCATATTATTTCAATTTATTCAGATTAGGGAACTACCTTTAAGGAACACACTTGTATCATTATTATAATATTCGCTGTTATCTTGACTAATTATATTTGGCCTTATATTGAATTATCAATTACTGGACAATGGGCCAGATGTAGCAAGAAAAATTTTTGCGACTTGCAAATTGCGAGTCATACCGACTCGCAAATTGCAACTCGCAAAAGTGCATGAAGAAAGGTGTCTCAAACACCTTCTGCGACTCGCTATGGGGTCGCAAAGACCCACCTCATGAATATTTATGAGGTGGGTCGCAAATTGCGACCCCATAGCGAGTCCCTGCACTCACAGGGATGGTGGCCTGCTGGAGACAGCAGACCTCCATGTCTGTGACTGCTTTTTTTAATAAAGCAGTTTCTTTTTTTGAATTGCGGACCGTTTTCCTTAAAGGAAAACAAGTTGCAATTCAAAACAATAATGAAACCATTTGGTTTCATTTTTTCAGAGTGGGCAGTGGTCCATTGGACCACTGCCTGCTCTGAAAAATTATTTTCAGCGACATTCACAAAGGGGAAGGGGTCCCATGGGGACCCCTTCCCGTTTGCGAATGCGTTACCTTTCGCGGTCACAAAGTAACTCAACATGGCGATGCAGTCGCAAATAGGAAGGGAACACCCCTTCCTGTTTGCGAGTCGGAATCACATTTTGCGAGTCGGTACTGCGTTTTTCGCTGTTTGCGACATGCAAACCGGTTGCTACATCTGGCCCTATGTTCCTTTCCAATGCTACTGCTTAAGGGACTAAGGGCCCGATGTAGCAAGATATGCTTTTGCGATTCTGAAATTGCGAGTCGGTGCGACTCGCAATTTCAGAATCGCAAAAGCATATGCAGAATGGTGTCTCAGACACCCCCTGCGACTCGCTATGGGGTTGCAAAGATCCCCCTCATCATAATTCATGAGGTGGGTCGGATTTTGCAACCCCATAGCGAGTCCCTGCACTCACAGGGATGGTGGCCTGCTGTAGTCAGCAGACCCCCATGTCTGTGACTGCTTTTTAAATAAAGCAGTTTTTTTTCTTCATTTTGCAGCCTGTTTTCCTTAAAGGAAAATGAGTTGCAAAATGAAAAAAATACCGAAACCATTTGGTTTCGTTTTTTTCACAGTAGGCAGTGGTCCATAGGACCACTGCCTGCTCTGAAAAAATATTTATGTCGACATTCACAAAGGGGAAGGGGTCCCATGGGGACCCCTTCCGTTTTGCGAATGTGTTACCATCAGTGTGACACTGGTGGTAACTGCTAGTTGGTTTGCGACCGCATTCGCGGTCACAAAGCAACTCTGAATTGTGAGGCGAGTCGCAAATAGGAAGGGAACACCCCTTTCTATTTGCAAGTTGCATTCCCAAATTGCGAGTCGGTACCGACTCGCACTTTGGGAATGTGCATCGCGTGGGGCCGTTTGCATGGCGCAAACTGCGTTTTTCGCAGTTTGCGCCATGCAAACGGCGTGCTACATCTGGCCCTAAGGGGCTTATTTGCAAGCAGCTTGCACTGCCAGTGCATCAATTTTTGTGATGCACCAGATGTGGAGGCTGTGGACCCATATCTACAAGGCCACATAAAGTCACTTTGCATGGCTTTACATGGCCTGGTAGAGATGGAGTAAGGCAACGCAGCAGAAGTCGCTGTGTTGCCTTAATTTGTGTCAGGGAGGCCTTCCATGGGTGCTGCAGTGGATGTTCCCACGCAACATCGATGGATTTTGACACATGCATCAAAGCCTATCCCTCCCAAGAAGTTGGTAATGGGTGGTGAAACGTGAAGAAATAACATTATTTATCCCCGTGTTTTCCTCTTTCTATGTGTGCTGAGATCTTCAGCACACATAGAAAGAGGAAAACACCTCTTGTGATTGTTTTTGTGGAAGAAGGAGTCACTTCCGGCACAAAAATAATCATCCCCACAATGCATGCATCCTTGCACCATGGTGCAAGGGTGCCTGCATTGGTGCATGGCAGTAATTAGCGCTCAAGGGCAGGGGGCGAGGACAGGAATGCACCCTATCTTGTAGATAGGGTACATTCCTGCCCTTTTTTTGTTGATGCAAGGCAGTACAGCAGGAAGCCAAAAGCTTATAAATGAGGCCCTAACTTTTTACTGATTAAAAGATTAAATACCTCTCTGAGGACTTTTCTCTGAAGTTGTCAATGGCTAGTGAGGTCAATGGCTACTGTACTAGGTTGGGATGCTAGATAGAGACTTATGCAATGGACAAAGGGGGCTTTTAAAAAATTGTATAAATAAAAAAGTCATTTACCAATGGTATCCCTGGGCATAACTTAAAGCCTGATTTGGCCTTTGGCAGGCCGGTGCTCACTTGCAGACATGTCAGGTATGCCATCTGCCTTGCTGCATGTGCATTTTATCTTAATTCACTTGTGGTTTGGAGACAGGATGTCCATCACATTTGTGGCAAAGTGCTCAACTGCCGAGGGCTGAATTAGAACCTTTGACTTGCACTAAAACATATTTATTTATATATCTATTTATTTTGCAGGTGAAACAGAACATCTCACCACAAATATCATGGTGATCATATAACCAAATTGCATTCCTAAGAAATCCAAACCCATCCTAGAACTAATCAGGTATGTAACAGATTCCAAAAACACATGGGGCCTCATTCCGACCCGGACGGGCGGCGGACGCCGCCCGCCGGGCGTAAACCGCCCAAACACCGCCCCGCGGTCAGAAGACCGCGGGGGGCATTTCAACTTTCCCGCTGGGCCGGCGGGCGATCTGCAAAAGATCGCCCGCCGGCCCAGCGGGAAAGCGCCTTCCACGAGGATGCCGGCTCCGAATGGAGCCGGCGGAGTGGAAGGTGTGCGACGGGTGCTGTGGCACCCGTCGCGCTTTTCAGTGTCTGCTAAGCAGACACTGAAAAGCAATGTGGGGCCCTGTTAGGGGGCCCCTGCAGTGCCCATGCCATTGGCATGGGCACTGCAGGGGCCCCCAGGGGCCCCACGACACCCGTTCCCGCCAGCCAGGTTCTGGCGGTGTAAACCGCCAGAACCAGGCTGGCGGGAAGGGGGTCGGAATCCCCATGGCGGCGCAGCTTGCTGCGCCGCCATGGAGGATTCCCATGGGCAGCGGGAAACCGGCGGGAGACCGCTGGTTTCCCGTTTCTGACCGCGGCGTTACCGCTGCGGTCAGAATGCCCATGAATGCACCGCCAGCCTGTTGGCGGTGCATTCGCTGCCCTCGGCCCTGGCGGATTCAATCCGCCAGGGTCAGAATGAGGGCCATGGTCTCTCATCACCCAAGAAATCAGTGATAAGTGCCGCATATTACAGTTTAATAAAAACGTTTGTAGAGAAAATGTGGAGCTTGAGGTCGAAGACGGTAGTTGAACCATGTTGGAACCACACAAAAGGACTGCGTAGTACTCTACGTCCCCACCACCACTCTCCAGCCCGCAAGTTGCAGGTGCGAAATAGGTGCTGTGTCTGATAGGCAGGGTTGGGTTTTCATGAGTGTGTATAATAGGGTCACTGTTCTGTAGCACCAGTCCAACTGAGGTTAAATTCATGCCACATAATGCCCTGGTTTCAAAGTCAAAGTAGTGATTTCACCTCAGCCTTAGGAGCAGTATGACCCTACACTCATTGAGCACCATACTGGAACCACCTGGTGCTCCCCTTGCACAGAGATATACATAACCCTGAGGTTTATGCCAAACAATCTGGGTGCGCTGGTTTCTAAGGGCCAGATGTAGTAAGCCGTTTGCATGTCGCAAACTGCAAAAATCACAGTTTGCGGCGTGCAAACAGCCGAACGCGATGCTCATTCCCAAATTGCGAGTACCGACTCGCAATTTGGGAATGCGACTAGCAAATAGGAAGGGGTGTTCCCTTCCTATTTGCGAATCGCATCGCAATTCAGAGTAGCTTTGTGACCGCGAATGCGGTCGCAAACCAACTCGCAGTTACCACCAGTGTCACACTGGTGGTAATTCATTCGCCAAAGGGAAGGGGTCCCCATGGGACCCCTCCCCCTTTGTGAATGTCGGCAAAAATATTTTTTCAGAGGAGGCAGTGGTCCTATGGACCACTGCCTACTCTGAAAAAAAGAAACAAAATGGTTTCGGTTTATTTTTCATTTTGCAACTCGTTTTCCTTTAAGGAAAACGGAATGCAAAATGAAAAAAAAAAAACTGCTTTATTTATAAAGCAGTCACAGACATGGAGGTCTGCTGACTACAGCAGGCCACCATCCCTGTGAGTGCAGGGACTCGCTATGGGGTCGCAAAATGCGACCCACCTCATGAATATTGATGAGGTGGGTCTTTGCGACCCCATAGCGAGTCGCAGAAGGTGTCTGAGACACCTTTCTGCATCCGATGTTGCGACTTGCAAATTGCGAGTCCGTCAGACTCGCAATTTGCAAGTCGCAAAATTGGATTTTCCTACATCTGGCCCTAAGTGCTTTGACGTATCCTAAAACCTAGGAGTAGCGTTCCCCTCCAGCCCCAGGGAAAATGAATCCCCCACTCAGTGGCCTGTAAACCTCTAGGTGTAAGTTAAGTATGCCAGAGCCATCTCAACAAACCCTCCATTTCCAAACTAAGAGGCCACACCTCCTGCTCTTCCTTCCCTACTGGTGATGTAGCACGCAAAGTCTTTCTTGCACTCCTTACCCCACGCAACATGCCAGGATTCTCTTCGAAAATAAGCATCAATGTCACCTTCTGCACCTTGGTAAAAATGTCAAAGCCCACTTAATACCTCCTCTAATCACACTCTTACCTAAACGCAGCCGGCCCCTCACCCCTGTGCTTTACAACTAAAGGTTAACTCAGTTTTCTGCCCACAGGGGATAACACTCATTTCGTAGTGCCCTGGGCCTTCCACGCATTGTTGACAGTTGTATTTAAAAAGTTGGTCAATGAGCTGCCACCTAGGTACAGCACACTGTGGTTGTCCTTTGGGGTTAGGAGTAGCTACATGGAATATAGCTAGAACATGGAGAACAAGTCAGATCCCAGAGACAGATGAATGAAAGAGAAAGGACTGGAGCATGTTGATGGAAAAAATGGCCTACCACAGCAGAGGCTGTCCCAAAAAATGGGTAAATATTTGGTCCCCGTGGCGGGATTATAAAGGACTAATGTGAAGGGCCTTTATACCAGGGACCTACTACCATGATGGAAGGTATAAATGACGGTGCACTACTTTGTAATTGTAATTGTATTTCTATAGCTCTTACTACCCATGACGAGGCACCAAAGTGTTTTTCGGCAAGTAACACACCACACCGGAACCCAAAAGGATTAGTGGTGGATTAGCAAAGGGAAATATGAGTACAGTATTAGCATTATTATAGAGTTAATGGTATGGGTTAATTTGAGAGGAGGACATGTGAGTCTGTTAGATTGATTGAATAGAGTAATGGAGGGATTGTATAGGGAAGAATCCAGAAATGTTAATTGGGAGATTAAAGTAGTAAGAAGAGATTTAGGATGAATAAAGGTGAGATAAATGAGGGAGTATTTAGTAGGCTTGTTTGGGAGATCATAGGTGTAAACTAAAGGTTTGGGGCGAGTCAGGAGGGGTGGATGAGGGAAGAGCTAAGGAAGGGTTATTTTGGAGATCATAGTAGTAGAGTGGGTTTGGGATGAGTCAGACAATCAGGATAGAGGATAGATTGATAGAGGTATAGGTTGGGTGATGGTGAGACAGTGTAAAGCTTTTGAGAGAGTGTTTTATTTCTTTTATTTCTCTTGTACAGTAGGACTAAAGTTATGACTATATAGGTACCTGATTACGTAGTAAGGTAATATATGAGTAAGGAATATAATAAGGAATATAATAATTTGAGATTTAAAATTGTATCGTATAAACCCAGACTGCCAAGATTTGCCATATTTGAAGTTAATTTATTTGTGAAATTTTATAACATTAGTTTAACCTTCCTCAATATTTCAAAAGTGAAATGTTTGCAGATAAGTTAAGACAATATTCACACATTGTGATACATGAAAATGAAAACAGAGACTCCTAAGTATCTAATCAAACAACTCATATAGAAACTATGCAATGTCTTATGAACATGTTAAGCATAGAATAATACACAAATATATATAATTACACATATTACCTAGTGGCAGTCAGCACGAGGTAGATATAGTTAGGACCATGCATCCATAGAAAAAGCATTTTTTGACTTGCCTATATCTTTGGTGCCTTCTGACAAATCTTCCCGAAATTTTCCCAAAAAAGTGTTGTGGTGATTTTTGTTGCACACAGAAAGTTTCAGGGTGATCTGTAAAGTTGGGGCGAGAAATACGGGGTGCCAAAAAAGTTGCGTTTCCCATGTTATTTCCCGTAGGACCTTTAGACACGACTACAGCCTGAACCGCTGGACGGAATTTCACCAAATTTAGCCGAAAGCTAGCTTTCAGTACGCAGATTACACTTTCATCTATTTGGTGTAAATCCATTCAGTAGTTTTTGAGAAATAAAATGAAAAACAAATTTGCATATCTCTGGACGTAGTCATTTTGTGATAATTTCACAAATAATTCGCAAATTTTGTGAATTATCCATGAATATGCATGTGAAAAGAAGAGATGTAATTGACTGCCCACAACCTGACTAGAAAGTTGTGGGTGCCATTTTATTTCACGTGACAGGGTATCCGGGGGTGAAAATCACAACTGAAAGTGTCATAAGGGGTCAAAATGAAGGTACCCTGACCCCATGGGTGTGATGTAGGTTAGTTATAGAGGCAAATTATGGGTTGAAAATAATTTTGCGTCACCATGCGTGATTTCTGCAAATTTTAGAGAATTATTCACGAATGTGAAAACATTTAAAAGAAAAAACACAGACTCATTCATACACTAATTCATTTACTCATACATGCACTCAGAGAGACACCCACACAGACACTCATGCATCCACTCAGACTCACCCACCCACTTTCAAATCCACTGAAACACACAGACACCCACTTAAAGATCCAGAGACAGAGAAAGCCCCTGTGGCCAACCTGCGGTGTGCACGACCAAAGGACGTGCATTGCGCAGGTTTGGGTGGTTATGAGGACTTGACTGCAAGGCCGGCCATATGCTTCAGGGGTTGGAATAACGTATATCAATTACAGTTACTTTATGTTAAAAAAAACATAGAAATTCACTGAAAAAAACAAAGGTTACGGGGACGTTATAGTTAGGTTATGAATTTACTCATAAAAAACCCACAGAAATTCAGCATTTATAGTTAGAGTTCTTTCAAGTAACTATAACTTGCTCCGTGAGGTAACTATAACTCGTGCCTTTGCCATGCATAGGTAATTACTCCACATTTTATGTGATTTATGAGATCTTGTATGGCATCTTTGATAGTATCACTGCAATTTTTGCAATAACATTATTGATAAGAAAACTGTACATGGCAGGGGTGCGAGTTATAGTTACCCTAGTGTGCAAGTTATAGTTAGTTGAAAAAACGTCTGAATTTCCGTGGTTTTGTAGGAGTAATTTCTGAACCTAACTATAACCTCCCTGTAACCTTTGTTTTTTTCAGTGAATTTACATCATATATATATGCTCATACAAATACATACATATATACATTTAACTGTAATTAAAATATACATTTTATTAAACAGGCCTAAGAGTATGTATATATTTCATTATTATAAAATTGTTATATATATTTGTACACAGAAACACATTTCTAGATAGATACATATAATCAAATTGTAAATGTTTACATATGCAGGGATATGCAGCCTATTGCTGTTTGGGTATGGTGGTTATGTTGGAAACAGACAACTCTTGAGTAGCCTTCTGAAGATAAGATAGTTATCCGTGGATCTTATATTTGAAGGTAAAGAATTCCGGGCCAGATGTAGCAAGCAGTTTTGCCCATTCTGTGTCTATGGGAAAATGTGTTCGTACATATGGCCCTCCATAGTTTGGCTGCTTGGACAGAGAATAATGTACCACCTATTGTCTTTTTTCGTATGATGCATAGTGAACTGCATTTACCAGGATTCAAAGGGGCGAACTGTGCTGGGATGTGAGGCAGTGTGCTCCCAACCCCCCCTTCCTGTTTAAAAGGCTCCCTTGGGCCAGTTAGCTGATGAGCTTTGGAGATGCACCTGTGTGCCTGTGAGTGGTACTTGACCAGAGAGGAATTTGGCAGCATTACCAGCAACTCCAGATGATTTTTCTTTGTTCTCTACTCTCTACTAATGAAGACTGAACCCAGAAACACGTATCTAGAGATATACAGCAATGTCTGCACTAACTTTGGTGAAAAACTACAGATAATTTTAAAGTGAGCGCTAACTGTGAACTGCATCTACCAGGATACAAGGGGGCGAACTGTGCTGGGATGTGAGGCAGTGTGCTCCCAACCCCCCTTCCTAGTAATGAAAAAAAGGTAGGTCCACTCTACGCTTTATTCACCTTCGTTGAATTCTGGTGAAGGTTCTATAGATAAGCCCTGGTGAATGCCCGAAACCATGATAGACTATAGATAAAAGGGCAGAAACATGTTGGCACAAATAGAGTTACATATGGGGCATAATACCCATTGACGTACTCTAATCAATACCTTTATGGTATTATAATATCCATCTAGGGTACCACCTTAAGAAAAAAATAACACTTTGGGGGTCATTACAACCCTGTCGGTTAAAGACCGCCAGGGTTGTTTTGGCAGATTTCACCACTAGCAGGCTGTCGGTGAAATCCTTTGAATTACGACCGCGGCGGAAGCGCCGCAGTCGCACCGCCAGAACTGGCGGTTTACCGCCACTTTGGTCCCGGCGGGAGTAATCTTCCAGGGCAGCGCTGCTTGCAGCGCTGCCCAGGGGATTACGAGTCCCCCTCCCGCCAGCCTTTTCATGGCGGTTTGCACCGCCATGAAAAGGCTGGCGGAAAGCGGAGTCGCGGGCCCCTGGGGGCCCCTGCACTGCCCATGCCATTGGCATGGGCAGTGCAGGGGCCCCCTGCCACGGCCCCGTGCAGCTTTTCACTGTCTGCTATGCAGACAGTGAAAAGCGCAATGGGTGCAACTGCACCCGTCGCACGGCCGCAACACCGCCGGCTCCATTTGGAGCCGGCTCCTGTGTTGCGGCCGAGATCCCCGCCGGCCTACCGGGGATCTCCTGATGGCCACGGCGGGAGTGTGGCGGCATTGGCGGCCGCCCGGCGGTCAGACCCCAAGGTCGTAATGATCCCCTTTGTGGTCTACCCTAAGATATTTTTAGACTATCATCTGAGTTGAATATCCAGTAAGCTTAAAATCTAAGAACTCCCTTAATATGCCCCACTTGAGGTTGAGTCTGCCCTGGTAGCATTATCTTACCAGGGTGGGACAAGGTGGCCAATGATGAAGCATGTCACATTACGTGAATGAGCCCACCTCATCCAAATCTTTGGGATGCCAAGGAACTTCTGAATAGGAAGGGCAGTAGTAGAGCAATAGGTTCTTGAATGAAGAGAGCTTTTTTTTACTTGGGGTACCACGCATTTTATGTGTTGTAGATATAAGAAGAGGTAAGTGTGGGGCTTATTCCAGCCTCTGGGTTCTCCTTTTGTGTTTGATACAGATGCAGAGTTGGTCATAATTTTACCAATCATCACATGTAAGTATTTCCATTTTGGAGGCATTCAGTTTGAGATGGCTCCATGTCATCCACTGATCAACGGCTCTGTGGCAACTGAAGATTTGTTATTTTCCAATGTCTTTGGGGCATTCTAGTTTAAGGAGTATTTGTGTATCATCTGCATAGTTGTAGCAAGTGAGTTGAAATTCATTGATTGAATCTGGGAATGACACCATGTAGATGTTGAAAAGCATAGGTGAAATGATTGAACCTTGGGAACACCTGCTTTTGTAAAGTAGGGTTTGGACGAGAAACAGAGAGAATGGATGACATTTGTTTAGTTTTGAAGGTGAACGTGATCCAATCGAGGGCAGTCCCCTCTATGCCGGCTTCGTAGAGTCTTTGTACTAGGTATTATGGTCAGTGCAGCAACTCCATTTAGGTCTAATGTGTTTTTAAGATCATCTCAGATGGCGATGAAGGCAGATTCAGTGCCTCTTCCTGGGTGGAATCCAGTTTGGCAGTCTGAAAGTATGGAGTTATCTTTACTGAATTTTGACATCTGGAAAAATGCTGCACTTTCTTTCAGTTTGCCCAGGAAAAGTTCATTTGTAATTGGTCTGTAGTTGTTGGGGGTCATGCAGGTCCAGGTTTGTTTTCTTTAATAGTGGGCATATGGATGCCTTTTTGAGGTCACCAGGAAAGGAAACTGTAGTGAAAGAATTCGTCTTACTGGTATGGAATCTTGGCCAAACCATTAGGTCATTTTTGTATGAACTGGACACAGTTGAAATCTGTTGAAGGTTTCAAATAAATAATCCCACTGCACTCAATCAAATGATTTTTCAGTGTTGAGGGAGAGGGCTAATTCCTCGTAATTGGCATGTCTAGTATGCCATAGCATAACATAGTTTCCTTCCACCGTTGCTCTCTAACTCCTCACATATACCTTGCCATGATCACAGGGCTCCTATACTTTACATGTGTACATGAGCCCTCTTGCAAATATCGTCCTACATCACAGATAGGGCTCTTGGTTTCATGGTATTTATTTTTTAATATTACCATCTGTATTTATGCATATATATATATATTGCTCATCCAACTGGTATTTATCCATATTTATTTTGTGTATTGAGAATACATGGAGTCATAAAATGGTACATTTCCACATTTATTTAAATGATGAACATGGACTCATGTTTTGATGTCTGTCACGTTTTAGCAAATTAAGCAGTCAAATATAAAAAAGCTTTACACCCACAGGTAAATATTACCATTATAATTCGGACATACGTTAACGTATGCTTGTATTTAAGGAAATCTCATCCTCTTTTTAACTCTCCATGCTGTCTGCCTGCTTAGCTGCTGGGCCGGAATTCATGAAAGACAGCATTTGGAGTCACTTACAAGAAGCACAATTTTAAATATTTTTCTGCTTTTAAAAAGAAATAAGGACAGGAAACACGTTGTTTTCTGTCTGTACTTTTCTGTAAAAAACAGTCAAAATTTAAAAAAATGGGAGCCTTAATTACAGATTAAATAATATTTCCTATGCTGACGAAACCCAGCTCCTTATGTCCTTTCCAGACAGACCAGCCACCCATACCAGCTTCAATACGTAGATGCTCCACATTTCAGGCTGGATGAGAAACAAGTCTTGAGCAGCAATAAAACAGGACTAATGTTGTTTGACAAAATCACTACTCACTGGACTGAAAGCTGGTGGCCCTCTGAGTTGTGGACACCTCTTTCTTCACCAACTCTGAAGGAGACCAGGGTACTATACTTTGCAACAATCTGTTGCTGACTGATCAGAATTATTCAGTCTCTAAATCCTACTTTGGCATTCTAAGAATGATCTACATAATTTGTGTTTGAATCGCCATCAAATCACGCAAAACTGTAACATATATATATATATTGGTATCCCAGCTTATCTGACCCAAAGACTCCATATTATGCAGAATGAGCCCGGCTTGTCTGGTTCTCAAACTGCCTGCATGGGCCTCCATATCCCCACATATTAGAGCTGCCTTCTGGCTTCCAAGCAGGATAAGGGCTCTCTTCAAGCTTTACTGCCAGGCTCACAAGCCTCTTCGCATTACTCACCCACAGTATCTTCTAAAAGAATTTCATTTAACAAGCCCTCTAGTCTTCTTCTTTCCTATCATCACCAATTAGTCACTCTCTACTGCATTCACACCTACAGATTAAAAGGACGTTCCTTCTCTTATTTATCAACCACTAGCTGGAACAAATTCCCCCTGGGTCTGAGTACGATTAGCTCCCTTCCAGTCTTCAAAAAGAGCCAGAAAACCTGGCTATTCTACACATATTTTCCTCACAATCTTTCATTTACCCCCCTGGTCTAGGATACCCTTTCGAGGTAAGCGAGCGCACTGCAAATCCACATACCATAACAAAACATAACATGACATGAAATGACATGACATACCATAACATACCCCTCCAGGGTTAGGTTGACAGCCTCTGCACTCCATCATAGAACTATCATCAACTCAATTTCAGGATCTTGTCAAAGCTAGCAGGACAGCTAGTTGCACCTCTGCCCCCTGCCCCCTAAAAATCGTCAAAACATTCTTCTAACAACTTCAGTGGTCATTCCAGTCAGGACACGAATCAATAAGTCCTTAACAGTCCCTTTTTTCTAGAAAACCTCAAAAACACATGCATACATCATTATGAAAACAAACAAACCTGGACCCTAAGCACCCCAACAAATGCAGACCCATAGCAAACCCATAGCAAACTGACAGTTTCCTAAGCAAACCTTTAGAAACAGCAATCTTTGCCATGTCACAATTCATTGAAGAAAACTCCAGGAAGAAGCACTGAATCAATACTAATCTCTTTCTGAAACATTAAAACACAGTAGACCAGAATAGCTTCCTGCGCTACTTCTCTTGGACATTTCAGTTGCCTTAAGACACAGTTGATATGACACACTAATCCTAGGACTCAAGGAAGTCAGAATAGGGGGTACAGGTCGAACTTGGATCTCACCTTCCCTAATCAATAGAACTTCTATAAACATGCACTTATAGATAGCTGTAGATATATCTATCTATCTATCTATCTATCTATCTATCTATCTATCTATCTATCTATCTATCTATCTATCTATATCTAATCTATGTGTGTGTATCTGGACATGTAACTGTTGTTATGTGCATAATCATGTATGTGTCAGTACAGGTTTAGGCTTTGTATGGGGATGTACCTGTATATGTGTGTCTGCAAATGTATGTAAATATGTATAGAGGAAAAATATGTGTGTTTGTGTATGTGTGTGTGTGTATCTATATATATATATATATATATATATATATATATATATATATATATATACATATGTGTGTGTGTGTGTGTGTGAATACATTTCTTTAATGTCATTGACAACTAGGAGAATGTATGGATGACTATGCATTAGATGGACACTTATTTATGAGTATGTAAATATGGCTATGTGCATGTAGCTGTATCTATGGACTTAGGAATATGCATTGTGTGATGATATAAAAATTATATACACCAGAACATTTAAAGAAAGAAATAAACATGTTATGTATATGACAACAAATATATGGTTTTGTGTTACATATGTATGAACACTAAAGTAACTATAACTCATGCCTCCTGCCATGCACACTGTTGTCATCAAAAACATATTTTTAGTCATTTTCTTGATGTGGTCAATGGTGTCATAGAACATGACATGAGTGATGTAATATGCGAGGTAATTAACAGTGCAGGGTGTAGTTATACTTACTTGAGATAACTCTAACTTGTGAATTTACTTTGTTCATTGAAACAGCATGTTATAATTGAAATTCTCACCTAACTCTAATGTTCCTTTAACCTGTGTTTTTTTCAGTGAATTTGTAAGGTAATTTAGAGTAAGATAGTGTTATAATTCCTAACTACAACTTATCTTCAACCTTTGGATTTTTCAGTGAATTTCCATGTTTTTTCTTAATATAAAGTGCAATGTCCATTTCCATGCGTGGCACTGGGTTGGACTCCACACCACCAGTGGGAAGCCAACCCAGGCCTTGCATTATTTGCGTTTGGGTGCAGAAACATGCCCCTACCCTGTAGGCGCCCAACTTGCCGCTGTGCACAGTCGCTGGCCATGCACAGTATGGGTTTGTGTGCAGGGCGGACTAGTACCCAGGCCCTGCACAATACTATAAATAATAATAGCAGTTTGTAGGTCAAGCATGGCAGCGCGTACAAGCGCTGCTTTTCAGAGATTTTGGTATGTATCTGGGCTTTTAACCACTCCCACCAAACATTGATCATTATCACTCATTCATTGGCTCCCCTTTCAAAAATCCTTTCTTTTCATTGGTAACTGCTTTATGTTTGTCCCTCCCTAGGGCCGTTTTGTTACCGCCTTGGCCATCAAACCTGTTATATGGATAATTGCACTCTTGCTGATAACTTTGTTGGCGAGCAAACTTCTTTTTCCTTTTATGTCTCTCCTTCACACCCACGGCGGCACTTTGAATCGGCTAGCTTATGTTAACTGTTTTACTTTTTATTTTCAGTTTGTGTGGCAAGAAAAGTTCAGTTAGGAATTTACAATGCTAATAGCTCTAACTCGAGCACAAGCGAGACCCACTGCCGTTCAAATGCTTGTTAGTATTCTTGCTGACATTAGTAGCCCCGTAGGGAGTAGGGTATTATTGACACTAAGAATGTTGCAGATACTAGTAATAGTATCAGAAACATGAATGGTAGTATTAGTACTAGTATTAGAAAATTTAATAGAAAGAGCAGTAGTTGTCATACTAGTACTAGTAGTAACAGTAGGTCAGACAGCCCTAGCATTAATAATAGTACTTGAAGCAACAGTTGCAGTGATTGTAAGTAGTATTAATAGCAGCAATAATTAGATCCTTAGCAGCAATAAGAGTAGTAGAAACAATGGCTCCAACTATAAGAGCAGCACCAACTGTAGTATTAGTAGTAGCAATTTGTGTAGTAGTGCCATATTATCTGTGGCAGCAACATTACAATTTTCACTATAAGAAACAGTACTAGGGGACGTACTAAGACCAGCAATAGCCAGAAGGGATCAACCTTTCTGTATGTTTAAGTCAATTTGAGAGTCAAACACAGAAGCTACTGCTGCCTGTAGTAGTGGTATTAGCAACACGTCTATCAGCAGCAAAGCAGTACTAGGATCAGAAGGATTGATCGTAGTAGCATGTTAGGGTTAGCTGGTCACCGTTCCATTTATGTACATCATGAGTGATTAAAGCAAATATATTCAAATATTTGACTAAATTAGTGAGAGAGAGCAGGAGCAAAAGGAGGTTAAGACTGTACGTTCTTAGAGAAGCCAATCATATGAACCTGTGGAGGGATATGGTATCAACTCTGCAAAATTGTTACTTTAAAGTGAAAGAAAATGCAATTGTTTACTTCTTGACTTTGCAGATCCTCTAACAGATTTGCAGACTGCTCTTCCGGTTCTCCTCTGATGTCACTTCTACTTCCTGGGTTTACACCAGGTCACAAACTGGAGTACAGTCACAGAACGACAGAGAGGAAAGGGCTGAACTCTGCAATACAGAGTTGGAAACCTCAACTTACTTTGATCAAATTACCCCTCAACCAGTGGTGCTGAAACAATTTTTGAAGTGGGGGAGCTGCCATCAATGTTATATCAGTGAACTCGTAGAAAGTGTGAGAACTCCAATGGTCACGCAAAGAACAAGGGTACCAAATGAGCCATTCCCATTTGGCAACAGAATGGTGAGAGTGTAGTATTTAGTTGGTGGTGCATTTTGGAACTCATTGTCACAAATATATTACTAAAGCATAATGTAGTAGTGCACTGTCATTTACAGACAGCACATTCTCAATTGAAATGGCCTCTAAACTGGCAAAGGCATACAGTTGTAAATCTATATAGTGCACAAAGACTGGAAATTGGTTTTCAGTGACTATTTGTCCTTTGTGCTTCACCAAGTGCCTTGAAATGTTTTGGTCCTATTAAAAACTGTGTTTCCATCACACTTCAGAATGACAAAAAAGGGCTTTGTTTTGTGCTTTGTTAAACAGTAGGGTACATGTGTGACATGAGCCCTACCTAGTGCAATGAAGAAAAAGGACCCCGTGGGTGACTTTTGAGCTATAAAGTACAGCAATAATCAGGCTTCCCTTCATTTATAGGTATATACATTTTGTTGTGTTAGAGAAAAATTACTTCCTGCAGCCCTTTCTTTCACTTTGCAATTAGAGAAAGAAAAATAAACACCAAGTTCCCTGTTAAAAGAATAAGAAGTACTGTGTCAAAAAACATAGTCTGATATTTCAGCTCTGTCTTTGGATGAACAGCAAATTTGAAACACAAAAATAAGTTTTACAGGCATCTTTAATGCTCATTCCCCTTTGGAACTCAGCATGGGTGTATTGGGGGTGCTGCAGCAACCCTGCATCCCTACATCCTGCACATATGTCCTCACTTTGTCTCCTTTCAAATGGGAGGAAGTCTCTGCTTATTCTGCACTATTCTCCTGACTCTAAACGATTCACATTGGAGGAGCTATGCTTCTCCTCAGACTGTAGCCCTGAATCATTTTCGAGCAGCCATCCTCACTTACGAATGAGAACGCATAACTTGACTGTGCCATTAGGAGCTGCAGGAGTGTCATAAAAAGTGTAATCAACAAACATATGTTGTGTGTTTTAACATTACTAATGTTGATTGATGCGTCAAAATCATATTATTCAAGGTGCCTTCAAGTAGAAAGGTAACAATATTATAAGTGTGTTTATATCCATTTATATTCATGTATCTGGATTGTGGTATTATAATTGAACAATGTATAATCACAGTTATTCATAATTATGTTACATCTGTGAAAAGAAATGCATGTATACTATATATTTCGAGTGTGCATTGAAGTATCATACAAAGTTAGCTTGAATAAAGGCCTGAAATGTTAATTTCCTATGCTAAACCTTTAACGTGGACTTTTGCTCCTGTTGCTTTATTCTTTATTTGCAGGTGTGTCTGCACATGTCTACAGTTAATGAACGGCATGTTGTGTTTTTGAGATAGTGGGGTATGGGAGGATATGCTAGCAAGGATAAGGAACACTAAAGAACTTGAAAAGAAAGATTGCCCCTGTGTGTTCCAGGATCGGGGAGACACCCAAGGTCACTCGGATGCTTGTTTCATGGGATGAAACACTTGAGGGAGTTGCTAATTCCAAATGAGCACGGAAGATGGAAACCGGTGTTGATGATGTGGATTCTCAAAGGTTCCACAAGGTCTAAACTGGTATTCATTTAGCTAAACGAGGGCAGACCCCTTTCACCCTTTGATGAGAGTTGATCCCCCTGAGACTTAGAAAGGTACAAACCTCTCTATCCATATTTGTTTGAGTGACTTTATGCTGCACACAGCTTTCTATCAGAACTTCTACTGTGGTTTCTGTTATGCTGACACTTTCTGATTATTTCCATTTCCCTCTACATTTCTGAGAAATAATTAGGATTTCCCCTATAGTTTAGTTAGAATATTCAGATTAAATTCATTTTCAAATGATTAGACAGGAAGACCGGGATCTGTACACTGACCATCAGATTCTGTTTCTCATCTTTTGTATTGCTGCAACTGAGATTCTTGTATGCCTTATGCTTGTACAATTTAATATGATTAGATGCTTTACTTCATCATTGGTGAATCTGTACTTAAATAGCATGCTCTTGAGACTCATTCACATAATTTTGGCCTTAAGTTTGTAACATGTTTTTCAACTTTAACTTCGACTTTGAGAATTAATGTGTGACCAAATAGGCTACACTGTTTTTTAAATTTGAAATGTTGATTTTAACGTCCCTTACCCCTCTGAACTCTTTTAAAAAATCAGTTGGATGGAGAGAAACCAAAAAGTGGGACATAAGAGTTTTCACTAACTATAAACAAGTTACATAGAGGAGCCAGCGTGAGCCTCAACTCCAAACTGCAAATACCAATCACTTTACATGAGCCACTTTGTGCTCCTTGCTCTGTACAAGTCACTCTAGAGGAGCCATCCTCTGTCTCTAAATAAGATGCTTTAGAGGAGCAACTTGGGAGACTGCAAGTTACAGGCACATTGGGGGCATTTTAGAAGAAGGAGCCACCATGAGCTCTCCACTCTGTACCGTTCTCTTAAGAGGTGCTTCCCTTTATCACTTACACTTATTTACCACTCTTTACCCCAAACTACAGCCATGCCAAATGAACAATAACTCGACTATTGCCTCTAACCCACAGTAACTCACAGGAGACATCCTCCATTCCTGAATCATTGCCAATCTCTTTGGAGGACCCATCCACATATCTTCCCCCAAACCGGAGTAATTTCAGAGGAGTCATAGCACCCTCTTTGCTCTAAAGCTCAGTCCCTTTACAGCAGACATTCCCAAACACTGACTCGCAACCAAACACCTAGGATGATCTATAGTCCACTCTTAAACAGCAATCTTCACTTCCTTATTGTAAACCAGGAATTTAAAAGCAGACATCTTCTGCTCCTGAGTGTAACCCCCAGTAAATTCAGAGGAACCACCCTCAGCTTCAGGTTGTAATCCGTTGTCACTTTAGACCAGGCACATTCCATGCCTGCAGCTAAACCAGGCTCTGCCCCGGGCAATAAATCAGTAACTTAAGGTGTGCCCACCTCATTTCATGAATCTAAGCTACAGCCAGTTCCTGGGAGCTGACCTATGTGTCTCTGAGGGCAGTACTGAAGAAACAGTCACTGAGAATGACTAGGAAACTTCGGTTGGGTCTCCCATGTGTCCTTGAATAAAATGTGGTCAGAATAGACACATAGGGCCTGATTTAGATCTCGGCGGAGGGGTTACTCCTTCACTACAGTGACAGATATCCTGCCCGCGGAAATCTAAATACCATAGAAAACAATGGTATTTAGGTTTTGGCGGATGGGATATCAGTCACAGTCTGCCGGAGTAACCCCTCCACCAAGATTTAAATCAGGCCCATAGTATTATTAACAAAGCCACAATTAGCCCAGAAAATTGACTTACAGACACTTCTGGTGGAGATGGAAACAGTTATTTTCTGGAGCTTGACTCTATTACTTAGTGATTGTCCATGACGGGTTAGCAGTCACTCACTGACAATGGGTCTGACCCATATTTTGAGGGAGAGGATAGGTTTCTTAGCTTAACTCATATCTATAGCCATTGTAAAGTAGTCACCGATTCCCAGGTTCATGCTGATACATTCATTTGTGCCACTTGTATGGTGCAAAATATACCCCGTAGCCTCTGGTGCCTACAAGTCAACTTTTGATAAGAAGGAGCAAGAGAAAAGAGTAGGTAGGGCAAAGGTTCTCTCTGTCAAGCAAGTTTTTATATTGTATTTGTAGGTAACGAGATCCTGTAAACTAATGAGCAAGGGAGGTTGAAAAGACAGAGCCAAAAACTGCAAACCTTTGTCCATGAAAGGAAAAGACCTTGGTATGTTTAGTCCTAGGTGACATCTGTGAGGATAGTGGATTTTAAGCACTGGTGTTCGCAGCTGGGCAATCTGGATGTTCCAAACTTCAATAAACTTTTTTAACCACTTTAGGAACTTGACGAAATTGGTGAAATTTGATTTGTTCTTTAAAAAAAAAAAAGTGAAAATCTCACAAAATGTAGATTTAATAGGGGAATAAATATCACAAAACAGACGTAAATAATTTTAGTCAAAAACGTTTTCTGTAGGAAATTTCAACTGTTGGCCAAGTTAGGTTAAGTTCATAATTAAGGAAAAGTGGGGTGGCCTTGTGGACGGATGTATAGACTAGCACCACTGTGCGTCCACTTCTTGCTGGTAAGGTAGATCGGTACACTAGCTCAGGTGTAGTATCTGTGTAATCATTGACTACAGCATGATTCGGCGGCAAAAACTTTAAAAGATCAACAAAATCAGTAATAAATTTCAAAAAGGTACTAAAATTCTAAAGCAAATGTTTTTTTCTACAACAAAAGAAATTCATGGAGAGAAATAACACTGCCTGAAAGTGGCAAGGAGTACTTTAAAAAAACGAATTAAATAAATAAATAAATAAATAAAACTCCAAGCTACACACTAAGAATTATTACTGCTAAAGAACTGTCCCAGAACAAACAATTATTATTTACATTTAGATCAGATTGCATTGCCCGACCCTAAACTTTTCTTTTTTATCCATTCCAAATTTCAGCCCTTTTCTGGTGCACGTACAACCTTCTTCTCTATTTCCCTTTACTCATGAGGCTGAATTCATGGATAGTCCATCTCCTTACTGAATTAATTTGTTAAAGGCAAGCTGGCGAGAGGAAGGAGGGAGCCGGGTGAAGAAATGGAAGGCAGAGAGCTGAGTGACATTTCTCTATCTGGAGATACTGACAAGCGCGAGACCGTGCACTGCTGGTGCTCGTGCAGAATTTGCTAGAGGTCTACTACACCACTTGGGCTTCCATAACAGAGGAGAGGACGGACAACGACTAATGCTGGGATGTTGGGATGCTGCAACTGTGACCAGCAAGATTCAGCACGGCCGAGAGCAGCGGGCCGAGCAGTGAGCAGCGAGGGGGCCGGGAGGCTTCAGGTGCTGCCTGGTGCAAGCATTGTCGGCCAGAAGCAGAGCCGGCCTGCAGTATCACCACAGCAATTGGATTTGAGCGGTCGGGAGGCTTGGTTGTCAGCCACCCGTCTTTTTGAGCCGCTCCTGCCACGAAGCCTGCCCGACCACCGTTCATCGGCCCCACCAGCCTCCACAGCCTCGAGCTCCTCGGGCTCTTTCTGCACCGCCACTGCGTCCGCTGGCCTGAAGCATCTTCGGCCAGACCCGCAGTTATGAGATCAAAGCGGCGAGTGGTTGTGAGGCTTGGCTGACGGCTTCACTGTGCTGCTTCTGTGCTCTTGCGCTGCGATGTTCTGCGGAGGCTGTCCGACGTTCATTGGCCCCTCCAGCTCCTCGGACTCATCGTGCTCCACTACTGTGCAGCACCTGTGAAGGTGCGGATCAAGAAGCCCGGTAGTTGTTCATAGACTGCCCCACCCATCATCTCAGTCTGGAGCCTCTTCAGCCAGCCCCCTTACAGTGTGGGCCACTTCAGAGGAGGCTGCGCAGGTTGGTGTTACCTACGATCAGGATAAGCAGAACAAGCTCAACACAGGGCAGTGTCGGCAAGTACGGGCGAGTGTGCCATTCGTAGGCGACTGCCGCCAAAGGTGAGTTGAGGCCTCCACAGACGCGGCTCAGCCAGGTCTGGGTGCAGCTTGTGGGGAACAAACAAGACCCACTCGCCATACTGTGTGTCAAGTTGCAAAGCCGCTAAACACTGAATTATCAAGCTGTCAAGTGCCCAATCGCCCTAGTAGGTCCACCAGGCCTAACAGGATCAACTAGGCCCAGCCCTCAGGGCTGCTCAGATCTACAGCAGATATAAAGTGGATTCTCCAGTGGGCCCGGCAAGATTCAGGAGGAGACTGAAGAAGTTTGCGCATGCTCGTGCCCCTCAATAGTTGAGGTGTGGCGGCGCGTCCGCATAGCCGGTGCCAAGGGTTATCTGGAAACCAATTAAAGCCCTAGCTCTAGCCGGACTAGGTGAAGCCCCTTAGCTGTTCAAGTCCTTAGTGATCTCAGGAAGATCCCACAATAGCGGAGTAGGATAACCCGTGCTCGTGCATCTCAACATCAAGGTGTGGCAGCACGTTATTAAATATAAACAAGGAGAAGAAAAACCTCTAGGCTTCTGAAGATGCGATCTGGGAAAGAAAGGGCTATTAAGCCACAAACTAAGAGGAATAAGAAGTATAATAAACCCTCATCTCCGCCTTCAAAACTAAAACAGAAACCAAAAATGAAGCAAGAGCGGCACTCTTTAATCGCTCCAATATCTCCCTTCTTTCAAAGGTTTGAGAAATCAACCAACATCCCCCATAAATTTGATTTCTTGAAGGATCCCGTGGACGCGATTCTCACCATACCTAACGGCTCTGTGGTTTTACCCCATCCAATTTCACCAATAAAAAGTGAAAGCAGTTTGTTATATGAGCAAGGTGACATAAGGGGGCTCAAGGAGGAGAGGGGGCTGAAAAATCTGCCTTTGGTAATATCAAAATTCTAACAGACGATAAACTTAAAGAAAATGCCTGGGGCTCAATCAGCGACTTGGATCTACTAACCCTCCAGTCATCATCTCCGTCCCCAGTTGCCTCCAACTGTCCATCTCTGGAAACCCTGAATGAGCATCCACAAATATGGATCCAACCTCCGTTTGAGGTAAATGTACTTATTATTAAAAGAGGTATGGACTCCATGCCACGACAATCCGCATTGGGCCCACAGGAGGCTGGCCAAGAGCAGAAGGAGAACTTCATTCTAGAAATTACTCACACTTTCGACGATATTAATAAACTAGGCTCATTAAATTTAAATCCCAGTTCTCCCTCTCATCTACAATTGGATTTGAGCTCCATGGTACACGTCCTTAAAGGACCACTGGTGGAATATATGGGAGGCAATTAGAGCAGACTAATACCTCAGACACTCAGCTGGACACCTCTGCCTTTGAAGATAGATTCTCAAGTGCCTCTGTCATATCAAAAACACAAACAAGATGATTCTGAAAGTAAAGAGGCTGTAAATGAGAACATACTGCCTTAACAAATCACCCAAAACCAACTGGATCAAAATGCTGTATGGGATATCTGCTTTAAGACCTCGCAACTAACTCTCAACACCCTGTCTTATCAGACCTCAAAAATGGACGTCCAGGTGGATATACCGAATGCCATGGTAAAATCAGTGGCAGGGATAGATCAGAAGCCGGCTAACTTAAACAGCCTTATAAAGCGAGCTAAGAATTTTGCAGAGATGACAATAACAGACTGCACCTGTGAGCCCTTAATCAACAAGGTGGCCACACTCCCATAGGCTTTAAATTTAATGATAACAAACCTTAAGGCAAATCTAAATATGACAAAAGGGGGTGGATTTGTAGCCCAAGAACCTTTCCAACAACAGGAGGAGTCCAGTCTAAATAAGAACATGGGCAACATAGTAACTTGCTGCCCTGAGGAAATTAACGATAAGGAAATAGAACTTTTTGAAGAACCGGGGTGTGGGCAGGAGGGAGCACTATGTGAAATAGTATGTCTATTAAAATCCCCTGAGAAGGAGGAAGGGCGTCAGTCTGAGATTCAAATAAATACACTTCCTCCCCTAAATTTTCAGTGCACCCGCTACAATTAGAAAAGCCTCCCACAAAAAGACAAAAGAAAAAACAACGGAAAGCAAGAAATAAAAAAAAGGGATGTTTTAATGGCCCCTCCCACTACAAAGATGAACTCCTCTCTAACCCCGGACATAGGAAACGGAATATTAATGTCTTATGACCAAAATAAAAATAAAAAGAGCAGCCCAATGACCAACAAGTTGTTCCCACTATTTAACACACAAAAGAGGGGGCCCGTTCACCAAAATCTTGGGGAGCAGAATGAATCAAACTCCAATGAGGAGAAAATAAAAAACATTGACCAACAAGATTCGCTAAACTTAAATAATACAGATCCAACCAAGCAGGAATCACTGAATTTAAAACCACATCAATGGGAGCTGAAAGCTGACCTGAATACTATTCCAGTAATCCACAGGTGGTCATTCGACGACGAGTGTATAACTATTACAGTTACCAATTCCAAATATGCTGAACGTCAAGGGGCTCAAACAGGGGCCCAAACGGATCAACTTCAGGTAAAAAAGGAGAGGGTCTGCCATCAAACAGTTGAAAAAGGTGAGATTAGGGGCAAAGGGTATGGTGGAATCTCCCAGACCACTCTCGGAAGCACAGCCCCCAAATAGATTAGTTGCGAGGCCAAATGTATCAAATCCAGGACGGCTAGATGAAGACTCTGTGCCACAGGTACATGTAACAAATCACAATAAGACAGCCCAAATGGGAGAACAGGACCCTTCTATAAGAAGTCCCGTCTACGGTTCACCTGAAGATTGCAAACAACTAATTCTGGAACCACAATATCAATCTAGGGGCTCATATGACAGTCTAAATCGAGGAAATATACTAAAACATTTACAAGTTATTCCGGCCCTTAAAGATATAAAGTCTACTGATATTGTTTCTATGGAATTCCTATCAAGGGATAAAAGCAATGAAGGCAAACTTAACGAATCAACCCGGGTAACTTGGAGGACATCACAAGTGGCAAGTAGAGTCTTAAAAGAAAAAAGTTCCTTTTTAAAATGGGGAATAATATTTAGTATACCCCAACAAATAGGTTATCCCGACCCCCTAAAGGCCCAAATTAATATATGCCCAATTTAAATAAATCAAAAGACTTAAATAAACCTTTTTCTGTCCTTAGATCTGCAATTGGGAGCCAAGGTACCAATAATCAATATTTGGGGCACAAAGCATCCAATATTCACACCTCACAGCAGCTAGATCTAGGGTTGCTGTCAGACGTAATTCACCAAGAAAATCGTCAGAGACTTCCAAATAGCAGGGCACACTCTACGTTGGTAACTTCTTACGATAAACCCCTCCAAGTCTGTATAAACGCGATTAAATCAAATATCCAACACAAATACCTGACTAGTCTATTAAAAAAAAAAAAATTATCTTCTTATAGGTGACATGGGCTACCAACCCATTTACAATTGATGGATTCATAGTCTTTCTATCCCCAGCAATGAGGGAAAAAAGGATTAGCCACCCAAGGGGGGACTAGCAATCTTTATTTCAGCAGGTCTAAATATATCATACACATGAGTAAATGAGGAAAATGAAGAATTTCTGTTAGTGAAGTTAGATGGATGGAACAAAGAGCATTCCAGCTCACTTTTGCTAATTAATGTCTACATCCATCCAGATGCATGCTCCAGAAAACATATATCCTCCAAACTGATAGACACAATATTAACTGCCTTTCAGGATCTAGGATCCTTGGAGTTTCTAGTAGCTGTGGACTTCAATATGAAATTGCTAAATCCTTTTGAAAGGGATGCTCAAACCATCTTGCAAGATCAGCTGTGGGCAGTCCCGCAGCAGTCTCTGGGTTCACTAGAGCAAGGTAAATCTGACACTAAGGCGCTTTCCTTAGTAAAAGATCTTGAGGCCCTCAGGCTCAGACTCCTAAACGGGAGGTTTCCACAAGGTGCTCCACCGGCGACTACTTGCTATGCCACTGGAACTCAAGCAACAATTGATTACACTGCGGCCTCTTTCTCCATACTTAATCTAATTACTAAGTATCAGATTATAAAGTCAGATAAAAGTGACCATAGTCAACAATGTTTGGAGATTGGCTGTGGATTTCCTATATTTAATCCTGCCCCAACCACATCAAGGGATGTCACTACAACGAACTATAAGAAACTTCGATGGAATGAAAAATCAATGGAGTGCTTTGGAGAACGGTCAACTGTGATATTTGACCAATGCCACAACGATATATCCTGTGACCCAATAACCATCTGGTCAATATTCCTGGACAGATTTGAAGTTGATCTCCTCATACATAGACCACAAAAGAATTATCAAAACCAGGAGGGAGTTAAAACAAAAAAGAATATAAATTTCAGCTCATGCGACCAAACTAAGAAGACGAACGAAACAGACTCTTAAAGGCTGTATAAGAAAAACCCAACTGACTGTTATATAAAGGCTGACTTAAAAAACGTAAATAATATCAATCGGAAACAAATATGGGAAGATAAATTACAGAATAGTCATGACTTTTGGGCAAAGGCTTTATTTCTGAGTAAAATATCAAATGCACATGGATTCTGGAAAATGGTTAATGAACTGAATAAAGCCCCAATGACCTTGAATAGCTCCAAGATTGCAGAATCCACATGGTCCGATTACCTAACTCGCCGTTTTGGTAAAATAAGAAAGACACTAAAAATTCAGACGAGATAACAAATGAGTTAAGCCAAGCAGGAGTTTTATCAAAGTCCCCAACTCTCCAAAAGAAATCTGCAAATTTAACCTTCTCGATGTCAGAAGTTGTGAAATCAACAAAGAACAGCAGAAAAACGGTGGCTCCAGGTCCAAATGGGATCCCTAACGCATTATTTAAAACAGACTTGGCCTTTTGGGGTGAAAAACTGATCTTGATTTACAACCACTGTATAGAATCAGGATGCATTCCAAAATCTTGGAAGGGGGCTATAATCCATCCAATATTTAAAGGAGGTAATAAAGTTCATTCTGAGAATTACCGATTGATTACCTTAATGGATGTAGAGGCTAAATACTATGCTGGGCTATTACTGGAGCATCACCGCAGCTGGGCAACAGAGAACAATATTATTCCTCCTAATCAGACAGGCTTTGCAACGGGCCCCGGAACAGCTACAAACATCTTAACTCTTTCCATTGTCATTGACAAATGCAAACAAAAACGTCAACCTTTGAATTTGTGTTTTGTAGACTTCGAATCAGCTTTTGATTTGGTACAGCGAAGCCTTCTATGGGAAAAACTTGCAGCCTGGGGCATACCAGAGAAATTGTTAAAAGCCATTCAGCAGTTATATACTGATACATGGATCAGAGTAAAAATAGGGGACAGATCTTTCCTCTCAAGAAAATTGAGACAAAACAAGGTCTGGAACAGGGTTGCGTGCTGGCACCGTATCTTCTCAATCTCTATCTTATCAGATTTGACCATTAGGCTTAATAAGGTGAACGTGCACTTCCCTAAGGTTGGCGACATGTTTATCTCTAATCTGCTATACGCTGACGATGTAGTACTTCTGAGCCAAACTAAAGTAGGACTACGATGGCTCATTGTCAGTTTAATCGAATCCGCTGAACAGAACGGAATGGAAATCAAACATAAAAAAAACCAAAGTGAAGGAAATCAGTAAAAAAACCTTAGAAATGAAAAATGGCACACACAAAGGGGAGTCTTAGAACAAGTCAATCACTATAGAAACCTGGGTCTACTATTTGATAACCGGGGTTCCTCTCTCCCTCAGAAGCAGGATATATATAGAAAAGGAAATGTTCTACTGCTTGCCTTTCGCACTCTGAAAAAGTCACTAAGCAGCCCTAGCTACCGTCCCCTGCTACAAGTTGTAGCAGCTAAACTAAAATCGACGATAGGGTACCGTAGCGAAGCCCTGCGTGGGCAAGATGCTGCCATCCTAAATGGTATAGTTGGAAAAATATTTAGGTCTCTATTTCAATTACCAGGGTATACTTCCCAAGCTCAAATCAGACTGAAGTTTGGTTACTTAAACCAAAATATAGCAAGGGAATGTAGCTACATTAAAACCTGGAAACACCCACAGCTATCAAAAGGAAATCAACTCTGCCAGGTGATTTGGAAGGAGATTAGTTTGAATCCTACAGCCAAATCCAGACAGTACCTAGATCAGGCATTATAAGATTTGAAGGGACTCAAACCTTTCCTATGATGCATTTAAAAAAATCTTAAACCAAACAGCGAAGAAGAGATCAGTATTAATGGATAAGAACCTGTTAGCAGCAAGCTCGCACTCTTGGATGGTAATAAATGAGTATAAACTCCTGAAATATCAGCCATATCTGGAGGCCGGGTGGACAAAAGCTGAGAAGGATCTTTTTATTAAACATTGATTTGGCCTTATTCCTGGCAGTGTCCACCAAGCCCCATGGGAACACACTGCAACAATTCCCCAGTGTAGGCTCTGTGGTAGTGAACTGGAAGACATTACTCATCTGATCTGCATCTGTAATGGGCTACTGAATGAGCGTAAGACTCTATTAAAAGCAGCATTCAATCAGAGGGGAATACGGTCCTGCAGAGAAGCGGTGATCGCCTGCTTTAAGCCTTCTGACTATATCTTGAATACCAGATTTACAAAGTTTTTATGCCTGACATCTAAAAAACTATTGCAAGCTCATCAATTAGTATAAACTTAATATATGTTTCCGCTGGCCTACAAGGCCTCCACACAGTATCCAAGAACGTATTTTTAGCTCCGGAGTATTAATTTAATTGTAAATAAAGTTATAACTTATTTTACAGACAAATGATTATAAGAAATCTTTAAGATACCTCTCTAACATGCTTAGAATCACATAAATAAGATGAGGAGAGTGGGAAATCGATGCACTTTTTAGGAAACCTATGTGGCTATGACTAAACAATACTCACTCTAATCAGGAGTTATTTTGCCAGCAAAAACAATTAACAACAGTAATATTTTATGAAATGTATAATTAGAAGAAAACATATTGTTAGTTATACTGATCTTATATTTTATAAGTTTAAGAAGAACTTTTAGACTGGAATGGAAGGTTTTTGCTTCTTATTTTGTATGGGGTGAGTAGTATCTTTTAATAATGTATGATGTATCGGTTTTTATTAACTATGCATTTAAATAAACTTGAACTTGAACCTGTTACTCTTCCGATCAAGTCTCTGAGTCTCAGTTATCAGACAGAAGACAACTGCGTCTCACTTAGGCCCAGATTTCTTGCTCCCCGCCACCACCACCTAACTACACCATGGGTGCACCATATTTTACAATACGGCGCACCATGGCACACATTAGACCAATAGCGTCAAAAGCTTTGATGCTATTGTGCCGCTTTAGGCCCAGTGATTTCTGTGGGTGCTTCTTTTTAACGCCTGCTTTGAGCAGGCGTTAAAAATGATGCCAAAAACGGCGCAATTAAATTTTGTAGATTTCATTGCAACATTTTTGCGGTCTTCCTAACACAAGAATGCCCCCCTTGCATAAATGATGCCTGGCAAAGACATAATGAGGCGCAAGGGGTCGCAAAGTGGCACATTGCATGCATTGCGCCACTTTGTAAATATGGCGCAGCGATTATTGCCTCACTGAGCCACATTAGGATAAAAAAATTAAGCTAATGTGGCACAAGAAGATGCTAGAGCCTTGTAAATCTGGCCCTCAGAGTCTATAGTGACACTCATTTGGATGGAAGTGTTGTATTTCGTCCACGAAACCTAGGTCAGCAGACTCCTAAAACATACCTAATGTGATAACGTGGAATTTTATGGTTATTAGTACACTAATATCCGAAATAAATGCGGCACATATTAAGATCAGCTTCTAACATTTCTGTGTACTATACTTGTCAGTTCTAGGATAAACACTACTCACAGGGGTGTAGGCCATACTGTGACCTGGAACACTCCACCTCTACTGTTGGAACCTTCCAGCTCGGGGCACACAGAAGGGTACTAGTGATAACTTAGAAACTAAACAGAAGAGTATGTGAAACTTATCTCAAATGCTCATCTACGATCTCGATGCAAGGAATCCACATAAACCATACAACTATGTGCGAACCTCCATCTTAAGTAAACACACACACACTCATCTTGGCTGCACGAAGGCAAACAACTTACTTGACTTTGCAGAACGATAGTTTCTTCCGAAGAGATGAGACGTGGAAATGGCAGACCTGCTTCACGGCCGTGCTACAAGAAACAGTCTCTGCACACTGGCCCTGGACCATCACCCTGCCTCTCCGAGGACCAGTCGACTCAGATGCCAGGTGCCCATCGCAGGGCAGTGCGTCGTCTCCCAGTGTTTGCGGAGTCGGAGGGTCAGACGAGAGCACCTGGGCGCCTGTTTTGCAATTTTCTGGAGGACTCTGCTCCCTGTGTGGCTAGATCAGAGTTACTGCCTTCCCAAAGTGCCATCTTCGGAGCTTACTGCAAGGCAGGCATTAGGCCAAGTCAGAGACAGTCAACCGCGGCAGCATACACTGCCGCTCTCCAGCAGCGAGCTTCCCTCCAAGGGCAGCCTCGCTGCATTTACACCGGTAGATCTAGCTGAATCACGTCTGCGGCCCCTCAGCACCTTTCCCGAGAAGGGCATCACCCACCAGCGCTTCGACCCAGTTCCACACGGTGGGGATGGGGGTTTACTGTGCACGTTTGTACCTGCATGTGACGGAGCGCGAAAAGGGGAGGGAATGGTGGCGTTTGTGAAACTCTGTTTCTGGCATGCTGCCTGCTTGTCCGCTCCCAGAGGGCCATGCTCAACTGCTCTCCATCAGTAAAAATCAGCAAGAGAAAGAAACTGCGCGATCACCTGGGAGCAGCGTTACACCGTCAGCTCGATTCGTACAGCGAAACCAAAGTCACAGGACAGAATGTATTTGCGAAAAGGATGGAACAAATAGGGACCCAGACCGAGAGCAAAGAAGTAAAAAAAAGGAGGTCACCAAATAATAAGAATTCGTAAGAAAGTAGAAGTTTTGTTGTACTGTGGAAGAGAATGGCACGTGACTGAGGCAAGCAAAGCATGAGCCATATAAGGTGGTTTATGACCAGTGCTTAATTTGTGCTTGTTGTTTCCGGTGTTGAGCACCGGCATTTATTTGTGAGGGCCGGATCTTATTCTTCTGCCTCAAAAATTTGCTGCGAGCAAAAGACACATGGGAAAGACGGAAGAAGGAAAAAATAAAAAGCATCATAAAGGGAGACAGTAAAAAGTTGCAGGATGAGCTGAAGGGGCAGGGGTGGCCGTAAATGGATTGAAGAGGCCCGAGGAGGCTTCAGGATTACGCTACCTCGGTATTCAGTGCTGGGAGATTTAATTACAGCAGCCTCGTGTTTAAGAGAAGGGCTTTGAGCACAGGCACCTCTTTATTTACAAATTAAGCACTGTTTATGACCCTTTGGTACACACCTCCACTACAGACGAAAAACTAGTACACAGACAGGCATCACTACAGGCAGCGCTTGAAATGAAAATACAGAAGGACAGGTGTTCACTATCCCAGAGTACCTCTTTACCACTGGGAAGTGCTGGTACTCTCCTACTCAAAGTACAGGACTTCTGCCGAAAAGTGCAGGTACTCGTCCTTTAGAACCAAAGAAGTGCAGGGTCTCAGTACCTGACAGTACCTGCTCATTTTTAGCAATGAGCACTGGAAAAGTGTAGTTCAAGATCCTCCGGTGCACAGCGCCGTCACTGCCATGTGTCCCCGAGCGAGAATGTGAGTGAGAAAGAAGCCGGGATAGTTGAGTCTCAGAAGCAGGGCAGAGAGAGAAACTAGAGAGACCAGGGTGCACACAACTACAATTGAGAGAGAGGGAACACCAGGATTTAGCAAGACAGTCGCAGGAAAAAGTGGAATTCGGGACCTTGTGTTAAGCACAGCTGGCTTGAAGAGGAAACCAGGACACAGTGAGACGGTGAACCACAAACGAGTAGAAATTCGGACCAAGTGGTATACAGAGCTACCAGACAGAGAAGAAGGAAAGTGAGAGAGAAAACTCAGGCACAATGAGGCACACGACCATGGGAGAGAGTGGGGCTTCAAGCAAGCCATCTGGTACATAGAACTGCCACAGAGATAAAACCAGACACAGTAAGGCACAAGACGATTGAAGAGAGGGCATCTCGCGTCATTGTGGTATATACAGACATCAAAGAGAGGGATCCACACAGTGAGATCTAGAACTACAGAAGAGGACGGGACCTGGTGCCTTGTTGTACGCACAGATACCACATAGACAGACAAAGCTGCGGTACAGTAACACACAACTACAGGAGAGGCACAGGAGCTTGTGGAACACGCTGTTACCATAGAGAGAAATCCAGGACACAGTGAGACATATCCAAAGGAAAAAGTGAAACTGGGAGCATTGTGGCACTTACAGTCACAAAGGAGAGAGGGAACCATGACGCCACAAGACACACCCTCAGGAGAGAGAGAAAATCAGGACTCATGGCCTAGTAATGCACAGCTATCAGAGAAAGAAGAACCTTGGATACAGTGTAACACAACCACAGGAGAGAGTGAAACCTGGAATAGTTCACTACACACAGCTACTAGAGATAGAAAGTGAAAGCCAAGCCACAGTGAGGCACATAGTCCCAGTTAGACCCAACATCCTTGGCTTGGTTTTCCCCCTAACGTTTTGCCTTTTACCTTCCTGTTTTGCTGGCATCGTTTTTGCTGCCTTTTGTACTGTGCATACTTTACCACTTCTAACCAGGGCTAAAGTGCTTTTGCTCTCTCCATAAAGTATTACAGAATTGGTTGGTACCCAATTGACATATTTAATTTAATTCTTCTTCTCTCCTGGTGAAGTTGGATTTTAAAATAACATTTGTGAAAATGATACTTTTAGAAAGTTGACATTCTCCTGCCTAAACCATTTAGAGCCGGTCTCAGAGTCACGTCGCTGGGTGTAGAAGACAGTTGGGCTTTGTGTATCCCTCCTAGACAGCCACACACAATAGAGAGCTTAGATGTGCTTGGGTAGGTCATCACTGGCAGGATAGGGAGGCAGAGTTGGGCACAGTCCTATTTACACTAGAATAGGCTGGGTCCTGCCTACCCACAAAGGGCTGAATATCCCATGTGGTTAGTCTGTAGGCAGAACAGGGAAAACAGGATGCCTCGAGACTTCAAAGCAAAACCTTCAGAAGCTTCTCCCACTTCAAAGGAAGGCCCAGATATAAATATTGGACCACCGACAAAAACTCAGCAGTTCACTTATGAACCTGTAGATAATATGCCAGGAAAAAGGACTGCTGTGCTTCTGCAAGGACTGGCACTCTGTTGGAATGCTGCTCTGAAGGACTACTGTCCTGCTGAGCAGACCTGGAGCCTGCTGCCTTCCTGCTTGGGTAAGAAGGACTGGACCTATATCTGTTGAAACCCAGACCAGAGAGTGACTCCAAGGGCTAGTTGGCTGGCCTCCTGACTAGATTCTTAGGGAGAGAAGGCTCCAACAACCTTGAACCCAGCATCTGGACTCTTCTAAATGTGAGTCCTACAATGCAAGGTGGTGCCACCCCAGTCCTAAACCGTTGGACGAGGGCCTGAAGGTGCTCTACCGTCCCATCTGTGGATTCAGCAGACCCAACACATCACCTCTGCTGCACAGCACAATCCCAAGTAAAACTGATGCGTCACCTCTACTGCAAGGGTTCTCCGAGTACAAGTGCACTGCATTGACTTCCCAGGTTGAATCAGAACTGCCAATGTGCGCAGCTTCATTGATGTAGGGCCTCACATTGCAAATCTGTAGTCGACGGCAGTCTCAATGACGATACAGGTTCTTGTATTGTAGCCTTGCAGCTCTTCGGACCCGAAGCATCGCCTCAACTGTGTGATGCATCCTTTAATTCAGATTTCTCATTGCAAGCTCTTGTCTATGGGATCCTTGACGATGATGCAGAACCTTGCATCACAGCTATGTAGCTCCAAAGAACTGGTGCATTGCCTCGGCTGCACAATGCATTTTCTACCTAGGACCTCACAATGCTCTGCAGACAGGATTTATGGTACTCCTGTTCAGTGGGCTCAACTTGGTCCCTGTAGCTGCCCCATGCATCCATCTTCATGGTTGGCCTGAACTTGTGACTTTGTCCCAGTCTGCCCAACCAGATATCCACACTTGGCACTTTGTATTTTTGGCACTCAATATACATAAATCTTTAAAACTGTGTATCTCTGATACTACTGATTGGATTTTTGTTGTTTTGGTCTTGATTTATTTATTAAGACCTTACTCTATTTGTCTATGATGGTGTGAGATTTTTCTTGTATGGTGTTTTCACTTTACTAATATTTGAAGTGTTGCATAAATACATTTCACGTTGCCTCTAAGCTAAGCCTGAATTTTCTGTGCCACGCTACTAGAGAGTTGATCACAGATTAATTTGGAGTTTGCTTACACCTCACCCTGATGAGGACTGTGGTTCCTGTTCGAGTCGGATTTCACCCATCTTAACCAATAACCCAATTCTTACATTGTGTCAGCTGTGTGATTAGGACTTGTGCTTGTGCAGGGCCACTCTGTAATTTTGTGTTACACTGAAAATCGCAGATAAACAATTTGAGACCAATTCAACTTTTTTAAATTCCTCCCTGATTGGCTTTCTTGCTTTTTCCAACTCCCCTCTTATTCTACTTGACTGTTGTGCCTGAAACTGCACCTGCAAGGAAGGAGTTTGAGCTGGCCAACATGGAAACCAACACCGTGGCCCAGTTCAAGGATTTCTTCAAAGAGAGGGGACTTCAAGCCAAGACCAATACAAGGAAATTGGAGCTTCAAAAGACGATGAGAGTCTGTTGATGGTGACCAGTCACTAGTCACCATCAACAGGAGGCGATGATGAGACAAGGAGATGACATGGAACCAGTCCTGAGAGGTAGTAGTGTGCTGAGGGGGATTACTTGCCTCCTGAGTTGGAGATCCCTGCCAGAGAAGAGAGCAGTGTGTCTTCTCAAGGCCTGTGCACAGAGGAGCTCGAGGAGGAACTGGCCTTAGAGCGAATGGCTCTTGAAGGGAACCACAGAGAACTGGATCTCAAAGCCAAACAGGCAGAGTCCAACACTCTTGATGGCAGCATCCCTGCAGTGCTCTCTGGAGACAAGAGGGTTCACATTCCTAAAGTTCTGGTGTCTGACTTTGTTGTGGGGGGACAACATTGACAAGTAGTTTTAAGCTTAAGAGGTGCTGTTACAGATGTATAGAATCCACGAGGAAGATTGGGGGCTAGCCTCTGGATGCATAACCTCCTGAGGCAGGGACACCATGCAAGCCCTAAGGGATTGGAATATGATGAGGTGCCCTCCCATGAACAAAACATATGTATGGCATCACATGTTCAGTCTTTATTTTGAAGATCTACCTCTACACCTTATTGATAGTAACGTCACTAATCTCAGAGAGGGTTGCTGAGGAGGTGGACCACTGCTTCTGCACTAGGGTCCACAAGAAGGTGTCTGTTGGGGGGGATAGTACAGCGATGAGCAGGGTCCCCACTAGAGGAAGTAGTGGGGAGGTCAAACATAAAAACAAGGAGTTCACTAAAAATATGCAAACTAATTCCAAGGGTCAGAATACCCAATGCCCACCTGAATAAAAAAGAAGTGGATCCTCAAAAATAGGTCCTCAGGGAAGGCAATTCCTGAGAGTTATGAGTGGCAGCCGGTTGGACACAAATGTACCAAGCGGGCCCAGCCCTACCCCCACCACCACTGGTGGTCAGACACTGGAGCTAGCTAGTGTAGCACTTGGGAGACTGCTCCAGGTAGTATGGGGGATAGCATAGAAGCTATCCTAGTGCCCTTAGGCAATGGGGAGATGGTGCACAGAGCTCACATGCCTAACAACACTAGGAAATACAGCCAGTGGTCACCATCAATGGACAGAGGGTGGAGGCTCTGAGAGACACTGGAGCCAGCATGACAACTGTCAGCTGTCTTCTGGTGACCTCAGAGCAGGTCGTCCCTAATACATTCCACCAGATTATTGTTGCTGACAACCATGAAAATCACTATCCAGTGGCTCTCTTTTCCTTTATGTGGGAGTGGGGGAGTGTTCAGCTTACTTATGGGTAGCTGTGAGTCCTTCAAAGCCTGTGGATTGTCTGCTTGGCAATGACCTAGTGCACACCATATGGAAAGAGGCAGAGCTCAGGTCACACTTGGAGATGTTAGGACTGCTTGGGTGGGTGTGCCTGACCACATGGTCCAGGGCTGCACAAGAGGATAGTCAGGAGGACTTGGAGCCTAGAAGGATGGCCTAGGTGCCTGCCAAAAAGAGAAAGGGCAAGGGGCACAGGAAGCCTACTCCTGAAACTTCCACAGTCTGGGAGAAAGCTGAGATTCATGCCAACACCCCACAACCTACAGGGGAGGACCTACCTGAGCTGACCAACTGGCAGAAGAAGGGAATTCTAACCAGGGAGGAGTTCTACAAGGCACCAATGGAGTGCCCTACTCTTGAGGACATACAGCGGCAGACCCAGACAGCTGGCAACATCTCTGGTGATCACCGGATCGATTGGAAGAATGGTCTCCTGTATAGCAAGCCAAGGTTCCTGAGTCGGGTGCAACCTGTGTTGGTCGTACCCCAGTGCTACAGGACCTTCCTATCGGAGCTGGCTCATGATTATCCCCTGGCAGATCATACAGGGTAAGAGAAGACCTTTGAAAGGCTTGTCGCTCCTTTTTGTTGGCCCCGGATGAGGAAGGCCTCAGATGTGTTCTGCAGTATGCCCTACATGCCAAGCCAGTGGCAAGTCAGGAAGGAAGTGCAAGCCTCCCCTGCAGCCATTCCCTGTCATTGGTACTACCTTTGAATGGGTATGCATCAACATTGTTGGGTCACTTGTCCACAAGGCAGGCCTTGGCAAAAGGTTCATCCTAGGCTTGGATGACTATGCTACCTGGTACATGGAAGCTATACCTCTGAGGTCAATGACTGCGCTAACAGTGGCCAGGGCACTGATAGGGTTTTTAGTTATATGGGATTCCTCAAGGAGGTCATATATAACTATGGTGCCAACTTCATGTTCGCGTACATGAAGTCCATGTGGAAGATGTGTGGGCTAACCTATAAATTCTTTACAGCCTATCATCCCCAAACTGATGGACTTGTTGAAAGATTGAACAAGATCGTAAAAGGTATGATCATGGGCCTATCGGAGCCCTTGAGGTGGAAGTGGACTGTCCTCTTGCCATGCCTGTTGTTTGCGTACAGGGAGGCACCACACGAGGCAGTTGGGTTCAGTCCCTTTGAGCTTCTGTTTAAGCACCTTGTGCAAGGACCCCCCTGTCTGGTGAAGGAGATTTGGAAGCTGTAAGTGGAAAGTCCCCCAGGACGTGGTCAGCTACATACTGGCACTCTGAATCCAGACGAAGCACTTCTGGAAGCAGGCCAAAGAGAATCTAGAAGCCAGCCAGGAGGTCATAAAACAGTGATATGACCAGATAGCCACTACGGTCAAGTCTCAACCAGGCCAAAAAGTGTAGGTGATGGAGCCTCTGGAGTCCTGGGCCCTGTAATACCACTGGTCTTGACCCTATGAAGTGAAAGAGCTCAAGAGTGAGGTCACCTACCTGGTGGACCTCAAGACTCAATTGAGCCCTTTAAACGTTTTGCATATCTCTCGCCTCAAGCCCCATTTTGAGAGGTCAGAAGTAACCATGTTCCTGGTCATGGATACTAGAGTAGAGGAGGAGAGTAATCCTCCCCCAACCTTTTATTTCAAGGAGCAGGATGGGTCAGTGAACGTGTCAACCACTCTACTACTCTGATCCTAGAGCTGCAAAGAGACTTGTCACCAGCTGCTGGGGCAGTTTGCCTTTCTCTTCTCCCCTTTCTCGGGCTCACAGCATGGTGCACCCATGATACTGATGCTGGGAACAATATATCTGTGAAGCATAAAATATACAGGATATCGGATAACGTGAGATCCAGCATAAAGGAGGAAATTTCAAGAATGCTGGAGTTAGAGGCAATTGAGCCCTCCACTTTGGTCGAGCCCTGTGGTGTTGGTCCCCAAGGCTACTTCTCCTGGTGCCACTCCAGAACTTAAGTTCTGTGTGGATTAGCGGTGGCTTAATGTCATCACTGACAAGCACCTCATCCACCAAGCTGATGACCTCATGGATCAGTTTGAAGCTGCCAAGTTCCTCAGCACATTTTACTTAACTTCTGTGTGTTGGCAGACTGCCTTGACTAAGGGGGCAGAGGAGAGGTCTGCATTCTCTACCCCAGAAGTACACTTACAGTTTTGGGTAATGCACTTCTGGTTGAAGAATGCCCCTGTCACCTGGCAGGGGTTGGTCAAGGAGTATTGGAAAACTTCAGTGTAGTCTATCTTGACAACAGTACCGTCTTCAGTTCTAGCTGGGAGGGCCACCTGTGACACCTCAGGGAAGTGCTTCTGGCTCTGCAAAGGGCAGGCCTGACTATGAAGACTATTAAGTGCCAGATGGGGCAGGGCTACATGGTCTACTTGGGACACCAAGTGGGAGAAGGCACGGTGTAGCCCTTACGGGTCAAGATCAAAACCATTCTGGCTTGAGAGCTCCCCAAGACCCAGAGAGAGGTGAGAGCAATCCTAGGCCTCACCGGTAACTACCAAGATTTGTCAAGGGGTATGGCACCATTGTTGCTCCCTTGGCAGAGCTCACTTCTAAAAAGCAGCCCAGACAGGTGATCTGGATGGAGACATGCTAGAATGCTCTTGACACTCTGAAGAAAACCACATGTGCTGAAGGCCCCTGATTTCTTCAGAGTTCATGGTGCAGACAGATGCCTCAGAGCATGGCATAGAGACTGTGCTCTCACAGCTGACAGAAAAAGGGCCTGGATCAACCTGTAGCCTTCATTAGTAGGAGGGCAAGTCCCAGGGAACAGAGGTGGAGTGCAATAGAAATGGAAGCCTTTGTAGTGATTAGCCACTGACAAAGTTAAGACTATACCTGTATGGTGCTCACTTTCAGGTTCAGACAGACAACAGACCCCCCCCAGATGGCTAATGCAGATGAAGGGTGAGAATCTCAAATTGTTGAGGTGGTCCATTTCCCTACAGGGAATGGATTTTATGGTGGAATAGACTTTAAGGTGAAACACTGTCCTGGAAAAGACCATGGCAATGCTGTTGGTCTTTCCAGATTTTTCCCGCCCTAGTGGTGAGAGCTCTTAAGGTTTTGGGTAGTTCCCTGCGGTTTCAACTTGGGGGACTGTGTTAGATCTGGCATCCTTGAGATGGGTTTCGCCCTCACTTTTTACCTTCTACCCTCCTGTTTTGCTGACCTTATTTTTAATAGCTTTAGGTCTCTGCACAATTTATTGCTAATAACCAGTGCTAAAGTGCTTGTGCTCTATCTTTAAAACATGGTAGAATTGGCTTGTACAAAATTTGAATATTTAATTTGCTTGTAAATCACTAGTAAAGTGACACTACCTGTGCCCAGAGCCTGTAAATTAAATCTATTAGAGGTCCTGCAGCACTGATTGTAGCACCCACTTAAATAGCAATTGAAACTTGTCTCAGGTCTGCCTTTGCAGCCTGTACATGCAGTTTTAAAGTGCCATTTTGACCTGGCAAAATACACCTTTTACCAGACCCTAAACGTCCTTTTTAATATATATATATATATATATATATATATATATATATATATGCCACTCCTACGGTATGCCCTGAATAGCCTAGAAGGCAGGGTGACTTGAATTCAAAAGGTAGGACATCTCTTTTCAAGTTTTACATGTTTCGGTAGTGAAAAACTCTTAAATTTGTTTTTTCACTACGGCAAGGCCTGTCTCTCCAATAGGATAACATTGGAGTTAACTTATTAAATTTAATAAGTGGTAAGGTCCAAATGGGAGCAAGAAACAAGTTCATGCTTGGTGTCTCTGAAAGTGTAATGAAAAATCCTCTCTCTAGGCAAATTCGGATTTTAAATTACAATTTTGAAAATGACACTCTTAGAAAGTTAAAGTATACAAACAATTGATGGATGGCATGCTTGAATTCATCTCAACTACTGGAAACTATTCAGACCACAACCCAATTCATCATTATTTTTCACACCATGCCACCTCAATTTGAACCTAGCTATATGCAAATCAGTCTTGACCCTGCTCCAAATGGGACAGTTAAACCCAAACTACCAAACCGTGGCCCATATTTATACTTTTTGACGCAAAACTGCGCCATCGCAGTTTTGCGTCAAAAAAATTTGCGCCGTCTAACGCCATTTGGATGCGCCATTCGGGCGTCAAATTTATACTTTGACGTACGGCGGCACAACCAACAGGTGGGAGTCATTATTTCGTGACGCAAACAGCGTCGGTCTGTCGTAAGGCAAACCCATGTAAAAGTGACGCAAATCACTGTGGGTCGATTTACGACAGCGCTATCGTGAATACGCCGTTTTTTTTCACGCTATTGCGTGACATTTTTGCGCGAAAACTGCACTGACAGGAGAGGAGACCCAAAATGGATCCCAGATGCCCCAACAGACCCCAGGAGGATGAGAGCAGACCAGGACCCAGCCAGGAGGAAGCACACAGGAACCAGGACATGTTAAAGAAAAAAAGAAAGTGTCGCTTCAGTGCAGAGGAGCAGGAAATCCTGGTGAAAGAGGTGACGGAACACCAGCACCAACTTTTCATATCCTCAAAATTGCCACTCAGTAGGAGAGAGGCCATCTGGAAAGAAATTGTGGACAAGATAAACAGTGTGGCTGAAGAACGCCGGACAGTCACCGAGTGTAAGAAACGCTGGCATGACTGTAAACGTAGGACCAAAGAGAAAATGGCCAGGAACAGGAAGGCAGCAATGCAGACTGGAGGGGGGAGTCCAGCACAACAGGAGGCTCTGGACCACATGGAGGAGATGGTCGCAGCCGTCATCCCAGAGGAGATTGTCACAGGGATACAAGGACTGGACAGCGCAGACTACCACGACACTACGCACATGCAGGGTAAGTCGCATGGGGAATTACAATGCAATAATGGGGACTGTAAGCAGGGGGGGGATACCTACTACACAATGCATGTAACTTAGCACATATATGAAGTGGCATGGGGAAAGGGGCACGGCAGGGGGGAATGGCCAGTACTGACCATAGCCGGGCCACGACAAAATACTGCCACCACTACAGTCCCATGGGGACATCCTGTAATTACAACAAGAGAGCCAAGGGAAACCAGTGACAGGTGGGAAGGACACTACCCTGAATCCACATCCAGGCACTTGTTTTGCACAAACTATTCCCCATCAACTAGGTCCCTACCTGTAATGCAGTAGCAAATACAACAACTGCAACTTAACTGCCACCACAGTTGACAATAACACCTCTCATCTCTGGGCAGCTATAGTACCAAATGGCAGGAACCCCACCCTGGAACATACATTCCTAAATTAGGGGGTGAGGATGACATCTGCAACTACTCCTAGAAATAAGACAAAGCTACCAGTACACTTAAATGCCGAATGTCCATAACTGACACATACATAAGCCTAAGTAAACAGCAATAGGAGCCACACAGCACTAGCGACACACACATGCTGCATACATCAGGGTCCCTCACGTGCCTGCCTAACAATGCTACATCACAAATGTCATACTGCTCAGACAACAACATTGACGAGGGGACACAGGCAACTGGTCAATGAAACACATCTGCACAGTCTAACCAAAAAATAGGACATCCATACGATAAACAAGCCAATCCAGTAAGACACACGAGACCCCATCAGATACAAACATCAACAATGTTTACATCCATACCACATCCTAACATTGACATACATAGGTCATGCCACCTAACATGTACAGATCATGCAATGTGAATAAAAAGTGTATGGTGCAGGGCCTGTGAGGCAAGTGTGCTGGCAGGGCAGTCACAACACCCACAGTCAGTCAAAGTGTAGCGTGGCAAGTGAAACGTATACTTTGCGCAATAGCCTCAGGCTGGAGGCCTTTGTGCATCTTACCCTGAATGTACTTATACTCATTTGCTCACATCTAAGTGCCTCAGAGCACTTTGCACTAAATGAATCTCATTGCCCTTCCTATCAGTTAATGTAGCAAATAGTCAGTCCTGAGGTGTTGGCAATTAGTCAAATCACCCTGTTTTGCCTACTTCTGCACTGGAGTTTGCCAGAACATATTCACTCTGTGCCCCAGTCAAGGATACCGTCTGGTTCGTTGATGATAGATGTGGTAGGGGTTAAGGTTTGCCATTCCTGCGTAGGGAAACTTTGTCATCACCATGACATATGTCTTTTAAATTCACTTCCTCGTCCCAAGACACGCATGGGGGAGTTTACAAACCGAAAATCACATCTAGATGCTGCCTGCCTTGCTGCTGATGCACAACCAGATCCCAGCCCATTCCTCTGATTTGAGGGATGATGTCTCCCCTGTGATTCAGACAGACAAGCTCCAAACTTAACATGCAGTGCTATATATAGAACAAGCAGAGGGAGAGTAGAAACTGTTATGCACTATGATAGCTGTGTACCAATGTATTACTTTCCTGCGGACTATTTCAGTTCTAACTGTGTGTATTGTTTTGGTTATTGGGGCTCACACCGAAATTCCTACAAGTCAGTTGTGCACTGAAACTTCATATCCAACAAATACTGTCTGTGTCATTTGTGTATGGGAACATACCGGAAAAGATAGAAATGTGTAGGACCTGAGTGACCACCACTTCCCTGAGAAGTCCCAAAGATGTCATGGGCTTGGACTTCTAAACATTCCTCTGTTGTGGGAGACCAGAGGCACTGCTAGTCTGTCTGAGCTAAATACAATATCTGGGTGACAGAGTTATTTACAAGTGGGTCAAACTTAGTCCCCCACACCATTAGCTATCCTGCTGCCTAGAAAGCCAAGAATCACATGTAGGATAATGAGAGCCCACCCAAACAAATGTCCCTCCATAACAATAGTGAAACACCGAGAGAGGAGTAGGACAAAAAAATGCATATTCCAAAATAATTACAAATCAACACCTAGAGATGTCCTGGCAGGCATGTCTGATAGCTCCATATCATATATGTGACACACAGGTGGGCCATAGGCCTACAACAATGCCCTATGACAGACAGCAGATACCAAGACAAAATCAGAGTACAAAGTAAAGGCATCCAAAGGATTGTATCTTAGTGCTAAATGATCTCAACACAGACACACTAATTGTACCCTGTTTCTTTGCAGAGGAACACGGATCTCCTGCCGATATGCCTGTCCATGAGTTCCCTGATGACATGGATGACGAGAACATCAACCTCACACAAGAGACCATTGACATGGTCCTCGAAAGCCTCCAAACCCCCCCTTCAGTAACAAGGAGGAGCCAAGATGAAGCAGCCACCACAGTAGAACCACCCGCCACCCCAATTGTAAGACCTGCCAGCTCCAACACAGCTGAGGACTCTGACGACACTGGCACCAGCTTCGAAAGAACAGTCGGGGTCCAGCGGGAGCTGGCCAAGGAGGTGCGGGTGGGGATGCAAACTATGGCAGCCAGCCTTGAGGGGGTGCGTTCGTGCATGCTGTCAACTGCTGATCAGGCAGCTGCAATGCAAGCCAGAACATCGCTGTTGGAGGAACTTTTAGTAACACAGAAGGCAATCTGCACAGCTGTCATCCAGTTGACCAAACAACTCCAACAGCAAGCCAGTCAGCGTGTGCACGAATGCAACATCGAACCCCTCAGGGCAGACCTGGCTGCCTACCATCGGGATGTGGCTGCCATTCTGAAAAACCAGCACGCTCTCCTTGCTGCAGTACTGCCCTTCATAACTGGACAGGGATCAGCCCCCGGGATGTCTGCCTCCATGTCTTCTGACACTGAGGTGTGTGTTGCCCCTTCAAAACCAACAACAACAAGGACACACCAGGCAACACACACATCAGAAGAAGAAGACATGGAACAGATAACATTCACACGCAAGAGTACCCGGAAGCCCTAGTCCCTGCACCATGCCCCACTCTGACCAAGGTCCTACGTTTTGACACATGCCAGCCTCACTCCAACTACCCTCAATGACTGTTCGGCAATCTACTGTTTAACTTGTCCACATTGGCTGTAAATGTTTCTCTCCTACCATTTGGCAATTCCTGTTCCTCTGCACCGTCTGTGACATCACCCCAGCATGTCAGGAGCATCATCCACACCCTGTAAATAGGATCACCATTTAAGAATGCACCAGAACGGACTCACCTAACATTGTTAATGGACTTTTTGCACTACTCCACCTAAAAATAAATATCACTTGCACACCAATTGTGTCTCTGTGTCATTTCACACTTCAACTGTGCAGTACATAACTCCAAAGTGGCTGTGTGGCAACCATGTTGATTCTCTAGACTACTGTCCTGATTTCATGTCTACTGAAACATCTGTGCAGTGGCCAGGATTGCATCATAGCTTTACTAGACTGAGGAAAATAACTGATGTAGGGACTAAGCACACACAATCATGCTGTGTTGGACAGAATGAGGCCCCATCCATAGCTATTCTAGACAACTAATGGTGGATGAGAAATGTAGGCACCTTGCGATACTAACACAATACATTATGCTGTAAAATGAAAGGAATGTTAACCAAATTACACTGCATCAATCACCCTTACAGCGTATACTACCATGAAGGAAAGTCATGCTCAAGCAGTACACACATGATGTAGGTCAGCAATGACAGCAACAAGACAAGAGTGTGAACAAATACTCATCTACAAAGCTCTCCCTGAACTTCACAATGCTGTCCGACCTATCTATTTACCTACAAAATCAACTCTGGAAGCACTCTTTGTGAAGTAGGATACATACCAACCCCAAATCTTGATGATCTATGCAGACTACCAATGGTGGCTCTCCCACACGGTGGATACTTACCAAGTTAGCACACGGGTAGCTGGCATGTTAAACCTCAATAGCCTGGGGATAGCGAGCATAGGACACAAATGTCATACTAAAACTTTCTGCTACACTGATGTCAAGGCCATGAAAAGGTAGCACCTAACGCATCTGGTAAAGGGTTAACAATTTTTTTATTTCAAATAAGTAAGAAAAGAGGCAACTAAGGGAAAGATAAACCTACACTAATCTAACCTGACTACTACTAACCCACAACTGTCCCTAACTAACCTAAGCTAAACTTACTCTACACATGTAACGAAACGATCTAAACATCAACCCCCCACCCACCATTATGAGACAAGACACATGCAGGACAACACTTACTAACCTACACACATACTATACTATCCTAAACAAACATATATTTTTTAGTATTTGTTTTTTTTTTATATTTTTTTTTTTTTTTTTTTTTTTATCAAACAGGAATCCCAACATTGCCCCCCACCCACCCACCCACACAAAAATATTAGATAGAAAGTATAAGGACCCCCCACCCTCTTACCTAACACTAACTAAGCTAATTACCTATACTTATCCTACAACTAACCCCCCAAACCCAACTAACAGTATGAAAAGAGGAAAGAGGGGAGAGGGGAGGGGTAAAAGTTCAGGAGGGCAAAATAACTAAGGATTTGCCCTCTGAAGTGTGCGCCGGATGGAGCGCACCTTCTTTTTGACCTCCGCCATGTCCTCCGTCAGGTTGTCAACCTTTTGAATTAACCTGTCCAGTTTCCTAGACAATGCGTTGAAGGCTGCAGGGTCAATTGGAGGGTCACTGCTGGTCTGCGTGCCGGTGGAGGTGGAGATTGTTGCTGGAGTGGAGTGGCCACGGGACAGCCCTGCTCCCAACACACGGCTGGGTCCAGGTCTGGAGGAAGATGGCTGGTCCGTCGCTGGGTCCCCTTGGGCAGACCTGGTGGTTGTAGGTGGCACCGTTGGTGGAGCCTGTGGTGTGGCATACCACGCCCCGGAGGCCCGTTCCGAATTGTATCTGCGGGCCATCCTCCGATACCCACACTGCACCTGCAGGATGTGCCTGTACCTCATTGCACGGCGCTCAAACTGGTTTCGAGCTGCGGCACTCAGGTTTGCAGCTGTGAAGGGAAAAGGCAAATATTGAGCATAGAATTTACAGTGGGTTGAATACCACAATGGGTAATTTGACCATTACTAGCAATGTATTGGTTGCAGCAATTGTTACAACATATGTCACGGGAAGGCTCAGAGGAAGTACATGTGAATCATGCATACTGAAGGGCATATCACATATAGCAGATCCATGTCTCTACATGATGGATGACATCACCCTAAACTACTCCTACAATTCATACCTAAGCCATTATACATTATGGCACCAGCTCGTCCGCATACTGACTTCACTACATATGTCATTCTATGTGATAAGAATCACACTCCTCACTCAATGGCATTTCGAAATAGTTGTGTGCTAAGATTGAACCCCTGGCCATGAATCATATGTCGACACTATGGGCCAGATGTAGGAATTGATGGGAAATCAACTAGCAAATTGCAAAGCTGAACGGTGTCTCTGACACCGTCTGCGAGTCACTATGGGGTCCCTAAATCCCACCTCATGAACATCAATGATGTGGGTTCCAACTTGCACCACCTTAGCAACTATGGGCACTCACGGGGATGGAGGCCTGCTGGGAACAGCAGAACTCCATAGACGTGACTGCTTTTAAATGAAGCAAGTTATTTTTCACCAAGTGTAGGCCCTTTATCTGAAAGGAAAATGAGCTGCGATTTGTTTAAATTCACAACAATTGATTGTTCGTAATTTACACAATAATTATTGCTCCCCTAGACCACTGGCTGTTTTGTGCAGGAGTATTTTGGTCCACTCACAAAGGTGAAGGTTCACAATGAGGACCCCTTCCAGTCAGCAAGTTGGTTAGCAGCCACTTCAAGTGGATGATAACAGCTACTCACTTTGCAACCACGTACTCGTTAGCAAATGGGATTGCCTAACACTGTGATTTGCAAGTAGGGCTGGTAAACTCCTTTATTTTTTTACTTTAGAAAACCATTTTGCGAATATGTACATGACCACCAATAACATTTCGGATTAGGAAACAGACGTTTGCAACTCACTAACATCAAATTATGCTATTTGCAATGTGGAGACATTTTGCTACATCTGGACCTAGGTACAAACTCAAGTCACAAAAGGTGTTAAGTACGTGTAACATACTGGTTGCTACAGTCCTAGGTACCCTGTTTCACAGTAACATCCCAGTCTTTGTGGGTGGTGTGGGAAGAACAAACAACAATCCCATGATCAATGCACAACCAGGAATGTACAGAAAGTGCAACAAGCATGTGCCTTCACACACAACACCTATGAAGGGCTAGCAACACGTTGGAGTCAGCCCAACCTTGTCACATCCCAGGTCCACACATGTCAAAATGATATGACTTAGCCAAACATAACATACTATTAGTGAGGCATGTTTTACAACACACACAGAGGAGGTAGAACACCCATTCACATGATTCAACAGAACACCTAGGCCATTGCACTCAAGTCACACACACTTCGAGGTCACCTTGTGGAAGTACATGCCCCCGGAAGATCCGACCTACAGTGTACACAGTCCATCCTCAACTAGGAAGAAGCACTTGTCATCGAAGCCATGTGCCTAAGCTATCTGGGAGACTGTCAGTCTGATATGCAGACTCAGTTAATAGCAAGTTCCTGACCAAGTCTAACATTGACCAGTGTGTTCAAAATGAGTCATGCTATTCCCAATAGTCGCACTAATTGAATGACCTACTGCCCCTCAATCTGAGAGATGACTAGGGATTGCTTTACCGAAACATTATTCCAATTTGATATCACACCAAAACAACCAAGCCAATGAACGGCCAGCACATCATATCATGAATTGTCCTGAACACACAGTAATCCATCATGCTTCATTTCCAAACAATGTAAATAGCACTTAGGCAACACTCACTGTAGGTATCGGGGTCGTCAAAATGGGCTACCTCACCAACGGTGTACGGGGCTGGTCCACCTGTAAAGCATGAAAGGAAGATTATACTCAGACTGGGTGAACAGACAAATAATTTCTGTTACAATGACAGTGTGTGAATATTACATGGTAATGATACACTTTCACACATGCTCATCCTGCCTGGCTGACTTTGTATTCTAGATTATCATTGGATGAGTCTCCTGCTCCAGTGACACACCCTACTACACTCATGCAGTGGCCAGGACAGTCATGTGTCGTCCAAGTTACTCCTCCATTAGTAGGCCCGAACAATCATGTGATCCATACATCTCAGCATGTGCATCCCAGAGAGAAACATTTCACAACTGGTTCCATGAGGACTGCATGACCACTCACCATCAAACAGGCTATGGGGACAGGTTCAACACACAGCAACCAGACACACATGTGACATATGTGTGGACAACATGACTAACTTCATGTGACGTGAAGGCAACACACAGGTGTTGCATCATCATGTGTTCGCAATTTTCGGTCTAGCTATGGCGTCTACATATGTAGGTATGTTGTTTCTACATGACGTACTCACTGGCCATTCTGACCAGTAGAGTACAAACTGAGCAGTTCACGTGTTGCTTTTCAGACACAAATGCAACACTACATTCCATGCAGCTACAGCCATCTGGTATGTGTTGCAAAGATAAGGCATCGGCCTGGTAGCATAGGTCTTCATACACACCCGGCAACAAATACACATTTGGACACATATGTATACCTTTGTAGCGCAGCATTTGCATCATTTTGTGACGCAGAGAGGGGGCTACTTAGCAAAATACTAATAGATGTTGCATTTTACTGCTGTTATTGGGTATACATGTGTAGCAAAAATGGGGATTTATGTGTATGCCCATGGGCCTAGGTTTCCCTAGTATAACACGCAGTCAGCTACTTATTTTGCAGATTGGCTACCAATCATCACATGTTCACGCACACATTCCTATTATTCCCATGTAATTGATTATTACTCACCAACATAGCCACCAATCCGGAGTCCCAGGTGGTCCAGCAGGTCCTGTTCCCTGGTGATCAGATCTGCCCAGCGGTGCTTGAGTTGATGGACATTCCTCATACTCCCGTAGACCCGGACCAGGTGATGGCGCACCTTCTCCCAACGTATTTTCCTGGCCTCCGTGTGATACCCCTGTATCACACGGCCCCCAGCCTCCAGCATCAGTGGGAGGAAATGGCTTACGAGCCATATGAAGCCCCCCAATTCGTCCTCACCCATCCTGGACAGGCGAGGCCTACCTGACATGATGCGAGGTTGAAAAAAGTAACAAAGAAAAATGAAAGAAAAAGTGGGAAATGGGGAAAGGTAGAGGTGTGAAAGAAAAAGAAGAAGGAGAAAAATAGCCCAACTAACACCCCAAACTATGCTACCCACAACAGACTCCCACAGACAATACAAACTATCACAGGTATAGACCAAACAACACTAAACAGACTGAGACAATGTTTGACAACAATAAAAGATTGACACAAAGACAAAATACAAGGCACACAGGACACTAAAGCAGTAAAACACAGGACAACACCTTTCACACAACCACACAGTCTAGATAACTCTGAGACTGCAAAGTGAAAGTGAAAGTCAACTCCCAGTACAGATTTGGTAAACAGGATATCCTATTACATCACTTCCTGCATAAAATGGCCGCCGTTTTTATTTTCGCGTAATGCGTCATATTTTCACGCATACACAGATGTGCGTCATATTTTTTTGACGCATTACAGTGTACATGATGCTGAGTGTAAAAATATGCTATGAATATTAATATTTCCAATTGTACATGAGATGACCAACATATTGTGCATGTAGCGTCAATTACACCACGCATACATCATGGGCGTCGTTTTTTTTCCCCCTACAGTGGTGCACATGATGCGGAGTCAAAAAATATGATATGAATATTAATAATTGATAATGTACATGAGATGACCAACATATTGTGCATATAGCGTTATTTTGACCACGCATACATCATGTGCGTGGTTTTTATTACACGTACAGTGGTGCACATGATGCGGAGTCAAAAAATATGATATGAATATTAATAATTGATAATGTACATGAGATGACCAACATATTGTGCATATAGCGTCATTTTGACCACGCATACATCATGTGCGTGGTTTTTATTACACGTACAGTGGTGCACATGATGCGGAGTCAAAAAATATGATATGAATATTGATATTGATAATGTACATGAGATGACCAACATATTGTGCATATAGCGTCATTTTGACCACGCATACATCATGTGCGTGGTTTTTATTACACGTACAGTGGTGCACATGATGCGGAGTCAAAAAATATGATATGAATATTAATATTGACAATGTACATGAGATGACCAACATATTGTGCATATAGCGTCATTTTGACCACGCATACATCATGTGCGTGGTTTTTATTACACGTACAGTGGTGCACATGATGCGGAGTCAAAAAATATGATATGAATATTAATATTGATAATGTACATGAGATGACCAACATATTGTGCATATAGCGTCATTTTGACCACGCATACATCATGTGCGTGGTTTTTATTACACGTACAGTAGTGCACATGATGCAGAGTCAAAAATATTGTGGATGTAAATCATAATTTGAAGGTGAAATATCAAGACACTTTTGGATACATTTGTATCTGACTCTGCATTGTGTGCACTCATGTACATGAACAAATTATGACGGCCATGCTGTATGCGTAGAATATGGAGCAAATTGATCCAAATGTCTTCATGTGTTTAGCTTTGGAAAGGTGATTTGTCATGGTAAAACGGTGCGATGTGAGACACATTTGTGTTTGTATCTGACAAATGTCCGTACTTTTATGTATAGACGGCCTTCACACTGTGATGTTTGGGATACGTTAACTAATGTATTGACCATATTTGACAACATATTTGTTGTAATTGCTGATGGCTATTTTGAAATGAGATTTTTGATACCATTATGTATTCCGTCTCCAAAATGTCCCCACCTTTATGATGGGGATGCTTTTATCTGTAGTCCTAACAGGGAGTGGGAGAGTCACTTTCAGTTTTTAGGGGGCTGACCATGTCCCATTATGATTTTGTGTTTCATATTTGTGTAGGACTTGTGACATTGAGGCCACATATGTGCCTTATGCATGTGTTTAGTTCACAAGTACATGATTCCTGTATGTTTTGGGGGTGGTAGAGGTGGAGTTAGTCCCCCAGCACCCTAGGATTTGACCATCCAGAATAGCTACTGTATCCATGGAGTATTTTTATCATATCCTGGCAAACCTGCAGCAGCGGGCGAATGTAAGGCCATATGGTATGAATGACTGTTGACCATTCATTCATCTCATTAGCCCATTTGACGTTTGCAGTATTGATGATTTGGAGCTAAGTTGCATACCATTTTCATATGACTAAGGGGGTCATTCTGACCGCGGCGGGCGGCGGTCGCCGCCCGCAAAGCGGTTCCCGCCGAAAGACCGCGGCGGTCATTCTGGCTTTCCCACTGGGCTGGCGGGCAACCGCCAAAAGTCCGCCCGCCAGCCCAGCGGGAAACACCCTTCCCACGAGGACGCCGGCTCAGAATGGAGCCAGCCGAGTGGGAAGGTGCGACGGGTGCAGTTGCACCCGTGGCGAATTTCTGTGTCTGCAAAGCAGACACTGAAATTCTTTGTGGGTCCCTCTTACGGGGGCCCCTGCAGTGCCCATGCCATTGGCATGGGCACTGCAGGGGCCCCGCGGCACCCCCTACCGCCATCCTGTTCCTGGCGGAAGACCCGCCAGGAACAGGATGGCGGTAGGGGGTGTCAGAATCCCCATGGCGGCGGAGCGTGCTCCGCCGCCATGGTGGATTCTCAAGGGCAGCGGGAAGTCCGTTTCTGGCCGCGGCTGAACCGCCGCGGTCAGAATGCCCATCGGTGCACCGCCAGCCTGTTGGCGGTGCTACCGCCGACCTCCGCCAGGGCGGTAATTACCACCAGGGTCCGAATGACCCCCTAAGTTTGCAAGACTCTCAGCGTTCACGATGTGATAATGCGAAGATTGTTTTGCTTGTCTGTGTCCCATTCTGCATAAACTGGTTTAGTTTCATGTTACAATCTTCCTGCTAGGTTCAAACTGGGACACAACTGTGATGGTCTACTTTCAAATATTAGGTTGGTTGTATGACATATGTGTACATGTGTGTGGGAATGTGGATCCAGTATGACCTGTCTGTGTGTATGTTGTCACTGTAACTTCAAGGTCTCCTCCTGAGTTAGTGGCAGCTGATGTTGTTGCAATTGTGTATTGCTCACATCATACACTTGAGAGAAGCCATTGATGACATGTTCACGTACACATGGATGGTCCCACCCTGTCTCTGAACCCGTGTGATGTGACTTTCAAATGATCTCCAATTTTGGGCTGGATGAGAGACTGTTTCAGTTGTTTGGATCCGGCATGTCTAATTGTCACATTTGTACTCTTGTTGGGCTCTGTGTATGGTAATGTAACATGTCACATCCTACCCTCTGTGCATACAGTTGTGATGTTTATTTTTGGTGTGATGATTTTTAATGGCATTCTTGATCAATGAGACGACATTCATCTTCAGCTATTTCAAACTAAAGGTGGTCAGAAATAAATAGGCCAAAGCATGATGTGGTGTTTGTGATCTGTGTTTATTTACAAGTGTGGAATACAAGTGATGATAATGACTTAAGTAAAAAAATTGTTCACAAGCTGTTGGCGCCTACGCACTCCTGCTGCGGTGTTAGGTTGTTCCCCCTCCTGTTGCAGGCCAGCATCCTCCTCATCATCATCCTCAGGCATGTCTGGGTCCGGTTCAAGGAGGGGAATGTTCCTTTGTACACAAATATTGTGTAATATGGCACAAGTGAGTATAATTTTGCATACCATCTCTGGGGAGTATAGTAGGCTTCCGCCAGTGATGTCAAGGCAGCGGAACCTTGACTTTAGGATCCCAAAGGTCCTCTCCACAATGCTGCGTGTCCTCTTGTGGGCGTCATTGTATGCCCGCTCAGCAGCAGTATTTGGGTTCCCATATGGTGTCATTTTCCAAGGCTGGATGCCATACCCCTGATCAGCTGAAAGAGAAACACAGAATGGTATCAATTAGATGTAGGAGGCACTGTTGTACGTATCTTTGATGGCAGTAGTTGTGTTGTGTTGTCTGTGACTATTTTGTGTACTAATGTGACAACCTATGGTTGTTGGTGGAAACTTTGGCATTGTTATTTTTCCTTGGCTGAGCAAGTGTTTGTTGTCTAACTGTTTGTCAGCAGGATGTATTGGTTTCTCAAGTACAGTGTGCCCTCCCTTGCATTGTGACTTGTGACACAGGTGTCCGTGTGTCCTCACTGGGGGTGTGATGATAGTTCCATGCAGAGTTGAAACATGAAAGTGTATTAGAAACGTCCATATGAACATAGCCAGGCCATCCCATCCCTTAAAAGTTATGCATTGTATTAGTGTACAGGTTATTGTGAGACTTCCAATTTGCAAGGTGACATTTAGGCAACCACAGTCATGAATGTCTTCACACTAAGCTGTGGAGTAAATTCAAATGTGTGAGAGGTTCAATGGTGACTTGTGACACATGGCTAGTGATGTGAGTACCTCAGTGTGTTCCTGTCTAGGTGTTGCTATTGTGGTGTATGTGTTGTTTATCCTAGAGGGTTTCTGTGCAGTGAGTATATAAGTAGATTTTTGTCCTTACCAACAAGTAGTCCATTGCCATACCGTCCATCCTGGAAGTGTTGGTTGATGGTGCAGTGACGGAAGATGAATGCATCATGTACACTCCCAGGATATTTAGCCACGATGTTGCTGATCAGTCCTTGGTGATCGACTATGGCCTGCACGTTGATGGAATGTGTGTGCTTCCTGTTGCGGTAGAGGTGTTCACTCGCAGCAGGTGGCACAAGGCGTACGTGTGTGCAGTCGATTGCACCAAGGACGTGCGGAAAGCCACTGATGGCGTAGAACCCCTGTTTTGTTTCCTGCTGCTTCTGCAGTGTGTTAGGGAAGCAGATGTGGCGGGGTGTCAGTCCAATGATGGCATCCAGTACTTTAGGCAGGAATGCGGAGAAAGATGGTTGTGAGATTCCACCAACCAGGGCACCAGTTGTCTGAAAGGAGCCACTTGCCAGCATGTGAAGTACGGCAAGCAGCTTTGTTTCTGTTGGGATAGTGCATGGAGTCACTAAAGTGGGGGCCAATTGCTGTTCAATATTTGTCAGCAGCTGCTGAATGGCCTGCCAGTTCAACCGGTACCTCTGGATGATGTCTCGTTCTCTGAGGCCATGCAGGGTTGTTCTTGGGCGGAATATCCTCTCCTGCCTTCTGCGCTGTCTTTGGGGTCCCTGCTGTTGTTGTTGTGGCTGCTGTTGTTGCTGCAGGGCTCTGCGTCTACGTGCACGTTGAAGAAAAAGCACCTCCATGTCTCCCTGTTGCTGCTCTGCTGCTCTGTTGTTTGTTCTGTGTGTTCTGATTAAGTACAGGTGTGTTTGCCCCATTTTAACGCCTGCCCTGACCCAGGCGTTAAAATGTCACGCTATTCATGCTTTGCGCCATTTTTTTGCGCCGCCTGCCGCGCGGGAGTGATTTTTGCCCTGGAGCATAAATACCACGCACCGCTATGTGCGTCTGTTTTTAGACGGGAACGCCTTCCTTGCATCTCATTAACGCAAGGAAGGCGTTCACGCCAAAAAATGACGCTATTTGCCAATACTTTGGCGCTAGACGCGTCTAACGCCAAAGTATAAATATGGCGAAAAAAACGACGCAAATTCAGCGCAAACGGAGTATAAATACGGGCCCAAGTCCTCCCTCAACCAGAACACAAGCAACCCAGGACTGGTTTCACCCATATTATGGGCTCATCAGCTGGGTGTAGCTTGCTTCAGTGGCACAGCATGCATGGGACCCATATCTGAGCATACCTGTCCCACTTGGAGTGACAAACTAACGTATACAAGAAAATGATGGATAGAATGCTTGATTTAATCTCAGCCACTAGTAATTACTCAGGGTTGCATCCCAATCCATTGTTATTTTGCACACCAAATCACCTCAGTTTGGACCCAGCTATATGCAAATCAGTCTTGACCCTGCTCCAATCAGAACAGTCCAGCGTGGACTGCCAACCCAGGCCATGCCTGAACTGGACACAAGGAAACCCAGGACTGGATTTTCCCTTTTTTATGGGCTCATCAGATTGGTGCAACTTGGTTCCAGCGACACAGTGTGAATGGGACCCACGTTTGGGCATAACCATCTCACTTAGAGTGACAAACTAAGGTGTACAAAAAATTGATTGATGGAATGCTTGCATTAATCTCGGCCACTAGTGATTACTTGGGGCCACATCCCAATTCATTGTTTTTTGGCATGTTTAGCCAACTCAATTTTGACACAGCTATATACAAATCAGTCTTGACCCAGCTCCGTTAGGAAGAGTCCAGACCGAAGTGCCAAGCAGGACCTCCCTGATCCTATACATAGGCAATCCAGGACTGGTTTTGCCATTGTTATGAGGCCATCAGCTGGGTACAATTTGGTTTCAGTGGCAAAATGTGCTTGGGACTCATGCCTGAGCATACCCATTCCACTCAGAGCAACAAACTAAAGTATACAAAAAAGTGATGGATGGAACACTTGAATTAATCTCAGCCACTGGTGATTATTTGGGTTGCATCCAAATCCATGGTTATTTTGCACAAAAAGCCACCTTAGTTTGGACCCAGGACTGGTTTTGCTCTCTTTATGGGCTCTTCAACTAGGTGCAATGGTTCCAGTAACGCAGTGTGCACGGGACCCAAGTCTGGGCCTGCCCGAACTACTTAGGGCAACAAAGTAAAGTATACAAAAAAGTAATGGATGAAATTCTTGACTTCATCTCACCTACTGCTAATTACCTTGTGTCGCATCCCAATCCATCGTTACTGTGCACACCATGTTAACTCAGTTTGGACCCAGCTATATGCAAATCATTCTTGACCATGATCCTATCGGAGTAGTCCAGTCTGAACTGTCAAACAAGATCCTCTGTGAACAGCAAACAAAAGCAACCCAGGGCTGGTTTTGCCCTCATTATGAGCCCCTCAGCCAGGTACAGCTTGGTTCCAGTGGCACAGTGTTCATGGGTCCCACATAGGATGACAAATTAAAGTATACTAAAAAGTGATGGATGGCATGCTTGAATTAATCTAACCACTGGTAATTACTTGGGGCCGCATTACAATCCATCATTATTTTGCACACCATGTCCCCTCAGTTTGGACCTAGCTATATGCAAATCATTCTTGACCATGATCATATCGGAGTAGTCCAGTCTAAACTGTCAAACAAGATCCTCTGTGAACAGCAAACAAAAGCAACCCAGGGCTGGTTTTGCCCTCATTATGAGCCCCTCAGCCAGGTACAGCTTGGTTCCAGTGGCACAGTGTTCATGGGTCCCACTTAGGATGACAAATTAAAGTATACTAAAAAGTGATGGATGGCATGCTTGAATTAATCTAACCACTGGTAATTACTTGGGGCCGCATTACAATCCATCATTATTTTGCACACCATGTCCCCTCAGTTTGAAGCTAGCTATAGGCAAATCAGTCTTGACCTTGCTCCAGTGAGAGCAAACTGCCAAGTCAGGTGTTCCTTGAACAGAAACACAAGCGACGTAGGACCAGTTTCACCCTCATTATGGGCTCATCAGCCGGGTACAGCTTGGTTTCAAGGGCACAGTGTACAAGGGACCCACGTCTGTGCATACCCATCCCACTTAGGGTGACAAACTAAAGTGTGCAAAAAGTGACGGATGGAATGCCTGAATTATTCTCAACCAGTGGTAATTACTCAGGATCCATCCCAATCCATCATCATTTTTCACACTACACTTATTGTGTCACCCTAAGTGGGGCAGGTATGCTAAGATGTAGGTCCCATATACACTGTGCCACTTTAACCAAGCTGTCCCCAGCTAATGAGCCCATAACTAGGGTGAAACCCGGCCTGGGATGCTTGTGTTCCGGTTCAGGGAGGACCTGGCTTGGAAGTTTAGACTTGACTGTTCCTTTTGACCAGAGTGCAGAATGATTTGCATATAGATGGGTCCAAACTGAGATGACATGGTGTGCAGAATAACAATGGAGTGGGATACAGCCCAAGTTATTACCAGTGGCAGAGATTAATTCTAGCATTCCACCCATCACTGTTTTGTGTACTTATTGTGTTGCCCTAAGCCAGACGGGTATGCCTAGATGTGGGTCCTGTGCACACTGTGTCACTGGGACCAAGCTGTACCTGGTTGATGAGTCCATGTGTAAGGCAAATCTGGTCATGGGTTGTTTGTGTTCAGTTTGGGGGAGGGCCTGGCTTAACAGTTCATGCTGCGCTGTTTTTACTAGAGCAGGGTTACAACTGATTTGCATATAGCTAGGTGTTAACTGAGGTGACATCATGTGCAGAGTAAGGATGTATTGGGATGCAACCCCAGGTGATTACCAGTGGCTGAGATTAATTCAATCTTCTTATCCATCACTGTTTTGTCTACTTATTGTGCCACTCTGACTGGGATGAGTATGATTAGTTGTGGGTCTTGTGCTCACTGTGCCACTGGAAGTGCTGTATAAATACTTTACACAGTGCCTCTAAGTTAGGCCTGACTGATCTGTGCCAAGCTATCAAAGGGTTGAACACAGGTTAATTTGGCGTTTGATTGTGCCTGACCCTGACAAAGATTGTGGTTCCTGCTTGAGTAGGGTTTTAGCCCCCTCAATCAATAACCACATTTTATTCAGTACTTTGACAATTTCCTACACACTGTACCAGTTGGGGTGATGTCAAGATGATATTAACTGCAATGCTGCAAAAGTTGAATAGGGTGTGCAGTGATAGGATGTTTTGTTAGGTCTGGATTGACAGCGCAGCCATTGACAGACCTTATGTAATCAACAGCAAAGAACTTTCAGATCCACTATTGAAAGAGAAGCTTTGGCACTGCCCACACATTGAAGTCCTTGATGACCATTTGATTTGGCATACGTTGTGTGCTTCCGCTGAGAAAGAGTGACTGAATTGAACTTTTTGCCTTGACTTGTTGGAATGTTTATGCTCAATACAGCACACATAATTTGGTGACACTAAAAAGCCAATGATTAAGTCTATAAACCTGATCTGATTGTCATTTAAAGGTATAATTGGACAGAATGTATATGTTCCTGCTGAAAGAACACTTGCAGTCATAATACTTCTTAACCCCTCTTATGAGGGCTGAATGTTGTTTTGACAGTTGTAATTTTTTTATTATTTATAATTGTATATTTTTAATCCTGATGTTTCCCTTGTGGCAAAACCTATGTATACTACAGTAGGCCTCAGCTGGATATGGTGGAAAGCCAGTGATGAAGGCATTATGCCTGATTAGTTCATTGAGAAACGTTATCCACTGAGCCTTAGATCTAATATGTTTACTATGCAATGTTATGACAAAGTCAGCAAACCTGATTTATTTATTGTGATAGACATGTATTTAAAGCAGTAAGCATTTACGGGGAAGGTGCCATTACGCTGAGCTAAATTTCCTTCACAGTTATTTTGTTACTTAGAATGACACATATTATTGTAGTAGGCAAGGAGTTAGGTGTTGGTGATCAGCTCTGACAAACCATGGTATATTTGCACTGTGGTAACCCTTGGTAGAACGTCTTGGAAGGTTTTGTGTGTTGTTTTGACAACTGTAATTTTGTACTTAGGGGCATATTTATACTCTGTTTGCGCCGGATTTGCGTCGTTTTTTTTACGCAAATCCGACGCAAAACTAACTCCATATTTATACTTTGGCGTTAGACCCGTCTAGTGCCAAAGATCTTGGAGTTTGCGTCATTTTTTAGCGTGGACACCTTCCTTGCGTTAATGATATGCAAGGTAGGCGGTCCCTTCTAAAAAATGACTCCGAGGCATGTGCGCCGTATTTATACTCCCGGGCAAAAATGACACCCGGTGAGTGGACGGGTCAAAAAAAATGACGTCCAGCCGCTTTTGCGTCATTTTTTAGCGCCTGGTCAGGGCAGGCGTTAAGGGACCTGTGGGCTAGGAAGGAGCCCGGAGGTGCCCTCCCCTGCCCCCAGGGACACCCCCTGCCACCTTTGCCCACCCCAGGAGGACACCTAAGGATGGAGGGACCCATCCCAGGGAACTTAAGGTAAGTTCAGGTAAGTAATTTAAAAAAAAAAAAATTGTGGCATAGGGGGGCCTGATTTGTGCCCCCCTACATGCCACTATGCCCAATGACCATGCCCAGGGGACAGAAGTCCCCTGGGCATGGCCATTGGGCAAGGGGGCATGACTCCTGTCTTTGCTAAGACAGGAGTCATGTCATTGGAGGGTGGGAGTAAAAAAAAATGGCGCTAATCGGGTTGAGGCCGATTTTTTGCCTCAGACCGACTTGCCCCATTTTTTGACGCCCAAGCTCCATTTTCCCCTACGCCCGCGCTGCCTGGTGTGGGTAATTTTTTTTGACGCACACCAGTCAGCTCCGCCGGCTAACGTCATTCCATAAATAAGGCGCCCGCATAGCGCTTTGGAATGGCGTTAGCCGGCATTAAATTTTTTGACGCACAACTGCGTTGGCGCAGTTGTGCGCCAAAAAGTATAAATACGGCCCTTAGTATCTGGTGGATTCCTAGTGGGAAAGTATATGCTTAATATAGCAGCTTTAAGCTAGTCAATGTGGCATGCCAATTATAAAATATTTAGGCTTGATTGGTTCACTGGATAAAGTTATGTTACAAGAGATTGATCTGATCTGTTTATTATAAAAAGTTACAACAAAACCACTAGGCCTGACATATTAATTTTGAAAAGCATATGTCAAAGCCAACACACCATCAGCAGTGGGTATTATGCTATGGTAAGGCCAGTATGTAGCTACTTTGTTACAGAGAACCTCACAGATTATTGTGGTAAGCAAAGACCTTGGTACTTGGTGACACCACTGACAATCACTGGGAGTAGAAGATTTGCACTATGATAACTCTTGGTAGGCCATTTTAGAAAGGATTGTATTATATTTGCCATTTGTAATTGTGTACACATTTATATCATTAAGACTGCATACCTGATAGTTGCATTGTTGGAAGGAAGGGATAGGCAATATGCAAATCCCAATATTGGCTGATTACTGATATATAGGAAGCAATGTTCAAAATTGACTCATTTAAAAAAATGAATAATCATTTTGGTGGCCATGAAAAGTCATCCAGATAATCAGAAAATATATGACATGACTAAGAAAAATGTAATTTATAAGTATAATCAGTCACACATGTAAACATTATTTATTCGTTTTTTTTATAGTAGCGGAGTGCTCATCAAGTCATGATCACATGGTGCAACAAATGTGAAATGGTGACAAGCGTGTATACCATTGGAAATCAAAACTTCAGACTTGGGACAATTAAAGGGCAAGTGGTATGCTGTGCGCATAATTGTAATATACTTGATGTCATTTCGACCTGTATGCAAGTACCCTGGCCATCATCTGGACAGGGAATAATTTGGGAGAGCACACAATCTTTAATTCAGATAAGACAATTTATGAGTCAGTCTTAGATGGGATTTGGCCAATCAAAAATGAAGAATGATCATTTGATGAGAACGTACAGGTGTCTGAGTGCTCAATAAAATAACTAGCTGAAGTAACAAGAGCTCATTGGAAAGTGGAAGAGATAAATTAATGGAGGAGTAGTTTAGGTCTGCAAATGTGGGCCTACCTGGTTGGTAGGACCGCCAAGTGCATATTTGATATCTTAGTGATGATCTTTAAATCCAAAATCAAGAAAACTAATATCTGTACCTCTTTACCAAGAATCTGTGACCATTATTATTTACATCACGTTTATGTCACTATTGCTCTTTTTTTTTTAAGGGGACACCCGAAACCCCTAACAGTTATATTATAGTGTTACCAGTGGTGGGGCATATGTACAGAGTTTCTAAATTGTACTGTACCTGTAAGGGGACAATGTTTGTCTCATACTCTCAGATTAATGCAGTTTTATGGTTATATCCTTTGGTCTGATACTCCCAGATTAATGCAGTTTGATGGTTATATCCTGTGTTTGTTGCATTGATCAGTTTGATGGTTATATCCTTTGATATCCCAGTAGATTTTGTGTGCTTATAAGCTCTGTAATCAGCTGACATATTCAAAGGTAAAGTTTAACGCAACTTTAATACTATATCGTCTGTGATGCAGTTTTCAGACTATGGCGGTCATTCTGACCGGGGCAGGCGGCGGTCGCCGCCCGCCATGCGGTTACCGCCGAATGACCGCTCCGCAGTCAGGAGACCGCGGCGGCCATTCTGGCTTTCCCGCTGGGCCGGCCGGCGACCGCCAAAAGCCGGCCCGCCGGCCCAGCGGGAAAGCCCCTGCAACAAGGATGCCGGCTCCGAATGGAGCCGGCGGAGTTGCAGGGGTGCGACGGGTGCAGTGGTACCCGTCGCGATTTTCACTGTCTGCTAAGCAAACAGTGAAAATCTTTTTGGGGCCCTGTTAGGGGGCCCCTGCACTGCCCATGCCACTGGCATGGGCAGTGCAGGGGCCCCCAGGGGCCCCACGACACCCGTTCCCACCATCCTGTTCCTGGCGGTAAGAACCGCCAGAAACAGGGTGGCGGGAAGGGGGTCGGAATCCCCATGGTGGCGCTGCAAGCAGCGCCGCCATGGAGGATTCCCTGGGCCAGGGGAAAACCGGCGGGAAACCGCCGGTTCCCCTTTTCTGACCGCGGCTTTACTGCCGCGGTCAGAATAGCCCAGGAAGCACCGCCAGCCTGTTGGCGGTGCTTCCGCGGTCCCCGGCCCTGGCGGTCATGGACCGCCAGGGTCGGAATGACCCCCTATGTTTGTATGTGCCACAAAATAAAAAGAGTGAACTGAAACATAAATCCCTTTTAAGTAACACAAGTATAGATACTCACATACTCAAATAAAAGAACACACAACGCAACTACATTTTGTCACGCACACATTATCTCACCAATGAGATGAGAGGAATCAGATAAAATTGAATGTTAGAAATGAGGATCTCTGTTTGGAAGTCAGTTTACACTCTGTTCAAGCAGGAACAGTCACTTGTCAGGGCAATGGAGAAACACACTTGGATAACCCCTGCTTACCCCCTGGGTAGCTTGGCACAAGCAGTCAGGCTTATCTCAAAAGCAATGTGTAAAGTATTTGTATCACCATACACAGTAATATAGTGAAAACACTACAAAATGGACACCACACAAGTTTAGAAAAAATAGGTAATATTTATCTAAATCAAACAAAACCAAAATGACAACAATACAACGTGCACAAATCAAAATATGAATTTTCAAAAGAATAAAGAGTCTTACTCCCTAGAAAACAATGGAAGCATTGATTTTACACAAAGTACCTAGTTTGTGTTAAAAATAAAGCCGCCCGGATGAGCGTGCATCACAAAAAAAAACCGATGTGACGATTCCTTACTCGCATGTGAGGCCCTGAGTTGTTTCTTCTCCGCTCGGGAGGCGATGTGTTGTTTGTCTCCCTCGTAAGAAAGCGATGCATTGATTTCCGGACAGGGTACCTCGGATCCGTATCGATTCACAATGACTTTGATGCCCAGGGATGATGCGTGAGAAATCTGTTTGCAGTGTTAGAAAAACGCGCTGCGTGGGGTTTGCATCGTTATCAGCAGACGCAAGCGGGTATTGCATTGTTTCTTCAACTGCAATGCGTCGTTCTCCCAGCTGCAATGCAGGTGGAGTGTTGATTCTGTCCGCGAAGCCGGTGGCGCATTGTTTATCAGCCGCTTTGCAGATGGTGCTTCGAAAGTTTACACACACAGCGTTCTGTGCGTGGATTTCAGCTCTTGTTCTGCCAACTTCACCTTTCAAGGGCCCAAGGACTGGACAGGGCAACACTTGGCAGGGCAGGAGTCTTAGTAGAGAGTCTAGGTGCTGGCACAGGAAGTCTTTGATTGCCCTGAGACTTCAAAACAGGAGGCAAGCTCAGTCCAAGCCCTTGGAGACACTTCTTAATGCAGGAATGCATAAGAAAGTCCAGTCTTTGTCCCCTTACACAAGCAGAAGCAGCAACTCCAAGATAGCCCAACAAAGCACAGTCACACACAGGGGGCAGCACTTCTCCTTGGCTCTTCAGTTCTTCTCCTTGGCAGAGGTTCCTCTTGGTTCCAGAAGTGATCTAAAGTCTGGGTTTTTGGGTCCACTACTTTCTGCCTTTGAAGTAGCCAAACCTCAAAGGAAAGTCTCTGTTGTTCACAAACTCCTGCCTTGCCTAGGCCAGGCACCAGACACACACCAGGGGGTTAGAGACTGCATTCTATGAAGGCAGGCACAGCCCATTCAGGTGCACGGGACCACTCCTCCCCCCACTTTAGCTCGGATAGCTCATCAGGAGTTGCAGGCTACACCACAGCTCCCTTTGTGTCACTGTCTAGAGGAGATTTACAAACAGTCCAACCGTCAGTCTGACCCAGACAGTGAGTCCATAAACAAGCAGAGTCACAGAATGGTTAAAGCAAGAAAATGACTACTTTCTAAAAATTGAATTTTCAAACCAACAATTTAAAAAACAACTTTACCAAAATATATATTTAAAATTGTGAGTTCAGAGACACCAAACTCCTGATTTCCATTTGCTCTCAAAGGGAATCTGCACTTTAAAAATATTTAGAGGCACCCCCCCATGTTAATCCATGAGAGAGAGATAGGCCTTGCAACAATGAAAACCAAATTTGGCAGTATTTCTCTGTTAGGACACGTAAAGCACATCAGTGCATGTCCCACCTTTAACATACACTGCACCCTGCCCCTGGGGCTGCCTGGGACCTACCTTAGGGGTGCCTTACATGTACAAAAAGGGAAGGTTTGGGCCTGGCAAGTGGGTACACTTGCCAGGTCGAACTGGCAGTGCAAGACTCCCCACACAGACACTGCAGTGGCAGTTCTGAGACATATTTACATGGCTACTTATGTGGGTGGCACAACTAGTGCTGCTGGAGGCCCACTAGTAGAATTTGATTTACAGGCCCTGGGCACCTCTAGTGCACTTTACTAGGGACTTACTAGTAAATCAAATATGCCAATCACGGAAAAGCCAATCACACATACATTTTACATAGGGAGCACTTGCACTTTAGCACTGGTCAGCAGTGGCAGACTGCCCAGAGTACCAAAAACAGCAAAAACAGAGTCCAACACACAGTCAAGACATGGGAAGCAGAGGCAAAAAAGACAGGGGAAACCATGCCAAGGATGCCAGGTCTAACACAGATAATATCTTCTATCATGATAATATGAAAATATTGTGACACTCGATTGTCTCAAGGATAAGTATTAGTGAGGAGATGCTGAGATCCTCTCTAGTATTCCATACAAGGCCTTTGAGGGATTCCGAGTTGTCCATTCTTGTTATTTCTGGAAAATGATCTCTGTTTTTTTAGGAGTAGAAAGACAGTAGGTGGCACATTATTTCAGGGCTATGAGACAAACGTTGTTTCCTCATCCCCAAAGATACAGTACAGTTTGAGATGATTGAAAGTATGTCCTGACATTTATATTATGGTTTCGAGTAACCAGCGTTAGTATTAGCTGATGTGTAGTGTGAAGGATATGATTAGTGTTTACCTCTATCTCCTTGTTGTTATATGGAAATATCTCAATTTCCCAAGCTCCTGGCTCTGATTGTTTCGTAACTAGTCTAAATAGCTACAAGAGCAACTCCAATTGTTCACATAAATTTGGGTTTAATATCTGAAGGAGCACTATTCACCTGAAACTCATTCAGTTTTTTTTTTATAATGAGGCAGGAATTCCTGCAGCTGAGTTAATCAACAAGCAATACTTTCATCTGGACAGTAGTAATTCTGTCAAGATTATAATAATGATGTATTATGCCACCAGTACTTAATGCACCAAAAAACATTTATTGCACAACACCATGACAATCAAGCTAATTAGTGATTAAAACAGTGACGATTGGTACATGATAAAGAAAGTGCTCATCAAGTGAGGAAAAGCCATCACAAAAAACATAGAATAGAAAAGATTCACTGTTGTTTTAACAATCATTGGTTGGTGAATAAATAAAACATCAAGAAAGCCTTCATATATTATTTTTTACAAACAAATATATTCATAGAGCAGTTAATCCATAGAAAAAGGAAAACACAGGGTCTGTCTTGTTGGTTGTCGAATACTTTTTGACCCATGTAAGAAATATTAGGGTCTCATCAGGACAAACTGTGACCTGGGGAATGGTTGCAGTAAATAGTGTTGCATTAAGTGGCACAACTGGAACTAGTGCTGTGCCTGAGTATAGTTATGATATCAAGAATATTACGTGGGACTTGGGTTCAACCCCATGAAAAAATAAGGATGCTCCAAAACCGCCCTTCGTTGTATATGGTGCAGCCTGATCACGCTCTTGGCAAATCCAGAGATGTGGAATGTATTGGCTCGAAAGTAGTCTGTCCTCTTGGTCAGAGAATCAGAAGAAGTAATTAGGTCGTGGTTATGGCTTTCTTGGTGAAATTTAAAAGATCTTAACATAACACCCAGAGTGGTAGATATAGATGATGTGCTGTTGCAAAGACTGAGCAGCTTTAGCAAGAAAGTTAAGTCCTATGGTCACATCAATTTCACTTGGAGTTGGTTAGACCAGAAATGGACTCTGAAGTGAGAGGCGTCAAGTCCAGAGACGTGACTTGGGTACTAATGTGGCGGATAGGTCCACCCCAGCCAGATCAGCTGGCAAGCCTCACAATACTCACACTCTTGATGGACATTGATTAGTCAAGTCAACTCTAAGTTTGTCCTTTTCCCCACACGTTCATCTCTTAGCCATATTTTATATATATGGCTGTAGATGTAGCCCTTCTGAGTCTCCATGTAAAGTTCTAAACTCTTTTCGATCTCTCTGTAACCTTATTTAACTTTTCTACTGGGTCATAATAATAATAACAATACTACTACTACTACTACTACTACTACTACTAATAATAATAATAATTGGAAGTGGCCTTTCATGGCTTTCATGGGGTGGGTGGAGAAGGGAGCTGCTCTCATCCCATCCACTATAGACACTGTTGCTTTCTATTCATGTCTGGCTGATTTACATTAGACAGTCGAACCCAGTCTCCTGTGAATCCACTGCCATGTTGGAATTTAAGAGGCAGATTTATTACTGATCTTTGACACATTTCTCCAGTAACGTTCCAAGATGTTGTAGGTTAAAGATTTGCCGGACTAAGTTAGTTAGATAGCAGGGATTTGTGAGAATGGTTAATAACTAACGTGTACAGTTTTCCATCCTTACTGATTTACACAAATACCTACAGATGATTAACAAAAGGGTTCACTTTTTGTAATATTAGAACAATAACTAAGTAAACAAAAACATTACTTTTGATTTGATCCTCAATCACAACCACCCGGCCATTTGTTTTGCAAACAGAGGACACGAGGGCATGGTTGTTAAAAAGTCTAGCGAGTTTCGTTGAACTTCACATGTGCTTTTCCTGCAATGCCAGTATTTTCTTAGGAATACTCTGCTTTATTGTTAGTAGCTGCTTCTGGTGCTAAGTACCCACAGACACGTTAAATAAATGAAAAGAAATACTACTTGGAAGCCAATTGTGTGAGACAACAAAACAAATACGAATGGATGACACTATATGAGCATAAAACATAAACAATACCATTGAAATAAATAGTAAACACCATGATGCTGAGATTTTTGTTGTTAATAATTGACTTTACTAACTAATAAACTGCCACATTTTGAACAGTGATACTGCACAAAAAACAATATTGCAGAAATAGCCGGTTATAATTCGTGGATAGCCGGCGATACCTCTATAAACACCTGTACCCAGCGCCCACATGGAAAGTGTACTCAGGGTACCCATCAACTGGGTGTTCCAACAGAAGATGAAATAGTTTTAAGGCACGAATATACCAGGGTAGCACCATGGTAAGCGGAGCGGAGCACAGTCACCCTATGCAACACTTTTTATGAAACCTTTGTCCCTAAAGGAATTGGTAATAAGGACAAATGTGATGGTAAAATTACTATGGCTTACACAATTGATAAAAAATTGCAGGTTAGACTAGATAGGAGTTAAGACATCTTCTGTAGAACTCTATGCACAGCTAGCAATTTTCAGAATATGAAAATACTAAGGTACTGGTGGTTAGGGCATTTGCTGGAGAGATCTTTGTGAGCTTTCTTGTCATAGGTTTGAGTCATCATTATGTATCACAGAGGGTTAACAGGCCTGTAGGAGGTCACGGATTTGTATTCTCTGTAAGATAGGCCAATGAGTTAATGCTTTTGTTGCACAGATCCTTGTATTACCCACAAATTACAATTCTGGAGGTATCCACTTCAAACCACTCTATGTAACTGTCAAGGCATGAGTGTGAAAGTTTGCACGTTTTAACTCAGACTTTCATTATAAGTTTGAAAAAAGAAGCATCACTGGGTACTGTCAAAGAATGCAGATTGAAACCTGGGTGCAGAAAAGAGAAATAGCTATGCAAACAGCGTTACAAGGATGACCTGGAGAGCAAGTACAGATCTGGATAGCCTATATAGCCCAGAACCTGAGAAAGTCAAAAAACTATATAGAATCTCCATTTATCGCTTAGCCACTTGTAAAGTTAAACGAAAAGGGGAGAGGGAGGGAGGGTTAATAAATTCAAGGACGCAAATGCACATTCTGGACTGGCATGGTGAAATCCTCTTAAGACATCTACTTTGCCTTGTGTGAGGTCAATAAAGAACTTAGAGCCAGATGTATCAAGCAATTTTGCATTCGCAAATGGTGCAAATCGCAAAATTCGGCCGTTTGCGAATGCAAATATGCCTTTCCAGATGTATGAAAGGCATTACTGTGCAATTTTAAGGAATCGCAAAAATAGTGATTCCTTAAAATTGCAACCCCATTTAGAGAATCGCAAATTGCGATTCTCTAAATACGTATCGCAAATAGGCAATTCCTATCTGCGATTTCCAAAGCACATGTGTCCAGCATTTCCTAAATGCAAATTGGGCATTTAGGAAATGCAATTATCACCAAATCTAATTTGGTGGTAAGCATGTGCAATTTTTTAAAATGCATTATAAATGCATTTTTAAAAATGACATGTAGCGCACACATGGCCCAAGGGCATGTGTGTGCTTCACATGTCCGCATATATTTTTTGGGGGGGCATCAAAGGGGGCCTTAGGCCCCCAGCACCCTGGGGTTTGCATTACCTAATTTGTAAATTCCCAACTGAAATTCACAACTTGGGAAATGCAAAACCATTCGCACCTATGGGCTAGGCCCATAGAGATGAATGGAGTCCCATTCTCTAATTGCGATTGGGTAATAGAGATTGCGAATTTTAAGAAATCGCTATTACCAAATCGCAAATTTCCTACATCTCATTTTGCATTTCTTAAATAGCGATTTCTTAAAATTTACTATTTAAGGTATGCAAACCGGGAGCCTGATACATCTGTCTCTTAGGCCCATACTTAAAGGAAAATGACAGAGCGCAACAATGTGCCAAACCTGGCAGAGCCGAGCTCCATCATTTTCACAACGCAAGGATGTGCCGTTTTTAATTGAATACGGCGCACTCCTGTGTTGTCCCTTGCCCTGGCGCTAAATTTAGCTGCCAGCGCCAACGCAGGCAGCCTTGCACAATTGTGCAAGGATATCTAGGTTGAGGGGTTTGATTGTTTATGTGGGGGAAGGTGTCCCTTCCTACACATAAACAATCACTAATGACTATTTGGCACTTTTGTCTGTGCTGCACAATGTAGCACACACAGAAGTGCCAATGCGTCATTTTGAAATTATTTTTTATGTGCAGGAAGGGACACCTTCTCACACATAAACAATCATGTTTGGCATCTTGCTCTTTCTATGCATGCTGCAAAATGCAACACACATAAAAAAAGCAAAACATGAGGAGGAATAAAAGTATTTCTACTCGTTGCACCTTCCTAACGCCACCCCTTGGGTGGTGTTAATTTTTGGCGCTGCCACAGGTTTATGAAAACTTGTAAATTTAAGGCAGTGTCAAAATGCAATGGGTACTGCTGTGGCATGCCCACAGCAACACCCATTGCACACCCCTCCCACGCAAAGGGCTGCATGTGAAGGGGTCGTATTTACAAGGTGGGATTAAGCCACAAAAAGTGGCCTAACGCCACCTGGTATATACGGCGCACAGCATAGTGCCACCAGAGCGTCATGGAAAGTGACGCTTTGCTGGTGCTAGACGCCCATAAATATGACCCTTTGTTCCAAAAAAAAGAGGAGCACTCATTAATTACGCTACAGGAGTTTATTCACAAATATGCACTTAATGGCCAACATGTGTTTCGCAATATACATCCTTTCTCCAGAGCCTCATTTATTTGATATGTTCCATCATAATTAAGTTGTCCTTTTGTCAGTAAAGTTCCAGTTTCTAATATGTTAAGAAGGTAATACTCAATCAAATCCTCAAAACACAAGTGCCGGGGTTGAGTGCCCCAATCCATTGATAAACTCCAAAATCAAGACCTGCAGCCTTGTTGGCCATCCCTTTAATTTTCCATTTTCCAACTTTTCATTTCTTTTGTTCTCCTCTTTTTATTTTCTTGTCTTGAACATACTACAGCCTCCTCATCTGCAGTTTACTGCACTCCACACAGCTACTTCTTCTAAACCATTCAACAGTCATAAACTAGTACTGTCCATTATATATCATTTACAACTCCAAGAAGGTCAACACTTTGGTTCTGAATGTGGTGTCAATGCTGAGACTTTAAAACAACGCCACGTTATTTATACTATCATTGCAAAGTACCCACTCCCTGCAATGTATAGTTTTCTTTGTTATTGAATACATATGTCTATCATGTTTAGGAGTTACTTTGTTTTCTTTTTTTTTCTACACTTATTCTTTTCATTTATCTTGCATAAGTTGAGTTTGTGTGTGGGTTTTATTGAGGGTGCATATTTGAGTGAATGCAAGAATGAGTTAGTGTGTGTATGAATTAATGCATGAGTGCAATGATGAGTGAGGAGTGCATATGTGATGACTTATTCAGTATCTAAACCCATCAATGGCTCTAACAGCACTTTAATTTATAAACCAGCACTTTTGCCACAGCCAGTGTTTGCTTTGTCTTCTTGGCATGGCTGGTCCACTTGATCTGAAAGACGTGAGATAGCTAGTCATGGACAGCAGGGTAGTCTGGGAAGCTGTGAAATTCCAGGATTCATTCAGCATGACGGTGACATCCCATCATACGCTGACAACCTCAAGGTTTCTGCTGCTCCAGTACCACAGAGCGAGGGACACGCTGCCATTGCTGGGTTTGGTGGTATCTAACATTTAAATTCTGCTCTCCTCTCTCAAAAAACAGAGTTTGCTGATGTAATTGAAAGATCAGTGTTTTTGTTTTGATTGAACACTGCCTGAAATAGCCAACATTTTTTTTGTTTTCTCGCCTATGACTGTTTGGAGATTGTGGTGGGCTGCTTGTTTAAGGACACAGGATACACGCCTCCTGGGCTGTTTTGAACACCCATTCTCCCCTTCAAGGGCTTTTGCACTTGTACCTTTTATACTTTTGAGGTTCCGTCATTTAGGGGTCGCCAATGTTTCATTATTCACTATTAGTGTAATAAAAAATGGAGTACAATTAGCTGAATATAGCCTTCTCTGGCACCTAAGGTAAGTTCAAAAAGTGCTTTTAAATGTATGTTGCGTGCTTGCAGATGAGTTCGTATTTATGTGAGAGAAAGTATGTGTGTAAGTGTAAATGTGTGTAAGTGTAAGAATGCGTATGAAATTGAAGGTTAAAGAGCTTGTGATGTCACTTTCACTAACCCTAGCATTTTGGTGAATTAAGGTTCATGCTGGGACATTGTGAAAATTGACCTGAATCTGCTGTGGTGTTTTATATACTTTGAGATTTGCAGACATTAGCTTTTGCAGTGGGGCTTCAAATACTGGGGCATTTTTTTGAAAATTGGTACGATTGTGTTGTTTTCCATCGTTCCTTAGTTCCCTTTCAAAGCTACATGTATATTCTATTGCCTTATTGCTTTGTGGTAATATGCCTGATAAATGGTGCTGTATGAGGTATAGTTTCCCATATGTGTTTCAAAACTTTCATGATGGGGCTAATATATCCAAAATCTAATACAGGTGTTTGTCTTGCTCTTGAGGCAGTTATTTAGTCCCTTCATCCATTCTTTCTTATGTTGGTTGTGCAAGTCTTATTTATTCTACTTTAATTTCAATCACATACTGCTGTGGAATTAAAATGTGCTCTAAAACGTGTAACATTTTGCCAGCATATATTGAAATGTGTAAAAAGATGCCCGGTTTTGCCTTCCAGTTTCTTAAACGGTCTTGGTGCGAAATGCAGTAGGCACATTTAAAAGGTCGTACTCTATGAGTTCACTTGGCACAATATGGGGATGGTGTGAGAACATTTTCAATGCTTCTTTGGGTCTCTTTCTCTTTTGCAATTTACAATACACTCTATATTAAATGGGCATACTCTATCCCACATGTAGTTAATTCATGTCTGACAGCAACCTGGTGGAGACTTTCAGCCTATAATTGAGAGCACAATAAAACCGCCTTTTCAGAAATGCCTGAAAACCACAATTGCCATACCAGGGCTGAATTAGACCTGTCAGCCTTAGGGTGGTCTTCCCCCAGACTTTTTGCCTTAATCCTCCATGTTTTGCTGACCTCGTGTTTGATCGCGTTAGGACTCTGTACACTTTACCAATGCTAACCAGTGCTAAAGTGTGTGTGCTCTCTCCTTTATACATTATGAAATTGTCTTACACCCAATTGATACATTTAATTTAATTGTAAACCCCTTGTAAAGTGAAACTACATGTGCCCATGGCCTATAAATTAAATATTACTAGTGGGCCTGGAGCACTCATTGTGCCAGCCACTTATTTAGCCTTTAAGCATGTTGCAGGCCTGCCATTTCAACCTGTATGTGCAGTTTTAAACCGCCATTTCAGCCTGGCAAAATAAACTTTTTGCCATGCCCAAACCTTCTTTTTAATAAGGGGCTCTCACGTTAACAAAAAATAAAACGCTTTACTCACTTCTCAAAGTACATAATACTTAAAAAAAAGCCTGTTGCAAGGTGCTTTAAGATTATAGATGCAACAAAAACAACATTGGCCTTTAAGAAGTTCTGCTCAGCACCGGAGCAAGATGCTCAATGAGACTACTGCACGGCACAATTTGGGGGTACACACGGGTAAGATGGCTATGACAAGAAGCTGGGAACCACAAAAAAAATTTGAATTCATCCTGGGACCCTTTCAGCAGCTCCTGTGCTATCATTCCTGGCAGCACTGTGCAGACCAGGAGGGGGCTTGCCTATTTTAAATTCTACTTGACTCAAAACAAAGTCTAAAGTTAAGGGGCCACCAGGCCACCTTTTGTTCTGTTATCCTGGCTGGATGTTATCTGGAGCCTCACACCTACATGTAGTGGAGTGGAAACACAGGCACACAGCTTATCACTTCACAGGTACTTAAGGAGGCATGCACTTGACTTTGGTCAGTTCTGTATATATGAAATATGCATGCACTGTAAGATTGTCAAATATGTTGGCCTGTGCCAATATTTGCACAAATAACAATTTAAATACCACTATTTTGTTTTATTTCTTTTATAGCTCTACTTGCCCTAATGCAGGGCGTCAGAGTGCCTTACATCACACAATAACGTTATACAATGACAATAATTCATATAAGTGTAAATCAATGTACAAGATGTGTTACAAAATACCGGTGTAGGAGTTACATGCACCTTAACCCCTTCTGTGCCGCGGACGTAGTGGTTACGTCCTGCGGCACAGTGCTGCTGTGCCAAGGACGTAACCACTACGTCCTCGGCACACAGCCCAGAGGGAGCGCTCTCGCTCCCTCTGTGTGCTTCCCCCCACCCCCCCAAAGTCAGGGATGGAAGGGGAAGCCCTTCCCCTCCCACCCCCGACCCCCTACCCCCCCCTGTGACGTCAGCGCGCGAGCGCGCGCTGATTAGTCACAGGGTCTCCCCCATCACGCTGGAAGCAGAGCTTCCAGCGCGATTGAAAGAGAAATGCTTTTGCATTTCTCTTTCAATCCCATGGGGGAGGCCCCGAGAGGCTTCAAAGGGAAGGAAATGTATTTCCTTCCCTTTGAAGTCTCTCACAGGGTTTCAAAAGCCGGATTGCTTGCAATCCGGCTTTTGAAACCCCACTAGACACCAGAGATTTTTTTTTTTTGAATGAAACTGTCAAAAGGGAGCGACCCCTTGGGCAAGGGTCGCTCCCAGGGTGGGCATTTTTTTAGGAAGGCCTTTTCTGCCCCCCCTGGGGGCAGATTGGCCTATTATTGGGCCGATCTGCCCCCAGGGGGGGCAGAAACCTCTAGGCACCAGGGAGCTTTTTTTTTTTTCTTTTTTTTTTGTGATGTTTTCTTTTCTTTTAGGTGGGGAGCGACCCCTTAGGCAAGGGTCGCTCCCCTAGGGGGCAATATATATTTAGGCCATTTCTGCCCCCCTTGGGGGCAGATTGGCCTATTTTGATGAGGCCAATCTGCCCCCAAGGGGGGCAGAAACCATTAGACGCCAGGGAGTTTTTTTTTTTTTTTGCGTGAATTTCACGCAAGGGGAGCGACCCCTTAGGCAAGGGTCGCTCCCTGGGGGGTGGGGGATTATTTTAGGCCATTTCTGCCCCCCTGGGGGGGTAGATCAGCCTATTTTGATTCGGCTGATCTGCCCCCAAGGGGGGCAGAAACCACTAGGCACCAGGGATTTTTTTGTTTTTTTGTTTTACAGATGGGGAGCGACCCCTTGGACAAGGGTCGCTCCCCTGGAGGGGCAAAATGTATTTAGGCCATTTCTGCCCGCTTTGGGGGCAGATCGGTTGATTTTAGGTCAATCTGTCCCCAAGGGGGGCAGAAACCACTAGGCACCAGGGATCTTTTTTTTGCGCCGTCACGCAAGGGGAGCGACCTTGTAGGCAAGGCCCGCTCCCTGGGGGGGGGGGAAGTAGGGGGGGCAAAATTATTTTAGGCCATCTCTGCCCCCCCTGGGGGCAGATCGGCCTATTGGTATTAGGCCGATCTACCCCCAGGGGGGGCAGAAACCTCTAGGCGCCAGAGCAATTTTTTTTGTGGTGTTTTTGTTTGTTTGTTTTTTTAGAGATGGGGAGCGACCCATCAGACAAGGGTCGCTCCCCTGGGGGCAAACTGTGTTTAGACCATTTCTGCCCCCCTTGGGGGCAGATTGGTCGATTTTAGGTCAATCTGCCCCCAAGGGGGCAGAAACCACTAGGCACCGGGGATTTGTTTTTTGTCGTCAATGTCACGCAGGGGGAGCGACCCCGTAGGCAAGGGTCGCTACCGGGGGGGGGGGAGGCTTGGGGGGCAAATTTATTTTAGGCCATTTCTACCCCCAGGGGGGGCAGAAACCTCTTGTTGCCAGGGCAATTTTTTTGTGTGTGTGTTTTTTTTTTTTGTATGTTAGTTTTTTTAGAGATGGGGAGCGACACATCAGGCAAGGGTCGCTCCCCTGGGGGGCAAACTGTATTTAGACCATTTCTGCCCCCCTTGGGGGCAGATTGGTCGATTTTAGGTCAATCTGCCCCAAGGGGGCAGAAACCACTAGGCACCGGGGATTTGTTTTTTGGCGCCAATGTCACGCAGGGGGAGCGACCCCGTAGGCAAGGGTCGCTCCCGGGGGGGCTGGGGTTCGGGGGCAAATTTATTTTAGGCCATTTCTGCCCCCGGGGGGGCAGAAACCTGTAGGCGCCAGGGCAAATTTTTTTTGTGTGTTTTTTTTTGTGTTTTTTTTTATTTTTAGAGATGGGGAGAGACCCATCAGACAAGGGTCGCTTCCCTGGGGGGCAAACTGTATTTAGAGCATTTCTGCCCCCCTTGGGGGCAGATTGGTCGATTTTAGGTCAATCTGCCCCCAAGGGGGCAGAAACCACTAGGCACCAGGAATTTGTTTTTTGGCGCCAATGTCACGCAGGGGGAGCGACCCCGTAGGCAAGGGTCGCTCCTGGTGGGGGGGTGGGGGTTGGGGATGCAAATTTATTTTAGGCCATTTCTGCACCCCTTGGGGGCAGATCGGCCTATTATTAGGCCGATCTGCCACCAGGGGGGGGCAGAAACCTATAGGTGCCAGGGCAAATTGTTTTTGTGTGTTTTTTTTTTGTATGTTTGTTTTTTTAGAGATGGGGAGCGACCCATCAGGCAAGGGTCGCTCCCCTGGTGGGCAAACTGTATTTAGACCATTTCTGCCCCCCTTGGGGGCAGATTGGTCGATTTTAGGTCAATCTGCCGCAAGGGGGCAGAAACCACTAGGCACCGGGGATTTGTTTTTTGGCGCCAATGTCACACAGGGGGAGCGACCCCGCAGGCAAGGGTCGCTCCTGGGCAGGGGGGGTTTGGGGGGGTGGGGGGATCAAATTTATTTTAGGGCATTTTCCCCCCCAGGGGGCCGGCTGAGCTAGAGGCCAAAATCCACAGGTAGGCACTCTGCAAAAAACACCTCTGTTTTCTGTGAAAAAATATGTTGTGTCCACGTTGTGTTTTGGGCCATTTCCTTTCGTGGGCGCTAGGCCTACCCACACAAGTGAGGTACCATTTTTATGGAGAGACTTAGGGGAACGCTGGGTGGAAGGAAATTTGTGGCTCCTCCCAGATTCCAGAACTTTCTGTCACCGAAATGAGAGGAAAAAGTGTTTTTTGGCCAAATTTTGATGTTTGCAAAGGATTCTGGGTAACAGAACCTGGTCAGAGCCCCGCAAATCACCCCATCTTGGATTCCCCTAGGTCTCTAGTTTTCAAAAATGCGCTGGTTTGCTATGTTTCCCCAGGTGCCGGCTGAGCTAGAGGCCAAAATCCACAGGTAGGCACTGTTTTCTATGAAAAAATGTGATGTGTCCATGTTGTGTTTTGGGCCATTTCCTGTCACGGGCGCTAGGCCTACCCACACAAGTGAGGTATCATTTTTATCGGGAGACGTGGGGGAACGCTGGGTGGAAGGAAATTTGTGGCTCCTCTCAGATTCCAGAACTTTCTGCCACAGAAATGTGAGGAACATGTGTTTTTTTAGCCAAATTTTGAGGTTTGCAAAGGATTCTGGGTAACAGAACCTGGTCCGAGCCACACAAGTCACCCCATCTTGGATTCCCCTAGGTCTCTAGTTTTCAGAAATGCACAGGTTTGGTAGGTTTCCCTAGGTGGCGGCTGAGCTACAGGCCAAAATCTACAGGTAGGCACTTTGCAAAAAACACCTCTGTTTTCCTTCAAAAATTTGGCTGTGTCCACGTTGCGCTTTGGGGCGTTTCCTGTCGCGGGCGCTAGGCCTACCCACACAAGTGAGGTATCATTTTTATCGGGAGACGTGGGGGAACGCTGGGTGGAAGGAAATTCGTGGCTCCTCTCAGATTCCAGAACTTTCTGCCACAGAAATGTGAGGAACATGTGTTTTTTTAGCCCAATTTTGAGGTTTGCAAAGGATTCTGGGTAACAGAACCTGGTCCGAGCCACACAAGTCACCCCATCTTGGATTCCCCTAGGTCTCTAGTTTTCAGAAATGCACAGGTTTGGTAGGTTTCCCTAGGTGGCGGCTGAGCTAGAGGCCAAAATCTACACGTAGGCACTTTGCAAAAAACACCTCTGTTTTCCTTCAAAAATTTGCCTGTGTCCACGTTGCGCTTTGGGGCGTTTCCTGTTGCAGGCGCTAGTCCTACCCACACAAGTGAGGTATCATTTTTATCGGGAGACGGGGGGGGAAAGCTGGGTGGAAGGAAATTTGTGGCTCCTCTCAGATTCCAGAACTTTCTGCCACAGAAATGTGAGGAACATGTGTTTTTTTAGCCAAATTTTGAGGTTTGCGAAGGATTCTGGGTAACAGAACCTGGTCCGAACCACACAAGTCACCCCATCTTGGATTCCCCTTGGTATCTAGTTTTCAGAAATGCACAGGTTTGGTAGGTTTCCCTAGGTGGCGGCTGAGCTACAGGCCAAAATCTACAGGTAGGCACTTTGCAAAAAACACCTCTGTTTTCCTTCAAAAATTTGGCTGTGTCCACATTGCGCTTTGGGGCGTTTCCTGTCGCGGGCGCTAGTCCTACCCACACAAGTGAGGTATAATTTTTATCGGGAGACGTGGGGGAACGCTGGATGGAAGGAAATTTGTGGCTCCTCTCAGATTCCAGAACTTTCTGCCACAGAAATGTGAGGAACATTTTTAGACAAATTGTGAGGTTTGCGAAGGATTCTAGGTAACAGAACCTGGTCCGAGCCACACAAGTCACCCCATCTTGGATTCCCCTAGGTCTCTAGTTTACAGAAATGCACAGGTTTGGTAGGTTTCCCTAGGTGGCGGCTGAGCTACAGGCCAAAATCTACAGGTAGGCACGTTGCAAAAAACACCTCTGTTTTCCTTAAAAAATTTAGCTGTGTCCACGTTGCGCTTTTGGGCGTTTCCTGTCACGGGCGCTAGGCCTACCCACACAAGTGAGATATAATTTTTATCGGGAGACGTGGGGGAACGCTGGGTGGAAGGAAATTTGTGGCTCCTCTCAGATTCCAGAACTTTCTGCCACAGAAATGTGAGGAACATGTGTTTTTTTAGCCAAATTTTGAGGTTTGCAAAGGATTCTGGGTAACAGAACCTGGTCCGAGCCACACAAGTCACCCCATCTTGGTTTGCCCTAGGTCTCTAGTTTTCAGAAATGCACAGGTTTGGTAGGTTTCCCTAGGTGGCGGCTGAGCTACAGGCCAAAATCTACAGGTAGGCACTTTGCAAAAAACACCTCTGTTTTCCTTCAAAAATTTGGCTTTGTCCACGTTGCGCTTTGGGGCGTTTCCTGTCGCGGGCGCTAGGCCTACCCACACAAGTGAGGTATCATTTTTATCAGGAGACGTGAGGGAACGCTGGGTGGAAGGAAATTTGTGACTCCTCTCAGATTCCAGAACTTTCTGCCACAGAAATGTGAGGAATATGTGTTTTTTTAGCCAAATTTTGAGGTTTGCGAAGGATTCTGGGTAACAGAACCTGGTCCGAGCCACACAAGTCACCCCATCTTGGATTCCCCTAGGTCTCTAGTTTTCAGAAATGCACAGGCTTGGTAGGTTTCCCTAGGTGCCGGCTGAACTACAGGCCAAAATCTACAGGTAGGCACTTTGCAAAAAACACCTCTGTTTTCCTTCAAAAATTTGGCTGTGTCCACGTTGCGCTTTTTGGCGTTTCCTGTCACAGGCGCTAGGCCTACCCACACAAGTGAGGTATCATTTTTATCGGGAGACGTGGGGGAACGCTGGGTGGAAGGAAATTTGTGGCTCTTCTCAGATTCCAGAACTTTCTGCCACAGAAATGTGAGGAACATGTGTTTTTTTAGCCAAATTTTGAGGTTTGCAAAGGATTCTGGGTAACAGAACCTGGTCCGAGCCACACAAGTCACCCCATCTTGGTTTGCCCTAGGTCTCTAGTTTTCAGAAATGCACAGGTTTGGTAGGTTTCCCTAGGTGGCGGCTGAGCTACAGGCCAAAATCTACAGGTAGGCACTTTGCAAAAAACACCTCTGTTTTCCTTCAAAAATTTGGCTGTGTCCACGTTGCGCTTTGGGGCGTTTCCTGTCGCGGACGCTAGGCCTACCCACACAAGTGAGGTATCATTTTTATCGGGAGACGTGGGGGAACGCTGGGTGGAAGGAAATTTGTGGCTCCTCTCAGATTCCAGAACTTTCTGACACAGAAATGTGAGGAACATGTGTTTTTTTAGCCAAATTTTGAGGTTTGCGAAGGATTCTGGGTAACAGAACCTGGTCCGAGCCACACAAGTCACCCCATCTTGGATTCCCCTAGGTCTCTAGTTTTCAGAAATGCACAGGTTTGGTAGGTTTCCCTAGGTGCCGGCTGAACTACAGGCCAAAATCTACAGGTAGGCACTTTGCAAAAAACACCTCTGTTTTCCTTCAAAAATTTGGCTGTGTCCACGTTGCGCTTTGGGGCGTTTCCTGTCGCGGGCGCTAGTCCTACCCACACAAGTGAGGTATCATTTTTATCGGGAGACGTGGGGGAAAGCTGGGTGGAAGGAAATATGTGGCTCCTCTCAGATTCCAGAACTTTCTGCCACAGAAATGTGAGGAACATGTGTTTTTTTAGCCCAATTTTGAGGTTTGCAAAGGATTCTGGGTAACAGAACCTGGTCCGAGCCACACAAGGCACCCCATCTTGGATTCCCCTAGGTCTCTAGTTTTCAGAAATGCACAGGTTTGGTAGGTTTCCCTAGGTGGCGGCTGAGCTACAGGCCAAAATCTACAGGTAAGCACTTTGCAAAAAACACCTGTTTTCCTTCAAAAATTTGGCTGTGTCCACGTTGCGCTTTGGGGCGTTTCCTGTCGCGGGCGCTAGGCCTACCCACACAAGTGAGGTATCATTTTTATCGGGAGACATGGGGGAACGCTGGGTGGAAGGAAATTTGTGGCTCCTCTCAGATTCCAGAACTTTCTGCCACAGAAATGTGAGGAACATGTGTTTTTTTAGCCAAATTTTGAGGTTTGCAAAGGATTCTGGGTAACAGAACCTGGTCCGAGCCACACAAGTCACCCCATCTTGGATTCCCCTAGGTCTCTAGTTTTCAGAAATGCACAGGTTTGGTAGGTTTCCCTAGGTGGCGGCTGAGCTACAGGCCAAAATCTACAGGTAGGCACTTTGCAAAAAACACCTCTGTTTTCCTTCAAAAATTTGGCTGTGTCCACGTTGCGCTTTGGGGCGTTTCCTGTCGCGGGCGCTAGGCCTACCCACACAAGTGAGGTATAATTTTTATCGGGAGACAGGGGGGAACGCTGGGTTGAAGGAAATTTGTGGCTCCTCTCAGATTCCAGAACTTTCTGCCACAGAAATGTGAGGAACATGTGTTTTTTTAGCCAAATTTTGAGGTTTGCAAAGGATTCTGGGTAACAAAACCTGGTCCGAGCCACACAAGTCACCCCATCTTGGATTCCCCTAGGTCTCTAGTTTTCAGAAATGCACAGGTTTGGTAGGTTTCCCTAGGTGGCGGCTGAGCTACAGGCCAAAATCTACAGGTAGGCACTTTGCAAAAAACACCTCTGTTTTCCTTCAAAAATTTGGCTGTGTCCACGTTGCGCTTTGGGGCGTTTCCTGTCGCGGGCGCTAGGCCTACCCACACAAGTGAGGTATCATTTTTATCGGGAGACGTGGGGGAACGCTGGGTGGAAGGAAATTTGTGGCTCCTCTCAGATTCCAGATCTTTCTGCCACAGAAATGTGAGGAACATGTGTTTTTTTAGCCAAATTTTGAGGTTCGCAAAGGATTCTGGGTAACAGAACCTGGTCCGAGCCACACAAGTCACCCAATCTTGGTTTGCCCTAGGTCTCTAGTTTTCAGAAATGCACAGGTTTGGTAGGTTTCCCTAGGTGGCGGCTGAGCTACAGGCCAAAATCTACAGGTAGGCACTTTGCAAAAAACACCTCTGTTTTCCTTCAAAAATTTGGCTGTGTCCACGTTGTGCTTTGGGGCGTTTCCTGTCGCGGGCGCTAGGCCTACCCACACAAGTGAGGTATCATTTTTATCGGGAGACGTGGGGGAACGCTGTGTGGAAGGAAATTTGTGGCTCCTCTCAGATTCCAGAACTTTCTGCCACAGAAATGTGAGGAACATGTGTTTTTTTAGCGAAATTTTGAGGTTTGCGAAGGATTCTGGTTAACAGAACCTGGTCCGAGCCACACAAGTCACCCCATCTTAGATTCCCCTAGGTCTCTAGTTTTCAGAAATGCACAGGTTTGGTAGGTTTCCATAGGTGCCGGCTGAACTACAGGCCAAAATCTACAGGTAGGCACTTTGCAAAAAACACCTCTGTTTTCCTTCAAAAATTTGGCTGTGTCCACGTTGCGCTTTGGGGCGTTTCCTGTCGCGGGCGCTAGTCCTACCCACACAAGTGAGGTATCATTTTTATCGGGAGACGTGGGGGAACGCTGGGTGGAAGGAAATTTGTGGCTCCTCTCAGATTCCAGAACTTTCTGCCACAGAAATGTGAGGAACATTTTTAGCCAAATTGTGAGGTTTGCGAAGGATTCTGGGTAACAGAACCTGGTCCGAGCCACACAAGTCACCCCATCTTGGATTCCCCTAGGTCTCTAGTTTACAGAAATGCACAGGTTTGGTAGGTTTCCCTAGGTGGTGGCTGAGCTACAGGCCAAAATCTACAGGTAGGCACTTTGCAAAAAACACCTCTGTTTTCCTTCAAAAATTTGGCTGTGTCCACGTTGCGCTTTTGGGCGTTTCCTGTCACGGGCGCTAGGCCTACCCACACAAGTGAGGTATCATTTTTATCGGGAGACGTGGGGGAACGCTGGGTGGAAGGAAATTTGTGGCTCCTCTCAGATTCCAGAACTTTCTGCCACAGAAATGTGAGGAACATGTGTTTTTTTCGCCAAATTTTGAGGTTTGCAAAGGATTCTGGGTAACAGACCCTGGTCCGAGCCACACAAGTCACCCCATCTTGGTTTGCCCTAGGTCTCTAGTTTTCAGAAATGCACAGGTTTGGTAGGTTTCCCTAGGTGGCGGCTGAGCTACAGGCCAAAATCTACAGGTAGGCACTTTGCAAAAAACACCTCTGTTTTCATTCAAAAATTTGGCTGTGTCCACGTTGCGCTTTGGGGCGTTTCCTGTCGCGGGCGCTAGGCCTACCCACACAAGTGAGGTATCATTTTTATCGGGAGACGTGGGGGAACGCTGGGTGGAAGGAAATTTGTGGCTCCTCTCAGATTCCAGAACTTTCTGCCACAGAAATGTGAGGAACATTTTTAGCCAAATTGTGAGGTTTGCGAAGGATTCTGGGTAACAGAACCTGGTCCGAGCCACACAAGTCACCCCATCTTGGATTCCCCTAGGTCTCTAGTTTACAGAAATGCACAGGTTTGGTAGGTTTCCCTAGGTGGCGGCTGAGCTACAGGCCAAAATCTACAGGTAGGCACTTTGCAAAAAACACCTCTGTTTTCCTTCAAAAATTTGGCTGTGTCCACGTTGCGCTTTGGGGCGTTTCCTGTCGCGGGCGCTAGGCCTACCCACACAAGTGAGGTATCATTTTTATCGGGAGACATGGGGGAACGCTGGGTGGAAGGAAATTTGTGGCTCCTCTCAGATTCCAGAACTTTCTGCCACAGAAATGTGAGGAACGTCTTTTTTTAGCCAAATTTTGAGGTTTGCAAAGGATTCTGGGTAACAGAACCTGGTCCGAGCCACACAAGTCACCCCATCTTGGATTCCCCTAGGTCTCTAGTTTTCAGAAATGCACAGGTTTGGTAGGTTTCCCTAGGTGGCGGCTGAGCTACAGGCCAAAATCTACAGGTAGGCACTTTGCAAAAAACACCTCTGTTTTCCTTCAAAAATTTGGCTGTGTCCACGTTGCGCTTTGGGGCGTTTCCTGTCGCGGGCGCTAGGCCTACCCACACAAGTGAGGTATAATTTTTATCGGGAGACAGGGGGGAACGCTGGGTTGAAGGAAATTTGTGGCTCCTTTCAGATTCCAGAACTTTCTGCCACAGAAATGTGAGGAACATGTGTTTTTTTAGCCAAATTTTGAGGTTTGCAAAGGATTCTGAGTAACAAAACCTGGTCCGAGCCACACAAGTCACCCCATCTTGGATTCCCCTAGGTCTCTAGTTTTCAGAAATGCACAGGTTTGGTAGGTTTCCCTAGGTGGCGGCTGAGCTACAGGCCAAAATCTACAGGTAGGCACTTTGCAAAAAACACCTCTGTTTTCCTTCAAAAATTTGGCTGTGTCCACGTTGCGCTTTGGGGCGTTTCCTGTCGCGGGCGCTAGGCCTACCCACACAAGTGAGGTATCATTTTTATCGGGAGACGTGGGGGAACGCTGGGTGGAAGGAAATTTGTGGCTCCTCTCAGATTCCAGAACTTTCTGCCACAGAAATGTGAGGAGCATTTTTAGCCAAATTGTGAGGTTTGCGAAGGATTCTGGGTAACAGAACCTGGTCCGAGCCACACAAGTCACCCCATCTTGGATTCCCCTAGGTCTCTAGTTTACAGAAATGCACAGGTTTGGTAGGTTTCCCTAGGTGGCGGCTGAGCTACAGGCCAAAATCTACAGGTAGGCACTTTGCAAAAAACACCTCTGTTTTCCTTCAAAAATTTGGCTGTGTCCACGTTGCGCTTTGGGGCGTTTCCTGTCGCGGGCGCTAGGCCTACCCACACAAGTGAGGTATCATTTTTATCGGGAGACGTGGGGGAACGCTGGGTGGAAGGAAATTTGTGGCTCCTCTCAGATTCCAGAACTTTCTGCCACAGAAATGTGAGGAACATGTGTTTTTTTAGCCAAATTTTGAGGTTTGCAAAGGATTCTGGGTAACAGAACCTGGTCCGAGCCACACAAGTCACCCCATCTTGGATTCCCCTAGGTCTCTAGTTTTCAGAAATGCACAGGTTTGGTAGGGTTCCCTAGGTGGCGGCTGAGCTACAGGCCAAAATCTACAGGTAGGCACTTTGCAAAAAACACCTCTGTTTTCCTTCCAAAATTTGGCTGTGTCCACGTTGCGCTTTGGGGCGTTTCCTGTCGCGGGCGCTAGGCCTACCCACACAAGTGAGGTATCATTTTTATCGGGAGACGTGGGGGAACGCTGGGTGGAAGGAAATTTGTGGCTCCTCTCAGATTCCAGAACTTTCTGCCACAGAAATGTGAGGAACATGTGTTTTTTTAGCCCAATTTTGAGGTTTGCAAAGGATTCTGGGTAACAGAACCTGGTCCGAGCCACACAAGGCACCCCATCTTGGATTCCCCTAGGTCTCTAGTTTTCAGAAATGCACAGGTTTGGTAGGTTTCCCTAGGTGGCGGCTGAGCTACAGGCCAAAATCTGCAGGTAAGCACTTTGCAAAAAACACCTCTGTTTTCCTTCAACAATTTGGCTGTGTCCACGTTGAGCTTTGGGGCGTTTTCTGTCGCGGGCGCTAGGCCTACCCACACAAGTGAGGTATCATTTTTATCGGGAGACATGGGGGATAGCTGGGTGGAAGGAAATTTGTGGCTCCTCTCAGATTCCAGAACTTTCTGCCACAGAAATGTGAGGAACATGTGTTTTTTTAGCCAAATTTTGAGGTTTGCAAAGGATTCTGGGTAACAGAACCTGGTCCGAGCCACACAAGTCACCCCATCTTGGATTCCCCTAGGTCTCTAGTTTTCAGAAATGCACAGGTTTGGTATGTTTCCCTAGGTGGCGGCTGAGCTACAGGCCAAAATCTACAGGTAGGCACTTTGCAAAAAACACCTCTGTTTTCCTTCAAAAATTTGGCTGTGTCCACGTTGCGCTTTGGGGCGTTTCCTGTCGCGGGCGCTAGGCCTACCCACACAAGTGAGGTATAATTTTTATCGGGAGACAGGGGGGAACGCTGGGTTGAAGGAAATTTGTGGCTCCTCTCAGATTCCAGAACTTTCTGCCACAGAAATGTGAGGAACATGTGTTTTTTTAGCCAAATTTTGAGGTTCGCAAAGGATTCTGGGTAACAGAACCTGGTCCGAGCCACACAAGTCACCCAATCTTGGTTTGCCCTAGGTCTCTAGTTTTCAGAAATGCACAGGTTTGGTAGGTTTCCCTAGGTGGCGGCTGAGCTACAGGCCAAAATCTACAGGTAGGCACTTTGCAAAAAACACCTCTGTTTTCCTTCAAAAATTTGGCTGTGTCCACGTTGCGCTTTGGGGCGTTTCCTGTCACGGGCGCTAGGCCTACCCACACAAGTGAGGTATCATTTTTATCGGGAGACGTGGGGGAACGCTGGGTGGAAGGAAATTTGTGGCTCCTCTCAGATTCCAGATTTTTCTGCCACAGAAATGTGAGGAACATGTGTTTTTTTAACCAAATTTTGAGGTTTGCGAAGGATTCTGGGTAACAGAACCTGGTCCGAGCCACACAAGTCACCCCATCTTAGATTCCCCTAGGTCTCTAGTTTTCAGAAATGCACAGGTTTGGTAGGTTTCCCTAGGTGCCGGCTAAACTACAGGCCAAAATCTACAGGTAGGCACTTTGCAAAAAACACCTCTGTTTTCCTTCAAAAATTTGGCTGTGTCCACGTTGCGCTTTGGGGCGTTTCCTGTTGCGGGCGCTAGGGCTACCCACACAAGTGAGGTATCATTTTTATCGGGAGACATGGGGGAACGCTGGGTGGAAGGAAATTTGTGGCTCCTCTCAGATTCCAGAACTTTCTGCCACAGAAATGTGAGGAACGTGTTTTTTTAGCCAAATTTTGAGGTTTGCAAAGGATTCTGGGTAACAGAACCTGGTCCGAGCCACACAAGTCACCCCATCTTGGATTCCCCTAGGTCTCTAGTTTTCAGAAATGCACAGGTTTGGTAGGTTTCCCTAGGTGGCGGCTGAGCTACAGGCCAAAATCTACAGGTAGGCACTTTGCAAAAAACACCTCTGTTTTCCTTCAAAAATTTGGCTGTGTCCACGTTGCGCTTTGGGGCGTTTCCTGTCGCGGGCGCTAGGCCTACCCACACAAGTGAGGTATAATTTTTATCGGGAGACAGGGGGGAACGCTGGGTTGAAGGAAATTTGTGGCTCCTTTCAGATTCCAGAACTTTCTGCCACAGAAATGTGAGGAACATGTGTTTTTTTAGCCAAATTTTGAGGTTTGCAAAGGATTCTGGGTAACAAAACCTGGTCCGAGCCACACAAGTCACCCCATCTTGGATTCCCCTAGGTCTCTAGTTTTCAGAAATGCACAGGTTTGGTAGGTTTCCATAGGTGGCGGCTGAGCTACAGGCCAAAATCTACAGGTAGGCACTTTGCAAAAAACACCTCTGTTTTCCTTCAAAAATTTGGCTGTGTCCACGTTGCGCTTTGGGGCGTTTCCTGTCGCGGGCGCTAGGCCTACCCACACAAGTGAGGTATCATTTTTATCGGGAGACGTGGGGGAACGCTGGGTGGAAGGAAATTTGTGGCTCCTCTCAGATTCCAGAACTTTCTGCCACAGAAATGTGAGGAGCATTTTTAGCCAAATTGTGAGGTTTGCGAAGGATTCTGGGTAACAGAACCTGGTCCGAGCCACACAAGTCACCCCATCTTGGATTCCCCTAGGTCTCTAGTTTACAGAAATGCACAGGTTTGGTAGGTTTCCCTAGGTGGCGGCTGAGCTACAGGCCAAAATCTACAGGTAGGCACTTTGCAAAAAACACCTCTGTTTTCCTTCAAAAATTTGGCTGTGTCCACGTTGCGCTTTGGGGCGTTTCCTGTCGCGGGCGCTAGGCCTACCCACACAAGTGAGGTATCATTTTTATCGGGAGACGTGGGGGAACGCTGGGTGGAAGGAAATTTGTGGCTCCTCTCAGATTCCAGAACTTTCTGCCACAGAAATGTGAGGAACATGTGTTTTTTTAGCCAAATTTTGAGGTTTGAAAAGGATTCTGGGTAACAGAACCTGGTCCGAGCCACACAAGTCACCCCATCTTGGATTCCCCTAGGTCTCTAGTTTTCAGAAATGCACAGGTTTGGTAGGGTTCCCTAGGTGGCGGCTGAGCTACAGGCCAAAATCTACAGGTAGGCACTTTGCAAAAAACACCTCTGTTTTCCTTCAAAAATTTGGCTGTGTCCACGTTGCGCTTTGGGGCGTTTCCTGTCGCGGGCGCTAGGCCTACCCACACAAGTGAGGTATCATTTTTATCGGGAGACGTGGGGGAACGCTGGGTAGAAGGAAATTTGTGGCTCCTCTCAGATTCCAGAACTTTCTGCCACAGAAATGTGAGGAACATGTGTTTTTTTAGCCCAATTTTGAGGTTTGCAAAGGATTCTGGGTAACAGAACCTGGTCTGAGCCACACAAGGCACCCCATCTTGGATTCCCCTAGGTCTCTAGTTTTCAGAAATGCACAGGTTTGGTAGGTTTCCCTAGGTGGCGGCTGAGCTACAGGCCAAAATCTACAGGTAAGCACTTTGCAAAAAACACCTCTGTTTTCCTTCAAAAATTTGGCTGTGTCCACGTTGAGCTTTGGGGCGTTTTCTGTCGCGGGCGCTAGGCCTACCCACACAAGTGAGGTATCATTTTTATCGGGAGACATGGGGGAACGCTGGGTGGAAGGAAATTTGTGGCTCCTCTCAGATTCCAGAACTTTCTGCCACAGAAATGTGAGGAACATGTGTTTTTTTAGCCAAATTTTGAGGTTTGCAAAGGATTCTGGGTAACAGAACCTGGTCCGAGCCACACAAGTCACCCCATCTTGGATTCCCCTAGGTCTCTAGTTTTCAGAAATGCACAGGTTTGGTATGTTTCCCTAGGTGGCGGCTGAGCTACAGGCCAAAATCTACAGGTAGGCACTTTGCAAAAAACACCTCTGTTTTCCTTCAAAAATTTGGCTGTGTCCACGTTGCGCTTTGGGGCGTTTCCTGTCGCGGGCGCTAGGCCTACCCACACAAGTGAGGTATAATTTTTATCGGGAGACAGGGGGGAACGCTGGGTTGAAGGAAATTTGTGGCTCCTCTCAGATTCCAGAACTTTCTGCCACAGAAATGTGAGGAACATGTGTTTTTTTAGCCAAATTTTGAGGTTCGCAAAGGATTCTGGGTAACAGAACCTGGTCCGAGCCACACAAGTCACCCAATCTTGGTTTGCCCTAGGTCTCTAGTTTTCAGAAATGCACAGGTTTGGTAGGTTTCCCTAGGTGGCGGCTGAGCTACAGGCCAAAATCTACAGGTAGGCACTTTGCAAAAAACACCTCTGTTTTCCTTCAAAAATTTGGCTGTGTCCACGTTGCGCTTTGGGGCGTTTCCTGTCACGGGCGCTAGGCCTACCCACACAAGTGAGGTATCATTTTTATCGGGAGACGTGGGGGAACGCTGGGTGGAAGGAAATTTGTGGCTCCTCTCAGATTCCAGATTTTTCTGCCACAGAAATGTGAGGAACATGTGTTTTTTTAGCCAAATTTTGAGGTTTGCGAAGGATTCTGGGTAACAGAACCTGGTCCGAGCCACACAAGTCACCCCATCTTAGATTCCCCTAGGTCTCTAGTTTTCAGAAATGCACAGGTTTGGTAGGTTTCCCTAGGTGCCGGCTAAACTACAGGCCAAAATCTACAGGTAGGCACTTTGCAAAAAACACCTCTGTTTTCCTTCAAAAATTTGGCTGTGTCCACGTTGCGCTTTGGGGCGTTTCCTGTCGCGGGCGCTAGTCCTACCCACACAAGTGAGGTATCATTTTTATCGGGAGACGTGGGGGAACGCTGGGTGGAAGGAAATTTGTGGCTCCTCTCAGATTCCAGAACTTTCTGCCACAGAAATGTGAGGAACATTTTTAGCCAAATTGTGAGGTTTGCGAAGGATTCTGGGTAACAGAACCTGGTCCGAGCCACACAAGTCACCCCATCTTGGATTCCCCTAGGTCTCTAGTTTACAGAAATGCACAGGTTTGGTAGGTTTCCCTAGGTGGTGGCTGAGCTACAGGCCAAAATCTACAGGTAGGCACTTTGCAAAAAACACCTCTGTTTTCCTTCAAAAATTTGGCTGTGTCCACGTTGCGCTTTTGGGCGTTTCCTGTCACGGGCGCTAGGCCTACCCACACAAGTGAGGTATCATTTTTATCGGGAGACGTGGGGGAACGCTGGGTGGAAGGAAATTTGTGGCTCCTCTCAGATTCCAGAACTTTCTGCCACAGAAATGTGAGGAACATGTGTTTTTTTAGCCAAAGTTTGAGGTTTGCAAAGGATTCTGGGTAACAGACCCTGGTCCGAGCCACACAAGTCACCCCATCTTGGTTTGCCCTAGGTCTCTAGTTTTCAGAAATGCACAGGTTTGGTAGGTTTCCCTAGGTGGCGGCTGAGCTACAGGCCAAAATCTACAGGTAGGCACTTTTCAAAAAACACCTCTGTTTTCCTTCAAAAATTTGGCTGTGTCCACGTTGCGCTTTGGGGCGTTTCCTGTCGCGGGCGCTAGGCCTACCCACACAAGTGAGGTATCATTTTTATCGGGAGACGTGGGGGAACGCTGGGTGGAAGGAAATTTGTGGCTCCTCTCAGATTCCAGAACTTTCTGCCACAGAAATGTGAGGAACATTTTTAGCCAAATTGTGAGGTTTGCGAAGGATTCTGGGTAACAGAACCTGGTCCGAGCCACACAAGTCACCCCATCTTGGATTCCCCTAGGTCTCTAGTTTACAGAAATGCACAGGTTTGGTAGGTTTCCCTAGGTGGCGGCTGAGCTACAGGCCAAAATCTACAGGTAGGCACTTTGCAAAAAACACCTCTGTTTTCCTTCAAAAATTTGGCTGTGTCCACGTTGCGCTTTGGGGCGTTTCCTGTCGCGGGCGCTAGGCCTACCCACACAAGTGAGGTATCATTTTTATCGGGAGACGTGGGGGAACGCTGGGTGGAAGGAAATTTGTGGCTCCTCTCAGATTCCAGAACTTTCTGCCACAGAAATGTGAGGAACATGTGTTTTTTTAGCCAAATTTTGAGGTTTGCAAAGGATTCTGGGTAACAGGACCTGGTCCGAGCCACACAAGTCACCCCATCTTGGATTCCCCTAGGTCTCTAGTTTTCAGAAATGCACAGGTTTGGTAGGTTTCCCTAGGTGCCGGCTTAACTACAGGCCAAAATCTACAGGTAGGCACTTTGCAAAAAACACCTCTGTTTTCCTTCAAAAATTTGGCTGTGTCCACGTTGCGCTTTGGGGCGTTTCCTGTCGCGGGCGCTAATCCTACCCACACAAGTGAGGTGTCATTTTTATCGGGAGACGTGGGGGAACGCTGGGTGGAAGGAAATTTGTGGCTCTTCTCAGATTCCAGAACTTTCTGCCACAGAAATGTGAGGAACATGTGTTCTTTTAGCCAAATTTTGAGGTTTGTGAAGGATTCTGGGTAACAGAACCTGGTCCGAGCCACACAAGTCACCCCATCTTGGATTCCCCTAGGTCTCTAGTTTTCAGAAATGCACAGGTTTGGTAGGTTTCCCTAGGTGGCGGCTGAGCTGCAGGCCAAAATCTACAGGTAGGCACTTTGCAAAAAATGACCTCTGTTTTCCTTCAAAAATTTGGCTGTGTCCACGTTGCGCTTTGGGGCGTGTCCTGTCGCGGGCGCTAGGCCTACCCACACAAGTGAGGTATCATTTTTATCGGGAGACGTGGGGGAACGCTGGGTGGAAGGAAATTTGTGGCTCCTCTCAGATTCCAGAACTTTCTGCCACAGAAATGTGAGGAACATGTGTTTTTTTAGCCAAATTTTGAGGTTTGCAAAGGATTCTGGGTAACAGAACCTGGTCCGAGCCACACAAGTCACCCCATCTTGGATTCCCCTAGGTCTCTAGTTTTCAGAAATGCACAGGTTTGGTAGGTTTCTTTAGGTGGCGGCTGAGCTACAGGCCAAAATCTACAGGTAGGCACTTTGCAAAAAACACCTCTGTTTTCCTACAAAAATTTGGCTGTGTCCACGTTGCGCTTTGGGGCGTTTCTTGTCGCGGGCGCTAGGCCTTCCCACACAAGTGAGGTATCATTTTTATCGGGAGACGTGGGGGAACGCTGGGTGGAAGGAAATTTGTGGCTCCTCTCAGATTCCAGAACTTTCTGCCACTGAAATTTGAGAAACATGTGTTTTTTTAGCCAAATTTTGAGGTTTGCAAAGGATTCTGGGTAACAGAACCTGGTCCGAGCCACACAAGTCACCCCATCTTGGATTCCCCTAGGTCTCTAGTTTTCAGAAATGCACAGGTTTGGTAGGTTTCCCTAGGTGGCGGCTGAGCTACAGGCCAAAATCTACAGGTAGGCACTTTGCAAAAAACACCTCTGTTTTCCTTCAAAAATTTGGCTGTGTCCACGTTGCGCTTTGGGGCGTTTCCTGTCGCGGGCGCTAGGCCTACCCACACAAGTGAGGTATCATTTTTATCGGGAGACGTGGGGGAACGCTGGGTGGAAGGAAATTTGTGGCTCCTCTCAGATTCCAGATTTTTCTGCCACAGAAATGTGAGGAACATGTGTTTTTTTAGCCAAATTTTGAGGTTTGCGAAGGATTCTGGGTAACAGAACCTGGTCCGAGCCACACAAGTCACCCCATCTTAGATTCCCCTAGGTCTCTAGTTTTCAGAAATGCACAGGTTTGGTAGGTTTCCCTAGGTGCCGGCTAAACTACAGGCCAAAATCTACAGGTAGGCACTTTGCAAAAAACACCTCTGTTTTCCTTCAAAAATTTGGCTGTGTCCACGTTGCGCTTTGGGGCGTTTCCTGTCGCGGGCGCTAGTCCTACCCACACAAGTGAGGTATCATTTTTATCGGGAGACGTGGGGGAACGCTGGGTGGAAGGAAATTTGTGGCTCCTCTCAGATTCCAGAACTTTCTGCCACAGAAATGTGAGGAACATTTTTAGCCAAATTGTGAGGTTTGCGAAGGATTCTGGGTAACAGAACCTGGTCCGAGCCACACAAGTCACCCCATCTTGGATTCCCCTAGGTCTCTAGTTTACAGAAATGCACAGGTTTGGTAGGTTTCCCTAGGTGGTGGCTGAGCTACAGGCCAAAATCTACAGGTAGGCACTTTGCAAAAAACACCTCTGTTTTCCTTCAAAAATTTGGCTGTGTCCACGTTGCGCTTTTGGGCGTTTCCTGTCACGGGCGCTAGGCCTACCCACACAAGTGAGGTATCATTTTTATCGGGAGACGTGGGGGAACGCTGGGTGGAAGGAAATTTGTGGCTCCTCTCAGATTCCAGAACTTTCTGCCACAGAAAGCTGAGGAACATGTGTTTTTTTAGCCAAAGTTTGAGGTTTGCAAAGGATTCTGGGTAACAGACCCTGGTCCGAGCCACACAAGTCACCCCATCTTGGTTTGCCCTAGGTCTCTAGTTTTCAGAAATGCACAGGTTTGGTAGGTTTCCCTAGGTGGCGGCTGAGCTACAGGCCAAAATCTACAGGTAGGCACTTTTCAAAAAACACCTCTGTTTTCCTTCAAAAATTTGGCTGTGTCCACGTTGCGCTTTGAGGCGTTTCCTGTCGCGGGCGCTAGGCCTACCCACACAAGTGAGGTATCATTTTTATCGGGAGACGTGGGGGAACGCTGGGTGGAAGGAAATTTGTGGCTCCTCTCAGATTCCAGAACTTTCTGCCACAGAAATGTGAGGAACATTTTTAGCCAAATTGTGAGGTTTGCGAAGGATTCTGGGTAACAGAACCTGGTCCGAGCCACACAAGTCACCCCATCTTGGATTCCCCTAGGTCTCTAGTTTACAGAAATGCACAGGTTTGGTAGGTTTCCCTAGGTGGCGGCTGAGCTACAGGCCAAAATCTACAGGTAGGCACTTTGCAAAAAACACCTCTGTTTTCCTTAAAAAATTTGGCTGTGTCCACGTTGCGCTTTGGGGCGTTTCCTGTCGCGGGCGCTAGGCCTACCCACACAAGTGAGGTATAATTTTTATCGGGAGACGTGGGGGAACGCTGGGTGGAAGGAAATTTGTGGCTCCTTTCAGATTCCAGAACTTTCTGCCACAGAAATGTGAGGAACATGTGTTTTTTTAGCCAAATTTTGAGGTTTGCAAAGGATTCTGGGTAACAGGACCTGGTCCGAGCCACACAAGTCACCCCATCTTGGATTCCCCTAGGTCTCTAGTTTTCAGAAATGCACAGGTTTGGTAGGTTTCCCTAGGTGCCGGCTTAACTACAGGCCAAAATCTACAGGTAGGCACTTTGCAAAAAACACCTCTGTTTTCCTTCAAAAATTTGGCTGTGTCCACGTTGCGCTTTGGGGCGTTTCCTGTCGCGGGCGCTAATCCTACCCACACAAGTGAGGTGTCATTTTTATCGGGAGACGTGGGGGAACGCTGGGTGGAAGGAAATTTGTGGCTCTTCTCAGATTCCAGAACTTTCTGCCACAGAAATGTGAGGAACATGTGTTCTTTTAGCCAAATTTTGAGGTTTGTGAAGGATTCTGGGTAACAGAACCTGGTCCGAGCCACACAAGTCACCCCATCTTGGATTCCCCTAGGTCTCTAGTTTTCAGAAATGCACAGGTTTGGTAGGTTTCCCTAGGTGGCGGCTGAGCTGCAGGCCAAAATCTACAGGTAGGCACTTTGCAAAAAATGACCTCTGTTTTCCTTCAAAAATTTGGCTGTGTCCACGTTGCGCTTTGGGGCGTGTCCTGTCGCGGGCGCTAGGCCTACCCACACAAGTGAGGTATCATTTTTATCGGGAGACGTGGGGGAACGCTGGGTGGAAGGAAATTTGTGGCTCCTCTCAGATTCCAGAACTTTCTGCCACAGAAATGTGAGGAACATGTGTTTTTTTAGCCAAATTTTGAGGTTTGCAAAGGATTCTGGGTAACAGAACCTGGTCCGAGCCACACAAGTCACCCCATCTTGGATTCCCCTAGGTCTCTAGTTTTCAGAAATGCACAGGTTTGGTAGGTTTCTTTAGGTGGCGGCTGAGCTACAGGCCAAAATCTACAGGTAGGCACTTTGCAAAAAACACCTCTGTTTTCCTACAAAAATTTGGCTGTGTCCACGTTGCGCTTTGGGGCGTTTCTTGTCGCGGGCGCTAGGCCTTCCCACACAAGTGAGGTATCATTTTTATCGGGAGACGTGGGGGAACGCTGGGTGGAAGGAAATTTGTGGCTCCTCTCAGATTCCAGAACTTTCTGCCACTGAAATTTGAGAAACATGTGTTTTTTTAGCCAAATTTTGAGGTTTGCAAAGGATTCTGGGTAACAGAACCTGGTCCGAGCCACACAAGTCACCCCATCTTGGATTCCCCTAGGTCTCTAGTTTTCAGAAATGCACAGGTTTGGTAGGTTTCCCTAGGTGGCGGCTGAGCTACAGGCCAAAATCTACAGGTAGGCACTTTGCAAAAAACACCTCTGTTTTCCTTCAAAAATTTGGCTGTGTCCACGTTGCGCTTTGGGGCGTTTCCTGTCGCGGGCGCTAGGCCTACCCACACAAGTGAGGTATCATTTTTATCGGGAGACGTGGGGGAACGCTGGGTGGAAGGAAATTTGTGGCTCCTCTCAGATTCCAGATTTTTCTGCCACAGAAATGTGAGGAACATGTGTTTTTTTAGCCAAATTTTGAGGTTTGCGAAGGATTCTGGGTAACAGAACCTGGTCCGAGCCACACAAGTCACCCCATCTTAGATTCCCCTAGGTCTCTAGTTTTCAGAAATGCACAGGTTTGGTAGGTTTCCCTAGGTGCCGGCTAAACTACAGGCCAAAATCTACAGGTAGGCACTTTGCAAAAAACACCTCTGTTTTCCTTCAAAAATTTGGCTGTGTCCACGTTGCGCTTTGGGGCGTTTCCTGTCGCGGGCGCTAGTCCTACCCACACAAGTGAGGTATCATTTTTATCGGGAGACGTGGGGGAACGCTGGGTGGAAGGAAATTTGTGGCTCCTCTCAGATTCCAGAACTTTCTGCCACAGAAATGTGAGGAACATTTTTAGCCAAATTGTGAGGTTTGCGAAGGATTCTGGGTAACAGAACCTGGTCCGAGCCACACAAGTCACCCCATCTTGGATTCCCCTAGGTCTCTAGTTTACAGAAATGCACAGGTTTGGTAGGTTTCCCTAGGTGGTGGCTGAGCTACAGGCCAAAATCTACAGGTAGGCACTTTGCAAAAAACACCTCTGTTTTCCTTCAAAAATTTGGCTGTGTCCACGTTGCGCTTTTGGGCGTTTCCTGTCACGGGCGCTAGGCCTACCCACACAAGTGAGGTATCATTTTTATCGGGAGACGTGGGGGAACGCTGGGTGGAAGGAAATTTGTGGCTCCTCTCAGATTCCAGAACTTTCTGCCACAGAAAGCTGAGGAACATGTGTTTTTTTAGCCAAAGTTTGAGGTTTGCAAAGGATTCTGGGTAACAGACCCTGGTCCGAGCCACACAAGTCACCCCATCTTGGTTTGCCCTAGGTCTCTAGTTTTCAGAAATGCACAGGTTTGGTAGGTTTCCCTAGGTGGCGGCTGAGCTACAGGCCAAAATCTACAGGTAGGCACTTTTCAAAAAACACCTCTGTTTTCCTTCAAAAATTTGGCTGTGTCCACGTTGCGCTTTGAGGCGTTTCCTGTCGCGGGCGCTAGGCCTACCCACACAAGTGAGGTATCATTTTTATCGGGAGACGTGGGGGAACGCTGGGTGGAAGGAAATTTGTGGCTCCTCTCAGATTCCAGAACTTTCTGCCACAGAAATGTGAGGAACATTTTTAGCCAAATTGTGAGGTTTGCGAAGGATTCTGGGTAACAGAACCTGGTCCGAGCCACACAAGTCACCCCATCTTGGATTCCCCTAGGTCTCTAGTTTACAGAAATGCACAGGTTTGGTAGGTTTCCCTAGGTGGCGGCTGAGCTACAGGCCAAAATCTACAGGTAGGCACTTTGCAAAAAACACCTCTGTTTTCCTTAAAAAATTTGGCTGTGTCCACGTTGCGCTTTGGGGCGTTTCCTGTCGCGGGCGCTAGGCCTACCCACACAAGTGAGGTATAATTTTTATCGGGAGACGTGGGGGAACGCTGGGTGGAAGGAAATTTGTGGCTCCTTTCAGATTCCAGAACTTTCTGCCACAGAAATGTGAGGAACATGTGTTTTTTTAGCCAAATTTTGAGGTTTGCAAAGGATTCTGGGTAACAGGACCTGGTCCGAGCCACACAAGTCACCCCATCTTGGATTCCCCTAGGTCTCTAGTTTTCAGAAATGCACAGGTTTGGTAGGTTTCCCTAGGTGCCGGCTTAACTACAGGCCAAAATCTACAGGTAGGCACTTTGCAAAAAACACCTCTGTTTTCCTTCAAAAATTTGGCTGTGTCCACGTTGCGCTTTGGGGCGTTTCCTGTCGCGGGCGCTAATCCTACCCACACAAGTGAGGTGTCATTTTTATCGGGAGACGTGGGGGAACGCTGGGTGGAAGGAAATTTGTGGCTCTTCTCAGATTCCAGAACTTTCTGCCACAGAAATGTGAGGAACATGTGTTCTTTTAGCCAAATTTTGAGGTTTGTGAAGGATTCTGGGTAACAGAACCTGGTCCGAGCCACACAAGTCACCCCATCTTGGATTCCCCTAGGTCTCTAGTTTTCAGAAATGCACAGGTTTGGTAGGTTTCCCTAGGTGGCGGCTGAGCTGCAGGCCAAAATCTACACGTAGGCACTTTGCAAAAAATGACCTCTGTTTTCCTTCAAAAATTTGGCTGTGTCCACGTTGCGCTTTGGGGCGTGTCCTGTCGCGGGCGCTAGGCCTACCCACACAAGTGAGGTATCATTTTTATCGGGAGACGTGGGGGAACGCTGGGTGGAAGGAAATTTGTGGCTCCTCTCAGATTCCAGAACTTTCTGCCACAGAAATGTGAGGAACATGTGTTTTTTTAGCCAAATTTTGAGGTTTGCAAAGGATTCTGGGTAACAGAACCTGGTCCGAGCCACACAAGTCACCCCATCTTGGATTCCCCTAGGTCTCTAGTTTTCAGAAATGCACAGGTTTGGTAGGTTTCTTTAGGTGGCGGCTGAGCTACAGGCCAAAATCTACAGGTAGGCACTTTGCAAAAAACACCTCTGTTTTCCTACAAAAATTTGGCTGTGTCCACGTTGCGCTTTGGGGCGTTTCTTGTCGCGGGCGCTAGGCCTTCCCACACAAGTGAGGTATCATTTTTATCGGGAGACGTGGGGGAACGCTGGGTGGAAGGAAATTTGTGGCTCCTCTCAGATTCCAGAACTTTCTGCCACTGAAATTTGAGAAACATGTGTTTTTTTAGCCAAATTTTGAGGTTTGCAAAGGATTCTGGGTAACAGAACCTGGTCCGAGCCACACAAGTCACCCCATCTTGGATTCCCCTAGGTCTCTAGTTTTCAGAAATGCACAGGTTTGGTAGGTTTCCCTAGGTGGCGGCTGAGCTACAGGCCAAAATCTACAGGTAGGCACTTTGCAAAAAACACCTCTGTTTTCCTTCAAAAATTTGGCTGTGTCCACGTTGCGCTTTGGGGCGTTTCCTGTCGCGGGCGCTAGGCCTACCCACACAAGTGAGGTATCATTTTTATCGGGAGACGTGGGGGAACGCTGGGTGGAAGGAAATTTGTGGCTCCTCTCAGATTCCAGAACTTTCTGCCACAGAAATGTGAGGAACATGTGTTTTTTTAGCCCAATTTTGAGGTTTGCAAAGGATTCTGGGTAACAGAACCTGGTCCGAGCTACACAAGTCACCCCATCTTGGATTCCCCTAGGTCTCTAGTTTTCAGAAATGCACAGGTTTGGTAGGTTTCCCTAGGTGGCGGCTGAACTACAGGCCAAAATCTACAGGTAGGCACTTTGCAAAAAACACCTCTGTTTTCCTTCAAAAATGTGGCTGTGTCCACGTTGCGCTTTGGGGCGTTTCCTGTCGCGGGCGCTAGGCCTACCCACACAAGTGAGGTATCATTTTTATCGGGAGACGTGGGGGAATGCTGGGTGGAAGGAAATTTGTTGCTCCTCTCAGATTCCAGAACTTTCTGCCACAGAAATGTGAGGAACATGTTTTTTTTTAGCCAAATTTTGAGGTTTGCAAAGGATTCTGGGTAACAGAACCTGGTCCGAGCCACACAAGTCACCCCATCTTGGATTCCCCTAGGTCTCTAGTTTTCAGAAATGCACAGGTTTGGTAGGGTTCCCTAGGTGGCGGCTGAGCTACAGGCCAAAATCTACAGGTAGGCACTTTGCAAAAAACACCTCTGTTTTCCTTCAAAAATTTGGCTGTGTCCACGTTGCGCTTTGGGGCGTTTCCTGTCGCGGGCGCTAGGCCTACCCACACAAGTGAGGTATCATTTTTATCGGGAGACGTGGGGGAACGCTGAGTGGAAGGAAATTTGTGGCTCCTCTCAGATTCCAGAACTTTCTGCCACAGAAATGTGAGGAGCATTTTTAGCCAAATTGTGAGGTTTGCGAAGGATTCTGGGTAACAGAACCTGGTCCGAGCCACACAAGTCACCCCATCTTGGATTCCCCTAGGTCTCTAGTTTACAGAAATGCACAGGTTTGGTAGGTTTCCCTAGGTGGCGGCTGAGCTACAGGCCAAAATCTACAGGTAGGCACTTTGCAAAAAACACCTCTGTTTTCCTTCAAAAATTTGGCTGTGTCCACATTGCGCTTTGGGGTGTTTCCTGTCGCGGGCGCTAGGCCTACCCACACAAGTGAGGTATCATTTTTATCGGGAGAGAGGGGGGAACGCTGGGTGGAAGGAAATTTGTGGCTCCTCTCAGATTCCAGAACTTTCTGCCACAGAAATGGGAGGAACATGTGTTTTTTTAGCCAAATTTTGAGGTTTGCAAAGGATTCTGGGTAACAGAACCTGGTCCGAGCCACACAAGTCACCCCATCTTGGATTCCCCTAGGTCTCTAGTTTTCAGAAATGCACAGGTTTGGTAGGTTTCCCTAGGTGGCGGCTGAGCTACAGGCCAAAATCTACAGGTAGGCACTTTGCTAAAAACAGGTCTGTTTTCTGTGATGTGTCCACGTTGTGTTTTGGGGCATATCCTGTTGCGGGCGCTAGGCCTACCCACACAAGTGAGGTATCATTTTTATCGGGAGACTTGGGGGAACATAGAATAGCAAAACAAATGTTATTGCCCCTTGTCTTTCTCTACATTTTTCCCTTCCAAATGTAAGACAGTGTGTAAAAAAGATGTCTATTTGAGAAATGCCCTGTAATTCACATGCTAGTATGGGCACCCCGGAATTCAGAGATGTGCAAATAACCACTGCTTCTCAACACCTTATCTTGTGCCCATTTTGGAAATACAAAGGTTTTCTTGATAGCTATTTTTTACTCTTTATATTTCAGCAAATGAATTGCTGTATACCCGGCATAGAAGGAAAACCCACTGCAGGGTGCAGGTCATTTATTGGCTCTGGGTACCTAGAGTTCTTGATGAACCTACAAGCCCTATATATCCCCGCAACCAGAAGAGTCCAGCAGACGTAACGGTATATTGCTTTCGAAAATCTGACATTGCAGGAAAAAGTTACAGAGTAAATCTTAGAGAAAAATTGATGTTTTTTTCACCTCAATTTCAATACTTTTCTTTTTCAGTTGTTATTTTCTGTAGGAAACCCTTGTAGGATCTACACAAATTACCCCTTGCTGAATTCAGAATTTTGTCTACCTTTCAGAAATGTTGCGGTTTTCTGGGATCCAGCATTGGTTTCATGCCCATTTCTGTCACTGACTGGAAGGAGGCTGAAAGCACAAAAAATCGTAAAAATGGGGTATGTCCCAGTAAAATGCCAAAATTGTGTGGAAAAATTGGGTTTTCTGATTCAAGTCTGCCTGTTCCTGAAAGCTGGGAAGCTGGTGATTTTATCACCGCAAACCCTTTGTTGATGCCCTTTTCAGGGAAAAAAACACAAGCCTTCTTCTGCAGCCCATTTTTCCATTTTTTTTTAAAAAAACGAAATTTTTACTGTTTTTTGGCTAATTTCTTGGCCTCCTTCTGAGGAACCCACAAAGTCTGGGTACCTCTAGAATCCCTAGGATGTTGGAAAAAAAGGACGCAAATTTGGCGTGGGTAGCTTACGTGAACAAAAAGTTATGAGGGCCTAAGCACGAACTGCTCCAAATAGCCAAAAAAAGGCTCGGCACAGGAGGAGGAAAGGGCCTGGCAGCGAAGGGGTTAAAGCGCACTGTGCCATTTTAGAAGGATTATAATTTATGGACTGCAAGTATGCATGTTACATGATGCGCTTTGCAGGAGACACATTAACCCTCTATGCTACTTTGAATAAAAATATGGGGCAAGGAAAAAAACAGATTGCTCCAGCAAATGCGTTAACCTCCAGAGTTATCTTATTATTATTATTATTACGTGACGTTTACCGATCACACTAGGGTCTCTGCAGAAGCTGCTTTAACCCCATAAGATAAAACACAGACTTTGCAACCAATTAGGCAGAACAAATTCACTGCCTCATTTCTCCTTTCTGCCAATGTCTTTGTGACAGAGTTTTGCTAAAATAAATGTATAAAGTGATGCCCAGATTTTCTGTCAGGATTGCGTCACTTTTTTGGCACAACCCAGTCACAAAATCACACTTATAACAATCCATAATGCTCTCAGATTCACTTGTGACACAACTGCTGAACATATGTCACTTTTTATGATGTCACTTCCTGTGAGGTCATCAGTTGTGATGATACTTCTTGTGATGTCACTACCTGTGATGTCATGTGTGATGTCACATGCCATGATGTCATGCACCATGCTGTCGCTCTGCATACTGTCTTGGTTAGTCCCCCCACTTCTTCTTTAAGGACTTGTGCCCTGGATTACAGTAAATTGGTGAATTAAATAGGTGGCACACATTACCCTTCACTAGAATCTAGTTAAACATGTTTGGTGGCCAATATTAGTGGAAGAGGTTAAAAGCGCGTTGTCAGTTTAACACTCATTGCAACCTAATGGCTACAGGAGCTGGTGATACTAAATGTTCTTACGAGACACACATTCACTGTAGAAATTCCATTCCCTCCACTCTATTTGTAAGCATTAATTCCTGTGTTCTTGGCTGCAGTAACAATAATATAATCTGTGCATTATCTTGTGGTGGCTGCTTAAAACCAGATTAATGCATTCAACACCTAGCATACTATAGTACTTAATGCCCCATGTAGCACAGAAAGTGGTGACATGCTCAAATAGGATGTTTATCGCCCAAAGCAACAAACTATGCTATCATCCTCTACAGCATGAAGACCTAAAGAGGGTCGTCCAGTGATGCAAACTGGAAGCATGTGGCTAACTCCGTAGAGCAGTTCTCTCAACCCACTGACCTATCGTAATAGATTAGCAAACTATAGCCTACAATTTACACTAAACTCACTGAAGCAGGTGCACAGATTCTTACAGTAAATATAACCTCTGAGCTACAGACTACAAAAAGTTATCTGCAGCAAGTGCACAAACACAGGGAGTCAGCTTAGGGTTGTGTGAATAACTGTAATGCATTTTCTATAAAATTCCGTGTTGCAAATACACTACTGCTATCTTAAATAATGACTAGAACATTATACACATCTCTACAGCAGCTGGAAAACCCTATGAACTTTCTTGAAGGAGACTCCCTACAAGAGTGCCCAAACTTTAAGAGCTGCACGCTTTTACAGGTGGTTGGGAGGGTAAACATTTTGTAAATCCACCAGCCTTCACACTCTATCACCAATGTCTGTTTATAAGCCCCTAGGTGCTTAAGAGCAGCTAACGTTCCAGCTGTAAGAAGGGAAAACCCATCCAGTGCTTTACGTTGGATATGCTACTTTTCTCACCCAGAGAGGTGCAGCGTAGGTAGGTCATACGCCCCAATGCAAGCAAAGAAACTGGGCACTCCCCTTGTGTGACACTCCACGGAAGGAAGCCCTGAAGGACAGACATCTGGCCCCAAGACTCCTTGACCTCCTTTGATGTGGTCTGCACCTGCCACGCCAATACACAGTTCCCAAGCACATACTGCTGTGTTTCCTTGCCCCACACTGAAGTTGTGCAAGTTAAACCCATAACACCAAAAAGAGAAGGGCAGTGGAGAGCCTACTCATTCCTGTTAGCATTGGTTGTACTGCAGGCAAAATATAATATAATTACTTGTTTGCACAAATTATTTCATTGCTATCTAGATTGTCACCTCTCTGCTGTATTAGATAGTAGAAATGTATTCTGTAGTTATACATTGTCTTTGTTGCACATGAAAATCTATCACCGATTACAAATACAACCAGAAACAAGATCTGTAAAACTGAGAATAAAGATAGACAATAAAATAGATTGTGATTAGTTTGTTACTTATTAATTGTGACACTACCAACAAAGCAAAGTCATGTTTTTTTAACTATCATTTTATTTCTTAACAGTCAATTTTATGTATGCTTTACCTTCAGATGGGGCCATGATAAGAATCTCAAGCCTGTCTATAGAGACTCTTCAGGGCGTAAACCTCCTCCTCCCACTGAACTAGCAGGTCACAGTTTAAAATCTATGCAAGATGGCATAGCCTTCTGTCCTTAGAAACTGTCAAATTAGCAATAATGATCTGGGTGATAGTAACAGACAGGGCAGCTCCTTCGCAGTGGCGAAATTGTGTCGCCCCCTGGCTAAGCCAGGAGCTGAAAGATAAAACGATATTTCCCTTGAAGTGTTAAACAGCCGGGCTGGAGAAACTGCACAGACCACAGGGTTGTGTCTGAGTGGCAGTCCAAGCCACTCAGACCAAGCCTGATGCTACTTTAATGCTAGCTTTAGCATGAAAGCAGTGCCAGGATTGTCGGGGAGTCTGTGCTGGTGTCCAGTCAATGCTGGGACACCAGAAGAGGATGGAGGTGGCAGGTGGAGGCGGTAGGTAGCGGCGACAGTGACGACGGAAAGATGTACATTTAAAAAAAAAAAACCCTCCCCATCTGTCAACCTCACCCCACCTCTTGAGATTTGTAGCGGCTGATGCTGAACAAATGCCGTGTGCAGTGTTATGAAGCAGCCTGAGTAAGGCAGAGAACACAGTATAACAGATCATTTTTAGTGAAACATATCTGACATGGAAGGGGGAGCAGCCCTGTATGGTGCTGAGCTGTGGGGTTTAAGCAATTTGAACATCCTTGCAGTTAAGGAAAACTATTTCTTAATATATCTGACCAGTATGTATTCCTTTTTTGTGTTTACCTGCTTCGCTTCCAATGCTCAGCAATTTAATTAGTAGTTATACATTTATTTTTATATTTAAGAAGACAACATAAATTTTTTCATTTCTACCAATGAATGGGGAGACACATTATTCCTAACAGGGCAGGTAATAACCCTATAGTGAAGCGAATCAGAGCTGAAAGGTTCTTTCACACATGGAAACAGAAGAGGCAGCAGCAGTGCATGTATTCCTTGGCTCCAGGGGCGTAACCACGGACTCCGCAACCCCCCCGGCGAGAAGCTCTGAGCTCCAGTGGGCCCAACCAGCACACTACCCTGGCCTGAGAGCTCCTGAGTGACCCCACATGGGGGCCCTCCATGTACTGTGCAGGGCCCCCCTCAAGTTTTGTTACGCCACTGTTTAGCTCAAGGGCATAACAGCTATCTTGCCTCCTAGATAAGGAGCAAGTGTGGCACTGAGCCCTGGATAGTGCCCCCTTAAGTATAACAAATGCACAGCGCATGAAGTATGATTCAAGAGCAGGAAACAGACACAGCACTTTGGTGCGCTTGTGTGAGCTTGAGTCACACGCGCAGCAAGTGCAGTACTTGGCAGCAGCTATACAAGCTTTCTGCATATACAAAGAACAAGAATATCAAAGGACAGAAGGAGAACATTAATTCATCACCCAAAACATGTACAGGAAAGGGAACATAGAGAACATGTAGAGATCTAGCCAGAAGCAATGCAAGCTCCTCTTACATACAGCAACACACACACACACAATCTCTCTCTCTCTCATCATTTTTTTTTAAAAAGAGGCCAACTTGGCAGGTGTCTGAGTCTACACTACACCCACTTGCTTTCTGGAAACAGGAATGGAAGATGTGTTTGACTTCACCACCTCTCTACCCACACCTCATATTCTGCATATGGACCCCATGCTGCATTACCTGATTTTATTCACACGTCCTTTGCCTTCAGGACCACGGTTTTGTCCCTATAACACAGCTCTCAACTCACCCTTTGGTGAATGCCAACCACCTTGGTCCCATCTTTACTCTCCAAACCAGCGAAATGCCTCCCATGTACTTCAATGGGATCGCCCATCCTGAAAACCAAAACCACTAGATTCTGGCGTTACAAGAAACTGTGTAACAGATTCCATAGGTCTGAGAAAGATTACTCTTTCTATTTCTGACTGTATTAAGCAATAATTCAGCCATTTGCAAACACAAGACGCTCATATAAAATGACCCTTTCTTCCATATTTTTAACATAATACTGTTTAAAACACACGATCAAAACAAGTTCAATTAAAATGTGGTGTGGTCTCTAACAGGGGTATGTCTACAGAAGCAGAATGAGGAAGGCTTCGCAAGAGGTGTGACCCATGTATGCAGGGCTTAAAACATGTGAACTAAAAATCATGTCCTTCTTCACACCGTGTACACCCAACCATATATGCTTTGTTGTCTCTCACAACAAAGCATGAATGTTAAAAGAAGCTAAACCTATTGGCTTTGAACATTCTTGTTTTCTAACTGATCACAATGAAATCGATGCTATTGATTTATCAAATGTCAGTGACAACAATGGTTTCGCTGTGAATAATTAGAATTGAAAATGTTTCAATTCTGAATGTGAGACTCTGAATTAAACATTCTTAAGGTCTGAGGAAAACATGGGTCATTAGGGTATCGCAATCACTCCTTTCTCCACCACCCAACGTTCCTATGCAGTCTCTCACTTTATTATCACCATCTGAATATTTCATGTCATCGTCTTTCCTCTTTATGACTTTCTTTCCACTCTGACCTTCTAAATGTATTTCACTTTATCATCTTTCACCGTGCTCCCTCACCCTTCTCTTCTCTCTCCTTCTCTCACACACATGCACACACACACACACACCCTCTCTCTTTCTCCTCACTTGTAAAGAATGTATTTTCTTTTCATATGACACTGTAAATATTTCCGCAGCTGTATTTATACCTGCTCCTCACAATTCCCTTTAGAATCATGATTAATCAAATTCATCTTTAGAATTTACACATATGTGACCATAGTTCTGTGCACTGGGCGAAGAGTAATGGATGAGCATTTAATCTGAACACCTTTGTGACCTACCTCCAGGCGCTCAAACTACCTTCAAAGGTAAGTCAAGTTTTCTCTCTCGGCCCCCCCCCATGAACCCACACCCACAAACTGATCTCACCCAGACACCTCCAGATGACACAGTTCACAGTATGCACTATACAAAAGTAATCTTTTGCTTGAAGGACAACTACAGAAATACAACACCTGCAAAAAGCAAATAGTCTTAAGTAATTAAATCATGTGAAATGTAAACAGGGACTGCATCATTTACCTTAAGGGTGTTTGCAGTCATTGTTGTGAACTCAATCAGTGTTTTTGTCTGTAAAGTTAAGAATATGAATGCATGTCCCGCTACAGACTCGTTTCTAAGTTAGTTTTTAATTACTGTCGGGTCTGTGACATGTCAAGACTCACCACGCCTGCTAGGCAACTTCACATAATTTTACTGACCGTCATAGTATGCCTATAGCTTGTCCTCCGGTGATGGCGAACTCAACAAAGATCCCTCAGTTCCGGCAAAGAGCATAAACCACACAGGACTGTCGTGGAGTATTTGCTGACTTCTGACTGCGGCAAGCATCCTGGGCACAGCATGCTCTGCTCTTACAAACATTACCATGCGCGGTGCTGCAGGGAGGCGTCACTTCGCCATTCGGCACATGCTTGAGAATATGTACCTGAAAACTTCCTTCGTCCATAACTCTGCTGTTTAGAGTTTGACTACCTCCTGTAGACGGAGTTAACAGCATGGTTCTAGTGCTTAAGTGCAGCACTGGCATTCCAGGTACAAAAGATCTTGTTAACCTAGTAGGAGCTGCATCTGAGGGTTTAAACAGATGGTTTAATACAGTCCATTGCACTAGCTGCTCCACTGATAGCTGCACCCCTGCTGGTGGCACATGCTGATTGACACTGTGCTACCGTAGGACAGCTAGTGTACGCCTGGGTCTTCTCCCAGTCCTCCTTGTTCAGTTTTGATCGCTTGGGTTAGACAAGCACAAATACAATTTAGGGCATGATTTAAAGTTTGGTTGACAGTTTCCTCCTCCACAATATAATGAATAACCCATCTGCCTTTTTATAAGTGCATTATATCTTACGTTAGTTATTGAGCACCTGTCCCTGAAACTCTAATTCACACCCTGAATTTTGTGTTTCCTAAAAAAAACACAAAATATTGGTTTCATGACATATGAGTAAGAAAAGTGGAATTTCCTGGTGACTGCCGGAACGTTCTAGCAACATCACATTCAATACATCTTAGGACAATGATGCCTGGGTGTGAACTAGGCGTAAATTATCACATAACAGGCAGCTGGCAGTTGAGATCTTTTGATTAGGACTGACACTTGTGGGATATGTTGAGTACAGCTGAGAAAGTAAATGCCAGCAGTGTCCACCAGCGACCACTGGCTCAAATTAACCACTGGTTAATGTAAGCCTTCTACCACTATTGTTACAAAGTAATGAGGGTGTGCACCCACTCCATCACTGGGCCCAGCCCAAGCTCTCTTCCTCAAGTACATTCTTCCCTCACCACTCTTGGACCATTTTCATCCCTATCACTGCTCATGGAGGTTTGATTGACCTTTTGACCCTGCAATAGAGTGTGGTAGAACCATCAAACAAAACTACTATCATGCAATAACATTTCAGACAGTATGGCCCATTTGGCCATACAAGGAAAACCCCATTCAAGATTAAGCTTAGGATATGTATTACAAACTCAGGAAAAGTCATGAAGACAATTCTCGAAACAAAATTATTAACATTAACAAATTAAACATTTAATAGCCAAAACACAAAACACTAATAGGATCAACTGTAACAAAGACAATAAATGTTGCTCAGTTTGGGCATACATTAATCACATTTACAGGAGCTCAAGTATGATTTAAGGGTAAGTGACAACCCTACCATGGCCAAATTAGGGGCTAGCATATGTGGGGATAAACACATGCATTCAAAAACCTAATTTAAAAGGGAACACACGAATTTGGAAAAAGGGGAAAACCTGGAATCATTCAATTCTAGCTACTAGGGACAAAAAGGGGAAAAACGTCAGCCTGTCAGGAACCCATTTAAAAGTCTCCTAAAGGGCTCGGGGAAATTCTAAATCTCAATGGGACATCTCACTGGGGCAAAGGAAAGAAGAGAGGATATTCTCGCCAGGGGTGCAGTTTACAATGATTATTCTTCAGCAAATGTTCAAGTCGAAAGGCATCACTCTTTCCTGTGAGTCTGTCACCCATCAACATCTCCAAGGCTCTCTCCTCTTATCTGTCCAGAGTCCAAGTTACATTGCATTGTCAAAGTTTCAGAAATATTTTGATTTGGCAGTGGGGTCAGTCCACATTACATTAGAGGGACATTGACCAAGGATAATTTAACACATGCCAATATATGCTACATTTACATTCTTTACCTGGTCCAACATGAGAACATGTTCAGTGTGAATCCAAACAGGTTTGAAATAATTGTATATGAAATCAGTCCATGTTCCTGCAATGTTCAAGGCCAAATTAATGTATCTTTCCAGGTTTAACCAATGGGGTCTATTACAAAATGCTGAGCTTCTCATGGGATCAAAATCTGAAAGAAGACTTTAGGTTATGAAAAAAATATTTCAACACTTTTATGTGACTGCAAAATGTAAACTCTACAGGCCTTAGATATGCTGACACAAAATCATCAATTACATTCAGTTAATTTGTTTTATTTAACACATACAATAAATATGAATGTTATAACTTCAGCATTGTTAATATATGAATAAATTCTAAATGAAAAAGAAGTCAGTTAATATGTCATTTGCTATGTCAAAAAACTACATTTTTCTCTATTTTGCACGCATTTTTAAATCAACAATCACTTAAAATTCAATATTGTTTCAATATATTCTGTTAGTCTACAATCTACATGACATATTATACTATCTTAATTCTGTTAGCATTCAGTTTAATTCAAATACCACCTAAGTCGAACTGTGAAATACAAGCAAATGCACATTTAAATTGTGTGTCATTGCAGCTTCTATGTTAAAGTTTTAATACTTTGATTTTCATAAATCATAAACTGTCACATTCTAATGATTTTTGTGACACAATTGGTATCACTAAATTATAAGATCTATCACCACCTACCTCTACCATGAGCAGGATCAATCCCACCGACACCATATACCTCAAAAACTGTTTTTGAAACAATGTTTTATTAAGTACCCACAATGAGATACACTTTGCAATGTGGACACCCAAGAAAATAAATAAATCAACAGACGCTGTGTGCTACACCATATGTGGTGAAACATATTCCTACATTTTTCTCCCCATACTGTACTCTTGACTATTCTAATCTCAGGTCAACACATTTGCCAGTCCATGGACAGCCACCTGCAGGAGCAAATGGTGTTTCCATGCAATGTTGCTTCCATTGAACCCCAATCTACTTCTTTCACCGAAGCCAGCAGAATTTGCAAGGCAAGTGTGTATCATAAGTGCTAATATCTCTGCGACCAAATACAATACAAGCAGCAAATATGCCACTACTGGGCAATAGCTTTTAACATAAATCCCAACCAGGAAACACCCAGCACCAATCTTGTCTACTCAACAGCCATGATATTATTGTTGCACAATTGGACAACGGATATAATAGCAAACCCAAAACCAGGAACCAACAGGAATCAATCCTGTCTACTCGCCAGCCATTATATCACTGTCCCACTCCTTGAAGGTGACAGACAGGCTGTCAACATAAATCCCCAACATGCCAATAGCACTTGGAGGTGTATTTCTGTGGTAAGGAGGGCAGGCATCTTCTATCAGTCTTCCTCCAACACATCCTTAGCTCCACACTCTTCATCATGGTCCTTGCTTTGAAGTTGAAAATAATGAACTGGACCTGTCAACTTATAAATATATACCATTCTGGAGATATAACAACATACAATTCCAGGTAATAAGCAAAGATTGTTCTTCTTCTTGTAGTATTTTTTTTCTCATTCTGGGAGATAGGGGAGTGGTGGGGAGGAGTATGTGAATATGTGTATTTGTTGGGGTGTTTGGGTGTCTTTATTTATATACACAATTTTCATCTTAGCAAGTAAAAGTCTTCCATGGGGCTTTAGTAAGGCAGCATACTCTCTCCGTTCTGATTTCAGCAGTACAGATGGTATTCATGCCTCTTGTGGTTGCTCTTCCTAGGGCTACGGATGTATCTTTTTGGGAAATGTTAAAAACTGCCAGCAAAAAAAAGCAACGTAAACTGATCTGACCTGAATGTTGACCGGGCGCCTTGTAGGCAACCTCGTTACATACAGATGATGTCAGTGGATCATAAAACAGTAACCCCATGACACAAAAAACCTCATTCTTAATGGGGTGAAAAAAGTACAGTGGCTGTAAACGTAACTATCAAATACACCAACTTAATGAAAAAGAGATGCACCTAAGATCACATAAAAGCACTCTTAAATACATGACAATATATGCACCGCTCATCCTTATTTTTTATCATGAAACTATAACATGCTAGGGTTTTTTTTAATTTTCATGGTGACACAGATCAGACAGTCATAATAAACGAAAACTTCCTGCATCATGTCCTAAATTGGAATAGTTCACTGTATGGTAACATACCTTGGGGGTTTATAGTACGTTTTCACCTTATGGAAGGAGTTCTGCTACGTGACAACATTTGGCGAGTAAACCCATACATTCAGTAGCTGTGAACCGTGCCACTTACTGCTAATTGAAAACACTTGCCCACCACCAAAGCATGAAGTGGAAGTTTGATATTTATCGCTGAGACATTTTTAGGCATAGTCAAATTAGACTCTGGCCCAGAGCCCCAGCCTTTCAGGGGACCTCTTTATAGCGCCAGCTGCACAGAGTCTTGCTCTGACGACCTTGGGTAATTCTTGAACAAACTGTTGTAAATACGATTTTCCTTTAATTTATATGTGGGTGATGAATGAGAGTCTATTACACACATTTTCTAGAAAAATCCTGTGTTTATGTTTCATGCAATATCCATGAAACGTTTCTTTTAGACCAAAACAGGGCCTCACATTGAGAAATGTGAGGGCATCATACAGATTATTCTCAATGATATTAGTGAGCTGCTTACGTGTCAAATATTGAAAACACAAGTCACAATCTCTGAATATTAGATGTAAACACATTTAAAATCTGGAAGAGTGTCCCTGTGCACTATCAACGACCTCGTCAAAGAGGGCATAAAAGAGTTACAATCGGATCATAAATTCAAACCTTTTCTGACTAGGGGATCCCAAAATCCGTTTGGCCCAGGGTCCCCAAAGTCCTTAAGAGGCCCCTGATTCATCCATCTAAAATATTCTCCAAAACTGGGAAGTCACAACCAAACTAGACCATATTAACGTTAAGATCATCTAATCAGGCCCAGGACACACCACAAAAACTAGACATGTGGCCATGCCGACACTCAAAAAGTATCTCAACTTGCCGAGTTTGAAGGATTGCTGAATGTCTGCCATGATTCTTGCAGCCACTCAGCTAAGCAACCACAGTGGCAACCGGTTTTTGGAAAAAAAAAAAAAAATGATTTTGACACCCTGGGGCTTCTCTTCTAGGAGGTGAGGTAATTTTGAAGATGTTCTTGGCATGACATGGCAGTCTGTGAAACTCTAAAGAGAGTAGGCAGAGCATTGATTGGTGACAGGGTACCCTGTCTCCCAAACATGAAATGAGACCCATTGACTTTGATTGTTATCATAGTGAGGACGTAGCACAGCAAGAACTGTATTTACACAGGCAATTCATCTGCATAACCAAGCCCAGGGCTTCCTGAAGGAGTGGTAAGGCTGCAAGTTCCAGGTTCTTCCTAGTCGTGACATCATATTCACTCTAAAGGCCATAAAAAAGGTAATGTTCATTTTACAGGAAATCAATCGGCAGGAAAAACTTTTTTTGCCGGGAACAATAAAAGTACTTGGGCAGGTCTTTCATTAAACTTTCAAACAGCTTTCCATAGGTGTATTTTTTTCTTTGAGAGCAAATATTTTCATTAAAAAAAGGAATTCGGTCAGGAGTGCAGAGCTTTAGGCCTTCTGGAAGTGGGTAAATGAGGAACGCAAGTCTCATGTTCAAAGTGTAAAATGTAGGTATTGAATGATTACCATTTGGACAGCCTTGGGTTCCTGATGCATGTGAGTAGCCTATCCGGGCGTGGCATTTTTGTTTTTGTATTCTGGTACTTTGTACTCCTGAATCGGTAATGGGACTCCCAAGATTTCAAGTACAAGAATAAAAAGAAAAACATTTCCTTGAGGAGCTATTCAGATTTGGAAATGAGAAGCTTTAGAACTCTGCTCGTGATATTGCTTCATGTCATTATTAAACAATTTTAAAAGGGCCTATCTTCACAGTGCATATGCATGTAAAACTCTGGTAAAGCCTGATGAAAAATGCAATAATTTATTTTTTGTTTGCTTTAATGTTTTCTCACTTGTGCTGGACTACAAAGGATTTCTTTCAGGTGCTTTTTTTGCAAAGCGAAGTAGCACAATCAGCAACCTCCTGATATTATCATACATCCAAATGACAATCCAATCCAAATCCTAACAATGATGCAAGGATCTTAAGTACTTTGTCATTGGAGCACTCCCTATGACATAAATACAAAAGACTAATTTGGGTCATTTCTGTACAATTTAGCATCACGTACTGGAGGCGCCCTGAGCCTGTTGCCTTACTGTAAGAAATTGGGTTACTTGTTGAATAGGGAGTCCTAGTCAAGAAGTAACCACAATTCTTGTCAGGGTAAGGGGCAAACAAACCCCAAATTAGCTGTGCTCAAACACCTGGTATCTTGGCACAGAACAGTCAGGGTTTACTAAGAGGCAATATGTAAAGTTTTTGTGCAATACTTCAAACAATAAAACACTGAAAACACCATACAAAATGTACCAAATTAGAACTATGGAGTAACAATAAACTGTAAAACAGGCTACCCAAAATGGGTATTAGATAAAGCGGTACAAAGAGTAGATGAACTTACCAGGACACACATTCTATTTGGTCCCAAGCATAATGATGGAATCAGTGAACAAGGGATCAATATGAGAATCATCACTACATATAATATCAAGTTTGATAATGTAGAAATAATTTTACAAGAAAATTTGGGTGTCTTGCAATGTGATCCTGTTATAGGCAATATAATTGAGAAAAAACTTAGAATAACATACAAGAAATCTAGATCCCTTAGAGACATACTTATGAAAACAGATGTTGGCTTGGAAACCACCAGACAAGATATATGGGGCAGACCATTATGGTTTTTTTTTTGCATGTGGGAAATGTAAGGCATGTGAATATTCCAGGAATAGTAAAAACATAAGAACCCCTACCAACAAAGGGAAATACTTTCCTAAATTCATTATTTGTAGTACTGCATTTGTTGTGAATACTCTGGTGTGCCTGTGTGGCCTGAGATACGTGGGCAGGACAGAGCAGCTCATACGCAAGAAAATATTGGAACATGCCAGAGTGATAGCCAAGAATAATGAATACTGTCCAGTAGCCAGGCATTTTAAAATACACCATTATTCTGATAGGGATCTACTTAAATATACAGGTGTAGATCATGTTTCACTGAACCGCCGGGGAGGAGACTGAATTGGTACATTGCGCAGGCTGGAATCGAAATGGATCATTGAGCTCAGTATTAAGGTGCCACACAGACTGAATTTCGATGAGAAATTATATGTACATCTAGATTGAGAATAATTAAAAAAGAAGTAGAATGTGGAACCTTACTCCCCTATCAAATATGCAATAATTGGAAGTCAATATTTCCTATGCTAATATTGCCATTCAATCAGTAAAGTGTTTTAACTATGTAATTGTTTTCATTTTCAGGGACTAAAGGAAGGAACTCTCACCTGTGTGGTCTGAGAGAAGACTCCGGGGGGGGAGGTGGAGGGGATGGCACCCTAACCTTTTCTTCCACAGCACGAACAACATTTGGGTGATATTTACACTATTTAATATATTTTTTAGCACTTCAGGACTGTAGCAATGACAATCTGGATAAATTAGAGATGTGTTCCTTTTTGGCAATTGGGCAGGAGTATAGATTATTATTGGGCTACCAAAAATGAATTTTGTAACAAATTAATTTTATGTAATTTCTTATACATTGTATTGCCATATATGTGGATTGAGTACATAGGGATGAGATTATTGCCCACTTGGGCGTAAATACTAGGATTTGTTAGATTGTCATGAGTCTAAATAGTAGTAGCGTCTACATGAATAATTAGGCAATCAGGAGATTACACTTTTACCAATGAAGTATTTTCTTATAGAACCCAAGGGGTCACTATGTTAGAGGGAGCGATATAAAGCTATATGATATTGTTGAAGGACACTATTCTTGATGAATAATAGATTTTGTCTCATGCAGTAGTATGGTATAAGTAGGTGGAGGAATTATAGAACCTTGCTGGTCATGATTTATGAGCTACTACTTTGGTTTAGAAAATGTTGGATTTGGTTGTTTATTAAGGACCTATTGTAATAATCAAGAAAATAATTTACAAAACAACTTTCTACCAAGGGATATTGTAAAGTATTATTATCTTTTGTAGCGATGTAGTATGCGGTTACCATTGTACCTACATACTTGCATGTTCGAAAATGGCTGGTCCCACAGGATGGATAATATGTCATTCAAGATCAGTCCTCTTTTTGTTTTCACTGTTCAAGACTAGAAAATGTTTGGATGTGTAACAGAGCCACGCTATGTTGAGCAAGGCAGTTATGCCGAAACACCATCGCAGGGGCTGGATGATTTTGTAAGCCTTAATAAACAATTCGTAGATCACGAGAGCATGACTTCTTCCTTTTGGATAATAATTTTTCATGATATATATATGTATATACATATATATGGAGAAAGAGAGAGAGAGAGAGAGAGCGCAAGATAGGAGATGTAAAACTTAAAAGTACATGTTCTTCTTTTTAAATATATTGCCCCATGCCTTCTGGGCTGTCCAGGGCCTAACCTAAGGGATATATTATATGTATAAAAAGGGAAGGTTTGGGCCTGGCAAAAGGTTTATTTTGCCAGGTCAAAATGGTAGTTTACAACTGCACACAAAGGCTCTACAATGGCAGACCTGAGACATATTTTAAAGGGCTAAATAAGTGGGTAGCACAATCAGTGCTAAAGGTCCACTGGTAGCATTTAATTTACAGGCCCATACCACTTTACTAGGGACTTATTAGTATATTGTGTTGCTCAATCTCTGCGTGTTTGCATGCTCTGTGACAAACGTGCAAATTTATATACTGCCTCTATGTGCATATACCTTATAAAATCCAGACTTGTTGGCTTTGTCGATGTTTCTTACTGTTGTACTGTATCATCCCACTTGTAACAAGCCCCAACGAAACAAACTCATACTATTCATATTTCTACACAATCCTGGTATCTACTCAGTGACAAATTGCAACTCCAAGTCAATTTCAGTGATCTTGTAACCTAACCTGTAGACAACTCCCAAGCATCTGTCTCTTCTTGTTAGATGATAGCTGTTTCACTGTTGCAACTGGTTTATTACAGGCTTGCAATTAAAAGACACAGGATCTGGTTGATGTCATCACTTGGTTGGGCCCATAATAAACCAGCTGACTCAGAGGAAATAGAAGTTGTACATCTAGATTAGGGATAATCTGTTTACCCACGCACCCCCATAGACAACGTAACTATTGCTGTTTTTTTTTTTTTTTTTTCATCTAGCACACTCCTTCTCCACACAGATGAGTACTGTCTCATGAGCCGAATTTTGGCTACATTTGGAAGAAAGGCTCTTTTAAAGCACTTAGGGACATATTTATACTCTGTTTGCGCTGAATGTGCGTCAAAAAGTTTGATGCACATTCGGCGCAAATCTAACACCATATTTATACTATGACGCCCGACCCCGCGAATGTCAAAATCCCTCCATGTGCATCATTTTCTGGATGCGGGAAACCACCTTGCGTTAATGACATGCAAGGTAGGCGTTCCCGTCCAACAAAATGACTTTAAGGCCTGTGCACCTTATTTATACTCCTGCGTCATTTTGACGCACAGGAGGGGGCAGGCCTTAAAAAAACGGTGCACAGCCTGATGTGCGCCATTTTTTAATGCCTGAGTGCGGGCAGGTGTTAAGGGACCTGTGGGCTCACTTCCATGGTCTCTGACCATGGAAGCAGTCCAGAGGTGCCGTTCCCTGCCCCCAGGGACATCCCCTGCCACCCTCGCCCACCCCTGGAGGATACCCATGGATGGGGGGGACCCATCCCAGGTGAGTTGAGGTAAGTATAGTTTTTTATTTTTTTTAAAGTGGCATAGGAGGACCTAACTTGTGCCCCCCTGCATGCCACTGTGCCCAATGGCCATGCCCAGGGTCAGAAGTCACCTGGGCATGACCATTAGGCAAGGGGGCATGACTCCTGTCTTTGCTAAGACTGGAGTCATTTAAATGGGGGTTGTGCATCAAAAAATGGCGCAAGTCCGGTTAGAGCCATGATTTTTTACTCTAACCTGAATTGCACCATTTTTTGACGCACACCCACCATTTTACCCTATGCCGGCTCTGCCTGGTTTTAGTCTTTTTTTTTTACTCAGACCAGCCTGCAGCGCCGGCTAATGTCAATCTTTAAATAAGGCACCTGCCTGGAGCGTAGGAATGACGTTAGCCGGCGGTAAATTGTTTTGACGCAAACCAGCGGCGGTGCTGGTTTGCGTCAAAAAGTATAAATATGGGCCTTAGCAAGTTCTAAAATCTGGGTTCAGTGTAGCTAACTATCTGCAAATTGGAAAACTGAATTTAGAACATTTGTTTCACAATAATCAATTTCATAGTTAGGGCTATTCAGTATGCTATGGCTTTCCTTACGCGTTTGTTGGAACTGGGAAAAGTACATGAGGTACCACTACCACAGATAGAGTTATTTGCCAGGTGAGGACTACGAGTTTCAAAGAGAAAAATTGTGCGTAACAAGCAGAATCGGTTTTTAACATACCAAGGAGCATATTTAAACTTTGTGCAAAACTGCACTAACGCAGTTTTTCATCAAAAATCTTAGCGCCGGCTTTCACCATTTCTGAATATCAGCCGGGCACCATATTTATGGAATGGTGCAAGCTGGTGCAAAGGGTTGGCTAGCTTAAAAAAAAGGACGTTAGCCGGGTGGGGCTAGCGGTATGGGAGAAGGAGGTTTTGCACCAAAAAATGACCTTAGGCAGGTTAGAGTAAAAATAAATGACTCTAACCAGCCTAGCGTCATTTACTGACGCAAAACCATCCATACCACATGACTCCTGTGATAGAAAAGACAAGAGCCATGCCCACCACTCTAATGGCCAGCACAGGGGGACCAGGGTCCCCTGGGCATGGCAATTGCACCCAGTGCCATGTATGGGGGCCTGTTTCATACTTACCTGTGATTACCTATACTTACTTGGGATGGGGTCCCCCATCCTCCGTTTTCCCTCTGCTATGAAGGTGGGGGTGTCCCTGGTGCCTGGGGAGGGCACCTCTGGGCTTATTCCATGGTGTTGCACCATGGAAATAGGCCCACAGGTCCCCTAACGCCTGCCCTGACCCAGGTGTTAAATAATGGTGCAAAGCAAGCTTTGAAACGTTATTTTACCCCTCCTCCCCTCGTGCCTGATTTTAGCATGGGGGGATAAATATGGCACTAAGGCAATAGAGTCATTTTTTGCCCGGGAATGCTTACCTTGCATCTCATTAATGTAAGGTAGGTTTCCACATCCCAAAAATGACTTTAACTCCATAAATCTGGTGCTAGACGAGTCTAGCGCCAAAGTATAAATATGGAGTTAGTTTTGCACTGAATTTGCATCAAAGAAAATGACTCAAATTCGGCGCAAAACAAGTATAAATATGCCCCAAATTCAGCATGCTTTGCCATTACCCCTCACCCCCAAATAAACTTCAGCAGGTTTGACCTGACAGAATTTATCAAGGGGAAATTGCAATTCTGTGATAAATATCACACAACTCATAATTTTGATCCCTGTGCAAACATGTATTTGCACAGGGCTCAGAAGTTATCCCCTTAACTCGTAATGAGCGCCAGTGTATTTTATGATTTGTTTTCTCTCTACTACTGTGCAGTGCAAGGTACTCATAGTGAATTAATCAAATAAGATGACTTGGGATTTCTCAAGCAATTTAGGGGCATATTTATAAGCCCCTAGTGCCACCTTGTGCTACATTAGCATAATTGTTTTTTACTCTAATGTGTCCCAACCAGGACAAAATGCTCGAGCTATATTTACAAAGTGGCACATTGCATGAATTGCACTACTTTGTAACCCTTTGCGCTACATAATGCCTCCACCAGGCATAATGTATACAAAGGGGGCGTTCCCCTGTTAGGGTGGGCTGAAAAAATGGCGAAAGTAATTCAAACAGATTTCCTTGCATCATTTTTTATGGCTATTTAAAACACCTGCTAAGAGTAGGTGTTAAAACAGGGCTTCCATTATTTATAATTGGCCCCTATGTTGTCTGCAGGAGTAGCACCAATAATTTGGCACTACTACTGCAGAGTAGATCAATAGCGTCATGAAAAATCACACTATTGCCCCCTACCCTGCACCATGGTGCGCCGTATCTTAGATACAGCGCGCACATGGTGGCTGTAGGGGGCCGCTAAGGGGCACTAGGTGCAACGCCACTTTCCTTAAATATGCCCCTTAGCTCTTGAATTGTGCAATTTGTTGCTTATTTTGAATTATTTTCAGAGATTTCATAAACTTATATTTTCCATTTCAAACTTCACACTGTCTTAAATTGCACAACACAGAATTACACTTTGCACTATCCATACATATTCCACATTCTAAATATTGGTTGGCACAGCGAGTTTGTGTTTTTACACACTCTCCCTCACAGTGATGCACTTTGGAAAATAGATTTTGGCCCATACTTATACTTTTTTAGCACCACATTTTTGTCATTTTATGATACATAAGCGGCACAAACTTACAAAATTCAATTATATTCTGTAAGATTGCACCGTTTTTGCGTCAAAAAATGACACAAATGGGGCGCTAAAAAAGTATCAATATGGGCCTTTGTTTTTCAATACTGGAATTATTTCTACTAATGATAACACATTTTTGAAGTTGAATCCCTGTAAATGTATAAAAGATTGCATTCATTTATTACAAGCATCATAAATCGTAATTTGTACAAATACAATATCTTTAGCAAACATATAAAATTTTAAACAAGCATTTGCCATGAAATGGGTCTTGAATTTGCTTGAGTTAGAGCTATTGGCATGGCAAACTCATAACTGGACTTTTCTTGCCACATAAATTGGTCTACCCTGGCTCATAATTTCATCCCTGCCTGCCATATAATTCCACTGGCCCTGCATATAACCAAAGCACTTCCATTTACCTTCTTCCTCTATCTGCAGCAAAAAATGAAAATATTGCCATTTAGCATCCTAATTTAAAACTACCATGCTAATACAAATAAAATAACACTTTCACGACCCCACCCTTCAGAGTGGATAACACTCCCCCCCCCCAAAAAAAAGCCAGCCACGGAGGAGTAACGAGAGAAATAAACTAGAAGGGTCACCCAAACATGTCAAGAGTGTTCAAACAGTCATAGTGTAATAAGGATGTTAAGTTGGCCTGAATTGTGGTCATAACTTAAATAAAGAGAGAGTATTAAAACATATACAGTTATCATGTAAACCTTTTTCAAAATTAAACTTTTGGCATTAGACTGAAATGCCCAAAACAGCCCCTGGAGAACACCATAGCAAAAATATCATTTGTAAGAAACATGATCATGTAACCATATTGATAGCCCCAGGAGGGAATAACCCCATGAAAAAATAAAGGAGAAAGCAATGCAGTGTAACCATATAATTAGCCCCAAAGAGCATCTTTGAGGCTATCAAGCCTACTGCAATGATATAATAAGCAAGGTCTTTAAAACAAAACTTCTCCCAGCTGTAAAACAAAAGTTGTAGCCATAAAAAAGCTTAAAAGACAGTGAATAGTGGAAGGGGTTATTAATTCTGGGGTCCTCACTAACCTAGTGTGGGTACCCAGAGATGATGTAGACAGAAAGAAGGTGGTCCATTGTCCTAGGACCACCACAGGCTGAGTTATGAGCAAAAATGTTTTGTAAAAGTAATTCCCTGCAAAGCATTATTGGGCAAGTTTCCGTTCCTCAAATATTCTAGTATGTTGACTGCAATGCTCAGAACAGCCTCTAGAGAACATGGGCCCATATTTATACTTTTTGATGCAAAACTGCACAAACGCAGTTTTGCGTCAAAAAGTATAACACTGACTTGCGTCATTCCAGAGCACCAGCCAGGCACCAAATTTATGGAATCCTGCAAGCCGGCACAAAGGGTGGGCTAATGTCTGGGAAATTGACGTTAGCCGGGTGGTGGTGGTGGTATGGGGGAATGGGGTTTTGCCCCCAAGAAATGCCTTTAACTATCCTTGCATAATTTCCTGATGCAAAACCATCCACACCACATGACTCCTGTCTTATAAAAGACCATTCTTCGAATCTCTTTGCGGCTCACTCGTCGGCCAATCAACACTTCTTTTGCATTCAACCCACAAATCTGCCGGAACCACAATGTCAAGTCTTCCCAAAGACACTTTGAAAGTTTCACAGACCTATCTGTCTGCTGATATCATTCCATTGGCTTCTCTCTCAGTCTTGGATAATCATTTGTAAAACTTATGATGTCACTTCTACTCCAAGGTACATGAATAAAATTCCCTCCTGGTGTTTCTCTCATTGGTAACATTTTTACCGTGTCTCCTGCTTGTAGGAAAGTACCATCTTGCCTGGCATGTTACCCCCATTTTTCACTGTATATATGTTGTTTTAGCTGTATGTGTCACTGGGACCCTGCCAGCCAGGGCCCCAGTGCTCATAAGTGTGCCTGAATGTGTTACCTGTGTTATGACTAACTGTCTCACTGAGGCTCTGCTAATCAGAACCTCAGTGGTTATGCTCTCTCATTTTTTTCTAATTGTCACTAACTGGCTAGTGACCAATTTTACCAATTTATATTGACTTACTGGAACACCCTTATAATTCCCTAGTATATGGTACTGAGGTACCCAGGGTATTGGGGTTCCAGGAGATCCCTATGGGCTGCAGCATTTCTTTTGCCACCCATAGGGTGCTCAGACAATTCTTACACAGGCCTGCCACTGCAGCCTGAGTGAAATAACGTCCACGTTATTTCACAGCCATTTTACACTGCACTTAAGTAACTTATAAGTCACCTATATGTCTAACCTTTACCTGGTAAAGGTTAGGTGCAAAGTTACTTAGTGTGAGGGCACCCTGGCACTAGCCAAGGTGCCCCCACATTGTTCAGGGCCAATTCCCCAGACTTTGTGAGTGTGGGGACACCATTACACGCGTGCACTACATATAGGTCACTACCTATATGTAGCTTCACAATGGTAACTCCGAATATGGCCATGTAACATGTCTATGATCATGGAATTGCCCCCTCTATGCCATCCTGGCATAGTTGGCACAATCCCATGATCCCAGTGGTCTGTAGCACAGACCCTGGTACTGCCAAACTGCCTTTCCTGGGGTTTCACTGCAGCTGCTGCTGCTGCCAGCCCCTCAGACAGGCTTCTGCCCTCCTGGGGTCCAGCCAGGCCTGGTCCAGGATGGCAGAAAAAAGGACTTTCCCTGAGAGAGGGTGTTACACCCTCTCCCTTTGGAAAATGGTGTGAAGGCAGGGGAGGAGTAGCCTCCCCCAGCCTCTGGAAATGCTTTCATGGGCACACATGGTGCCCATTTCTGCATAAGCCAGGCTACACCGGTTCAGGGACCCCTTAGCCCTGCTCTGGTGCGAAACTGGACAAAGGAAAGGGGAGTGACCACTCCCCTGACCTGTACCTCCCCTGGGAGGTGCCCAGAGCTCCTCCAGTGTGCTCCAGACCTCTGCCATCTTGGAAACAGAGGTGCTGCTGGCACACTGGACTGCTCTGAGTGGCCAGTGCCATCAGGTGACGTCAGAGACCCCTTCTGATAGGCTCCTTCAGGTGTTGCTAGCCTATCTTCTCTCCTAAGTAGCCAAACCCTCTTTTCTGGCTATTTAGGGTCTCTGCTTTGGGGATTTCCTTAGACAACGAATGCAAGAGCTCATCCAAGTTCCTCTGCATCTCTCTCTTCACCTTCTGCCAAGGAATCGACTGCTGACCGCGCTGGAAGCCTGCAAAACTGCAACAAAGTAGCGAAGACGACTACTGCAACTCTGTAACGCTGATCCTGCCGCCTTCTCGACTGTTTTCCTGGTGGTGCATGCTGTGGGGGTAGTCTGCCTCCTCTCTGCACTAGAAGCTCCGAAGAAATCTCCCGTGGGTCAACGGAATCGTCCCCCTGCAACCGCAGGCACCAAAGAACTGCATCACCGGTACCCTGGGTCTCCTCTCAGCACGACGAGCGAGGTCCCTTGAACCCAGCAACTCTGTCCAAGTGACTCCCACAGTCCAGTGACTCTTCAGTCCAAGTTTGGTGGAGGTAAGTCCTTGCCTCCCCACGCCAGACTGCATTGCTGGGAACCGCGACTTTTGCAGCTACTCCGGCCTCCGTGCACTTCCGGCGGAAATCCTTTGTGCACAGTCCAGCCTGGGTCCACGGCACTCTAACCTACATTGCACGACCTCCTAAGTTGTCCTCCGGCGACGTGGGACTCCTTTGTGCGACTTCGAGTGAGCACCTTTTCTCTCCACTTTGTAGTGCCTGTTCTGGCACTTCTGCGGGTGCTGCCTGCTTCTGAGAGGGCTCCTTGTCTTGCACAACGCTCCCTCTGTCCCCAGACGCAAATGGTGACATCCTGGTCCCTCCTGGGCCACAGCAGTATCCAAAAACCCTAACTGCATGATTTGCAGCTAGCAAGGCCTGTTGGCGGTCTTTCTTCAGGAAAACACTTCTGCACGACTCTCCACGGCGTGGGGGATCCGTCCTCCAAAGGGGACGTTCCTAGCCCTTGTTGTTCCTGCAGAATCTTCAGCTTCTACTGTCCAGTAGCAGCTTCTTTGCACCGACAGCTGGCATTTCCTGGGCATCTGCCCATCTCCGACTTGCTTGTGACTTTTGGACTTGGTCCCCTTGTTCCACAGGTACCCTCGACTGGAAATCCATCGTTGTTGCATTGCTGATTTGTGTCTTTCCTGCAGAATTCCCCTATCACGACTTCTATGTCCTTTGGGGAACTTTGGTGCACTTTGCACTCACTTTTCAGGGTCTTGGGGTGCGCTATTTTTCTAACCCTTACTATTTTCTAATAGTCCCAGCGACCCTCTACAAGGTCACATAGGTTTGGGGTCCATTCGTGGTTCGCATTCCACTTTTGGAGTATATGGTTTGTGTTGCCCCTATCCCTATGTGTCCCCATTGCATCCTATTGTAACTATACATTGTTTGCACTGTTTTCTAATACTATTACTGCATATTTTGGTATTGTGTACATATATCTTGTGTATATTTGCTATCCTCATACTGAGGGTACTCACTGAGATACTTTTGGCATATTGTCTTAAAAATAAAGTACCTTTATTTTTAGTATATCTGTGTATTGTGTTTTCTTATGATATTGTGCATATGACACTAGTGGTACTGTAGGAGCTTCACTCGTCTCCTAGTTCAGCCTAAGCTGCTCTGCTAAGCTACCATTATCTATCAGCCTATGCTGCTAGACACCCTATACACTAATAAGGGATAACTGGGCCTGGTGCAAGGTGTAAGTACCCCTAGGTACTCACTACAAGCAAGTCCAGCCTCCTACATTGGTTGTGCAGCGGTGGGATAAGTGCTTTGAGACTACTTACCACTTTTGTCATTGTACTTTTCATAAGAGAAAAATATACAAAACAAGTTCAGTGTATGTACACCTAACCAAAAAGTTTTGCATTTCTTTTCTCACCTCTTTTCTAAAGTGCTGAAAAGTACCTCTAAACTTTCTAAAAAGTTCTTAAAAGTTTAAAAAGTTTTTTTCTGTCTTTCTAAAAGTTCTGAAAACTTTTTTCTCTTTTTCTATCACTTAACCTCTCTCTAAAAATGTCTGGCACAGGCCAAAATGTTGATCTGTCCAAACTTGCATATGATCACCTTAGCTGGAAAGGAGCAAGGAGTCTCTGCATAGAGAGAGGTTTGAGTGTAGGGAAGAATCCTTCTTTGGAATTATTGCTTAACATGCTTAGAGAACAAGATAAGGCCAGAAGGGCCCCATCTGTTGAAAAAGTAGCCAATGGTTCCCAATCTGATCCAGGGACTCCCCTAGGAAAAGATTCAGGAAAGAAACTTCCTAGCCTGCCCATTACTAGACAGTCTAGCATAGTTGGTACTGATGTAGAGCCACACCATACAGATAGTGTTGTCTCACATCATAGCAAGAGCATTCATTCTCACCACAGTAGAAGTGATGTTTCTGTTAACCAAGCAGTTAGGGTGCCTTCTGTAAGGGATAGGTCTCCTTCTGTCCATTCTCACCATACTTCTGGTTCAAGGCATGTCCCACCCACCCACCCTGATGACAGATTGTTAGAAAGGGAGCTCAATAGATTGAGAGTGGAACAAACCAGACTGAAGCTCAAGAAGCAACAGCTGGATTTGGATAGACAGTCCTTAGAAGTAGAGAAGGAGAGACAGAAATTGGGTTTAGAAACCCATGGTGGCAGCAGCAGTATTCCCAATAGTCATCCTGCAAAAGAGCATGATTCTAGGAATCTGCACAAGATAGTTCCCCCTTATAAGGAGGGGGATGACATTAACAAGTGGTTTGCTGCACTTGAGAGGGCCTGTGTTGTACAGGATGTTCCTCAAAGGCAGTGGGCTGCTATCCTATGGCTATCATTTAGTGGAAAAGGTAGGGATAGGCTCCTTTCTGTGAAAGAAAGTGAAGCCAATGATTTCAAAATTCTTAAGAATGCACTCCTGGATGGTTATGGCTTAACCACTGAACAATACAGGATAAAGTTCAGAGAGACCAAAAAGGAGTCTTCACAAGACTGGGTTGATTTCATTGACCATTCAGTGAAGGTCTTGGAGGGGTGGTTACATGGCAGTAAAGTTACTGATTATGACAGCCTGTATAACTTGATCCTGAGAGAGCATATTCTTAATAATTGTGTGTCTGATTTGTTGCACCAGTACCTGGTGGACTCTGATCTGACCTCTCCCCAAGAATTGGGAAAGAAGGCAGACAAATGGGTCAGAACAAGGGTGAACAGTAAAGTTCATACAGGGGGTGACAAAGATGGCAACAAGAAGAAGGATGGTAAGTCTTCTGACAAGGGTGGGGACAAATCTAAAAATGAGTCTTCATCAGGCCCACAAAAACACTCTGGTGGGGGTGGTGGGCCCAAATCCTCTTCTAATCAAAACAAAGAAAAGAAACCATGGTGCTATTTATGTAAAATAAAAGGCCATTGGACAACAGATCCCAGTTGTCCAAAGAAAAGCACCAAGCCTCCTACCACTACAACCCCTACTGCTACACCTAGTGTCCCTACTAATAGCAGTGGTGGTGGGAGCAAACCTACTAATAGCCAATCCAAGGGAGTAGCTGGGCACACTATTGGTAACTTAGTTGGGGTTGGTCTTGTTAGGGAGACCACAGAGGCTGTGTTAGTCTCTGAGGGGGCTATTGATTTAGCCACCTTAGTTGCTTGTCCCCTTAATATGGATAAGTACAAGCAACTACCCCTAAAAAATGGTGTTGAGGTTCAGGCCTACAGGGACACATGTGCCAGTGTCACAATGGTGATAGAGAAACTGGTCCACCCTGAACAACACCTACTTGGTCACCAGTACCAAGTAACCGATGCTCACAACAACACACTTAGCCACCCCATGGCTGTTGTAAATCTCAACTGGGGGAGGGGTTACTGGTCCAAAGAAAGTTGTGGTAGCCTCAGATTTACCTGTAGACTGTCTACTAGGAAATTATTTGGAGACATCAGCTTGGTCAGATGTGGAGTTGGAGGCCCATGCAGCAATGCTGGGCATCCCAGGGCATATTTTTGCTTTAACCAGGGCTCAGGCCAAAAAGCAAAAAGGACAGGGTGACTTGGATCCTGGAACAATGGACCAAGTGCTCCCTAAAGCTAGGGCTAGTAGAAGTAAAGCACTACCTACTATCCCTCCCTCTACAGTGGATTCTACTTCTGAGGAAGAAGAATTTCCACCCTGTGCAGAACCTACACAAGAGGAGCTGGAAGCAGACACTGCTGAGCTTTTGGGTGAAGGGGGGCCTGCCAGGGAGGAGCTGAGTGTGGCACAGCAGACCTGTCCCACACTAGAGGGTCTAAGACAGCAAGCTGTCAAACAAGCTAATGGGGATGTCAGTGACTCTCACAGAGTTTACTGGGAGGACAACCTCTTGTACACTGAAGCAAGGGATCCTAAACCTGGAACTGCCAGGAGGTTAGTGATTCCTCAGGAGTACAGAAAGTTCCTCCTAACTCTAGCCCACGACATTCCCCTAGCTGGGCATTTGGGACAAATGAAAACTTGGGACAGACTTGTTCCCTTGTTTCATTGGCCTAGAATGTCAGAGGACACAAAGGAATTTTGTAAGTCCTGTGAAACCTGTCAAGCCAGTGGCAAGACAGGTGGCACCCCAAAGGCACCCCTTATCCCACTGCCTGTGGTTGGGGTTCCCTTTGAAAGGGTAGGGGTTGACATAGTTGGCCCCCTTGACCCTCCTACTGCTTCAGGCAATAGGTTTATCTTGGTGGTAGTGGACCATGCCACAAGATATCCTGAAGCAATTCCTCTAAGGACCACTACAGCACCTGCAGTGGCAAAGGCCCTCCTGGGAATATTTTCCAGGGTGGGCTTCCCAAAAGAGGTGGTATCAGACAGGGGAAGCAATTTCATATCTGCTTACTTAAAGGCCATGTGGAAGGAGTGTGGTGTGACTTACAAGTTCACTACACCCTATCATCCACAAACAAATGGACTGGTGGAGAGATTTAACAAAACTCTCAAAGGCATGATTATGGGACTCCCTGAAAAACTCCGCAGGAGATGGGATATCCTTTTACCATGCCTCCTTTTTGCCTACATGGAGGTACCCCAAAAAGGAGTGGGCTTCAGCCTCTTTGAACTGCTCTTTGGACACCCTGTGAGGGGTCCACTAACACTTGTCAAGGAGGGTTGGGAACAACCTTTAAAAGCTCCAAAGCAAGATATAGTGGATTATGTACTTGGCCTCAGATCAAGGATGGCTGAGTACATGAAAAAGGCCAGTAAAAACCTTCAGGCCAGCCAAGAGCTCCAAAAGCAATGGCATGACCAGAAGGCTGTTTTGGTTCAGTACCAATCAGGGCAGAAAGTGTGGGTCTTGGAGCCTGTGGCCCCAAGAGCACTCCAAGATAAATGGAGTGGACTCCACACAATTGTTGAAAAAAAGGGTGAAGTCACCTACTTAGTTGACTTAGGCACTGCCAGGAGTCCCCTTAGGGTGCTCCATGTCAATCGCCTGAAACCCTACTATGACAGGGCTGATCTCACCCTGCTCATGGCAACTGATGAGGGACAGGAAGAAGACAGTGATCCTCTACCTGATCTCTTCTCTTCCACAGAACAAGATGCTCTAGTGGAAGGTGTAGTTTTGGCTGATTGTCTTACTGCTGAGAAGAAAGACCATTGCATGAATCTCCTGGGTCAGTTTTCTGAACTCTTCTCTACTGTGCCAGGTACCACTTCTTGGTGTGAGCACACTATAGATACTGGAGACAGCTTGCCTGTCAAAAGTAAGATCTATAGGCAGCCTGACCATGTCAGAGACTGCATAAAGCAAGAAGTGCAGAAAATGTTAGAACTGGGAGTGGTTGAGCACTCTGAAAGTCCATGGGCTTCTCCTGTGGTACTTGTACCAAAACCTCATTCCAAGGATGGAAATAAGGAAATGCGGTTTTGTATAGACTACAGAGGTCTCAACCAGGTAACCAAAACTGATGCTCACCCTATACCCAGGGCAGATGAGCTCATAGATACACTGGCATCTGCCAAGTATCTAAGCACTTTTGATTTGACTGCAGGGTATTGGCAGATCAAATTATCAGAAGATGCTAAACCTAAAACTGCATTTTCAACCATTGGAGGCCATTACCAATTCACAGTAATGCCTTTTGGATTGAAAAATGCACCTGCCACTTTTCAGAGGTTGGTGAACACAGTCCTGCAGGGGCTGGAAGCTTTTAGTGCAGCATATCTGGACGATATAGCTGTCTTTAGCTCCAGTTGGGATGATCACCTGGTCCACCTATGGAAAGTTTTAGAGGCCCTGCAAAAGGCAGGCCTCACTATCAAGGCTTCAAAGTGCCAGATAGGGCAGGGGAAGGTGGTTTATCTGGGACACCTTGTTGGTGGGGAACAGATTGCACCACTTCAGGGGAAAATCCAAACTATTATAGATTGGGTTCCCCCTACTACTCAGACTCAGGTGAGAGCCTTCCTAGGCCTCACTGGGTATTACAGGAGGTTCATTAAGAACTATGGCTCCATAGCAGCCCCTCTTAATGACCTCAAATCCAAGAAAATGCCTAAAAAGGTATTATGGACAGCAAACTGTCAGAAAGCTTTTGAGGAGCTGAAGCAGGCCATGTGCTCTGCACCTGTCCTGAAAAGCCCTTGTTAATCTACAAAATTATGGGGCATATTTATACTCCGTTTGCGCCGAATTAGCGTCGTTTTTTTCGACGCAAATTCGGCGCAAAACTAACGCCATATTTATACTTTGGCGTTAGACGCGTCTAGCGCCAAAGTATGAGGAAAGAGCGTCATTTTTTTGCGTGAACGCCTTCCTTGCGTTAATGAGATGCAAGGTAGGCGTTCCCGTCTAAAAAAATGACTGCGCCGCAAATGCGTCGTATTTATACTCCCGGGCAAAAATGACGCCCGGGAGTGGGCGGGGCAAAAAACCCCGCATTTGCGCCGGATTTTAGCGCCTGGGTCAGGGCAGGCGTTAAGGGACCTGTGGGCTCAAAATGAGCCCACAGCTGCCCTCCCATGCCCCCAGGGACCCCCCCTGCCACCCTTGCCCACCCCAGGAGGACACCCAAGGATGGAGGGACCCACCCCAGGGACATTCAGGTAAGTTCAGGTAAGTAGATTTTTTTTTTTTTTTTTTTTTTTTTTTGGCATAGGGGGGCCTGATTTGTGCCCCCCTACATGCCTCAATGCCCAATGACCATGCCCAGGGAACATAAGTCCCCTGGGCATGGCCATTGGGCAAGGGGGCATGACTCCTGTCTTTACTAAGACAGGAGTCATGTAAATGGCGTCTGGGCGTCGTTAAAAATGGCGCAAATCGGGTGGAGGCGATTTTTTGCGTCACCTGACTTGCACCATTTTTAAGACGCCCTAGCGCCATTTTTCCCAACGCCGGCGCTGCCTGGTGTACGTGGTTTTTTTCCACGCACACCAGGCAGCGCCGGTCTGCTTGCGCCGGCTAACGCCATTCAATAAATACGGCACCCGCATGGCGCTTCAGAATGGCGTTAGCCGGCGCAAAACATTTTGACGCTAAACTGCGTTAGCGCAGTTTAGCGTCAAAAAGTATAAATACGGGCCTATATGTCCAAACTGATGCATCTGAATTAGGAGTAGGGGCAGTCCTATCACAACTTAATTCTGAGGGCCAGGATCAACCTGTTGCTTTTATTAGTAGAAGATTGACCCCTAGAGAAAAGCGTTGGTCTGCCATTGAGAGGGAGGCCTTTGCTGTGGTCTGGGCACTGAAGAAGTTGAGGCCATACCTGTTTGGCACTCACTTCATTGTTCAGACAGACCACAAACCTCTACTTTGGCTAAAACAAATGAAAGGTGAAAATCCTAAATTGTTGAGGTGGTCCATATCCCTACAGGGAATGGACTATACAGTGGAACATAGACCTGGGAGTAGCCACTCCAATGCGGATGGACTCTCCAGATATTTCCACTTAGACAATGAAGACTCATCAGGTCATGGCTAGTCTTATTGTCCTTCGTTTGGGGGGGGGTTGTGTAGGAAAGTACCATCTTGCCTGGCATGTTACCCCCATTTTTAACTGTATATATGTTGTTTTAGCTGTATGTGTCACTGGGACCCTGCCAGCCAGGGCCCCAGTGCTCATAAGTGTGCCTGAATGTGTTACCTGTCTTATGACTAACTGTGTCACTGAGGCTCTGCTAATCAGAACCTCAGTGGTTATGCTCTCTCATTTCTTTCAAATTGTCACTAACAGGCTAGTGACCAATTTTACCAATTTATATTGGCTTACTGGAACACCCTTATAATTCCCTAGTATATGGTACTGAGGTACCCAGGGTATTGGGGTTCCAGGAGATCCCTATGGGCTGCAGCATTTCTTTTGCCACTCATAGGGAGCTCAGACAATTCTTACACAGGCCTGCCACTGCAGCCTGAGTGAAATAACGTCCACGTTATTTCACAGCCATTTTACACTGCACTTAAGTAACTTATAAGTCACCTATATGTCTAACCCTTACCTGGTAAAGGTTAGGTGCAAAGTTGCTTAGTGTGAGGGCACCCTGGCACTAGCCAAGGTGCCCCCACATTGTTCAGGGCTAATTCCCCGGACTTTGTGAGTGCGGGGACACCATTACACGCGTGCACTACATATAGGTCACTACCTATATGTAGCTTCACAATGGTAACTCCGAATATGGCCATGTAACATGTCTATGATCATGGAATTGCCCCCTCTATGCCATCCTGGCATAGTTGGCACAATCCCATGATCCCAGTGGTCTGTAGCACAGACCCTAGTACTGCCAAACTGCCTTTCCCGGGGTTTCACTGCAGCTGCTGCTGCTGCCAGCCCCTCAGACAGGCTTCTGCCCTCCTGGGGTCCAGCCAGGCCTGGCCCAGGATGGCAGAACAAAGGACTTCCTCTGAGAGAGGGTGTTACACCCTCTCCCTTTGGAAAATGGTGTGAAGGCAGGGGAGGAGTAGCCTCCCCCAGCCTCTGGAAATGCTTTCATGGGCACACATGGTGCCCATTTCTGCATAAGCCAGTCTACACCGGTTCAGGGACCCCTTAGCCCTGCTCTGGCGCGAAACTGGACAAAGGAAAGGGGAGTGACCACTCCCCTGACCTGTACCTCCCCTGGGAGGTGCCCAGAGCTCCTCCAGTGTGCTCCAGACCTCTGCCATCTTGGAAACAGAGGTGCTGCTGGCACACTGGACTGCTCTGAGTGGCCAGTGCCATCAGGTGACGTCAGAGACTCCTTCTGATAGGCTCCTTCAGGTGTTGCTAGCCTATCTTCTCTCCTAAGTAGCCAAACCCTCTTTTCTGGCTATTTAGGGTCTCTGCTTTGGGGATTTCCTTAGATAACGAATGCAAGAGCTCATCCGAGTTCCTCTGCATCTCTCTCTTCACCTTCTGCCAAGGAATCGACTGCTGACCGCGCTGGAAGCCTGCAAAACTGCAACAAAGTAGCGAAGACGACTACTGCAACTCTGTAACGCTGATCCTGCCGCCTTCTCGACTGTTTTGCTGGTGATGCATGCTGTGGGGGTAGTCTGCCTCCTCTCTGCACTAGAAGCTCCGAAGAAATCTCCTGTGGGTCGATGGAATCATCCCCCTGCAACCGCAGGCACCAAAGAACTGCATCACCGGTACCCTGGGTCTCCTCTCAGCACGACGAGCGAGGTCCCTTGAACCCAGCAACTCTGTCCAAGTGACTCCCACAGTCCAGTGACTCTTCAGTCCAAGTTTGGTGGAGGTAAGTCCTTGCCTCCCCACGCCAGACTGCATTGCTGGAAACCGCGACTTTTGCAGCTACTCTGGCCTCCGTGCACTTCCGACGGAAATCCTTTGTGCACAGTCCAGCCTGGGTCCACAGCACTCTAACCTGCATTGCACGACCTCCTAAGTTGTCCTCCGGCGACGTGGGACTCCTTTGTGCGACTTCGGGTGAGCACCATTTCTCTCCACTTCGTAGTGCCTGTTCTGGCACTTCTATAGGTGCTGCTTGCTTCTGAGAGGGCTCCTTGTATTGCTCGATGCCCCCACTGTCCCCAGACGCAATTGGCGACATCCTGGTCCCTCCTGGGCCACAGCAGCATTGAAAAACCCTAACCGCACGATTTGCAGCTAGCAGGGCTTGTTGGCAGTCTTTCTTCAGGAAAACACTTCTGAACGACTGTCCACGGCGTGAGGGAAGCATCCTCCAAAGGGGAAGTTCCTAGCCCTTGTCGTTCCTGCCGAATCTTCAGCTTCTACTGTCCAGTAGCAGCTTCTTTGCACCCACAGCTGGCATTTCCTGGGCATCTGCCCATCTCCGACTTGCTTGTGACTTTTGGACTTGGTCCCCTTGTTCCACAGGTACCCTCGACTGGAAATCCATCGTTGTTGCATTGCTGATTTGTGTCTTTCCTGCAGAATTCCCCTATCACGACTTCTATGTCCTTTGGGGAACTTTAGTGCACTTTGCACTCACTTTTCAGGGTCTTGGGCTGGGCTATTTTTCTAACCCCCTACTATTTTCTAATAGTCCCAGCGACCCTCTACAAGGTCACATAGGTTTGGGGTCCATTCGTGGTTCGCATTCCACTTTTGGAGTATATGGTTTGTGTTGCCCCTATCCCTATGTGTCCCCATTGCATCCTATTGTAACTATACATTGTTTGCACTGTTTTCTAATACTATTACTGCATATTTTGGTATTGTGTACATATATCTTGTGTATATTTGCTATCCTCATACTGAGGGTACTCACTGAGATACTTTTGGCATATTGTCATAAAAATAAAGTACCTTTATTTTTAGTATATCTGTGTATTGTGTTTTCTTATGATATTGTGCATATGACACTAGTGGTACTGTAGGAGCTTCACTCGTCTCCTAGTTCAGCCTAAGCTGCTCTGCTAAGCTACCATTATCTATCAGCCTATGCTGCTAGACACCCTATACACTAATAAGGGATAACTGGGCCTGGTGCAAGGTGTAAGTACCCCTAGGTACTCACTACAAGCCAGTCCAGCCTCCTACATTGGTTGTGCAGCGGTGGGATAAGTGCTTTGAGACTACTTACCACTTTTGTCATTGTACTTTTCGTAAGAGAAAAATATACAAAACAAGTTCAGTGTATGTACACCTAACCAAAAAGTTTTGCATTTCTTTTCTCACCTCTTTTCTAAAGTGCTGAAAAGTAACTCTAAACTTTCTAAAAAGTTCTTAAAAGTTTTAAAAAAAAATTTCTGTCTTTCTAAAAGTTCTGAAAACTTTTTTCTCTTTTTCTATCACTTAACCTCTCTCTAAAAATGTCTGGCACAGGCCAAAATGTTGATCTGTCCAAACTTGCATATGATCACCTTAGCTGGAAAGGAGCAAGGAGTCTCTGCATAGAGAGAGGTTTGAGTGTAGGGAAGAATCCTTCTTTGGAATTATTGCTTAACATGCTTAGAGAACAAGATAAGGCCAGAAGGGCCCCATCTGTTGAAAAAGTAGCCAATGGTTCCCAATCTGATCCAGGGACTCCCCTATGAAAAGATTCAGGAAAGAAACTTCCTAGCCTGCCCATTACTAGACAGTCTAGCATAGTTGGTACTGATGTAGAGCCACACCATACAGATAGTGTTGTCTCACATCATAGCAAGAGCATTCATTCTCACCACAGTAGAAGTGATGTTTCTGTTAACCAAGCTGTTAGGGTGCCTTCTGTAAGGGATAGGTCTCCTTCTGTCCATTCTCACCATACTTCTGTTTCAAGGCATGTCCCACCCACCCTGATGACAGATTGTTAGAAAGGGAGCTCAATAGATTGAGAGTGGAACAAACCAGACTGAAGCTCAAGAAGCAACAGCTGGATTTGGATAGACAGTCCTTAGAAGTAGAGAAGGAGAGACAGAAATTGGGTTTAGAAACCCATGGTGGCAGCAGCAGTATTCCCAATAGTCATCCTGCAAAAGAGCATGATTCTAGGAATCTGCACAAGATAGTTCCCCCTTATAAGGAGGGGGATGACATTAACAAGTGGTTTGCTGCACTTGAGAGGGCCTGTGTTGTACAGGATGTCCCTCAAAGGCAGTGGGCTGCTATCCTATGGCTATCATTTAGTGGAAAAGGTAGGGATAGGCGCCTTACTGTGAAAGAAAGTGAAGCCAATGATTTCAAAATTCTTAAGAATGCACTCCTGGATGGTTATGGCTTAACCACTGAAAAATACAGGATAAAGTTCAGAGAGACCAAAAAGGAGTCTTCACAAGACTGGGTTTATTTCATTGACCATTCAGTGAAGGCCTTGGAGGGGTGGTTACATGGCAGTAAAGTTACTGATTATGACAGCCTGTATAACTTGATCCTGAGAGAGCATATTCTTAATAATTGTGTGTCTGATTTGTTGCACCAGTACCTGGTGGACTCTGATCTGACCTCTCCCCAAGAATTGGGAAAGAAGGCAGACAAATGGGTCAGAACAAGGGTGAACAGAAAAGTTCATACAGGGGGTGACAAATATGGCAACAAGAAGAAGGATAGTATGTCTTCTGACAAGGGTGGGGACAAATCTAAAAATGAGTCTTCATCAGGCCCACAAAAACACTCTGGTGGGGGTGGTGGGCCCAAATCCTCTTCTAATCAAAACAAAGAAAAGAAACCATGGTGCTATTTATGTAAAATAAAAGGCCATTGGACAACAGATCCCAGTTGTCCAAAGAAAAGCACCAAGCCTCCTACCACTACAACCCCTACTGCTACACCTAGTGTCCCTACTAATAGCAGTGGTGGTGGGAGCAAACCTACTAATAGCCAATCCAAGGGAGTAGCTGGGCTCACTATTGGTTACTTAGTTGGGGTTGGTCTTGTTAGGGAGACCACAGAGGCTGTGTTAGTCTCTGAGGGGGCTATTGATTTAGCCACCTTAGTTGCTTGTCCCCTTAATATGGATAAGTACAAGCAACTACCCCTAATAAATGGTGTTGAGGTTCAGGCCTACAGGGACACAGGTGCCAGTGTCACAATGGTGATAGAGAAACTGGTCCACCCTGAACAACACCTACTTGGTCACCAGTACCGAGTAACCGATGCTCACAACAACACACTTAGCCACCCCATGGCTGTTGTAAATCTCAACTGGGGGGGGGGGTTACTGGTCCAAAGAAAGTTGTGGTAGCCTCAGATTTACCTGTAGACTGTCTACTAGGATATGATTTGGAGACATCAGCTGGGTCAGATGTGGAGTTGGAGGCCCATGCAGCAATGCTGGGCATCCCAGGGCATATTTTGGCTTTAACCAGGGCTCAGGCCAAAAAGCAAAAAGGACAGGGTGACTTGGATCCTGGAACAATGGACCAAGTGCTCCCTAAAGCTAGGGCTAGTAGAAGTAAAGCACTACCTACTATCCCTCCCTCTACAGTGGATTCTACTTCTGAGGAAGAAGAATTTCCACCCTGTGCAGAACCTACACCAGAGGAGCTGGAAGCAGACACTGCTGAGCTTTTGGGTGAAGGGGGGCCTGCCAGGGAGGAGCTGAGTGTGGCACAGCAGACCTGTCCCACACTAGAGGGTCTAAGACAGCAAGCTGTCAAACAAGCTAATGGGGATGTCAGTGACTCTCACAGAGTTTACTGGGAAGACAAACTCTTGTACACTGAAGCAAGGGATCCTAAACCTGGAACTGCCAGGAGGTTAGTGATTCCTCAGGAGTACAGAAAGTTCCTCCTAACTCTAGCCCACGACATTCCCCTAGCTGGGCATTTGGGACAAATGAAAACGTGGGACAGACTTGTTCCCTTGTTTCATTGGCCTAGAATGTCAGAGGACACAAAGGAATTTTGTAAGTCCTGTGAAACCTGTCAAGCCAGTGGCAAGACAGGTGGCACCCCAAAGGCACCCCTTATCCCACTGCCTGTAGTTGGGGTTCCCTTTGAAAGGGTAGGGGGTTGACATAGTTGGCCCCCTTGACCATCCTACTGCTTCAGGCAATAGGTTTATCTTGGTGGTAGTGGACCATGCCACAAGATATCCTGAAGCAATTCCTCTAAGGACCACTACAGCACCTGCAGTGGCAAAGGCCCTCCTGGGAATATTTTCCAGGGTGGGCTTCCCAAAAGAAGTGGTATCAGACAGGGTAAGCAATTTCATGTCTGCTTACTTAAAGGCCATGTGGAAGGAGTGTGGTGTGACTTACAAGTTCACTACACCCTATCATCCACAAACAAATGGACTGGTGGAGAGATTTAACAAAACTTTCAAAGGCATGATTATGGGACTCCCTGAAAAACTCCGCAGGAGATGGGATATCCTTTTACCATGCCTCCTTTTTGCCTACAGGGAGGTACCCCAAAAAGGAGTGGGCTTCAGCCCCTTTGAACTCCTCTTTGGACACCCTGTGAGGGGTCCACTAACACTTGTCAAGGAGGGTTGGGAACAACCTTTAAAAGATCCAAAGCAAGATATAGTGGATTATGTACTTGGCCTCAGATCAAGGATGGCTGAGTATATGAAAAAGGCCAGTAAAAACCTTCAGGCCAGCCAAGAGCTCCAAAAGCAATGGCATGACCAGAAGGCTGTTTTGGTTCAGTACCAACCAGGGCAGAAAGTGTGGGTCTTGGAGCCTGTGGCCCCAAGAGCACTCCAAGATAAATGGAGTGGACCCCACACAATTGTTGAAAAAAAGGGTGAAGTCACCTACTTAGTTGACTTAGGCACTGCCAGGAGTCCCCTTAGGGTGCTCCATGTCAATCGCCTGAAACCCTACTATGACAGGGCTGATCTCACCCTGCTCATGGCAACTGATGAGGGACAGGAAGAAGACAGTGATCCTCTACCTGATCTCTTCTCTTCCACAGAACAAGATGCTCTAGTGGAAGGTGTAGTTTTGGCTGATTGTCTTACTGCTGAACAGAAAGACCATTGCATAAATCTCCTGGGTCAGTTTTCTGAACTCTTCTCTACTGTGCCAGGTACCACTTCTTGGTGTGAGCACACTATAGATACTGGAGACAGCTTGCCTGTCAAAAGTAAGATCTATAGGCAGCCTGACCATGTCAGAGACTGCATAAAGCAAGAAGTGCAGAAAATGTTAGAACTGGGAGTGGTTGAGCACTCTGAAAGTCCATGGGCTTCTCCTGTGGTACTTGTACCAAAACCTCATTCCAAGGATGGAAAGAAGGAAATGCGGTTTTATGTAGACTACAGAGGTCTCAACCAGGTAACCAAAACTGATGCTCACCCTATACCCAGGGCAGACGAGCTCATAGATACACTGGCATCTGCCAAGTATCTAAGCACTTTTGATTTGACTGCAGGGTATTGGCAGATCAAATTATCAGAAGATGCTAAACCTAAAACTGCATTTTCAACCATTGGAGGCCATTACCAATTCACAGTAATGCCTTTTGGATTGAAAAATGCACCTGCCACTTTTCAGAGGTTGGTGAACACAGTCCTGCAGGGGCTGTAAGCTTTTAGTGCAGCATATCTGGACGATATAGCTATCTTTAGCTCCAGTTGGGATGATCACCTGGTCCACCTATGGAAAGTTTTAGAGGCCCTGCAAAAGGCAGGCCTCACTATCAAGGCTTCAAAGTGCCAGATAGGGCAGGGGAAGGTGGTTTATCTGGGACACCTTGTTGGTGGGGAACAGATTGCACCACTTTAGGGGAAAATCCAAACTATTATAGATTGTGTTCCCCCTACTACTCAGACCCAGGTGAGAGCCTTCCTAGGCCTCACTGGGTATTACAGGAGGTTCATTAAGAACTATGGCTCCATAGCAGCCCCTCTTAATGACCTCACATCCAAGAAAATGCCTAAAAAGGTATTATGGACAGCAAACTGTCAGAAAGCTTTTGAGGAGCTGAAGCAGGCCATGTGCTCTGCACCTGTCCTGAAAAGCCCTTGTTACTCTAAAAAATTCTATGTCCAAACTGATGCATCTGAATTAGGAGTAGGGGAAGTCCTATCACAACTTAATTCTGAGGGCCAGGATCAACCTGTTGCTTTTATTAGTAGAAGGTTGACCCCTAGAGAAAAGTGTTGGTCTGCCATTGAGAGGGAGGCCTTTGCTGTGGTCTGGGCACTGAAGAAGTTGAGGCCATACCTGTTTGGCACTCACTTCATTGTTCAGACAGACCACAAACCTCTACTTTGGCTAAAACAAATGAAAGGTGAAAATCCTAAATTGTTGAGGTGGTCCATATCCCTACAGGGAATGGACTATACAATGGAACATAGACCTGGGAGTAGCCACTCCAATGCAGATGGACTCTCCAGATATTTCCACTTAGACAATGAAGACTCATCAGGTCATGGCTAGTCTTATTGTCCTTCGTTTGGGGGGGGAGGTTGTGTAGGAAAGTACCATCTTGCCTGGCATGTTACCCCCATTTTTCACTGTATATATGTTGTTTTAGCTGTTTGTGTCACTGGGACCCTGCCAGCCAGCGCCCCAGTGCTCATAAGTGTGCCTGAATGTGTTACCTGTGTTATGACTAACTGTCTCACTGAGGCTCTGCTAATCAGAACCTCAGTGGTTATGCTCTCTCATTTCTTTCAAATTGTCACTAACAGGCTAGTGACCAATTTTACCAATTTATATTGGCTTACTGGAACACCCTTATAATTCCCTAGTATATGGTACTGAGGTACCCAGGGTATTGGGGTTCCAGGAGATCCCTATGGGCTGCAGCATTTCTTTTGCCACCCATAGGGAGCTCAGACAATTCTTACACAGGCCTGCCACTGCAGCCTGAGTGAAATAACGTCCACGTTATTTCACAGCCATTTTACACTGCACTTAAGTAACTTATAAGTCACGTATATGTCTAACATTTACCTGGTAAAGGTTATGTGCAAAGTTACTTAGTGTGAGGGCACCCTGGCACTAGCCAGGTGCCCCCACATTGTTCAGGGCCAATTCCCCGGACTTTGTGAGTGCGGGGACACCATTACACGCGTGCACTACATATAGGTCACTACCTATATGTAGCTTCACGATGGTAACTCCGAATATGGCCATGTAACATGTCTATGATCATGGAATTGCCCCCTCTATGCCATCCTGGCATAGTTGGCACAATCCCATGATCCCAGTGGTCTGTAGCACAGACCCTGGTACTGCCAAACTGCCTTTCCCGGGGTTTCACGGCAGCTGCTGCTGCTGCCAGCCCCTCAGACAGGCTTCTGCCCTCCTGGGGTCCAGCCAGGCCTGGCCCAGGATGGCAGAACAAAGGACTTCCTCTGGGAGAGGGTGTTACACCCTCTCCCTTTGGAAAATGGTGTGAAGGCAGGGGAGGAGTTGCCTCCCCCAGCCTCTGGAAATGCTTTCATGGGCACACATGGTGCCCATTTCTGCATAAGCCAGTCTACACCGGTTCAGGGACCCCTTAGCCCTGCTCTGGCGCGAAACTGGACAAAGGAAAGGGGAGTGACCACTCCCCTGACCTGTACCTCCCCTGGGAGGTGCCCAGAGCTCCTCCAGTGTGCTCCAGACCTCTGCCATCTTGGAAACAGAGGTGCTGCTGGCACACTGGACTGCTCTGAGTGGCCAGTGCCATCAGGTGACATCAGAGACTCCTTCTGATAGGCTCCTTCAGGTGTTGCTAGCCTATCTTCTCTCCTAAGTAGCCAAACCCTCTTTTCTGGCTAATTAGGGTCTCTGCTTTGGGGATTTCCTTAGATAACGAATGCAAGAGCTCATCCGAGTTCCTCTGCATCTCTCTCTTCACCTTCTGCCAAGGAATCGACTGCTGACCGCGCTGGAAGCCTGCAAAACTGCAACAAAGTAGCGAAGACGACTACTGCAACTCTGTAACGCTGATCCTGCCGCCTTCTCGACTGTTTTGCTGGTGGTGCATGCTGTGGGGGTAGTCTGCCTCCTCTCTGCACTAGAAGCTCCGAAGAAATCTCCCGTGGGTCGACGGAATCGTCCCCCTGCAACCGCAGGCACCAAAGAACTACATCACCGGTACCCTGGGTCTCCTCTCAGCACGACGAGCGAGGTCTCTTGAATCCAGCAACTCTGTCCAAGTGACTCCCACAGTCCAGTGACTCTTCAGTCCAAGTTTGGTGGAGGTAAGTCCTTGCCTCCCCACGCCAGACTGCATTGCTGGGAACCGCGACTTTTGCAGCTATTCCGGCCTCCGTGCACTTCCGGCGGAAATCCTTTGTGCACAGTCCAGCCTGGGTCCACAGCACTCTAACCTGCATTGCACGACCTCCTAAGTTGTCCTCCAGCGACGTGGGACTCCTTTGTGCGACTTCGGGTGAGCACCGTTTCTCTCCACTTTGTAGTGCCTGTTCCAGCACTTCTGCGGGTGCTGCCTGCTTCTGAGAGGGCTCCTTTTCTTGCTCGACGCCCCCTCTGTCCCCAGACGCAATTGGCGACATCCTGGTCCCTCCTGGGTCACAGCAGCATCCAAAAACCCTAACTATACGATTTGCAGCTAGCAAGGCTTTTTGGCGGTCTTTCTTCAGGAAAACACTTCTGCACGACTCTCCACGGCGTGTGGAATCTGTCCTCCAAAGGGAAAGTTCCTAGCCCTTGTCGTTCCTGCAGAATCTTCAGCTTCTACTGTCCAGTAGCAGCTTCTTTGCACCCACAGCTGGCATTTCCTGGGCATCTGCCCATCTCCGACTTGCTTGTGACTTTTGGACTTGGTCCCCTTGTTCCACAGGTACCCTCGACTGGAAATCCATTGTTGTTGAATTGCTGATTTGTGTCTTTCCTGCAGAATTCCCCTATCACGACTTCTATGTCCTTTGGGGAACTTTAGTGCACTTTGCACTCACTTTTCAGGGTCTTGGGGTGGGCTATTTTTCTAACCCTTACTATTTTCTAATAGTCCCAGCGACCCTCTACAAGGTCACATAGGTTTGGGGTCCATTTGTGGTTCGCATTCCACTTTTGGAGTATATGGTTTGTGTTGCCCCTATCCCTATGTGTCCCCATTGCATCCTATTGTAACTATACATTGTTTGCACTGTTTTCTAATACTATTACTGCATATTTTGGTATTGTGTACATATATCTTGTGTATATTTGCTATCCTCATACTGAGGGTACTCACTGAGATACTTTTGGCATATTGTCATAAAATTAAAGTACCTTTATTTTTAGTATATCTGTGTATTGTGTTTTCTTATGATATTGTGCATATGACACTAGTGGTACTGTAGGAGCTTCACTCGTCTCCTAGTTCAGCCTAAGCTGCTCTGCTAAGCTACCATTATCTATCAGCCTATGCTGCTAGACACCCTATACACTAATAAGGGATAACTGGGCCTGGTGCAAGGTGTAAGTACCCATAGGTACTCACTACAAGCCAGTCCAGCCTCCTACACAGCTCCATCATCTTTCTTAGGTCTTTTTCTCTTTCTGTCCCATTTACTCTCCCAATTATCTAATGCCTTCCAGATCTGCACCTTTTCAAGTAATTCTCTCAGATGTGTTCTCATCCCTGCTGATGTCATGTGAGCAAAATCTTCTTTCTCTAAACTCACTCGATAACTCCTTTTTAATGTTTTCTTTTTTGTTACATCAATATCGTAGTCATCTGTAACATTTTGCAACTGTTGATAAACCCTGATTGCTCCTTTCGTAATGACCTTACATAAGTATCTCAATTGTCCTTCAGTATAGGACTCAAGTCTGTTCACTCCCATCATTCCTTCCAGGAGTTCACTCCCTTCCATGTTTAACCTCACTCTTTTTATAATCTCTTCTTCTTTTTCTTTTCTCTCTGGTTGTTGTGTTTGTTTCAAACTATTTAAGTCCTCCAACCAGTCTGTTATTTCCTGTGCAGACAAACCTTTCAGAGATAGTCTGCTAGTTTGTGCACCTTTTCCTCTCCCATGTCCTGAATTCGTGCTCGGTTCTTGAGCCATTGTTCCCGATGTCTCGACAGGTGACAAATCTATTAAAGAATTTGTCTCATTTAAACTTGGTCCCTGTCTATTCTGCATATTCAGTAATGAGTTTTCTCCACTATTGTCTACTTGAGCACATAATGGAGTTACTGGACCCATTGTAATAGGTACAGTAATTGCGTCTGGATTCATCAGTGTTCCTGACCACCACCAAAGCGTTCACAACAACGTGCTGTTTCTGTCTACATCATCGTTGGGTACCCACAATAGGTTAGTGAGAACCCCAAAATAATGACCCCTTCTACCATTCAGTCTCTGTTTAATCTTGCTCAGGGTTGGAACTTTTGTTTTACAGTGGAGAGTAGGCTATGTTGTAAGGTCCTTTTTTTTGTAATTTAATTGTTATAGGCTTCTTAGCCCTGAGTATATGTAATGTACTTACTATGCTTTCTAGTGGTTAAATGTATGGCACACTGCATTATTTCTTGTGTTGTTATGCTCTTTAGGGGCTAATGATACAGTTACATGACCATGTTTCTTACAAACGCTATTTTCATTGTGGGTTCCTCTGGGGGCTGTTCCAAGCATTACAGTCATTTCAACATATTAAAATATTTGTGCATGCAAACTTGTCCCATAATATTTTGCAGGTCATTTCTTTTACAAACCATTTTTGCTCACAACTCAGTCTGTGGTGATCCTGGGACAATGGGACCACCATGAAATCGTTCACAACAACTTGTTTTTTCTGTCTACATCATTTTAGGTCCCCACACTATGTTAGTAGAGACCCCAAAATAATAACCCCTCCTACCGTTCACTATTTGTTTAAGATTTTGCATGGCTGAAGATTTTGTTTTATAGCCTAGATTAGGTTGTGTTTTAAGGTTCTTCTATGTCATATCATTGTTATAGGCCTATTGTTCCTGAAAAAGTATAATGTACTATGTCCTCTAGAATCTAAATATATGGTACACTGCATTACTTTCTGCCATGTTTTTGTGTGGTTTGCTCTCACAAAAACTATACAGTTACATAGCCATGTTTCTTACAAATCGTGGGGTCATCTCGGAGCTGTTCTAAGCATTAAAGTCATATCAACATATTAACATATTTATGGCATGGAATCTTGTCCCATCATGCTTTGCAAGACATTACTTTTACAAAACAGTTTTGCTCATAACTCAGCCTGTGGTGGTCCTAGGAAAATGGGACCACCTTCAAAACATTGACCACGATGTGCTCTTTCTGTCTACATCATCTCTGGGTCCCCACACTGGAACTTTTGTTTTATAGTTGAGAGAAGTTATATGTTATGTGCCTTGTTTGTAATATCATTGTAACAGTTCTGCTAGCCTTGAAAATGTGTAATGCACTATGGCCCCTATTTATACTTTGTTTGTGCTGAGTTAGTGTCATATCTTTATACAAATTCAGCACAATCTTAACTCCATATTTATATTTTGATGCTACACCTGTCTAATGTCAAAATATTGGAGTTAAAGTAATTTTTGGGATGTGTGAAACCACCTTACATCAATGAGATGTAAGGTAGGCGTTCATGTCCATAAAATGACTGAAAGCCCCTAGCACCTTATTTAGCCTCACGTGCAAAAATGGTGCACAGGGGGAGACGGGCCTAAATAATGGCACTAAGCCTGTTTAGTGCCATTATTTAATGCCTGGGTCAGAGCAGGCATTAGGGGATCTATGTACCCATTTTCATGGTCAGACACCCACAGGTGCCCACCCCAAGCCCCATGTACAACCCCACCCATATTTTTTAAAGTGCCATTTGGGGCCCTGAAATGGGCCCCCCTATAAGGCACTGGTTGTAATGGCCATGCCCAGAGGATCCTTGTCTCCTGTGCTGGCCATTGGGGTAGTGCGCCGTCACCTGAGGTATCAATTCATGCCTATTATGAGAGGTTGTTGAAGGCATTCAAGTGGTGCAGAGACAATTGAAAAAGAAAGCACAAATCATTTTGTGTTCAGGTTTTCAGGTTTGTTGACGGGTTGAAACCAGAAATGAGTCAAATGATTAAGAATCACCTGATATGTTGGCAAGCAAAGACCAGTGATGAGGTCCTGCAATATGCTAAATATTGTAGTGACGAGATTGAGTTGAAACAGAAAAAGTTAAGGGGGAAAAGCAATGGTAATACAGGTTAAGGCAGCGCAGACAGGGATGCAGGGCAATTTACAGCACTTATCACAGGGAACTGGATTGTTTCCGAGCCAAGGTCGTGGTAGAAGAAGGGGAATGATGATTCCAATGGTGAATAGAAATGTAGACTTGAGCACAATGGTGATGCAGGATGAACAGCAGCGGTGAAAGGTATTACCTTGCCACATTTGCTGTTTGCTGGGACACTGGAAAAGACAGTGTCCAATGTTGAATCAGGGAGGAGGAATAGTTCGGCAAACAAATGGTGTCAATTCATTTCAAGGCATGAGAGGACCTAGGATGGGAGGTCAAAATTGAAACTTTCAAACTAATATGAATAGCATGCAGAGTTTTCAGCCTTTACAGCCAGTACAGCAAATGCAAAATGTGCAACCTCAAGTACAACAGATACAAATGCCACGAATACAACAAATGCAGCCGCAGGTGCAGATGGTGCCTGTACAGCAAATACAATTACTGAGACAGGTTCAATTAATACAGAGCCCAATGGGGCAGCAGCAGGTTATGTTTTCACAGGAGGTCACAAAACAGTGTACAAACACAGTTAAACAATTTCCCTTACAGAGTGAGAGTGAAATAAATGCTGAATGGCATGGTTCAGATGAAGAGGATCTTATGATGGGTGCATCATTAGATGTCGATCAGAGAGGTCCTTATGTGCAGGGTGAAGAACATGGCCACAAAGTTAGTTTTCTGGTTGACACAGAGACAACACGCTTAACAATGAGAACAGTTGAGGTACCAGACATAACTGTTTCTGAAAGGACAGTACAGATAGTCGGCTTTGCAAATAAGCAGTTGGTTAATGCCCTTACAGACCCAGTCCTTGTGAAGATTGGAAATTTCAGAGACTACCATAGTTTTGTTGTTTGTGATTCCAGTCCAGTATCATTGTTGGGAAGAGATTTGCTGTGCAAAATAAATTGTTCAATCATGTGCTCCAGAACGGGAATTACCATGGAGACTATTAGCATTAATGGAGAAGAGTTGCCAGTTAATAAGGGAAAAAGAATGAGAGGCTGTGAACTAGCTTTGTGAAATGTGGAAGAAGATCAGGTGATGAATGAAGATGAGACACATGAGGAACATGACCTGGAAGACTTGATGAATTTCTTCTCAGTGTTTGAAAATAAGGATTTGCTGAGCGATCTGCAGGAAAGGGTTAAACCAAAAGTTTGTGATTTGACAGGAAAGGATATAGGTTAAATCAAATGAGTTGAAGGAGTCAGGGTGGCAGTGAAAGAGAATGTGGTGTTTCCACAACCAGCTCAATACCCAATGACAAATTAGATTATTGAAAGGATAAGACCACTAATAAAGCAGTTTTTGAAACAAGGGATCCTAAAAGAGGTGATGAGCAGTCCATGTTATTCACCAATCATGGGTTTGAAGAAGCCGAATGGGAAAATGCGTTTGCTTCAAGACTTGAGGAAAATAAATGAAATTGTGGTGAAATGTTGTCCAGTGGTACCAGTGATAATGTTTCAAATTCCATGTGATGCAGAATGGTTTACAGTCATTGATTTGTGCCAAGCATTTTCCTCAGTGCCTCTTCATGAAGATAGCAGATATCTCTTTTGTTTCAAATTCCTGACTAGAGTCTACTGTTGGTGCAGGATTCCTCAAGGGTTTTCAGAGGAGCCATCAATTTTCAATCAGATTTTGAAAAATAATTTGGAGATGCTGGTGGTGCTTTACAAGTTGACCTTAGTGCAGTACATTGATGACTTACTGATAGCGTCAAAGACAAAGGAAGGCTGTAGGGAAGATTGCATTGTTGAATTTCGTGGGAGACAATGATCCTAAGGTTTCTCCAGCTAAGTTGCAATACTGCCAGCAAGAGGTGAAGTACTTGGGACATTTAATTGAGAAAGGGTCAAGGAGAATTTCCAGAGAGAGGGTGGCGGCAATAATGAAAATAAAAATGCAGGGTTCCCAGAAAGAGTTGAGGATGTTTTTTGGGAATGGTAGGTTATTGTTGTCAGTGGATTCCGACTTTGTCAGCAGTTTCAAAGCCATTGCAAAGGTTAATACATAAGGATGTTTCAGATCCAATAATGATGGACGAAGAGTGTGTGAAAGCTTTTGTTGAGCTGAGAGAAAATTTGTGTCAAGCACCAGCTTTAGGTATGCCTGACTACACAAAATCTTTCCTATTATTTTGTCACAAGAGAGATGGATGTTCTTTGTTTTTTAACACACAAACATGGTGGTGTTAATCACCCAGTAGCAATAGCTACTTTAGATAATATTGCAGCAGCCCTACCTGGATGTCTGAGAGCTGTCGCAGCAGTGGACCAGAGTACAACTCAAAGTGAAAACATCATGAGGGGTTATCCTCGGACAGTAGTGGTACCTCATTCAATTGAAATTCTACTGACCAGATCAAAGACACAATATTTGATAAATGCCAGATTAATGCGATATGAAACAGTTATTCTTGGGGCACCAAATGTGACAATAAAAAGGTGCACAGTGCTTAACCCGTCAACATTATTGCCAAATGAGGGAGAGGATCTCTCTAACATAGATGATGTTGAACGTGATTGTTTGGAGGTGACAGACTTTGAACAAAACCCAGGGAAGACATTAGAGATACTTGTTTGGAAGACAATGATCCAATTCTTTTTGTTAATGGATCTTGCTTACGAGACAAAAGGGGTACATTGAGAGTGGGGTATGCGGTGTGTACAGTCACAGGCATACTAGAGGCTTCATGGCTCAAAGGAGTAATATCCGCTCAAGTTTCAGAATTGGTGGCTCTTAATAGGGCATGCCAGCTATCTGAACAAATGAAAGTCACAACCTACAAAGATAGTATGGATTTGTAATTTTGCATGATTTTGGGCAAATTTGGTCACAAAGAGGGTTCCTGACCTCTTCAGGATCGCCTGTAAGGAATGGGGAAAGAATACATGACTTACTGCAAGCATTGCAGAAATCTGAGAAAATTGCTGTGGTCAAATGCAGTGCACACCAGAGGACAAGATTATGTAACTTTGGGAAATGCTTATGCAGACCAGGTTGCTAAATGGAATATCATTCAAAGGAAATTGGGAATTAATGTCTGAAAATGAAGAGATGTATGCAAACTTTACTGTATAGATAGTGGAAACACTAGATGAATTGAAAGCAATACAGAACAATGTTCCAAGTAAAGAAATGAGGGATTGGATTAAAAATAAATGCATACAAAGGGAGGATGAGCTTTGGGTGACCATGGAAGGAAAGGTAGTCTTGCCAAATAGTCTACTGACACAAATGGCTAGATACTACCATGGCCAAACACACATTGGAAGGGATGCAATGATCTGAAGTTTTAAACAGTACTGGTACAATCCAAAATTCAGACAAGTGGCAGAACTTGTGTGCCATAGGTGCATAATCTGCCAGCAAATGAATGTCGGCAAAGGAAACATTGTCAACATGGGGCACACAGTGATGGCAGGAGGCCCATTCAGTAGAATGCAGATGGATTTGATTGAGATGCCTGCATGTTCTGGATTGAAATATGTGTTGGTGATTGTGTGCATTTTCAGTCATCGGATTGAGGCTTACCCTCCATGAAGGAATGACAGTCTGACTGTGGCTAAGTTGCTTTTGCAAGAACTAATTCCACGTTTTGGTTTTCTGGTCTCGATTGAATCAGACAGGGGTACACATTTCAATAATGAGGTGATAAAATTGCTTTTCTCCGCATTAAACATTCTGCAGAGACTACATTGTAGTTATCGCCCAGAAGCTTCTGGTTTAGTGAAACAAATGAATGGAATACTGAAATCACGATTGGCAAAAGTGTGTGCATCAATGAATCTAAAATGGCCAGGTGCTCTACCTCTAGTGTTAATGTCAATGAGAAGTACACCTGACAAAAAGTCTGGGTTATCTCCTCATGAGATTTTGATGGGGAGAGCAATGAGACTACCAGAGATACCTGCAAACACACTTGTGAATATTACAAGTGATATGGTGCTAGATTACTGCAAAAGCCTGGCTAATGTAGTTCGGTCTTTTTCTCATCAGGTGGAAGTTGCAACAGCCCAGCAAATATAAGGTCAAGGTGCTCATAAAGAAACAGGTGCAAAAGTCTTGCCTTGAACCACGCTGAAAGGGCTCGTATCAAACTGTGCTCACAATGACAACTGCAGTGAAGTGCGCTGGTTCGCCGAACTGGGTGCATGCGAGCCATACGAGAAAAGTGCATGATCCAAAAGAAAGAGAAGAAGAGCTGTTGAGATTGCCAAGATTTGCAATACTGTAGACCAAGGAAAAAATTGTGAGCAAAATGGTGAAATTAACAGAGATGTACCTACTCCTATAACAGATGAAAGAGAACAAAACGGTGGAAAAGAACAAGCTGTAGAAGGAGTAGAAGAATCAGTCCAGGACGAAGGAAGAGAGACTGATTTTGATCAGAGGAGGGTGTCCTCGAGAGAGAACAAAAAGGAGAAGACCATAAAAGAAAAATATGCTCAGAGGAGGGAAACCTCAGAAGCAGGTGGTTTGTTTAATCAAACCGAAGACGAGACAGACCCTGTCGGGAATGAAATTGAGGATAGTCCCTCCCCAGTGGATTATACTCTTCCAGAACCACCTGCGGGAATGTCTAAAGAGGTTCCAAAGGCAAGTGAAGCCTCAATATTGAGGATATTATTGACAAAAGGAACATTGAAAGGAGACAATAGGCCAGAGAAGACTGTAGCAAAGGGAAAAGTTGATGTGATATCATCAATACCAGAGGAGAGAGAGTTGCCTGGTGAAGAACAAACGAGCGGAGAAGATAGTGAAAGTGGAAAACGACCGAAAAGGAAAAGAGTTGTGACTAAGAGGTATGCTGGACCTGAATGGGCATACCTGAATTCGAGTGACTAGCAAGAAGACTTTTTGAGTTATTGTTTTGACAGAGACTTTAAAAATTATGACTTTGGAACGTGAAAAGATTTCATGAGCGATGTTGGGTTAAAGTTAAGTGAGGAAAATTGAGTACCAAACTCATGCTGAAAAGAAAAATATAGAAAAAATGCTGGAATGGACAAATGAAAACTGAACTTAGACAAGCTGCTATAGCAAAATTGACAAAGGATCTGTCCAAGAGTGAATGAATTCATTATAAAAAAAAAATAAAAAAAATAGGTAGGGTTTTTGAGATTTTTGATAATTTGTGAATGTATTTTTTTGTTTTTTTATTATTATACCTAACGTAGAAAATTAGTAACTCACATAACCAAAACTGTAGAATTAGTTGTTGTAAAGTGCTTGGAATTGGATTAGTAATAATGAGTGTGTTGATATGTTTATTGTTGTTTGTGGGAGTGTCTATTTATGAGATTAATGGAGTAAGTCAGACTGTGGAGATAAATTATTTTGCTTTGGCTGTTAAATCACTGTCTAAAGAGAATTTGAGAATAGATGTAAAATATTTGCATGAGGAAAAAGAGCTTTCTTTTGAAGTTTTCTATTGCTTATTGCATGAGTATGTTGAGGTGATGGATGCGACTGATTGTTATGTATGTACGAAGATTCCGACTTCAGTAGAAGGATGAACTACGTATCATAGTTTGGCCGTGACTTACGCTATAAGTTGTAGTCTTTTGCTAACACGCTTCTATAATCAAGAGTATAATCAATACGTTTATTTAAATTATGACATGGTATTGTCTTTTGTACCTGTCATAGGATAATTGAATAAAGTAGCCAAAGAAAATAACATAGTGATTATGAGAGATTTGTTTGAGCCAACTCTAACTTTGGGTACTGCTTTTGCACACAGGAATCATTTGAGCTTTTACTAACGCCAGTAGAGAAGAAATTTTTAGATAATACAGAAGATAGAAGAAGAGAAATCAAGGCAAAAATTGATAAGGGAAAAATAAGTAGAAAGCCTGAAATAGACTATGCTTATACTGAAATTACTAAACAGGTTAAACTAATCATAGATGCTGAACATGTAGAGAAACTTTCTATACAAAGACCTTGGAGTAGGAATGATAGATTGTTTGTGGGAAAGAGTGAATGTAGACATGTTTTTATGCTTAAGAGTAAGTGGGATTTTATGACAAATGGTCAAGATCCTCTGATTCCTGGCATTTATTATATTTGTGGAAGAAATGCATATTACTGTCTTCCTAGAGAATAGTATGGGACATTTTATCTGGGAGTAGTCTTTCCTAAAATCTATCAATTGGAAGACTTGAGTAAGAGTCCTGATTCTATGAAATCACAAACGAGACACAAGCGAGAATCAATTTCTAGCATTGTGGGAGATATATATGGGGATTTAATTCCATCAGTGGGTGTGGGCCTAAACTCGATTAAGATTCAGAAATTGTCCACAATAGTGGATAATATGTTGACAAGATATTCCGGAGCTATCATTCTTCTGGATACTTAATTAGTTGCTTCAATAGCTATGGCACAACAGAATCCCCTTGCGTTAGACATTCTTTTGGCAAAAGAGGGCAGAGTTTGTAAATGAATTGGTTCTAATCATTGTTGCTCGTTCATTCCTGATAATTCAGGAAAAGTTAAAGGATTAATCACTAATGTGACTAACACTAATAATAAAGTTTTGAAAGAGTTGAAAGAAATCACAATTTGGGAGAAGGCTGGAAAAGGAATTGAAGCTGTGGGAAATTGGTTTAGTAATGTGGGAAGAAATGTAATTTTGAAAATTGCAAAATGGGTGTCGATAAGAGTGTTTTGTTTAATTGGTATTTAGGGAACTTTTAGAATATTAAAGTGTATTAGGAAGAGGAAATTAGAAAGGAATAAATGAAATTTTGAAATTGAAATGAATACATTTTACAGAGAAAATAAAAAGAGAAAAAGAGAAAATTCAGAAATTGATGAAACAAAGTTTTAAATCTGATGGTAATAAATAAAATGTATTAAAAGATGATGTGATGTCATGAATAGTCATCAGAGGAGGGATTGTGAGAGTGTGAACTTTAAATATGTTTATTAATGATTTTCGTATTAATAATGAGTGACTAACGAATATGTAAAACGAGAAAGTTTTTACTTAACTGGGCAAAACTATATTCAAATGCTGTAGTTATTTTACATGATTCGAAGATTCAATAATAAATGTTTTCAAGCTTGTGTAGACGTAGCCACAGCTACCCCTTGCGGGTTGCGGTGACATGTCCTACAAGGTCATATATTAACTGAGCATTGCATAAGTTGAAATGTCCTATTGTTTGAGAATGTTACTAATATCTGGTCTTTCCTTGAGGATGGAAGTAAAATGTTGCTGAGAGAGTTTCTTCCTGAGAACAAGATATGCAAGAGGCAGATGAGACAATGGAGTTACAGACGAGACGGAAAGAGGGTGTATCTACTGAAAGAAAATGTTATAGTTAGTGTAGGTTTGTCAAGTTGATGTCATCAAATTAGTTGTCGATTGGCTGAAATGAAAACACCTCATAGACTGGCCAATCAGGAGTTGATTAGATTTTAGTACAGTAATCTGTGTAGACTAATTAGGTGGTTCTCGGAGAGAGTAGAATGCTAGAACTGTGGGTTTGTTGTTCCTTGAGAGCAGTCGAGTGTTGAGATTAGCTGTCGTAAGGCCCAGAACTGTTGATGATGTCATCAAGTGGAAGCTGATCTATTGCTGTTACTACTATTGTGATAATGTATATTATTAGATGTGCATTGTGTCTCTCTTGCTTTTCAGGTACAAACTGCAACTAATGATTATATTGCTGCACATTATTAACTTTTATAAACTGACATAATTGAGATAAGAATTTTCTAAATTTGTGTTTCTAAATTATTTTCACATGAAGCCCAACATGTAATGCTAATTTGTGGTTAGCGCAGGGAAATAATCCTCTATCGCTTATGATCTGGTTTGAGATCATTTTAATGCTGAGCTAATGACTCCTGTATCATCATTACCGGGTTTTGTAATATTAATAAGTGTGACTCTTTTGGAGATTATTTGCCTGACTGTGTTAATCAATTTGAGATATATACGTCAGTACAATGACCCATTATTGATTCTTTATGCTTAGCATTTGTGTTTGAGAGTTATCTTCGTGACCTTAGCATTGTTAATATAGGGAAATATATTTATGTATTCTTGTTACTAATCTGGTGGGAATATTGACTAAAGCTTTTTGATATTGAATATTGTTGAATTGTTACTTGGATTGGTACTCACAATTCCTATTGGTGACATCCTCTCAAACCTATGTCGCTTCGATCCATCGCCTTCTAGCACAGGATCCTTTGTATGACATTAATAAGATTTGGATCTCATGGCGTGCTCACAGTACCAACTCGCACCAAGTGAATCATGCATAATCTCATAAAGTTAATGCCTGAACCATGATTTTACATCACAAAATATTTCTCCATGTGAAGCAACTTGCACATTTACATGATAGGATATGATTTTCCAATACTCACATATACAGGAAAGGTTAAAGTATTTAAGCATTTCAGGCAAAATACAACGTTGAAATCTGTAACTCTTACCCACACAAAATGATTATTTTCTGTCCTTTTAGTAATATGGCATTACAGTGGTCTTACGTAAGAAACAGCCCCACACATACACAAGATAGCATCTGATGCATGCATCCAGTCACACATGCCATGTATGGCCCTACACACGTGTAGGATGCCTGTCCTCCAACACAAGTGCAGTAATGAATGCGCCTCCATATCCCATGCCTATAACAGTGTATGCTCCAAACACAATGACCAGGCGTGATATAAAGGGGCTGAGTTCACGCATTCACACTACTGCTACAATATATAGCCTACCATCTCCCATTCCCTTTTAGTGAGCACACAAAGCGCAAAACAATTCCTTAGTGGTGCTGAGCTTGGACCAACCTAGATAGTGTCTCTGTAGACTGCATCTCTTGAAAGGGGTTCTCGCTGCACCACTCTGCTTCTGCCTCAGTAGCTCAGACACCGACTTACTGGTGGTGAATGGCCAATAGTTGGCGGGCTGAGAACACTTATGTGCTCCTGGAAAATAATGTGTATGAGAACAGGAACAAGCAGAACTGGCCATGCAGCTTGGGAGGGGGCACCACCTTCTCAGACAGCGCATAACTAGGAACTCCTTTGCCCAGATCGGGCCAGCATTTATTTGCACAAAAGTAGTACTTTCTCTGAAGGCAAAAGCAGTGTGGTGTAAGGAATTGAAGTTCTCTTTAACAAGAGAAAGGCAAGTGGTGAGTGAAGAATACTAGGGCCCATATTTATACTTTTTTAGCACCGCATTTGCGTAATTTATTGATGCAAAAGCAGCGCAAACTTACAATATACAATTATATTTTGTAAGTTTGCGGTGCTTTTGCGTCAACAAGTGACGCAAATGTGACGCTAAAAAAGTATAAATATAGGCCTAGATGTGGTGTGGCTCTTCCTTGGGTAGGATCCCATCTTGAAAAACCTATGCAATATTTGGAGTAGGTGGCAGTAACATAACTATGGCAACATCAAAAAATGAGGTGCCTGACGAGAGTGAGCCCCACCACGACAGCATACTATACACAGCAATACAGTGGAATCCAGACTCCAAGCTGACGATAAAGAAAACTGAACCTTTCGGCAAAACACGTACACCAGCCAATAGCACAGGAAAGCCAAATGGTAGAGAGTAGGATTTCACAACTAAATTGTATTCCGAAGAGATAATATTTCTTGCCTCAATTCAATCTGCTCCCTGATGCATGCAGTGCATATGTGTCTGCCTCAGTACATGAACTAGGTGGTGTTGGTCAACGGCAGGAGTCTGAGTGTATGTGACATTATTCTGTGCTTTTGTGTTGAAGTGGACAGAAGTGTGTAACTCGGGGGCGCTGAAGAGGTTTACTAACAAATTAAAGCAGTAGGTATGTCAAAGATGCAAGGCGCACAGTCGCTTGATCTTTTGGATAGTTTCAGACTCTGTAGTTCCTTTGTTTGTAAATGCAAAATGTTTCCTAAGAATTTTTAAACATGAACGCAGGCCTTATTTACTTCTACCCCCCCAAAATAGTCAGGTGTTTTAATAGCATTTTGAGATCTACGTCCAAGCGGCAAGTAAAATTAACCAGGGCCGCACAACATTAGTGTGAAGACAGTTCACTTTCGCATGATAAGATCGAAATCAGTGAGCCTTTTGAGAACCGAAAAAGATAGTCTAGGAATTTAGCAGTACTAAGTCAGTAGTGCAAGCTACAATACAGGAGGGAAGCTGTAGTTTAAGTCAGCAATTGTTTTTGCCCCTCACCATAATTTATTGATCTCTGGCTGATGTCAAAATCCAAAGATTAAGCTCATGAGACAAACTTTTCTTCACCAACTAATGTGTCACAAAACATTTAAAATGAAACAATCGCACGCTTTGCCTTAAATCAAATTTTTTCACAGAAAACAGAGGTGCTTTTTACAAAGTGCCTACCTGTGGATTGTGGCCTCTAGCTCAGCTGTCACCTGGGGAAACCTAGCAAACCAGTGCATTTCTGAAAACTAGACACCTAGGGGAATCCAAAATGGAGTGACTTGTGGGGCTCTGACCAGGTTCTGTTACCCAGAATCCTTTGCAAACCTCAAAATTTGGCCAAAAAAACACTTTTTCCTCTCATTTCGGTGACAGGAAGTTCTGGAATCTGAGAGGAGCCACAACTTTCCTTCCAGCCAGCATTCTCCCAAGTCTCCCGATAAAAATGGTACCTCACTTGTGTGGGTAGGCCTAGTGCCCATGAAAGGAAATGGCCCAAGACACCACATGGACACATCACATTTTTTCACAGAAAACAGAGGTGTTTTTTACAAAGTGCTTACCTGTGGATTGTGGCCTCTAGCTCAGCTGGCACCTGGGGAAACCTAGCAAACCAGCGCATTTTTGAAAACTAGGCACCTAAGGGAATCCAAAATGGGGTGACTTGTGGGGCTCTGACTAGGTTCTGTTACCCAGAATCCTTTGTAAACCTCAAAATGTGGCCAAAAAAATACTTTTTCCTCTCATTTCGTTGACTGAAAGTTCTGGAATCTGAGAGGAGCCACAAATTTCCTTCCACCCTGCGTTCCCCCAAGTCTCCCGATACAAATGGTACCTCCTTGTGTGGGTAGGCCTAGCGCCCACAAAAGGAAATGGCCCAAAACACAACTTGGACACACCACATTTTTTCACAAAAGACAGAGGAGTTTTCTACAAAGTGCCTATCTGTGGATTGTGGCCTCTAGCGCAGCCGGCACCTGGGGAAACCTAGCAAACCAGTGCATTTTTGAAAATGAGACACCTAGGGGAATCCAAAATGGGGTGACTTGTGGGGCTCTGACCAGGTTCTGTTACCCAGAATCCTTTGCAAACCTCAAAATTTGGCCAAAAAAAAACTTTTTCCTCTCATTTCGGTGACAGGAAGTTCTGGAATCTGAGAGGAGCCACAACTTTCCTTCCAGCCAGCATTCTCCCAAGTCTCCCGATAAAAATGGTACCTCACTTGTGTGGGTAGGCCTAGTGCCCATGAAAGGAAATGGCCCAAGACACCACATGGACACATCACATTTTTTCACAGAAAACAGAGGTGTTTTTTACAAAGTGCCTACCTGTGGATTGTGGCCTCTAGCTCAGCTGGCACCTGGGGAAACCTAGAAAACCAGTGCATTTTTGAAAACGAGACACCTAGGGGAATCCAAAATGGGGTGACTTGTGGGGCTCTGACCAGGTTCTGTTACCCAGAATCCTTTGCAAACCTCAAAATTTGGCCAAAAAAACACTTTTTCCTCTCATTTCGGTGACAGGAAGTTCTGGAATCTGAGAGGAGCCACAACTTTCCTTCCAGCCAGCATTCTCCCAAGTCTCCCGATAAAAATGGTACCTCACTTGTGTGGGTAGGCCTAGTGCCCATGAAAGGAAATGGCCCAAGACACCACATGGACACATCACATTTTTTCACAGAAAACAGAGGTGTTTTTTACAAAGTGCCTACCTGTGGATTGTGGCCTCTAGCTCAGCTGGCACCTAGGGAAACCTAGCAAACCAGTGCATTTTTGAAAACGAGACACCTAGGGGAATCCAAAATGGGGTGACTTGTGGGGCTCTGACCAGGTTCTGTTACCCAGAATCCTTTGCAAACCTCAAAATTTGGCCAAAAAAACACATTTTCTTCTCATTTCGGTGACAGAAAGTTCTGGAATCTGAGAGGAGCCACAAATTTCCTTCCACCCAGTGTTCCCCCAAATCTCCCCATAAAAATGGTACCTCACTTGTGTGGGTAGGCCTAGTGCCACAAAAGGAAATGGCCCAAAACACAACGTGGACACATCACATTTTTTCACAGAAAACAGAGGTGTTTTTTAGAAAGTGCCTACCTGTGGATTGTGGCCTCTAGCTCAGCTGGCACCTGGGGAAACCTAGCAAATCAGCGCATTTTTGAAAACTAGACACCTAGGGGAATCCAAGATGGGGTGACTTGTGGGGCTCTGAACAGGTTCTGTTACCCAGAATCCTTTGCAAACCTCAAAATTTGGCCAAAATAACACTTGTTCCTCTCATTTCGGTGACAGAAAGTTCTGGAATCAGAGAGGAGCCACAAATTTCCTTCCACCAAGCGTTCCCCCAAGTCTCCCGATAAAAATGGTACCTCACTTTTGTGGGTGGGCCTACTGTCCGCGAAAGGAAATGCCCCAAAACACTATCTGGACACATCAAAATTATCACATACAAAACTACCTGTTTTTGCAGGGGGCACCTGCGTTTTTGGTCCAGGGCTCAGCAGCCTTCCACGGAAACCTACCAAACCCAGACATTTCTGAAAACTAGACACCCGAGGGAGTCCAGTGAGGTGTGACTTGCGTGGATCCCCCAATGTTTTCTTACCCAGAACCCTCAGCAAACCTCACTTTTAGCTAAAAAATCACATGTTTCCCACATTTCTGTGTGGGATCACCGCACTGGGACACATTTCATACCACCCAATGTTCCCCTCAGTCTCCCGGTAAAAATGATACCTCATGTCTGTAGGTGGGCCAAGTGCTTGTGAAAGGGAAGAGCAAAATACATGTCGATATTGAGGGGGAACAAAGGGGGTCCAAAAGGGCAGTTTGCAAAAAAATATATTTTTAGGCTAACAAGTGCAGCAGAACTTTTATCGGTATAGATGAGACAATGCTGGGTGGTAGGAATTTTGTGGATTCCTGCAGATTCCGGAAGGTTCCATCACCAAAACGTGGGAAAAATTTGTGATTTCCAGCAAAGTTGGAGGTTTGCAGGGGATTGTGGGTACAAAAATGGTGCGGGCTGCATGTGAAACACACCACCCTGGAATCACCCAGATGTTTAGTTTTCAGATGTGTCTAGGTCTTGTGGATTTTTCTACATGGCAGCGTCCCAAAGTCCATAAAGTGCAGCCCTCACCATTCCTAGTGGGACGATTTTGAGAGTAAGCCAAGCTTTCATGGCCGAAATGTAAAACTAAAACCCAAAATATTCAAATGTCTTCTTGCTTGCTGTGGGATAAGATGTTTTAGAGTGCGGGGAGAGCTGAAATACTGTTACCCCCTTCAGTTGAGGTGGGGGCGTAACCAGGCCCATACTGGTTGGTAGCCATCACCCCAATATTTTTTGTTTTTTCAAATTCCCTGGCATCTAGTAGACTTTCTGCGCCCCCGGGGTGTGGATCAGGGGTAATTGCCCCATCTGCCCACTGGTAGGCAGAACAACTTTGGCCCCATTTATTTGGGGTGGGGGTACGGCCATACCCCCACCCTCTTACTTTTTGGGAAAAAAACTTCCCTGGCCTCTGGAGGGCTTTCCTCCCCCCCCCCCCCCTTTGGGGGCAGATGGGCCTTCAAAAAATAGGCCCATCTTCCCCCAATGGGGGGCAGATATGGCCAACAGTAATGTGCCCCCATGGGGAGTGACCCTTACCCAAGGGGCTGCCCCCCTATAGAAAACACACGCATACACACACACCAATCCCTGGTGCCTAAGTGGTTTCTTCCCCCATGGGGCAGATTGGCCTAACAAAAATCGGCCAATCTGCCCCCAAGGGAGGCAGAAATGTTCTAAATACAATTTGCCCCCCAGGGGAGCGACCCTTGACTAAGGGATCGCTCCCCACCTCTAAAAAACAAAACAAACATTTTTTTTATCCCTGGCGCCTAGAGGTTTCTGCCACAAATGGGGGCAAATCGGCCAAATAACAATAGGCCAATCTGCCCCCGGGGGGGGCAGAAAAGGCCTAAAATAAATTTATCCCCCTCCCCGTGGAGCGACCCTTGCCTAAGGGGTCGCTCCCCACCTCTAAAAAACAAAACAAAACAACAACAAAAAATCCCCCAAAAATGTATCCCTGACACATAGAGGCTTCTGCCCCCCCGGGGGCAGATGGGCCTAATAACAATAGGCCAATCTGCCCCCGGGAGGGGCAGAAAAGGCCTAAAATAAATTTACCCCCTCCCCCGTGGAGCGACCCTTGCCTAAGGGGTCGCGCCCCACCTCTAAAAAACAAAACAAAACAACAACAAAAAATCCCCCAAAAATGTATCCCTGACACATAGAGGCTTCTGCCCCCCCGGGGGCAGCTGGGCCTAATAACAATAGGCCAATCTGCCCCCGGGAGGGGCAGAAAAGGCCTAAAATAAATTTACCCCCCTCCCCTGTGGAGCAACCCTTGCCTAAGGGGTCGCTCCCCACCTCTAAAAAACAAAACAAAACAACAACAAAAAATCCCCCAAAAATGTATCCCTGACATCTAGAGGCTTCTGCCCCCCCCGGGGGCAGATGGGCCTAATAACAATAGGCCAATCTGCCCTCGAGGGGGCAGAAATGTCCTAAAATATAATTGCCCCCCACCCCTCCAACCACCCCGTCGAGCGACCCTTGGCTACGGGGTCGCTCCCCTTGTGTGACATTGGCGCAAAAAACAAGATCCATGGTGCCTAAAATCAGCTGATCTGCCAACAAGGGGGGCAGAAATGGTCTAAATACAATTTGCCCCCCAGGGGAGCGAGCCTTGCCTAATGGGTCGCTCCACATCTCTAAAAAACAAGCAAACAAAAAAAAAATGATCCCTGGAGCCTAGAGGTTTCTGCCCCCCTGAGGGGGCAGAAAAGGCCTTAAAAAAGATGCCCCCCTGGGGAGTGACCCTTGCCCAAAGGGTCGTTCCCCTTATGCCAATTTCCTGTAATGAACAAATCCCTGGAGTCTAGTGGGCATTTCAAAAGCTGGATTGCTTTACAATCCGGCTTTTGAAATGCTCAGAGAGACTTCAAAGGGAAGGAAATTCCTTTCCTTCCCTTTAAAGCCTCTCAGGCCTCCTCCACGAGATCGGAACAGAAATGCTGAGCATTTCTCTTCCGATCGCGCTGCAAGCTGAGCTTAAGCTGAGTTTCCAGCGCAATGGGAGGAGGCCTCTGTGATAGCGCGCGATCGTGCGCTGACTTCAAGGGGGGGTGGGGGGGGGGGTCAGGTGTGAAAGGGGAATGGCTTCCCCTTCCATCCCTGCATTGGGGGGTTGGGGGGTAACCCCACAGAGGGAGTGCTAGCACTCCCTCTGGGCTCTGTGCCCAGGATGTAATGGTTACGTCCTGGGCACACGAGCACTGTGCCGCAGGACGTAACCATTACATCCTGAGCACAGAAGGGGTTAAAGTTGTAAATTCCTAAATTGACTTTTCCTGCGTACAAACTGAAAATTAAAAGTAAAACAGTTGACATTAGCAAGCCGATCGAAAGTGCCGCCTCCGTTGTGAGCATGAAAGAGAGACACAAAAGGAAAAAGAAGTTTGCTCGCAGTCAAAGTTATTAGCAAAAGTGCAATTATCCAAGAAACAGGGTCAATGGCCAAGGCGGTAACAAAAGCGCCCTAAGGAAGGATAAACATAAAGCAGTTACCAATGAAAACAAATGATTTTTGAAAGGCAAGCCCATGACCGAGTGATAGTGATGGGCATACGGTGGGCATGGTTGAAAGCCCAGCTACATACCAAAATGCCAGAAAAGCAGCACGTGTGCGCTGTTATGCTCAACCTAAAAATATAGGGACTGGTTCTCAAATAGGAGTACATTTGTACTCATGAATGCATGTCTGTATACAGCAGCGGTTTTGATTTACTACATTTGGGAATGTCATGCGACTAGTCCCAAAGGCTCCTGCTCCCCCATATGAAGTTCTCCATGGCGGAAAAGTCCACTCAGTGCAATATAGCTCCGATACAAACACACATATGTTTCTCCACGGGAAAACATTATTCTCGTAGCGAAAGCCAGATCCTCTACATTTCCATCAAAAACCTAATTTTGTGAACTTGCCTAGTCTACAGTCTGCTGTAAATATTACTCATCTGAGCAAATAAATGTGCAACAAATATTTTTCTTCTAAATTATTCATCAGCACAAAACAATGTGACATAGGCAAACAGTTATGATCACATTCAGCAAAAGTATTTCTGCAATCTTCACCAATGTGGGCTTGTGGTTAGCATCAACTAAATGTTGGTGGTAAGTGCAAGTTCAAACTGAAATCACACAATAATGTGGTGCTAAAATTTGTGACATCATTGACACCCATTTTTGTGTTATCACGTGGTTCTCATGATGTAAGCAAGTTTTGATTCCAGGCCGACTTTAACCTATGATAAATTTCAGCTCAGTCTGCAGAAGTCACTATTCAAATGTGCCATACAAATTTCCATTTGTGTGCGTGAGATTTGCTTTTAAGATCTGTAGCAACCATCTTAAACAAGCATTTGCCATGCAGTGGGTCGCACATTTGCTTGGGTTAGAGCTATTGGCATTGTAAACTCATAACTGGCTTTTCTTGCCTCAAAAATTAGTCAACGTAGGCTCATAATTTAATCCTTTCCTGCCATATAATTCCAGTAGCCCTGCATATAACCAAAGCATTTCCACTTACCTTTTTCCTCTACCTGCCGCAAAACATGAAAATATTGCCATTTAGCATTCTAATTTAAATCTGCCATGTTAATACCAATAGAATAACACTTTCACCACACGACCATCAGAGTGGCTAACACTCCCCAAAAAAAAGATACAAGTCAGCCACGGAGGAGTAACAAGAGAAATAAACTAGAAGGGTCACCCAAACATGTCAAGAGTGCTCAGTCATACTGTAATAAGGATGTTAAGTTGGCCTGAATTATGATCATAATTTTAATGAAGAGAGTATTAAAACGTATACAATTATCATGTAAACCTTTTTCAAAATTAAACTTTTGGCATTAGACTGTAATGCTCAAAACAGCCCCTAGAGAGCACCATAGCAAAAATATAATTTGTAAAAAACATGATCATGTAACCATATTACTAGCCCCAGGAGGGAATAACCCCTTGAAAAACGTAAAGGAGAAAGTAATGCAGTGCAACCACATACTTAGCCCCAGAGAGCATTGTTGAGGCTACCAGGCCTACTCCAATGATATAACAAACAAGCCCTTTAAAACAAAACTTCTCCCAGCTGTAATACCAACGTTGGAGCCATGAGAAAGCTTCAAAGACAGTGAATAGTGGAAGGGGTTATTAGTTCTGGGGATCTCACTAACCTAGTGTGGGTACCCAGAGATGGTGTAGACAGAAAGATCGTCTTGAAGGTGGTCCCATTGTCCTAGGACCACCACAGGCTGAGTTATAAGGAAAAATGTTTTGTAAAAGTAATTCCTTGCAAAGCATTTTGGGGCAAGTTTCCGTTCCTCAAATATTCATGTATGTTGACTGCAATGCTCAGAACAGCCCCTAGAGAACAGCACATTAAAAATAGCAATTGGAAGAAACACTATCATGGAACCATGCAATCCGCCCCTGGCGAGCATAACCACTTAAAAAAAGAATGGAAGAAAATAATGCAGTATAACTATATATTTAGCCTCTAGAAAACCTGGGCCCAAATTGATACTTTTTGATGCAAAACTGCGCAACGCAGTTTTGCGTCAAAAAGTATAGCACCGGCTTGTGTCATTCCAGAGCACCAATCGGGTGCCAAATTTATGGAATCCTGCAAGGCAGCACAAAGGGTGGGCTAAAGTCTGGGAAATTTACCAGAAAGCCAAACTAATGATGTAAGGGAGCAAAAAAATAGGGCAACTTCACAAAAAGTACGACTTTCAAAAGATGGTAGAGAGTAGGATTTCACAACTAAATTGTATTCAAAAGAAAGAATATTTTTTGCCTCAATTCAATCTGCTTCCTGATGCATACAGTGCATAAGTGTCTGCCTCGGTACATGAACTAGGTGGTGTTGGTCAACGGCCGGAGTCTGAGTGTATGTGACATTATTCTGTGCTTTTGTGTTGAAGTGGACAGATGTGTGTAACTGGGGGACACTGAAGAGGTTTACTAAGAAACTAAAGCAGTCCGTATGTCAACGTTGAAAGGTGCACAGCCACTTGATCTTTTGGATAGTATCAGAAGTTTTAGTTCATATGTTTGTAGATGCAAAATGTTACCTAAGAATTTTTAAACATGAACGCAGGCCTTATTTACTTCCACCCCCCAAAATAGTCAGGTGTTTTAATAGCATTTTGAGACCTGCATCCAAATGGCAAGTAAAATTAACCAAGGCCGCACAACATTAGTGTTAATTTTCGTGTTTTGCATTGCTGAATTAATTGTAGTGTTTTCTTCAGTGTTACCAAGCTTCCTTCTCTGGCCAGTGTGTGTGTGTGAATTTGTTTTTCATCTGCCACCATTTCTCTTTGTTTTCCATGCCATGTGCCCAGGGGCCATTTTGTGAAATCTGTGTCCGTAGGCCAGAATGTATTCTATGTTCTCCATGTCTCTTTGATCGTTGCTGTTGTTTGACCTTGCGGCTGGTTGGCATTTTGTGCAGCCAGCCAGTGTTTTTGCCCTATGTTTGCATGTGTTTTTTGTTCCGTATGCCCCCTTGCTATTGTTGTTCACAGGACCATGTGCATCCAGCTAGTGTGCTTTTTCAATAGGCCTGCATGTGTTCTTTGTTCCCCATGCCTCCTTGCTTACTGTTGTTGTTTGTAGGACCATATGGCTGGCAGCCATTTTGTGCATCCAGCCAGTGTACCTTTGCTATAGGCTTTTATGTGTTCTTTGTTTGGCATCTCTCCTTCCTTGCTGTTGTTATTTGACCATGTAGCTGGCAGCCATTTTGTGCAGCCGGTCAGTGTGATTTTGCAGTAGGCTTGCATGTGTTTTTTGTTCCCCCTGCCTCCTTGCTCGCTGTTGTTGTTTGACCACATAGCTGGTTGTCATTTGTGCATCCAGCCAGTGTGCTTTTGCCATAACTCTGAATAGATGGATGTGATATCAATATAATAATATGCTTGAGGGTCATTGTAGTACATGTATATCATAACTATGATTATGATAACATTGCTTAACATTACCTGCACTTTTTTGCATTTTTAATTTGCACATCCTTGCCTCACAATAGGTTTCTTATTCCCCCTTCAAACATCAGCAATTATTTATCTTTTTTATTTTATTCCATTTTAATTGTTTATGTTATTTTAAATGTAAAATTTTTATTTCAGATTTGTTAATATTTTTTTTTGATGTTTTTAATTTGTTATTTTTATTTTTTTTACATTTTACCACAATTCATCCATCCATCTATCATAGGCACAGAGTTGTACAACAGCATTCAATTTGTTAGGTATAATTCCATTTCCTCCAGGACACTCTGCCTGCCATGGAGTAGGTGCATTGCAGGCACATCAGCATCATTAATATTTTTATGATTATTCCATTTCACCCGGACCACCTTGCCTGCCATAGGCGCACACTAACCTTCACTTTTTAAGGATTATTCCATTTACCCATGTATTTCCCTGACTGCCACAGACGTCTCCTTTAGAATGGATGCCCATTACGCAAAGAGCTATTTCTGCATGTTGTGTTATCCTGATCGGAAGCTACATTTTATGATATAGTGGTGTGGTTTGACATTAAACTAGTTGGATAAATTGTGATTACCTAAGCAGCCAACCACACTAATATTAGCTTTGTCTGTACTAATTCAAACTGCAATAATGCCATGTTTCACTAACTAAATGTTGCTCCTGCTTGTTTGCTTTAGGTGGACAAGAGAAGAAGAGACATCACCTGCAGTACTGCTAAACAGAAGTCCTGTACAGTGACTCCAGTCCTCCAATCTCTTCTGCATGTGCATCTTAGTCCCACTGCCAAATAGAAGCTTTAAGATTACTCCAAAGAAAGTTGCTCCCAGGAATGTGGTCAGTGAGAGGAAGCAGCTTTTCAACAGTGGCGGGCCAACCACAACCTTTTTCGGGAGATGTGTGCCTTCTGCACCGGCCCCTGGAGAGGAACTTGGAGCAGCACTCCTGCATGAACAGCATGACTCCAACCTAAACCCAAGACCATTTCTGTCAGTGAGGCAGCCACTGCAATCATGGCTACGCTGATGAGCAGTGATGTTGAATTGGAATTGTCCCTTTCGCAAAGTAGTACCCAATTCTTTCAGGGAACAGCAAAGTGCACTGTAGCCGTAGCCAGCAGTAGTAGGTCTTCCAGAAGCTGAAGCACAAAAGGGAGTTGAACTTCCCGCTGAGCAAAAACCTCCTCTTTTAGACTCATTTGCTCCCCAATCTCCAGCAAGGAAAAGTAAGGGTACTCCACCACTTCTGATGATGTTGATGATGGGAACATGGCATGTACCCTGGCAAAGTCCGGGAGATGCCAGGAAAGGCAGGGGAATAGAAACATTCCTGAAAGCCTTAGAATTATGGTAGGGGATGATGAGGATGATAATGATGATGAGCCAGTCATTGTGGAAGCTGACACAGAGATCTCTGACATTATTCCTCTTATTCAGCCTGTTCTGAGGGATGTGGCACAGGTGGGACCACCAGCTCCCATATTTGTAAAGCCCCAGCTGAGACCTGCAACAACCCCTACCTCAGTAGAAGTATGCATTGCAGACAGGCAATCGACAACACACCCACCGACTTCCAGTTTTTCTTCAGGCATTGGCCCACTGAGAAAGTACTTCTCCCCAGTTTGGTACTTTTTTTGCTTAGCAAATAGGAAATGCAATATGCTCCATTTGCCAGGCGAGTGTTCGTCGAGGTTAGCCTTGCTCAAATTATGGTGCTCGATGTTAAACGACCCATAAGAAAAAATATCACGCGATCAAGTGGGAGAGACACCTTAAAACAATCGCTGAACATAGCTGTGGTGGTGAAGGTGAGGAGAGCTGAAAAACATCAGATACAAGTCCAATCATGGTGGGAGTTCATGAGGAAGAAGAGGGTGACATCCTCACGCAAAGTATCTCAGGCCTCAGCAGTGCACCAGAATCTCCAGTCTCAATGCCCTTACAATGGCACAGGAAGACTCAGAGACAGAAGGAGATACCACGACATACAGTGACTGACCCATGATGCACTTTCATTAATCCACCACCTACTTCTCAAAAGTCATCTGAATCAATGCCCCCATAAAAGAAGAAAGCCCAGGGTACTATTACGGGCATGGTTAGGCAGGAAGGGCCCAACTACAGCAACCACCCAACCACACGTTTAGAAAATGGGAAGATAACAAAAATATTAGTGCTGGACCTCCTCCATTTTTCTTTGTGAAGGAGTGGGATTCTTAGAGTTTGTAGTAGCCATCTGCCGAAATGGAAGGTTCCAAGTTGGGCCAATTTTGCCAGAGTTTACTAGTTCAGCTCTGCATCACAATGTGCTGCAATTGGTTTGAGAAGCTTTGCAGCAAAGTGTTGTCCATTCTATTCATCTGAAGACAGACATGTGGACCAGTTGTCACATTACTGATTACACGTATATCACTGCACCAAGGATCTCTTTTGCAGGGGTAAGACAAAAGCTGACTACAGGTCTTGGCCCTGAAGACATTTTTAAGAGAGTTTGGCAGCATACAACAGTAGCCATATTCACCATGGAGATACCACCTACAGCTGAAACCTATTGGATGAATTTAGTAGCAAGGTGTCTGAATGGTTGTGACTCAGAGGTCTCCAAACTGGATATGTTGCCATGAACAATGGCAGTAACATAGTCAAAGCCATGTCAGATGGAGGCTATTTCTCGGTCCTGTGTTTGGCATATTGCATCAACCTGGTTGTGCAAGAGTTTCTCAAAAAAGAAGACATAGTCAGCAACATACTGACTACCTGCAGAAGAACCTGCACTCCTTCTTGCCATTATTTTAAAATCCCAAAGCAGCTGCGGATTATTCAGCATGCCAAATGAGTACCAATTAAGGCCCTGATAAAGGAGGTGCCAACACATTGAAACTGGACCTTTTACATGTTGCAACATCTGTTTGAACAGTACAGACAGACCAATGACTATGTCATTCAAAGAGGAGGGGATGCTATTGGGAAAGCTATGACCATGGATGCGTACAAATGTGGCCTAGTCAAATACCTGACACAGATGCTACTCCCTTTTGAGGTTTGCACATGGGAAGTTAGCAAGGAGGACAGTAAAATGGTCCAAGCTATCCTGTTGTTGCATCAGCTAAGGGACCAGCTAAAGAAGATGTCTGAAACGTTCACAGTTGCAGGTGTGAATGAAATGAAAACCCAGAAGTGCATGCCTTGTTGAGAGCTTAATCCTTTGCTTGGCTTTAATGCAAGGCTGCAAAATGACATCATCTCATCAAAGAGTACATCTGTGCCACACTACTTGATCCACGGTACAAGATAATTCTGCCAACTTTCATTCCTTTTTCTGACGGGGATGTTTCAAGGTAGATTGTTGAGCAAGTTGGAGACCTCAAAGAAGGGCTGGAACTCAGAGTCCCACTCTGCAGTTCTGGGGTGCCACCTTCAACTTCCAAAGAGGGCAGCCTTGTCTCACAGCAGCCAACACCAGCAACAAGAGCACTGGCAATAACAGCAACAGAAGAACCAGACCAAACCTCTACATTGGCTTGGTTTCAAGTGGCAGGTCTTAAGTCTAGCGCAGAGGCAAAGGCAAAAGAGGTCGAGCAAGTGGCAGCACCAATGACCATTCAGAGGATGTTCCAGGAGTATCTGGATGACCCAAAAGAGGTCTATGTGGCTCAAAACCTATTGGTTATTGGTATAGTAGGATCCGCTTATGGCCTTGGCTCAGCAGGCTGGCCGTGATGTGTCTGGCATGCAATGTAGCCAGTGTGTCTTCTGAGCATGTGTTCAGGGCAGCTGGCACAGTTATTACAGTGAGCAGGACCAGTCTCTTGCTTCAAAATGTAGAGAGATTGACCAGGATCAAAACGAACCAATATTTCATACTACATGATCACACCATTCCTTAAACAGCATAGGAGGGGGAGATGATTAGTCAGAATCAACTGTGTTAGCTGACCAACTTCTGGTGAGCAGTCTGAGTATGAGAATTAACTCTGCTTCCCGGACTGAGTATGCCAGTGCCATCATGGAATTTTTCAATTACTTATCATTGAAATTCTTTCTTTGCACAAAAAAGTAGCTAGTGGAACATTTGGGTCTGATTTATGTGGCCTCAACATTTTTTAGTCACATGTCTTGCTGGATTGGAGATGGACAAGTGTGTAGTGAAGGAGTCTCCTCAATTATTTTATGACATTGGAGGCAATGCCTGCCTCCCTCGCATGCCCATCATTTTTTTTTGCATCACTTAGGAGGGCTGCCCCAGAAGATCTTTTAAAAAATATATATTTTTATTAAACAATGAAAAAGCCATTGTACAATAAAGCAGAGGCAATAAAAGAACCATCATTTATCTACTACTCAGAGACATATCACAGCAAGTATCGAATTTCGAGGGTATAACATGTAGATCCAGCTTCCCCGCTGTCGCATAGTCAGGTAGCCCCATAAGATTACAAGAAGGCCAATACCAAATTCCAAATTGTTGCCTGCATCAAAGATCCAATTGTGTATATACCACCATGCTTGGATTGGAAAAAATAACTACAACAATTGTCCCAATAAGTGAGTGACTGTGAGTGATCATTGATGATTTATGTGGTGGCAGACAGTGAGGGTGGGTGTTCAACTAATAGTACACTTGATTTCGATGAATTGCAATGTTTGGTGCCTGATGCAATATCATTTCTCTCCAAGGTGTTTGACCTTTACAAACTTACTTAGTAAAAAACTACGTGTAGGGTCCACTCTTCTATTCTGGTTCTTCAGAGGCCAGACCAATCACTTTAGTTAACAAACCCAAATCTATACAAAATACTGCAATTCTGTTTATTTACTAATTGTTGAACAGCAGTGCGCTATAGGTCTATATCACTTGGGTTGGGACTGGGGCGGAGTTACTCGGATTCAGGTGGAGGTTGGAAGGACTCAGGGCGGGACTATCTCAACAGCTAGAGGAAGGAAGATATCGACTTCAGAGGAAAACCATGATGATGAGGAATTTGAGGCATAGTACTCAGCTATGTGGAATGGAGAGAGGTGTATTGATTTGCGAAATGTGTGTGTGTTGCCACGTTGGCAAATGGGAAGCTCTTCTTGTTTTTACTCTGCCTCGAGTCTTCTTGGTAAACTGCTCATGAAGCTTACCTTCCTTCTGTCCTTCTCCTTGACTCTACAATAAAGTTTCTGTTTTACAATCCACAGGCCTTCTACTCTCCTGCTTGAACGAAAGGTGAAAGCTGATCTCAATACTCCTGCTTACCTACATGGTTCATTCAGACAGGCACCCAAGAGTGACGGACGTTTCTGCGGAGAATGCAGATGCATCACTCAATTAGGCAATACAGTATCATTTCTCTTTTAACAATCATATTTTTTGGAACTGGGTGGGTTCAGTTCACTCCTCCATAATTTGATTTTTTCAAACCTAGATGACATAACATTTAGATACTAATAATTTAGGTCTCTGGGGTGGATAGACTGTTGGCAGTGCATTTAACTGAACTGTGTCATACACATTCCTTCCTTTCCTTCCACAACAAATTGATGATGATGTGCTGCGTATAGCCCAGATGAATACTGGTCATTTGTTGTTTGTCTTTGTTACACCTTTCCCCAAATCCATTTTACCAGCCATTCATCAAACCCCAAGCCCTCTTCCCCGGGCTGAGAGATTTTTTGAGGTGTGTCTTACACCAACTAGATCACACACTTGGTAGGGTGGGTGTGGTTAAATGAAATACCAACTGACTGCAGGATCTTCCATTAACTGAGCAATAGCCCACACCAGCCCCACTTACCCAATCATGCATAAGTAAGAACTTTATTTCTCAACATCAGCATCATCATTAAGGCCTTTGGTATGCATAAATAAATGCTTAACCTTGTTTACTACAGAGTAAAGACTTTGAGTACACTTTTCCTGACTTAAGGATTTCATAACTTTGGTTTTCTCAGAATACTTTACTATTGCTTGTTTTTGTTATCTTATGTTGTATTGTTTGATGTGTCTTGGTGATAGTGTCTTTCTAAAGCTATAATATAAATGTATCTGTATGACCTACTAACTCTATGTTTTTCTTTTAATTTAGTTTCCTGTGATGGATAACCTTTTGATTAATCCTCCAGTTGGAGATCTCCTAGGTGGGAGTGGGACCTTGCTTGTTGGGATGCCTTCCTGTTAGTGCATTACTATAAAGAAGGTGCCTTGGGAAACCATCCATTAAGATGTTGGAAGATTGACAGAGGGAGCAGCCACCATCACTTCATCTATTCAGGTAAGAGAACTATAGTATGAAGTGAACTACTTTAATGAGTACGTCACTAACTTTTACTGCAGATGAGGTAAGTAACTGTTTGTCTAGGTTTCTGTAGGCATTATAGGGACTGGCATCATACCCTCCTAACTGGCATACACTTTGAGTTGTAGATTAAAAAGACAGGCTGTGTGAAAATGCCTCAGTGCAAAGTTCAAGTAAAACTGCAAAAGACATTCTTCAGACAGAAAATAGATCATAAAGATTTTCTCCTTACTAACGGATACAACTAAAACAACAGGCCCGCTCCTCTTCCACATTTCTCCACATCCCCAGCCAATGTCCAAATTAAATAAATATCCAAATGTCTGAAAAGAAAAAATGCCCAGCCAAAATTCCAACCCTCCCCACCCACAACAAAACTCCCTCCCACCAAAACACAGAATTTGAGAAAGGGCTGGAAGAGGGCATTCTCAATGGTGGTTCAGAGCTGTTTGATCTGGGCTTTGAGGCATGCCATCATATTGCCCAAGTTCACCAGCTTGCAAAGCACTTGGCAATGATGTAGCTGGTCTGAAAGGGGGTTGGCAATGGTGGTACGGGGTTTGGGATGGGAACTTCCAAGCTGCCAACAGTGCTGGTGCTGGCATGGCTTGAAAGCTGGAGGTGCAGGGGGTTGGCTAGTGGAACTGGGCCCCGGAGCACATGCATGCGCCTTGCCCTCCTTATCTACCAGCCACTGGTACTGAGCCCTGGTGGTTTCCAGCCTCTGCCACCGGAGCAGGCCACTATCTCCTGCCTGGTCGGTGGTAGTAGTGGACCAGCAGGACTGGCGATATCAAGAAAGAACATTTTAAAAGATACATTGTAAAGAATGCTCTGTACAAACACCCATCTTTTTAAATTATATAGTGGCACAGTACAAGTTCTTCTAGGGCTATTGGAATTTTTGATGTGATTAGGAAAGTTACAAGGGCATGATTATACCAACTCTTCCCTCACATAAAGCACTAACTGGCTGAAAGGATGCAGCATAAGATTAAAAAAGCAGAGTGATCAAACGCACTCGCTTGGCAGTAACAGAAGGAAACTTAATTTAGTCTGCTGTTGCAGGGTATTGTACAGGGAAAAGGCCAGGTAGGTATGGTAGAGGTTTTGCTGTAGAATAGTAGGGGAGGGTCACTGATGATGTGGCTAAGCTTAGCCTTAGTCAGTCACTGTAGTTGAAACTGAAAGTTGATGAATGTCAAAAGGAAAAAAATTGACCAAGTGTAAATCAGTTGTGGAAGACATATTATGAACAACTTGTCCCATAACATGTGGCACATGCCAAGATTTTTTTCAATGTTTTTGGTAGGCTGGGAAACAATACAGGAACTAATAAAGAGGTATAGTACTAGGAGGTGACTGAGTGAGCACTGGAAGGGAAAGACACCTTGTTTTCATTTCGGTTCGCAGTCCACTGAAAGCTTTGTAAATGCCACATTCACAGAAGCAGATGCACATTGCACAGCCAACACTGAAGTGCCAGACTGAACCGTGATGCAGTTAGGTGGGGTCATAGTCCATGTGTTGCGGAGTGCCATAGGCAGGGAGGTCATGGATGATGATGGATGGGATTTGCCTTACTTAACAAATACAGTGAATATACTAGTAATAGTCAATAACCAAGCACTGTGACTTACCACAGCCCATCACTGCTGCTGCAGAGACTACCCCTTCATCTGCTGCTGCCTCATCTGGTGCCCTGGTGCTGGCCCGGGCACTGGTGGTCTGTGGTAAGAAAAAGCTTTACACATTTTAGATGCTAGATACAACTCCCTCTTTTTATTTTTTTAACTAAATTTAACCACAATACATGACTATTGTTCAATTCTCAGTATCTTCTTTCCCATGTAAAATATCACTTTGGGCATTTAGTTGGTTGGATATGTTAGAAAAGTCAGTATCCAAGCCAACCAGAATGGAGGGGCTGAGATATGATGAGGACTGTGATTCATGTGAAGCACAATGAAGGGTTAGAACCAACTGATCAATTAATAACATATGGTTTAGGTTGGCAAATGAAATTAGACTGTTCTAATACTACTTTCCTGCCACTCTGCACTGTCTTCAAAACTGCTGAGATACTGAACAGTACATACAATACAACACAACATTAGGGGTGGGTCGCCTTAACCATGGCCACTCTCTCATCATTTGAGCAAGAAATAGAAATCTTTCTCCACAAGCAAGCCTAGAATACCTTGTGATAGGTCTGCAAACTCTGAAATCTTCACAGTAGACTACCTAATCTACCGTCTTAGTCTTACAGTGCCAGTCTTTGGAGTATATAATTTAGGGTGGAGGAAAAGCTTGATAACCAAGCAGAAGAAAGCTTAAGCCTCAGATTAGAACAGACAGGAGAGAGCCAGCTACAGAAACAAGAAATGTAGAAAAAAGGATAATACAGGAGGGATAACAAGAATAAACATTAAATAGAATGAGGAGGATTTAAAAAAACAAGTCACAGTACAAGAGAAATGAGGAAACATTATTTTAATGGGGAGAGGTAAAAGTTTGAGAAATAAATAATATCAACGAGAACTTACTTGGGCCAGCACGACTGTCAGCTGTGGCGCTGGTTGTGGGGGTGGTACTTCCACCCACCTCAGCACTGGTGTTCGCACTCTCTTTAGCCCGACTTTCTGATGCCTTCCTCTTGCCCCTGGCTGCTGATGTAAGAAATAAAGAGGGTAACAAACATAGATTAGTGGTAAAGTCAAAGTCCTTCAAAACATTTTGGATAGGCAAATGCAGTAACACACTGACATAGTAGTTTTCTAAATCAGATTGCCTATATAGTCAAGTTGACCTATTCCTATTTTCGTAGCCCTATTCCAAATTTCCTAAACTACATTTGAGAATACCAATGTATTGCAACAAATGACAGTTGCTCCACAAATCACAAACCACTTTGATGGGCCAACTCATTCAGTTTCCCTTTTCAATGCATAGATGCATACTACACATCACTGGAATATTGATTGGGACTGTACCAGCTACACAAAAAGAAAGACACAGAGAATGCTAACTCACTGATAATATATTACTACTAGTACTTCTGAAGTACCACTATCTTAGTGACAGGAGGACAAAGGAGTCAGCATGACTTATTAAATAAGCAGCCCAAGCGAGTACCTACAGCAACGAGCAGAACTAGGTTTCACTGAGCACCTGGCTCGCTCAAATAGGATCACATAATATTCGTAAAGTATAGTGAACTTAACTTACCTCTGTGTGTGAGCAGTATGCTATTTGAAAAAAAATTAGCATCATAGGACAAAACAAAATTAGTAAAAATTACTACTACTCACCAAGCCCCACAACCTGGACACCCAGCAGGTCAAGCAGGTCCTGCTCCCGGGTGAGGATGTTGGCCCAGTGGTGCATCAGCTGCTGCTGGGTGTGCCGAATCCCAGTTCACCAGTGAACCTAATGGTGCACCCTTCCCCAAAGCAGCCAACACTCTGCCAGGCGGTACACACTCCTGGGCCTTCTGCTTTCTGCAAGCATAGAGGGGAGGAGACGCTGCACAAAACCCCCCCAAAAAACGGTGCCTCCACCTCCTCCTCGCTGAAAATGTATCAAGGCTGCACCTCCTGCCGGCATCGGCGTCCGGTGCCACCTCTCCCATGCTCTGTCATCGCCCTGGTTGGGAATTAAAAAAGACAGGAGAAAGAGAAGGAATAGATAGATAGGAAGAAATTGAGAAGTTAGGGGAAAACACAAAATGTACAAAAAGTCACTTAAAATAAGAAAAAGAGGCAAAAAAAGTAAAATACACGAACACAAACATTTACAGTAATGAAATAAATGTAAAACAGAGGAGGATAAGTGGAATAAAGTAAGGATTGCAAAGATTATGATTAGATGGAAAATTAGGCCCAGCACCATACAGAGATTAGGAAAAGCAAGATGGCCGTGAGTACGGGCGACTGCGTGGTGCTGTTCATGCTCACTTAGCAATGTCCAGAGCGCTAATTCCACCAATCCGCGTGAACGGGCGGCTGAGCTGCACTCTGCCCATTCATGGAGTAAGGTGGAGTTTGTGGAGTTTTTTGGCCATTCCATGGAATTCCCCGTAGTGGAACTATGTGAACTCCGTCCAGACCTTATTACGCCTCCACTGGGAAAGCATAACATTTTGTTGCATTCCCAGTTCTACCATTCATGGTAAATCTGGGAATGTGCCAAAATCCATGGGTGTATGTGTGGGAACACCCATGTTCCACCCAGGGAGCGCCTCCCTAGGGCAGAGTAGTGCAAGGCAGCATCTTGCACTGCCTTGGTTTAACACAGATTTGCCAACCGCTGCAGGTCGTCCAAGCCTTGTGTGCTTCGGTCATCTAGGTTTTATGTCACCCTTGCACAAGGGTGATGCAAAACATTGATAAATATGTCCCTATTTCTATGGCGAGGCACAACAGGGCAATTCTTAATAAAAGACATACATCTCCAAATTGTAGACTTATGCCCCAGATTTTTATATTTTTACACAATTAGAGGTTAAACATACTTCGTAGCATGCACAAGAATATCAATGAGAGAAGTTTTGACTTTATGGGAGTTACCAACTAACCCAATGAGCCTTGCCTGGAACTACTACTTTTTTCAACCAGCTTCCTTGACTTACAATTGCAAAAAGCAAGCCATTTTTAAGAATCCTTCAAACTGCTCCCTTATCGTATGGAAAAAGCAGAATCAACGAATGAAAATTTGTTATATGTGTTCGAAGGTCGCACTCTACACATCCAATGTAAGATTTAGGAATGTTAAAATACTGCTAGCCGTGTTATCATCAAGAAAACGAAAAGCACCAATAAATACAAAAAATATCTGGAAGAAAATTGAAAAGCATCAAAAAAGAGAAATACATATAAATAAATTAAGCCAAAAGACTACTGAAAATATATGAAACCATCGGTAACGCAGTAATAAAAAATAAAAAATCAACAGTAGAATACCTACTCACTATCTGATATTTGTATTTCACGTCTTTGTAGATTCTCATCTAATGCAGGTGAAAATTAACAAAGGTCCTCATTTACAAAGTTTAGGGCAGGTCAGCGTCAAAAGGAAAGGTCAGGAATGCAGCGTATCTATATGTCGCATTCCTTTTCTTCCTCCCCTGCGATGGCGCACAATGGGCTGCCATGCGCCAATGCAGGATTTCTTGCAACATGGAGCAAGGGCATGTGCATTGTAGGGATTGTACAGGAAGAGACACCTTTGTGCACAAAAACAATCAATAGAGGCTTTTTCCTCTTAAATGCAGCACACATAGAAAGAGGAAAAAACAAGGAGAAATAAAGTTATTTCTCTTTGTTACACCTCCCCTGGTGAGGAATAGGCTTTTGATGCATTCTCAGGTTCAATAAATCTTGTAAATCTGGTAATGTGTCAAATGCCATGGGTGTTAATGCCCATGGCATGCCTCCCTAATGCAGTGTGAGGTGTTAACGCAAATATCTTAATTAGAAATTATTAATGAATGTATATGTATTTTGAGTAATGAAAATGGATTAATGTAGAAAAATTATGTGCACATTTGAAATTGAGACCTTGGAGAATGATCATCAGTATTTACAAATTGTACTAAGTGAGTGATTAACATATATGAATTATTGAAAATGTATTAGATTAATGTAGTAATATGTCATATTGAGAATTATAACCTATGTTCTTTAATAATTTTATAGGCCTTAACTTAGCAAGTGTCTTGGCCTAGTCTTGCCAGGCCTCATGCAGAAGCTGTATTTCTTAACGCTCAATGGAAAATGCTGACAAAATGAACTAACCATGAACTGCTTATTGTTTAATAAAATGCTTAGTCGAAGCTTTCTATGATAACCGACGGACAGAAGATGATGTCCCTAGCAATATATCTAATAGTGTGTAACGTGCATGAGATGTACTTTCCCACGACTCGAACAATGAAGACACTGACTGAAGAAGAAGATGCAACATTTTTTATACCTGACGAGCTGGATGATGAGAACATTGTAAGGGGAACCAATCAAAGACATGTAAACTGTGAAATATTAGAATTCATAGATTTTATTTATGGCTCACACTCTTTGACTGAGAGCCTGATGTGATGCTGATCAACTGATGACCTGAGGACGAAGACTGACTCTGTTGCTGACCCATACCGTGGATAGGTAGATATGATAATGTGACTGAATTATATTTTGTGCCTTTTCTTTCTAGGTACCAACTGCACTGTCTAAATAGTATTCTTAGCTAGATGTTTTCTAACTTCTTGTTTCTAAATTGTTTTGCATGAAGTCCCACATGATGATGCTAATCTGGGTTAGATGAGGGTTCCTTAAATGACGATTGACAGATTACAGAGACAAATGGTTGACGGTCTGTTTTGCTGAACTCCATGACTAGAAATGATCTATTGCTTTTGATACTTTTATTGATTTATGCGACAGCTTTAGAAATTACTCTGATGCAAGCTTTGATTAGATTATGTTGTTGGCATCTTCTAACTAATTACTGCTGTTTATATTTGAATGGAATTGAGTTTGACATAATCTCATGATTTAGTATTGAAACCAAAAAGGGCAATAAAATTACTAAAACGTATACTGAGGTGTGGCTGAAAAGTCATGGTGTGATGCATATTGTTTAATTGATTGTTGATTAAGGATTTGTCAATGGTTATTGAATTTTGTGGATCGATTACTGAGAATATTGGTCACATCATAGCTAGGATACTCCATGCAATCAAAAGGTTAATCGACCTATATGCGTCACCTTGTAAGTTTACTTATTAAGGACCGACGTGCTAACAGAGGCAATACAGCGACTTGCGCTGAGTTGTCTCACTCCATATCCAAAAGGACATGTAGAGCCATGCAGGGTGACTTTATGTGGCCTTGTAGGTATGGATCTGCAGTATGCGCTGCTGGACCATCATAAAAGTGACATTCCGGCGACCCCGGAGGTTTTGTTAAAAAAAAAACGAACATTTGTAGTGGAGGAGACCTTATGGTAACCTCAGAAACTGTTTTCTTGGATTATGATGCATCTGTCACCTTTTGACCAGGATGAGGAGGCTGAGCTACATTCACTAACAAATAATAATGAGAAACAAAAATTACTAACAACAAGTCAATCCCTCAATCTGTATTTTCGTTCATTCATAGTTTGTTTTCCTACATTAAAATGGATTTGAAACAGTTAAAAACAATCAGCAAACACAGTGGAAGAAACCACAAGTAACATTTTGCATAATAAAAGAAGGTATCGTCTCATTGGCTAGCAAGCTACTCTGCCCATACTCGACGTGCATAGGTCTAGATACACAGAAAAGGAAGCACAGAGTTTAAAATATTCTGTTAATCAGTCAATATTGGAAAAAGAAACAAGTGGCCAAAATATGTGCAAGTCCCTACCCCAAACAATTTTCCATTGCACATCAAAAGCTGAAGCACTGGATCACGTTCAGTATTTCGATAATGGTAGTCTAGAAACAGCAGTTCTTTCTACAGGTCAACTGAGTTGGATTAGGACAATGAGAACGCCAAGTATGAGAGGGAACACAGAGGAGTTTGTCCAAAAGTCACTGAATGCCAAGAGCTAAATTCACACTTGGATGTCTGGACCCCTATTTGAGTACAGTATTTCTATTCATAGGTTAGACCAATATTATTTGTTAGTTGCCATCAGAGCTGCGCTTGTCACACATTGAATAATAAAATTCACTTGCATTTTCAGGATGTCACCAATGACTGACCATATTCACACTTGCAATAAACAAAGTGCCTCATTTTATCACACTCGCAATAAAGTGTCCAGGTGCAAAAATCACACTTTCTAAACAATATGAAATCTCTCAACATTTGCTACACTTTAAAACTGCCTTCCAAAAGTATTTGCTAAAAGCACGATTCAGTAGCAAATGCATGTGTTACTTATTGTGAAAATCAGTCTAAATATAATTGTAATATTTGGTGGATTCACAAGATCAGCCATCGTTATTTTGAAGACAGATGATAACAAAAATTATCAACTGAATGACATTAAAATCACTGTTAAAACAACACAATCTTACATTTTAACAAGGATGTAATTTGAACATCTCAGCAATATCTGAACATGTATTTCATGCTCTAAGTTATTTCTTACAACTTACCAATACATTAATGATATTTGTCTTAGATTTCTATATATGGGCTCATGTTTTCTGTGATCCTCAAAATGTAGATTTTTTAGACCCGAGCAACTGCATATTGGATAGGCTCAGTAGTCTTCACACTCGTCACCCACGTTTTACAATGCACCCCTTAAACATTTACAGAGGTGACTTTCAGGATTCCAATTGAAGGCTGACAAGGAATATTAATTGGACACCTGCGATATTGGCAAGAAGTTAAATTTACCATCTATTAAGTAGTAATTCACCAATTACTGACTTCACCTGGCCTGCAACATCAGCCATGACATAGTGTGCTTTTGCTTCTGATTGCCCAATGACCTTGAAAGACTTGCCGCAGGCTTTATTATGACACAACTCTAAACTTGGGACCACTCTTAGTGTCCAAACCACTATACAATGTTTTAATTAGCTGCTGGATTTCACTAGCCACTATGTATCCAGTATAAGCTTTGTCCTTTTTGCATGGTCTGGAACCACATGGATAATGTACAACATAGTGTGTATTTTTCATTAGATTCCATCTTAGCTGTAAAACATTCTTCATTCTCGAAAGAGTCTGGTGAATGTAGCACTGCTTGTTCCATGCTTCACTTACAAAGAATGTCACAAAAGCTGTTGCCTTCACAGCCAATAGGATAACTCATCTTCAGACAGTCAAGTTTATTTATTTAGATCTCAACTGTGATCAACACTGTTAAAAAAAATAAACATTATTCTTCCTTGCCATACATCATTAACAATGACAATTCAAATATTTTTAAAATGTGCTAAAAATGTAGAAACATTTTAACATGCATACATATGCATTCAGAGGACACAATATTAGAATAATCAAATCAATAACTCTTGTTATGTTGAATTTAAAATACAGAGGAATCAAATAAAGGATGTGTGGTATTGCGATAGCAGGGTATGTGAAAGGTGCATCTTTTAAATATTGAATCCCTTAGTTACAATGGCCACATAGGCTAGTCTCATTTTTCAAGTTGGACCAATGTATGCATTCAGAGGGAGGATGCCCAACCTGAGTCTGAGTATGACCTGCCTAACTTTATAGTCTAACGTAAGTGCGAAACACTCTTGTGGGCACTTACACTCTATAAGTTATTTATACAGCTTCAATTTTCTTACACCGGAAATGGTCATCAGAAAAATGAAATCTTGAGATTGCATTTCTTAGAAAATGTCTCATTTGTCCAACAGTCCATGATTACAAGAGTTCTATCTTGCAGTCTAGTTTTTCTAAAGCAAACAAAGGTTTCTAATTAAAGTAGAGTTTGTCTTGGACACTACAAATGTGTCCTACTTTTATAAATCTCTAAGGGTGCCTTCTGATGCATGCAGTAGACAGAAACCCTGCGTACTACATTTACCAATGAGTTAGCAAATGAACTGGTTACTACAAGTCCCAAATGCACCGCGTGTCCTGGAGTTGATTGGCTGGCTGTAGGTAACTTGTGCAGGACCTTCCCTTTGTGCTGATATAACAATGTCCATTTGCTAATTGGGATTTACTCAAGTGCATAGATGAAAATTTATGGGATATTTATTCTATACATTTCTAATAAATAATTAAAATGTCTCCTTCCAGAAGTTACACAAACTTTATTTAAGACACCAGTCTGTGCAAAAGCCTTGTTCCCTTGATGAGATAGAGATGTAATTTACCATCTAAACTCTTAGAGAACACTCTACCGAGATATGTGTTTCTTTGTAACATTACTAGGGTGTTTCTACCTAGCTTCCACAAGAAGGAACTGCAGTGTTTTCTTCTCTTAAAGGCCAATAATTCTGTTTTAAATATATTCTTCTCTGCATAAGTACTTAGGGCACATACATTACAGTGATGGCCAATTGGGGGGAAATCGAAGAAAAACACATCATCTGCATACATTAGCACATACAAATCATAAGATAAAATGCTTGGTAAAAAATGTCTGATGTTAGCAAATTGAGCTGGTAAGTCATATAAGGTAATAGAGAACAGAAGAGGAACTTGAAGATGACCATTCCATTCCTGCAATTTGAATACTGGGCAGTCAGAGAGAAGCAACAACTCTTACTGCTGGCAACTTCAAGCTGAGTTCAATTGCCCAAATTTTAAGCATCAGTGCATTGATAATTATTACATAACATTTCAAATTCTATCACCCTCCTGGAGAACGTTACAGTCCAATCCACCACTGTCCAACCCTTTGGTATTTCAGCAGTGATATAACAGTGGGATTTTACTAACCCAGGAGCCACACAGCTAGTCTATGGCAACATCTAAAATGATCAAACCTTGACTGAGTTTTTGATAGTGAATCCCCTTCTTCTTTCTAATGTCCCAGCCTTTTTTGGGGTAGTTAAATGGAATGCTTTCTTTCAAATTGATTGTACTGGGAATGTATTTCCTATATTTCACTCCACTCAGTAAACTACTACTACACCCTTAAAGAGAATAAAAAAGCAGCATGGTATGCATTCCACTGCTGCAATACAACAACACAGCCATTATGAAATACATTACTAAAAATAAGTAATAGCTGCCATCCATATCTCGACCACTCATTAATCCTTTGTACCAAGATCTGCCCATAGTTTTCTACCTACCTTTCGTTTGGCAGTGAAAGGCTCAAGTATCGACAAGAGTCATCTTCGTGACTGCTCTGCTGGCTGCTCTGCTGACTGCTTCAAGGTCGAACAGAGGTGCATTGAAGGAAGGAACATTGGAGGAGAGAAAAAAGGAAATACAAATGAGGATAGAAAGGTTGATGTGTATGTATATATTTACAATTGAGAGACCTGAAGAACAGACATTAATATTAACATTAATATTAACACAGGAAATCTGCTAGTATAATAGAGGTAGAAAAGGTCAGACATGACATGCCTCCAACTAGCAACCCAGAGGAGACTGAGTTTCAGAGAATTTGTAGCAAAATAATTTACACATGGCCAGTCCGAGGCACTCATAAACACACCAATCCACACATAATGAAACAAAAAAAACCACACAAAGTCCAACTGACACAATGTTAATATGCAGATGCGCAGGTTCTTCAATTCATTGTTGATGTTCACAAATAGCACACAAATACACTGGCAAGGGCCTCAGAAAACAAACACAGAAAGAGGCTGCACAGTAATTCATTTGAACCCCAGGTGTGTGACACTAGACAGACATTATACACAAAGTCATCATGAAACCCAAAGAGCAGTAGACAGAACAAGCCTTTGACACCTAGGTGTTACATATGAGGTCACCATCGGAAGACAGACAACCACAAGCAGAAGACATCTGGACATCCAAACGCTATGCACAAAGCCAACCCAAAACCTCTATTTAATCTTCAGAGTAACTTTGAGGTATTCAAAATGCCAACTGAAGACTTCCAAATAATCAGCATACTCTTGCACCATATTCTTGAATGTCACACTACTCACTATGAAACTTCCAAACTCTACAAAGTTTATAATTTGCAACAAGTCACTATTTAATACAGCGATCTCAAAAAACAATACTTCCATAACATATCAAAACCATAACTCTAAGTTCTTCCTATCTTCTTCAACTAACCAGTTCTTTCCTGGTTCCTTCGCATTCAAGCTGATGTTCCTTGGGGTGCAATGTTGTTATAGTCTTTACTGAGATTAGTTTTGTTAATACACTTACCTAAACATGCACATTCAAGATTTTTTATCTGTTTTTCCTGTGAATTTGTGTTTGTGATCTCTCAGGAAAGATGATCATTGCTTTATTTTAAGAAGCCCCTGATAAATAAAACAAAGAAGCATACTAGTATACCTGTTTTTGGTGGTTGTTAATGATGCAGGATTGAGTAAATTGATCTGTCTTCTTCCCTACTGTATGGGCCTCTTTAAACCTCAAGATGTACTTCACACTAAGTACCTCCAGGTCTATAATATCCTTTTCTCAAACACTTCTATACCCTTTGAGGGTATATCCAAGAATACTTTATCCTAAACTTGTCTGCTTCCATGTGTAAAACATTTCTTGTCAAGCATTTGATTACCACCATCCACTTCACCACGCCCTTCACTAGATCTAGTGTTCTGACCCCAACTACTAACACAACACTTATCCCAACCTTCATATTTATAAACACAGAGTCATTTATGATACATCGCAGCTATACACGAAAGACAAAGGCCCTCATTATGATGTTGGCGGTGTGGGAAACTCATTTAGAGAAAAATCCCCCTGGTTTCTGCTTTGGGCTCCTTCACATTTGCTTTTAGGATGTGTAGACTGAGCTATGAGGCCTTTAATAGTTGCAGCAACAATGGCCCTCATTGAATTGGTGATCGTACCGCCAACAGGCTGGCAGTACAATTCGCTATATTTTGACCGCAGCGGTTTTCGGCCATTGTTGTCCCGGCGGTTATAATCCGCCAGGGCAGCGCTGCCCTGGGGATTATGACTTGGCAGCACTGACCTGGGGATTATGACTCCCCTTCCCCCCAGCCTGTCCATGGTGGTAGAAACCGCCATGGAAAGGCTGTCGGGAAGGGGGAATCGTGGGGCCCCTGGGGGCCCCTGCACTGCCCATGCACTTAGCATGGGCAGTGCAGGGCCCCCCAACGACAGCCCCATCGCGATTTTCACTGTCTGCCTGGCAGACAGTGAAGAGCGCGACGGGTGCTGCTGCACCCGCCGAAGCGCCACATTGCTGCCGACTCCATTAGGAGCCGGCTGCAGCTGGGATGTCCAAATGCAGCTGGCGGGTTTCTGCCAGTAATGAGGGCCAATGTGTTTATATTACAGCCAGCCAATCACATTTCCCTTGTTTGCCAACCCAAAATGGAGGACATGGAAAACAGCTCCCTCTTTCAAAAAAATGTGTTTATTTTTTAAATTTAGGCCCACAATTCCGGAGTCACAGATGATCTGTGACAAACAGTCCAGTTATCTCTCACTTCTTAACTCTTTCAGTCTCATAAAAGGCATTTTTACAATGCTATTTCTCAAATACTAATGAGGATTTAAGCCAAATCAAACAACAACACTTCTCTGCCAAGTTTGGTGGAATTCCTGAGTGTTTTTTCTACAACAGAGAGCAAATATTCCAATGGAAATTAAAATGGGAAACTTTCCTTTTTTTAACCTTTCCCCTTTTTTTCCACGATCGACTCAGTTAAACATAACTACTATGCCAAATCCAAATTGTATTAACTTTAGTTTAAGTGTGTAGATTCATCAAACAGTACCAAATTTATTAAGAAAACAAAAAACAGTTTTTCAGTGGAAACTCTGACCTAGCCATAAGTATATAGTTGCTATCACCAACTCTTTAATAACTATAGTATATAATAAAGACTTAGTGGTAGCCATTCTGTAGTTATAGCTAGGATTTCCAGGTGTAGGAATTCCTCTGAATTTTGGTCAGTAGGGTTAGTATTTTGTTTAGTTATAAACCATTTAACGTGGTGATATCTGTAGTGACTGAATGTTTGCAAAATGTAGTATATTTTGCTCAATCGCCTTTTACATAGCAATGACAATTCAATATTTGATTGGCTAATGACTGCCTTTACATGCTTATAGGTAGCCATGTTGCTTTTAGGTACACTTTGCCTGTGTTCTGTGTTTTCTATTAGATGTTAGTAAGTATTAAGTTTGATATTTTTCTCTTACCTGCTATCACTTAATAAATAAAAGAAGTACTAGAAAGGGAAAAATATTTGTAGGTTTCGATATATCTAAAATAAATGTAAGGAGTACTGCAGTACTCCACTCTAAACCATACCTTGCCATTTCACTCTAAGCCAGTCTAGTCTGTGCTGTTCCACCATATGCCACTACACTGTAATATGCCACTGCAGTCTAAGCCACTGCATTCTACACTTGTCTCCTCTATGGTACATCACTGCACTCTACAACACACCACCCTACACTAATTTACTGTATGTCACTACACTGTACCTCACTCCAGTGTACACAGATCCACTACATGTCGCAGCACTTTATGCTACTCCACTGTACGCTATTACACTCTACCACATTGCACACTACTGCAGTTCAATCTTCTCCACTCCACTGTATTATATTTTACTGTACACCACTCTACTGTACGCTACTCTACTGTACGACCCTTCACTGTATGCCACTCCACTGTATGCCACTGCACTCTATGCCACTCTACTCTATCCCATTTCACTCTATGCCACTCCACTTTCTGCCAGTCCATTATATACTACTCCACTCTATGCCACTCCAATTTAAGCCACTACATTGTACACAAGTCCCCTCTATGCTACATCACTGCACCCTACACTATTTTACTGTATGCCACTACACAGTACATCACTCCACTGCATTCCGCTCCACTCTATGCCACAGCACTTTACGCAACTCCACTATATGCTATTACACTCTACTACATTGCACACTACTGCACTCCATTTTTCCCCCCTCCATTCTATGCCACTCTACTCTACAACATTCCACTCTATGCCACTCCACTATACGCCACTCTATTGTACCACATTCCAATCTACTCTACTCTACTGCATTATTCACTACAACAGTATTTTATTTAAACACATTCGGTCCAAAAACATTTGGACCATTTAGAGTTAAAAAGAAAAGAACAGTCTTACATAGTTATATAAAATCCATTGGGATCGCAATTACTCATCATAGTTCATAATAACAGTCATTCAAGATACTATAAAAATCTAATAATCAACTAACATATAAAATATTTCAGTAAAATCCTTACAACTAAGATTAAAATCGGACTTAAAATACGACAATTGGCAAGTTTTGGCATAAAAAAACATCTCTGTAAGCTTGTGCGATCTCAGTTTGCTCCTACAAAGGTCGCAAATTCTTACTAAAATACAGAAAAGGATGTTGCATATAAGTTATCTAATTCAAAATAATGGCAGGGTAAGTAGCATATTTAGAAAATAAAAAAAGGAACGAAGGAATATGAATCTTGTTAAAATCTCCCTCTATAAACAAACAAAGGCTCAGCCTAGAGCTCTAGGGGCCCTTCACAGAAATGAGCCTACGACGAATACACCAAGCCTCCGATAAAAATTTGGTAACTGAGGAGGCTACCAGTGTGGATGTTTCATATTTGCATATTCTGGTGGCATTGGCTCTGTCCAACAGTGATAGATTTTTACAGAGGGGGATAATCCACTTTCCTCTAGGGCCCTTTTATGAGGGTCAGAAGAACAGAATATGCTCAATTGTTTCTTTATAGTGAGGGCAAGATATACATCTATCAGTTGAGGGGATGCTAGATGACCAGTGGGCCGTATAATTATTAATAGGCTGGGAATCATATCTAAGCTGTAAATAGAGGGCACGAGCATATGGTGGCATGGGGAGGTTCATGAAAGTCTTGGGCCAGGGTTCATGTTTGAATTGGAGGAATTCTGTTGTTAGCCTACCCAGCCCGTTTTGGTACAGTATATCTTCGTTGACTTTTTTCCAGTATCTTCTTTCAACAAGTTGTCTCGCGTTATTGGGAATCAGTTCTGGATGTTCCCAGTAATGGGAGAGACCTATTTTAACCCAAGCAGATTTCATCTCCTGCAGCCATTGGATTTTGGTCGGGCCCTGGGGAGTAACTATGAGTTCCCTCACCGCCGCCCTGTATGGTTCGAGTTCAGGAGTTTTCCAAAGGCGGATCCAATAGGAAAGCGATCTCAGGGCCGCTATGGTTTTGATGCTGTTTAATCCTAAGTCGAGCCTGAGAGGAATCATTGGGGTACCTACCCCTAACCGGGAAACCTGTCTAAGGAAGTTGTTTTCTTTTGTTTATAAAATATCCAATCTTCTATGTAATCCCCAGAGTTCTGCTCCATACAGGGCGCCGCACGGATTTGGGCATTATAGATCTCGGCAATTATAATCAAAGGGGAACTCGGAGCCTGTCTGGACTTACGTACTAGGGCCCCACCTTTTTGACTTAAGATAAGTGCCCCTTTACCAATGGCTGCCTCCCATTTTCCTGTGGTCGATAATCTAATTCCCAGATAGTCAAACTCTTCCACTTTCTCCAGTGGTATTGAATTCATTTCAGTTCTGGCACGTGGTCGTTTTCTTAGATATCTGTATATCATAAGTTTCGTGTTGTTAGCATTAACGTCAAGCCCAAAATCCTTACAGAAACACAACATTGGTTAACTAAACTTTGGATGCCCATGGGTGATTTAGCTAGCAAGATTGTATCGTCCACGTACAATAAACAGGGGATTTTTTCCCCAGCCAATTTGGGCGAGTCGTTTGTGCAATTCTCCAAATAACGGATACAGTTATTATTATAAAGCAAAAAAAAGGGTAGGAGCCAGAACGCACCCCTGCCGGACACCTCTGTTGATAGCCACAGGATCTGTCAGCTCACCCTCCTTGCCGCATCTAATTAGGACATGTCATGAAGCCGGGTGATAAGACTCAAGAGACCTGAAGGAACCCCCATATTAGAGAGTGTTGACCATAGCATGTTCCTGGGGATCAAATCAAATGCAGCTCTCAGGTCTATGAAGACCACATACAGATTTCCCCCCCCCTAAGCCCACATTCTTCCATTTAATTGGCAGGAATCTCAGGACTTGGTCAATAGTGCTCACAGCAGGTATAAACCCTGCTTGTATATTAGATAGGGCATTAGATTCCAAGATCCATTCATCGAGGTTGCACAAAAGGTGTTTAGCATACATTTTTTGAACATTGTCCAGGAGACTGATCGGACGATAATTTGCTGGAATATTGGGGCTACCTTTTTTAAAGTTGGGGACTATCTCAGCCCCTTATCATGAATGAGGGATAGGGGCTCCGGCTGCGATTGCATTGCAGATTCGATTGAGATAAGGAGCCCATATGTCAGGTCTAGTCTTATATAAATCGCCCAGAATCTTATCAGGACCTGGAGCCTTTCCCCAATTTAGTGAATCTATAGCAGCACTTGTTTCAGCTAAGGTAAATATGATCGGGGAAGCGTCTTGGGATATTGGAATATCAAGGGACCTGAAGGATACCTCGGGAGGACCTGCAAATAATGGGCCAAAATGCTCAACCCAGGCTGCGGGAAGAATTGATGTGCCAGGTACAGAGGCGGAGTCGCCACAGTTTTCTGCTATTAATTTCCAAAACCTGGAGGTATCTTTTGATTTAGCGGTTTCCAGGATAGCTGCCCATCTAGCCTCTTCCCAGCTTCTGCGTGCCTTGGTACATTCGTTCTTGTAATCTTTTCTAGCTGTTCTTATAGATTCAACTTGGCCTATTTTTAGAGCTTTCAATAAAGTGAGCTGTGCTTCCCTACATAAATTGTTAAACCACCGTGCCCGGCACTTTTTCTTGGGGTTACTGGTGATCTCTTTAGTAAAAAGGCGTTTTAGGGAATCAAACAATTTACTGTGGGCTGCTAAAAGCCTATCACCCTCATCATCTTCTTTATAATGAAGCATACACTCCATTTGATTGGCTAGGAATTTGTATATTAATGAAAGATGCTCAGGGGATGTAATAACAGACTCCCATTTTATAATACGTCTATTATTTGATAAAGCTGGCTGATGGGCATAAGGCTTAGAATGGGGTGTCTCAAGTAAAGGGAATAGGCCTCTAGTCGATAAAATCAATGGGTCGTGGTCACTCTCTTCATGCTCTTGTACTCTCATATCAACCATATGGCCCCACAGTCGGATTTCGAGGAGTATATAACCAATCTGGCTTCAAGACCCTCCTCGTTTGAAAGTGGGATGCAGATTTGTGTCAGAGCAGGAGCTACCATTGCAGGCTCGAAGGCCATATGTTATTGTAATATCAGCCACTAAACGAGCTGTTTTGTTCAATCTCGGCTTTTTATTAGAGACTAGCTGTGGAATCCCCCAATAGGCATCCTCTTCTTGATATATCTCTTGGACCAGGGGGTTGGGCTCAAATGTAACATTAAAGTCCCCTCCAATCAAAATAAAGTGAGAAATATTATTGTTAAGTAAACTATCCAATAAAAATAGAGCATCGTGATCTACAAGGGTGCCCTCACTCCTGTTGTAAACATTGATTATTAGTAAAGATGTCTCCTCGGGGATCGTTAACAATAGGGCCTGTAGGTCAGGGCAGCCCGTATCTATTACTACAGCTTTACTTCTGAGAGAACTACTTAGCCATATAAGTAGCCCTCCCGAATGTCTCCCAGAGGGTGACTTTCGAGCTGGAACCCAATAGCTTCTAAAACCTGATCTGTGTTTGGGTCCCATCGCCTAAGTTTCTTGGAATAGACATAGTAGATGTTCGTCGATAAATTGACCCCATTCCGGATTTTGCATTTTACTTTCCAGCCCTGCTATATTCCAACTAAGAACCTTGGCAAGATCATTAGATTTAATATGTCTAGCTTCCTTTGGGGGATGTTTCATGCTAGGGATAGTACAGCAGGGAATCGTGCTATTCTGCACTGACATCTAGTTGCCTGTATCTGTGTTATCCTGTGTGATGTACACTTCACAAAGTGCTGATCCCGATGAATTCATATCTAGTGAGGTATCTAAACAGTAGAGCCCTGGATCCCTAGAAGTGATTGTAGGAGGAGTAACCCCCTCCTTATTGGCTAAATTAAAAGTATTTTCAGAAGTTCCCTGGTTATCAGGGTCCGTCAAAGACAATGGAATTGCTAAAGTAGGAACAGTAGGGACAGTATAATTAATGTACTCAGAAACAAGAGTGTTGGAATCCTCTCCCCACGGACCATCACATAGTCAATCTATCTCCGAGAGTGACAGCGATGGGTGTCTGGGACCAAGATCAGGGCTGGACCGTGTCTCAATGTCATGGGAAACTTTACGAAACAATAATGGTTGCCTATTCATGGGTGGCCGTACGGACGCATAGAATGCTTGAAGTCTACATAGAGAGACCATGCCTGCTGAAGGGTATGGTCTATCTGCATTTAACGCAAGCTGCCTTACAAGAACGGGGGAGTTAAAATTGATGAAAATACAGTCCCCCGTACCGATCTTTTCTAGAGAACCCACCCACCCAACCCTTCTCACCATTAAGATCGAGGATGTCATGGAGAATGCAAACCCCACGTTAAGATGTAACCAATGGATAACCTTGTTTTTGAGCTCAGTAAAAGATTCTGGGGAATTGGTTTTAAGTACAGGCACATTGGAAATAACCAAGACATATGGGCATGACTCCGGGGGGAGTTGCAATCCTCTTATTCCAGTTGGACCAATGGTCTGGGTCCTCTGCAAGAAGCCAGAGAGAACGTGATCACAAGTGGAATTAAAAGTACCAATACTAGGCACTGAATTTAACAGAAGGGATATCCTTTCTGGGGGATGGGCTGGAGCCATCAGCGGAGAAATAATTGAAGTATTTGGTACTCTGGCAGAACGGGTTGAATCTTGATTTAAAGAGGAAAAGTGGCTCTTGCTCATTAGGGCAGGTCGTCTATTAACACTAACCTGCTCGTGAGTAGGGTAAGAATGGTACGAACGGGGTTGGGTATCTATAGTGGTAGAGGGTACTGGCTTCTGGGTCTTAATAAAAACTTCTAGTTTCTCCTCTATTATTTGAAGGCTGGTTGCAATTGGAAGAAGCAACTTAGAGATCTCTTCTCTTATGAGAACCCTAATAGACTCATTTAACTGTTGGTCGAGGAGGATGGATCCGTGACCTTATTAGGGAGCTGAGTCGGATGGAGGGGACTCAGAGTCCTGGTACGTTTATTTAAAATGACAGGCTCCCTACGTTTCCTTTTGCCCTTGGGATTGGGAACGACAATGGTTGGGGGCTCACTCTTGGAAAAGCTCCTGGTCTGCGAAATCAGCAATGGAGGTGGAATGGAGTCATTTGGTGTTTCACACTGAGACTTCTGGAGGGTACCTACAGGGGAATGGGAAGGGGTGGTCGCTATAGGTAGAGATCCTGTATGCGAGGTGGGCTGTATGGCAAGGTCGTCGTGGGCTGCAATAATAGCTGGAGAAGATGGAACTGCTAAACGGCGCTGCACCAGCTCTATTTCTTTCTCTAGAGCCCCGACGGCCTTTTGTAAGAAGCTGTCTAGGGTTTTATTTGATCCAAGCTTCTCTTCGACCCCCCCCACGCCGTCGACCCATCTTTCTTGCTGGAATCTTGGGGCCTTGGAGTGAAACCCAAACTATAAGGATGCAAACAAGCCCCTCTTGCTACTGTTAGAAACCCCGCACCATAAGATAATTTGTACACTCCACAACCCCTGCTGTAGATGACAAGCAAACAGAAGAACCCCAAGAGCAAAAAAGAAAGGTGAATGGCCCGGCCTCATACGGTCGCGGGCGGGCACGGGGCGGTCCTGCGTGCGTCCCGCGGCAGCGGGCGCACAAAGAGTCTTGAAAGGGGCTGTCCCCGCCCCAAACACCAAGGGCCAGTGAGCGAAGGGGGCCTGGTTCCTGCCCCTACCTCGCAAGAAGTCAGCAAAAACCAATAAGCGCAACCCGCGGCAGCGGGCGCGCAAAGAGTCTCGAAAGGGGCTGTCCCCACCCCAAACACCAAGGACCAGTGAGCGAGGGGGGCCTGGTTCCTACCCCTACCTCGCAAGAAGTCAGCAAAATCCAATAAGCGCAACTCGCGGCAGCGGGCGCGCAAAGAGTCTCGAAAGGGGCTGTCCCCGCCCCAAACACAAAGGACCAGTGAGCGAGGGGGGCCTGGTTCCTGCCCCTACCTCGCAAGAAGTCAGAAAAATCCAATAAGCGCAATCCGCGGCAGCGGGCGCGCAAAGAGTCTCGAAAGGGGCTGTCCCCGCCCCAAACACAAAGGACCAGTGAGCGAGGGGGGCCTGGTTCCTGCCCCTACCTCGCAAGAAGTCAGCAAAATCCAATAAGCGCAACCCGCGGCAGCGGGCGCACAAAGAGTCTCGAAAGGGGCTGTCCCTGCCCCAAACTCCAAGGACCAGTGAGCGAGGGGGGCCTGGTTCCTGCCCCTACCTCGCAAGAAGTCAGCAAAATCCAATAAGCGCAACCCGCGGCAGCGGGTGCGCAAAGAGTCTCGAAAGGGGCAGTCCCCGCCCCAAACACCAAGGACCAGTGAGCGAGGGGGGCCTGGTTCCTGCCCCTACCTCGCAAGACGTCAGCAAAATCCAATAAGTGCAACCTGCGGCAGCGGGCGCGCAAAGAGTCTTGAAAAGGGCTGTCCCCGCCCCAAACACCAAGGACCAGTGAGCGAGGCGGGCCTGGTTCCTGCCCCTACCTCGCAAGAAGTCAGCAAAATCCAATAAGTGCAACCCGCGGCAGCGGGAGCGCAAAGAGTCTCGAAAGGTGCTGTCCCCACCCCAAACACCAAGGACCAGTGAGCGAGGGGGGCCTGGTTCCTGCCCCTACCTCGCAAGAAGTCAGCAAAATCCAATAAGCGCAACCCGCGGCAGCGGGCGCGCAAAGAGTCTCGAAAGGGGCTGTCCCCACCCCAAACACAAAGGACCAGTGAGCGAGGGGGGCCTGGTTCCTGCCCCTACCTCGCAAGAAGTCAGCAACATCCAATAAGCGCAACCCGCGGCAGCGGGCGCGCAAAGAGTCTCGAAAGGGGCTGTCCCCGCCCCAAACACAAAGGACCAGTGAGCGAGGGGGGCCTGGTTCCTGCCCCTACCTTGCAAGAAGTCCGCAAAATCCAATAAGCGCAACCCGCGGCAGCGGGCGCGCAAAGAGTCTCGAAAGGGGCTGTCCCCGCCCCAAACACCAAGGACCAGTGAGCGAGGGGGGCCTGGTTCCTGCCCCTATCTCGCAAGAAGTCAGCAAAATCCAATAAGCGCAACCCGCGGCAGCGGGTGCGTAAAGAGTCTCGAAAGGGGCTGTCCCCGCCCCAAACACCAAGGACCAGTGAGCGAGGGGGGCCTGGTTCCTGCCCCTATCTCGCAAGAAGTCAGCAAAATCCAATTAGTGCAACCTGCGGCAGCGGGCGCGCAAAGAGTTTTGAAAAGGGCTGTCCCCGCCCCAAACACCAAGGATTAGTGAGCGAGGCGGGCCTGGTTCCTGCCCCTACCTCGCAAGAAGTCAGCAAAATCCAATAAGTGCAACCCGCGGCAGCGGGCGCGCAAAGAGTCTTGAAAGGGGCTGCCCCCGCCCCAAACACCAAAGACCAGTGAGCGAGGGGGGCCTGGTTCCTTCCCCTACCTCGCAAGAAGTCAGCAAAATCCAATAAGCGCAACCCGCGGCAGCGGCGCGCAAAGAGTCTTGAAAGGGGCTGTCCCTGCCCCAAACACCAAGGAGCAGTAAGCGAGGGGGGCCTGACTCCTGTCCCTACCTTGCGTTAGTCAGCAAGATCCTCTGTCCACAGAGCCAGCACAGCTGCAAGTCAGAGTCCTCTCCTTACAGCCCTCCGAAAGTAGGATGTCAGGGGGGTGGCCCAGCCCAGTCTCTGTCAGACGCTGACGGGCGCAGGACGGGCCCGCCCTTGGCCCGCGCGCGTCCTGCAGTAGCGGGAGCGCGAACTGAAATTTAAAGGGCTCCTGCCCTCGTTAAAAGCTTCACCTCCTCCTGCAGCCAAAACGCGCTTCCCGCGGTAGTGGGAGCGCGAACTGAAATTTAAAGGGCTCCTGCCCTCGTTAAAAGCGTCACCTCCTCCTCCAGCCAAAACGCGCTTCCCCAGTACTACGACAGTAAACTTTACAACACTTCTCTACTGCACTCTACAGCATTCCACTTAATAACACTCCACTCAACAAAGTAAACTCTACGATTTCAATTTTTTTAAATAAAAAATATGAAAATGTATTGAAAAAAACCAAAGGTTTACATTTATTATAGTTATGAAAACTTTATTTATTCTTTCTATACAAACCAAACTTAAAATACACAAAGATTAATAATTCTTCAATTATGCTTATACATTAAACTTATAATTTATGGACCATCTTTATATGTATATCACTTCATTTACATTTATTCTATATCTACAAACAAAAGCTAAGGTACACAAAAGTTTAAATTTCTAAGCGTATACCTTTAATTTATAATTTAACGAACACTGCCAAATTATTGTAACTCGTGCATTTCCATACAGTGTGTTCAGATCAGTAGCCGCACTGAAGTGCTCCTCACCTTTAGGAACCATGTGAGTCAAGGGCATGTATGACAAACATAGGCATTATTGCTAAACCCTTTACAGTCTGAAATGTATCTCATAGTCTACTGAGTTTCTAGTTCCCTGCTTTCCATGTTAGTTTCTTTCCATTTTCTCCAATTTGTTCCAGCTCTCAAGCAGCTCTATTTTTATCAGTGTTTCCTGCAGTTAGTGGCTTTTTAGCTTGAAGCCTGAATTTAGGCTACAGAGTAGCCCTGTTTTGAGGCATTTCAAGTAAACATCTCTTTCCTGCTTCAGTTCTCTGACATTGCAGTAGCAGTTCAGCATAGTTTAGATGACTATTAAACTATGGCTATGCAGGGGGCATGGCCAACATGGCGACCGGAGCGGCATAAACTGCAGCTCCGCTCCCGGCCTTCGTCATATATCCTGTATCTGACGTCTCCGTCCTTTTAAGTGGAAGGCGTCGCCCGTGCTGCCCTCGGTGCTTCTCTGGCGACCTATTATCCGGTTCAGGCACTGCTGGAATCCATGCACCGCGGACTGCCAGACGGACGGCTGAGCCGTGTGCTAGTGGGCGCGGCCCGATCAGGCAAGACTCTGGGCCAAGGAGTTGCCCTTTACCAGTCGGGCTGGGGCTCGGAGCGGACCCGTGGGACCCGAACAGGCTTGGAGCGCCTCAGCTGGAGTGACGGGCTGGATGCCCCCGGTACAGGTGAGGGCCTGTTTGTGCACGCCAGCCCTGGGAATCCCACCTTTGGGAGGCCGCGCCCGCCCTACTGAGGTAATCCCGGCCGCAGGGTTTAAAGGGCTGCACCCGCGGGTTCCCTGGCGCTGGGTCCCTAGGACCACGGGCCTTATCTTCCCTCACTGGTGCGCGTGGTTTCACATAAAATGAACACCGCTTGGATGCATGCTGATGCCGCTTCCGACCCAGCAGGGAGCCGCGACCGCGGCGAACATTAGATGAGTTATGCACCACAAACAACAAGCAGCCGCGGTCGCGCAGGACCCGGAGAGGCGGCGGCGATATTGATAGACAAAGCATTTGCTTAGCCCTAAAACGTTTTAAGGACATATCAAAGTGGTCAGCCTCGTGCCCCATCCGCAACATAAATCGAGTTGCGGCGCTTCCATGGAATGCAAGGTTCCCTATGGGTGTACATGAGCATATTGTTCCACAATTACGTAAATTTAACAGTGCATCGCCTGTTGTGAGCTGATCTGCGCATTGTTGCAGCCTGTCATTTTCCTCATCTTACAACAGCCGGCTACTTAAATGTCCAAAACAAAAAAAAAAGAAGAAAAAAACCTTTCTTTTTCTCGTTGCATAGATCATTCAGCTGGAGTGATTCTCCCTCAACTGCACCCGCTCAGCTTTGCCAGTTCTGAGTTCTGACTATGGCTTAAACCCACAGATAAGGATTAGTGCGACCTTTCAGTAATTTACTAAAACTCAGTGACTTACCTGCTTAAAACAATCCTACTGACCCTGCGCTCAAGCTCTCGGGCACTGGGAAACTACCCCCACAAGCACAAAACAGGTGGCCTGCATAACTACGACAAGCTCACCCTACGCCCGCCGGCCGGCACCGCACAGGGTGCAACTAATCCTAACACTACCATAAGTTACTAATAATAGGGCCAACCTTACTCGGTATTCATCCGTAAACACTCCGACTGGGACACTAAGTCATACCAGACAATCAATGGGCAAACCGAAGATCCCACGCGTGCCCCAGGAAACATGGACTCAGGCGCATCGCCTCCGCCTGCGGAGCCCTCAGTTACGTACCAGGCACTGCAGAAGATGGAAACAACACTACAAACCCACACAACACAGTCTGAAAAGAAATTATAAGCCATCCTAGACACCAATACTACCCTGAAAGCAAAAATAGGATCAGTTGTCGAAGATGTCAATCTGCTGCGTACAGACCAACAAGCCCTAGCCGAAACGGTAACAGCACTTGAATAAGATTTGGCATACTTTACTAAAGGACCTCTAATTGCAGATGTTGACAATGTCGACCGAAGTAGAAGCTCTGAAACGCAGAGCCGAAGATTCTGAAGGCAGATCACGCCGGAACAACATTCGCTTTGCGGGGTTTCCCGAACGGGCTGAAGGGCCTAGCACAGAATTATTTATTGAACAATGGCTCTCGGAACAATATTACAAAATAACATCCCGAAATTTTTCTCTGTAGAGCGTGTCCACAGGGTTCCTGGAAGACCCCCGCCGCCTGGCGCACAGCCCCGCCCTCTAATAGCAAGACTCCTTAATTTCCGCGACAGAGACCTCATCTTACAATTGTTTTGTAAATCAGGTCCTATACGGTTCGAAAATGCAGAAATCACAGCCTACCCAGACTTCACTGCAGAGGTACAGAAGAGACGTAACTCCTTTTTCAGGGTTAAAGAACGACTGTGAGAACACGACATCAGGTACGCTCTTCTGTTCCCTGCCAAACTCCGAGTACAAGACGATACCCACACTCTCTTCTTCACTTCTCCAGAGGATGCATGGACTTGGCTGCACGTTAAAGGCCTTGCTTATCCGATAAACCCAAGAAATCCTATGGAAAAATGGTCTCCTCCAAAGGATAAACGCAGGCCTCATAGAAAACAAGACACTAAACCTTCACCTGAGTAGTCCCAAGAGGAGCGCTCCTTACTATTACAGGCCACAACCCGTTTTGTTAACGCATCCACAACATCCTTGTCTACCCAAACTGAAGCAGACCATGAACCAGATGTAAATTATGATTCCGCAGACTCCAACCGAGGCCCTACTCTCATGCCGCGCACAGCAGATGATATTTGTTAGTCACCCAGGTCCTAAACACCACCACATTCTAGGCTGTGCTCCTCCTGTACAGAATCAGTCCACCTCGTTCAATTATCTGGGCCTGGGCTGTATGCAACCATGTTTCATCGTTACTCTCAGCCACAACACCTTAGTCGCTGGAGGCCCCGAGCAGAAGCACCAGCAATAAGAGTAACATGGGCCGGGAATCCCATTGACTCGAAAACATGAGCCTGAAGCACCCCCTGCTCCATACGGACTGTTTCCCTAAGTTGGCAGACACTGGCATACCTCCAGTCGTGCCACAACCACAGTTATTGTTTTATATAATTATTGTTTTTTCTTTCACTAAATGGGTTTTACTCATGTTACGTAAAGTAGTCCATGATTACAGTAATAGGTGTCGCAACCGTGTCATTAATAAATACACACTAGGTAACACCAACGTTACAGAATGTTTGATCGTAGAAGACATTGAGAACATCATAGGCACATACAGAGCAAGGACCACATACTCACTACGGTCAAATAAATCTACAAATACATCATGACCTCCCAAAATCAACAATACACCCCACAATACAAAATACTCACATGGAATATTAGAGGCATGACATCCTCACGCAATCGGCAAGGGATTTATACAAACCTTAGGAGACACCAGATACATATTGCCATGCTACAAGAGACTCACTTCGCTAGGTCCTCTCTGGAGAGCTCATGTGCAAAATGGCAGGGACAACTGTACGGTACTACCTTCTTGACATTTGCTCGGGTGACGATTTGGATAGCCCCAGGGGTCCAGTTTGTAACGTCCTGCACACAATGTGACCCAGATGGGCATTACGTGATCCTGGAGGGTGTTCTAGATGGCTCCCCCTAGCATTAGTTGCATTATACACCCCCAACACAAGTCAACGTGAATTCTTATGGACACTTAATATCAGTAAACTTAACGATCCTGCGATGGCTAGTATATGCGGTGGCAATTTTGATTGTGTGCTAGACATCCGTATGGATCGCTCATTTCCCCCACTCGCCATTCCCACAGCTAAATGAGCATCCCTTGACCTGGCAGAGTGGGCCTCTAATAACGGGCTGAGGGAAATCTGGAGAATTGGACACCCCATGCAACGCGAATACTCTTATTATTCGCCAGTACATAAACTACACACCAGAATAGATATGTTATTTGCACCAACTGACATTATCCAAAAAATAAATACATCTGGGTACCTTGCCCGCACTATTTCAGACCATAATCTGTTATATGTTACACTATTATGGGGCTGTACGTACACTCGCATCCCAACTTGGCGTTTACAAGCCAGAAGCCTTTACAGACCCTCCCTCTCACGCAGAGCTGTCCAAGTGTTTATCAGACTACTTTTCTTTAAATAAGAACACAACCTCATCATGCGCTATTGAATGGGACACCCATAAAGTTGTGATACGTGGCCACTGTCTGGCAGCTACCATGGTGGTCAAGAGAGTACTCACTAGAGAGCTGCAAGAACTGGAAACCAAACTACATAAGATAGAGGTTGAGGTCTCTATTAATGCAGCCCCACTAGACACATTGAATTCGCTTAGAGCCAGTCACAGGGAGGCTGATACCAGGCTGTGCAAACACGACTACAGACACTTTAAGGCGCAACAGCATGCAGAAGGGGATAGATCGGGTAAACTGTAAGCATGGCTGGTTCGCCAGCCATCACAATCCTCACCCATAGGTGCGATTAGACTGCACACAGGCCTTGTTGTTAATACTCAGGTTAAAATTAATGCAGCCTTTCACGCGTACTATCGCTCCTTATATCAACACCCCACCCCCCACTGAACAACAACTGACTGAACTTCTGACGCTGATTCCCCAAAACACGCATATCACGAGCAATGCAGATGCACTAGACGGCCCTATCACTATAGAAGTGTTACGCTTAGCTCTCTCGCAAATAGCACGCAGCAAAACCCCAGGGTCAGATGGACTGCCAGCCGAATATTTTAACTCACAAGCCAATCATCTCCTGCAACCCCTTTTGGAGGTGTTCAATGAAGCTCGCAATAGAAAGCAGCTACCGGACTCTATGCACAAAGCATTGATAGTTGTGCTCCCAAAACCAGGCCGAAACCCCTTGGATGTCAAATCATATAGACCGCTCTCCCTTCTAAACTTTGACTGTAAATTCCTAGGGAAGATCCTAGCAAACAGACTACTCCCTCACCTACCAAATTTAATTCATCCTGATCAATCCGGATTCATACCAGGGAGAAATACTTTTTTAAATATTAGGAGATTAATCCGTATAATGCACAGCGTCACAGAGGCAGAAACAGTAGCTATATCCCTGGATATACAAAAAGCTTTCGACACGCTTAGCTGGGAGTATCTCTTCCGCACCCTAAGGGCATTTGGTTTTCAGCACGGCTTTATAAGCTGGATCAGGACATTATACTCAAAACCCACAGCCCGAGTCAAAACAGGACAAGTTATTTCCAAAGTATTCCCCATTGGCAGGGGCACCAGGCAAGGCTGTCCGCTCTCTACCTTATTATTTGCTATAGCAATGGAACCACTAGCATTTAAACTCCGCAGCTACGCTTACACCTGGGGCATCCCAGAATTCAACACACATCGCATTGTATCTCTATACGCAGACGATGCCCTGATATACCTACACAATCATACTTCTTCCATAGCAGGGGTAATGCTAATACTGGACAATTTTGCACTTGCCTCAGGTTTGCACATCAACTGGACTAAATCAAGTATTTTCCCCCTCAACCCTATACCAAATGGACAGCTCATGACGCTACCCCAATATCAACTGTCTTGGTCTCATTCAACCTTTAAATACCTAGGCATTCATATATATCACTCCATGGCAGACTTAAGAGAAGGCAACTTGGACAGACTGCTCAGATCTACCCGCGGCTCGCTGTCATTCTGGAACTCGCTCCCACAATCCCCTATGGGCCGGACAGCCATAGCTAACATGCTAATTTTACCGCGATTTTTATATTATTTCACCGCGCTCCCGATATCTTTGCCACGCTCGTTCTTTCATAAATTACATTCCCTACTGACTGATTTACTGTAGGGCAGGGATAGACGGAGGGTGGCACTATCTATTACACAACATCCACAAGAGGAGGGAGGACTGGGAATGCCAAACCTAGAATTATACTATCAATGACTATTGTAATCGATAGCCAATACTTAGTTAATAGATCAAAATAGCACATTAGGAATCAATAACAGTTGGTATTTCGACGCACCATGACCTTTCAGTCATGAATAACCACACCAGTTTATTAAAAGTTAGTGAATTTATTTCTCTATATTAACAAAGCTAGCACAATGTATATAAGTCTCAAAACCAAATGGTATATGAATACGAACATTACTAGCTGTCCACAGCGGCGAAAGAAACGTAATCTACGCAAAATCTGAATTATAATGCATTCAGTTATAGCAATACAAATCACTAATATAAGCAACTGAATTTGACTAATTTCATACATCGGTCAGCATAACAAGATTTCAATTAAGCATGGTGCATTAGATGAATACTTCGACTAGCCTCTAATTAGCATTGGCATGTGGGCTTCATGCAAAACGAATTTAGTCAACACAAATTTGGAAAACTTCTAGCTTGGGCCTTATACAAATAGCAGTTGGTACCTAAAAGGAAAAACACAATGCATAATACAATTATCCTTTCATAATTACCAAATGCAATCAGCATTCAAGAAAGTCTTCGTCCTTCAGTTACCGGTTCGATCAGCATGGGGCAGAGTTTAAAGGGGCAAAGTTAAGGGCTAATTTCATTGCAGCAGCAAGGAGAAAGGGACAAAGTTACTGCATGGGCAAGTTTAAGTTAAAGTCTCTAGGGTGAGAATTCTTAAAGTCTCTCTCTCTGGAATAGAGAAAAGGGCATCAAGATGTCATCTAGGATGGCGTCTTGGATCAAACTTCAAAATGGCATCGTAGAAAATGGCTGACTTCTCTTTGTCCGGTGGGTTTAAGTAAGAAACATTCCAAATTCAGCAGGGTCTTCCATTGGAGGGTTCATAGGATGGCTTCAATTTGACCAATGGAAAATGTCTTTCTCCTAGTACTCATTTATGCATACATTGTCCTTGGAGCCTTGGAACACAAGTTACAACACAGTTTGCCAATTATTTCGATATCAGAACTCTTATTGTCCGCACTTGCAGAGACTGACCTTGCTTCAAAGGGGATGAAACTTGCCTAGCACGAAACCTTGGAGATAAGTATGTTAGTCATCCCTACTGGAAAAATACAACTTTAAAGTAAAATATTCATTTTATTAGTTCAAGGAAAAGCCACGCAGTTAGAATTTGAGACCAGGCAACTAGGCCAAAGCCTCTACTAAATTTGAGCTAAGCACAAACAGTTTCAATAAGAAATCATGGCACACATTTGCAATTATGACGGATTACTACAAATTTCAATTCTTCATGATTAATAAAGCTCGTTTATAATATTGGCGTACTACTCCGAGGGCACAATTTCCCTCGTACATTATTTTCTTTACTAAGATCACACTGCATTATACGATTTTGGTTGCATGATATATGAGTATATGTTGGTCCTTCTTTTTCTGCGTCATCAATCCCTCCTCTGATGACTAATTATGTCATCACATCAAATCTACCCACAAATTTTATCCCATTAAAATTCTGTTTTTTGTAATTTGGCACTTCAGTCAATTCCCTCTTTCTTTTGATTCCTTGTGATTTTTCTCTGTATATTTCTACCACTTTGGTTTGTTCTTTCACTTCTCTTCTCCTTTCGTTTCTTTTTTTCAATATTTTAATAGCTTTCCATATTCCCCAAATGCCTAATAAACAAATTAATACTATTAATATTCCTTTTACTATTTTCAGTAATAATCCATTCCAAATGTTGCTGAGCCAATCTCCCACAGAAGCAAATCCTTTTCCAACCTTCTCCCATACTCCTGGTTCTTTCAATTCTTTCAAATCTGTACTTTCATTAGTTAAATTTGTAAGCATTTTTCTGATTTGCCCACTGCTGTCTGGTATATAAGTACAACAGTGACGTGTACCAAGCATTTTGCAAATGCCGCCATCCTTTGCTAAAAGGATGTCTAAGGCAAGCCGATTTTGAAGAGTCATAGCTCTTTCTGCAGCAAGTTCAGCATCCATCAGGATTATAGCTCCTGAGAATTTTGTCAACATGTTATCCACAATAGTAGACAACTTTCGTATTTTAATCAAATTCAATATGACTCCCACTGAAGGAATCATTGCTCCAAATATATCTCCCACCACACCAGAAGCTGTCTCCCTCTTCTGAACATGATGTGATTCAGACAGCTTTGGGAATTTCTTTAAGTCGTCTAGTTGATATACCTTTGGGAATATTATTCCCAAATAACATCTCCCATACCATCCTTTAGGAAGACGATAATAGGCGTTAAGTCCACAAATATAATATACCCCTGGAATAACTGGGTCTTGTCTATTCAGCATGAACGTCCATTTGGGTTGAAACAAAAACGTATGTTTACATTCACTCGTTCCCACAAAAACTGTGTCATAATATGATTTATGTCTATGTATACAGACTCTCCCTACGTGTAATGTATCTAAAGCTATTTTCCCTTGTGTCTTTATCGCAGCAAAAGCATAGTTATCTACAGATGTCCTCTTATGTAACTCCCTTTCTAATTTCTCCTTCACCTCTTTCCTCCTATCGTCAGTGTTATCTAAAAAACTTATCTCCATCGGTGAAAGTAAGCATGTAAGGTTCTCTCTATGTGCGTGAGCTGTGTGGAAAGGTGACAATGGTTCAAAGAAACCCCTCATCAATTTTATATAATAATCTCTTGCTACTTTACTCAGATACTCTATTATGGGGACATATGCAAATGTAACATCCTGATTTGAATAAAAGTAGTGAATATACTCCTGGCCATAAAATCTGGTCATTATCAAGCTACATGTAATTCCGTACGTAAGAGGCATGCTATGATACATCACCCCTTCCACTACTGAGCTAGGTATTTGTGTGCATACATAACAATCTTTCGCATCCATTGTCTCAACATACTCACTCAACAAGCGATAGAAAAGATTGGACGAAAGTTCCTTTTTATCATGCACATGTCTTTCGTCTTGTTCAAGTTTCTTTAAAGGTGTTAGTTCAGTAATAGGTTTAGAAGTAGAAGCATCATTCGTCTTTTTCTCATCCTTTCCATGCATTCCAAGAACTATTGCTACAATGATTAGTACGCATGCAGTTATTAGACCTATACACATGTATTTACAACACTTAATTTTATGTCCCTGTGTAGTGTAGCCTGTCATGATCTATATAGAATCAGAAAGTTGAGGACACTTTATCAAATCAGATTTGCAGATATGTATAAAGCTGAACGAGTTCAATGTTCACACTGTTTTCTTTAGCAGCTTAGTCTCTTATCGGTTAGCAGCTTTGTCTTAAAATCGGTTTCATAGTCAATCAAGTTAGCAATGTCTTAGTCGGTTTGAAAGTCAATCAAGTTGTTAATGTCTTATTCGGTAATGTTCATGGAGCTTCACTTCTCAAGTGCCAAAGTGAAGTTCTGCCTCTTCGTTCTCAAGATGAGAGATAGGAATTCGTCTGACCAATCGTTAGTGGCTATGTATGCCCACTCCGGACCAGAATACCTTCTGCTCGGTATTCTTTTCCTTTTCAATTTTGCATCTCCCTTTGATTCTCTCTCACGGGTACTTTCTTATTTGGCCAGGTCTTTCTCTTCTTGTGTTGCTATTGCGACAGACACTTCTTTTCTTTTCTCTTTCAACTTTGGCCCTTCATTTTCATTTGATATTTCTTTAGTCCTTAGTTTCACTGGCGATATACTTTGCCTCCGTTTCGCACTGTTTTCACCTGAGGGACCTGCAACCGGTTCTGGAAGAGTTTGAACAATTTCACTCTGTCTCGCCTCCTTTTCTTCCCCTAGGAGGTCAATCAGGTTCTCTTTTTCTTTTCCTGTATCGTCTGCTTCTGGGAAAGCCCTCCTCTGATCAGGCACTCCTGCTTCTTCACCTGTCGCAGGCTCCTTGTCACTCTCAGGATCTTCGTCACTTTCTGATGTTTCTCCCCCGTTCTCCTCAAATGGATCAGCTATTTCTTCTTCAGAGCATATCTCTCCCTCCTCTATTTCTGGTTGTTCGCCTCCAGGTTCTCATTGCTCTGCCTCGGTGCCTGGTACTTTCTTGTCAGTCACTGGCGATTTTAGCGCTTCAACTTCCTCTTCTGTGGGGCACGTCACCCTTTTCGTGTGACTGGCGTGAATCCAGTTGGGAACTCCCGCACACTTCACAACGGTAGTAGTCGTCAGAATCACTTGGAAAGGTCCTTTCCAACGGGGTTCTAGGCACGACTTCCTCACATGCTTCTTTATCACGACCCAGTCACCTGCTTTCAGGGCGTGTCCTGGACCTTGGATCGGTGGCAAGGTGGTCGCCTCCACCTGGTGAGAAAAAGAGCGCACCACATCAGCTAGACCTTTGCAGTAGTCCAACACCATATCATTTGTAATATTCAAAAGAGCATTTGCAGGAACTGCTGGAAGTCTCATGGCTCCGCCCATGAGGACCTCGTGTGGAGACAGTCCAGTTTTCCTATCAGGGGTGTTTCTCATTGACATTAACACCAAGGGCAATGCGTCAGGCCATTTCAGGTTTGCTGATGCACAGATTTTCGCCATCCTCGATTTCAATGTGCCATTCATTTGCTCCACTAGACCTGATGCTTCAGGGCGGAAGCTACAATGCAACTTTTGCTCAATGTTCAGCGCTGCACACAGTAATTTTATTACTTCGTTATTGAAGTGACTTCCCCTATCTGATTCTAAGGAGATTGGGAATCCAAAACGTGGTATTAGTTCCCTTAAGAGTACTTTGGCGACTGTGAGACTGTCATTTCTACGTGTGGGGTATGCTTCAATCCAGTGACTAAAAATACACACAATCACCAACACATACTTCAAGCCTCCATGCACAGGCATTTCAATAAAATCCATCTGCATCCTGCTGAATGGACCTCCGGCTCTTCCAATGTAGCTCAAATTGACTACGGTTCCCTTCCCTGTGTTCAATTGTTGGCAAATGACGCACCAATGGCAAACTGCTTCAGCAACTTGACGGAACTTGGGATTAAACCAATCGATTTTGAATAGTCTAACCATGGCATCCCTTCCAAGATGGGCTTGTTCATGGTACAATCTGGCTAACTGTGTCAAAAGACTGTTTGGCAGAACCAATCTCCCTTCACTTGAAACCCACAAATCATCTGGTTTCTTTACACATTGTAATTTGCTCCATGAGAGTTTCTCATCCTCACTAACATCGTTCTGTAAAGACTTCAATTCGTCAATTGTATCTACAACCTTTAGAGCAAAGGCTTTGCTTGGTTCAAGTTCTGGCTCATTTATCAAGTTCCATTCGTCCCTGAGCAATATATAGTTCAATGCGCAAAACCTTGCGACTTGATCTGCATACCTGTTTCCCAAAGAAACATAGGGGGTCATTCCAACCTCGGCGGTAAAAGGCGATTACCGCCATTCAGAAGACCGCCATAACACCGCCGCGGTAAACCGCCACGGTCATTCTGACCCACAACAGTCAAACCGCCAAAATACTGACATCCACAAAAGTCCGCCACACCAAAGGGCAGCGAGAAACTGGCGATGACCAAACCTCCACCGTCACACCAACAGAAATACGCCCACACTATCACGACACACGAATCCACGCGGCGGTCTTTCAACCGCGGTATTCCATTGGCGGTACACACCGCTGCGCTCAAAATACACACACACTTACAAAATACAACCACATTGGACAATTCAAAATACACACACCTGATACACATACACACACCACTCCCACACACCAATTACAATATAAAATACACACCCACATCACCCACAAACCTCCACTCCTAGAGATTCGTGAACACGCACCGAGAAAAGACATCCGAGCACCCAGACGCCCATTTCACTGTCACCCAGCAATATTTGCACGCACTTCACACAACACAACAATACACATCACCACACTTAGCACCACACAATCCACCCTACACATCACCCACACCACCCCATGGCACCGCAAAGACACCCCAGGTTCTCTGATGATGAACTCAGGGTCATGGTGGAGGAAATTGTACGAGTAGAGCCACATCTGTTCGGGGCACAGGTGCAGCACACCACCATTGCCAGGAAGATGGAGCTATGGAGCAGAATAGTGGACAGGGTCAACGCTGTGGGACAGCACCCAAGAAATCAGGACGACATCAGGAAGAGGTGGAACGACCTACGGGGGAAGGTGCGTTCCATGGTATCCAGGCACAACATCGCGGTGCAGCGGACTGGCGGCGGATCCCCACCTCCTCCGCCAGAATTTACAACATGGGAGGAGCAAGTCTTGAACATCCTGCATCCTGAGGGCCTCGCAGGAGTAGGCGGAGGAATGGACTCTGGTAAGTCAAATCTTCACTACTTCTTCCCCCCACCCCACCTGCATGCCAACTCATACCCCCACCCTCACCCCCACCCCCATCACACCTACAAATGTCTCACCATCACAACCCACCCAGCCCAACACCTAGCCCTGCATGTGTCCACAAAGCATGGACACCCATCACCTAAGCATGCCCACTGTACATACACATACAACCCCCCCCCCAACCACCGTCACAACAGCCCCCACAAAGGAATGCCAGAACTGGGGTACACGGGCACCCACCCATTGCACGCTATGGCACACACAGAAGCAACAACCATACTTTTATACCCCTGCAGGCCCCGAACGCCACGTCACCGCGCAGGAGGGTCCACATATGTCCACTCCACCCCCAGAAGAGGCCCACAGTGAGGACAGCAGCTCTGTCTCCCTGGATCTAGATGACCAACCCGGTCCATCGGGGACCTCGGGACAGTCGGTTCCCCTCACACAGCCACAGGCCACAGCAGACCTTCCCCCCTCTGGGAACACCAGCACAGTACCCACCCAGTGGGCCCATACCTCTGTCCCCAGGACACGTCAATCAGCGGTGTGTCCACCACTACAGGGAACCCAGGCTAACCCAACACCCCAACAACAACAGGGACCTGGGGGCAGTGGTAGTGGGCACACGGTCCAGGGGACAGAGGCCCAGGGAAACAGGGGAACTGGGAGGGCTGCTGTGCGACAGGGGGGGGGACAGGCCCTGGGAACCCACTTTCCACGAGGCCCCCTCCTCCATCATGGGAGCATACCACCGCTCCCAGGAGACGATGGCGACGGTCCTGGCCAGGTATCAGGAGATCCAGCTTCTGCAGGAGCAACAGTATATGGGGTTCAGGGAGGAACTAAGAAACATAAGTTCCGCTATGGGTACCGTCGTAGTGGCCCTGAATGAGGTAGTCACCACATTGCGGGACACTGTGGCACCTCAAAGGGCCCCTGACACTAGCATGCACCAAGAACTGCCTACCACCTCTGCCGGCGCTAGTGGACAGGAGGCCCGACACAAGACCAACAGGCCACCAGAACCCCACCCCCTGGAGAAGGAGAACCACCCCGCAAGCGGGCCCTGAGATCCAGGAAGAAGACAGAGTAAGATGTCAAGACCCCCGCCAGCAAAGGATACCGCCCTGATTGTCATCCCACTGTCCCACATTGTCACCCTGTCCAACCTTAAACTGCCCCTGCTCCACTTCCCACAGGCATTTGGACAATGCACCTGTGAAACTGATAGTCTGGACTCTGCCATGGACAATCCTCCACCATCACCCCTCACCGATTTGCAACCACCCATCCAATTTAGAACACTTGAATAAAAACACTTATTGCACAAAACAATCTGGAGTCTGGCTGTGATTTAGAACAAATGTATTGGACATGACCGTGCCAAAATGTTCATTCACATTGTGATGCCAACAAACCGCTGTCACACAACTGTAGTCCATGGGGAAACAAAGCAGATGTCACGCAGTTGGGCCCACATCTCTGAAAACGGAAGGGAAAGTCACAACACAGTTACCATACACTGGGGGAAAAAGTCAGACAGTAGAGAGGTAGGAGTCTTTAAGTAAATGTAATTTGCTGGTGTGTACTCTTACCTGTGTGTCACTGAAAATACTGCTGTATTACTGTGTTCCTGTTCTCTATGTCGTCCTCTTCGGCTTCCTCCTCTTCACTCTCCACAGGCTCCACAGCTGCTACAACACCACCATCTGGACCATCCTCCTGCAGAAAAGGCACCTGGCGGCGCAAAGCCAGGTTGTGAAGCATACAGCAGGCCACGATGATCTGGCACACCTTCTTTGGTGAGTACATTAGGGATCCACCTGTCATATGGAGGCACCTGAACCTGGCCTTCAGGAGGCCAAAGGTTCGCTCGATCACCCTCCTAGTCCGCCCATGGGCCTCATTGTACCGTTCCTGTGCCCTTGTCCTTGGCATTAACATGGGAGATGTACTGGTCAGCCAAACACACCATGTGTACATTCATCGAATGATAACTCTTCCGGTTCCTGTACACCTGTTCACTCCTGCTGGGGGGGACCAAAGCAACATGTGTCCCATCAATGGCACCTATGATGTTGGGGATATGTCCAAGGGCATAGAAATCACCCTTCACTGTAGGCAAATCCCCCACCTCAGGGAAAACGATGCAGCTCCGCATGTGTTTGAGCAGGGCAGACAACACTCTGGACAACACCTTGGAAAACATAGGCTGGGACATCCCTGATGATATGGCCACTGTTGTTTGAAATTACCCACTTGCTAAGAAATGGAGTACTGACAGCACCTGCACTATAGGGGGGATCCCTGTGGGTTGGCGGATTGGTGACATCAGGTCTGGCTCCAGCTGGGCACACAGTTCCTGTATAGTGGCTCGGTCAAGCCTGTATGTCAATATGACATGTCGTTCCTCCATTGTCGACAGGTCCACCAGCGGTCTGTACACGGGAAGATTCCTCCATCTCCTCGCATGTCCCAGCGGACGGTGCCTATGAAGGACAACAGCGAGCACAGAGTCAAGCAACCCACAGGTACGTAACCACAGCTTGCACATAACACGATTCCCAATGCATTGAATGGCTTGTATGAGTGTTGGTGCAAGGCCTAGGTATGTGTGACGCAGTTGGTAATTAGGCCATGTGGGCCCTTGAAATGGCGGCTGCCTGACCTGTGAAGTGCGACAGTGGGATGTGAGGTCAATGCGCTGGCGTGGGACACCGCGGCGGTAGGCGGTCGAAGACCGCGGCGCAAAGCCGCATTGGTTAACATTGAACGCTATGGGTTTCAGGAGCCAATGATGATGTGCGCCGGCGGTCGCGGTACGCACCGCCGCGGTACGCACCGCCGCGGGCATGACCGCCATTTTCTATCTGCTTAATCACTCGATGCCTGGTCTTCGACAGGAGAGGACCTACACTGCAAGTGCTGCTGTGACCACGGTCTGGAAGAGACAATGGCTCATGCGACTGGGGAAAGGGCCCCTGCCTTCACTGTGGAGGAGTTGGAGAAACTTGTGGATGGGGTCCTCCCCCAGTATGCGCTACTCTACGGTCCTCCAGACCAACAGGTAAGTACACTGGGACCATGCTTAGTGGGCAATGCCTGGGTTGAGTGGGGTGGATGAAAGATGGTGGGGAGGGGAGCGATTGAGGCATGCATCAAACGACAGATGAGAGCATGTGCCACATGGCAAGGGTGGGGATGGGGGGCCACTCACATCGAGCATGCAGAAGGTGTTGACAATTTTTCTCTCCCTGTACATGTCACATAGGTCAGCGCCCACCAGAAAGTCGCGATTTGGCGTGCCATCGCCAAGGACGTCCGGACCCTGGGGGTCCACAACAGACGGGGCACCCACTGCCGGAAGAGGTGGGAGGACATCCGACGCTGGAGGGAAGACGGCGGAGGCTCAGCTGGGGATGGCCTCCCAACGTAGGAGGGGTGCCAGTCGTCATTTGACCCCCCTGATGTCCCGGATCCTGGCGGTGGCCTACCCCGATTTGGATGGGCACGTGAGGACATCACAGCAGACACAAGGGGGTGAGTACAAATACATTTTGCTGACTTTGCGCGCAGTGGAGGTGTCTGGGTGGGGGAGGAGGGCTGTGGGTAACCCTGGGCCAGGGCGATTTCTGTAGGCTAGGCCCCTCCGTAAGGCATGGCCCTGTGCCCCCGCCCCCACCTCTGTAGGGTGCCAAGTACAGGTATCCATGGCCCTGTGTCATCTATGTGTGCAGTTGTCGTCCATAGGCTTGTAGGCCATGTCCCAGGGATTGCGTAGTGGACCCCAAGTGCGCGGCGTAGTGCAGGGGGCTTCTGTGTCTGTCTTGTCCGCCAACGGTAGCGGTAATCCATGCACTCAACATGTCTTTATTTCTCCCCCCCCCCTTTTTTGTGGTCTTCCTGTTCATGTGTGCATTAGCATCATCAGGCGGAGGAGAAGTGGCATCGGAGCACGAGGGAGCTGCATCCCACATGGCCCTGGAGGGCCATGCAATGGAGTCCGAATACACCAGTGGGACGGAGGGCGAGGGGATCTCCACAGCGGGGACGTGTGCTGATGTCAGTGACAGCGACTCATCCTCTGAAGGGAGCTCCCTTGTGGTGGCGGCAACATCTGTGCCCCCCGCAACAACAGGTACAGCCGCCACCCAGCGCACCAGCACTGCCCTCCCAGCAGCCCCTCAGTGTTTGCCCCGTGCCCGCTCACCCAGGAAGGTGGGCATCTCCTTCGCCTCAGGCACCTCAGGCCCTGCCCCTGTCGCCTCTGCTGCCCTCAGTGAGGAGGTCATTGACCTCCTGAGGACCATCATTGTTGGGCAGTCTACCCTTTTGAATGCCATCCAGGGTGTACAAAGGGAGGTGCACCAGAGTAATGCATACCTGGAGGGCATTCATTCGGGTCAGGCTGCCCATCAGCGATCGTTCAACGCTCTGGCCTCAGCACTGACGGCAGCAATTGTCCCTGTCTCTAGCCTCCCCCCTCCAACTTCCTCCACCCCGACCCAATCCCCTGTACCTCTGCCTATCCCAGACACACCATCAGACCAGCCTGCACACACCTCAACACCCAAGGGAAGCTCATCCAGACATAAGCACCACACATCACACAAGCATTCACACAAGCAACATCCACATGCAGACATACCAACAGCCACTGCCTCCACTGTGTCCCCCTCCTCCTCGCCTCCCTCCTCCCTCCCTGTGACGTCTCCACTCACACTTGCATGCACAACATCTTCAGCCACTACGTCCATCACCAGCACACCCACCAGAACACTCCGCACACGTGCAGTCACCACCCCCACTACCATTTACACGTCCCCTGTGTCCTCTCCCAGTGTGTCTGTCACCCCCTCTTCCAAACTACACAAACGCAGGCAGCCACCCACCCAACAGCCATCCACCTCACGACAGCCTCCAGCCCAAGCACCTGCACCCAAAGACACCAGACTTCACACTCCTACAACCACATCCTCTTCCTCCACTCCCATACCCACTACACCTACCCGTCCCTCTCTTTCCAAATTGCTTTTCTTTTCCAAACTTGACCTCTTTCCTACTACTCCCCCACCCCGTCCATCTCATAAGATTCCAATCAGCACCTCAGCCACCACAAAACCGGGACCTGTAAAGACTGTTGTCCATGGACTGTGGAGTCCCTCACCCTCAAGGGCATCCAGTTCAACTAGGAGCCAAGGCACGGCCAGCCCACCCCCGGAAAAGCATCCTAAGATTGCCAGTGCCCGGCGCGAGAGACCAAAGACCCCAGGGACCAAAATCCCTACATTGGCTCCGGCAGGAAGTCGGGTGCCACCTGGCACACCGCCAAAGGTGGGAAAGGGCCACAAGCGTACAGGGAAGGGTGGGAAGGGCAGCACGCCCGACAAGTCTGGCAGCAGGCCAGCTGGCCAGGAGAGCCCCATCAGCCCCATCCCAGGTGTGCAGGAGGACACCCACAGGCCCGGTACTGCAGCCCAGGAGGGCCCCGCAAGCCACCAGACAGATGGGCAGGAAGGCCCCGCCAGCCACATGTCAGGTGGCGAGTGACATCCATGCCTGGGCCGGATCTGCTGACCAGGACACTCATCTCAAGCACCGCTCCGCTGGGCACCGCCGTCTCAAGCACTGCTCCGCTGTGCACCGCCGTCTCAAGCACCACTGAACAGGACACCGCCGTCTCAAGCACCGCTGAACAGGGCACCGCCGTCTCAAGCACCGCTGAACTGGGCCCTTCATCTCAAGCACCGCTGAACAGGGCCCTTCATCTCAAGCACCGCTCCGCTGGGCACCGCCATCTCAAGCACCGCTGAACAGGGCACCGCCGTCTCAAGCACCGCTGAACAGGGCACCGCCGTCTCAAGCACCGCTGAACAGGGCCCTTCATCTCAAGCACTGCTCCACTGGGCACCGCCGTCTCAAGCACCGCTGAACAGGGCCCTTCATCTCAAGCACTGCTCCGCTGGGCACCGCCGTCTCAAGCACCGCTGAACTGGGCCCTTCATCTCAAGCAACGCTGAACAGGGCCCTTCATCTCAAGCACCGCTCCGCTGGGCACCGCTGTCTCAAGCACCGCTGAACAGGGCACCGCCGTCTAAAGCACCGATGAACAGGGCACTGCCGTCTCAAGCACCGCTGAACAGGGCCCTTCATCTCAAGCACTGCTCCACTGGGCACCGCCGTCTCAAGCACCGCTGAACAGGGCCCTTCATCTCAAGCACTGCTCCGCTGCGCACCGCCGTCTCAAGCACCGCTGAACTGGGCCCTTCATCTCAAGCACTGCTCCCCTGGGCACCGCCGTCTCAAGCACCGCTGAACAGGGCCCTTCATCTCAAGAACCGCTGGCCCATTGGCGGAAGGGGCAGGCCCGCATCTGTGTCGGGCAGGGCTGCACGAAGCACTCTGGGCACTAGTCCCCCTCCAGTACCAGTGGAGACTGTTATCCACTTGAGAGACTGTGGCTTTGCACTCCCCAGGATGGCACAGTGGGCAAGCCACCCACTGTAGAGACTTGAGAGACTGTGGCTTTGCACTCCCCAGGATTGAACAGTGGGCAAGCCACCCACTGTAGGGACTTGAGAGACTGTGGCTTTGCACTCCCCAGGATGGCACAGTGGGCAAGCCACCCACTGTAGAGACTTGAGAGACTGTGGCTTTGCACTCCCCAGGATTGAACAGTGGGCAACCCACCCACTGTAGAGACTTGAGAGACTGTGGCTCTGCACTCCCCAGGATGGCACAGTGGGCAACCCACCCACTGTAGAGACTTGTGAAACTGTGGCTTTGCACTCCCCAGGATGGCACAGTGGCCATGGAGGCCCCTCGTGGATCTGGCGTTGTGGACTCATCTGGCTGAGGTGCCCCCCCTTTCCTTCCCCCTGAGGTGCCTGTAGTTTTCCTATCTGATGCCCCTGCAGTGTTCTCTCCGTTGGAGGCAGGTATCCTGTGTGGGCTTTGCCCATGTGTTTTGGCCCAGTGGCCCACGAACAATGGCTGATGGACATATCGGACTGGACAATTTATGTATATAAAGTTATAGATGTGTGATATATTTTATACTCAGTCTTACAATATAATTCTATATTTATAATCATTTCCTTTTGCCTTTGCATTCTTCCGGGGGTTTGGGGGGGTAACTGTGATGTGTTGCTCTGCATTGATGTGTGTGTTGTAGTGGGTGAGGGTGGGGGTGGGTGTGTCGCGTATGTGTGTCCCCGTAATATTTTCTCCTCCCCCCTCCCCTGTGTCGTAGGTGCAGTACTCACCGTTGTCTTCTGCGTCGGCGTTCGTGCTCCTGGTAGAGGAGCAGGAAGACAATGGCTGGTAGGATGTGGAGTTCGGGTTCCATGCTGTCCAGATTCCTCGTGGGGTGTATGGAGGTGAGCGTTTTCCGTTTGAAATGTCTGTTTCCGCCGTGTTTTTATCGGCGGGGCTACCGCCTCGGAAAAGGTGGCGGATTGGTGGGTTGTGATAGGGTGGGCGGTACATTGTCTCCCGCCTGTCTGTTGGCGGTGACCGCCGCACTGTTTGTTTGTCCCGCCGTGGCGGGCGGTGTGTTAAAGTAGCGGTCTCTGTTGGCGGTTTCCGCCAGGGTCGGAATTGCATTTTTTTTACCGCCAGCCTGTTGGCGGTTTGGCCGCCGCTTTAACACCGACCGCCAGGGTTGGAATGACCCCCATAGTCTTGTGAGTTTGAGTGTGCACTGCATTTTACCACCGCAACTTCTGGTAACTGAATGGCATGTAACATTTCTCTTATTCTCTCACCATTTTTCACTGGTGATCCTGAAGAGGTCATGAAGCCCCTTTGTGACCACAACTGTCTAAAATCATGCACTATTCCAAATCCGTACTGACTGTCAGTGTAAATGGTGACCTTCATTAATGCGGAAAGTTGGCAAGCTCTAGTAAGTGCTACCAGCTCCGCTACTTGTGCAGAGTAAACTCCTTGAAGCCAAGATGCTTCCAGAACACCTGTTATTGTACATACAGCATATCCTAGATTCAATATTCCCAGTGCATCCCTTAAACATGAACCATCAACAAAAATAACTTGATTGTTGTCTTCTAATCGGGTGTCTTTGATGTCAGGTCTTGGTTTTGTACAAAATTCAGTCACCTGAAGACAGTCGTGCTCGATTTCTTCAGCGTTCTCAATTTCGACATTTTCACTGGGAAGCAAGGTTGCTGGATTCAACGTAGTGCACCTTTTCAGCGGCACATTAGGTGAACCCAAAATTATTGTCTCGTACCTTGTAAGCCTACCACCGGTCATGTGCTGTGTTCGGGAACGTGTCAAAAGTATCTCGACTGAGTGAGGGACCATGACTGTTAAAGGGTGTGCCATCACTATTCCTTCACCATGATTTAGGCTTATACCAACTGCTGCTACAGCACGCAAGCATCCTGGCAGTGCTGCTGCGACCGGATCCAAGGTAGCTGAAAAATATGCTACTGGTCTGTTAACGCCACCATGGGCTTGAGTTAAGACAGACAAGGAACATGCATCACGTTCATGACAGAACAATGTGAAAGGCTTTGTGTAATCAGGCATACCTAAAGCTGGAGCCCTGCACATGCATTCCTTTAATTCAATGAAAGCATCCATCCCATCTCCTTTCAGCTCTATTTCATCCTGCGCATCTTTCTAGGTCAGTTTCAGTAATGGTTTTGCTAGAGTTGAGAAATTGGGAATCCATTGGCGACAATATCTCACCATTCCCAAAAACTTTCTCACCTCTCTTCTCGTCTTTGGTGGACTCATCCGAAGTACACTTGTTATTCTTTCTTTCATAATTCTTCGTGACCCTTTCTCTATTTGGTGACCCAAATATTTCACTTTCTTCTGGGTGAATTGTAATTTCGAAGGGGACACTTTGGCGGTCATTCTGACTGCGGCGGGCGGCGGTCGCCGCCCGCCATGCGGTTACCGCCGAATGACCGCACCGCGGTCAAAAGACCGCGGGGGTCATTCCAACTTTCCCGCTGGGCCGGCGGGCGACCGCCAAAATGCCGTCTGCCGGCCCAGCGGGAAAGCCCCTGCAATGAGGAAGCCGGCTCCGAATGGAGCCGGCGGAGTTGCAGGGGTGCGACGGGTGCAGTGGCACCCGTCGCGATTTTCACTGTCTGCAAGGCAGACAGTGAAAATCTTTGTGGGGCCCTGTTAGGGGGCCCCTGCACTGCCCATGCCAATGGCATGGGCAGTGCAGGGGCCCCCAGGGGCCCCACGGCACCCGTTCCCGCCATCCTGGTTCTGGCAGTGGACACCGCCAGAAACAGGCTGGCGGGAAGGGGGTTGGAATGGGTAATCACTATGGGTAATGTAAAAGGCACTATTACTAAATTATACAAAACACTTTTAACAAGCGCCTGCACAGACTTAACTCAGGCTAAATCTCGCTGGGACACTGTCCTCAATTCACCAATCTCCCAGAAAACCTGGTAAGCGGCATTCACCACGATTAAATCTGTGTCCCGCAATACCAGACTAAGATACACTCAGTTCAACTACATCCATCAGTCCTATCTATCCCCGGCCCGGATTAACAAAATATACCCAAAGTCTAAACCAGAGTGCCCTAGATGTGCCACACCTGCAGCTAATTTTTACCACATGGTCTGGGATTGCCACCCAGTAAACACAAGTTGGCAGCGTATCACGGAAACCACAGCAGAGATCGTCACCCACACACTCACTCCCTCTCTGGAATCATGCTTGCTGGGAATACGATGTCACGCTAATGGTGATAAGCACCTTCACAGGTTTATAGACCTCGCATTTGTGGTATACAAGTGATGATCGCTACACACTGGAAGGCCCCTCATGCTCCTCCTTACTCAGCCTGGCTCTACGACCTATATAACCGCACACAAGCAGAAGCTCACACATTAAGAGAACCCCAACAAAAGGGCCAGATACAAGAGGGAGCTGAAATCTGGCACAACTTTGTAGTAAAAATAGAAACCAGAGACGATATGTACCCCCCCCGATCCCTCACACCCTTCCTGTCAAACCAGTATGACATCATCACACCCAATTGTCAGGCAAAGTTAAGCAACTAACAGAGCCCCCTCCAAGGGCGACCCCAGGGAATGAGTTTGGATCACATGAGCACGTCAGTCCTGATCCGGCCCTGTTCTTGCCGTCTCCGTACAACTAAACAGCAGATGCGCCTCTTTTGTTTCTCACGTCTAAATGCTACCCTTAATATTTATATCTCCAATACATATATACATACAAATGTAACAATCAAAGTGACTATAGTTACAAGTTGCACAGTTTTAAGTTGCATGTCAGTACGTTAAATTGTAATTGTACAGTTTAAAGTCTATAAACATGACTGAATGTATAAAAGAAAGGAAAATGTATTCTCTTCCTTAAATAAATGTAATGTACTGCTGTGTTTGCACCTCGTTTAATAAACAGATAAAAAAAAAAAACTATGGCTATGCAGTCACAAGTGCAGTTACCTTTTCCCTGCCTGGATCCCTCTCCATGCTTTGCTTTACATTTCTATGGCGCTGGATAATCCATGAATGAAACTAATGAGAGAAATCTGATGCCTCTTGCTTCTTGACCCTCTATCCTCATCAGGCAAGACTAGTGTTTACAAATTTACATCAGTCACTGTGCTCTTGTTTTAGGTTGAGCTTTAGAAGCTGTAAATTATATTAGTTTTGCTGTTTGTTTCAGGGACATCTAAATTGTATATTGTTGCTTTGTATATTTAATATGTAAATAACATTTTTATCTGTACAATTCGACTTCTGAAGACTATGACATAGATCAGGATCATTTGCTTATGTGACAGATGGTGCATGCTGAAGTGCAATAAAATGAATAAAAAGCCTTTCAATGTAAAGTCCAGAGAGAATTAGCCCCAGTGTGTAAGTTTAAATAATAAGGTGCCTACAGCTGCAATTTCTTAGTAAACAAGTTTGTTTCACTTCAAAGTTCAACACATGAAGCAAAGTCCCAGATGATTTCTGGTTTCTGATTTACTTAAAAAAGGGCATGATTACTCAGGGATGTCTTGGCACTAAGAATCCAAGAAACTGCAGCCAGAGCCGAATACAGTCGGAGGACAAGCAAAGCATACATTTAAATTAAATTAAGCAGAAAAAAACATGATTTCAACAGTTTTCAAAAAGTGCAAAAGTTGGATTGTTTTTTAAGATATAGAGGAAGTCTTTTACACTACAAACAGGTAGAATGTACAAAACTACGACCACCCCAAGAGATTGTATTTATCCTGGGTACAATAACCCACATCAAGGATCCTGATCTAAGGTGTCTACTAGGTCAATACCACCTTATTATTTCTGCCAAACCAGTAGCCTTTGTGCCACATAAGGTCTTATGGGAAATACAAAAAGCTTTAAAAGTCACAAAAAAAAAAAAGGTTCTTTAAAGCACTTGATGCTAATGAATGTTTAAGAAGGTTCTTTAGAATTTGCGTGGCAGCATTTTGCACCACTTGAGGTTTCTTGAAAAAGCAGACGCGGCCCTTCTGCTATGGTGGAGGAGCATCACCCCACTGCTGAAAGTCAGCAATAAGCAGAAAATAAAATGATAATAAAATTGTTTTATTATCATTTTGTTTTTCCGCTTAGCCAGTCTGCCGAGTATAGGGAGGGAAGGGCCATCCACTCCTTCAACAAAAGGAGTGGTAGGTGCACTCTAAGGGGCATATTTATACTCCGTTTGCGCCGAATTTGCGTCGTTTTTTTCGACGCAAATTCGGCGCAAAACTAACGCCATATTTATACTTTGGCGTTAGACGCGTCTAGCGCCAAAGTATCAGGAAAGAGCGTCATTTTTTTGCATGAACGCCTTCCTTGCGTTAATGAGATGCAAGGTAGGCGTTCCCGTCTAAAAAAATGACTGCGACGCAAATGCGTCGTATTAATACTCCCGGGCAAAAATCACGCCCGGGAGTAGGCAGGGCAAAAAACCCCGCATTTGCTCCGGATTTTAGCGCCTGGGTCAGGGCAGGCGTTAAGGGACCTGTGGGCTCAAAATTAGCCCACAGCTGCCCTCCCATGCCCCCAGGGACCCCCCCTGCCACCCTTGCCCACCCCAGGAGGACACCCAAGGATGGAGGGACCCATCCCAGGGACATTCAGGTAAGTTCAGGTAAGTATAATTTTTTAATTTTTTAATATTTTTTTTTGGCATAGGGGGGCCTGATTTGTGCCCCCCTACATGCCTCAATGCCCAATGACCATGCCCAGGGGACATAAGTCCCCTGGGCATGGCCATTGGGCAAGGGGGCATGACTCCTGTCTTTACTAAGACAGGAGTCATGTAAATGGCGTCTGGGCGTCGTTAAAAATGGCGCAAATCGGGTGGAGGCAATTTTTTGGCGTCAACCTGACTTGCACCATTTTAAGACGCCCTAACGCCATTTTCCCCAACGCCGGCGCTGCCTGGTGTTCGTGGTTTTTTTCCACGCACACCAGGCAGCGCCGGTCTGTTAGCGCCGGCTAACGCCATTCAATAAATACGGCGCCCGCATGGTGCTTCAGAATGGCGTTAGCCGGCGCAAAACTTTTTGACGCTAAACTGCGTTAGCGCAGTTTAGCGTCAAAAAGTATAAATACGGGCCTAAGTGTGTATGTCGGTTTAGCTGCCCATTTTAGGCCGGCCAAACCGACATTCACACTTAGAACTCTCCATCTGAGCTGTGTTTCACAGCCAGGTGAAGAAGCAGAGCAGGCTCCCACTCCATAACTGAGCGTCATTTCAGTCCACTCCCGCTAATCTCGGCGCTTCTATCATGCTGGGTAGCAGCATTAGAGAAGCATCTGGAAAGGTGGGAAGGGGGAGCAAGAAGAGAAGAACCAAGGCAGCGGGAGCAGAGGAACACAGAGGGCCGGCAGCAACAGGTAAGTCTTTTTTTTTTAATTACTACACCCCTGCTCCACACACTGCCCCTCCAACCCTTCCTGGCACCAGTCGCCACTGCTGTTTTGATATAAAGTAAATTATTTCACGAGGGAAATTATTGGAAAACAAGGTGTATGTTAAAGTTTAAAGCGAAAGAGGTGGTTGTCAATATGAATCACAGATTAAAAGAGCATGCCAATGTAAAATCAAGGATACATGTTGTTGTTATATTGAAAAAAAGATTAAATTATATATGGATTACAAAAAAAGGAATATAATGATGCGAAGTTCAGGAAAGCAGGTTGTATTATGGTGTTAAATCTAGAAAAAAAATATAAGAAGTGAAGTTAAAAAATGAGGCATGCTGTAATGTGACTATGATAACACCATGCAATATGCCTACACGGAGCTAACAGTCCCACTTTTGCTTGAGTATAATTCTAGATTTGGTGATCTGGAGTAGTTTTGAGACGGTCTGGCCCAGGTCAGATGTGGATGGAACCTGTGTCTCCAAATAATTCTGTACTCCATAAGCTCTTCACTAAATTCTGCCTTTTCTACATTCGGTGTTATGACAATGAGGTGCAGGAATATTCACTCTTGTTGATCGATTTCTATCAACTTTACATTCCTAGAAGAGATCACAATGATGCACATTACATGATGAGTACGACAGCCCTTTTTTGAATTCCTGTGATGTAAAAAAAACACTAATGGATGCTCTGAATGCTGAGTGGGGAACCGAGACAACCAGAGACTACACTGCCCAGCTGGGATCGTAGCAGGAAGGCCGCTTCCATCGACCCTGCACCCGGAAGTGCCTTGAAAAGCATTCCAGGGCCTGCAGCATGCGTGTGCGCCTGTCCCCGGCAGGCCAAGACTAGACTTGGCCAGTCCTCTTGGCTCGAGGAATTGACAATTACTGCAGAGAAGAGGGAAAGTGACGCCAAGTAAATACCCCTATGAGATATGGGTAAGAGAAAGACTAGTGCCATTGCCACACGCCCCAAGGAAAAGCAGACATCTGTCTCTGGCGTCTATTTTAACTACTGCAATAACTGCACTAAACAGGGGGATTGAATCCGTGGAAGAGAGACTGGGTGTCACTAGAAAGTTGAGTCCCTCTATTTCCCCTAAGGAGCTAAATTCTACTGCAGCAGCAGTGGAGTTAGCTTGTGTCCCCTCATTCTTCCGACTGTTGCATTATTAAAGGGGACTTGGGGCAGCAATTACGCCTCTGGATTTCTAACTCTTGCCCCTCACTGATAGAAACTTGCATTCAGATGACAGTGCTTCCCCCCCAGTAAACGAAAGAAAGCTGGCCAACGTTAAGCACGCACCTCCGAACCAATTGGAAATAAGAGCGCTGTCCCTGGTAGGCTCGTTAACCCGATGGGGCTTTAGGGAACAAGGGACACCCTAGGCAAATTGGACTAACAGGAGCTCCCACTGGGGAAATTGAACACAAGGAAGTTTGGGGCCTCAAGGCTGCACTCGAGAAAGCATTGGCTCCTCTGATTGTGGCTTTGAATAACATTGAAACAAGCTTGAAAGAGCTACTTACAGGTTAGAGGTTAATGGTGCAAATAGGCTAAGCCATCAAGTTAACATGGTGAATCAAGCCATTGCTACACAGTACTCACCCAGGAGTCATACATGTTGAGGAGAGGTGGAGGATCTGGAGCAAGGGCTATTTCATCACGTGCCTTTAAGAGTGTCCCGAATATTAAAGTTGAGAACAGAAATTTGCAGGTGTTACATAGGCCTGGGTGGAGTTTATGGAGTTCTGTGTAAAACTCTGTGAAGTGACAAAAAAACTCTGTCACGCTACGTGGCGTTCCGCAAGCGGTGGAGTGCATTAGGTCTCACCATTCATGCTAATTTTTAGTGCCAGGTGTTTTTTCTGCGCTACCAGCAAACACAAAGGAAGATTTCTCAAAGTAGGCGGTAGTGACCATCCTCAACCATCCGCTTTGAGAAATCTTACTGGGAGGTCGTGATTTTTCTTGCTCGCTTATGCCAACTTAACACTGGTGAGCAAAAATGAGGAAAAAACTCCACTATGCGGAGTGCGGAGTGGGAAAAACTCTGCAAAGTTCACAACGGAGCAGAGTCCACCACCCACCTCTAGTGTTACAGTTTCCACCTGAATGCATGCCCTATGTAGTTGTTCTACACATTGGTTTGGCAAATCAGTTTTTGGTGTTAGTAGTGATGCACTCCTCAGGGGTATAAATGGTGTACAGATGGTTCACTGGCTGGATTATGCTCGGAAGTTGGTGTTAAATGATTGTGTTGCAGTCAGCGTTTGAGACCCATATTTGGCAGGGTTTGTTTTGGACAAGCTTGGTAATCAACAGGAGTCCTCGCAAAGTATCCAAGCTTTCCCTTTGAGTTACTTTTATCAGCCCAGACTGAGTGACAGGGACTATGTACCAAGAACCAAGAATTTTGCAGTATCAACTCAATCGTTTTTCCCCATTGGAGGAGGTTGATTGACTTCTAGGGATAGACGTGAATGTTCCTGTAAGTGATAGAACCAGAAGAACAGATGGCCACAATGGGCACAATGATTTGTCTGATGCCTGCACAGCGGAGGTTATTTCTAGTAGTTATTCTAGTGTTCTATTGGTAGGCAATGAGGCCCACAGGGAGCATCTGGCTACCCCTTTGTCGGGAGGTCAAGTCGACAGGGATCAATCTCTGATTCAGGTGATAATGGGGGCCTTACGTCTGATCTTAACATACACTTTTAGAATACTGCAGGCATTCATGGCAAATAGTTATATAGTAATTGGGCAACACTGGTATCCAGACTGCAGATAGTTTGTTTACAGGAAACTTGAGAAAAGTCTACTACATGTATTAACAGATTCTTGTCCATTTCATCTCTTGCTACACCAGCTCCTGCTGAGCACTGCAGTGTGGTGCTTTTAACTCTTATTAGCACTTCTTTGGAAGCTAAAGTGGTGAAGGTGCAGGTGGACTCTCCCTTCTTTCACTTGATAGCAATGTCTATGACTGGGTGCCCCTTAATTATACTTATGAATTTTTATCATAACATCTTTGTTAGGCGCAATTTCCAAATTGTGGACTCTCTTATGCACAGCCTAGAAGATATTGTAGTAGGTTTAAAGGGGGGTCCTATAGTTGTGTAGGGGGTGATTTTAACCTTAAGCAATGTTCTATTGGGGATGACTGTGTGGGTGGGTTAGCTGATAGTGACTCTTCTGACTTTTCACACTTTAAGCATCACTCATGTGGCGATATGTTAAACAGGCTGCTGAGGGTATACGATCAAATTTTGGGTAAGGGTGGGCGGATAATGGAGTTTTGGGCACTCCGCGCTCTGCTTTGAGCTCAGAGTTTGCCAAAACTCCGCTAGCCCCACCCACGGAGCAGAGCTCACCCGGTGTGCACTGCAGTCCAGTTATGGGCAACACATCACAAGCGCAGACAGTCTGGCCCCTCTGGAAGTGAAGAGAACCCAGGTAAGTCCTTGCTTTTTTTCTCACAGTGCACACAGGTGCACAAGAGGCCTGAATTCAGATCAGGACCATAGGCATAGAAAGCTACTGTTTCAGGCCTCTTGTGCACTGGCCTGCCCAGACCTCTTGTGCAATAGCCTGCCCTGTGTGCAGTGCACACTGGAGAGGCCGGTGCCCAAGAGGCCTGAAATTGCAACTTTCACTGCCTACAGCCCTGGCCTGAACCCGTAGGCAGCTAAAGAATGCTGCTGTTTCATGACAACTTTCACTGCCTACTGCCCTCTCCTGAATGTGCCCGATCTCAGAAGCACAAAGCCGGGTTGGGTCTGGCTGACCAGGCCTGACCCTGCTTAGCACTTCAGAGATTGGGCGCATTCAGGACTCCATGGCACATGGAATTCCTCCTTCGTGGAATTCCATGGAGTTTTTAATCAACTCCATGGAACTCTGAGGAGTCGAACTCCGTGAACTCCACCCAGCCTAATTTTGGGCACTGATTTAACAATGAGATATACTTCTCATCAAGTAACATATACAGAGAGGGGCAGAGGTTCAGTAACTGATTTTGCTGCAGTGTTGAACGAATGGGCCAGTAAAGTCCTTGACTTTCAGGTTCTTGATAGTACCTTGAGATGCCCAATCCATTGAGGCTCAGCCTCAATGTTAGCCTTTCAAGGACTTGTGGAACAAGGATGGATTTCCCAATTGATTATGAAGAAATAGGGGCGTGTAAAGGAAATTGATTTTTTGGTACAACTAGTTGGAAATAATAGGGACAAGTTAGATCTCTGCCTTAGCGTTAACCCTGATCCAGGGACTGTTCTAGGTGCCTTTGCGGACATATGTGTGTTGATCAAGGAACGCTTAGTAACGTTCACTAGATGCCACTCACAGAGGCCCATCTAATGGTTTGATAAGGCCTGCTCACATGCTCATAATGATCTTATGTGGGCTCTGAAAAGCCATACTAGGATCCTATCAGAAATAAGGAAATGTAGGTTGCTTTATAAAGAAATTATTAGGACTAGAAAAAGTGAAATTAGAGGCAAGGCGTGGGAGCAGCTGGTTAATGCTTCTGCAATGAATGATGCATCCAAGTTTTGGAAAATGATCAATAATCCTTTATTCCATCTAATTCTAACAGCAGTACAGAGGTCTTTATCCCAGAGTATGCTTGGGTAGACCACTTTACAAAGTTATATGATTTTAGTTAGCTGGAATCCCCAGGCTATTGAGGTACCTGGTTTGGCAGACAAGGATGAGCTACAAATTAATCTTGGGAATGTAATTGCAGACATCAACAGGTGCCCATCTAATAAAGCGCCGGGTCGAGATGAGGTCCTTGTTGATCTTTTTAAAAGCAACTTGGCAATGTGGGCACTTATTTCAGTGAATGTTTTAGGAGTGCAATAAGCATTGCCCCTGCTGCTTGGTCCAGGGCGACTACTGTCCCAATTTTTTTAAAAAGGTGACCGAAATTATCTCTACTGCTCTCGCCCTATATCATTGATCGATGGAATTGGAGTTACAAAGTACCGCCCATAAAGAGGGTACAAAGCAGGCACAAGAGGGTTCTAAATAGCGCTGGGACAAACAAAAAGATTTAAAGGAAATCAGAAGAAATAAGAGAGCAGATTCTCCGCACCCGGAGAACTCCGAAAGGTGATTTAATCTCAGAAATAGGGAGAACATTAAAAATCCAGACAGATATACTGATTCAAGTCCCTCTCGTTCCTTTCAGGATGCACCGGATAGACGTAGCGAGAGAGGGGGCCATCAGGATCGACGTCCGGAATACGTGAAAGAAAAAAACACTTTCTTAATGTTACAGAGGACAGGCTAGATGTAATGGTTAAGGCTGGTACCAATAATTCTTCACTTTCCCGTCCCGGCGGGTGGTTGGTATGGCCCACCGACACTAATGAGTGTCAAAAGCGTTTCTTGAACTCTTCAGGGGTTTTTTCAATTAACAGGCCAGACCTTCACTTTATATCGGGTCAACATACACTTATAGTTACAACATACAGTGTGGGTAAGCTGTGCCAGCAATGGATACAAACAAACACGTTAACAGCAGTTAAGAAACACCTGAACACTCTTTCTGACAGTATAGACTTGCAGGATTTTCTGCTGGGTCCTAGAAAACAGCGCTCAAAAAGGTTTTTATATGCTATGTACAATGAAATTTGGAAACTTTCCCAGATTGAGGCTGCTGCGCGTTTAAGGCAACTAGATAAGGAAAATTCGGAAAAAACATTAGCTGTTGTCGACAATGGCATGAATACACTGTCCAACAGGATTTATTCACTATTGAATATAGTGTCATCTGCTATTGATATCACTCAGACAGACTTGTCCCGGTTATATCATGGGCAAACGCAGCTACGTTCCATCATGCAGCTAGGATGGACATTACAGACACTGAAAAATGGCCACATTCCATGGAAGTATATTAATGGGAGTGAATTCTTCACTGCTTTTAATTTTTCCGGGGAACAAGAGACAATGGCTAAAGGGGAGGCTAGTTTCACCCTGCTTCAAGTAGAGAAATTAGATAAGTTGCTCTTCACAGTGGCGGAGAGTCCTTCAACTATCTGGCTCTTACACGGCATTATTAATTTACCGATTTCGACCTTTCGTTTCTCAAGCTGCCTGAAACATTTTGCAGTGGGACGATATGAGCAACTAGGAGATAGCTTTATTAAGGAAGAGTGGGGGTTGCCCTTTGACTATAGATGTCTGAACGGCGAAAGGGAAGTCTTTCTTAGCGGAAGCGAATGTGAGACAGCGGTTTGTCATTCTATGATATGCAAACAGGTGTCCCTTCATAGTCTTTGCAATGCGGGGGTCGCAAATTTGGCCTGTTTTCTGAAGGGTACTCCAGTCCCCTTGATTTGTCCAGTGTTTCATGTACTTTCCAATGGAAGTTATGTGGTACTGAACGATCAAAGCTGTTGCGGCATGCAACCTGGAATTGCCTACGCAATCTCGATCACGAAGGTCGTTACGCGTTGTGGACATGTTTTGTTTCCCCCCACACGAGAGATAAAAGTATCTGACATGTGGCCCCACATAGATACTATACTATTAATGTGAACTATGACAAGCTGAGTAGGCTAAAGGCGCTATTGTTTCAGAAACAGGTCGCATTGACATCCGCAAAAGAGACGTATGCTCTCCAGATTGCGAGATCATCAGCCGAGATACAATCCCTTTTAAATACCAATTTCCCCAAACACTTTGGAGAGCTGGTATCCAGAATATTCAATGCTTCGAGCACCACTGGGATTGTTCATTTCTTTAAGGCTGTCGGGTCTGGTTTCATGTCCATCTTCCAGACTGTCTTCGGAGTCATCCCATCAGCCATCCATTCTCTCTTTTCAAGTGTGATTGGTGGGCTTCCAATTCTTTTGGCTTCAATTGGGGGACTACTACTGCTATTTCTTCTGAATCGCAGTGGTAGTTTCTTTCCAGCAACGCAGAGCAATGGAGCCGCTCCCGCCAACTCCACTGTGCCGTGAGCGCATGGTTCGGATCTTCGGTGCACCTTTGCTGGTGGAACTGAAGCTTTATTGTTCGCTGTCATTTCAGCCACTTCTCTGGTGTGTACAACCAGTCTTCCGCTGCATATGGTGTCTCTTTGAACATCTGCCTATGGTCTGTCTTGCTGTTGCACCAACATCTCCTGTGGACCACGAACTGCTGATGTCCCTGATGAGGGTTCATACACGGTCAGGCCACCTATGAGCCTTCCATTGTGAGATCTACCATGGATGAAGACACTGCAGCAGATAACGATATACCAGGAAATACGGCTCACTTCTGCTCTATGGATCCGTTTGTCCGCCCAGCACTCGACTTAACTTCGGACGATCTTGACTCATTTTTGAGATCCTTGACTGGTGACTTTGATGACATTCTTCAAGATCATGCGTATAACAAATAATTTGATGAATTGACTTGCCATTCCCGATTCCAAATTATGCATTTAAATTAACATTTGCTGTTGCACGCTGTACTTGTCATAGTTGACATTAACATCTCTGTATGTATTTTAAACAGATTTGTTTTAACATATTTTTAACACATGCAAATGCTTTTTTAGCTTGTTTTTGCTTTTTAGCTTTTAGTTCAGAAGCAACTTTAACATTTGGCTTCATGTACCTTCATCATACCTGTTACGACAATGGGGAGGGTGTAGTGAATCCTAGTTCGTTCTAATGGGATAACAGGAGTTAGCTTAGCCTCTGGCTTGTAGACTCGTGCCCCCATCACGTAGTGACTTTTAACCTACTTAGCTTGCTCTGTCTTAGCCCATTTAATTATTTATTTCTTCTAAGATGGCTGCCTTCTTGATAGTTAGGCCACTTGTTATGAGTTACATTATCAGTGTCACCGCGCCAAGGCGTCAAGCTCAAGCACCAAAGACAAACAAACAGTAGGCGTTCACACTTAGGGATTTTCCCTCTCTATACTTTCGAGGGATTGTTGATATTAATTGCCGTCCCAAGCTTGCCTGTTATCTATTGTTTAGGAATACACCTACATCAGGGGACCTTGTAGATCTGTATAAATACATCACACTTTAGACAGATAATCAGAGGGATTCCGACCAGAAGGTATCGCCACCATCGCTGATACCGATGCTACAGTCGTATTGACGCTGACCCAGTCTTTGTGTCCCTGCGGAGTCTGAGATAGAGACCTCATTCCAAGGTAACGAGGTTTGGGGGCTCCTCTCATGGACACGGCATTGGCAGATTAGGTTTAATAAACCCAGCTCTCCTTTAGGTAGGAGGTTAGGCCTATTCACATCGGGGTATTAGGGCATATTCCATCTCATATATCTTTTTCATGTATTGCAAAATGGTGGGGGTCTTCATAACAATGACTCTTGTCTTCACAATACTGTTACTTGCTTAATTCATTATCCTAATCATTGCAGTCCATGCAACTTATCGCAAATTGCAGTTATGTTAAATAAAAACTATTATAACTTTACTGCATCTGTGTCATTGACTGTGTTTGTATGAGACATAATATATCTGTGAGAAAAGGGTAATCTCCGTTTAACCACGACACTCCCTGAGATATCTTATTTTTGAGTCCATGCGTAAACGGCTGCCATAAATCACCTTTTACTATTGTGTTTCTGGTGAGGTACTGCTAGTGAGCCGGTAAGGTTGGGACAACAGTTGCGACTTGTTGTAGGAAAGACGTAGTCGCCTACAAACAAAAGTACTGTCATCCTTAAACCAGCAGTCTTGCTCAGAGCAAGAGTCCAAACTACGACATGTGCCACTTTGTATCAATTTGTCTCCTCTGTCGTATGAACTAGAAACATTGTGTGAAAGTCATCCTCGTCCGATAAGTGTATCATTTTTAGTGTGGATTATTGGTGTTAGTTATTGTTGAAAAAGTGGAACTTTTAATGAGTTGGTGATGCGAAGTATGGCAACTTTTTTGATAAAAGCCTGTTTGATTACTGTGATTGCACGATTAGCTGTTCATTTTAATCTTTTAAACTGTTCTTATATGTACCCTTTTCTTTTAAAGTTAGTGTTGTATTCAGCAGACTGTAGTGAATGGATTTGTAATCAGCCATTGCTATTGTGTTAGCTATGTTGAATGCACTTTCACTTTTAATCGTTGTTCGACCTGGCTTTTTGACAGGGACATCCCCAAACTTTTTGCCTCCTTCCTCCTATTTTTTCTGACCTGTTGTTGTTCGCTTTTGACCTCTGGGCACTTTACCACTGCTAACCAGTGCTAAAGTGCATATGCTCTCTGTGTAAATTGTACTATTGATTGGTTTATCCATGATTGGCTATTTAATTTACTTATAAGTCCCTAGTAGAGTGCACTATATGTGCCTAGGGCCTGTAGATTAAATGCTGCTAGTGGGCCTGCAGCACTGGTTGTGCCACCCACTTCAGTAGCCCCTTAATCTTGTCTCAGGCCTGCCATTGCAAGGTCTGTGTGTGCAGTTTCACTGCCACTTAGACTTGGCATTTAAAAGTACTTGCCAAGCCTAGAACCCCCCTTTTTCTACATATAAGTCATCCCTAATGTGTGCCCTAGGTAACCCCTAGAGTAGGGTGCTGTGTGGGCAAAAGGCAGGACATGTACCTGTGTAGTTATATGTCCTGGTAGTGTAAGACTCCTAAATTCGTTTTTACACTACTGTGAGGCCTGCTCCCTTCATAGGCTAACATTGGGGCTGCCCTCATACACTGTTGAAGTGGCAGCTGCAGATCTGAAAGGAGCAGGAAGGTCATATTTAGTATGGCCAGAATGGTAATATAAAGTCCTGCTGACTGGTGAAGTCGGATTTAATATTACTATTCTAGAAATGCCAATTTTAGAAAGTGAGCATTTCTTTGCACTAAAATCTTGTTGTGCCCTTCAATCCACGTCTGGCTAGGTTTAGTTGACAGCTCCTTGTGCATTCACTCAGACACACCCCAAACACAGGGTACTCAGCCTCACTTGAATACATCTGCATTTTGAATGGGTCTTCCTGGGCTGGGAGGGTGGAATGCCTGCCCTCACACAAAGGTCTGCCACACACCCTACTGGGACTCTGGCAGACAGGATTGAACTGAAAGGGGGATTGGTGCATTTCTTAGACACTCTTTGAAGTCACCCCCACTTCAAAGGCACAACTTAGTATAAAACAGGGCCTCTGCCCTACCTCATCAGACACTTGCTGGAGAAGAAACCTGAACAAGAAACTACATCCTGCCAAGAAGAACTGCCTGGCTGCTCAAAGGGCTCACCTGTCTGCTTTCTACAAAGGACTGCTGCCTTGCTGTTGGCCTGCTGCCTTGCTGAACTCTTGTCTGGCTGTGAAAGTGCTCTCCAAGGGCTTGGATAGAGCTTGCCTCCTGTTCCCTGAAGTCTCAGGACCAAAAAGACTTCTCTTTTTCACTTGGACGCTTCGTGCGCCGAAATCTTCGACGCACAGTTTGTTCCGCGGCGAGAAAAACGCCGCACACTGACGCTGATCGAAGCGATGCCTTCGGGACGACTGGAACTTCGACGCATGGCCTCTCAAGGACAACGCCGCCCGACTTCCAAGGAGAAATCGACGCGACGCCTGCCGTGAGAGTGAAATTTCGACGCACAGCCCCGCGGAACGACGCGCAGCCAGAAAACAAGCAGGAGAATCCACGCACAGACCCGGGACATCTGGTAATCCCCGCGATCCATAGAAAGAGACTGTCCGCGCGCCGGAAAACAACGCACGACTTCCCTGCGTGAAAAATAATGACGCAAGTCTGTGTGTGCTGAGGAGAAATCGACGCACACACCATTTTTCCACGTATTTCTTCTTCTGCGGCCCTTTGCGGAGATTTTCCACCAGAAACCAGGTACTTTGTGCTTGAAAGAGACTTTGGGGGTCATTCTGACCCTGGCGGTCGGTGACCGCCAGGGTCACCGACCACGGGAGCACCGCCAACAGGCTGGCGGTGCTCCGTCGAGCATTCTGACCGCGGCGGTTCAGCCGCTGTCAGAAACGGAAAGTCGGCGGTCTCCCGCCGACTTTCCGCTGCTCGGGAGAATCCTCCATGGCGGCGGAGCGCGCTCCGCCGCCATGGGGATTCTGACACCCCCTACCGCCATCCTGTTCCTGGCGGGTCTTCCGCCAGGAACAGGATGGCGGTAGGGGGTGCCGCGGGGCCCCTGGGGGCCCCTGCAGTGCCCATGCCAATGGCATGGGCACTGCAGGGGCCCCCGTAAGAGGGCCCCACAAAGTATTTCAGTGTCTGCAAAGCAGACACTGAAATACGCGACGGGTGCCACTGCACCCGTCGCACCTTCCCACTACGCCGGCTCCATTCGGAGCCGGCGTCCTCGTGGGAAGGTATATTTGCCCTGGGCTGGCGGGCGGCCTTTTGGCGGCCGCCCGCCAGCCCAGGGCAAATCTCAAAATACCCTCAGCGGTCTTGCGACCGCGGAGCGGTATTTTGTCGGGGGAAGACTGGCGGGCGGCCTCCGCCGCCCGCCAGTCTCAGAATCACCCCCTTTGTTTGCTTTTTAAAGACTTAAGACACTTTATATCACTTTTCAGTGATATCTTTACAAATTCATATTGCTTCTTTAATCGTTTTGACCTGCAAATACCCAGATAAATATTATATATTTTTCTAAACAGTGTGTGGTGTATTTTTGTGGTGTTATATTATGGTGTTGTATGATTTATTGCACAAATGCTTTACACATTGCCTTCTAAGTTAAGCCTGACTGCTCGTGCCAAGCTACCAGAGAGTGGGCACAGGATAATTTTGGATTGTGTGTGACTTACCCTGACTAGAGTGAGGGTTCTTGCTTGGACAGAGGGCAACCTGACTGCCAACCAAAAACCCCATTTCTAACATTGGTGATCAGCGGTGAGGATAGGACTTGTGTTTGTGCAGTGACATACAGTAGCTAAGTATTTCACTACCTACCCACAGTTGAAGGTCAACTTGATTTTTCATCTTTTTTTGCTTTTGGTTCTCTGATGTCCTCCTGGATACAATAAACACCAGAACACCAGAGCCACCAAAAAAGCTGCCTTTCAAGCATGCCTCAACACCAGCACTCACAACATCAAAGAGCTCTTCACCGTCGTCAAAGAGTTGACGAACACCAGGGCAGGCACTGCATCCATCCCTCCCTCCCAAGACCTCTGCAATGACCTTGCCACCTTCTTTCACCATAAGATCCAGAAGATCTAGGAAAGCTTCAGGAACCAAAGCCCGCCAGCACCGCTCACCACCATGGACCTTTCACCCCTACAGATACTGAACTCCTGGACCCCAATCACCATAGAGGACATCCAAAGACTGATGAACTCCATCCACTCGGGAGCACCCTCAGATCCATGCCCTCATCACATCCTCAACTTGGCTAGAGCTTCCATAGCACTGGAGTTCTGCCAAACCATCAGCCTGTCCTTCAAGACTGACGCATTCCCCTCAGACTGGAAACACGCCGAAATCAGCCTGCTACTCAAGAAACCCACCGTCAACCCTAGGGAGCTGAAGAACTACAGACCCATCTCTCTGTTCTCTTTCCCAGCCAGGGTAATGAGGAAAGCTGCCAACCAGCAACTCACGAGTTCCTTGAGACAAACCATATCGTAGACCCTTCCCAGTATGGTTTCAGAAGCAACCACAGCACAGAAACCGCACTCTTAGCAGCCACCGATGACATTCGCATCATACTGGACCATGGAGGCACAGCCACACTCATTCTCCTCGACCTCTCCGTTGCATTTGACACTGTCTCCCATTCTAACCTCTGTGACAGACTACACAATGCCAGCATCTGAGACACAACCCTGAAATGGATCAGGTCCTTCCACACCGCAAGAACAAAGAGAGTCAGACTATCACCATTCACATTAGAACCTAAAGGCACTTTCTGAAGAGTGCCTCAAGGTCCTCACTCAGCCTGACGCTTTTCAACATCTACACGGCCCGCTCGCTAAGATCACAAACAACACAGGCTAAACATAGTCTCATATGCCGACAACACACAACTGATCCTCTACCTCTCTGAGGACTCTGTGCAAGCCCAGAGGAATTTCCACAAAGGGATGAGAGCAGTCGCCGCCTGGATGGAGGCCAGCTGCCTCAAGCTCAATTCGGACAAGACAGAGATCCTCGTGATCGGCTCCACCTCTTCTGCCTGGAACGACTCCTGGTGGCCCACCGCTCTGGGTAACGTCCCCAAGCCCAATGACCTTGCGCACAACCAGGGCATCATCCCTGACTCCACTCTATCTATGACCTGCCAAGTTAACACAGTCTCCTCATGAAGTTTCCACACCCTCCGTCTCCTGCAGAAGATTTTCAAATGGATTCTCCCGGCACGAGGAAAACAGTTACCCACACACTTATCACCAGCAAACTGGACTATGGCAACGCACTCTATGCCGGCATTACCAAGAAACTTCAATCAAGACTACAACGAGTCCAGAATGCAGCAGCCAGACTTATCCTGGACATCCCCCGACACAGCCGAATCTCTTCCCACCTAAGAGACCTACACTGGCTCCCAGTCAACAAGCGCATGACATACAAACTCCTGATCCACACCTTCAAGGCACTGCACAACATAGGACCAGCATACTTCAACCACTGCCTCAACTTCTACGTACCCAACAGACGTCTTTTTTCCTCCCAGCTCACTCTTGCAGCCGTCCACAAGATCCGGAAAAGTACAGCAGGAGGAAGATCTTTCTCCTATCTAGCAACCCGGACATAGAACACACTTCCCCTCAAGCTCAGGCAGACCGCATCACTGAAGCACTTCAAGAAGGACCTCAAGACCTGCTCTTCGACTGAACAGCACGCCTACATTCAGTGCCTTGAGACTGTATGGGTGATTAGACGATTGTTACAAATCCTTGATTGATTGATTGATTGTCAGTTTGTTACAAAGTCCTTCCACAACGTGGCACAAAGCTCCCATATCTACTGTGAGTCCTAGTCCATATGAGTTCCTAGTTCAGCAGTCTCCAAACTGTGCCATGGATCTCTTGGGAGCCTAAAAGTATCTGAAAGTGATAGGAGGCTGTGACAAGGAGGAACACTTAGCATCTGCAAACATTTCAACAACAGTGCTGTGAGACAACAGAAAGGTCGTGAAACACTCTAATGAGTTATCCATTGACATCATTTAGGGGTTACCAGGGTTCACAGCTGTGAACCCCAGCTTGCCCTTTGCGACCCCTGGCACTGCATTTGTGACCACTGGGCTCAGGGGTGCCAAAATCAGTGCCAGAAACACAGGGGCACCTCATCCATATGGACATCGGTTGGGGCTCCAATCTCCTTGTATTCTGTCATTTGTTTTATTATTCCAATAGAAAATAACCCTAAATGATTCCTTATATTAGTGTAATAAAAAATGGAGTACAATTAGCTAGAATATAACTCTCCCTGGCAACTGAGGTACAAACTAAAAATGCTTTCAAATGTATGTTGTGTGTATGCATGCAGGTGAAAGTGTGTTTATGTGGGAAAGAGTGTGTGTATGTGTGATTGGGTGGTAATGTATTCTGTCATTCGTGCCCTAACAAGGAACAAGCATTAAAGGCGGCCTCCAAATTATCTCTAGAAGCTTAGGCCCAAATTTAAGAAGGGCCGAGTGCCAACTATCGCCACATTAGAGTAATTTTTTTACGCTAATGTGGTCATAGTGTGGCATAAACGCTGCACCATATTTACGAAGTGGTGCATTGCATGCATTGCACCACTTTGTAATCCCTTCCACCACATTATGCCTGCACCGTTAGGGGGCCCGCAAAAATGATGCAGTGAAATCTCTGAGATTCCACTACGTCATTTTTAGAGGCATTTTTAACGCCTCACAGAGCAGGTGTTAAAAGGAGGCACACCATTATTTTTAATGAGCCTGTAGGTACTTTGCAGGTTGAGCACCAACATTTGTGGCACTAATCCTGCAAAGTACAACAATAGCGTAAAAAATTATGATGCTACTGACCCTAACATGTGCCATGGTGCCCAGTATGTTAAATACAGCACACAGATGGTGGCGTTGGGGGGGCCCAATGGGCCGCAAGAAAAGTGGCACTTCATGGCATGAAGCTCCACTTTTCTTAAATCTGGGTCTTACTTCCTCAACAGACCACCCAGGGTAATGTAGGGTAGGGTTTTTAAGGTGAAATTCCCTAGAAGAACGCATTGGCAACCTTGTATTTGAATTTACATTTATAAAGGGATTTTTGAACATAACCACGAAGTTCAAAATGTTTAGTATGCTCATAGTTACTGAGTGCCCCCAACACCTTCAGCCAGTCCTGATATTTCCGCTAAAAGTGGTAGCATTTTTGGACTTGGACTTTTGTGTTTAACATTGTACTCACTTTTGGCTATAAAACGAGTACTGGTTGAAGGTCTCCCACATGAAGTGAGTCCAATTTCCAGCTGCCATAAATGTAACGTTAAATATCAATTTTTGTACAAATGTAGTACACATCCAATTATTGGTCCATATTTTTTTTTTTTAAATGTGGGATTTATTACAAGAAAAAAGTGAGACAGAACACTTCTTTAAGGCTATTCTTTTAAAACACTACTTTAGGTGGTCATACCACATGAAATGTTTGGCTTTCGAACTTTGTTTCACTGCATATATTTGTGTAATACATTCAGCAATAAACGTTTGGAGAATTACCAGCAGTAAGACGTTTCACCCCGTTTTCCTAATCTCTCAGGAAATAGGATGCCAGGAAGATCATATGGATAGCAAGAGCAACCCAAAAGTTATATTCATGAATCTTACACCATGAGGTCATATTACCATTAGTGTTAATTAAGTCTTGTACAATTTGTGCTCTTCCTTTTTCAGTGATAAGCTATGGTGATATGACATAAATAGGTTCCCAACAGTCATTATTTAATTTATCGGTGGCGTTGGCTGAACCAAACACACAGATTTGTGTCTGAGGTATGGGAGTTTGCAAGCGGTGACGTCTGTCTTCAAAGTGTCCAAAATGTTATCAATTCAAATTTCACGTGGAAATACTGAAAAATATGTTATGTGGTGCAATATGCTGCTCATTTAAAGTATTGCAGAAGCTACTGTTGACAAATTAAAATACCAACTACAGTTTTAACTGCAGATGCATTTGAATGCCACTAATACAATTTTTGACAGAAGGCCACTACCACCATTATTTTCTAATACTAGTGCCACAAAGCTGTTTATATAATATACGGGTCGTTTTGTAATCATCCTCCAATTTCCCCACTGAATTATTGCCTATTAAAATGTTATTTGAATATAGTATTGTGGTCTCCACCTCATTGCGTAATTACTAATAAAAAACTATCTTGAGAGGAAAATTACCCATGTGAATTTTATGTTCAGTTTCACTAGCAAATCATTGATACAAAAATGATCTAATGTAAGTAGTACAGGCAATAATTGGCCAGTTTTGTTACTTAACACCAAAACTGCAGATTATAACCAGTGGTCAAAGTGCGTGGAAACTGTTGGGATCACTGTTCCCATGATTTTTTTATTCTTTTTTTTTATTATTATATTTTTATTAATTAATTTTATACGGGCACAAAATTACCAAAATCAGGACATGAAGAACAAGAACATCGCAGCCCTCCCCAATCCCCTTCCCTCTCAATACCTCCCATAGAAAGGGCCAAGCCACATGAACGAATGCTTTCTCAGCGTCTAATAAAATCAAGCCCAAAGATATTTGTTGTACCTCTGACAGATCAAGCAGGGCTATAACTCTTCTAACATGATCTAACGTCCCTCTCTCAGGAATAAAACTGTGTTGTCTTTTGGATACTAATGGAGCAATAACCTGCGCCAATCTACTTGCTAGGATCTTGGCGTATATTTTTCCATCGCAGTTCAGCAGTGAGATAGGTCTATAGGGCCCCAGATCTGTTGCCGCCCTATCTTTTTTTTTTAAACACTACTATCGTAGCTAAATCCCAAGAGGATGGGATCTGCCCTAACTGAGCCATAACGAAAGTTAATAACATATCCTTTCGTAGCTCTTGCCAGAATTCTTTTAAAAACTCTAATGAAAAGGCATCCGGCCCTCCAGTGATTTTGTGGCCTCATAGATTTCTTCAGCCGAAATTGGGGCATCCAGTAAATTTTGCTCCACCTGAGTAAGTCTAGCTGTTTGAAGTTCTCTCAAGAACTCCAGAGACCCCCCACAATCTCTACCCTGTTGAGATACACCATCGGAGAGTAACTTTGCATAGAAGTCCCTAAAGACTTCCAAAATCTCTTCAGGCTTATTCACCTTACGCCCCTGGGAGTCCACCATCTCTGTTATACTTCTGGCTACAGCCTTGTGCCTAACACGACTAGCTATGATTTTGCCCGTAGTTTCCCCATACTCATAACATTCGGCCCTAGAGAGCTGATACTTCTCTGCTACAGCCTTGTTAAGGTGCTGGTTGGCCTTTGCCCTGAGTATTGAAACCTTAGCTTGATCAGTGCTAGTCTCTTCTCCCTTCTTTATGCTCTGTACCAGTATCGCCTCAATCTGCATAAGTTCTTGGGTTAAACTTCTAGCCTCAGACTCCCTCTTTCTCTACATATATAAACCAAAACTTAAAGTCTCCCCTCTTATTCCGGCCTTTAATGCATCCTACATTATGCCTGGAGCCGCAGTGTCCTGATTCTCATCTAAGAACTGTATCAGCCATGCTCGCATGTGATCTACATAAGCTGATTCCCATAATAATTTCCTATCAAACGTACAAACATAACGCAGCCTGCAGAAAGCAGTCAGTGATATAGCCAGACACAATGGATTATGGTCTGATAAGATTCTAGGAGTAAGCTCTTTTTCTGCTCCAGCTTTTAATGTTGAGGAAATGAAAAAAGAATCCAGGTGTACCAGCTTATTATGAGGAAAAGAGAAATATGTATAACCTGGGTCTGGGCATTTAAATGTTTCCCATACATCCACCAGGGCATGACCTTGCATCAGATCACCTAGTGCCTTATACACCTTGGGTCTGTGTCCAATATATCTAGCTGCTGATGCAAAACCCTTTATTGAGTTCATGGTGAATATTAAAATCCCCACAGATCACCAAAGGAAGTGGCCAGGAGGCTAATTCTAAGTTTAACGCATCCAACACTTCAGCTTCATCAGAATTAGAACCATAAACAGCACAAAGAGAGAATCTAGCAACACCTGCCTTACATTCCATAATGACCCAACAGCCCCATTGATCTACCATCGAATGACCTGAGCTGCATATAGATCCTCTGGCCAGAAATGCCACCCCCCTGTGTTGGTCCTGTCTGCTGTGTACAGGCTAAAAGCGTCATACCTAGCCCTCTTAATCCCTGGTGTTTCCTCCAGGGGATATGGGTTCCTTGTAGGCAGACCAGATCTACTTGCATTGCCCTTATAGCCATAGCCACCTTACTTCTCTTTTGGGGATTGCTCAAACTACATTTATTAACAGAGCATATTTTTAACCTATGCGCCATATTATTTTTTCCGATTGTCCCAGATTAACTTTAATGACTTGCGCAATACAACTCACCCTCCAACGCCCTTTGCCGTCCCATCTTGTTGCAGACCATTTGAAAACATCCTGATTATGAACCATCATGTAGTATTTCTCTTTGCCCTTCTTAAACCCCAACGTCCCCCCTAACCTCCGTACCCTACACAAATAGCTCCCTTCCCTCATATCCCTCCCTACCCAACCATACCCCCACCCTTGCCACCCCTGAACTCCCCCCACACCCTCACACTCCAACTCAACCCCAACCCTTGAGCCCCCTGAACAACCCCCGCCCCTCCAACACCCCCCACCCATTAGAAGGTGCAGGACCAACCATGTCCTTACCCTGATGGATTAGTGCTACCCTCACCCCTCACCCGAACCACAATCCATCCACCTTAAGACCATATAACAAAAGCCATATTTCCACCCCATCTCTTCTGTCAAAAAAACAAAACAAAAAAGGCACAATATAAGAATAACAGCCTACAATCTTATAGTCCAAATTTTCTGTTTTGTAGTAGACCAAAAAAAAAAAAAGTCAGAGTGAGTCCAGCAGCTCTTTAGCTTTTATTTCTGAGGAAAAAAAGAGTCCTGCCACCAGCAATCAGTTTTAGTTTAGCTGGATTCATCAAAAAGGCCTGAGCATCCTTGCTCTGTAGTGGTAAAATTAATTGTCTCAGCCTCCACTTTCTCTCAACTGTAGCATGGCAATAATCTGGCATGACAACAAAATTGTATCCTAGAGCAGTGCATTTACGATCCGGGTGAGCAAGATCATATACCGCCTGTCTTGCCAAGAAATTATGAAGGCATATCGATATAGCTCTGGGTTTCCCTCCTTAAATGTCTGTTTTTCTCAGTTTAAAAGGGAATCTTTGGGCTCTCTGAAATTCCTTCTCCCAGTCCCATTGCACTAAATCTGGGAAGGCTTCCTTAAAGCGATTCACCACGAAACTCCGTGGATCAGCCCCTTCTATCCTCTCCGGAATACCCAGGACTCGGAGATTATTTTGCCTAGCTCTGTTTTCAAGATCTGCCATTTTCCATTGAGTATCCTCAGTTTGGCTTCTCAGAGAGTCTCTAATCTACCCTTGTGCTGCAGTATCATCCTCCAATTTCGATATCCGAGTTTGTGCTTCTCCTATATGAATTGCAGAGTCGTGCAAGTCTTAGCCACCCATCGAATGGCTCCCTGCATTTTGTGACAGGCCAATTGTGTTTTGCAGCTCTCAGCCTTCGTCTCCTCCCAATGCTCCATGATACTCTGCTCTGATGTATCATCTCCAAGGAAGTTTGGATTGTATTAACTAGTGAATCACCCAGGGATCCAAGAACCCCAAGCCCAGGTACGAAGGAATAGTCCCATTGTTAGGCTTTAGGTGCTTTAACAGTAGCCTGGCGAGTAGGTAAGGTTGAGCCAGCGGTTCTCTTCTTCGTCATTTTTTTAACTGTAACCGCTTTAAAACTTTCAGATTGACCTAACCCTTCCCCCATTCAGAAGTTTCATTTTCCCCCAGTGTGGATGACTCAGTGCCTGCTTTAGACTAGGACGTTTTCCAAGCCCGACTGCCCCCTGCCCTGACTTCACTAGCTTCATCACTAGTCCAGCTAGATTGGTCAGACAGAGAAAAAAATCTATCCTCCAAATCTAAATCCTGATCCGTTTTGAAGATCAGCCCCCTTTTTCTCCAGGTTTGTTGACCTTTTTTTGCATTCTCACCCGTCCTTACTAATGTTAAGTCATGCACCAGGGGCTGCGTCAGATCATGTGGGGGGGCCTGGGCTACAGTATCAGTGGGAGCAGAATCATTAAGCAATTTGAGGTTCCTGCCCTCCTCAGTTATAACTTCATCCACTTTTTTAGTGGGTACATCTATGCGTACAGGCATGGGGGGAGTGGCACAATTTAAGTTTTCTTCGTCATCTGCAAAGCCACCAGGCAAGATATTCACATTTAACTCCAGCAGGTCCACAGTACCACCTATATCCATACTATTACCAGTAGTCTCTTTTGTTTTCACCACCACGTTAGTATGTGGTTTCGTTTTGAAATACTTCCCTATGGGAGCAATCGCCGTCTTCACCGAGGACGCCGCTTTTAATTTATCTGGCTCAGCTGACATTCGTGTGGAGGCTCTCACCTTCTTGCACTCTCTTACGCCGCCAGAGCCACAGGTTCTCTCTTGTCTCGCGCTGGCTCCAGCCCCAGCTCCAGCGGGTGCAGCCTTTGATCCTCTCGCAGACATCCGCAAAACACACCTCCTCACCAATGCGTGAAACAATATAGCAAGAAATGTAACACAATCGCTGCCAACCGTGCTACCAGACAGACGAAATCCAAACGCCAAGGTAAACGCTGAGATGGACTTACGTACCGCCTGTGGTTAATTCAAAATACACTCAGCCGGTGACAAGTTCAGGAGCAGAATCGGGAAAGGGAGCTATGGCCAGTAGGTCGGGTGCAGGAGGAGAGCACAGCCCAACGGAATCACTTGCCCGTCGTCTTGCCTTCCATTGTGCTTTAGGAATCACGATTTTTTATTCTAAGCAAACTACATTTTCATCTAAAAAAATAATAATAGTAATTATTGAAAGAGCTCATGGCCTTGCTGGACCAATGGTGTCCATTATATCATAAGGATGTTCAGAAGTAAACTGCAATAGAAAAGAAATAAGTATTGGCAAAGTCAATAGGTCAATTGTTTGCTGACAGAATTTTAGCATTATCAATGCTTATTTTTCCACGGGTTTTGCAAAACTTTATTGCTGGGGTGGCTTCCAGGCCATCTTCAATGTCAAAACAATTGGATAAAAGCAAATCTAACATGAGCATTAAGCTCCAAAACATCAACATTATAGAGCAATTGTAGGAAATTGTAGTATTAACCTCAAATATTAGCCACAGTCCTTATTAGGGTGAACCACTAAAGTCACTAAATTAATTTGAGCTTAGCCCCCGGTAGCTATGGCACAGAGCAGAAAGGTTCATCTTAGAGGCGATGTGCAAAGTATCTATGCATCACAAAAACAGTAATAAAGTCTAAACATAACACTAGAAAAAGACCAAACCAAATTAGAAAAAAGATTACATTTTGAAAATTTATACGACACTGAAATTATGAAAAATCCAACAAGGGAAACCTGAGTTAGGAATTTTTAAAGTTTACGGTTCAAACTGGAGCCAAAAAATGTTAAGCACCAACAGTGATCATCTAGTTGAGCTTAACCGGTACCTAAGCCCAATTTAAGTCTGGTTGCAATGGATCGGATACAGAAACCAGGTTTGACCTGGTCGGAAGTTTTACTTTCAGACTTATGGCATCATTATGCATCTTGGCAAGCTTACCGCCAGACTTGTGGTGAGGAGACCGCCAAGGAGCTGGCCGTCTCTCCATCAGCCCCATTACAAGGTTCCACTGGGCTGACCAGCGGAAACCAAAGTTTCCGCTGGCCAGCCCAGTGGAAACTGTGTGGAGGCATTGGTCCCATCTCCACATGGAGCTTAGGTCAATGCAGTTGCACAGGGGGGCCCACCAGAACCCTCGGAATGCACACTGTCCAGGGTGCTGGGAAGGTGGGCCACTGCACTGCCCATGCCTATGGCATGGACAGTGCAGGGATTCCTCTGTGGCCCCTAGAACTGGCTTACCACCAGCCTTTCCATGGCAGTCAGACTGCCATGGAAAGGTGGGTGGAAAGTAGAGTTGTAATCAGCCAGACAGTGCTGAACTCAGCGCCCTCCTGGCTGAGTCAACTCAGACTGCCGTCGGGCCATCAGGAACCATGTTCCTGGCGGGGACAGCGGACCCCTGGTGGTCCTACCACCAGGGTCATAAGGTGGCAGTCAGACCTCCACAGTCGCAACAGCCTGACCGTCACCACGAGGCTAACGGTCCTTGAACTGACAGCCTCGTTATGAGGCTTTAAGTTTCTATACCGGAAGTCAAAAATCCTCAGTGGGGCAAGGCAGCAAGCTGTAGCTGAAGAGGGCTCCTTGTTGTCAGACAGCCTCAGGACAAGGTTTTGGTGAAGTAATTGACTATTGGTGGAAAAGATCCAAGTGGGAGAAATTTGAAGGCCCCTCAGAGACAGGATACTTTTGGCACCTTAGTCTGTTAAAGATTTATACTTTTGGACTTTGTCACTTTGCTGGAGCTTGGCTTCTTTCAGTGGTGCAAGGCTACAGGTAGAGGGCTCCACAAAAATGGAAACCTTCTCTGCGCGGTCCCACTGTATGAGATTTGCTGCTGCAGATAAGCTCTGAGCCCAGCGGCAACACACCTTTGTCAGATCAGGTTGGTGCGTTTGTCCCAACCTTTCAGAGGTGTTTGAAGCTAGAAAATTTCATGAAAAGATAATAGTACACATTGACACCAGCCAAGACTCCAGGACCTTGAGGAGAACACTTACAGGTCAAAATTCACTCCAGCAGAGGCCAGAAACAGAGACCAATGCAGGTCCAGTTGCCTGTGGGTAGGGAAGACTCCTGTCCTCTTCCTAACATAGAGGGTAAAATTGCCAGGGTCAACCCTGCACATTTTTGCAGCACTTCCAGTGTGCTGTATTGCACAAAAATCCCACAGTGCCTCTTTCTGCCTAAATCCATGATGCTAAAATTCTTCTCCCCATGTATAGAGCCTGTGTGCTCACCCTATAGGTGAAGTCAGGGAAATGAGCAACCCCTCCTCTGTGGCTAGCTCCTCCTCTACTAAGATTGAATCCTGTCTGGCTAAGTCGGCAATAGAAGTGCACAGCCTAGGTGTCAGCTAACATTTGCTGTGACATAGTAGGCCTCCTTGAATTTAAATAGGTTTCTGAGCACAGCTCAGATGGTCATCCTGCCAGCGAAACTGATCACCTCTCTACAATAAAGGTATTTGTCTCAGATCTGGGCCTAAGTTCACATCTCATCAACTGAGCTATTCAACTGCCAGATGACAGTTGGGTTCTTGCAAATGGGAATCCATCTGCTCCAGGGAGGGATAGGGTAACTTTCAAAAAGTACATTTTCCAAAACATGTATAACAAATCTGACTTTACCAGTGAATTGGACTTGTAATAAATAGTTTAAAAAAGTAAAAGAATGAACTTTGTAGCTGCTTTCTATGCAGAGAGAACACTATTAACTTTAATATTGTATCTGAATGATTTCCAATTGAGCCACCAACCTATTGAGCTTTGATGGCCTTTTCAGTGAAAGGACATTAAACATTAAATCGGTCAATCAATCAATCAGGTATTTGTACGGCACACTACTCACCCATAAGGGTCTCAAGGCGCTGAGGTGGGGGGGGGAGATGACGGGGGAGGAGAGGGGAGGTGCTGCTACTGCTTGAACAGCCAGGTCTTGAGAAGTCTCCTGAAGGTAAGGAGACGTTTGTCTGACGCAGGTGGGTGGCAAGAGTGTTTTACGTCTTGGCGGGGAGGTGCGGGAATGATCTGCCAGTGGTTGTGGTTCTGCGGATGTGTGGGATGGTTACGAGGGCGTGGTCGGCGGAGCAGAGATGCCGGGTCAGGGTGTAAAAGTAGAGCCGTCTGCTGAGGTATTCTGGTCCGGTGTTGTGCAGTGCTTTGTGAGCGTGGGTGAGGAGTTTGAAGGTGATTCTCTTGTTGACTGGGAGCCAGTGCAGGTCTCTCAGATAGCCTGTGATGTGGCAGTGGTGGGGGATGTCCAGGATGAGGCTTGCGGAGCCTTTCTGGATGCGTTCAGCCTCTTCTGAAATTTTGCCGTGGTTCCTGCGTAGAGGGCATTGTCGTAGTCTAGTTTGCTGATTACGATGACTTGGGCGACTGTTCTTCTGGTTTTGGTGGGGATCCATTTGTAGATCTTTCGGAGCATGCAGAGGGTGTTGAAGCAGGAGGAGGAGATGGCGTTGATTGACTTGCTGGGTCGTAGGGAGTGGTGTCAGAGGGTGTCATACGTGGCCAAGAGGTCCAGGTGGATGAGGGCTGCGGTTTCGGCATTGTCCAGTATGGTTCTGATGTCGTCGGTGGCAGCAATGAGGGCAGTTTCGGTACTATGGTTGCTGCGGAATACGGATTGGGAAGGGTCAAGGGTTCTGTTCTCCTCGAGGAGGTGGGTTAGTTGTCTATTGACAGCCTTCTCAATTACATTTTCCGGAAGGGGAGCAGGGAGATAGGCTGGACGTTTTTGAGGTCGGGCCTATCTCCCTGATTAAATTTTTACATGTCCTACTTTTAAATACCAACCTCTCTGTCTTATGAGCACTTAGTGGTGACAGTAATAATTATAGGTAAGGTTTAGGGCTGCTAAAGGGGTTATTTTGACAGGTTGGATTTTCAGCTTAAACCTGCACAGTCAGACTACACATTGCAGGTCATATAAAAAAATAAAATGATGGACGGAGTGTTGAAACTTTTCAAACACTCGCCCCCAGTCACAGATCTGGGTTTAATCCATCGTAAAAAAAAATTACCACGTCACCCCAGTTTGGACCAAGCTATATGCAAATCAGTCTTGATTCTGCTCCCAATGGGAGTAGTCCAGCCCAAACTGCCTAGCCAGGTCCACCCTGGACAGGATTCAAGCATCCTGGGACTGGGTTCAGGGCATCGCCGTTCATCAGTCAGAGTCCACGGAGGTCCTGGCTTGGCAGTTCGGGGTAGACTGTTCCCATGAGGAACAGGGTCAAGACTGATTTGCTTATGGCTGGGTCCAAACTGGGGTGACCTGGTGAGCAAAAAAACAATGGATTAAACCCAGATCTTTGCAGTGTTCAGCACTCCATCCATAATCCTTTTGTGTTGCTAAAGTTGCCCTAAGTGGGAAGGGTATGCCCAAATGTGTGTCCCGTGCTCACTGTGCCTCAAGATTTAAGCCAGCCTGGCTGATGAAGGGTGATACCCTGAAACTGGTCCCGGGATGCTTGTTTCCAGTCCAGGGAAGACCTGGCTTGGCAGTTCGGGTTGGCCTGTTCCCATGTGGAACAGGCTCGACTGATTTGCATATGGCTGAGTCCAAATTGGGATGGCATGGTAAGCAAAAGAAAAATGGATTAAACCTGGATTTGTGACTGGGGGTGAGTGTTTGCATTGTTCAGCACTCTGCCCATCGTCCTTTTGTGTTGCTAAAGTTGTCCTAAGTGGTAAGGGTATGCCCAGATCTGGATCCCATGCTCACTGTGCTATTGGATTCAAGCTAGCTTGGCTGATGAAACGTGATACCCCAAAACCGGTCCCAAGATACTTGTTTCCAGTCCAGGGAGGACCTGGCTTGGCAGTTCTGGCTGGACTGTTCCCATGAGGAACAGGGTCAAGACTGATTTGCATATGGCTGGGTTCAAACTGGGGTGGCATGATGAGCAAAAGAATTATGGATTAAACCCAGATCTGTGACTGGGGGTGAGTGTTTGCATTGTTATGTACTCTGTCCATCATCCTTTTGTGTTGCTAAAGTTGCCCTAAGTGGGAAGGGTATGCCCAGACATGAATCCCGCGCTCACTGTGCCACTGGATTCAGGCTATTCTGGCTGATGAAGGGTGATACCATGAAATTGGTTCTTGGATGCTTGTTTCAAGTCTAGAGAGGACTTGGCTTGGCAGTTAGGGCTGGACTGTTCCCATGAGGAAGAGGGTCAAGACTGATTTGCATATGGCTGGATCCAACCTGGGGTGGCATGGTGAGCATTTAACGATGGATTGTTTGCCTTGTTCAGCACTCCGTTCATTATCCTTTTGTGTTGCTACACATTGCAGGTCTACAGTCAAATTTTCTCTGTCACTGTAGTGTGTGGCTTAATGGGAGCTGTAGTCCATTTGTGACATTTAACTTACAGGTCCTGGGTACAATTTTGTACCATGCAATAGAGACTCACATGATAAATATGTCAATCAGGGGTATGACAGTTTCATCATATTTAAAGGGGGATTACACGCACTTTACCACTGGTTAGTAGGGGTAAAGTGCATATAGTTCTACAGCCAGCAAAAACAGCAAAAATCTGGGTTTACACCACACAAACAATTGTAATTTCCAGCAAAAATGCAAAAAGAGCTTTTGATTTAACCACACAATATGGGCATTTAAAGAGGCAACCTAGTAAAAAGACTAGTTTCTTATTTAAGATTATCCACTGTAACCAAAAATATGGGTGCCACAATATGCCTTTGTTTAGTAATGTCCTTTTTGGCTGTAAAACATATTGTGGCATATTTCAATAGATGGCCCTCTTAAACATACCAGACTTCTTTATCTCCCCTGTTTCACATTCACTACTTGGGAACTAGATAAAAATGGGGATTGGCTAGCATAGGTCATTCTGGATGTCCCAAATAAGGTATCACTCTACTGGGCATCAATCACACTTTCACTCAGATTCCTTTTTTTAGCCTCCTAACAGGCTTTCAGTGCTATGCAAAAATCTGCATGGGTACATCAAAATAGCCTTATTCAGGAAGAGTTGCAGGCAGATCGAATCATCAACCACCCCTCACACTGAAGAACCCCAAAACACTGATTCACAATGGAACATATCTGTGTGCTCCATGATGCCACATCATGGAATCCAAGTGACATCATGACACACACAGACATGCAAGATACAACACATTTCTATGTGTAAGAAAGTATATTTTTTTTAGATTTGTGCAGCACATACACACTCAGGATACCGCTTCAGAGCACTAATAAAAACAAAATATGATCATGAACTTTCAGAGATCCCCCTTGGTGGTAAAAGGTACATATAGGTGGTCATTCTGACCCTGGCGGTCTTTGACCGCCAGGGCGGAGGACCGCGGGAGCACCGCCGACAGGCCGGCGGTGCTCCAATGGGGATTCCGACCGCGGCGGTAAAGCCGCGGTCGGACCGGCACCACTGGCGGGGTCCCGCCAGTGTACCGCGGCCCCATTGAATCCTCCGCGGCGGCGCAGCTTGCTGCACCGCCGCGGGGATTCCGACCCCCCCTACCGCCATCCAGATCCCGGCGGTCGGACCGCCGAGATCCGGATGGCGGTAGGGGGGGTCGCGGGGCCCCTGGGGGCCCCTGCAGTGCCCATGCCACTGGCATGGGCATTGCAGGGGCCCCCGTAAGAGGGCCCCTACAAGTATTTCACTGTCTGCTGCGCAGACAGTGAAATACGCGACGGGTGCAACTGCACCCGTCGCACAGCTTCCACTCCGCCGGCTCGATTCCGAGCCGGCTTCCTCGTGGAAGCCTCTTTCCCGCTGGGCTGGCTGGCGGTCTGAAGGCGACCGCCCGCCAGCCCAGCGGGAAAGTCAGAATTACCGCCGCGGTCTTTCGACCGCGGAACGGTAACCTGACGGCGGGACTTTGGCGGGCGGCCTCCGCCGCCCGCCAAGCTCAGAATGAGGGCCATAGTTTTTTGTGCCACATTGTCTTCATTGCATTAGAAATATGTTAATTTACATGCATCAGAGATCTGCACCAATAAATTACCAAAGGGTCAATTGGAAGAACTGGGATTAAGACAAGTAAAGAAAACTTGCACAAGACAAGATCCAAAGTCCAAACCATGAAAATGTATTCAAATGTTATTAAGCACTACAGAAAGTAAAGGGCAACTGGATAGTCGATTCAATTTAGTTTCATTATTTGTATATCATTGGTTAAAGGGAAAAGTCTAAATATAGGCTCAAATAACAGTCTGTAATAGGGAAAGTCCAGTATGAAAGCAATGGAAAGTTTTGGCAATTCAATATATTCTAAGGGGCATATTTATACTCTGCAGAAGGCAGGAGAGGATATTCTGCACCAGGACAACCCTTCTGGGACAAGACATCATTCAGAGGTACAGGCTCAACTGGCAGGCCATTGTCGATCACCGGGGTTTGATCACCAACATCGTGGCAAAGTATCCTGGGAGTGTACATGATTCATTCATCTTCCGCCACTTCACCATCAATCAACACTTCCAGGATGGATGATATGTAAATGGCCTACTTGTCGGTAAGTACAGAAACCCAGTTATATACACACTGCACAGCAACCCTCTAGGACACACAACACATACACCATGACATCGACACGTGGACAGGAAGACAATGAAGTAGTGACACCACTAGGCATGTTTGATATCCTCACCCAATGGGATACACACCTAGGGACAAATGACAGTTACGAATAACAACAGATGCCACTCCAGAGCCACTAGGAGACAATTTAAAACAACATAATGACAAAGACATGGCCCCAACTGGCAGTACAATTTGGAAGATTAATCTTTCAATATCACATCAATAACACTCAATTAAAACACCCTTCGAACTAATACGTACTGTGTAAGGGTTGTGTAATGTTTTTTGCTGCAGGTCAAACACCATGACACACATAGCATGATGATGACTCCAATGAAGGTCACATGCAATCATTGAGGCTGTACCAATATCTCACATCACTCCTGCTCTCACATTGCCCACTACCAATAAGCAAGTGGACTGTGCGCAGAACACATCTTGAAGGTACAATATTGAAAGTGCACATTCCTACACATACGCATTGCGACAAATTAACACACACACAACAGATGTACAGGCATACGGACCTTCTGAAACTCCAAATGACAACCTCACAACCAAGTTAGCCATCTGAACTAGAACATGTTCAGTAGTATAGGTACACGTTACAACCTGAGTCGACTTGGCAAGGGCAAAGAAATAGGTCTGCAGTGAACTTGTCACACATGTGAACTTAGTGCATAGTCAATTGTTAACACGTCAGTGCTCACAACGTACGGAGATGTGTTGCACATTGTCACCTTGCCAAAACTAACGGTCTGACTGATGGTTGACTAATTCTATTGCATAGTTTTGGCAATTCAATATATTCTAAGGGGCATATTTATACTCTGTCTGCGCCGAATGTGCGTCAAAATGTTTGACGCACAATCGGAGCAAACCATGCACCACATTTAAACCTTGACGCCCGTGAATGCCAAAATTCCGCTGTGTGCGTCATTTTCTGGATGCGGGAAACCACCTTGCGTTAATGTTACATGCAAGGTAGGCGTTCCCGTCCAAAAAATTACTTAAACTCCTGTGCGCCTTATTTATGCTACCGCGCAAAATTGACGCACGCCCTGGAGGCGGAGGCAGAAAATGACGCACAGCCCGATTTGCGTAAAAAAATAACGCCTGGGTCAGGGCTGGCATTAAAATGGGGCAAACACACCTGTACTTAATGAAAACACACAGAAGCAACAGGAGAGCTCCATGAGGAAGACATGGAGGTGCTTTTCATCCAGCACGCACGCAGACACAGAGCACAGGAATAACAACAGCAGCTTCCACAACACCAGCAGGGACCCCAAAGGCAACGCAGAAGGCAGGAGAGGATATTCTGCACCAGGACAACCCTTCTGGGACAAGACATCATTCAGAGGTACAGGCTCAACTGGCAAGCCATTCAGAAGCTGCTGTGCAACATTGAGCTACAGTTGGCACCCAGCTTGCAGACACCCCACACCATTCTACCAGAAACCAAGCTGCTAGCTGTACTCGACATGTTGGCAAGTCGCTCCTTTCAAACCACTGGTGCCCTGGTTGTCGGGATTTCACAGTCATCATTATCCGCCTTCCTACCCAAGGTACTGGATGCTATCATCTCCCTTACACCCCACCACATCAGCTTCCCCAACACACAGCAGAAGCAGCAGGAGACAAAACAGGGCTTCTACTAAATCAATGGCTTCCCACACGTGCTTGGTGCCATTGACTGCACACACGTACTCATTGTGCCACCTGCTGCAACCGAATATCTATACCGGTACAGGAAGCACATACACTCCATCAATGTGCAGGCCATTGTCGATCACCGGGGTTTGATCACCAACATCGTGGCAAAGTATCCTGGGAGTGTACATGATTCATTCATCTTCCGCCACTTCACCATCAATCAACACTTCCAGGATGGATGATATGTAAATGGCCTACTTGTCGGTAAGTACAGAAACCCAGTTATATACACACTGCACAGCAACCCTCTAGGACACACAACACATACACCATGACATCGACACGTGGACAGGAAGACAATGAAGTAGTGACACCACTAGGCATGTTTGATATCCTCACCCAATGGGATACACACCTAGGGACAAATGACAGTTACGAATAACAACAGATGCCACTCCAGAGCCACTAGGAGACAATTTAAAACAACATAATGACAAAGACATGGCCCCAACTGGCAGTACAATTTGGAAGATTAATCTTTCAATATCACATCAATAACACTCAATTAAAACACCCTTCGAACTAATACGTACTGTGTAAGGGTTGTGTAATGTTTTTTGCTGCAGGTCAAACACCATGACACACATAGCATGATGATGACTCCAATGAAGGTCACATGCAATCATTGAGGCTGTACCAATATCTCACATCACTCCTGCTCTCACATTGCCCACTACCAATAAGCAAGTGGACTGTGCGCAGAACACATCTTGAAGGTACAATATTGAAAGTGCACATTCCTACACATACGCATTGCGACAAATTAACACACACACAACAGATGTACAGGCATACGGACCTTCTGAAACTCCAAATGACAACCTCACAACCAAGTTAGCCATCTGAACTAGAACATGTTCAGTAGTATAGGTGCACGTTACAACCTGAGTCGACTTGGCAAGGGCAAAGAAATAGGTCTGCAGTGAACTTGTCACACATGTGAACTTAGTGCATAGTCAATTGTTAACACGTCAGTGCTCACAACGTACGGAGATGTGTTGCACATTGTCACCTTGCCAAAACTAACGGTCTGACTGATGGTTGACTAATTCTATTGCATATGTGAAATTGGATGGGATGTCCAAGGTATATAGATGCAACCGTCTTACCACCACTGTGGAATTGATTCTGTGTATGGAAGTATCATGTCACCCCCAGTTAAGACACATGGACACCTATTTCACATGACACAATGCAAGGGAGTACACACTGTACTGCAAATCTACAAAAATACTGCTGACATCCGGTCAACAGCCAAACACCCATTCAGATAAGGAAACAACCCAAAGCTGATGGTACATCCTAGAAGCCTAGGATTCCACACAATAACACAAACACTGAGGAGTCACAGACAACACAAGAGAACAACTGCTATGCAATGGTGCAAGGCACATCAACATGTTCTCACTCATTTTCTCTTTCAGCTGATCAGGGGTATGGGATCCAGTCATGGATCATGACCCCATTTGGAAACCCAAGCACTGCAGCAGAGCGTGCCTATAATGAGGCACATAGAAGGACACGCACCATAGTCGAGAGGACCTTTGGCATCCTGAAGTCAAGATTCAGGTGCCTTGAGATCACCGGAGGCAGCCTCCCATACCCACCTGAAATGGTGTGCAAAATCATTTTGACCTGTGCCATCCTGCACAACATATGTGTAAGAAGGAATGTTCCCCTATATGAACCCCACCCACAAATGCCTGAAGAGGAGGAAGAGGAGGATGCTGTCCATCAACATGAGGGGGACCATCCAAACACAGCTACAGGATTGCGTTGGAGACAACATATTGTCCAAAATTTCTTTTAGCTCTACTCATCCATCACCTCTGTCTTACCCTATGTCAACAAACACCTATACTAATCACTATATCATAGTCTGGATAATCATTTTTCCATAAATTTATCTCTAACTATCAAAATCAGAGTGTAGCCTCATGGAGCATTCCTTAAATACAGATTAGGACACAGAAAATTCCAAAACTATTTTGATGCGTATGAATGTACAGCCACATTCACTCAAACTGTAAATGACATATATCCTGTACATTTCACATTTGAAGGGCAATAGCAGAGGACCACACCTATTTCACACATACATGTTGGCAACATGGTTCATCGCAGCATATGGCACACAACTAAGACACCATCAGTCAATAAGGGTAAAAAATGCCTCATGCATGAGGCAGTGGATGTGCTATTGCATTGGTAACAGGATTGTATGACCCCACCGTTGACATCAGTAAGTCTTACATCACCTATCTTTGCAAGGACTATGTGTGACAAGATTTCCATATAAGCAGCAAATTTATAGCACAAGTGCCCCAGGTATGACTAGCATTGCTCACATGATATCCCCTGAACATGGCAGCCCATGTACTACGTCCAGCCACACCCATGTTCCCTGTCTCAGACCACCCTTTTTCAGAGGTCCCTGGAATGGGAATATGTGCCCCCAGATAATCTCTCCTCTACACACACCCAGACTCACAATGTTAATCCAGTGTGCTTCCCTCTTTATTATGGTATGCCATAGTCATTGTACTTCTGTCTGCATGGACGTCAGGTTAAATAATGCACTGGCTTGTAGTCTGCAGGACCTGAAATCACCTGTACATTGCTTCCCATGTGAAAGGTACTGTTGGCCTAGAATCTCACCTACAGGACTTGTGAGAGACTGATGCTGCACACACCTGTGAGCACCTCCATGGAGACCAGCCATTTTAACATGCACTGCCCTTGCAACTGCCTGGAACAGCATAGAAGCTGCCATTTTATCTATAACACTGTTATGCATTGCCGTCTAAATCAGCTGTGTAACTCAGCCCTTGGGTTAATGTGTTACGTTCCAACACACAGGACAAACACAGTTTTCCGTTTCCACAGTGTTGTTCCACCTTTGACCAGTCTCAGCCTGACCACTGTGTATTTACCTTGTGAAATGTTTGGATCCTGATTGACCCTGCATCCTGTTATCCTGGCTGGCTCCTGTCTTTGCGTTACCCTAAAGGTTCCTTGTGCCTACATTTGTATCATAGTTGCTTTCCCAACCCTCTTATTCCTCCTGGGGTATTGTGTCAGGTAGGTCTACAATGCATACTCAGATACATTGTATAGCCTAATCAGTTTATTTGTCGTACCATGGGGGGAACTTGTCTCCAAATAGCCAAATCATGGCCTATCCCTTGTCTGGGTTTCATGTATGCATGAGTGGCAAATAGTGACAGTGTACCATGGCTGTATGCATGGATTGGGTATGGTGCCTCCAGCACAACATACAATGTCAGACAATGTGCATGAAATGTCTACACATGTTAGGACCCTGACAGTCCACACGCTGATTCACATTGCTCCCAACATATTAATGGGGCTTGTGTGGTGAATAGCTGTGAGATTAATCAGCACAGAGGCAATGATGTTCCCAGATGCAGTGGGGAATTTTAGAGGCCAACCTGTGTACAAATGTTGTGAGGACACCTGCCGGTATAAGAATCCTGAGACATTAACTTTGTCATCACACCAAGGTTGGCCTGTTGACACCCTCATAACACGTCTGCAATGAAAGGGCTGGATCATCCCCATGTGTGTTCTCAATTCCTCATTGGCTTTCCTTCTATTGATCTGCGAAAGATACTTTGTAGATACAGGAAATGGCTCCACAGACTCATGACTAGACCTGCACGTAACTGTGACAACCTAGACCCCAATAATTATACAGGCTAAACATTGGCCCACACATGAACCAGACACCTCTGTGCATTTTACCACTGGAAATATGTGAACATGTGCTGCTTGGTCTCCTGGTCCTCCACTGCCAAGGAGAATCATGGCTCAGTTATATGACACCAACTATTCAGAATATTACAATTGTACAATTGTGTATTATATTTGGGACTCGGTGTCACAAACACGGTACCCACATAGTATTATCCCATGCTTGACTCATGGTGGGTAAACAAACAAGTGCCTAGGAAGTAGTATCTAACATTCCAGGACATGTGATGGCTAAGTTTTGGAACATTGCCATGAACAACCGTCTGCTATCTATTCTGTGCATGCTTTGTCATTGGTGGTGTTTATGTTCCAAAAAACGTAGGAAGTGCACACAGCAGTTGTCCTCTCTCATTTCCACACTGACTTGCATCTGAGCGTTGGACACATTGACTTCACATGCATACAAGCAGATTTGCAAAAATGCATCTTGTGATGGTCACACAGTGGCACAACAACATTAGTAAGAGCCAATTCACACACATTGACCCATAGGCATTGAGTTACTGTATTGAGTTGGGTCGCCTTGCTATCCTCTCTTGACGCAAAACATGCCCAAACTGAGTAATACATGATTGTATCCCACACGTTTGGCCATCTATTGCGTCAGTGAAGAGTTCAAATCCGGAACAACAAGTAGAGGATCACGGTCCGCAGTATTATGATCTGTCACATGTGCCCATATACCGTAATGCCCAATGTGGGTGCAAGCAGCCTATCTCTGTATTGTCACAATTGTCATGTACCGTTACAAATGAGAAATGACCCAAACCCAGTTAATGACAGAAATTTTGACGCATAAGCGTAAAAAAATACGCACATGCGTAAAAAAAATGATGCATATGTGTCAAAATATGATGCACATTGCCAAGAAACATCCATTGGCCCTGAGTGGTAATCGCCACACTGTACCCCTGGAAATTGGTTAGGTATGAAACATATTTCACAATATGGATGCAGGGTTATTTCTAATCATGTGCGTTTAAAAAAAATGACGCACAGACTGTAAGCATTTGAGGCAGGAAGTGATGTAATAGGATATCCTGTTTACAGGATTGGTACAGTGGGTGTACTTTCACTTTCACTTTGCAGTCTGTGATATTTCCTGACTGTGTGGCTGTGTTTAGACTTGTCTCTCTGTGCATTTTGTGATTTTGTCTCCAGTGTGGTCTTTAAATTGTCCTTTTGTGTTTCATAACTGCCTGTGTTAGTGTCTTGTCTTAGTGTTTTTTGGTCATTTGTGGTGTCAACATTTGTCTTTGTTGTGTTGGGAGTCTGTTGTGGGTAGTGGTAGTTTGGGTATAGTTGGGCTGTGTTCTTAGTTATTTTGCATTTCCCTGTCCTACTTTCCCTCTATTCTCCTCTGTACCCCTTTATTCCGTTTTTTTTATGCAAGAATGTTGGGTAGGCCTCGTCTTGGCAGGATGGGAGAGGAGGAGCTGGGTGGGTTTATTTGGCTGGTGTGCCACTTCCTACCCTTAATGATAGAGGCAGGTGGTCGTGTGATCCAAGGCTATCACACAGAGGCAAGGAGGCTCCGGTGGGCAAAGGTGTTGTACCATCTCCAGAGAATCTACAACACATCGCGCAATGACCACCAGCTGAAGCACTGCTGGGCTGACCTTGTTGCCAGGGAGCAAGACCTGCTGGACCACCTGGGGATTGTGATTGGTGGCCCTGTTGGTGAGTACAAATCAGAGTAATGTGGACGTTTAAATGCTCTGTAGTGACAGTAGCTGATTTGTTCATTTGCTGCCGGCAATGTTTTTGAACATGTGGAATGCTAGTGAAACATAGAGGGCCATATTTCTACTTTGTTAGCACTGCAATTGCGACCTGTTTTGAAGCAAGAGCGGCGCAAACTTACAAAATACAATTACATTCTGTAAGTTTGCACCGCCTTTGTGTCCAAAAACAGCACAAATGCGGTGCAAAATTTGTATGAATATGGGCCACAGTTGCCTGTGAGGTATACAATATTTCCTACACATTACCGTCATTTGTTGACGCAACAGCTAGACTAACTTTCAAAACACAACAGGAGCCTGTAAATTAGTGCTGCCTTCACGTCAATTGATGATGGCAATGTGGCTTTAACATATGTTTCATGTGTGGTCAGTGAGTGTATCAGGAAACATATCTTGGAAATCTAGATTTTTTCAAAAAATGTGTCCCTCAATTGTTTTCGGATACATGTCTGAACTGATTCTGACACATACGTAACAAGTTATAGCTTACCTAAGGTAACATTTTAGACTGATATTCTGAGTTTGTAGTGCCACATTTAAATTAGGGATGGATGGCAAAAGGTATGCACACGGGTTCATATCTCTATGGTTGGTGCAACTTACCATAGCTGTGGCACATCAAATGAAGAAAATTATACAAATTGAGGGCTAACAACTGTCCCTGGCCCTCTGTACATTGTACCTGTGTGTCTTAAATTGGTCTTAGTCACAATGTCTGGGTGACTGGTATTGGAGTCCTCACGGAAAGTGGCTTTGCATGTCTCTCATGGAATACACTCCATGAATTTGTCTGCTAACTAATGAAGGAGCATGTTTGCCACCACAGGATAGTTAGGGCCACTGCATGTGTGTAGATATGTGTGTCTCACTCACTGGAGTCCCGGGTCTGTACATGTTTGCAGTGGTATGTAGGATGCAGTATCATCATGACTGAGAGGCTTGACTTTCTGAGTTAATATTACACATAGTATTTGTATTTAGAAGTGTTGTACAGTGCACAGACATTGAGCACATTTCTCCCTTCAATGCCTCACAGGTGGACCTGCACCCTACACTATCAGAGAGGTGGCTCGATTTGCGCACCCAGACATCTCCAGTAAGTGTTGATATTTCTGTTCTGTGTTGTGTTTGCTGATGATTTGTGATTGACTCCTGTGTGTTGGACACATAGCAAGGTGTGATGCGCTGGTCAATGATCTGTTTTGTTCCTTGAGTAAAGTATCATTTTTTCCCCATCTTTGAGTTGGCAAATCATTAGATTATTATCATAATTTGGGATTGTAGGTCAGTCCTGTAGGCACGGCAATGTGAATAGGGATGAGTTATGTGGATAAAACTTGAAATCAGAAAATGTAGCAGTGGACCATATTCGTGATTTAGTCAGCCAGTCAGACCCTGATTCTCCCAGAATAGGGATACCAAAGTCTTACCCACAGACTGCAGCTTCCCTATTCACTAATGAACATGTTTGACTGTATGTTTAACTTTCTGGCAGCATGTAGCTCCACATGTTGTGCTACGAGTATGAGGCACTTGAGTACAAGGCCTAGGTGTGCATGCAGTTCATGGCCAGAGGTGTGCTTGCATCTATCTGTTTGTGGTAAGTAATGGGTTACTGGTAGAAAATGATGTTGACAATGGTCTGCATTTTCCACAGATAAGTGTTGATGGGATTGTCCAAGGTTTGGGTGTATCCTAGTTGGACTTCCTCCTTACCTGTGGTGTGCTGGCCAAACGCATGTACAGCTTTCCAAAGCTTCCTGGGTGTCCTTGTTGTTAGAAATTATTAGTTGCTTGTCCACCCCCCCCCCTCCCTCAGGCACAGGCGTAGGGTTGTGAATAGTGTACATAGGACTGATGATCCATGTTTAGTACACAGACATGTAAATCTGTAAATCACTTGTCCAAACCTAGGATACCCACTCATGATTAGCACCTGCATTCTATACTGGCAATTCCATTTACAACTTGCAGGTCTTGAAGCCCTAGATTGTCATCAAGTACATGGGAATTTGTTGGCCTGTCAGTGGTGGGGGACTTGCAGCATGATTTTTACCTGACAAGTGGCTGAACAATGATGCCAAAGTCATTCCAGTTGTTACCCATCTTTTAGGGTTTTGATGTGCTGTTTGATGATAGGACATGTGTAGGCTGGCTTGGCATGTACTGCCTCAGGGACAATCAGTGATCTGTATGATGATATGGGCTGTTTCAGGTACATTAGATGTATTGTCTGATTTACTTCTTGAGCCATTTCACACAATGAAGTACCTAATGTTTGGTTTTCTATTTGTCTTAACAGCTGCCAATATGACTCTCATCCAGATTTGAGAGTCTCAGCGCAGGGCAATGCGTTACCGCCACATTCTGGATGTGGAGTCTGGGTTCCGCAACATGGCAAGGTGTTATCGCCATGAAAGAGCCTCCGGAGTGTGGAGGGTATTTGCCTAAGGGGGCCATTCCGTGTCCACCACAGCCACCACCAACAGCACCACCACTACCACCCAGGTGGCACCCATAGTAGCAGGGACCTTTGCTGGACCATCAACATCGACAGCTCCAGGCCCTGTCACAGCACTACCTGCACCTCAGCCTACAGACATGGCACCGACAAGGGCCCACACTTCCTCCACTGGCACCCAGACCACCCCTGCTGCAGTCATAGACCCTACAACTTTTAACCAGATGCACCGGAACTTGGACCGTGTGTTGCGTAAAATGACCAGACTGCAGCAGGAGGTGGCACAAGTGAATCGGAGGGTGCGTGCCATCAAAAAGACCCTGCAGAGGGCCAACTTGTAGGCTTATACTTAGCCATGATTCCCTCCCCCACCCTCCTCTTTCCTGGTTATTTAAATTAGTGGTTTTAGGGGGCTTGGTGTTAGGTTAGTAAAGGCTGTTAGTTTAGTTAGTAGTAATGGGTGGGGGTGGGGGTATCATACTTTTTACAACTGTTTTTTATTATGTGTGTGGGTGGGTGGGGGACGATGTTGGGGTTTTGGTGTTTAAAAAAGAAAATTTACAAAAAATATTATTAAAATTATTACAATTATTGTTGTTAAAAACAATTATATATTTGTTTAGTATAAGATAGTATGTGTTTAGGTTAGTATATGTTGTCCTCCATGTGTCCCGTCTTATAAGGGGGGTGGGGGGTTGATGTTTAGATTGTTTCGTTAAATTTGATAAGTAGGTTTAGCTTAGGTTAGTTAGGGACAGTTGTGGGTAATGTGTAGTTAGAGTAGTTTAGGTTAAGTAAGGTGTTTCCCCTGGTTTTAGCTTCTGTTTTTACTGTTTAATAAATATCTAGTTAACCCTTTACAGTATGTGTCAAATACTTGTAGATCAGGGCCTTGCCATGAGTGACCAGTGTCTCTTTTGTATTAGCTTTTGTGTCCCATGCTGCAACCATATCCCAACTAAACTGTTACATTGGCAGCTACACCAAAGCTACTTAGCTAAGATTCGGCCATCCATTGCACCCACCACTCACGGTTACTATGGATCCCAAAGTGCGGTTATTTTGTGATGTATGTTTTCAATGTCACATACTTTGCTAACAGATTTGGTATTGGGGACACTGTGTTAAGTCTGCCTGCAGCCTGATGTCCAAGTAAATCCTTATAAGGTGAGTGGTAGTATGCTCTCATGTAGTATGGTATACATAACTCACACCTATCATTTGTTACAATGTTCAGCCCGGTGGCTTATTTCTATGGAAACTCATACACATCCATTCATGCTGTATGTTGTGTGTTAGCTAACAATTGGGGCAAATGTCACATACGTAAGTTTTGACTTTCAGTAACAATTAAAGGCACTATTTTCTGGCTTAGATAGCCATTGAGGAAGCGTTATTTTGTCCAACACAGCATTATGGTGTATAGTTTCCATTTTCCTAGGAAATAACCCTCAGGGAGGGCAGATGATGGTACAATCCAGACCACTGGGCATAGTTATCAGCCAAGATTTGTTCAGGTCAGGTGCATTGACAATCAATAATCATTGACCTGAGGTAAACATCACTGATGGCCATCATAGTTGATGTGTCACATTACACAGAGACAAAGTTGTTGTGTAAGTGCTGCTTATTTTAAAGTGCTGTAGTGCTATTTGTACATTGTCCATGATTGTGAGTCCATTAGTGTGACATCTTCCATTGTGATCCTACACAAGTGCAAAAGGACATGTCATTGGACATGCTGGGGTGAAGTGTCGGACAGTGCAGAGAGACAGGATTTGCCAATGAGGTAGTGAGAGACAATCACAGGGCAGGGTGACAAGATAAACAGTGGGTTGAAGAACAGTGCTTGAGTACAGTTGTTGCAAGCCTGGCATGTTACAAAGCACAGGACCTTGGTAATAGGCGGCCATGTGGCAGCGACTACTGCTACCAGGTACTCTTACCGGTAAAGGTGATCTGTTCCATGTCTTCATCTTCTGATGTGTGTGTTGTCTCCTCTGCCCTTGGTGGTGATGGTTGTGAAGGGGCAACACACACCTCAGTGTTTGAAGACATGGAGTCAGACATCACGGTAGCTGCCAACTGTGGGGCTCTTAAGGGCAGTACTGCAGAAAAGAGAAGCTGCTGGTTCTTAAGAATAGCAGCCACATCACGGTGGTAGGCAGCCAGGTCGGCCCTGAGGGGTTCAATATTGCATTCGTGCACGCGTTGATAGGATTGTTGTTGTAGGTGTTGGGTCAACTCTATTACAGCTGTGCTGATTTCCTTCAACCTTTTTTTAAGTTCCTGCAAGATTGTTGTTTGCCCTTGCATAGCTGCTGCCTGTTCTTCAGTTGACATCATGCACGAATGCACCCCCTCTAGGCTGGCTGCCATAGTTAGCATCCCCACCCGCACCTCCTTGACCAGCTCCCGCTGTACTCCAACTACAGTTCGCTCAAAGCTGGTGTCAGTGTCGGCAGAGTCCTCAGCTGTGTTGGATCTGGCAGGTCGTACAATTGGGGTGGTGGGTGGGTCCTCTGTGATGGCTGCTAGTTCGGGGCTCCTCCTTGTGACTGAAGGTGGGGTCTGGAGGGTTCCAAGTACATCTTGGAGGGTCTGCTGGCTGATGTTTGTCAGCTCGTCATCCATGTCATCAGGGTAGTCCTGGATAGGCATATCCGCAGGAGAGCCATCGTCCTCTGCAATGAGATATGGTACAATTAGTGTGTCTGTGTTGTGCGATTTGTAATGTGACATGCCTGCCTTCCGAATATTTTCATATTGTGATCTTGGTTCCTGTTCATTGTTCCTGTCTTTCATATTAGCATTCTCCCAGGCCTATGCCCCACCTGCATGTCACATGTATTGTGGTCAGTTTGTGGACTTGTCTGCGTCACATTCTCTAGGTGTCGGTTCAGGCCAAATTGTGAATTGCCACCTTCTTGTCATACTCAACCCTCCGTCTACTTCCATTCTCATGGTGAGGCCTTTCACTGGCTGTGGGTGTTCTGATGGCACTAGCAACACACTTAACAATCTGGAACTGCCCCAGTCTCTGATATTTCACATCCACCTATATGTTGTTGAGATGTAGCATATACTATGTATAGCATTGTTATGGCACGATATGGATGTCAGCATTGGTAATGTGTACTGCTGATGTTGGGGAAAGTGTAGTACATTGGATTGCACTGATAGTCCTAGCAGTGTTCCATTTCCTCCTCTGACTGTGCAGGTGTATTTCTGTAACCAGTTACATGTGTCCTCCCCCTCAATGCTGTTGTCTGAGCAGTATGACATTTGGGATGTTGCATGGTGTCATTGGAGCTATTGTGACCCAGGCACAGGGTGGACCCTGACATGTGCAGCATGGGTATGGCATTGGTGCTTTGTACCTCCTATTGTTTATGACAATGGCTGATGTTTGTAGCAACTTTGGACAATCACATTTGACAGGATTGGAACATTTGTATTGATTTCAGGGAATTGTTAACGGTGTCATCCTGAACCCTCTAATTTGGTTGTGTTTGATCCATGGGGACGTTACTACTATTAGCTACTTGACCTGCACACACAGCAGGGGTGGTAGTGGCAACTGTTGTCAATGTTACATTCTACTTGCAGATATGGCCAGAGGTTGTTAATTGGGCCCTAGTTAATGTAGGCAGAATACTGGCTGACGTGGGACGTGCTGCCAGTTTTACATTATATCCTGGCCTGGTTTTACCTTTGCAACATCCTTGGCATTGCAGCATACCCCCATTCAAAGGTTGTTGGTGTTGTGTAGTATTGTGCCCCAGGTTTCCTCTGAACGGGCCATGCCCCCGTGCCGTGCCCCTTTACCCATTCCACTCCCTGAATATCATGAATTACATGCATTGTGTAGTAGGTATGTCCACCCCCCTGCTTACAGTTCCCATTTGTGCATTTAAATTCCCCATGCGACTTACCCTGCATGTGTGTTGTCTCCTGGTAGTCTGCGCTGTCCTATCCTTGAATCCCTGTGATGATCTCCTCTGGGATGACAGCTGCCACCATCTCCTCCATGTGGTCCAGGGCATCCTGCGGTGCTGGACTCCCACCTCCAGTCTGCAGTGCTGCCTTCCTGTTCCTGGCCATCTTTTCCTGGGTCCTGCGCTTGCAGTCATGCCAGCGCTTCTTGCACTTGATGACTGTTCTCTGTACTTCTGCCACACTGTTGATCTTGTCAACCATTTGTTGCCATATTGCCTCTCTCCTACTGATTGGCAACTTTGTGGTGACAAACAGTTGGTTCTGGTGTTCCGTCACCTCTTTCACCAGAATTTCCTGCTCCTCTGCACTGAAGCGACACTTTCTTTCCTTCTTCTCCATGTCCTGGGCCTTGTGTGGGTCCTCCTGGCTTGTTCCTGGTCTGTTGTCATCTTCCTGGGGTCTGTGCAAGCATCCGGGATCCATTTTGGCTCTCCTTGGCACATTTTGCAGTGTTTGTGCCGTATTTTGATGCAGGTGCGTCAAAAACGGCGTGTATCTGGTTTGCAACATCGTAAACTGGCTCACAGTCATTTTCGCTGCATTAACGTCGTTTTCCTTAACTACGTGACGCATTGGTTTGAGTTAAAAAAAAATTACTCACACCTGTGGTTTGCGCCGCCATGCGTCAAAGTATAAATTTGACGCCTGCACGGCGCAAAGAAATGGCGTTAGCCGGCGGTAATATTTTTTATGCAAAACTGCATTGGCGCAGTTTTGCGTCAAAAAGTATAAATATGGCCCTAAATACGGAATTCAATAGCAGACTGACATAGGGATTCCTCAGTTTAAATCGCAACAAAGATCTGTAAAATCTCTAAGTACAAAATCAGCAAGAGGACTAACGTGCAAACTTCCTCTGGAAAATAGACAAAAAAAACTGCCACACATCCCAAATAAACAAGGTTTACAGGTTACCTGTAATAGAAAACCACACTCTTTATAAGGTGTGACGTGGATGGCCTATAATAATAAAAGTTACATGACAGAAATAAATAAACATTTTAAAAATGTTGTCATCTAAAACAGGCTTACTCTAGAAGCCCACCTAAAGTTATTAGTCATGTGAGAAACTGGGGCTGATTGCAGAGGCCCCCTAACTTTTTGCCCCCATTTTCCACTTTATGCTGGTGTTTTCCTGACTCTGATGGTGCCCTGGGTACTGCTAACCAGTCCCAGGGCCTGTGCTCTGTGTAAAATGGATATGCAAATTAGGCTAATTATAATTGGCTAAGTTAACCTACCTATAAGTCCCTAGTATATGGTAGGGCATGTAGGTTTAGGGACCACAGCATAGGTGGTGCACACCTAGGTGCATTGCTGAGGTGCCCAGTGTCATTTTAAAAGCAAGCCTGCCTTGCTGGCTGCTTTTAAATTAAAGTTATATGCAAATTCGACTTTGGAATTAAAGGTACTTCCAAAGTCTTAAACTACCTTATTTTTACATATAAGTCACCCCTAAGGTGTGCCCTATGTGCCCCTAGGGCTGGGTGCCATGTAACTATAAGCAGGGACTTTATAAAAATAGATTTATAAGCCCTGGTGAGGTAAAAACAGCCAAATTCGTTTTTCCCTCATTGAAGTAAATGGCCTTCATAGGCTAGAATGGGCAGACTTTATTTAAAATTTTAAAGTCTCCTTAAATGTTACATACCAAGAATTTGGTATCAAATTGATTGTTATAATAAATCCCACAACTTCCAGTTGTTGGATTTAATATAACTAGTGCAGGTAAAAAGTTTAGACTTTACCTAAAAAGTTGCCAATTTCAGCTCTGCATTGTTTTTGCTGCTGTGCTCTGATTGGCCAGCCTGCAGCAGCTTCTGCCAGGCTACTTTAATGAGGTGTGAAGTGGCCTGACTTTACACAAAGGAATGTGCTTGGGGGAGAGAATCTCCCCTCAGCAGATGGGGAAGCAGGAAGGGGGAGGGCTGCCAAACTGGTCTTCAAAGGCAGAGAAGGACATCTGGAGCACCCAGCAACACCCCCACATCCTGCAACCCCAGACAGCTAGGTGCCCCCTTGATTAGATTAGGAGAGGGCAGGAGAGGGGTGTGTTTATGATTTTTAGCCACACCAGTGGGTGGGTTCAGCCAGATCTCTCCTCCAAAAATCAGATTCATCCATTTTGGATTTTTAGAGACTATTGCCTTCTGGGATGGATTTTTGCCACACTTCCCAGGAAGTGGTCATCACAGGGGGGCGACCCTGTCCCTGATTGGAGGACCAGGGCCCCCCTGCTTTTCACCCAGGAGCAAGGATAAAACTGGCAGACCTGCACCCACGCCTCAGATCCCCACCAAATTTCAAGAAGAAGGAACTACAAGGAGAAGAAGGACTGCCCTGCTGGACCCCTGGCCTGCACCTGGACCCTGCACTCAGAAAGACTGCACCAGCTGCACACTTGGGCTTCACCACAAGAAGGACTTTGCCTGGCTTCCACTGGTTCAAGGAGGGACTCCCTGTTTGCTACAGGTGAAAAATTGCTAACCAGAGTCCCCTGCACCAACTCCTGAAAAAGTGACCAGCTGACCACTGCCCAGTGGCCAAAAAGGAGTTTGCGCCAGGTGCACTCTGGGAGTTGAAGTCCGCACTTCCCAAGGACCATCACAGAACTTCTGGACCCTTGGGGTGAGCTGTGGACCCCAAAAGAACCTTAAAAGAACATCTGGGTGAAGCCCCAGAAGTTTGGAAAAGATTGGAGAAATTTTAGAAAAAAGCTCCATAAAGTGACCGACTCGACGCGGAAATTCTAGCCGGCTTGCCTCAACCGCGACCCGGCCTGACTTCGTGGTTCGTCCCGGTCAAGAAAAACATCCGAAAAAGAGACTAAGTCCGAACGTAAAAAGTTGACCGGGACCTTCCAGCCATCGTATCCGAGAAGGGCTCCACGGACGTCGGATCAAGATCCAGGTTTACCCCGGTCGAAGGATTTTCATCTCGAAAAAACGACTAAGTCCGAAGGTAGAAATCACCACCGAGGAAACCGACTTCGCGTATCCGGACAAGGGCTCCAGGAGGTCGGATCCAACTGGCAGGTTCGTCCCGGTGAAGAAAAACTTCAAAATAAAGACTAAGTCAGAAGGTAACTTTTTAACCGAGGCTTCCCGCGACCTGTATCCGAGCAGGGCTCCATCGCGGTCGGCCTGAAAGTTTGACTTTGTCCCGGTCCTGGTGCAACCAGATGACCCGATTGGCGCTTTTTGTTTCTATGCGCTAGAAAATAATAATACTTTAAAAATTCATATCTCCGGTTCCCCTGAACCGATTTTAATCGTTTTTGTGTCATTTTAAAGATAAAAATATAAGCTATTTTTATAAATTGGTTTTGGATTTTTAAACTGTTTCCTGTGTTTTATTTAATTACTGTTTTGTGATATTTGAATGCTTTACACTTTGTCTCCTAAGTTAAGCCTTGACGCTCGATGCCAAGCTACCAAGGGTAGAGCTGGGATTAATTTACTGAGACCTAACTGTACTTTTGTGGAGGTTTGTGGCTTGTTGCTAGGTGTAGGTACCTACCTGCCCTACCAATAACCCATTTTCCAACAAGTCATATATCCGCTTTAGCCTGCAAAGTCCTTCAGTTGGGAATGTCCACACAGCAGAGGCGTTGCATCGGTTCTGCTTAGGATTGCTCCACGCAGCCGAGGAAATGCATTGGTTCTGCTGGAATCACAGATGGGCTGGCAAAGCACCTTCAGGCTCACTTCCATGGGTGCAGGACTGGGTTGGCACAACTTGGCAGTGTGGGACTCGCAGATGGCAGAGTCATGGTGTTGGGTTCAAGGTTGTTGGAGCCTTCTGTCCCTGACATTCTATTCAGGAGGCCAACCCACTGACTGAGTCATTCTGGGGTCCTCAGTTCAACAGATGCAGGTCCTGTCATTCTCACCCATGTAAGAGGGCCGCAGGTGAGCACAGCTGGGCAGCAGTCCTTACGAGCAGTAGTGCAACAGAGTAGTAGTCCTTTCAGCAGCACAGTGGTCCCTCTTCCACGAAGGGTATACAGGTCCAGAAGTATACTGAAGAGTTGGTGTCTGAGGTCAAGTATTTATACCAGGTGCCTCCTTTGACATGGGAGAAGCTTCTTGAGGTGTCCCTTAATTGAACAGGTTTCCTGCCTCCCCTGTCCTGGCTCCAGTCTATCTAAAAAGGGGTATGCAGCCATTTATGCAGAGTCAGGACACAGCCTATACAAGTGTAAGTAGGGCTGTGCCCAGCTCCACCTTTCCATTGTGCCAGTGGTAGTCCATCTAGGCGCACCTAATCTCTCTGTGGTGTGTGGTTGATTGGCAGCAATGCAAAAAGCCTAGCTGTCAGCTGCACCAAGTTATGTGTCCCTGAGAAGGCTACACGCACCACATGGCTAAGGCAGGAACATGCCAACTTTCTAAGTGTGCCATTTCAAAATTGTAATTTAAAATCCATCTTTACTATAGAAGAGGAATTTGCATTACAATTCCAAAGACACCAAACATGAACTGCTTACCTGTTCCCATTTGGAAGTTACATATTGTAAAAAATGACATAATTCAGATCCAATGTTACCCTCTGGTAGAGGTAGGCTTTGTAATAGTGAAAGACCAATTTAAGAGTTTTTCCCATCCAGAACATGTAAAACTTTAAACTATGGCCCTCATTATGAGTCTGGCAGTCCTGGGACTGTGGGATTCACGGTGGCGGGTGGACCGCCGTGGTCGTGGCGGTCCACCTGCCATATTATGAATGCCATGTTCGAAACGGCGCTACCGCCAGGCTGGACTCAGCGTTTGTAATCCTCTAGGGTGACGCTGCATGCAGCACCATCCTGGGGATTATGAGTCCCCTTCCCCCAGCCTTTTCTTGGCAGTTTACTCCACCAGGGAAAGGCTGGTGGAATGGGTGACTGGGGTCCTCCTGGGGGCCCCTGTACTGCCCATGCAGGGGCCCCCATTCACAGCCCCGTCATGCATTTTGCTGCCCAAATTGCGGGCAGTGAAATGTGCGACGGGTGCTGCTGCACCTGCCAGACCGCACCCTGTTTTCCACTGGGCCGGCAGGCGGAAACACTGTTTGCACCTGCCGGCCCAGGGGGAAAATCATATTAGGGCCGGTGGGGACTTCACTGCACTGGTGGCCAAGTGGCAGCAATGAGTTCGGCAGCGACTCATAATTACCCCCTATATGTGCTACTTTTTAAATACATTGCACCCTGCATTCTCTAAAATCTATCTTTAAATTATAATTTCAAGATGAGTGGAAGGCAAAGCAGTTTGAAAGGTGGTGGGGCAACTGACCCAAAGGTGATGTTTAGATCATAGGTAGGAATTTCGGAGTTTGTGATTTTAGGGTAAAGGATGTTCAGATGAGACATGAAGGTGAGTTGATTCACAGTTGTGTTGTTGGGTGGTTAATTAGGGGTGGGGGAAATGATAGTAAAGTTAATGTGAATATTTATTGAGGCATGTTGGGTTTGTAAGGCCTAGAGCGCAGGTGGAAGTTTGTGAGGAGCACCTGTTCCAATAAAATGGCCTTTCCCACACACTTCGTAGTCAAATCTCTTTGACTGCACCATTTCGCACAATATCCCGCTCAATGTTTCACTTCGCTGGTTGTCCTCCTCCTGTGACCTCGGCTGGATGGCTGCTTTTTACAGTGCTACGCTGCACAATTTTTGAGATGCCCAGGACTGTGTGTGGACTTTTTTTTATCATGATGATTCATAATGAAATCAGTGCTGGGCGAAAAGTTGGCGCAGAGAGGCTCCTGGATCCTGTTGGGTTTCTGTCGCTTTTACCAAAGCACACCGATGTTCTTAAAGAGCTTCTTTCTTTTCACTTTTAATTTAGTTTGTGAGACTTCCGATGTCAGCGATGCGCACTTACGATCAGGAATGAACTAACACCATGAACTAACAGATAAAACATGTTACCTTTTTCTCCAGTTTCAAGAAATGCCATAAAAAAAGCCATTTTAAACAAATGTGATCGCCGAAAAAATCACACTTTATCGCCACAATTAAACCAAAAAAAACTAGCCTCTGCTGCAATAATCAACAGGTTTGTGTTGTTTGCTGATGCAACAGCAGCATGCGCACACTATCCGATGGCATAGCAAAGCCAGTGGGGTTACTTTGTGTACGGGCTAAGCCAGCTTCTACCCAAACACTCTACTCAAGGTCCTCAACATATGGGCAGAGCCAAGACCCTCCAAGTAGTGCTTCTTAAAGCTTTTTTCCTGGTGATTAAAAAAGGTCTGATTACAGCTGCTCTGTCAATAGAGGAGGAAAAGAAAGAAATTAAAGACAACTGAAGGAAATGGGCGGGGACAGATAAGAGGAACAGGAAAGGAATGAAAGGGGAAAACACAGGGAGAATGGTAAGTGAGAGAACACATCAAGTTTGAGAAATAAGACAGAATATAGAGTAGTGGGGCAGAGGTAGACGAGTAAAACAGAAAGTACAGTAAAATTAAAATAATTTAAACAGAACAGTTTTCAAATAAGAGAAAAGAGATTAAAAGAAAGAGGGATACTAAAAATAATGCAAAAACAACAGAAAATAAATAACCTCTGTATGTTATAGACCTATATGTAACCTTCAGGTTACTTTGAGGCAGTGCTTAATTTGTTAATAAAAACGTGCCAGTGCCCAAAGCTCTCTTTTGAAACATGCAGCTGCTACATTTAAATGAGAGAGACATCTCTGGCCTCTTTAATCCATTTAAAGCCACTCCCTGCCCCTACAGCTCATTCTTGTAGCTTCCTGCTTTCGCTGTTTGTGACGCTTTTTTGTTATTTTTCTTCCTCCACCTTTCCCATATGTTTCGTTTCTAGCAGTAAATGCCTGATGAAGAAAACTAAGTGCCGGCTCTCAGAACCACCGGCTCAAATTAAGCACTGTAGTGAGGTTCCTAGCCTTGCAAAATCGTTTGTGGGTTAAAATACTAACTACAGACATCAATGTTTAGCATAGAGTTCAAAGATAGCAATCCCAGTAAAAAACAAGCACTGGCAAAGCCAACAGTCCTGGTATCGGCCACCGCCCTTTTCTCTTTGTCAGTGTGCTTGCTTGTTCTGTTATGTCTTTTTCAAAACGTATTAACACTGGCTAAACATAATATTTTTTACTCAAAAAGCAAATATTTCTATGGGAATCTCAGCCCCTTTAGGTAACTACTTTGTATGCAGAGGTCTCCTTGTGAAAGAGAAGAATGCCATTACTCATAGTGAAGTTAACTAATGACCAAAGTGGGCTGGCCCACAGCCTATGCTTTGTGCTGTACTCGGTGATAGACAAATGTGAATGATACAATGGCATAACAATGGATGAGGAAGTCTAGCTGAAAGTCCCTGTAAGTACAGTATACAAATCATGTTGGTAAAATCAAAAGGCCTTGGCTAACGCCAGACCTATGTATGCTTTACACATGTATATTCACCAGTCAAATTGTAAATGCAACACATATTTTGCCTTCATTACCTGCAGTTACAAAAGTCAACAAAGTTGGTAGAGCATTTTGTGGTCTCTTCAGCCCTGGCTCTGACCCCGTCCCATATCTGATCACCACGCCTCCTCTTATTCTCTCTTGCTCAATGCACATAAGATCACAGTTCTGCTACAGTCCATAACACTTCGACTCTAGGTAAAGTGCCCAGTGTACATATAGCGCGTTATCAGTAATGCTCTATTATCAGGCTACTATTGCCCCAGGCAGGTTGTTTTTGGTCCCTAAAGACCTAGACACCAAGGACTAACCACCACATTCCGATAGTTGAACCTGACTGTCGCCATGGAAACAGAGTTTCTAAAAAAGGAGCATCATTAGGAGACGGTACTGAGGCTGTTCTCCGCAGAGAAACAACAGTGCCACGCGCAGCTGAAAACTGACTGCTAACGAAGCACGAGGGGTCAAAAATAACTTCTCTCCCCTACACGAAGGACAGATTCACACATTCATGTGCGCGAACGTGCTACTCACTCAAATGCAGATGTAAACGCATACAGTCCTTTCCAGCATGAACACAAAGACGGGATGCAACATTCATCTTTTCAGTAATACACGTTCAGGAAATCAATGTGTGCAGCAATAATGCATTATGCTTGCAAGTTGAATATTATGGTAACATGCATGGATGCAGAAATACACACGCACATTCGTTTAACATTCATGGAGGTGCACACAGATTCAAGGGAATACGTTTGCTGGCATGTAGAGCAAAACCCTGCATGAATGCATGCTAATACGACTAATTAAAAACAAAAAAAACACTGACGCAAGGACACACAACGATGCACAGTCTCACACGCATACACTAACATGCACACTTACACACACACATACACCCGACTTAATTCCCAAATCTATGCTAGCAGGATGTTCAGGCGAAAGGGTATTTGGTTACTGTCAGTGGTGGTTCTGAAATGTGAGTGATTCAATATATTTGAAGGGCTTAGATCTGGGCCACAACGTGTTAGGTGAAATAGGAGTGTGGAAAGTGCTGGGTGAACAGGGTGCGTGGAGCTGCATGTAGAGGAAAGGAAAGGTGTGTGATGGTGCCGAATTAAGGGAAGAGGTAACACGTCCAATTTTGAAGGGTGGCGATCTTTTTGGAAAAATACGCTATGAAGAAGACTGTACACATTGACCCTGCACATGTGATAAGTAAGTGCCATGGTGAGCGAGTGAAAACTGAAATATGAGTCGGCAGTGTGTGCAAGAGGAGCTCAGGAGGTGGTTATGACACATTTATATTGTACAATTTCAATGTAAAGCCTGCGATGGAAAATAAAATAGTCTACACTCTACTGGGCCATGGCCCCGTCTCTATTCACACATAATATATTGATAAATAGCATATTATGCTCTACAGCTCTCGCATTCTCTCTCTCTCTCTCTCTCTCTCTCACTCTCTCTCTCTCTCTGTCGCTCTCTCTCACTCCCTCTCACTCGAAGTGGGAAAATGGAAAAGAGCCGCCCCCCCCCCCCTCCAGTGGAGGGATTTTGAATTGGGATCGTAAAATGTCTTTAAACCTGTGTTCACAGACGGATTTTGAACTTGAGCCCGATAGCCATAACTTTTAAACTATTTCAAGCGCGTTTAACACTTTTTGACACATTCATTCCTTCAAACCTACTGAACGGATTTACACTAAACCATGCAAAGTTAACTTGCAGCTAAAATATGAAATGTCTCTTTTTAACCTCTCTTTATATCATCCCTTGAAGGAGCGACATGAAACTTGACTTGCCAAACCAAAAGCAGATGAACGTTATCCTTGACTGCTTCAGTCTCACCTGATGTTATAAATTTTTAGAAATTTGGTATGAGTGGGTAAGTCGCTACCAGCGATCTTCAGAAGGTGGTTCTTGATACTTTAAAATGTTTTTAGGTGAAACAAAATCCTAATACATTTTACAACACATGTGATTTACATGCTTGTGCGACGTATGCCAAGCTTTGGACCTGGAGACAACTAAACTCAAAAACGAATCCCACTGTAATTCTAGTTATTATTTGTATGATGTAAATTGATTGCCAAGCAATTAGCTGTGGGTTCTGCATTGTGTGAAAAGAGGGCTAACAGCACAGACTGCAGAGTGTGGACGAGACCTATCAGGTGTGAGTGCTGTAGTGTAAACAAAGGGCAGAGTGTGTGAAAAGCACTGTGTTGGGGGAATAGAAGTGTAAGAATACCATCATTGGCAATGTCATCCTAGGGTTAAGGCCGCAGTGTGCAAGTTCTCCATTGCACACCAAGGTGGATGTACGCGCAAAGGAGAGGTGTATTGGTGACAAGGGAAGGCTGCAAATGGTTCGTCCTAAACAGTTGATACAACAGTTTATCTCTGGAAGTTGCCACAATAATTTGCTCCAAATAAGCTACTTTGTTTAAGTGCCAATCTAGAATGAACTGTAACATGACAGCGCACGGCTGGAAAGCTGTGTCCTGATCTTATGGAACAACATGACCACACTCACCGGATCCCCTCTAACATCGGGACCCAACACGAAGTACCCAGTTGTATCACAGAAGGAAAACTTCAACAAGGAGACACCAGTGAGCTCAACGACTACTTTATTGTTAGTGACATGATAGGTACATCAAACTCCACCACCAGCTACCAATTAAAAAACAGAGAGTCTATTCAATAATCACTCTTGATAAGGTCCAGGGAAGCACAATACCTGCGCCTGACCAGATAAAACTGATGAAACATTTCTACTCCAGACAGACAACTAGATACACTAAAAGTCTATAAATGCACACTATGGGTCAACAGAAACTATGGATATATTTAGCATATGCCTCAATTGCCTTTTTGAACCTTCTACACAAGGACACCAAGACTCAAGATGGAATGGTGACTGGAGTGGTGATGAAGCCCACAAGGACAATAAACGGAGCAAAACATTTTCAACAAGAGGCAATGACTGAAGTGTGATGAAATGGTCTACATGTCATATAAAAGACTATGGTGACCAGAGACTTGTTAGGCATGCTCAAAGTTGACAACTGTCCAGCTCCTGTATCCCCCTGTCACCAAATGGCACCTGGGAAAATGAATGAACTTTCCAACTCCTATTTGTCAATTTCTCCATCTCTATCTTTTATGTTATTCAATACTGTTTGGCATAATTAGCAGAAATTAGCAGAAAGTGAGCAATAAAATACAAAATTGATGAGGTACCTAAAATTTGGCTTGCCAGTGCCCCTCAAAATTTAAAACATGAACCTCCAGCAATAAACTCACTGCAAGTAATGGTCCAGTTTACATCTGATCCAACAATGTTCTCTATAAAGAACATGCTCTTTTGAAACCATGAGTCTCTTTCAATATTATCCTAACCCTAGTTCTAACCACTAGCAGACCTGCCAATCTTTAACTTACTTTAACTGTAAATGTCAACATTACCTGAAAGCTAAATCTAACACTTACACCAAACCTAACACTAACCATAATCCCAACCACATTATAATCATATCCATTAACATCCTGTAACAGAAACATAACCACAAAGAATAATACCCTGTGACTCCAATGCTACAAAAATGTGGGGGCGGTGACTTGCCTAACCTAGTCTTTATTTTTTTGTAATTGTGAGCACATATGTATTAGCATAAGATAAACTTGCATTTCTATTGGCTAATAACATCATTCTTTAAAATGACGTTGAGTGATTTGTATAAACAGTTTAAGCAAGGAAGTGGGCTAACCGAGGAGCCAAGAGCAGAAGATACCCTACTAGCCTTGTGCCCACGGTTGCATCTTGGGCCCTTACTATAAAGACAAGTGAGCCTAGCAATTTATATTGATTCTAGGGCACCAGGAGATCCAGAGATAACTAAATGAAAAGCACCAAGAGTGTCACCAAAACTGGCACGTACCTGGTATTGAGGAAAAGTTTTAAAGGAGGTCTTTGATTCTGGCTAAACCTGGGGTAGTCTCATTTGAGAGCGCTCTGCACCACATTGCAGCAACACCACCTGTGCACTGGATGCTTTAGAAATGTTTTAAGACCAGGTAGGAATACTTCAGACGAAAACATTGCCTTGAACTAATCAGGTCACTTTAAATATTAGGAAATCCTGAAAAGTTATTCATTTAATTTTGATATTAGTAGACAGGAATTAACGTCCATCTTTCTTTATTGATCAAGATTTGCATAGGTTCCGCTTAGACTGTGTTTAATCACCGCTTCCTCCTATTGATAACGTGTTAGCTAAGATACAAACTGAAGAAATGTTGACCACACTGAACTCAACGTCTTACTGTGAAGTTGCCTTTTCTCCGCTGCTCTGGATGGAAGGCCCATCGCACAAGCAGCCACAGCTGTACTTAAAACATGTAATCATTTTACCTGCTTTCACTGGGTTCCTTCTTGTCCCGGACCCGGATCCACTTGCGGAGCAAGAATCGCTTGCGTCGAGGTGAGGCACTTGGGGTGGAGCAGTTCGACCATGCTGTGTCCTCGTCACTCGATGGAGTGATCTCGATGGATGGCAGCTGAAGGAATTCCATGTTGGCATTGACTGAGGAGTCCCGGACAAGGTCTCCATTGCCCTGCTTTTCACTCCGCACATTCCGCATGCGCCTCATCTTGAAACGCCTGCGTCTTAGGGACGGGGTGGATGCGCTGGACCAGGAGCGTCCACATTCTGTAGGCTCAGACACCTGTAGCGCAGGAAGCTGGAGGGTGGACGGCATGTTCGTAGCTGGCATGTCAGGCTGCCAGTCCGGCTGACACACACGAACAACAACACCACAGGCAAAATGGCGGCGCTCCAGCCAAAATCTGACTTGGTGCAGAAGTGACCCGTGTCACGAAGTGACTGTGATGAAACCAGGCCCGCTCCGTCGATGGGCAAACTGTCACCACATGAAGATCATCTATTTTTAAAGAGTTAGTCAAACGTGACTTCCTGGGCAGGCTTGAATTTCTTTGCATTTTGTGATCATGTTTTCTGGGAGTGTCTTCTCCACTCGAGTGGTTTCCAGAGGCATCGGTCCTCTCGACACCAGCAGTGACAACGTTTTGATACCACGAAGGTCTTTTACACCTGCACGACAAAAAAAGTAGGATTGTGAGACGAGGTCAAATAAAGAAACGAGGGGAGAAAGAGAGAAAGAGGGAGGAGGATGGGAGAGCTGGTATAGAGAGATGAGGAAGAAAACAATGAAGAATAGTTAGTGGAGGGAGGGTGGGAATAGAAGAGAAGTTAAAGGAACGTGTGGTGCTAGAGTAGAAGTGATAGTGAGGGGGCAAAAGAGAGAGTGGTGTAAAAAAACGAAGGAGCAGTTTGGAGAAGATGGGACAGTGAGGGATAGGCACAGCATGAAAGGCGACAAGAGACTAGAGAGACGGGGATAAAGAGACAGGTTGGTTGGGTGGAAAGGTTTGGGGTGAAAGGGAAAGACGGACAGACTCACACTAGGGAGGGACAGACAAGCAGGTCAGATTTCTAAAACGGAAGAGAAATAACGCGGGCATGTGGGTTCACTAACATGAGGGGCTTGGAGAAATAGGGAAAGGCAGGGGAGGGTGAAATGTGGAGAAGGTCAGTGAGAAGGCGAAATAATGGAAAACAAGGACGAGAGCAAGAAGATTAAAGGCGGTATAGGTGATACAGACAGAAGTAAGAGCCGGGGTCAGCGTCTGAGAGAGAGCAAAGCCCGGACACCCGCTGCAAGTTCAGGAGAGCCCCTCCCCCGGTAGCACCTGCCACGGCGGCAAGGAGGGGGCGACTGGCTACATTACAGGTTGGAACACTCCAATGCTTGGCTTCACCCATGACTGCACGGTGCCTGCCTCAGTGCCCGACGGCACTCTCTGCAAGTTCAGGAATACAGAGGGGGCGGGAAGTGGCGAGCCTCCCGGGGATTACAAACCTGGAACGAGAGTTACTATGACGAGAGGAGGCAGAAGTCTGGCAGTCACGACCTCATATACAATGGAATGTACTGAACTTTTGAGGGGAAGGAAAGGGCATGCTTCCGGTTACTCAAGCAACCCCCCCCCCCCCCCCCACCCAACCGGGTTCCATAATAACATAAATGAATGAGCTTGAAGCCCTCAAGGAGCTATATCACCGAAGTGAGTACGAGAGACTGGAGAGGGTATGGGGCAGAAGTGAAGGGTACGAAGGAAGGGCAATCTGGAGTATGAGTAAGAAGTGAGGCAGAGCAGGGTGGTGAAGGGTAGGGAATAGGAGAGGACGAGGAAAACGATTATTGAAATGGTGCGGGAGTGCGGCACGAGAGGCGCAAAGGGAATATACGAGGGTACGAATAATACACGCAAGAGAGGAGAAGACAGGCAGGGAGAAAGGTAAGCAGTGCCTGATGTGAGCTGGAAGTTCCAGGTGGGGCGCACGGGCACTCAGATTTGGGGACCGAGACTTTCCCATCAGACTTTCGCACTGAGCAAGAAAAAAAGACGCAAAAGAGGAAAGAAGAGAGAGCGAAAGGCAAAAAACAAAAACAGTGAGAAAGAAAGCAGGGACGAATAGGAACCTGAAAGAGTGAGATAAACAGGTTGTGTCTTGTGATGGATTAAAGAGGCAGGAGGTCAAATCAAGACTGTGCAGCATTAGTATTAGGCACCCTAGTCATTTGATAGCGCCAGCCAGGGGTTTATGAGTAAAACTTTAGGCCTGCCACACCTCTTACAAACTAAGCACTTAAGCTAGGGGTGCAGGCTAGAGACACAGGGTCCTCTAGGTGTAGCAACTATTGCCCCAGCCTTGCTCTCTGGAACCCCTATTACTAACATTACTACCCCTGGCCTAGGCCACATCAAAGCAGTTGCTGGAACATGAACCAAAAAGGGGCGCAAGGGCATTGTTTATTTTGCGGCTTTGACTATGAGTGCTCCAGTTTCAGATGGTATTTGCGCAGGGATCGCAATTATTAATAAAACGAAATTTACCTCAACAATAATCACTGGGTATCCTTACACCCCCTTCCAATATGGACAAAAAGCAGCAGGTCAAACCCTGGCACAATTTAATTGCGAAAAAGGCCCACTAAATACAGGGACATGCAACAGATTTCGTGCCGAAATCTACTTCCAATAAAACCGTAATTACATCCGGAGCAATCGTTAACAAGGCCCTTTCGATTCCCACTCTGTCAAGGGAAGAGAAAGGAACGGGTGGCTATTAAACATTAGAGAGTAAATAGGGAGAAGGCAGGGAGATTGCAAGAAAGATAACATGATAAATTACTGGAGGAGGAGATGAGTTGGAGAGACAAGCAGATGAAGACCGATCTAGAGAGGGCAGCAGTATAGACAGTCGTTTTCTACCACTGCCAGAAAAGAACCTATGTTGGCTACATGGGTACCCCTCTTCCATCCTTCGTCACTCTCTTATTGGTTTGTAGGTACCCCTTCATGTAGTGCGGGCCAGGCTCTAACGAGCAGTGCAGCACTGCAGATGTGAAGCTCAACTGTACACCTTCTAACTCTGAAGATGACAACCAAGTTAGAGATCCCTAATTATTTCAATGTGCAATGGATAACCTAAACACAATTGTCCTCTTTAAACAATGCCACAACGTACAGTTCAGTATCACAGTGCTTTACCAGCAGAACATCCTGACCCAATCTGACTTTGCCTTTAGGCCCTTAAAGGACCTCTGGTGGAAAACTGATGACCTGAGCATGGACAAAAGAGCATTGTAGTTTATATTAACTCCCATGAATCACAACTCCGGTGTGCCACAAGTAAAAGGGGGTGGTCTAGACCCCTTGGGGTTCACAATAGTGTGCATAAATGCTTTTCTAAGAGTACTACCATTTCAATAAGTGATTGTTGCCCCATCATGGAAAGGGGCAGATGGATCAATTTCTCAGCACAAGCCTTTAGCCACTTCAGTTTTGTGACAAAGTTACTCCTTTCCAGCTCATCACAATCTCGGGTGACCCAGATGCCTAAGTATCTGATTCCCTCTGGACTCCATTGTAAAGGTTAGCCTGTTATGGGGACTGTGAAAAGCAAGTAAGGGGGGAAGCTTCAGATCTGGACCAGGTAATTTGCAGTCCTGAGAAATCACCAAAACACACAACATGCCAAATAACGGATGATAAACTCTCTTTAGCCCAGTAAATGTACAGGATCACATCACCAGCATATAGAGAGATCATTAATGAGCCTTCCCAAGCTGCAAGCCTAAATGCGAGTGTTATTATTCTCTCACAAAACATGCCAATGGCCCAGTGGTGAGTGAAAAACTCATTGAGGAAAGGGGAAACCACTATCAAGTCCCCTATCTACACAGAAGGGGTCACAGTGCAATTTATGAATCCTAAATTTGGTCTTTGGGGAGGTGTACAAAAGAATATTCAGTGACAAAAAGTAGCTCCAGAGCACCAGACGGTGCACAGCTTCCCCCATGAACCGCCATTCCAGCGTATCAATCATTACTTTTCGCAGGGCAGGACCCACTCTATTGAGAGTTGCCAACATCATTCTTAGATTGTAAACTGTGGATTTCTGGGGAATAAAACCAATTTACTCCCATAGACCAGGAACTGGATAAGCAGTAGGAGTTGCTGCACCAACATCTTTGCAAAAATGTTATTATCTGTATTTATCAGTGATAATGGCTGCTGTTCAGCATGACTAAAAGTTAGTGGCTTAGAGAAGAGGGGTGTGGAGTAAGAGTGGAATGGCGAAGAGTGGAGTAGAGTGTTGTGGAGTGGCAGAGAGTGTTGTGTTTAGGAGTGGCATACTGTGGAGTCGCATAGAGTGGCACACAGTGGGGTGGCGTACAGTGGAGTTGACTGGTATAGAGTGCATTGGTGTATGGTTTTGCAGAATATTGTGGTGTAGAGTGAAGTAGCATTGAATACAGCGGCATAGAATTCAGCGGCGTACAATTCACAGTGTCATAGAATGCAGAGGCATAGATAAGAGTGGTGCATAGCAGAGTGCAGTGGTGCAAAGTGGAGTGGTGCATAGTAGAGTGGCATAGAATGCAGTGGTGTAGATTAGATTAGAGTTGCATAAAATAAAGTGGCAAAGTGTGCAGTAGTGTAGAGTGGTGTATAGTGCAGTGGCGTAGAGTGCCGAGTAGATTTGAGTGGCATAGAGTGCAGTAGTGTAGAGTGGTGCAGAGTAGAGTATCGTAGAGTGGTGGAGGTCCAAGTAGAGTATAGTGCTATAGAGTGCAGTGGCATAGAGTGAAGTGATGAAGAGTAGAGCGGCATAAAGTACAGTGACATAGAGTGTATTGGTATAGAATGCAGTAGTACAGAGTAGGGTGGTGTAGAGTACAGTGGTCGAGAGTGCAGTGTTGCAGAGTGGAGTATCACAGAGTGCAGTGGTGTAGAGTGGAGTAGAGCAGCGTAGAGAGCAGTGGAATGGAGTATAGTGCATGGAGTAGAATGTAGTGGCCTACAGAGCGGTTGTTTAAAGTGCATTGACATAAAATGCAGTGGTTTAGAGTGCAGTGGCATAGAGTTGAGTGAGACAGAGTAAAGTGGCATAGAGTGCAGGGGAGTAGAGTGGCGTACAATAGAATGGCAAAGAGTGCAGTAGTGTAGAATGGTGCAAAGTGAAGTGGCACAGATTGCAGAGTAGACTCGAGTGGCATAGAGTGTAGTGGCATAGAATGGTGCAGAGTAGAGTAGCATAGTGTGGTGCAGTGCAGAGTAGAATATAGTACTGTAGAGTGTAGTGGCATAGAGTGGACTGATGCAGAGTGGAGTGGCATAGAGTGCAGTGGCGTACATTGCAATGTTGCAGAATGGCATACAGTGGAGTTGTGCAGAGAAGATTGGTGTGGCCTAAACTGGAGTAGCATGGAGAGGCACACAATGAAGTGGTATAGATTGGTGTAGAGTGCAGTGGCAAAGAGTAGAGTGGTACAGAGGCATGTCATGAAGTGGTATAGAGTGCAGTGGTGAAGATTGGAGTGGTTCAGAGTGGAGTAGAGTGCAGTGTCCCAGGGTGCAGTGGCATGGAGTGGTGTAAAGTTGAGTGGTGCAGTGGTGTGGAGTGGTGCAGAATAGAGTAATGTGGAGTATGCATGGTGTGGTAGCACACTGCCATTACAGACAGCACGTTTTTGATTGAAATTACCATTATATTGGCACAGACGTACGGTTTCACTAATAAAACTATACAGTGCACAGACAATGATGTGTGGAAATTGCATCACCTAGATCACCTAGTGTAATGATTGGTTTTAATCATATTAAGGTATTTGTTTCCAGCACAGTTCAGAATTAATAAAAATGTGCTTCATTTGTGTTCCTAATTCTGATATATTCTGAAATCCTTGCATAGTCCATTGAAATGTTTTTATAGGATAGAAAAAAACTCTTTCCTTCCCCCAGTGTCCAGCAAGATTGGCACATAAATCCTCTCACTTTGAAGGCAGAGAAAGGAAAGTAAACACCAAGCTCTCACCAAAGACAGAGCCTGACATTTATCCTTGTTCTTTGAATAAACAGCAAATGTGACGAGATGAGAACAAGATTTACAGGCCTGTTTACAAACAGGGAGCACTCAGAAGGATACTGTAAATAATGATTGTGCAAGGGAAGGGACAAACCAAAGCTGGATAGCCTAAAACAAATAAAGTTAGCAAACTGAAATCAACAAAATGTGAGTTACAAGCCACAAAGCCAATGATAAGCAATGGACGGAATGCATTCCCAGGGAAGCAATCTGAATGCACTTAAAGTGGCTGCTGTGGGATACTTTGTGGGGAAAGTCCAGTATTTTAGCCCAGTCCGTACCTTGCAGAGGTTTGGTCATATCAGTTTTCCAGGTAGTATGGCGAGAAGCCCCGGAGTGGTCTCCATGTTGCCGGAAAGGTCTGTACACCTATCTTATCAGTTTGCCGCCACTCCCCATGGGGTAGAGCTTCTGTCACACCTCATGTGGAGATAGTGCTAGCTGGAGAACATGAAATAGTACATTCATTGATTGTTTAAGGTGTTTGTAAGTAAGGAGTTGACCTGGGTGAAGATGGTAGTCTGGCGCAAGGGTTTGTAAATCTAGTAGCTCACCGTCCACAAACAAATCCCCCAATTTTAAGATGCCTGCAGCATGCCACTGATGGATTTGCTCCAAGCGCAGGCGTCCTGTGCGAGTGGGAGGGCCTAGCATAGGTAGTACAGGAGCGTAGGGTTTCTTCATCAGTGTGTCAGTGTGTCAGTGTCAGTGAGTTTATAGGTTCCAGCAAAGCAAGAGAAAGCAGTACAAGATGGTGTTCCGTAGAATGGGCAGTAGGAAACAATGAGTAGTGCAGTATGCCATTCTTAAAGTCTTTTCTGATAAGTCCCATCTTATCCAGGGGGTGGTCAGACATCCAGCGAGCCACCAGTTGGAGCTGTGCAGCTAAATATTAGCATTCTAAATCCGGAAGGCCTAATCCACCCACAGTCATGGGTAGCTTTAGAGTGGAAAGAGCTTCCCGATGGCACACCAGCAACCACATCTGATGTGTGGGGTGTCTGAAGAAGAAATGAGGGAGGATCAGGGGAAGTTTTGCAAAATAATAGAATAATCAGGTATCACACCATCTTCACTAGTGCCACATGACCCATTACTTGTATGTTCTGATAGATGTGACATTTTGCACAATCAAACACATGTTTTAGACGTCCCAATTACAGAGTGTGGAAAGACCACAGATTAGTTAACCTCATGGCCTTTACACTTGTCAACTGATGTTGGCAAACTCATAGAGAATTTGAGACAGGGGTAATTGAGTCAAAACGAGTTATAAACAATCTTGCTAATCTTTTTGGTCATATCATTCTGTCCAAATAAATGCTCAGTCAAATGCCTTGCTGAATGATCTTGCAATAGCCGAGGAACGACATGTTAGCACCATTTGTGGCAGATCCATGTTTGAGTACAACACTCATAGACCTGATGGTGCTAGCCTCCTGATATCTCCGAGGACTATAAGGGAATTGACTTGTTGAGCATCTGGAGTCGCCATGCTGGAATTACCGTGGAGGATTGAGGACAGCGGGCTCCTGCCACTGCACTCTGACCCCTAATAAGAGGTTGTGGGTCAGGGTGGGTTGGAAGATTTGGCATTGAGTTTGTGCTGTTGCATAGCTGAAATTGCTTAAAGTGAGGGGACATTTTGACTGGGCAGAAGGGCATCCCAGCGTTCTCACAGAGAGGTCTCTGTTGCCAGGAAGAGGAAGCAATGGTGCAGAGGCTCTGAAGGGCTGAAGATGTCGTCTAAAGTGTGGGCCAGGAGCGGTACATGCCCTAGTTATGGGAAAGTTATGTTTGTTTGTGATGGATGGTGTGCCCAGCTAATATCCATGTTGTATGAAGCATTTTGCTCCTCTGGACCAAAATGCTTCATAAAGCATGGAAATAGTCTCATATGGAGAACGATATTAGCATTTTAAAAAGCCACTTTAGTGTGGCTTTGTTTATCTTTCCTGTGGATGCCCTGACGGACAGCCACTGAAAAATCTTCAGTGTGATTGTTCTCTTCCCAGTTCAAGCCCTTTGAAGCTGGCAACATTATGCAAACAATATAAGCAATTGCGTGTCACCATGTGCGAGAGCCTCCAGGGAGTCACTTGCATGATCCCATTGTCATTCATAAATTCAAAACCTGACCAGGCACTGCACAGATTGTCTCCTTTCATGTGGGTTGACATAAGTTTCTTAGCGGAATCACTTGTTATAGAAAAGTTCCCCCTTGCTTCACACCTTCAGAGGTCTCACTTGGAACCCCGCTAATATATCAGTGCTTTCATGTCTTCAACCTATGGTGGAAGTGGCCTTTCAACGGTGCATAATGCACAATGCACAATGCACAGCCCCCCTCAGAATGTGATGACAGGCTGTGATTCTTGCACATCTCACAGAGATTCACTGGCCTTCAGCTCAATGCCTCCGCCCCCCCCCCCCCGAAGGGTTGTGCTCCTTCCTGCACCCTAAGGTTTGCAGAGGCCTGTGTTACGCCAGTTTCTTTTGAAAAACGGACACCGAGGAGAATGTTCTCCCATCAAGTGGGCATCACAGCTCTGACTGCGAGGACTTCTTCGTGCAGGCTCATTCTACATCATATGGCTGCACACAGAAGCGAATGAAGGCAGGAAAAGCAGCACAGCCCTCACTGTATGGTTTGATGTTTGGTTCGCCCGAGTATGAATGGGGCAGGTGGAACAAAAATGGGAAAAGACAAGCTTTGGGAAAGCCAATAAGTCTTGCCTTTGCAAGATCATTTGGCTTTTCAATGCGTGTTTTTAGCCATGTTGTACAGCAGTTGCGATAGAACATGGCTGAAATGAAAAAAGAGTAGCACTGTGACGTGGTCAACATCCTCAGCTGTAAAGTCCTGTTTTTCTACTTTCAACCATGCTACTTTGGCAAAAAAAAATACTAAACCAGATAGTTCTTTTATTTGGCTTGGGCAATGTGTTTTTAAGCTTTATTGTGCTGTATGATTGAAAGTAATTTTAAAAAGCGCTATGATGTGACTAGCATTGACTGCATCATAGCACTTCTTTTTTTACTTTCAGGCATGTTGCACAGTCGCTACTTCTGGCTAAAGAATGAGAAAGTCACTAGATCTCAAAAAGATGAAACCTATTGACTTTGCCAATGCTTTTTGAAAGCAGTTATCAACTACTAATTTGTTGTTTAAAAATAGTGCAGATGATCCTGTCAGGAAAACAGACTATTAAAATAAATGTGTATTTAAAGAAACTATAAAAATGAATGTATTTATATAAAATAATAAAAAGGCTGCAATTTTTACGTAAGCAACACAGAGGAAGCAAGTATGCAAACCCAAAACGGGACCCAAACGGAAGCTGTTTTTTAAATGTATTGAATTACTGTTATTGTAGTACAGAAACTCAATAGTAGTTTTTTTGTAATGTCTGCATGTATTGTTTGCATGTTGTATGAGGGCGATGTCACAATGTGAACAATAATTTTCAAATGTGTACTTTTTCAGTTAGCATGGTAAAGAAATACAGTGTGAATATTTGATGCCTCTAGGGGACAGCAAAAAAGAAGTCATTGGAGGAACCTGTGTACCAGTGGTGTAATGAAACTTGAGAGCCCCCCCCCCGGTTCACACTACATGGAGGGTCCCTCCTCTGAACTCACTCAGGAGCTCTCAGACCAGAGTTCTGTGCTGAGGATGGCCCCAGGAACTCGCCCCCCACCGGACACCACGGGGGCTGCAGGGTCCTTTGTTACATCACCGCTCAGGGGCCAAAGTGTGGAAAGGCAAGGGTGAGGTGGATAGAGTTGGGAACAACAAACGACAAGCTCTTGCAGAAGAGAAATAACGCTGTGACCAAAAGGATGAGGTCAATGAGGATATGGAGAGAGTGAAAGAATTAGAAAATGGAGCACTAAGGTACAACAGCAACATAATGAAGGAAGTGGACAAACATTTATCAGATGGAATGCAGTGCTTAGTTTGTAAAAGAATGTCCATACCCAAAGCTCTGCTTTGAAGCCTGCAGCCGGTACTATTAAATTTTGGTATGCTGAATACCAAGGCTGCGTAGTCCTGAGTCCACCTCATGCCTCTTTAGTGCACTACTAGACACTCCCTGTCCCTTTATCTCACTTGCAGATTCATGTTTTCTCTCTTTATTGTGGTACTTTAGTATTTATCTTCCTTTTTCTTTCTCCTCTGAGTATTTATTTCCTCTCTTGCTCTCAGTAAATGTCCTATGTTAGACCTGGCAGCTTAGGATGGTTTTCTGCCCAACATCTTGCCAACCTCTTCCAATTTTGTGACCTTGTTTTTTTTTATATTAGAACCCTGTACACTTTACCACAGCTAACCAGTGCTAAAGTACTTGTGCTCTCTCCCTTAAACATGGTAATTCTGGCTTCTCCCCAGTTGGCAATTTACTTCTAAGTCCCTAGTAAAGTGCACTAAATATACCCTGGGCCTGTAAATTAAATGCTACTTGTAGGCCTGCAGCACTTATTGTGCCGCCCACTTAAGTAGCCCTTCAACCATCTCTCAGGCCTACCATTGCAGAGTCTGTGTGTGCAGTTTTACATTGTCATGTCGACCTGGTAAAATAACTATTTTGCCAGGCCTAAACCTTCCCTTTTTGTACACATAAGCCACCCCTAGGGTACACCCTGGACAACACAGAGGGCAGGGTGCAATGTACTTAAAAAGCAGGACATGTACTTTTATGTTTTACATGTTCTAGTAGTGTAAAACTCCCAAAGTCGCTTTTCACCACAGCAAGGCCTATCTCTCCCATAGGATAACATTGGGATTACCTTATTACTTTTTATGAGGGTAATTCACAACCTGGAAGAGATTAACTTTCGAGTTTGGTGTCTCTAAAATCACAATTTAAAATCACATCTCATTGTGAAGTTGGATTTTAAATTGCAATTCTGACAATGTAACTTTTAGAAATTTGGTATTTTATTACTTTGAACTGAAAAAACTGGAGCCTTACTCAGTAGTGTGTGCAAAACCTCTCACAGGGTCAAAAAATGCAAGACTTTCTTTGTATAAGGCTCACCAATCCCTTGGTGGCATGCTGTATCATAGGGTTCCTTCCGTCCCACTGTCAAAATCAATAGGCTTAACTGGTGTGATAATAAAAAGCATTTGTAGAAGGCAATAGATCTCTCAGAGTGTTTAAAGTATGTTAAAGCCTTATGCAGACATGTGGCCCATAGAAACTCACTAATTGTTAACAAAGGGAAAGGTTTTGGTTCTAGTTGCCACCTACGACAAAACCCTGGAGATTGAAGAGGGTAAGAGGGGAGCACATTAGTTAAAGGTGACCAAATGTGCTGTTTATATAGGAACTATTTAGAGGGGCATAATGCAGGGACAGTAGTGTTCACCCAGACGTGACTTTTACACACCAGCTTCAAGGCGTAATTCAGGAGGGAAATGCAGGGCCAGAAAGTTCAAAGCAGCACAGTTTACAGATAAACAGTTCATAGGTTTGTCCATTAAAGGACACACTGCAGAGCAAAAGAATTGGAGCCCTACATATACTAGCAGTTTAACAGTTGCAAGCACTGCAATTCAGTGTTTGTGAATGTTAAAATACCTTTTCTTATTTACTAATCCCATTTTAGGTGCCAGAAACATTTTTCTGACTCCTATAATGGGATTCTGAATGAATACTGCTATTGGGAAGGAGGATATTGTAGACATACCTTCCAAATACAAAATTGGTATCTAATGTATCAATGTTTTGTGACTGAAATCCAGTTGCAAAACATTGATTATTCACCCATGCTTCAAAGAAGGTGGCAACCCATTTGCAAAAGGGAAGGCTCACTTGGGACCTCTTCCTCTTTCTGGATGTAAAAAAATGTTTGTGTAAGAGGAGGCGGTGGGCCAAACTCCAGACCAGATCTTAAAAAAATAAACTTTTCTTTTTAAATGCAGTCCCCTTTTCTTTAAATTGAATGGGTTGCATTAAAAAAAAGTTTGCTTTAATTAAAAGCAACCACAGACCTGGTGGTCTGCTCACCCCAGCAGGCCACCACCCCTGTTATGGCCCCAGTCATAACCAGAGGGAATTTGTTTAATATTCCTGAGGTAGATTGGATGCCAGCCCACTATGATTCCGAATTTTAAGAACTGATCTATTAGTACAGAGGCACCTTCCTAAAATTCTTTACTGGTTGCAAATTTTATACATGGCCCTAGATTTCAAGTCTGGGGAGAAACTGCAGAATTAAATAGTCCATGCCACAGTGAACAAACTAGAAAGATGCCTTTTGCTACCTTGGCCCTTCATTTGAAAATGTCGGACAATAATAACTTGTCTCACTATATAGCATTTCTGGTCAAAATATTATTTATTGCTTTTCAGTAAATAAAATGAACAAAACCTGGATAGACTGGGGATGAAGCAAGAGAGGAAAGCTGCCTCTCTTGGTTCTTAAAGACAATCAACAGCCTCCGCTGGAGCTTTTAGTTAGCTTCTGAAGAGGCCCCCTTTGAGATGGAAACAGGGAAAGAAAATTATTTTTCTCAGTGCAACAGAAAGGGGAAATGGGCAATTACCGATTCTAATTAGCCCCTCGTACGACCGAATGTTCCCAAATGTAATCGGGTGACAACACACACTAGTTTCCAACATATCTTTCCCACGTGCCTTTAGACGTATTTGAAAAAGTTATAAATGCACCCAAAATGTAAGCAGGTGCCACAGGAGAGGACGATCGTAGAAAGACTTACAATATTTTGCAGCAGAGACACCTTTTTTTGCAAGAATAAATCCACATTTCCTCAAAGCCATTGCAAAGTCACTTCCTGGTAGAGGCACCGAGACACTACTAAAAACCACTCGAGTCAGTTATGGAAAAATATTCTCTGAGAAGAATTTACTGTCTGGGTTACATTTCGGAAACATCTTAAATGTCTGAATTTCTTTATATTCTATGAAGCACTTTTTGCACAGAGAGAGGGTTTAAAATAGTGGATATTCTGAAATCTGTAATTAACCTCTTTCCCTTTTTAGAATCTGCTCTCACGGATAAAGTGAGGCCCATATTTATACTTTTTTAGCGCTGCATTTGTGTAATTTTTTTACGCAAAAGCGGCACAAACTTGCAAAATACAATTGAGGCATATTTATACTCTGTCAAACTTTTGACGCACATTCAGCGCAAACCTTGCCCCATATTTAAACTTTGACGCCCGAGCCCGCGGATGTCAAAATCCCGCCGTGTGCTTCATTTTCTGGATGCGGCAACCTGCCTTGCATTAATCATATGCAAGGTAGGCGTTCTCGTCCAAAAAATGACGTAAACGGGCGTGCGTCGTATTTATGCTTTTGGGCAAAAATCCCACACGGCCGGGTCAGGGCAGGCGTTAAAATGGGGCAAACACACCTGTATTTAATCAGAACACACAGAAGCAACAGCAGAGCAGCAAAGCAGCAAAAGGGAGACATGGAGGTGCTTCTCATCCAGCGTGCACGCAGACGCAGAGCCCAGCAACAACAACAGCAGCTTCCACAACACCAGCAGGTACCCCAAAGGCAGCGCAGAAGGCAGGAGAGGATATTCTGCACCAGAACAACCCTTCATGGCCTCAGGGAACATGACATCATCCAGAGATACAGGTTGAACTGGCAGGCCATTCAGCAGCTGCTGTGAAACATAGAGCAACAGTTGGCACCCACCTTGCTGACACCCCGCACCATCCCAACAGAAACCAAGCTGCTAGCTGTACTTCACATGCTGGCAAGTGGCTGCTTTCAAACAACTGGTGCCCTGGTTGCCGGAATATCACAGCCATAATTTTCTGCCTTTTTGCCCCAAGTACTGGATGCCATCATTGGACTCACACCCCGCCACATCCGCTTCCAAAAACACACTGCAGAAGCAGCAGGAGACAAAACAGGGGTTTTACCTCATTAGTGGCTTTCCACACGTCCTTGGTGCCATTGATTGCACACATGTACGTCTTGTGCCACCTGCTGCAACTGAACACCTCTACCGCAACAGGAAGCACACACATTCCATCAATCTGCAGGCCATTGTCGATCACCAAAGATTGATCACTAACATTGTGGCAAAATATCCTGGGAGTGTCCATGACTCATTCATCTTCCGACACTCTACCATCAATCAGCACTTCCAAGATGGACGGTATGGCAATGGACTACTTGTTGGTAAGTACAGAAACCTACTTATATACACATTGCACAGCAACCCTCTAGGACACACAACACATACACCACGACAGCAACATGTCGACAGGAACACACTGAGGTCGTGACATCGCTAGCCATGTTTCATAGGTCTGCATTGAACCTGTCACACATCTGAAATTAGTGTACAGTCTAAGGTTAAGACGTCAATGATCACAACGTTTGGAGTGGTTTGCCTAATTGTCACCTTGCCAAATGTAAGCGTCTGACTGATGTTCAAATTAATCCATTGCATAAATCTAAAGGTATGGGATGTCCAGGGTACATTGATGTGAACGTGTTAACAACACTCTCAAAATTAATCTGTGTACGGAACTATCATCTCAACCCCAGTGAAGACACAGGGACATGTGTAACACAAGTCACAATGCTAGGGAGTACACACTGTACTGCAAATCCCAAAACATACTGCTGACAACCGGTCAGCAGCCAAACACTTGTTCAGCCAAGGAAACAACACAATGCAGATGGTACATCCTACAAGCCTAAGAAGGAACACTATAATACAAAAGAGTCACAGACATCACAAGACAACTACTGCCATGCAAGGTGATTTCAATGGGGCAAGCTACATCAACATGATCCCATTAATTTTTTTTTTCAGCTGATCAGGGTTATGGGATACAGCCATGGATAATGACACCATTTGGCAACCCAAGCACTGCAGCAGAGTGTGCCTACAATGACGCACATAGGAGTACACGCAGCATAGTCGAGAGGACCTTCGGCATCCTCAAGTCGAGATTCAGGTGCCTCGACATCACTGGTGGTAGCCTCCTATATTCCCCTGAAATGGTCTGTAAGATCCGTCTAACATGTGCCATCCTGCACAACATTTGCATAAGAAGGAACATTCCCCTCTTGGAACCAGAGCCACACATGCCTGAAGAGGAGGAAGAGGAGGATCGTGGCCTGCAACATGAGGGGGAACAACAAAACACGGCTGCTGGATTGCGTAGGCACCAACATATCGTGAACAATTTCTTTTAAAAATAATCACCATCACCACTGTATTAACTAATGTAAATAAACACTGATAATAATCACCATATTCTGGCTATTCATTTTTGGTCACCTTTATCTCTAACTATCAGAATAAGAGTGTAGCCTCAAGGAGCATTGCTGATATACCAATCAGGACACAGAAAATCCAAGCGCAATTTTGATGCGTATCATACAACAGTCACACACACACACACTGTAAATGACATATATCCTGTACATTTCACCTTTGAAGGGCAATAGCAGAGGACCACAGCTATTTCACACATACATGTTGGCAACATGGTTCATCGCAGCATATGGCACACAACTAAAACACCATCACTCAATAAGGGGAAAACAAGCCTCATACATGAGGCAGTTGATGTGCTATTGCATTGGTAACAGGAATGTATGACCAGACCCTTAACAGCAGTAAGTCCAACCGCACCGATCTTTGCAAGGACTATCTGTGACTAGAGTTCCATATAAGCAGAACATAGACAGCACAAGTGCCACACCTATGACAAGCATTGAGCACATGACATTCCATGTACATGTCAGCCCATTTCCTAACTCCTGACACACCCATGCTCCTGGTCTCACCCCACCTGTCTGAAGAGGTCCCTGGAATGGTAATATGTGTACCCATATATTCCCTCCTTTACACACACAGACAAACAATACTAATCCTGTGTGCTACACCCTTTCCTATGTTATGCCATTGTCATAGTACATCTGACTGCATGGACGTCAGGTCAATTAATACACTGGCTTGTAGTTTCTTAGCCCTGGTATCACCTGTAGATTGCTTCCCGTGTCAAAGGTACTGTTGGCCATTTGAATTCAAATCTCACATACAGGACTTGTGAGAAACTGATGCAGCACACACCTGTGATCACCTCCATGCACACCACCCATTAGAACATGCACTGCCCCTGCTGATGCCTGGAACAGCATAGAAGTTTCAATTTTGTCAAATACACCGTTATGCATTGCTACTAATTAAGCCGTGTAACACAGCCCTTGGGTTTATGTGTCACCTTCAAAAACACAGGACATACACAGTTTTCCATGTCAACTGTCTTGTTCTTCCTCCGACCAGTCTTAGGCAGACCACTGATTATGTACCTTGTAAAATTGCTGGATCCAGATTGACCCTGCATCCTGTCAGCCTGACTGGCACCTGTCTGTGCGTTATCCTAAAGGTTCCTTGTGGCTACATATGTACCACACTTGCGTTAGCAAACCTCTCATTCCTCAGAGGGTATTTTGTCATGAGCTTTATCAATGCATACCCAAATACATTGTATAGCATCATCTGCTTTTTAATTGTACCATATTAGTAAAATTGTCTTTGAATACCAAAATCATGGCCCATCCCTTGTCTGGGTCTCATGTATGCAGGAATGACAAAGTGTGACAGTGTACCAGGGCCGTAATCAGGGATTGGGTATGGTGCCTTTAGCAGAACCAGCTACCTCTGATAATGTGCATGAAAAGTCCACACATATTAGGATCCTGACAGTTCACACGCTGAATCACATTGCTCACAACATATTGATGGCCTGTGCATGCTGAATAGCTGCTACATTAATCAACACAGAGGCTATGATGTTCCTGGATGCAGTGGGAACTTCACAGGCCAACCTGTGTACAAATGTTGTAATGACACCTGCCGGAACATGACACCTGAGACATTATCTCACTCAGCACACCAAGGTTGCCTTGTTGACAGTCTCATTACACGTCTTCAGTGACACGGTGGGACCATCCCCATGTAGGTTCTCATGTCCTCATCCACTTTACTCACATTGATCTCCGAAGGTTACTCAGTAGATACAGGAATAGCTGCCACTGACTAATGATGAGACCTGGGCATAACTGTGACAACATACACCCCTAGAAATATACAGGATCAACATTGGACCACACACATGAACAAGACACCTCTGTGCAATTGATCACTGGAAATATGTGGACACGTGCTGCCTCGTCTGCTGGTCCACCACTGCCACTGGATAGTTGTGGCTCAGTCATATGACCACAACTGTGGCGTCATATTAAATTTGTGGTTCACCTTTGGCTGTCTGGGCCAATGACATGGTACCCACTCCATCTGTGCATGCGCCTGACTCACTGTGGGTTCACTAACAAGTGCCTAGGAAGCAGTTACCAAAATTCTAGGACATGGGATGGCCAACTTGTGGACCATTGACATGAACAAGCGTCTGCCATCTATCTGGTGCATGCTTTGTCATTTGTGGTGTCTACGTTACCCAAAATCTTGGAAGTGCACACAACAGATGTTGCTAAATGCATGACTAACACATGTCCTCTCTCATTTCCACAATGACTTGCATCTAAGGTTTGGACACATTGACTTCACATTCATACAAGCATATTTGCAATAATGCATCTTGTGATGCACACACACTGGGTCGACTAATACATTAGTAGCCACTGCACACACATTGAGCCATAGGCATTGAGGTATTGTACTCATGTGCGTCACCTTGCTATCCTCTCCTGATGCCAAACATGCCCAAATTGTGCAATACATATATGTAGGCCACACAAATGGCCATCTAGTGCATCAGCCAAGCATGAAAATCCTGTTAAGGGGGTAGCGGGTCATGGTCAGCAGCAGTATGATGTCTCAAATGTGAACATACACCATCAACACCAAAGTGGGTGCAATCAGCCTATCTCAGTTGTGTCCCAAATGTAACATTACAATAAAATGGAAAAAATACCCCAAACCAGTTCATGCCCTGAAATTTTGACACATACACGTCAAAAAATGACGCTTATGCCCGAAAAACAACGCATAATGCCCAGAAAATTGGTTAAGTGTTAAGACTATTTACAAATATATGGATGCGGCCTAATTTTTACTCCTGGGCGTCGGAAAAAATGACGCACATACTGTATGTGTGAAAAAATATGACGCATAACGATAAAAACGGCGGCCATTTTATGCAGGAAGTGATGTAATAGGATATCCTGTTTACAGATTATGTACAGTGGGTGTGCTCTCACTTTCACTTTGCAGTCCGTGATTCTTCTAGAGTGTGTGGCTGTGTTCTGAGTGTTGTCCAGTGAAATTGTGCTTTTGTCTCCTGTGTGCTCCATTACTTGTTAGTTTGTGAAATAAATATTGTTGTTGTATACTGTCTGAGTGTGTTTTGTGTACAATTGTCCAGTATTGTATTGTATTTGTTGTTTGTGGGAGCCTGTTGTGGGTAGTGCTAGTTTGGGGATAGTTGGGCTCTTTTAGTTGTTAAGTTTACTTTTTTGTACTTCTACTTTCCCCCTTTTCTCCTTTGTCCTTCTTTATCCCCTATTCCCCTTTTCAGTGCTAAGATGTTGGGTAGGCCACGTCTTGGCAGGATGGGTGAGGAGGAGCTTGGAGGGTTTATGTGGCTGCTGTGCCATTTCCTCCCACTGATGATCGAGGCAGGGGGCAGGGTGATACAGGGGTATCACACTGAGGCGCGATAAACCCGGTGGGGAAAGGTCCTGCATCACTTGCAGCTCGTGTATGGGAGCCAGAGGAATGACCACCAGCTGAAGCATCGCTGGGCTGACCTCATCACCAGGGAGCAAGATCTGATGGACCACCTGGGAATAGTGATTGGTGGCCCTGTTGGTGAGTACAAATCATGTAAATGTGCACAATTAAAAGTTCTGTAGTGGCATCAGATGATTTGTACAATATCTGCCGGCTAAGTTGCTGATTGTGTGGAATGCTTCGGAAACATACAGGGTCATTGATGGACTATGTGAAGGACCACAATTGCTTGCTGTCAGGAAGCACATGCTCTGCAAACTTACAGAATACTTTTTCTTAATGTAATTTGATGCCGCCTTTGTGTCAGACAGCAACACAAATTAGGAGCCAATCATGTCTATATAGGTCACATTTGGCAGTGAAGTATAGATTTTCTAAAATATTGGCAACCTTTGTTGACGCAATAGCTAGACTGACTTTCTAAACACTACATGATGCAGAAATTGAGTGCTGGCTTCACGTCAATTGTTGATAGCAATGTGGCCCAGACATATGTCTCATGTGTGTCTGGTGAGTGTGTAAGGAAAGCGTTTTTGGAAGTTCTATGAATGTTAGGGATTATTGTGGTCCTTCATAATTTTGGATACATGTCAGATCTGGATTTGGAAACATAGGGAAAAGGTGTAAGGTGCCCTCAGCTAACATCCTACACTGGTATTTGGTGTTTGGTGCCAAAGGTATGCCCATGGGTTCATATCTCTATGGTTGGTGCAAATCATCATAGCTGGGCCACATCAAATGAAGAAACTGTAACAACATGAGGGCTTACAAAAGTCACTGCCCCTCTGTACATTGTACCTATGTGTCATAAATGTGTCATGGCCACATAGGCTGTTTGACTGGTAATGCAGTCCTCAAGTAACCAGGCTTTGGATGTCTCTCTTGGATGCACATGATAAGACGAATACACGCCATTATTATGTCTGCTCACTAATGACAGGGCATGTTTGCCACCACATGATAGTTAGGGCCACTGCATGTGTGCAGATATGTGTGTAATTGTCACAGGAGACCCATGCGATGTATCATCATGTCTGAGTGGATTTACTTACTTATGTCATTTTACACATAGTTAATGTCTTTGGAATTGTTGGTCAGTGCACAGATTTTGAGCACATTTCTGCCTTCCATGCCTTACAGGTGGACCAGCACCCTACACTGTGGGCGAGGTGGCTTCATTTCAGGACCCCGACAACTCCAGTAAGTGTTGATATGTCTGTTATGTGTTGTGTTTGCTGGTGATGTGTGATGGACTCCTGTGTGTTGAACACATAGCAAGGTATGATGCGCTGGCCCATCATTTGTCTTGTTCCATGAGTGGGATTTAATTTTCTAAGCATTTTGGAGTTTGCCAATGCTTATCCTATTGTCTAATCTAGGGATTCTAGGTCATTCCTGTAGGCCCCGCAATGTGAACTGGGGTGAGTCATGTGGATAACACTTGTATCAACAAGAGTCGCACTCAGATTTAGTCTGCCTGTCAGACCCACATTTTCCCAGAATGGGGCTTCAAAATGCTTACCCACAGACATCTGCTTCCCTATTCACCAAAGTACTTATGAAACTGTAGGGTGAACTTCCTAGCAGCATGTAGCTCCACATGTAGGGCTAAAAGTATGTGGCACTTGAGTGCAATGGCCTAGGTGTGCATGCAAATCATAACCATGGGTGTTCTTGCAACTCTGTGTCCATTGTAAGTCATGCCTTACTGGAAGTATATGATGTGGACAAAGGTCTGCATTTCCAGACATGTGTGGCGCTGGGATTGGTCAAGGGTTTGCTGTCTCCTATTTGTTGATAGACCTTACCTGTGGTGTGTGTGTAGAGCCAAACACATGTCCAGCTTTCTATAGCTTCCTGGGTGTCCACGTTGTTTGAAATTGTTAGTTGTTTATCCTCCCCCCATCCTCAAACACAGGCATGGGTTTGCGAATACTGTACCTAGGACTGATGATACAAGTATGTTACACAGACATGTCAATCAGTGAATGTTTGGTCGATACCTAGTATACACACTCAGGTATAGCACATGAGTACTATACTAGCAAGTCCATTTACAACTTGCAGATCATGTGGGCCTAGATTTCCATCCCGACACTGACATTTGTAGCCCTGGCATTGGCGCAGGATGTGCTGCATAATTGCTACCTGACAACTGTCAGAACTCTGAGGCCAAATTAATGCCAGTTGTTAACCATCTTGTAGGGTTTGGATGTGCTATGTGTGAAACGACCTTTGTAGGCTGGCCTGCCATGTACTTCCTCAGGGACATTCAATGATCTGTATGATGATAGGAGCTGTTACAAGTACAGTAGATGTACTGTCTGATTTACTTCTGGTGCCATTTCACACAATACAGTTCCTAATGTAATTTTTTGCCTTTGTCTTCACAGCTGCGAACATGACACCCATCCAGGTCCGTGAGTTCCAGAGGCGTGCAATGCGTTACCAGCATATCCTGCTGGTAGAGTCGGGGTACAGATGGGTGGCCCGAAGATACTGGAACGAATGGGCCTCCGGAGCATGGAGGGCTTTCCCACAGGGTGGCCCTACTTTGCCCACCACAGCCACCACCAGCACAACCACCACTTCCACCCAGGTGGCACCACCCACAGCTGGGACTGTTGTCCCAACAACGTCAGCAGTTGCTCCAGGGCCTAGCAGTGGAACACCTTCAGGGCAGCCCACAGGCATAGACTCTACACGCCCACTCACGTCCTCAGCTGGTTCCCAGACCGCCCCAGCTGCTACAGTTGACCCTGCAGCTTTTCAGGAAATGGAACGCAAAATGGACCGTGTCCTATGGAAAATTAGTCACCTGCAGCCGGATGTTCGCTATATAAACAGGCGTGTGCGGTCCATAAAGCATACCCTCCGGAGGGCCAACCTCTAGACTTTTAAAATGGACATGATTCCCTCCCCTCCCTCCTCTTTCCTTGTTCTTATACTTAGTGGGCTTAGGGGGCTTAGTGTTAAGTTAGTATAGGCTGTAAGTTTAGTTAGTGTTAGTGGGTGGGGGGTCCTGATTATTTCTATTTTTTCTTTTTGAGTGTGAGGGTTTGCTCTGTTGGGGTTCTTGTGTGTTTCCAAAAAAAAAATATATATAAAAAAATACAAAAAATTATATATTTGTTTAGTATAGGATAGTATGTGTTTAGGTTAGTATCTGTTCTCCTCCATGTCTCCCGTCTAATAAGGGGGTTGGGGGTTGATGTTTAGAACGTTTCATTACATGTGATAAGTAAGTTTAGCTTAGGTTAGTTAGGGACAGTTGTGGGTAATGAGTAGTTAGGGTAGATTAGGGTAGGTAAGACTTTTCCCCGAGTTTCCTCTACTGTTATTACCGTTTAATAAATATATAGTGAACCCTTTACAGTATGTGTTAAATGCTTGCTGATCAGGGCCTTGGCACACTTGTACATGAATTTTGTTCTATTACATTTGTGTCCTATGCTACGAACAAATCCCAACTGAGCTGTAAGATTGGCAGCTACCCCAGAGCTACATTGCAAAGATTCCACCATTCATTGCAACTACCAATTACAGTTAATATGGATCCCAACATGTTTTTTTCAATAAGTATGTTTTTTTCAAGTCACAAACAATGCTTCCAGATTTGGTATTTGGGGAACTGTTTTAGGTCTGACTGCAGTGTGTTGTTCAAGGAAACCCTTATAAGGTGAGTGGTCGTAAGCACTCTTGTAGTATCGTCTTCATGACTCACAGACATCATTTGTGACACTGTTCAGCATGATTACTTATTTAGATGGAAACTCAGACACCTTCATTGATGCATTTTTTGGAGTGTTTTCTTAGATTTGTGGGCACTGTTATATGTGTTAGTATTGTATGGTGACAACATTTAGCTAATCAAAATAATATACACACAGTTCCAAAACACAAGAGGGTTTCTTTCAGACTAATGGTTCTGCATTGGATGGAAATCAATATATTCGAAGCAAGAGCCCTCACTCACCTTCCGCTGACATGCTTCATCATAGGGCTATGCTCCTCGTCAGGCCGGCGCTGCAATGCCTGACGGGCCCCATGAGGGGGCTCTTTGCCGTAGATCTTTTGAGAATACTGCACAACCGGTCAAAAAGTAGTTTAAGGATTGATATAAGGGTAGTTAAAAATGGCTAGAGGTAGAAAAAATGCTATTTATTCTTAATACCTCTGACATGATTAAAAACGACAAATTGGGATATGGTAAAATAATGTCTATGTTCCCCAAATAACAAAAATCTAATACAGTTACTAAATCTCACAATAGAGAATAGTAAAGGTAAAGGTAAGCACAGGATCCCCTGTGTTACTCTATATAATAGGTCAACATGTTTCTCGCTGTTTTTAGTCAATAAATGATCTTATGCGATTCGTCAGGACAGTTTAGCATCAAAAAGTATAAATATGGGCCAATTGTATTTTGTAAGTTTGTGCCGTTTTTGCATCAAAAAGTGGCACAAATGCAGAGCTAAAAAAGTATAAATATGGGCCTGAGTGTCTCTAATTTTAACTGCCGTGTCAGAAGCACACAATGGCAAGGTTTCTTCGAACTGAGCTGAACAAATGAGAAATAGCCAGAAAATAGAAAGGAAATGTCCCTTGGAGCCACTTCAGAATAAATACCCAAAATATGGTATGCAGTGCAGGATCTAATGAATGATTACCTTCGGCAATGAAAAAGTATCCTTCTAAGTGCCTGTTTTGATCTGCATAACAGACATTCAGATGTGTATTGCTTGATTAGAAGATACCTCAGGAACACACCAATTGATGGCAGGCATTGCTCAAATCACTGGTGCACCGTTTAGTGTATGTAGAGATGGGTAGGTCCTATCCTCTAGTATGCCACCTCATACTGTAGTGGCTATTGCAGTGTAAATTGATGCACCAGAGACCACGCTTGCCAACTTGAACAAAAAGCAAACTGTGTGAGGAGGGAGCGGAGCCGAGGAGGAGGCAGGCCCCCTACCGAGAAGTATTGAAGAAGCACTTTTGCCCTCACCCTGCCCCGAGCCACTTCCTTCTACAAAAAAAGCTTTCTGAGGCTGGTGTCTCTGACCTGAGACCTTTCCACAGCCACTAATGGACACCGGCAGTCCAAAGCCTAGGAAAACAAGCTGGAAATCCACAATTTCAGCTTGTTTTCCCTGCTACTGTGTGATATCAGGTCCTCACTGGGTAATCATGAGACAGAAGCCGATATCGTGTGTCACACAATGGCACCGTGTGAGTTGGAAGGTGTGAAAGACACTGATTTAATGGTGGCACAAGTCAGATAGAGGGCTCTTATTATGAAACCCTTCCTTACATGCAAACAAGGCTTCACCAATCATGAGAGACCTAGGTTGGCAGCTGAAGTGTACCTCCCAACAACAAAACCTCTATTTCTTACACCCCTAAGAGAAACTTTTCACAAGTAAAATTCCCATTCAGAGACTCTTTGTAAATAGACTAGCCAGGTGAATTATCTGGTCAAAAAATAGATAGGGGCATATGCAATTGCATTGAAAAACAATGTTGTACTAAGTGCTTGATCATTCTCACAGAAAAATTGGGGTCACCTCACGTAAGCTATCACCATGAGCCACTTGGTGACAATCCCACTGGCTACTGCTTCTCATCATTGGCAGAGCTCTTTATTGTAGGGAAAGCACTTGGGATTATGACTCAAAACAACATAACCCTTCGCTGCTATTCCATCAAATACCAGGTAAGGGGGCACAACATAAACACTCCCTTTCAAAATCACTCTGCAATTATTAATTATTTTATTTTTTTCAGAATTTATATAGTGCATGGTAAGACCCACGCTCTGAATAAAAATATCTATGAGTCACTAAAGCAAATGGGTTTTCAGCAGTTTCCCAAGTTGATTTCTGATTTTTCCTGTCTAATAAGGGAGGGGAGCTCATTCCAGAGCTTAAGAGCTAGAAATCTAAAGGAACTTCCACCTTTCCTTTCTTTGTTAATCCTAGGAACCCAGAGACAGTTTTGACCCTCAGAACGTAAGGTTCATTTGGAGGACATAGGGAGAGATTAGGCGTTGAATTGGCAAGGGTCTTTTGCTCTGTACAGCTCGATGGATCAGGCATAAGGACTTCAATTGTTTCTTTTCTGGACTGGCAGCCAGTGAAGAGCTGCCAGTGCAAGGACAGATGAGGTGCATTTGGGGATTCTAAAAAGCATGCTCCCTGAGAAGTGAGAGTTCCCATAGTCCAAGCGCCAGTTGATGAAGCCCTGAACTACTATTCTGCGCAGGTTGATGGGAAGCCAGCTGAAGAACTTTCTAAAGGCACCAAGAAGTCCAAAGCAGAATGCTGCCAATATTTTTGCCTGGATTTCCATGGAGAGCCTTTCATTAAGCCAGAAACCTAAACTCTGCACAGATAAAGCAGGTGCCGGAAGCATCCCTAGGTCATTCGGCCAGCTAAGTTCATTCCAGAAGGAGGGGTTGTTTCCTGCCACCAACACCTCTGTTTTGTCTCTGTTCAATTTAGATGACTATTCGATATCCAGCTAGTAACATGTTTGTGACAAGTGTTTAGCTGCTGCAAGGTGTTCTCAGTATCTGTAGATAACGAGACGACAATCTGAGTATCGGCTGCATGATAAACAAGGATGAGCCCATGTTTGGAAAATTTCTGCCAAAGGGCATACATAAAGGTTAAAAAGGGTGGAACTCAACGAAGATCCCTGGGGCACTCCACAGTTTAATGCAAAGGTTTTAGATAAGAAGGAATCCACCTGGACTTGGAGTAAGATCAGTGATCTGGTCCCTGCCTAGATACTCACGCTGTACAGATACTGCTGCTGCCTAGATTAAAGCTTGTGAGGCCCTCAAAAAACTCAAATGCTCAACTACACTCATAAAAAAATGCATACAGGGAAATATGCCAATATTGTTTTATATTCCAGACCCCAGAGCATGGTTAAAAACAGAATAATGTATTCAGACCAGTAATCATGAGAGGTCATTACCTGTCAATCCTTGTGTGTACATGAGGTATTGGCAAATAATCAGTACGCCTGTTTGCATGTTTATTGTGCACTAAACATCAGTTTTATAGCTAGAGATATCTTCACATCCCTATCTGGAGGGAACCCACATTTATATGCATGCAGAGGCTTAGGGTGAAAAAAATCAAATATAAAGCTAGACTTGTGTCAGAATGTGTTAATCAAATTCCTTTCATTGTTCCGCACCGTATACTTCCATATTAGATAAAAGCAGTATTGTGGCACTTATTGTTACCTTCATTGTGGAGGACAGCTTTACTGTTTGCCTTTTTAGGGTCGAGCTTGCGTTGCATGCGCTTGTGCATGCGTTTCGCTTGTGAGATGCTTTAGGAGTCAGAAAAGGGCTCGGAGGCCCGTTCACGTCGCATCAGTTGTCTTTCATTGGTTAATGGGCCTTTTCCGGTGGTTAGCCCTCCTCGAGCGCAGGGACCAAGTACTAAAAATATGCGAGGCTCACTGTTTCCTGTCCAGTTTGTGGACTACTTTTTATCTTTGGTTCGCAGCACGATCTCGCTTGGCAGAAGTCAAGTGCTTTGCATAACATCGATGATGTTACATAGTTAATTGCACTTTTGCCGGTTACGTAGATAATTGCACTTTTGCCGATATATTTCATTACGAGTGAACTGTAGCAGCGCGATCGCGCTTTTTTTTTTTGAATGTGGAAAGAAAAATCCGGTTGGGAGTTTACAACTGCTAATAGCTGTAACTCGGAGAAATGCTAGACCCTAGTGCATTGCAAATGTTTGTTTGAATTGGCACACTTATCGGGACTCAATATTTAACCTGGACATTCTTGATAAGAAACTGTTTTGTGGGCTTCATGGTTCAGGAGCCTACCAAAACTCACATTTTCCGAATAAATTCTTATTTTCTGAACCAACTTTTGTATTAATAGGTCAGTTACTAAAATATAGAATCGTCGTCCTCGCAATGTGGCCTACCTTATAAATATTAATGAGGTAATGAGGTAAAGCTAATGTGTTGCTATACCAAGGACTGCACGCTGCAACCTGCTATGGGGCAGCCCGCCCACCTCGCCCTTCAGCTCACTGCTGGAGGTGCTTTTGGCTATTTGAACAGATCGGAGCTCCTGCAGAGTAGGGAAGCTATTGCACCACTATACCAAGGCCTGCAGGCTCTAGCCTGCTTTGGGGCAACCCATCCAACTCGCCCTGCAACTCTCCCTGGAAGCGCTTTTGGTTATTTAAATTGATTGGCGCTCCCGCAGCACGGGACGCATGAAGGATTCGCCTGGGTGCGTGCCCGGGCAAAGACCGGGCCAAGAGCGGGCTCATCTTTGCACGTCCATGACCGAATTAGGCCATGCCAGGTCCACTTTCTTTGATCCTCAATTTGCTGGCTGTGAGTGGGGCCTGTGGAAGCTAGTGAGTGGGTATTTTGTTTACTGTTGCTCATTGTCACATGGGTAAATGAAAATATGTGGGTGTTACTATGCCCCTGTTACTGACATAGTGGCCCACCCTAAAACCACTATAAATAGTATGCTCGAGACAGCAATAGGGATAATCTCTACTGAGATCGCTCTTGCTGGAGGAAGACTCTCTTTGAGTGTACCAGCAGAACAGTCAGCCCTGTGGAAATCCCAGCTCCAATTGATAATGACAAGGGGGCAGGCGTTATACACCTACGCTCTCTTACTTGTGGGTCTGTTAGGGCGAACTCTACTGTGAACACTGTACCTGAGTAAGAGTTGCCCTGCTGGATTTTCTGAACATGGGTACAACCTGCAGCAGTGGCCACAACACAGTCCGAGACAACTCAGACTCAGGATTTATCTTCGCAGGCCCCCTCAGGTAACAATGACTTGCTGGCACAATTCTGTCTGGTTATGGACGAGAAACTACAGCCATTACTGGATGGGCTCAAGAGAATTGACAATCGGATTATTGGATTATTTACTATTTCCCAAGACAGTGTCAATTGTCAAGGCCCTCAGACTGTATACTCCAATGCTGACAATTATTCTAACCCTAACACTAACTTGGTGAGTGATAGCACCATTGTTGCCCCGACCGATCGGACATGTCAGCCTCCATCTATCATTCATATCGGAATGGCAAACCCCCGTCAAGCAAGGGCCACTAGCTCCACAGCTACCTTAATAGAAGGCGTAGATCAATCAACAAAGCAACCTCACTCGAGAACTGCCGCACCCATGTACAAGGACGTCTTGAACTTGCCCCCAGGCGTGCCCTGACCTCGTGGTCCTGACAGCTGTCCCATCCCTGAGCGGAGATCAAAATGAAACCTGGGAACAGCTTTGTGATAAAACTATGCACTGGTTTAACTGGAACAACTATCATAATTTGAGTAATCATAATGGGATTATTAGGGTGCAAAGAGTGTGGGGCTTTCTGAGAAGAACTGTTAGGGGGATTGTATTGTGGTCAATTTTTACAATCTTCATCTTGTGCGCAGAATATTGGGAGCGAAGGAGCCTAATTGCTTCTATCACTCTGGTATCACTGTTCTCCCACTTGGCTACTTTTATAGGCCAGCTTCCCTACTTTCCCCGCCCTCATATGCACGCGGCTGCTGATCCACTGTCCCTGTTTTCAAGTGTCAATAGGTTTGATCTAATAACTCAGAGGACGTAGAATGACTAGATTTGAGTTTACTGTTGCCACCAGTTTAACCGAAGATAACATAGCATGTTTTTCTTCCTACAGTGCTCCTCCTAATCCCAGTATTCTGAACGCACCATGGGGCCGCTCGTTAAATATGTTAAGGTGGAATATAGTTTGGTTGCGCTCAAAGTTACATCTTTCCAAATGGCCATCATTCATTAAGAAATATAATATAATTATGCTCCCGGAGTTTGAAGGTGTATCTTCCCTCTTTTGTTGATGGCTATCAGGGCTTTCATACTCTAGCAGTTCCCTCTCGTCATAGTCATGCTTCGGGGGGTTTAGCAGTATGGATTAATGTAATCAGTGGGGTTATGTTTGTTTTTTTGACTGACTTAATAGTGATTTTCATGTTATACTAGTAAAAGCCCATATTAACATATAGGCCCTCATTACAACCCTGGTGGTCAAAGACCGCCAGGGCTGTTTCGTCGGAAGCACCGCCAACAGGCTGGCGGTGCTTCCCATAGAATTACGACCGCGGCGGAAGCCACTTTGGTCACGGCGGTTGTAATCCCTCAGAGCTGCCCAGGGGATTACGAGTCCCCCTCCCGCCAGCCTTCATACCGCCATGAAAAGGCTGGCGGAAAGGGGAGTCACGGGGCACCTGCGGGCCCCTGCACTGCCCATGCCTGTGGCATGGGCAGTGCAGGGGCCCCCAGCCACGGCCCCATGGAGCTTTTCACTGTCTGCATAGCAGACAGTGAAAAGCGCGACGGGTGCAACTGCACCCGTCACACCGCCGCAACACTGCCGGCTCCATTGGAGCCGGCTCCCGTGTTGCGGCCGACATCCCCGCTGGGCCGGCGGGTGGAAACTAGGTCTCGAAATGGCCACCGCGGGAGTGCAGCTGCATTGGCGGTGCGCGGCGGATACAACTTGGCGGGCAGCGCTTGCCGCCCACCAAAGTTGTAATGAGGGCCATAATTTGTAAATGTTTATAACAATGATTTGTTAAAGTTCCAAATGCTAAATTGTCTGTATTATTTGATTATATTAACAGCTTGATTGAAAGGGAGGCTTTTTCTGGCCAGCTTTTTTACTTATGTCTGGTGGGTGATTTTAACATCAAGTTGCCAACATTGAGTGAAGTTATGTGCATTAGTGTATCCCCTCCACATTGCATGAACCCCAGGACGTTGAACCTAGTAACCCTCCTCTGCGCAATTTAATGTAAGTTGCAGGTGCTCCGTATGCGGCAGGTAGGGTCACCCCATCAGTGATTGATTATATCTTTATTACACAGTCTGGAAGACATTGTGGTGTCTGGGACAGTAATTGAGACTGATTTTTGTGATCACAACCCCTTGGAAGTAGTTTTTTCTATGGTCCCAAGAGAGAAACCCAGGGTACTTATTGGAGCAAATTGCCCTCAGCCCTCAACCGACAACCTCAGGCTGGTGTGGCAGCTGCACGAGCCCAATAGGTTTTTTAATTTGTCAGCTCTAATTGAGAGCTAGTAAAAGTGTGTCTTGCAGGGGAGGATATAGCCCTTTCGATTATAAAGGCTTTTGTTGGGCTTTGCTTAAGTATTAGAAAAGTGTGTCTGAAACCATTTAAGCCCTTGGTAAACTCACATAGGTGGTTCAACCGTGAGTGTTCTTTAGCTAACCTCCAGCTGCGTCAGGCTCTCACAGCCAAACCTAGAATCCTAGCTGTTGTGAGCTCTGCAAGGAGGCACTATAAGGAAGTGCCTAGGATGTGCTGGAGGGAGGTACTCATTCAACATTGGGAGAAGCTGCACAGGCTGCTTTAGTAAACAAGCATTTGCAATGCAACGGGTCTCGCATTTCTCCGAGTTAGAGCTATTAGCAGTTGCAAACTCTCAACCGGACTTTTCTTGCCACATTAAATGGAAAAAAGAGCGCAATCGCGCTGCTACAGTTCACTTGTAGTGAAACCTATCGGCAAAAGTGCAATTATCTACTTAACCAGCAAAAGTGCAATTAACTATGTAACAGGGTCAATGTCATGGAAACCGCTCGACTTCTGCCAAGCGAGATCGCGCTGCGAAAAATGATAAAAAGTAGTCCACAAACCGGACGGAAAACAGCGAGCCTCGCATGTTTTCAGTACGTGGTCGCTGCGCTCGAGGAGGGCTAACCACCAGAAAAGGCATGACATATGCATGCCTTCCAATAATGAAAGCAAGCAGATTTTAACAGGCAAGCCCATGAACCAATGAAAGACACTGACGTGACACGGACAAGGCTCTGAGCCCTTTTCTAACTACTAAAGCGCCTTGCAAGCGAAATGCATGCGCAAGCGCATGCGACGCAGGCTCGACCTAAAAATAGCAAGTTATTTTGGTCTACAGTTACTGAGCTGAGTTATAAGCATAAGGCTGTTAGCTCAGTTTCTTGTCATATTACTAGCACTAAGTGGGAGGACCATTTCTCCAATATTTATAAAGCCCCTGTGTGGGGTGTTGAGTTTGTTGTAGATTCTGCCGTAATTGGTGAATTCAAGATTAACTTGGAAGAAGTAATTAGTGTTATCAGCCAAAGTGTTAGCAGTAAGGCCCCTGATCCTGACAGCATCCCAATCGACCTTATTAGGTATAACATACACTTTTGGGCCCCATTGCTAACGAATGTCTTCAGCAACCTGGCCCTCTCACCTCTACCCTCCTCATGGTCCGCATCAGTCATAGTGCCCATATTTAAGAAGGGAGACTGTTCTCTCCATGGTTTTGATAGAACGATTTCCCTGATAGACTTTATAGTAAACATCTTGGGGAAGGTTATTTATAAGAGAATTAGAGAATGGATTACAAATGAGGGGGTACTATATGCAGGTCAATATGGGTTGTGCAGAAAACTGGGCACTATAGTACAGTGCCTGAATTGAAATCTTGTGCGGCGGGAATATACTATCGCTAAAAAAAAATGAATTACACTTAGCGTTTATGGATCTCTCCTCAGCCTTCGATTCTGTTAACAGGTCAAGGCTATGGCACATGCTTATTTCACGGGGGATGGATGCTGTCCTAGTGCATTTTCTGGCCTATCTGCATGCTGATATCAATCTGAGAATCCGGATTAGTAACCAGGGGGAGGTCTCAGGGGGTATTTGTGTTGCCTGTGGGGTACAGCAAGGGTGCATGTTAGCACCATTACTCTTTGTGCTGCACATCAATGAGCTTCACCCTTTCTTATTCAATGTCATGCATGATGTAACCATAATTAAAGGGGCGGTGTTACCATCTCTTTTGCATGTGGGTGACGATGTGCTCATGACGCAGAAGCTATGGGCACTGCATCTTCTGGTCCATGCATTTATAGATTTTATGGCCACCATAGATTTTTGCACCAATTTCTCTAAATCCTATATTATAGCGTGGGGCCCTAAACGCACACAGTTTGCCACTCTTTCCATAGGAACCGCTAAATTAACGTGCAACAATACCTTTTCTTATTTGGGGATTACCTTTTCTTCTTCTGGGTTTTGGGTTCCCAAAATTGCGCAGAGTTAAACTCTCGTCTGTAATAGGATCCATGTGCAATTTACCCCAGCCTATTGGAGGTGGCTACTCGGTCCTTTGCTTCAAATTTATAGATCTCAGTGTACTTCGGTTCCATTACATGGGGGGAAGTATGGGGCATATCAGATTGCGCGACCATACACCAGGAGGAAAACCAATTTTGTAGATGGCTACTTGCAGCTCCAATGTCTTCCTCCAGGCTCATCTGTCATAAAAAATAGGTCTGAATTTTTTGGAAGACCTTATTAGCGCGCGACCTACACTGCAGTGGCTATCCATATGGAGAAGGATAAGGTAAGCCTGACTAGAGATATCATCACAGACTGCTTATTTTGTGATAGAGGCATATCCATTGCATGACTGGCATATGTACAATTTGTTTTTGGTTGGATTGGTTTGTTGCGGTCTTTTTTGGAGCCAGATTTTTGTATTAATCTCTGAAAGAAGCAGGTTAGTTGTGCCCTTCGTTATTATGCTTGCCACAAACGAACCTCCCGAGAAGCTAAGAAGACTAGCATGACCAGGTGCAGCACATCTCAAAATAGGACTTTTAATTAATTACAGTACACACAAGGGCATCAGGAGACTTTATTGCTGTTCCGTTTTAGGATAGACATAGTTAAATACTTGTGTTTCCCTGTAGGGTTTTCGTGCCATTTAGACGATTCTCCCTGCATGTGTGATTGTATTTCAGGTCACGCAATGATGCACTTTGCTTTTTTCTGTAAATTTCATGAAAGATTTACTAAGATGTTTTTAATACACACTTTTAAGGAAGAGATGCCGTAAAATTAGACAGGTGAAAGAGCCTACCAGTTTTTACTGCAGCTTTCCGATTGTGATATTTTCCTGTATGTGGGCATGTTTTTAAAAACCACAGTGAAAGTGCACAGGACAATGCCCTTTTTACGTATTTTATTTAATGTATTTTTAAACTTGATGGGTTTTTAACTTTGCTGCTATGTATATAATGTTTTGCATAATGTTGTATTACTTTTATGGTCGCTATTTGTTTCCAAATAAAGTTGTGACCCAATACGATTGCCTACAATCACAGGCATGGTGGCATGTTAGGGTCAGCAAACCATGCCTTTGATTGCTTTTAAATTAACGGACCCCTTATCGATTGCGAATTGGTTACCACCTCCTGCGAGGTGGTGGTAAAATAATCTTTTGCAATGGGGTATTGGTTTCAAAACATAAATTCATACCTTACGGAATCACTATTTGAAAGGAACACCCTTAAAACAGCCCTTCCAAATAGTGATTCCTTAATGCTAATTAAACCCTTTTAACGATTCGGAAAACATTTTCTGAATCTTTAAATGGATTTAGTACATTTCAGAAAGTGTTCACTTTGTACATGCGGCCTAAAGTTTTTGTAGCCTTGCTTTTTTAATTCTGTTTTTTCACATGGAACGTGTGACGTGACTTAGTAAATCACATCTACCCTCTTCCAGCACCAAAACATTTCTGAAATGTGACATACATTTAATTACATATTTGTGAAATCAGAGTGTTGAGTCTGTAGCCTTGAGATGGCCTGGAAGAGTCACAGTGTACTAAAGTTGGAAGCAGATAATGGAGCGCACGGCACAAAAGGGCGTACTGGATTTCACATGGCACATGGGTAATTTCACAGACATATCTCACATCTAAATTTAGCCAGGTGTTGATCATCACTGGCAGATCCAATTGCGTTCAAAGCGTTGCCCTTCCTCTGGTGTTCGTTTTCATTAGCATTCAAAAGGCTGCAAGGGTCACTGTTAATTCAATGTACTAAATATTAGTAAAACGAAAACCTTCATCGTTCTTATTAGCGTGCATACAAATGCCCTATATATATATTCAAATTAAAAAATAAAGGTTACAGGGTTCTTATAGTTAGGGTAACATTTTAAAAGTAGAAAACCATAGAAATTCACCTGTTATGGTTAGATCTATTTAAGGTACCTATAACTCGCCCCGCCATACACAGTTTTCTTCTCAATAGTTTTACTGCAAATGTTACAGTGACATTATCACTGATGTTATCAAAGATGTCAGGAGTGCTGTAATTTCTGGGGTAATTACCAGTGCATTTGGGCGCACGTTATAGTTACTTGACATAACTCTAAGTATAACAGGTGATTTTTTATAGTTTTGTACATTTCAGTTGTGAGCCTAACTATAACGTCCCTCTAAACCTCTGTTTTTTAAATTGATTTTCTATTTTTTTAAAATTCTTTTTCCTAACTATACCGTCTCTGTAACATTTGTTTTCTTCAGTGAATTTCTTAGTTTTTTTAATGTAAAGTATTTTTATTACTATACGTTAATCCAACTATCAGCACGCACAGCCTTCAGCCAGGTCCTGTGTCCAAACCAATAGGGACCCACCCCCCATCACGCAGCCTGAATTATTTATTTTTGGGGGGTGGCCGTGTGGACCACCTCCCTAGGCTGATCTTGGCCATGAGAACCGCATCCCCCAGGGCCAGGCCTAAATATTAAATTTTCTTTTGGAGCAGCACATGAACCCCCACCCCAAGACAATCTCCACCCTGGGGACCCCATCCCTCAGGGCCTGGCCTAAATATGTTTGGGGGGCCCTGTGGCCACCCCCTGCCGATTTCAGACCCAGGGACCCCATCCCCTGGGGTCCGGCAGAAATTATTAATTGTTTGTTGGGGGGAAGAGAGTCCCATGACCCCCCCTCCCCTGGCTGATCTTGGCCAGAGGACCCCATTCCCTAGCACCCGGCCATCAATCCTATATGCTCTCTAGGGCACTTAGTGTTAGTTGGGGACTGCAGGGGAGCTTCAAAGCCTCTGCGGTAATAGCTAGCTCCCTGCCTCATGTGGGAGCCAGCATTGCTTTTGCACACAGGAAGCTGAAACAGAGGAAACCTCTGCTCTAAGTAAGCAAGAGCTGCTTGACAGCTCTTGTTTACTTAGAGCGAAGTGTTTGCTGTGACTTGGCAGCAGCTGTCAAAGCTGCCGCCAAGTCACAGCAAACAGCTATGTCCTGGGGGTGGGTGCACCAGGACATAGCAGGAGCTAGCCCTTGGGGGTTGTGGTCCCCAGGGCCATTATTGGCTCATTGAGGGGTGATGCGCAGTTCCCCTTCAACAAGGAAATAGCCCCGGAATGTGGTGGTCCCTGGGGGTCTGCAACAGACCCTCTTCATAATTTTATTGGCCCCCCCTGCACATATTTTATCAACCACCCGGGGAGGTAGTGGTCCCCAGGGCTGTGGGGGAGGCCATTGGGCCTCCCACACACAAACAAAGCATTTTGCCCCGGGGAGGTGGTGGTCCCCGGGGCATGGGGATCACGTGCCCCTGCACTTTTAACATAAATCACCCTGTGGAGATGGTGGTACCCTGGGCTAATTTAAGCCGAAGAAGTGGAGGTGCCCTGCCTCCTTTCTGAATGCCCCCGGGACCTGGCCCACCCGGGGGGGGGGGTCACAAAAAACAAAAGGGTGGGGGACCGCCCTTTTAAAAAAAAAAATAAGAAAAGTCTGCAGATTTTTTTAAAACTTCAAATGAAAGTCTGTGTTGTTCACAAGATCCTGTCTTTCCCAGGCCTGGCCCCAGACACACTCCAGGGGACTGGGGATTGGAGACTGCTTTGTGTGAGGACAGGCACAGCCCTTTCAGGTGCAGGTGTCAGCTCCTCCTCCCCAACTCTAGCCCAGGAGACTCATCAGGATATGCAGCTTCCTTTGCGTCACTGTCTAGAGGGAAATCACAAACAGGCCAACCTCCAGTCTGACCCAGAGTTTGATTCCACAGGCAGGCAAAGGCACAGAATGGTCAAGCAAGAAAATGCCCACTTTCTAAAAGTGGCATTTTCAAACAGACAATCTAAAAACCAACTCTACAAAAAGATGTATTTTAAAATTGTGAGTTCAGAGACCCCATACTCCACAGCACTATCTGCTCCCAATGGGAAACTGCACCTAAAAGGTATTTGAAGGCAGTCACCATGTTAACCTAAGGGAGAGATAGGCCTTGCAATAGTGAAAATCAAATTTGACAGTATTTAACTATCAGGACTTGTAAACACACTAGTACTTATCCTACTGTTTAAATACACTGCACCCTGACCTTGGGGCTACAGGGGGGGCACCTTAGGGTTGACTTACATGTAGTAAAAGGGAAGGTTTGGGCCTAAAAGGGAAGTTTTGGGCCTGGCAAGTAGTACACTTGCCAGGTCGAATTGGCAGTGCAAATTGCAAACCCAGACACTGCAGTGGCAAGTCTGAAAGATGTTTACAGGGCTACTCATGTGGGTGGCACAATCAGTGCTGTAGGCCCACTAGTAGCATTTGATTTACAAGCCCTGGACACCTCTAGTGCACTATACTAGGGACTTACTAGTAAATCAAATATGCCAATCAGGGATAACCAATCATAATCACACTTTATACAGGGAGCACTTGCACTTTAGCTCTGGTCAGCAGTGGTAAAGTGCCCAAAGTACTAAAAACCAGCAAAAATGAAGTCCAGCACACAGTGAAAGCAACAGGAAGCAGAGGCAGAAAGACTAGGGAAACCACGCCAAGGATGCCAGGCCTAACAATACTGGTACCTAATATGATTACCACAGTGACAGGCAGATGGATTTTCATCACAGGAGCGTTATTTGATATACGACTTTGTTCCAAGCCAAGAAAATTCATTTGCATGAAATATATACTCTGGCATTAAGCTATATTCCTGGCCCTATAAAATATGCAATAGTTTAAAAGCAAGCGTGGATCCAATAGTTGGAAGCCCCTGACAAACATCTGAAATCTATAGCAGTAATTGGTAACTTAGGGAATTCTTGGAGCGTGTAACACACTATTAGACTACAGAAATTAAGAGACCAATCAATAGTGCAGAAATGCCCCAAAACATAAATTAGATTTTCTTTTGTTAAATAGCAGTGTGAAGCGTTCAGGCTTTTGATATGTCTTGAATGTAAGTATATTTTTCCAGTCTCTGAACTTCGCTCCTCTGCCTTTTGGCTAGTTTAGCGCTATAGAAGTACCATACACATATATGCAAACAAATATACAATACTTTTTACAGCAGGAAAAAAACTCACATGGGAGTGTTGAGCAAAACACAGCCTGCAATGCTTCCGCCAGAACGCTATCTACAGTTTGTTCACCAAAATTCTAAGGGGCAGATTTATGACAAGTGGCACTGCACCTAGTGCAGCACCACTTTTCTTGCAACCCTTGGCACCCCCTTAACACCACCATGTGTGTGCCGTATTTTAAATATGGTGCACCTTGGGGGTAGTCAGAGGTATTAGCGCCATAATTTTTCACGCAAGTCCAGCGCTTTGCAGGATTAGTGTAAAAAATGTTGACGCTAATCCTGCAAAGCACCCAGAGGCCCATTGAAATCAATGGAAGCCTCCTTTTAACGCCAGTCCCGAGCAGGAGTTAGAAGTGCCGAAAACAATGGCACAAGGAAATCTCTTAGATTACCTTGCGCCATTTTTTTGGTCCCCCAAAAGGGGGAACGTCCCCTTTACATACATTATGCCTGGCGCCGGCATAATGTGCCCCAAAGGGTTACAAAGTGTAAATATGGCACAGCATTTTTGGCCTAACGTCATATTAGAGTAAAAAAATAATATTAATGTGGCATTAGAATGACACAAGGCTCTCTTAAATCTGGGCCTAAATGTTTTCTCCTGTAATGACTGTAAATGTAAAGATGACCTTTGGTAACTTTGAAAAATAAAAAAAAAGAACAAATATCATAAAAAATATGAGCCCAATTCTCTAACTAAGATAGTTTTGTGATAAAATATCCCATTAAACAAGCTTTTTTGAAGGGACATTTACTAAATGAAATCTCTTGCAAAATGTTTTTTTCTGGGAAATTTTACATGAAGGCACGATTTTGGGAAAGCTACGAACTGCCAAATTTAGTAAAATTGCATGTCACATTCACAAAACCTTGAAAGCGTAATTTTGTACACCTGCATTTTCAACTTAGCAATGATCATAAAGACTGCAAAATTAGTTTTGCCAGGTATAAAGTTGTAATAAAATGATCAAGTTTTTGTTTGTTGTAAACTGGTGAGGGGGAGGCAAATTTACTAAGGGCTTTCTTTGCTCTTGTGTGATGCAAATCGTTGCAAGGGAATGGAAGTCCATTAATGGGATTTTTAAGGCCTCCTTGCTTGGCTCTGAATGGTTTAGTAAATCCAAAGAAACACAAGGCACTGTCCTCTGAAACAACCCAGCTAGTAACACAGGCCCCCTGTGTAGAGAGCTAGGTTACACAAACACACACTTTTTTGCTTTGTTTTGATGCAATTTTGACTGAAGTGTGCTGGGTTCCTGCTAACCAGTTCCCCAGTGCCAGTGTTCCTTCCCCAAAACACGACACCTGGTCACTTGATCCCCAAGTGGTCAGGCCCCTTATCACCTCTGTAAGTCCCAAGTAAATGGTACCCCTGGTACCTAGGGCATGGGTACTGAAGAGGTCCCGTAAGAGCTGCAGCACAACTTGTGCCACTCTAAGGAATCCAGCACCAACTTTATGCAGACTTCCATTGCCTTCTGCTTGACAAAGTGCTCCCTAAAAGTGAAAACACAATACAGCACGCTGCCTGTGTATCATGCCTACTAAACACTGCTTGTAATATTTGTAAGTCACCCCTACAACAAGCCTTACAGCCCGAAGGCAGGGTGCAGCACATTGCATGTGTAGACATATCTGCAAGAGCAGATATGCCCCTGCTAGGTCTTTATCGATTCTTATACATTGTAAGCGAACAGCGAAACCCTTGCAAGTACATGTGCTGGACACTGGTCAATACGAGTTCCCCAGCTACATGATGGCTTCACTTAAAATAGGGATGCCTGTGTAGGAGGTGCGGGTATAGCGCTACAAGAACAGAGCTTAAATGAGTCGAGATATTAGATTTTTCTAATTTGGTGCCTTTATTTTCTCTTGTCTGTGTTTTTCTTGTTCAGTCTCTTTGGTCAATTCCCAGTCTCTTTCCCAGCTTGCTGATCGGTTTCCCAAGACTTCCTCCCTTTAATTGTTCACATGTTCTTTTGTCCTCTTTTCAGCTGGCCCACCCCGAGGATGCAGTCTACATCGTCCCAGAAGAAGCAGAGGTCAACGGTGTTGGAGTTGGAAAGGGGAGGGAATGGAAAAATAAAGGAAAGGTAAGTCGGATATACTGGGTTCTTTGATTAAGGTTAGAAGAGGGAGGTGCGGTGTGGCGGGGAGGGGTGGCGGAGTAACTGCTACCAGAATACAATCTTTCACCCAGTCGTGACGTGCTCCTTTGCATTCAGCAATGAAAAATAATCAGGCACATATAGGAGGACTGTTGACTTCACAGTCCTCCTGGTGGGTTTTAGTAAAAAGAAAAAAACACACAACAACAAAAAAAAAAAAAAAACAAGGACAAACCTCAACAACTGGACACAACAAGGGAAAAAAAAAAAAAGACAATTCAGGGCAAGAGTCTTTCCTCTGGCCCACTACTCTTGGTCGGATCTTGTTTATTTCTACCCGTCTCCCCCTTTGCACCGCCCGCTCCCTCCTCCCTCCCGAGGAATGTGCGGTATCGGATTTTTAGGTAGGTACGTACCTGCGCCAGCCACACCCCTCCAGGGTCGTGGCGGGAGATGGATCCTGTGAAGGTCTCCGAGGCCCGTACCGTCGGGTCCGGGTCTTCTTCGCATCCTTCTGCTGGTTCCTCTTCGCGTCCTTCCTGACTCGCTGTCTTGTCTGCCGGAGCTTCCGTCTCTCCTTCATCTTTCACGCGAGTCTGCAGTCCGTCTTTTGTGTTGGTAGAAACCCGGAAATCCGGGTTTCTACAGAAGTTGACTTCACCAACAGGAAGAGCGGTGCCCCCGGGGCACCTTTCGGCTGGTCTAGTGTCGGCGCAAGTAACCGGGTTGGTAGCGACCCGGTTACAGCCTGGTATCAAACATCTCATATTAATAAACCCTCACTGATTCCAGTGATGTATTTATTAATACATGCACCCAGAGGGCACCTTAAAGGCGCCCCCTTAAAACCTACCAACTGCTGGTGAGCTCAATGACTAGTTCTAGCCAGTCTTCCACCAAACGATGAGAACCTAACCCCAAGTGTGAGAGCCTTTGCTCTCTGGAGGTCAGAAACAAAGCCTGCTCTGGGAGAGGTGTTTACACACACCTCCCAACAGGATGACCCGGCAAATCTGCTTTCCAAGGCAGGAAGCTTCAAAGAAGCCCACCGCCTTAGGTATGCAGAACTGGCCTTCCTCAGAGGAAGATGCCGACCCCTCTGCCCCAGGACCCATCTGGCACCTTGACAGGTGGGAAAATTAGCTATGCAGGAGGTGTGTTGCATTTCCAGGCTGGACACACCCCTAAGGTAACCAGCCTGAAGTGAACACAGCCTCAGGAATTCCACAATTGTGTGTGGTGGAATTAGGAATTCTGGAACAGAGTGATGCCCATTATCCAAAGGAAGTTGTCATTTGGCCTAGGCGAAGTTTGTGGAACTTCTCCACGCTAGATGGAATTTCGCAAGCAGCAGAGTGTGTTAGGTCGCTCAGTTCACGCTGAATTTTGGCGCTGGGTGTTTGTCCCGCACTGAAAAATCACACGAATGGCACCCTGTGCACCACAAAAGGGCGCTGCTTCTTTTCAGGCATTCAAGTAGTTTTTCTACTCAAGTGGCAGCTTCCTCAATGCGAAAGAGAGGTTTCTCCATGCGAGCAGTCACAACCATCCACGGCCACCCATGTTGAGAAATCTTCCTGGGAGGTGGTATTGAGTAAGATTTTCCTTGCTCGCGCTCGCGTTCGCTAACTCAATGTTGGCGAGTGTGAGTGAAGAAGAAAACTCTGCTACGCTACACAGACTTTTTCGGAACTCCACGCTCGAAGCCGAGCGCAGCTGGGAAAAACTCTGCAAACTCCACGAGAGGAGCAGAGAGAAGTTCTCCACCCGCCCCTAGTGGTCATCTAGGGACTGTAGTTGCCCCAAGGGTAAGTAGCCCATTGATTACTACCTTTCAGTACCCTTAACGCCTCCTAAATTTAGGGGACCCCCCCCCCGATACCAGGACTTCAGATCTTTGCTGGATACAAAAGAAGGAGTGGACAAAGAAATCAGCTGACCGAGAACTGAGGAGCAGGAATGACTTGATGCTAACCCTGCCAGCCTGCCTGCTGCACCCGACCCTTGAGGAGCAACTGACCTCTTGAATGCTGCTGCAGCATCAAAGAAACTGAGAGAGCTGCCAGTACATCTCAAATTGCCAAGAAGAACTCCCTTGAGGAAGAGGAGATGCTTCTCTGCATCTGCAGGCAATAAAAAAGAACTGTGAGGACCTGGGACTGCTAAAACCTGACACCGGACACCACCACTGCACCCCAGCCACCTAACCCGAGCTGAAGTGGGCCAATGGTGTCAACATGGTTCCCGGACCCTCCAGAGAGGAAGCCCACCTTGAGTATGCCCAATGTGGACTTCAGACTGAGGGGGTCATTCTGACCCTGGCGGTCGGTGATAAAGTGGCGGCCAACCCGCCAACAGGCCGGCGGTCCAAAAAATGCAATTCTGACCCTGGCGGGAACCGCCAACACAGCCCGCCGCATTAACACTCCGACCGCCACGGCGGAACAAACAAACAGCGCGGCGGTCACCGCCAACAGCCAGGCGGCAGACAATGTACCGCCCACCCTATCACGACCCACCAATCCGCCACCTTTTCCGGGGCGGGAGCACCGCCTATAAAAACACGGCGGAAACAGACTACGAACGGGAAAACGCTCACCTCCACATACTCCACGCGAGATTCCGGCAGTATGGAACCCGAGTTACAGGTCATCCCCGCACTCCTATACCTGCTCCTGTACCAGGAGCACGCCCGGCGGCGCGGAAGACATCGGTGAGTACTGCACCTACGACACAGGGGAGGGAAAAGATTACCGGCACACACCCACCCACCCACACCCACTACAACACACACATCAATGCATTCCCACAGATCACTGTCACAACCCACAAACCCCCCCCTCCGAAATAATGCAAAGACCAAAAGAAGAGATCTTAAACGGGCAGATATATTGAAAAATGGACAGCAGTAATCCAAATAAATAAATAAACTATGTACAAAATATATACATCTACTATATGTAGTCCAACCACTGTCCGTGGACCACAGGGGTCCTGAGCAAAGGGGCAAGGCCCAGTCCCACGACAAGAACTCCACGGAGAGAACACTGCAGGGGCATCAGAAAGAAAAAAGGACAGGCACCTCAGGGGGAACGGAAGGGGGGGCACCTCAGCCACTTGAGTACACGACGCCAGATCCACGAGGGGACTCCATGACCACTGGCCCATCCTGGGGAGAGCAAAGCCACAGTCCATACAGTCCATACAGTGGGTGGCCTGCCCACTGGGCCATCCTGGGGAGTGCAAAGCCACAGTCCATACAGTCCATACAGTGGGTGGCCTGCCCACTGGGCCATCCTGGGGAGAGCAAAGCCACAGTCCATACAGTCCATACAGTGGGTGGCCTGCCCACTGGGCCATCCTGGGGAGAGCAAAGCCACAGTCCATACAGTCCATACAGTGGGTGGCCTGCCCACTGGGCCATCCTGGGAAGTGCAAAGCCACAGTCCAAACAGTCCATAACAGACTCCACTGCCACTGGAGGAGGCATGTTGGCCAGAGGACATCCTGCAGCCCTGCCCGAGACAGATCCTGCCCTGCCACGTCTGCCAAAGGGCCAGCGGTTCTTGCCTGGAAGGGCCCAGTTCAGCGGTTCTTGCCTTGAAGGGCCCAGTTCAGCGGTTCTTGCCTTGAAGGGCCCAGTTCAGCGGTTCTTGAGACGGCGGTCCCCAGCGGAGCGGTGCTGGAGACGGCGGCCATTCTATGGCCAACTGCTCATTGCCTGGTGGTGCCCTCCTGGGCAGCGGGGATGGTGCTCCTTCAATGCCCACCTGGGCTGTGGGTGGTGGGGCCCTCCTGGCCAGCTGGGCTGGGTCCTCCCTGGGCAGCGGCTATGGGGGTGGTGGGCTCTCCCTGGGCAGCTGTGACGGTTCCTCCCTGGGCAGCGGCTATGGGGGTGGTGGGCTCCTCCTGGGCAGCTGTGACGGTTCCTCCCTGGGCAGCGGCTATGGGGGTGGTGGGCTCTCCCTGGGCAGCTGTGACGGTTCCTCCCTGGGCAGCGGCTATGGGGGTTGTGGGCTCCTCCTGGGCAGCTGTGACGGTTCCTCCCTGGGCAGCGGCTATGGGGGTTGTGGGCTCCTCCTAGGCAGCTGTGACGGGTCCTCCATGGGCAGCAGGCCTGCTGCCTGACTTCTCCGCCTTGCTGCCCTTGCCCTCCTTAGTCGGGAGTATGTGGCCCTTTCCTCCCTTTGGAGCTGTGGCTGTTGACGGTGGATGGCTAGTGTCCTGGGGGGATATAGAACCCGGGCTCCTGCGGCGGGCCTTCAGCCTTCTGCTCCTCTTCCCAGGGGGGGGGCTGCCTGTCCCCTTGCTGCTGGGCGAAGATCCAGACATGCGGGCTGGTGGGCTCCAATACCCCTGCACCCTTGTCAAGGGGGCTGCAGGGCTGGTGGTGGCTGAGGTGCTCTTTTTACCCCGACGAGAAGGAGGGGGGGGCTCAGGGTCAGGAAAGAAGTTAGCAGTAGAGAGATAGATTTTCTTGGGACAATGGAGAGTGATAGGTACAGTGGGAATGGGAGTGGAGGGAGAGGATGTGGTTGTAGGTGAGTGACGTTTGCTGTCTTTGGGTGCAGGTGCAGGAGGGATAGGCTGTCGTGAGGTGGATGGCTGTTGGGTGGGTGGGTGGCTGCGTTTGTGTGTTGTGGAAGAGGGGGTGACAGACACAGTGGGAGAGGACACAGGGGACGTGTAAATGGCAGTGGGGGTGGTGACTGCACGTGTGCGGAGTGTTCTGGTGGGTGTGCTGGTGATGGAAACACTGGCTGATGGTGAGGTGAATGAAGGTGTGAGTGTAGACGTCACAGGGAGGGAGGAGGGAGACGAGGAGGTGGGGGTCACAGAGGTGGTAGTGACTGTTGGCATGTCTGCATCGGAATGTTGCTTGTGTGAATGTCTGCGTGATCTGTGGTGCTTATGTTTGGATGAGCTGCTCTTGGGTGTTGAGGTGTGTGCAGGCTGGTCTGATGGTGTGGGTGGGACAGGCAGAGGAACAGGAGACTGGGAGGAGGGAGTTAGTAGAGGGAGGCAGGAGACAGGTACAATGGCTGCCGTCAGTGCTGAGGCCAGAGCCTGGAACGATCGTTGATGGGCAGCCTGACCCGAATGAATGCCCTCCAGGTACGCATTGCTGCGATGAACCTCCCTCTCCACCCCCTGGATGGCATTCAAAAGGGTAGCATTGGCATTGCCCAACAATGAGCGTTCGGAGGAGGTCAATGACCTCCTCACTGAGGGCAGCGGGGGTAACAGGGGCAGGGCCTGAGGTGCCTGGGGCGAAGGAGATGCCCGGCTTCCTGGCAGAGCGGGCACGGGGCGAACGCTGAGGGGCTGCTGGGAGGGCGGAGATGGTGCGCTGGGTGGCGGCTGTACCTGTAATGGCGGGGGGCACGGATGTTGCCACCCCCGCAAGGGAGCTCCCTTCCGAGCAGGGTCCAGTCGTCCCCGTTGTGGAGCTCCCCTCGCCCTCCGTCTCACTGGTCCAGTCAGACTCTGTGGCATGGCCCTCCTGGGCCATGTGAGATGCAGCTCCCTCCTGCCCCGATGCCACTTCTCCTCCGCCTGATGATGCTGATGCACACAAGCACAGAAAGACAAACAAAAAGGGGGGGGGGAGAGAGAAATAAAGAGATTTTGAGTACATGGATCACCGGTACAGTTAGCGGACATGACAGACACAGATGCCCCCTGCACTAAGTTGCGCAGTTGGGGTCCGCTACGCATTCCGTGGAACATGCCCTACACGCCTAGAGTTGACAACTGCACCCATGGATGACACGGCCCAGGGATGGCTGTACTGGCACACTACTGAGGGTGGTGGCTGGGGACACAGGGGCTTACGGGGGTGCCCAGCCTACAGATATCGCCCTGGCCTAGGGGGACCCACAGCCCTCCTCCCCCACCCAGACACCTCCACTGCGCGACAACAGAGTAGATTATGCTTGTACTCACCCCCTTGTGTCTGCTGTGCTGCCCTCACGCGCCCATCCAAATCAGGGTAGGCCACCGCCAGGATCCGGAACATCAGGGGGGTCAGTTGACGGCAGGCACCCCGCCTACGTTGGGAGGCCATCCCCAGCAGAGACTCGGCGGTCTTCTTGGTCCCGCGGCGGATGTCCTCCCACCTCTTGCGGCAGTGGGTGCCCCGTCGATGGTGGACCCCCAGGGTCCGGACTTCCTTGGCGATGGCACGCCAAATCCCGATCTTCTCATGGGCGCGGACCTATGTGACACGTACAGGGAGGGAGAAATACCACGTTCAAGTTTGTCTGCATTTTCGTTGCCAGTGGCCCTACGCCCCCCATCCCTGCCAGGCCCCCCGCCATGCCCCCCGCCAGGCCCAACATGCCCCCCATCCCCGCCAGGCCCCCCGCCATGCCCCCCCGCCAGGCCCAACATGCCCCCCATCCCCGCCATGCCCCCGCCAGGCCCAACATGCCCCCCATCCCCGCCAGGCCCTCCGCCAGGCCCCCCGCCAGGCCCCCCGCCAGGCCCAACATGCCCCCCATCCCCGCCAAGCCCCCCGCCAGGCCCCCCGCCAGGCCCAACATGCCCCCCATCCCCGCCAGGCCCCCCGCCAGGCCCCCCGCCAGGCCCCCCGCCAGGCCCAACATGCCCCCCATCCCCGCCAGGCCCCCCGCCAGGCCCCCCGCCAGGCCCAACATGCCCCCCATCCCCACCAGGCCCCCCGCCAGGCCCCCCGCCAGGCCCAACATGCCCCCCATCCCCGCCAGGCCCCCGCCATGCCCCCCGCCAGGCCCCCCGCCATGCCCCCCGCCAGGCCCAACATGCCCCCCATCCCCGCCAGGCCCCCCGCCATGCCCCCCCGCCAGGCCCAACATGCCCCCCATCCCCGCCATGCCCCCCGCCAGGCCCAACATGCCCCCCGCCAGGCCCCCAGGCCAGCCAGTGGCCCCAAATCCATATTGAATTAAACTCACTTGTTGGTCTGGAGGACCGTAGAGTAGCGCATACTGGGGGAGGACCCCATCCACAAGTTTCTCCAACTCTTCTCCAGTGAAGGCAGGGGCCCTTTCCCCAGTCGCAGCAGCCATTGTCCCTTCCAGACCGAGGTCACAGCAACACTTGCAGTATAGGTCCTCTCCTGTGAAAGTTCAAGTCGCGAGTGAATAAGTAGATAGAAAATGGCGGTCACGCCCGCGGCGGTGCGTACCGCGGCGGGGCGTACCGCCACCGCCGGCGCACTTCGCCATTGGCTCCTGATACCCATAGGCTTCAATGTTATCCAATGCGGCTTCGCGCTGCGGTCTTCGACCACCTACCGCCACGGTGTGCCACGCCAGCGCATTGACCTCACATCCCATTGTCACACTTCACAGGTCAGGCAGCCGCCATTTCGAGGGTCCACATGGCTCAATTTCAACTGCGTCACACAGGCCTAGGCCTTGCATAGCCACTCATACACGCCATTCACTGCATAGAGAATCGTTTACTGTGCAAGCTGTGAGTACGTACCTGTGGGTTGCTTGACTGTGTGCTCCATGTTGTCCTTCCTAGGCACCGTCCGCTGGGTTTGGCGAGGAGAAGGAGGAATCCTCCTGTGTACAGACCGTGGTGGACCTGTCGACAATGGAAGCACGCCACATTATCCTGACCTACCGGCTTGACCGTGCCACTATACATGAACTGTGTGCCCAGCTGGAGCCCGACCTGATGTCCCCCATCCGCAAACCCACAGGGATTCCCCCTCTGGTGCAGGTCCTGTCAGTACTCCATTTCTTGGCAAGTGGGTCATTTCAGACAACAGTGGGAATTGCTTCTGGGATGTCTCAGCCCATGTTTTCGAAGGTGTTATCCAGAGTGTTGTCTGCCCTGATGAAATACATGAGGAGCTACATCCTTTTCCCTGAGGTGGGCGAATTGGCTACAGTGAAGGGTGATTTCTATGCCCTTGGACATATTCCCAACGTCATTGGTGCCATTGATGGGACCCATGTGGCTTTGGTTCCCCCCCAAGGAAGTGAGCAGGTGTACAGGAACAGGAAAAGTTACCATTCTATGAACATCCAGGTGGTGTGTTTGGCTGACCAGTACATCTCCCATGTCAATGCCAAATTCCCTGGGTCAGTGCATGACGCCTACATCCTAAGGAATAGCAGCATCCCTTACGTGATGGAACAGCTAGAGAGACACCGTGTATGGCTATTGGGGGACTCTGGGTACCCCAACCTGTCGTGGCTACTGACCCCAGTAAGGAATCCCCGGACCAGGGCAGAGGAACGGTACAATGAGGCCCATGGGCGTACTAGGAGGGTGATCGAACGCACCTTCGGCCTCCTAAAGGCCAGGTTTCGGTGCCTGCATATGACAGGTGGATCCCTAATGTACTCACCTAAGAAGGTGTGTCACATCATCGTGGCCTGCTGCATGCTTCACAACCTGGCTTTGCGCCGCCAGGTGCCTTTCCTGCAGGAGGATGGTCGAGACGGTGGTGTTGTTGCAGCTGTGGAACCTGTGGAGAGTGACGAGGAGGAAGACGACGGGGCTGAAACAGACAACAGGGACAGAATCATTGCACAGTACTTCCAATAGGACACAGGTAACAATTCAAACATAATTTAGTAAATGTAAACTACTCTCCTGCATCTCTGCTGCCTGTCTATTTGCCCCAGTGTATGATGACTGAGTTGTGGCTTTTCCCTCCCTATTTCAGATCTGGGGTCCCCACTACGAGTCCTGTGTTTCGTTTCCCCATGGACTACAGCTTTGTGGCAGCGGTTTGTTGACTTCACTATGTACAAGGACATATTTGCACTGTCATGTCAATTACAATATTTTGAAATCACAGCCAGACTCCAGATAGTTTTGTGCAAAATAGGTGTTTATTTCAGTGCTCAAAATGGGATGGGTGGTTTCAAGTGGGTGGGGGCTATGGTGAAGGAATGTCCATGGCAGGGTCCAGAGTAACAGTCACACAGGTGCATTGTCCATAGGCCTGTGGAGAGATGGAGCATGGGCAGTTCAAGGATGGACAGGGTGACAATGTGGGACAGTGGGATGACATCAGGTGGTATCCTTTGCTGGCGGGGGTCTTGACATCCTACTCTGTCTTCTTGCGAGATCTCAGGGCCCTCTTGCGGGGTGGTTCTTCTCCTGCAGGAGGTGGGGGTCTGGTGGGCTGCTGTTGTGCGGGGGCCTCCTGTCCACTAGCGCCGGCGAAGGTGGTTGGCTGTTCTTGGTCCAGGCTAGTGGCAGGGGCCCTTTGTTGTTGTTGAGTGTCCGTCCTGGTGTTGATGAGTTCCTGCAGCAGCCCTACCATGGTAACCAGGGTGGAGGTGAGGGCTCTGATGTCCTCCCTGTACCCCCGATAGTGTTCCTCCTGCAGTACCTGGATCTCCTGGAACCTGGCCAGTACCGTCGCCATCGTCTCCTGGGAGCGGTTGTATGCTCCCATGATGGTGGTGAGGGCCTCGTGGAGAGTGGGTTTCCTGGGCCCGTCCCCCCTGTGTCGCACAGCTGCCCTCCCAGTTCCCCTGTTTCCCTGGGCCTCTGCCCCCTGGCCGGTGTGCCCACTACCACTGCCCCCAGGTCCCTGTTGTTGTTGGGGTGGTGGGTTATCCTGGGTGCCCTGTAGTGGTAGACACACCGCTGATTGACGCGCCCTGGAGACAGAGGCATGGGCCCGCTGGGTGGGAGCTGTGCTGGTGTTCCCAGAGGGGTTTGGGTCTGTAGTGGCCTGTGGCTGTCTGAGGGGAACCGACTGTCCACAGGTCCCCGATGGTCCGGGCTGGTCATCAGTGTCCAGGTCGACAGAGCTGCTGTCATCGCTGACGGCCTCTTGGGTGGGGGGTGTGGAGAATTCTGGGCCCTCCGTGGCGGTGTGTTGGCGGTCGGGTCCTGCAGGGGTATAGAGGTATGGTTATAGTTTCAATGTGTGCCATATGGGTGTATCTGTGGGTTCCCGTGTCCCCAAGTGCTGGCATTCGTGTGTGGGGGCTTTGGTGAGGGTGGCTTGTGGGGGGGATGTGTATATGCATTGGGCATGCTTTGGTGATGGGTGTCCATGCTTAGTGGACGCATGCAGGCCTAGGTTTTGGGATGTGTGGGTTGTGATGGTGAGACATTGGCAGGGAATAGGTGTGCTGGGGGTGGGGGTGAGGATGGTGGTGGGGGTGAGGATGGTGGTGGGGGTGAGGGTGGAGGTGAGGATGGGGGTGGGGGTGAGGGTGGGGTTCGAGGATGGGGGTGAGGGTTGGGGTATGATTTGGCATGCAGGTGGGGGGGAAGCAGTATTGAAGCTTCAACTTACCAGAATCCATTCCTCCGCCGACTCCTGCGAGGCCGTCAGGATGCAGGATGTTCAAGACTTCCTCCTCCCATGTTGTAAATTGTGGGGGTTGAGGTGGGGGTCCTCCGCCAGTCTTCTGCACGGCGATGTTGTGCCTGGATACCATGGAACGCACCTTCCCCCGTAGGTCGTTCCATCGCTTCCTGATGTCTTCCCGATTTCTGGGGTGCTGTCCCACAGCGTTGACCCTGTCGACAATCCTCTGCCATAGCTCCGTCCTCCGGGCAATGCTGGTGTATTGGACCTGTGTGCCGAAGAGCTGGGGCTCTACCCGGACGATTTCCTCCACCATGACCCTGAGTTCTTCGTCTGAGAAGCGGGGGTGTCTTTGGGGTGCCATGGAGTGGTGTGTATGATGTGTGGGGTGGAGTATGTGTAGTTAAGTGTGTTGAGTGTGGTGGTGTGTGTTGTTTTGTGTGTGGATATTGTGTGGGTGATGGTGTAGTGTGCCTCTGTGTGATGGTGTTCTGTGATCGCTGCTGTGTCTCTCAGTGCTTCTTTTTGGATTTTGGTCGAAGGGGTTTGTGGGTGATGTGGGTGTGTGTTTTATATTGTATTGTGTGTGTGGGAGTGGTGTGTGTATGTGTATCAGGTGTGTGGAATTCAAATCGTCCAATGTGGCTGAGTTTTGTTCGTTTGTGTGTATTCTGACCGCGGCGGTGTGTACCGCCAATGGGAAACCGCGTTTGAAAGACCGCCGCGTGGATTCGTGGGTCAGAATGGCATGGGCGTATTTCTGTTGGCGTGACGGTGGAGGTTTGGTCACCTCCACTTTTCCGCCGACCGCTGGTCTGGCGGTCTGTTGTGGCTGTCGGATTTTCGGAGGTTTGGCTGCTGCGGGTCAGAATGACCGTGGCGGATTACCGCGACCGCGGCGGAATTATGGAGGATTTCTGACCGGCGGTAAGCGCCTTTTACCGCCGAGGTCAGAATGACCACCTATGTTTGTAGTCTCTTTCTGCAGGCCCCCTCCAACCACAAGTATCCCCTGCACCAGAAACCGCCACCAAAAAACGCCACTGCACCCAAGCCCCACAGCCCGAGGAGAAGTGGGCCAATGGTGTCCCTAAGTGCCCAAGGATCTCAAGGGTAGAGCCCCACTTTGGTTTTCCCCGACTGGTCCCCAATCCCTGCTTGCAGCCTCTTTCTGACCAGACAGATCTCCATTGAAGTTAATGGGACACCTAATTCTGTAACACACCTCTGTACCTGGACACCCCAGAGTCCCCTGAGGTGAACTGCTGGTGTGACTTTGGATCTTGCCCCCTATTCACTTCAAGTCCAGAAGAACAGTCATATAAATTATTGCTAAGTGCCCAAATGCAGTGTCTGTTTCTTTCCCATAGGATAGCATTAGGGCACCAGAGGCTGAAAAGCACCTCTGCACCCCGATGCCTCAGTGCCTCCTTAAGTGAACTGTTCGTGCTGCCTTGGATCTTGCCCCATACTACCTTAACTCCTATAGGATTGGTACTGTAGGTCGCTGCTAAGTACCCATATGCAGTATATGTTTTTCCCCTATAAGATAACATTACTGCTCCAAAAATTGCACTGTGGTCAACTTTTGAAAAACATACAAATTCATGACTTGAAAAATACTCACCCAATTCCAATGATCTTAGTATCAAAATGTATATATTTGTTATTTGTATAAATTGGTGTCAGATTTCTTTCTTGAGTGTGTGTCTCGCTTACAGCCCATGTGTGTGCATTACATGCTTAGCACTACTCTCTGATGTGCCCAACTGCTCGCCCACACTACCACAAAAGAGAGCGTTTAGGGTGTCATTTCTGCCTCTGCCATTCCTTTGGGGTTTGCTTGGACTCTTTACACAGTGTACCTCTTTTTGGTCCTCTATATAAAGATCCAGCTTCCACCATCCTTACACCATGGTACAAGGGTGCCTGCATTGGTGCTAGGCAGCACACAGTGCACCAGCATAGAGGGAGAGCAAAAATGTGTCATATCTTAGTAGATACGGCACATTTCTTCTCTCTCCCTTTCACAAGATACAGAGCAGCAAGTTGTCTTGCTGTGTTCCGTTACGTCAAACAATGGTAAATCTGCCCCTGTACCTTTATTGATATTTATTTTAACTCTTCAGCAACGCATTGAGGAATTTGAGGTTTAATGACCAAACACAGCTGACAGTAACTAAATTGAGTTAATCACAAGTCACATTCCTCCAGTGCAATCCATGGTCGCTGGGGAAGATGGTAGATCCTTAATAAGGGAAGGGGCCTAGAGGCACCTTCCATATCTCTGACTAAGTCCCAGACTTCAATAAGGTGAACTAACTAAGAAAGAACAGAGTGGCGTAAAAGGGAGAAAGGGGAACAAACTATTGAGGGAAAACAGGGGTGCACAGAAGAGCTTTGGTCCCATGGTCATGCACTGTTCAAGGGGGTAGAGGGAGCATGGGATGTTATCTCAGAAGATGACAACGTCAACTACTACTGTGCAATGAATCTTAAATTTTTCTTCCTATGCGCTCTTAAGTACTTTTTCTGAAGTTATATATTTTTAATGCTCATCTCTGGATTACCCAGAATTCTTTGTCAAGGTATAAATGCAGTGAATTAAACCTTAACTCAATGGAGGGATTTGGATTGTTACTCAAAGGAACACCCTTTTGGAAGCCTATTGCTGTATTTTCTACTGGAAGATAAACTCCCTGTTGATCTTGCCATATGTAGGACAGTTGCTTTTCTCTGGAGCAAAAATGAGTTGTAATCTACAGCTCTGTGCCGTGACATAAACTAGGCACATGTTTCCATTTCCTTCTCTTGTGTCTCGCAGCTAATTTCTTCCGGTAGCTTGTTCTTCTCTTTCACATATGTTTCTGCACAGAACACCCTTAAGCCTGGCCCATCGTCTAATTCTGGATGATGGTTAATAGATGACTGACTGACATTGTGGGCTCTTTTGAACAGTCTTAGAGATAGGAATGCTGTTGCCTGCTACACTGCCCTGTGGTGCAGCTTGCTGTTCCAGCACTCCTTCCTCCAAGACTGACCCTTCTGTCTTTATCCTGCACTTGTGCTGCCCAGCACATGAGTCATCTCTCTCTGCCTCTGGAAACCAGCAAATGTCATAGTGGCCTTCTCCTGAACAAAGCACCTTCTATTCACTCCAAAAGCCAACTTCTAATGTTCAAATCACTATAACACAATGACTCTCAGTCTCTCTTGCTTGCTTGGGCATAGAGCTACAAGTACCTCATCTCAAATGTACCTAATCTGGCTCGGAGCAGTCTTCTAGTCTTTCCACAGTGTGTTTCAATCAACATTTGGGGTGTGATGGGGTCACTTCCATTAATACTAAGCCTCATAACTGCTAGTTTTAAAAGTAAAAGCAGAAATTAGCTCCTACATCATCCATTGACCTCCATGATTTACAATTGTGGTCCGAAGATGTGCTCTCCAGTGTTTTATGCCCAATTTAAATTTTCAACAGTTGGAGCCCACCAAAGCTGGGTCTGCCATGTTAGCCAAAAGGCAACTCCCTCCACTCATGTCCATTTTTTAAAAGGAATTCTAAATGACGGATAATCATGAGGATTAAAAAACAGAAGGGAGCCTGCAAAAAATATTCACACACAATTCTATGCATCCAGTGGAAATTGTGCCCTGCCGATCTGCATCTACAGGTCACAACCCAGAACCCCTGGTTCAAAAGGCGAGTGTCCGCTGTTTCTCACTGGCTTAATACTAAAGCCTGGCTCTGAACTATTATTAAGTGAGTTATGAAGGTGAAATAAGATTACCGACAGGAAGCAGTTGCTACCACTGGTACTTCCCTTGTTGCCCTTACCCTTGATCCTCAAAAACAAATGGGCACTTCTTGAGAGAGTAAGGGGGATGAAGTTCTAAAGTTCTAAAATCCTGTGGCACCACTTGGAGGCAATGGATGCTTGATAGTACATACACTGTTTCTGGTATTTTGTTGAAAATATGTCAATGTAGCATGGTCAAAGGATTCCATGAATCAAAAGGCTTTAATATAGGCTGATGAAGATACCAAATTTTACCTGCCACCATAGGATCCGAATACAGACACACTTGGGGCTCTGTTAAGAGGCAGAAGAATCGAGAAGTAGCCTCATCAGGACTTGTTAAAAGAACAGACAGAATGTGGCAAGACACAGATTCATTCAAAGAAACGCAACACCAAAGCACAGATCTAAAACACCAGATATTGGCATAATGTAGGACTTAAGAGGAGTAACTGCAAGGCCAACATTGACATTGCATTTGCCTCCAAAATAGATACTGCTTAGTGGAGCAACATCACGCATCTTGAAATAAACCTAAAATTAAGAAATATTCTGAGAAGACCACAACAAAAGTTCAGAGAAAGCATGACAGGCTCCTTGGAGCATGTGGTACATTTGGAAGATGTTTGTGCCTTGTATTAAACCAGGAGTAGACACTTTGGAATTGTTAGGAATATAATGCACACTAATTTTCCATTGGATAATCCAAAAAGCAGTCAAATATGTTTTGAAATTCCTACTGAAAAGGAGGAAAGATTGGAGAAAATTCCTGGTGAATTGAAAACAGTGTCAAAGAGCAACCATGATAAGAAGTGCTCAGTTCAGTGCCGGAAGGGCATAACAGCAGAGCCCAGCAGATCTCCAGGCAGGGGGGACAAAGTGCAACACGCAGTGAGATTCTACCTCCCAGGAAAAAAAACAAATCAGAAGAGATTGAGGCCTAAGATGTCATCAGAATCTACCGTCTGAAGTGGGAGTCCTTTGTATGCCTGCTGCACCACATAGCGCCAGACATCACTGCAAGGGTGGAAACTCTAACTAATATACCACCCATGACCAAACTCCTCACAGTCCTCCATATTCTGGTGTCAGGATCATTCCAGACAACGGTTGCACAAGTGGCTTTTATCTCCCAGCAATCCTTCTCGGCCTTCCTACCAAAGGGTCTAGATGCAATCATCTGCCTCACACCCCACCACATCTGCTTCCCCAACACCCAGCAACTGCTGAAGGGCATCAAGCAAGGTTTCTACCAAATTGCTGGGTTCCCGCATGTGCTGCGTGCAATGGACTGCACCCATGTCCAACTTGTGCCACCTGCTGCAACAGAACACCCCTACAGGAACCCCAAACACACTCATTCAGTAAATGTGCAGGCCATTGTGGACCACCGTGGGTTCTTCCATACATCCTAGCCAAATATCCCAGAAGCGTCCACGATGCCTACATTGAGCAGTTTCAGGATGGGCAGTATCGCAATGGCGTACTCGTAGGTAAGCCACCATACCAACCAGTACACAGACAACACAGCAACCTTGTAGGACAAACAAGACATATACCACACTAAGCACACATGTGCAGGGGAACACAGATGTACAGACAACAACACATATGCCACATGCCACACTACAAAGCATTCCTTGCACATCACACACACATACACACATATGAACATAATGCAGTTACATCCTGACCGGCACACCACATAAAGGACAGGTAGAGCTATGTCCCCTTTGCATAAATAAGCTGGGCCCAAACCACTCAAATTGTCCACTGGTTGACAACTAAATACAGATCCCACACGCATAACACCAAACAACGAGTAGCTCGGCCATGTGAAGGGCATAGGCCATGTCAGTGTACAGAAAGTCACATATAGGCACAGTCCCACATTTGACATTGTGTACAAGCCTCTGGCGGCACCAATATCATATGCCACACAAGGGTTGCCGTGACCAACTACATAGCACCTAAACATACCTGGTGTACCTGTAGTGATCACCTTCACCTGTCTGCTGCATTGTGCTGCATACATAGGAATACATCACCAGCCATGAAAGACCATGGGGCAGATAAGCGAGAAGTTCTGCTGCAACTAGTCCAGTGCCACTTCACATGCACCCCCTTAGAGTGCCGTAACCCCACTGTGTGTGCACCTTATACAAGTAATGGGCCACCATGGTGCACTGTAGGTACCATAGCGTAAAGATAATGGGTGCCATAGTAGAGAACATATCTGACCTTTCATGCACCGTACATAGGGAGCCATGCAAAAATATGGTGTTACCCCTCCCAAAGCCTGCACTGCGCTTGTGTTGAAAGTGTCTGTGAGAAATCATGTATAGGAACCTTGGAGATTCCAGTGCACCTATTCTGCTACTCCTCTGATTGTGTGAATCACACCCTTGCACACATGATGGCTGGCACAGCCATCATCTGCCACAAAGGGTCACAAAGTGTTGCACTGCATTCATAGTGTAACATGATAACATGAAGGCCTGAGGTTTGCTTGGTAGGGCTACCATGGTGTCAAAACAAATTACACCATTGTGGTGCAAGGAGGTGGTAGGTCCCATTAACAATGGGACACAGTCTCAAATATGGACGACACATGTTTGGCATGGTTGAACTGTCAGTTTGGATTAATTTGACAATCACCAGGAGCCTGAGTCACAACCCATGGCAGTAATGTCCATCAACACAAACCAATGGAACCATACTACAAAACAGGAACATACACAATACCAGAAGCAAGTTGGAGTCACCACTCAACCTAAAACTAACATCTGCCATGGAAAATACAAAACCACAAAATGAATTACCAACACATGTTCTCTCATTCCTTACGGCAAGGTTATGGCATACAACCGTGGGTGTTGACTCCTTTTGGTAACCCGACAATGGTGGAAGAGCAGGCATACAATGATTGGCACAGAAGGACACTAAATGTGGTGGAGAGGACATTTGGGCTCCTGAAGTCAAGGTACAGGTGCCTGGCCATGACAGGAGGAAGCCAGTTGTATATACCACCGCTGGTATGCAAGATGATAGTTGTATCACATATGTATACCGACCAATGTTTCCTGGGATGAACTGGTAGATGTCCCCAATGAGGAGGAGGAGGATGACAATGGTGCAGCACAGATAGAGGGGGAACAACAAAACACAACTGCTGGAGTTCACAGAAGACAACAAATTATATAGGACTTCTACACCTAGACACTGTACAAATAATATAACTTTGTAATTATCACCAATAAATCATTTTGCACCTGAATGTCCATGGTCTACTCATCTCCACTACATATACCATTGGAATATTGCTCATACCCCAGAGAGCAGGAAATAAACACAACAGTAACACAGATGGTTGGGTGATATAAGAGGGTCTAGCACCTCCATGCCACACATCAGTGTCACATAACTCACGGCCATTTGGCTCCCGTAGACCTAGATTCACGCACCACAAAAAATATGTGGCATTAAGTAGTCATTGTGCAAATACCTACCCTTTCCCCACATCACCCCCATGCCTGGCAAGATGTATGCAAAGGGGGGCGTACATACGATAGGCGCTGTTTTCAAATAGTGCATTAGAAAAATAGGTACTGAACTGTGTCACATCTCAGGCGAATAGCTGCGACACCAGCACTGAGCACATGTGACAAGAGGGGAGACCATTGGTATCATTGGACCTTCTTTGATTGTTCAGGGTTAGGAACCAAAGTTCGAGCCTAAGCCTGCATGTATATCAATGGCATTACGTTCCGGCACCGCCAATGGGCCCAACCCTGCCACATGGTGTGCTGTACCTCATATATAGCACACACATGTTGGCTGTGGAGTATGCTAAGGGTTACTAGACAAGTGAAGCAGCAAGGGGTGTTAATCCACTCTCGATACATATGGCCCATAGCCAGGATTTAACTATAAAATGGGAGAATGCACCACCAAATTGATGTCTGGGTGGAATGTAGGCAGAGTCTGTCCCACTTTCTATGTACATTCTAACACACTTGTCAAACAAATCTGCCATATTGACTCATGTATGCAGCTAATCTGGGTAAACATGTGAAGACTGATGTACGGGTGTATGGCCTGGGTAGGTAAGGGTTTGCACTTACCTACAATGGTTGACATGTGTCAGCAAGGTTACCCAGTATAGTCTGTATGATACCATCACACACCACATATAAAAACACACCTCTCATTGACACTCACGTCGAACCAAGAGAAAGTTACCAACAGTGACAAAATTCCCTAAAATGTCTAGCTCTCCAACATGCCACTCAGGTTTGGGGATGTGCAAGTATGTCTAGCTATGTCCAAACATGTTACAGACCCATCCTAAAATGTATGTCAGAAGAAGGAGACAGATATGTTGTAGGATGCAGAGTTGTTTCCATGCAGAAAGACCACAAACAATCCTTGCTAGCTGCAAGAGTTGCTGTTGAGGATTTTGGGTGCTGCCAGGCCCCAGGAAGGACCAGGATGTCGCCCCTTGGAGGAAGAGACAGAGGGGGTGCTCAGCAGCAGAGAGAGCCCGCGCAGAAGCAGGCAGCACCCACAGAAGCACCTGAACAGGTGTTCAGAAAATCTGAGCACAGCGGTCGTCTCAGCACAACAAAAGAGGGTCCCACGAAGTCGGAGTCCAACTCTGCGAGTTGGGCAAAGCTGGATGGAGTGCTGGGGACCTGGGTTGTGCTGTGCATGAAGGAAGTCTTGCAAAAGTGCACAGACGCCCTAGCAGCTGCAGTTCACGCAGTACACAGTATTACTGTCTGGCGTGGGGAGGCAAGGACATACCTCCACCAAATTTGGACAGAAGGACCACTGGACTGTCGGGGTCACTTGGATCCAGCTCCTGTGTTCCAGGGACCACGCTCATCAAGATGAGAGGGGACCCAGAGGACCGGTGATGCAGAAGTTTGGTGCCTGCATTGGCAGGGGGAAGATTCCGTCGACCCACTGGAGATTTCTTCTTGGCTTCCAGTGCAGGTTGAAGGAAGACAGCCCTCAGAGCATGCACCACCAGAAAAGTTTAGAAAGTCGGCAGGATTAGGTGCTACAATGTTGCTGATAGTCTTCTTGCTACTGTGTTGCGGTTTTGCAGGTGTCCTGGAGCAGTCAGCGGTCGATCCTTGGCAGAAGTCGAAGAGGGAAGTGCAGAGGAACTCTGGTGAGCTCTTGCATTCGTTATCTGAAGGGAAACCCACAGGAAAGACCCTAAATAGCCCTCAGAGGAGGATTGGCTACCTAACCAGGTAAGAGCCTATCAGGAGAGGTCTCTGACGTCACCTGCTGGCACTGGCCCCTCAGAGGTCTCCATTGTGCCCTCACACCTCTGCATTCAAGATGGCAGAGGTCTGGGACACACTGGAGGAGCTCTGGGCACCACCCCTGGGGAGGTGATGGACAGGGGGAGTGGTCACTCTCCTTTCTTTTGTCCAGTTTCGTGCCAGAGCAGGGGCTGAGGGATCCCTGAACCGATGTAGACTGGTTTATGCAAGCAGGGCACCATCTGTGCTCTTCAAAGCATATCCAGAGGCCAGGAGAGGCTACTCCTCTCAGCCCCTTAACACCTATTTCCAAACGGAGAGGATGTAACGCCCTCTCTCAGAGGAAATCCTTTGTTCTGCCTTCCTGGGACTGGGCTGCCCAGGCCCCAGGGGGGCAGAAACCTGTCTGAGGGTTGGCAGCAGCGATAGCTGCAGAGAAAACCCCAGAGAGCTAGTTTGGCAGTACCGGGGTTCCATGCTGGAGTATGCATGGGATTGTCCCCCCAATACCAGAATGGTATTGGGGTGACAATTCCATGATCCTAGACATGTTACATGGCCATGTTCGGAGTTACCATTGAGAAGCTACGAATAGGTATTGACCTATATGTAGTTCACAAGTGTAATGGTGTCCCTGCACTCACAAAGTCCGGGGAAATTGCCCTGAACAATGTGGGGGCACCTTGGCTAGTTCCAGGGTGCCCTCACACTTAGTAACTTTGCACCTAACCATCACTAAGTGAGGGTTAGACATATAGGTGACTTATAAGTTACTTAAGTGCAGTGTAAAATGGCAGTGAAATAACGTGGACGTTATTTCACTCAGGCTGCAGTGGCAGTCCTGTGTAAGAGTTGTCTGAGCTCCCTATGGGTGGCAAAAGAAATGCTGTAGCCTATAGGGATCTCCTGGAACCCCAATACCCTGGGTACCTAGGTGCCATAAACTAGGGAATTATAAGGGTGTTCCAGTGTGCCAATCAGAATTGGTAAAATTAGTCACTAGCCTGCAGTGACAATTTTAAAAGCAGGCAGAGCATAAACACAGGCTCTGGTTAGCAGAGCCTCAGTAATAGTGTTAGGCACCACACAGGGAACACATATAGGGCACACTTTATGAGCATTGGGGTCCAGGCTAGCAGGATACCAGTGACACAGGCAAAAACAAACATACGTATAAGTAAAAAATGGGGTAACATGCCAGGTAAGATGGTACTTTTCTACATATGTGGCATGTGGCCAGAAAATAATACAGCGCTGAGATGATTTCACTCACTAACAAGATACACTCACGGTGACACTGACATGGGTGGTGGAATGCTGAATTTAGTGCAAACCCATGTACACCAAAGGATGTGGAAGGACAGCTGAGAGACTCCCACATAAACTTGGAGATACAACATGGGGTGGTCACTTGGAGACTACAGAAGTGCTGTGGCAGGTGTACTGTCATGTGTGTGTGGATGTCATGTAATCTCGCAAAGCCTGGAAATGGGAGGGAAACTATTATGTAGCCAGTAGTAGAAGATGTGTACATCTCCAAATTACACAAGTCACATGTTACATCCTGTCCATATATGGCCGGACAATGTTGCGGTAGAAGATGTGTACAAAGTGTAAGCAGCCTAAAGAATGCCAGCAATGTAGGACCTAATCTATTTCAAACAAGATATGCTGTAATTGATGGAGAAGGTACACACATAGACCAATACTGACTGTGCAACACAACAATGTCGCCATGGGATCACCCAACATATGTCCAGAGAGGATGGCTAGGTCAGTACATAACCCACTCATGTTTGCTACAACAACAACATTGTAGTTGCCCATTGCGTACTATTCTGACAGAAAGCAGGGACAGATGACAACATCTATCCCCTGGGTTTTACAAAAATAACAAGTTACACTAGAGATGCAGGCCCTAACCAAGCTGCAAATGGAAACTGCAAAGCCTGTATTACCATGTCTCTCAGACCATGCCAAATGATGAGACATGTCCTACACGTACAAGTAGCCAGTCCTCTGTACATGATAGGGCAAGCCTGACATCAAGTACCCCAAAGGAAAATGAAAATACCAGGCCATTTGATCACAAATGTATGTGTCGGTCTGCAGAGGATTGTGCACTGCTCTGCTGAAAAGCTATCATGAGGAGGCTAGATTCCCACCCAGCACCCCCTAGCCCCAATGCTGCGGTTACATTGACACTTGACACAGTCAGGGTCCTGATGCATGTGCACAGTGGACTGAGCAGAGTGGAGCACAGTAAAGCTGTGCCAAAACAAGTGACCATGTGTCGTGTGGGCATAAATAGTCACACAGTACAAAGGGTCACTTGGCTGCCATCATTGCCTGACTGCAATACTGCTAATCAGTTGTATGCTATTGTGTGTGCCAGTCATTACAAACATGTTGTGGTCGATTGTAAGTACCTAGTTCATCACATGCCCACATATGTCTGATATCTCCGCACAAAGGTACCACTTAATGACACAGGCCTGGTATTGTGTATTGGAGTCTGCACAAAAGTCAACTTTCCAGTAATTAAAATGCATTTGCATGACATGATCATTGACATTCTTAAATGATCATCAGATGTGTTTCAACATACAGAAACATAGGTAGGACTGATATGACTATACAGCCATTTAACAAAGTCCAACATGTGTCAATGCAGGAAGGTAAACATGTGAGGTTTCATATCCCATGAACACACCGCTGTGGTAATTTTTGCACATATGACACTAAACATGTCTTCCAACCCACACAACACATACCAACCTTCATTGACACATGTGAGTACACCCTCTCCTGCATCATAGATGCATGGGGAACTATGGACCTCATTATAACATTGGCGGTATATACCACCTACCGCCATGGCGACGGGCGCCAAAAGACGGCTGCCATCTGTCCGTCTAATTATGAACACAGCTGGATTTTCGCCAGAAGGATGGCAGAAATCTGGCTGTGGCCATGCCGGAGGAAGGTGGTAAGGTGGCACTGCTGCCAGCAGCAGCACCACACCAGTAGACCTCCACAGACCATATCATGACACATGATACACACACACAGGTGTTTTGCAGAAATTTGGCTGTGGCCATGCTGGTGGAAGGTGGTAAGGTGGCGCTGCTGCCAGCAGCAGCACCATACCAGTAGACTGCCGCAGACCATATCATGACACATGATACACACACACACAGGTGTTTTGCTGGCGGACGCTGCTGCTGGCAGCAGCACCCTGCCCCATCTCCTGCCGGAGGACCCCCTCACAAACGGTAAGTCGGGTGTTCCGACAGGGGAGGGATGTGTGTGTATGTCTGTGCATGTGTAAATGCGGGTGTGTGTTATGTGCTGTGTGTGTGTGCGTGTATGGATGTGTGAGTGTGTGTATGTTGTGTTGTGTGTGTGCGTGTGTGCCTGTATGTATGTACGTGTGTGTGGATGTGTGTGTGAATAGATGTCTGCATGCGAGCTTGAATATGAGAATGAGTGTGTGATGCGTGTGTGCGTGTGTGAATGAAGGTGCATGAATGAAGGGGGGTTCTGGGGAGGGAAGGGTGTGGGGGGAAACCTGAGGAGGGGGAGGGGACAGGGAAGACCCCTATCAGTGACAGGGAAGGGATTCCCTGTCACTGATAGTGCCTACTGCCATGGTTTTCATGGCGGTAAGGAAGCCACAAAAACCATGGCGGTAGGCAGGGTCATAATCCTGCAGGTGAGCTAGTGATGGCCGCAGGGCTGGAGACTGAAGTCACCAGCCCAGCGCCATTACTGCTGTGGCAGGCGGTGTGGTACATTGGTGGTTTGGCCAGAGCCAAATCACCAATGTCTTATTATGGGGAAAAGTACCTCCAGCCTGTTGCCAGTACTTTTCTCCAGCCTGTTGCCAGTACTTTTCACCATTTTACCACCATCCGCCGGGGTCATAATGAGGGCCTATATGTCACACGTGTAGCAGAGCATCATTAAGTCTGAACCTAACAACACACCTCAGTGTGGACAAGCACGCACTCACATTGCCAGGTATAACGTGAAATCACCCAGCCGTTGTCCGCTGTATCCTCACAGTGTGATTTGTCATAGGTATCACATGCATTACTATGTATTGGACATAGCCCATCATATCTACTGTTTTGTATTCATATGTACATTTGGAAATCAGACATTACAATGTGGTAGACCCACATATATGTGTTAGACCACATATGTACACTTCTAGTATGTATGTGGTAACATGTATGTGTACAAAGTCTAGCAACACATGCACATATGCAAACGGTATCAGTCATTGCGTGCATCACACATACATACATACATAATGGTAACACATACAGATGTTACCGTTAAGATCTGTACGAACATGCACACACAGGTGACATGGTATGTGACTCTTGGTGCACTATCAGCCTTTCCAACAAAATTCACTCATTCTTGTTATGCATCAAAAATGTTGACACAACCGGTAATATCCAATAATCCACTATGCCAAAAATATGTTGCCTGGCCCCTGGGCGTCACTCTCAAGTCCACAGGACTTGTCAGGCTTAATGGGAAGGAATACCGCACATGACCATCATGCATCACAAATTTCGGCACAAACACAAATACTACTAACTTTGCTAAGGAAAAAATTACACCTGGCCCCTGCGTGTCAATCGCAAGTCTTGAGGCCTTGTCAGCCTCAAAGGGGGAAATCGATGCATGACCGTCATGCATAAAAAAAGCTACGTATATCAGAAAACGTGATGCACAGGCCCAGGAAAAGATGAAACAGAACTTCCTGGCTGAATACATGGTACAGTGCATTTACTTTCACTTCACGGTCTTTTTGTTTGTGACTGTGTGAGGGAGTGTGGAACTGGTGCTGGTGGGGAATTGGTGTTGTTTGAGAGTTTTGTGCTGTGTCCTGTTGCTGTTGAGTGCTTTATGTCTTTTACCTCAGTCTTTTGTAGTGTTTTTGTCCTGTATTGTTACTGTATCGTGGGGTGTTTGTCCAGGGGTAGGATAGTTTTTTGAGGAAATTAGGATTAGGTGGGGTAGTTTGTTAATTATCTTTTTTTTCGGGGTTGGTACATTTGCAGTTTGTACATACTGCATAATGGCAGGGAAAGGGAGGGCAACCAAGATGGTAGCTGATAAACTGGAAAGTTTCATTTTGTTGGTGCAGCATTGCCTTCCGATGATGCTAGTTTTGGGTGGTCGCGTAATCCAGGGCTACCTCACAGAGGCACGGAAGCCACAGTGGTACAAGGTGCTCCACCACCTGTGCAGAATATTTGGAGTAGTGCGCACTGACCACCAGTTGAAGCATCGTTGTGCTGATCTGATAGCATGGAAGCAGGATCTACTGGATCACCTGAAGATGCAGACTGGTGGACCAGTTGATTAGTACCCCATTTGCATTGCTACTTCCTTATTTGCATGTGCTTGACAGACGGACGCAAGATTGAGTGCAACATGTTTTGTCAAGGGTCAGGACAGGTTGTTGTGGGCCATATTTAAGAGCCCCTAGCTGCACCTTAACACTGCCAGTGTGAAGTTCACAAATGACACTAAGCCAGGGCGGAAGTGCCATTTTCCCAGCATCATATTAACAAAGTGGTGCAATGCATGCATAGCACAACTTTGTTAAGACTTGCACAACATGATGGCTGCACCAGGCATCATGTATGGAAGGGGGGGCCTTCCCCTGTAAGGGGAGCAATATAAATGAGACAGGCAATAACGTTATACATCCTAGGGCCAATCTTTCCACAACTTTGAATGCCTGCTCAGGGCAGGTGTTAAAAGGGGGCATACCTTTATGTATGATGGTCTCCTATGTACTCTGCAGGAGTAGTGTTAACATTTAGGTGCCACTCCTGCTGAGTACATAATTTGCACTTCTATGTAATGACACAATTGCCTCCTACCCTGCGGCATTGTGTGCTGTATATTACATATGGCACACACATGGTGGGGAGAAAGGAGGTGCCAAGGAGCGCAAGGACAGTTGCGAGGTACTACGTGTAACACCACTTTCCTTAAATCAGCCACTTGGTGTCTTTGGCCAATGGCACTTAAGGGAACTTAGCTAGGCATTGAGTCCAGACTACTTGCTCATTCCTCTTTGTGTACATTGTGTATTACATAACCTCATAATGTTATTAAATCTAACACACATGTGCAGATTTTGTACCACAGGCCTGCCCCGTTTTACAGACAGTATGGTGCAGGCCTGCATCTGTGGCAGCACTAGCACATTGCTCAGTAGCCAGCACCAACGCAGGCATACTTGGACCACAGTGCAAGTGTGTCTGTGTTGAGGGGAGTGTATATGCGCAGGTTGGTATCCTTTCCTGGACATATATGGTCTACTATGATGACAATGGCTGTCCACACAGTATTGAAAAGACATCCGTAATGTTATTCAATTAATGTGCAGGAAGGGACCACAACGTGAACATGAGGAAACTTCCATAGCATTTTAGCTCTAGTGTGTGTTCTTTGATATGGCACACATATATTGGTGACAAGAAATAAGGATGTATCAATGCATTCCTTGACACTTTGCTATGCTCACATCACCCCTGGGCAGTTGATAGATTTTTAGCACTAATAATGACTACAATGTCTTCAACATCTGTGGCAGGGTTACAAGCAATGGGTGTTACAATAGGATGGCCACTGCAACAACCATTGCATGCCCATTTGATGCAGAATACTGTGCCATGCTGCCCCATATGGACATGGAGGTATAACACTAATAAACAGCTGCATGAAAAATACATGTGCATATGGTGCAGTGAAATGCACCACAGGTGCATCAGGGAAACTAATGCTTTGGTCGTGCCAGGGTCTCCATTATCTGGCCCTTCATCTCATAGACAGATTGTAAATGTTTAGCAGTTGTTCTGACCTACCACTAAGTTGACTTGCTTACTCAGTTTAACAAGTTGAATGTGAAAATGTTATCCATGCAAATAAATGTTCAAAAATCACAAAGCTCTGTTTTCCTGTCATGTATTGCAGTTGGGCCTCCACCATACACCACTGGAGAAGTGTTCCGATTTGAAGGCCCCAATGCAGCCAGTAAGTGTCACCTTGTGTGTCATGTGTGTCATTCCTGGGTTTTGTGTGAGAGGGTCTGTTGTGTGCAGTGCAAACATGAAATGTACTGTGTGAGCAATGAGATGACGTCATCTGAGTTGTTAGGATAAGGACATCATGTCTGATGCTATGTTGAGGATGGAGTATGAGTTGATTTTTGCACAAGTGCCATATGCTTCTATGGATGTGCTGTGGGTGTTAGGAATAGGAAAGCATGCCCACATATATGTTTCTCCTTAGACCTGCGCTTGCAATCGTGCCAGCACTTCTTGCAATCGATGATAGTCCTCCTCACCTCTGCCACGCTGTTGGCTTTGTCTACTGTTGACTGCCATATGGCTTCTCTCCTACGTATTGGCAAGTTGGAGGTGACGAAGAGTTGGTGTTGGTCCTCCGCCACCTCTCTGACCAAGATGTCATGCTCCCCCTCACCAAAGCGACACTTCTGCTTCCTCTTCTCCTTCTCCTGGGACTTTTCTGGACCCTCCTGGCTGATTGGGGTCTCTCCTGGCCTGCATTCTCCATCTTGTCTTCCCAAATGTTTATTTCTTGCTTGTGCGTTTTTTTTTACGCTATTGTGACTAAATATGGCACTAACCAGTTTTGCGACAAAAATACATGTCGCAAAACAGTCTAGCTCCACTTTTGCAGCATTAGCTCATTTTTTCTTACGGCATGTCGCAATAGTTAGCGTCATTTTTTTGGCTCTAGCCATTCATTAGTGCCATCATGTGTCATTTTTTAAATATGGTGCACTGATGGCGCTTGGGAATGATGGTAGCTTGTGTTAAAGTTTATGACGCACAACTGTGCTAGCGCAGTTGTGCGTCATTTTTCATAAATTTGAGTCTGAGCTCCTGGACCCCAATCCAAAACACAGAATGAGTCAAAGGAGATTGTCTGGCGTGTTAATTCTGAAATAATGCCTGAGGTTCTCCAGAAGTGAATTCCTGCTATACCTGCACCAAAAACAGCCAGATGACACCAAATACAGTATTCGTCAGGGTGGAGGCTTACGAAATACAATCAGTTACCTTCAACAAGGAAAACGTATCTCTTGACAAATGTCATCATTGACCTTTCAAGGGTAGTCAGCCACTTTCACATGATGAGTACACATTTATTACTGCCCTTGACTAACTTTCGAAATTGAGATTTAGAAATTGCAAAATTTACTGAATCACAATCAATCAATCAATCACATTTTCAAATGTATGATGCACCAGCAGTCTCCCATTGCGATTTCCAGTCTCTGCTAAGCAATTTTCAATTTATTTCAGTATTAATCGCAAATTGAGAATCGTGTGTGGCAAATACTTTGGGGCATATTTGAATGCCCCTAACGCCACAATGTGTCACTTTTAGCGACACTCCAGTGGTGCTGTGCACTGCGCCATATTTACAAGGAGGAACTAAGCCACTTTTTGTGGCTTTACACCACCTTGTAAATATGGGCCCCTCCGACGCAGTTTTCTGCAGCAGAAGGGCGTGCAGTGGGTGTTGCTGTGGGCGTTCCACCGCAACACCCATTGCTTTTGATGCTGCCCCGGATTTACAAGGAATCATAAATCTGAGGCAGCACTAAAAACTAATGCCACCACATGGGTGGCATTAGCAGGGCACAACGAGGAGAAATACTTTTATTTCTCCTAATTTTTTATTTTTCTACGTGTGCTGCATTCTGCAGCATGCATAGAAAGAGCAAAAGGCCATTAATGATTGTTTATGTGAAACAATTATGCAGTAATAACGATTTGCTACTTCTATGTGTGCTGCATTCTACAGCACACATAGAAGTGCCAAATCGCCATTGCAGATTGTTTATGTTCAAGATGGGTCACCTTCCTCCACATAAAAACAATCATTCCTTTCAACGCAGACATCCTTGCACTATGGTGCAAGGAGACCTGTGTTGGTGGCTAAATTTAGCACCAGCTCTAGGTGAAACACAGGGGTTTGCCATATTCTGTAAATATGGTGCATTCCTGTGTTTCAGAACTGACGCATTGCGGCTCTGCCTATTTTGGAGCTGCGCTGTGCTAATTCTATATAAATATGCCCTTTTGTATTATACTGGTAGCAACTGATGACATCACATCCAGGGAGTAGGCATGAGGAGGTCAAAGTAGAGAAGCTGGGCCTGATCCAACTTGTGAGAAAATCTGAAATGGCATACCAGGAGGCAGAGAAAAAGAATAGGGAGAAAGATAAGGAAAGTACAAGTTGGAAGATCAGGAACTGGAGTTATTGGTGGAGAAGCGTGTGGCAAACAGTGATCAGTTGGTCACTGACCGTGCCTGATGCCACAAAAAGGGCATGATGGCAAAAGATGAAGAAGATGATAAATGCTGCCTAAGTCATCACTAGGAGCATTGAGGAGATTTATAAGAGGAGAGATGAACAGAGTTCCAGGACTAAAAATAAGCTTTTCAGTTGGAAGGAGGCAAATAGGACAGGAGAAGGACCATCCACTGTGTCGCCACTTACCCCAAAGAAGAAGGCCACTGAGACAATAGTTCCGCCTGAGGCTATCACTGGAGTCAGTCAAGCTGACATATTTCAACAACACTGTGACCACTAAGTTAGTGCCTACATTCCAAACTCCGTTAGAAAACATACCAACTTAAAATCTCATGCATGTACTGGGGTTGATTATGCAGTTCACAGTGACCTGTGACAGTAGCCAGAGGCATGATATGAAACACATCCATAGCAGCTATTATCCATCCTAGTGAAATTCACACTGGGTAGTGTAATACTGTAGAATATACCACAGTAGTCAGCAAATATGCTGGTGTGGTGCATACATAATTGTCAGGACTCCAGTAACGCGTGGGCGCAATGAGCACAATGTTCCCTATGAAACAGCCACCATTTCCTTGACACCACACATCTTGTGTGGTAAAAGCCATCTATCCAAATGATTGGGCCATTGGTGGTATCATTGTAATAAGCATTCTTCTAGTATAATAAAAGAAAGAGACTAAAAGAACCAGGAAATCAGAAGGACTGCATTTCCCAGCCTTCTCTAAAACTAATTAATCCTTGGTGTGGTCATAATTAGTCTTGGGTGTGGCCAGGCTATAAATACCTGCCACACCCTCTCAACAAACGCCTTCTATTCTGAGCGTTTTGCGCGGGGCTCATCTCTTGGCTTCTTCTGCCGGGATTTCTGGATTCTTCCTTGTGTCAGGTAGCGAGCGGCCGGCTCGCGGCGGTGAGCGATTTCCTTTTGCCCATTTCTGAGAACTCCGCACTCGGAGTTTATTTACAGAGTCTACGAACATCTATAGTGTTGTTCTGAAACATTGTATTCTCCTGTTCGTTTTTGCCGCTATAAATCAAAGTAACCTTGTGCCTCCGGGCAGTTCTTTTTTAAAGGAATTGCTAATGTAAATAATTGGAGATTTCGTTCGAAGAATTGTGAAATCGTTTCTAGGGCTTTTTGTGAATAGATGTTATTTTACTTGGTGTTATTGGATATTCTATCGGTGTGTGCATATAAAGAGAAAGTGTCTTTTGATAAATACTGTTTCATCTGAAAAGATCAAGGTTCTTTAAAAAAAAAGAAAAAAGACAACAATCTTATTTTTTCTTCTAAAGGAATGATTCAAGGAATTTATATTGTTTTTAGTGTTTCAAGATTATGAGATACGATTCTTGAGTGGAATAGTTTTTTGTGTAGAATTTAACTGGAAAAAACATATTTTGGAGAATTCCTTCCTTCTGAAAATTATTCTTTGGAAATTAGCGAGATCTTTATGAGGCAGTGAATTATTTTAGTAAAAGTCATTACTGAATGTTTGTATTAACCTTTTTTCCTTTTCAGATCTCCTTCCTGGCTGTTCCTTTCCGAATACCCCTTCCCCCGGCCGGGCCCCTCCATAGTTCAGCGCTATAACAGCATCTGACTTTGGTGTTGCCTGGAAGTGGGACCCTTATTCAGCATCGTGAAGATCCCGAGAATTTGGACCTCCTGACAGAATAGAAGGCCCACGAGTTTTCTCTTCTCTTGATCTGCACGATAGCTGATGAAATGACTACCCTAGACGCTGTAATGCAGGTATTAACGCAATTACAAAAGGAGTTACAGGATTCTAGGAATGACACTGCAGCTTTAGTTATCAAAGTTACTCAGTTACAAGCTAAAATAGACAGTCCAGGAGGAACACCTTTACCACGATTACCTCCATCTCCCACCAATGTATCCGTCAATGTTCCTACACAAATACCGTTGGCTGCTCCTGAAAGGTTTTCGGGAGATGCTAACAAAGTCCAGATATTCCTTACCCAAGTGGAGTTACATTTCACTTGTCGACCAGCCGCCTTCCCTGATCCACAGTCTAGAATTGCCTTTTTAATTTCTTATTTGTCTGGAGACGCAGCAAATTGGGCAGTTCCTCTAGTACGACAAGACAGTCCTCTATTGGCGTCGATTTGTGGAAGAGTTTGAGAAAGTGTTTGATCGACGAGCAGTTACAATGTCGGCTGATAAAGAATTATTGGAACTACGACAAGGAAATAAGGACCTTATTTCTTATCTTTCCCAGTTTAATCGTTTGGTGGTAGAAACAGCTTGGCCCGAAGAAAAGAGAGCTGCACTTTTTTATCAGGCCTTAAGGAAGAACTAAAAGATGTGTTAGCGCAAATCGATCCTCAGCCTAAAACATGTACAGATCTAATAAATCTAAATTTAAGACTTGATCATAGACTTTCTGAAAGAAAAGGAGAAAGAAAAAGACCAGAGCGCAATACTTGGCGTCAAGACAGATATCGTCCTTCTCATTCCTCTATTCCTTCAGATATGGTTAGTGAACCAATGGAAATTGGAACACTTTGTCAACCTTTAACCAAAGAAGAGAAAGAACAAAGACGTCGCAAAGGATTGTGCTTATATTGTGGGAAAAAAGGACATTTTGTAAGAGATTGCTTAGCGAAACCAAAAAACAAAGTTGACTCTTTTACTAATAACAAAAATCAAGTTGCTTCTGTGGGAAATGTTGAGGAAAACTAGTGAACCCAAGAGATAGAGAAGGGAATCCCTTGGGTATTCTTGCAATCCCTTCTGTACATTCCTGTTCGAATCAACATTATAGACATTTCCGTATTTCAGTACAGATCTTAATCTTAGATAAATGGCAAGAAGCTTTGGCACTAATAGATTCAGGGGCCACTGGAAACTTTGTAGACTCCCAAACAGCATCTCGATTACAACTCGCATGTCAAAAGAAAATAATACCAGAAAAAGTGCAGTCTGTGGATGGCAGTGAACTCGCTGGAGGCCCAATCTCTTCTCATACTTTCCCAATTCAAATGACATGCTGTAATTCCAATGGTCGTCAACACTTAGAGCGAAAACAATTTGATTAGACCTTCACGTTCTCCAGCAGCCTCTCCTCTGTTCTTCGTTCCCAAAGCGAACAGAGATTTGAGACCCTGTATTGATTATAGAGCCCTAAACAAAATCACCATAAAAAATAAATATCCTTTACCACTAATTCCCGTATTATTGGACCAAGTCAAGGATGCTGTCATTTATACTAAACTTGACCTCAGGGGAGCTTATCATTTGGTACGCATACGAGAGGGAGACAAATGGAAAACAGCTTTCAAAACCCGTTATGGTCTGTTATGGTCTGTTTGAATATCAAGTAATGCCCTTCGGTCTCTGTAACGCTCCTGCAGCATTTCAATATTTCCTCAATGACGTTTTAAGAGAATATTTAGATTTATTTGTCATTGTTTATATAGATGACATTTTAATATACTCTAGCACAAGGGAATGTCATGAAGAACATGTTGAGAAAGTACTTTTAACTCTGCGAAAACATCATCTATACTGTAAACTTAGTAAATGTGAGTTTCATACGGAAGAAGTGGAATTCTTGGGAGTCACTCTAACACCCAAGGGAATGCAAATGACAGACAGAAAGATCCAAGCTGTCTTGGATTGGCCCACACCTAAATCTGTTCGAGATGTCCAATGTTTTTTGGGGGTTTGCCAATTTTTATCGGCGTTTTATTGATCATTTTTCTCAAAAGGTGGCTCCCATTACAAGATTACTTCGTAAAAATACCCCTTTTCAATGGACATCACAAACTGAAGAGGCTTTTCAAACGTTGAAACAAGCCTTTACCACTGCCCCTATCTTAGCTCACCCCCGAAATTCAGATCCATTTATTGTAGAAGCAGATGCTTCCGATGTAGCTTTAGGGGCCATTCTTTCACAACGACATCCTACTACAGGACAGTTACACCCCGTGGCTTATATGTCTAAAAAACTTAACTCAACAGAACAAAATTATACTATTGCGGAAAAGGAACTCTTGGCAATACGTGAAGCATTCAAGGAATGGAGACATTATTTATCCGGAACTACCCATCGCATCACAGTCTATTCTGATCATAGAAACTTACAATTCATGAGTTCAGCCCGAGTATTAACCCCTAGACAATTGCGATGGATGTTGTTTTTTGCTGAATTTGACTTTGTCGTTACTTTCAGACCAGGCAGTGATAATAGAAAAGCCGACGCTTTAACCAGACAAGATTCTACGTTAGTGCATGAAAAACCTCAACCAATGCCAATCATTAATCCCTCCAAAGTTATATGTTTAATAGCTGCTGACGAATTTCTTGATTCCATTCATACCCATTTTCACATCACAGAATGGTCAGAGTGGCTTCAAAGAGGCGCTGATTATTCAATACAACAAGGTTTGCCGTTTTTTAGAACAAAAATCTTTTTACCAACAAGAGAACTACAACGCACAGCTTTTCAATGGTTGCACACACATCCAGTAGCAGGTCACCCAGGACCTCAAAAGACCCTAGAACTTGTGAAAATATATTTTTGGTGGCCCACTTTTATTAAAGACGTTAAACAAATGGTAAAATTATGTGAAATTTGTGCTTGTTGCAAAAGCTCTCATGTTAAACCTAGGGGTTTATTAATACCTCTACCAACCCCTGAATACCCGTGGGAACATATTTCAATGGATTTCATTACAGGTCTCCCTGAAGTCAATCATGTAAACACTATGGGGGTCATTCTGACCCTGGCGGTAATTACCGCCATGGCGGAGGTCGCCGGTAGCACCGCCAACAGGCTGGCGGTGCACCGCTGGGCATTCTGACCGCGGCGGTTCAGCCGCGGCCAGAAACGGAAAGTCGGCGGTGTACCGCCGACTTCCCGCTGCCCTTGAGAATCCTCCATGGCGGCGGAGCGCGCTCCGCCGCCATGGGGATTCTGACACCCCCTACCGCCATCCGGTTCCTGGCGGTTCTCCCGCCAGGAACAGGATGGCGGTAGGGGGTGCCACGGGGCCCCCGTAAGAGGGCCCCACGAAGAATTTCAGTGTCTGCTTTGCAGACACTGAAATTTGCGACGGGTGCAACTGCACCCGTCGCACCTTCCCACTCCGCCGGCTCCATTCTGAGCCGGCGTCCTCGTGGGAAGGGTGTTTCCCGCTGGGCTGGCGGGCGGACTTTCGGCGGTCGCCCGCCGGCCCAGTGGGAAAGCCAGAATGACCGCCGCGGTCTTTTGACCGCGGAGCGGTCTTTCGGCGGGAACCGCTTGGCGGGCGGCGACCGCCGTCCGCCGCGGTCAGAATCACCCCCTATATTAGTAGTCATTGATAGTCTTACTAAATACGCACATTTTATTGCTTGTAAAGGACTTCCCACATCAAGTGTTCTAGTTAATCTTATTCTACAGAATGTGGTGCGTCTCCATGGCCTCCCAAAGGTTATCCTGTCCGACAGAGGGTCTCAGTTTTCAGCACATTTTTGGCAGAAATGGTGCCAAGCCTTACATATTGATTCTAATTTATCTACAAGTTACCACCCCCAAACTGATGGCCAGACTGAAAGATTAAATCAGACGTTAAAACAATATCTACGTTGTTACGCAGCAGAAGACCCTTCTTCTTGGCCTACATTACTATGGCTTGCCGAATTAGCCTATAATAATTTTTGCCATACTTCAACAAAAAGCACTCCGTTCTATGGTCTTTATGGTCAACACCCTTGTGTTTTACCAGTTAATTTACCAGGTGTTACACAAGAAATGCCCGCCGTACAAGGGATGTTACCACATTTACAAAAGATTCACTTACAACTTCAACAAAATCTTCAACAAGCCAAACTAAAATACAAACAACAATATGACAAGAAACACCAACCTGGTCCAGAATACAAAGTGAAAGACATGGTCTGGTTATCTACAAAAAATTTAACTTTCAAAAACAAGAACACATTTCATCCAAAATTCATAGGACCCTATGAAATCCTCCGACAGGTCAACCCTGTAACATACAAACTGAAACTACCCCCATCTTTGAGGATTCATCCTGTTTTTCATACTTCATTACTTAAACCTGCCTATACAAAAAGTGATACACGCCCACCACCAATTCTTGTTCAAGATCAATGGGAATACGAAGTACGAGCCATTCGAGACTCCCGATTTCGTGGTAATTCCTTATGGTATTTAGTAGCCTGGAAAGGTTACGGTAGCGAAGAAGACTCTTGGGAACCTGCTTTACAAATTCATGCCCCACGATTGATACGTCAATTTCATCTTCGTTATCCCAATAAACCAGGTCCGCGCCCACGCCTGGGGAGAGGGTGTACTGTCAGGACTCCAGTAACGCGTGGGCGCAATGAGCGCAATGTTCCATATGAAACAGCCACCATTTCCTTGACATCACACATCTTGTGTGATAAAAGCCATCTATCCAAAAGATTGGGCCATTGGTGGTATCATTGTAATAAGCATTCTTCTAGTATAATAAAAGAAAGAGTCTAAAAGAACCAGGAAATCAGAAGGACTGCATTTCCCAGCCTTCTCTAAAACTAATTAATCCTTGGTGTGGTCATAATTAGTCTTGGGTGTGGCCAGGCTATAAATACCTGCCACACCCTCTCAACAAACGCCGTCTATTCTGAGCGTTTTGCGAGGGGCTCGTCTCTTGGCTTCTTCTGTCGGGATTTCTGGATTCTTCCTTGTGTCAGGTAGCGAGCGGCCGGCTCGCGGCGGTGAGCGATTTCCTTTTGCCCATTTCTGAGAACTCCGCACTCGGAGTTTATTTACAGAGTCTAAGAACATCTATAGTGTTGTTCTGAAACATTGTATTCTCCTGTTCGTTTTTGCCGCTATAAATCAAAGTAACCTTGTGCCTCCGGGCAGTTGTTTTTGAAAGGAATTGCTAATGTAAATAATTGGAGATTTCGTTCGAAGAATTGGGAAATCGTTTCTAGGGCTTTTTGTGAATAGATGTTATTTTACTTGGTGTTATTGGATATTCTATTGGTGTGTGCATATAAAGAGAAAGTGTCTTTTGATAAATACTGTTTCATCTGAAAAGATCAAGGTTCTTTAAAAATCTAAGAAAAAAGACAACAATCTTATTTTTTCTTCTAAAGGAATGATTCAAGGAATTTATATTGTTTTTAGTGTTTCAAGATTATGAGATACGATTCTTGAGTGGAATAGTTTTTTGTGTAGAATTTAACTGGAAAAAACATATTTTGGAGAATTCCTTCCTTCTGAAAATTATTCTTTGGAAATTAGCGAGATCTTTATAAGGCAGTGAATTATTTTAGTAAAAGTCATTACTGAATGTTTGTATTAACCTTTTTTCCTTTTCAGATCTCCTTCCTGGCTGTTCCTTTCCGAAAACCCCTTCCCCTGGCCGGGCCCCTCCATAGTTCAGCGCTATAACAGCATCTGACTTTGGTGTTGCCTGGAAGTGGGATCCTTATTCAGCATTGTGCAGATCCTGAGAATTTGGACCTCCTGACAATAATACATCGTACACCGATGCGTCCTTTGAAAAGTTGTACTATACAACATAAGCATCATCATTTTGCAGCATTGTTTTTCAGGTTATAAGCATCACATTCTTTAATACCAACACAATCTTTTTACCAAGAGATGATGTGCACTTGCAGACAAAAGAAGCAGGAAATGAGGATGAGCAGCTTGTTGAAACTCTGAAATGTGGGAAACAGCCACCAACACAACGCCACCTTATGCCCCAAACTGCAAAAGGTTTGTCCGAGGTGTTCATCTCCAGTACCTGCAGGACCAATTGTCCAATCTCAGGCATCGACCCACTGCAAAGCCAGGAAAACTGCTGCAGAGTATGAGAAGGTGCAACAATTAGCTACCAGACCAGCATAGCACATGAAGTGGAGGGCAGGGCTACCCCTTCCAGATGGGAGTTCAGGGTTCAAGAGGAGTCTAGGTCTATGTGCAATGCTATTAATTACAAACCATGGAGGCAGTGTATAGAAAGGTGGATAGGCTGGGATCGGACATACAACATGACTTCCAAACTATGTTTCAAAGTATGGACTATCTAACAGAGACAGTGATTGCATTTTGTGGTGCGCTGCATGATGAAAGGATGACACAAAAATGACAGCAAGTCCACATGTTAGCTAGGATTCAAGGATGTGCGAGGTTGGTGGAAAAACTGACAACTGCCTCTCGGCTTCTAACTGTGTAGCATCAGCATACAGAGTGCAACGTCACACTGCAGCAGTGATGTGGCCAAGAGCTTGTCTGAGAGACCCATGCCCTGGATGTACTTCATACATACAAATAGTGTACATCTGTCGTGACTCACTCATTATGTATGTCATGCACTTACCTCAGAAGTGGTTTGTGTCTTTCCTGTTTGCCCTTCTTCAGCAGCCCTTACTGCATCATGCACAGGGCAGCCAAGAGCTTTGGGGTGAGAGTCATCTTTCTCATCATAACTGTCATCGTGTCGAACTATGGGAATCCCTTTTTGATCACCAATATTGTATAACGTTAAAAAACAGGCAAATAGCTTGCATACTGCCTCAGGGATATACCGCAGGGTACCAACACTCTTATAGAGATACCCATTTCTGTCATTTAGGACCTCAAATGTGTGCTCAATGACTGCCCTTATACGTCTGTGGGCAACGTTATATGTTCTTTCACTGGTGTTGCATTGCTGAGTTTTGAGATGAAAAGTCAAGAACAAATAGCATACACACTGTTACATAAAACAGACACAAGCCTTTATCATTGACATAACAAAAAAGATGTTTGCTTTACTGTCATGATGGTTTATTTGCAAATTACTTCATGGGAATCCATCCCCTAAGTCTCTGGCAAGACGGATGTAAAAGTCACAGAGCCTGACCATTTAAGAGTCGTAGGTACTCTCAGGGCACAATGCCACAGTGTCTGTTATGAGGTACCCTTCAGTGCAGACTACTTGTATGTTGAGGAAGTGCTTATTCTTAAGATTATGGTACAGGAATCCTGTGCAACTTGGTGGAAAAGTCTAGGCCTGGGCGGAGTTCGCAGAATTAAGCTCCGCAGATCTCTGCGAAGTGCCCAAAAAACTCCACCGCGCTACGTGGAGTTCTGCAAGCAGTGGAGTGTGTTAGGTCAAGCCGTTCACGCTGATTTTTAGTGCCAGGTGTTTGTCCCACACTGAAAAATCAGAGCGAACGGCTCCCTGTGCAGCGCAAGAGGGCGCTGCTTCTTTTCTGCCTCTCAAGTTGATTTTCTTCTTGAACGGCAGCTACCTCAATGTGAACGAAGGTCTCTCAGAGCAAGTGGTCGCAACCATACTGTGACTGCTTGCATTGAAAATTCTCACCGGGAGGTGGTCTTGAGTAAGATTTTCCTTGCTCACTCTCGCCAACTCACCGTTGACGAGCGCAAGCAAGGAAAAAACTCCACTACGCTGTGTTTTTCGGAACTCACGCTGAGTGGGAAAACCTCAGCAAACTCTGAGAGCGGAGCGGAGTTCACTGCCACCCCTAGAAAAATCAACAATATGTCCCATCCACTTAGCCGATCTCTAGTGGGAAAAGTTCTACTCCCTAAAACACCAGCCTGATCTGTTGTAGTTCTGGAGGGGTGTTTAGAGAGCAAAGTTTCTGCTATTTTTTTATCAATAAGGCATCCAATAAGTTGCAAAAAATAAAAACCTTAGAAAAGCATTTTCTGACACCTCACTGGCTGGAGCTACAAAATCCTGCTGTCTTAGGCAGAAGGTGCAGGGAACAAAGGACATGAACATCATACACATGTGTGGTGATTGTCTCATTTCTGTCTTACCTATCCCACACAGGGTCCTTTTCCTTCACGCAGTCCAAAAATGACCTTAGAGCTCAGCATCTACTTTCTATTTATCACCTCCGCAGTGTGGTGAAAAATTGAGAACCGGACCCTGAAAATTCTTTCCTGTCTTCTTTTTCTCCTCTGCTGTGCTGACAAATGTTTAATTTTCTTTACAGCAGGTTGGAGCACAGCCATTGTGATGAAAATAGAATCTGGGCTTCCATATATAGTTTGCACCTGGTTATTACTGGCTTTCGCTTGATGATAAATTGAAAAATCCACATTTTGTAACTATTCCCAAATTGCGAACATTTAGTAGTTTGCATTTGCAAATTGCATTTATACAGGCACATCTTGGTAATTACAAATGTGTGGTGTGAAAAATACAATTTGTTAATTAGTCAGCTTGCTGTGCATTTTTAACAACCTCTACACTATTGGCCTTATGTACAACGCATAAAAAGGTTTCTGTGGGCACAAACCAGTTTGTGACTCTTAGACTCAGGGTTGTCTTGGTTGAGTAGCGTTCCGTTAACAACCAGAACTTTGAATCCTTTCTGAACCTAACCCGGCTTACTTTGATCTACAAAAAAGTGGAATAGAGCATAATGGCACCAAACACAACTTCGAAAATCTTGGGGAGTAGACTGGCAAACCCTTGGCTGCGAATATTCTTCAAGATACTGCAGCACTCAAAAATGGTTCGTAGTCAATACGCCATTCAGATGAGTTTGGTTGTAGTAGGTTCCTTTCATTCGTAGAAATAGACATCATAGTGGTAGGATGAGTGTCATATCACAATCCCAGCCAACACGTGTTTCGTCACAACAGGTGACTTTTTCAAGGCTGCAAGATATACAGGGATATGTTTGCCAAATCTTATGTAAAGACGTTGAAGATGATAGCAGAGATATCGGAACGATTATTCTTTTGGTTAGATATCTGTCCATTCAAGCTAAGGGGCAGATGGTGAGACACCCCGATGTCCAAAATAGAAGGAGCTATGTGGCTGTAAAGCACACAAGACAGATGATTATAGACCAGGTAAACTAGTGATGAGTTGTATGTGCTCACCGCATAAGAGTGCCTAGAGAACCAAAGATATAGGTTTGAATTGCCCAGGCCAAATGTCAATGAAGTGTGTTAACTTAGAAAAACCCAAATAGGGTGGTGATGAATCAAATGGTGGAAAACGGAGAATTACTGTATACCAGCAAAAAGAGTCAAGGTAGCCTTAGTGGAAAGCCGTACCTTATTGGGTATGCGAGGTATATCCTGTAAAAAGCCCAACCATGTGTGTCTAGAACAGAATAAGTAATGTCGGTCAATGGCCTAAAAACGGTGTACGTCTGGGAGACATGTATAATGAAATACCAAAAGATTAAGAACTCACCTCTAGATATCAGAATACATCAAAAATGTGGATGTGAAGACAGTCACTTGTTCATGCAACATGGTATCTGGTAATCCCCGATGCAACAGACCATGGTAAGTTTAAAGCGTAAGGGGAAAAAACATAACAGGTAAAAGGCTCAGGCAAATCGAAATGATTGTCTTGTTTTCAGAAAAAATAAAATCAACAATAGGGTCTGCATATAAATGGGAAAGACAGTAGAAAATATGACCAGAAAGTAAGGTGTATCGGATAGAAAAGAAGCAATAGTACACATACACCTTGAGAGAAGCGTACTAAATAGTGAGCAGTCAAAGAAAGTGCGGCCATTAATAGGTCAAATGGGCAACCAGCTGGACTACATATGAAACTGCGTATAATATAAAAATAAGGCTGTGCCAAAAATAGTTAAATTAACAGTGATATGTACACCAGAAAGTGGGGTGCCGGTGGCAAGTAGGAAAAAAAACAAAGTGAGTATATAAGGCAGCTAAGTTATGCATGATAACAAAGATCATTGTGCCTAGGAACTAGGCATCAGCCAGTATGAGCTGTGTGAGGTTGCGGCGAATTAATGTGAAAAAAATGATGCTATTTCAGCGCAAACTGAGTATAAATATGAGCCAGTGTATCTAGGCTGTGTAAGGAGAGACTCACTGTGTGCTTAGGCTGCATAATGGATGGGTGGACAGGGTTCCTAGGCTGTGTAAGAATGGATGCACTATGTGCTGAGGCTGTATAAAGGATTGGTAGACAGTGTTCTTAGGCTGTGTATGGATAGATACACTGAGAATGGATGCACTGTGTGCTCAGGCTTCACAAAGGATCCGTGGTTAGTGTTCCTCGGCTGTGTAAGGATGGACACACTGTGTGCACAGACTGTATAAAGTATGGGTGGACAGTGTTCCCAAACCATGTAAATGAGGGTTGCTTTCTGTGCTCAGGATGTAAAAAGGATGGGTGGACAACTTGTTGCTAGGTTGTGTAAGGATGGACTCACTGCGTGCTGAGGCTGTATAAAGGATTGGTGGGCAGTGCTCCTGGGCTATGTAAGGATGGACACACAGTGTGCTCAGGCTGTAGCAAAAGATAAATGGAAAATGTTCCTGGGCTGTGTAAATGATTGTGGCTCTGTGAGCTCAGGTTGTATAAAGGATAGGTGAATAGTGTTCATAGACTGTAAAATGATGGACACACTGTGTGTTTATGCTGTATAAAGGATGAGTGGAGAGTGTTCCTGGGCTGTGTAAATGATTGTGGCTCTGTGAACTCAGGTTGTATAAAGGATAGGTGAATAGTGTTCATAGACTGTAAAACGATGGACACACTGTGGGGCATATTTATACTCCGTTTTGCGCCGAATTTGCGTCATTTTTTTCGACGCAAATTTGACGCAAAACTAACTCCATATTTATACTTTGGCGTTAGACGCGTCTAGCGCCAAAGTTCATGGAGTTAGCGTCATTTTTTTGCGTGGACACCTTCCTTGCGTTAATGAGATGCAAGGTAGGCGTTCCCGTCTTAAAAAATGACTCGCAGGCATGTGCGTGGTATTTATACTCCCGGGCAAATATCACGCCCGGGAGTGGGCGGGGCAAAAAACCCCGCATTTGTGCCTCTTTTTAACGCCTGGGTCAGGGCAGGCGTTAAGGGACCTGTGGGCTCAGAATGAGCCCAGAGGAGCCCTCCCCTGCCCCCAGGGACACCCCCTGCCACCCTTGCCCACCCCAGGAGGACACCCAAGGATGGAGGGACCCATCCCAGGGAAGAAAAGGTAAGTTGTGGTAAGTATTTTTTTTTTTTTTGTGGCATAGGGGGGCCTGATTTGTGCCCCCCTACATGCCACTATGCCCAATGACCATGCCCAGGGGACACAAGTCACCTGGGCATGGCCATTGGGCAAGGGGGCATGACTCCTGTCTGTGCTAAGACAGGAGTCATGTTAATGGCGTCTGGGCGCCCCAAAAAAATGGCGCAAATCGGGTTAAGACGATTTTTTTGCCTCAGCCTGACTTTCCCCATTTTGGGAATCCCAAATGCCATTTTTCCCTACGCCGGCGCTGCCTGGTGTACGTCGTTTTTTTTCACGCACACCTGGCAGCGCCGGTCGGCTAACGCCGGCTAACGCCATTCAATAAATACGGCGCCCGCATGGTGCTTCAGAATGGCGTTAGCCGGCGCTAATTTTTTTGGCGCAAAACTGCGTTAGCGCAGTTTTGCGTCAAAAAGTATAAATATGGGCCTGTGTGTTTATGCTGTATAAAGGATGAGTGGAGAGTGTTCTTGGGATGTGTAAATGATGGTTGCTCTGTGTGCTCAGGCTGTATAAAGGAAGGGTGGACAGTGTTCTTAGGGTGTGCAAAGATGGACGCACTGTGTGCTAAGGCTATATAAAGGTTGGGTGAACAGTGTTCATAGACTGTGTACGGATAGACACAGTGTGTGCTCAGTATAAAGGATGGGTGGAGTGTGTTCCTATATTGTATGAGGATGGACACACTGTGTGCTCAGGCTGTATAAAGGATTGGGGGACAGTGTTCCTTGGACTCAGTGTGTGCTCAGGCTGTATAAAGGATCAGTGGACAGTGTTCCTGGGCTGTGTAAGGATGGATACAACATGTGCTCGGGGTGTAAAGGTTGAAAGCGCTGTGTGCTGAGGATGTGTATAAGAGGAACTGGGTGCTCAGGGCTGTTAATGATGGATGCACTGTGTGCATACAGGGAGTGCAGAATTATTAGGCAAATGAGTATTTTGACCACATCATCCTCTTTATGCATGTTGTCTTACTCCAAGCTGTATAGGCTCGAAAGCCTACTACCAATTAAGCATATTAGGTGATGTGCATCTCTGTAATGAGAAGGGGTGTGGTCTAATGACATCAACACCCTATATCAGGTGTGCATAATTATTAGGCAACTTCCTTTCCTTTGGCAAAATGGGTCAAAAGAAGGACTTGACAGGCTCAGAAAAGTCAAAAATAGTGAGATATCTTGCAGAGGGATGCAGCACTCTTAAAATTGCAAAGCTTCTGAAGTGTGATCATCGAACAATCAAGCGTTTCATTCAAAATAGTCAACAGGGTCGCAAGAAGCGTGTGGAAAAACCAAGGCCCAAAATAACTGCCCATGAACTGAGAAAAGTCAAGCGTGCAGCTGCCACGATGCCACTTGCCACCAGTTTGGCCATATTTCAGAGCTGCAACATCACTGGAGTGCCCAAAAGCACAAGGTGTGCAATACTCAGAGACATGGCCAAGGTAAGAAAGGCTGAAAGACGACCACCACTGAACAAGACACACAAGCTGAAACGTCAAGACTGGGCCAAGAAATATCTCAAGACTGATTTTTCTAAGGTTTTATGGACTGATGAAATGAGAGTGAGTCTTGATGGGCCAGATGGATGGGCCCGTGGCTGGATTGGTAAAGGGCAGAGAGCTCCAGTCCGACTCAGACGCCAGCAAGGTGGAGGTGGAGTACTGGTTTGGGCTGGTATCATCAAAGATGAGCTTGTGGGGCCTTTTCGGGTTGAGGATGGAGTCAAGCTCAACTCCCAGTCCTACTGCCAGTTCCTGGAAGACACCTTCTTCAAGCAGTGGTACAGGAAGAAGTCTGTATCCTTCAAGAAAAACATGATTTTCATGCAGGACAATGCTCCATCACACGCGTCCAAGTACTCCACAGCGTGGCTGGCAAGAAAGGGTATAAAAGAAGGAAATCTAATGACATGGCCTCCTTGTTCACCTGATCTGAACCCCATTGAGAACCTGTGGTCCATCATCAAATGTGAGATTTACAAGGAGGGAAAACAGTACACCTCTCTGAACAGTGTCTGGGAGGCTGTGGTTGCTGCTGCACGCAATGTTGATGGTGAACAGATCAAAAAACTGACAGCATCCATGGATGGCAGGCTTTTGAGTGTCCTTGCAAAGAAAGGTGGCTATATTGGTCACTGATTTGTTTTTGTTTTGTTTTTGAATGTCAGAAATGTATATTTGTGAATGTTGAGATGTTATATTGGTTTCACTGGTAATAATAAATAATTGAAATGGGTATATATTTTTTTTTTGTTAAGTTGCCTAATAATTATGCACAGTAATAGTCACCTGCACACACAGATATCCCCCTAACATAGCTAAAACTAAAAACAAACTAAAAACTACTTCCAAAAATATTCAGCTTTGATATTAATGAGTTTTTTGGGTTCATTGAGAACATGGTTGTTGTTCAATAATAAAATTAATCCTCAAAAATACAACTTGCCTAATAATTCTGCACTCCCTGTAGTGTTTAAAGAAGAGACTCACTCCTGAGGAGGTTGTCGAAAGGATGGATGTACTATGTGCTATGACTCTCCAAAGGGTGCGTGCCCTCGATATGACTCTTTGTAAAGGATAAGTACAATGTGTACTTTACTGTGAGCGCAGATCATAGTAGGGACTCAATACACACTTTAAGACTGAAATGGACTGGTGCATTGTGTTTTCAGGCTGTGTAAAAATGGATGCCTCCTGATGAAACGGTGTAAAGGTCAGATGCACAGTGGGTTCAGGCTTCTTGCAGTGTGGATGCCCTGCATAATAGGGTTGTGTAAACAAAATATACGAGGTGTGCTAATGCTGTGTGATATACTGTGGACTGGGACTGTCTCAATGATGGATTCACTGCGTGCTACCTGTGTAAAGGATTGATGCACTGTGTTCTCGGACTGCGTGAAGAAATGTATTGTGAGATGAAGCTATATATGTTTTGGAAGTACCACGCCTTTATTTTGTGTAAAGAACTGAAGTAGTGTGGCTCCGTTTGTGTAAATTGTGGAATAACGCTGTTTACGGAATGCATGGATAGTGTTGTGATTCTGGGAAAAGTAAGGTTGTACTGTACTCTCAGACTGTGTGATAGGCAAACTGCATCGCGTGCTGAGGCCCTACGAGGATTGGGAGCAGCACACTATTAAAACAGGTAAGGATGGATATGCGGTACGCTCCAGCTGGGAAATGATTAATGGGCACGGTGTTCATTCTGTAGCAAGAACGGACGCACTGTGGGCGCGAGCTGTCCAAGAACTAGATGGATACGAATTCCTTCAAAGAAAAAAAATGCAATAATAGGAATGAAATTCAGTCCATCGGGGCCCATTAGAATACAATCTATAGATGAGGGGACAGAGTTCCCCCATTGAGCAGAGAGCCATCCCTTCGAGGCGCAGCGAATGTAGAGCGCCCCGGGCTCACTATAATCAGACCAGAGTCAGATGCCCTCAGTGCCAGCACCGACTATCCCGCCCTCAATGCGTGTGACTCCACACCCAGTGCTTTAAATGGAAATATAGGAGTGCAGGTACTCACTCCTTAGAGTACATGTTTGCCCCTGAGAAGTGCAGGTACTCCCGCATTAGATGTATTGCATCCGTGCTGAGAAGTGCAGGCACTCTCCTTTTGAAATTAAAGAAGTACAGGTACTCAGTACGGGTCAGTACCTGCCGTTTAAAGCACTGTCCACCCCTTAGGGGTTCCCCGCTCTAACACAGTGAGGCGAGCTCCCTTCAGAATGTGTTGAGGGCACTAAAACTCCCATATCTCACAGATATGCATAGGCCTTGGGATGACACCCCTCCCCCGCCCCCCCACCCCAACACCCCATCCCAAATGGTGCCTTCACCCCTCCCTCTTAGGGGGCTGCAATAGAAGCTGCTGTGACATCAAGGCTGTCAGAGACATGAAGTCCCAGCGGAATTTCGCCCCAACGCAGTCTGTGACACCATTTCTGCAGCTGGAGACAAAAATAACCGACCAGTCAGAGTCGTTTAGAATTCCCACTGGAACAGGTTGCAGCTCAGGGCACCAGCGGAGAGTAAATATTGCTGTACTGAAGGGACTCGACCTTCCCACTGCATTGTCAGCTACAAACATTAGGCGCTGTCTATTGATGAGCTCTGTCACAGGCTCCGATGCTGGTGACCGAAGATCTAATTTTTTAGCGTGTCCAAGGCTAGAGACTGTAATCACGTGCACTTTAGGGTCGTGCAAAATTCACGTAATTTCCTTTCATGTGACTACGTGAAATTCCGGAATATGTACGTGAATTTATGTGATCCGCAAATGCGTCATTTTGTACTATTTTTTCAACCTGAAATACATTCTTGCATCATTTTTGATGGAAGGAAACTTCTTGAGCTAAAAAAAAGGGGATACTTCGCAAAAGACACACAACGGCAGCCACTCGCGTTCTGTTCCTTTCCTTTGTTTACCCATGCTCCCAAAATGAAATGTTTCCATCAAAATTTCGTGATGGGGTGTGATGGCATAATTTGGGGTTATATCTCTTAAGAAGATAGTGGTAAATGTCAGAAATCACACAAATTTGTGCTAAGTAGAAAACATTTCGCCTGTGTCTGATGTATTTAAACAGAAAACCCAGAAGCCAAAACAAGAAAAGAATCCATTCCTGCCGTCAGAATATTTTTTTACTCATTTTAGACACACTGGGACGGGAAGATGGAGGGTGTTTGGGAGTGGAGGAAGAGGTAGTGGTTGTAGGAGGTGTACGTCTGCTGAATTTGGGTGAAGGTGCATGGGCTGGAGGCTGTTGTGAGGTGGATGGCTGTTGGGTGGTGTGTGCTTGTGTTTGTGTACTTTGGGAGGAGGGCTCACAGACACACTGGGAGAGGACACAGGGGATATGTGAATGGTAGTGAGGGTGGTGATTGCACGTGAGCGGTGTGTGGTGATGGGCGTGCTGGTATTGGGGGTAGTGGATGAAGATGTAGTGCATGCAGGTGTGAGTGGAGAGAAGGCAGGGAGGGAGGAGGAGGATGTGGAGGAGGGGGACACAGTGGAGGCAGTGGATGTTGGTGTGTCTGCATGGGCATGGTGCTTGTGTGAGTGACTGTGGGATGTGTGCTGCTTATGTTTGCCATGTCCACTCTTGAATGTTGATGAGTGTGCATGCTGGTCTGATGGTGTGCTTGGGATAGGGTGAGGTACACGGGATTGGGTCTGGGTAGAGGAAGCTGGAGGGGGAGGCTGGAGACAGGGACAATGGCTGCCATCAGTGCTGAGGCCAGAGCCTGAAATGCTCTCTGTTGGGCCGCCACACCAGAATGAATGCCCTCCAGGTATGCATTTGTTTGCTGCAAATGCCTCTCAACACCCTGGATGGCATTCAAAATGGTTGATTTCCCAACAATGAGGAATCTCAGGAGGTCAATAGCCTCTTCACTGAAGGCAGCAGGGCTGACTGGGGCAGGGTCTGAGTTGCCTGGGGCGAAGGAGATGCCCACCCTCCTGGGTGAGCAGGCACGGGAAACTCGATGAGGGGCTGTTGGGAGGGCGGTGCTGGTGAGGGGGTGGCGGCTGTACCTGTTGTTGCGGTGGGCACAGAGGTGCACCCCACCGCAAAGGAAGCTCCCATCAGAGGAGGAGTCAATGTCGCTGGGGTCTGCTCCTCTCCCCGTCGTGGAGCTCCCCTCGCCATCCGTCCCACTGGTGCCTTCTGACTCTGTTAATTCACCCTCCCGGGCCATGTGGGTTGCAGCTCCCTCCTGCTCCGGTGCCACTGCTCCTCCACCAGATGATGCTAATGCACACAAGGACAGGGTGACAAAACAAAAGGGGGGGGGAAGACAGAGGAGACACATGGTCAATGCCAGCAACACCACTACCGTTGGCGGACACAACACACAGGGAGCAGCCCTATGTACTAAGCCATGCACTAACAGTGCAGGGGAAAAGCACATGCCCATGGGTGACTCTGTCTAGACCCATTTCATGCACAGCTGGAACCCATGGGAGCCTGACTAGGTGTAGAGGGCAAATACTACCTTTGGGGTTGGAGTGGGAGTGAGCCTGCAAATCAATGGATCTACATTTGCGCGTCTGCCCTGGCCTAGGGGAACCCGCAGCCCACCTCCCCCACCCAGACATCTCGTCAAGCATGCAGAGTCAGCTGAATGAGAGTGTACTCACACCCTTGTGGCTGCTGTGATGCCCTCAAGCGCCCATCCAACTCAGGATATGCCACCGTCAGGATCCGGTACATCAGCGGGGTCATGGTGCGATGGGCACCCCTTCCACGTTGGGAGGCCATCCCCAGCTGGGCCTCCACCGTCTTCTTGCTCCAGCGGCACAGGTCCTCCCATCCTTTCCTGCAGTTGGTGCTCCGGCTATGGTAGACCCCCAGGGTTCGCACTCCCGTGGCGATGGCACTCCAAATACCCTTCTTCTGGTGGGCGCTGACCTAGAGGAATAGTGAAGTAAAAAAGGATGTTACTCTCCTGTACAGTTCTTCCCACACATTGGACACTCCCACCCTGTCCCTGAAAAATATACACTCACTATCCTCACATGCTGGCCTGTCCCCCCCGTCTCTACCATCCACGACACTCCATACAATCATGTCCCATCCTCCATGCACACGGTTCACTCACCTGTTTGTCTGGAGGACCGTAGAGTAGCGTGTACTGGGGGAGGACCCCATCCACCAGTTTCTCCAACTCCTCCGCAGTGAAGGCAGGGGCCCTTTCCCCAGACACTGTAGCCATAGTCGCTTCCAGACGCAGGCCACAGCAGCACTTGCAGTGTAGATCCTCTCCTGTTGAAGATCAGGTATCAAGTGAGGGAACAGATAGAAAATGGCGGTCACGTCCGCGGCAGTGCGTACCGTGACCGCAGGCGTACATTGTCATTGGCTCCTGGAACCCACAGGGCCCATTCATAACCAATGGTGAATTGCGCAGCGGTCTTCGACCGCCTACCGCGATGCTGCACAACGCCAGCGCAGTTACCTCATTTCCCCTTGTCCCTCCTTACAGGTCAGGCAGCCGCCATTTCAGGGGGCCACATGGCAGGACAACTAACTGCGTCACACCTATTTAGGCCAGGAATACGGACAGAGAAAGACGCACAGAGTTAATTTCACGATTGTGCTAAACAGCCTTGTGAAACCTATGTGGTGTATGACCCTCTGCTCACCCATCTCCTCCATAGAGCACGTCCGCTCGGGCAGGTGATGAGATATCGGCATCCTCTGGTGTACAGACCCCTGGTGGACCTATCGACAATGGAAGACAGACACATCATTATCACTTACAGACTTGATCGTGCAACAATCCAGGAAATGTGTGCTCAGTTGGAGCCAGACCTGATGTCAGCTATCCACCTTCCACAGGAATCCCCCCTCTAGTGCAGGTCCTGTCAGTGCTCCATTTCCTGGCAAGTGGGTCCTTTCAAACAACAGTAGCCATGGCATCAGAGATGTCACAGCCAATGTTCTCTAACGTGTTGTCCAGAGTGTTATCTGACCTGCTGAAACACATGCGCAGCTACATCGTTTTCCCTCAGGTGGAGGATCTGCCCACAGTGAAAGGTGACTTTTATGCCCTGGGACATATCCCCAATATCATTTGTGCCATTGATGGTACACATGTGGCATTTGTCCCCCCCCCACAGGAATGAACAAGTGTACAGAAACCGGAAAAGCTACCATTCTATGAATTTGCAGATGGTGTGTTTGGTAGACCAGTACATCTCCCATGTGAATGCCAAGTATCCTGGCTCAGTGCATGACACTTACATTTTGAGGAATAGCAGCATCCCTTATGTGATGAGGCAACTCCAGTGGCACTGTGTGTGGCTAATAGGTGAGCCCAAGGTCCCCACACAGGTTAAATAGGTGTCTGGGTATGGGAAATTCCCTAATGTTTGGAGTATGTCTAACAGTTGTCCCTCGATATCTGCAGGTGACTCTGGTTACCCCAACCTGTCATGGCTACTGACCCCAGTGAGGAATCCCAGGACAAGGGCAGAGGAACTCTACAATGAGGCACATGGGCGAATTAGGAGGATAATAGAGCGCACCTTCAGCTTCCTGAAGGCCAGATTCCGTTGCCTCCATCTGATAGGTGGCTCCCTATACTACTCACAGAAGAAGGTGTGCCAGATCATCGTGGCAAGCTGTATGTTTCACAACCTGGCTTTGTGACGCCAGGTACTTTTTTTTAGGAGGACGGGCCTGATGCTGGTCTTGTGGCAACTGTGGAGCCTGTGGACAGTGAAGAAGAGGAGGCAGAAGAAGAAGATATAGACAACCGAAACAACATCATCATGCAATACTTCCAGTGAGACACAGGTAAGAGGATGGCACTGCTTCACCCTTCTCATACTACTGTAGGACATAGCATAAATCTGCCTTTTTACCTCTGTGTAAGGACCCTGACATGTCACTTTGCCTTTCCATTTCCGGGATCTGGGTCCCACTTAGTGCCCTCTGCTATGTTTACTGCTGCCCAACAACTGTGTACCATTGGTATGTGAACACGAACATTGACATTGCTATATTTCTGAGAGGTTGCAATTACACATTTGTGAAAGTACAGACTCCAGATTGATTTGTGATTCAAGGGTGTTTATTTCTGTGCTAATAAGTGGACAGGGGTGTGCAATGGGCTTGGGTGATCGTGGAGGAATGTCCATGGTAGAGTTCAATCTCTTGGTCTCACAGGTGCATTGTCCATGGGGGCATAGGAAGAGGGCAATGGCAGTTTAAGGTGGACAGGGTGACAAAGTGGGACAGAAGGGTGACAATCAGGAGGGTCTTATTTCATGGCGGGGGTCTTGGCAATGTTCTCTGTCTTGTTCCTGGATCTCAATGGACCATTTGCAGGGTGGTTCTCCTTCTGCAGGGGGTGGGGTGCTGGTGGCCTGTTGGTCCTGTGGCGGTGCATCCTGTCCACTAGCGCTGGCGGAGGTGGAGGGCTGTTCATCGTCCAGGCTAGTGTCAGGGGCACGTTTGTGTGCTCCTGTGTCCCTCATGGTGTTGGCCAGGTCTGCCAGCACCCCTGCAATGGTGACCAGGGTGGTGTTAATCGACTTCAAGTCCTCCCTGATCCCAAGGTAGTGTTCCTCCTGCAGCCGCTGGGTCTCCTGAAACGTGGGCAGTACCGTGGCCATGGTCTCCTGGGAATGATGGTATGCTCCCATGATGTTGGAGAGTGCCTCGTGGAGAGTAGGTTCCCTGGGCCTGTCCTCCCCCTGTCGCACAGCAGTCCTCCCAGCTTCCCTGTTGTCCTGTGCCTCTGAACCGTGTGCCCACTCCCACTGACCCCAGGTCCCTGATTGTCTTGGGTTGGTGGGTTTGCCTGAGGTCCCTGTAGTGGTAGACACACTGCTGATTGACGTGTCCTGGGGAGAGAGGGATGGGCCCGCTGGGTGGGTGCTGTGGTGGTGTTTCTTGAGGGGGGAGGGTCTGTGGTGGTTTGTGACTGTGGCAGTGGAACCGACTGTCCAGAGGTCCCTGATGGGCCGTGCTGGTCATCTTGATCCAGGCGTGCAGAGCTGCTATCATCACTGTGGGCCTCTTCTGTGGGGGGACTGGATATGTCTGGCACCTCCTGTCCGGTGACGTTAGGTATGGGTCCTGTTGGGGTGTAAATGCAGAGTTTTAGTATCTGTGTGTGCCATCTTGTGCATTGGGTGAGTTACCTTCTACTCCTGTGCTTGCATTATTGTGTTTGCCCTTGTGTGATTAGTGTTTTGGGGTCTGGGTGGGTATCTGTACTGGACATGCCTTGGTGATGGGGGTCCATGCATAGGTGTTGCATGCAGGGCTTGGTATTGGGATGTGTGGGTTGTGATAGTGGGGCATATGTGAGGTGTTGGAGTGATGGGGTGAGGGCGGGGGTATGTGATGGCATGCAGGTGGGGTGGGGGGATATGGTAGTTAAGATATGACTTACCAGAGTCCAGTCCTCCAGCTACTCCGGCGAGGCCCTCAGGATGCTGTTTTGCAAATACTTGCTCCTCCCATGTTGTTAGTAGTGGGGGAGAAGGTGGGGGTCCACCACCAGTCCTCTGTACAGCAATCTGGTGTCTGGATACCACTGAACGCACCTTCCCCCAAAGGTCGTTCCACTTCTTCCTGATGTCATCCCGTGTTCTTGGATGCTGTCCCACTGCGTTGACCCTGTCGACGATTCTCTGCCATAGCTCCATCTTCCTAGCAATGGAGGTATGCTGCACCTGTGATCCGAATAGCTGTGGCTCTATCCGGATGATTTCCTCCACCATGACCCTGAGCTCCTCCTCAGAAAACCTGGGGTGTCTTTGAGGTGCCATGATGTGGTGTGGGTGATGTGTGAGGTGATGTTTGTTGTGCTGTGTGACATGATGTGTTGGGGTGTGTTGTTTGAGGTGCGTGGAAGTTGTATGAGTGATGGTGTTGTGTGCCTGTGGATGCTGGTGTTGTGTTTGCTATTCTCTCTCTCTCAGCTTTTTTAAAAAAATGCCGTTGTAAGGGTTTTGGGTAATGTGGTTGTGTGTTTTATAGTGGTGTGAGTGTGTGGGTATGGTGTGTGTATGTGTATCAGGTATGTCTATTTCGAATTGTCCAATGTAGTTGTGTTTTGTAAGTGTGTGTATTTTGAGTGCGGCAGTGTGTACCGCCAATGGATTGCCGCAGTTGAAAGACCGCCGCGTTGATTCATGGGTCGTGATAGTGTGGGCATATTCTTGTTGGCGTGATGGTGTAGGTTTTGGTATCGCCAGTTTATCACTGACCTTTGGTGTGGCAGACTTGTGTGGGTGTCTGTATTGTGGCGGATTCCGAGATGTGGGTCGTAATGCCTGTAGCGGATTTCCGCCGCGGCCACGGGATGTTGGCGGCCTTCAACACGGCGGTAAGCGGGATTTACCGCCAGGGTTGTAATGAGGGCCTTTATCCTGATAAAATAACTATATTTCAGTGAATGAAATCTTGGTATCACACACAGTTCACCATGTTCCGAAGGTGGCAATCAATGATTGCAATTTATGAGATAGGTGTGTGGAAAGTTGTGAAGCTTCATGGTTAGCAACTCCACGTATGTATTTGATAAACTGCAGGCAGCGAGGCCAACTTCGTACTTAAGAAAAAAATGTTGTGTATGCAGGGTTATGGGGACACTGGTGTCACTGGGCAGCTGTGGAAAATAAGAGGGCTACAGCTTCTGAAAGACTTTATCACATTTTATGTAGTTCCCCACTTTAACACCTGCCGCTGGGAGTGGCTTCATCCTCCTTTCTCACATTTTGAGATATCTTATCCACATCTAGGGCCTCATAAGACACAGCTGCCATAAATAAAGGTCACTGGCAACTGCAGAGGTTGATTTACTGGGTGTTACATGTGAGGCCCTGAGGGTTCCCTTAGAAATTAAGAATTATAAAGGGAAATTGTTAATTTAGATCTTGATTCACCTCTTCTCTAAGACTTTCAACAGGGTGAAAGACACCATATCCAGAGAAATACATTAGATTTAGTAATTCCGACTGGTATCTCCACTAACTACCAACAGGAGGACACTCTTAATGAGGGTCTTAGTAAATGGAAAATACTTCACTGTTGAATTCAATCTCTGATCGCATTGTGCCTTGGTATTACGCTATGAAATGCAACTTGTGCACAATTTCATTCATCTAAACCAAGATATGACCAAGAGGAAGGGCAAATATGCAAGGATCGTAGAAAACATCAAACCTGCTATGCAAGGACTTAATAGAAAATTGTCGATCAATTATCAGAGCAATCATTGTGTATACAAAGAAAATTAAGAAAAAAAAAATCAATAACACTAGTTATTGATCAAAAAGTGTATTTTTTAGAAAGAATATGCTATTTCATTGGAACTTAATGTGTGGTCTATGGCTAAGAATAGTGTTGAAATTTGAAAGCTTATCCTGGAGCTAAAACCAGACTTAGGGCCTGATTTTGACTTGGCGGATAGGATACTTTGTCACAAATGAGACGGATATCCAGTTTGTTGTATTACAAGTTCCATTATATCCTATGTACCTTGTAAAATGGCAGGCTGGATATCCGTAACGTTTGTGAAGTAGTATCCCATTTGCCAAGGTCATAATCAGGCCCTTAGTCTTTCAGACAGAGACTTGATTATGGGTTTGTTCTGACCCTAATCTTGTCGTGGCTGTTCTTTCCAACTATAACATATTACACAAGGATCAGCTTTTTAAAATAAGTGGTGGTCTAGCACAGGTCTTTTAAATACAAATTATTAACAAGTGTTCATGTATTCTGAAAAATGTATTTGTGTAGAAAATATAATAATGTAGAAAAATGATGCACACATTTGAAAATGTGATTACGATGAGTGGCCGCCAATGTTCACAAAGTGTACTCATTAGTAGAATTAATATTATGAAATGTTGAATATATGTTTAACTAATGTAGTAATAAGTCATATTAAGGGTTATGCATTATGCTCTAGGTTTATTAATATTAGGTCTTAACTTAGCGATAGTCTTGGCCTACTTGCCAGGCCTCATGTCAATGCTGTATTTCTTAACATTTAATAGATGGCTGTCCTAGAGAGTTAAACTGTGATTTTCCATTTTGCTTTGTTTAAAAGTGCTAGTAGCTGAGAGTTTTCTCATGAGAACAGACTGCTGGGAGATGCTGTTCTTGCTAATGTAACATTTTGTGTGTAATGCATGTGAGACTGACTTTCTCAGGAGGAGAACAATGGAGATACTGCCTGGAATGGAAGATGTAACAATATTGTTACCTGGCAAGCCGGATGATGAGGACATTGCAGGGCAACCAATCAATGACATGTGAACGGAGTAATAGTAGAATTCATAGATTTGGAGTTTTAGTTTGATTGGACAAAGTGTGAACATGCGATTAACTGACCAATAGGGATTTGGGAAGTAGTTTTAGTAGTTTTGATTTAAAAACACCGCACAGAGAGAAGACAGGCTCATTCTTGCCCATTTTGCATCTTGATAAGAGACATGCTTAACTTTAATGCTTAAAGACTTTGCATTTTCTGAACTTTGATGCTGAATCCTGATGCCTTGCTGATCGACCGATGTCCTGAGGACGAAGACTGACGCTGCTTGCTGATCCACACTGAGGATAGGTAATATGAATTATACTGTTGACTATCATGTATATTTGCTTTTCCTTTTAGGTACCAACTGCACTGTTTGATAGGGCCATAGTTAGATGTTTTTCCAAATTCGTGTTACTAAATTATTTAGCATGAAGCCCAACATGCTGATGCTAATCTGGTGTTAGTAAAGGATCCTCAGTAATGAAATTATGCTAAATAGGGAATAATGCTTGATAAATTTCTCTGCTGTATATAATCACTTTGACACAGTTGACTTTGTTACTATTTTGAACTGTAACCTTAGAATGTGTCGTAGTTCAAGCTTTGATTAGTTAACGTTTCTTCCGCCGCTTTGGACAGCCTGTATTGTTTCTATATGTGTTTTATTTGATTTTGAGATGAATCTAAATGACCTTAGCATTGTTAATATAGGAAATAAATATTCCTACTTTTACCAAAAGGTGTGGTTATTCATGACTGAAAGATCACGGTGTGTGACAATTACTGACTCCATTGATTATTACTGTTATTGGTTGTTGTTGGTTATTGATATTGTGTATTTGTTATTGATTATGCACTGGAGCTATGGTAAGAACATCTTAATTGCGAGATAAAAGGTTCATCGACCTATTCGCGTCCCCTTGTAAGTTTACTTATTAAGGTCAGACGCGCTAAAAGAGATGGTAGCAGGGGTAATGGTTAGTCTCCTTAAGAGCTTATCATAGACGTCGGTACAGAGTAACAGGTGTTAGCAGAGATGGTAAGAGAGGCTGATGGTTCATCTCCTTAAAAGCTTATCGTAGACGTCCGGTACAGAGTAACAGGTGTTAACAGTTTTGGTAAAGAGAGGTGACGGTTTGACTCCTTAAGAGCCCATCATAGATGTCCAGAGGTAGTAACAGAGGTGAAGATTCATTATTGTTGAGATTTGGATTTTGTTTTTCATTGATGCTAATTGGAGGGAACATGACAATCCCTTAAGTCCAGATAAGACTTTCCCAGAATCCTGGATCCTTCTAATGGTTGTTTGAGGATGTTCTTGGTGACAGTGTGAATGAGGTAGGTTGTGCTTGCACAGCTTATGCAAATCACAGGTGAATTGTGAGGTTTGTGAGGGCTTAGGGAGTTTGCGTACTCCAAATGAAGTTGTATAAGGAGTGTGCGTACTCCGTAGAGTGAGAGTAGGGAAGTTGTCGAACTTCATGTGGGTGTGGCGCTTTGTGCTAAAAAATTGTCCAGATGGATGTTGATGTATGGACCCTGGTGGTCTAAGACTCCGGAGTATATTGAAAAGTGTATGAGACACTTGGGCCCATATTTATACTTTTTTTGTGCCGCATTTGCGCCGCTTTTTGACACAAAAATGGCGCAAACTTACAAAATACAATTGTATTTTGCAAGTTTGCGCCACTGATGCGTAAAAAAATGACGCAAATTTGGTGCTAAACAAGTATAAATATGGGCTTTGGTTTTATGTTGTAATCTGTCTGGTTTAGTAGGTTCATCGAGCGTGGTCGACAAGTCAGAGTGTGAGTAAAGTGAGTGAAAGAAAATTTCGCCTTGAGATTTGGCGACTCCTATGTGCGCCAGGACAGATTCATTGATCATTTGAAAGTAAAATTTGCGGGTCGAATTTTGCAAGCGAATCTGGGAGACCAAGAAAGAAGGAGTAGCTGTAAGTGCGGGAAGAGCCATCAGTGAAAAATCCATAAGGTTTCTCAAGCGATTGTGATACCTTTCCTGTAGTAAACAAGCAGATTTGTTTTTTGATTTTTGACTTCTACTCACATTTTTTGCATTAGTTTATATGAATTGAAGTTTGGGAGGCCAAGCTGCAAGTCTTTGTCAGCTGCAGTACGTGTGAGAGTGATGTAATTGGAGCCGCGCTGGGCTAAGTCGGTTAGTGGGTAGGGTCGCGCACGGATTGGCAGCTGTCTATGAGAGGCAATTGGTTGAGAAAGTAGGTGAAAGGAATCTTGGGATTAAAAGTCACTTCCTGATTTGATTTTGAATAACAAAAAAAAGATCAAAAAGATGACATTTTTCAAAGCTTTATAGAGTGCCTTAAGTGGAGATATATATGTTACAATGAGTGTAGGCGAGGCTACACTGCCAGAAGGTACACCAGCTTACATTGTAATGGAAGAGAAAGGTGTTGCGCCATGTCTTTGACTAAAGCAGTGGTGCAAATTGACAGAGAATGATGGGAATTTAGCGTGTCCTACAAATGGGACGTTCAGTTTGAGGGTTTTGGAGCATTTAAGGATGGTGCTGTATGAATGGAAGCCCCTTCCGAGACCAGCACAGTTTGAGGCATTAGCAATTTGGGAGCTAGTAGCCGGACAGCACCAGCAACAGAAATTCGAGAGGAGGATGAGAAAGGCAGAAAAGACTTTAACAGAGGCTAGGTGGGACAGTGCTCAGAGAGTTTGGAGGATGGGGACTTTGCATGGAATTAAGTTGTTTCTGGCAATTACGCAGGACAATGAGAACGAAGGAAAGAAAGCTACTAGAAAAACTAACAGAAGTCCGTCCGAAAGTAGGGAGGCTAGAAAGTCTTCAAGAGTGGAGGAGGAATCAGATAATGATGAGTTTATTACAGTTATTGAGAAATCGCCCACCACCATATACAGCACATCGGAGTGGTCCAAGTACCAGTGCTGATCTGACAGCCCGACACAGGTTAATGGGACAATGAGTCTGATGCAGGTTAATGCTAGCATGACGCAGAATGCGATGCAGAGTAGTCTTAATGTGCCTGCTACTCCTGTTGTGCAAAATCAGATGCAACCGCCACAGGTTCAGAGAACTTATCCTGATGTGCCCATTATGGAAACAACTTTGAACTTAATGGTGCCTATGGAACAGGTTTACCAGAGACCGATGTTGGTTCAGAGAGAACCAACTCCACTTTTACTGCCCAAGTGCAGCCACAGGTAATGCCAAGATTCACTCCAGTAACAGGGACACAGTCAGATATGACTCCGATGATGAATCAGAATGTGGGAGTTACTCTCCCACAGAGTGCCAGAACAGCCCCAGATGCCATATCATTACCAACTACTGTTGGTCCAGCTGTACCCTTATTTGCACAGAAGAAATTGACTGTAAGTGAACAGGGAGCAACGTCCTAGATTATGATGACGGGACGTCCTAATGAAGATGCTTGAATAGTCTCTCCTGTGGGACAGACTTTTGACAGATCAAGATCATTGTTAGACCTTAGTCCATTTGTAGCACTTCCAGATACCATGGCAGGGTTGAACATTAGCCAGAGTTTGAAATTATTGACACCGCAGACCCCAAATGCAGTTGCACAGCAGGTGCCACCAGTCCAAGCAAGTAGCCTTTCGTTGCAAGGACTGACAGCTCAGCAATTGACTGAATGGTTAGACAAGCTGAATAACCCACAGTGTGCTCCTAAGGGAGAGGAGTATTTGAATTATGCTAGGCTAAGGATGGAAGCGGGAGAATTCATTGAGGTAACTATGGGGGTGAACAGGTTAGAATCCTACACAGAGGCAGAGTTGAGATATTTGTGCCCAAAGATTATGAGAAAAGTGAGCAATGTGCACCAGAAACTAGCAGACTTGGCAGAGAAGTACAACATAGAAATAGAGAAAATGAACCATTTGAAAAGGAGTTACAGTTTAGATTTTGAGGTTAAAGATTTTGAAAACATGGGATCTGCCGGAATAAAGGCACATCTTAAGGAATTGCTACAAAGTGCCCAGACCTGGGGAGCATTAGACAAATGGGAAGGCAGATGGATAAAGATAAGAGACAAGAGAAAAAGAGATTCTGCGGAGCTGACTGCAAATGTGCAGCAGGATAAAGATCCAGTGAAATTTTTACCAATGAGAGAGATTCCAGGGGGAAATTGTGTTCATGTCCCATGGAGCAGAAGTGACATGCTATCATTTACAAATGATTATCCAAAATTGAGAGAGAAGCCAGTAGAGAGGTACCAGCAGACAGCCAGGTTTGTGAAACTTGCAAAGTGCCTACGGGAGGACTTGAGCACATTACTAGAGATAGAAGTTCCAGCTGATCTGTGGATCGAGTGTATGAGGAGTGTAGATTGGCCAACAAGTGAACAAGAGAGAGACAAGAATACTGGTGCACCATCTCCTGAGGTAATGAAATATTACTATAGGGTGATTGAGTTTTTGAAAACAAGAATTTCCCCCAAGAATATTAATTGGCAGAAGATTGACAGGACAGCTCAGGAGGCAAAGTAGTAAATATATGCGTATTATGAGAGGTTATTGCAGGCGTTCAAGCATTACAGTGGTACAGAAAAAATTGAGGCGAAAGTCATGTTCCATTTTGTGTTCAGATTTGTGGAAGGATTGAGACCTGAAATTAGCCAGATGATTAAAAGTCACTTGATTTGCTGGCAAGCAAAATCGATTGATGTGGTGTTACAGTATGCAAAATACTGTAGTGATGAGATTGAGATGAAGTAGAAAAAGTTGAAAGAGAAGGCGATGGTGATGCAGATTAAAGCAGTGCAAACGGGAGTGCAAGGGAATCTTCTGCAGCAGGTGCCGCAGCAGCAGGAGCAGGGAAACATGATGTTTCAGCCCCAAATGAGAGGTAGAGGTCGTGGAGGAAATATGACTTGTGTTCCAGACTTAGGTACTGTAGGGGTTCAGAATGATATGCAGGGAATGAAGAAAGTATTGCCATGTCACGTTTGCAGAGCCGTTGGACATTGGAAACGGGAGTGTCCAATGATGGTGCAGGAAGGTGTCGTTCAGCAGAGTAATGACATCAACTCATTCCAGAATGTGAGAGGACCGGGAGTGAGAGGTCCTAATCCACATCTTCAGAATAATGTGAATCAAATGCAGAATTTTCAGCCCATGCATCAGGTGCAAATGCCACATGTACAAATGACACAGTTGCAGCCAATGCAACAGCAGGTTTCCATGGTACTTAGACAGCAAATTCAAATACCTCAAGCCCTGATGAAACAGCAACAGATGATGCTTTCTCAACAGTTCACGGGTCAGAGGCTTAACCAAAGTAATAATGCAGTGCACTAATTCCCGTTACACAGTGAGAATGGAATAAAGGATGATTGGATGAGTGACAGTTCAGATGCGGAGCCGTGTGTGCTTGCAACTTCCTTAGCAGTAAATCAAAGAGATCCATATGTGAAGGGAAAGGTTATGGGTCACGGAGTTTCATTCTTGGTTGACATGGGAGCTACACACTCTACGGTGAGAAGTGAAGAAGTTCAAAATTTGCCCTTTTCAGGTAGAACAGATCAGGTTGTGGGAGTAGGGGACCAGTATTTGACAAACCTGATTACAGATCCAGTTCAAGTTGAGACTGGCCACTTTCAGGGATTGCACAAATTTGTTGTCTGCAATTCAAGTCCAGTATCCCCACTGGGAAGAAACTTGCTATGTAAAACGAAGTGTTCAATAACTTGTTCAAATGAGGGAATTGAGAGTCAGACGAATAGTGATGATGAAGATGACCAAGCCTCAGAGATAGAGGAGGAGACTACAAATGAGGAGTACCCGTTGACTGAATTTTTCCCGATGTTCACAGTGAAAAAGCTTCATCCTGATTTGCAGGGAACGGTTAAAGAGAAAGTGTGGGATTTGACAGGAAAATAAGTAGATTTGAAAAAGGGAGTTGAGCCAGTTAAAGTTACTGTGACGCCGAATGCAGTTTTACCTCAACTTCCACAGTACTACATGCCGCAAGGTTTCCTGAGGGAAGTATTGAGCAGTCCATGTAATTCACCGACAATGGGTTTGCAAAAGCCCTGTGGAAAAGTTCGAATTGTCCAGGATTTGAGAAAAATAAATGAGATTGTGGTCAAATGTTGTCCTGTGTTTCCAAATCCAGCTGTGATAATGTTTCAGATCCCATGTGATGCTGAGTGGTTCACTGTCATTGATCTGTTGCAAGCCGTCTTTTCTGTGCCTCTTCGTGAGGATAGCCAACTTCTCTTTTGTTTCAAATTTTTGGATCGAGTTTACTGTTGGTGCCGAATTCCTCATGGGTTTTCAGAGTCACCTTCCATATTCAATCAGTTCTTGAAAAATAATTTGGAGTCGTTGGAATTGCCTTTCCAAGCGACCCAGCCATATTGCAGATAAATCCCCCTATCACACAGAGAAATGTCAGGATGTTTTTAGGGATGGTAGGCTATTGTCGCCAATGGATTCCAATTTGTTCAGCCATTTCAAGACCATTGCAGTAGCTGACTCATAAGGAAGTCAATGATCCTATAGAGTTAGACCAGGCTGGAATGAAAACATTCACTGAATTGAGAGAGCGTCTGTACAAGACTCCAACGTTGGGTATGCCTGACTACACGAAACTTTTCACATTGTTTTGTCATGAGCGTAATGCATGTTCTTTGTCTGTCTTGACACAGGTCCATGGAGGTGTAAATCACCCAGTGGCATATTTTTCAGCTATTTTGGACCCAGTTGCAGCAGCCTTACCAGGTTGTTTGCGCACAGTTGCAGCAGTTGGTCAAAGCCTTACACAGTGTGAAGGCATTGTGATGGGACATCCCCTACTGTAATGGTGCCTCACTCTATTGAGATTCTACTTACAAGGACGAAAACCCAATATTTGACTTGTGCAAGGTTGACCAGATATGAAACAAGTGTTCTAGGGTCACCAAATGTGTCATTGAAAAGATGTAGAGTGCTGTACCCGGCAACCTTACTTCCAAATGAAAACGTTGAAATCGAAAAGATGGAACATGTTTAGCATGATTGTTTTGAAGTAACCGACGTGCACAGAACCGAGACCCGAGATTCGAGACACCTGATTGGAAGACAATGACCAAATTATCTTTATTGATGGTTCTTGTCTAAGAGACAATGCAGGGACACTGAGACCAGGATATGCTGTGTGCACAATTACTGGCATTTTGGAAGCTTCTTGGCTTCGAGAAGTGTACTCTGCCCAAGTAGCGGAACTGGTAGCCCTTACGAGAGCATGTCATGTTTCCGCTCAGCTGAAAGTTACAATCTACATGGAGAGCCAGGATGGATTTGGAATAGTTCATGATTTTGGCCAGTTATGGTCGCAGAGAGGTTTCATTACCTCTTCTGGTTTACCAGCGAGAAATGGTGAAAGAATTAAAGATTTGTTACATGCTATTCAGATGCCGGAAAAGATTGCCGTGGTGAAATGCAGTGCATATCTGAAGTTGCAGGACTTTGTGTCACTGGGGAATGGATATGTGGACCAAGGCGCAAGGTTTTGCGCATTGAACTGTATATCATTCAAACACAAGTGGGAACTGTTATCTGAAGAAGATGAAACCTGTACAAGCTATGCATTGAAATTTAATGACACATTGGAGGAATTGAAAATATTACAAAATAATACTGACAGGGAGTAAAAACGTTCATGGAGTAAAATGAAATGTGTGCAAAGACAAGATGAATTGTGGGTTTCAGAAGAGGGTCAATTGGTTTTGCCAAATAGTCTGTTGTCTCAAATGGCGAGGTACTATCATGGTCAAGCACATATTGGGAGGGATGCAATGATCGATTGTTCAAACATGAATGGTTTGACCCAAAGTTTAGAAAAGTTGCTGAAGCAGTTTGCCATTGTTGTATCATTTGTCAACAGTTGAACGCAGGGAAAGTGACAGTGGTTAATTTGAGCAACATTGGAAGAGCGAGAGGTCCATTCAGCAGAATGCAGATGGATTTTATTGAGATGCCTGTGTGTGGAGGTTTGAGATTTGTGTTGGTGATTGTTTTCATCGTTAGTCACTGGATTGAAGCTTACCCTACACAAAGAAAGGATAGTTTCACAGTAGCGAAACTACTGCTTAGGGAATTGATACCCCGTTTCGGATTTCTGATCTCTTTAGAATCAGATAGGGGAAGTCACTTCAACAATGAAGTAATTAAATTAATGTGTGCAGAATTTAACATTGAGCAGAAGTTGCATTGTAGTTATCGCCCTGAAGCATCAGGACTAGTGGAACAGATGAATGGTACCTTGAAGTCAAGAGTTGCAAAGATGTGTGCGTCCATGAATTTGAAATGGCCTGATGCATTGCCTTTAGTGTTGATGTCAATGAGAAACACACCCAACAGGAAGACAGGATTGTCGCCGCATGAGATCCTTATGGGCCGAGCCATGAGGTTGCCAACGGTGCCTGCAAATGCACTTGTCAACATTACAGATGATATGGTGTTGGACTACTGCAAAGGTCTGGCTGATGTGGTTCGCTCTTTTTCTCAGCAGGTGGAAGCCACCACACTGCAACCGATCCATGACCCAGGGCACAATCTGAGAGCTGGAGACTAGGTTGTGGTCTGGAAACACATGAGGAAAACATGTTTGGAGCCTCATTGGAAGGGACCGTATCAGGTAGTACTGACAACTACCACAGCTGTGACGTGTGCTGGAATTCCGAACTGGATTCATGCGAGTCACATGAAGAAAGTGGCATGTCCAGTGGATCATGAAGAAGAAGACTTGTTGAGAGTACCAACAACAGCAAAGCAAGTCTCGGGCCAGAAAGAGAACAAAGGGGAACTGAGACCGGATCTGATCCCGTTGAGGACGGTTCAGTCACTACTGTGAGAGATGAAGGAGAAGACCTCCGGGAGGGTAATGGAGAGCCTATTTCAATTAAGGCAGCAGGGGAGCCTAGTCGGAGTAGGGCTTTACCAGAAGCAGACAATCTTGAGAGACGAACGGAGCAATTGCCAGACCCAGAGGGGAAAGTAGTTGAGGTGGATCAAAGCTATTGTGATCTGACTCCTCCTGAACGGATTGCAGGTCCGTCAAGAGAAAACATCGCAGAACAAGGAGAAGGTTCAAGTTCGACTCTGAAGAGAACACTGACAAAAGGTCAACTGAAAGGAGATAAGTGGCTGGAGTCGCAAGTAAAAAGAGGAAAAGAAGTTGTTGTTGAGGCAACAATCGAGGAAGAAGTAAATACAACAAGGAGAGAAGATCTAAGTGAAGAAGAACTGAATGGTAATCGAAAATTGAAAAGAAAGAAAATAGCAAGTCGAAGATACATAAATCCTGAATGGGCGTATGCAACCACAAGTGAGTGGCAGCAAGAGTTTTTGTCTTTTTGTTTTGATAGAGACATTCTGGGTCAGTATTTTAGCACTTGAAGGAAGCTGAGGAACTGAACTGTTGAAACAATCTGAGAAAAAAAACAAATTTGAGAAAGAGACTGTTGAAATTAACCGGAAGAGACATTGATGACCTGATTTGACTTTTGAAACCAGATTTTGACAAGCTGCTTACAGATGTTGACAAGGGATCCTGGAAGTGAGACTGAAAGCTGTAAATAACTGCTGAAAGAAGAGTTGTCTATTTTTGATTTTTGCTGCAGTTTTTCTAAATTTTCTTCTGCTTTCTGATTCTTTACAGATAATGAGTAACATTAGCCAGCAGAGTAGAAATACTAGGTGCTGTAAATATATGAGTATTGGTTTGGCGAGTATGTGTGGGATATTGCTTGTGGTGTTGATTCTGGGTATGTCTGTTCTTGATAAGAGTGAAGCCAACCATACTTCTGCTTTTGAGACACCTACTGCACTAACGGCAATAGAGAAGTTTAGATTAGATGTGAAGTATTTGCATGGGGATATTAATGCGCAAGGAGAACTTTCTTCTAATGTCTTCTATTGCTTATTGAGTGAGTATGTTGAGACGATGGATGCGAAGAATTGTTATGTGTGTATGAAGATTCCTTCATCAGTTGAGGAAGGAGTTACCTACCATAGCTTGACTTTAACCTACGGAATACATTGCAGTCTGCTACTAACAAGATTTTATAACCAGGAGTACAAACAGTACTATTACTCAAACTATGATGTTGTGTTTTCGTTTGTTCCTATAATTAGGTATTGGAGTAGTAGTTAAGGAGAATGACATAGTAATAGTTAGGGGTTTCTTTGAACCTACATTGATGTTTAGCACAGATTATGCGCATAGAAATAATCTGACATGCTTGCTTACACCTTTAGAGAAAAGCTTCTTAGATCACACAGATGACAGAAGAAAGTCATTGAAGGAGAAATTTGAAAAAGGCTTAGAAAAAAGGACTTACATGAATGATTATGCTAATAGTGGAATTAAAACACAAGGGAAATTAGCTTTAGAAGCGCAACATGTAGGGAAACTTTGTATATATAGGCCTAAATCACACACTGATACTTTGTTTGTGGGAACGAGTGAATGTAAGCATGTGTTTTTGTTTCAGAGTGAATGGATGTTTATGTTGAATAGACAGGACCCGGCGATTACCGGAATTTATTATATCTGTGGTCTTAACGCTTATTACTGTCTTCCAAGAGGATGGTATGGGACATGTTATTTGGGGATGGTTTTCCCAAAGATTTATCCAATGGATAACTTGAATAAATTTAGTAAGTAACTGAATTATATCATATGAGAAAGAGGAGGGAATTCTCTGCTGGTATAGTGGGAGATATATTTGGAGCAGTGATTCCTTCAGTGGGAGTTATTCTGAATTCGATAAAGATTCAAAAGTTGTCTACTATTGTGGATAACATGCTGACAAATTTTTCAGCAGCCATACTCCTGATAGCTACTGAGTTAGCTGATGATAGAACTATGACTCTTCAGGATCGTCTTGCTTTAGACATTCTTTTAGCGAAGGATGGTGGAGTCTGTAGAATGATTATTTCTAGGTATTGTTGTTCGTATATTCCTGATAATAGTAAGGAGATTAGAGGCTTAATTACTAATCTGACTAATGAAAATGCTGATTTTAAAGAATTGAAAGAACCAGGTGTTTGGGAAAAAATTGGCAAAGGTTATGCTTCAGTGGGAAATTGGCTCAGCAACATTTTGAATGGGATACTACTGAAAATATTGCAGGGGATATTAATTATTGTGGTTTGTCGAATTGGAATATGGTGATTGTGTAAATTATGCAAAAGAATTACATTGAAAAGGTCAAAGAATAATCAGAGGAGGGAAGAAAAGAAAAGGGAAAAATTGTACAGAGAAATTCAAAAGGGAAACAAAAGTATGAAGGGATTGAACTGACAAAAGTTTAGCTGATGCAAACATTTGTGGGTGGTAGTTAGTCTGATGACACAATTAGTCATCAGAGGAGGGATTGCTAGCACAGGTGTTTTAAATAAAAAATATTAATGAGTGTTCATGTATTCTGAAAAATGGATTTGTGTAGAAAATATAATAATGTAGAAAAATAATGCATGCTTTTGAAAATGTGATTAAGATGAGTGGCCACCAGTGTTCACAAAGTGTACTGATTAGTAGAGTTAATATTGTGAAATGTTGAATATATGTTTGAATAATGTAGTAATACGTCATATTTAGGGTTATGCATTATGCTCTAGCTTTATTAATAGCAGGCCTTAACTTAGCGAATGTCTTTGCCCACTTGCCAGGCCGCATGTCAAAGCTGTATTTCTAAACGTTTAATAAATGGCTGTCCTAGGGAGAACTGTGATTTTCCATTTTGCATTGTTTAAATGTGCTAGTGGCTGAGAGTTTTCTCATGAGAACCGACTGCTAGAAGGTGCTGTTCTTGCTAATGTAACATTTTGTGTGTAATGCATGTGAGACTGACTTTCTCAGGAGGAGAACAATGGAGATACTGACTGGAGTGGAAACTGCAACAATATTGTTACCTGACAAGCTGGATGATGAGGACATTGCAGGACAACCAATCAATGACATGTGAACGGAGTAATAGGAGAATTCATAGATTTGGAGTTTTAGTTTTATTGGCCAAAGTGTGAACATGCGATTAACTGACCAATAGGGATTTGGGAAGTAGTTTTAGTAGTTTTGATTTAACAACACTGCACAGAGAGAAGACAGGCTCATTCTTGCCCATTTTGCGTCTTGTTAAGATCCGTGCTTAACTTTAACGCTTAAAGACTTTGCGTTTTCTGAACTTTGATGCTGAATCCAGATGCCTTGCTGATCAACCGATGTCCTGAAGATGAAGACTTACTCTGCTTTCTGATCCACACTGAGGATAGGTATTATGAATTATACTGTTGACTATCATGTATATTTGCTTTTCCTTTCTAGGTACCAACTGCACTGTTTGATAGGGCCATAGTTAGATGTTTTTCCAAATTCGTGTTACTAAATTATTTTTGCATGAAGCCCAACGTGCTGATGCTAATCTGATGTTAGCTAAAGATCCTCATTAAAGAAATTATGCTAAATAGGGAATAATGCTTGATGAATTCCTCTGCTGAATTTGAATGTATACAATCACTTTAACACAGTTGAATTTGTTACTATTTTGCACTGTAACCTTAGAAGTGTAGTTGTTCAAGCTTTGATTAGATTACGTTTCTTCCACCGCTTTGGACAGCCAGTATTTTTTCTGTATGTGTTTTTATTGGATTTTGAGATTAATCTAAATTACCTTAGCATTAATAGAGAGAAATAAATATTCTAACGTTTACCGAAAGGTGTAGTTATTCATGACTGAAAGGTCAGGGTGCGTGGCAATTACTGACTCCCTTGATTATTACTGTTATTGGTTGTTGTTGATTATTGATATTGTGTATTGGTTATTGATTATGTACTGGAGCTATAGTAAGAACATCCTAATTGCAAGTCAAAAGGTTCATTGACCTATTCGCGTCCCCTTGTAAGTTTACTTATTAAGGTCAGACGCGGTAACAGTTGTGCATCTTTGTTTCAATATGAAACGTTCCTATTTTTTACATAATGGAGAATTTTTATTAGTCAATGTTAATTTATCTCTCACAAGATCCATTTCTTGTGTGACTCTGTACTGCTATTGTCTTTATGACGCAGCATTTATCCCTGCTTTTACTCAACTTTTAGCTGCCAGTTTTTTAGTTGGGAATCTTAATGTGTGGATGGAAGATATCAATTCTTCTGAAGTTAAGGATTTTAGGATAGATGTGCCTTACTCGGTCAGCAACAATTTCCTGTTGGATCCCCGTCTAGGGTGGGACACACCTTGAGTGTTTTCTTTGCTTCTGCATATAATTTTAAGGTATCAAAGCTCTCTCATTTCATGGTCACATAGTTACTCCATTCATTTTAAATTCTTCATTTCCCTCTACGACAATGGAAATGATATAAGTAAATTGTTAGAGGGCAATTCTAGGGATAGGATGTTTACCTTTCAAGAAGCCTTATTTAAACATGATTTAACTTTTGAGGGTGACATCAATTACGTAACTTCACACTTTTACAATTGGATAATGTCTGCTTTTAGTTCTGTTGCTCTAAATTAAGCAATAAAGAGTGGTAGTCGTGGTCTGAATGAAATTTGGTTTAATTATAATTTGAGAATGGTGAAAATAATCTGCAAAAGCAGAAAGACAATGGAAAATTAATTGCAAGATGGACAAAAAAGCAGACTGCAAAGATGCCACATTTTATGCCTCCAGAATAACCAATGTGTCTTGTCCCATCAAAGAAAACTTTGTTATTGGTTGAAATCTCACAATAAGGAGAAGAGAGCTTTTTCACTTCCTTAGGGCCCATTATTGACTGGCTGGTAGAAATGGGGTCTCTAGTTGGCATACATACACCTTTGTCCTGTGCCCACCCTCTCGTAACTTGGCACTGAGCAGTCAGGCTTAACTCAGAAGGCAATGTGTAAAGTATTTGTGCAGCAAATCATGCAATAACACAGTGAGAACACCACAGAATGACACCACACAGGTTTAGAAAAATATAGGATATTTTCTGATTAAATGCAATTCAAAAAGATCAAGATTTGAAATTGAAAATTGAAATATCACTTTTGAAATGATAAAGAGTCTTTAGTTCTTAAAAGCAACAATGGTGTCTTGCAAGCACAAAGTACCTGGTTTGGGTCAAAATTACATGCACAAAGACCGCAGTGGAGATGTGTGGAAAACGAAGGGTGTGCGTCGGATTTCCGGGTGCACACAGACAAAGCGTTGATTCCTTCCCATGTGGCAAGTGCTTTGCGGCATGCAGGCTTGAATCCTCTTTGCGATGCTGGGTCTTTTGATGCCCAAGGACGATGCGGGGAAATCCTGGCCATGCTGGACGAAGTCACAGGTGCTGCATCAATCCGGTGGGCGATGGGGTGAAGTTTCTGCCGCACGGCTGGCGCTGCGTCGATTCCTCTCACAGGAAGTCGGGCTGCATTGTTCCAGCTTGGCGATGCATCGATCCGGTGGGCTGGGCGTTGAAGTTACAGTCACAATGCTAGTGATGCATCAATTTCCACTCGGGGAGCCGGGCTGCGCCATTCCGCTTTGGCAATGTGATGATTTTCTCACCGCTGGGCAGGCTGAGCATCGATTCCGGCAGGCTGTGCGTCGATTTTTGCCATAAAAGGAGTTTCTTTGCAGAGATGAAGTATTTTTGGCCCTGAGACATCAGGAAACAGGAGGCAAGCTCATTCCAGGCCATCGGAGAGCACTTCTCAGCAGAGCCAGAGGACAGCAAGGCAGCAGGGCAACAGCAAGGCAGCAGTCCTTTACAGCAAAGCATTCCAGGCAGCTTTTAGGCAGCCAGGCACCTTCTCTTGGCAGGTTGTAGGTTCTAGTGTGGATTGTCTTCCAAAGAAGTGTCTCAGTTGGTTGGGTCAGGGACCCAGTTTATATACCCAAATGTGCCTTTGACGTGGGAGAGACTTCAAAGAGTGGCTTAGAAGTGCACAAGGTCCCCTATCAGTACAATCCTGTCTGCCAGGGTCCAGCAGGGGGTTTGGCAGTCCATTGCGTGAGAGCAAGCCACTGTCCTTTGAAATGTAAGTGTAAGGGCCTCCACCCTTCCAGCCCAGGAAAACTCATTCAGTATGTAGATGTGTGCAGGTGTGACTGAGCATCCTGTGTTTGCTGGGTGAAATGCACAAGGGAGCTGTCACCCAGCCCAGTCCAGACATGGATTGGAGACAGGCTGTAAGGCACAGAAGGATTTTAAGGGCAGAAAAATGTTCACTTTCTAAAAGTGGCATTTCTAAAATAGTAATATTAAATCTAATCCCACCAGCCAGCAGGATTTTGTATTACCATTCTGGCCATACTAAATATGACCTGTTTAACCCTTTCTAATCAGAATCTACCACTCAAACAATTTATGAGGGTAGTTTTCCACTACCAGGACATATAAAACACACAAATGTATGTCCTGCCATTTACCTATATAGCACCCTGCCCTGTGGGTTACCTAGGGCCTACTTAGGGGTGACTTATATGTAGAAAAAGTGGAGTTTAAGGCTTGGCAAGTACTTTTAAATGCCAAGACGAAGTGGCAGTGAAATTGCACACACAGGCCTTACAATGGCAGGCCTGAGACATGGGTAAGGGGCTACTTATGTGGGTGGCACAACCAGTGCTGCAGGCCCACTAGTAGCCTTCAATCTGAAGGTCCTGGGCACATGTAGTGCACTTTACTAGGGACTTACAAGTAGACCAAATATGCCAATTGGGTGGGAACCAACGTTACCATGTTTTAGGGAGACAGCATATGCACTCACCTTAGCACTGATTAGCAGTGGTAAAGTGTGCAGAGTCCTAAAGCCAGCAAAAAAAGTGTCAGAAAATTGGAGGGAGACAGGCAAAAGGTTACGGGTGACCACCCTAAGGCTGTCAGGTCTATCACTGTCTTCATACTTTCATGGCCAAATGTAAACCATTAGAGCCAATATGATTTTTTCAGAAAAACTACAATTCTATATGGGATGATCTGGATAGTACGCCAGTGATTGGTTTTGTTGGGCACTTTCATTTTATATCTCAATATGAGGTAGTTCAGTAACTTAAAAAAAGCAGCTCTGATTCCCCAGGCCTGAAAGCATTAACTGCACGGATGTTCTTCACTCTATTGGGGATGAAGGCCATGAAGGAATTCAGCTTGGCACAGTACATAGGATGGATGTTTTCAACACATGCTTATATCACATGATATCATGGCTAATTTTCATTACTGTACCTAAAAGGAGAAATGCTGCAGGTGGCCAGGGAGAAGGACAAAATATCCCTGAATTTCACTTGTGCTATCTTCCAGAATAATTCACTAGTCACCCTACAGATATGTGTAAGGATTAGTCTGTAGATGATTGGTACGAATAGTCGTTCTTTATTTCATTAAATACGTTCCTAATACCTACGGAGACTCGCAACAGCATAAGTGTTGTAACTGTCGCTCCTCCACCGTCCCGATGTTCACATTCTCTAATTCCTCTATGTCACAAATGACCTAGTGAGGGGAATTCGAGAACGGTGACAACTGAGAAATATTCTGCAATATAACACTACATATTAACACTACAGATCTTCACCTTCATAACAAAAATATACATAGATCATATATTATTCACAAAATTTTACAAATCCACTACTGATCTAAAAGATTTCACTAATATTTCATAATCATGGAACGAGTTCAAACTGGTGAAGAATTCAAATGTTATTGCTACTAACAGTAATCTTGAAACCTCTTTTGCTTCACAATCTTTCTGCCAGATCAACTCCATTTTTCATTGCTAGTAGAAATCATACCTGTATGACTGGTGCTACCTGTTCTCACCGGTGCCAGACTGTCATCATAGGAATCAATTTCATTGGTATCAACAGTGTCCCCGACACTCATGTGTACATCTCTCATTCTCATCATCCTCCAACCACACTCTAACTTTATGTCCCATCTGTGTATGACTTCCGTTCGACACATTCTCCACCTTGCTCCTGCACATTGACAATGCAGACATGTGCCATACTTTACCATCGCTTAATCTTGCTGAATTATTGAACACTGCCTCCACTCTCAAAGGTGGAGAAAATGTGCCTAGGCACTTTCCCACATGTCTACTACTCTTAACTCTCACTACATCACCACACTTAGGTGGTCATTACAACCCTGGCGGACGGTGTTAAAGCAGTGGTAAGACTGCCAACAGGCCGACGGTAAAAAAAAATGGAATTACGACCGTGGTGGAAACCGCCAACAAAGACAGCCACGGGGGTACAAACAAACAGCTTGGCGGTCACCGCCAACAGACAGGCGGAAGACAAAGTACCGCCCACAGTATCACAACCTACCAATCCGGCACCTTTTCCGTGGCGGATTCACCGCAGACAAAAACACGGCGGAAACAAGACTTCGAAGGGAAAACGCTCACTTCTACACACCCCACGAGGAATCCGGACGCCATGGAACCAGAGCTGCACATTTTTCCAGCCCTCATCTTCTTGCTCCTCTACCAGGAGCACGAACGCCGGCGGCGAAGACAACAGTGAGTACTGCACCTGTGACACAGGGGAGGGGGGAGGGAAAAAACAGGGACACACACACACAACACCCCCACCCTCACCCACTACAACACACACACTAATACAGCATGATACATTACAGTTACTCCCTCCAACCCCCCCAGAAGAATGCAAAGACAAAAGAAAATGAGTGTAACCATTGTAATATATTAAAATCAAGTACGCAAAAATATATATATACACCATAAACAAAATATACACCAAGCTTAGTAGTCCAGGTAGTGCTCCAATGAAGTCCGTGGAACACTGGGCCCACACGGTATGGGCGAGGCCCACACAAGATCCCCGACCATGACGGAGAGAACACTGCAGGGGCATCAGAGAGAAAGAAAACAGTCACCTCAGGGGGAGGGAAAGGGGGGGCACCTCAGCCGGTTGATTGCACAACGCCAAATCCATGAGGGGGCCACATGCCCACTGTTCAATCCTGGGGAGTGCAAAGCCACAGTCTCTCAAGTCTCTACAGTGGGTGGGTTGCCCACTGTTCCATCCTGGGGAGTGCAAAGCCACAGTCGCTCAAGTCTCTACAGTGGGTGGGTTGCCCACTGTTCCATCCTGGGGAGTGCAAAGCCACAGTTTCTCAAGTGGATAACAGTCTCCACTGGTTCTGGAGGGATCCTTGTGCCCAGAGTGCTTCATCCTGCTAAGGACAGAGGTAGTGGATGTATCTCTCCACTGGTTCTGGAGGGGGCCTTGTGCCCGGAGTGCTTCATCCTGCTAAGGACAGAGGTAGTGGATGTATCTCTCCGCTGGTTTTAGAGGGGGCCTTGTGCCCAGAGTGCTTCATCCGGCTAAGGACAGAGGTAGTGGATGCATCTCTCCACTGGTTTTGGAGGGGACCTTGTGCCCAGAGTGCTTCATCCTGCTAAGGACAGAGGTAGTGGATGTATCTCTCCACTGGTTCTGGAGGGGGCCTTGTGCCCAGAGTGCTTCATCCTGCTCGTGACTGAATCAGTATCGTCAGTGCCCTTGGCACTCATGGGCCAGCAGTGCTTGTGGCGGCGGTGCCCTGTTCAGCAGTGCTTGAGGCGGCGGTGCCCTGTTCAGCGGTGCTTGAGGCGGCGGTGCCCTGTTCAGTGGTGCTTGAGGTGGCGGTGCCCTGTTCAGCGGTGCTTGAGGTGGCGGTGCCCTGATCAGCGGTGCTTGAGGCGGCGGGCTCCTTTGCAGTGACTCACCTGCTGGCGGTCCTCTCTGTCCCAGCGGGGCATGTTCTGGCAGTCCTCTCTGTCCCAACGGGGCTTGTGCTGGCGGTCCTCTCTAGTCCAGCGGGGCTTGTGCTGGCGGTCCTCTCTGTCCCAGCGGGGCTTGTGCTGGCAGTCATCTCTGTCACAGCGGGGCATGTGCTGGCGGTCCTCTCTGTCCCAGCGGGGCTTGTGCTGGCGGTCCTGTCTGTCCCAGAGGGGATGATGCCGGTGGGCTCCTGGGCAGCGGGATGATGATGGCGGTTGGCTCCTGGGCAGCGGGGATGATGGCAGTGGCCTCCTGGGCAGCAGGGATGATGACGGGGGCCTCCTGGGCAGCAGGGATGATGATGACGGTGGGCTCCTGGGCAGCGGGGATGATGGTGGTGGCCGCCTGGGCAGCGGGATGATGGCGGTCTCCTCCGCCGTGCTGCTCTTCCCATACTTTCCTGGTTTCTAGTGGCCCTTCCCCACCTTGGAAGGTGTCGCAGCTGACTCCACACTCCCACCGGGACGCCTGGGAGCGGCTTTGGTGGCTGGAGTCTTCCCCCTCTCCCGCCGGGCATTGGCCAACTTCTGATGCTTGACAGGTGAGGGACTGTCCGTGCTGTGACTCCGTGCCACACTGGCTGCCCTGGTGGCCGGTGCACTCCAGATTCCGGTGACTACAGGCACCACTGGTCCTGGAGATGTTGTGGCTGAGGTGCTAGGTTGGGACTTGGAGAGTCGGGACCTAGGAGACGGACGGGGTGGGGGAGGTGTGGGAAAGAGGTCAAGGTTGGACAGGAAAAGTTTTTTGGAGACACTGGGACGGGTAGCTGGAGGGGTTTTGGGAGTGGAGGAAGAGGTTGTGGTTGTAGGAGGTGTTCGTTTGGTGACTTTGGGTGAAGGTGCATGCGCTGGAGGCTGTCGTGAGGTGAATGGCTGTTGGGTGGGTGTGTGCCTGCGTTTGTGTATCTTGGGAGGTGGCGTCACAAACACACTGGGAGAGGACACAGGGGATGTGTGAATGGTAGTGGGGGTGGTGACTGCACGTGAGCGGGGTGTGATGGTGGGTGTGCTGGTGATGGCAGTAGTGGCTGTAGATGTAGTGCATGCAGGTGTGAGTGTAGACGAGACTGGGAGGGAGGAGGGAGACGAGGAGGAGGGGGACACAGTGGAGGCAGTGGATGTTGGTGTGTCTGCACGTGTGTGATGCTTGCGTGAGTGCCTGTGGGATGTGTGGTGCTTATGTTTGCCAGAGCTTCCCTTGTGTGTTGACGTGTGTGCATGCTGGTCTGAAGGTGTGCTTGGGATAGGCTGGGATACAGGGGATTGGGTCTGGGTGGAGGAAGTTGGAGGGGGGAGGCTAGACACAGGGACAGTGGCTGCCATCAGTGCTGAGGCTAGAGTCTGAAAAGCTCGCTGTAGGGCCGCCTGACCAGAATGAATGCCCTTCAGGAATGCATTGGTTTGTTGCAACTGCCTTTCGACACCCTGGATGGCATTCAAATGGTAGACTGCCCAACAGTGAGGGACCTGAGGAGGTCAATGGCCTCCTCACTGAGGGCAGCAGAGGTGACTGGGGCAGGGGCTGAGGTGCCTAGGGTGAAGGTGATGCCCACCCTCCTGGGTGAGCGGGCACGGGGCAAAGGCTGAGGGGCTGCTGGGAGGGCGGTGCTGGTAGGGGGGTGGCGGGTAAACCTGTAGATGCGGGGGCACAGATGTTGCCGCCACCACAAGCAGCTCCCATCAGAGGACGAGTCCGTGTCGCTGGTGTCAGCTCCTGTCCCCGCTGTGGAGCTCCCCTCGCCCTCCGTCCCACTGGTGAACTCTGAGTCTGTAGTCTCGCCCTCCATGGACATGTGGAATGCAGCTCCCTCGTGCTCCGGTGCCACTGCTCCTCCGCCTGATGATGCTAATGCACACAAGAACAGGGAGACCACAAAAAGGGGGGGACGACAGAAGAAAGACATGTTGAGTGCATGCATTACCTCTACCGTTGGCGGACACGACAGACACAGAAGCCCCCTGCACTACGCCGCGCTCTTGGGCTCTACAGTGCAATCCCTGGGAAATGGCCTACTAGGCTATGGACGACATCTGCACACATGGATGACACAGGGGCATGAATAGGTGTACTTGGCACTCTACAGAGGCTGGGTGGGGTGCCACATGGCCTGCCTTACGGAGGGACCTTGCCTACTAAACTCACCCTGGCCTAGGGGAATCCACAGCCCACCTCCCCCACCCAGACCCCTCCAATGCGCGCAAAATCAGCAGGATGAGAGTGTACTCACCCCCTTGTGGCTGCTGTGATGCCCTCAAGCGCCCATCCAACTCCGGGTACGCCACCGCCAGGATCCTGAACATCAGGGGGGTCATGGTGCGACGGGCACCCCTCCCACGTTGGGAGGCCATCCCCAGCTGAGCCTCCGCCGTCTTCTTGCTCCAGCGGCGAATGTCCTCCCATCTTTTCCAGCAGTGGGTGCTCCGTCTGTGGTAGACCCCCAGGGTCCGGCCGTCCTTGGCGATGGCACGCCAAATATCTTTTTTTCTGGTGGGTGCTGACCTACATGATTTGTACAGGAGGAAGAGAAACTTATTACCAACTGCACCGTCACAGTCATTGGCCCCCATCCCTACCCTTGCCATGTAGCACATGCACTCACTGTCGTTTCATGCACGCCGCTCTCTCCCCCCCTTCTTACATCCACCCCTCTCCACTCAGGCATAGCCCATACAGCATGCTCCCAGTCTACATACCTGTTTGTCTGGAGGACCGTAGAGTAGCGTGTACTGGGGGAGGACCTTGTCCACGAGTTTCTTCAACTCCTCCGATGTGAAGGCAGAGGCCCTTTCCCCAGACACTCATGCCATTGTCTCTTCCAGACTGAGGTCACAGCAGCACTTGCAGTGTAGGTCCTCTCCTGTCGAAGATCAGGTATCGAGTAATTGAACAGATAGAAAATGGCGGTCACCGCCGGCGTACATCGTCATTGGCTCCTGGGACCCATAGGGTCCAATGTTAACCAATGCAGTATTGCGCTGCGTTCTTCGACCGCCTACCGCAATGGTGTACAACGCCAGCGCAGTTACCTCACATCCCATTGTCGCACTTCAGAGGTCAGGCAGCCGCCATTTCAGGGGCCCACATGGCTTCATTTTTAACTGCATCACACATACCTAGGCCTAGACTCAACACACATACAGGGCACTTTTCGGATTATGAATCGTGTTCTGTGTAAGCTGTGGGTACGTACCTCTGAGTTGGTTGACTCTGTGCTCGCTGTTGTCCTTCATAGGCACCGTCCGCTGGGACATGTAAGGAGATGGCGGCATCCTCCGGTGTACAGACCGCTGGTGGACCTATCGACAATGGAGGAAAGACATGTGATCATCACATACAGGCTTGACCGTGCCACAATCCAGGAACTGTGTACCCAGCTGGAGCCAGACCTGATGTCAGCTATCCGCCATCCCACAGGAATCCCCCCACAAGTGCAGGTGCTGTCAGTGCTCCATTTCCTTGCAAGTGGGTCATTTCAAACAACAGTGGCCGTAGCATTAGGGATATCCCAGCCTATGTTTTCCAACGTGTTGTCCAGAGTGTTGTCTGCCCTGCTGAAACACATGCGCAGCTACATCGTTTTCCCTCAGGTGGAGGATTTGCCTATATTGAAAGGTGATTTCTATGCCCTTGGACATATCCCCAACATCATAGTTGCCATTGATGGGTCAACTCCAGAGGCACCGTGTGTGGCTATTAGGTGAGCACCTGGAAGCAAGTCAGTGGGAATGGTTGTCTGGGGTTATCCCTACAGGTTAGTTTGTGTCTAACAGTTGTCCCTCACCATTTGCAGGTGACTCTGGTTACCCCAACCTGTCATGGCTACTGACCCCAGTGAGGAATCCCAGGACAAGGGCAGAGGAATGCTACAATGAGGCCCATGGGCGAACACGGCGGATAATCGAGCGGACCTTCGGCCTCTTGAAGGCCAGGTTCCGGTGCCTACATATGACAGGTGTATCCCTATTCTACTCACCAAAGAAGGTGTGCCAGATCCTCGTGGCCTGCTGTATGCTTCACAACTTAGCTTTGCGACTACAGGCGCATTTTCTGCAGGAGGATGGTCCAGATGGCGGTGTTGTTGCAGCTGTGGAGGCTGTGGACAGTGAAGAGGAGAAGCAGAAGAAGAGGACATCGACAACAGGGACTCGGTGATCCTGCAATATTTCCGTGAGACACAGGTAAGAATACAAACCTGCTTACTACATGTCGTTTTCACCCAGTGTATGGTCACTGAGTTGTCACTTTCCCTTACGATTTCACAGATGCGGGTCCCACTGTGTGACATCTGCTTTGATTCCTCATGGACTAGAGCTGTGTGACATAGGTATGTTGACATTACAATTGAAAGAGCTTTTTGCCACAGTAATTGATAATACACTAATTCGAAATCACAGACTGACTCCAGATTGTTTTGTGCTTCAAGGGTGTTTATTTAAGTGCTCAATATTGGAGGGAGTTGCAAAATGGTGAGGGGTGATGGTGGAGGTATGTCCATGGCAGAGTCCAGTCTATTGGTCTCACAGGTGCATTGCCCAAATGGGCATAGGAAGTGGAGCTGGGGCAGTTTAAGGATGGACAGGGTGACAAAGTGGGACAGAAAGATGACATTCAGGGTGGTCTCATTTCTTGGCGGGGGTCTTGGCATCATTATCTGTCTTTGTCCTGGATCTTAGGGACCGTTTGCAGGGTGGTTCTCCCTCTGCAGGGGGTGGGGTGCTGGTGTGGTGGTCCTGTGGCGTTGCCTCCTGTCCACTAGCGCCGGCAGAGGTGGTGGGCAGTTCATCGTTCCACAGTGTCCCTCCTGGTGTTGAGTACTTCCTTCAGCACCCCTACGATGGTGCCCAGGGGGGAATTGATGGCTCTGAGTTCCTCCCTGAAGCCCAAATTCTGTTCCTCCTGCAGGCGCTGGGTCTCCTGAAACTTGGCCAGTACCGTTGCCATCGTCTCCTGGGAGTGGTGGTAGGCTCCCATGATGTTGGAGAGGGCTCGTGGAGAGTGGGTTCCCTTGGCCTCTCCTCCCCCTGTCATACAGCAGCCCTCCTAGTTCCCCTGTGTTCCTGGGCCTCCGTCCCCTGGACCGTGTGCCCACTGCCACTGCCCCCAGGTCCCTGTTGTTGTTGGGGTGGTGGGTTAGCCTGGGTTCCCTGTAGTGGTGGACACACTGCTGATTGACGTGTCCTGGGGACAGAGGTATTGGCCAACTGGGTGGGTGCTGTGCTGGTGTTTCCAGAGGGGGGAAGCTCTGTAGTGGTCTGTGACTGTGTGATGGGATCCGACTGTCTTGAGGTCCCCGATGGGCCAGGCTGGTCACCTAGATCCAGTTGGACAGAGCTGCTGTCATCACTGTGGGCCTCTTCTGTTGGTGGTGTGGACATGTCTGGACCCTCCTGTGTGGTGACGTTGGGTAGGGGTCCTGCAGGGGTGTAAAAGCATGATTATTGCATCTGTGTGTGCCATGGTGTGCAATGGGTGGGTGACGGTGTACCCCAGTGCTTGCATTCCTGTGTGGGACCTTGTGTGATGATGGTTTAGGGGGGTGTATGGGTTTGTGCAGTGGGCAGGCTTTGGTGTTGGTTGTCCATGCTTTGTAGTTGCATGCAGGGCTTGGTGTTGGGATGGGTGGTTTGTGATATTGGGACATTTGTGAGGAGTTGGAGTGATGGGGGTGAGGGTGGGGGTGTGGGTATGTGATGGCATGCAGGTAGGGTGGGGGATGTAATAGTTAAGATATGACTTACCAGAGTCCATTCCTCCTGCTACTCCTGCGAGGCCCTCAGGATGCAGAATCGCCAAGACCTGCTCCTCCCATGTTAGTTGTGGGGGAGGAGGTGGGGGTCCGCCGCCAGTCCGCTGAACCGCAAGGTGGTGTCTTGAGACCACGGAACGCACCTTCCCCCGTAGGTCGTTCCACCTCTTCCTAATGTCATCCCTATTTCTTGGGTGCTGTCCCACTGCGTTGACCCTGTCCACTATTCTTCGCCATATCTCCATCTTCCTTTGCAATGGAGGTGTGCTGCACCTGTGATCCGAATAGCTGTGGCTCTACTTGGACGATTTCCTCCACCATGACCCTGAGTTCGTCCTCCGAGAACCTGGGGTGTCTTTGCCGTTCCATGGGTTGGTGTAGGTGATGTGTATGGTGGTGTGTGTGGTGATAAGTGTGCTGATATGTAGTGGTGTGTTGTGTGAGGTGCGTGGAAGTTATGTGGGTGATGGTCTGGTGTGCCTGTGGATGCTAGTATTGTTGATGGTGGTGTCTCTCTCTGACCTTCTTTCAGTGATTCTGGTCGTAGGGGTTTGTGGGTGATGTGGGTGTGTGTTTTATATTGTACTAGGTGTGTGGGAGTGGTGTGTGTATGTGTATCAGGTGTGTGTATTTGGAATTGTCCAATGTGGCTGTGTTTTGTAAGAGTGTGTGTATTTTGAGCGCGGCGGTGTGTACCGCCAATGGAATACCGCAGTTGAAAAACCGCAGCGTGGATTCGTGTGTCGCGATAGTGTGGGCGTATTTCTGTTGGCGTGACGGTGGAGGTTTTGTTTTCCCCAGTTTATCACTGACCTTTGGTGTGGTGGACTTGTGTGGGTGTCTGAATTTTGGCGGATTCCGTGCTGTGGGTCATAATAGCTGTGGCGGATTTCCGCGGGCGCGGCTGTGTGTTGGCAGTGTTCTGCACGGCGGTACCGCCAATGTTGTAATGACAGCCTTAGTCTGACCTCTTTACTCTTATGTATATAATCATGATATCTTTTATATTTCTTCTGAGCGTTCTCAATGTTCTCCCTCACTTCCTTAGGAGACCATTACACCTTCTTAGCAGCCTTGAGCCAACCCACATTGTCTTTAGACATGGGAGTTCTTTCCCTCATAAGTTCAAATGGACTGGCAATTGTAGTAGCACACTTAGTCACTCTAAATGCCCACACAGGTTTCCATATCTCTCTATCCCAAACTAAATGATTATAACTAGCCAATTGGATCATTCCTTTAAGCACTCGGTTAAACCTTTCTACCACCCTAGTACCTGCGGGATGAGATACCGAAGGGGTTTGGTGCCTGATCCCCTTCCTTCTCACGTACTTCTTAACATCTGAGAATAGAAATTGAGACCCATTGTCAGATACAATACATTTAGGTAGCCCCTCTCTTACAAAAACTTTGTCCAGAAACTTATTGATTCTATATGCATTAGCTTTCTTTGCAATTTCTACTTTTGGCCATTTGGTAAAATGCTCCACAAGCACCAGAACAGAACATGTCTGTCTCCTTCCCCAATAGGACCCATAACATCAATTCCTACTCTAGAACTTTTTATTGGAAACCAGTTCATACTGCAACTCCCATACCATATTGGGACAAGAAATAGGATTTAAAGGCGTTCTCAACGTCACCTGTGTTTTTACCGCATTCTTGCATACCATACACTCTCTAACTTTCCTTTCCACTTCTTTATGTAACCCAGGCCACCAGTACCAATACTTCACTCTGTTGTTTGCCTTCCCATTGCCTGAATTACTCTCATGGTATATTTCCAGAATTTTAGTCCTTAAAGTTGTAGGAGGTAACACTCTTCCGCCTCGAACAATCAAATCATCATCAAGGGATAATTCATCCTTAACATCCCAGAAAGGTAACAGAGCTTCACCCACCATTTTTTTCAATGGCCACTCCTTGGTGATCATACATCGCAACTTCCTTACAGTCTCATCTAGTTCCTGGTGTGTCTTCCATTCATCGCGTGTAATACCTTGACACACACCTTCTTCAGCGACAGCCACCCATAAATACTAATTCACTTCTTCTCCCATGTTTTCAGTGGGTAAAGGCATGTGACTTAAGAAGTCTGAAACAATATTCTTCACACTGGGCAAATACAGCACATCATAATTATATTCAAACAAGCGTACTGACATCCTAGCCAGTCTAGGAGATGCTCTGTTTAACCCCTTTGTAGTTAAAACCTTCACAAGTGGTTTATGATCACTTCTTAATGTAATTTCAGTTTCCCAAACATATTGTCGGAAATGTTCCAATGCCCATACACATGCCAGTGCTTCACGTTCAATGACAGAGTATTTTTCCTCAGATGGGGTTAATGAATGCGAAGCAAAAGCAATGGTATCCTCTCGTCCATCCTTATTTCTCTGTGTCAGAACTGCTGCAATCCCTCAACAACTGGCTTCTGTAGTGATGATACATTTGCGATTTGGGTCAAAACCTTGTAATGGAGATGCTTTGCCAATGTCATTTTTAAGCATATCAAAAGCATGTTGGCATTTCCCAGACCATTCCCATTTATTACTCGCCTTAGGTCGTAAGTTTTAGCAAACAAATTTCGAACACATTTGGAATAAATCTCAACCAAACCTAAAAATGCACGGACTACATCTTTGTTTTGGGGATTAGGCGCATTACTTATGGCAGACACCAGTTCTTCCTTTGGTTTGATTCCCTTCTGCTGACACAATATGACCCAAATAGGTAACATGATCACAAGCAAATTTGCATTTGTTAAACTCTGCAGTTAGTCCTTTCTTATCTGTAACATCAAGTACCTGCAACAGAGTCTGGTCATGTTCTTCTTTGGATTTTCCCAAAATGAGAATATGGTCTTCGAAGACCATAACATCATCCACCTTTTCCAACATTGAATGCATCAATCTTTAAAACATAGCCCTGGCTGATGCTAGGCCAAATGGCACCCTCCTGGACCTATAACACCCAAATGGTGTAACAAAAGTAGTCAAACTCCTACTGTCAGGATGCAATTGATCTTGGTGGTAAGCTGCTTTCAAATCGATAGACGAAAACCATTATATACCTTTTGTGCATGATAACATTTCATTGATGTGTGGCAAAGGAAATTGGTCAAGAAGAAAATTACAATTCAGATCCCTTAAGTCAATGCATAACCATAGGTTTCCGTTGGCCTTCTTCATTACTACTAAGGGAGCCACCCACTCTGAAGATTCTATGAGTTTAATAATTTTTTCCTCCCGCAATTTATCCAATTGCAACTTGACATGTTTCTTCAGAGAAAAAGGAATATTTCTTACTTTGTGCACCTGCGACTTAGCATCTTTTTTAAAGTGGATTTCATACTTGAACCCTTTAATTTTCCCAATATGTCCAGAAAATACATTTGTAAATCTTTCCAGAACCACTTTACCAATTTCTAACTCTGGTTGGACTGTCAACACTGGTTCTGGGTTATTTGGATCCAAAACTATCCCTAAGTTACCCTGATCACTACAACCCAATACAGAGGGACACGTGACTGCAACATATAATTTTCCCACGGTTTCTCTATCCTTGTACTGAAATTTCAACTTCTTAAAACCTAACAACCCAATAACTTCACCAGTAAATGTTTTAATGGTTATGCCTGGCAAACGTAACTCATCACCCCAAATCTGTTTACATTTCCTTTCCCACACATACTTGTTTACAATAGTATATGGGGAACCCGAATCAACTACAATGTGTATGTTCACTCCACCCAATGTTATCTCACAGATAGGATTTTTCTTCCTTTTTTTTCTTCTTCTGCAGTGTGCAAAATAGAATTATCATCTATACCATCCACACACTGTACACACATATTTAAATTGTCTTCATCCGATGTGGTAGTGTCTTCCAGTTCTAACACCTTGCTACCAGTTCTGGTTTTCCTCTGATTCACTCTCTGAAAATGACCAATCACACCACACTTTGAACATTTTTGCTTCTTAGCTGGACAAGATTTATCATTGGCCACGTGATCACTGCTACCACATCTGTAACACTTTCTTCTATCATCGGGTCTATAACCTTTCTGTTCAACATCTGTTTTTCCTATCCACTTCTTTTTATGTTATTTTGTGAACTTCTTCCCTTTAACTCTTGCAATTATGGCATCTTCACTTTTACTTTCACCTAAAACCACTTTAGCACCTCTTTCAGTAAGTTCTGCCCTCTTAACAATGTCAATAACTCCCTGCAAAAAACTCTCTCCTTTAGCCCACAAATTGTCTTGAATGCTAGAATTAGATGATTGCATGACCATCTGATCTCGAATTAGCTCATCGTGCAAGCTTTTGAATCTACAGTTAATTGCCAAGTTCTTCAAAGCAAAAACATAATCCTCCATTGATTCATCTTTCCCTTGTTTTCTATGGAAGAATTTGTATCGATCAACTGCTATGCAGACTGTAGGTCTATAATAGTTATTCAAGTCTTCAAGTGCATTGACATACACATATCATCGACCCTTTTGTCTCGGTTTCTTATTTATATTGTGAAAAACTTTCAAACATCCCGGGCCTAAACAGTGTAAAAGAATTAAAAAAAAAATTCTGTTGTGAATTCCTCTTCAGCATCAACGGCAGATATATAATTTTTTTTAATATTCACACCACTCTTCCCATTTTAGAATTGGTATACCAGAAACAGGTATGACAGGTTGTGGAGGTGACAAGTTCCAAGAATTTCCTGAAGCCATACTATAGCTAAAAACTGTCTCCCTTGTTAGTTGATTGTCATTCTTGAACTTGCCTACTGCAGCTGACTGTAAAATAACAGAATGGTAATTAAATATGCATTCAAAAGAATATGACCCTATTAAAGTTCCATTCTTCTTTTTTAATTTATATCTACAGATTTCCAAGATGCTTCTAGAGTAAAATTGCCACAAACAAAACAAAAACAAAACTAGCTCCTACAAAGTTATCCAAAGCGCTATAAATAGAATAAAGGGCTTATGAATTCACTCTGTTTATAATGCTGCCAAGTTACAATTGCCTGAATATTAAAATGGACGAGGAAACGTAGCGTAGCGTCTCCCTATCCAAAATGGCAGCATGTCGAGGTCAAGCACTTCCTGTTCCGCTTCCGCTGTGTGAGCCGCACACAACCCTTGTGCGGTTCAAAAGACCCATTACTGCCGCAGCGCCCCAGAAGCACTGAAATATGCACTTAGAAACATGCTGAAGATCGCCTGGATACACTTCACCAACTTGGCGTAGACAACAAAGGTGTTGACATCAATCGCCGATTAACAATCAACCGAATCCAAAACTTTGCAGGAATGTCGGTTCGCTGGCTCGATGAAGAGTCCTCCAGCTCGTCGCTACATTTGTAAGGATTACTCTGTAGATGATTGGTACGAATAGTCATTCTTTATTTAATTAAATACGTTCCTAATAACAAGGGAGACTCGCAACAGCATAAGTGTCGTAACTGTCGCTCCTCCACCGTCCCACTGTTCACGTTCCCGAATTCCTCTATGTCACAAATGACCTAGTGAGGGGAATTCCAAAATGGCGACAACTGAGAAATATACTGCAATATAACACTACATATTAACACTACAATATGTCAGGCCTTTAAACTAGTTACTGATAAACTCCTTAGCTAAGAAGGTATACTATAGGTGGACATTGGCTTTTGGAATTGCTTTTCAATATGGACATAGGCACACCACTTCAAGAACAGACATAATGTACCCCAGGATCTGGGCCTCAAACTATCTACACAACATTGGAATCCAAGAACGCACACTCTGATGGATCCTCTCCTTTCTGACTGGAAGGACCTAGCCAGTCAGCCTGGCAATGTACAACTCAGAAGCCTGTGACCTCATCTGTGGAGCTCTGTGAAGAACCTCCACGAGCCTGACCTTCTTCAACACATGCCTGATCCCTCTTGCCAAAATGATCTTCTCTCACAATATCAACACCCTGTCTCCTATGCTGACGACACACAACTCATTATCTCTATCTCTGACAAGACACCCACTACCCAGACCAAGTTCAATGCATGCATAACTGAAAGCATGCACTGGATGAAGACCAACTTTCTAAAGCTGAACACCGACAAAACCAAAATCATGATCATTGGTGATAGCACATCAATGTGGGACTCCAACTGGGGGCCAGCAGAGATTGGACTAACTCCCTTCTCCACCATCCACTCCAAGAACCTCAGGATCATCATCAACAGCAAACTCAACATGACTGCCCATGTCAACGCTGTCTCCACCTCATGCTTACACACTTTGGAGATGCTGAGGAAGACTTTCAAATGGTTCTCAGTCAACACCTGGAAAAATGTCATTCACACCTTGGTCACAATAAGGCAGGACTATCGGAACACCCTCTAAGTTGGAATAAATGAAAAAACTCACCAGAAGGCTGCAGGCCTCCCATGCCACACTCAGCCTCCCAAGCCACACTCATATCACACCACACCTGAAGGAGCACTGTTGGCTCCCAATGTACAAACAAGCACAATTCAAACACCTGATCCACACTTCCAAGGCACTACATAACTGGTGGCCCAGCATACCTCAACAATTGCATCTGCTTTCACAAAAGTACCAGGCTCCTCCGCTCATCCGTATTCCTCCTTCACACAACCCGTGCATGCGGAAAACCAGACACGATGGTCAAGCCTTCTCCTTCATCACTCATAACACATGCCGCTACACATAAGAGCCACCTCCTCACCTCTTGAATTCCACTCGAAGCTGAAGACCCAGGTTTTTGAGTAGTGCCACGAGGCCCTATGTGTGGCTAGATTCACACCTTCTCAGTGTCAGGATACCCTCCTGGGTGATATTGCACACTACAAATCTGTATAACATAACACAACACAACATAACATATAACATGACATGACATAAAATAGCATCTGCTCAACAGGAAACTCCTTAAACCTTAAATTGGACGTAAGTGGGGATGTTGGACATGCCAAGAGTACTGAGCAGAAGAAGCGGTCACCAAGTCTTCGAGAGGGAATCAGAGTGAATAAAATGTATCCATATTTCCTATGGTGAATAAGATGCAGGCAAGAAATTGGACAATTTCATGAGTTTCAAACTGAATAAACTGATGAAAATGCAACAGTTGGTTCTTCAGAGATCAGAAATAGGGATGGTGTTGCATACTGTTGAGGGGGTATTTGACTACAAGAGTTACTTGGTTTCTTTTACCCAAATAGGCTATAATGTAGGAGGAGGGGTTTAACAGCTATATAATCTCCCTATCAGTGCATCCTCTTTATTTCATTGGGGTGCATCTCTTTCATAACCACAGTTTATGGAATAGGATAAGTAAAAGAGCTAACTGCTGGAACACTTGGAAACACCCCTTAACATGTTAAACACACATTTACCATGGTTTTATGTTGCATTTTGTTTGGTGTGTCCTGATTAGATTCAATGTAAGGTGAACAATGGAACTCCAAAAGTTCACACTGGAAATTGCACTGCAATCAAATTGTTGATACACAGAGGCATCCAACCTAACTATGGACAATGGACAGCAAGCCATTAAAGGGCCCTGTCTGAGAGGCGTCATACCCCTTTATAGAAATTATGAAGATACTTTTGACGAAAATGAAGGTCTTAAATGCCACGGTAAAAAGAAAAAAGGGGAGCCTTTCAAGGTTTCCATTGCCCACTCCAACAGATATTATCTTCCTTTTGGAAACACATTGACAGAGAGGGGAGTAAAGGTAAATGAGGCACATAATGTTCCAGTTATTCTGTTATGTCATAGGACTCTAGTTATTGGAAAGAAACTGCTGAATTTTGGGTGGCAGCACCACCGCTTGTGGGTGACTGAGTCAATCCCACAAGGAATGGCAGCTGTCGGCCCAACCATTTTGGCTAGCTAGCAGCACCTCACCTAAACATAGAATGCAAAGGTGTTGTGTGGCAGCCTGACGCATGACACTTGGTGACCTCTCAGGGAAGTCATGGTTGACAAATCGTACCCCCTTCTCTCATTATCAAAGTTCTCATACATGCACATAGGCCAAAGAAAAGATGCAGGATGTTTTTAAATACATTTATTGATAAGACTGCAATCTACGATAAAATATATGAGCTGTAATAATTAGGGTAATGAGACAGAGCAATATAGGGATTGTTACGATCAGTTAGAAAAAAATAAACAACCCAAGTATATTGGAATACCATGTATATAGGATTCCAGCAAAATCCCTAACTTCTAGCGAGAGAATAGTTGTGATAGCCCAGTCTGTCCTTGCTTAGTCCATGAGAGGAGCACCCACCCCCATTAAATGAGAACAGGGGTCCTCCCACCATCTCTTTGGCTGGTTGTTTAGACAGGGCTGAGGTCAGCAGTGAAATGGCATGCAGCGAGGACGAGCATCATGGCCAGAATGACCTCCTTCTCTTTCCTTGGCCTGTACAATGTTTTATAAGAAACGTTTCTGTTCCATGAAATAGGCCTGATGTCGGAAAGTGCCTAAGTATCAGACTGTTTACTTACTCTTGTGGCAACAATACTAGATGGATTTTCATGTACTGTTCTTGTCAGCCTGGGCAGAGGTGCATGGTAAAATCTCGTGCACAAAAAAATTAACAATGCTTTCGCAGAATCACAGCTGATGAGGAAAAATAAAACATCCCTGCTGAAAAGCAGGCTGACTAAAACGAATGAATGAAACTATAGCATATATCTAGGTAAAAGAGCACAGGCTGCAGGCCCAAGCTATGCTGAAATATGTGTGTCCAAGCGAGGTGTGAAAATGAACCCTTAACAATTACACATTGTCCTCTTCAAAATATAGTGGAATAGCCATATTCATGAAAAGAGGCTTCCCACTTTCAGTAATGAACATCAAATTAGATTAGGAGGGAATATTCCTACTTCTTTGGGGTTCACTGTCAGAACAGATTGCAACTATTGCTTCCATATATTTCCAAATATTGCTCCAACATCAATTCTTCAAGACTTTTTAGTGACTCTTTCTTTTATCACTGGGGGATGCTTTAGTGTGGGATGGTCATTAAAATAGGTCAAAAGTGGAGAAAAAGGCGCTTATGAACATTCTTTACAAAACTCAAAAACACAGTGGGAGAGATGGGCATGAAGAATGTGTGGCAAGACCTTCACATGGCCACTAGCGAATGCACCTATTTCTCAAATGTCCACTGAACCCATTCACATATTGATTACATGTTGGCTAGCAACTCTTTGATTCCTCCTGTTGAAGCAGCCAATATCACCCTGATGGTAACATGTTATCATGTTCACAACAACAATTGACCTAAATATGGGTAAATGTTCCAAATGACCCCTACGCTGCAATTGCACCCATCAATATTTCAGGATCCGTTTTTCAGAGAGGAGATAAGGGAAAAATATTGCTGAGCATTTCTCTATTAACAAGGATTTAGGGGTTCACCTGTGATAGTCTGGCAGGCTTTTATGGGAGTGGTGCACGGGAAATACATTGCTCTTATAACAATTGCACAGTTTGAGATCCTTAGAATCACAGAAAATGAAGGATAAATTGAAAAATCTAGAAAAAAAATATAGAGATAAACCAGGCCATATGCTTCTGTTTACGCTGACGGCTTCTAGGGGACTACCCGAAGTGACATTCATATGCATCAAGGGATAAGGTTAGCATTTACTTAGCCCACATGCAGGGAAAGAGAAAAAAGAGCATACAATAGTAATTAAAGCAGCTAATGTAAAGGTATCAAGCGGGGAAGATGACAAACTAGAAGAATTTAGGTATGCTTAAATATTTTGTGCAGAAAAATTCGAAATCCTGTCAACTACAATATCCCTGAGAAGAAAATCTATCCAAACTAAGCTCACAACAAATGGGAGACCTGGATGTCCCAACTACCCACCTAAAGATCAGAGGATTTGATGTGCTATTCAGCCCCGGAAGGGCAATAAAGCCCTGGATTCTGATGTGTTAACAGGATTTTTCTATAGAATTTATGTATCTTGCTTGACCCCCAAAGATAACAAACATTTTTAACTATCTAGCAGAATTTAGGACAGTGATGCTTTTAATGGATGAAGCTATAATTATGATACTACCCAGACCAAGCTGAGATACCGGAGATACCAGCTCTGCTGCTTGTAAAGACCAATTGCCATTTTCAATGTGTTTGCCAGATGTTCAGCAGAATCCTAGCTAATGGACTTGAAGTGATTATATTAGGTCTAATTGATATTGACTGAGGTTTCTTAAAAAACAGGCAAACACATGACAACATAAGGTTTATAGTCTACCTAGTCCAAAAGGGTAAAAAAGAAACCCCCCTTCTAGAATCCTTGGATACACCGAAAGTTTTCAAAGAGCTAGAATGGACATTCTTGATCTCCTTCCTGGGGATGATTGAATTTGGGCTTATAGGCGAAAGAACAATGGCAAAAACAGCCATCCTGCAGCAAAGACTTTGTTAAATGGGTATCATTATGGATCCTTTCAGCTACATAGAGACAATCACCCAGGCACTGCTCTATATGCCCTCGGAAGAGAACAATTAGCATGATGTATCCATCGATTCAGGGTTAGAAAAGCTTACAAGTTTGCATCAGAAGAATACAAAATTGCCCTATTTGCAGACAATATAACCTTATCTGTAGAGACCTGGAACTATGCTGCCTGCATTCATCAGGCTAACCATTGAACTTAAGGCAGCTTGCAGGCAATGAGATAAATATGGAAAAATCTAAGATCATGAACTCGGCCCTCTGTTCAGAAATAGTAAAACTAGTGTAAGATCAATTCTCATTCAGATAAGAAATGTCACATGTTAAATATTCAGGGGGTAAAATCAGGCAAGTGGCAGGCCATCTGAATTACGTTAGAAGATAGATTCTTAGACCAAACGCGAAGCCTTGTGCCAGGATTATTTGGAATAAGTCACATCTCATGTTTCCAGAACACCTGCTGTAACACCACGGACTAACAGGGGTGTAGTCTTACCAACTCTTTATATGTATTATGCAGTTGTTCCGCTCCAAATTGTAGCAGATTTGGCATGAACAGAGAGAGAGAAGATGTGGGCTCTTTGAGATCATGCTGTTGTTGACAAACCACTGTGAGATCTGATTTGGTTAGAAAAAGACAAAGACCACTTAATTCATAGATTGACAACCTTACATGACTAGTACAAAGACTGTGCCCCACATCATTCCCATCTCCATACACACTGACGCACTTCAACTCTAACATCACCCAACCAGTGAAGGGTAGCCCCTTCAATAAATGGAGAGAAGGAAAATGCAAAAGTATCTTTAATCTATTTAGTTAAAATTTATGAATCCTTTAGGCATTGACAAGTAGATTTCTAAGTGGAGATGACGAGAGTCCAGTACGAAATACACAAAAGGTGATCAAAGGAATCCTTGCCAAAAGTCTGAGCACTGGCAATCATTTGGATATCATTTCACATCATCATTCTTTTGTCTACTGTGACACCTCAGTTTAGACGCAGCCACATGGAAGTCAGTTTTGGTCCTGTTTCAGGAGCCACAGTTTAACCCAAACTGCCAAGCCAGGTGCTGAGTGGATCAGAACATAAGCAATACAAGACCAGTTTTGCCCTGATTGGGCCTCTTCAGTATGGTATAGCTTGGCTCCGGTGGCACAGTTGTGCAAGGGACACATGTCTGGGCATAGCTTTAGCCACTTGTGTCCTAATGCCCTGGCTAGAGCCTGTGTCCAATCCTCCACAGTTGCACGATCCCCCACTAAGACTGGCCTTCAGCTGTTTGCAGAGGATGGTTGGCAGCAGGGCCTAGACTCTGCCCAGGCCCTGCAGCCAACCCTGTACGGGCAGCCAACCTCCCTGCTAGGCACAGCCTCTAGTCATGCCCATGGAAGGTTGACAGCAGAGCTTAAACTCCAGGAAGGCCCTGTGGCCAACTCTGCACAAGTGGCCAATAGTCTGTAATGCCAAGATTTCTGCTGTGCACCACAGAGAAGTTTGGCCACAAGGCCTCGCCTCCAAATAGGCCCTGCACCTGATGGCAATGTGGGCAACCAGCCCTCTGCTGTGAATGGCCCATTCTCCATTGTCAGCTTGCTCATTCAGCCCCTCCCACCCTCCTTCAATTGTCTACTTGCTGCTCCAGTCCATCAGGTCTGGCCTCCATTGTCACCTTGTTGCCCATCCCCTTCTACCCACCCTCTGTTCTCACTTTGCTGCTCAGCTCCTTGCACTCAAACTCTGTTCTCAGCACGCTGCCCCATCCCTTTCAACTACCCTCCCTTGCCTGTGTGCTACCCAGCCCCTTATTTGTGCTCTCTGTTCTTAGAGGGCCTCCCCAGCCCTCCGTCCTGGCCCTCAATTGTCCATGTGTGCCCAACTAGTGCCCCTCACATTCCATTTGTTGTCAACTTGCAGCAGCAGCCCTTCTTGGTTGACCTCTATTGTCCGCGTGCTTCCCTACTCTCACTCATCCACTCACTGTTGTTACCTTGCTGCTCCAGCAGCTCTCACCTGCCCTCTGTTTTTCTGCATGCTCACCTAGCCCCTCCCTCCCATCCTTCATTGTCCATGTGCTACCTGGCCATCCTGCCTCCCTTCATTGTCGACTTGCTGGCACAGCCCTTCTTGCCAGCTTTCCCTTGTGAGTTTCTTTCCTCACCTCTTACTGCCTGCCCTTGGCTTGCTTCCGCAGCACACCATGCAATCCATTGTCAGCTGGTTTCCCAGTTGCCTCCCGTCCACCCTCCATTGTCAGTTTGCTCTTCAAGACCCTTCTCTATGCCCTTCAATGCCCATATGCTCACCAGCCAGTCTCTCCCATCCTCCTTTGTCTACTTGCTTCCCCAGCCCTTCCTGCTTTCTCTTCATTGTCTATCTACTGCCACAGCCCCATCTGCCTACCCTCTCTTGTCAACCTTCTACCCCAGCACCACTTGCTCACCCTCCATTTTCAGCTTCCTTTCTCAGCTCCTCCCACCTGTACGCCACTGTCAGCTTGCTTTTCCATCCCCTTCCACCCACCCGTCACTGTCACCTTGCTCTCTGAGAACCCCTCCAATCCGCCCTCTGTTTGCTGTTTGCTCAACCAGCCCTTCCTATCCATTCTGCATTATCAGCTTTCTGCCCAGACTCTCCAAACCAACTTCCGGTGTCAGCTTGCTTCCCAGCTCCCTCCACTCATTCTCTGTTGTCAGCTGGCTGCCCCATCCCTTTTCACCCAACCTCTGTTGTCAGCTAGCTGTTACCTCCCCTCTTGCTTTCAGACCATTGTCAGCTTTCTCCCTGGCCCCTCCCACCTGTTCTCTGTTTTCAGCTTGCTGGCCAGCCCCTTTCATCCGCCCTCATTTATCAGCTTGCCGCCCTAGTTCTTCCTGCCCTCCGTCAGGGGTCAGCTTACTGTCCCAGTCCATGCCACCTGCCCTCCATCGTCAGCTTACCGTCCCTACCCCAGCCCTTTCTGCCCGTCCTCTGTTGTCCATGTACTCCCCCAGCCGTTCCTGTTAGACCGCCATTGTCAGATTGCTTTCCCAGCCCATCCTGTCCACTCTCCCTTGTCAGCTTGCTGCCCCAGCCCGTTCAGCTTGCTCTCTGATTTCAGTTTGCCTCCCTATTCCTTCTGGACTTCCCTTCATTGTCAACTTGCATCCACAGCACCTTTGGCCCACTCTCAATTGTCAATTTGCTTTCCCAACCCATCCCACACACCCTCCATTGTTCTGGTGCTTCCCATCCCTTCCCGCTTACCCTACATTATTAGCTTACTTTCCCAGCCCCTCCCACCCACTCCTGTTGCTAGCTTGATCACCCAGCCCTATCAGCCCACACTCTGTTATCTTCATGCTTCCCCAGCTGCTCCCACCAACCCTCCTTTGTCAGCATATGGCCCCAGCCTATCCTGCTCACCCTGGGTTGTCAGCTTGCTTCCACAGCCCCCCCAAATCTCTCCTCAGTTTTCAACTTGCTACCCAGTCCCCTCACCAACTTTCCATTTCCAGCTTGCTCTCCCGGCCCCTCCAACCTTCTCTCTGTTGTCAGTTAGCGTCACCAGCCATTCGGCTATTCTACATTGTCAACTTGCTAACCCAGCTCCTTCCACACATCCTATGATGTCAGCTTGCAGACCTAACACATGTTGCCTGCGAACTATTGTCATCTTCCTCTCCCAGGCCCTATAGCCTGTCCTATGTTGCCAGCTTGCTTCTGTAGCTAATCCCACTTGTTCTCTGTTGTCAGATTGCTGCCTCAGCCCCCCGCCCTTCCTCTCCTGTCAGCTTGCTGCCCGAGCCATTACCACCTGCCCTCCACTGTCAGTTTGCTGCCCGAGCTCCTCCCATGTGCCCTCCATTGTCAGTGAGCTTCACCAGATACCTCCAAGCTGCCATATATTTTAATACTGTGCTCTCAGTCTCTCCTGTACATCCTCTGTTGCTAGCCAGCTGCCACAACCCCTTCCTCCTGCCCTCTGGTGTCAGTTTGCTCTCTCAGACCTTCCTACCTATCCTCAATTGTCAAGTTGCTGGTGGGCCCTTGAAGCCACCCTCTGTTGTCTGCTTGCCCGTCCCAGGGACCCCATTGTCCATTTGCTCCCTTAGACTCTCCTGCCCGCCCTCCATTGTCAGCTTCCTGCCCACAGAATACCCCACCTGCCTACCAGTGTCAGCTTATTTCCCTAGCTCCTCCTACACACCTTCTGTTGTGAGCTTGCTTCCTCATACCCTTCCATTTTCCTTCCTTTGTAAGCTTACTATCCCAACCCTATCTATGTGCCCTCTGCTGACCAAGTCCCTCCAGCTCACCCTCAAGGTCGATGTGCTTCCTCCAGCCCCTACCGCCAACCCTTGTCAACTTGCTGCCACAGGGCCACATGCCTGCCCTGCATTGTCAGCTTGCTTTCACAGATCTTCCTGTCCACCCTCGATTGTCAACTTGCTCTCTTAGCCTCTCCTGCCTGCCCTCTGTTGTCCATGTGCTTCCCTAGCACCCATTGTCATTTTGCTGTCCCAGCCTCTCTCTCTCCTGCTCTCCATTATCAGCTTGCTGCCCCTGTCACTTCTACCTGCCCTCCATTTTGAGCGTGCCGTCATCAGGTTGCTTCTACAGCTCTTACTGTTCAACATCTGCTGTCTACTTGCTGCCCCAAGCCCTTCCTTCTCATACTCCATTGTCAGCATGCTGCTCCAGCCCCTCCTACCTGCTATCTGTTGTTAGCTCCTAAAATGGTACATTATTATGGTACTGGGTATTTTTTCAATGTTTTGTGGTACCATGGCACTGTGGTACTGGGAGCTGATACCTGTGCCACAAATTATTTATTTTTAATTTTTAACTAAAGAGATGGGACCCTTTGAGACATTCCACATGACCAAGAGGTTCATGGTGTGCCCACCCTGCCTCCTTATGAGCTATTTCCATTTTATTTTCAGGACTTAAGATTGAGGGGGTCATTCTCACCTTGGCGGACGGCGGAGGCAGTCCTCCAAGGTACCGCCGTCAGAACACCGCACCGCGGTCGAAAGACCGCGGCGGTGATTCTGACATTTGCCCTGGGCTGGCGGGCGGCCGCCAAAAGACCGCCCGCCAGCCCAGGGCAAATCAACCTTCCCACTAGGATGCCGGCTCAGAATTGAGCCAGCGGAGTGGGAAGGTGCGACGGGTGCAGTTGCACCCGTCGCGTATTTCAGTGTCTGCTGGGCAGACACTGAAATACTTTTTGGGGCCCTCTTACGGGGGCCCCTGCCGTGCCCATGCCATTGGCATGGGCACGGCAGGGGCCCCCAGGGGCCCCGCGGCACCCCCTACCGCCATCCTGTTCATGGCGGGAGAGCCGCCATGAACAGGATGGCGGTAGGGGGTGTCAGAATCCCCATGGCGGCGGAGCGCGCTCCGCCGCCATGGAGGATTCAGACGGGCAGCGGAAAGTCGGCGGTACACCGCCGACTTTCCGTTTCTGGCCGCGGCTGAACCGCCGCGGTCAGAATGCCCAGCGGTGCACCGCCAGCCTGTTGGCGGTGCTACCGCCGACCTCCGCCATGGCGGTAATTACCGCCATGGTCAGAATGACCCCCTGAGTCTTTCTGTAATGTAATGGCAGTGGCAACATTTTCCTTCATTTTGCCGCCAGCCATTCACAACAGGTGCAGTGGTACCAAAAAGGTAGAGGGAAAAATGGTCCTGGGCCAATCAGAAGACACCATTTTTTTTAAATGAACGGACCATAGAACTCCCACTGGACCAACCGTCTAGATACACCTAACTTTTCAACTCCTGCATGACCATAGTGAACACCGATTGAAATGTAAACGGCTGTATGGATATAAACAAAATATCAAAAATCTGTCTCAGCTTTCTTGGTAAAAGTTGTAACTTTCTGGAAAGTTTTGTGTAATTCCGTGGAGAGACATTTTTTATGATTTGCTTCCCAAAATTTCCTGGGAGAATTAACATGGGAAATCAATGTTTTGGGACTCTCCCTCCCCTTTTTTCTTGTCCCTTGCTTGACAAATAGATGTAAATCTTTCCAGAAAGGAGCTAAGGTGGATTATATCTTTGGAAAGAGTCAACCTGAAAAGCCCGGCCATTATTAGCATTCATTTGCTGTTTGTAAATACATAAAAAATGAAATCAATGTTGAGAGTGGAAAAGAGTTTGGAGTCCCTGGACTGATGTGCTGCCAACTAAAACTGATGAAGGTGGAGGCTGATTTGCACACAGAAAAACACCCCTCCCCCCCACTCGGGAAATCAGTTAATTAATGCTTAGAGCAACTGTGCATGTAACAATCAGGGGCTGACTTTGCCTTGCCCGGGTTTGTGACCTGCATGTCTCAGTGGATGCTAGTCGTGAGTATTTAAAAATCCTAAGGGGCATATTTACACAGAAGTGGCGCAGCACTGTGCCAAAATTGATAGCGCCAAGCTACAGCACTTCTGAAATGCACAATTTACACAAATACGGTGCACCCCTGTCTTTCCCCTAGCACTAGCACTAATTTTAGTTGCCAGCACCAATGCAGGCATCCTTGCACCATAGTGTAAGGGAGTATGCATTGAAGGGGATCATTGTTTATGTGCAGAATGGTGTCCCTTCCTCATAATAAACAATCTACAATGGCGATTTGTTACTTCTATGTGTGCTGCATAATGCAGCACACATAGAAGTAGCAAATCATCATTATTGAATGATTGTTTATGTGCAGGAAGGAACACCTTCCTGCACATAAAAAAATCATTCAGGGCATTTTGCTCTTTCTATGTATGCTGCAGAATGCAGCACACTTTGAGAACACAGAAACAAGGAGAAATAAAGGTATTTCTCCTTGTTGCACCATGCTAACGCCATTCTTGGGGGTGGCGTTAATTTTTGGCGCTGTCACAGATTTATGAATTCTTGCAAATCTGGAGCAGCGTCAAAAGCAATGGGTGTTGCTGTGGAACACCCACAGCAACACGTATTGCACACCCCTCTGCTGCAGAAAACTAAGTCGGATGGGCCCATATTTACAAGACGGCAGTGGAATTAACAAAACTCTGTGCGTCTCTCAGAGCTACTTTCAGGGATGGGCAATCCCAGGAACCAGGACACTTTATCCCCAGTGGCCTGGCCTTCCAGTGATGGTGTTAGGAGTGGTTAATTGTGTCCTGTGGGGCCAGTCCAGTCCAAAGAAATGTTTGGAGTAAATAATTTAACTATTAGATGTGAGTCATCACACACAAGGTGTTCACTCCAAAACACCTGATTTGTTTCATATCTTATCTTCAATGAACCTAATTATTTGCCTCCTTCAAATGCACGTCCTTTGTTGCTCCCTGGTTTCATTTACTCTCTGGCCTTGTGATTGCCTACTAGTTGTCTCTTTTGGGTCTGTGATATTGATTCATTGTTATCAGCATTGATCCCTTGTGATCAACTATAGTGCTGCCTGGTTATCCCATACTAGTGCTAGATAGGACTACCGAAGCACCTTGCTTTCCATCTTGACATAAGAAGCCACAGATTTGTTTTATCACCCTCACTATACTTTCGGGCAGATTTAAAAGGCATTTGCACCATTTTTTTTGGCGCAGCACAAGCGCAAACCCAGTGCCATATTTACAAAGGGGCACTAGACATGTCTAGTGCCACTTTCCCAAGGATTGCATCATTTTTTGAGTGCGCCACCTCGCCTTACCTTGTTTGCCTAAAATGCGCCACTGCATCACTCACCATCATCACCACAGCAACCAGTAAGGCAGCGCAGAAGGAGGGAGCTCATATATCGCCAAAGAACAACAACTCTTGGGGTCTGGTGAAAAGATATCACAAGATATTACTGTTTGAAGTGGAAGTCAATCACCTGGCTGCTCGAAGAAATTGCACCCGCTATTATGGCAAGAGCAGGAAGGCAAACCAATATTTCACCCCTCACAAAGCTCCTGGCTGTGCTGCACATGTTGGCCTCTGGGTCCTACTGGATGCCATCATCTGCCTAACTCTTCCCCAACACCCAACAAGTCCAGCAGGAGATCAAAGAAGGGTTCTACGCCACTGCTGGATTTCCTCACGTTTTGGGTGCCATGGACTGCACACATGCACGTGTACCTCCTGTTGTTACAGAACACCTGTACCGATACAAGAAGCATACACATTCAATAAACGTGCAGACCATTGTGGACCATCAGGGCCTCTTCACAAGTGTCCTAGCATTCAAGATGCCTTCATTTTCAGCATTTCCAGGATGGACAACATGGAAATGGCATGCTCGTTGGTAAGCCAGCAGACACTACATAACACATACGACACATAAGACACATAGGCCAAACAATGTACAGAACACACTCTGCACACATTGATAGTCACTCATAGATGACTGATCATCAACACATATGAAACATGCATCCCTCCACCACCCAATACAAAATACCCATAATTATGGCCCTATTTACAAGACCCTTGAGTCACTAGAGCATCACATTTACTGATGCTCTGGTGGAGCAATGCCCACTCTACATTTGCAAGGTGGTGTCAAGCCACTTTTTGGGGCCTAACGCTGTCTTGTAAATGCTGCACCTTCACACACATCACTTAGGGGCACATATACCTACTCCCGGTGCTGTCTTAAGCGCCACGTTAGTGTCATTTCTATGATGCTAAGGTGGCGTTAGGGTGGGCATTCATACGTGTCATGTATCAAAGCAGCGATATGCATGCATTGCGCCACATTGAAAAGTTCTGTGTCGTATCAAGGCTGCATCAGGCATAGTGTATGTAAGTGGGGCATTCCCATACAGAGATGCCTGGAAAAAATGGCACAGGTAAAATCACAAGATTTCACTGTGCAATTGTTTTACCTTAGTTCAGGACAGGCGTGAAAGTGATGTCCCTATCATAATCTATGAGTCTCCATGACTTTTGCTGCACTAGCATCCAAATCATTTTTACTTTAGTCCAGCTGAAGCACCATAACTGCATGAAACATTCTGACTCTGTTTTGGTAATGACAGCCATGTTGCGCCATATAGTAAATTCTGCACAGCCATGGTGTAGTTAGGAGGGGCAAGGGAGTCACATGAAAACAGGTGCATTGGGAGCAATGCACCATGTCCCACTGCTATGGCCCTTAGAGGCTCATAAACGAACCCCTAGCGCCATAGTAGTGGTACTTTGTGTGCCACTCTGGTGGCGCTGTGCCATATTTACTTTTGTGGCTTCATGCCACCTTGTAAATACATCCCCTTCATACGCAGCACTTTGTGTGAAAGGGGTGTGCAGTGGGTGTTGCTGTGGGTGTTCCATCCACAACACCCATAGCAGTTTTGCACTGCCCCCATACACAAAAAAATGGTTACATAATGCAGCATCTAAAATGTATACTCTCCCCCTCATTGGGTGGCATTACCATGGTGCAAGCAGGAGGAATACCTGATTTCACTAAAGTAATATCCATCTTCCTACCCCTGATGCTTTCTTCAGCACAATTATGAATACTACCTATACATCATTGATTGGTCAGGTGTAGAAAGGAACATCTCCCAGTACATAATGAATCCCAGCCACAAAACAGGCATCTGCGCACCATGGTGCTATGGTGCCCATTTACAGCTTGGCACCTGACTCTGTGTTTGTGCAGAGGATTAGGTCAGAAATGCAATGTATCTGGTAGATATGTGCATTGCCGGCCGTTCACAGTGGTGCAGGGTAGCGCAGCAATACATTTCATGCCCTGCCCAATGCCACAGGGCCTTGTAAATCAGTCACAGACCTTGCAATACATCTGAAACCACTATGCCACACCTTGCATGATGTTTATGCATACACATACATGTCTGCCAGAAAATATGGATAATATCTCTGTAGGCAAAGGAGGTGTACAATGTCCAAGGGGGGTGGGGACATGCCACCCACAAGACACAACACCTGGCTAATGGCCTACATAACACAAACTAGAAGAAAACTCACACAGCATGGCTCAGTGGCAGGTTCCATGTCATTCGACACACGTACAAACATCTGCAACATCACACACATCCTGCATGGGTGAACTTTCATGCCACACAATTAACACCATCAGCAAGCCCCTAAACCTGTATCCTTGACTGGAAGGTGCATTATCTCATACAACTACAATCATGCATGGACATAGGAAACCACACCATGCCAGAAACAAGTCTATATCTCTACTTCACAAACACAAACTAAGTAAGAGCAGTTGTTACCAAACACAAGGGTAGGTCTGACACTGTCCCTCCCCTTCTATTGCAGCTGTCCAAGGTTATGGCATCCAGCCCTGGGTGATAACGCCCCATGTAAATTCACAGAGTGATGGTGAGAAGGCCTACAATGTGGAGCTAGTCCGCACCAGGAATATAGTTGAGTGCACATTCGGCATTCTCAAAGCAAGATTCCGATACTTAGATGTCTCAGGGGTGAGACAGCTGTACTCACCTCCACTGGTGTGTAAGATCATTGTTGTCTATGCAATTTTGCACACCATATGTGGGCAGACTAATGTCCCCTGGGAGGATCAGGTGGAGGACCCCAGGGAGGAGGATGAGTACCATAATGACCCACCTCAGGATGGGGAAGGACCATATACCACTGCTGGGGCACACCGGCATGCACACTTTGTTGACAATTGTTTCTCCTGAATCTCTCACTTAAAATATAACTTACAAACAACTTGTAAATAAATCACTTATTCACACAAGTGTCTTGGAGTGTCTTTCACATGCAAATGCAACTGCTAATCATACACATTTAGAAAATCAATACTAGGCCACAACAGTGTGTAAACAAGTAGGAACACCATACAACACACAAAACAATGAGAATGGAATTTGTGGGTGTAATGTTTGCTCTGCCAGTGTAACATGTTTGTCACATTAAAACATTCATGTTACACAGGTCTGTTGGGTTGAAATTTGACAGCAGCCACAATGTCACTCCTTGTGAGAAACGTTATCCAGAAATTAGCCCCTGGTAGGACAAGAGCAGTCAGTGCACACAACAGTAGGTCAGTGTCAGCAATATGACAATGCTATTTCTTCATGTCCCAAGCACATCCTAACATATCCCTCAGTGACACACATATGCATGACAAATAGTGTTTGACATCCAAAGGACACACCACAAGTATGTCTAGGCCTGTCCCCCTCAAATGAGTACTCATCTCCATGTATTTGTAAAAATGTCATTGCATCACTCATTCCCGTGAAAAAATCCATGTGTCAATTTTGACGCAGTCATATTTACACATGCCTGTGTGTACCCTAGCTGTCAGGAATACACATGAAATCAAGCCACACTCATTGTGCATTTCACAAAGGGTATTGGAAGCAGCTTGTGTGTGAGTGCCCATGTTAAACACACACATATTGAAAGGCAGCTGAGACACTCTGTACTGAACTGGCACAGCCACTTTGCGGAGGTGACATAGAAACTACACAAGTGCTGTGTCAGGAGTACAGATGTGTGGATGTCAGTCTTCCATCCTGCATACAGTGGATAATTAACAGCTAACATTGCTTGCCCTGTAGCAAACTCAAGGTTCATTGGCAAATATCATATTGAAAAGATACAATGACATTCATGAAGGACAGGACAGTGAGGATGAGGAAGATGAGGGCCAAATACCAATTGTCCAAACACTGCCAGCAATGTGGCAATTGAGGCCAAGATAACACCATCTGGCGGTGGGTATGTCTAAACAATTCTATCATCTTAATCCACAAGACAATGTTGTACATATGTGAGACCATAAAAATACACATTGTGTTGGGCACTTGACATTCCAGCCACACTGTCAGAAAATCCACCTGTGTGTTTGTCCAGCAAAAACAAGTATGAGGGATGCATGTGTAAACATACAATATGTGTACCCTGGGTCTACAGACACGTCCATGTCCCACTATCTAACAATGGCGTGCCAAAATATTAAAGGCTCATATACAATTCCTAATCACATACTCTTGTATTTCCCAGTAGATAAGAGTCCAAGGCTGACAGAAATCTCCTGTAAGTACCTAGTACATTATAGGGCAAAGCTGACAAAAATCCCCTGTAAGTCCCTAGTAGATAATAGAGTAGGGGAGTGTAGATGTACATTTGGAAACCTGCACTTGAGTGTGCACTGATATGTAGCCTGCCATCCCTGTCTGATCGCAACTCTGCCAAGCACAGGTTGTGCTAGAAGGGAATTATGTGGAGACCTTCGTGGTGAGGAATTGTACTGTCAAAGTGTATGTGGAAAACACATTGTCACAAAATGCAACCTTATTGTCACCCCCAGGCTCTGTGAAGCCCACAATTGTGAACAAGGACAAACTCTAAGATGCATCATAGCTCCTCGTTTTGACAAACCACCTCTTAACACTTACAAACAGTAGCAATGTATCCACAGAGGGTAACATGTTAGTCTCTGAAATGAGCAAATATCTTGTTCTGAAGGAGCACAATGACCAAAGAATGGCTCATGAAGATTGTTGAACTGATGTCTCAGAAAAAACACTGTAATAGACAGAAGAAAGCACACATGAAGAACACAAACCAACAACATGCATGGCATGACAAACACATCCATGGCACATGTCTGTCCTAAACATCACAGCAATTGCCTGCATGGGGACTGTAAGTTGTCCATCTTGCATGACAGGCTGATGTCTGCTCCATTGGACACACATTAGACTGACACACAAATGCACTGTCATGGGGTGGGTCAGATGACCACAATCTAGGGGAAATCAAATGCATTACTGGAAAAACACTTAGCAAGGGCATCATGTAAGTGAACATGTTTAACACATGAATGTTAGAAATGGGGTATTTGGTTGTCAGTCAGGTTATCTCCTGTCCAAGCAAGGACCCTCGCTCTAGTCAAGGTAAAGGAGAAGCACCCTCAGTTAACACCGCTCACCACTTGGTAGCTTGGCACGAGCAGGCAGGCTTAACTTCAGATGCAAGGTATGAAGTATTTGTACCAACACACAGTAACCCAGTGATCCCACCACAAAAGGACACAACACAGGTTTAGAAAAATAGGTACTATTTATCTAAACAAAACAAGACAAAAATGATAAAAATTCGACAGACACAACTCAAGTTATGAATGTTAAAAAGAATAAGAGTCTTAGGGGGTCATTCCGACCCTGGCGGTAAAACCCGCCAGGGCCCTGAACGACGGAAAGCACCGCCAACAGGCTGGCGGTGCTTTCCTGCCCATTCTGACCGCGGCGGTAAAGCCGCGGTCAGAAAAGGGGATCCGGCGTTTTCCCGACGGATTTCCCCTGGCTGGGCTGAACCTCCATGGCTTTGCTGCAAGCTGCGCCGCCATGGGGATTCCGACCCCCTTCCCGCCAGCCTTTTTCAGGAACAGGATGGCGGGAACGGGTGTCGTGGGGCCCCTGGGGCCCCTGCACTGCCCATGCCACTGGCATGGGCAGTGCAGGGGCCCCCTAACAGGGCCCCAGCATGATTTTCACTGTCTGCATAGCAGACAGTGAAAATCGCGACGGGTGCAACTGCACCCGTCACACCCCTGCAACACCGCCGGCTCCATTCAGAGCCGGCTTCTGTGTTGCAGGGCCTTTCCCGCTGGGCCGGCGGGCGCTCCCTTGGCGGGCGCCCGCCGGCCCAGCAGGAAAGTTTGATTGGCCCCCGCGGTCTTTTGACCGCGGAGCGGCCAAGTGGCGGCGTAAGTTTGGCGGGTGGCAACCGCCGCCCGCCAAACTTGGAATGACCCCCTTAATCTTTAGAAAACAGTGAGAATGCTGTTATTGTACAAAAGTACCTGGGTAGCGTCAAAATAAAGCCGCACAGGAGAGTGTGTGTCGGAAAAGGCCAGCGATGCTTCGATTTCTCACTTGCAAGCGAGACTGTGCATCATTACTCTTCCGGTCAGGTCAGAGTATGTCGTTTCCCCTCTCCCGCAAGAGAGTGATGTGTCCATCCGGATGGGCATCACGGGTCCGGGCAGGCTTTGCGTTGATTTTCCTGCATCCAGCGATGTTGCGTTGAAATCCTGTCGCATGGTGTCAGAAAAACGGGTTGCATGGGGGCTTGCGTCATTAACAGCAGCCTCTGCGGGTGTTGCCCGTCATTTCTCCAGCTGTGTTGCGCCGATCTCCCAGCCGTGATGCAGGTGGAGTGTCGATTTCAGCCACAGGGCTGGCAGCGTGTCATCTAGCAGCCATGAAGCGGGTGGTGCATCGAAAGTTTTCCCGCACGGCAGTCTTTGCGTGGATTTCTGTCCTTTTCCACCACTTGCACCTTTAAAGAGCCCACAGACAGGTTATGGCACCACTTGGCAGGCAGGACTCTAAGCAGAAAGCCCAAGTGCTGGCAGAGAGACTGTCCCTAAGACTTCAACAACAGGAGGCAAGCTCAGTTCAAGCCCTTGGAGATTCTTCACCAGTGGGAAGACACACAAAGGTCAGTCTTTGTCCTCTCTCAGGTAGAAGCAGCTACTGCATACCAACCCAGCAAAGCACAGTCACAGGCAAAGGGGCAGTACACCTTGTCCAGCTCTTCTTTTCTCCTTGGCAGAGATTCCTCTTGGTTCCAGAAGTAATCTTATTTTCAGGGGTTTTGGGTGCTCTTCTTATACCCCTTTCTGCCTTTGAAGTAGGTCTAATTCAAAGAGAAGTCTCTGTTGTTTTCAAGATCCTGCCTTACTCAGGCCAGGCCCCAGACACACACCAGGGGGTTGGAGACTGCATTGTGTGAGGGCAGACACAGCCCTTTCAGGTGTAAGTGACCACTCCTCCCCTCCCCTCAGCCCAGATGGCCCATCAGGATATGCATGCTACACCCCAGTTCCCTTTGTGTCACTGTCTAGAGAAGAAGTGCAAACAGGCCAACTGTCAAACTGACCCAGACAGGGAATCCACAAACCAGCAGAGTCACATAATGGTTTAAGCAAGAAAATGCCTACTTTCTAAAAGTGGCATTTTCAATCAATCAATCAATCAAAGAGATATATAGAGCGCGCTACTCACCCGTGAGGGTCTCAAGGTGCCTTGGGGGAGGGGTCAAGGGGGGGGGCACTGTTTGAACAACCATGTCTTGAGGTTTTTTCTGAAGAGCAGGAGGTCTTTGGCTTTGCGGAGGTTGGTGGGGAGGGAGTTCCAGGTTTTGCGGGCAAGGTATGAGACGGCCTTGCCTCCTGTAGTGGTGCATTGGATGCAGGGGACAGTGGCTAGTGCGAGGTTGGCAGACCGGAGGTTGCGGGTGGGAGTGTGGAAGTTCACTCTTCCGTTGAGGTAGGTTGGGCCGGTGTTGTGGAGGGATTTGTGTGCGTGGATGAGGATCTAGAAAATGATTCTCTTGTCTATGGGGAGCCAGTGAAGGGATCTGAGGTGTGTGAGATTTGTTCGTGGCGGGGGAGGTCCAGGATGAGGCGTGTGGCTGTGTTCTGGATTCTCTGGAGTCTGCATTTGAGTTTGAGTGTGGTGCCGGCATAGAGGGCGTTACCGTACTCTAACCTGCTGCTGATGAGTGCGTGGGTGACTGTCTTCCTGGTCTCTGAGGGAATCCATTTGAAGGACTTTTTCAGAGTGCGGAGTGTGTGGAAGCAGGAGGAGGTTACTGCGTTGATTTGCTGTGTCATGGAGAGTGAGGGGTCCAGGATGATGCTGAGGTTGCGGGCGTGGTTTGCGGGGGTGGGTGCGGGGCCTAGGGCGGTTGGCCACCAGGAGTCGTCCCATATGATTTTGTTGGGGCCGAAGATGATGATTTTGGTTTTGTTGGAGTTAAGCTTGAGGTGGTTTGTTGTCATTCAGGTGGCGGTGTCAAGGAGTGCAGCGTGTAGGTTGGTTTTGGTGGTGGTGGGGTTGCGGGTGAGGGAGAAAATGAGTTGGGTGTCGTCTGTGTAGGAGAGGATGGTGATACAGTGTGGTCGGAGGATGTTGGCGAGGGGGGTCATGTAAATGTTGAAGAGGGTGGGGCTGAGGGAGGACCCTTGGGGGACTCCGCAGATGATTTTGGTAGCAGTGGAGTGGAAGGGTGGTAGGCGGACTCTTTGGGTCCGGTCGGTGAGGTAGGAGGTGAGCCAGCCTAAGGCTTTGTGATGAATTCCTGTGCTGTGAAGGCGTGTGCGGAGTGTGTGGTGGCAGACAGTGTCAAAGGCCGCGGAGAGGTCTAGGAGGATGAGTGCGACGGTCTCGCCCTTGTCGACTCTGGTTCTGATGTTGTCAGTACATGCGATGAGGGCGGTTTCCGTGCTGTGGTTCTTGCGGAACCCGGATTGGGAGGGGTCTAGTGCATTGTTTTCCTCAAGAAAGTGGGACAGGAGGGCGTTGACTAGTTTCTCTGAGACCTTGGCAGGGAAAGGGAGGAGGGAGATGGGGCGGTAGTTGGAGAGGACTTCTGGGTCGGCTTTGGGCTTTTTTAGGAGAGCAGTGATTTCTGCGTGCTTCCAGGGATCTGGGTAGGTGGCGGTGTCGAATGAGGAGTTGATTGTGTCGCTGAGTATGGGGGTGATGGTTGGGCTGACTTTGTTCAAACACACAATCTAAAAACCAACTTCATTCAAAGATGTATTTTTAAATTGTGAGTTCAGAGACCCAAAACTCTACATGTCTACCTGCTCCCAAAGGGAATCTGAGCTAAAATAATATTTAAAGGCAGCCCCCATGTTAATCTATGAGAGAGATAGGCCTTGCAGCAGTGACAACCACATTTGGCAGTGTTTCACTGTCAGGACATGTAAAACACATAAGTACATGTCCCACCTTTAACATACACTGCACCCTGCCCATGGGGCTACCTAGGGCCTACCTTGGGGTGCCTTAGATGTATAAAAAGGGAAGGTTTGGCCTGGAAAGTGGGTACACATGCCAAGTCGAAGTGTCTGTTTAAAACTGCACACACAGACACTGCAATGGCAAGTATGTTTACAGAGCTACTCATGTGGGTGGCACAACCAGTGCTGCAGGCCCACTAGTAGCATTTGATTTACAGGCCATGGGCACCGTTAATGCACTTTACTAGGGACTTACTAGTAAATCAAATATGCCAATCATAGATAAGCCAATGTACACATATAATGTATACAGGGAAAACTTACACTTTAGCACTGGTCAGTAGTGGTAAAGTGTCCAGAGCAAACAAAACAGCAAAAACAGAGTCCAACACATAGAAGCAACCTGGGAAGTAGAGGCAAAAAGTTAGGGGAGACCATGCCAGTGATGCAAAGTCTAAGACATGGGTTATCTATCCTAAGGTGCATGGCTACACAAATGGTGTTAATGTCCTATTTGTGTAGTCAGATTCCAGAAAAGCATGTACCACCACATACATACACTTACAGAAAACATGTTGTACACATCGGAAGACAGGAAGGTGTGAAATGATGAGGCTGCTGTCAAGCAAGTGGCTTGATAATTACATCACAACACTTGCTATCACCATGCAATTTAAACACCACCACCCCTTGTGTGACAGCCTGCTGCCTATACATTGCGACAAAGCAAAAATTGTCTGACATGTGCACAGTCCTACATGTGAGTCTTATGGCCACATTCCAAAGGCCAGTCCATGGCAATCCTGGGTGTGAAATCATCAATGGTCTAAGGTGACTACATATAGGGGAACATTCACAAGTAACTGATGCATTGGCAATGATGAGCAACTTCTATAGGATTGCCATGTGACCCCCTAATGACACCATGGTAGCAGTGACACAAAAACAATGGATGCAGTTGTGGCATTTTGCTGGACTACCACTAAAACATGTTGCACTCGGCTATGAAAGCTGATGTGAACCCGTAGTACATAGCACGAACATCAGTATAAGGCCTGCTGTGGCCATTCCGTGCAAAATGAGGCAAGAATGGTGCTAAGACATCTAGTTACTTTCACAGTTCAATAGCTAGTTTGGCCTCCCTGCTGGATATGCCCATCTTGCACATATCATACCTTGCACAGGTATGATGTGTCACAATGGGTTTACAAAGTTAGGGTAAACATATATGGCGCATGGTGAGGCTGTGTTTAATGCCACCTCAGTGTAACTTTGTGTGACATTATGGAGGCACAAATGTGAGCAACGGCATTTTACATGTGTCCCATTAGTGGCACATAAGGCCTCCCTATGAAGCTCAGATTGACATGACTCATGGAAAATTTGGCCTATATATTGTCTGGTCCTTGTAAGACATGTACACTTACAAGCTATAGCTTAAACACATGGAAATTGAGCAGGATGTTGACCTGACCTATTCACAAGTTATACGACAGTACACATGACAGTTCAAATGTAAATATACATTTTGCCTGGGACACCATACACTTTAGTATATTTTAAATGCCTTGCATTAAAAAAATTGATGCATTGCTGCCATGCGTGTTTTTTGATGGCATTGAATCTACCAAAAATGGCGCACACCATGCGATGCGTTGGAACTGTCTAATGTTGCCTTGCCATCCAACATAAAAAATCACACACAGGTACGTAGCGTAAAAAAAAAAATTAAGCATTGTCAAAAACATGATGCATCATCACAGGAAGTGAGGTGATGGTTGAACTGTGCAAACCAAAACCTGCAAAATTACATTCACTTTATTTTACATTGACAGACTTTTTGTCTGTCTCGGTGAGAGGAGGTGTTTTGGAGATCTGTGTGAGAGATTCGTGTTTGAAGTGTAATTTTGTGCTGTCTGCTGTCATATTTTTTGTTCCTGACCTCTGTATTGTCCTGTCCGTTAGTCTTTTGTATTGTGTTGTCATAGTATTGTTGGGTGTCTGTCTCTAGGGTAGCATGGTACGGAGGGTGTGTCTGACATAATTTGTGGAAGGGAAAGGGCATGTGATCTCACCGCTTAGGGGGTTTCATATGGCTGGTGCTCCATCACCTGCCCAACATGGTGTTCACGGGTGAGCAAGTGATCCAGGGCTACAGGAATGAGGTGAGGAAACTGCGGTGGGGGAAGGTCCTCGCCCAGATGAACTGGATCTTTGAGGTGGAGCAGACTGACCGGTAACTGAAGCATTGCTGGGCAGACATAGTCAGCAGCGAGCAGGACCTTCTGGACCACATTGGGATTGAGGTTGGAGAAACTGTGTGTGAGCACACAAACTTTGTGATTGACTATTGCTGCACAATTGCAGGTACATGTCTGTTGGTCATAGGGCCTCCATTAGCAAGTTAAGGAAAAGGGCAGGGTTGTAGGCACAGTGTTGGTGCAAAAGAGAGCAACCATGACGATGACAAAACTGCACCATTAAGGAGAAAAAATGCTTGGTCCTGTCCTTGTCCGCTGGGTTTTGCCACTCAATCCTGTTGTAGATCAATGCAGGCACAACTGTGTAATAGTGGAAGAGTATATTGTTACCAGGAACATGTGTCCATGTCCACTAAGTGCCTAGCTGGTGTTATATGTAGGGTTGGGTGAAGTTCGTGGAGTTCTGCACCAAAAATCTCTGGCGCACCATGCGGAGTTCTGCAAGCGGTGGAGTGCAATAGGTCATTCCATATGGATTGATTTTAGGCACCTGGTGTTTGTCCCGCACTTAAAAATCAGCAAGAACGGCACCAAGCGCAGCACAAAAGAGCGCTGCTTCTTTTCTGCCACTCGAGTATATTTTCTACTCAATCGGCACCTTCTTCAACGCAAATCGAAGGTTTCTCAATGCGAGCTGTAGCAACCATCTGCAACCGCCCGCATTGAGAAGTCACGCTGGAAGGTGGTCTAAGTAAGATTCTCCCCTCTTGCGGTTGCCAACTTAACATTTGGTGAGCACAAATGAGGGAAAAACTCTGTACTGTTCCGCTATACAGAGTTTTTTGTAACTCTGCGCTCTGAGCGGAGCGCAGAGTGGGAAAAACTCTGCAAACACCGCAAGTGGAGCGGAATTCACCACCCACTCCTAGTTGTATGTTGCATAGTCACATACAATTGATGTCACAAATCACACAGGAGTTAAGGCAGTCATGGTTGAGTATGTCCTGTGAGTCATGTATGTGGAGGAAGACATCAAAAGTATCAATGTTTAAAAATGTTTGCAGTGTGAAGTCATCTGCACTCACTTAACAATGTAGCCGTGAAATTTATGTTAAGTTTCCGCATTGTGTACATGTCAGCCTGGCCTATCAATGTATGTCACTGAGACATGTAAGATGCAATTATTGAGCATTTATCAACATGGGTATACTAATGTCATTGGCAAATTATGTTTCATGTGCAATACTTGTCCATAGTTTTTATAGTGCAATATTCGCAGTGCCATGTCTCATGTTCCATCTTGCAAGTGGACCCCAACCATATACAATAAGAGAGGTGGAAAGCTTCAAAGACCCAGAGGCAACCAGTGAGTAACAATCTGTATGTGTAATGTGTTGTGCAAGTGTTGTGTGTGCAGTTGTATGCAGTGCCATGTACAAGAGCATGTAGGCTACCACAAACATAGTAGGCTTAACCAGGATATGTACTGTATGGTTACAGATGTGTCTTGGCTGTGCATTCCATGAAATAATTGCACTGGTGGCAACATATGAAGCAAAGGCCATGGAAATGTTGTGCATGGTTCATGAGTCCCATATCAGTGATGACAGTATGGTCATATGGTAGAAGTTAGGGGTACAACACATGTGTGCAGGGTTGTTAGATGTTGTTGACTATACATGTCACTAATCTGTGTGCCACACATAGCACTGAGTAACTGAGCTTATGGTGTGATGCAGTGGTCAACATTCCACACTTGGGGGCTTATTTACAAGTCACTGTTGCCGGCAGTACATCACTTTTTAAATGAGTATAAAGTGACGCACCTGTGGTGCAAGGGGCTTCTACATATGCTGCTTGACATGGCCAAATTTCAACCACCATTCTGGTGTGATGCCCCATTATATGAGTTGTTGTTTGCAACATTTCTAACCTGTCATCCTCACATGTCTTGTCATGTATGTTTGGCCAGAGGGAAATCCCTAAAACATTGAGATTTGACATGCCATGAACCACAGCCTTATCTACTTGTGGTGATCTTGATATTGTCCAGGATCTGATGTAAAAACAAATGACACATAATGTACAACATTAAGCTATGCTGTACCAACATCCATGCGCAGATGTGGTGTGGGACAATCATACACCCACATATGAGGTGGTGGTGTTGAGTGCTGTTATGCAACATGCTAACCATTGTTTGGGATACATTTACAACCAATGGCCAGCATAGTGTGAGTAAACAAGTCACTCAGATACTATGCTTCAAATTATGGCACAGCTCAACTGATACTGGCCTGTGTCAATATGAGAGTAGTGGCATGATCCTCTGTCTGACATGAATGACTGCAACACCCTACAATTTCATATATGATGCCTGCCACAATCAGTTTACCATTTAGTAATGTGTCCTGACATCTTTACTTGCCATATGTTGTCCTGTTGTGGGGTGACATTGTATCTGTAGTACTTGTTCAGATGAGTTAGTTAAATGTCAATGGATCTGAGGTAACGTGAGCAAATAGTAGGTACATTGATGAACAAACCACCATGATGAGTATGATGTTACATAGTCACATGGCTGATGTGTATGACAATCTTAGTCAATGGTGACATGGACCTTCAATGATGTTTCAAGATGTTGAAAGTAATAGTGCAATAATAATTGCTAGTCTCGATACCATGGACATGGGCAATGTGTATCTTGTGGTTGGTATGCAGATGTATGTTCCCCCTGCCCTTCAGGATGTTATTTTGATTATTGCTGGCCAATGTGTTACAACTGCAGATGGTGTATCCATTGCATGTGTAGTTCTTATAGCAACATATACAGTTGACTGACATGTCCACTTCATGTTGCAGCTGCAAACATGAATGAATCCCAGAGGTGTGAATTTGAAAAGAGGGCAGAAAGGTACCGCCAATATTAAACAAGTTGCCAAGGGGTATCAGAGGATGCAAAGGAGGGACGACCAGAAGCATGCCTAAGGGGCCTGGAAGGCCTTCCCTCAAGGGGGACAGCAAAGGAGCTATCCACCACCACCACCCATGCTGCAGCAAGGCCTGTGACCGCAGGCAGTGCCATTTCATCTGGGGCAGGACCTTGAACCCCGGCTCCATAACCTGGTCCAGCAACATTAACATTTAAAACTCGCGCCCCACCATGCACAGTGTTTTCGTCAAACATTTTACTGCAAATATTACAATGATATTATCAATTATGTTAAAAAAGATGTCATGAGTGCCATAATTTGTGGGTTAATTAGCAGTGCATCGTGAGGGTGCGAATTATAGTTCTCTTAGGGCACGAGTTATAGTTACTTGAGGTAACTCTAACAGGTGAATTTCTATGGCTTTGTACATTTAAATTGTGAGCCTAACTGTAACATCCCAGTAACCTTTGTTTTTTTAAGTGAATTTCTATGTTTTTTTAATTCTATTTCTTAACTATAACGTCGCTGTAACCTTTGTTTTTTTTTCCAGAGAATTCTATGTTTTTTTAACGTATAGTAATTTTCATTGCTATATGTTAATCCAACCACCACCGCGCACAGCCTTCGGCCATTCGCAGTGGCAGTTCGCCACAGGGCCTGGCCTGTGGCCATGCCCTGAGGTCAACCACCTAAAAGCACCTAACCTTGCACCGTGCACAGACTTCACCCGGGTGCAGTAAAGGTTGCCCACAAGACCTGGCCTGCAGCCAGACTCTGCGGCAAACCCCCCTAACCACCCAACCCCAAGCTGTGCCAAGCCCTTTGGCCATGCACGGCGAGAGTTGGCCACGGCCTCTCTGAGTGTGAGAATCGGTGTGAGAGGGTGTATCTGGGTGTGAGAGTAGCTGTGAGAGTGTGTGTCTGGTGTGAAAGTGCATACATCAGTGGTTTAGTGGGTGCATCAGTGTGTGAACAGGTTTGTGAGTGGGAGCATGAGGGTGTCAGTGGGAGTGTGGGAGTCTGAGTGGGTCTGTTATTGGGTGCATGAGGGTCTGAAAGGGGGAGTGAGTGAGTGCACAAGAGTCTGAGTGGGTATGTGAGTGGGTGTGTGAGTGTCTGAGTGGGTCTGTCAGTGGGTGTGTAAGTGTCTGAGTGGGTGTGTGAGTGGGAGAAAGATTGAAAGAGAGAGAGAGAGAGAAAGAGAGTGAGAGGGAGAGAGATAGAGAGTTTTTAGGCTTTGATTGATATACGTAGAATAGGATATTTCTGGACAAATTGAAAAGAAAAATGTATTTGTCTTTTATAAAGAGTAAGATCACCCTTCTGTATGAGCCTTAAACATTTGTAGTTAAAAAAAGGAAGGGAACAAGTCTGGGTGGACCTGAACTCTCAACACTCAGTGTGAAGGTCTATGACCTTCACACTGAGCTATTCTGTTTTGTTTTTTCAAAGCTTGTTTTTTTAGCCCTTTATGGGCTATCTGGGACCTCAAGGACTCCCCCATGGTCCCTATATATTTTTTATGTATTTTTTTATTTATTTTATAACAAGCTCTTTACTGGCAATTTGGGACTGTGGGGGAAGCCTTGAGGCCTCCTCCATGGTCCCATTGCTTCAGCAACCAAGGAGCTGATTTAAGCAGCAGCTTTGTGGTTGCTGAAGCAAACCTTTCATCTCTGACCTCTGCACACATATCAGCGTGCAGGGAACAGAGATGAAAGCTCCACTTTCTGACAGCAGGACCTATGTGACAGGCCCATGTGGCCTCACACATATTTAATTATTTGCCCCAGGGCGGTGGTGGTCTCCGGGGCTGTGGGGGAGGCCATGTGGCCTCCCTCACATATTAAAAGCAGTTTGTCCGAGGCATGGTGGTCTCCAGGGTGTGGGGGAGTGCAGCCCCCCCACACATATTTAATTAATCCCCTGGGGAGGATTTGGTCCCCTGGGCTGTGGGGGAGGCCATTGTGCCCTGGGGGGTAGTCACCAGGGTGCAGGGGACCATGCGGCTCCTTGAACATGTTAAATTAATTGCCCCAGGAGAGGTGGTGGTCCCCGGGGCTGAGGGGAGGCCAACAGGCCTCCCCACATATTTAAATAAAGCCCCGGGGAGGTGGTGCTCCACATGGCTATGGGTGGGGGCTGGGTGCATCCCCCCATTAGAAATGAACATTGTCTCCAGGACTTGGCTCACCCAGTGGCTTGAAAAAATGAAGTGTGGGAGACCGTGCTATATTTTTTTTTAATTTGTGCCAGATTCGCACACCCTCCGCAAATTTCTGTGAAAATGTTTTAAAAAAACACCTCCAGAGCTAAGGGGTCAGGGTGTCTGTACCCTAGCCCCCTTTCTTTATTTTTAACTTTTTTTGTGGGACTCAGCTGAAGCAGGGTCACAACATGCCTGACAACACTTCCTTGTTGAAGTGCTGTCAGCCAATCAGATCTCAGCACGAGATTGGGCAGGGTCGTGAATCTTTCGCATCCCTAGATATACAAATTTGGATTATCCTTAAATTCTTAAAACTACTGAATGGATTTACACCAAACAACCAAAGGGGCTCTTTCTGGACCAAGAGCTACCTTTCTGCCAAATTTGGTGTAATTCCATCCAGTGGTTTTGATGCTATTGCATTTCAATTTACCGTAAGGGAATTAACAGTGGAAATACTCTAATTTTCATCCCCCTCTTATCTTGGCCCCCGCTTCAAGGATCACTCAGAAACTTTCCAGACAGCGGCTCACATGACTGTCAAATTTTTTTGAAACTTTTCGTGAAGAATCGTCAAGCGGCGCCAAAGATATAGGCAAGTAAAAGCTTTTTATATAGAAACTAGGTCCTATCTATAAGTACTTAGTGGCGACCGCTAGGTAATATATATATATATATATATATATATATATATATATATATATATATATATATATATATATAGTATATATATATACACATATATATATATATGCATATATATATATATATATATATATATATATATATATATATATATATATATATATATATATATATTTATGTATATTGGGGTTTTAGTGTTTAGGGTGAGTACTGGTTTTTGGGTGGTACAGACATTTTTAGGTGTTCGGGTGGGTATGGATTTTTGGGTGGTGCGGTATTTTTAGGTTTTAGGGTGGGTATGTGTTTTTGGGTGGTAAGGACATTTTTAGGTTTTAAGGTGGGTATGGGTTTTGTGGTCGTAGGGTTTTTTTAGGTTGTAGGGTGGGTATGGGTTTTTGGGTGGTAAGGATTTTTGAGTATTTATATATATATATATATATATATATATATATATATATATATATATATAAGTTGAATGTTTCCTTATCACATTTTCAAGGAAAAGTCAAGACACCTTCCGACAGTTGCAGAAAAATATATTGACAAACACAGGGTGCTTCCTCCCAATGCGTTTCAGCTGTAGCTTTGTTCATGGATGGGGGAGTTCCTAATTCAAATTGTAGAAATAACAAAATACAAAGACATAAAAAATGGACTCAACCTCCAATACATGCAATCCACTAAAAACGGTGGGCGCCATCTTGGAAATGTTCGTATAATCAGTAATTTCATGTTAATACCGTTACAATTATCCATAAATTGAATTATCATGCTAAGAACAACATCCATTCCAAATACATTTTACATTATTGATCTCCGGTTCATCAGATAAAATTATTTGTTCATGTAATTATAATTATTCCATAATTTATTACTGACTACCTTAATCAAAATATGTGTCCTTTTGCCAATGATCCTATCTATATCATTGTCAAATCATCAATCTGTCCATATTATTACAATTTGGTACCTCCCACCTGAAATCCCTATTTGAAATTAGTCACTAAACCACCACCCCCTACAAACATCATGTAAAAAACTGTATTTCCAAAGTTATAACCTAGAAGTTCGACTAACACAAAGAAACCTTTACCTGCCAAGATGTATACTCATCTCCTCACTTGAATTCAAACCCAATGGGAGAGGGTCATAAAGTTGATAATATACTTGGATTCCAAAATTCGTAACATTTTTTGTCTATCTCCTCCCCGTTAATTCAATTTGATTTGATCACACACCAGTTAACTGAGTAATTGTCCCCCGGGTGAGCCTCATGGAAATGACGTGCCACAGGGTAACTGCAGTCATGATTTCGAATAGCTCTCACATGTTCCAACATTCTCTTTTTTGCCTTATGTATCATAGTTCCCACATATATTTTATCACATGGACATCTCAAACAATACACACAAAAGTCCGTATTGCAAGGAAAAAGTCCCTTAATCTCAAGATCTCCTTGTCCATTTCCCAATCTTACATTTTTACAATCCTTACTGTATTTACATGCTTTGCATTGATGACAGTAGTAAAATCCCATTACTTTAGATCTATCATTATCAGAATTATTATTGCTGACCACCATATTATAACTCAGATTGTCTCGCAAAGATCTACCTTTTCGGTAAGTTACCTCAGGGGCATTACATCAAAGGCCTCTAAATCTGGATCTGTCTGTAAAATATGCCAGCTTCTAGTGAGTGCCTGCCTCAGATTATATGCCTGATTTGAATAAGTTGTAATGAATCTGATTTTCTCATCATTGATAGAAGGTGTCTTGACTTTTCCTTGAAAATGGGATAAGGAAACTTTGGACTTATATTTATGGGATTCCCGATCCCATGTCAGACCACCACTAAAGAGCCTTGTTATTTCAGGAGAAACATTTAAGAAATATATATATATATATATATATATATATATATATATATATATATATATATATATATATATATATATATATATATAAATATATATATATATATATATATATATATATCTACCGAAAAAAGCAAAGGTTACGGGATGTTATAGTTAGGTTCTGAATTTACGCGTACAAAACCATAGAAATTCACCTGTTCTAATTACATTTATCTAAAGTAACTATAACTCGCAATCTCGCCAATCACAGGTATCTGATCAATAATTTTACTGCAGATGTTACAGTTACACTATCAATGAAGCTATCAAAGATGTCATGAGTGCTGTAATTTTTAGGAAAATTTGCAGTGCATTGCAAGGGAGCGTGTTAGGGTTACCTTAGGGCACGAGTTATAGTTACTTTAGATTACTCTAATTATAACAGGCGAATTTCTATGGTTTTGTACAAGTGCATTCAGACCCTAACTATAACGTCCCTGAAATCTTTGTTTTTGTCTGTGAATTCCTAAGGCTTTTTTAAATCCACTTCCTAACTATAACGCCCGTGTAACCTTTGTTTTTTAGTGAATTTCTACGTTTTTTTTTAATGTAAAGTAATTTTCATTGCTATATGTTAACCAACCACCACCTGCGACCAGGCCCTGTGGCCAACCCCTATAGCAACCCAGCTGTGCGCAGCAGGGATAAGCGGCAGGGTCTGGCCTACAGTCAGGCCCTGCAGCCAGCCCCTATAATCACCCATCCCTGCGCTGTGCATGGCCTTTGGCCGTGTGCAGTTAGGGTTGGCCATAGGGCCTTGTGTGCACCCAGTCCCTGCGACCAACCATATAACAACTCAACCCCCATGGCCTCCCTCTATAGGCCGATCTTAGCCCTTAGAAGCCCACCCCCCGGGTCCAGCCAAAATATTTTTATGGGGTTGGGGAGCCGCGCAGCCCCCCTTGGCCAATCTACACCCCTGGGCCAGGTCTAAACATTAAGACCCTCATTATGATAGTGGCGCAAAATACTGAATACCGCCACGTTGACTGCTGCCAGCATAGCCGTGGAGATGGATATCTGTCCGCCAGATTATGACACATACATATAAAACTGACAGAAAACAGCCATAACCACAAATCCGCCAGACCCACTGAATGTGATAAACTGTCGGTACTACCACCCATACCGTTACACCACCAATGATGACCCACAAAGCACCACAGCGGACACTCAATGGCGGTAAACCATTGGCAATGCACACCGCTGCGGTGGAAATGGCCACCCAAATACAAAACAAGACAACATTGGCCAGAACAAAAACCCCACACCTGACACAAATACACACATCCCACACACCCAGCAACAGCACTATAAAACACCTCCCACATCACCCACAATCCTTTGCAAACGTGAGAAGATGACTACACTACGCCAATCCTAAAGAGAACTGCACACATATACCACAATTACCTATTAATCCGATCCACCCCACACACCCCACCACTTCACACATCACCTTCTACAAAGCATACACACACCACACAACACCCATGTCCCAACAAAGGTACCTCTGTTTCACCGATGAAGAGTTGCGGGTCATGGTAGAGGAAATAGTCAGGGTAGAGTCACAGCTGTTTGGAGCACAGGTCCAGCAGATTTCCATTGCCAGGAAGATGGAGCTATGGCGGAGGATCGTGGACATGGTGAACACCGTGGGACTACATCCACGCACAAGGGACAACATAAGGAAGAGGTGGAACGACCTATGTGGGAAGGTGTGTTCCATCACAGAAAGGCACTAGCTCGCCATCAGGAGGACTGGCGGTGGACCCCCACAGCTGACAACATGGGAGAAGCAAGTCTTGGCAATCCTGCATCCTGATGGACTCACCGGAGTAGCCGGAGGACTGGACACTGGTGAGTCAACATATACCACCTACACCCCAATACCTGCATACCACCACGACCCCTCACCCTGACACCCATCCCCCCACTCCATCCCACACAGTGCACCACCCCAATTACCAAAATAAAATGGCAACCCCTGTATGCCATACCCACTGCATGCACATCCCTCCCAGCCCTGCATGCACACCCACCACCAATTCATGCACAGCATGGAGAACTAACAATCCCACAATCCATCACCATACACAACCAAAGGTGGCAGGGGAACAGCAATAACACTGGGGTAGCTAGTGATGCAGAATATGTCACAGACATGTAGCATAATACACCACTTACATCTCCACAGGTGCCCCAGCCAATGTCTGCGGCGAGGAGGTGCCACGGCTATCCAGTCCCCCACCAGAAGATGCCCCCAGTGATGACAGCAACTCAGGAGCTCTGGATCTGGATGAACTCCCTGGCCCATCTGCGACCACTGGTCAGTCGGCTACCCCATCCCACACCCAGTCCACTACAGAGTCTCCCTCCTCAGACTTCAACACCACAGCAGCCACCCAATGTCCCCAGACCTCTGTCCCAGGACACGTCAATCAGTAGTGTGCCCACCTTTACAGGGACCTGAGTTCACACCTCACAGGCAAGACAATGAGGGTCCAGGGGTGAGTGGTAGTGGGCACACAGGTACAGTGGGACAGGGATGGTCGGAGGACAGCTGTGTACCAGGGGAGGACGGGCCCAGGGAACCGACTGCACAGGAGGCACTCAGTAATATCCTGGGGGCATAGCAACAATCCCAGGACAAGATGGGTCAGGTGTTAAACATCAAGCAGGAGAACCAGCAGCTGCAGGGGGCACACCACCAAGAGATCAAGCAAGAATTACAGGCCTTGAATACCACCATGGTCTCCAGTGCAAGGGTGCTGGGTGACATGGCCAACATCATGAGGGAGTACACAGCACACCAGCGGGCTCCTTCCATTACCTAGTGTACTGAACAGCCCTCCACATCTGCTGCAGCTAGTGAACAGGAGGCCCTGCCACAGGACCCACAGGTCACCAGCACCCCTCCCCCTGCAGAAGGTGAACCACCCTGCAAACGTTCTTTGCGACAAAGACAGACACCAGAGATAGTTGCCAAGACCAAGACCACCGCCTTGAAATGAGCCCTTCCTGAATGTCCCCCTTGTGTTCCATTGTGTCACCTTATCTACTTTGAACTGCCATTGCTCCCCTTCCTATGGCCCCTTGGACCCTGGACCTGTGCAACAAACAGACTGGTCCACTACATTGTACTGTTCCCAACCATCACCCCACTCTATTGCACTTAGCATTGTATACCAGAATACCCTTAGACACAATTTGAGTAATAGTGCTTTATCTGAAGTAAATGTACAATGTATTGAACTGTTTTGAACTGCATGGTCCTGTGCAAATGTCCAGTAATATGTTGATCGATCCTACATATGTGTCTCAGCAGTCTGTACACATCACAGCATCACACTGTTGTAACCACACCAACATCTACAATGTGGGAAGCCATAGGTGACATTGAGTTGGGAATGCAAAGGCAGTGACTGGCATAATTATAGAAATGTTTAGTTCAACAGTCTTACCTGAGTGTCATTGGAGGTACTGCAGTATCATATGTGTCCTGTTGTCCACATCCTTCTTCTCTGCCTCCTCCTCACTGTTCTCAGTGTCCACTGCTGCTACAGGTGCATTGTCACCCCACCTCCTACAGATAGGGCACATGGTGTCTGAGGGCCAAGTTGTGCAACATGCAGCACACAACAATCCTGCAGACCTTCTCAGGGGAGTAGCATAGAGATCCACCTGTCAGATGGAGGCACCTGAAACTGGCCTTCAGGAGACAGGAGGTCCTTTCAACAATTCTCTTGGTACGGCCATGAGCATCATTGTACCTATTCTCAGCCCCTGTTCTCAGATTCCTAACAGCGGTCAGGAGCCAGGACAGATTTGGGTAGCCAGAATCACCTGCAAGAAGTGAGAGACACACATTAACCTTGCCCAATGGCAGGGGGTATGACTCCTGAAGACATACACTAACATATATTGGGTGGGGACTCAGGCTCAGGCTCAGCTATAAGCCACATTCTGTGCCTCTGTAGTTGTGCCAGTGGCTGTGGGACCCTGCTATTACTCAGGACAAAGCCATCATGCACCGACCCAGGATACTTGGCAGTGACGTGGGAGATGTACTTTCTATTCCTGTACACTTGTTCATTGGCCCGGGGGGACTAAGGCAATATGGGTCCCGTCAATGGCCCCAAAACATGTGGTGTGTGCCCCATTGTATAGAATCCAGCCTTTACAGTGGGCAATTCATCTACCTGGGGGAATGCGATGTAGCTGCATATGTGTTTGATCAAGGCTGCCAAAATCCTTGCAAGCGCAATAGAGAACATTGGCTGTGACATTCCTGCAGCCAGGACCACTGTCCCCTGGAAAGAGCCAGTTTCCAGGAAATGGAGCACTGATAGTACCTGCAGAAAAGGGGATATTACTGTGGTGCAACTGATAGCAGGTAGCAGATCAGGCTCTAATTGTGCACACAGTTCTGTGATTGTGGCCCTGTCCAGACAATAGGTGAGTATGATGTGCCTGTCCTCCAGTGTAGCCAAGTCCACAAGGGGTCTGTACACGGATGCTTACCTCCTCCTCCTATTCCTACACAGTGGTTGGTACCTAAGGGACCAAAAGTAAGAAGGAAATGACAACAGGAACTATGGAAACACTACATCAGTGTACACAGCGCATGGTTGTATGTTGGACATTGAAATTGTCTAGGTGTGTACATTCCACAACAATGACACACTATTAAATCAGTACATGTGTACTAGTAGTAGAAAATGGCAACTGCCTGTCCTATATGCAGAGACAGGTGGAAGTGACCTCACTCCGCTGGCGTTAGGCATCATGGCGGGAGGCGGTCTGCATCACCATGCAATTCCTCATTGGCTAATATGGGCCTCTTTGGAGTATAGGAACACTGCGGCCGTGACTGACATTTTCTTTCCACCACTTCACTTGATTCCTGACTTTTCACAGGTCCACATCTCCACTGTGTGTGCTGCTGTGACCTTTATCTGGAACCTGCCACGGCCCATGCAACAGGAGAAAGGGCCCCAGCCTTCACATTGGAGGAGTTGGAGAAGCTCGTTGATGGGGTCCTACCCCTGTATGAACAGTTGTATGGGCCTCCAGACCAACAGGTGAGTATACCCTATGGGTATGTCTCATGCGACATGGCTGCATGGAGATGTGTGTGTGCTGGCAGTGTGTCATTTGGGGGGTACGGCTGGTGGCAGTGTCTGTGCAGTGGTACACTACATCTGTGTGCCTGATGAGGGGCAAATGCAATATGTGAGTCATTTCTTTGACAGGTTGGATTGTATGGTTAATGGTATCCTTCTGTCTGTGTTTTCTCTGCAGATCAGTGCTCATCAGAAGAAGGATATGTGGCGTGCCATCGCCAAGGACGTGCGGACCCTGGGGGTCCATAGCAGGCAGAGCACCCACTGCAGGAAACGGTGGGAGGACCTGAGACACTGGGCCCAGAAGACCACGGAGGTCCAGCTGGGGGTGGTCTCCCAATGAGGGAGGGGTTCCCATTGGAAGCTGACCCCCCTGATGGCCCGCATACTGGCGGTGGCCTACCCTGAGATGGATGGGCACTTGAGGGCATCACAGCAGCCACAAGGGGGTGAGTACAGTTTGTGTGACAACCATCTATGTTGCCTGGCATGGGATTTTGGTGCAGGGTTCTAGTCAGTGGATGCCCCAATATACCAGCTTAGACATTGCAGCGTAGTCCAGCTTAGGTATTTTGGGTATAATGCATATTTTAGATGGCTAGGTAGCAGGCTTTCCATGTCAGACAGGGCTTAGTTGGTTCCAATTGATGTGCAGATGGCTGTGTCTGACTCCCACCTGCTGTAGTACCTAGCCAATGCTATGCCAGTGTGGTCCATACTGCCCATTCTTAGTCCCTGTGTGTGATGGTGATGTGTATGCCATCTGTGCTGTTGTTGCTGGGATTGACCCTGTGCTCTCTTTCTCCCCCTCTCCTTTTTGTCATCCTGTCCATGTGTATATTAGCATAATTTGGCGAAGGAACAGGGGCACCGGTGACTAAGGAAGCTGCATCCCGCGGGACCCAGGAGGCATAGTCCATCGACGCCATGGGGACCAGTGGGACGGAGGGTGAGGGGAGCTCGACGGAGGGACAGGAGCTGATTCAACTGACTCTGATACCTCCTCTGATGGGAGCTCCCTGCTGGTGGTGAACCCCTCTTAGACCACCCCAGCTACAGTTTCAACCGCACCCCATACCAGCACTGCCCTCCCAGTAGCCCCTCACTGAGTTGCCCGTGCCTGCTCACCCAGGACAGTGGGCGTTTCCTTCGCTCCAGGCACCTCAGGCCCTGCCCCAGTCAGCCCTGCTGCCCTCAGTGAGGAGGCTATTGACTTCCTGTGATCCATCTCTTTAGGGCAGTCAACCATTGTGAATGCCATCCGGGGCTGGCATCCCAGATACAGCAACGCAATGCCTTTGTGAAGGACATTCACAATGGCTTGGCGGCCCTACAAAGATTGTTTCAGGCTCTGGCCTCCTCCCTGATGGCAGCCAGTGTCCCTGTTACTTCCGTTCCCCCCTCCAACTACCACTTCCCAGTCCCAGTCTCCTCACCCCAAGCCCATCCCATGCATGCATTCTTACAACCATTCACACAAAACAACAGACAAGACTCACACAGACAAACATAGGCAGCACACTTCAATCCACAAGCACTTACACAGCCAACACACAGATTCACACACATCATCAACTGCCTTCACTGTCTCCTCCTCTTCCTCCTCCCTCACAGTCACATCCGCGCTCACACCTGCATGCACTGCATCAACAGTCCCTGAACCTGCCACCTGCACAGACTTGACCACAGTCACCACAACAGCAGACCCGCAGACATACACGCCACACACCACATGCGCAAGCACCACCACCATCAGCACCTCATGCAGCACACCAACACAACATCCATCCACACGTCCTGTTTGACGTCCCCCACCCTGTCTGCCCCCCTCCAAAGACACACAAACGCTTGTACTGAGACCCCCAACAGCCATCCACCTCACACATGCACACTGTCCATGCACCTGCACCCAAGTCCAGAACACCTCCTCCTCCTACAAACACTCCTTCTACCTCACTCCCACCTTCCTTCCACAACCCACCCCATTGGCCCTAAGAAGCTTTTCCTTCCCTGCCTTGACCTCTTTCCTCCCCCTCCCCCTGTCCTGCCCGTAAGAAAAAGGTCCCACCCCCGCAGCCCAGCACCTCCAGCACCCAGTCTGACCCTGTTCCACCCCCAAAGACTACAGTTGCCACTAAGGGGCACATAAGTGTGACTCCGGCCCCCCACCCCAAGCCCACTCCTCCAGCCCCAAAACAGAAGAGTAAAGTTTATTTAGAAGTGTCGTAGTGCAATTTTTACAATCTCCAGGTCTGTGACCCCATAAAATAAATCCATCCAATTGTGATACAACACAAGTCCAGGGTTAGGGACATGTCATGGGACATGCTTTGGTAAAGTGTTGTTCAGTGCAGGGGAACATGAATTGCTAATTGAAAAGTGAGAGACAATTACAGTCTATAGCAGAAAGGTCAACAGTGTGTCGCAGAAGAGTGCATATCTTCAACTGTGCTAAAACTGGACTGATGTCAAGCACAGCTCAAAGAAAAATCACTGCCCATGTGGCATGGGCTGGTGCTACCGGGAACTCCTATGGGTGAAGATGATATGTTCCACATCCTCATCCTCCAAAGTGAGTGGTGTCTCCTCTGTCCTTGATGGTGGTGGTGAGGAGGTAGAGGGGGCAACACACACTTCAGTGGTTGGAGAAGTGGACTCCCAATTCACAGCAGCTGCCATCTGTGAAACTACATATGGCATCACTGCAGCCAGGAGGAGCTGCTGATTTTTTAGGATAGCAGCAACATCCCTGTGGTAGGCAGCCATGTCTGCCCTGAGGGAGGCCACTTCCCAGTGCACAGAGTCCAGCTTGTCCTCAATCCCGCTGCTGCCAGTTTGGGAGGGCAGTTGTTGTGGCCTCTCCCTCATGGCAGCAGCTTTGTCCCTCAGACACTGCTGGACTCCATGCATTGGGAAGTGTGTGTCTTGTTTGGCTGCTGTCTGTTCAGTGGCCGTAATGATGCACCTGCGCATACCCCCTAGGTTGGCTGCTACATTAATACTCCTCCTTGTGACTGGAGGTGGTGTCTGGAGGGATAAGAGGACTCCTTGGAGGGTCTCTTGGATGATGATTGTCAGCTGGTCATCCAGGTCATCGGGGTTGTCCAGGGCAGGAAGATCCGCAGGAGAGCCATCATCCTCTGCAATGAGATGGTGTAAAATCAGCCTATCTGTGTTGTGGCAGGTATGTCATGTCACTGACTTGCTATTGGAGGCTCATTGTCATCTTTGTACCCAAACGTTGTTCCTATACATAATAGTTGGAGTCTATCAGCCCTGTGTCCCACCTGCGTGTCACATGAAGGGAAGCCCAGTTGGCACAAGTGTCTGTATCATATCTTCTATGAGTGATGTATATCCTTTTTTGTGGCTTGACACCATCTTGTCATTGTCAACCCTCCCTATACATCCATTTGCATGTTGAGGCCCTGCAATGGGTGTTGCTGTGCACATGTCACAGTATCACACATGGTAATTTTCTCCTGTCCCAGTCTTACATGTTTCAGATACACCCATGCGGTGCCGAGACCTTGCACCACCCCAGAGATATCACTTCCGGGACACTATGCTTTTGTTACCATTGATAGCTCCTCATGTTCATGTTTGTGTATGTGTGCTACACTGCATAGCACTCATGGACCTTGTAGATTTCAATTTCATCTTCGGTCTGTGCAGGTGGGTTTGCCTTTCTACACACCTGTGTCCTTCCCCTCAATGCAGCCCTCCTTGTACTATGATACATGAGATGCAGCATGGTGGCAGTGCAGCTAATTTGGCACCGGCACAGGGGTTGACCCAGTGACGGCCAGCATTGGTATAAGATTTCTGCTGTGTACATCATTATGTATGTGACAGTGCCTTATGGTAAATGAGTCTATGGACACAGCCAGTTAACAGGAGTTGAACTCAGGTCAGGGCCTGAAGCTAGTTTGATGGTGATTATGCAGGTGTTCATACTGGTCCCTCATTTCAAGTGCGTCAGGCCTATGGGTACCTGACTGCCATTGTCTATTTGACCAGCCCCAACAGCACAGGTGTTAGTGGCAACTGTTGTCAATGGGGAATGCCCCATGGGCCAACGGCCTGGCACAGCAAGTTTCTAGCAGCTTACAGAGTAGCAATGCCAGCTATCCTGTGACACCAAACCAATATTACGTCCAATGCTAAACTCCAGGTCTGTTTCAGCATTTCCACCAGCCTTTGCAAGGCAGTGAAACTCCCATGCAAAGGTTGGTGGTGATGTGGTATGGTGTGCCCCTGGGTGCCCCTGCACAGCCCATGCGCCTGGCATGGGCAGTGGAGGGAGTCCCATGCCCTGGCCCTTTTCCCTTTCCACTGCCTGATTTGCATAGCTAAGTGCAGCGTGTCCTGTCACACCCAATGCACCCCAAAACTGGTACTGACTCCATTTGATCTATCAACAATGTTGTACTATGTGCCCAACAGAGCTATCAGGAGCAGAGAGATTTCCACCCGCCATCCCAACATGTGACTCATACTGCCAACCCCAAAGGGTACACTGCACTGGCAGTTTTACCAACACCAGACTTGCCCATGCACCATAGTCCCGCCCATCGATATGGAATTATGCGCCATTATGTTCACAGTCATGCCCCATGAGTTGTATGTGTGTGTTTATTTCCCCATTCATATGTGACCCACATGGTTGTGTCAGAGTAGTTATGGGCTCAGTCTGTGACTGTTGTGACCTATTGTTTGCTATCTGTGGTACATATTTTCTGTAGTGGCACATTTCAGTTCAGCATCAAGATGTGTGGTTCAACACTACAGCAGTTTAGTTGGTCTGGGTAGTGGCATGTTACCAATGATATATGAGCAGTCTGCTACTCCCCCAGCGCCTATTCAGTTCATTGTTCCCCTGCACCTAGGGGGGCACCCTGACTGCATGATGGAGTGGTGGCTGCCTCATGTGGATGTGTTGTCAATGTGTGGGGTGGTGGTGCTACCGGCACATGTCGGGGTACTGTTGTGACAGTTGCAATGACTTGTGTGCTGTGGTGCTGTGAGATGCAGCACACGTTATCGGGCAATGTGGCAAGGCAGTTGCAAGGTGTTACTGCAAGGACTTTGGCAGCATTCCCAGCAACCCCATAGACAAAGCTGCTCTCTGCTGATAAAGGGCTAAACCCAGAAACATGTGTCCTGAGATATACAGCACTAGCTGCACCTACTAAGGTGAAAAAAAACAGACTAATGTAAAGAGTAAAAACAAACTTATATTGCATTTACCGTGATGCAATGTGACTGACTGCATGCTGGAGTGTGAGGCAGGGTGCTCCCATCTGTTTCCTGTTTAAGAAGGCTCCATTGTGCCAGCGATTCGATGAGCTCTGGTTGAAGCACCTACGTGCCAGCGAGTGGTACAGAAACCTGAGAGGACTTTTGGCAGCATTCCCAGCAACCCAATAGACAAAGTTGCTCTCTGCTGATGAAGGGCTAAACCCAGAAACACATGCCAGAGATATACAGCACTAGCTGCACCTACTAAGGTGAAAAACTACAGACTACTTTAAGGAGTAAAAACAAACTTGCACTGCATTTACCATGATGCAATGGGTCTGACTGCATGCTGGAGTGTGAGGCAGGGTGCTCCCATCTGTTTCCTGTTACTGCAAGGGACACCACCATGACATTACCCCAGGAATGGTATTGACTGACTACCTAGTCTCTGAAGTCTTGGTCGTGTTGGTTGGGTTGATATGACTATATGCAAGGGATGCTGTGATGACGCAACCAGAGGCACAGTGATTACACGTGCCATCCATGCATGTGCTGCATATGTACATGTAGGTATTTTGGCCTGGTGATCAACATATGTCCAGGTTCTATATGTGTTATGGTGCATGGCACTACCAAGGCATAGGTACATATGTAGTTTATGTCAGCATGGTGCAACTTGCTTCATGTGCAATGTATCCCTCTGCGCTCCTTTGACACGCATTGTGTGTGTCCTATGTTCCTCCCCCTTCTTGCACTTGACATTTTAACATAGATTTCCCCCATGCAACTTACCCTGCATTTGTGGTGTTTCCTGGTAGTCTGCACTGTCCTGTCCTGTTCTGTCCTGCGATTCCTGTGACGATTTCCTCCAGGATGACCGCTGCAACCATCTCCTCCATCTCGTCCAAGTCCTCTTGTGGTGCTGGACTCCCACCTCTAGTTTGCAGTGCTGCCTTCCTGTTCCTTACCATTTTTTCCCTTGTCCGTCACTTGCAGCCATGCCAGCATTTCTTGCACTCTGTTACGGGTCTCCTGATCTCTTCCACACTGTTGATCTTGTCTACTATCTTCTGCCAAATTGCCTCTCTCCTTCCAATTGGCAATTTTGAGGTGACGAAGAGTTGATTTTGATGCTCCATCACCTCTCTTACCAGTATTTCATGCTCCTCCACACTGAAACGACCCTTTCTCTTCCTTTTCTCCCTCCCTTGGGTCTTGTCTGTGTCCTCCTGGCTGGTTCCTGGTTGATTGGGGTCTCCCTGGGGTCTTTCCTGGCTTCCTGGGTCCATTTTCCCTCTCCTTTGCACTGTTTTCTCTTACAGCATCTATATTTGATGCTATTGCAGGCAAAAATTGTGCATTTCCATTTTGAGACATGTTTATATGTCGTAAAACGGATTAGAGTCATTTTTCTGCCGTTAACGTCATTTTGCCTTACGACAAGACAAAAATAACTCTAAACTATGTTTAGCGCCACCCAGCATCATAGTATAAATATGAAGCCTGGGTGGCATTAAATAATGGCACTAGTCGGAGCTAAACCTTTTGACGCAAAACTGCGTTAGCACAGTTTTGCATCAAAAAGTATAAATCAGGGCCATAGTGCACTCACTCCACTCCTCCTCCGCCTCCCATGGCCCAGCCCCGCCTCACACATGCTGGCTCATCCAGCAGCTAAAAAATAAAACAATAGTAGAATATTGTTTTATTTTTCAGCTGCTGGCTCTTATCCAGTGGGACAACAGTCCTTCACCATTGCAGAGGAGCCGCCCCTGATCTCCCAGATATTTAAAGATGCATCTAATAGTGTGCAGGGCATGCAGAATGATCACAACGTAATGACCAACTGCGAGGTTGCAGAAGTTACTCTTTTGTGTAACATATAGGCCCATATTTATGGATGGTTAGCGTTGCCTTAGTGGCATTTTGTTTTACGCTAAAACAATGCTAACCCAAAATATTGGAGTTAGGGCCATTTCTTGGATGTGCAAAACCACCCTGTGTCAAAGAGCTGCAAGCTAGGCGTTCCCGTCCTAAACACGACGCTAACCCCCTAGGCCCATATTTACCTCTTGATGCAAAAACGAAGCTAACTAAAGAAGCAGACCCAAAACATGGCACTGAGTCCGATCAGCATCAAATTTCAATGCCTGGTCGGAACAGGCATTAAAAAGAGGCTCACACACCACCACTCAGGGAAAACACACAGAAGGAGCTTAGGAAACGTCCAAAACAACAAGGAAGTGGTACTGCTCCGGCTTGGTACACGCCGCAGACGTCCATTGTACGCCTGCTGCATACCATATCGCCCAACAGATCACCACGAGGGTGCAAACTCCCTATAACATTCCACCCATGACAAAACTCCTCGCTGTCCTCCATATGATGGTGCACAAGTGGCTGGTATCTTCCAGCCATCCTTCTTGGTCATTCTACCAAAGGTTCAGGACGCAATCCTACACCTCACACCCCATCACATCTGCTTCTCAAACATCCAGCATCTGCAGCAGGAGACAAAGCAAGGTTTCTATCAAATTGCTGGGTTTCAGCATGTGCTGGGTGTAATGGACTGTACCCATGTGCAACTGGTGCCACCTGCAGCAACAGAACACCTATATAGGAACCAAAAGCACACACATTATATCAATGTGCAGGCCATCGTGGACCACCGTGGACTCTTCAGCAACATCCTTCTGAAATATTCCCGCAGCGCCCATGATGAATACATCTTTCGTCATTGTACCATCAACCATTGGTTCCAAGATGGTCAATATGGCAATGGGCTGCTCAGAGGTAAGCCACCATACAAATCATTACACACAACACACCAACCATCTCGCACAAACAAAACAAACATCACATTAAATACACATAGGCAGGGCCACAGAGATGAACAGCTGCCAAAAAGCATATGCAACATGCCACACTACAGTGCATACATTGCATTTCACAAACACATACACCCAAATGTTCATAACACAGCCACACCCTGACTGGCACGCCACGCGTGGACAGGTGGAGCCAAGTCCCATTTGCATACAAAAGCTGATCACAAACCACTACAAGTGTCCACAGGTTGACAACTAAATACAAATCTCTCACACACATTACACCAAACAAAGAAGCGCGCACGCATGTCAATGGCATAGGCTATGGTCATTTTGAGGAAGTCATTAAAGACCATGGGGCTGAATCATGAGAAATGGGGTCGCACCTACTCCAGTGCCACCTCACATGCTCCCCTAGTGCCCCCTAACAACACCATGGGGGTCATTATGACGGGTCAAGGTCCAGCAGTGACATTATGACTGTGGCGGAGCCACCACAGTCAAACCACCGACACCACCATGCTGCCGTCAGTCTGCAGCCTGGCGGTCCCGGTGGTTGTAATCTGCCAGGGCAGCGCAGCCCAGGGGATTCCGAGTCCCCATCCGCCAGCCTGTCCATGGTGGTAAACACCACCATGGAAAGGCTGGTAGAATGGGGGACTCAGAGGGCCTCTGGGGGCCCCTGCACTAACCATGCAATTGGCATCGGCAGTGCACGGGCCCCCATGCACAGCCCCATTGCGCAATGCACTGCCCGAATTACAGGCAGTGGGATGTCCGACGGGTGCTGCTGCATCTGCTGCACTGCCACATTGCCGCCGGCTCCATTGTTAAGGCCCTGTTCCCCGTTGAGCTGGTGGGTGGAAACTCTGTGTCCGGCTGCCGGCCCAGTGGCAAAGTAATAATAGGGCCAGCGGGGTTGAGGTCGCACAGGCTGGATGGCATTGGCGGGCAGCCTCCACCGCCTGCCAATGTCAAAATGAGGGTCCATGTCTGTTGCAAATACCAGAAATGGTCCACCATGGTTCTGAGTCTGTGAAAAAACACTAACAATCACAGATGTCACAGTAGGACTCTGTGGGATTATAGAGGACATACATGACCTTATCTGCACAGTACTAAGGGATCCATGTAAAAAATAGCTGTACCCCCCTCCCAAAGCCTGCACTGTGCATGTGTTGAAAGTCGTCTTTCAGAAAACATGTATTGGAAGCCAGGAGATACTACTGCACCAAATTATATCATCCTACTAATTTGTGATACACACTTTCGTGTACTTGATGACTGGCACAACCATCATCTGTCACAAAGGGTCACAAAGTGTCACACTGCATGCGTAGTGCCACATGGTAACATGGATTGCACAGTCTGGCGTTGTAGGTCAACTATGGTGTTTCAACATCTGACACCATTGTGGTGCTATGAGGTAGTAGGTCTCATCTAACAATAGAACATTGCTTCAAATATGGACTACGCTGCACATTCACCTAAATCATAACAATCATTTTGGGATCAACATAAATATTGAGCCACTACCCAAGATTGTCATGTCCATCAACACAGTGCAATGAAACCATTTCCCAAGGACAGTAACATACACTATGGCCCTCATTACAACCCTGGCGGTAAATGCCGCTTACCGCCGTGCAGAAGAGTGCCAACATAGTGCTGCACCCGCGGAATTCCGCTACAGCTATTATGACCCACAGCTCGGAATCCGCCATAATCCAGACACCCACACAAGTCCGCCACACCAAAGGACAGTGATAAACTGGCGATAACAAAACCGACACCGTCACACCAACAGGAATACGCCCACACTATCACGACCCACGAATCCACACGGCGGTCTTTCAACCGAGGTATTCCATTGGCAGTACACACCGCCGCGCTCAAAATACACACACATCTACAAAACACAACCACATTGGACAATTCGAAATACACACACCTGATACACATACACACACAACACCCACACACCCAATCCAATATAAAACACACACCCACATCACCCACAAACCCTTACTACCAGAATTCTGATACCACGCCAGAGAGAGACACCACCATAAACAACACCAGCATCCACAGACACACAACACCATCACTTACACAACATCCACGCACCTCAAACAACACACAACACATCCCCTCAAACATCAAAACACACACCATCTCACACATCACCCACACCACATCATGGCACCTCAACGACACCCGAGGTTCTCTGAGGAGGAGCTCAGGGTCATGGTGGAGGAAATCGTCCGGGTAGAGCCACAGCTATTTGGATCACAGGTGCAGCACACCTCCATTACAAGGAAGATGGAGCTATCGTGCAGATCCGTCAACAGGTTCAACGCAGTGGGACAGCACCCCAGAACACGGGATGACATCAGGAAGAGTCGGAACGACCTACGGGGGAAGGTGCGTTCCGTGGTCTCCAGACACCAGAGTGCTGTACAGAGGACTGGTGGTGGACCCCCACCTCCTACCCCACAACTAACAACATGAGAGGAGCAGGTCTTGGCAATACTGCATCCTGAGGGCCTCGCAGGAGTAGCAGGAGGACTGGACTCTGGTAAGTCAAAGCTTTACTATTATATCCCCCACCCTACCTGCATGCCAGCACATACTCCCACCCTCACCCTCACCCCCATCACTCCAACACCTCACATATGCCCTACTATCACAACCCACCCATCACAACACCAAGCCCTGCATGCAACACCAAAGCATGGACACCCATCACCAAAGCATGTCTACTACAGATACCCACACAGACCCCAACCCAAATATCACACAAGGACCAAGACAAGAATGCAAGCACTGGAGTAGAGGGTCACTCACCCATTGCACACGATGGCACACACAGATGCAATAATCATGCCTTTTATACCCCTGCAGGAACCCAACCCAACATCACCGGACAGGAGATACCAGACATGTCCAGTCCCCCTACAGAAGAGACCCACAGTGATGACAGCAGCTCTGCACAACTGGATCAAGTAGACCAGCCCGGCCCATCAGGGACCTCGGGACAGTCGGTTCCCCTGACACTGGCACAAGCCACCACAGACCCTTCCCCCTCAGGAAACACCAGCACAGCACCCAACTAGCGGGCCCATCCCTCTGTCCCCAGGACACATCAATCAGCAATGTGTCCACCACTACAGGGAACCCAGGCAAACCCACCAACCCAAGAAAATCAGGGACCTGGGGGAAGTGGCAGTGGACACACGGTTCAGGGGATAGAGGCTCAGGAAAACAGGGAAACTGGGAGGACTGCTGTGCGACAGGGGAGGACAGGCCCAGGGAACCCACTCTCCACGAGGCCCTCTCCAACATCATGGGAGCTTACCATCATTCCCAGGAGACGATGGCAACGGTACTGGCCAAGTTTCAGGAGACCCAGCGGCTGCAGGAGGAACACTATCTGGGGATCAGGGAGGACCTGAAGTCCATTAACAACACTCTGGTCACCATTGTAGGGGTGCTGCAAGACCTTGTCAACACCAGGAGGGACACTGTGGCACAACAAGCGGCCCCTGACACTAGCCTGGACGATGAACAGCCCTCCACCTCGGCCGGCGCTAGTGGACAGGAGGCACTGCCACAGGAACACAACACCAGCACCCCACCCCCTGCAGATGGAGAACCACCCCGTAAATGGTCCCTGAGATCCAGGAACAAGACAGAGAACATTGCCAAGACCCCCGCCAGGAAATGAGACCCCCCTGAATGTCACCCTTCTGTCCCACTTTGTCACCCTGTCCATCCTTAAACTGCCATTGCTCCGCTTCCTATGCCCCTTTGGACAATGCACCTGTGAAACAAATAGACTGGACTCTGCCATGGGCATTCCTCCACCATCACCACTGCCCATTTTACAACATCCTCCACTTATTTGCATAGAAATAAACACACTTCAATCACAAAACAATCTGGAGTCAGTCTGTGCTTTCAACAAACAAATTAATCTTTATTTCGGCCAATTTGGCCATAAAAGATGTACACAAAAAACACACATGTAAACATGTAGAACCATCAAGGAAAAGTAAACAGGGAACACAACAGATAAAAGACCATACAATTAAAAATAAAAACTTAAAATTAGATAGGAGCCTGCAACTTTAAAATACGGGTACGAATATGCCAGACATTGGTAAGAAATTTGGCTAGTGCAAAGACAATTGGACCTGAAACATCAGTTTTTAAAATTCTGTACACCGGAAGGAACTCCCTAAAACCAAGGTTTCTAATAAGTGGTAGGAGCCAATATTTCCTGGCGGCCTTGTAAGTTGGACAAAACAAGACCACATGCAGATCGCTTTCCTCTGCTCCCACACATGTCGGACATAGCTTGGTAGATGGCAGTGTTGACCAGGAGCAGGTGTAAGATCGCAGAGGCAATGTGCCATATCTCCATTGGAGAAATAGCTTCCTGGCCAGCACAGGAGACATAGCATCCAGAACCCTCTCCAGGCGGTATGAGTCCTTGCTTTGCGCGAATACAGATGTTAATGACCCCTCATTCTTGCAGTCTAGGGCCATAACTAATTTCTGCTCGTGGTAAGCACTGACCAAAGCTCTTCGTGGGATCCTTAGTGAGGCGTTAGCTGGATCCGACCACAGGTCAGGGAGGCCCAATCCCATACAGGACTTTTTTATATATTTTATCCACGGGATCTGTAGAGCTTTAGGGTGGGTTAAAAACTCCCTCAGTTCCGCCCTATAAGAAGATAGTTCTTCGGTGCTCCATAGCCTTCGCCAGAAGACTATGGGTCTGAGACCTAATTCATCTGCTATTGGTCTCAGACCCAGATCCATCCTCAGGGGGAGGAGCGGAGTACTGGACGGGAGTGCTACTATCTGTCTAATGAAGTTGTTCTCAGTTATAGACAAACTGCAGGAAGCTGTGTGACCCCACAGTTCCGCCCCGTACATCAGAGCTCCTCTTGCCTGTGCCTTATATATCTGGATAAGCGGCCCCAGCGGTCGATATGTGGAGCTTCTCATCAACCGAGCAATGCCGCCAGTGGTCTGCACTAATTTAAGATTAACCCTAGTCTGGTGAGTTCCCCAGGACATGGTTTCATTCAACGTTACACCTAGATATTCAAAGGTGGAGACTCTCTCTAAACTTGAAGCTCCCAGTAAGGGGTTCGGGCGTGATCTTGGGGTTGGGTTCATAACCATAAACTTGGTTTTGTTAGCATTGATTTCTAACCCCCTATCTGTGCAAAAAGCCACAAAAGAATCAAGGATCCTCTGTATCCCCATAGGGGTTTTGGACAGCAGCAGGGTGTCATCTGCAAACATGATTGCCGGCACCCTGCTGCCATTCAATTTTGGGGCATCAGTGTATTCAGTTCCATTGAGATGGGCGATTACCCCGTTGACGAAGAGGCAGAACAGGGTCGGTGCCAATACACAGCCCTGTCTAACCCCCCTGTCAACGGGGAATCTGTCCGTTAATTCCCCGTGTTTCCCGCACCTGACCCGGGCATAGTTATTATGGTGCAATCTCTTTAAAATTATCAGGATGTCTGGGGGGACCCCCATCTCAGCCAGAACACTCCAGAGTTTCCCTCTGGGCACGAGGTCGAACGCAGCCCTCAGGTCCACAAATATAGTGTATAAACTACCCCCTTCCAATATTGCTGCCCTCCAATAGATAAGGTTCAGACGAAAAACCTGGTCCACCCTAGAAACTCCCTTTCTAAATCCCGCCTGATACGGACTGAGGGCACCCGTTTCTTCCACCCAGTCCTGAAGCCGATTCAGCAGTATCCTGCCAAACAGCTTCTGTGACACGTCAATTAGACTGATTGGTCTGTAGTTGGCTGGGAGCAGGGGCGAGCCCTTTTTGAGTATAGGAACCACCTCTGCCCCCAGCCAAGTACTCAGAATTTCCATGCCACACAAAACTCCATTAAACACTGCAGCCAGATAGGGGGCCCAAACACCGGGCTCCTGCTTGAACAGGTCCCCGGGCAGGCCGTCCAATCCTGGCGCCTTTCCTGCTTTAAGTCCCATTAGTGCTACCTTCACCTCCCCCACTGTTATCAAATCCCCGCCATACTCTACCAGTCCAGTACCGAAATCGATCTTAGTTTCTCCCTGCTCGGAACTGTAGAGAGACTGGAAGTGTCCCTGCCACACCCCTGCTGCAATATTTGGTTCTATTGCCGAATGGAGGTTCCCCGACCCCCCGTTTACTACTCTCCAAAACATTCGGTGGTCTCTTGTTGCGAGGGAAGTGGTAAGCTCCTCCCACTGGTTCTCCTCCCATTCGGTTTTAGCATGGATGACCAGTTTTTTATAAGCCCGTCTACTTTCTCGCAGCTTCTCTCTATCTGTTCCCTCCTTGATGCATCTGAGGAGTTCTCCCTTTGCCTTCCTACAGACTGCATTGTACCATAAGGAGTTATGTTGTTGGATCCTCTTCTGATTCTGGACCCTGGTAAAAAGCTCAGAGGCCGCTCCCTTTATAAGGTCCTCATGAGCCTGATATAATTTCTCATGGTGGACTATATTGCCCACATCGTTGGCTAGCTCTCCCACTTTTTCCAAAATGGGGATTAAACCTGCGTAGAGCTTCGAAAGTTTCACTTGGCTCGTAGCTAGTTTATCCCACCTGATTCTTCTCCTGTTATTGTCTAATAGTAGTTCGGGTTTGGACTCCCCCATGGTTGTTATGGAGGCCTTTGGCCCAGGATGGCTAAGATCGAGTTCAAGGGCGTTATGGTCACTATCCAGTCTCTCCACCACCCTAAAGTCCAGGATAGAAGACCAGTTCACTATCTGTACAAGAGCATAGTCCAAGCGGGACTCTCTTCCCACTCTGTTGTACGTGGTTTTGCTTGGTACATCAGACTTAATACGTCCATTGCAGGCTCTAATTCCATGCTTTAAGGTGAGAGCAGTAATCTGCAAAGCCACAGGCGTCCATGCCTTTGGGGAAGGTGCTACAACAGAGGGTACTGACCACCTGAACTCTTCTTCCGTCGGAAATCCCTCTACGAGACCGACCAACGGCTCGAAATGGGAATTTAAATCCCCTCCCACTATGTAAGGGATATCTCTTGGCATTTCCGCTAAATATACTGAAAGCTCCTCTATAGTGGGGGATTCACGCGAAGCTCCCACTGGCCTGGAGTAAATATTTATATGGGCAAGTTTCGCTAGGTTCGGCCAGGCTAATAAAACCACTAGGATATCATCTGATGGCACCGGTAGGCGTGAAGCCTGACATCCTAAGTGGGAAGCCACCCAAGTTGTGAGTCCACCAGAGGGGCGGCCCTTACCCTCCCACCTAGCCGGGATGGAAAATGACTCGTAACCTTGATGGTTGTAATCTTCCCTTGCCCAAGTCTCTTGGAACATGCAAACATCCCCGGACTCAATGTAAGTTATCCAATCTTGGGTGCCCAGTTTGCTGGCTAAACCAGCCACATTCCACCAAATTAGTCTCATGTGCGCTGGAGAAGCCACAGAACAGATTGCAGGGATGGAGTGGGGGGAAGAGCCAGTACCAAAGCCAGAAACTACACCAATTGCTCTAGCAGGGTCATTTTCAGAAGTGGGTTCAGCCGGATCAGGCAGTTTACTGGGACCATTATCCAAGGTCACAGGATTTGAGTTCGGGTTTGGGGGCAGTCAGTCCACACCATCCAGACCATTCAGGCAGTTAAAACGATTGTGGTCCAAAAAGGGAGTCTCCGAAGGTCGATAAACTGGACGTGGAGCCTATCCCCTGTATCTAGATCTTCGATCCACCCTTGTCCAATTACCTTGTGACAAGTCATGGTGCAAGCGAATGGGAGGGAAAAAGAAAGAAACTGGCAAAGTCTGTATGGTAGAATCCAGTGATCTATTTGACCCAGCACAAATGTATAGTACTGTTCCAGGGTCTCGAAAAGACACAATGATACAGTCCCCTGCTATTGATTTCCCCGACTTCCCCAACCATGGTACCCTTCTTACCATAATGATCTCATTGTTGAGGTGAGCTGGAAGAGGTCTGTTCCAATTCAGCCATTTAATGGTTTTCCTCTTGAGTGAGTGATAGTTCTCATTTTCACCCAATTCTAGAGAGGGAACACCAGCCAACACCACCATGAGGCTGTTAGCCTCTGGTGGTAAGTCGGGTCCTCGTGGTCTAGGGGCAGGCTTACCAGGGAGTATACATTGGAGTGCTGGGCCATCTGTTTCTGATGGTAGGATGTTAGAGTTAGTAGGTAAAATTGGAACAGGGATAGCCATAAGTGGCTTTAAAAGAGGGGCGGCAGTGGTGCCCAAGGGAGGCCACGTGTGGATCGGTGGGTTTTGTATATTGGGGAAGGTTCCTATTGGTAGATTGGACTCAGTGGTTCTACTCTGTTTGTTGTCCAAAATTTTCAGGGTGGTTAAGGTTGCCTCCAGAGTGGTCAGCCTGAATTCTATTTTCTGCAAGCTCTCGCTAATGGGCAACAAGAGTGATCTAATTAAAGATTCAATGCTCCCCAAAGAGCTACCGGGAAGTAATGTGTTAAGTGGGCTCTTCCCTTTGTCGCTAATGGAAGCAGTGGTAATAATATTGGTACCCTTGGGGAGAGTAGCCTTCTGCACATTAACTAAAGGCCTGTCCAACATAGGTACGGACTTGAGTGACTTTTCCAAAATCAGAGTGGGAGATCTTTTTCTTCCCCTGACCACCCCTCATCTTCCTTCTGCGTTTATTTGGTGGTAGGTCATACACCTCTGTCACCACAGTTTGCTTTAGCTTATTAATCTTAATTTTGGCTCTGGTGTGTGTTTGGGTGAATAAGTCAACTGCCGAACTACTGGCAACTAATAGTGGAGTGGTGTCCGTAGTTTGTTTAGGAGGTGGGCCAGAAATGGGAGAACTATCCCGGAGTAATAGGGGAACGTCTTCTTGGGATGAAAGATCCGGGCTGCCATTGAGGGAACCTTCCTCTTGGGAGATAGGATAGGGAGTTATGTCACTGAAGGGCCTTTTTTTCATGTGTTCAATCGAGCGACGACGCTCTGTCCTACGCATCTCCAGAGAGGTTTCGATTCCCCCATTATCCTTTACCGATTTAAAGTAATTGTCCAGAGTCCCAGTGTTGGCTCCCCCCTCCTTCGCTGCTGTTCCACCTAGGGCTGATGATGGCATACCCAGAACCTTTTTCGCATACCAAGTGGGATCAAGGAAATGCAGGTGAAAGAGAGTGGGCCCAGCCCAGCCTCCTGCGTGCCCTGACGGCCACAGACGGTCCTGCCCTTGTCCCGGGCTTATCCCCGGGCGCACCCGCGCGCTCCCGCAACGCGGAAGTAGCTGTTTGAGTTTATAAGAAAAAAGTTAAGCTATGAGTAGGGCGGGGCTTGCAGGGAGAGCGGCCAGGTGACAGGAGGCGCGGGTTAACAGGACTGCTGGGAGACGTAGTCCTGTCCCGACGCTCGCAGCCCTGCACTCGCCCAGTCCCTCACTGGAACTGTCCGTAGGTTTTGCACAAGCGGCTCTCACGCCGCAGCGGGACCCGCGAAGCGGGCTCAGCAGAAGTAGAGGAGAGTCCAAAGGCAAACCAGCAGCAAACAGCAAGTCCGACGGTATCCCAGGGGAGTGGGGATCAGAGGTGGTTTTTCAGGCCGCGAGTGACAAAAGGCGCGGGTCAACAGGACTGCTGGGAGACGTAGTCCTGTCCCCGACGCTCGCAGCCCCTGCACTCGCCCAGTCCCTCACTGAAAATGTCCGTAGGTTTTGCACTCACGCCGCAGCGGGACCCGCGAAGCAAAGGAGAGCCCAAAGGCAAACCAGCAGCAAACAGCGAGTCCGAAGGTATCCGACGGTATCCCCTGGTTATGGTTTCAGAGAGGAGGGTGACCCGCAGGAGTCAGCCGTCCAGTCGGGTGGGCCCCGGCCCCGGAGGAAATCCGCTCGCCTCTGTGCTCTGGACGTCGAGACGCAACCAAGGCTTGACAAACATAAAGCTGGGAGAAACCACAAGGAATGTGACACACTGTGCTTTCACAAACGTGTAATTGCAATAACCATGGAATATAGCAATGTCAATTTAATTGTTCACATACCGATGTAACACAGCTGTAGGGCTGGAGGAAACATAGCAGAGGGCACAAAATGGGACCCACATCTGTGAAATGGAAAGGCAAAGTGACAAGTCAGGGTCCATACACTGAGTGAAAATGACAGACTTATGCTAGCTCCAACAATAGTATGAGATGTGGGAGGCAATGACATCTTATTACCTGTGTCTCACTGGAAGTATTGCATGATTATGTTGTTTCTGTTGTTGATATCCTCTTCTTCTGCCTTCTCTTCTTCCCTGTCCACAGGCTCCACAGCTGCCACAAGACCACCAGCTGGACCATCCTCCTGCAGAAAAGGCACCTGCCGTCGCAAAGCCAGGTTGTGCAGCATACAGCAGGCCACGATGATCTGGCACACCTTCTTTGGTGAGTAGTAGAGAGAACCACCTGTCATATGGAGGCACCTGAACCTGGCCTTCAGGAGGCAGAAGGTGCATTCAATCACTCTCCTAGTTCACCCATGTGCCTCATTGTAGCGTTCCTCTGCCCTTGTCCTGGGATTTCTCACTGGGGTCAGTAGCCATGACAGGTTGGGGTAACCAGAGTCACCTGCAAATATCGAGGGAGAACTGTTAGACACACACTAACATGTAGGGGCAACCCCATACCCAGACAACTATTCACACTGTATAGGGTTCTTGTCCTCACCTATTAGCCACACACAGTTCCTCTGGAGTTGCCCCATCACATAAGGGATGCTGCTATTCCTCAGAATGTAAGCGTCATGCACTGAGCCTGGAAATTTGGCATTCACATGGGAGATGTACTGGTTGGCCTGTTCACTCCTGTGGGGGGTAACAAGGCCACATGTGTCCCATCAATGGCACCTATGATGTTGGGGATATGTCCCAGGGCATAGAAGTCACCTTTCACTGTGGGCAAATCCTCCACCTGAGGCAACACGATGTAGAAGCGCATGTGTTTCAGCAGGGCAGACAACACTCTGGACAGCACATTAGAGAACATTGGCTGGGAAATCCCTGATGCAATGGCCACTGTAGTTTGAAAGGAACTACTTGCCAGGAAATGGAGTACTGACAGGACCTGCACTAGAGGGGGTATTCCTGTGGGATGGCGGATAGCTGACATCAGGTCTGGCTCCAACTGGGCACACAGTTCATAGATTGTTGCACAATCAAGTCTGTAGGTGACTATTACGTGTCTCTCTTCCATTGTCGACAGGTCCACCAGCGGTCTGTACACCAGAGGATGCCGCCATCTCATCACCTGCCCTAGCAGACATGCCCTATGGACAAGAACAGCGAGCAGAGAGTCAGCCAACACTGAGGTATCACAACATGTCATTTGCACACATTTATTAATCCGCAATGTGCCTGTTACTGTGTGTGTTCAAGGCCTACATTGGTATGACACAGTTAATATTAATGCCATGTGGCCCCCTGAAATGGCGGCTGCCTGACCTGTAAGGTGGAACAAGGGGATATGAGGTCACTGCGCTGGGGTTGTACACCGCCTCGGTAGGCGGTCGAAGACCGCAACGCAATCCTGCATTGGTTAACATTGGACCCTATGGGTCCGAGGAGCCAAAGACGATGTACGCCGGCGGCGACGGTACACACCAACGCAGACGTGACCGCCATTTTCTGTCTGTTCACTCACTTGATGCCTGACCTTCAACAAGAGAGGACCTACACTGCAAGTGCTGCTGTGACCTCAGTCTGGAAGCGACGATGGCTCATGTGTCTGGGGAAAGGGCCCCTGCCTTCACTTCGGAGGAGTTGGAGAACCTAGAGGATGGGGTCTTCCCCCAGTACACACAACTGTACGGTCCTCCAGACCAACAGGTGAGTACACTGTGAGCATGCTGCATGGGCAATGCCTGTTTGGAGTGGTGTGGATGGAAGATAAATGGTGGGGGGACTGAGGCCTGCATGTGCCGACGGTGAGTGTATGTGCGTCAGGGCAAGGGTGGGAACGTGGGCCAATGAGTATGACAGTCCGGACGGGTAAAGATTTTCCTTTTCCCCTGTACTATTCCTCTCGGTCAGCGCCCGCCAGAAGAAGGCTATTTGGCGTGCCATTGCCAAGGACGTCCGGACGCTGGGGGTCCACCACAGACAGAGCACCCACTGCCAGAAAAGATGGCAGGACCTTCGCCGCTGGAGCAAGAAGACGGCGGAGGCCCAGCTAGGGATGGCCTCCCAACGTGGGAGGGGTGCCCGTCGCACCATGACCCCCCTGATGTTCCGGATCCTGGCGATGGTGTATCCGGAGTTGGATGGGCGCTTGAGGGCATCAGAGCAGCCACAAGGGGGTGAGTACACTATCATTCAGCTGACTCTGCACGCATTACGAGGTGTCTAGGTGGGGGAGGTGGGCAGTGGGTTCCCCTAGGCCAGGACGATCTTGGTAGGCAAGGTCCCTTGTGAGGCAGACTCAGTGGCGCCCCAACCCCACTAGTGGTTAGTGCCTTCTACACCTATTCAGACTCCTGTGACTTCCATGTGTGCAGCAATTGGGTTTAGGCCTTGTACCCCATGGGCATGTGATTAATCTAGGAACTATAAGTGCATGGCGTAGTGCAGAGGGCAGCTGTGTCTGTTGTGTCCGCCAGCGGTAGTGGTGTTGCATGCACTGAACATGTTTTTCTTCTGTCTTTCCCCCCCTTTTTGTGGTCTCCCTGTTCTTGTGTGCAATAGCATCATCAGGCGGAGGAGCATTGGCACCGGAGCAAGAGGGAGCTGCATCCCACTTGGCCCTGGAGGGCGAAACAACAGAGTCTGAAGCCACCAGTGGGACGGAGGGCGAGGGGAGCTCCACGGCGGGGACAGGAGCAGAGACCAGCGACAGCGACTCTTCCTCTGATGGGAGCTCCCTTGCAGTGGCGGGCCACTCTGTGCCCCCCACATCAACAGGTACAGCCACCACCCCCCTACCAGCACCGCCCTCCCAGCAGCCCCTCAGCTTGTGTCCCGTGTCCGCTCACCCAGGAGGGTGGGCATCTCCTTCGCCCCAGGCACCTCAGGCCCTGCCCCAGTCAGCCCTGTTGCCCTCAGTGAGGAGGCTATTGACCTCCTGAGATCCCTCAATGTTGGGCAGTCTACCATTCTGAATGCCATCCAGGGTGTTGAGAAGCATTTGCAGCAAACAAATGCATACCTGGAGGGCATTCATTCTGGCCAGGCAGCCCAACAGAGAGCATTTCAGGCTCTGGCCTCAGCACTGATGGCAGCCATTGTCCCTGTGTCCAGCCTCCCCCCTCCAACTTCCTCCACCCAGACCCAATCCCCTGTACCTCAGCCTATCCCAAGCACACCATCAGACCAGCATGCACACACCTCAACACACAAGGGTGGCTCAGGCAAACATAAGCATCACACATCCCACAGGCACTCACACAAGCATCATATCCATGCACACATACCAACATCCACTGCCTCCACTGTGTCCCCCTCCTCCACGTCCTCCTCCTCCTTCCCAGTCTCGTCTCCACTCACACCTGCATGCACTACATCCTCAGCCACTACCTCCATCACCAGCACGCCCATCACCACACACCGCTCACGTGTACTCACCACCCCACTACCATTCACACATCTCCTGTGTCCTCTCCCAGTGTGTCTGTGAGTCCTCCTCCCAAAGTACACAAACACAGGCACACACCAACCCAACAGCCATCCACCTCACAACAGCCTCCAGCCCATGCACCTTCACCCAAATTCCGCAGACGTACACCTCCTACAACCACTACTTCTACCTCCACTCCCAAACCCCCTCCATCTACCCGTCCAGTGTGTCTAAAAAACTTTTCCTGGCTAATATTGACCTCTTCCCTACTCCTCCCTCCCCCCGTCCCTCCCCTAGGGCCAGGCTTTCCAGGTCCCAGCCCAGCACCTCAGCCTCCAGATCCCCAGGCACAGTGGTGCCAGCAACTGCGGGGTCATGGAGTGTGCCAACCATCAGGACTGCCAGTGTACCACGGAGTGAAGGCAAGGACATTCCGCCTCCTGCCAAGGTGAAAAAGGTGCCCACATCCCAGAGAGAGAAGCCGAAAACACCTGCCACCAAGGAGTCAGGGAAAACGAAAGGGGATAGTGACAAGACAGCTGCGCCACCATCAAAGGTGGGGAAGGGCCAAAAACTGAAGGGCAGGTCAGGAGAGGGCATGGTGGCACCGACTGAGGGACCAGTGTCACACCTTCTGTCCACGTCGACGCCAACCTGTACAGCGGAGAACACCGCCACCTGCACCGCCACCTGCACTGCCACTTGCACCGCCACAGACCCCGCCGCCAGCACCGCCGCCACAGACCCCACAGCCAGCACCGCCGCCACCCGCACCGCCGCCACAGACCCCGCAGCCAGCACCGCCGCGACTGCCACCGCCGCAAGCACCTCCGCGACTGCCACCGCCGCAAGCACCGCCAGCGGCCCCGCGACGTCCTCAGCCAGTGGCACTACCGCAGACATGGCTACCCCAGTGGTCAGTCGTCCTAGGCTGGTGGTGAGTTCCAGGACCCTGGGCAGCTTCCATGAAGCATCACTGTCATCACAGTTGTCACCTGCATATGGAATGCGAAGCCGCAGCAGTGTGGGGTATGTCACTGCCTCCATGGCGTATCATGCTACCTGTAGCTCAGCAATCTCGTGGCACACATACCCAGGTGAGGGAATTGTACCGGCCACACTGCACGTGGAGCACTCTGGGCACCAGGCCCCCTCCAGAACCAGTGGAGAAAGGCATCCACTACCTCAGTCCTTGGCAGGATGAAGCACTCTGGGCACAAAGCCCCCTCCAGAACCAGTGGAGTATCTTATCCAGTACCTCAGTCCTTGGCAGGATGAAGCACTCTGGGCACAAAGCCCCCTCCAGAACCAGTGGAGACTGTTATCCACTTTAGAGACTGTTGCTTTGTACTCCCCAGGATAAAGCAGTGGGCAAACCACCCACTGAAAAGACTTGAGAGACTGTGGCTTTGCACTCCCCAGGATAAAGAAGTGGGCAAACCACCCACTGAAAAGACTTGAGACACTGTGGCTTTGCACTCCCCAGGATAAAGCAGTGGGCAAACCACCCACTGAAAAGACTTGAGAGACTGTGGCTTTGCACTCCCCAGGATAAAGAAGTGGGCAAACCACCCTGTGAAAAGACTTGAGAGACTGTGGCTTTGCACTCCCCAGGATAAAGCAGTGGGCAAACCACCCACTGAAAAGACTTGAGAGACTGTGGCTTTGCACTCCCCAGGATACATCAATGGGAATGGAGCCCCCTAGTGGAGCAGTGGCGTCGTGTGTTCATCAGGCAGAGGTGCCCCCTCCTCCCCCTCCCCCTGAGGTGCCTGTATATTTTCTATGTGATGCCTTTTGGGCCCAGTGGTCCACAGACAATATATTTAGAAAAAAGAAACACAAGGGTAGTAAGGGTACAGAGTGCCGCACTTAAAGGTAGTAAAGCAATTATTTTTAACAAATATCTTAAGAAGAAAGCAAAGTCTGGTGCAAACTGGCCGAGTGCCCTACTACCCAAAAGGCACCAAACGGGTAACAAAGTACCCACGGGAAAAACTGGAACGAATTGGCCAAAGCACACAGAATATAGTGTCCAATAGTGTTGCAAGGATAAGGATCCCTGATAGTGTAATGAAAATCAGAGTAAGTATGAGGTTGAAGAAAAGTCCTGGCTCTCATTGGTAGATGATGTCTTTATTCGTGAGTGTTGTAGAACATAGCAACATCATAGATAGACAGCCTTAGTAACATCATAGATAGACAGCCAACACGTGTTTCGTCACACAAGTGACTTCATCAAGGCTTGATAGTTTAGTAAATTCAAAGACGCTCCTTGGCTGCTTACCGCGCCTCTCCGGCCTGCCTCCACAAGGTTTTGTCTCATGGCTTATCAGGGCCTGCTTATACCTGAACTTACCTACGTACCCAACACCTACTAACCCTGCTGCTCCTCGGGCAGCCATACTACTTTGAATTTACTAAACTATCAAGCCTTGATGAAGTCACTTGTGTGACGAAACACGTGTTGGCTGTCTATCTATGATGTTACTAAGGCTGTCTATCTATGATGTTGCTATGTTCTACAACACTCACGAATAAAGACATCATCTACCAATGAGAGCCAGGACTTTTCTTCAACCTCATACTTACTCTGATTTTCATTACACTATCAGGGATCCTTATCCTTGCAACACTATTGGACACTATATTCTGTGTGCTTTGGCCAATTCGTTCCAGTCCACAGACAATGATTGGTGCACTATCCGGACTTGTGTAGTTGGTGTACATATTTGTATATACTGGATTTTGACTTTTGACTAATGGATTTTTATTGATTACAATGGTTACAATCATTTCCTTTTGTCCTTGCGTTCTTCCAGGGGGGGTGGAGGGGTGTATATGTAATGTTGCAGCATGTATTTGTGTGTATGGTGTTGTGGGTGGGGGTGGGGGTGTTGCGTGTGTGTGTCACTCTCTTTTCCTTCCCCCCTCCCCTGTGTTGTAGGTGCAGTACTCACCGTGGTCGTCGCCGCCGTCGTTGGAGCTCCTGATAGAGGAGCAGGAAGACCATCGCTGGCAGGATCAGCAATTCGGGCTCCATGGCGTCCTGGTTCCTCGTGGGGTGTGGAGAGGTGAGTGTTTTCCCTTCTGTGTACTGTTTCCGCCATGTTTTTATTCGCGTTGGTTCCGCCCAGGAAAAGGTGGCGGATAGCCGTGTTGTGATAGGGTGGGCGGTACATTGTCTCCCACCAGTCTATTGGAGGTGTCCGCCGCGCTATTTGTTTGTACCGCAGTGGCGGTCGGAGTGTTAAAGTGGCTGTCTATGTTGGCAGTTTCCGCCATGGTCGTAATCCCATTTTTTTCTGCCGGCCTGTTGGCGTTATTACCGCCGCTTTAACACCGACCGCCAGGGTTGTAATGAGGGCCTATATCACAAGCAAGTCTGTGTCACCACTCCAACTAAAAAGTACAACTATAAGATTATATTTTGTACTGGGGGAGGTACATTGACGATTGCTTTATGATCTGGACAGGAAACTCAGCACAATTGATAGAATTTTGTCAATATCTGAATGGCAATGATGTAAATATTAGATTCACATATCAGTTCAGTAAACAGAGAATTGAATTTTTAGATGTTGAACTATTTGTACAAGATCACATCCATAGTAGACTGTATAGAAAACCAGCTTCATGTAATGCAATTTTACATGCTTCCAGTGCACACCCTAAACATCAGATACGGGCATTACCCTTTGGAGAACTAGTAAGGGCAAGACACAACTGTAGCAGAGCTGAAGACTTTGAAGAATGTGCACATGAAATGATTGCACAAAAAAGGATTGAAAAAGTCAACGGAATAGAGACTTTATTACCTCGTCGGAAACCCATGGATAAAGACACTAACAAGATAAGACTGATTACAGACTTTAATGAGAGTGCATCTATTTTGCAGAGAGTGATGCAACGACATTGGAGTATCTTGCAACATCATAATTTGCTAAACAAATTTATATCGTCACGTCCGGTATTTACTTACAGAAGAGGGAGATCTTTGAAGAATATATTGTGTCGGACCTATCCTAGATTTCCAAACAAAGAGAATTGGCTTTCGCGAAAACATTTAGGCTTTTACAAATGTGGCCGTTGTGGGGTGTGCAAATGGGCATGTCATGGCTTGACAGAGTTCACAGATAATGACAGTAAGCTTCATCGATTAAGATCATACATGACCTGTGACACTAAGGGCCAGATGTAGCAAAGGGTTTTACCCATTCTGTGTCTATGGGAAAATGTGTTCATACATATGGCCCTAAATATATTTTTTACATCATTAAATGTAAATGCAAATGTATGTATGTAGGGAGTACTATATGTCCATTGAAAATAAGAATTGGAGAACACTTGAGGGCGGTGAAACAAGGTGATGAGAGATACCCTTTAGTACAACACGTCCTGGTCTGCAAAAATCAGAGTACTCAGGTTACATTCCAATTTTTTGGTCTAGAACATATACCAGTGGACCGCAGTGGTGGAAATAGGGAACTACAGCTTAGGCGTAGAGAATCACTCTGGATTATGAAATTACAGGCGGTGGAATTGGGTCTCAATACAGATCATGAGCTGGAATATTTTCTAGGAACTTTCTGAGTTTTCGGAATATTCATGATAATTTGGGACCATTTTTGTATGAGTATTTGAATCTTATGTTTATATACTATATTCTGATCTACTGCACATTAAATAGATTCAGGGATACCATATTTTGACCCTTATGGGAATAGATAACTGCTTAGTCTACGAGTGTTCTGCCACTGTCTTTAAATGAACATGGTTTTGAGTTATCATGCTGTAGTTAAAGAAATTTTGATTCAGAAGAATAGGGTACAACCGTATATTGAATATGCTTGATATTGCTTTGTACCGTTTTCACTTTATGAGGACAACTATGGGTAAAGAGGATGTTGACTACAACGCAATAATTAACATTTATAACTTCGCTAGTTTATGTATCGGTAGTGCAGAGAGAGAAGTTAGGGGTTCTGAGTCCTCTCTCTGTTTCTATGCATTAGGAATTGGAATAGAGAAAGGACATACACACACGGGTTCAGCGTACCCACGTCTGACGCGAAGATGCAGCTATTTAATCTCCGATGCGGGTCACGCTCGATTGATGAGCGTACTCCCATCCACCAAGCTCGAATTTCTAAGAAGTATGAAACAGACCTTGAGGGTAGGAAGAAAACCTGAGCTTTATATAATTGGAACTCAGGTTGTCAAACCATTGTGGGTGTTCTTTTCTATTTACTCAACAGCTGCGATTAGTGAAACTTTGGTAGACCATTACTGTGCAGATTTGGGTATGTGCTGTCCGAGGAACGACTCTGAGTTTGCTAATGGATTTAGCGTGTTTCTTAACGCACGAGTCACGTGTTAAGGTGATTTAATCCTTAGCGGGAGAACCACGATATAATTTACTTACGTGACCGTATCGGCAGCCTGAATTTATGAATTGAGTGACTATGACTATATAATTCTGATTTGAATTTTATATATTATAGAGTTTATGAAGATAGGTACTGCGTTGTGTGACTCAGAGGAAACAATGGCATTTTTTTACAGGTTGTACCTCTTAGTGTTGTTCTGATATTTGGACAGGTGAACTGTAATACATTATTATTGACCCTGGATACGTTGTATTGAAATCATTATACCAACGTCAAGTAGTGAGATTACGTTTAAAGGGATAATTCTATCATTAAGGTTAGTGATACTGACCCTATCGGTGTTAGACACAGTGGTTTGTGCACATTTATGAGACGCAGCATTTGCTAATTTGGCTAGCACTAAGTTGGGACTAATAGGACTTGCATGGCTATCTTTAGTTCCTTTATCTTTAAGCACATGGTCACTGTATGCACAATATTGGGAGTAGATTTGTCACACTAATGTAAAGAAGTTCGACTTAATTTTTATGGTATTAAATGATTACCCATTTGACACTGCATGGTCAATTACCGTAGTTTCAACAATTGTATTGAATTGAACTTGACTAATTTGTGTGTCATACATCATTACAGCCCTGATGAAGTCATAGGGATAATATCCCTGACGAAACATGTGTTGGCTGGCTGGATTTGAAAAATATTCAAAGGTTATACTGGAGATCCAATGTGAAATCTACTTGAAATGTATTTGTTGAAGTATGAAATACATTTCATTGGACCTTGTATGAAATATCTGTGGATGCAGCAGTTGCCAATTGGGCTGGCTGGATTTGGAAAATATTCAAAGGTTATACTGGAGATCCAACGTGAAATCTACTTGAAATTTATTTGTTGAACTATGAAATACATTTCATTGGACCTTGTATGCCAATTGGGCATGCATATGGACCAATAAAGCAATTTAAAATAGGTGGAAATAATGCTGTGAACTAAATGGATGGACTGTAGAGTAAATTATATGGTTTACTGGTTGAATGTGTGCCTGGTAATTTGGGTTCGCCAGTATCAACAATTTGTGAAGTGTCTGCATGTATATCTAGTATGCTGTGTATAAATACATAACACAGCACAAAGCAATACACAGCACTCATTGTCACTCACATGACAGAACAAGGGCATGATAGCAACAGTAACTAATTGTCCCATATTTGTTGTGGCCTCCAACATCGCAATCAGGTGAGGGATGTACTACTAGGTTCAGCATTGTTGAAAACCGTCTGAGACATAACACCAATCTGAGTGTGAGTAGACCTAGCCATATATGTAGCAATTGGCAAATGAACTGTACAGCACTGAGATGATTTCACACCTCAATATCATTCAGTCATGGTAAGAGTTACCTAGGTTGGGGCATGCTGGAAAAATGCAGACCCATGTTCAATGGAGGTTGTGGATAGAGAGCTTAGAGACAGCCACAGATACTTGCAAGTACAACACAGGAGGTGAAAAGGAGACAACACAAGTGCTGTGGCAGGAGTAATGTCATGTGTGTGTGGAACTCATGGCATCTCACGAACACCGTCAATGGTACCGTAACTATCAAGTAGCCAGCAGAAGATGTGTACAACTTCCAATTACACATGTCACATGTTGCATCATGTCCATGTATGATCAGACAATGTTGCTGTAGAAGATATGTACCAAGTGCTAGCACCCTAAAGAATGGGAGCAATGTAGGTGACAATACATGCCTTACCAGTAGTGCAGGAATACATGGAGAAGGGGCACACATAGACCAAAAGTGACTGTACAACACATCAATGTCCACATTGCAACATTTAAAATATGTTCAGAGAGGGTGGGCAGGTCAGTACATAACCCAGTCATGTTGGACAGTAGCATACTATGGTATTCGCCCATCGCATGCCACCATAACAGGAGGTTGTGACAGACAACACCATCTGTACCCTGACACCTTTCCATTATTGAAGTCACAACAGATATACAAGCCCAACAAGCTACCCAAAGAGACAATTAACGACATCAAATAATGTCACATGTCCCACATGTGCCAGCACCCGACCTCTGTACATGAGAGGGAAAGCTGACATCAAGTACCGCAGAGGAAAATGTGATATCCTGGTCTTTATGACCTCAATAGTGCATGTGTCTGTCTTCTGGGGAGTGTGCATAGTTCTGCTTAGTAGCAATCATTAAGATGCTAGGTCCCTGCTCAATAAACACACACACTGTTGCTCTCGCTACATTAATGAATTACATTGTCAGGGGTCTGATGCATGTGCACAGGGGGCTGAGTAAACTGGAGCGCCATCAACTTGCCCCTTCGCATGCAACCATGGGTTTCTGTTGCCATACAAACTCACACAGTTGTAATGATGAGTAGGCTGCCATCTATGCCGGACTACAGCACTGTTACACAGTGGTATGCCATTTTTTGTGACAGTTATAACAAACATGATGTAGGCAAATGTGAGTGCCTAGTTGATGGCCTGCACACATATGCAACATATCACAGCACACATGTACCACTGTAATGGCTCAGGCATGGTAATGTGTATGGATTGTGAGAAAAAGGCAACCTAGAACAGTAGTAAGGGCATAGGTATCACAAGATCATTGACTGCAAGAAATGACCTTCACATGTGCTCCGACATATGGAAACATAAGTGGCACTGATGTGACAATGCATGCATTTGTCAAATGCCAACATGTGTCCATGCAGGAAGATAGTAATATAAGGTTTCACATCCGATGAACACACCACTGTCATCATATGTTGCAGATATTAAAAGACACATGTCAAAACACACACATGGCATAAACCAATCACCACCAACACTTGTATATAACATCTCCTACAACTAAGATGCATGGGGGACCAAATGGGACACGTGTAGCAGACCAACATGAAGTAAAATCCAACAACACACCACAGAGTGGATGTTGGACTATTTCGTTTTTGCAGGGTCAGCCCCAATCTTTTTGCCTCCTGCCTCCTATTTTTACTGACCTGGTTTTGTTGGCTTTTGGACTCTGAGAACTTTACCACTGCTAACCAGTGCTAAAATGCATATGCTCTCTGTGTAATTGTATTGCTGATTGGCTTATCCATGATTGGTATATTTGATTTAATAGTGAGTCCCTAGTTCCAGGGCCTGTAAATCAAATGCTACCAGTGTGCCTGCAGCATTGGTTGCGCCACCCACATTTGTAGCCCTGTAAACATGGTTCAGACCTGCTACTGCAGTGTCTGCAAATGCAGTTTTAAACTGCCAATTCGAGTTGGCAAGTGTACCCACTTGTACCCCAGGACAAAACCTTCTCTTTTTATACATGTAAGACACCCCTAAGGTAGGCCCTACGTAGCCCCATGGGTAGGGTGTAGTGTATGTTAAAGGTGGGACATGTACTTATGTGTTTTACATGTCCTGACAGTGAAATACTGGCAAATTTGTTTTTCACTGTTGCAAGGCCTATCTTTCTCATAGTTTAACATGGGGGCTGCCTTTAAATATGATTAAAGCGTAGATTTCCTTTGGGACCAGATAGACATGTGGAGTTTGGGGTCTCTGAACTCCAATTTAAAAATACATATTCTAGTGAAGTTGGTTTTTAGATTGTGTGTTTGAAAATGCCACTTTTAGAAAGTAGACATTTTCTTGCTTAAACCATTCTGTGAGTCTGCTTGTTTGTGGATTCCCTGTCTAGGTCAGTTTGACAGTTGGGCTATTTGCACCTCTCCTGTAGACAGTGACACAAAGGGAGCTGGGGTGTAGCCTGCATATCCCGATGAGCCATCTGGGCTGAGGGGAGGGGAGGAGTGGTCACTTACACCTGAAAGGGCTGTGCCCGCCCTCACACAATGCAGTCTACAACCCCCTGATGTGTGTCTGGGTCCTGGCCTGGGCAAGGCAGGATCTTGAAAACAACAGATACCTCTCTTTGAAGTAGGACTGGTTCAAAGGCAGAAAAAGGTATAAAAAGGGCACCCAAAACCCCTGAAAATTAGATCACTTCTGGAATCAAGAGGAACCTCTGCCAAGGAGAAGTGCTGTCCCTGCCTGTGACTCTGCTTTGTTGGGCTAGCCTAAACTTGCTGTTTCTGCCTGTGAAAGGGGACAAAGACTGGACTTTGTTGTGCGTTCCTGTTTGAGAAGAATCTCCAAGGGCTTGAACTGACCTTGCCTCCTATTGTTGAAGTCTCAGGGCCATCAAATACTTCACCTGCCAGCGCCTGGACTCTCTGCTGAGACTCCTGTCCTGCCAAGTGGTGCCCTATCCAGTTCCTAGGCCTTTGAAAGGTGAAGCTGGCAGAGATGGACTGAAATTCCATGCACAGACCACCGTGCGGGGAAATTTTCGATGCACCCTTCATGACGTGGCTGATTAACGACGCGCCGCCGGATTCCCAGCTGAAATCAACACTCCACCTGCATTGCGGCTGGAGGAACGATGCAACGCGGCAGGAGAAACGGCATGCAACACCCGCTAATGGAGGCTGATAACGACGCAAACCCCACGCAGCACGGTTTTGTGATACTGTTTTCAACACAACATCGTTGGACGTGGGAAATCAGTGCAAAGCCTGCCCGTACCCGAGGTGCCCATCCGGATCAATGCATTGCTCTCTTGCGGGAGAGAAAAAACGATGCACACTGACTCAACCGAAGCTGGAACTACGCACGTTCTCGCTTGCGGCTGAGAAATCGATGCATCGCTGGCCTTTTTCGATGCACACTCGCACATGTGGATTTATTTTGACGCTACCCAGGTACTTTTATGAATTAACAGCGTTCTCACTGTTTTCTAAGGATTAAGAATCTTATTCTTTTGAAAATTCATATCTTGACTTGTGTATGTTAGATTTTTATTGTTTAGGTCTTGTTTTGTTTAGGTAAATATTAACTATGTTTCTAAACCTGTGTTGTGTCATTTTATAGTGTTGTTACTGAAGTTAAGCCTGCCTGATCATGCCAAGCTACCAAGAGGGTGAGCGGGGGTTAACTGAGGGTGATTCTCCTTTACCCTGACTAGAGTGAGGGTCCTTGCTTGGACAGGCGGTAACCTGACTGCCAACCAAAGACCCAATTTCTAACATTGGTGATCAGCGGTTGGGATTTGACTTGTATTTGTACTTGACACACAGTGATTAGGTGTACACTACTGTTTTCAGTGCAGACCATTACGTGACCACATACTACTTACCTTGTCTTTTTGATTTTGCTTTTCTCATTTTGGACTTTTCCTTGCTTCCATATTTTTGGTGATCTTCTTTGCTGATTTTTGTACTTTTCATTGGGAACTCTCTGTTCTTTTTGGGACTTCGCATCTGTGAGTAAATCTTACCAACATGTCTCATTGTGAGGATGCACCAGCTGTGTCTACAAAGGCTGTTTTTGAGTTGGAGAAGCTTGAGAGTTACACAGTTGCTCAACTGAAGCGATTTTGTAAGCATCTTGCCTGCCCCATCAGGAGCTCCACCAGGAAGGACGAGGCGCAAAAGGTATTGACGGCCTGGGTGGCAGCCAAGGCGGCTGGGGGCACACAGAGGAGGAGGAGGAGGGTGAGGAGGTGAAGATAGTTCATAATGGTGTAGTGGATGTACCTGTTACGCCTGGTGGGAGGGCCTCTAGGATAGGCAGCAGGCTGTCATCAAGAGGTCTGAGTCCTGAAGAGTTGCAAGACAGACAGGAAGAGAGCCCTCATCAGTTGGAGTTAGAGAAGCTCAGGCTGGCCTTAGAAGAGAAAAGGATAATCTTGCCTTATGAGCTAAGATTGAGGAAGCTGGAAGTCATAAGGGCTAAGTCCAGCTAAGATGGTGGAGGCAACAATTTTATGTTGAGTACTGATGAAGAAATGCACATGCCCACAGACTTGGGGGCATATTTATACTCCATTTGCACCGAATTTGTGTAAAAAAATTTTAACGCAAATTCGGTGCAAACCTAACTCCATATTTATATTTTGATGCTAGACACGTCTAACGTAAAAATATTGTATTTTGCACCATGTATTTAGATGCATAAACCTACCTTGCGTCAATGATATGCAAGGTAGGCGTTCCCATAAAAAAATAGTGCTAACCCTATAGCCCCATATTCATCCCCCTGTGCTAAAATGACGCATGGGTGGGAGGAGGGGCTAAATAATGATGCAAAGCTTTCTTTTCACCATTATTTTACGCCTGGGTCTTAACAGACATTAGGGTACCTGTGGACCCATTTTGATGCTTAAACAACATGGAATGAGTCCACAGGTGCCCTCCTCAAGCCCCAGGGACACCCCCACCCACACCATAGGGACACCAGAGGAAGGGGGACCCCATCCCAGGTAAGTAGGGTAAGTATACATAAGTATTTTTTTATTTTTTATTAAAGTGTAATCGGAGGCCCAACCTGGGACCCCTGCATGGAACAGGATGCAATAGCCATGCCCAAAGGACACTGGTCCCCTGTGCTGGCCATTGGTGTTGTGGGCATGACTCCTGTCTTTTCTAATCCAGGACTCATGTGGTGTGGATGGTTTTGCATCAGAAAATGACACTAGGCTGGTTAGAGGCATTTTTTGCCTCTAATCAGCCTCACATCATTTTTTGGTGCAAAACCCCCTTCTGCCATACTGCCAGTCCCTTCAGGCTAATGTAATTTTAACGCTAGCCCACCCTTTGCACCACCTTGTGTCATTCCATAAATATCGCACCCGGCTGATGCTCAGGAATGGCTCAAGCCGGTGCTAAACTTTTTGGTGCAAACTTGCTTTAGTGCAGTTTTGCATTTAAAAGTATAAGTATGCTCCTTGGTGCCTTACTTGAAGGAGGGGGGTTAACATACACCAGAAGGTTCAGGGGGTATGAGTTAGTGCACAGGGTCTCTGAGGTGGATTGGGGAAATGGCATTGGGAGTTATATTCCTTGTAGTGGGAGGGACACTCTACTGGCTCTAGGTGAGAGTGACAGGGAGAGGGGTTCCCCCTGGGTAGAGGTCCTGGTTATGGAGTGTGGAGACATCCTAGAACAGTGTGGGTTGAGTGTCAGGGACAGTCAGGTGCTGTCTCACCAGTCTCAGGAGGGTGGTGTGGGGCACCTTTTCAAGGTTGAGTCACTTGATGGTTGGGTGAAGGGTAGTTTGGTTAATTCATGTGAGGGCCTGTGTGAGGTAATTGCTGGAGAGCATATGTCCTGTCCTTGTTTTCCAGAGCTACGCCAACACCAAGTGGAATGTGAGTTCTCTGACCCCAGGGAACTTACAAAGAAGGCAGACCTCTGAGTGAGTACCAGAAAGTCTGAAGAGGCATTTGGGGGTGCACCTGAGGGGAGTGGTCTAGGTGTTTCCCAACCAGGTGACGTGGGAAAGGCTTGCAGTGTCCCAAGTAGGTCCCCGTGTATTGGGATGGGTGAAGGATCCCATGTCCAGTCTCAGAGGTGAGGGAATGGGGTTGGGCTGAGTCCCAGGGTGCCCGAGATCCAGTCCCAGGTCCAAGAGGGTTCCATGAGTGAACACCCAGAGGGGAGCCTAGCCTGTACCATAGGGCCATCTGCTGAGGGACACCCCATAAGGTCAGGAGAACTTGGGGGGGTGGCTGTAGCCAGCATCCCACCAGTTCTGCTGTCTGGCAGTACCACTCCTCGTGAGGGGGTGCAGAAGTCTTAGGGTGGTGACTCTAGGTTGGATAGTCAGGTTTAGGGGGTAAGCTCTGACCTGATGGGGGTAGGTGTGCTCCCCAGGAATTCCTGGGTTGCCAGGCAATGGTCCAGCCTGAGGGTACAGACCCTAGACTGGAGGATCAGGTGCAGAGGCTAAACTCTGACCTGATGGGGGGTGGTTGGCCCAATCACCCCCCGGTGTGACTTCTAGGAGAACCCTCCATAGTGGGGGGTGCAGAACCCTGGGAATAGGGGCAGGGGAGGGAGAGACTCACCCCTGATCCCAGTTCAATCTAAGGGTACAGACCCTGGATTGAAGGGCCAGGTTCAGGGTGTCCGCCCTCACCTGGAGGGAGAGGCTACTGCTAACAGTGCCCCTACCATGTTGGACTCTGGGGGTGCCGCTCCTAGGGGGAGGGTACAGAGCCCCGGAGGTAAGTACCAGTGTCAGGCTGTCATCCCTGACCTGGTGGAAGGGAGAGTAGTAAAAGGGTGGCAAGTACCTGGGGCTACAGTCCCCACTCTGCCAGTCACAGTGGTGGAAGAGCCTTGAAAGTCCTGGGGCCTGGCTCTTATCCCTGACTGTTGTCAGTGACCACTGTGGCTTGCTGTCCTGGTGGACAGAGTTGCCCCTGGGGGGGCAAGAGTCACACCCTGGGGGTGGAGTGGGCTACACCACTGTGTTAGCCATGGTGGTACTATCTGCCCCCGGGATACATCTGTGAGCAAAGTAAGGTTAGGTGCTGCACGATGGTATCTGGGGGTGAGGAGAATGGTACCCCATGGGTTAGCTTAGTGGGCCCTGAGAGTATGGACAAAGGGATCCAACTGGAGTCAGGAAGCCGTAGAACTGGAACATGCCCCTGCTGTTGTGGGCCTGGGTCCCTGTTCTATCGCCCAATCAGGTAAGTCCATCAAGGTATTGATTTGTCTCCCCAGGCTTTAGGCTGGTGGGGTGTCGAGTTGGACTTTTTCCTTTTTGGAAGGTCATCTCCAATCTTTTTGCCTCCTGCCTCCTATTTTTTCTGACCTGGTTTTGTTGGCTTTAGGACTCTGAGCACTTTACCACTGCTAACCAGTGCTAAAGTGCATATGCTCTCAGTAAATTGTATTGCTGAATGGCTTATCCTTGATTGGCATATTTGATTTACTAGTAAGTCCCAAGTAAAGTGCACTAGAGGTGACCAGGGCCTGTAAATCAAAAGCCTTTAGTGGGCCTGCAGCATTGGTTGTGCCACCCACATTAGTAGCCCTGTACACATGGCTCAGACCTGCCATTGCAGTGTCTGTGAGTGCAGTTTTAAACTGCCAATTTGACTTGGAAAGTGAACCCACTTGCCAGGCCTAAACCTTCCCTTTTTATACATGTAAGGCACACCTAAGGTAGGCCCTAGGTAGCCCCCAAAGTGGGAAATGTACTTATGTGTTTTACATGTCCCGACAGTGAAATACAGCCAAATTTGTTTTTCACTTTTGCAAGGCCTATCTCTCTCTTAGGTTAACATTGGGACTGCCTTTAAATATGATTAAAGTATATATTTCCTTTGGGAGCAGATAGACATCTGGAGTTTGGGGTCTCCGAACTCAATTTAAAAATATATATTTTTATGAAGTTTGTTTTATATTGTGTGTTTGAAAATACCACTTTTAGAAAGTAGGCACTTTTTTGCTTAAACCATTCTGTGACTCTGCTGGTTTGTGGATTCCCTGTCTAGGTCAGTTTGACAGTTGGGCTGGTTGCACCTCTCCTGTAGACAGTGACACAAAGGAAGCTGGGGTGTAGCCTGCATATCCCGGTGAGCCGTCTGGGCTGAGGGGAAGGGAGGAATGGTCACTTACACCAGAAAGGGCTGTGCCTGCCCTCACACAATGCAGTCTCCAACCCCCTGGTGTGTGGGGGGGGGCCTGGCCTGGGCAAGGCAGGATCTTGAAAACAACAGAGACTTCTCTTTGAAGTAGGCCTACTTCAAAGGCAGAAAGGGGTATAAGAAGGGCACCCAAAACCCTGGAAAATTAGATCACTTCTGGAACCAAGAGGAACCTCTGCCAAGGAGAAGAGCTGAGGAGAAGTGCTGTGCCTGCCTGTGCGTTGTTGGGCTAGTCTGCAGCGTCTGCCTGTAAAAGTGGACAAAGACACAAAGACTGGACTTTGTTGTGCATTCCTGCTTGAGAAGAATCTCCATAGGCTGGAACTGAGCTTGTCTCCTGTTGTTGAAGTCTCAGGGCCACCACAAACTTCCCCTGCCAGCACCTGGACTCTCTGCTGAGACTCCTGTCCTGCCAAGTGGTGCCCTATCTAGTTCCTGTGCCCTTGAAAGGTAAAGTTGGCAGACAAGGACTGAAAATCTATGCACAGACCGCAGTGTGGGGAAATTTTCGATGCACCCTTCGTGATGCGGTTGATAAACGATGTGCTGCGGGCTTCGCATCTGAAATCAACACTCCACCTACATCGCAGCAGGAGGATTGACGCAACACAGCTGTAGAAACGACGCGCAACACCCGCTAACGGAGGCTGATAACAATGCACACCGCAAGCGCAGTTTTGTTATACCGTGCAACCGGATTTTCAACGCAACATCGCTGGGCGTGGAAAATCAACGCAAAGCCTGCTCGGACCCGAGGCGCCCATCCGGATCAACGCATTGCTCTCTTACGTGAGAGAAGAAACAACGCACACCGACCAGACTGAAGAAGGAACAACGCATGCTCTCGCTTGTGGGTGAGAAATTGACGCATCGCTAGCCTTTTTCGACGCACACTTGCGCTTTTTTTTTACGCTACCCAGTTTTGTGAAATAACAGCGTTCTCACTGTTTTCTAAGGATTAAGGGGGTCATTCTGACCCTGGCGGTCATTGACCGCCAGGGTCAACGACCGCGGGAGCACCGCCAACAGGCTGGCGGTGCTCCCAAGGGCATTCTGACCGCGGCGGTATGGCCGCGGTCAGAAACGGAAAACCGGCGGTCTCCCGCCGGTTTTCCGCTGCCCTGAGGAATCCTCCATGGCGGCGCAGCTTGCTGCGCCGCCATGGGGATTCCGACCCCCTCACCGCCATCCTGTTCCTGGCGGTTTTGCCCGCCAGGAACAGGATAGCGGTGAGGGGTGTCGTGGGGCCCCTGGGGGCCCCTGCAGTGCCCATGCCCATGCCCCGTAAGAGGGCCCCTACAAGATTTTCAGTGTCTGCGATGCAGACACTGAAAATCGCGACGGGTGCTACTGCACCTGTCGCACCCTTCCCACTCCGCCGGCTCCATTCGGAGCCGGCTACCTCGTGGGAAGGGGTTTCCCGCTGGGCTGGCGGGCGGCCTTCTGGCGGTCGCCCGCCAGCCCAGCGGGAAACACAGAATAACCGCGGCGGTCTCCTGACCGCGTTGCGGTATTCTGTTGGGGGAACTTTGGCGGGCGGCCTCCGCCGCCCGCCAAAGTTAGAATCACCCCCTAAGACTCTTACTCTTTTGAAAATTCATATCTTGACTTGTGCATGTTGAATTTTTGTCGTTTTGGTCTTGTTTTGTTTAGATAAATATTATCTATTTTTCTAAACCTGCGTTGTGTCATTTTGTAGTGTTTTCACTGAGTTACTGTGTGTGCTTTTACAAATATTTTACACATTGCTTCTGAAGTTAAGCCTGGGGTGAGCGGGGGTTAACAGAGAGTGATTCTCCTTTACGCTGACTAGAGTAAGTGTCCTTGCTCAGACGGGGTAACCTGGCTGCCAACCAAAGACCCCATTTCTAACAGTGGACCCACATGCACACGCAAATTGGCAAGGTTTATGTGATGTCAATGCTGTCCAAGTCCACTGAATACTGTGAGTAGAAACTGTCATGGCTGTCACATGCTTTACCATGTGTTGGACATAGGCCACCATGTACATTGTGTTGTAGGTCTGTGTACATTTGTATCTCAGACATAACAATGTAGTCCACCCACAAATAAGTACACATACACATGTGTACACACATAGCACACATGTGGCAACATATATGTGTACACAGTGTAGCTACACATGCACATATGCACAAGGTATGAGTAGTCGCATTCAGCAGGCTCATAAACAAACCAATAGGTTCAACATACAGTACTGGCAGTACTGGACATTCCCACACATGTTGCCATACCACATATACTACATTGCTGCACAGCCCTTGTAACATGTTAAGTTGATCAGGGTGCACTCAAGGGCTACAATGCAAAAATCTGTGCAATATCATCATGCTTCAAAAACTTATGACGCGAACGCATAAACTACACATTGCAATGTTTGTAAAATTATGCCTTGGCCCTCAGCGGCAATTACACATACACATGCCTCTGAACACAAGCACACACGCACCCTCCCCACCCACCTACGACAGACCCAGGACCTCCTGACCTTCAGGAAACGCCTTAAGACCTAGTTATTCGATCAGTAGCAATCCTCCCCCCCCCATCATAGCCTTGAGACCCTAGCGGGTGAGTGGCGCACTTTACAAATGATTGATTGATTGATTGATTGATTGATGTATAATCCACGCATGACCGTCATGTGTCAAATTTTTTCCCACATATGCAAATACTATACAACACCCCTAAGCTAAAAGGCGCCTAGCCCCTGAGCCTCTATCGCACCTCCACAGGCCTTTTAACGCTAATGGTGAAAAAAATAACGCATAACTACCATGCATTTAAAAAAACGACACATGACTGGAAACGTGACGCACATGCCCAGGAAATGATAAAACAGGACATCCTGCCTCCAAACATGGTTACAGTGAGTTTACTTTCACTTCACAGCCTTATTGTCTGTGACTGAGGGAGGGTGTGTGGAACTGGTGTTGTAGGTAGATTGGTGTATTTTGGAGTGTTTGTAGTGTTATTTGTGCTGTATCTTGTAGGTGTTCTCTTTAGTTGTGTTATTGTACTTTTTTGTCTCTGTATTGTGGGCTGTTTGTTTGGGGTAGAATAGTTTTGGGGTAGATAGGGTATTTGGGTTAGGTGTTAGGTTTACTCTATTTTTTCTTTAGACTGAACTGCATTTGAAGTATTTCTGGGAAGGGGAGGATGCCACGGATGTCTGCTGATGAGCTGGGGTGGTCATCTGGCTTGGACTGCACTACTTCCCTTTGATGCTGCAACTGGGTAGCCGTGTTATCCTTGGCTACCACACAAAGGCACATGGCTGCGGTGGGGCAAGGTGCTCTACCATTTCACAAGGATCTTCAGCAGTGGAAGGAACAACCACCAACTGAAACATTGATTGGCACATCTGGTGACAAGGGAGCAGGATCTGCTAGTTCATCTGGGAAGTAAGATTGGTGGAGCAGTTGGTAAGTCACACATTTCCATACAAAGTCCTTACTTTTGCATGTGCATGGCAGTTGCAGATACAGTTGAGTGCTGCATGTAATGCTTGTGGATGTGGACGTGTTGTATGCTACCTGCATGATGAGTCGCAGCGCCAACTTAGGCCTGCAAGTCAGATGTACAATGATGAAGCTGATGCTGGGCAGATGTAACATTTTCACTACGCAACCATTACAAAGTGTTGTGATGCATGCATAGGGCAACTTGGTAATGAGCAGCATGAAAGAGGCCTGCGCCATGCATCCTATATGGAAATAGGTCCCAAAACCTGTATGGGTGGCATATGTATAAGCCACTGAGTAAGATGAGAAACCCATTAGTACAATTATACTGGCACTCTGAATGGCAGCTGAGAGCAGGTGTGATATGGGGATGAAAATGTATGAGATGGGCCCCCAACGTACTTAGCAGAAGTCATGAGGATCCATTTCAACTCCTGCTGCGTACATTATTTACCTACACAGAAATAGATCCATTTGGACCCTACCTGCATCATGCTGTGCCTTAATTATCATAAGGAACACACATGGCAGAGGAAATGGGTGCACTGAGGGCCACAAGGACTGTATTAATGCAATTGGTGCCGCACCCCTGTTGTTTTAGTGGCCCCTTTGTGTCATTGGCCAAGGCCATGTAAGGGAGCTTGACCATTTACTGGGTCCAGACTACTAGCACTTCCCTGTTCCAGTTCCTTGTGTATCTTTCCACAGGCCTGCCACTTCTCACTGACAGTATGGGGCTGCCCTGCATCTGCTCCTTCACATGCACCTCACTCAGTAGCCTGCACCAACAAAGGCATCCTTGCACCACAGAGTAAGTGTTTATGTGTTGAGGCATTTTCCATGCCCATGTCCTTATCTCTCCCTGGACAAATAATGGTAACAATGCCTGGCCACACACTATTGGCCAGACATCCATGATTTCAATCAGTCAATGTTCAGGTAGGTACAACTATCTTCACTTTAGTAAACTTCCATAGCATTATTGCTCATGTGTGTGCCTTGTGATGGCACACACAGAGTACTTACTTTACTGAGGGATGTATCACATCATTCCTCAATACCTTGGAATACCCACACAACCCCTGGGCAGTAGTTTGTCAGTTTACTGTGGCAATGAGGTAGATGTCTATGACATCTGAGGCAGCCCCAAATGCTACGGGTGTCACAATGGGAGGTGTAGAGCTAACCGACACCTGCATGACAATGCCATGTATTAACGTTGCAGTGAGAAGCACCACAGGAGTGTCAAGGACAGTGATGGTTTGTAGGTGTGTGGCTCTACCTTATCTGAGACTATGGCCCTCATTCCAACCCTGGCGGTCATGGACCGCCAGGGTGGAGGGACACGGAAGCACCGCCAACAGGCTGGCGGTGCTTCCAGGGCCATTCTGACCGCGGCGGTAAAGCCACGGTCAGAAAAGGGGATCAGGCGGTTTCCCGCCGGATTTCCCCTGGCCCGGAGAATCCTCCATGGCAGCGCTGCTTGCAGCGCCGCCATGGGGATTCCGACCCCCTTCCCGCCAGCCTGTTTCTGGCGGTTTACACTGCCAGAAACAGGATTGCGGGAACGGGTGTCGTTGGGCCCCTGGGGCCCCTGCTCTGCCCATGCCACTGGCATGGGCAGTGCAGGGGCCCCCTAACAGGGCCCCATAAAGATTTTCACTGTCTGCTTTGCAGACAGTGAAAATCGCGACGGGTGCAACTGCACCCGTCGCACCCCTGCAACTCCGCCGGCTCCATTCGAAGCCGGCTTAATTGTTGCAGGGTCTTTCCCGCTGGGCCGACGGGTGCCCTTTTGGCGGTCGCCCGCCGGCCCAGCGGGAAAGATGAAATGACCCCCGCGGTCTTTCGACTGGGTTAGACCCCCTATGTGTGATTGACTGATCACAGATGTTTGTTTGTTGCTCTGCTCTACCACTAGGATGACATGCTCAATCAGTCTAACAAGTAAACAGTTTGCAATGTCGTCCATTTACAAAAATGTACGAATTACACTAACCAATGTTTTCCATCCATGTCTTGCAGGTGGACTTGCACCCTACACTGTGGGAGAGGTTATGCGAGTCGAAGACCCTGATGCATCCAGTAAGCATCATCTTGTGCGTCATGTGTGCTAATCCAGGATTTAGTGTGAGTCAGTCAGAAGTGTGAAATGCTATGAAAGATGGTTTTCCCTGACCAATGATCTATCAATGGAGAGTGGATGGTGATATCATGTATGCTGGAATGTTGTGCAATGAGAATGGCTTGCATGTAGTTCAAGGGGCAATGTGTGCTGGCATGGAATTGTGTGAAATGGGAATTGTTATGGCTGGCAAGCTAGTCATTGGTGTCTACCATGATAGGTCTCAGGGGAGCTGGCTATGTACATTGCATGCCTACTTACAACCACTTTGTCACAGTACCTTTGTCAGCTCTGTGTGCCACACATAACTTACACGTACTGACAACACGGTAATGATGTGGGTTATATCTGCAGAGGTATCTAGGGGGCTTATGTAGGAGACACATACACCACAAGTGCCTCAGTACCCTTCAAATATTATGAGTCTGAAGTACTGCAAGGAGCCATATTGTGCTGCACAACAGTCAGTAATGCACACAATTAGTAGACAACTCAGCTCCAGATGGTTGTGGAAAAAAGTCTATGATTCTTCCCACACCAGATGTATGCAGTTTTCACAGCATGGTCCTTCCACCATGATATATGTGAGTGATTTAGGTCACATCACATATGCATATGATGTGAATACTGTGTGTGTGCCTGGTACATTTGATGATGTCTGACATGCATATGCAGATGGTGTAAAATGGTGTACAATGTTTCAGGATACTGTTGCAGCACCCAGTGCAGCGCCAGACTCACTGCGGGCCTAAGGGCACCCATACAGCCACCATGTGTGTGCCTTTTAACACATGTAGCACTACATAGCACAGGGTAGTGGGCTTCAGTTCTGGAATGTGTTTACAACTCTGATGTGCAGCTCAGGCTTAAAGACAAACTTTCGGTGCAGTTCCAATCATTGTACATATGGGCACATTAAGGGCAATGGCGCCCATCCTTGTTACATATGCTCAGATCAGGTCTTACAAAAGGACACATTCATGTTAATTAACAAACCCTTAGAAAAGCAAGCCTTGATGATTCACCAGGTGTGTTGAGGTGATGGATTGCATGCACAGCCCCCCTTCTGCACAGGGACACAGGAAATCCAGACTTGTTAGGGCATGTGATCCTCACAAGTTAGAAGACACAAATGTTGATCATGGACAATTTTGTCCACTAAGGTCTGAGCCCTGTTGTTTCAAGTAGATTTCTGTCATCCCAGTGACATGTACATGATACTGATGATGACTGATAGGAAATAGTCATAGATGAGGAGTATGTCATTTTTGAGGAATGTGTGTAGGACTGTATGTGATGCTTGCTTCTCCTCAAGTTTCAGCTGCCAACTTGACTGAAGCACAGAGGTGAGACTTCCATAAGAGGGACGAACAATATCGCAACAGAATGGAGGTTGATGATGCCTACCGATGTATGGGCGGGAGGTTCAGAAGGGAAAAATCATCAGAGGAATGGTGTGTCTTTCCCTATAGGGGACCTCCAAGACAGCTACAAAAGGACACTGTAGACAAGCTATCAGGGGTGCAGGGGGCGTCAGCTGGACCACAGCCCTCAACATCAGCTGCACCAGTGATCACGCAGTCACCACTACAGCCACCTGCAGCAGTAGTCCTAGTCAATTTGAGCAGGACATGAGGAGGGACATTGGCCAGATTTTGGCCAGACTGACCAAATTGGAGGAGGAGGCAGCAGAGGATCGCATGTTGTTGTGGTACATTAAGAAAAGTTTTTAAAAAGCAGGAAGTGAACTATTAAAGTATCGTACAATGTCCCAGTTCATTCCCCTCCCTTTTACTGTTTTGCATAGTTTTATATGGGGTTTTAGATGTGTAGTGTTAGGTTAGTGTAGGGCAGGCATAGGTTAGGTTAAGTATAGAGGGGGTGGGTTTTTTCTAAATTTTTCATTGTTGGGGGGTTGGGTGGGAGTGTTATGTTGGGATATTTGTGTATTAAAAATACAAATAAATAAATTTAAAAAAATAATATATATATATATATATATGTATATATATATATATATATATATTTTAGCCGTAGGTTAGGTTAGTACATGTGTAGTCATAGTTTAGGCTGTCCTACGTGTATCTCATCTCTTAAGGGGGTGGGGGGGCAATGTTTAGAGTGTGGTGTTACATGTGTATGATAAGTTTAGAATAGGTTAGATAGGTGTAGGTTTAATTTAAGGATAGTTAGTATAGGTTAGTTTAGATTAGGGTAGGTTTTAGGTTTTCATTTGCTTGATGGTTTTAAAATTAAATACTGTTCATCTTAGCCTAATTAGTTTTGTAATTGATTGGGTCTGGGGCTTGTCATGAGTGCAATGGCCAAGTAGGGGAATGGCCTAGGGTATGCTTAGTTTCTTGATTTTCCAGGTTTCCCATATGCATCCCCGTGACCAAGGAGCTGTCAGAATGGCAGCTACATACTGTCTACTAGTGCATACATTTGCCATCCTGTGTTCCAGCCATTCACAATGTGTATGTAATCGTTAACTTGGACAGGTAAACATGGTACTTCACCTGTAATTGGTGGGGTCCTGCTAATTCAATGCTGGTTAATTGTGGTACATCTGACAACTCACAATTTTTGAACTGTATTCTGCAACACTGACAGGTGGCCATCACTGATTAGGCTAGCTTTTCTTGTTCCACACAAATCAGTTGTACTGGTACTCCCATCTGGGTAAATTATAATTGATTGTGTAACGAGCCATACATGCTGTATGTCTACTTCAAAGGATATGGGTTCCAAAGCATTTAGTAAACACAGTTAGTTGGTTGTTCCCCACAACACCATCATTCAGCTTCTTCTTGTTTGGATCCTAGTGTGTGGCTTAGTGTCATGCACTCATGTGCTGATATTCTGTACACATTGACATGGATTGACAGAATGCAAACTTTTAGCTGAGTGGATGGATCACAGTAAACGTAGAAATGCTACATGTCTACAAGGTGCTTGATTTACAGGTGCAATTGTTATTGTGATTTCTATACAATATCCATTTCACAGATCCCATGAGTGAACGTTTCCCGTATGTAGCACAATCGGAGTCCAGAGTGAGGGACATGTCGTGAGACATGGTTAAGAGTAGTGTGCATTAGTGAGGAATGCATAACATTGCCATTTGGTATAGTAGAGACAATGACAGCACATAGCAGACATTTCTACAGTGGTTAGATGAAGAGGGCACATTTCATGCTGTCACAAGATTAGCATGGTTTTAAGCCCAGAACTAAGGGGAAACTGCCCATGCGGCACAGACTGGTGCTACCGGGTGCCTTTCCTTGTGAATGTTATTCCTTCCACATATTCATCCACTGATGTGTGTGGTGCCTCCTGTGCCATGGCTGATGCTGCTGTAGAGGTAGAGGGTGGCACACACACTTCAGGGGATAAGGATGTGGAGTCAAAGGACCCGGCAGCTGCCATTTGTGACAACACATAAGGCATCACTGCTGCAAGGAGGAACTGCTGAATCTTCAAGACCGCAACATCATCACAGTGGTAGGCAGACATGTGCTCCCTGAGGGAGGCCACTTCCCGCTGTAGGGACTCCAGGGTATTCTGAATTCTGCTGGCATTTAGGGAGCACATTTGTCATAGCCTCTCTTTCATGACAGAAGCTATGTCCACCAGAGACTGCTGGACTCCACATAGCAGGGAGTGGGTACCTCTGATGGCATCTGAGTTGTCCTTATTTGGACTGAGGCACGTCCGCACTCCCTGTAGGCTGCCTACAATGGTCTCCATCCCCACCCGAACCTGCTTTTGCCAGCTCCCACTGGACTCCTACCACTGTCCTCTGAAAGTTGATTTCTGGGTCCTCGGAGTCCAGGGCTGTGTGAGGGCTGGCTGGTGGCATGCGTTGGTGGCTAGGTGGTTTATGTGGAGGCCCCGCAATGCTGTGTGTCTGCCCTGCAACTGGAGGTGGTGTATGGAGTGTTCCTAGGATATCCTGGAGGGTCTGTTCATTAAGGCTTGGCAGCTGGCCATCCATGTCATCAGGAAAACCCAGGGCAGGCAGGTCGGCAGGAAATAAGTCGTCATCCTCTGCAATGGCACATCATGTATTTGCCACTGGAGGCTCACTGACATGTCACTGACTCAAAGTTGTGGTTGTACATTTATGTAGCATTGTGCATCAAACATGGGTCAAGCTCAGTAGTAATGGAATATGACAGAGTGCAACGCTGTGCTAAGAGTGTCAGCGCCCAGTTGCGTCAATTGCACAACTCAGGTATGCACCGTATTCATTTGCATATGGCGCACCCCTGTGTTGTCCCCGGCGCTGGCACTACATAGAGCAGCCTAGCACCAGCACAGGCATCCTTGCAACATTGAGCATGGATGTCTGTGTTGAAACGTTTGATTGTTTATGTGTGGGAAGGTGTCTGTTCCTGCACACACACAATCACTCATGGCAATTTGGCTCCTCTGTATGTGCTGCAGAATGCAGCACACATAGAAATGTATAAACAAGGGGAAATACATGTATGCCTCCTTTTTGTGCCTCGCTGACACCACCCCTGGGATGGCCTTAGACTTTGGCGCTTCCACATGTTCACTTATACTCATAAATCTGAGGCAGCGTCCAAATGCAATGGGTGTTGCTGTGGGCGTACCACGGCAACACCCATTGTGTTTTGCCACTGCCTCAGATTTTTGACTATTTGTATTCTGGGCGCTGGCCCAATATCTGATACCAGCCCGGGGGGGGGATTCACATGTCAAGATCTAGGAGGAATGCTTACATTTGTACTGCATTTCTTGCTTTTACCATGCGTGCTGCATTATGCAGCACACATAGTAAGAGCAAATCACACTTTCAGGTTGTTGTTGTGCAGGATGGTGTTCCTTTCTGCACAGAAACATTCTCCCCCTCACCACAGCCATCCCTGCACTATGGTACAAGGGTGGCTGCACTGACACACATCTGACTACCACTTGCGAAGGGAGTTATATAGCAGAGCGGTGTATTCTATTGTATATGGTGCATGCCTGCCTTTTTTAATACTAAGGTGCATGATGCTGCCTAATTTTGCACAGCAGCACACTCCCTCATTTTCTGTTTGATCTAGCCCTCTAACTTGTCAAATGGTGAGATTTCAGCCACTTGTTCAGATTCACACATGATGTTCATATACATGCACAATGTGTTGTATGCATTTATTCTGCAGCCATTCCCATGTGATGCATATGAGTGTGAGTTGTTGTGGGTTCAGCCTGTATGGGTTGTGTTCCACAGGTTGCAAGCTTTATGGCAGATATTTTCTCATTTGGCATGGTTCAGGGCAGATGCAAGATGTGTTGCAGTACACTGCAGCAGTTTTGATACGCAGTGATGCGCCATACTTACCTGTATACAGAATGCTCTGCAAATCCCACTGTGCCTGCACATATTAGCGCTCCCTGCTCCAACACGGGCATTGTTGCAGCATGATGATGGAGTGGCTGCCTTGAAGTGATGTTTTGTTCATGTGCAGGGAGGTGTCACTTTCTGCACATGTTACAGCAATTTTGGGGGAGATGGCATTTCAATGTGTGCTGCAAGATGCAGCATATGAGTAAAGGCAATGCGACATTGAGATACAGAAGCATTTTGGCCTAATACTCCACCCTGACACCCCCCTGGGATGGTATTGACTCCAATCTAGTCTCTGATGTCTACTTTGTGTTGATAGAGGGGCTTTGACTATATGCAATGGGTGTTGTGATGGCACAGCCACAGTCACACTATTTGCACATGCCTACCAGGCAATGTGGTGCATATTTACATGGTGGAGTAGTGCCATAGTGATTGGCCTATGTTGACGTTGTGTATGTTGGTGTGCAAAAGCACAACCAAAGTGTCAGTACATATGTGGCTTGGGTGAGGAAGGTACATCTTTACTCAGGGCCTATGTGTCTAGATGCAATCCTTTAGCATGCATTGAGTGTGTCGCATGTGCCTCCCCCTTCTGCCATTAGTGGAGTTCCAGATACCCCCCCTGCACCTTACCTGGCATTTGTGGTGGTTCCTGATAGTCTGCGCTGTCCTGTCCTTCGATTCCAGTGACAAGCTCCTCCGGGATGACCACTGCAACCATCTCTGCAGCTCATCCAGGTCCTCCTGTGGTGCAGGACTTCCACCTTAAGTCTGCAGTGCTGCCTTACGGTTCCTGGCAAGTTTCTCCTTAGTTCTGCACTTGCAATCATGCCAACACTTCTTGACCTCAGTGACAGTTTTCTTCACCTCCGCGACACTGTTTATTTTGTCCACTATTTGCTGCCATATTGCGTCTCTCCTCCCAACTAGCAATTTGGAGGTGACGAATAGCTGATGTTGGTACTCTGTCACCTCTTTGACCAGAATATTGTGCTCCTCCTCACTAAAGCGACACTTGTGCTTTCTCTTCTCCTTCTTCTGTGATTTTTCTGTACCCTCCTGGCTGGTACTTGGGTGTTTGGGGTGTCCCTGGGGTCTCTCCAGGCCGGTTGATCCCATCTTATGTTCCAATTGCACTCTTTTCTGCTTTTGCTTTTTATTGTGACGCTAATGCAGTGTTAAAATGGCTCTAACCCTTTTGCAACATGTTTACGTGCCGCAAAAAGGTGTTGCACCCCTTTTGCAGCATTAACGTCATTTTTCCTTCTGGCATTGTAAATCTGTTAGTGCCTTTTTTTTTGTACTATCCATTCCTTAACGCCATCCTACGTCATTTCATAAATATGGCTCAAGGTTGGCGCTAAGGAATAACGCTAGCTCCCTTTAATACATTTTTTTCATAAATATGCCCCGTACTCTTTAAAAGGATCCCATATATATTTTGGCCCCCCGGTCTGGGGCAGCAGAGCAACATAGTCGTCAGCATTTTGTTTACACAATATAGCCTCTTTGAGCCAGTCGCCACCTAGGAGCAAGACCCCCCTAACAAGATATGGCAACTTTCCGCTTAGCAAGTAATAATATAAAGGCAACTAGCCGGCTGGCTGAGTACAGCGTTTCCGCAAGATATCCCAACAATAACACCAAGGTAGTGCAGGCCACAACAGGGGAGGTTATTTACTTAATCATCTGTACACATCTGTCCAAAAGCATATAGCCATTTACAGTTTGAGTTTGCATTTCAGCAAATTTGTTCTATTTCCATCGCCATTAAACTATTTAGCATTTAAATACTAGAGCAAACAGAATGTAGTTTTAATTATTAACACCTTTATTTCCGAATTATCAATACAGAATACTTTACAGATGTACTATAAAAATATTCAATTATTTAAAGTGTACAGAGTATGTTAGGAGGGTAAGATCCATGGCAGGTTTGCTTGAGAAACACAATAGTCAATTCTGCATAGAAATCACATTGACAGTGGTTATCCTGAATATCTGTCCTGGACAAAATCAACATTGACGGGTCCTGCCTGAATGCCGCGAATAGTGCTTGCACGGTCCAGAGGACTGACATATGCCCAATGCTGATATTCTATTCTATTTTTTATAGGACTTTGATAAGTGTCCCTATGGATATCCGGAGGGACTGGGGACGTAATGTCTACATGTTTATATTATGGTTTTCTGTCAGCTTGATTTCCTCAACAGACTATCCGCCTTTAACCTATTCAGTCTCCTAGCGTGTGAAGAAGGAGTAGGAAGAACTAGATATACACTTGTCTGTATGCGTAATCATCTGTTGTAAAATGCATATACACCTTGCCATCCATTTACAGTTGGCTAGATAAGGCAGTTTCTATTGGAGGTGAATAAAGTACCCAGTGGTTTGGTTCATTACCTCTATTTACTGTTTCTTTTGTTGTTTTTGCTTTTAACTTCCTCCACCCCCCAACTTGCCTCCCAAGTACCAGTATTTCCAACGGGATTGGGTCCCAAAGGGGCCCACAGATTTGTTCTGTTGATATGTGAGATATATTTCCTCATGACACTGGTTTAGCTGCATCTTGTTTACCTTGTTAAGCCTGTATGCAGTGAAAGTGGTCGCGAAGGTGAATCAGAAATTAAAGTCCAGAAAACAAAAGCAAAAGCTAACGTGGAATTAAAAAAATCAGTCTGCACAGACCAACATGGAGAAAAACCCAGTCAAGCAAAGATCGAACCATGACCACAGACAGAAAAATAACATCAGCAGGATGTTAGCACCACAACCTATCACTAAGTCTGATCTGAGCTTCAGCGTTACTGTAAAGTTCACAGAGTAAACACAAAAAAGTGTTTGGTAATTGATTTCACTTAAGTCAAACCACTTTTTGTGGACATATTTGGAGTATGCTGATTTGTTGAATATGCACATCATCAGAAGCAGCAACAAATAACAAAACAAGCACACAAACGATGGCATATCTCAAACAGAAGCCTACCTGCGATGTAAGGTAATTTTCTGTGTTTTTGTTTTATAGACAATGTTTAATAATGCTGTGTGTATACATAAAGCACACAATAGAGGGACATCTGGTAAGAAAACCAGTAAGGAAGGAAAACAAACCAATATGTCTTAAAGAATTTGATATGGCCAGCAAATGAGAGATGAACATAGACATCATTTAGGGATAGCCAGGGTTTGCAGCTCTCTGCCTTCCTGTTTGGTGCCCCTGGTACTGTCCTTGCTTTCCTGTTCTTATGGATCAAAAAGAAAGTATTGTATTGTATTGTATTAGATTATTTATAGAGCGCATTCCGGCAAAAGCATCGAATCGCTATACAGACCATAAATGAAAAAAAACGAACCCAGATTATCACTAATAATTAGTTTGCAAAAAGCCAGGTTTTAAGGCACTTCCTAAAGAGAAAATGGTTCCGTATTTGTCGCATCGAGAGAGGCAAAGCATTCCATAGTCTGGCTGCTTCCACCGAGAAAGCACGATCTCCCCATCTCGCTTTTTTACAACGTGGTACCTTGATCGTAAATTTAGAAGCTGATCTCAGGTGTCTCAGAGGTTGGTAAAACAACAAGATGGATTTCAAATAATCACATCGCATCGACTGAAGTGCTTTATGCGTAAGGCAGAGTGTTTTAAACATGATTCTCTGAAGTAGCTGGAACAGAGAGTAAACAGGGATCTAAGAGCCACAGTTACTTTCTCTAGATCATAGAACTTTTTATTAACACCCAGGCAAAATATGGGAACTGTTAAGGGACTTGTTAGAAATTGGGTCGCTAGGTGGCAGCTGTTTGCACTCTGTCCAAGTAGGGACCACAATCCTAATCAGGGCAAGTAAGACACACTAAGGGCCTCATTCCGACCCTGGCGGTCCTTGACCGCCAGGGCCGGGGTCGGCGGGAGCACCGCCAACAGGCTGGCGGTGCTCCTAAGGGCATTCTGACCGCGGCGGTTTGGCCGCGGTCAGACACGGAAAACCGGCGGTCTCCCGCCGGTTTTCCGCTGCCCTGAGGAATTCCCCATGGCGGCGCAGCTTGCTGCGCTGCCATGGGGGATTCCGACCCCCACACCGCCATCCTGTTCCTGGCGGTTTTGACCGCCAGGAACAGGATGGCGGTGAGGGGTGTCGTGGGGCCCCCGTAAGAGGGCCCCACTGAGAATTTCAGTGTCTGCATAGCAGACACTGAAATTTGCGACGGGTGCTACTGCACCCGTCGCACACTTCTCACTCCGCCGGCTCCATTCGGAGCCGGCTTCCTCGTGGGAAGGGGTTTCCCGCTGGGCTGGCGGGCGGCCTTCTGGCGGTCTCCCGCCAGCCCAGCGGGAAACACAGAATAACCGCGGCGGTCTTCTGACCGCGCAGCGGTATTCTGGCGGCTCCCGCCGGCACCGCGGTTACCGCGGCCGGCGGGAGTCGGAATGACCCCCTAAATGTTTACTTGTACTCACCATCTGGTAGCTGGAACTGAGAGCAAACGGTTCTAAGAGCTACATTTGCTTTCTCTAGTTGACAGCACTTTTTATAAGTACCTAGGCAAAATATGGGAACTATTAGGAGACTTGTTTGAAATTGGGTCTCTAGTTGACAGATATGTTCACTCTGTCCATGTAAGGACCACAATCCTAGTCAGGGCAAGTCAGATACACACTAAAAGTTTGGCTCACCCTCTGGTAGTTTGGCTCAGATCAGTCAGGCCAAACTAAAGAGGCAAAGTGTAAAGTATTTGTACACACACACACACACACACACACAGTAACACAGTGAAAACACCACAAACGTACTCCACTACCTTAAAGAAATAGCCAATCAGAGAGGGTAATTTGCACCTGGCCTTTATAGATCTATCGTCAGCTTTTGACTGCATCCTGCATGAGAAGTTATGGGACATTTTAACAAAAATGGGGTTTGAACCAACAATGGTTCACTTTATAAGGGATTTGTATACAGGCTGTAGAGCAAGAGTAAGGTACGGGATGAGAGGGGAATGTACCAGGGCCTTTGGAATATACAGAGGGGTGCGTCAAGGTTGCGTTCTCGCTCCACTCCTATTCTCATTATACATAAATAATTTAGAAAGTGAACTGATAGGTAAATGCAAAGACCTTCCTCAAATAGGTAACCGCCCCGTTCCCATACTTCTTTATGCAGATGATGCAGTACTCATGGCCAGGACACCACTAGCCCTCCAGAAACTTTTAACCATTTGTATAAATTATATGACAGACCTGGGACTTACAGTCAACCGCTCAAAAACCTTTATAATCAACTGCGGCAGGAAATTGAGCAAGTCCTACAATTTTACTATCCACGAGGATAAGGTGAAGATTGCCCCTACCTTTTCATATTTGGGCATAATGTTCGATAAACAGGCCACTTGGGCACACTGTGTGAAGACAAAAAAAGATCAGCTTATTAAAACAATGGCGGCCTTGAAGATCTTTTCTAAAAAGATAGGGGGGATTTCCCCGACAAATATGGTAAAGATCTACAAGGCCAAGTGCATCCCGGCGGCCACTTACGGAGCATGTATTTGGGGGTATACTAACTTTAATGCGATTCATACTGTGGAAAACAACTTCCTTAGATACCTGCTAATGATACCAAATAGCACATCATCCTACATTAGTCATGCTGAACTTGGGGTCCACTATCTAATCGATCTGATAAAAATTCAGCCACAATTATTATGGCACAAGGTGTGGACCACTGAGCATACTGGACTAAACAAGGCCATTTTATCTGATTGTACAAGGCTAACATATTCGCTCAGAGTTCCCTGGCTGAGCTACATCATGACTTTTTTTAAAAAATTGGGTCGCAAAGACTATTACTTAAATCCACAATCATTGGAAAAAATAACCAGGAGAGAACTGAGGGCCTCGTCATTGAAGTACTTGGAAGAACAGAGTTGGGAAGAGGAATCAAAAAAATCCACCGTAATGTCTAACCAACTAATCTTGTCAACGGACGCCATTCAGCCTTAGTTAGTAAGCGTGGCAAACCCCTGACATCGATTTGTTCTTACAAGACTCCGTTTAGACATCTTCCATCAGCTAGTAACTTTCCCGACCATGAATGATTGGAGTATAACTTTAAGCGTTTGTCCTTGTGATGCGAAGGCCCCCCAATCCACAATGCATGTGGTTCTTTTTTGCAAATTTTATAATCTACAAAGAAAGCGGCTTTTATTGCCATATTTAAGGTTGATTAATTTGCGTTGGTGCCGCAACGCGTATTTTAGGTTACAGCTTTTATCTTCAATTGAAATGTGCAGAATTTTAGCAAACTTTTTATGTTCAGTACCGACTGTAAGGAAGTCTATGGGAGTTCTGGACTAATTTTATTGGACTGCTTGGAATTTTTTCCTTCCGGAAAATACAAAAGACAATTGATGTTAGTTTTTATATTGGATTATATGTTGTATAAGTATTAATTTTTATGTGCTTTTATGGTTGTTGATAAACAATCGAATAAAGTATTTTACTACTACTAAATAGCCAATATTTATCTGAGTGGACCAAGACGAACATGACAAAAATCCAACATACACATGTCAAGTTATCAATTAAAATAAATTAAATCAAAATGCAGTGCTTAGAAGTCAATAGCTCCAACAGGGGCTATCTGATTACACTGGACCAGGGCAAATCCAAATGTTCAGTCCAACAACAATAAAGCGCGGGAAGGGTACAGGACTCATGCAGACCCACTGACACTACCTTAGTTGCATTGATGCTTCGGGAGGATGTGTTGATCCAAAGGTGCAGGTGATGTGTTGTTTCCTGATCGAGCAACATCGTTGATGTGTCGATGCACGGAAGCGATGGGTGCCAGTTCCGATGCATTGGTGCTACATCAAACAAGTCCGGGTTGCATTGAAAGTCGGGGTTGTTGCACCACGCAGTCGGTGAGTGGTGTTCACGGCTTTGGTGCAGGCAGCGGCGAGGCATTGTTTCTGAGGCGGGATGCACTGGTTTCAGTCAACGTGCTGGGTTCGATACGTCGATTTCTTGAGTTGTAGCACCACACTCACCTCCAAGGGACTGGATTGGGCACCACTCGGAAAAGCAGTCCTTACAGCAGAGGAGTCCAGGTGCTGGTAGCAAGATGTAGGTGACGTATTTGATGTCCTTGAGACTTCAGAAACAGGAGGCAAGCTCAGTCAGGCCCTTGGAAAAACTTTAGATTGCAGGATGTAGAAAGTTAAGTCCAGACCTCTCTCTCCCAGGCAAGAGGCAACAGGTAGCAGTCCAACACAGCAAAGCAAACAGCAAAGTGGCAGTTCCTCCTGGTAGCACAGCAGTCCTTCTACCTGGCAGATTGTCATCAGTCTAGAAGTGCTCTGATTAAATGGTGTCAGAGGTCCAGTACTTATACCTAAAAAGGCCTTTGATGTGGGAGTGACGTCAAATGAATGCTCTGATGTGCGCAAGGATCCCTTTCAACCTAGCCCTGGCTCCAGACTACAAGTAGGGGGGTAAATCAGCCTTTTGTGTGAGGGCAGGCACAACCTATTCAGATGTAAGTGTGAGCTATCTCTAGCTGTCACCTAAACCCAGACGTGTATTCAGAGACAGGGAAAGGCACTGAATGGTTAAAGTAAGAAAATTCCAACTTTCTCAAAGTGGCAATTTTAGACCTGCAATTTTAAAATTAACTTTATCAAAATATATGTTTTTAAATTGTGAGCCCAGAGACAGCAAACTCCACATTTCTATATTTCCCCAATTGGAAATTACACTTAAAAGAGGTTTTAGATAACCTCAATGTTAGCTTATGGGAGAGATAGTTCTTGCAATAATTAAAAAACAAATTTAAGAGTTTTTCACTATTTAGACATGTTAGACTTAAAAGCACATGTCCAACTTTTTAAATACACTGCTCCCGGCCCTTGGGGCTAACCACGGCCTACCTTAGGGGTCACTTACATGAAATAAAAAGGAAGGCTTGGGCTTGGCAAGTGGGTAAACTTGCCAGGTTGAAATGGCAGTTTAAAACTGCACACACAGGCTCTACAGTGGCAGGCCTGAGACATGTTTGAAGCTCTACTATAGTGGGTGGCACAATTAGTGCTGCAGGCCCACTAGTAGCATTTGATTTACAGGCGCTGGGGACACACAGTGCACTTTACTTAAGACTTATCAGTAAATCAAACATGTCAATCATACAGAGAACCAATGTATCACATTTTAGACACAGAGCACATGCATTTTAGCACTGGTCAGTAGTGAACAAGTGCACAGAGTCCTAAAGCCAGCAAAAGTGAAGTTCAGCACACAGTCAAAACAGGTCAGAAAGCAAAAAGTCAGGGGAAATCATGCCAAAAGATGCTAGGTCAAACAGGGTTTAGAGAAGTTAAAGACTCAACCACATGATTTAAATGTGTCTCAAAGATCATATGATGCCACTTTAGCTACCTTTGGCATCTTTATTAATCAATGTCTGTGGATATGAGCAGGTAACTGCAGCAATACAAACAGAGAAATGTCCCTCCTGCTGGGCCAGAAATGTGTGCCCATATTTGTCCAATTGTGTTAACGTCTTGAATTTGGCAGCATTGTCTTAGTGGAATTTATGAAAAAATCTGAAAAGTTGTTTTAAGGAAGATAAGACTATGATAACATATGGAAATCAAGGCTTAGGAAAGTGCTTTAATTCTCTGATTTACATCAATAAATGAATCACAAAAATGTGTCAGAATAATTCTCAGTGAATTACAGTATATGCTTAGTCAGCAGTTTGTCAGCATAAAACGAAGAGAAATAATTTCAAGCAAAACTCGACGCTTGCTGAGTTCCCCATTCAGCATTTTGTTTTGTCAACAAGAATAGCAACATCCACATTATTTTTGGTTGTTGGCAATTGTGCCACAAAAGTAATTTTATGCCCATGCAGAATTTCAAATCGGCATACAAAGGCAAAGCTGAGACTGAAATAGCAATCAGACAAAAAATAATGGATGAGTAAAACTTGAAAGTGGGTTTGAGATGGGGAGGTTAGGGTAGGTGTGATTCTCAGAAGTAATATGGCAGTCATGGACATCATTTAGGGGTTGCCCCTTGCGACCCCAGGCACTGTCTTTACACCCCCTGGCAAAATCGGCGCCAGGAGTAGTGTATAGGCAACTCGTCTTATGGACATCAGTTGGGTGGGACTGCTCTCGTCTTTGTATTGTCAGTTTTCTATGACACAAATAGTGGATATTATATATATATATACATATATATATATATGTGTATATATATATATGTATATATATATATATATATATATATATATATATATATATATATAAATAACCAAAGGTTACTGAGATGTTATAGTTAGACTCATACTTTAAAAGTAGCAAACCATAGAAATTCACCAGTTATAGTTAAAATTATCTCAAATAACTATAACTCGTGTCCTAAAGTAGCTATAAGTCGTGCCCCGCCATGAATTTCTATGGTTTGGTACTTTTAAAATATGAGCCTAACTGTAAAGTCCCTATAACCTTTGTAGTCAACACAGCTTTATTCGATCAATTGACCATTAAAGCAACATAAAACAAAACTAGCAAAGGTACAAGAATAAATAATAATTTTTGGTAAAATACAACATCTACACATCAATAAATTAATTTGAAATCATTAAAATATTAAAACAATAAAAAGCTCAAATTACACATAAAGCTCTAAGAAGAGATAATAACCTTAGGTTGCTTTTTGAAGGTGGCAGCGTATGCGCCAGGCTGTCACTAAATACTTGCTCACTGGAAGAATTACATCAACTGAATTATGACTTTTTAACACCCGTAGAGCCAAGGAACAGATCTTAAATCCCATAGCCCTACAAGTGTTGTGGATCCATTTTGATCGCGGATTCGCATAAGCTGGACAGAAGAACATAAAGTGTTCGATGGTTTCGGAGGTACTGCCACAAGCAGGGCATATATCAGGGAGACCGATCGGCCCCCACCTGTGAATCAATGACATCAGGGGGCAAAGAGCCGAAACGAAACCTTGCATATAGGCTTTTGCTGTGCAGATCCGGTATAATGTCCAAGTAGGCTTCAAACTTTGGAGTCCATTTAAGATCAATAAAAGAGTTAGTTAAACGACCATGAGATTTACAGGTTATGTTGTTATCCCTAACATAAGACCAATAAGTTAACTTTAAAACATTGTTATGCCGTCTCTCTAGTTTGTGGGGATGTTCCCAATAATTACCCAAGCCCAACAAGCGGAACCAATGGGACACATGACATATCCAGGGAAGAGTATTGGCATTTTGGCATTTTAATAGGTCAAGTAATGAGGTCTTAGTTATATCTAGTTCAGGGGTAGCCATAACCTGATCCAATACAGGAGGGGTCTTAAAATAACTAAATCTGCTGCTCGACTTAACCCCAGCTCAAAAAATATTGGAAGCAGGGGTGTGGAGCGTGGACACGCTATCAAGGCCCTCGCAAAGTTGTTTTCTACCACTGAGATCTTGTTGCAGTTGGAGAAACCCCATACCTCCGCTCCGTACAGGGTTGCACCTTGTGCCTTGGCTATATAAATCTTTAATGCTGGGGAAACAGCTTTTGCAAAGGAACCCTGATAAAAGCACAGTATGGATGAGGCTCTGTGTTGTAACAACCCTGCGCTTTTTGTGATCTGCTCTTCCCATGATAGTTTACTAGTTAGCCTGACTCCCAAATAGTCTATAGAGCTAACTTCCTTCAAGAGAACACCATCGATGTAAATGGAACATCTTTTATTAGGCCCTTTGGATAACACCATTAGTTTTGTTTTATTAATGTTAACCTCCAACCCGTGATCGCTACAAAATAAATTGAATCGATCAACAAGGATTTGTAACCCCATTGGTGTCTTGGAAATGAGGAGCGAATCGTCCGCGAAAAGCAGGAGAGGGATTTTTTGTGTGTTCAAGGAGGGAGCGTCATTCTGGCATGTGGACACAGCCTTCACTACTTTGTTGATAAATAGATTGAATAATAAGGGAGCTAGCACACAACCTTGGCGGACTCCCCTTCTGATTGGGATCTGTTCTGTCAATTCGCCTTGTTCGCCCTACCTCACTTGGGCATAAGTATTTTCATGTAATCGTGATAGCAGGAGTAGTAGGCCCTTGGAACTCCCAGTCTGCCCAGCACTTCCCACAGTTTAGCTCTTGGAACCAGATCAAAAGCAGATCGCAGGTCTATAAATACTACATATAGACATTGCTTGGCGACAAGGACATATTTCCAATACAATATAGCCAATCGAAAGACCTGGTCTACCGTGCTAATTTTAGCACGGAACCCGGCCTGTAGTTGGGAAAGAATTTGGCGCTCCTCAACCCAGCTAGTTAGCCTCTGCAGAATTTGTTTAGCAAAAATCTTTTGCAAGTTGTCTAAAAGGCTAATTGGCCTGTAGTTGGCTGGAAGGTTAGCATTTCCTTTTTTGTAGATGGGTATAATTTCGGCCCCCTTCCATGTGCCCGGGATTTGTCCCCCTGCAGCTATACTATTTGAGATGGCATTGATATACCAGGATCAGATATTTGGTTCCGATCTATAAAGATCTCCAGGGAGTTTGTCCGGTCTGGGTGCTTTGCCAGGTTTCAGACTGTTTATAGCCTCAAGGGTTTCTTCTACTTTAAAAATGAGATGACCCTTAGGGATACACTGGGCCCCCACTTGGACTGGCGTACTGGTGTTCAAATCCAATAGCATGGGTGAGGAGTAGACTACGTTGGTGTCCGTTGAGCCCTCTGGTAGCGCATAAAGAGTGGAAAAATGTTCTACCAAGCTTTCTGGTTGTATGTGGTTGCTGGGGCAACTCCTACCTCCATTTTCTCTTTTAGACAGAAGTTCCCAAAAACGCTTGTTATCCTTCTCTCTGGAGGCATTTGATAATTCCTGCCACAAGGAATCCTCCCACCGCTTTTTTGCATTGGACACGGTTTCTTTATATAGAGACCTAGCTTGTTTGATCTCCCCCTGGGAACCAGACATTACTACTGCTTTTAGCCCAGACTTAGCCTTTGAACACCTCTCATTGAACCATCCTTTACGTGCCCCTTTTCCTGCACATGGCTTTGACCGCCTTGCTTGATAAAAGAACCCCCGTAGCTGAATGGCCATACTATCATGTATTTTAAGAATCGGAATGTTACCCACAGTCTGCTCTTCATACTCGGCCAAGCTATTTAAAAAGATTTGGTATATTGCTCTGATATGATATGGGTTGGACATCACTTTTGGCCAAGTAATCTTAGTGAATTTATTATTCCAGCATGATGGCCGGATTATTGTAACATGATTATTAAGTGCTCTCCTGAACATTTCTCCGGAAAGGGTAAGAAGCAAGGGAAAGTGATCGCTATCGCTTCTCACTATTACTTTCATGTCTTCCAAGTGGGGCCACAACCTAACATTAACTAAGAAATAATCAATAGTGCTTGTGGACTTGCCCCTTTTGAACGTTGGTGCAATGTTCATATCAGATGGCGTCCTACTATTACAGGCCCTAAGGCCGTGTTTTAAACATAGTGAAGCTAATTGTGTGGCCACCCGCAATTTTTTGCAGGGCCGAGTAATAGATAGTTGCGAGATCCCCCACAGCTCATCCTCTTCGTCAGTTAGGACACTAATAAGGGTGGAAGGTTCAAAGGTACGATTAAAATCTCCAGCTACAATTAAAATAGTCGAGGGGTGAAGGCTTTCTATAAATTCGGACAAAATGGCCAAGGTATGAGACTCGGAGCTGCATGAGACCGATCGTATATAAACATTAACAATAACAATTGATAAAGTTCTTTTGAACGTAATACACATAGCTTTTATATCTACAGAATCAATTTCCAGAAGCTTGTAGTCACACTGCAGGTTCTTGTTTACAAGTAGTAACAACCCACCTTTCGCCCGGCCCAACCCCTTCTTTGAAGGTATAGCAGGAACACTGAATGAAAGAAATCCATCTATAATAGTAGCATCCTCTACCCAAGTTTCCTGGAAGAGACAAACATCTATATTCTTAATAAAAAAGGCCCATTCGCTTTCATCTAATTTTTTTGCCAACCCAGCAATGTTCCAAGACATGAGTTCTAATGTACATTTGCCTTTGTTTATCACCACAGTTGAGCAACCAACGTCCCCTGGGCCCAGGTCATTACTACAGATGTCAAATGTTGGTACTTTATTGTTCCCCTTTGAATGTGAGACCTTGGAACAGGCCATCGCATGAGTCACTGGTTCAGAAGTCAGTCATACAGAATCAGGCAGCGACCCAAGATCGGCAGCTGCCTTACATACAACACCTCCACAGGAACTAATTGAGCCATCTGGTCCATCCGGTCCCCTATCTGGTCCGTGATTGTGTGGGTTTAACATAAGTCTTATCCCCCCCATAGTTGTTGCTCTATTCGAGTGGGCGCAAGAGTCAAAATCCATTAGTTGAGTCACCATAGTCTCATCTTCAAAATGGATAGTAATTATGTCAAAATTGGTCCCTGAGATGCTGTTTCTCTCGGAAGGGGCCTGTTGATAATGCAACTGTAATGATGAACAGAGCTACTCAGTTTAAACTGTGCAGTATAATCTGTGTTCTCTTGGGTGACAGCTAGGCTCTTTACTGCAGACGAAAGAGGGGTGCCCAGCCCAGCCTCCTCCGGTCTCCGACGGGCACAGGACAGGGCCGCCCTTGGCCCGGGCTTTGCCCGCGCGCCGCCCGCACGTGTCCCACGAGGCGGGAGCGCTAACAGAAATGTAGAGGGCTCCTGCCCTTTGGCTGTGCTGGTGCTGGCTTCTCCTCGGCCCCCCAGGTGCCGTGACGCGCGTCCCGCGAGGTGGGAGCGCTAACAGAAATTTAAAGGGCTCCTGCCCTTTGGCTGTGCCGTGCTGGCTTCTCCTTGGCCCCCCAGGTGCCGTGACGGGCGTCCCACGAGGTGGGAGCGCTAACAGAAATTTAAAGGGCTCCTGCCCTTTGGCTGTGCCGGTGCTGGCTTCTCCTCGGCCCCCCAGGTGCTGTGACACGCGTCCCGCGAGGCGGGAGCGCTAACAGAAATGTAAAGGGCTCCTGCCCTTTGGCTGTGCTGGTGCTGGCTTCTCCTCGGCCCCCCAGGTGCCGTGACGCACGTCCCCTATAACCTTTGTTTTTTAAGTGAATTTCTATGTTTTTTTAAATTCTATTTCCTAACTATAACATTCCTGTAACCTTTGTGTTTTTCAGTGAATTTCTATGGTGTTTTTAACGTATAGTAGTTTTCATTTCTATACGTTAATCCAACCACCGCCATGCACAGCCTGTGGCCATTCACGGCGATGGTTGGCCACAGGGCCTGGCCTGCAGTCAGGCCCTGAGGTCAACCCCCTATATGCACCCAACCTTGCGCCGTGTACGTCCTTTGCCTCTGCATGGCAGGGGTTGCCCGTAAGGCCTGGCCTGCAGCCATTCCGTGCGGCCAACCCCCCTAACCAGCCAACATTACTCTGCACATGGCCCTGCACAGTGGGGGTTGGCTGCAGCCTGTCTCACTGTGTGTGAGAGATTAGGTGTAAGAGGGTGTATCTGGAGGTGAGAGTAGTTGTGAGAGTCTGTCTGGGAATGAGAGTGCCTACACCAGTGTCTTGGTGCATGACTGTCTGCGCAGGTCTGTGAGTGGGTGCTTGAGTGAGTCAGTGTGTCTATCAGTGTGTGTGTGAGAGTCTGAGTGTTGTGTGAGTTTGTGCGTGAGAATCCGAGTGGATCTCTGAGTGGGTGCGTGAGGGCCTGCCTGGAGAATTGAGTGGGTGCATGAGGGTCTGAGTGGATCTGTGAGTGCGTGCATGAGTGTCTGAGGGGGTCTGTGAGTGGGTGCGTAAGGGTCTGAGTGAATGTGTGAGTGGGAGAAAGAGATTGAAAAAGAGAGAGAGAAAGAGAGTTTTTAGGCTTTGATGGATGATATGGTTAGAATGCTTAGAATGAGATATTTCTGCACAAATTGAAAAGAAAAATGTATTTGTCAATGAAAAAGCATATGATCACCTTTCAGTATCAGCCTTAAACATTTGCAGTTGAAAAAAAAAGAGGGAAATTACTACGGATATACCAGGCGTCAAAGCCTGGACTCTCAGTGTGAAAGGTTGTGACCTTCAGGTTATGCTACATAATTTCATTACGGGCTATCTGGGACCGCGGGGGAAAGTTTCAAGACCTCTCCCGTGGTCCCATCGCTCCAGCAAGCTGCTTTCAATTGCAGCTCCCTGCTTGATGGAGCAATGTTTTCATCTGCCTTCCCTGCATGCATCTCTAGTGCAGGAAAGACAGATTAAAACTCTGCTTTCTGACAGTGGGATCTGTTTAACAGAAACCTGCCTGTGGTCACCTGGGCCATGGGGGGATGCACGACCCCCCCACACCATACTGTATAAGATGAAAGCCTCTGGAAGGTGGTGGTCCCAAGGGCAGTGGGGGGAGGGGGGTGTGGCCCCACAAAATGTTTGTAGACAGCCCCAGGGAGGTGGTGGCCCCGAGAGCAGCGGGGGGCTCATGCAGACTCTGTTTTTGCTGTTTTTGGTACTCTGAGCACCTTACCACTGCTGACCAGTGTTAAAGTGCAAGTGTTCCTGTGCAAAGTGTATGTGTAATTGGCTTTTCTATGATTGGCATATTTGAGTTACTAGTAAATCCCTAGTAAAGTGCCCTCGAGGTGCCCAGTGCCTGTAAATCAAATGCTACTATTGGGCCTGCAGCACTGGTTGTGCCACCTTCATTAGTAGTCTTGTAAACATGACTCAGACCTGCCACTGCAGTGTCTGTGTGCAGTTTTAAGCTGCCAATTCGACCTGGCAAGAGTACCCACTTGGCAGGCCTAAACCTTCCCTTTTTATACATTTAAGACACCCCTAAGGTAGTCCCTACGTAGCCCCATGGGCATTGTGCAATGTATGCTAAAGGAGGGACATGTACTGATGTGTGTTACACGTCCTAACAGTGAAATACTGCCAAATTCGGTTTTCACTGTTGCAAGGCCTATCTCTTTCATAGGTTAACATGGGGGCTGCCTTTCTATATCTTTTAAGTGTAGTTTCCCTTTGTGAGCAGATGGAAATTTGGAGTTTGGTGTCTCTGAACTCTCATCTACAAATACATCTTTTGGTAAAGTTGTTTTTTTAAAGTGTCAGTTTGAAAATGCCACTTTTAGAAAGTGGGCATTTTCTTGCTTAAACCATTCTGTGACTCTGCCTGTTTGTGGATTCCCTGTCTGGGTCAGACTGACAGTTGAGCTGTTTCTGAATTCCCTCTAGACAGTGAGACAAAGGGAGCTGGGGTGTAGCCTGCATTTCCTGATGGTGTCCATATGAGAAAGTGGAGGGAGGAGTGGTCACTTAGACCTGAATGGGCTGTGCCTGCCCGCACACAATGCAGTCTAAAAAACCCTGGTGAGTGTCTGGGGACAGGACTTGGCAAGGCAGAGAATTTCCTTTGAAGTTTGCCTTCTTCAAAGGCAGGAAGGGGTATACATAGTGGACCCAAACCACCTGATTTTTAGGTGACTTCTGGAATCAAGAGGAGCCCCTGCAAAGGCGAAGAGCTGAAGAGCTGGAGGAGGAGTACTGCCCCTTTGCCTATGACTGTGCTTTGCACAGATTGGCCTGCAGTTGCTGCTACTGCCTGAAAGAGGACAAAGACAATGCACAGAATGCCATGCTGGGAAATTTTTGATGCACCACCTGCAACACAGTTAAAAAAACGGCGTGCCACCCGCATTGCTGCAAAAATCGATGCTCCACCTACAAAGCGGCTGGGAGATCGACACATCGCGGCTGGAGAAATGATGCAACACCTGCTTGCACCTGCTGATAACGATGCAAACCCCACATAGCGCGGTTTCCAACACCGTGCGACTGGATTGCACACACATTATTGCTGGGTGTCAAAATCATTGTGAACTTGCGCAGATCCGAGGTGCCCTGTCCAGAAATCGATGCATCGCTCTCTTGTGAGAAAGAAAAATGACACATCGACTACCCGACCGGGAAAGAAGAAATGACGCACGGCCTCACTTGCGAGTAAGGAATCAACGCATTGCGGATTTTTCCGATGCACGCTCACCCATGCAGCTTTATTTCTTACACTAATCAGGTACTTTGTGTAAAGTCAACGTTTCCATTGTTTTCTGTGGAGTAAGACTCTTCTTCTTTTGAAAATTCATATCTTGACTTGTGTATGTTGGATTTTTGTCTCTTTGGTCTTGTTTGATTTAGATAAATATTACCTATTTTTCTAAACTGGTGTGATGTCCATTTTGTAGTGCTTTCACTGTATTACTGTATGAGTTGGCACAAATACTTTATACATTTCCTCTGAGATAAACCTGACTGCTTGTGCCAAGCTACCAAGGAAGTGAGCAGGGGTTATCTTGAGTGTGTGTAAAAGGAATATCATGTGCCAAGGTCAAAAGAAACTCCCTATACTACAAAGGGATGACCAATCTCCTGGCAGCTCCAGGTTTAAGGTCCCTTGACTCAGTATAGAGGAGGTTATCTTCCCAATGGACCTTATGGCTATCGGTGATATCCCCATTCTACTGTTTGACAGCTTACTGTCTCAAACCCTCTAGTGTGGGACAGGTCTGCTGTGCAACACTCAGCTCTTCCCTAGCATGCCCCACTGCAACTCAGCAGTGTCTGCTGCCAGCTCATCTGGTGTAGGTTCTGCACAGGGAGAGTATTCCTCTTCCTCAAAAGGGAAATCTTCTGGAAAGGGAGGGATAGTGGGCAAGGATTTACCCTTCCTACCCCTAGCTTTTGGGAGCACTTGGTCCATTGTTCCAGGATCCAAGCTTCCCTGTCCTCTTTGCTTCTGGGCTGAGCCCTTGTGAGAGCAAAGATATGCCCAGGAATGCCCAGCATTGCTGCATGAGCCTCCAACTCCACTTCAGCCCAAGCTGATGTCTCCAAATCATTGCCTAGTAAGCAGTCTACAGATAAATCAGTGGCTACCACAACTTTCTTTGGACCAGTAACCCCCCCCCCCCTAGTTGAGATTCACAACAGCCATGAGTTTGCTAAAAGTGTTGTTATGAGCATCAGCCACTTGGTACTGTTGACCAAGTAGGTGTTGATCAGGGTGGACCAGTTTCTCAATCACCATACTGACACTGGCTCATGTATCCCTGTAGGCCTCAACCTCAACACCATTTATTAGGGGAAGATGCTTGTTCTTACCCATATTAAGGGGACAAGCAACTATGGTGGCAAAGTCAATACCACCATCAGAGACTAAAGTAGCCTCTGTGGTTTCCCTAACAAGACCAACCCCAACCCCAACTACATTACCAATGAGCCCAGCTACAACCTTTGATTGGCTATTTGTAGTAGACTTCCCACCAACACAGCTATTACTAGGGGCACTAGAGGACGCAGTTGGGGTTGTGGTAGTGGGAGCCTTGGTGTTTTTCTTTAGACAAGTAGAATCACTTGCCCAATGGCCTTTACTTTTACATAAATAACACCATGGCTTCTTTTGATTGTTAGAAAAGGATTTGGACCCACCTCTCCCAGAGGATTTTTGTGGGCCTGATGAGGACTCAGAATGCTTTTTATCTTTGTCCCCACCCTTATCAGAAGACTTACCATCCTTCTTCTTGCCATCCTTGTCACCACCTGTCTGAACTTTTCTGTTCACTCTTGTTCTGACCCATTTGCCTGCCTTCTTTCTCATTTCTTGGGGAGAGGTCAGATCTGAGTCTACCAAGTACTGGTGCAACAAATCAGACACACAATTGTTCAAAATATGCTCTCTCAGGATTAGATTATACAGGCGTTCATAGTCAGTCACCTTACTGCCATGTAACCATCCCTCCAAGGCCTTCACTGGACAGTCTACAAAGTTGGTCCAGTCTTGAGAGGACTCTTTTCTGGTATCTCTGAACTTGATCGTGTTTTGTTCAGTGGTTAAGCCAAATCCATCCAAGAGTGCATCCTTTAAAACTTTGTAGTTATTTGCATCACTTTCTCTGACTGTAAGGAGCCTATCCCTACCCTTTCCAGTGAATGATAACCACAAGATAGCAGCCCACTGCCTTTGAGGGACCAACTGTACCACATAGGCCCTCTAAAGTGCAGCAAACCACTTGTTGATGTCATCCCCATCCTTGTAAGGGGGAACAATCTTGTGCAGGTTCTTAGAATAGTGTGCTCTTACAGGATTACTATCAAGAACACTGCTGCTACCACCATGGGGAACTAACCTCAACCTCTGCCTTTCCCTCTCTACATCTAGAGACTCCCTGTCTAAGGCCAACTGCTGCTGTCTTAGCTTCAGTCTGGCCTCTTCCAACCTCAGCTTTCTGAGTTCCCTCTCTAGGGTGTTATCCTCAGGATGGGAGGCTTGGGAATTCCGAGACACAAAGGAAATGTGAGAATTGGCAGAAGTGGACTTGTCTCTAACTACCTGAACCCTAGTTACCTTGCTTTTTGGAGTGAAAGGTGCCCTACTAGTGTGTGACCCCCCTCCCACTACCAGTGTCACTAGGTGGTTTGTCAGCTGACAGGTCTTTGGAAGAACCCTCCCCAGAGTCCTCAGGGCCCTCCCCTGAATCCTGTTGGGTACCCTCCTCCTCTACCTCCTGATTCTGGGATGGGCCAGACTGGTTCTGGTCACTTTCTAGGAGAAGGCTAGGGAGAAGATCTTTGGTAGGGTTCTTACCAATGCTTAAACCTCTTTCTATGCAGAGACCCCTCACACTTTTAAAATTTTAACTACCATAGGTTGCCTGAACAACTGTGGGACTGAGCTCTACTGCACACATATTTCTACGAAAGGGTTTAGGACAAAGAGAACAAAGTTTAGAAACTTTTTAAAGAAAAGAGAAAAAACTTTCAAACTTTTCCAAACTTCTGAAAACTTTTCAGAAACGTTTTAGAAAGTGTTTAGAAAGAGAGTTAAATTGTTTAGGTTAACTGTGTATATTTTTAAGTTTTTGGAATATGTTTTTCTTATGAGAAGCACCAATGACAAAGTGGTAAAGCAGTTACAAGTACTTATCACAACGCTGCACCACCAATGTAGGAGGCTGGCCTGGCTTATAGTGGGTACCTGATGGTACTTACACCTTGTGCCAGGTCCAGTTATCCCTTATTAGTAGATTAGTAGTGTTCTAGCAGCTTAGGCTGATAGAGGTAGCTATAGCAGAGCAGCTTAGGCTGAACTAGGAGACATAAAAAGCTCCTACTATACACTTATGTCAAATAGAACTATATCATAAGAATCAAAATACTCAGTGTTACTAAAAATAAAGGTACTTTATTTTAGTGACAATGTGCCAAAAATATCTCAGAGGATATACTCCCTTAGGAGGTAAGTAAAATACACAAAATATACACACAGACCAAAATCAGGTAAGTAAACAGTTAGCAAAGTAGTGCATATACTGTAGAACACAATAGAATGCAATAGGAGACAATAGGCATAGGGGCAACACAAACCATATACTAAGGAAGTGGAATGCGAACCACTTAGGGACCCCAGACCTAGGGTAGTGTGCAGAGGGTCACTTGGAGTGTAAGAAAACACTAAGGGTGTCCAAGATACCCCACCACAAGACCCTGAAAAGTAGGAGTAAATTGACCCTACTTCCCCAGAAACACACTAAAGTCGTGATAGGAGATTCTGCAAAGACCACAACTGATTGCAAAGAACTGAAGACAGATTCCTGGACCTGAGGACCTGTAAAATAAAGGGACCAAGTCCAAGAGTCACGAAACTGCCCGGGGGGCAGAAGCCCACTAAACCCCGGATGAAGGTGCAAAATGGCTGCCTTTGGGTGGAAGAAGCTGAAGACTCTGCAACAACAGAAGATGCCAGGAACTTTTACTTTGCACAGAAGATGTCCCATTGAGTTCTGGAGGAGGAAGAGTTGTTTCTTTGGAGAAAGACCACAAACAAGCCTTGCTAGCTGCAAAAGTGACGGTTGAAGAAAAAGGGTGCTGCCTGAGCCCAGGAAGGACCAGGAGGTCGCCACTTGGAAGAGGAGACAGAGGGGGCGCTCAGTAATACACAGAGCCCACGCACAAGAAGGCAGCACCCACAGGAATACTTAAACACAGGTTCAAGAAAACTGAGCACAGCAGTCATCTCAACACTACAAAAGAGGGTCTCACAAAGCCGGTGGTCAACTCAGCAAGTTGAGCAATTCAGGTCGGAGTGCTGGGGACCTGGGCTATGCTGTGCAAGAAGGATTCCTTGCAAAAGTGCACAGAAGCCCTAGCAGCTGCAGTTCATGCAGTACACAGGATTACTGTCTGGCGAGAGGAGGCAAGGACTTACCTCCGGCAAATTTGGACAGATGGGCCACTGGACTGTCGGGGTCACTTGGATCCAGCACCTGTGTTCCAAGGACCATGCTTGTCACGATGAGAGGGGACCCAGACGACCGGTGAAGCAGAAGTTTGGTGCCTGCGTTAGCAGTGGGAAGATTCTGTCGACCCATGGGAGATTTCTTCTTGACTTCCAGTCCAGGGTGAACGCAGACAACCCCCAGAGCATGCACCACCAAGAAACAGTCAAGAAAGCCAGCAGGATTAGGCGCTACAATGTCGCTGGTAGTCTTCTTGCTACTTTGTTGCAGTTATGCAGGTGTCCTGGAGCAGTCAGCGGTTGATCCTTGGCAGAAGTCGAAGAGGAAGATATAGAGGAACTCTGGTGAGCTCTTGCATTTGTTATCTGAGGAAAAGCTCACAGGAGAGACCCTAAGTAGCCCTCAGCGGAGGATTGGCCACCTAGAGAGGTAAGCACCTATCAAGAGGTGTCTCTGACGTCACCTGCTGGCACTGGCCACTCAGAGGCCTCCACTGTGCCCTCACACCTCTGGATTCAAGATGGCAGAGGTCTGAGACACACTGGAGGAGCTCTGGGCACCACCCGGGGGTGGTGATGGACAGGGGAGTGGCCACTCCCCTTTCCTTTGTCCAGTTTCGTGCCAGAGCAGGGGCTGGGGGTTCCCTGAACCGGTGTAGACTGGCTTATGCAAGGAGGTCACCATCTGTGCCCTTCAAAGCATTTCCAGAGGCCTGGAGAGGCTACTCCTCTCGGCCCTTAACACCTATTTATAAAGGGAGAGGGTGTAACTCAGAGATTTTCTCAGAGGAAATCCTTTGTTCTGCCTTCCTGGGACTGGGCTGCCCAGACCCTAGGAGGGCAGAAGCCTGCCTGTGGGTTGGCAGCAACGGTAGCTGCAGTGAAAACCCCAGATAACTGGTTTGGCAGTACCCGGGGTCCATGCAGGAGCCCCAGGGATGCATGGGATTGGCACCCCAATACCAGATTTGGCATGGGGGGACAATTCCATGATCTTAGACATGCTACATGGCCATATTCTGAGTTACCATTGTGAAGCTACATGTAGGTATTGACCTATATGTAGTGCACATGTGTAATGGTGTCCCCGCACTCACAATGTCTGGGGAAATTGCCCTGAACTATGTTGGGGGCACCTTGTCTACTGCTAGGGTGCCCTCACACTTAGTAACTTTGCACCTAACCTTCACCAAGTGAAGGTTAGACATATAGGTGACTTAGAAGTTACTTAAGTGTAGTGTAAAATGGATGTGAAATAACGTGGACGTTATTTCACTCAGGCTGCTGTGGCAGCCCTGTGTAAGATTTGTCTGAGCTCCCTATGGGTGGCAAAAGAAATTCTGCAGCCCATAGGGCTCTCCTGGAACCCCAATACCCTGGGTGCCTAGGTACCATATACTAGGGAATTATAAGGATGTTCCAGTGTGCCAATAAGAATTGGTAAAAATGGTCACCTGCCTATGGTGACAACTTTAAAGACAGAGAGAGTATAAGCACTGAGGTTCTGATTAGCAGAGCCTCAGTGACACAGCTAATCACTACACAGGGAACACACATTCAGGCCACAAACTATGATCGCTGGGGTCCTGTCTAGCAGGATCCCAGTGAGACAGGCAAAAACAAACTGACACACAAGTAAAAATGGGGGTAACATGCCAGGCAAGATGGTACTTTCCTACAGTGTGTACCTTCATGCCCACGACTAGAGTGAGGGTCCCTGCTCGGACAGAGTGCAAACTGACTGCCACCCAGAGATTCCATTTCTAATATTGGATCATTCAGCTTTTTTCACAGGTGCATTTATTTTTGTTAGGAACCAATATTTCTAATGCAAAATGATTGTTGCTGACATAAATCTATTCAGTTTTTACAAATCAGTTGTAAAAAACTTTCAGTGTGAGATTGGTTGAATGTTTGAATCATGATCAAATGTTACTTGTTGTATATTTGAAAATAACTTGTTCATTGCTAGTAATAATCAAAGACAGGGTAATAATGTATCTTATTTCAGAGGGTAAATCTGCATAATGAAATGATCACACCCCAGCCAAAAAAACAAAGAAAAAGAACCAACTAGATGTCAAAGGAAAGAGATCATAAAATGAAATATTCCTCCAATTCTATGAGCGACATTATGGCCATCAAGCTAGCACATACATTATAAAATATAAAATTAAACACAGGAGAGACATAACCTGAAATTCAACTATTGGCAGAGCTGAAATAAAGATCCATCCTACAATGCCAGAGCTGAAAAGGAGAAGCCCCTGTATCTGAGTCCAAATAGAAACCCAAACAACACCAGAACACATACAACTGAAGCCACAGGAGCAGAGGCAGCACAAGTGACCTCTCTGATAGTAGGGTCACATCACTGATCTCACAAATGCCAGAACAACAGTTCTCCAAAACCATTGTAATATTTGTATGGATAATCCGGTGGAAAGTATTCCACCAATATCTGAGCCAGATGAAGAGAACCCAAGTTCCATAGCTTTATTGCGAAATCCCTACAATGCAACAGACATAGCTAGAACCATATTAAGAAACCCCACTTATATCAGAACCTATTCTAGTAGGATACCATACCTACAAAACTCTACAACACCAGAGCATCAACTGTGAGATTCACCATTAAAAGATCCCGATCATAATAGCCACAGAACTATAACTTGGAACTCCACCAATAATGGAACAGAAGGTCCCCATTATCAGAGTAACATCTAGACATTACTCCAGTACCACAGCTAGATCAACAGTGCCCCTAGGCAGAGTCATAAATAAAAATGTTACCGATACCAGAGCTGTTAGCCATTTTACCAATAGCCAGATCAAGAGTTTTCTGGCATCAGTCATACTTACATACTTGCAATGCCAAAGCCAAACAAGAAATCCAAAAAATACCATAACTACACGGATATCCTCCATGACAGATAATTTACTAGAATGGTCCCAATTATCAGCTTCCTAACTAGTGTTCAACAAACCCCTAAATTAGATAGAGATACCAACAATACCAGAGAAAGCTCCCCTTTACTTACATGTATGGTAGAAAGCAGCACTATGTAAGGATGACTTTATATGATCTTCAGTGCACCTGAACAGTATGTTTCTGTATTTTTTGTTAATCCTTTGAATTACCTTTTTGGCTCCTTACCTTGCTAATACTTTTCTCCCCTTCTATGCCCTTTTGGAGTAGTGGTAGTGAGTGTTTTTAACATCTTCTTGCATCTTTGGCTTGCCAATTTCCTCTTTAGATAGTTTATTTGTTTATGGAACACTATGTTTTTCAGTTTCCTTCCTGGGAACAGACTAGCAACATGAAACAGATCAATCTCACCAAAACCACAGGAAAACATAAGATAGTCCATTTTGTCCCATTTTTTTAAGAATGCCAGAAGAAAACATTGGTCCGTATCCCACCTAGAACCTGATTACTACCAATAGAAGACCATAAACAATTAATGCACAAATATAAGAGAACCAGCAGCACCAGTACTAGGACAATAATTTTGATGAAAAAGGAGCTAAAGCAAGAATTATCAGTCATACCTATACAGTTCAACAATACTACCAGTAAATCCAATAACACAAGTACAAGGAACAAACAGCCTGCCAATACTAGAGCCATAACTAGAAATTCCACCAACACCAGATCCATGACTACTAATCTCTTTAATACAATAGCCAGAACAAGAGATCATGCCGGTACCAGAGCAGAACAAGAGACTCTACAAATGACTGTGATATAACTGGAAAACCCAAAAATATATGAATCCATTGCTAGATGATACAGCAACACCAGAGCCTAGAGTTTATAAAACCATATTCATGTCTAGCTATGCTGCCAATACCCAACTCATTAGTAGTTATCCTACACTTTAAATTCAGAAATAAGAGACAACAAAAACCCTTGGTAGCCTGAATTCAAGTTTGTGAAATAGGTAGACACATATGTTATGATTAAGCTTCTCCATAAACTTTATGTGAGAGGAGATGTTCCTGTGTAATAATTTACAAATTGTAATTCAATGGGTGTCTGAGGAATTAAGATATTCTTGAACAAGTTGGGAGTGCATCAGTTAATAACACTGTAATATGGTATCCAATATAATGGTTTAGTGGAAAGGTGGAACATGGTTTTCAAGGAAGGTGTGGAGTTGTCTTTAATTGAAGGAGAAAACTGGAAGGAAGTCATAAGGAAGGTATTGTGGGCATATCGAAGCATGCCAAATCCAGCAATGAGTGTTACTCCTTACAAACTGATGAGGGAAAGACAGTTTTGATACAAGCTTAAACAAAGTTGGATGGATGCTGGTAGACTGAAAAGAGCCAGACAGGAGCTGTTATGCAAGCTGATAGAATGATTTCAAGGTTGGTGATTTGGTCAGAGTTAAATTAGGCCAACAGGTGGGAAAAGGAAGGTCCAAATATTCAAAACCTCTGACTGTGCTAGGACTGGGAAGAAAAGTTTTGGAATTTTAGGATGGTAATGTCTGGAATTTGAGGACGATAGAGGTGTGGACCTGAATAAAAGCTGGAAGACTTTGATGCAGGTTTCACACATTGGAAGACATCTAATACTAAACATTAAAATAAACCTGAATTCCTTGATTTGATAACTCCAGCCTGGAGAATAAAAAAAAAACCTTTGGATGCATGATAATGTGTTTTTGGAGATGGTTTCTCTAGATAACAGTGTTATTTTTATTAGGAATTGGTTATTAATGTTTTATCATATTCAACTAATGTTTAATGATTATACGCCAAACTTTTCTTGTTACTATATGGTTATTCATGCTTAGAATTTGTGGTTCTTTATAAGCAAGTGTTATTGCACTTATATAAAGGAAAGAAATTGTATTTTTATAGGAACAAACATCTATGGCATTTCTTATCATTTCAAGGGTGATGAATAACGTGTTGTTGTAGATGCTGATGGCTGGATGATCACGCTGAATATAGGGCTGGCTCGGTTAGAGGGTCACCATTTGTGGCAGTGGTAGCATGGTCCTCCTCCAAGGAAAATGTGTACTTTAATTGTCAATAAACTTTTAAAACTAAGGCCTGCGATCGAGGTGTTGACACCTTGATGATGTGAGTGGCAGAACTGCTCATCCCACTAAAATCAGTGCCATAACTAGTTATTCTGCCAATACTAGAGACATAGGGGGTCATTCTGACCCCGGCGGGCGGCGGGAGCCGCCCGCCTGGAGGGAACCGCCAGAATACCGCTGCGCGGTCAAAAGACCGCCGCGGGTATTCTAGGTTTCCCACTGGGCTGGCGGGCGACCGCCAAAAGGCCGCCCGCCAGCCCAGTGGGAAACACCCCTCCATGAGGATGCCGGCTCCGAATGGAGCCGGCGGAGTGGAGGATGTGCGACGGGTGCAGTGGCACCCGTCGCGTATTTCAGTGTCTGCAAAGCAGACACTGAAATACAAAGTGGGGCCCTCTTACGGGGGCCCCTGCAGTGCCCATGCCATTGGCATGGGCACTGCAGGGGCCCTCAGGGGCCCCACGACACCCCTCACCGACATCCTGTTCCTGGTGGGCGGAACCGCCAGGAACAGGATGGCGGTGAGGGGGTCGGAATCCCCCATGGCGGCGCAGCAAGCTGCGCCGCCATGGGGGATTCCCAGGGCAGCGGAAAACCGGTGGGAGACCGCGGGTTTTCCTGTTCTGACCGCGGCCAAACCGCCGCGGTCAGAATGCCCTGCGGGGCACCGCCAGCCTGTTGGCGGTGCTCCCGCCAACCCCGGCCCCAGCGGTCCTTGACCGCCGGGGTCGGAATGACCCCCATAGTTTGTGCTCTTATTAATACTAGAGCTACAACATGTAATCTCATGGCACCAGAACCATAACTATTGATGTGAGTAATTCTCAAAACATAACTAGTACCCTCCAAATACAAGAGCCATAATGAGTGATATTGCTGTATTAGAGCCATAACCTGTGATCTGATTTAACCCAGAACTGTAACATGTAATCCTGCAAACACCAGTAGCAAGACCATTTAAATGTTATCTCATGAATACACAAACCAGAGTTTATGAACTACCCAATGACAGTGCCAAAACTACTAATTCCATTTATACCAGAGACTTAATTAGTTATCCTACCAATGCCAGAACCATAACTTGTGATCTGTTCACTAGTGAAGCTGTAATTAGTGAGCCCATTAATATGAGACTTGTGAACAACAGATATCATTATTACTAGTTCACCCATACAGAACCAACCACCAAAGCTATAGCCATCAACAGCACTGATAACAATGCCTGAAAAAGATGTGCACAAATAGCTGAAACACAACAAGAAATGCAAATAATAAAATAACTATTTTGATGATCCAGGGAACACTACACTCACAGCTACAAAGCCTACCAGGACAAGGTATACCATAACAAGTGGCGTGTTCACCATTGGACCATAAATAGTGATCCAACCACTGCTAAAATAATAAAATAAATAGGTCAAGTAATGGATTTTAAAACACCATATTCCCCTAATCCCAACGGCTTTCACCCTAAAGATTCCACTAAAACGGTCTTACCAGAGGCCCAAACACTAATCAAGACTGTGTCTAACTTGCTCCATGGAGAATACAATTCAAACTCTGACCGCTCTTGTCGACAATGGAAAGGAATTCAACTGCAAAACAATAATCCATGCTCAGTTAAAGACCAGTGAGCACCAAAAATAATCATGGTATGAGTCAGTTTTAAGAACTTGTCAAAAGAGCTAGGTTGTCCAAAATTGGCAAAATAGAACTTCACTTACTTCTTAAATGTATATATTTCATGTTGCCATATTCAGGAATTTGATTAAGTTCAATAAATAATTCTGACTGAGCATCCCTTAAACTGCGGGCTGGTTTGATTGTGGAAAAACACGGAAAACGTACATTATAAGCAGGAAAATTCTTATGCCTACAAAAATCTTTTGCAGAGAATTTGACAATATATGCTCCCCTTCATTGTGATAACAAACATCTTCATTTCATGAAATTGTAATTCGTTATCTTCTTAAAATTTCTCCAACAGAATTATAATGTTTTGCCCCATGAAACAAAGATGTGAGTACAATCTAATAAGAAGGTGACAAAGGAAAATACACAATTAAGAGACACAGGCAAACATTTAGTAGATTTTCAGAAACTAGTCGTAAAAGAAAATGCCAATAATAAAGAGCATCATTATATTTAGTATTCTTTCACACTTGAGCTGTTGCTGTGTCCTGCATATCTTAATTTTAAAATGTAATAAACATAAATCAAACACATGCAGTGCCAAGGATCTCTGCACAGGCAATCAGTGATCGAAAAATTGTTGAAAGTACCATACTCTACACACAAGTTACACATTTCTTATATTGTAGATCCAGCACAAGGGTTCCAGTAGATTTCCATGTAAAGTAAGATAAAGATCATGCAAGGACAACATGTTATAGTTTCATTTCCAGGTCTTTACCTTTATTAAAGTGTCTTCTTGTACAGAGGGAGGTTGTGTGATGTAGAATTACATTTGTATTATTGTGGAGTAGCTCAGAATTATGGAAAGGTTCACTTGGCAATGTAGTGATTATTCCATTTTCTAACATTAAAAATGTACTTTTAATATTATAAGATATTATATAACAAATAATGACTTGCAACAATCATTATAAGGAAAATTATAAAGTTTACAATCCTCTAGTGTGAGTTTACAAGAAGTCAACTTAATGTGCAATATGTTTTATCTTTTATAATTTAAAAAAAAATTGAAAGAAAAAAAGAACAAAAAACAATGTCCTTTAAAATGTATTATGCACTTGTATAACAAAAAAGAAATGGCCTGTATGAATATCACAAACAAAAACTTTTAAAGATTTTTTTGTTTAATTGTTAGTTAAAATTTGGCTATAACAGAGTTTAGAAACTCCTCATCAGAATAGCCACATTAACCATGGTAGACATATTTAAATACACTACCTACAAAATGGAACCATAAATGCTCTACTTTTTATAAAAGAAGAATAGTTCATCATTTTTATATTGTACAAGTTATGATTAATGCAGGAATAATTCCACTATGCTATAAAATATAGTTTGTAGTCATCTGTAAAATTAGTAGCAATTATTCCATGTTTTGTTTGGTAGTATTTGGATTGCAATGTTGCATCGGATTATGTCATATTTCACTAATATGTTGGGGGTAGCCCCAGGGTTAGTTATTTTTTTTTATTATAATCCAGGTTAACCTCAGGATATTCTTCAATGGACTCATAAATAATCTTATACTGTAGTATGGGATGTTAATTCTAAAATAAATCTACTGCCAATTGATTAATTTAACTACATGCTGCTACCTGCAATGGGACTGATGGTCCTTGGTTTATGCGAAGGTTGTCATTATATGACTGACTGCTTCTAGGTTGCATAGTATTGCTGGTAGTTATTTTTGTGGCCTTTTAGGATTTCTCTTTTTATAACCAATTACCCATAAAATATGTATTATTCCCGTGGAGAGATGTGTTATCCCTAAATTATGCAGTGTTTCCTGCAAGGGAACCAGTTCTCTCGAAATCATGCAGTTCCTCATTGTTTTGCGAATTACCCATAGATTTCACAGTATCTTCGTCATATAAGTAAATAAATGCCCCTAATTATTAACACACTTTGTATTATATGGCCAGTTGACCCCATGCTATGTCTTACTGTAAGGAAAGTAGTTGTCTCTAGGATAGGTGGGCATTCTCTTTATAAGGCTAGTTAATGCTAAGGTATGAGTTGTTACCAATAGTGGGACTGGGTGTCTCCAGGGTGTGAGATGGTTCTCATTATTTAGTTGGTTACCGAGAGAATATGCGTGTCCCCATTATCAAGAGAAGTGTAGAGGATGGTGTCCCAAAGATATCATTTAGAAGTCACCAGGGGTAGCAGCTGTGACAACTTGATTTTCCTCATGTGACCTGTGGCAATGCCTTTGTAACCCCTGGCCTCAAAGGTGGTAACGTAAGTGCCAAGCACACAGGGGCAGCTCACTCTCAGGGACATCAGGGTCCTGCTCTCCTTGTTTTCAAACCACTTTAATTACAATAATGTTGAGGATGGTATATTATTCACAATTAGTGTAATAAAATGGAGACCTAGTAGCTAAAACGAGACCTTGACTTGCAACTGAGGTAATGATTTTAAATGTATGTTATGTGTCTGCTTGTGAGTGTGTGTTTATGGGGGAGAGAGAGAGACATTGTGCATATGTGTGTATTTGTGTGTGTATGTCAACATGTGTGTGAGAGTGAAAATGAGTGTGTGAGAGTTAATGATAGGTGAGAGAGAATATGTGAGATTGAGGGACACCAAGTGAACATGAATGAGTCAGAGTGAGTGAGAAAGTGTATGTGGTAGTAATAGTGAATGCCAGTAAGTGAGAGTGGGTGAGTGAGAATGAATAAGTATGAATGATTTTATTGGTGTGTTGGAGAGCGTAATTAAGAATGAGTGTGAGTAGGAATGAGTGACAGTGAATGGCAGTGAGTGACTGTAATTGCAACTGAGTATGTGTGAGTAACAGTGAGTGAAAATAAGTGAAATAAAGTGAGTAGAAGAGTAAGTGCAAGAAAGTGTAGGTGAGTAAGAACGTATGAGTTAGAGTAGGTGTGAATGTGAGTGAAAGTGAATGAGTGAGAATGGATGAATCAGAGTGAGTGAGTACAGGAAAAGAGATTATGAGTGAGTGCAAAAGAGTGAGTGGGAATTAATGAGTGCAAGTGAAAGTGAATGTATAAGTCAGAGTGAGTGTAGCTGAAAATGAATGTGAGTTAGTGAACATGAGGGAGCATAAATAAAGATGTGATGTTACGTTTGCAGGTCAGGTCTGCCCCTAGCCTTCGCATACTTAAGCTGTTGACTTATGGAGGCACCTATAGCAAAATGCATGATGACACTGGCTTACTGGAATCAATTCTGAGAATGACAGGCACCTGTGACAAACTGTTAGCACTGGAATGCTAGAGGTAATTCTTGACAATAGGGGCACCAAGGTAAAATACTGGTAATTTTTGGCATATGGGTCAAATGTGGAAAAATTTAGGTGCTGACATGCTTGAGCAAATTTTGGGCGTGGGAGCACTGATGTCAAGTTGAAAGCATATTGTAAGCAATTCTTGTCATACTGGAGGACAGCCGTGGGAGGGACTGGCACTAACATATTGTATGTAATGTTTGGCACAAGTGGCATCCATGGCATAGGAAAGGCACCCATGACAAATACTACCCCTGGCACAATAAAAGTAATTTTGACATATGAGGGTACCCATAGCACATTTTGAAAAAAAATGGGGACAACTCCTGTGGAACATCAGGTTTTTCGTCTTGGTGCGCTATGAGGACATGCATATTTAATCCATTCGGAGACTATTGCTTTTTGACCAATGTGTCTGGAAATTGTGCTTAAAAATGCAATATTTGTATTTGATCCAGTTTTTTAACATGTTCTTGATGGGAGAGTATCCCCCCACCCCGAACACACTAAAAGAGATCTTAGTCGCTCGCTTCGCTTGTTTGCTACAATTCAAGGTATTACATCTCACCACCATTAACGTCAATTCACTAAGATGCCAGGGGTAGCGGAAGTGACATTACATGCCCATCACACGCTCTTTGTCCTTCAGTTTCACTCTCACACACGTGCTTACACATACACCTGCACACACACTCTCACATAAGCAACACACCCACCTGCAAGCACGAACAAAACGTACATTTAAAAGCATTTTTTCAAATATGAGCTACTGTATTCCAGGCACTGACTTTGCCACTTCTGAGGCCAGGGATAGCAAAAGCAGTCTTAGGGGTTGCAAGGGGCACGCCAGGGGTCCCAGCTGCAACCCCTGGTGACCCGTAAATGACGTTCATGCTCACCACTTTGGAAGTTCATGGCAACACCTTATTGTAGGTGGTATCTAAAGTGGACATTTGTCTGCGTTGTTCTGTTATTAATCATGCAGTTATTTTATAACTTAATCACTTCCTGGGAAGATTCGCACTCATGGGTCACATGATATTACTTCCTGTGATATCATTAAGGTCATAGATGCGTGATATGAATTGCGATACCCGTGGCAATTTGGCGAATCAACGTCTATGGGTGGTCCCTTCTTTATGGGATGCGCTCATTATATTGCCGATTCTTTTAAGATTATGAGGTAAATACTGTAATGTGTCCGGTTGCTCCTACGTTATAGGGTATTATTTGATATAAGGCAGAGCTACTCCAGGTTCGCACTGTTTCTCATTAGGAGGTCACATGCTCCGAGGTTATGACTTGCTTTCTATATATGGCCAGTTGACCCTAAACTATGACATGCTCCTCATTTTATGGCAGGTTGTCTCTAAGTTATTGAATGTTTCTTATTCCATTGCGTTATGTCCCACAAAACGCATTACGTGGCTGTTTGCCATAGTTTATGGGATGTTTCACATTATAGCCTTTTGCCAAATGTTATGTGGTGCTTTTTTCCATGAGGACGGCTAGCCCAAACCAATAAAGGGCTTCTCCTTATGTGAGCAGGTGAGCCTAGTTTATAGCTTTCTTCTCATTATAGGTCATGCTTCCTCTACGTTACAGGGTTTTTATCCAGATCGTACGGGTTATTCTAAGCTAAGAGCTGTTTCTCGCTATCCAGCTGATAACCTCCACGTTCGTGGGGCTGTTCTCATTGCATGGCAGATTTCTCATAGGTATGGGGTGCTGCTCATGACGGCCGAAAGCCACCAGATTATGCAAAGTACTCATATGCTTGGTTGAGCCAGTGTTACGTAGTGTTTCTCGCTACGTGACCAGTGTCTCAGTTTACGGAGTTATGTGGTGAAATTCTCATTGTAAGGCAAGATGCTTCTGGGATGCGTGATGCTTCCCAATATGCAGGAGGATGTTCTTTTATGGCGCTTACCCGTACTTTATGGGCCCTCCCCCTTGGTCGCTCCCCCTACCTCGCTGGCGCTCGCGCACCGGTACCGGTCACCGCTCAGGGTTACCGGTACCCGAGCTTTACCTGGCGGGTCCGAAGCACGTGATCCGAGGCGTCAGGAGATCCCTTCGCGGAGCCCGGAGCTTCAGCCCGGCAGGTGGAGGGGACGCTTCTCCGGGGTTCTGCAAGGGGTGCCTTCCAATGCTGAGGGTGCGTGAGGCTCTCCTGAGAAGGGGGAGTGGGGGCTGCTGTGGGGGCGGTGGTGTCTTCTGTTTCTACATCATCCGGACGGAGGGGGAGACTGGGGCGCGCTACTAACGTGTCTGAGAAATGGGGTCGGAGAGGGAGGGGCGAAGGCGAGCTGAGACCCCCCGGGCAGTAGGTTTCAGCTAAGACAGACGTAACAGAGAGAAGACGGAGCTCGGCAGAGCTGCTTTCCCTTGTCTTCTGCCCCGAGCTCTCTTGGGAGTCCCCAACCCCGCACCTGAACCAGGGCAGATGCACCGAATCCCGTGCCGCGTCCCTTCCTCTTAGCCCCTGTCGCTAAACCCTACTACCTTCTCCCACCATTCCTTGTACCTTCCCCTCACCCACTGTTTCCTCCCCTATCATCCATAATACCCACGCGCACTGCTGGACCCCTTCATTGCTATGCGCGAATTAGCAGCACTAAGTCAGAACGGGGGTGTTAGTATTTTAGAAGTGCTTTCCATGGGGGCCCCTGCTGTGGAATTCACGTTGAAGTTCCAGTTTCATACCAAAGAAAAGAAACGCTGCCTCTGAAAATCAGCCAAACTCTGGATGTGGCTTCTCTCCCGGATCCGAATAGTCACCCGGATGCATCAGAAGGAAGTCTGGTCTGGCTCGAAGATGAGGCGTGTTAGAAAGAACACTTGATTTGTAGAGAAGTTCACCAGAACTGTAAACCGCCCCAACTGAGAATTAGCTTTCAAACTGTTCAAGTGAATGGGAAGCAACCATGTAGTGATTTGGGACTGTTCAGCTTTGTTCCACTTGTTGTAGGACACTCTGTGTTACCGTTTCACTTACTAACTGCCTAAAAATGAACTAGGTGTGCAAGCGTGCACTTGTACTTGGTGCTCCCATAGCAATGACCGGGGAAGATATGTTGTGACTCTTATGCATTTACCAGAAGTTACGAAACGTTGTAACATATTGCTTCGAAATGTCAGTCCCTTTGTGTAGGTTACGTCTGATCTTTCAGTTGCTGGTTCCTGTACTTAGGTGTTAAACTAATACTATGAGATGACGCCTTTGTTCAGTGTAACATATGTAGAAATAACAAAAAATTACTGTAGCAAAATGTGCTGCATAGCATTTCATAATTGGTCTTTTCTTGCCATATAATTTAGTGAACCTGTTTGCATAATGTTTCTTCCTTGCCGCATAATTTCAGTGGCCGCGCTTTGATGTCAAGGAGAGCGTTGATACGTGTCTGTAATTAATGTATAGTTGTGATGCATCCAATTCTCCAAAATGGACGCGAGGATGCATTTTGTGCTGTAGCACTAGCAACCGTTCACGCTTGCTGAATGATGTTGAATGTGCTTTCGCTGTAGTTTTTTTTTCCTTGAAATGACTCCTAATTATGAGAGCTGGTGTAAACCCGTTATTGTTGGTAATTCCACATCAAAGAGACACAAGGAATTATCAAAATTACTCTGATTACTCCAGAGTAATTGAAATTTCGACCAGGCCTACTCTCCACATGTCTACCTCATACCTCTCTTTCTGCCATGACTCTTTCACTTCCTCAACACTCAGTGTACACCAACCTTCTCCATTTCTCTACTGTTCATCCTACCTGTGTCTGTCTCTTTCTACTCCAGCTGTCTCACTCTAAAGCCTTACCTTTCTTTATACCTTATATGCTATACTTATTTCTACATCTTTTCTACAATTCTATATCTTTTCTTCTGAGTATCTCACACTTTTCCCTTCACCTTATGTCACTCTAAATTTCCTGTCTCTCTTCATCATCTGTAGCTCTACCTACCTTATCCTTTTTCTTCCCTTTACTTTCGGTATAATTCTCTTTACTTTTCTGCCCACTTTCATTGTCCCACTCATTATCATTTCTTTTACTCAAGAGTTGGAAGTAACCACCTAACCAGAGAAATGTACACAAAGAAAGGAGTAAGGAGGAACATTGCAGGGAAAGAGAATTAGGTGAAAGTTATCAGATTGCAGCTGTTGGGATAGTGAAAATCCACGAAGCACTATTCTGATGTAACTGCTGCAGCGAGAATGCGATTTGTGACGAGGTTTATGCCCTAAGGTAACTATAAAATACACAATCACAATGTACAGTTTTTTCATCAAAAATGTTACTGCAAATATTACATTGATATTATCAATGATGTTATCAAAGGTGTCATGAGTGCTGTAATTTGTGGGGTCATTAGCAGTGCATGGCGAGGGTGCGAGTTATATTTACCTTAGTGCACAAGTTATAATTACTTGAGGTAACTCTAACTATAGCTGGTGAATTTCTATGGTTTCGTATTTTTAAAATGTGACCCTATCTATAACATCCTTGTAACCTTTGTTTTTTAAAATTAATTTCTATGTTTTAAAAAAAAATTCAATTTCTCAACTATAAAGTCCCTGTAACCTTTGTTTTTTTAGTGAATTTTTTAGTGAAGTGCAGTTTTCATTACTGTATGTTAATCCAACCACCGCCATGCATGGCCTTTGGACGTGTGCAGTGGCAGTTGGCCACAGGGCCTGGCCTCCGGTCAGGCTCTGAGGCAAACTCCCTATAGGCACTCAACCCTCCACCGTGCACAGCCTTAGTCCAGGCGCAGCAGGGGTTGCCCGCAAGGCCTGTCCAGGCACTGCCTCCAACCCCCGTAACCACCCAACCCTACTCTGCAGATGGCCTTTTGGCCGTGCATGGCAGGAGTTAGCCGCAGCATATCTCTTTGGGTGTGAGAATAGGTGTAAGAGGGTGTATCTGGGGGTCAGTGGCAGTGAGTGTCTCTGGGTGTGAGAGTGTCTGCGCAGGTCTGTGAGGGGCTGCAGGAAGGTGTCAGTGTGTTTATGAGTGGGTGTGTGAGTGGGTCTGTGAGGGGGTCTGTGAGAGTGACTGGGGCAGTGAGCGGGTACATGAGTGTCTGAGTGGGTCTATGAGTGGGTGAGTAAGCGTCTGAGTGGGTCTGTGAGTGGGAGAAATGGATTGAAAGAGAGAAAGAGAGAGAGAAAGAAAGTGAAAAGGAGAGAGATGAGAGTTTTTTTAGGCTTTGATGTATGATATACTTAGAATGAGATATTTCTGTATAATTAAAAAAAAAATGTGTATTTTAAAAAGGAAAATAATTTGTACTTTAAATTAAACAAAAAAAAGGTAAGCAAGTCTGACTGGACTCAAATCCTTAATGCTCAGTGTAAAGGTGTGCAACCGTCACACTCAGATGTTGCTTTTTCTTTTATTTTCACTTTTTTTGAGCACTTTATGGGCTATCTGAGACTGCGAGGGAGCCCTCAAAGGCTCTCCTGATCCCTACATATCTTTTTTTTTTTTTTTAACTTAATATTTAGCAAAATGCCCTTTTCTGGCTATCTGGCACTGGGGGGTGGTGGGGGGGAGGGTAAGGCTCAAGGCTTTAACAGCAGCTCCTTGCTTGCTAAAGCATTTAATCTCAGTTTCCTGCATGTGTGCAGGGGACAGAGATGAAATCTCCACTTTTTGACAGCGGGACATGCTTTACAGTTTGCTGTGACATGGCTGCAGCTTTAAAGTTGTAGCCAAGCCAAAGCAAACAGCTATGTCCCAAGGGTGGGCAACCTGGGACATAGCAGGACTTGGCCCTGGGGGGGGTGGCAGTCCCCAAGGCCAACAGTGGCACCACAAGGGGGTCTGCACAGCTCCCCTCCAATGTGCACATAACCCAAGGGAGGTGGTGATCCCTGGTGCTAATGGGGGTCAGAAACTGACCCCTTTACATTACTTAGTATTATGAAGGTGGTCCCTGGGGCTGTGGGGGAGGCCAACATGCCTCCCACATATGAAAAGCTTTTTTGCTTTGGCAGTGGTGGTCCTCATGGCACAAGGGGGGCACGAGGTCGCCCCACTCATAATTCATTGTAGCCTCGGGGAGGTGGTGGTCACTGGGTCTGTAGGAGAGGTTATTAGGCTTCCCCAACATATGAAAAGCATTTTTGCCCCTGTGGGTGGTGGTCCCAATCCATCCTTTTGTGCCCATCATGCCACCTTAATTTGGACCCAGTCACATGAAAATCAGTCTCGACCCTGCTCCTCATGGGAGCAGGCCAGCCCAAACTACCAGGCTAGGTCCTCCATGAATTGGAACACAAGCAACCTAGGACTGGTACTGCCCCAGTTAGGGTTCTTAAGCCATGTAGTTTGGTTCCAGTGGCACCGGTCATAGGTTGCTTGTGTTTCAGTTCCCATGAGGAGAAGGGTCAACACTGACTTGCGTACATATGGGTCCAAACTGAGGTGGCATGGTGGGCAAAAAACAATGGATTGGGATGTGGCCCTAAGCGATTGCCAGTAGCTGAGATTAATTCAAGCATTCCATCCATCACCTTGTTGTTTTTGCATCACGGTTACTCTCTCACCTGTATGCTTGTGTGTGTGTTCTGGCCCTCTTGGGTTTCAACCCTCCATACTCTGTGTGCTTCTTTTTCCTCTTCCTTGCGACATCCACTCCTCTGTTACCCCGTCAATTCACAACAACCTTTTTTGTTAATTGGAATTTTTGGACTAAGAAATCCTTTTTGTTATTTATCCATTCAAGTGGCATCTGCTATCCTGGATTTTATTTTTCCTCTGGTTTTTCTTCTATATTATTATAGCTGCCCAGATAAGGGCTTCCCAGTGTACCTCAGGCACCAGTCAAGAAACAGAGTCTCCTGCCTATAACAGCCAGATCTTTAGCTGTTTTCCAAAACTGATATGATTATATATAGTCCTAAATTGAATGGGATGTTTATTGCAAACCCTAGGTGCCTGCCAAGAAATGAAGGACTCTAACTCTATTCCTAACTAACTTTCATCACAGTTGGGTTGACATCTGCAGAATGTAACACTCTATTCAGGAGGTAGAGATGAAGCAACAGAAACAAGCTAGTTGCAGCTGCCGATTGAAGATTCAGTGGGCCCTGGTTAATGTTTTAAATCAATGTGCTTCTCCACTAGAGCCAGTTTAAAATGTGGAGTTGCTGAGACACAAAGCAAGTTATTAGTATATGGCATAGCAGCCTGGATCATTCTGGATGATCTTCATGTAGCCAGTGGTGCCCAGGTATAAAATATTGCACTAATCCAGTTGTGGGATAATCAACAACTGCTTGATCATCTTTTACACTGATGGGCTAAAGAGGCCTACAATCTTTCTCAAGCTGCATAGTAAGCCAAAGCAAGAGGATGTCAGGGTTTTAGTTTGTGGTTTCGGAAGTCAGCTTGTTATCCACCCAAGCTTCCAGGTTTTTGACTGTGGATTTAGGTTCAGGGGGTTGGCACAGCATTTTAAGCCAGCAATGTATGTCCCACTCTGAAGACTGTTTTCCCAGCAAGAGGATTTCCATTTTATTGGCTTTAAGCTTCAAACAGTTTGCATGCATCCATTCTGCTACAACAGACATGCCATTCCTGAAAGTAGGGTGGACTTTCTCTTCCTCAGCAGACAAAGATATTATAAGCTGGCTATCATCAGCATAAGATACTAGAGATAAGACAAAATATCTCACAATTTCTGCCAGTGGCCTGACATAAATATTAAATAGGGTGGGAGCCACAGCATAGCCTTGAGGAAACTCAAACTCCAACTGCCATTGAGAGGAAGTGAGAGGTGGAGAAATCACCTGAAATGAGCGATCCTTTAGAAACCATGCCAAAGCCTTACCCTGTACTCCTATACCGTATGGTCTATCCAGGAGCACCTCATGGGATGCAGTGTCGAAGGTAGTGCTCAGATCTAATAAAATTAGCAAAGCTGAGCCTCCCTCATCCACTAGTTGCCTGAGTTCTTCAGTCACCCTAAGCAAGGCAATTTCTGTACTGTGAACTAACCTAAAGCTGTTCTGAGATACATCCAGCAAGTGGTCTTCTTCTAGAAATTTTGCCAAAGATTATTCACATGTTTATCAACCACTGTCACCAAAAATGGTAAAAGAGAGCTGATAATTTTGGGCATGGCTTGGTCTAAGTTGTAGTTCTGTAGGAGAGAAATTACGTTCACTTGTTTCCAAGCAGTAGGCACCTAAGCAGTGGATAGTAACAGATTTACTACATTGAGAAATATAGGGAAAAGGACAGCTCCTGTTTTTTCAAAATATCTGGCCTAGCAGGATCTTCTGGAGATCCAGATTTGATATTTGATATTAGAAAATGTAGCGAGTCTCAATACAGCAACTCAAACTCCATTAGGGAGCCGTTTGTAAGTGAAAGCAATTTTATCTAAGCAATCCGTAAGGGACTGCAGTTGGTGCTTTCCCCCCAAGAAGCTGGAATAAATATCTTTTACTTTCTTAATGAAGTAGTTCATCAGCAGATTTTTCATTAAACATCTTACTTAGAGGGGGATTATCACCATCAAACCTGCAAAATAACATAGATCTCTTTCATCGGGCTATGGCTACTCTCAATTTTGGCTTCATAAAAGTTCACACAAGCCTATTTTTACCATTTTATGGCAGTTATTAATGGCTGCCATATAGGCTTTTTAGCAGCAACATGATTACATTTTCTCCAAGTATGTCAAATCAATTTGTAACGTTTATTTGTGCTCAATTAAGTGTTGGTCAAACCATGGGATGGGTGGCTTTTTTTCTCTTCCTAATCACCGAGTCAGGGATTGATACATCCAGTGTTGAAATGATCCAAGAGCTCACACTATGCACTGCTGCCTTAAAATTAGTGTCAATCCTTTTTTGTAAAAGTCACAAAAATTTGCATCATCTAGTTTATACCACCCTCAATAGCAGATTTGCCCTGCTCACTGTGCAAAGCATGAAGCACTGCCACAATAAGATGACAGCAAAATGATCAAATCATGGAATTCAGGACTGGCGCATAGACCTGTGAATTAGGTAAATTAGAGAACTCCTGGTCTAATAGGTCACAAGCCTCATATGTGGGTTCCTTTATTAATTGAATAAGCTGGATAGCTTCCAGATCACAAATAAAATTAAATGTTGAGTGGAAAAGCCCACCTCCATATGTAGATTAAGATCACTGATGATGCTGAAATTTGCTAACTTTACCACCAAAAGGCAAAATGGAGTCAGCCAATGCCTCCTAAAAATGTTTTTCCGGGCCAGAGACATAGTATACAAGTGCACCAGAGAAAGTACAATTATTAGTCACTCTGATCTGAAACAGAGCACATTCACAATCTGGGACATTGAGTGGTTGGAGTGAACAAAAGTACTGCTCCTTGTGGATTATAGCAATCCCTGAGAAGGCTGTGGGGCCCACGGTGAAGGAGGTTCTGCAGATTGGTGCAGCCTGGAGGGCAGATGGTCAACAATGCAGATGGGAGAGATTGGCAGCAGGTTGTCAAATCTGACGGGGTGCAGCCCCAGGAAGTCAGCCTTAAGGGGCGGGAGGGTCATTGGTGAGTGATTGGGGTGTGGAAGGGGTGGATGAATTCATCTGCATTCTTAATATACACCAGTATCTATTGTTAAAAACAAAAGACTAGGGCAATAGCCCTTTTCAAGTACATGGATATTATCAGGAAAGAACAAATGCATTTTTGGGTGTATGCCTGGCCTAGCTACGATGAAGAATTTAGGGCCATAGAGAGTATAAATCCAGACAAACCTTGGGAGAAGGTTGATTCAGAGTTGTGATTGCAGTGGATATCATCCACTCACCCACTAGCCACTATGCACCCCGCTAGTGACATGCCCATCACTTATAATTCTTTTCTGAACCATCCCACTTGATCAGTGGTGGGGTAAAGTCAGAAAAGTGCAGGATCCAATGTGAAGGCTTGCTGGAACTTCAACAAGGGTTTCTGCTTCCGGCAGCTGTGTGAGTTTAAACATAAGTGCTCTAAATGTGGGGGCAGCCCCCTATTACCCAGCGTTTCATGCTGGATACCCTTTCAGAACAATGTAGGGTAGGTAGAGGGAGGGGACAGCAGGACTCGCCTGGTCACAAGGACTCCTAAGCCAGTTAGGGTAGAGATGATAGCTCGTGGTTTCAGTTATACCCGGACAGGGAAATTGCCTTGATGGAGTTTCACAGAAGGTTTTCACTCAGGCTACCAAGGACCACAGGGGCACAGATGAGGGGACAGTTTACAGTCAGCAAAGGCTTTGCCTCATGTAGTGGTGGCTAAGTTGGAGAAGGAGGTGGCTGAAGAGAGAGTGGCGGGTCCCTTCTATGACTGGTCTATGCAGCATTTTATTATTTTCCCCATTGGGGTGGTTGCTAAGAAGGCAGATGGTGAGTTCAGGATGAGTCATCACTTGTCTTAGATGGAAGGGGGGTCTGTGAATGACTTCATTGCTATGGAAGATACACAGGTGGTGTACGCTTTGGTGGATGACTCTGTGCAGTTGGTGCACCTGTGTGGCTGGGGGACTGTGTTGGTGAAATGTGACATTAAATCTGCTTTTCAGCTCTTACCTATTCACCCGATGAATTTTCCCTTGTTGGACAGGCAATTTGAGGGAACAACCTATGTGGATAATGTCCTGCCAAAGGGCAGCATAATCTCCTGTGTGCTACTTGAGACTTTCAATACTTTTTTGCAGTGGATTTTCTTTTAGAAGTAGTCACAGAGCAGTGTCTCACTATTTTGATTATTTTTTGCTTGTGGGTTGGCATGACTCAGGGGAGTGTACTGGGGAGTTTTGGGTCAGTTTGAAGAGCTGATGGCAGAATTTGGTCTTCCCTTGGCTCCGGAGAAGCCTAAGGGGCCTTGCACAAATTTGATTTCTCTTGGAATTGAGTAAGACACACAGGAATTGGTGGCAAGCTTTCCTCAGGGCAAGTTCAGGGAGGTTTGGGAGCTTTTGGATGAGGTATTTGGGACGAGATGTTTGGAGTTGAGGAAGGTGCAGAAGCTGCTGACTTTTCTGAACTCAGCATGCAGAGTGGTGAGAGGGGTAGGACTTTTTGCAGATGATTGAGTTTGGTCATGTCTGGGGCATGCTTGCCTCATTACAGAGCGAGAAATTCTTTTGCTGTGCGGACAGATTTGTGTCTCTGGAGTTCTTTTCTGGATGATTTCAACAGTGTGTCAATGTTGTTCTCAGATGCGGCTGGAGTGAGTGGTTTTGGACTATTCTGGGAAGGCAGGTGGTATGCAGAACAGTGGCCTGAACATTGGTTGTGCCAAGGGGTGGGGAGCTGGTGAACAGAATAGTAATGTTTAATGTGGACAACATGACCATGGTAGATTTGATGAACAGGCAGAGGGCTTGTGATCTCAGAGTGACACACCTATATTGAAGTGCTTATGGCTGAATATTGTTTTCCGGGAAAGGCATGTGCCTGGGGTGAACAATGATATAGCAAACTCATTATCTCATTCACAGTTGCAGATGTTTTGGCAACTGACTCCTAATATGGATGACAGGAACATGCTGCTTCCACATGACATTGGGGCATGGGGGGAATGAGAGTACTTGGATTGGTGGAGAAGTCTGTAGCAGATTTAACGAGGAAGAGTTATCAGCTGACATGGAGTGAGTTTCAGAGTTTTGTGCAGAATTTGAGGATACAGTCAGCGCAGGATCAAGGAGGCAGGGAAGGAAGAGTTTTGTTTTGTTTTTGATTGATAATGCTCTTTCTCCCACAACCATATCAGGGAAGCTGGCTGGTATTTCCTTTATGGCAAGTTGTTTTGGCGAGTGGACCAGACAAGCGGTAAGCTGTTGGGGAGGATTTTGAAAGTGCGGGGGAGGGGGAGGGTACAGTATCTCAGGTCAGAGAGGCCATAATATTCAATTTGTTACAGGGCCTCCTGGCAGTGTTGCTGGAGTGTTTTTGTGATTGTTTTGAAGTTGTGATTTTCAGGTTAAGTATGCTGTGGATTTTCTTTGGGGGATTTCGCATTTCTGAACTGTTGGGGTTGGTTCAGAACAGAGGGGTGTTGTATGAGAAAGTTTGCCTGGAAGGATCATAGCTGCAGATTTGGTTGCAAAGTTTAAAGACTAATCAGGCAAGGAGGGGTAGGTGGGTGCAGCTCAGTGAAAGAAAAAGCCTAGTTTCCTTCCTGGTGATGGAATGGCACCAGTTTTTTTTGTGTCCTGGGCTTCAGCAAAATTGAGGCCCTCACTATGCCACTGGTGGTAAATCCCGCTTACCGCCACGCTCATGGCTGCCAACATACAGCTGCAGTGGCGGATATCCATTCACCATATTATGACACACACACACCAATCCGACAGAATACAGCCACATACACAAATCCGTCAGACCAAAGGTCAGTGATAAAGTGGAGGTCCCAAAACCCATACCGTTACGCCAACAAAACAACGCCCATCACATTATGACCCACGAATTACCACAGCGGACATTCAATGGCGGTAAACCATGGGCGGTATATACCGCCGCGCTCAGAATGGACACCCACATACAAAACAACACTACATTGGCCAATACAAAAAAACACATACCTGACACCCATACACGCACCACACCCACACACCCACACCACTATAAAACACACACCCACATTACCCACAACCCCTTACGAACAACAATTGCCACCAGGAGACTGAGAAGAAGAGCACAGAGACAACTAGACACACACACCACTTATAGCGATACACCCCTCACGCACTCCACATCGCACACCCCACTACATCGCCCAACACTCCCTCACCAGCGCACATCACACAACACCCATGGCACCATAAAGGCACCACCGTTTCACTGAGGAGGAGTTAAGGGTCATGGTGGAGGAAATTGTCAGGGTAGAGCCACAGCTCTTTGGAGCACAGGTAGAGCAGATATCTATAGCAAGGAAGATGGAGCTATGGCAGAGAATTGTGGACAGGGTCAATGCTGTGGGACAGCACCCAAGAACAAGGGACAACATCAGGAAGAGGTGGAACGACCTACGGGGAAGGTACATTCCATTGCAGCAAGACACCAGCCCGCCATACAGAGAACAGGCGGTGGACCCCAGCCACTCCCCCACAGCTCACAGCATGGGAGAAGCAGGTACTAGCAATACTGCATCCTGAGGGACTCGCTGGAGTTGCCAGAGGACTGGACACAGGTAAGTCAATATTTACCACCTATCACCCCCCAATACCTGCATGCCATCTCACACCCACACCCTCACTCCCATCACTCCACTCCATCCCACACACTGCAACTGCACATCTCACTAATCCCAATGCCAAGCCCTGCATGCCATACCAATGCATGGACACCCCTCCCAGCCCTGCATGGACACCCATCACTAAAGCATGCACAGCATAGGGAAACTAACAATCCCACAATACATCACCATACACAAGCAAAAGCTGGCAGCGCAACACCAACCATAGTGAGGAAACTAGGGAAGTACAAATGTCATACACTTGAAGCATAATACATCATTTACATCCCCACAGGTACCCCCGCCAATGTCAGTGGAGAGGAGGTGCCACCACTTTCCAGTCCCCCAACAGAAGAGGCCCCCAGTGATGACAGTAACTCTGGACTTCTGGATCTAGAGGACCTACCTGGCCCATCAGGGACCACTGGACTGCCGGTCACCCAAGCCCACTCACAGACCACCACAGAGCCTCCCCCATCAGGACCCAACACCACAGCGCCCACCCAGTGTACCCAAATCTCTGTCCCCACAACACGTCAATCCGCTGTGTGCCCACCTGTGCAGGGACCCCAGGCCACACCTCGCCCCCAAGACAATCATGGACAGTGGCAGTGGGCACACAGTTCAGGGGACAGGGGCACAGGCCAACCTGGAAACTGGGAGGACTGCTGTGCACCAGGGGGAGGACAGGAGCAGGGAACCGACTCTCCAGGAGGCACTCTCCCAGATCCTGGGAGCCTACCAACATTTCCAGGACACAATGGGCAAGATCCTAGACAACGTGCAGGAGAACAGGCGGCTGCAGGAGGGACAGTATCAGGGGATCAGGGAGGTCTTGCAGGTCATCAACACCACCCTGATCTCAATAGCAGGGGTGTTGGCAGACATGGCCAACATCATGAGGGATGCAACAAACACCAGTGGGCCGCTACCACTAGCCAGTCAACTGAACAGCCCTCCACTTCCGCTGCTGCTAGTGGCCAGGAGGCCCTACCACAGGACCCACAGGCCACCAGCATCCCTCCCCCTGTAGAAGTTGAACCACCACGCAAATGTTCCCTGTGACCCAGACAGAAGCCAGAGACACTTGCCAAGACCACTGCCAGGAAATGGGACTCTACTGATTGTCCCCCTTGTGTCCCACTCAGTCACCTTGTCCACCTTGAACTGCCATTGCTCCCCTTCCTATGGCCCCCGGACACTGCACCTGTGCTACAAACAGACTGGAACAATACCCCGGACTTTCCTCCATCATCACCCCATTCCATTGCACTTTCCCCGCTTTTTCTTAGCACTACAATAAACACTCTTGGATAAAACTCAACTACTAGTATTTCATGTATTGCAAATTTGTATTGATTGAAACAGCTACATCCATTGCAAACGAACTGTACATAGAGGGAGGATAGAATGAATGTCCTGTTGCTGGCTGTAGTGATCACATCAGGACATTGTTGTATTATCACCAAGATCTGTAAAATGATAATCCATAGGTGACAGTAAGTAGAGGTAACAAGTGGGTAATGCCAGCATGTGTTACGACTCTGTTGTCCCATTTCTAGGGGGAGCTGTAAGGGGCTGTCGGAAGCCTGGGAATCACCTTAAACACTTATCTAGAGTCCCTTGCTGACTCCTGTTTGTTTCTCTTTTCTCCATGGTACACTTGTGTAGTACTACATTTGCTTCCTGGGACTGCAAATCCCATAATGCACAGCCTGGTAGTCAGGAAAGCTCGGATTCTGTTTCCCATTGTTTTCTATGGGCGAAGTCCAGTTGCTCCTTTTCACTGGATCCTCTCCTCCAGGACTTGCAAGTGTCTGAAACTACACACACCTGAGACCTCTCCTGTGCAGCCCAGCTTGGAACTGCTTATCAGCAGCCATTTCCTCAAGATCCCCGTCGTGCATTGGAGTTCGATTCCTTTGTGTTACAGACCCTTTGTCGGATGGTGTTCCAGTTTTGTTCCTGTTCTGTTCCAGCTTGATCCTGTTTCCTGTTTCTCTGCCCTGCTCCTGATTGTTCCAGCCAGAGTCTGCTTCCTATCTCTTAGCCTTGTACCTGTTTGTTTCTTCCAGAACCTGCTCCCTGTTTCTCTGCCCTGCTCCTGCCTTGTTTCAGCCTGAACCTTCTCCCTGTTTCCCAGTCCTGTTTACTGCTCATTTCCTACTCCCTGTATTCCAGCCCTGTCCTTGCCTGTTCCAGCCAGAGCCTGCTCTCAGTTTCCCAGTCCTGTCTCTGTTTGTCCCAGCCAGAAGTTTGCGCCCTGTTTTCAAGTACTAGTCCCGCCTTTGCTTCAGCCTGAGCCTGTACATAGTGGGAGGATAGAATGAATGACCTGTTGCTGGCTGTAGTGATAACACCAGGACATTGTTGTCGTATCACCAAGATCTGTAAAATGATAATCCATAGGTGACAGTAAGTAGAGGTAACAAGTGGGTAATGCCAGCATGTGTTACGACTCTGTCGTCCCATTTCTAGGGGGCGCTGTAAGGGGACTGTCGGAAGCCTGGGAATCACCTTAAACACTTATCTAGAGTCCCTTGCTGACTCCTGTTTGTTTCTCTTTTCTCCATTGTACACTTGTGTAGTACTACATTTGCTTCCTGGAACTGCAAATCCCATAATGCACAGCCTGGTAGTCAGGAAAGCCCGGATTCTGTTTCCCATTGTTTTCTATGGGAGAAGTCCAGTTGCTCCTTTTCACTGGATCCTCTCCTCCAGGACATGCAAGTGTCTGAAACTACACACACCTGAGACCTCCCCTGTGCAGCCCAGCTTGGAACTACTTATCAGCAGCCATTTCCTCAAGATCCCCGTCGTGCATTGGAGTTCGATTCCTTTGTGTTACAGACCCTTTGTCGGATGGTGTTCCAGTTTTGTTCCTGTTCTGTTCCAGCTTGATCCTGTTTCCTGTTTCTCTGCCCTGCTCCTGATTGTTCCAGCCAGAGCCTGCTCCCTATCTCTTAGCCTTGTACCTGTTTGTTTCTTCCAGAACCTGCTCCCTGTTTCTCTGCCCTGCTCCAGCCTTGTTTCAGCCTGAACCTTCTCCCTGTTTCCCAGTCCTGTTTACTGCTCATTTCCTACTCCCTGTATTCTAGCCCTGTCCTTGCCTGTTCCAGCCAGAGCCTGCTTTCAGTTTCCCAGTCCTGTCTCTGTTTGTCCCAGCCAGAAGTTTGCGCCCTGTTTTCAAGTCCTAGTCCTGCCTTTCCTTCAGCCTGAGCCTGTTCCTAGTTCTTGCCTCTGCCTCTTAGTTTGTTCCCTTCTGTTTCTGTTTCTTCTTGGTTATTTGTGTCTGGTGAGTGTTCTATCAGTCTTCACCAGTGTATAAGTGTCCTCCTTTGTTCTGGGGTTGGCTCCTGGTTTCCAGGAGGCAATTCCAGCCCCCATCCTTGTCCAGTGTTATACGTTGTCTTTCGTGTCTAACAGAGACAGTGTGCTATTGCTGTTTTCTCAGGAATCGCCACTGTGTTTCCAGCTGGACCCACAAGAGCGTGTCTTGTGTATGTAAGTACTTTCCTTGTCTGTGCTCTAGGGTCCAGAGACAGAATCACTTCTGCTGCCTCCTTTCTATGGGGCTGGCAGGGTGACTATCTGTAAGAGCAAACTGCACAGAGGCATTGACATTTCCTGTCACTGTGGGAGGTTCTGCGCCTTACTCTGTGTACAACCCCAGCGTGTTTGTCCATTAGTAATCTGTTTCCTGTTTGTTCACACAAGGGTTGCTCTGCTTTTACTTTCCTGTGCCTGTTCATAGCTGTCCTTTCCGTGTATGTCTTTAGCTGCTCTTCTTCTCCAGTATACTACCTCTTTAGGATGTTCGGTCACCTCAAGGGGTGTCCCAACCAGAGTCCTGATCAGACCCGCCCGAAACCGTGACAGAATGCACGACCCAAAAATGTCAAGCTCCCCAGGCAGTAAAGGCACGCACAGACCTAAAATGTTTTCATGTCATTTTAAGACATCCCTTTCTAAACCTATACATTCTCTGAAGACCTCTAAAAAAGGCCTTAGTTTGAAGGATAGACATGTTAAAGAAAATCAAAGATTCCAAATTCAGTACTACTTTGTGTGGCTTGCTGATCCATCAATGTTCAACTATTATCATATCTGTGATTATGACCCCCAATCCCTGTCTGTAGAAGAATTACAACGAAATAATGAGTTTTTGGAGATTCTATTGCCTCAAACAGGGGAGAATGTTCCTAACAGTGAAAGAACTCTTGCTACCTCTGCACAAGACACTTAGGGGGTCATTCTGACCCCGGCGTCATGGACCGCCGGGGCCAGGGTTGGCGGGAGCACCGCCAACAAGCTGGCGGTGCCCCGCAGGGCATTCTGACGCGGCGGTTCAGACGCGGTCAGAAAGGGAAAACCGGCGGTCTCCCGCCGGTTTTCCGCTGCCCTGTAGAATCCTCCATGGCGGCGCAGCTCGCTGCGCCGCCATGGAGATTCTGACACCCCATACCGCCATCCTGTTGGGGTGTCGTGGGGCCCCTGGGGGCCCCACTTTGTATTTCAGTGTCTGCTTTGCAGACACTGAAATACGCGACGGGTGCCACTGCACCCGTCGCACCTTCCCACTCCGCCGGCTCAATTCTGAGCCGGCGTCCTAGTGGGAAGGCCGTTTTGCACTGGGCTGGCGGGCGGCCTTTTGGCGGTCGCCCGCCAGCCCAGTGCAAAACCCAAAATACCCTCAGCGGTCTTGCGACCGCGGAGCGGTATTTTGGAGGGGGGAACTCTGGCGGGCGGCCTCCGCCGCCCGCCAGGGTGAGAATCACCCCCTTACTCTCAAGAAAAACTGGTGAATACCTTGACTCATGCTAGTGTATCCCAAATTCACTTCCAGAACTCTGTCAAAACAAAGAACCCTGATACTGTTCAAGAAGCCACACTGGGGATTCCCTTGTTTTCTGTTGAGTGCTTCAGCCCATCTATGCCAGTTTCTCAGAATTCAAAGTGCAGTGCTGGCTCTTATAAAGATCTACCAGTCCCTCAGTGCTTTCAAGTCAGCAGGATAGAACCTGTATCAAATGGATCAGTAAAGACTGTGGGATTAATTAGTTCCACTCAAAAGGCTTGTGCTCTTCTCAAACTGGATGATAATACACCAGTCTCAATCCCTAAAAGCTCTGCTAAACCCTTTACTATTCTGAGTGGGTTTGATAACAATATGGACATACACACACTAAAAGAGCAGTTTTGGCAGATTAAAAGGCACATATTGGACTTCTATGATGAATATGTTATAACATATACTAGAAATCTTGCCCGTGGGCTCTTTTCATCAATGCATATTTCACTGTTGCCAGAACCAGACATTCTGTTTATCTGTAAGGTAGAGGAAGTAACAGAGCAGCTGATGGAAACTACTGCAAGGCAATTTGAAAACCTGAAAAAATAAAATGATCACCAGCTTTGGCTTAAAGAACAGTATGCTACCTCATGTGCCTCTCCAAAGACTACTATAGAGCAGATTTTCCCTGCTATGAATGAATGTCAAAAGACTGCTCCAGTTATAAATATATCAGCCTCTTCTTCAGAGTCTCTCTCAGCTTGTAGTACTCCAGAGAATATCCCTGTACAGTTGACTGAATCTCTGACATCTCTAGGAGATTTGACACTTCTTGGTTCAAAGGATGAATCAGAGTCTTCCGAAGGAAGTGTCTCAGCCACTCTATCAGAACAAATAAAGTCAAAGGAAGAAGACAATGCTGTTGCAGACTCCAAAAGATGCACCATAAGAAACCAAGATATGACTTTACTGGAGAGTAAGGGCAAGGTGTGCAACAGTGTTGAAGAATCTGAATCTAGTGATGACAGTGGTTCCTGCCCTGCAGTGAACAAACCTGCAGATAGTGCTGTTCAAATGACACACACACCAGAATTTCCAGATTGTGGGGATACTTCTGCCATTTCAAACAATATCATAGAATTTTCAGATAATGAAGAGACAGTTCCTGTTTCGAGTGAACTAATGGATTGTTCTGACCGTGAAGAAATACCCGCAATTACTGAGAATGTAATGGACTTCTCAGAAAGTTTAAAAATCTCTTCTGTGTCAAAGCAAACCGTGGAGATTTCAGACAAGGAAGAAAGCCAGCAATCTGAAACTAAACAGCCTGTCATAAGAAATTAGAGCCTTCTCCTAGAACTGGACACAGTTGCAGCCTCAACCACTGATCCTGACTTGCTGTCCCTTGCCACTGTGTATCCTGTTTCCAGCTCAACGGTCACTGAAGAACAGATCTTTGATCTACCGGTATCTGATCTTGATGTAAAACCAGCCACACCAATGTCACCTGCTGTGTCCCTGAAATTAAAGACTCCTGAAAACCAGCAATCTGAAACCGAAGCTCAAGTACTGAAAGATGTAATATTTCCCACTAAAACTAAAGACTTAAATTTGAATCTTGTATTCAAAGATCTGATGATAAGTACTGTTCTTAGTGTTTTATTGCAAGAAACCATCATCAATTCAAAGGCTAGAGCTGAACATTTAGGTAACAGTGTAAAGGTGATTTCTGAAGAGACTCCAGTTCTATTTCTTTCCAAAGAACAACCTTTCAGTGTTAACAGAGTTGAAGATCAACTACTTGTAGTAGAAACACCTTGGAATGAAACCATTTCTGATACCACGAACACACCACAGAGCACTTGCAATGAAGAAATCCCAGTCTTGTCTGAAGATCACCCTAAAGAATTAGTTTGTGGAACTTCTACATTTTCAGATGTTAATCCAGTTTCTAAAGACATGAAAACTCTTGTTGCTCCTGAATTTGATACTCCGAAGTCATCCAAGATGAAAGAAAATTCGGACTTTTTTTCATGTTTACCTTGAGAACACCAGTTACCCATGTCTCCCAAGTCTCTATGCTTTGCAAGCCTCAGACCACAACCATTGCAAATACTGCTGCAGAAACAGACATCTCCTGCTTGTCGGAAGGTGTTATAGACCTGACAGTTACTAATACACCAATTATCTCCCCCAAAGAAGAAAGTATTGAACAGGAAACTAATGTCATAAAGAATACTGCCCATAATGCCATTCCAGATCTCCTTGCTCCTGAATCCACTTCACCAGAAACCAACTCCATGCACTCCTCCCATATCACTAGAACAATAAAGAGGAAAGACATCGGAGCCCATATGGGTATTAATACATGCTTTGCTCATTGGAAGATTCACCTATGGCAGGACTGTAAACTTATCTACCAAGGTTGGTGTTGGATTTTCTTGCTGTGGTTTTTCCTCTTCAACTTTTTTCAGCCAAAGGATCACCTTCTCTTCTTGAGCAGACTGGTGGGAGGGGGTATACTGTTACGACTCTGTCGTCCCATTTCTAGGGGGCGCTGTAAGGGGACTGTCGGAAGCCTGGGAATCACCATAAACACTTATCTAGAGTCCCTTGCTGACTCCTGTTTGTTTCTTTTTTCTCCATGGTACACTTGTGTAGTACTACATTTGCTTCCTGGGACTGCAAATCCCATAATGCACAGTCTGGTAGTCAGGAAAGCCCGGATTCTGTTTCCCATTGTTTTCTATGGGAGAAGTCCAGTTGCTCCTTTTCACTGGATCCTCTCCTCCAGGACTTGCAAGTGTCTGAAACTACACACACCTGAGACCTCTCCTGTGGAGCCCAGCTTGGAACTGCTTATCAGCAGCCATTTCCTCAAGATCCCCGTCGTGCATTGGAGTTCGATTCCTTTGTGTTACAGACCCTTTGTCGGATGGTGTTCCAGTTTTGTTCCTGTTCTGTTCCAGCTTGATCCTGCTTCCTGTTTCTCTGCCCTGCTCCTGATTGTTCCAGCCAGAGTCTGCTTCCTATCTCTTAGCCTTGTACCTGTTTGTTTCTTCCAGAACCTGCTCCCTGTTTCTCTGCCCTGCTCCTGCCTTGTTTCAGCCTGAGCCTTCTCCCTGTTTCCCAGTCCTGTTTACTGCTCATTTCCTACTCCCTGTATTCCAGCCCTGTCCTTGCCTGTTCCAGCCAGAGCCTGCTCTCAGTTTTCCAGTCCTGTCTCTGTTTGTCCCAGCCAGAAGTTTGCGCCCTGTTTTCAAGTCCTAGTCCCGCCTTTGCTTCAGCCTGAGCCTGTACATAGTGGGAGGATAGAATGAATGACCTGTTGCTGGCGTAGTGATAACACCAGGACATTGTTGTCGTATCACCAAGATCTGTAAAATGATAATCCATAGGTGACAGTAAGTAGAGGTAACAAGTGGGTAATGCCAGCATGTGTTACGACTCTGTCGTCCCATTTCTAGGGGGCGCTGTAAGGGGACTGTCGGAAGCCTGGGAATCACCTTAAACACTTATCTAGAGTCCCTTGCTGACTCCTGTTTGTTTCTCTTTTCTCCATGGTACACTTGTGTAGTACTACATTTGCTTCCTGGGACTGCAAATCCCATAATGCACAGCCTGGTAGTCAGGAAAGCCCGGATTCTGTTTCCCACTGTTTTCTATGGGAGAAGTCCAGTTGCTCCTTTTCACTGGATCCTCTCCTCCAGGACTTGCAAGTGTCTGAAACTACACACACCTGAGACCTCTCCTGTGCAGCCCAGCTTGGAACTACTTATCAGCAGCCATTTCCTCAAGATCCCCGTCGTGCATTGGAGTTCGATTCCTTTGTGTTACAGACCCTTTGTCGGATGGTGTTCCAGTTTTGTTCCTGTTCTGTTCCAGCTTGATCCTGTTTCCTGTTTCTCTGCCCTGCTCCTGATTGTTCCAGCCAGAGTCTGCTTCCTATCTCTTAGCCATGTACCTGTTTGTTTCTTCCAGAACCTGCTCCCTGTTTCTCTGCCCTGCTCCAGCCTTGTTTCAGCCTGAACCTTCTCCCTGTTTCCCAGTCCTGTTTACTGCTCATTTCCTACTCCCTGTATTCCAGCCCTGTCCTTGCCTGTTCCAGCCAGAGCCTGCTCTCAGTTTCCCAGTCCTGTCTCTGTTTGTCCCAGCCAGAGGTTTGCGCCCTGTTTTCAAGTCCTAGTCCTGCCTTTCCTTCAGCCTGAGCCTGTTCCTAGTTCTTGCCTCTGCCTCTTAGTTTGTTCCCTTCTGTTTCTGTTTCTTCTTGGTTATTTGTGTCTGGTAAGTGTTCTATCAGTATTCACCAGTGTATAAGTGTCCTCCTTTGTTCTGGGGTTGGCTTCTGGTTTCCAGGAGGCAATTCCAGCCCCCATCCTTGTCCAGTGTTATACGTTGTCTTTCGTGCCTAACAGAGACAGTGTGCTATTGCTGTTTTCTCAGGAATCGCCACTGTGTTTCCAGCTGGACCCACAAGAGCGTGTCTTGTGTATGTAAGTACTTTCCTTGTCTGTGCTCTAGGGTCCAGAGACAGAATCACTTCTGCTGCCTCCTTTCTATGGGGCTGGCAGGGTGACTATCTGTAAGAGCAAACTGCACAGAGGCATTGACATTTCCTGTCACTGTGGGAGGTTCTGCACCTTACTCTGTGTACAACCCCAGCGTGTTTGTCCATTGGTAATCTGTTTCCTGTTTGTTCACACAAGGGTTGCTCTGCTTTTACTTTCCTGTGCCTGTTCATAGCTGTCCTTTCTGTGTATGTCTTTAGCTGCTCTTCTTCCCCAGTATACTACCTCCTTAGGATATTCGGTCACCTCAAGGGGTGTCCCAACCAGAGTCCTGATCAGACCCGCCCGAAACCGTGACAGCATGCCCCTGCAACACAGAATACAACAATAGACATAAATATGTGAAGTTGCACTGTCTCACCTGTGTGTCATTGAAAGTACTGACGGATCACTGATGTTCTGTTGTCCCCATCCTCATCCTCTGCTTCCTCATCCTCACTGTCCTCCGGGTCCACTGCTTCCACAGGAGCATCTCCAGTCTCCTCCTACTGTAGGAAAGGCACATGGCGAATGAGGACCAGGATGTGCAACATGCAGCATGCCATTACTATCTGGCAGACCTTCTTGGGTGAGTAGCACAGGGATCCATCCACCTGTCAGAGGGAGGCACCTGAACCTGGCCTTCAGGAGGCCGAAGGACCTCTCAATGATCCTTCTGGTTCGCCCATCTGCCTCATTATAACGTTCTTCAGCCCTTGCCCTGGCATTCCTCACAGGGATCAGCAGCCACAATAGGTTTGAGTAGCCAGAGTCACCTGCAAGTATTGAGGGACAACATTTAGTCACACACTATCCTATTTAGTTTACAGCAGAGGCATACACTAATATACACTGGGTGGGGACCAAGGCCAACCTATAAGCCACACCCTGTGCCTCTGTAGTTGGCCCATCACATTTGGGATGCTTCTATTCCTCTGAGCAAAGGCATCATGCACTGATCCAGAATCATTAGCATTGACCTGGGAGATGTACTGGTCCGCCAGGCACATCCTCTGCACATTCATGGAGTGGAAACTCTTCCAATTCCTGTACACCTGTTCATTCTGCCGGGGGGAGGCGGGGGAAAAACACAATATGTGTTCCGTCATTGGCACCAATAATATTGGGGATATGTCCCATTGCATAGAATCCGGCCTTCACTGTGGCCAAATCTTCCACCTGGGGGAAAGCAATGTAGCTGCACATGTGTTTTACCAGGGCAGACAAGACTCTTGCCAGCACAATTGAGAACATTGACTGCTGCCAAGCCCACTGTCACTTGGAAATAACCTGTTGCCAGGAAATGAGGCACTGATAGAACCTGAACAAGAAGGGGGGATGCCAGTTGGATGACGGATAGCTGAGATCAGGTCAGGCTCCAACTGGGCACACAGCTCTGTGATTGTGGCCCTGTCCAGTCTGTAGGTGAGTACAATGTGCCGGTCCTAGAGTGTAGCTAAGTCCACCAGGGGTCTGTACACTGGGGTATGTCTCCATCTCCTATTCATCCTCAGCAGTAGGTATCTAAGGGGCACAAGAGTGAGTAGGCTGTCACAATTTGAACAATTATACCATAACAGCAGTCCACATCGTGTAATTATGTAGTGGGACAGTGTAATTTTGAAGGTATGAGCCTATTCATCCTGTGACGCAGCAATTATCAATAGGCCTGTTCACTCCCCCTGAAATGGCGACCACCTGTCCTGTGTGGAGGGACAGGTGAAAGTGAGGTAATTTCGCCAATGTTGGGAGTCGTGGCGGTAGACGGGCGTGAACCGCCGTGCAATTCCTCATTGGATAATATTGGGCCTATGGTGTACAGTGGCCAATGGGGATTTAAGCCGGCAGTGAAGGTGTACACCGCTGGGGATGTGACTGCCATTTTCTCAATCATTCCTCACTTGTTTCCTGACCTTCCACAGGAGAAGCCCTACACTGCATGTGCTGCTGTGAACTGTGTCTGGAACCTACTATGGCTTGTGTGACTGGGGAAAGGACCCCAGCCTTCACTTCGGAGGAGTTGGATCGACTGGTGGATGAGGTCCTACCCTAGTACAGACTGCTGTATGGGCCTCCAGACCAATAGGTGAGTACAATGTGGGCACAATGCATGTGGCATGGATGCATGGGGATGTGTGTGAAGGCATTGTGTAAGGGGGGTGAATATCTGTTGGTGGTGTACATGTCGTGCGCTGGTCAATGTGTGTGCCAATAGTGATGGAAACGGGCATGGTTGGCCATTTGTGTGACTGCCTGGACTGTCAGTTTAATGGTGTTTTGCTGTCTTTATTTCTTCTGCAGGTCAGCGCACATAAAAAGAAGGGAATATGGTGTGCCATCGCAAGGAGGTGTGGACCCTGGGGGTCTATGGTAGGCGGAGCACCCACTGTTGAAAACGGTGGGAGAACTTGAGACGCTGGGCACGGAAGACCGCGGAGGCCCAGCTGGTGTTGGCCTCCCAACGAGGAAGGGGAGCCCATCGGACCCTGACCCCCCTGATGGCCTTCCTACTGGCGGTGGCCTACCCTGAGCTGGATGGGCGCTTGAGGGAATCGCAGCAGCCCCAACTTTTGGCTCGTGGGGTGGTATCCGGGTGGTGCATGTGTGTTAGTGGGTGCCCCTAAGGCCAGATCAGACATTGCAGCGTGGGTCCTCTGAAGGGTAATGGTTGCATGGCAAATACAGGTAACCTAGCTTTTTAGTATTCACTTCTAGACAGGGCTGTGTGGGTCCCAGGTGTGCTGCATTTGGGGGGTGTTCCCCCTCTCATGCCTTGGTGACTAGCCATTTCACTGGTAGTGCAATGCATAGTGCTTAGGCCTGTTCCCTGTGTCTGAAGGTGCTGTGTACGCCAGTGGTGATGTTTATGCAGTCATTGACCCAGTGTATCCTTTGTCTCTCTCCCCCCCCTTTCTTGTTTTGTCATCCTGTCCTTGTGTGCATTAGCATCATCTGGTGGAGGAGTAGGGGCACCGGCGACAGAGGGAGCTGCATCCCACATGACCCTGGAGGTAGAGTCCACCGACGCCGAGGGAACCCCTGGGACGGAGGGCGAGGGGAGCACCATGGCAGAGACAGGAGGATATGACACTGACTCGGATACCTCCTCCGATGGGAGCTCCCTGGTGGTAGCGGACACCTCTGTGACTACCCCAGCTGCAGGTACAGCCGCCTCTCCGTACTAACACTGCCCTCCCAGTAGCCCTTCAGCGAGTTGCCCGTGCCTGCTCACGCAGGAGGCATCTCCTTCGCACTAGGCACCTCAGGTCCTGCCCCAGTGAGCCCTGCTCACCTGAGTGAGGAGGCTATTGACCTCCTGGGATCCACCTCTGTAGGGCAGTCAACCATTGTGAATGCCATCCAGGGGCTGGCATCCCAGATGCAGCAATGCATTCCTGGAGGACATTCATGGTGGATTGGCAGCCCAACAGAGATCGATTCAGGTTCTGGCCTCCTCTCTGCTGGCAACCATTGTCCCTGTTTCTACCATCCCCCCTCTAACTTCCACTTCCCAGTCCCAGTCCCAGTCCCATTCTCCTCAACCCCAACCCATCCCAAGCACACATACAGATGAGCATGCACAAAAGGCAACACACAAGTGTGGCACAGGCAAACACAAGCACCACACTTCATCCCACAGGCACTCACACAAACACCATACCGTTGCAGACACGACAACATCCACTGTCTCCCCCTCCATCTCCTCCTCCACCTCCTTCCCAGTAACGTCCACACTCACACCTGCATGCACTACATCTACATTCACTATCAGCATCACCACACCAAGCAGAACACACACCTCACTGGCAGACACCTTAACAACAGCCATGCATGCGTCTCCTGTGTCCTCTCCCACCATGTCTGTCCCCCTCCTCCTAAAGGACACAAACGCAAGCACACAGACTCCCAACAGCCATCCACCTCACATCAGCATACAGCCCATGCACCTGCACCCAAATCCAGCAGACATACGCCTCCAACAACCACTCCCTCATCCTCCACTCCCATTACTCCTCCCTCCTCCTGCCCCAACGTCCCTAAAAATCTTTTCCTTTCTCAACTTGATCTATTCCCTATCCCTCCCCCATCCTGCACATATGGGCAGGGTAGCAAGGACACAGCCCAGCACCTCAGCCAAACAGTCCACGGGGACAGTGGTAGCACCACCTACTCGTGGTGGTGAGGATACCAGACCTACAACACAGAAGGAGAAAGAGCCAGCACCACCAGGGAAGAAAGGCAAGAGTCCTGCACCAGCTGTGAAGAAGGGGAAGGGACCTGCACCAGCTGTGAAGAAGGGGAAGGATCCTGCACCAGCTGTGAAGAAGGGGAAGGAGCCTCCACCAGCTGTGAAGAAGGGGAAGGAGCCTGACCCACCAGGCAGAGAGGGAAAGAACCCATCCACCCCTGCTAGGAAGTGGAAGGGATCCATGACCCATGGACAGGAGGAGACAAGGCATTCTACACCAGCGGAAACTGTCAGGCTAACACTGCCACCACCACCAGTGGTCACGGGGCCCTGACCTCCAGCTGTGGATGTGCAGCCATCAGGGAGTGCAGGGGCTGCCCAGGAGACTCCTCCAACCACCACCACAATGCAGCCATCAGTGAGTGCAGGGGCTTCCCAGGAGGCTCCTCCAACCACCACCACAATGCAGCCACCAGTGAGTGCTGGGGCTGCCCAGGAGACTACTCCAACCATCACCACAATGCAGCTGTCACTGTTGGTTGACGCCACGTAGGCCGCCCTCGAGGTGCTACTGTGCGACTGCCCCCTCCAGAACCAGTTGGAAAGTGACCCACTTGAAAGACTGTGGCCTTGCACTCCCCAGGACAAAGCAATGGACATGTGGCCCCCTACAGAACCAGTGGGCAAGTCACCCACTTGAGAGACTGTTGCCTTGCACTCCTCAGGACAAAGCAATGAGCATGTTACACCCTCCAGAACCAGCGGGAAAGTCACCCACTTGAAAGACTGTGGCTTTGCACTCCCCAGGGCAAAGCAATGGGCATGCTGTCCCCTCCAGAACTAGTAGGCAAGTCACCCGCTTGAGAGACTGTTGCCTTGCAATCCCCAGGACAAAGGAATGAGCATGTTGCCCCCTCCAGAACCAGTGGGCATGTCACCCACTCCAGAGCCTGTTTCCTTACACTCCTCAGTACAAAGCAATGGGCATGTTGCCCCCTCCAGAACCAGTGGGCAAGTCACCCACTTGAGAGACTGTGGCCTTGCACTCCGCAGGACAAGGCAATGGGCATGTTGCCCCCTCCAGGACCCATGGTGGGAACATTCCCGTATTTGGCTGAGGTGCCCCCACCCCCCTGAGGTGCCTTACCACTTGCAAAATGATGCCCCTGCAGTGTTCCCTCCGGCTGTGTCAGGAAACATGTTGGGCCATGGACTGTGGCCTTATGTGTCCTCATGACTTTGGACTGGGCATTGGCCCTTTATGGACATTTGCATATATTTGGTTTGTGTGGTGGATTTTGCTATACCAATACATTGTTGTTACTCCAGCATTATGGTCTTTTATTATTCTGCCGTGTGTCTTGTGCGACTGGTTTGCGTGTGGAGCTGGTTGTGTGTATGGTGTGTGTTGTGTGTGTGTGCCACTCTTGTTTTTCTCCCACCCTCCCTTGTGTGCTAGGCGGCTGTACTCACCGTTGTCATCTTCGTCAGCGTTGGTGTTCCAGGTGGAGCATGACGTAGAAGATCATTGGGAAAACTTGCAGTTCGGGTTCCATGGCAGCGTGGATCTTCCCTGTGTCTCCAATGGTGAGTCCTTTCACTTCTGAGCTCTGTTTCCGCCAGGCTTTTGTTGGCATTGGTACCACCCCGGAAAAGGTGGCGGATTGCAGTGTCATGATATGGTGGGCGGTACTTTATCTCTCGCCTGGCTGTTGGCGGCTACCGTCGTGGAGGTTGGTGTGGTACATTGGCTGTCTTTGGGAGTTATCATCATCATGGTCATAATTTGCCGGTACTTACCACCAGCCTGTTGGTATTACTGCCACTTTATCACTCACCGCGAGGGTCGTAATGAGGGCCTAAGTCTTTTGTCATGAAGGGGGTAGAGGGTTACTGTTTTACATCTGTTGGCAGTTTTGTTCGAGGCACGTGGATGGTGGGTTTTGGATCCTGCCAAGCATGGGACACATTCTTTTCGTATTGATGTGGTCAAGGCTGTGGCACAGTTGGGGTGGGATTGGGGTTGCATTGGGCAGTTTGGGTGTTGTAGGTCTAGGTAGTGTGAGTGCTATGTGCAAAAATGAAGAAGTGGAGAGGGCAAAAAGGGAGTGAACAGGTTTTGTGGGGCTCTTGACTAATGTTATGTTTTCCACCATAATGTGTGTGAGCGGCCCATGGATGAATTAAGTGGTGACATGGAGAGTAGAACATTCCTTTGTGTGATGGACTGCTAAACATGAGGATCAGCAGGTTTATGGCAGGAGCCATGGACTACCCAGTAACAGGCTTAAGGTGATCTGGTGGGGTAGGACAGGATGAGATGGGGAACATTCTACCTTTATTAGCAAGCTTGGTTCTCCAAAGGTGGTGTCCAGACAGGCTCCTTATACACTTGGGGGGGAAATTATTTGGTCAAGTTGTCCGACCTAACTCTCTTGCAGCACACGAAAGAGAATTTGAGGCTGATTAAGAAACTATTTTCAGGGTCCTGCCTGCTGTGGACTGAATTTGTTCCTAGGAAACACTGTAGAGGGGCAGGTAAGCACACTGCCATTGATAAGGCCAGGAGGAAGCTCAACAGGGCGATAAGGCTTCTTGTGCGAAATTGGACATTAAGGTGATATCGAATGGCTGCATTAAAGAACAGGATAAATAGTTGTTTAGGGATGATGGCGTTAATCTTTCTTAGTTTGATAATGTTTATTTCCTGATGGAATTGCATGACTTCAGGAAGCTCTGAAACAAGAAGATTTGGTGTAGAGGAGTCTATGATTGAGCTGGTGTAGTAGTGCTGTGCTTGGGGGGCAGGAAAGTGCCTGTTGAGGTTTTCCCTGGGTGGCCGTAGTTTGGGGTGGTGAAGAGTTAGATGCAGGCGGATCCATCAAGCTGGGAGAGGGAGGAGTCGAGGGGAAGGGAAGACAGTGTGGAACTTTGGAACAGGACAAGGAGGCTACATTTGGAGGATGTTTCATTGGGGAAGTGACAGAGAGACTGGGGAATGCAAGGAAGACCGCAAATGATAGTTGAAAAAATGAAGACAGGGTATGGAGAATTGAGGATGAATGGTTGATAGAAATGGAGAGGTTTGGGGTACTGAAGAAGTTGATGTTATAGTCAAAAGTTGTATTTAAGTTAACAAGATTAGTGCATTAACCTGCCTTATAAAGTGGTCTTTTATGCTTCATCATGGAATGTTGCTGATTATTCCATGAATGATTGTACATATTTCATACTTTCCAGTAATAAAGATTGGTAGCTCACTTACCTTTCTCGCTGTCTCCCTTCTAAAGAGGAGGAAGTGTGATAGTTTTTTTTTTTTTTACTGATGGTGTGACCGTAGATATGAAATTAATCTTTCAATGTTATTGCATGTAAAAATATACGAAAAGATGAGCTTTGCTAGGTGCAGAAACATATATCATAATTATAAACTACCTACAGCAACTGCCCTCATTGTCACGTATAACACTTTTCATATCAAAGAACTGTAGATATGCACATTTATGCTTTTATGCCCTGAATGTTAGCTTCAATTGCTCTAGGTCAAAGCTTTGAGTAATGCCTCATTCTAAAAGCTGGGTCACTTTAACAAAGCCTTTGTTAGTTTCCGATATTATGTGATTGAGCCACCCTGTCATTATGGAAGAGCCCTAACTCCATGCAGAATTCAAATCTGTGCTCATTATTTGTCGATGTCAAGAAAATGCCCATCTAACCCCACACATCTTGGGCGCTAATATAGAAAACAAAACGGAGACTGTGGGAATACGGTAGGGATGAATTTAATCAAAATGTACTTATATCACAATGAAATAATTTTCACTCGGAAATAGATTTTAATCAGTAGTAGGATTTCTTGTGTGAAATAATTATGTAAAGCCTGGCTGTGCAATTGTGAACACTCTAAAATAAAGCATATTTGTAGATCTCTAGAAAAGAGATTAAGAAATGATAGTCACAAATATCAAACAGGAAAAATACGATAAAAATGAGTTCAGTATATTACAAAATGGTCATCACTTAGCACAGTATTTTTCTAACAGTTGACAGAGAAATGCCATGCACCAAATCTAATGTCTGCTATCTAATGCCTGTTGCAAAGGATTTTAGCACTACTGGCATTTTCAGGAATAGGGGAGGAGTATGGTCCTTGACCTGTCCTGGACCCGAAAGAACACTCTTTTGTGATAGTGGATCACAGTCAATGTCACAGGTTTAGCATGAAAAGTGGTGGTGGTAGCAACTTTTGTTTTTATGATCCTGTAGTTGTGACCATACCGTTGCGTACTTATGTGCATGGTCTGTGCAATGCAAACATAGCACATGCCTGAGCGAACCAGAATGAATGAGGTCGATGGGTCCCTGGCCTGTTCATGTTCATAAGATAGAGGTGAGGTTACTTTCAATGACAGTGGACGTGTATTGCTGAAATTCTTGAGAATGGAGGGAGGGAATCTAGAGATTGATGTGTAGAAAGAAGAATAGAGTCTTCTCCTTAGATTTGCTACAATAAACTGCTAATTAGTCTTCCTGAGCACTGCTATCAGGTAAAAGGTGTTGGTGAAGGATGAGATTCCAGTGTGAAGGACCCTTTAGATGAAGCCCGACTTTAGTCTCTCTTCCTGATCACTGTCAGTGTGGCTGTCGGTAAGCCAGTTGCAAAATGCTCATAACTCTTTATGCCTCTTTTGTAGGTGCTCCAACCTGGAAATGACCCTTCTGTGAGAGGCATCACTTTACAAAAAGGCTGAATCTGGACATCAGCACGGAAAGGACACCTGAATTGAGAAGTGATCCAAACCAGCTCTGAAAGTGCAGCGAGAAAATACACATTCACTATCTGCTTTATATGTACAAAAGTGAAAGTTGACACCCTCTTGTTGGTGCAATTCCATGTTCTCTTTGACCAAGGAACACGAGCTCCAGTAAACAGCCAGAGAAATGCTAGCAACCAGAAGTGATGCCTGATGACATCCAGCTTCCCTGACATTTGGGGACATCAGCTGGAACCTGATTTGAAAGGAAGATCTTTCTCCCTCTGTTGAAGCACCTGGTGGTCTCCTGCTTGAGAATAGGGAAGGAGTGAGTGAACACTGCAGGATGGTCCATTTGCCAGTGTGGGCAAAAAAAAGCTGGCAGAAACTCCTTGGAGCGTGACCAGCATGTTCTCACACCAAAGCCAGTCACTCTTTTTGAAGCTGCTAGACTGTGGCACTTACCTAAAGTTTGTTTGTGTCGACTTCGCCCTGAACCTGAATGCTGCTAGCTCATATCACATATCACACCACCGAATGATAGAAAACTGCTCTGACCCATGATATATGCCAACTTCCAACTCACCGGAGCCTGCAATTGCCAAATACTGCCAGCGATCCTGATCATGGCTGCTGCTAGCTAAGAGAGACAGTCCTCGCATCTGCTCCTGGGACAGGAGATCGGTGCAAATATACCCACAATCAGTGCCTCTCTCTTGAAGGAGGGGAGGAAAGATGAGGCCTGGCATGTGGTAAGGCTCAAACCTTTGGCTGGTCATGTGGAATCACTTTAGTGTGACCTATTGAAGGCTAAGAACTGAGTGCAATATTCTGCCTCAGAGGGTGTGACACTGCATTTGTGCTTGTGACCTAACACAGACTGCCCTAAGCCATAGAAGGGGAATGGAAGGGAAAGAATCAAGACTAACTCTTACCCTCAGTATAGTGGCCTGTGGCAGAAACTAAGAGAACCTACAACTTGTTGTGCTTAATATTGTATTTCAAGTGCATCAATGTGTTGTTTTTCTTATGAAGACTAGTACTGTGTTGGGCAATCAGTTATTGCACTGCTGAGTGATGCTTGAAAGCTGACTGTTGAGATTGTTGAGCCTCTTCACTAACCTCCCTGAGAGCATGTGATTGAGTTGTATCTTAGCCCAGTTTGCAAGGCTGTAGCAGAGCAATGACATCAGAAGCAAATGACCTCAGTCCCCATAGCTGATGTCCATTCTCCCCACATGCCCCTTGGCCCACGAATGGCATCTGATACATTTAAGTTAGCAATATGTGGTGTGGTAAGTGTTATAAACAACAAATGTATGCTAATATATTCGTAACACCACAGCTTGATGAGAACTTGTTAATTAGCTGGTTCAGTCAAAAAAGGCTGTGCGGGACAATGGTGGATGTTAACACAAGGCCAGAAAAAGTGTCCTTTACATTGGTCTAATCTTGTGTAATTTCACTTTACTCTTGTAACACAAAATTCCTAAAATTCCACCATTATGTTGCAACATTCTAGAGCAGGAGCACCAAACAGCGCAAATGGCCAGATTGCAAGTGGCTGTTAGCAACACTTGCGTTTCTTAAGCTTTTTTTTAGCACAAAATGTGTCCTCACTAAAATATAGTGCTAAAAGCCGCTTTTGCATTATGCATAATTTCGAGGATGCTGCAGCAGATTTTGAACACAGTGCAGCATGACTGATTGATTGATTTAAGGTTTATAGAGCCCAACAGCTATCCAAGGGTGCCCAGTGCTAAAGCCCAAAGTTACTAAATGACGAAGGGAGTTTTCAGGAAGAAAGATTACCTAAAAAGGCACCTTACCTTATGCTGGGTTCCCTAAAGGAATACAGAATATTGTTTGATCTAAGTTTCAGTGGGAGAGCATTCCACAGGGAGGGTGCGAAAAAAGCAAATGTTCTACCGCCAAGTCTTGTGCGATTAACTCTAGGTACCAACTTTAAGTATTTATCTTGGATGGCAAGTGTAGGGCCATATTCATTTATTAAAGGAAGGGAAGTGTGCAACCCACTCCCCAAACATTTACTGGCCACAGGGGCCCCATCTCCCGGTCCATTTTCTTTTTATGGAGAGGGGGTGAGTGGCCCAGTTCCCTTAGCCTTTACTGGCCCCGAGGACACCATCCAATAGGGATGTTTTCTTTTTTTAAGGGAGTGTGTGAGCAGCCACCCTCCCCAAGCCAATGCTGGCCTCCGGAACCCTTTCCTAGGGCCTTAGGTGGGTTCCCCAGTGCCCACAGTGGCTCTCACAACACAGAATGTTATGGCCACATGGTGAGCCATAGGGATTGTGTGGCCCGCTAGCCCCCAGCATACACCCCACCTGGGTGCATCATGAGAAGGCTCTACTCCTGCTTGACTGAAGCAGGTTTTTTTCCTCTGCTCCTGCCGGGTGGGAGAAATCTTAGTTGGAAAGAGAACAAATGTGTGTGTGCTTCCATTTGGCTAGAGTATTTTTGCAGCTCCTGCTGAGTGAAAGGAGGCAAGTTTTCCCTGCCCGCACTCCTGCAGGCAGGGAAACAGTGTCCCAGTGGTGGCTCCCTGGGACACAACATATATATTTTTAAGCAAATGTTTGGTGAAAGAGCTAAAGCTGTCTCAAAGGATTTTAGATGCAACTAATACTTGTGGAACATTTTGGCTTGTGTCCATCTGCTGCTATGTCTCTTTTAGGTCATCATGCTGACCATTAATACCATTTTGGGTGGTGGACCAATGCCGGTTTACATCATTGTGATTAAGACATACATCCTAGGAGCATCTCACACATCTCTTCATCAGCACTTGCAGTTATCCATGTAATGGTTCTGTGCTTTTCCCTCTGTACTCTACTGGATTCTTTAATCCCTTCCATGCCAGAAGGCAGAAATGGAAAAGTTGTTGCAGTGGCCATGCATCTGGTGGTAGTAGCTTGGAGAGCTGACTGATACCATCAGTCCCTGCATTCACATGCTCACTGAATGTGCATGCATGTTTCTCCTCAGTATGTGTAACACTGGCGTTTCCACTAGGTGTATGACTCCTCACATCAGTAGGTTTGAAGACAGTGGTGGTTCCTGCAAACAGTGTCCCAGTTTGGCTGAAATATTGAGTCATCTAATTATCACCATATCATGCAGCACGAAGGTTGCATGTAATAGCTCTCCTGCTTTCAGTAGCTAAGTTCAGCTTCTGCATATCCCTTGATGCAGGTACATACAGCTTTATTTGGATGCACTTATGGCTGTCTCAAAAGTACAAAATTGTCTTGTCTTGATGAGTTACTTGTTGTAGCTCTTTTTTGGACACGGTTGCATCATTAGTACCTCCAGTTTGTACCCATGCAAACGTGTAAATCGCATTTGTGAGAAAATGGGTTATTATTTGAAGTGGAATGTAGTCCTCCTCAAATAATATTGAAATCAAAGCAGTTAAAAAGTTGAATTTGAAGTTTTAAAATTGCACCCTCAGTCTGCAGGGGTATGACTAAAGACCTGCTTTAAATTGTCACTTTAGTGGTGGCACAATAGGTACTGCAGTCCACTAGTGACATTTAATTTACAGGCCTTGGGTACAGTTAGTACCATATACCAAGGACACATAGGTAACATCAATGTGGCAATTGGGGATTAGCCAATTCTACATGTTTTTTATGAATCAGAGCACATACACAAGGCATTGGATGGCAGCACCCAGTGTTAAAAAAGAATCCAAACACCAGCAGCATCAGTCCAAACATTTGGGGATTCACTTACAGGAATGTGACCTCTCCCTACAACATTGCAGTGAAATGTCTGTGTGTGCCTTGGTATTCCTCTATCTACTTGAGTGGCATACAGAAAAGTACCATGTTGACTATGGATTTTAGGAGGGAATAATATTGTAGTGTCCAGAATTAAACCAATATCTGCAGTATATAGATTAAAAGTAGGAGTTCCCAAACACAACCCTGATTCAGGCCTCTGTGTATATATCTTTCCTGACACCCCGCTGCCATTAACAATTTTTATTCGCACCTAGTTATTGGAATATATCAAGGTTAGAGCCTGCAATACGGAATGTCCCCAGTCCTGGAGTTCACACCAGAGTGTAATGCCAGTAAACTTATCAGAGGCCTCTGATTAGTCTATGAAGTCTATGAAGCAGGGAAATAATGGAGCACTCTTGTTGGCAATGGCCTACGTTACCAAAAATTAAACTACCAAGATATTGCCTACGGTTCCTTAATCTTGACTGATAAAAAGGGATTATCTGTTTTTCCTCTATGCCGTCTTCCAGTTCTCTCAGTAGAATTCTAGGATACACCTTCCCCTCCCCATCTAACAAGGTGATGAGGCTGTAGCAAGAGAGCTCCCCAGTTACCCTTTTAAAACCGGGGGCATGGACTAGATCCTCTCCAAGAATCCGTAACTGTTGATACTTGAAATACTGTCTTATATAACGGAGTTAGCCAGCCAGTCCAGAAGTCTAAATTGGCCTTTAGCATGGTGTTTGGAATGCTATTCTGTCCCAGAGCTCTGTAGTCTCTTCCTTTCTTTAAGACCAAGTTTCATACTTTGAATGTTGATGAAATCACCCCTGGAAATGCTCAATGGAGCATCCCCAAGGGGAAACTCCATGCTCCTCATCAACATATCATTGAGTGATGTGGGATTCCCAGACTTATGTACTGGCTCTATTCTCAACCACTGGGCTCTGGCCTTGGTCAAGCTTACAAATAAAATTCCAGCATTTACTATGATGTTAGGATTTTGAGATCTTGTACAAAACTAGCGATTGTATGTCCATGTATTTCCTTTTTGCATCCCAGGTCTGTCCCCTATACTCCCTATAAAGAAGGCAAGTTTGAGTTGAAAGCACTAGATCTGCACTCTTGCTGTGCATATGTCTTTTTTGCCCGATGACTTTCCACTTTTTATGAATTCTGTTCTGAACCATTTCTTATGCGTTGCTCTGGTTTGTGCGGAGGCATTGAGCTATGAATGCCTGAGCTCACGTTGCACAGCAGTGACTGAACGAGCATTGCCACAATGCATTGCCATAATGTTACAAGGTCGAAGCCCTTTGCAGAGGCATAGGCCGTCTGAAGATCAAACACTCAGGACTGCTTTGCCAAAGTTTTAATCTATCCTCATGCAATGTTTTCAGGTCAGCTTCATAAGCAAATGAGGAGGAGAAGAACCCCCACCACAGGTAAAATTAATGTGATGGCCAGAGAAATGATAGCACTGAAATTGTCGCTCTCTTGTGTGTTCTTAATCGAATAGTCAAAACAACCTGTAAAAAAAGAGAAAGAGAAGTAGGTGTAATCCAGGATGACACTTCTGCCTTAAGAGCAGTCAGTAAAGTTGCTTGCAGAGCTAAATTGATGACAGCCAGTTAGTAGAACTAGCTGGATATTAGAGAAGAAGGGATTCACTAATTTACTCAATGGATCGTGTTTTAGATTTTGTGAACATGACTTTGAGAACCTCAAAGCCTAATGGGCTGTAAGGTCTTCGGTCTCCAATAAAAACAGATTAAAGTCACCGGTGATGGTCAGCTCATGATCAGTGAATGACAAAACTACTACTTTGTGCTAAACTTCCTATCTTTATTATGAATGTTTAAGAAGACACTTATTAGGAGAAGGTCAATTTTGGAGTTGACAGTGCATAAATCTTGAAAAATCATCACCTGGAAGAAGTTGCAGGTAGTGTGTAATTGTCTTAGTCTAGCCTTAACAGCTGTAGGGATGCTAGCACAGGTGCTTTAATAAAAATTATTAATGAATGTTTATGTATTTTGAATAATGAGTTTATGTAGAAAATGAAATAACGTAGAAAAATAATGCATGCATTTGAAAATGTGATCTCGAAGAATGGCTACCAATGTTAACAAAGTGTACTAATCAATGATTAATACTTATGAAATATTGAATATGTGTTAGACTAATGCAGTAATATGTCATATTAAGGGTTTTGAATTAAGCTTTATCTTTATTAATTGTAGGCCTTAACTTAGCGAGTGTCTTGGACTATTTTGCCAGGCCTCATGTGGGAGCTGTACTTCTTACCATTTAATAAAATTGCCGACCAAGTGAAATTAAACTGTGAAATGTCTATTGCATTGTTTAAATGTGCTCATATTGGACGATTTTCATAAGAACCGACTACTAGGAAATGATGTTCCTGGTAATGCAACATTTTATGTGTAATATGTGTGAGACTGACTTTCCCAGGACAAGAACAATGAAGATACTGACTAGAGTGGAAGCTGCAACAATATTGTTACCTGACAAGACGGAGGATGATGACATTGCAAGACGAACCAATCAACAATATGAGAACGGAGAAATATTAGAATTCATAGATTTGGTATAGTAGTTTTATTGGACAGAGTTTGAACATACGATTAACTGACCAATAAGGAATTAGGTGATAGTTTAGGTGACTTTGATATAACAAAGCTACTTCTGTGAGAGAAAAATTCATTCCGACATTCTGAGAGAAGACAGATCATTCTGCCATTTGGGTCATTCTGACATTCTGGCTCATTGGGATCATATTCCCCTGACTGAGAGCCTGATGCCTTGCTAATCGACTGATTTACTGAGGACGAAGACTGATTCTGCTTTGCTGATCAATACAGAGGATAGGTTTACCCTGAAATGTGATTATTATGCTTATTTGTTTTTCCTTTCTAGGTACCAACTGACCTGTTTTGTATATGGCTCTATCATAGTTAGATGTTTTCTCAAATTTGTGTAACTAAATTGTTTTGCATGAAGCCCAACATGCTGATGCTAATATGATGTTAGTAAAGGATCCTGACTTATGAAAATAGAGACTAATGCTTGATGGATTTCTCTGCTTAACTTCTTTTACTTCATCACATTGACGCAGCTGACTCTGCTATTGATTTGCACAGTAACTTTAGTATGTGTTGTAGTTCAAGTTTTGATTAGATTGTGCTTCTTCTGCCGCTTTGGACAACCAGTGTTGTTTCTGTATGTCTTTCATTTGATTTTGAGATTAATCTACATGACCTTAGCATTATTAATATAGGGAAATAAACATTCTAAACTTTTACTAAAGGTGTGGTCATTCATGACTGAAAGGTCATGGTGCGTGACAATTACTGACTCCATTGATTATTGATTTTATTGATTGCTAATGATTGTTGATTATCATGTACTGATTACTGATTATGTAGTGGAGCTATGGTAAGAACTTCTTAATTGTGAGTCAAAAGGTTCATCAACCTATTCGTGCCTCCTTGTAAGTTTACTTATTAAGGTCAGGCGTTCTCACAGTTATGGTAGCAGGCTGATGGTTAGTCTCCTTAAGAGCTTGCTATAGATGTTCGGGACAGAGTGACAGGTGTTCCCAGAGATAGTAGCAGTTTGATCAGTTGGTCCTTTTGAGAGTTCATTATTGTTGAGATTAGGACTTTGTTTTTCATTGATGATAGTTGGAGAGAAAATGATGTTCCCTTAAGCCTAAAAATGACTTTCCCAGATCCTGGATCCTGCTAATGGTTGTTGAGGATGTTCCCAGCATTCTAGTGATAGAGTGAGTGAAATAGAGCACACTTGCACAGCTAATGCAAATCGCAGGTGAATTGTGAGGTTTGTGAGGATTTTAGGGAGTTTGCGTACTCCAAATGAATTTGTAGTACGAGTGTGCGTACTACGCAGGGTGAGAGTAGGTAAGTCGTCGAACTTCATGTGTGTGTGGCGCTTTGTGCTCAGAAATTGTCCATGTAGTTGTTGATGTACGGACCCTGCATGGTCTAAGACTCCGGAGTATATTGAAAAGTGTATGAGACACTTGGTTATATGTTGTAATTTGTCTGGTTTGGTAGGTTGATCGGGCGTGGTCAACAAGTCAGTGTGTGAGTTAAAGTGGGCGAAAGAAAATTTCAACTGCGATTTGGTGAGTCCTATGTGCACCAGGACAGACCTATTGATCAGTTGAGAGTAAAATTTGCGGGTCGAATTTTGCTCACGAATCTGGAAGACCGAGAAAGAAGGAGTAGCTGTAAGTGTGGGAAGAGCCATTAGTGAAAAATCTGTAAGGTTTCTGAAGCGATTGTGTTACCTTTCCTGTAGTAAACCAGCAGATTTGTTTTGGGGTTTTGATTAGTGCTCGCAATATTTTGCATTAGTTTTGTGTGAATTGGAGCTTTGGAGGATGAGCCGCAAGACTTTGTCAGCCGCAGTCCGTGTGAGTGTGACATCATTGGAGCCGCGCTGGGATAGGTACTTTAGTGAGAAGGGTCACACGGATTGGCAGTCGTCCGTGAGAACGTGGGTGAAAGGAATCTAGGGATTAAAAGTCACTTCCTGATTTGATTTTGAATAAACAAAAAGTAAAAAAGCTTAGGTTTTTCAAAGCATTAAAAGGTGCCCTAAGGGGAGATACGTATATTGCAGCGAGTGTAGGCGAGGCTACACCGCCAGAGAATACACCAGCTCACATTGTAATGGAAGAGAGAGGTGTCACGCCATATCTTTGGTTAAAGCAATGGTGCAAATTGACAGAAAAAGATGGGGGTTTTGGAGTATTTATGGATGGCGCTACATGAATCAAAGCCCCTTCCGAGACCAGCACAGTTTGAGGCATTCGCGATTTGGGAGCTAGTAGCCAGACGACAACAGCAATTGAAATTTGAGATGAGGATGAGAAAGGCAGAGAGAACTCTAGCGGAGGCTAGATGGGATTGCATTCAGAAGGTATGGCGAACAGAGACTTTGCAGGGAATTAAGTTGTTCCCCGCAATTATGCAGGAGATTGAGAAGGAAGGAAAGAAAGCTACTAGGAAAACTAGTAAAAGTCCATCCAAGAGTAGGGAGGCTAGAAAGCCTTCAGCAGTGGAGGAGGATTCGGACGATGAAGAGTTTATTACCCAGTTGTTAAGAGATCGACCACCACCATATACAGTACATGAGAGCGATCCGAGGGCTAGTGTTGATCCGACAGCCCCAACACAGGTTAATGGGACAGCGAGTCCGGTGCAGGTTGATGCTAACCTGACACAGAATGCTGTTCAAAGTGGTCTTAATGTGCCAACTACTCCTGTAGTGCAGACACAGATGCAACCGCCACAGGTGCAGAAAATATATCCTGATGTGCCCATCATGGAAATGACTTCTAACTTAATGGAGCCCAAAGGGCAGCTCTTCCCGAGACCAATACTGGTTCAGACTGAACCGACTCCGATTTTATTGCCTCAAGTGCAGCCACAGGTAATTCCAAGATTTACTCCAGAGACACAGTCAGACATGACTCCGATGATGAATCAGAATATGGGAGTTACTCTCTCACAGAGTGTAGGTGCCAGAGCAGCTCTGGATGCTATACCGCTACCTATTACTGTTGGTCCAGCGGTACCATTATTTGCACAGAATAAACCGACTGTAAGTGAACAGGGAGCAATGTCTCAGAGCCTAATGAGGGGAGGACATAATGAAAATGTTCAGGTAGTCTCTCCTGTGGGTCAGACTTTTGGCGGATCAAGATCATTGCTAGACTTTAGTCCATTTGTAGCACTTCCAGATATGGTGACAGGGCCAAATGTTAGCCAGAACTTGAAATTATTGACACCCAGACTTCGAATGCAGTTGCACAGCAGGTGCCCCCGGTCCAAGCGAGTAACATTTTGTTACAAGGACTGACAGTTCAGCAATTAACTGAATGGTTAGATAAGCTGAATACCGCACAGACTACCCCTAAAGGAGAGGAGTATTTGAATTGTGCTAGGTTAAACATGGAAGCGGGTAAACGCTTGAGGGGACAATGGGGGTGAATAGGTTAGAATCCTACACAGAGGCAGGATTGAAATATTTGTGCCCAAAGATTATGAGAGAAGTGAGCAAGGATGCATCAGAGTTTAGCAGACTTGTCAGAGAAATACCACATAGAGATAGAGAAAACAAAGCAATTGATGAGGAGTTACAGATTAGATTTTGAGGAGAAACATTTAGAACACATGAGGTCAGACGGAATGAAGGCACACCATAAAGAATTGCGGCAGAGTACTCAGACCTGGGTAGCATTAGACAAATGGGAAGGCAGTTGGGTAAAGAAAAGAGACAAGAGAAAAAGGGATTCTTTGTAGCTGACTGAAGATGTACAGCAGGATAAGGATCCAGTAAAGATCTTACCAATGAGAGAGATTTCAGGTGGAAATTTTGTTCACGTCCCTTGGAGCAGAAGTGACATTCTATCATTTACAAATGATTATGCAAAATTGAGAGAAAAGCCAGTAGAGTGGTATCAACAGACAGACAGGTTCGTGAAACTTGTGAAGTGTTTGTGGGAAAACTTGAACACATTACTAGAGATGGTGGTTACAGCTGACTTGTGGATCGAGTGTAAAAGGAGTGTAGACTGGCCAACAAAGGAACCAGAGAGAGATAAGAATACAGGTGCACTGTCTCCCTCGGTAATTAAATATGACTATAATGTGAATGAGTTTCTGAAATCGAGGATCTCGCCCAAGAATATTGATTGGCAGAGAATTTACAGGAAAGCTCAGAAAGCAAAAGAGACGATGCATGCGTATTATGATAGATTGTTGCATTGAACTGTATATCATTCAAAGACAAGTGTAAACTGTTACCTGAAGAAGTCGAAACTTGTACAAGCTAAGTATTGAAAATTGACACTTTGGAAGAAATGAAATATTTGCAGAATAATGTTGACAGGGAGGAAAAACGTTCATGGACCATAATGAAATATGTACAAAGACAAGATGAATTGTGGGTTTCTGAGGAGGGTCAATTGGTCTTAACAAATAGCATGTTATCTCAAATGGCAAGGTACTGTCATGGTCAAGCACATATTGGGAGGGATGCCATGGTTTGTCTATTCAAACATGATTGGTTCAATCCAAAGTTTAGACAAGTTGCTGAAGCAGTTTTCCATCGTTGTGTCATTTGCCAACAGTTAAACGCAGGGAAAGGGATAGTGGTAAATTTGAGCCACATTGGAAGAGCGGGAGGTCCATTCAGCAGAATGCAAATGGATTTTATTGAGATGCCTTTGTGTTAGAAATGGGGTCTTTGGTTGGCAGTCAGGTTACCCTCTGTCCAAGCAAGGACCCTCACTCTAGTCAGGGTAAGTCACACACAATCCAAATTATCCTGTGCCCACCCTCTGGTAGCTTGGCACTGAGCAGTCAGGCGTAGCTTTAGAAGGCAATGTGTAAAGTATTTGTGTAATAAGTCGTACAATACCACAATATAGCACCACAAAAACTACACCGCACAGTGTTTTAAAAAAAAGAAAATATGTATCTGGTTAAATGTAGGTCAAAACGATTAAAGATGAAATAAGCTAATGTAGGGATATCACTGAAAGTTATTTCAAATGTCTTAGAGTTGAAATAATACTGTAAAAGCAATAAAAAAGTGTCTTAAGTTCTCGTAGAAACAACAAGTGTCTCTTGCAGGGCAAAGTACCTGGTTTGCATTGAAAAATCCTCGCAAGGGACCGCAGAGGAGGAGGTGAGTGGAAAATGGTCAGTGTGCGTCGGTTTCGCCCCTTCGCATACGGACTTGCGTTGTTATTTTTCAGGCGAGGAAGACATTGCGTCGATATCCAGCGTGCAGACTTGGATCCTCTTCAGTTTGCAAGGTTTTCCGATGCCCCTGGCACGATGTGTGGAATCCTGGGCTTGTGGAGCAGAGTCAGAGGGCCTGCGTTGATTCCGGTAGGCGATGCTTGGAATTTTCTTCCACACGGCAGGCGCTGCGTCGATTCCTCTCGGGAAGTCGGGCGTTGTCGTTCTGAGTCAGCCTGCGTCGATCCAGTAGGGCTGTGCGTTGAAGTACTGGTCACGTCGCTGTCGCTGCGTCGATCCCCTGTCGCGAAGTCGGGCTGCGTCTTTCTGGACTCGGCGTCCGATTAATTTTTGACTGCGAGCAGGCTGTGCGTCGTTCTTGGCAGGTGGACTTCAAATTTTTGCCGCACAGGGATTTTAGCTGCAGGAGAAAAGTGTTTTTGGTCCTGAGACTTCAGGGAACAGGAGGCAAGCTCTATCAAAGCCCTTGGAGAATACTTCTGCAGCACAGTAAGAGAGCAGCAAGACAGCAGGGCAACAACAAGGCAGCAGTCCTCTTCAGAAAGCAGTCATGTGAGTCATTTTGGCACCCAGACAGTTTTTTTTGTCAGGGTGCAGGTTCTGGTTCAGGTTTTGTCTCCAGGAAGTGTATGAGTTGGTAGGGCAGAGGCCCTGTTTTTGTAACCAAATGTGCCTTTGAAGTGTGGGAGACTTCAAAGAGTGGCTTAGAAGTGCACCAGGTCCCCTTTCAGTTCAATCCTGCCTGCCAGGATCCCAGTAGGGGGTGTGTCAGTCTTTTGTGTGAGAGCAGGCCCTCCACCCTCCCAACCCAGGAAGACCCATTCAAAAAGCAGATGTATGCAAGTGAGGCTGAGTATCCTGTGTTTGGGGTGTGTCTGAGTGAATGCACAAGGAGCTGTCAACTAAACCCAGCCAGACGTGGATTGTAAGGCTCAGAAAGATTGAAGTGCGGAGAAATGCTCACTTTCTAATAGTGGAATTTCTAAAATAGTAATATTAAATCCAACTTCACCAGTCAGCAGGATTTTGTATTACCAGTCTGGCCATACTAAATATGACTTTCCTACCCCTTTCAGATCAGCAGCTATCACTCAAACAATGTATGAGGGCAGCTCCAATGGTAGCCTATGAAGGGAGCAGGCATCACAGTAGTATAAAAATGAATTTAGGAGCTTTACACTACCAGGGCATGTAGAATACACAGGTACATGTCCTGCCATTTACCGACACAGCTCCCTGCCCTAGGGGTTACTTAGGGCACACCTTAGGGGTAACTTATGTGTAGAAAAAGGGGAGTTTTAGGCTTGGCAAGTACTTCTAAATGCCAAGTCGAATTGGCAGTGAAACTGCACACACAGGCCTTGCAATGGCAGGCCTGAGTCAAGATTAAGGGGCAACTTAAGTGGGTGGCACGATCAGTACTGCAGGCCCACTAGTAGCTTTTAATCTATAGGCCCTGGCACATATAGTGCACTCTTATAGGGACTTATAAGTAAATTAAATAGCCCAATTGGGTGTGATCCAATGTAACCATGTTTAAAGGGAGAGAGCATATGCACTTTAGCACTGGTTAGCAGTGGTAAAGTGTGCAGAGTCTAAAAACCAGCAAAAACAGTATCTCAAAAGTGGAGGGAGGCAGGCAAAAAGTTAGGGGTGACCACCCTAAGGCTGTCAGGTCTAACACTGTGTGTGAAGGTTTGAGATATGTGTTAGTGATTGTATGCATCTTTAGTCACTGGATTGAAGCGTACCCTACATGAAGAAATTATAGTCTCACAGTAGCAAAACTACTGCTTAGGGAACTGATACCACATTTCGGGTTTCCGATCTCTTTAGAATCAGATAGGGGAAGTCACTTCAACAATGAAGTAATTAAATTACTGTGTGCAGGATTGAACATTGAGCAGAAGTTGCATTGTAGTTACCCCTCTGAAGCATCAGGACTAGTGGAACAGATGAATGGTACATTGAAGTTGAGAGTTGCAAAGATGTGTGCGGCTACAAATTTGAAGGGGCCTGACGCGTTGCCTCTAGTGTTGATGTCAATGAGAAACACACCTGACAGGAACACAGGATTGCACCCCATGAGAGCCTCAGGGGCAGAGCAATGAGGTTACCAGCAGTGCCAACAATTGCACTTGTCAACATTTCAGATGATATGGTGTTGGATTAGTGGCAGGGTCTGGCTGATGTAGTCCGCTCTTTTTCTCAGCAGGTGGAGGCCACCACACTGCCACCGATCACCGGCACAACCTGAGAGCTGGGTACTGGGTTGTCATTGGAAAGCACGTGAGAAAGAAGTGTTTGGAGCCTTGTTGGAAGGAACCATACCAAGTGGTCTTGACAACTACTACAGCTGTGAAGTGTGCTGGAATTCCGAACTGGATTCATGCAAGCCACACAAAGAAAGTGGCATGCCCACTGGATCACGAAGAAGTGTTGTTGAGAGTACCAACAACAGTGAGACAAGTCTCAGGGCTGGGAGGAGAACAAAGAGGAACTGACACCAGATCTGAGCTCGTTGAGGACGGCTCAGTCACTCCTGTGAGAGACGAGGGAGGAGACCTCCAGGAGGGTGTCAGAGAGCCTATCTCATCTGAAGCAGCAGGAGAGCCTAGTCAAAGAAGGGCTTTCCCAGAAACAGATAATCTTGAGAGACAAACAGAGCAATTGCCAGACCCAGAAGGGGAAGGAGTTGAGGTGGATCAAAGTCAAAGTGATCAGACTCCTCCTGAATTGGTTGCAGGTCCCTCAAGAGAAAACACCACTGAACAAGGACAAGGTTCAAGTTCAGTCCTGAAGAGAATACCGACGAAGGGTCCACGGAAAGGAGATAAGTGGCGGGAATGGCAAGTGGAGTAAGGGAAAGAAGTGGTTGTTGAACCAGCAATCGAGGAAGAAGTAGATATCACAAGGAAAGAAGATCTAAGCGAAAGAGAGCTGAATGGTGATTGAAAATTGAAAAGAAAGAGAATAGCAAGTCGAAGATACACAGGTCCTGAATGGGCATATGCAACTACAAATGAATGGCAGCAAGAGTTTTTGTCTTTTTGTTTTGATAGAGAAGTTCCGAGTCAGTATTTTGGCACGTGAAGGAGATTACTGAACTGAACTGTTGAAACAATCTGAGAGAACATTTTTGAGAAAGAAACTGTTGAAAGTAACTGGAAGAGACATTGATAACCTGATTTTGACAAAGCTGCTAACCGATTTTGGCAAGGGTTCCTGGGAGTGAAACTGAACAGCTAAAATAAATAATTGTCAATTTTTGATTTTTGCTGCAAGTTTTTCTAAATTCTTTTTGATTCTTTACTGACCATGGGTAACATTAGTTAACAAGGTAGAGGTGCTAGGCACTGTAAATATATGAGCATTGGTTTGGCGATTATGTGTGGGATATTGTTTGTGGTGTTGACTGGAATATGTCTGTTCTTGATACGAGAGAAGCCAACCATTCTTCTGCTTTTGAAAAGACTACTGCACTAACGGCATTAGAGAAGTTTAGGTTTGATGAGAAATATTTTCATGAGGATACTAATGCGTAGGGAGAACTTTCTTCTAAAGTTTTCTATCGCTTATTGAGTGAGTATGTTGAGACAATGGATGCGAAGAATTGTTTTGTGTACACGCAGATTCCTTCATCAGTCGAGGAAGGAGTCACCTATCATAGCTTACCTCTAACCTACAGGATAAGTTGTAGTATGTTACTAATAAGATTTTGTAACCAGGAGTACATCCAGTATTTCCATTCCAAGTATGGCATCGTGTTTTCGTTTGTTCCTATAATTAGGTATTAGAGTAGAGTAGATAAAGATAATGACATAGTAATAGTTAGAGGGTTCTTTGAACATACATTGACGTTTGGCACAGCTTATGCGCATAGAAATAACTTGATATGCTTGCTTACACCCTTAGAGAAGAGCTTCTTAGATCACACAGATGACAGGAGAAAAACATTAAAGCAGAAATTAGAAAAAGGCTTGGAGAAAAGGACTTACAAGAATGATTATGCTTATAGTGCATTTAAAGCACAAGGGAAATTAGCTTTAGATGCTCAACATGTAGGGAAACTTTCTATATATAGGCCTAAATCGCGCACTGACACTTTATTTGTGGGAACGAGTGATTGTAGGCATGTGTTTTTGTTTCAGTGTAAATGGACTTTTATGTTGAATGGAAATTCCAGGGATTTGCTATATTTGTGGATTTAATGCGTATAACCATCTTCCAAGAGGATGGTATGGGACATGTTATTTGGGGATTATTCTCCCCAAATTTTATCAAATGGAGCATTTGAAAAAGTTTCCGAAAGTGATTGAATTTCATCATGAGAGACAGAAGAGAGAGTCCTCTTCTGATGTAGTGGGAGATTGTAAGGAAATGCCTCCTTGGCATGGTTACCCCCTGACTTTTTGCCTTTGCTGATGCCAAGTTATGATTTGAAAGTGTGCTGAGGCCTGCTAACCAGGCCCCAGCACCAGTGTTATTTCCCTAAAACTGTACCTTTGTCTCCACAATTGGCACAACCCTGGCATCCAGGTAAGTCCCTTGTAACTGGTACCCCTGGTACCAAGGGCCCTGATGCCAGTGAAGGTCTCTAAGGGCTGCAGCATGTCTTATGCCACCCTGGGGGCCCCTCACTCAGCACAGACACACTGCTTCCCAGATTGTGTGTGCTGGTGGGGAGAAAATGACTAAGTCGACATGGCACTTCCCTCAGGGTGCCATGCCAACCACACACTGCCTGTGGCATAGGTAAGTCACCCCTCTAGCAGGCCTTACAGCCCTAAGGCAGGGTGCACTATATCACAGGTGAGGGCATAGGTGCATGAGCACTATGCCCCTACAGTGTCTAAGCAAAACCTTAGAAATTGTAAGTGCAGGGTAGCCATAAGTGTTTATGGTCTATGAGTCTGTCATACACGAACTCCACAGCACCATAATGGCTACACTGAAAACTGGGAAGTTTGGTATCAAACCTCTCAGCACAATAAATGCACACTGATGCCAGTGTACATTTTATTGTGAAATACACCCAGAGGGCATCTTAGAGATGCCCCCTGAAAACATACCCGACTTCCAGTGTGGGCTGACTAGTTTTTGCCAGCCTGCCACACACCAGACATGTTGCTGGCCACATGGGGAGAGTGCCTTTGTCACTCTGTGGCCAATAACAAAGCCTGTACTGGGTGGAGGTGCTTCTCACCTCCCCCTGCAGGAACTGTAACACCTGGCAGTGAGCCTCAAAGGCACACCCCCTTTGTTACAGCACCACAGGGCATCCCAGCTAGTGGAGATGCCCGCCCCTCCGGCCACTGCCCCCACTTTTGGTGGATAATGAGAAAAACAAGGAGGAGTCACTGGCCAGTCAGGACAACCCCTAAGGTGTCCTGAGCTGAGGTGACTCTGTCTTTTAGAAATCTTCCATCTTGCGGATGGAGGATTCCCCCAATAAGATTAGGGATGTGCCCACCTACAAACAGGGAGGAGGCACAAAGAGAGTGTATCCACCCTCAGGGATTGTAGCCATTGGCTACTATCCTCCTAGACCTAAAAGCACCCCTAAATTGAGTATTTAGGGGCTCCCAGAACCGAGGAAGATAGATTCCTGCAACCTGAAGACGAAGAAGGACTGCTGACCTGAAGCCCTGCAGAGAAGACGGAGACACCAACTGCTTTGGCCCCAGCCCTACCGGCCTGTCTCTCCACTTCAAGAAAAACTGCAACAGCGACGCGTCCCCCATGGTCCAGCGACCCCTGAAGCCTCAGAGGAGTACCCTGCATCTAAAAGGACCAAGAAGCTCCTGAGGATAGCGGCCCTGTTCACCAAAACTGCAACTTTGCAACAAAGAAGCAACTTTTAAAGACCACACATTTTCAGCCGGAAGCGTGAGACTGTTAGGGTTTGTACACAGCAAAGAGCATGTCCCCTCTCACTGCACTAGTGGGTTCTGTAATAGCTCCCTTTTAAACTTACTATTGAAAGCCTTTCTTGTTATCTCACCTTCCCCCCCCCCCCCTAGGCTTCTGTGTATGTTGTTTAATGTGCTGTTTTGTTTACACATTGGGCCTTGCTTTTACCAAGGCTTCTTTAAAATACTCCTCCCTAGGCCATGTGTTAATCCAATTCATTTGTATAATAACTGAAACTCTGCACACCTTTCAAGAACATGTGCAGCATGTGAGAACCACACCCAGCTCTGCACACCTTCCAAGAACATGTGCAGCATGTGAGGACCACACCCAGCTCTTCAAACCACACCCAGTCCTGTCTATAAAAGGCATCCCCCGAGCCTCACCCAGTGCTTGTGCTCGTCTACCTCCCGCTTACCTGAGAACAGATCCCTCGGCGCTGGCACTCCTGCTCTTTACAAACTTTCATTGACTTCAATGGGCGCAGCTTCTGGCTCTTCCTTCTTCCGGTTTCCGGTTCTTCCTTGCTTCAGCCTCTCTCCTATGTGTAACCTGCAAAAGAGAAAGAAGACAAGGTTAGACTGATCAGTATCTCTTGCCAGCAACAAGTAAGTGCAAAACCTTTTATTACCTGAAAGAACTTTGACAACAATTTCTGGATTCGTGTATAGACAATTTGAAACGAAATACCTTTGCAGAACTTTGTGAAGCAAACATTGTTTTTTCTCATGGAACTTTTAAGAATCGAACAGTGGAAACCATTAACAGCAAGGCAAACAGTAAATCAAGGACTTGCACAAATTACATGCTGTATTTTGATGTAAAAGTACAGTATTTGTTTTATAAAAGATTCTGGAAATATGGGAAAAGTGAGTCTTCTATTGGGAATTTAGGCTTTAGTTATATTATGATGAATGTTTGATATTGGTAATTCTGATAACGGTATTTGTTTAATGTTTTAGAAGCTTTACAGTAATAGAAAACACATCCCAGAGCAGTAACACATTCCAAACCTGGAAACTAGAGACCAGGATCCAAGAGGTACTTTTAGAAGAGAATTTCTAATAAATAAAGGGATAGTCAGGAACCCATTTAGGAATAGGTTGCACTTATCTGTTCTTTGTTTATGTTTCATTAGGCACCAGTTTCTACAGAAGTCAGAAAGGGCCGCAGATTTGTGCAGCACTTCAACAGTGGAAACGCAAGAACGGTGTTGTCTCTCTTTTTTATTTTATCCACTTCCCCCCTTCCCTTGAGCTTCTGTTCTTAGTGCACTGTTTTAAAAACTAGTGTGCTGGAACAAGCAGTTTCAGGGTGGGGTCGGATTGTCTTCAACCTCCATCAGAACTGAACAAGAACTCAGGTGAGCTGGGCTTTGACAGAAGCACAAGCCTTAAAAAATTTCAGTTCTGGTGGACGATGAATACCGGGGAAGAAATAGAGTCGTCACGGATATGGCGCAGGCCCTAAATGAGGACTTGGCTCATAATGAATCAGTGTATGGCATCTTGCAACATATGCAAGAGGAAATAGAGAGATTAAAGATGGAGAATACCTCTTTAAAACAGGGTTTAAGCAGGTATAAATTTAGGGGGTCTCAGTGGAACACAGCTTCTACGCCTTTGTTTAAAACCTCCTCAGAGACAGGGGCGCCATCAAAACATACAACTTTGCCTTCCCCAGTTGAGGTTACTGTTAATGTTCCTAATGTTGTGCCCTTAGCAGCACCTGAACGTTTTCATGGAGATAGTAACAAATTCCATGTTTTTATCAATCAATGTCAATTACACTTCATTTGTAAGCCACAACAGTTCCCTACTGATGATACGAAAGTGGCATTCGTCTTGTCTTATTTGGGTGGCACAGCAGCCAATTGGTCAATTCCTTTCGTGGATAGAGATGATCCCATCCTCCATAATTGGAATCAATTTAAACGTACCATGACCAGCCTTTTTGCAAAACACACTTTCATGCAGGCAAGTGATAATGAGCTTTTAAATCTTAAACAAGGTAACAAGGATTTATTGACCGCGCTGGCTCATATCGTTGATTTGCCAAAAGACTATTCGGACTTTGTAGATTTAGTTGTGAAATTAGAACATAGACTAGGAGAAAGAAAGGGAGATAAATACAAACTGGAATCACGGTTAACTTTTATTAGACACGAGAAGAAAGACACAGATAATAAACTCCCTGAACCAGAGCCTATGCAAATAGGGACACTCAGAGGTCCACTCACATCAGAGGAAAAAGAAAGAAGGAGAAAATTTCAATTATGTTTATATTGTGGCAGGGCAGGTCACTTTGCCAGAGAATGTCCAGTAAAGCCTAAAACTCCACGAAAGGGTGCTGTTTCCTCCACCTCCTCAACTGAATCAGGAAACGATTAAGCTCGACAAGGGGAGAGGTTACTTGTTTGAGAAAACATCTTAATCAAACCTCTAATGCTGCAGCCTTCAGGGTACCGCACATACCTAGACATTTCATAATTCAGGTCGTTTTAATTGTTACTACCCAAGTGAGGCATTCTCTCCCTGTCCTACTGGACTCAGGCGCGACAGGAAATTTTGTGGATAATAAGTTAGCTGAAATCTTAGGACTTCCTATGTGCCTAAAGCCTTGTCCAGAAGCAGTATGTGCAGTGGATGGGTCAGAATTGACCTCTGGATTAATCACAAAACAAACAAGTCCACTTGTTATGGTCTGTCAGAACGGGCACACAGAGGTGATTAGCTTTGATCTGATAGATACTCCTAATTTTGGTTTGATTCTCGGGGTACCCTGGTTAACAACTCATAACCCAAAAATTGATTGGGTGAATAGAACTGTTACTTTGGATTCCTCTTTCTGTAGAACCAATTGCTATCAAGAAGCAGGTACAGAACAGAGCACAGTATTACACTGTGCTAGTGTTACACAAGATGAACCAAGTCTCCCTCCTGAATATTCTGACTTTAAAGACGTCTTTGATCCAGTAAAGGCTAGTGTGCTGCCCCCACATCGGTCTTATGACTGCCGTATAGATCTTATCCCAGGGGCCCCTTTACCTAATAACAGAGTATATGCTTTGACTGACGAAGAAACCAAATACTTAAGAACCTACCTAGATGACCTACTACAGTCTGGGTTCATCCGTCATTCCACATCTCCGGTGTCATCTCCACTCTTTTTTATCCCGAAGCCGGATAAATCCCTGCACGCGTGTATCGATTATAGAGGACTAAATAAGGCTACAATAAAGAATAAATATCCTCTTCCTCTAATACCTGTGTTGTTGGATCAATGAAGACATTCTACTGTATACACTAAACTAGATCTGCGGGGAGCTTACCACCTGGTCCGAGTAAAAGAGGGGGATGAGTGGAAGACAGCTTTCAAGACAAAGTTTGGTTTATTTGAGTACACAGTAATGCCCTTTGGGTTATGTAATGCCTCTGCGGCCTTTCAGTTCTTTATAAATGAGGTCCTACACGAATTCCTGGACGTTTGTGTCATAGTATACATAGACGACATCCTCATTTACTCTAAGAACTCAGAAGAACATACCCAACATGTTCGTGCAGTATTATCAAAGTTAAAAGAAAATCATCTTTTTGCTAAGTTAGAAAAGTGTACTTTTAATGTCAACAAGGTGGACTTTTTAGGATACTGCCTGTCACCTCAAGGAATAACTATGGATGTAAAGAAAATCAGTGCTATTGCTGATTGGCCAGAACCATCCTCTGTAAAAGATATTCAGAAATTTCTGGGTATCGCCAATTTTTATAGGAGGTTTATTGCACATTTTGCAGACATTGCGGCCCCAATAACTACCTTGTTGCGGAAAGGGCAACGATTTCTTTGGACTGATGAGGCGGCACACGCCTTTCAACTCCTAAAACAAAAGTTCACTTCAGCCCCAATTCTGAAACATCCTGATCCTGACTTGCCCTTTTTTGTTGAAGCGGATGCTTCACAAGTAGCTTTAGGAGGAGTTCTCTCTCAACGAGATGCAGTAGATGGCCAGTTACATCCTATAGCCTTCTATTCTAAAAAGTTATTGCCAGCTGAACAAAATTACACTGTGGCTGAAAGGGAACTACTAGCTATCAAAGTAGCCTTTTCAGAATGGAGGCACCATTTAATGGGAGCCAAGTACCCAGTTACAATCTTTTCTGACCATAAGAACCTACAGTTTTTTGGATCACTTAAAGCACTAACACCACGTCAGATGCGCTGGTTAAATTTTTTTAGCACATTTGACTTTGTTATAATCTATAGACCAGGTGCACAACAAATTCAATCTGATGTGTTATCTAGATACGGACATACCTCAGACATGAAACAAGATAAAATAGGAGAACCCATTATTCCTCCCCAAAAGTTGTTGGCACCAATACAACAGAAGGATTTCATCACAGATCTATATAATGCACACATGCAAATAGCACCTCAGGATTGGTTAAAGGATTCCCATAACACAATACAACAAGGTTTATTGTATCACGACAACATGCTGTTAGTGCCCACCTCTGAATTACAAACACAGGTGATAATTTGGCATCACGCCTCACCGTTGGCAGGTCATCCTGGTTGGGTAAAAACCCTGGAAAATGTGCAAAAACACTTTTGGTGGGACACTATAAGAAAGGACATTAAGCAATTTGTCACTACCTGTCCAATTTGTGCAAGACATAAATCTTCTCATAAGGCTCCTGACGGCTTGTTAATACCAATGCCAACATCCAAACAACCTTGGCACACTGTGAGCGTAGACTTTATTGTAGGTTTACCACCTGTAAAATCCTTCACAACAGTGTTGGTTATAGTGGATTTTTTATCTAAAATGGCACATTTTGTACCATTACGGAAATTACCCACAGCGGCAGAATTTGCCGATATTTTTATAAGGGAAATTGTGCGTTTACATGGTTTGCCAAGCAAAGTGGTGTCAGACCGAGGGAGCCAGTTCAACTCCAGATTTTGGAAAAAATTATGTGAAAAACTGAAAATAGATGTGGCCATATCCACTGCTTTCCACCCAGAGACAGATGGACAGACTGAACGACTGAACCAAACCTTACTTCAAACGCTACGTTGTTTATTGGCTGATTATTCTAGTGAATGGTTGGAAGCTCTCCCTGTAGCAGAGTTTGTTTATAATAATACTGAGCATTCAGCTCTACTTTGCTCACCATTCTATTTCTTGCAGGGGTATCATCCAAGAGCTATACCCATTTTGTTAGAAGATTCCCTGTTGCCTACAGTAACGGATAGACTAACGAGGTTAGGTGACATACAAGATAAAGCCAGGAAACATTTATTAAAGTACAAGGAAAGCATGAAAAGACAAGCAGACAAACACAGGTCTGAGGCCCCAATGTATAACATTGGTGACAAGGTATGGCTCTCCACAAAGAACCTAAACATAGAGGGATCCCGAAATCTGCAACCACGTTTCATTGGACCCTTTAGTATAACTGCCATAGTAAACCCGGTAACAGTAAAATTAGATTTACCAAAAGAATATCCAGTACATACTACATTCCATGTGTCCTTGCTTAAGCCATACAACTCAAAAACCCGACCTGAACCACCACCTCCACCCATACCAATTAAGGGAAATCTGGAATATGAAGTGAAAAGCATAAAAGACTCAAAAAGAATTAGTGGACGTCTGTTTTATTTAGTAGAATGGAAAAGATATGATGAATCTGAGAATTCATGGGAACCAGCATCATATGTACATGCCCCACAGCTGATTAGACGGTTTTATTTAAAAAATCCAGGAAAACCCCGTCCTGTAGGAGGGCCTTTGAGGGGGGCAACTGTTAGGGTTTGTACACAGCAAAGAGCATGTCCCCTCTCACTGCACTAGTGGGTTCTGTAATAGCTCCCTTTTAAACTTACTATTGAAAGCCTTTCTTGTTATCTCACCTTCCCCCCCCCCCTAGGCTTCTGTGTATGTTGTTTAATGTGCTGTTTTGTTTACACATTGGGCCTTGCTTTTACCAAGGCTTCTTTAAAATACTCCTCCCTAGGCCATGTGTTAATCCAATTCATTTGTATAATAACTGAAACTCTGCACACCTTTCAAGAACATGTGCAGCATGTGAGAACCACACCCAGCTCTGCACACCTTCCAAGAACATGTGCAGCATGTGAGGACCACACCCAGCTCTTCAAACCACACCCAGTCCTGTCTATAAAAGGCATCCCCCGAGCCTCACCCAGTGCTTGTGCTCGTCTACCTCCCGCTTACCTGAGAACAGATCCCTCGGCGCTGGCACTCCTGCTCTTTACAAACTTTCATTGACTTCAATGGGCGCAGCTTCTGGCTCTTCCTTCTTCCGGTTTCCGGTTCTTCCTTGCTTCAGCCTCTCTCCTATGTGTAACCTGCAAAAGAGAAAGAAGACAAGGTTAGACTGATCAGTATCTCTTGCCAGCAACAAGTAAGTGCAAAACCTTTTATTACCTGAAAGAACTTTGACAACAATTTCTGGATTCGTGTATAGACAATTTGAAACGAAATACCTTTGCAGAACTTTGTGAAGCAAACATTGTTTTTTCTCATGGAACTTTTAAGAATCGAACAGTGGAAACCATTAACAGCAAGGCAAACAGTAAATCAAGGACTTGCACAAATTTCATGCTGTATTTTGATGTAAAAGTACAGTATTTGTTTTATAAAAGATTCTGGAAATATGGGAAAAGTGAGTCTGCTATTGGGAATTTAGGCTTTAGTTATATTATGATGAATGTTTGATATTGGTAATTCTGATAACGGTATTTGTTTAATGTTTTAGAAGCTTTACAGTAATAGAAAACACATCCCAGAGCAGTAACACATTCCAAACCTGGAAACTAGAGACCAGGATCCAAGAGGTACTTTTAGAAGAGAATTTCTAATAAATAAAGGGATAGTCAGGAACCCATTTAGGAATAGGTTGCACTTATCTGTTCTTTGTTTATGTTTCATTAGGCACCAGTTTCTACAGAAGTCAGAAAGGGCCGCAGATTTGTGCAGCACTTCAACAGTGGAAACGCAAGAACGGTGTTGTCTCTCTTTTTTATTTTATCCACTTCCCCCCTTCCCTTGAGCTTCTGTTCTTAGTGCACTGTTTTAAAAACTAGTGTGCTGGAACAAGCAGTTTCAGGGTGGGGTCGGATTGTCTTCAACCTCCATCAGAACTGAACAAGAACTCAGGTGAGCTGGGCTTTGACAGAAGCACAAGCCTTAAAAAATTTCAGTTCTGGTGGACGATGAATACCGGGGAAGAAATAGAGTCGTCACGGATATGGCGCAGGCCCTAAATGAGGACTTGGCTCATAATGAATCAGTGTATGGCATCTTGCAACATATGCAAGAGGAAATAGAGAGATTAAAGATGGAGAATACCTCTTTAAAACAGGGTTTAAGCAGGTATAAATTTAGGGGGTCTCAGTGGAACACAGCTTCTACGCCTTTGTTTAAAACCTCCTCAGAGACAGGGGCGCCATCAAAACATACAACTTTGCCTTCCCCAGTTGAGGTTACTGTTAATGTTCCTAATGTTGTGCCCTTAGCAGCACCTGAACGTTTTCATGGAGATAGTAACAAATTCCATGTTTTTATCAATCAATGTCAATTACACTTCATTTGTAAGCCACAACAGTTCCCTACTGATGATACGAAAGTGGCATTCGTCTTGTCTTATTTGGGTGGCACAGCAGCCAATTGGTCAATTCCTTTCGTGGATAGAGATGATCCCATCCTCCATAATTGGAATCAATTTAAACGTACCATGACCAGCCTTTTTGCAAAACACACTTTCATGCAGGCAAGTGATAATGAGCTTTTAAATCTTAAACAAGGTAACAAGGATTTATTGACCGCGCTGGCTCATATCGTTGATTTGCCAAAAGACTATTCGGACTTTGTAGATTTAGTTGTGAAATTAGAACATAGACTAGGAGAAAGAAAGGGAGATAAATACAAACTGGAATCACAGTTAACTTTTATTAGACACGAGAAGAAAGACACAGATAATAAACTCCCTGAACCAGAGCCTATGCAAATAGGGACACTCAGAGGTCCACTCACATCAGAGGAAAAAGAAAGAAGGAGAAAATTTCAATTATGTTTATATTGTGGCAGGGCAGGTCACTTTGCCAGAGAATGTCCAGTAAAGCCTAAAACTCCACGAAAGGGTGCTGTTTCCTCCACCTCCTCAACTGAATCGGGAAACGATTAAGCTCGACAAGGGGAGAGGTTACTTGTTTGAGAAAACATCTTAATCAAACCTCTAATGCTGCAGCCTTCAGGGTACCGCACATACCTAGACATTTCATAATTCAGGTCGTTTTAATTGTTACTACCCAAGTGAGGCATTCTCTCCCTGTCCTACTGGACTCAGGCGCGACAGGAAATTTTGTGGATAATAAGTTAGCTGAAATCTTAGGACTTCCTATGTGCCTAAAGCCTTGTCCAGAAGCAGTATGTGCAGTGGATGGGTCAGAATTGACCTCTGGATTAATCACAAAACAAACAAGTCCACTTGTTATGGTCTGTCAGAACGGGCACACAGAGGTGATTAGCTTTGATCTGATAGATACTCCTAATTTTGGTTTGATTCTCGGGGTACCCTGGTTAACAACTCATAACCCAAAAATTGATTGGGTGAATAGAACTGTTACTTTGGATTCCTCTTTCTGTAGAACCAATTGCTATCAAGAAGCAGGTACAGAACAGAGCACAGTATTACACTGTGCTAGTGTTACACAAGATGAACCAAGTCTCCCTCCTGAATATTCTGACTTTAAAGACGTCTTTGATCCAGTAAAGGCTAGTGTGCTGCCCCCACATCGGTCTTATGACTGCCGTATAGATCTTATCCCAGGGGCCCCTTTACCTAATAACAGAGTATATGCTTTGACTGACGAAGAAACCAAATACTTAAGAACCTACCTAGATGACCTACTACAGTCTGGGTTCATCCGTCATTCCACATCTCCGGTGTCATCTCCACTCTTTTTTATCCCGAAGCCGGATAAATCCCTGCACGCGTGTATCGATTATAGAGGACTAAATAAGGCTACAATAAAGAATAAATATCCTCTTCCTCTAATACCTGTGTTGTTGGATCAATGAAGACATTCTACTGTATACACTAAACTAGATCTGCGGGGAGCTTACCACCTGGTCCGAGTAAAAGAGGGGGATGAGTGGAAGACAGCTTTCAAGACAAAGTTTGGTTTATTTGAGTACACAGTAATGCCCTTTGGGTTATGTAATGCCTCTGCAGCCTTTCAGTTCTTTATAAATGAGGTCCTACACGAATTCCTGGACGTTTGTGTCATAGTATACATAGACGACATCCTCATTTACTCTAAGAACTCAGAAGAACATACCCAACATGTTCGTGCAGTATTATCAAAGTTAAAAGAAAATCATCTTTTTGCTAAGTTAGAAAAGTGTACTTTTAATGTCAACAAGGTGGACTTTTTAGGATACTGCCTGTCACCTCAAGGAATAACTATGGATGTAAAGAAAATCAGTGCTATTGCTGATTGGCCAGAACCATCCTCTGTAAAAGATATTCAGAAATTTCTGGGTATCGCCAATTTTTATAGGAGGTTTATTGCACATTTTGCAGACATTGCGGCCCCAATAACTACCTTGTTTGGGAAAGGGCAACGATTTCTTTGGACTGATGAGGCGGCACACGCCTTTCAACTCCTAAAACAAAAGTTCACTTCAGCCCCAATTCTGAAACATCCTGATCCTGACTTGCCCTTTTTTGTTGAAGCGGATGCTTCACAAGTAGCTTTAGGAGGAGTTCTCTCTCAACGAGATGCAGTAGATGGCCAGTTACATCCTATAGCCTTCTATTCTAAAAAGTTATTGCCAGCTGAACAAAATTACACTGTGGCTGAAAGGGAACTACTAGCTATCAAAGTAGCCTTTTCAGAATGGAGGCACCATTTAATGGGAGCCAAGTACCCAGTTACAATCTTTTCTGACCATAAGAACCTACAGTTTTTTGGATCACTTAAAGCACTAACACCACGTCAGATGCGCTGGTTAAATTTTTTTAGCACATTTGACTTTGTTATAATCTATAGACCAGGTGCACAACAAATTCAATCTGATGTGTTATCTAGATACGGACATACCTCAGACATGAAACAAGATAAAATAGGAGAACCCATTATTCCTCCCCAAAAGTTGTTGGCACCAATACAACAGAAGGATTTCATCACAGATCTATATAATGCACACATGCAAATAGCACCTCAGGATTGGTTAAAGGATTCCCATAACACAATACAACAAGGTTTATTGTATCACGACAACATGCTGTTAGTGCCCACCTCTGAATTACAAACACAGGTGATAATTTGGCATCACGCCTCACCGTTGGCAGGTCATCCTGGTTGGGTAAAAACCCTGGAAAATGTGCAAAAACACTTTTGGTGGGACACTATAAGAAAGGACATTAAGCAATTTGTCACTACCTGTCCAATTTGTGCAAGACATAAATCTTCTCATAAGGCTCCTGACGGCTTGTTAATACCAATGCCAACATCCAAACAACCTTGGCACACTGTGAGCGTAGACTTTATTGTAGGTTTACCACCTGTAAAATCCTTCACAACAGTGTTGGTTATAGTGGATTTTTTATCTAAAATGGCACATTTTGTACCATTACGGAAATTACCCACAGCGGCAGAATTTGCCGATATTTTTATAAGGGAAATTGTGCGTTTACATGGTTTGCCAAGCAAAGTGGTGTCAGACCGAGGGAGCCAGTTCAACTCCAGATTTTGGAAAAAATTATGTGAAAAACTGAAAATAGATGTGGCCATATCCACTGCTTTCCACCCAGAGACAGATGGACAGACTGAACGACTGAACCAAACCTTACTTCAAACGCTACGTTGTTTATTGGCTGATTATTCTAGTGAATGGTTGGAAGCTCTCCCTGTAGCAGAGTTTGTTTATAATAATACTGAGCATTCAGCTCTACTTTGCTCACCATTCTATTTCTTGCAGGGGTATCATCCAAGAGCTATACCCATTTTGTTAGAAGATTCCCTGTTGCCTACAGTAACGGATAGACTAACGAGGTTAGGTGACATACAAGATAAAGCCAGGAAACATTTATTAAAGTACAAGGAAAGCATGAAAAGACAAGCAGACAAACACAGGTCTGAGGCCCCAATGTATAACATTGGTGACAAGGTATGGCTCTCCACAAAGAACCTAAACATAGAGGGATCCCGAAATCTGCAACCACGTTTCATTGGACCCTTTAGTATAACTGCCATAGTAAACCCGGTAACAGTAAAATTAGATTTACCAAAAGAATATCCAGTACATACTACATTCCATGTGTCCTTGCTTAAGCCGTACAACTCAAAAACCCGACCTGAACCACCACCTCCACCCATACCAATTAAGGGAAATCTGGAATATGAAGTGAAAAGCATAAAAGACTCAAAAAGAATTAGTGGACGTCTGTTTTATTTAGTAGAATGGAAAAGATATGATGAATCTGAGAATTCATGGGAACCAGCATCATATGTACATGCCCCACAGCTGATTAGACGGTTTTATTTAAAAAATCCAGGAAAACCCCGTCCTGTAGGAGGGCCTTTGAGGGGGGCAACTGTTAGGGTTTGTACACAGCAAAGAGCATGTCCCCTCTCACTGCACTAGTGGGTTCTGTAATAGCTCCCTTTTAAACTTACTATTGAAAGCCTTTCTTGTTATCTCACCTTCCCCCCCCCCCTAGGCTTCTGTGTATGTTGTTTAATGTGCTGTTTTGTTTACACATTGGGCCTTGCTTTTACCAAGGCTTCTTTAAAATACTCCTCCCTAGGCCATGTGTTAATCCAATTCATTTGTATAATAACTGAAACTCTGCACACCTTTCAAGAACATGTGCAGCATGTGAGAACCACACCCAGCTCTGCACACCTTCCAAGAACATGTGCAGCATGTGAGGACCACACCCAGCTCTTCAAACCACACCCAGTCCTGTCTATAAAAGGCATCCCCGAGCCTCACCCAGTGCTTGTGCTCGTCTACCTCTCACTTACCTGAGAACAGATCCCTCGGCGCTGGCACTCCTGCTCTTTACAAACTTTCATTGACTTCAATGGGCGCAACTTCTGGCTCTTCCTTCTTCCGGTTTCCGGTTCCTCCTTGCTTCAGCCTCTCTCCTATGCGTAACCTGCAAAAGAGAAAGAAGACAAGGTTAGACTGATCAGTATCTCTTGCCAGCAACAAGTAAGTGCAAAACCTTTTATTACCTGAAAGAACTTTGACAACAATTTCTGGATTCGTGTATAGACAATTTGAAACGAAATACCTTTGCAGAACTTTGTGAAGCAAACATTGTTTTTTCTCATGGAACTTTTAAGAATCGAACAGTGGAAACCATTAACAGCAAGGCAAACAGTAAATCAAGGACTTGCACAAATTTCATGCTGTATTTTGATGTAAAAGTACAGTATTTGTTTTATAAAAGATTCTGGAAATATGGGAAAAGTGAGTCTGCTATTGGGAATTTAGGCTTTAGTTATATTATGATGAATGTTTGATATTGGTAATTCTGATAACGGTATTTGTTTAATGTTTTAGAAGCTTTACAGTAATAGAAAACACATCCCAGAGCAGTAACACATTCCAAACCTGGAAACTAGAGACCAGGATCCAAGAGGTACTTTTAGAAGAGAATTTCTAATAAATAAAGGGATAGTCAGGAACCCATTTAGGAATAGGTTGCACTTATCTGTTCTTTGTTTATGTTTCATTAGGCACCAGTTTCTACAGAAGTCAGAAAGGGCCGCAGATTTGTGCAGCACTTCAACAGTGGAAACGCAAGAACGGTGTTGTCTCTCTTTTTTATTTTATCCACTTCCCCCCTTCCCTTGAGCTTCTGTTCTTAGTGCACTGTTTTAAAAACTAGTGTGCTGGAACAAGCAGTTTCAGGGTGGGGTCGGATTGTCTTCAACCTCCATCAGAACTGAACAAGAACTCAGGTGAGCTGGGCTTTGACAGAAGCACAAGCCTTAAAAAATTTCAGTTCTGGTGGACGATGAATACCGGGGAAGAAATAGAGGGCATTGACGTCACGGATATGGCGCAGGCCCTAAATGAGGACTTGGCTCATAATGAATCAGTGTATGGCATCTTGCAACATATGCAAGAGGAAATAGAGAGATTAAAGATGGAGAATACCTCTTTAAAACAGGGTTTAAGCAGGAATAAATTTAGGGGGTCTCAGTGGAACACAGCTTCTACGCCTTTGTTTAAAACCTCCTCAGAGACAGGGGCGCCATCAAAACATACAACTTTGCCTTCCCCAGTTGAGGTTACTGTTAATGTTCCTAATGTTGTGCCCTTAGCAGCACCTGAACGTTTTCATGGAGATAGTAACAAATTCCATGTTTTTATCAATCAATGTCAATTACACTTCATTTGTAAGCCACAACAGTTCCCTACTGATGATACGAAAGTGGCATTCGCCTTGTCTTATTTGCGTGGCACAGCAGCCAATTGGTCAATTCCTTTCGTGGATAGAGATGATCCCATCCTCCATAATTGGAATCAATTTAAACGTACCATGACCAGCCTTTTTGCAAAACACACTTTCATGCAGGCAAGTGATAATGAGCTTTTAAATCTTAAACAAGGTAACAAGGATTTATTGACCTATCTCACTAGTTTTAATCGTTTACTCACCGAGACACAGTGGCCAGAAGAAAAGCGTGTCTCCCTTTTTTATAAAAGTTTGAGAGACGAGTTAAAAGACGCGCTGGCTCATATCGTTGATTTGCCAAAAGACTATTCGGACTTTGTAGATTTAGTTGTGAAATTAGAACATAGACTAGGAGAAAGAAAGGGAGATAAATACAAACTGGAATCACGGTTAACTTTTATTAGACACGAGAAGAAAGACACAGTTAATAAACTCCCTGAACCAAAGCCTATGCAAATAGGGACACTCAGAGGTCCACTCACATCAGAGGAAAAAGAAAGAAGGAGAAAATTTCAATTATGTTTATATTGTGGCAGGGCAGGTCACTTTGCCAGAGAATGTCCAGTAAAGCCTAAAACTCCACGAAAGGGTGCTGTTTCCTCCACCTCCTCAACTGAATCAGGAAACGATTAAGCTCGACAAGGGGAGAAGTTACTTGTTTGAGAAAACATCTTAATCAAACCTCTAATGCTGCAGCCTTCAGGGTACCGCACATACCTAGACATTTCATAATTCAGGTCGTTTTAATTGTTACTACCCAAGTGAGGCATTCTCTCCCTGTCCTACTGGACTCAGGCGCGACAGGAAATTTTGTGGATAATAAGTTAGCTGAAATCTTAGGACTTCCTATGTGCCTAAAGCCTTGTCCAGAAGCAGTATGTGCAGTGGATGGGTCAGAATTGACCTCTGGATTAATCACAAAACAAACAAGTCCACTTGTTATGGTCTGTCAGAACGGGCACACAGAGGTGATTAGCTTTGATCTGATAGATACTCCTAATTTTGGTTTGATTCTCAGGGTACCCTGGTTAACAACTCATAACCCAAAAATTGATTGGGTGAATAGAACTGTTACTTTGGATTCCTCTTTCTGTAGAACCAATTGCTATCAAGAAGCAGGTACAGAACAGAGCACAGTATTACACTGTGCTAGTGTTACACAAGATGAACCAAGTCTCCCTCCTGAATATTCTGACTTTAAAGACGTCTTTGATCCAGTAAAGGCTAGTGTGCTGCCCCCACATCGGTCTTATGACTGCCGTATAGATCTTATCCCAGGGGCCCCTTTACCTAATAACAGAGTATATGCTTTGACTGACGAAGAAACCAAATACTTAAGAACCTACCTAGATGACCTACTACAGTCTGGGTTCATCCGTCATTCCACATCTCCGGTGTCATCTCCACTCTTTTTTATCCCGAAGCCGGATAAATCCCTGCGCGCGTATATCGATTATAGAGGACTAAATAAGGCTACAATAAAGAATAAATATCCTCTTCCTCTAATACCTGTGTTGTTGGATCAATGAAGACATTCTACTGTATACACTAAACTAGATCTGCGGGGAGCTTACCACCTGGTCCGAGTAAAAGAGGGGGATGAGTGGAAGACAGCTTTCAAGACAAAGTTTGGTTTATTTGAGTACACAGTAATGCCCTTTGGGTTATGTAATACCTCTGCGGCCTTTCAGTTCTTTATAAATGAGGTCCTACACGAATTCCTGGATGTTTGTGTCATAGTGTACATAGTCGACATCCTCATTTACTCTAAGAACTCAGAAGAACATACCCAACATGTTCGTGCAGTATTATCAAAGTTAAAAGAAAATCATCTTTTTGCTAAGTTAGAAAAGTGTACTTTTAATGTCAACATGGTGGACTTTTTAGGATACTGCCTGTCACCTCAAGGAATAACTATGGATGTAAAGAAAATCAGTGCTATTGCTGATTGGCCAGAACCATCCTCTGTAAAAGATATTCAGAAATTTCTGGGTTTCGCCAATTTTTATAGGAGGTTTATTGCACATTTTGCAGACATTGCGGCCCCAATAACTACCTTGTTGCGGAAAGGGCAACGATTTCTTTGGACTGATGAGGCGGCACACGCCTTTCAAATCCTAAAACAAAAGTTCACTTCAGCCCCAATTCTGAAACATCCTGATCCTGACTTGCCCTTTTTTGTTGAAGCGGATGCTTCACAAGTAGCTTTAGGAGGAGTTCTCTCTCAACGAGATGCAGTAGATGGCCAGTTACATCCTATAGCCTTCTATTCTAAAAAGTTATTGCCAGCTGAACAAAATTACACTGTGGCTGAAAGGGAACTACTAGCTATCAAAGTAGCCTTTTCAGAATGGAGGCACCATTTAATGGGAGCCAAGTACCCAGTTACAATCTTTTCTGACCATAAGAACCTACAGTTTTTTGGATCACTTAAAGCACTAACACCACGTCAGATGCGCTGGTTAATTTTTTTTTAGCACATTTGACTTTGTTATAACCTATAGACCAGGTGCACAACAAATTCAATCTGATGTGTTATCTAGATACGGACATACCTCAGACATGAAACAAGATAAAATAGGAGAACCCATTATTCCTCCCCAAAAGTTGTTGGCACCAGTACAACAGAAGGATTTCATCACAGATCTATATAATGCACACATGCAAATAGCACCTCAGGATTGGTTAAAGGATTCCCATAACACAATACAACGAGGTTTATTGTATCACAACAACATGCTGTTAGTGCCCACCTCTGAATTACAAACACAGGTGATAATTTGGCATCACGCCTCACCGTTGGCAGGTCATCCTGGTTGGGTAAAAACCCTGGAAAATGTGCAAAAACACTTTTGGTGGGACACTATAAGAAAGGACATTAAGCAATTTGTCACTACCTGTCCAATTTGTGCAAGACATAAATCTTCTCATAAGGCTCCTGACGGCTTGTTAATACCAATGCCAACACCCAAACAACCTTGGCACACTGTGAGCGTAGACTTTATTGTAGGTTTACCACCTGTAAAATCCTTCACAACAGTGTTGGTTATAGTGGATTTTTTATCTAAAATGGCACATTTTGTACCATTATGGAAATTACCCACAGCAGCAGAATTTGCCGATATTTTTATAAGGGAAATTGAGCGTTTACATGGTTTGCCAAGCAAAGTGGTGTCAGACCGAGGGAGCCAGTTCAACTCCAGATTTTGGAAAAAATTATGTGAAAAACTGAAAATAGATGTGGCCATATCCACTGCTTTCCACCCAGAGACAGATGGACAGACTGAACGACTGAACCAAACCTTACTTCAAACGCTACGTTGTTTATTGGCTGATTATTCTAGTGAATGGTTGGAAGCTCTCCCTGTAGCAGAGTTTGTTTATAATAATACTGAGCATTCAGCTCTACTTTGCTCACCATTCTATTTCTTGCAGGGGTATCATCCAAGAGCTATACCCATTTTGTTAGAAGATTCCCTGTTGCCTACAGTAACGGATAGACTAACGAGGTTAGGTGACATACAAGATATAGCCAGGAAACATTTATTAAAGTACAAGGAAAGCATGAAAAGACAAGCAGACAAACACAGGTCTGAGGCCCCAATGTATAACATTGGTGACAAGGTATGGCTCTCCACAAAGAACCTAAACATAGAGGGATCCCGAAAGCTGCAACCACGTTTCATTGGACCCTTTAGTATAACTGCCATAGTAAACCCGGTAACAGTAAAATTAGATTTACCAAAAGAATATCCAGTACATACTACATTCCATGTGTCCTTGCTTAAGCCGTACAACTCAAAAACCCGACCTGAACCACCACCTCCACCCATACCAATTAAGGGAAATCTGGAATATGAAGTGAAAAGCATAAAAGACTCAAAAAGAATTAGTGGACGTCTGTTTTATTTAGTAGAATGGAAAGGATATGATGAATCTGAGAATTCATGGGAACCAGCATCATATGTACATGCCCCACAGCTGATTAGACGGTTTTATTTAAAAAATCCAGGAAAACCCCGTCCTGTAGGAGGGCCTTTGAGGGGGGCAACTGTTAGGGTTTGTACACAGCAAAGAGCATGACCCCTCTCACTGCACTAGTGGGTTCTGTAATAGCTCCCTTTTAAACTTACTATTGAAAGCCTTTCTTGTTATCTCACCTTCCCCCCCCCCCTAGGCTTCTGTGTATGTTGTTTAATGTGCTGTTTTGTTTACACATTGGGCCTTGCTTTTACCAAGGCTTCTTTAAAATACTCCTCCCTAGGCCATGTGATAATCCAATTCATTTGTATAATAACTGAAACTCTGCACACCTTTCAAGAACATGTGCAGCATGTGAGAACCACACCCAGCTCTTCAAACCACACCCAGCTCTGCACACCTTCCAAGAACATGTGCAGCATGTGAGGACCACACCCAGCTCTTCAAACCACACCCAGTCCTGTCTATAAAAGGCATCCCCCGAGCCTCACCCAGTGCTTGTGCTCGTCTACCTCCCGCTTACCTGAGAACAGATCCCTCGGCGCTGGCACTCCTGCTCTTTACAAACTTTCATTGACTTCAATGGGCGCAGCTTCTGGCTCTTCCTTCTTCCGGTTTCCGGTTCCTGCTTGCTTCAGCCTCTCTCCTATGTGTAACCTGCAAAAGAGAAAGAAGACAAGGTTAGACTGATCAGTATCTCTTGCCAGCAACAAGTAAGTGCAAAACCTTTTATTACCTGAAAGAACTTTGACAACAATTTCTGGATTCGTGTATAGACAATTTGAAACGAAATACCTTTGCAGAACTTTGTGAAGCAAACATTGTTTTTTCTCATGGAACTTTTAAGAATCGAACAGTGGAAACCATTAACAGCAAGGCAAACAGTAAATCAAGGACTTGCACAAATTACATGCTGTATTTTGATGTAAAAGTACAGTATTTGTTTTATAAAAGATTCTGGAAATATGGGAAAAGTGAGTCTGCTATTGGGAATTTAGGCTTTAGTTATATTATGATGAATGTTTGATATTGGTAATTCTGATAACGGTATTTGTTTAATGTTTTAGAAGCTTTCCAGTAATAGAAAACACATCCCAGAGCAGTAACACATTCCAAACCTGGAAACTAGAGACCAGGATCCAAGAGGTACTTTTAGAAGAGAATTTCTAATAAATAAAGGGATAGTCAGGAACCCATTTAGGAATAGGTTGCACTTATCTGTTCTTTGTTTATGTTTCATTAGGCACCAGTTTCTACAGAAGTCAGAAAGGGCCGCAGATTTGTGCAGCACTTCAACAGTGGAAACGCAAGAACGGTGTTGTCTCTCTTTTTTATTTTATCCACTTCCCCCCTTCCCTTGAGCTTCTGTTCTTAGTGCACTGTTTTAAAAACTAGTGTGCTGGAACAAGCAGTTTCAGGGTGGGGTCGGATTGTCTTCAACCTCCATCAGAACTGAACAAGAACTCAGGTGAGCTGGGCTTTGACAGAGACTTTCCACTCTGCACCCGACGCCTCCGGCTTGAACCTGCGGAAAACTAACACCATAGGGAGGACTCCCCGCCGACTGCGAGCCCGTGAGTAGCCAGAGTTGACCCCCCTGAGCCCCCACAGCGACGCCTGCAGAGGGAATCCAGAGTCTCCCCCTGACCGCGACTGCTTGCTTCAAGGAACCCGACGCCTGTAAAAGATACTGCACCCACAGCCCCCAGGACCTGAAGGAACCGAACTCCAGTGCAGGAGCGACCCCCAGGCGACCCTCTTCCTAGCCCAGGTGGTGGCTACCCCGAGGAGCTCCCCCTGTGCCTGCCTGCATCGCTGAAGAGACCCTCGGGTCTCCCCATTGAATCCTATTGAAAACCCGACGCCTGTTTGCACTCTGCACCCGGCCGCCCCAGTGCCGCTAAGGGTGCACTTTCTGTGCCTGCTTGTGTCCCCCCCGGTGCCCTACAAAACTCCCCTGGTCTGCCCTACGAAGTCGCGGGTACTTACCTGCTGGCAGACTGGAACCGGGGCACCTCTATTTCCATCGAAGCCTATGTGTTTTGGGCACCACTTTGACCTCTGCACCTGACCGGCCCTGAGCTGCTGGTGTGATAACTTTGGGGTTGCCTTGAATCCCCAATGGTGGGCTACCTTGGACCAAACTTTGAACCCTGTAAGTGTTTTACTTACCTGTGAACTTAACATTTACTTACCTTCCCCAGGAACTGTTGATTTTTGCAGTGTCCACTTTTAAAATAGCTTATTGCCATTTGTGCCAAAACTATACATGCTATTGTAATTATTCAAAGTTCCTAAGATACCTGAGTGAAATACCTTTCATTTAAAGTATTGTTTGTAAATCTTGAACCTGTGGTTCTTAAATTAAACTAAGAAAATATATTTTTCTGTATAAAAACTGATTGGCCTGGAATTGTCTTTGAGTGTGTGTTCCTCATTTATTGCCTGTGTGTGTACAACAAATGCTTAACACTACCCTCTGATAAGCCTACTGCTCGACCACACTACCACAAAATAGAGCATTGGAATTACCTTTTTTTGCCACTACCTTACCTCTAAGGGGAACCCTTGGACTCTGTGCACACTATTTCTTACTTTGAAATAGTATATACAGAGCCAACTTCCTACATTGGTGGATCAGCGGTGGGGTACAAGACTTTGCATTTGCTGGACTACTCAGCCAATACCTGATCACACAACTAAATTAAAAACATTGTCATTAGAAACTGATTTTTGAAATTTGAGCTATTTTTCAAATTTTTTAAAAGTCCTAGTAGGGCCTTGTTTTAGTCCCTGTTAGCATTTCTTTGAGAGTTTAAAAGTTTTGTGAAAGTTTGGATTAAGTTCTAGAGATAGTTTTAGATTCTTAAAAAGTATCCCAACTTTTAGAGACATAGGTGGTCATTACAACCCTGGCGGACGGTGTTAAAGCGGCGGTAAGACCGCCAACGGCCGGCGGTAAAAAAATAGCAATTACGACCGTGGCAGAAATCGCCAACAGAGACAGCCACTTTAACACTCCGACCGCCACGGCGGTACAAACAAACAGCGCGGCGGACACCGCCAACAGACAGGCGGTAGACAATGTACCGCCCAAACTATTATGACAGGCCAATCTGCCACTTTTTCCAGGGTGGATTCACCGCGGATAAAAACACGGCGGAAACAGGAATTTCGAAGGGAAAACGCTCACCTCTACACACTCCACGAGGAACAAGGACACCATGGATCCGGAACTCCAAATCCTACCTGCAATAGTCTCCTGCTCCTCTACCAGGAGCACGAACGCCGGCGGCAAAGACCACAGTGAGTACTGCACCTACGACACACGGGAGGGGGGAGGGAAAAAACAGGGACACACACATGCAACACCCCCATCCTCACCCACTACAACACACACACTAATGCATATCAATACATCACAGTTACACCCCCCAAACTCCCCCGGAAGAATGCAAACACCAAAGAAAATGAGTGTAACTATCGGAATATATTACAAACAAGTAGGCAGAAATATATATATATATACACCATGTACAAAATATATACCAGGCATAGTAGTACAGGTACTGCACAAAGAAAGTCCGTGGAACACTGGGACCACACGGTATGGGCGAGGCCCACACAAGATCCCCGACCATGACGGAGGGAACACTGCAGGGGCATCAGACAGCAAGAAAACAGGCACCTCAGGGGGAGGGAAAGGGGGGGCACCTCAGCTGCTTGATTGCACAACGCCAAATCCACGAGGGGGCCACATGCCCACTGTTACATCCTGGGGAGTGCAAAGCCACAGTCTCTCAAGTCTCCCAAGTGGGTGGTTTGCCCTCTGTTCAATCCTGTGGAGTGCAAAGCCACAGTCTCTCAAGTCTCTACAGTGGGTGGGTTGCCCACTGTTCAATCCTGGGGAGTGCAAAGCCACAGTCTCACAAGTCTCCCAAGTGGGTGGTTTGCCCACTGTTCAATCCTGGGGAGTGCAAAGCCACAGTCTCTCAAGTGGATAACAGTCTCCACTGGTTCTGGAGGGGGCATGGTGCCCAGAGTGCTTAATCCTGTTTAGGACAAAGGTAGTGGATGGATGTCTCCACTGGTTCTGGAGGGGGACTGGTGCCCAGAGTGCTTCATCCTGTGAAGGACAGAGGTAATGGATGACAGTCTCCACTGGTTCTGGAGGGGGACTGGTGTCCAGAGTGCTTCATCATGTGAAGGACAGAGGTAGTGGATGGATCTCTCCACTGGTTCTGGAGGGGGACTGGTGCCCAGAGTGCATCACTCACCCCGTGACGGACCCAGTTGCGTCAGTGCCCCTGCCGCTCATTGGCTATCGGTGCTTGAGTTGGCGGTGCCCTGTTCAGCGGTGGTTGAGTTGGCGGTGCCCTGTTCAGCGGTGCTTGAGACGGCGGTGCCCTGTTCAGCGGTGCTTGAGTTGGCGGTGCCCTGTTCAGCGGTGCTTGAGTAGACGGTGCCCTGTTCAGCGGTGCTTGAGTTGGCGGTGCCCTGTTCAGCGGTGCTTGAGTTGGCGGTGCCCTGTTCAGCGGGGCTTTTGCTGGCGGTCCTTCATGGCCCAGCGGGGCTTTTGCTGGCGGTCCTTCATGGCCCAGCGGGGCTTTTGCTGGCAGTCCTTCATGGCGCAGCGGGGCTTTTGCTGGCGGTCCTTCATGGCCCAGCGGGGCTTTTGCTGGCAGTCCTTCATGGCCCAGCGGGGCTGGTGCTGGCGGTGGCCTCCTTGGCAGCTGTGCTGGGGCTGGCGGTTGCCTCCTGGGCAGCTGGGCTGGGGCTGGCGGTGGCCTCCTGGGCAGCTGGGCGGGGGCTGGCGGTGGCCTCCTGGGCAGCTGGGCTGGCAGTGGCCTCCTGGGCAGCGGGGATGATGGCGGTCTTCTCCGCCGTGCAGCTCTTCCCAGACTTGCCAGGTTTCTTGTGGCTCTTCCCCACCTTGGAAGGTGTCACAGCTGACTCCACACTCCCAACGGGACCCCTGGGAGCGGCTTTGGTGGCTGGAGTCTTCCCTCTCTTCCGCCGGGCACTGGCCAACTTCTGATGCTTCACAGGTGGGGGACTGTCTGTGCTGTGGCTCCGTGCCACTCTGGCTGTCCTGGTGGCTGGTGCACTCCACAAACCGGTGACTACAGGCACCACTGGTCCCGGAGATGTTTTGGCTGAGGTGCTACTTCGGGACCTATGAGATGGACGGGGTGGGGGAGGTGTGGGAAAAAGGTCAAGTGTGGACAGGAAAAGTTTTTTGGACACACTGGGACGGGTAGCTGGAGGGGGTTTGGGAGTGGAGGAAGAGGTGGTGGTTGTAGGAGGTGTTCGTTTGCTGACTTTGGGTGAAGGTGCATGCACTGGAGGCTGTCGTGAGGTGGATGGTTGTTGGGTGGGTGTGTGCCTGCGTTTGTGTATCTTGGGAGGGGGCGTCACAGACACACTGGGAGAGGACACAGGGGACGTGTGAATGGTAGTTGGGGTGGTGACTGCACGTGAGCGGGGTGTGGTGGTGGGTGTGCTGGAGAGGGACGTAGTGGCTGTAGAGGTAGTGCATGCAGGTGTGAGTGTAGACGAGAATGGGAGGGAGGAGGGAGACGACGAGGAGGGGGACACAGTGGAGGCAGTGGATGTTGGTGTGTCCGCATGTGTGTGTTGCTTGCGTGAGTGCCTGTGGGATGTGTGGTGCTTATGTTTGCCTGAGCTTCCCTTGTGTGTTGAGGTGCGTGCAGGCTGGTCTGATGGTGTGCTTGGGATAGGCAGAGGTACAGGGGATTGGGTCTGGGTGGAGGAAGTTGGAAGGGGGAGGCTAGAGACGGGGACAATGGCTGCCATCAGTGCTGAGGCCAGAGTTTGAAAAGCTCGGTGAAGGGCCGCCTGACCAGAATGAATGCCCTCCAGGAATGCATTAGTTTGTTGCAACTGCCTTTCTACACCCTGGATGGCATTCAAAATGGTAGACTGCCCAACAGTGAGGGACCTGAGGAGGTCAATGGCCTCCTCACTGAGGGCAGCAGGGGTGACTGCGGCAGGGCCTGAGGTGCCTGGGGCGAAGGTGATGCCCACCCTCTTGGGTGAGCGGGCACGGAGCGAAGGCTGAGGGGCTGCTGGGAGGGCGGTGCTGGTGGGGGGGTGGCGGCTGTACCTGTAGATGCGGGGGGCACAGATGTTGCCACCACTACAAGGGAGCTCCCATCAGAGGACAAGTCCATGTCGCTGGTATCAGCTCCTGCCCCTGCCGTGGAGCTCCCCTCGCCCTCCGTCCCACTGGTGAATTCCGAGTCCGTAGTCTCGCCCTCCAGGGCCATGTGGGATGCAGCTCCCTCCTGCTCCGGTGCCACTGCTCCTCTGCCCGATGATGCTAATGCACACAAGAACAGGGAGATCACAAAAATGGGGGGGGGGAAGACAGAAAAAAGACATGTTGAGTGCATGGATTACCGCTACAGTTGGCAGACATGACAGACACAGAAGCCCCCTGCAGTACACCGCGCTCTTGGGCTCCACTGTTCAATTCCTGGGAAATGGCCTACAAGGCTATGGATGACATCTGCACACATAGATGACACAGGGGCATGAATAGCTGTACTTGGCTCTCTACAGAGGTGGGCTGGGGCGCCACATGGCCTGCCTTACGGAGGGGCCTTGCCTACGGAACTCCCCCTAGCCTAAGGAAACCCACAGCCCTCCTCCCCCACCCAGACACCTCCACTGCACGCAAAGTCAGCAGAATGAGAGTGTACTCACCCCCTTGTGTCTGCTGTGATGCCCTCAAGCGCCCATACAACTCCGGGTAGGCCACCGCCAGGATCCTGAACATCAGGGGGGTCATGGTGCGATGGGCACCCCTCCCACGTTGGGAGGCCATCCCCAGCTGAGCCTCCGCCGTCTTCTTGCTTCAGCGGCGAATGTCCTCCCATCTTTTACGGCAGTGGGTGCTCTGTCTGTGGTAGACCCCCATGGTCCGGACGTCCTTGGCGATGGCACGCCAAATATCTTTCTTCTGGTGGGCGCTGACCTACATGAAATGTACAGGGGAAGAGGAGAAGTCATTACCAACTGCACCGTCAAAGTGATTGGCCCCCATCCCTACCCTTGCCATGTGGCACATGCATTCACCGTCTTTCATTCACGCAGCACTCTGCCCCCTTCCTTCTTACATCCAGCCCTCTCCACACAGGCATAGCCCATACAACATGCTCCCTGTGTACTTACCTGTTTTTCTGGAGGACCGTAAAGTAGCGTGTACTGGGGGAGGATCCCATCCACGAGCTTCTCCAACTCCTCCGATGTGAAGGCAGGGGCCCTTTCCCCAGACGCACGAGCCATTGTCTCTTCCAGACCGAGATCACAGCAGCACTTGCAGTGTAGGCCCTCTCCTATCGAAGATCAGGTATCGAGTGATTGAACAGATAGAAAATGGCGGTCACGTCCGCGGCGGTGCGTACCGTCACCGCCGGCGTACATCGTCATTGGCTCCTGGGACCCATAGGGTCCAATGTTAACCAATGCAGCATTGCGCCGCGGTCTTCGACTGCCTACCGCGACGTTGTACACATCCCATTGTCCCACTTTAGAGGTCAGGCAGCCGTCATTTCAGGGGCCCACATGGCTTCATTTTCAACTGCGTCACACATACCTAGGCCTAGACTCAACATACATACAGGCCACCTTTTGTGTATGATTGGTGTTCTGGGTAAACTGTGGGTACGTACCTCTGAGTTGTTTGACTCTGTGCTTGCTGTTGTCCTTCATAGGCACCGTCCTCTGGGACATGTGAGGAGATGGCGGCATCCTCCGGTGTACCGACCGTTGGTGGACCTGTCGACAATGGAGGAGCGACATTTGATAATCACCTACAGGCTTGACCGTGCCACAATCCAGGAACTGTGTACCCAGTTGGAGCCAGACCTGATGTCAGCAATCTGCCATCCCACAGGAATCCCCCCTCAAGTGCAGGTGCTGTCAGTGCTCCATTTCCTTGCAAGTGGGTCATTTCAAACAACTGTGGCCATGGCATCAGGGATGTCCCAGCCTATGTTTTTCAACGTATTGTCCAGAGTGTTGTCTGCCCTTCTGAAACACATGCAGAGCTACATCGTTTTGACTCAGGTGGAGGATTTGCCCACAGTGAAAGGTGATTTCTATGCCCAGGGACATATCCCCAACATCATAGGTGTCATTGATGGGACCCATGTGGCTTTGGTCCCCCCCCCACAGGAGTGAACAGGTGTACAGAAACCGGAAGAGTCATCATTCTATGAATGTACAGATGGTATGTTTGGCAGACCAGTACATCTCCCATGTGAATGCCATGTTCCCTGGCTCAGTGCATGACGCCTACATCCTGCAGAATAGCAGCATCCTTTAAGTGATGGGTCAACTCCAGAGGCACCATGTGTGGCTATTAGGTGAGCACCTGGAAGAAAGTCAGTGGGAATGGTTGTCTGGGTCTGGGGTTATCCCTCCAGGTTAGTGTGTGTCTAACAGTTGCCCCTCGCCATTTGCAGGTGACTCTGGTTACCCCAACCTGTCATGGCTACTGACCCCAGTGAGGAATCCCAGGACAAGGGCAGAGGAACGCTAGAATGAGGCCCATGGGCGAACTAGGAGGGTGATCGAGCGGACCTTCGGCCTCCTGAAGGCCAGGTTCAGGTGCCTACATATGACAGGTGGATCCCTATTCTACTCACCAAAGAAGGTGTGCCAGATCATCGTGGCCTGCTGTATGCTTCACAACTTGGCTTTGTGACGCCAGGTGCCTTTTCTGCAGGAGGATGGTCTAGATGGTGGTGTTGTTGCAGCTGTGGAGCCTGTGGACAGTGATGAGGAGGAAGCAGAGGAAGAAGACATGCACAACAGGGACTCAGTGATCCTGCAATATTTCCAGTGAGACACAGGTAGGAATACAAACCTACCTACTGCATGTACTTTGACACTACTACCTCTCTCCTGTCTGTCGTTTTCACCCAGTGTATGGTCACTGAGTTGGCACTTTCCCTTACGATTTCACAGATGTGGGTCCCACTGTGTGACATCTGCTTAGATTCCTCATGGACTAGAGCTGTGTGACATAGGTATGTTGACATTACTATTTAAAAAAAAAATTGTCACTGTAATTGCTAATACACTATTTCGAAATCACATACAGACTCCAGATAATTTTGTGCTTTAGGTGTGTTTATTTAAATGCTCAATATTGGAGGGGGTAGTGAAATGGTGAGGGGTGATGGCGGAGGAGTGTCCATGGCAGAGTCCAGTCTATTAGTCTCACAGGTGCATTGCCCATATGGGCATAGAAAGTGGAGCTGGGGCAGTTTAATTATGGACAGGGTGACAAAGTGGGACAGTAGGATGACAATCAGGGTGGTCTCTTTTCTTGGCGGGGGTCTTGGCATCATGCTCTGTCTTTGTCCTGGATCTCAGGGACCGTTTGCGGGGTGGTTCTCCCTCTGCAGGGGGTGGGGTGCTGGTGTGGTGGTCCTGTGGCGGGGCGTCCTGTCCACTAGCGCCGGCGGAGGTGGTGGGCAGTTAATCGCCCATGCTAGTGTCAAGGGCCCCTTGTAGTGGCACAGTGTCCCTCCTGGTGTTGAGTAGTTCCTTCAGCACCCCTACGATGGTGCCCAGAGTGGAGCTGATGGTTCTGAGTTCCTCCCTGAAGCCCATATACTGTCACTCCTGCATGCGCTGGGTCTCCTGAAACTTGGCCAGTACCATGGCCATCGTCTCCTGGGAGGGGTGGTAGGCTCCCATGATGGAGGAGAGGGCCTTGTGGAGAGTGGGTTCCCTTGGCCTGTCCGCCCCCTGTCGCACAGCAGCCCTCCCAGTTCCCTTGTGTTCCTGGGCCTCCGTCCCCTGGATCGTGTGCACACTACCACTGACTCCAGGTCCCTGTTGTTGTTGGGGTGGTGGGTTATCCTGGGTTCCCAGTAGTGGTGGACACACAGCTGATTGACGTGTCCTGGGAACGGAGGTATGGGCCCGCTGGGTGGGTGCTGTGCTGGTGTTTCCAGAGGGGGGAAGGTCTGTGGTGGCCTGTGCCTGTGTGAGGGGAACCGACTGTCCAGAGGTCCCCGATGGTCCGGGCTGGTCATCTAGATCCAGTTGGACAGAGGTGCTGTCATCACTGTGGGCCTCTTCTGTTGGTGGTGTGGACATGTGTGGACCCTCCTGTCCGGTGACATTGGGTAGGGGTCCTGCAGGGGTATAAAAGGATGTTTATTAAATCTGTGTGTGTAATGGTGTGCAATGGGTGGGTGACCGTGTGCCCCAGTGCTAGCATTCTTGTGTGGGAGCTTGTATGATGATGGTTTAGGGGGGGGGGGTGTATGGGTATGTGCAGTGGGCATGCTTTGGTGATGTGTGTCCATGCTTTGTTGTTGCATGCAGGGCTTGATGTTGGGATATGTGGTTTGTGATGTTGGGACATATGTGAGGAGTTGGGGTGCTGGGGGTGAGGGTGAGGGTGGGGGTATGTGATAGCATGCAGGTAGGGTGGAAGATGTTATAGTAAAGCTTTGTCTTACCAGAGTCCATTCCTCCAGCTACTCCTGCGAGGCCCTCAGGATGCAGAATCGCCAAGACCTGCTCCTCCCATGTTTTTAGTTGTGGGTGAGGAGGTGGGGGTCCGCCGCCAGTCCGCTGAACCGCCAGGTGGTGTCTTGAGACCACGGAACGCACCTTCCCCCGTAGGTCGTTCAACCTCTTCCTAATGTCCTCCCGATTTCTTGGGTGTTGTCCCACTGCGTTGACCCTGTCCACTATTCTTCGCCATAGCTCCATTTTCCTAGCTATGGAGGTGTGCTGCACCTGTGATCCGAATAGCTGTGGCTCTACCCGGACGATTTCCTCCACCATCACCCTGAGCTCCTCCTCCGAGAACCTGGGGTGTCTTTGCGTTGCCATGGGGTGGTGTAGGTGACGTGTGGGGTGGAGTGTGTGGTGATAAGTGTGGTGATATGTAGTGGTGTGTTGTGTGAGGTGCGTGGAAGTTGTGTGGGTGATGGTTTTGTGTGCCTGTGGATGCTGTTGTTCTTGCTGGTGGTGTCTCTCTCTGGCCTTCTTTTGGAATTTTTGGTAGTAGGGGTTTGTGGGTGATGTGGGTGTGTGTTTTATATTGTATTGGATGTGTGGGAGTGGTGTGTGTATGTGGATCAGGTGTGTGTATTTTGAATTGTCCAATGTGGCTGTGTTTTGTAAGAGTGTGTGTATTTTGAGCGTGGCAGTGTGTACCGCCAATGGAATACCGCGGTTGAAAGACCGCCGCGTGGATTCGTGTGCCGTGATAGTGTGGGCGTATTTCTGTTGGCGTGGCGGTGGAGGATTTGTTTTCGCCAGTTTATCACTGACCTTTGGTGTGGCGGACTTGTGTGGGTGTCTGACTTTTGGCGGATTCCAAAATGTGGCTCATAATAGCTATGTTGGAATTCCGCGGCCACGGCAGTGTGTTGGCGGTCTTCTGCATGGTGGTAAGTGGCTTTTACTGCCAATCTTGTAATGACCCCCATAATGTCTGCTGCAGAAGAGATGGTGGTGGAGCTCAACCGCACCCCTTACCTGCATCTCAGGATGTCAAAGTTAAGGACACTCTGCAAAATCAAAAAGATAAAAACTGGTTCAAACCCTACCAAAGTACAGCTCCAGGAGCTTTTGAAAGAGTTTGCTAGAGAAAACCCCTCTGATGATGTCCTCACAGAGGATGATGCTAGTGAAGTAGAGGACATCTCCCCCCTCCACTCCTAGTTAGGGAGATCAGGGTTTCTCCAACCCTGACTCCACATGTAATAGTCAGAGATGTTGCTTCTCTCACAGGAGAGTCCAACAACTCTGAAAGCATTGAGGGCAGCCTCAATGATTATGACCTCCTGTTAGCCAGGATGGCCAAAAGATTGGCTTTGGAGTGACAGCTCCTAGCCATAGAAAGGGAAAGACAAGAGATGGGCTTAGCTCCCATCAATGGTGTCGTAGCTGTAATCAGCAGGGACACCAAACTGGAGACAAGGCCTGTCCCAAGAAAGGTTCCACTTCTACTACTACTCCAGTTAGCACTGGAATAGCCAGTCTCCAGGTGGGATCAACAGTGTGCCCAGAACAAATCAGGGTTCACAATGAAGCTACATTAGTCTCTGAGGGTGGGGTGGACTTAGCCACACTTGCTGCCTGGCCCCCTAATATGCAAAAATGCAGGCAGCAACTATTGATTAATGGGACTAGTGTTGAAGGCCTGAGGGATACAGGTGCCAGTGTCACAATGGTGACAGACAAACTGGTTTCCCCAGGACAATAGCTGACTGGACAAACTTATCCAGTCACCAACGCTGACAATCAGACTAAAGTACATCCCATGGCTATGGTAACTTTAGAATGGGGAGGGGTCATTGGCCTGAAACAGGTGGTAGTCTCCTCTAATATCCCAGTAGACTGTTTGCTTGGAAATGACCTGGAGTCCTCAGCATGGGCTGAGGTAGAACTCAAAACCCATGCAGCCATGCTGGGTATCCCTGAACTGGTGTGTGTCAAGACAAGGGCACAGTGCAAGGCTCAGGGTGAAAAGGTGGTGTTGGAGCCTGGAATAATGGCCCAACCCTCCAACAGAAAAGGAAAGAAGACTGGGGAACCAGCTTCAACACAGCAAATAAAAAAGAACCTCTCTCCCCAGGAAGAAGTTCTGCCCTCTGAGGGAACTGAGCCCATGGAGTTGGAACCTTATCTCGTTGAACTCTTAGGCCCAGGGTGACCCACAATGGAACAGCTGTGTAAGGGGCAAGAAACCTGTCCCTCTCTTGAAGGCCTTAGGCAGCAAGCTGCTGAAGAGACCAAAGGAAAAATCAGTGGAACACATAGGGTCTATTGGGAAGATGGACCCCTTTACACTGAGGCAAGAGATTCCAAACCTGGTGCCACTAGGAGAGTGGTAGTGCCTCAGGAGTTTAGACAGTTCATCCTGACCTTAGCCCATGATATTCCACTTGCTGGGCATTTGGGACAAACCAAGACTTGGGAAAGGTTAGTCAACCATTTCTATTGGCCCAACATGTCCCAGAAAGTAAAGGAGTTGTGTGCCTCCTGTGCCACCTGTCAAGCCAGTGGTAAGACAGGTGGCCACCCAAAGGCCCCCCTCATTCCACTTCCAGTGGTGGGGTCCCGTTTGAAAGAGTGGGAGTGGACATAGTAGGTCCACTTGAACCTCCCACAGCCTCAGGGAATCAGTATATCCTAGTGGTAGTGGATCATGCCACTAGGTGCCCTGAAGCAATTACCCTTAGGTCCACTACTGCCCCTGCAGTAGCTAAAGCACTCATTGGTATCTTTACCAGAGTGGGATTTCCTAAGGAGGTGGTGTCTGACAGGGATACCAACTTCATGTCAGCATACCTGAAACACATGTGGAATGAGTGTGGGGTGACTTACTGTTAGAAATGGGGTTTTTGGTTGGCAGTCAGGTTATCCCCTGTCCAAGCAAAAGCCCTCACTCTAGTCAGGGTAAGTCACACACTATCCAAGATTATCCTGTGCCCACCCTCTGGTAGCTTGGCACGAGCAGTCAGGCTTAACTTAGAAGGCAATGTGTAAAGTATTTGTGCAATAAATCATACAATACCACCATATAGCACCACAAAAATACACCACACAGTGTTTAGAAAAATATATAATATTTATCAGGATAATTGTAGGTCAAAAAGAATAAAGATGCAATGGAAAATTGTAGAACTATCACAGGAAAGTGATATAAAGGGTCTTAAGTCTTTAGAATGTAATAAAAGTGTCTTTCAAGCACAAAGTACCTGGTTTCTGGTGGAAAATCTCCTCAGAGGGCCACAGGTGAAGAGGTGCGTGGAAAAAGGGGGGTGTGCGTCGACTTCCTCTCAGCACACACCGCCTTGCGTCGTTCTTTTCCACGCGGGGAAGTCGGGCGTCGTTTTCCGGCGCGCAGACAGTCTCTTTTTGTGGATCGCGGGGATTACCAGATGTCCCGGGTCTGTGCGTGGATTCTCCTGCTTGTTTTCCGGCTGCGCGTCGTTCTGCGGGGCTGCGCGTCGAAGTTGCGATCTCACGGTAGGCGTCGCGTCGATTTCTCCTTGGAAGTCGGGCGGCGTTGTCCTTGCGAGGCCGTGCGTCGAAAGTTTGGTCTCACGGCAGGCGTCGCGTCGATTTCTCCTTGGAAGTCGGGCGGCGTTGTCCTTGCGAGGCCGTGCGTCAAAGTTTCGCACTCACAGTAGGCGTTGCGTCGATTTCTCCTGGAAAGTCGAGCGGCTTTGTCCTTGCGAGGTTGTGCGTCGAAGTCTCGATCGTCCCGAGGGCGTCGCGTCGATCAGCGTCGGTGTGCGGCGTTTTTCTCGCCGCGAAACAAGCTGTGCGTCGAAATTTTCGGCGCACGGAGCGTCCAAGTGAAAGGAAGAAGTCTTTTTGGTCCTGAGACTTCAAGGAACAGGAGGCAAGCTCTATCCAAGCCCTTGGAGAGCACTTTCACAGCCAGACAAGAGTTCAGCAAGGCAGCAGGGCAACAGCAAGACAGCAGTCCTTTGTAGAAAGCAGACAGGTGAGTCCTTTGAGCAGCCAGGCAGTTCTTCTTGGCAGGATGTAGTTTCTGGTTCCGGTTTCTTCTCCAGCAAGTGTCTGATGAGGTAGGGCAGAGGCCCTGTTTTATACCCAAATGTGCCTTTGAAGTGGGGGAGACTTCAAAGAGTGGCTAAGAAGTGCACCAGGTCCCCTTTCAGTTCAATCCTGTCTGCCAGGGTCCCAGTAGGGGGTGTGGCAGTCCTTTGTGTGAGGGCAGGCCCTCCACCCTCCCAGCCCAGGAAGACCCATTCAAAATGCAGATGTATGCAAGTGAGGCTGAGTACCCTGTGTTTGGGGTGTGTCTGAGTGAATGCACAAGGAGCTGTCAACTAAACCTAGCCAGACGTGGATTGTAAGGCACAGAAGGATTTAAGTGCAAAGAAATGCTCACTTTCTAAAAGTGGCATTTCTAGAATAGTAATATTAAATCCGACTTCACCAGTCAGTAGGATTTTGTATTACCATTCTGGCCATACTAAATATGACCTCCCTGCTCCTTTCAGATCAGCAGCTGCCACTTCAACAGTGTATGAGGGCAGCCCCAATGTTAGCCTATGAAGGGAGCAGGTCTCCCAGCAGTGCAAAAACAAATTTAGGAGTTTTACACTACCAGGACATATAACTACACAGGTACATGTCCTGTCTTTTACCTACACAGCACCCTGCTCTAGGGGATACCCAGGGCACACATTAAGGGTGACCTATATGCAGAAAAAGGGGAGTTCTAGGCTTGGCAAGTACTTTTAAATGCCAAGTCGAGGTGGCAGTGAAACTGCACACACAGGCCTAGCAATGGTAGGCCTGAGACAAGGAAAAGGGGCTACTTAAGTGGGTGGCACAATCCGTGCTGCAGGTCCACTAGTAGCATTTAATCTATATGCCCTGGGCACCTGGAGTGCACATGACTGGGGACTTATAAGTAGATTAAATAGTTCAATCAGGTATGATCCAAAGTTACCATGTTTACAGAGAGAGAGCATATACACTTTATCACTGGTTAGCAGTGGTAAAGTGCGCAGAGTCTAAAAACCAGCAAAAACAGTATCCAAAAAGAGGAGGGAGGCAGGCAAAAAGTTAGGGGTGACTACCCTAAGGCTGTCAGGTCTAACATGTGTCCCCCCCAGCTGAAAGTGGGGAGAGCTACCCGACCTCCTGGGAGCTCTCATCGCTAAGGCGGAAGTACCTGGAGAGACCATCAGCATTGGCGTGGTCAACCCCTGGGCGATGTTCCACCGTAAAGTCCATCCCCTGTAGGGAAATGGACCACCTCAGAAGTTTTGGATTCTCACCCCTCATCTGCATGAGCCATCTGAGGGGCCTGTGGTCTGTCTGAACTAGGAAGTGAGTCCCAAACAGGTAGGGCCTCAGCTTCTTCAGTGCCCAGACCACAGCAAAAGCTTCTCTTTCAATAGCACTCCACCTCTGTTCCCGTGGTAATAGCCTTCTGCTAATAAAGACTACCGGTTGATCTTGGCCCTCCTCATTTAGCTGTGCTAGGACTGCCCCTATGCCATGCTCTGAAGCGTCTGTCTGCACGATAAATTCCTGGGAGTAGTCAGGGGCCTTGAGCACGGGGGCCGTGCACATGGCTTCCTTCAGGGCGTCAAAGGCTTTCTGACAAGCCTCTGTCCAATTCACCAACCTAGGTTGCTTCTTGGACGTGAGTTCTGTCAAGGGGGACACAATGGTACCATAGCCCTTGACAAACCTGCGGTAGTATCCGGTGAGGCCTAAAAAGGCTCTCACCTCAGTCTGGGTTCGAGGTGGTTGCCAGGCCTTGATAGTTTCGATCTTGGCCTGGAGTGGCTGCACCTTGCCACCACCTACTAGGTGTCCCAAGTACACCACGGAACCCTGCCCAATCTGGCACTTACTAGCCTTGATGGTCAGGCCTGCCTGTTGCAGGGCCTGAAGCACCTCCTTGAGGTGGAGCAGGTGTTCCTCCCAGCTGGAACTGTAGACAGCTATGTCATCCAGGTAGGCTGCACAGAAGGCATCCTTGCCAGCCAGGACCCGTTAACCAACCGTTGGAAGGTAGCGGGGGGATTTTTCAATCCAAACGGCATCACCCGGAACTGGTAATGGCCGTCAGGGGTGGAAAAGGCGGACCTTTCCTTAGCCCCCTCAGTCAGGGCGATCTGCCAGTACCCTGAAGTAAGATCAAACGTACTCAGGAACTTGGCAGCGCCTAGCCTGTCCACGAGCTCATCAGCTCGGGGGATGGGGTGAGCATCAGTCCGTGTGACTGAGTTGAGACCCCGGTAGTCCACGCAGAACCGGAGTTCTGGCTTCGCGCCTGGGGCAGTAGCCTTGGGGACCAACACCACTGGGCTGGCCCAGGGACTACTGGACTTCTCAATAACCCCTAGCGTCAACATCTTGGAGACTTCCTCCTTGATGCTGGCCTTCACCTTATCTGACAACCTGTAAATTTTGTTCTTCACAGGGAGACTGTCACCGGTGTCAATATCATGAACACAGAGGTGGGTCAGTCCAGGAGTAAGGGAGAAGAGGGGGGAGAACTGCTCCAACAGCTCATAGCAGTCTCCTTTCTGGTTTAGAGTCAGGGAGTCAGACAGAATGACCCCGCTTACGGACCCATCACCTTCTTGGGCAGAGAGGAGGTCAGGGAGAGGTTCACTCTCCTCTTCCATTCCTTCATCTGTGACCAGAAGCATGTTGATCTCCGACCTCTCAAAATGAGCTTTTAGTCGGTTCACGTGGAGCACCCTTAGGGGGTTCCTAGGGGTTTGGAGGTCCACTAGGTAAGTGGCCTCCCCTTTCCGCTCCTTTATTTCAAATGGGCCAGACCAGCGGTCCTGGAGAGCTCTGGGCTCTACTGGCTCCATTACCCACACTTTGTCTCCAGGTTGAAACTCTACCAGAGTGGCCTTCTGGTCATACCATTGTTTCATCACCTCTTGACTGGCCTCCAGGTTACTTTGGGCCTCTTTCCAGAAGCGGGTCATCTGATTGCGGAGGGCCAACATGTAGCTGACCACGTCCTGAGGGGGTGTCTTTGGAGCGTTCTCCAATCCCTCCTTGACAATGCTTAAGGGTCCCCTGACGGGGTACCCATAGAGAAGCTCAAAGGGACTGAACCCTACCCCCCTCTGGGGGACCTCTCTGTAAGCAAAGAGAAGGCATGGTAAGAGGACGTCCCATTTACGCCTCATGGCCTCAGGGAGGCCACCAATCATGCCTTTCAGGGTCTTGTTGAATCTCTCCACAAGCCCATTAGACTGGGGGTGATAGGGTGTGGTGAACTTGTAGGTTACACCACACGCATCCCACAGATGCTTCATGTACGCGGACATGAAGTTAGTGCCTCTGTCCGACACTATCTCCTTGGGGAATCCCACACGGGTAAATATCCCCATCAGGGTTCTGGCTACCACCGATGCAGTTACGGTCCTCAGAGGGATTGCCTCTGGGTACCGGGTGGCATGGTCCACCAAAACCAGGATAAACCTGTTGCCTAAGGCAGTTTTGGGGTCCAAGGGGCCAACAATGTCGACGCCCACCCTTTCAAAGGGGGTGCCAACGACAGGAAGTGGAATCAGGGGGGTTTTAACCCTCTTTCCTGCTTTACCACTAGCCTGGCAGGTAGGACAAGCCCTGCAGAATTTGTCTGAGTGTGTCCTCATTTTGGGCCAGTGAAAGTGGGTGACAAGCCTGTTGAAGGTCTTGTCTTGTCCCAAATGTCCTGCCAGGGGAATGTCGTGAGCCAGACCCAGTAGGAAGGCTCGGTAACATTGGGGGACCACCAGCACACGTGCTGCCCCAAAGACCGGAACCCTAGGCTCACTGTAGAGGAGATCATTCTCCCAATATAGGTGGTGATTGCCAGAGGCGTCACCTGCTGCCTGGTTTAAGGCTTGTTTCCTCAACCCTTCTAGAGTGGGACACTCCTTCTGCGCCTTGCAGAATTCCTCCCTGGTGGGTCCACCCTCAACTTGCCAGCCAGCAAGCTCAGGTAAGTCACCTAGGGTGGCAATGTCTTCCCCAGTTGGCTCGGGAGTCTCCTCCTCAGGAGCCCCGTCAGCCACTGTGGGAACTTCTGGGGCCGGTTTCCCGCGCCCCTTGTCCCTCCTCTTGGCAGCTCCCTGGGCCATCGTTCCAGGCTCCAGATGCCCTTGACTTCCCTCTCGGTCAGCCATGGACCGGGTGGTCATGCAGACCCACTCAGGTAACCCTAACATCTCCAGGTGAGATCTGAGCTCTACTTCTTTCCAAGCAGTATGCTCTAGATCATTGCCTAACAGACAATCTACAGGCATGGCAGGACTCACAGCTACTTTCAGAGTACCAGAGACCCCCCCCCACTCAAAGGGAACCCGAGCCACCGGTAGGTGACTCTCGCGATTGTCAGCGACTATGACCTGGTGGAATGTATTAGGGATTATCTGCTCTGTGGACACCAGCTGACTCTTGATAGTAGTCATACTGGCTCCTGTGTCACGCAGAGCCTCCACCTTCTGCCCATCAATGAGGACCCACTGCCGGTACTTGGAAGTATTTTTAGGCATGTGGACCTTGGACATCATTTCTCCTTCTCCCAGGGACACTAGGGAAATCTCTACCTGCTCCCCAAAGCTAGTTGGGTCCATCTCCCCCCCGAGTGCTACACTAGTCAACCCAGGTGCCTGTCCGGTAGTGGACGGTGCCCTCTTGGGGCACTGTGGATCGCCTTTGTAGTGACCATATTGGTAACACTCCATGCATTTGGGGCTAGATTTTCCTGACCGGTCAAATGTCCCTGGCTTCTTCCCAAATTTGGAAAAGGAAGGGTTGCCACCCCCTCCCTGGGAATTCTTTTGGGGGCCTTTAGAGAGTTCCTTATCTGTAAGTTTATCTCCCCCCTCTTTCTTCTGTTGGGAACCCTGACCACCTTTGTGGGAGTCCCCCCCAGGTACCTTTTTGGACACTCTGGTGCTAACCCAGAGGTCCGCCTCCTCTGCAAGCTTCCTGGGATCAGTCAGCTTACTATCCACTAGGTGCTGGCGCAAATCGGTATAAGTAACATTAAGCATATGCTCTCTCAGGATCAAGTCATATAAACCTTTATAATCTGCTACTTTGTTGCCCCGCACCCATCCATTCAGTGCCTTACTAGAGAAATCAAAGAAATGTACCCATGTTTGTGTGGTTTGTTTGGTGCTGTCCCTGAACCTCTGACGGTATCCCTCAGGGATCAGCCCAAACTTGGCAAGTAAAGTGGCTTTCTGGAGTGGGTATGTGTTTTGATCCGGTGGATCCAATGTGAGAAGTGTGTCCCTCCCCAATGGCGGCACATAACCCCACATAGCTACCCCCCATTGCCCTTCAGGAACCTCATGAGCCCTTAGTGCAACTTCATAAGCAGCTAACCATTTATCTATGTCATCTCCCACCACAAAACTGGGCACCACATTTTTGGGTATACGAACCTTCTTTTCTCCAGCAGGTCCTGTCTGTATGCTGCCACCATTATTGCTGGATTCAGACTGTCTTGCCTTGATCTCCAGCTCCTTGAGACTCAGTTCATGAGCCAACAATAGTTTCTTTTCAGCCAACGCTCTTTCAGCTTCCACTTGTTTGGCTGCTCTTTCAGCTTCTGCTTGTTTGGCTGCCCTTTCAGCTTCTGCTTGAATCTGTTTGGCTGTTCTTTCAGCTTCAATCTGTTTGGCTGCTCTTTCAGCCTCAGCTTGTTTGGCTTCTCTTTCTGCCCTCCTCTCCTCCTGTTGTGCCTCAATTTTCAGTTTTGCCATTTGCAATTGGAACTCCCTTTCCTCTCTCCTTTCCTCTGCGGTCAGGCTTTGCATGGAGACACTGCTCCCTGGTCTGGAAGGGTGCACAATTGCAGTGGTAACACCATCCATAGATAGTGAAAATCCTTCTGAGGGGCCATTTTCTGGCTCCTCTTCCTCATCATCCTCTAAATGGGCTTCTGCCCAGGCCCTCAGCGCCACTTGAAAGTCCTCCTTTCTGGAGGCCCCTTGGGTGGGTACCCTTAATGCCCTGCAGAATCCTCTTAGTTGTTTGACCGTGTATGTATCCAACTGGACTAGGTCAAAGTCCCCTGTCTGAGACCCAGTCAGAGACATGTTGAGTGAGGATTTAGTTTTTGAAAATTGTCAGGAAAAAACGGATTTTCAAAAAGAGATAAAAACCAAGTTGACCTTCAACTGTGGGTAGGTAGTGAAATACTTAGCTACTGTATGTCACTGCACAAATACAAGTCCTATCCTCACCGCTGATCACCAATGTTAGAAATGGGGTTTTTGGTTGGCAGTCAGGTTATCCCCTGTCCAAGCAAAAGCCCTCACTCTAGTCAGGGTAAGTCACACACTATCCAAGATTATCCTGTGCCCACCCTCTGGTAGCTTGGCACGAGCAGTCAGGCTTAACTTAGAAGGCAATGTGTAAAGTATTTGTGCAATAAATCATACAATACCACCATATAGCACCACAAAAATACACCACACAGTGTTTAGAAAAATATATAATATTTATCAGGATAATTGTAGGTCAAAAAGAATAAAGATGCAATGGAAAATTGTAGAACTATCACAGGAAAGTGATATAAAGGGTCTTAAGTCTTTAGAATGTAATAAAAGTGTCTTTCAAGCACAAAGTACCTGGTTTCTGGTGGAAAATCTCCTCAGAGGGCCACAGGTGAAGAGGTGCGTGGAAAAAGGGGGGTGTGCGTCGACTTCCTCTCAGCACACACCGCCTTGCGTCGTTCTTTTCCACGCGGGGAAGTCGGGCGTCGTTTTCCGGCGCGCAGACAGTCTCTTTTTGTGGATCGCGGGGATTACCAGATGTCCCGGGTCTGTGCGTGGATTCTCCTGCTTGTTTTCCGGCTGCGCGTCGTTCTGCGGGGCTGCGCGTCGAAGTTGCGATCTCACGGTAGGCGTCGCGTCGATTTCTCCTTGGAAGTCGGGCGGCGTTGTCCTTGCGAGGCCGTGCGTCGAAAGTTTGGTCTCACGGCAGGCGTTGCGTCGATTTCTCCTTGGAAGTCGGGCGGCGTTGTCCTTGCGAGGCCGTGCGTCAAAGTTTCGCACTCACAGTAGGCGTTGCGTCGATTTCTCCTGGAAAGTCGAGCGGCTTTGTCCTTGCGAGGTTGTGCGTCGAAGTCTCGATCGTCCCGAGGGCGTCGCGTCGATCAGCGTCGGTGTGCGGCGTTTTTCTCGCCGCGAAACAAGCTGTGCGTCGAAATTTTCGGCGCACGGAGCGTCCAAGTGAAAGGAAGAAGTCTTTTTGGTCCTGAGACTTCAAGGAACAGGAGGCAAGCTCTATCCAAGCCCTTGGAGAGCACTTTCACAGCCAGACAAGAGTTCAGCAAGGCAGCAGGGCAACAGCAAGACAGCAGTCCTTTGTAGAAAGCAGACAGGTGAGTCCTTTGAGCAGCCAGGCAGTTCTTCTTGGCAGGATGTAGTTTCTGGTTCCGGTTTCTTCTCCAGCAAGTGTCTGATGAGGTAGGGCAGAGGCCCTGTTTTATACCCAAATGTGCCTTTGAAGTGGGGGAGACTTCAAAGAGTGGCTAAGAAGTGCACCAGGTCCCCTTTCAGTTCAATCCTGTCTGCCAGGGTCCCAGTAGGGGGTGTGGCAGTCCTTTGTGTGAGGGCAGGCCCTCCACCCTCCCAGCCCAGGAAGACCCATTCAAAATGCAGATGTATGCAAGTGAGGCTGAGTACCCTGTGTTTGGGGTGTGTCTGAGTGAATGCACAAGGAGCTGTCAACTAAACCTAGCCAGACGTGGATTGTAAGGCACAGAAGGATTTAAGTGCAAAGAAATGCTCACTTTCTAAAAGTGGCATTTCTAGAATAGTAATATTAAATCCGACTTCACCAGTCAGTAGGATTTTGTATTACCATTCTGGCCATACTAAATATGACCTCCCTGCTCCTTTCAGATCAGCAGCTGCCACTTCAACAGTGTATGAGGGCAGCCCCAATGTTAGCCTATGAAGGGAGCAGGTCTCCCAGCAGTGCAAAAACAAATTTAGGAGTTTTACACTACCAGGACATATAACTACACAGGTACATGTCCTGTCTTTTACCTACACAGCACCCTGCTCTAGGGGATACCCAGGGCACACATTAAGGGTGACCTATATGCAGAAAAAGGGGAGTTCTAGGCTTGGCAAGTACTTTTAAATGCCAAGTCGAGGTGGCAGTGAAACTGCACACACAGGCCTAGCAATGGTAGGCCTGAGACAAGGAAAAGGGGCTACTTAAGTGGGTGGCACAATCCGTGCTGCAGGTCCACTAGTAGCATTTAATCTATATGCCCTGGGCACCTGGAGTGCACATGACTGGGGACTTATAAGTAGATTAAATAGTTCAATCAGGTATGATCCAAAGTTACCATGTTTACAGAGAGAGAGCATATACACTTTATCACTGGTTAGCAGTGGTAAAGTGCGCAGAGTCTAAAAACCAGCAAAAACAGTATCCAAAAAGAGGAGGGAGGCAGGCAAAAAGTTAGGGGTGACTACCCTAAGGCTGTCAGGTCTAACATGTGTCCCCCCCAGCTGAAAGTGGGGAGAGCTACCCGACCTCCTGGGAGCTCTCATCGCTAAGGCGGAAGTACCTGGAGAGACCATCAGCATTGGCGTGGTCAACCCCTGGGCGATGTTCCACCGTAAAGTCCATCCCCTGTAGGGAAATGGACCACCTCAGAAGTTTTGGATTCTCACCCCTCATCTGCATGAGCCATCTGAGGGGCCTGTGGTCTGTCTGAACTAGGAAGTGAGTCCCAAACAGGTAGGGCCTCAGCTTCTTCAGTGCCCAGACCACAGCAAAAGCTTCTCTTTCAATAGCACTCCACCTCTGTTCCCGTGGTAATAGCCTTCTGCTAATAAAGACTACCGGTTGATCTTGGCCCTCCTCATTTAGCTGTGCTAGGACTGCCCCTATGCCATGCTCTGAAGCGTCTGTCTGCACGATAAATTCCTGGGAGTAGTCAGGGGCCTTGAGCACGGGGGCCGTGCACATGGCTTCCTTCAGGGCGTCAAAGGCTTTCTGACAAGCCTCTGTCCAATTCACCAACCTAGGTTGCTTCTTGGACGTGAGTTCTGTCAAGGGGGACACAATGGTACCATAGCCCTTGACAAACCTGCGGTAGTATCCGGTGAGGCCTAAAAAGGCTCTCACCTCAGTCTGGGTTCGAGGTGGTTGCCAGGCCTTGATAGTTTCGATCTTGGCCTGGAGTGGCTGCACCTTGCCACCACCTACTAGGTGTCCCAAGTACACCACGGAACCCTGCCCAATCTGGCACTTACTAGCCTTGATGGTCAGGCCTGCCTGTTGCAGGGCCTGAAGCACCTCCTTGAGGTGGAGCAGGTGTTCCTCCCAGCTGGAACTGTAGACAGCTATGTCATCCAGGTAGGCTGCACAGAAGGCATCCTTGCCAGCCAGGACCCGTTAACCAACCGTTGGAAGGTAGCGGGGGGATTTTTCAATCCAAACGGCATCACCCGGAACTGGTAATGGCCGTCAGGGGTGGAAAAGGCGGACCTTTCCTTAGCCCCCTCAGTCAGGGCGATCTGCCAGTACCCTGAAGTAAGATCAAACGTACTCAGGAACTTGGCAGCGCCTAGCCTGTCCACGAGCTCATCAGCTCGGGGGATGGGGTGAGCATCAGTCCGTGTGACTGAGTTGAGACCCCGGTAGTCCACGCAGAACCGGAGTTCTGGCTTCGCGCCTGGGGCAGTAGCCTTGGGGACCAACACCACTGGGCTGGCCCAGGGACTACTGGACTTCTCAATAACCCCTAGCGTCAACATCTTGGAGACTTCCTCCTTGATGCTGGCCTTCACCTTATCTGACAACCTGTAAATTTTGTTCTTCACAGGGAGACTGTCACCGGTGTCAATATCATGAACACAGAGGTGGGTCAGTCCAGGAGTAAGGGAGAAGAGGGGGGAGAACTGCTCCAACAGCTCATAGCAGTCTCCTTTCTGGTTTAGAGTCAGGGAGTCAGACAGAATGACCCCGCTTACGGACCCATCACCTTCTTGGGCAGAGAGGAGGTCAGGGAGAGGTTCACTCTCCTCTTCCATTCCTTCATCTGTGACCAGAAGCATGTTGATCTCCGACCTCTCAAAATGAGCTTTTAGTCGGTTCACGTGGAGCACCCTTAGGGGGTTCCTAGGGGTTTGGAGGTCCACTAGGTAAGTGGCCTCCCCTTTCCGCTCCTTTATTTCAAATGGGCCAGACCAGCGGTCCTGGAGAGCTCTGGGCTCTACTGGCTCCATTACCCACACTTTGTCTCCAGGTTGAAACTCTACCAGAGTGGCCTTCTGGTCATACCATTGTTTCATCACCTCTTGACTGGCCTCCAGGTTACTTTGGGCCTCTTTCCAGAAGCGGGTCATCTGATTGCGGAGGGCCAACATGTAGCTGACCACGTCCTGAGGGGGTGTCTTTGGAGCGTTCTCCAATCCCTCCTTGACAATGCTTAAGGGTCCCCTGACGGGGTACCCATAGAGAAGCTCAAAGGGACTGAACCCTACCCCCCTCTGGGGGACCTCTCTGTAAGCAAAGAGAAGGCATGGTAAGAGGACGTCCCATTTACGCCTCATGGCCTCAGGGAGGCCACCAATCATGCCTTTCAGGGTCTTGTTGAATCTCTCCACAAGCCCATTAGACTGGGGGTGATAGGGTGTGGTGAACTTGTAGGTTACACCACACGCATCCCACAGATGCTTCATGTACGCGGACATGAAGTTAGTGCCTCTGTCCGACACTATCTCCTTGGGGAATCCCACACGGGTAAATATCCCCATCAGGGTTCTGGCTACCACCGATGCAGTTACGGTCCTCAGAGGGATTGCCTCTGGGTACCGGGTGGCATGGTCCACCAAAACCAGGATAAACCTGTTGCCTAAGGCAGTTTTGGGGTCCAAGGGGCCAACAATGTCGACGCCCACCCTTTCAAAGGGGGTGCCAACGACAGGAAGTGGAATCAGGGGGGTTTTAACCCTCTTTCCTGCTTTACCACTAGCCTGGCAGGTAGGACAAGCCCTGCAGAATTTGTCTGAGTGTGTCCTCATTTTGGGCCAGTGAAAGTGGGTGACAAGCCTGTTGAAGGTCTTGTCTTGTCCCAAATGTCCTGCCAGGGGAATGTCGTGAGCCAGACCCAGTAGGAAGGCTCGGTAACATTGGGGGACCACCAGCACACGTGCTGCCCCAAAGACCGGAACCCTAGGCTCACTGTAGAGGAGATCATTCTCCCAATATAGGTGGTGATTGCCAGAGGCGTCACCTGCTGCCTGGTTTAAGGCTTGTTTCCTCAACCCTTCTAGAGTGGGACACTCCTTCTGCGCCTTGCAGAATTCCTCCCTGGTGGGTCCACCCTCAACTTGCCAGCCAGCAAGCTCAGGTAAGTCACCTAGGGTGGCAATGTCTTCCCCAGTTGGCTCGGGAGTCTCCTCCTCAGGAGCCCCGTCAGCCACTGTGGGAACTTCTGGGGCCGGTTTCCCGCGCCCCTTGTCCCTCCTCTTGGCAGCTCCCTGGGCCATCGTTCCAGGCTCCAGATGCCCTTGACTTCCCTCTCGGTCAGCCATGGACCGGGTGGTCATGCAGACCCACTCAGGTAACCCTAACATCTCCAGGTGAGATCTGAGCTCTACTTCTTTCCAAGCAGTATGCTCTAGATCATTGCCTAACAGACAATCTACAGGCATGGCAGGACTCACAGCTACTTTCAGAGTACCAGAGACCCCCCCCCACTCAAAGGGAACCCGAGCCACCGGTAGGTGACTCTCGCGATTGTCAGCGACTATGACCTGGTGGAATGTATTAGGGATTATCTGCTCTGTGGACACCAGCTGACTCTTGATAGTAGTCATACTGGCTCCTGTGTCACGCAGAGCCTCCACCTTCTGCCCATCAATGAGGACCCACTGCCGGTACTTGGAAGTATTTTTAGGCATGTGGACCTTGGACATCATTTCTCCTTCTCCCAGGGACACTAGGGAAATCTCTACCTGCTCCCCAAAGCTAGTTGGGTCCATCTCCCCCCCGAGTGCTACACTAGTCAACCCAGGTGCCTGTCCGGTAGTGGACGGTGCCCTCTTGGGGCACTGTGGATCGCCTTTGTAGTGACCATATTGGTAACACTCCATGCATTTGGGGCTAGATTTTCCTGACCGGTCAAATGTCCCTGGCTTCTTCCCAAATTTGGAAAAGGAAGGGTTGCCACCCCCTCCCTGGGAATTCTTTTGGGGGCCTTTAGAGAGTTCCTTATCTGTAAGTTTATCTCCCCCCTCTTTCTTCTGTTGGGAACCCTGACCACCTTTGTGGGAGTCCCCCCCAGGTACCTTTTTGGACACTCTGGTGCTAACCCAGAGGTCCGCCTCCTCTGCAAGCTTCCTGGGATCAGTCAGCTTACTATCCACTAGGTGCTGGCGCAAATCGGTATAAGTAACATTAAGCATATGCTCTCTCAGGATCAAGTCATATAAACCTTTATAATCTGCTACTTTGTTGCCCCGCACCCATCCATTCAGTGCCTTACTAGAGAAATCAAAGAAATGTACCCATGTTTGTGTGGTTTGTTTGGTGCTGTCCCTGAACCTCTGACGGTATCCCTCAGGGATCAGCCCAAACTTGGCAAGTAAAGTGGCTTTCTGGAGTGGGTATGTGTTTTGATCCGGTGGATCCAATGTGAGAAGTGTGTCCCTCCCCAATGGCGGCACATAACCCCACATAGCTACCCCCCATTGCCCTTCAGGAACCTCATGAGCCCTTAGTGCAACTTCATAAGCAGCTAACCATTTATCTATGTCATCTCCCACCACAAAACTGGGCACCACATTTTTGGGTATACGAACCTTCTTTTCTCCAGCAGGTCCTGTCTGTATGCTGCCACCATTATTGCTGGATTCAGACTGTCTTGCCTTGATCTCCAGCTCCTTGAGACTCAGTTCATGAGCCAACAATAGTTTCTTTTCAGCCAACGCTCTTTCAGCTTCCACTTGTTTGGCTGCTCTTTCAGCTTCTGCTTGTTTGGCTGCCCTTTCAGCTTCTGCTTGAATCTGTTTGGCTGTTCTTTCAGCTTCAATCTGTTTGGCTGCTCTTTCAGCCTCAGCTTGTTTGGCTTCTCTTTCTGCCCTCCTCTCCTCCTGTTGTGCCTCAATTTTCAGTTTTGCCATTTGCAATTGGAACTCCCTTTCCTCTCTCCTTTCCTCTGCGGTCAGGCTTTGCATGGAGACACTGCTCCCTGGTCTGGAAGGGTGCACAATTGCAGTGGTAACACCATCCATAGATAGTGAAAATCCTTCTGAGGGGCCATTTTCTGGCTCCTCTTCCTCATCATCCTCTAAATGGGCTTCTGCCCAGGCCCTCAGCGCCACTTGAAAGTCCTCCTTTCTGGAGGCCCCTTGGGTGGGTACCCTTAATGCCCTGCAGAATCCTCTTAGTTGTTTGACCGTGTATGTATCCAACTGGACTAGGTCAAAGTCCCCTGTCTGAGACCCAGTCAGAGACATGTTGAGTGAGGATTTAGTTTTTGAAAATTGTCAGGAAAAAACGGATTTTCAAAAAGAGATAAAAACCAAGTTGACCTTCAACTGTGGGTAGGTAGTGAAATACTTAGCTACTGTATGTCACTGCACAAATACAAGTCCTATCCTCACCGCTGATCACCAATGTTAGAAATGGGGTTTTTGGTTGGCAGTCAGGTTATCCCCTGTCCAAGCAAAAGCCCTCACTCTAGTCAGGGTAAGTCACACACTATCCAAGATTATCCTGTGCCCACCCTCTGGTAGCTTGGCACGAGCAGTCAGGCTTAACTTAGAAGGCAATGTGTAAAGTATTTGTGCAATAAATCATACAATACCACCATATAGCACCACAAAAATACACCACACAGTGTTTAGAAAAATATATAATATTTATCAGGATAATTGTAGGTCAAAAAGAATAAAGATGCAATGGAAAATTGTAGAACTATCACAGGAAAGTGATATAAAGGGTCTTAAGTCTTTAGAATGTAATAAAAGTGTCTTTCAAGCACAAAGTACCTGGTTTCTGGTGGAAAATCTCCTCAGAGGGCCACAGGTGAAGAGGTGCGTGGAAAAAGGGGGGTGTGCGTCGACTTCCTCTCAGCACACACCGCCTTGCGTCGTTCTTTTCCACGCGGGGAAGTCGGGCGTCGTTTTCCGGCGCGCAGACAGTCTCTTTTTGTGGATCGCGGGGATTACCAGATGTCCCGGGTCTGTGCGTGGATTCTCCTGCTTGTTTTCCGGCTGCGCGTCGTTCTGCGGGGCTGCGCGTCGAAGTTGCGATCTCACGGTAGGCGTCGCGTCGATTTCTCCTTGGAAGTCGGGCGGCGTTGTCCTTGCGAGGCCGTGCGTCGAAAGTTTGGTCTCACGGCAGGCGTCGCGTCGATTTCTCCTTGGAAGTCGGGCGGCGTTGTCCTTGCGAGGCCGTGCGTCAAAGTTTCGCACTCACGGTAGGCGTCGCGTCGATTTCTCCTGGAAAGTCGAGCGGCTTTGTCCTTGCGAGGTTGTGCGTCGAAGTCTCGATCGTCCCGAGGGCGTCGCGTCGATCAGCGTCGATGTGCGGCGTTTTTCTCGCCGCGAAACAAGCTGTGCGTCAAAATTTTCGGCGCACGGAGCGTCCAAGTGAAAGGAAGAAGTCTTTTTGGTCCTGAGACTTCAAGGAACAGGAGGCAAGCTCTATCCAAGCCCTTGGAGAGCACTTTCACAGCCAGACAAGAGTTCAGCAAGGCAGCAGGGCAACAGCAAGACAGCAGTCCTTTGTAGAAAGCAGACAGGTGAGTCCTTTGAGCAGCCAGGCAGTTCTTCTTGGCAGGATGTAGTTTCTGGTTCCGGTTTCTTCTCCAGCAAGTGTCTGATGAGGTAGGGCAGAGGCCCTGTTTTATACCCAAATGTGCCTTTGAAGTGGGGGAGACTTCAAAGAGTGGCTAAGAAGTGCACCAGGTCCCCTTTCAGTTCAATCCTGTCTGCCAGGGTCCCAGTAGGGGGTGTGGCAGTCCTTTGTGTGAGGGCAGGCCCTCCACCCTCCCAGCCCAGGAAGACCCATTCAAAATGCAGATGTATGCAAGTGAGGCTGAGTACCCTGTGTTTGGGGTGTGTCTGAGTGAATGCACAAGGAGCTGTCAACTAAACCTAGCCAGACGTGGATTGTAAGGCACAGAAGGATTTAAGTGCAAAGAAATGCTCACTTTCTAAAAGTGGCATTTCTAGAATAGTAATATTAAATCCGACTTCACCAGTCAGTAGGATTTTGTATTACCATTCTGGCCATACTAAATATGACCTCCCTGCTCCTTTCAGATCAGCAGCTGCCACTTCAACAGTGTATGAGGGCAGCCCCAATGTTAGCCTATGAAGGGAGCAGGTCTCCCAGCAGTGCAAAAACGAATTTAGGAGTTTTACACTACCAGGACATATAACTACACAGGTACATGTCCTGTCTTTTACCTACACAGCACCCTGCTCTAGGGGATACCCAGGGCACACATTAAGGGTGACCTATATGCAGAAAAAGGGGAGTTCTAGGCTTGGCAAGTACTTTTAAATGCCAAGTCGAGGTGGCAGTGAAACTGCACACACAGGCCTAGCAATGGTAGGCCTGAGACAAGGAAAAGGGGCTACTTAAGTGGGTGGCACAATCCGTGCTGCAGGTCCACTAGTAGCATTTAATCTATATGCCCTGGGCACCTGGAGTGCACATGACTGGGGACTTATAAGTAGATTAAATAGTTCAATCAGGTATGATCCAAAGTTACCATGTTTACAGAGAGAGAGCATATACACTTTATCACTGGTTAGCAGTGGTAAAGTGCGCAGAGTCTAAAAACCAGCAAAAACAGTATCCAAAAAGAGGAGGGAGGCAGGCAAAAAGTTAGGGGTGACTACCCTAAGGCTGTCAGGTCTAACACTTACAAATTCACCACACCATACCATCCACAAACCAATGGTCTTGTGGAAAGATTCAACAAGACATTGAAGGGCATGATCATGGGGCTCCCTGAAAAGCTCAAAAGGAGATGGGATGTCCTCTTACCATGTCTGCTTTTTGCCCACAGAGAGGTGCCTCAGAAGGGAGTAGGGTTTCCTCCTTTGAACTTCTGTTTGGCCATCCTGTAAGGGGACCACTAGCTCTTGTTAAAGAAGGCTGGGAAAGACCTCTCCATGAGCCTAAGCAAGATATAGTGGACTATGTACTAGGCCTACGTTCCAGGATGGCAGAGTACATGGAAAAGGCAAGTAAAAACCTTGAGGCCAGCCAACAACTCCAGAAGATGTGTTATGACCAAAAGGCTGCTATGGTTGAGTTTCAGCCAGGGCAGAAGGTCTGGGGTCTGGAGCCTGTCGCTCCCAGGGCACTTCAGGACAGATGGAGTGGCCCTTACCCAGTAAGCTAAGTAAGTGGCTAATGCAAATGAAAGGTGAAAATCCAAAACTGTTGAGGTGGTCCATCTCTTTACAGGGAATGGACTTTATAGTGGAACACAGACCTGGGACTGCCCATGCCAATGCAGATGGCCTTTCCAGGTTCTTCCACTTAGAAAATGAAGATTCTCTTGGGAAAGGTTAGTCTCATCCTCTTTCGTTTGGGGGGGTTGGCGGGTTGTGTAAGGAAATGCCTCCTTGGCATGGTTACCCCCTGACTTTTTGCCTTTGCTGATGCCAAGTTATGATTTTAAAGTGTGCTGAGGCCTGCTAACCAGGCCCCAGCACCAGTGTTCTTTCCCTAAAACTGTACCTTTGTCTCCACAATTGGCACAACCCTGGCATCCAGGTAAGTCCCTTGTAACTGGTACCCCTGGTACCAAGGACCCTGATGCCAGGGAAGGTCTCTAAGGGCTGCAGCATGTCTTATGCCACCCTGGGGACCCCTCACTCAGCACAGACACACTGCTTGCCAGCTTGTGTGTGCTGGTGGGGATAAAATGACTAAGTCGACATGGCACTCCCCTCAGGGTGCCATGCCAACCTCACACTGACTGTGGCATAGGTAAGTCACCCCTCTAGCAGGCCTTACAGCCCTAAGGCAGGGTGCACTATATCACAGGCGAGGGCATAGGTGCATGAGCACTATGCCCCTACAGTGTCTAAGCAAAACCTCAGACATTGTAAGTGCAGGGTAGCCATAAGAGTATATGGTCTGGGAGTCTGTCATACACGAACTCCACAGCACCATAATGGCTACACTGAAAACTGGGAAGTTTGGTATCAAACTTCTCAGCACAATAAATGCACACTGATGCCAGTGTACATTTTATTGTGAAATACACCCAGAGGGCATCTTAGAGATGCCCCCTGAAAACATACCCGACTTCCAGTGTGGGCTGACTAGTTTTTGCCAGCCTGCCACACACCAGAAATGTTGCTGGCCACATGGGGAGAGTGCCTTTGTCACTCTGTGGCCAGTAACAAAGCCTGTACTGGGTGGAGGTGCTTCTCACCTCCCCCTGCAGGAACTGTAACACCTGGTGGTGAGCCTCAAAGGCTCACCCCTTTTGTTACAGCACCACAGGGCATCCTAGCTAGTGGAGATGCCCGCCCCTCCGGCCACTGCCCCCACTTTTGGCGACAAAGCTGGAGGAGATAATGAGAAAAACAAGGAGGAGTCACTGGCCAGTCAGGACAACCCCTAAGGTGTCCTGAGCTGAGGTGACTCTGACTTTTAGAAATCCTCCATCTTGCGGATGGAGGATTCCCCCAATAAAATTAGGGATGTGCCCTCCTCCCCACAGGGAGGAGGCACAAGAGGGTGTAGTCACCCTCAGGGCTAGTAGCCATTGGCTACTATCCTCCCAGACCTAAACACACCCCTAACTTGAGTATTTAGGGGTTCCCAGAACCCAAAACTGCAACTTTGCAACAAAGAAGCAACTTTTAAAGACCACACCTTTCCCGCCGGAAGCGTGAGACTTTCCACTCTGCACCCGACGCCCCCGGCTCGACCTGTGGAAAACTAACACCACAGGGAGGACTCCCCGGTGACTGCGAGCCCGTGAGTAGCCAGAGTTGACCCCCCTGACCCCCCACAGCAACGCCTGCAGAAGGAATCCAGAGGCTCCCCCTGACCGCGACTGCCTGCTTCAAGGAACCCGAATCTTGTAAAAGACACTGCACCCACAGCCCCCAGGACCTGAAGGAACCGAACTCCAGTGCAGGAGCGACCCCTAAGTGACCCTCTTCCTAGCCCAGGTGGTGGCTACACCGAGGAGCCCCCCCTGTGCCTGCCTGCATCGCTGAAGAGACCCCCGGGTCTCCCCATTGAATCCCATTGAAAACCCGACGCCTGTTTGCACTCTGCACCCGGCCGCCCCAGTGCTGCTGAGGGTGTACTTTCTGTGCCTGCTTGTGTACCCCCCGGTGCCCTACAAAATCCCCTGGTCTGCCCTCCGAAGTCGCGGGTACTTACCTGCTGGCAGACTGGAACCGGGGCACCCCTATTTCCATTGAAGCCTATGTGTTTTGGGCACCACTTTGACCTCTGCACCTGACCGGCCCTGAGCTGCTGGTGTGGTAACTTTGGGGTTGCCTTGAACCCCCAATGGTGGGCTACCTTGGACCCAACTTTGAACCCTGTAAGTGTTTTACTTACCTGTGAACTTAACATTTACTTACATCCCCCAGGAACTGTTGATTTTTGCAGTGTCCACTTTTAAAATAGCTTATTGCCATTTTTGCCAAAACTATACATGCTATTGTGATTATTCAAAGTTCCTAAGATACCTGAGTGAAATACCTTTCATTGTAAATCTTGAACCTGTGGTTCTTAAATTAAACTAAGAAAATATATTTTTCTATATAAAAACCTATTGGCCTGGAATTGTCTTTGAGTGTGTGTTCCTCATTTATTGCCTGTGTGTGTACAACAAATGCTTAACACTACCCTCTGATAAACCTACTGCTCGACCACGCTACCACAAAATAGAGCATTAGAATTATCTCTTTTTGCCACTATCTTACCTCTAAGGGGAACCCTTGGACTCTGTGCACACTATTTCTTACTTTGAAATAGTATATACAGAGCCAACTTCCTACAGAGATGTATTTGGAGCAGTGATTGCTTCCGTGGGAGTAATTCTGAATTTGATGAACATTCAAAAGTTGTCTACTATTGTGGATAACATGCTGACAAATTTTTCAGGGGCCATACTCCTGATAGATACTGAATTAGCTGCTGATAGAGCTATGACTCTTCAAAATCGTCTTGCTTTAGACACTTTTTTTAGCGAAGATTAGTGGAGGCTATAGAATGATTAATTCTAGGCATTGTTGTTCGTTTATTCCAGATAATACTAAAGAGATAAGAGACTTAGGGCCATATGTACGAACACTTTTTCCCATAGACACAGAATGGGTAAAAACCTTTGCTACATCTGGCCCTTACTTACTATTCTGACTAATGCAAGTGCTAATTTGAAAGAACTGAAAGAACCAGGTGTTTGGGAAAAGACTGGCAAAGGGTTTGCTTCAGTGGGAAATTGGCTCAGCAACATTTGGAATGGGGTACTATTGAAAATACTGTAAGGGATATTAATTGTTGTGGTTTGTTTATTGGGGATGTGGGGATTATGCAAATTATGTAGAAGGATTACATTGAAAAGGTCAAAGAATATTCAGAGGAGGGAAGAAAAGAAAAGGGAAGCATTTTACAGGGAAAATTCACGGGGGAAAACAAAATTATTAAGAAATTGAATTGTAAAGGTTTTGGCGGATGCACAAAGTTTGTGGATAATAATTAGTGTGATGACATATTTAGTCATCAGAGGAGGAATTGCTAGCACAGGTGCTTTAATAGAAATTATTAATGCATGTTTATGTATTTTGAATAATGAGTTTATGTAGAAAATGAAATAATGTAGAAAAATAATGCTCACATTTGAAAATGTGATCTCGAAAAATGGCCACCAATGGTAATGAAGTGTACTAATCAACGATTAATACTTATGAAATATTGAATATGTGTTAGACTAATGCAGTAATATGTCATATTAAGGGTTATGAATTAAGCTTTAGCTTTATTAATTGTAGGTCTTAACTTAGCGCGTGTCTGTGCTTATTTTGCCAGGCCTCATGTAGAAGCTGTACTTCTTAGTGTTTAATAAAATTGCTGACCAAGTAAAATTAAACTATGAAATGTCTATTGTATTGTTTAAATGTGCTCATAAAGGAAGCTTTTCGTGAGAACCGACTGCTAGGAGATGATGTTCCTGCTACTGCAACATTTTATGTGTATTGTGTATAAGGCTGACTTTCCCAGGACAAGAACAATGAAGATATTGACTAGAGTGGAAGCTGCAACAATATTGTTACCTGACAAGCCGGATGATGAGGACATCGCAAGACGAACCAGTCAACAATATGTGAATGGAGAAATATTAGAATTCATAGATTTGATATAGTAGTTTTATTGGACAGTGTGTGAACATACGATTAACTGACCAGTAGGAAATTAGGGGATAGTTTAGGTGACTTTGATGTAACAACGCTCATTTTGGGAGAGAAAAATTAATTCTGACATTCTGAGAGAAGACAGATCATTCTGCCATTTGGGTCATTCCGACATTCTGGCGCGTTAGGCTCTTATTTCCCTGACTGAGATCCTGATGCCTTGCTAATCGCCTGATGTCCTGAGGACAAAGACTGATTCTGCTTTGCTGATCTATACAGAGGATAGGTATACCCTGAAATGTGATTATTATGCATATTTGTTTTTCCTTTCTAGGTACCAACTGCACTGTTTTGTCTATGGCTCTATCATGGTTAGATGTTTTAACAAATTTGTGTTACTATATTGTTTTGCATGAAGCCCAACATGCTGATGCTAATCTGATGTTAGTTAAGGATCCTGACTGATCAAAATCGAGACTAATGCTTGATGAATTTCTCAGCTTAACTTCATGTACGTCATCACATTGACACAGCTGACTCTGCTATTTATTTGCACCGTAACTTTGGAATGTGTTGTATTTTAAGCTTTGATTAGATTGTGCTTCTTCCGCCGCTTTCGACATCCAGTGTTGTTTCTGTATGTCTTTCATTTGATTTTGAGATTAATCTACATGACCTCAGCGTTGTTAATATAGGGAAATAAACATTCTAAACTTTAACTAAAGGTGTGGTCATTCATGACTGAAAGGTCATGGTGTGTGACAATTACTGACTCCATTGATTATTGATTTTATTGATCACTAATGATTGTTGATTATCATGTATTGATTAAGTACTGGAGCTATGGTAAGAACTTCTTAATTGTGAGTCAAAAGGTTCATCAACCTATTTGCGTCCCCTTGTAAGTTTACTTATTAAGGTCAGGTGCACTAACAGAGACATAAATGGCAAGGCCGCCTGAGGGCCTGCCTTTGGATCTGCTGGGGATTGCTGTTGTGGTAGATTCTTCATAGAGGTTAAGGGGGACTCAGTGCAATGGGCAAGTTTCCTGACGACAAATAATGTCCCATTGAAGTAAAGGTGAGGCACTAGCAACAGATCTTAGAAATCTAGGCAGCCCAGCGATGTTCCAGAAGATAATTTTGAGAAAATTAGAGGCTGAGCCCTGGTCAATGAGAAGGCATACATTGGATTGGTTAGGGTTGTCGATTGTTTGTTGAGCCTAGCACTGCCATTAACTAACTCCAGTCTACCATTTGCTTTTGCTCAGTGCGAGAGGGAAGCTTACATTCATGAGGATTTTCCTCCCCAAGAGAAAGCAACACTGCAACTGATGCCGGAGTAGTGGAGCCCAGGCATCCTTTTAATGTCACGTGATAAACAAGCCGTAACTCCGCTTGTGTCACATTAGTTTCTGTAATCAAGATATCCATATACTTTCTGAGTTGGTTCCATTGATGCAAACATGTATGCCTCATTTTTCAAAGGCCAACTTTGCCTTGTAGACAGATTCCGCTATTGACACTGACTTCCATATTGGGCGGAAATGGATATTACTTATGTATATTAAGCCTCCTAGTTATTGAATATGGGCTAATAACTGTAGAACGTTACCCCCATTTAAAATTTCTTGTGTGCCACGTGATCTATGTTCAGGCATGAAGAGTAGGGAGGGGCTAGTGAACCCAGATCAGCCAAAATGTAGTCCCATCTTTCATCTACTGGGGCCTCCTTGCAAGAAGGTACAGCCATAGTCTGAGAAGATTTTGCATTCAAGTCTGGGTTAACTGAATGAGAGAAGAAAGCATTAGGGCGCTCAAGTTGGTTACCATTGTATTTGGAGAGATACGTGCCAGGGCCAGAGCTCTGACTGTGTGGCTCACTAAGCAATGACCTCTTTAAATTAGATGGAGGGGCAAATGAACTAGGCTCTGTTGCATTGACCACCAAGTGCCTTTGCTGCATTTCTGGGCACTGTTTAAGATTCTCTTTTGCTTTCCCAGATTTGGACAACACTGTACTTGGACTTTCTCATGATGGGCCAAGCATAGCCTGTGTTTGATGGCAACTTTGGCAGCTGGTCTGCTCCTAGGGCCCTGAAGCAATGCCTGAGGGGCAATCGCCCCCTCCTTTGTTGAGGACTGCATCACTGTGGACAGTGGTGCAGACTGGACTGCAGCTAAATTGAAGCCACGTCTCAATTGCCTTCACAACCTGCACAGCCTGAAACCAAGCGGAGTCATTTTCAGTCCAGATGCCAGCCTTAGAAACAGACATTCTCATCTTCAGAGAAGAGTTGCTCATCTCATTGGAGAAACTGGTGTGATGATACACTTTGATCTTTCTCCAGTGTTTTACACCGTTGACAATAAAACTCTCCTAGTTTGGCCAGCATCATATGTGGGGAGTGCAGCCCTTTTTAAGTTCATTTTGTTTCTGACTAACCCACTAAGTCAAATCAGGTATGTTCTTCTCATATGTTTGCCTATCACCTGCACTCTCATGTTGTCTCTCCATTATTTATCTAGCAACGCTTGTATCAATCCTGGAGGCACCCAATGCTGGGTTTCACATGAATGTTGATGATACCCAGATCTACTTTAAAAAGAAAGAGCAAATAGAAGTTTATCATCAGGGTGTTTACTGTCTAAATAATGTTCGGTCCTGGATGCATCCTAGCTAGTTCTGCCTGGACAGTCCGAAGTCGGAAATCTTACCTGTCAGGCAGTGTCCTAAGCTTGTTCAGAAACATCTGAGTCTTTATGTTACTTTAGCTAGCATTCCTCATGTGACTTATTTTACTAAATGTGCATTCCATCATCTTCGCTTGTTTTCGAGTGTGTTCACTTTCCTCCAGTTCTGCAAAAAGATCATAATAGCCATAGCAGTGGAGATATCTTTTCTTGATTATAGTAAGAGCATCCATCCTGACTGGTCTCCCCAAGAACATACATCAAAAACATCAAAGCTGATAAGAGAGGCTCATCTGTGGCCTTTGGTCATAAAGATCACAGCGTCCCTACCATCAGATCTCTAAACTGGCTTCAGATTAACAAAAGATTACACTTTAAACAGTGTCTATTGTACATAGTCTTGAGTGAGGTTTTCTGGCAAAAGTCTTCCACCCTATCATCCATCCAGATGTCTGATATCATCTTCTGCTAACCTGATGACCAACAACAGACATAAATGGAGAAGATGTGGAAGCAGATTTCTCCATGTTCTGGGCTCTTCTCTAGGGTACTTTCTTCCAAAACCTTTGAGGATGGAGAAGACTTTCCAAAGTTCAGCGAAGATCTAAAGATGCACTTCTCCCAAACCTCATATGGGCCAGGTTGAGCAGAACTCAAATTCTACCTCAATTCTGATTTCATCTAAAGTTCTTTATCCACCTCAGAAGTAAGACACCTAAGACTGACTGAAAGTATAAACCTTTAGATGAAGGTTTTTCTGTCATATCAGACTTCTTTCTTTTGCTCTTTGTATTTCACCTTGGTCAGCATAATTGTTGCTTCCCCTATGCCTACTTATAACCTTTTATTCCCCCTCCACTCTGACAGCACTTGAGATAACCACTTGGTTTGTTGTACTCCACCAACCCTTTTAAATAAATAAATAAAATAAAAATACACAACATCACACCCAAGTTTGTTGGTTTACTGTTACTCCTGTTGGCCCACTGCTGCTAGTTAACCAAATCCCAAACCATAGGAATGCCAGTGAACATCTGGGAGTATATTTACAAGAAATTGGCATAGAGCAGTGAAGCAAGCCTTTCTGCTGCGCTGTCCTACACAAATTTGAAAGGGCAGAAATGCACTGTACTTACTAGATATTGTACATTTCTGTCCTTTACCCCTGCGCTGGTACACAAATTGCTGCCTAGCACCAAAGCAGACACCCTTGCACCACGGTGCAAGGGTATCTGTCTTTTGGCAGGATTGTTTTGTTTATGAAGGGACACCTTCCTGCACAAAACCAACCCTTAGAGGCATTGTCCTTTTTCTATGTGTGCTGCACAGTGCAGCACACATAGAAAGAGGAAACAACGAGGAGAAATAAATATATTAGTCTTTGTTGCACTTGCCCTGAAGAGGTGTACAGTTTTGATGCATTCCCTGGTTTACAGATTCTAGTAAATCCGGGAATGCGTTATAACCCATGGGTGTTGGGGGGAAAACCGACAGCAATGCCCATGGAACGCTCCCTGATGCAGTGTAAGGCAATGAAGTGACTCGTGCTGCGTTGCCTTACACCATATCTGCGAGGCCATGAAATGCCATGCAAAGTGGCTTTGCGTGGCCTTGTAGACATGGGTCTTCACTATGCACCGCAGGTGCGTTACAAAAAGTGATGCACAGGAGTTGCATGCAGTTTGTAATTATGCCCACATTGTGCATGGGTGGAGAGAGTTCCGGTGCAAGGATGGACATACAGGGGCATATTTATACTCTGTTTGCACCAAATTAGCGTCATTTGTTTTTACTCTAATTCAGTGCAAAACGAACTCCATATTTATACTTTGGTGCTAGACCCGTCTAGCACCAAATGTATGGAGTTAAAGTCATTTTTTGGAAGTGGAAACCTCCCTTGCCTTAGTGAGATGCAAGGTAGGCGTTCCCGTGCACAAAATGACTCTATGGTCTTAACACCATATTTATACTCCTGTGCAAAAATGGTACAGGGGGGTCAAAAAATGGTGCAAAGCTTGCTTTGCCCCGTTTTTTAACTCCCGGGTCATGGCTAGCATTAGGGGACCTGTGGGCTTATTTCCATGGTGGAACACCATGGAATAAGCCAGTAGTTGTCCTCCCAAGGCCCCAGTGGCACCCCACCCACACCAGAGGATCTGTGGAGGATGGGGGACCCCATCCTAGGTAAGTGCAGATAAGTACAGGTAAGTATTTTGTTTTATTTTTTAAAGTGCTATAGGGGGCCCTGTTATGGGCCCCCATACATGGCACAGGGTGCAATGGCCATGACCCTTGTCCCCTGTGCTGGCCATTGGGGTGGTGGGCATGACTCCTGCCTTTTCTAAGGCAAGAGTCATGTGGCATGGTAAGTTTAGCACCATGAAATGACGCTAATCTGGTTAGAGTAATTTTTTTTTACTCTAACCTGCCTAAAGTCATTTTTTGGTGCTAAGCCCACTTCTTCTATACCGCCAGCCCCACCGACTAAAGTAATTTTTTTTACTCTACCCTACCTGTTGCACCGGCTTGCACCATTCCATAAATTTGGTGCCCGGCTGGTGCACGGAAATAGTGCAAGCTGGTGCTAAATGTTTTGGTGCAAAACTGCTTTAGTGCAGGTTTGCACCAAAAAGTATAAATAAGGGCCACAGTGTGCTCAAACTTCTACAGAGGATGGGTGAACAGCATCCCTTGGCTGTGTAAACGATGGTTCCTCAGTGTGCTTACGGTGTATAAAGGATGGATGGAGAGTGTTCCTATGTTGTGTGAGGATGGACGAACTGTATGCTCATGCTGTATAAAGGATGCATGGACAGTGTTCCTATGTTGGGTAAGGATGGATGAATTATGTGCTGATGTGTTTAAAAGATGGAGGGACAGTGTCAGTCTATCGCCTTTTCTTGTGTAAGTTCTATTAGGTGCCTCATGTTTTAATCTAGCTCAAGCATGAGACCTCAGTCTGAGCAATAATTACCTCTCACATCGATTCAATTAATTTTTCACAGCCTTTAGAGGTGGTGTCTGTTGACAGGCTGTTGATATGCAGGCAATCGGGATTTTAATTGTATAACTGTACTCTTTTTCATGCCAAATGCTTCACGGTAGACAATACTTGAGGCCTATTTGCCACCTGCACTTGACAGTATTTCAGCATTTTAGACTGGTGAGTCTTAAAGCTGATGGTAGATACTCAATATAACCCTAGTGTTGCCCCTACCACCAATTGCACAGTAAAGCGTTGAAAGTGTTGTAACACATCTCGTTGTGTATCCCAATTAATTTATATATATATTTTTTTTTGTGCACCATTTAAATAGAAAATTGCCCCAGCTCAGGTCCTTCGGGACATGTTTGGTGCACATCTATCAAGCAGGGGACATACAAAGGGGGGGGGGGTAACAAAAGTGACTGTTGGACCCGGCCCTCTTTGCAAGGTCATCCCCAAACTTTTTGCCTCCTTCCTCCTATTTTTACTGACCTGTTTTTGTTGGCTTTTGAACTCTGAGCACTTTACCACTGCTAACCAGTGCTAAAGTACATGTGCTCTCTGTGTAAAATGTACTGTTTATTGGTTTATCCATGGAATATTTGATTTACTAGTAAGTCCCTAGTAAGGTGCACTAGAAGTGCCCAGGGCCTGTAAATCAAATGCTACTAGTGGGCCTGCAGCACTGGTTGTGCCACCCACATACGCAGCCCTGTAATCGTGTCTCAGATCTGCAGCTGCAGTGACTGTGTGTGCAGTTTTAAACTGTAAATTCGACTGGCAAGTGTCCCCACTTGCCAGGCCTAATCCTTTGCTTTTCCTACATATAAGACACCCCTAAGGTAGGCCCTAGGTAGCCCCATGGGCAGTGTGCAGCGTATGGTTAAGGTAGGACATATACTAATATGTTTTATATTTCCTGACAGTAAAATACTGCCAAATTTCGGTTTTCACTGTTGCAAGGCCTATCTCTCTCATATGTTAACCTGGGGGCTGCCTTTAAACATGATTAAAGCGTAGATTCCCTTTGGGAGAAGATAGACATGTGGAGTTTGGGACCTCTGCACTCACAATTTGAAAATACATCTTTTAGTAAAGTTGATTTTGAGATTGTGTGTTTGAAAATGCCACTTTTAGAAAGTGGGCATTTTCTAGCTTGAACCATTTTTGTGACTCTGCCTGTTTGTGGATTCCGTGCGTGGGTTATTTTGACATTTCGGCTGTTTGCACCTCTCTCCAGACAGTGACACAAAGGGGGTTGGGGTGTAGCCTGCATATTCTGATGAGCCATCTGTGCTAGGAGGGAGGGGAGGAGTGGTCACTCGCACCTGAAAGGGCTGTGCCTGCCCTCACACAATGCAGACTCCAACCCCCTGGTGTGTATCTGAAGCCTTGCCTGGGCAAGGCAGGATTTCACAATCAAGTGAGACTTTCCTTTGAAGTAAGCCTACTTCAAAGGCCAAAATGGGTATAAGTAGAGGACCCAAACCACAGACTTTAGACACTTCTTGGGGTAGACACTCTACCTCACGGACACTTCTGGACAAGAAACCTGCTGGTGAAGAATCCCTGAACCAGACCTGCAAAGAGTAACTGCCTGGCTGCCCAAAGACTTCACTGGGACTGCTTTTCTGACAAGGACTGCTGCTTTGCTGTTGCCCTGCTGCCTTGCTGCTCTCTGGCTGTGCTGACAAGTTCTCTCCAAGGGCTTGGATAAAGCTTGCCTCCTTTTCCCTGAAGTCTCATGACCAAAAAGACTTCAGTCCTGCAACTGGACTCCTTGTGCGGCGAAAGAACGACGCACAGCCTGCACGCGGTGAGAAATTCACCACACGCCAAACCGGGACGACACAGTGTGACTTCACAAGGAGAAGATCGACGCAGCGCCTGTGTTGAGACTGGAACTTCGACGCATGGCCCACCGGATCGACGCACAGCCAACCTGGGATGATGCAGCCCGACTTCCAGAGAGGAATCAATGCCATGCGGGAGAAAATTCCACACAACATCCACTTGATCGACGCAGCGCTTGTGACTTTGCTCCGCAAACCCAGGATTCAACGCACAGACCCCGGGGCACCAGAAAACCCTGCAACCAGAATGGGGAACCAAGTCCGCGCACCAGAAATAGACGCAAAGCCTTCCCCTGCGTGGAAAATAATGACGCAAGTCCGTGTGCGAAGGGGAGAAACCGACGTGCACCTCCCCGTTTTCCACGCATCGCCTCCTCTGCGGTCTCTTGTGGAGATTTTGAGCACGAACCAGGTACTTTGTGCTTGCAAGAGACCGTTATTGTTTTTAAGAGACATTTATGTGTTTTGCAAAGACTTAAGACACTTTGGGGGTCATTACAACATTGGCGGTAAAAGCCGCTTACCGCCGTGCAGAAGACCACCAACACACCGCCGCGGCTGCGGAATTCCGCCACAGCTATTATGACCCACATCTCGGAATCCGCCAAAATTCAGACACCCACACAAGTCCGCCACACCAAAGGTCAGTGATAAACTGGCAAAAACAAAACCGACACCGTCACGCCAACAGAAATACGCCCACACTATCACGACACACGAATCCACGCGGCGGTCTTTCAACCGCGGTATTCCATTGGCGGTACACACCGCCGTGCTCAAAATACACACACTCCTACAAAACACAGCCACATTGGACAATTCAAAATACACAAAGTTGATACACATACACACACCACTCCCACACACCCAATGCAATATAAAACACACACCCACATCACCCACAAACCCCTACTACCAAAAATTGAGAACGAAGCACAGAGAGAGACACCACCAGCAAGTACAACAGCATCAACAGACACATAACACCATCACCCACACAACTTCCACGCACTTCACACAACACACCACTACATATCACCACACTTATCACCACATACACCACCCCACACATCACCTACACCACCCCATGGCACGGCAAAGACAGCCCAGGTTCTCGGAGGAGGAGCTCAGGGTCATGGTGGAGGAAATCGTACGGGTAGAGCCACAGCTATTTGGATCACAGGTGCAGCACACCTCAATTGCAAGGAAGATAGAGCTATGGCGAAGAATAGTCGACAGGGTCAACGCAGTGGGACAACACCCAAGAAATTGGGACGACATCAGGTAAAGGTGGAACGACCTACGCGCGAAGGTGCGTTCCGTGGTCTCAAGACACCACCTGGCAGTTCAGCGGACTGGCGGCGGACCCCCATCTCCTCTCCCACAACTAACAACATGGGAGGAGCAGGCCTTGGCGATTCTGCATCCTGAGGGCCTCGCAGGAGTTGGTGGAGGAATGGACTCTGGTAAGTCAAATCTTAACTATTACATCCCCCACCCTACCTGCATGCTATCACATACCCCCACCCTCGCCCTCACCCCTATCACTCCAACTCCTCACAAATGTACCAATATCACAAACCACACATCCCAACACCAAGCCCTGCATGCAACAACAAAGCATGGACACCCATCACTAAAGCATGCCCACTGCACATACCCATACACCCCCCTAAACCATCAACACACAAGCTCCCACACAGGAATGCCAGCACTGGGGTACACGCTCACCCACCCATTGCACACCATGCCACACACAGATGCAATAATCATGCCTTTACACCCCTGCAGGACCACTACCCAACGTCACCAGACAGGAGGGTCCAGACATGTCCACTCCACCCACAGAAGAGGCCCACAGTGATGACAGCACCTCTGTCCAACTGGATCTAGATGACCAGCCCGGACCATCGGGGGCCTCGGGACAGTCGGTTCCCCTCACACAGGCACAGGCCACCACAGACCTTCCTCCCTCTGGAAAAACCAGCACAGCACCCACCCAGCGGGCCCATACCTCCGTCCCCAGGACACGTCAATCAGCTGTGTGTCCACCACTACAGGGAACCCAGGATAACCCACCACCCCAACAACAACAGGGACCTGGGGGCAGTGGCAGTAGGCACACGGTCCAGGGGACGGAGGCCCAGGAACACAGGGGAACTGGGAGGGCTGCTGTGCGACAGAGGGGGGACAGGCCAAGGGAACCCACTCTCCACGAGGCCCTCTCCTCCATCATGGGAGCATACCACCACTCCCAGGAGTCAAAGGCAACGGTACTGGCCAAGTTTCAGGAGACCCAGCGCATGCAGGAGATACAGTATATGGGCTTCAGGGAGGAACTCAGAACCATCAGCTTCACCCTGGGCACCATCGTAGGGGTGCTGAAGGAAGTACTTAACACCAGGAGGGACACTGTGTCACTCCAAGGGGCCCCTGACACTAGCATGGACTATGAACTGCCCACCACCTCCGCCGGTGCTAGTGGACAGGACGCCCCGCCACAGGACCACCACACCAGCACCCCACCCCCTGCAGAGGGAGAACCACCCTGCAAACGGTCCCTGAAATCCAGGAACAAGACAGAGCACGATGCCAAGACCCCCGCCAGGAAATGAGACCACCCTGATTGTCATCCCACTGTGCCACTTTGTCACCCTGTCCATAATGAAACTGCCCCAGCTCCACTTCCTATGCCCATATGGGCAATGCACCTGTGAGACTAATAGACTGGACTCTGCCATGGACATTCCTCCACTATCACCCCTCACCATTTAACTTCCCCCTCCAATATATTGCATTTAAATAAACACACCTAAAGCAAAAAATTATCTGGAGTCTGTCTGTGATTTCGAAATAGTGTATTTGCAATTACAGTGACCAAATGTTCTTGAAAATGTAATGTCAACATGCCTATGTCACACAGCTCTAGTCCATGAGGAATCTAAGCAGATGACACACGTTGGGACCCACATCTGTGAAACCGTAAGGGAAAGTGACAATTCAGTGACCATACACTGGGTGAAAACGACAGACAGTAGAGAGGTAGTAGTGTAAAAGTACATGTAGTAGGCAGGAATGTATTCTCACCTGTGTTTCACTGGAAATATTGCTGCATCACTGAGTCCCTGTTCTGCATGTCTTCTTCCTCTGCTTCATCCTCATCACTGTCCACAGGCTCCACAGCTGCCACAACACCGCCATCTGGACCATCCTCCTGCAGAAAAGGCACCTGTCGTCGCAAAGCCAAGTTGTGAAGCATACAGCAGGCCACGATGATCTGGCACACCTTCTTTGGTGAGTAGAATAGGGATCCACCTGTCATGTGGAGGCACCTGAACCTGGCCTTCAGGAGGCCGAAGGTCCGCTCGATCACCCTCCTAGTTCGCCCATGGGCCTCATTGTAGCGTTCCTCTGCCCTGGTCCTAGGATTCCTCACTGGGGTCAGTAGCCTTGACAGGTTGGGGTACCCAGACTCACGTGCAAATGGCGAGGGACAACTGTTAGACACACACTAACCTGTAGGGATAACCCCAGACAACCATTCCCACTGTCTTTCTTCCATGGGCTCACCTAATAGCCACACACGGTGCCTCTGGAGTTGACCCATCACATAAGGGATGCTGCTATTCCGCAGGATGTAGGCGTCATGCACTGAGCCAGGGAACATGGCATTCACATGGGAGATGTACTGGTCGGCCAAACATACCATCTGTACATTCATGGAATGATAACTCTTCCGGTTTCTGTACACCTGTTCACTCCTGTGGGGGGGGACCAAAGCCACATGGGTAACATCAATGGCACCTACGATGTTGGGGATATGTCCAAGGGCATAGAAGTCACCTTTCACTGTAGGCAAATCCTCCACCTGAGGGAAAACGATGTAGCTCCGCATGTGTTTCAGCAGGGCAGACAACACTCTGGACAATACATTGGAAAACATAGGCTGGGACATCCCTGATGCCATGGCCACTGTTGGTTGAAAAGACCCACTTGCAAGGAAATGGAGCACTGATAGCACCTGCACTTGAGGGGGGATTCCTGTGGGATGGCGGATTGCTGACATCAGGTCTGGCTCCAGCTGGGTACACAGTTCCTGGATAGTGGCACGGTCAAACCTGTAGATGATGATCAAATGTCTTTCCCCCAATGTCGACAGGTCCACCAGCGGTCGGTACACCGGAGGATTCCGCCATCTCCTCACATGTCCCAGCGAACGGTGCCTATGAAGGACAACAGCGACCACAGAGTCAAACAACTCAGAGGTGCGTACCCACAGTTTACCCAGAACACCAATCATACACAATAGGTGGCCTGTATGTGTGTTGAGACTAGGCCTAGGTATGTGTGACTCAGTTGGAAATTAGGCCATGTGGGCCCCTGAAATGGCGGCTGCCTGACCTTTAAAGCGGGACAATGGGATGTGAGGTAACTGCGCTGGCATTGTACACCGTCGCGGTAGGCGGTTGGAGACCTCGGCGCAATGATGCATTGGTTAACATTGGACCCTATGGGTCCCAGGAGCCAATGACGATGTACGCCGGCGGTGATGATATGCACCGCCGCGGACGTGACCGCCATTTTCTATCTGTTCAATCACTCGATACCTGATCTTCAACAGGAGAGGACCTACACTGCAAGTGCTGCTGTGACCTCGGTCTGGAAGAGACAATGGCTTGTGCGTCTGGGGAAAGGGCCCCTGCCTTCACATCGGAGGAGTTGGAGAAGCTCGTTGATGGGGTCCTCCCCCAGTACACGATACTCTACGGTCCTCCAGACAAACAGGTAAGTACACTGGGAGCATGTTGTATGGGCTATGCCTGTGTGGAGAGGGCTGGATGTCAGAGGGAAGGGGGCAGAGTTCTGCGTGCATGAAAGACGGTGGGTGCATGTGCCACATGAAAGGGGTAGGGATGGGGGCCACTCACTTTGACGGTGCAGTTGGTAATGACTTCTCTTCTTCCCCTGTACATTTCATGTAGGTCAGCGCCCACCAGAAGAAAGATGTTTAGCGTGCCATCGCCAAGGACGTCCGGACCCTGGGGGTCTACCACAGACGGAGCATCCACTGCCGGAAAAGATGGGAGGACATTCGCCGCAGGAGCAAGAAGACGGCGGAGGCTCAGCTGGGGATGGCCTCCCAACGTGGGAGGGGTGCCCGTCGAACCATGACCCCCCTGATGTTCAGAATCCTGGCGGTGGCCTACCCGGAGTTGGATGGGCGCTTGAGGGCATCACAGCAGACACAAGGGGGTGAGTACACTCTCATTCAGCTGACTTTGCGCGCAATGGAGTTGTCTGGGTGGGGGAGGAGGGCTGTGGGTTTCCTTAGGCCAGGGCGAGTTCCGTCAGCTAGGCCCCTCCGTAAGGCATGGCCCAGTGGCCTCCCACCCCACCTCTGTAGAGGGCCAAGTACAGCTATTCATGCCCCTGTGTCATCTATGTGTGCAGATGTCATCCATAGCCTTGTAGGCCATTTCCCAGGAATTGCACTGTAGAGCCCAAGAGTGCGGCGTAGTGCAGGGTGCTTCTGTGTCTGTCTTGTCCGCCAACGGTAGTGGTAATCCATGCACTCAACATGTCTTTATTCTGTTCCCCCACCCCATTTTTGTGGTTTCCCTGTTCTTGTGTGCATTAGCATAATCAGGCGGAGGAGCAGTGGCACCGGAGCACGAGGGAGCTGCATCCCACATGGCCATGGAGGGCCACACTACGGACTCAGAATTCACCAGTGGGACGGAGGGCGACAGGACCTCCACGGCGGGGACAGGAGCTGACACCAGCGACACTGACTCGTCCTCTGATGGGAGCTCCCTTGTGGTGGCGGCAACATCTGTGCCCCCCACATCTACAGGTACAGCCGCCACCCCCCCCCCACCAGCACCATCCTCCCAGCAGCCCCTCAGCCTTCGCCCCATGCCCGCTTACCCAGGAGGGTGGGCATCACCTTCGCCCCAGGCACCTCAGGCCCTGCCCCAGTCACCCCTGCTGCCCTCAGTGAGGGACTCCTCAGGTCCCTCACTGTTGGGCAGTCTACCATTTTGAATGCCATCCAGGGTGTAGAAAGGCAGTTGCAACAAACTAATGCATTCCTGGAGGGCATTCATTCTGGTCAGACGGCCCTTCACCGACCCTTTCAAACTCTGGCCTCAGCACTGATGGCAGCCATTATCCCTGTGTCTAGCCTCCCCCCTCCAACTTCCTCCACCCAGACCCAATCCCCTGTATCTCTGCCTATCCCAAGCACACCATCAGACCAGCCTGCACACACCTCAGCACACAAGGGATGCTCAGGCGAACATAAGCACCATACATCCCACAGTCACTCACGCAAGCATCACACACAAGCAGACACACCAACATCCACTGCCTTCACTGTGTCCCCCTCCTCGTCGTCTCCCTCCTCCCTCCCAGTCTCATCTACACACACACCTGCATGCACTACCTCTACAGGCACTACGTCCCTCACCAGCACATCCACCAGCACACCCCGCTCACGTGCAGTCACCACCCCACTACCATTCACACGTCCCCTGTGTCCTCTCCCAGTGTGTCTGTGACGCCCCCTCCCAAGATACACAAACGCAGGCACACACTCACCCAACAGCCATCCACCTCACGACAGCCTCCAGCGCATGCAACTGCACCCAAAGTCACCAAACCTACACCTCCTACTACCACCACCTCTTCCTCCACTCCCAAACCCCCTCCATTTACCCATCCCAGTGTGTCCAAAAAACCCATCCAGCCTTGACCTTTTTCTCACACCTCCCCCACCCCGTCCATCTCACAGGTCCCGAACTAGCACCTCAGCCACAACATCTCTGGGACCAGTGGTGCCTTTGGTCACAGGTATGTGGAGTGCACCGGCCACCAGGACAGCCAGTGTGGCACGGAGCCACAGCACAGCCAGTCCCCCCCGTGAAGCATCAGAAGTTGGCCAGTGCCCGGCGGGAGAGGGGGAAGACTCCAGCCACCAAAGCCGCTCCCAGGGGTCCGGGTGGGAGTGTGGACTCAGCTGTGACACCTCCCAAGGTGGGGAAGGGCCACAAGAAACCCGGCAAGTCTGGGAAGAGCAGCGCGGCGGAGAAGTCCGGCATCATCCCCGCTGCCCAGGAGGGCCACGCCAGCCCCATCAAGCTGCCCAGGAGGGCCCCGCCAGCCCCATCCCAGCTGCCCAGGAGGGCCCGCAAGCCCCATCCCAGCTGCCCAGGAGGCCAGCCCCATCCCAGCTGCCCAGGAGGCCACCGCCAGCCCCCTCCCAGCTGCCCAGGAGGGCCCCGCCAGCCCCATACCAGCTGCCCAGGAGGCCACCGTCAGTCCCATCCCAGCTGCCCAGGAGGGCCCCGCCATTCCCATACCAGCTGCCCAGGAGGCCTCCGCCAGCCCCATCCCAGCTGCCCAGGAGGGCCCCGCCAGCCCCAGCCCAGCTGCCCAGGAGGGCCCCACCAGCCCCACCCCAGCTGCCCAGGAGGGCCCGCCAGCCCTAGCCCAGCTGCCCAAAAAGGGCCCCGCCAGCCCCAGCCCAGCTGGGCCATGAAGGACCGCCAACTCAAGCACCGCTGAACAGGGCAAGCACCGCTGAACAGGGCACCGCCAACTCAAGCACCGCTGAACAGGGCGCGGCCAACTCAAGCACCGCTGAACAGGGCATCGCCAACTCAAGCACCGTTGAACAGGGCACCGCCAACTCAAGCACCGCTGAACAGGGCACCGCCAAATCAAGCACCGCTAGCAGATGAGCAGCAGGGGCACTGATGCACTTGGGACCGTCATGGGGTGAGTGATGCACTCTGGGCACCAGTCCCCCTCCAGAACCAGTAGAGACATGCATCCACTACCTCTGTCCTTCACAGGATGAAGCACTCTCAGCACCAGTTCCCCTCCAGAACCAGTGGAGACTGTTATCCACTTGAGAGACTGTGGCTTTGCACTCCCCAGGATCATGCAGTGGGCAAACCACCCACTTGAGAGACTTGAGAGACTGTGGCTTTGCACTCCCCAGGATAATGCAGTGGGCAAACCACCCACTGGAGAGACTGGTGAGACTGTGGCTTTGCACTCCCCAGGATAATGCAGTGGGCAAACCACCCACTGGAGACACTTGAGAGACTGTGGCTTTGCACTCCCCAGGATTGAACCGTGGGCATTGAGCCCCCTCGTGGATCTGGCATTGTGCACTCATCCGGCTGAGGTGCCCCCCCATCCCTTCCCCCTGAGGTGCCTGTTGTAATTCTATCTGATGCCCCTGCAGTGTTCTCTCTGTTTTGATCTGGTATCGAGTGTGGGCCTCGCCCATGCATTTTGGGCCCAGTGGACCACGGACTATAAATGGTGCAATACCTGGACTAATATTCTTGGTATATATTTTGTTAATGCTGTATATATGTATATTTTTGCGTACTGGATTTTAATATATTACAATGGTTACACTCATTTCCTTTTGTCTTTGCATTCTTCCGGGGGGTTGGGGGGTGTAACTATAATGTATAGATATGTATTAGTGTGTGTGTTGTAGTGGGTGAGGGTGGGGGTGTTGCATGTGTGTGTCCCTGTTTTTTGCCTCCCCCGTCCCCTGTGTCGTAGGTGCTGTACTCACTGTGGTCTTTTCTGCCGGCTTTCGTGCTCCTGGTACAGGAGCAGGAAGACTATCGCAGGTAGGATTTGGAGTTCCGGGTCCATGGTGTCCTCGTTCCTCGTGGAGTGTGTAGAGGTGAGCGTTTTTCCTTCGAAATTCCTGTTTCCTCCGTGTTTTTATCCGCGGTGAATCCGCCCCGGAAAAGGTGGCGGATTGGCCTGTCATAATAGTGTGGGCGGTACATTGTCTTCCGCCTGTTTGTTGGCGGTGACCGGCGCGCTGTTTGTTTGTACCACCGTGGCGGTCAAAGTGTTAAAGTGGCTGTCTTTGTTGGCAGTTTCGGCCACGGTCGTAATTGCACATTTTTTCCGCCGGCCTGTTGTCGGTCTTACCGCCGCTTTAACACCGTCCGCCAGGGTTGTAATGACCACCTTTATATCATTTTCAGTGATATCTCTACATTAGCTTATTCCATCTTTGATCGTTTTGACCTGCATTTATCCAGAGAAATATTATATATTTTTCTAAACACTGTGTGGTGCATTTTTGTGGTGCTATATGTTGTTGTATGATTTATTGCACAAATACTTTACACATTGCCTTCTAAGTTAAGCCTGACTGCTCGGTGCCAAGCTGCCATAGAGTGAGTACAGGATAATTTGGATTGTGTGTGACTTACCCTGACTAGAGTGAGGGTCCTTGCTTGGACAGGGGGTAATCTGACTGCCAACCAAAGACCCCATTTCTAACAGTGACATTTCCCAGCTTAACTGCAATAGAATTTTTTTCTCCTCCATCCAGAAAGAATGACTGAATGGAATTACACCATACCTATAATGAAAATAGAAATAGATTTCGGGAAATGCCTTTACTTGATTGATGTAAATCCTCTTAAAAGACTTAGTGAAATTGGCATTTAAAACTGTTCGTCTGGGCATGAAGATGTTACATTTTAGTGATATCTGAATTGTTAATCTATGGAACCTCGATGGATTTGTCATTCCACAGTAAATTTATAAATCAAATTAAAAAATAGAGACACGCCACTGGACTAGGGAACGTTTTCCCCAACCTACACTGAGGTTTCACAGATCCAGCAGCTGATTGTGACCTTACTGAACTCTGATTGGCATATCAATGACTGCAATTATCCAATGTGGCACACTGCTCACCATGGTGGGAAAACTAAAAACAAAAAGTGTATCAGGGTGTCTTATCCAGGTGACCGGTTGACACCTGTTCGGTATAAGTCAATAAGGACGCTCAATGAAGGACCACACGCCAATTATGAATACAATTTAGCTTTACTAGAATTTCAGGTAAATGTAGGCATTTAGCACATTAACCCCTTCGCTGCCAGGCCTTTTCCCCTTCCTGTGCCAGGCCTTTTTTTGCCTATTTGGGGCAGTTCGCGCTTAGGCCCTCATAACTTTTTGTCCACATAAGCTAACCAAGCCAAATTTGCGTCCCTTTTTTCCAACATCCTAGGGATTCTAGAGGTACCCAGACTTTGTGGGTTCCCCTGAAGGAGGCCAAGAAATTAGCCAAAATACAGTGAAAATTTGGTTTTTTCCAAAAAAAAATGGAAAAAGGGGCTGCAGAAGAAGGCTTGTGGTTTTTCTCCTGAAAATGGCATCAACAAAGGGTTTGCGGTGCTAAACTCAGCAGCTTCCCAGCTTTCAGGAACAGGCAGACTTGAATTAGAAAACCCAATTTTTCATCACAATTTTGGCATTTTACTGGGACATACCCCCTTTTTGCAATTGTTTGTGCTTTCAGCCTCCTTCCAGTGAGTGACAGAAATGGGCATGAAACCAATGCTGGATCCCAGAAACATAAACATTTATGAAAAGTAGACAAAATTCTGAATTCAGCAAGGGGTCATTTGTGTAGATCCTACAAGGGTTTCCTACAGAAAATAACAACTGAAAAAGAAAAATATTGAAATTGAGGTGCAAAAAACATAAATTATTCTCTACGTTTTACTCTGTAACTTTTCCCTAAAATGTCAGATTATCAAAAGCAATATACCGTTATGTCTGCTGGACTCCTCTGGTTGCGGGGATATATAGGGCTTGTAGGTTCATCAAGAACCCGAGGAACCCAGAGACAATAAATGAGCTGCACCCTGCAGTGCGTTTTCATTCTATACCGGGTATACAACAATTTGTTTGCTGAAATATAAAGAGTAAAAAATTGCTATCAAGAAAACCTTTGTATTTCCAAAAAGGGCACAAGATATGGTGTTGAGGAGCAGTGGTTATTTGCACATCTCTGAATTCTGGGGTGACCATACTAGCATGTGAATTACTGGGCATTTCTTAAATAGATGTCTTTTTTACACACTCTCCTATATTTGGAAGAAAAAAATGTAGAGAAAGACAAGGGGCAATAACACTTGTTTTCCTAATCTATGTTCCCCCAAGTCTCCCTATAAAAATTATACCTCACTTGTGTGGGTAGGCCTAGCGCCCGCGACAGGAAACGCCCCAAAGCGCAACGTGGACACATCCAATTTTTTTAAAGAAAACAGAGGTGATTTTTGCGAAGTGCCTACCTGTAGATTTTGGTCTCTAGCTCAGCCGGCACCTAGGGAAACCTACCAAACCTGTGCATTTCTGAAAACTAGAGACCTAGGGGAATCCAAGATGGGGTGACTTGTGGGGCTCGGACCAGGTTCTGTTACCCAGAATCCTTTGCAAACCTCAAAATTTGGCTAAAAAAAACCATGTTCCTCACATTTCTGTGGCAGAAAGTTTTGGAATCTTAGAGGAGCCACAAATTTCCTTCCACCCAGCGTTCCCCCAAGTCTCCCGATAAAAATGATACCTCACTTGTGTGGGTAGGCCTAGCGCCCGCGACAGGAAACGCCCCAAAGCGCAACGTGGACACATCCAATTTTTTGAAAGAAAACAGAGGTGTTTTTTGCGAAGTGCCTACCTGTAGATTTTGGCCTCTAGCTCAGCCGGCAACTAGGGAAACCTACCAAACCTGTGCATTTCTGAAAACTAGAGACCTAGGGGAATCTAAGATGGGGTGACTTGTGGGGCTCGGACCAGGTTCTGTTACCCAGAATCCTTTGCAAACCTCAAAATTTGGCTAAAAAAACACATGTTCCTCACATTTCTGTTGCAGAAAGGTCTGGAATCTGAGAGGAGCCACAAATTTCCTACCATGATACCTCACTTGTGTGGGTAGGCCTAGCGCCCGTGACAGGAAACGCCCCAAAGCGCAACGTGGACACATCCAATTTTTTGAAAGAAAACAGAGGTGTTTTTTGCGAAGTGCATACCTGTAGATTTTGGCCTCTAGCTCAGCCGGCAACTAGGGAAACCTACCAAACCTGTGCATTTCTGAAAACTAGAGACCTAGGGGAATCCACGATGGGGTGACTTGTGGGGATCGGAACAGGTTCTGTTACCCAGAATCCTTTGCAAACCTCAAAATTTGGCTAAAAAAACACATGTTCCTCACATTTCTGTGGCAAAAAGTTCTGGAATCTGAGAGGAGCCACAAATTTCCTTCAACTCAGCGTTCCCCCAAGTCTCCCGATAAAAATGATACCTCACTTGTGTGGGTAGGCCTAGCGCCCGCGACAGGAAACGCCCCAAAGCGCAACGTGGACAAATCCAATTTTTTTAAAGAAAACAGAGGTGATTTTTGCGAAGTGCCTACCTGTAGGTTTTGGCCTCTAGCTCAGCCGGCACCTAGGGAAACCTACCAAACCTGTGCATTTCAGAAAACTAGAGACCTAGGGGAATCCAAGATGGGGTGACTTGTGGGGCTCTGACCAGGTTCTGTTACCCAGAATCCTTTGCAAACCTCAAAATTTGGCTAAAAAAACACATGTTCCTCACATTTCTGTGGCAGAAAGTTCTGGAATCTGAGAGGAGCCACAAATTTCCTTCCACCCAGCGTTCCCCCAAGTCTCCCGATAAAAATGATACCTCACTTGTGTGGGTTGGTCTAGTGCCTGCGACAGGAAGTCCCCCAAAGCGCAACGTGGACATATCCAATTTTTTGAAAGAAAACAGAGCTTTTTTTTGCAAAGTGCCTACCTGTAGATTTTGCCCTCTAGCTCAGCCAGCACCTAGGGAAACCTACCAAACCTGTGTATTTTTGAAAACTAGAGACCTAGGGGAATCCAAGATGGGGTGACTTGTGGGGATCGGAACAGGTTCTGTTACCCAGAATCCTTTGCAAACCTCAAAATTTGGCTAAAAAAACACATGTTCCTCACATTTCTGTGGCAGAAAGTTCTGGAATCTGAGAGGAGCCACAAATTTCCTTCAACTCAGCGTTCCCCCAAGTCTCCCAATAAAAATGATACCTCACTTGTGTGGGTAGGCCTAGCGCCCGCGACAGGAAACGCCCCAAAGCGCAACGTGGACAAATCCAATTTTTTAAAAGAAAACAGAGGTGATTTTTGCGAAGTGCCTACCTGTAGGTTTTGGCCTCTAGCTCAGCCGGCACCTAGGGAAACCTACCAAACCTGTGCATTTCAGAAAACGTGAGACCTAGGGGAATCCAAGATGGGGTGACTTGTGGGGCTCATACCAGGTTCTGTTACCCAGAATCCTTTGTAAACCTCAAAATTTGGCTAAAAAAACATATGTTCCTCACATTTCTGTGGCAGAAAGTTCTGGAATCTGAGAGGAGGCACAAATTTCCTTCCAGCCAGCGTTCCCCCAAGTCTCCCGATTAAAATGATACCTCACTTGTGTGGGTAGGCCTAGCACCCGCGACAGGAAACGCCCCAAAGCGCAACGTGGACACATCCAATTTTTTTAAAGAAAACAGAGGTGATTTTTGCGAAGTGCCTACCTGTAGATTTTGGCCTCTAGCTCAGCCGGCACCTAGGGAAACCTACCAAACCTGTGCATTTCTGAACACTAGAGACCTAGGGGAATCCAAGATGGGGTGACTTGTGGGGCTCGGACTAGGTTCTGTTACCCAGAATCCTTTGCAAACCTCAAAATTTGGCTAAAAAAACACATGTTCCTCACATTTCTGTGGCAGAAAGTTCTGGAATCTGAGAGGAGCCACAAATTTCCTTCCACCCAGCGTTCCACCAAGTCTCCCGATAAAAATGATACCTCACTTGTGTGAGTAGGCCTCGCACCCACGACGGGAAACGCCCCAAAGTGCAACGGGAACACATCCAATTTTTTGAAAGAAAACAGAGGTGATTTTTGCGAAGTGCCTACCTGTAGGTTTTGGCCTCTAGCTCAGCCGGCACCTAGGGAAACCTACCAAACCTGTGCATTTCTAAAAACTAGAGACCTAGGGGAATCCAAGATGGGGTGACTTGTGGGGCTCGGACCAGGTTCTGTTACCCAGAATCCTTTGCAAACCTCAAAATGTGGCTAAAAAACACATGTTTCTCACATTTCTGTGGCAGAAAGTTCTGGAATCTGAGAGGAGCCACAAATTTCCTTCCACCCAGCGTTCCCCCAAGTCTCCCGATAAAAATGATACCTCACTTGTGTGGGTAGGCCTAGTGCCCGCGACAGGAAACGCCCCAAAGCGCAACGTGGACACATCCAATTTTTTGAAAGAAAACAGAGGTGATTTTTTCAAAGTGCCTACCTGTAGATTTTGGACTTTAGCTCAGCCGGCACCTAGGGAAACCTACCAAACCTGTGCATTTTTTAAAACTAGAGACCTAGGGGAATCCAAGATGGGCTGACTTGTGGGGCTCTGACCAGGTTCTGTTACCCAGAAGTCTTTGCAAACCTCAAAATTTGGCTAAAAAAACACATGTTCCTCACATTTCTGTGGCAGAAAGTTCTGGAATCTGAGAGGAGCCACAAATTTCCTTCCACCCAGCGTTCCCCCAAGTCTCCCGATAAAAATGATACCTCACTTGTGTGGGTTGGTCTAGCGCCCGCGACAGGAAGTCCCCCAAAGCGCAACGTGGACACATCCAATTTTTTAAAAGAAAACAGAGCTGTTTTATGCAAAGTGCCTACCTGTAGATTTTGCCCTCTAGCTCAGCCGGCACCTAGGGAAACCTACCAAACCTGTGTATTTTTGAAAACTAGAGACCTAGGGGAATCCAAGATGGGCTGACTTGTGGGGCTCTGACCAGGTTCTGTTACCCAGAATCCTTTGCAAACCTCAAAATTTGGCTAAAAAAACACATGTTCATCACATTTCTGTGGCAGAAAGTTCTGGAATCTGAGAGGAGCCACAAATTTCCTTCTACCCAGCGTTCCCCCAAGTCTCCCGACAAAAATGATACCTCACTTGTGTGGGTAGGCCTAGCGCCCGCGACAGGAAACGCCCCAAAGCGCAACGTGGACACATCCAAATTTTTGAAAGAAAATAGAGGTGTTTTTTGCAAAGTGCCTACCTGTAGATTTTGGCCTCTAGCTCAGCCGGCCCCTAGGGAAACCTACCAAACCTGTGCATTTTTGAAAACTAGAGACCTAGGGGAATCTAAGATGGGCTGGCTTGTGGGGCTCTGACCAGGTTCTGTTACCCAGAATCCTTTGCAAACCTCAAAATTTGGCTAAAAAAACACATGTTCCTCACATTTCTGTGGCAGAAAGTTCTGAAATCTGAGAGGAGCCACAAATTTCCTACCATGGTACCTCACTTGTGTGGGTAGGCCTAGCGCCCGTGACAGTAAACGCCCCAAAGCGCAACGTGGACACATCCAATTTTTTTAAAGAAAACAGAGGTGTTTTTTGCGAAGTGCATACCTGTAGATTTTGGCCTCTAGCTCAGCCGGCACCTAGGGAAACCTACCAAACCTGTGCATTTCTGAAAACTAGAGACCTAGGGGAATCCAAGATGGGGTGACTTGTGGGGCTCGGACCAGGTTCTGTTACCCAGAATCCTTTGCAAACCTCAAAATTTGGCTAAAAAAACACATGTTCCTCACATTTCTGTGGCAGAAAGAGTTCTGGAATCTAAGAGGAGCCACAAATTTCCTACCACCCGGCGTTCCCCCAAGTCTCCCGATAAAAATGATACCTCACTTGTGTGGGTAGGCCTAGCGCCCGCGACAGGAAACGCCCCAAAGCGCAACGTGGACACATCCACATTTTTGAAAGAAAACAGAGGTGTTTTTTGCAAAGTGCCTACCTGTAGGTTTTGGCCTCTAGCTCAGCCGGCCCCTAGGGAAACCTACCAAACCTGTGCATTTTTGAAAACTAGAGACCTAGGGGAATCTAAGATGGGCTGGCTTGTGGGGCTCTGACCAGGTTCTGTTACCCAGAATCCTTTGCAAACCTCAAAATTTGGCTAAAAAAACACATGTTCCTCACATTTCTGTGGCAGAAAGTTCTGGAATCTGAGAGGAGCCACAAATTTCCTACCACCCAGCGTTCCCCCAAGTCTCCCGATAAAAATGATACCTCACTTGTGTGGGTAGGCCTAGCGCCCGCGACAGGAAACGCCCCAAAGCGCAACATGGACACATCCAAATTTTTGAAAGAAAACAGAGGTGTTTTTTTGCAAAGTACCTACCTGTAGATTTTGGCCTCTAGCTCAGCCGGCACCTAGGGAAACCTACCAAACCTGTGCATTTTTTAAAACTAGAGACCTAGGGGAATCAAAGATGGGCTGGCTTGTGGGGCTCAGACCAGGTTCTGTTACCCAGAATCCTTTGCAAACCTCAAAATTTGGCTAAAAAAACACATGTTCCTCACATTTCTGTTGCAGAAAGGTCTGGAATCTGAGAGGAGCCACAAATTTCCTACCATGATACCTCACTTGTGTGGGTAGGCCTAGCGCCCGTGACAGGAAACGCCCCAAAGCGCAACGTGGACACATCCAATTTTTTGAAAGAAAATAGAGGTGTTTTTTGCGAAGTGCATACCTGTAGATTTTGGCCTCTAGCTCAGCCGGCACCTAGGGAAACCTACCAAACCTGTGCATTTCTGAAAACTAGAGACCTAGGGGAATCCAAGATGGGGTGACTTGTGGGGATCGGAACAGGTTCTGTTACCCAGAATCCTTTGCAAACCTCAAAATTTGGCTAAAAAAACACATGTTCCTCACATTTCTGTGGCAAAAAGTTCTGGAATCTGAGAGGAGCCACAAATTTCCTTCAACTCAGCGTTCCCCCAAGTCTCCCGATAAAAATGATACCTCACTTGTGTGGGTAGGCCTAGCGCCCGCGACAGGAAACGCCCCAAAGCGCAACGTGGACAAATCCAATTTTTTTAAAGAAAACAGAGGTGATTTTTGCGAAGTGCCTACCTGTAGGTTTTGGCCTCTAGCTCAGCCGGCACCTAGGGAAACCTACCAAACCTGTGCATTTCAGAAAACTAGAGACCTAGGGGAATCCAAGATGGGGTGACTTGTGGGGCTCTGACCAGGTTCTGTTACCCAGAATCCTTTGCAAACCTCAAAATTTGGCTAAAAAAACACATGTTCCTCACATTTCTGTGGCAGAAAGTTCTGGAATCTGAGAGGAGCCACAAATTTCCTTCCACCCAGCGTTCCCCCAAGTCTCCCGATAAAAATGATACCTCACTTGTGTGGGTTGGTCTAGTGCCCGCGACAGGAAGTCCCCCAAAGCGCAACGTGGACATATCCAATTTTTTGAAAGAAAACAGAGCTGTTTTTTGCAAAGTGCCTACCTGTAGATTTTGCCCTCTAGCTCAGCCAGCACCTAGGGAAACCTACCAAACCTGTGTATTTTTTAAAACTAGAGACCTAGGGGAATCCAAGATGGGGTGACTTGTGTGGATCGGAACAGGTTCTGTTACCCAGAATCCTTTGCAAACCTCAAAATTTGGCTAAAAAAACACATGTTCCTCACATTTCTGTGGCAGAAAGTTCTGGAATCTGAGAGGAGCCACAAATTTCCTTCAACTCAGCGTTCCCCCAAGTCTCCCAATAAAAATGATACCTCACTTGTGTGGGTAGGCCTAGCGCCCGCGACAGGAAACGCCCCAAAGCGCAACGTGGACAAATCCAATTTTTTTAAAGAAAACAGAGGTGATTTTTGCGAAGTGCCTACCTGTAGGTTTTGGCCTCTAGCTCAGCCGGCACCTAGGGAAACCTACCAAACCTGTGCATTTCAGAAAACTAGAGACCTAGGGGAATCCAAGATGGGGTGACTTGTGGGGCTCATACCAGGTTCTGTTACCCAGAATCCTTTGTAAACCTCAAAATTGGGTTAAAAAAACATATGTTCCTCACATTTCTGTGGCAGAAAGTTCTGGAATCTGAGAGGAGCCACAAATTTCCTTCCAGCCAGCGTTCCCCCAAGTCTCCCGATTAAAATGATACCTCACTTGTGTGGGTAGGCCTAGCACCCGCGACAGGAAACGCCCCTAAGCGCAACGTGGACACATCCAATTTTTTTAAAGAAAACAGAGGTGATTTTTGCGAAGTGCCTACCTGTAGATTTTGGCCTCTAGCTCAGCCGGCACCTAGGGAAACCTACCAAACCTGTGCATTTCTGAACACTAGAGACCTAGGGGAATCCAAGATGGGGTGACTTGTGGGGCTCGGACTAGGTTCTGTTACCCAGAATCCTTTGCAAACCTCAAAATTTGGCTAAAAAAACACATGTTCCTCACATTTCTGTGGCAGAAAGTTCTGGAATCTGAGAGGAGCCACAAATTTCCTTCCACCCAGCGTTCCACCAAGTCTCCCGATAAAAATGATACCTCACTTGTGTGAGTAGGCCTCGCACCCACGACGGGAAACGCCCCAAAGTGCAACGGGAACACATCCAATTTTTTGAAAGAAAACAGAGGTGATTTTTGCGAAGTGCCTACCTGTAGGTTTTGGCCTCTAGCTCAGCCGGCACCTAGGGAAACCTACCAAACCTGTGCATTTCTAAAAACTGGAGACCTAGGGGAATCCAAGATGGGGTGACTTGTGGGGCTCGGACCAGGTTCTGTTACCCAGAATCCTTTGCAAACCTCAAAATGTGGCTAAAAAACACATGTTTCTCACATTTCTGTGGCAGAAAGTTCTGGAATCTGAGAGGAGCCACAAATTTCCTTCCACCCAGCGTTCCCCCAAGTCTCCCGATAAAAATGATACCTCACTTGTGTGGGTAGGCCTAGTGCCCGCGACAGGAAACGCCCCAAAGCGCAACGTGGACACATCCAATTTTTTGAAAGAAAACAGAGGTGATTTTTTCAAAGTGCCTACCTGTAGATTTTGGACTTTAGCTCAGCCGGCACCTAGGGAAACCTACCAAACCTGTGCATTTTTTAAAACTAGAGACCTAGGGGAATCCAAGATGGGCTGACTTGTGGGGCTCTGACCAGGTTCTGTTACCCAGAAGTCTTTGCAAACCTCAAAATTTGGCTAAAAAAACACATGTTCCTCACATTTCTGTGGCAGAAAGTTCTGGAATCTGAGAGGAGCCACAAATTTCCTTCCACCCAGCGTTCCCCCAAGTCTCCCGATAAAAATGATACCTCACTTGTGTGGGTTGGTCTAGCGCCCGCGACAGGAAGTCCCCCAAAGCGCAACGTGGACACATCCAATTTTTTAAAAGAAAACAGAGCTGTTTTATGCAAAGTGCCTACCTGTAGATTTTGCCCTCTAGCTCAGCCGGCACCTAGGGAAACCTACCAAACCTGTGTATTTTTGAAAACTAGAGACCTAGGGGAATCCAAGATGGGCTGACTTGTGGGGCTCTGACCAGGTTCTGTTACCCAGAATCCTTTGCAAACCTCAAAATTTGGCTAAAAAAACACATGTTCATCAAATTTCTGTGGCAGAAAGTTCTGGAATCTGAGAGGAGCCACAAATTTCCTTCTACCCAGCGTTCCCCCAAGTCTCCCGACAAAAATGATACCTCACTTGTGTGGGTAGGCCTAGCGCCCGCGACAGGAAACGCCCCAAAGCGCAACGTGGACACATCCAAATTTTTGAAAGAAAATAGAGGTGTTTTTTGCAAAGTGCCTACCTGTAGATTTTGGCCTCTAGCTCAGCCGGCCCCTAGGGAAACCTACCAAACCTGTGCATTTTTGAAAACTAGAGACCTAGGGGAATCTAAGATGGGCTGGCTTGTGGGGCTCTGACCAGGTTCTGTTACCCAGAATCCTTTGCAAACCTCAAAATTTGGCTAAAAAAACACATGTTCCTCACATTTCTGTGGCAGAAAGTTCTGGAATCTGAGAGGAGCCACAAATTTCCTACCACCCAGCGTTCCCCCAAGTCTCCCGACAAAAATGATACCTCACTTGTGTGGGTAGGCCTAGCGCCCGCGACAGGAAACGCCCCAAAGCGCAACATGGACACATCCAAATTTTTGAAAGAAAACAGAGGTGTTTTTTGCAAAGTGCCTACCTGTAGATTTTGGCCTCTAGCTCAGCCGGCACCTAGGGAAACCTACCAAACCTGTGCATTTTTGAAAACTAGAGACCTAGGGGAATCAAAGATGGGCTGGCTTGTGGGGCTCTGACCAGGTTCTGTTACCCAGAATCCTTTGCAAACCTCAAAATTTGGCTAAAAAAACACATGTTCCTCACATTTCTGTGGCAGAAAGAGTTCTGGAATCTGAGAGGAGCCACAAATTTCCTTCCACCCAGCGTTCCCCCAAGTCTCCCGATAAAAATGATACCTCACTTGTGTGGGTAGGCCTAGCGCCCGTGACAGGAAACGCCCCAAAGCGCAACGTGGACACATCCAATTTTTTTAAAGAAAACAGAGGTGATTTTTGCAAAGTGCCTACCTGTAGATTTTGGCCTTCAGCTCAGCCGGCAGCTAGGGAAACCTACCAAACCTGTGCATTTCTGAAAACTAGAGACCTAGGGGAATTCAAGATGGGGTGACTTGTGGGGCTCGGACCAGGTTCTGTTACCCAGAATCCTTTGCAAACCTCAAAATTTGGCTAAAAAAACACATGTTCCTCACATTTCTGTGGCAGAAAGAGTTCTGGAATCTGAGAGGAGCCACAAATTTCCTTCCACCCAGCGTTTCCCCAAGTCTCCCGATAAAAATGATACCTCACTTGTGTGGGTAGGCCTAGCGCCCGCGACAGGAAACGCTCCAAAGCGCAACGTGGACACATCCAAATTTTTGAAAGAAAACAGAGGTGTTTTTTGCAAAGTGCCTACCTGTAGATTTTGGCCTCTAGCTCAGCCGTCACCTAGGGAAACCTACCAAACCTGTGCATTTTTTAAAACTAGAGACCTAGGGGAATCCAAGATGGGCTGACTTGTGGGGCTCTGACCAGGTTCTGTTACCCAGAACTCTTTGCAAACCTCAAAATTTGGCTAAAAAAACACATGTTCCTCACATTTCTGTGGCAGAAAGTTCTGGAATCTGAGAGGAGCCACAAATTTTCTTCCACCCAGCGTTCCCCCAAGTCTCCCGATAAAAATGATACCTCACTTGTGTGGGTTGGTCTAGCGCCCGCGACAGGAAGTCCCCCAAAGCGCAACGTGGACACATCCAATTTTTTGAAAGAAAACAGAGCTGTTTTTTGCAAAGTGCCTACCTGTAGATTTTGCCCTCTAGCTCAGCCGGCACCTATGGAAACCTACCGAACCTGTGTATTTTTGAAAACTAGAGACCTAGGGGAATCCAAGATGGGCTGACTTGTGGGGCTCTGACCAGGTTCTGTTACCCAGAATCCTTTGCAAACCTCAAAATTTGGCTAAAAAAAAACACATGTTGCTCACATTTCTGTGGCAGAAAGTTCTGGAATCTGAGAGGAGCCACAAATTTCCTTCTTCCCAGCGTTCCCCCAAGTCTCCCGACAAAAATGATACCTCACTTGTGTGGGTAGGCCTAGCGCCCGCGACAGGAAACGCCCCAAAGCGCAACGTGGACACATCCAAATTTTTGAAAGAAAACAGAGGTGTTTTTTGCAAAGTGCCTACCTGTAGATTTTGGCCTCTAGCTCAGCCGGCCCCTAGGGAAACCTACCAAACCTGTGCATTTTTGAAAACTAGAGACCTAGGGGAATCTAAGATGGGCTGGCTTGTGGGGCTCTGACCAGGTTCTGTTACCCAGAATCCTTTGCAAACCTCAAAATTTGGCTAAAAAAACACATGTTCCTCACATTTCTGTGGCAGAAAGTTCTGGAATCTGAGAGGAGCCACAAATTTTCTACCACCCAGCGTTCCCCCAAGTCTCCCGATAAAAATGGTACCTCACTTGTGTGGGTAGGCCTAGCGCCCGCGACAGGAAACGCCCCAAAGCGCAACGTGGACACATCCAAATTTTTGAAAGAAAACAGTGGTGTTTTTTGCAAAGTGCCTACCTGTAGATTTTGGCCTCTAGCTCAGCCGGCACCTAGGGAAACCTACCAAACCTGTGCTTTTTTGAAAACTAGAGACGTAGGGTTATCCAAGATGGGCTGACTTGTGGGGCTCTGACCAGGTTCTGTTACCCAGAATCCTTTGCAAACCTCAAAATTTGGCTAAAAAAACACATGTTCCTCACATTTCTGTGGCAGAAAGTTCTGGAATCTGAGAGGAGCCACAAATTTCCTTCCACCCAGCGTTCCCCCAAGTCTCCTGATAAAAATGATACCTCACTTGTGTGGGTAGGCCTAGCGCCCGCGACAGGAATTGCCCCAAAGCGCAATGTGGACACATCCAAATATTTGAAAGAAAACAGAGGTGTTTTTTGCAAAGTGCCTACCTGTAGATTTTGGCATCTAGCTCAGCCGGCACCTAGGGAAACCTACCAAACCTGTGCATTTTTTTAAACTAGAGACCTAGGGGAATCCAAGATGGGCTGACTTGTGGGGCTCTGACCAGGTTCTGTTACCCAGAACTCTTTGCAAACCTCAAAATTTGGCTAAAAAAACACATGTTCCTCACATTTCTGTGGCAGAAAGTTCTGGAATCTGAGAGGAGCCACAAATTTCCTTCCACCCAGCTTTCCCCCAAGTCTCCCGACAAAAATGATACCTCACTTGTGTGGGATGGTCTAGCGCCCGCGACAGGAAGTCCCCCAAAGCGCAACGTGGACACATCCAATTTTTTGAAAGAAAACAGAGCTGTTTTATGCAAAGTGCCTACCTGTAGATTTTGCCCTCTAGCTCAGCCGGCACATAGGGAAACCTACCAAACCTGTGTATTTTTGAAAACTAGAGACCTAGGGGAATCCAAGATGGGCTGACTTGTGGGGCTCTGACCAGGTTCTGTTACCCAGAATCCTTTGCAAACCTCAAAATTTGGCTAAAAAAACACATGTTCATCACATTTCTGTGGCAGAAAGAGTTCTGGAATCTGAGAGGAGCCACAAATTTCCTTCCACCCAGCGTTCCCCCATGTCTCCTGATAAAAATGATACCTCACTTGTGTGGGTAGGCCTAGCGCCCGCGACAGGAAACGCCCCAAAGCGCAACGTGGACACATCCAAATTTTTGAAAGAAAACAGAAGTGTTTTTTGCAAAGTGCCTACCTGTAGATTTTGGCGTCTAGCTCAGCCGGCACCTAGGGAAACCTACCAAACCTGTGCATTTTTTAAAACTAGAGACCTAGGGGAATCCAAGATGGGCTGACTTGTGGGGCTCTGACCAGGTTCTGTTACCCAGAAGTCTTTGCAAACCTCAAAATTTGGCTAAAAAAACACATGTTCCTCACATTTCTGTGGCAGAAAGTTCTGGAATCTGAGAGGAGCCACAAATTTCCTTCCACCCAGCGTTCCCCCAAGTCTCCCGATAAAAATGATACCTCACTTGTGTGATTTGGTCTAGCGCCCGCGACAGGAAGTCCCCCAAAGCGCAACGTGGACACATCCAATTTTTTGAAAGAAAACAGAGGTGTTTTTTGCAAAGTGCCTACCTGTAGATTTTGCCCTCTAGCTCAGCCGGCCCCTAGGGAAACCTACCAAACCTGTGCATTTTTTAAAACTAGAGACCTAGGGGAATCTAAGATGGGCTGGCTTGTGGGGCTCTGACCAGGTTCTGTTACCCAGAATCCTTTGCAAACCTCAAAATTTGGCTAAAAAAACACATGTTCATCACATTTCTGTGGCAGAAAGTTCTGGAATCTGAGAGGAGCCACAAATTTCCTACCACCCAGCGTTCCCCCAAGTCTCCCGATAAAAATTATACCTCACTTGTGTGGGTAGGCCTAGCGCCCGCGACAGGAAACGCCCCAAAGCGCAACGTGGACACATCCAATTTTTTGAAAGAAAACAGAGGTGTTTTTTGCAAAGTGCCTACCTGTAGATTTTGGCCTCTAGCTCAGCCGGCACCTAGGGAAACCTACCAAACCTGTGCATTTTTGAAAACTAGAGACCTAGGGGAATCAAAGATGGGCTGGCTTGTGGGGCTCTGACCAGGTTCTGTTACCCAGAATCCTTTGCAAACCTCAAAATTTGGCTAAAAAAACACATGTTCCTCACATTTCTGTGGCAGAAAGAGTTCTGGAATCTGAGAGGAGCCACAAATTTCCTTCCACCCAGCGTTCCCCCAAGTCTCCCGATAAAAATGATACCTCACTTGTGTGGGTACGCCTAGCGCCCGTGACAGGAAACGCCCCAAAGCTCAACGTGGACACATTCAATTTTTTTAAAGAAAACAGAGGTGATTTTTGCAAAGTGCCTACCTGTAGATTTTGGCCTTTAGCTCAGCCGGCAGCTAGGGAAACCTACCAAACCTGTGCATTTCTGAAAACTAGAGACCTAGGGGAATCCAAGATGGGGTGACTTGTGGGGCTCGGACCAGGTTCTGTTACCCAGAATCCTTTGCAAACCTCAAAATGTGGCTAAAAAAACACATGTTCCTCACATTTCTGTGGCAGAAAGAGTTCTGGAATCTGAGAGGAGCCACAAATTTCCTTCCACCCAGCGTTTCCCCAAGTCTCCCGATAAAAATGATACCTCACTTGTGTGGGTAGGCCTAGCGCCCGCGACAGGAAACGCTCCAAAGCGCAACGTGGACACATCCAAATTTTTGAAAGAAAACAGAGGTGTTTTTTGCAAAGTGCCTACCTGTAGATTTTGGCCTCTAGCTCAGCCGGCACCTAGGGAAACCTACCAAACCTGTGCATTTTTTAAAATTAGAGACCTAGGGGAATCCAAGATGGGCTGAGTTGTGGGGCTCTGACCAGGTTCTGTTACCCAGAACTCTTTGCAAACCTCAAAATTTGGCTAAAAAAACACATGTTCCTCACATTTCTGTGGCACAAAGTTCTGGAATCTGAGAGGAGCCACAAATTTCCTTCCACCCAGCGTTCCCCCAAGTCTCCCAATAAAAATGATACCTCACTTGTGTGGGTTGGTCTAGCGCCCGCGACAGGAAGTCCCCCAAAGCGCAACGTGGACACATCCAATTTTTTGAAAGAAAACAGAGCTGTTTTTTGCAAAGTGCCTACCTGTAGATTTGGCCCTCTAGCTCAGCCGGCACCTATGGAAACCTACCAAACCTGTGTATTTTTGAAAACTAGAGACCTAGGGGAATCCAAGATGGGCTGACTTGTGGGGCTCTGACCAGGTTCTGTTACCCAGAATCCTTTGCAAACCTCAAAATTTGGCTAAAAAAAAACACATGTTGCTCACATTTCTGTGGCAGAAAGTTCTGGAATCTGAGAGGAGCCACAAATTTCCTTCTGCCCAGCGTTCCCCAAGTCTCCCGACAAAAATGATACCTCACTTGTGTGGGTAGGCCTAGCGCCCGCGACAGGAAACGCCCCAAAGCGCAACGTGGACACATCCAAATTTTTGAAAGAAAACAGAGGTGTTTTTTGCAAAGTGCCTACCTGTAGATTATGGCCTCTGGCTCAGCCGGCCCCTAGGGAAACCTACCAAACCTGTGCATTTTTGAAAACTAGAGACCTAGGGGAATCTAAGATGGGCTGGCTTGTGGGGCTCTGACCAGGTTCTGTTACCCAGAATCCTTTGCAAACCTCAAAATTTGGCTAAAAAAACACATGTTCCTCACATTTCTGTGGCAGAAAGTTCTGGAATCTGAGAGGAGCCACACATTTTCTCCCACCCAGCGTTCCCCCAAGTCTCCCGATAAAAATGATACCTCACTTGTGTGGGTAGGCCTAGCGCCCGCGACAGGAAACGCCCCAAAGCGCAACGTGGACACATCCAAATTTTTGAAAGAAAACAGAGGTGTTTTTTGCAAAGTGCCTACCTGTAGATTTTGGCCTCTAGCTCAGCCGGCACCTAGGGAAACCTACCAAACCTGTGCATTTTTGAAAACTAGAGACCTAGGGGTATCTAAGATGGGCTGACTTGTGGGGCTCTGACCAGGTTCTGTTACCCAGAATCCTTTGCAAACCTCAAAATTTGGCTAAAAAAACACATGTTCCTCACATTTCTGTGGCAGAAAGTTCTGGAATCTGAGAGGAGCCACAAATTTCCTTCCACCCAGCGTTCCCCCAAGTCTCCTGACAAAAATGATACCTCACTTGTGTGGGTAGGCCTATCGCCCGCGACAGGAAATGCCCCAAAGCGCAACGTGGACACATCCAATTGTTTTAAAGAAAACAGAGCTGTTTTTGCAAAGTGCCTACCTGTAGATTTTGGCCTCTGGCTCAGCCGGCACCTAGGGAAACCTACCAAACCTGTGCATTTCTGAAAACTAGAGACGTAGGGGAATCAAAGATGGGCTGGCTTGTGGGGCTCTGACCAGGTTCTGTTACCCAGAATCCTTTGCAAACCTCAAAATTTGGCTAAAAAAACACATGTTCCTCACATTTCTGTGGCAGAAAGAGTTCTGGAATCTGAGAGGAGCCACAAATTTCCTTCCACCCAGCGTTCCCCCAAGTCTCCTGATAAAAATGATACCTCACTTGTGTGGGTAGGCCTAGCGCCCGCGACAGGAAATGCCCCAAAGCGCAACGTGGACACATCCAAATTTTTGAAAGAAAACAGAGGTGTTTTTTGCAAAGTGCCTACCTGTAGATTTTGGCCTCTAGCTCAGCCGGCACCTAGGGAAACCTACCAAACCTGTGCATTTTTTTAAACTAGAGACCTAGGGGAATCCAAGATGGGCTGACTTGTGGGGCTCTGACCAGGTTCTGTTACCCAGAACTCTTTGCAAACCTCAAAATTTGGCTAAAAAAACACATGTTCCTCACATTTCTGTGGCAGAAAGTTCTGGAATCTGAGAGGAGCCACAAATTTCCTTCCACCCAGCGTTCCCCCAAGTCTCCCGATAAAAATGATACCTCACTTGTGTGGGTTGGTCTAGCGCCCGCGACAGGAAGTCCCCCAAAGCGCAACGTGGACACATCGAATTTTTTGAAAGAAAACAGAGCTGTTTTTTGCAAAGTGCCTACCTGTAGATTTTGCCCTCTAGCTCAGCCGGCACCTATGGAAACCTACCAAACCTGTGTATTTTTGAAAACTAGAGACCTAGGGGAATCCAAGATGGGCTGACTTGTGGGGCTCTGACCAGGTTCTGTTACCCAGAATCCTTTGCAAACCTCAAAATTTGGCTAAAAAAAAACACATGTTGCTCACATTTCTGTGGCAGAAAGTTCTGGAATCTGAGAGGAGCCACAAATTTCCTTCTGCCCAGCGTTCCTCCAAGTCTCCCGACAAAAATGATACCTCACTTGTGTGGGTAGGCCTAGCGCCCGCGACAGGAAACGCCCCAAAGCGCAACGTGGACACATCAACATTTTTGAAAGAAAACAGAGGTGTTTTTTGCAAAGTACCTACCTGTAGATTTTGGCCTCTAGCTCAGCCGGCCCCTAGGGAAACCTACCAAACCTGTGCATTTTTGAAAACTAGAGACCTAGGGGAATCTAAGATGGGCTGGCTTGTGGGGCTCTGACCAGGTTCTGTTACCCAGAATCCTTTGCAAACCTCAAAATTTGGCCAAAAAAACACATGTTCCTCACATTTCTGTGGCAGAAAGTTCTGGAATCTGAGAGGAGCCACACATTTTCTCCCACCCAGCGTTCCCCCAAGTCTCCCGATAAAAATGATACCTCACTTGTGTGGGTAGGCCTAGCGCCCGCGACAGGAAGTCCCCCAAAGCGCAACGTGGACACATCCAATTTTTTGAAAGAAAACAGAGGTGTTTTTTGCAAAGTGCCTACCTGTAGATTTTGCCCTCTAGCTCAGCCGGCCCCTAGGGAAACCTACCAAACCTGTGCATTTTTTAAAACTAGAGACCTAGGGGAATCTAAGATGGGCTGGCTTGTGGGGCTCTGACCAGGTTCTGTTACCCAGAATCCTTTGCAAACCTCAAAATTTGGCTAAAAAAACACATGTTCATCACATTTCTGTGGCAGAAAGTTCTGGAATCTGAGAGGAGCCACAAATTTCCTACCACCCAGCGTTCCCCCAAGTCTCCCGATAAAAATGATACCTCACTTGTGTGGGTAGGCCTAGCGCCCGCGACAGGAAACGCCCCAAAGCGCAACGTGGACACATCCAATTTTTTGAAAGAAAACAGAGGTGTTTTTTGCAAAGTGCCTACCTGTAGATTTTGGCCTCTAGCTCAGCCGGCACCTAGGGAAACCTACCAAACCTGTGCATTTTTGAAAACTAGAGACCTAGGGGAATCAAAGATGGGCTGGCTTGTGGGGCTCTGACCAGGTTCTGTTACCCAGAATCCTTTGCAAACCTCAAAATTTGGCTAAAAAAACACATGTTCCTCACATTTCTGTGGCAGAAAGAGTTCTGGAATCTGAGAGGAGCCACAAATTTCCTTCCACCCAGCGTTCCCCCAAGTCTCCCGATAAAAATGATACCTCACTTGTGTGGGTAGGCCTAGCGCCCGTGACAGGAAACGCCCCAAAGCGCAACGTGGACACATTCAATTTTTTTAAACAAAACAGAGGTGATTTTTGCAAAGTGCCTACCTGTAGATTTTGGCCTTTAGCTCAGCCGGCAGCTAGGGAAACCTACCAAACCTGTGCATTTCTGAAAACTAGAGACCTAGGGGAATCCAAGATGGGGTGACTTGTGGGGCTCGGACCAGGTTCTGTTACCCAGAATCCTTTTCAAACCTCAAAATTTGGCTAAAAAAACACATGTTCCTCACATTCCTGTGGCAGAAAGAGTTCTGGAATCTGAGAGGAGCCACAAATTTCCTTCCACCCAGCGTTTCCCCAAGTCTCCCGATAAAAATGATACCTCACTTGTGTGGGTAGGCCTAGCGCCCGCGACAGGAAACGCTCCAAAGCGCAACGTGGACACATCCAAATTTTTGAAAGAAAACAGAGGTGTTTTTTGCAAAGTGCCTACCTGTAGATTTTGGCCTCTAGCTCAGCCGGCACCTAGGGAAACCTACCAAACCTGTGCATTTTTTAAAATTAGAGACCTAGGGGAATCCAAGATGGGCTGACTTGTGGGGCTCTGACCAGGTTCTGTTACCCAGAACTCTTTGCAAACCTCAAAATTTGGCTAAAAAAACACATGTTCCTCACATTTCTGTGGCACAAAGTTCTGGAATCTGAGAGGAGCCACAAATTTCCTTCCACCCAGCGTTCCCCCAAGTCTCCCGATAAAAATGATACCTCACTTGTGTGGGTTGGTCTAGCGCCCGCGACAGGAAGTCCCCCAAAGCGCAACGTGGACACATCCAATTTTTTTAAAGAAAACAGAGCTGTTTTTTGCAAAGTGCCTACCTGTAGATTTGGCCCTCTAGCTCAGCCGGCACCTATGGAAACCTACCAAACCTGTGTATTTTTGAAAACTAGAGACCTAGGGGAATCCAAGATGGGCTGACTTGTGGGGCTCTGACCAGGTTCTGTTACCCAGAATCCTTTGCAAACCTCAAAATTTGGCTAAAAAAAAACACATGTTGCTCACATTTCTGTGGCAGAAAGTTCTGGAATCTGAGAGGAGCCACAAATTTCCTTCTGCCCAGCGTTCCCCCAAGTCTCCCGACAAAAATGATACCTCACTTGTGTGGGTAGGCCTAGCGCCCGCGACAGGAAACGCCCCAAAGCGCAACGTGGACACATCCAAATTTTTGAAAGAAAACAGAGGTGTTTTTTGCAAAGTGCCTACCTGTAGATTATGGCCTCTGGCTCAGCCGGCCCCTAGGGAAACCTACCAAACCTGTGCATTTTTGAAAACTAGAGACCTAGGGGAATCTAAGATGGGCTGGCTTGTGGGGCTCTGACCAGGTTCTGTTACCCAGAATCCTTTGCAAACCTCAAAATTTGGCTAAAAAAACACATGTTCCTCACATTTCTGTGGCAGAAAGTTCTGGAATCTGAGAGGAGCCACACATTTTCTCCCACCCAGCGTTCCCCCAAGTCTCCCGATAAAAATGATACCTCACTTGTGTGGGTTGGTCTAGCGCCCGCGACAGGAAGTCCCCCAAAGCGCAACGTGGACACATCGAATTTTTTGAAAGAAAACAGAGCTGTTTTTTGCAAAGTGCCTACCTGTAGATTTTGCCCTCTAGCTCAGCCGGCACCTATGGAAACCTACCAAACCTGTGTATTTTTGAAAACTAGAGACCTAGGGGAATCCAAGATGGGCTGACTTGTGGGGCTCTGACCAGGTTCTGTTACCCAGAATCCTTTGCAAACCTCAAAATTTGGCTAAAAAAAAACACATGTTGCTCACATTTCTGTGGCAGAAAGTTCTGGAATCTGAGAGGAGCCACAAATTTCCTTCTGCCCAGCGTTCCCCCAAGTCTCCCGACAAAAATGATACCTCACTTGTGTGGGTAGGCCTAGCGCCCGCGACAGGAAACGCCCCAAAGCGCAACGTGGACACATCAAAATTTTTGAAAGAAAACAGAGGTGTTTTTTGCAAAGTACCTACCTGTAGATTTTGGCCTCTAGCTCAGCCGGCCCCTAGGGAAACCTACCAAACCTGTGCATTTTTGAAAACTAGAGACCTAGGGGAATCTAAGATGGGCTGGCTTGTGGGGCTCTGACCAGGTTCTGTTACCCAGAATCCTTTGCAAACCTCAAAATTTGGCCAAAAAAACACATGTTCCTCACATTTCTGTGGCAGAAAGTTCTGGAATCTGAGAGGAGCCACACATTTTCTCCCACCCAGCGTTCCCCCAAGTCTCCCGATAAAAATGATACCTCACTTGTGTGGGTAGGCCTAGCGCCCGCGACAGGAAGTCCCCCAAAGCGCAACGTGGACACATCCAATTTTTTGAAAGAAAACAGAGGTGTTTTTTGCAAAGTGCCTACCTGTAGATTTTGCCCTCTAGCTCAGCCGGCCCCTAGGGAAACCTACCAAACCTGTGCATTTTTTAAAACTAGAGACCTAGGGGAATCTAAGATGGGCTGGCTTGTGGGGCTCTGACCAGGTTCTGTTACCCAGAATCCTTTGCAAACCTCAAAATTTGGCTAAAAAAACACATGTTCATCACATTTCTGTGGCAGAAAGTTCTGGAATCTGAGAGGAGCCACAAATTTCCTACCACCCAGCGTTCCCCCAAGTCTCCCGATAAAAATGATACCTCACTTGTGTGGGTAGGCCTAGCGCCCGCGACAGGAAACGCCCCAAAGCGCAACGTGGACACATCCAATTTTTTGAAAGAAAACAGAGGTGTTTTTTGCAAAGTGCCTACCTGTAGATTTTGGCCTCTAGCTCAGCCGGCACCTAGGGAAACCTACCAAACCTGTGCATTTTTGAAAACTAGAGACCTAGGGGAATCAAAGATGGGCTGGCTTGTGGGGCTCTGACCAGGTTCTGTTACCCAGAATCCTTTGCAAACCTCAAAATTTGGCTAAAAAAACACATGTTCCTCACATTTCTGTGGCAGAAAGAGTTCTGGAATCTGAGAGGAGCCACAAATTTCCTTCCACCCAGCGTTCCCCCAAGTCTCCCGATAAAAATGATACCTCACTTGTGTGGGTAGGCCTAGCGCCCGTGACAGGAAACGCCCCAAAGCGCAACGTGGACACATTCAATTTTTTTAAACAAAACAGAGGTGATTTTTGCAAAGTGCCTACCTGTAGATTTTGGCCTTTAGCTCAGCCGGCAGCTAGGGAAACCTACCAAACCTGTGCATTTCTGAAAACTAGAGACCTAGGGGAATCCAAGATGGGGTGACTTGTGGGGCTCGGACCAGGTTCTGTTACCCAGAATCCTTTTCAAACCTCAAAATTTGGCTAAAAAAACACATGTTCCTCACATTTCTGTGGCAGAAAGAGTTCTGGAATCTGAGAGGAGCCACAAATTTCCTTCCACCCAGCGTTTCCCCAAGTCTCCCGATAAAAATGATACCTCACTTGTGTGGGTAGGCCTAGCGCCCGCGACAGGAAACGCTCCAAAGCGCAACGTGGACACATCCAAATTTTTGAAAGAAAACAGAGGTGTTTTTTGCAAAGTGCCTACCTGTAGATTTTGGCCTCTAGCTCAGCCGGCACCTAGGGAAACCTACCAAACCTGTGCATTTTTTAAAATTAGAGACCTAGGGGAATCCAAGATGGGCTGAGTTGTGGGGCTCTGACCAGGTTCTGTTACCCAGAACTCTTTGCAAACCTCAAAATTTGGTTAAAAAAACACATGTTCCTCACATTTCTGTGGCACAAAGTTCTGGAATCTGAGAGGAGCCACAAATTTCCTTCCACCCAGCGTTCCCCCAAGTCTCCCGATAAAAATGATACCTCACTTGTGTGGGTTGGTCTAGCGCCCGCGACAGGAAGTCCCCCAAAGCGCAACGTGGACACATCCAATTTTTTGAAAGAAAACAGAGCTGTTTTTTGCAAAGTGCCTACCTGTAGATTTGGCCCTCTAGCTCAGCCGGCACCTATGGAAACCTACCAAACCTGTGTATTTTTGAAAACTAGAGACCTAGGGGAATCCAAGATGGGCTGACTTGTGGGGCTCTGACCAGGTTCTGTTACCCAGAATCCTTTGCAAACCTCAAAATTTGGCTAAAAAAAAACACATGTTGCTCACATTTCTGTGGCAGAAAGTTCTGGAATCTGAGAGGAGCCACAAATTTCCTTCTGCCCAGCGTTCCCCAAGTCTCCCGACAAAAATGATACCTCACTTGTGTGGGTAGGCCTAGCGCCCGCGACAGGAAACGCCCCAAAGCGCAACGTGGACACATCCAAATTTTTGAAAGAAAACAGAGGTGTTTTTTGCAAAGTGCCTACCTGTAGATTATGGCCTCTGGCTCAGCCGGCCCCTAGGGAAACCTACCAAACCTGTGCATTTTTGAAAACTAGAGACCTAGGGGAATCTAAGATGGGCTGGCTTGTGGGGCTCTGACCAGGTTCTGTTACCCAGAATCCTTTGCAAACCTCAAAATTTGGCTAAAAAAACACATGTTCCTCACATTTCTGTGGCAGAAAGTTCTGGAATCTGAGAGGAGCCACACATTTTCTCCCACCCAGCGTTCCCCCAAGTCTCCCGATAAAAATGATACCTCACTTGTGTGGGTAGGCCTAGCGCCCGCGACAGGAAACGGCCCAAAGCGCAACGTGGACACATCCAAATTTTTGAAAGAAAACAGAGGTGTTTTTTGCAAAGTGCCTACCTGTAGATTTTGGCCTCTAGCTCAGCCGGCACCTAGGGAAACCTACCAAACCTGTGCATTTTTGAAAACTAGAGACCTAGGGGTATCTAAGATGGGCTGACTTGTGGGGCTCTGACCAGGTTCTGTTACCCAGAATCCTTTGCAAACCTCAAAATTTGGCTAAAAAAACACATGTTCCTCACATTTCTGTGGCAGAAAGTTCTGGAATCTGAGAGGAGCCACAAATTTCCTTCCACCCAGCGTTCCCCCAAGTCTCCTGACAAAAATGATACCTCACTTGTGTGGGTAGGCCTATCGCCCGCGACAGGAAATGCCCCAAAGCGCAACGTGGACACATCCAATTGTTTTAAAGAAAACAGAGCTGTTTTTGCAAAGTGCCTACCTGTAGATTTTGGCCTCTGGCTCAGCCGGCACCTAGGGAAACCTACCAAACCTGTGCATTTCTGAAAACTAGAGACGTAGGGGAATCAAAGATGGGCTGGCTTGTGGGGCTCTGACCAGGTTCTGTTACCCAGAATCCTTTGCAAACCTCAAAATTTGGCTAAAAAAACACATGTTCCTCACATTTCTGTGGCAGAAAGAGTTCTGGAATCTGAGAGGAGCCACAAATTTCCTTCCACCCAGCGTTCCCCCAAGTCTCCTGATAAAAATGATACCTCACTTGTGTGGGTAGGCCTAGCGCCCGCGACAGGAAATGCCCCAAAGCGCAACGTGGACACATCCAAATTTTTGAAAGAAAACAGAGGTGTTTTTTGCAAAGTGCCTACCTGTAGATTTTGGCCTCTAGCTCAGCCGGCACCTAGGGAAACCTACCAAACCTGTGCATTTTTTTAAACTAGAGACCTAGGGGAATCCAAGATGGGCTGACTTGTGGGGCTCTGACCAGGTTCTGTTACCCAGAACTCTTTGCAAACCTCAAAATTTGGCTAAAAAAACACATGTTCCTCACATTTCTGTGGCAGAAAGTTCTGGAATCTGAGAGGAGCCACAAATTTCCTTCCACCCAGCGTTCCCCCAAGTCTCCCGATAAAAATGATACCTCACTTGTGTGGGTTGGTCTAGCGCCCGCGACAGGAAGTCCCCCAAAGCGCAACGTGGACACATCGAATTTTTTGAAAGAAAACAGAGCTGTTTTTTGCAAAGTGCCTACCTGTAGATTTTGCCCTCTAGCTCAGCCGGCACCTATGGAAACCTACCAAACCTGTGTATTTGTGAAAACTAGAGACCTAGGGGAATCCAAGATGGGCTGACTTGTGGGGCTCTGACCAGGTTCTGTTACCCAGAATCCTTTGCAAACCTCAAAATTTGGCTAAAAAAAAACACATGTTGCTCACATTTCTGTGGCAGAAAGTTCTGGAATCTGAGAGGAGCCACAAATTTCCTTCTGCCCAGCGTTCCCCCAAGTCTCCCGACAAAAATGATACCTCACTTGTGTGGGTAGGCCTAGCGCCCGCGACAGGAAACGCCCCAAAGCGCAACGTGGACACATCAAAATTTTTGAAAGAAAACAGAGGTGTTTTTTGCAAAGTACCTACCTGTAGATTTTGGCCTCTAGCTCAGCCGGCCCCTAGGGAAACCTACCAAACCTGTGCATTTTTGAAAACTAGAGACCTAGGGGAATCTAAGATGGGCTGGCTTGTGGGGCTCTGACCAGGTTCTGTTACCCAGAATCCTTTGCAAACCTCAAAATTTGGCCAAAAAAACACATGTTCCTCACATTTCTGTGGCAGAAAGTTCTGGAATCTGAGAGGAGCCACACATTTTCTCCCACCCAGCGTTCCCCCAAGTCTCCCGATAAAAATGATACCTCACTTGTGTGGGTAGGCCTAGCGCCCGCGACAGGAAGTCCCCCAAAGCGCAACGTGGACACATCCAATTTTTTGAAAGAAAACAGAGGTGTTTTTTGCAAAGTGCCTACCTGTAGATTTTGCCCTCTAGCTCAGCCGGCCCCTAGGGAAACCTACCAAACCTGTGCATTTTTTAAAACTAGAGACCTAGGGGAATCTAAGATGGGCTGGCTTGTGGGGCTCTGACCAGGTTCTGTTACCCAGAATCCTTTGCAAACCTCAAAATTTGGCTAAAAAAACACATGTTCATCACATTTCTGTGGCAGAAAGTTCTGGAATCTGAGAGGAGCCACAAATTTCCTACCACCCAGCGTTCCCCCAAGTCTCCCGATAAAAATGATACCTCACTTGTGTGGGTAGGCCTAGCGCCCGCGACAGGAAACGCCCCAAAGCGCAACGTGGACACATCCAATTTTTTGAAAGAAAACAGAGGTGTTTTTTGCAAAGTGCCTACCTGTAGATTTTGGCCTCTAGCTCAGCCGGCACCTAGGGAAACCTACCAAACCTGTGCATTTTTGAAAACTAGAGACCTAGGGGAATCAAAGATGGGCTGGCTTGTGGGGCTCTGACCAGGTTCTGTTACCCAGAATCCTTTGCAAACCTCAAAATTTGGCTAAAAAAACACATGTTCCTCACATTTCTGTGGCAGAAAGAGTTCTGGAATCTGAGAGGAGCCACAAATTTCCTTCCACCCAGCGTTCCCCCAAGTCTCCCGATAAAAATGATACCTCACTTGTGTGGGTAGGCCTAGCGCCCGTGACAGGAAACGCCCCAAAGCGCAACGTGGACACATTCAATTTTTTTAAACAAAACAGAGGTGATTTTTGCAAAGTGCCTACCTGTAGATTTTGGCCTTTAGCTCAGCCGGCAGCTAGGGAAACCTACCAAACCTGTGCATTTCTGAAAACTAGAGACCTAGGGGAATCCAAGATGGGGTGACTTGTGGGGCTCGGACCAGGTTCTGTTACCCAGAATCCTTTTCAAACCTCAAAATTTGGCTAAAAAAACACATGTTCCTCACATTTCTGTGGCAGAAAGAGTTCTGGAATCTGAGAGGAGCCACAAATTTCCTTCCACCCAGCGTTTCCCCAAGTCTCCCGATAAAAATGATACCTCACTTGTGTGGGTAGGCCTAGCGCCCGCGACAGGAAACGCTCCAAAGCGCAACGTGGACACATCCAAATTTTTGAAAGAAAACAGAGGTGTTTTTTGCAAAGTGCCTACCTGTAGATTTTGGCCTCTAGCTCAGCCGGCACCTAGGGAAACCTACCAAACCTGTGCATTTTTTAAAATTAGAGACCTAGGGGAATCCAAGATGGGCTGACTTGTGGGGCTCTGACCAGGTTCTGTTACCCAGAACTCTTTGCAAACCTCAAAATTTGGCTAAAAAAACACATGTTCCTCACATTTCTGTGGCACAAAGTTCTGGAATCTGAGAGGAGCCACAAATTTCCTTCCACCCAGCGTTCCCCCAAGTCTCCCGATAAAAATGATACCTCACTTGTGTGGGTTGGTCTAGCGCCCGCGACAGGAAGTCCCCCAAAGCGCAACGTGGACACATCCAATTTTTTGAAAGAAAACAGAGCTGTTTTTTGCAAAGTGCCTACCTGTAGATTTTGCCCTCTAGCTCAGCCGGCACCTATGGAAACCTACCAAACCTGTGTATTTTTGAAAACTAGAGACCTAGGGGAATCCAAGATGGGCTGACTTGTGGGGCTCTGACCAGGTTCTGTTACCCAGAATCCTTTGCAAACCTCAAAATTTGGCTAAAAAAAAACACATGTTGCTCACATTTCTGTGGCAGAAAGTTCTGGAATCTGAGAGGAGCCACAAATTTCCTTCTGCCCAGCGTTCCCCCAAGTCTCCCGACAAAAATGATACCTCACTTGTGTGGGTAGGCCTAGCGCCCGCGACAGGAAACGCCCCAAAGCGCAACGTGGACACATCCAAATTTTTGAAAGAAAACAGAGGTGTTTTTTGCAAAGTGCCTACCTGTAGATTTTGGCCTCTAGCTCAGCCGGCCCCTAGGGAAACCTACCAAACCTGTGCATTTTTGAAAACTAGAGACCTAGGGGAATCTAAGATGGGCTGGCTTGTGGGGCTCTGACCAGGTTCTGTTACCCAGAATCCTTTGCAAACCTCAAAATTTGGCTAAAAAAACACATGTTCCTCACATTTCTGTGGCAGAAAGTTCTGGAATCTGAGAGGAGCCACACATTTTCTCCCACCCAGCGTTCCCCCAAGTCTCCCGATAAAAATGATACCTCACTTGTGTGGGTAGGCCTAGCGCCCGCGACAGGAAACGCCCCAAAGCGCAACGTGGGCACATCCAAATTTTTTAAAGAAAACAGAGGTGTTTTTTGCAAAGTGCCTACCTGTAGATTTTGGCCTCTAGCTCAGCCGGCACCTAGGGAAACCTACCAAACCTGTGCATTTTTGAAAACTAGAGACCTAGGGGAATCAAAGATGGGCTGGCTTGTGGGGCTCTGACCAGGTTCTGTTACCCAGAATCCTTTGCAAACCTCAAAATTTGGCTAAAAAAACACATGTTCCTCACATTTCTGTGGCAGAAAGAGTTCTGGAATCTGAGAGGAGCCACAAATTTCCTTCCACCCAGCGTTCCCCCAGTCTCCCGATAAAAATGATACCTCACTTGTGTGGGTAGGCCTAGCGCCCGTGACAGGAAACGCCCCAAAGCGCAACGTGGACACATTCAATTTTTTTAAAGAAAACAGAGGTGATTTTTGCAAAGTGCCTACCTGTAGATTTTGGCCTTTAGCTCAGCCGGCAGCTAGGGAAACCTACCAAACCTGTGCATTTCTGAAAACTAGAGACCTAGGGGAATCCAAGATGGGGTGACTTGTGGGGCTCGGACCAGGTTCTGTTACCCAGAATCCTTTGCAAACCTCAAAATTTGGCTAAAAAAACACATGTTCCTCACATTTCTGTGGCAGAAAGAGTTCTGGAATCTGAGAGGAGCCACAAATTTCCTTCCACCCAGCGTTTCCCCAAGTCTCCCGATAAAAATGATACCTCACTTGTGTGGGTAGGCCTAGCGCCCGCGACAGGAAACGCTCCAAAGCGCAACGTGGACACATCCAAATTTTTGAAAGAAAACAGAGGTGTTTTTTGCAAAGTGCCTACCTGTAGATTTTGGCCTCTAGCTCAGCCGGCACCTAGGGAAACCTACCAAACCTGTGCATTTTTTAAAATTAGAGACCTAGGGGAATCCAAGATGGGCTGACTTGTGGGGCTCTGACCAGGTTCTGTTACCCAGAACTCTTTGCAAACCTCAAAATTTGGCTAAAAAAACACATGTTCCTCACATTTCTGTGGCACAAAGTTCTGGAATCTGAGAGGAGCCACAAATTTCCTTCCACCCAGCGTTCCCCCAAGTCTCCCGATAAAAATGATACCTCACTTGTGTGGGTTGGTCTAGCGCCCGCGACAGGAAGTCCCCCAAAGCGCAACGTGGACACATCCAATTTTTTGAAAGAAAACAGAGCTGTTTTTTGCAAAGTGCCTACCTGTAGATTTTGCCCTCTAGCTCAGCCGGCACCTATGGAAACCTACCAAACCTGTGTATTTTTGAAAACTAGAGACCTAGGGGAATCCAAGATGGGCTGACTTGTGGGGCTCTGACCAGGTTCTGTTACCCAGAATCCTTTGCAAACCTCAAAATTTGGCTAAAAAAAAACACATGTTGCTCACATTTCTGTGGCAGAAAGTTCTGGAATCTGAGAGGAGCCACAAATTTCCTTCTGCCCAGCGTTCCCCCAAGTCTCCCGACAAAAATGATACCTCACTTGTGTGGGTAGGCCTAGCGCCCGCGACAGGAAACGCCCCAAAGCGCAACGTGGACACATCCAAATTTTTGAAAGAAAACAGAGGTGTTTTTTGCAAAGTGCCTACCTGTAGATTTTGGCCTCTAGCTCAGCCGGCCCCTAGGGAAACCTACCAAACCTGTGCATTTTTGAAAACTAGAGACCTAGGGGAATCTAAGATGGGCTGGCTTGTGGGGCTCTGACCAGGTTCTGTTACCCAGAATCCTTTGCAAACCTCAAAATTTGGCTAAAAAAACACATGTTCCTCACATTTCTGTGGCAGAAAGTTCTGGAATCTGAGAGGAGCCACACATTTTCTCCCACCCAGCGTTCCCCCAAGTCTCCCGATAAAAATGATACCTCACTTGTGTGGGTAGGCCTAGCGCCCGCGACAGGAAA